>NC_065446.1:221376025-223876025 GCF_917563875.1 Diabrotica virgifera virgifera
CTTGAAATGCCAGAGAAACGGTCGATTTTAGGTGTATAATGCTATCAATACCTTTTATAATGCTTGAAAAGACCTTTAAAATGAGCAATATTAAATGTCGATTACATTCAAACTAAGCGAGATATGCTGCAAAGAAATATTGGTGACTAATATATTTTTTCAACGACCGTATAATAATATACTCATTATTCGCTATTTTTGAATAGATAATAACACCCATTACTTTACCCGTGAGTAATAGTTCATTACTCACTGGCTGAAGTTACTCGCGGGTCATTACTCATGGGTTGAAGTTAGATTCAAGTGTTGCATGGCACTTGTAATATACCTATTAGCAAATAAAATTACTTAAACTTGTTTATTTAATAAAATAATCATTGTAATTTATATGAACAATTAAATTTGAAAAATGTTTAAAGGATTTTTAACTTTAACAATGGGTTAGTATATTTTTTACGTTTAAATTTCAACATTTGACATTTTAAGATTGACGTTATTAAAAGGTAAACAATAAATAGTCGGTATTAATTTCGTAAAAGAACTTACGGATATAAAATTCATATCAATGAATTCTGTTTTACTTACTGTTGATTGTACAATAGATTTTAATTGAGAGCACACGTTCTATTTCATGTAATTGCCTTAAAATATGTCTTACTTTTAAAAGCCACCGCCATTCCATGACATAATGACAACTGGTTGATTGTTTCATAAGCTCAACGAGGGTAATTCTAACAGTGTTGCCATAGGTATATAAAATATATTTTCTTATGGAAAATAAAATCTTTCGTTTTAAATAATGTTAGTAGTTGATAATTATATTTTTCTACTAATCCAAATAAAAATGTGAGTATCCAAATACTTCATCATCGTGAGTAATAGCCATCATTAAATGCTCGTTGAATAATATACTATTAATAAAAAATGAGAAGTAATTTTAACCACTCATCCATCAGAATTTAAATGCATCGTTTTACTTCTACAATACTTTCTATCGTAGTGTTATTTCTATGTTTCAAAAGATGGACGGGTTTAAAATGAATGGTTTTTGAAAAAAATAAGATCAAATTAGGAAAGCGCATTTGTAAATTTTCTTAAAAATCTTCCTTTTTCTCCATGTAACTCGAAAATGATAAGAGATACGAAGAAAAGGTAGAGTACAAAAATATAGGGTTTTCCTAGAAAAAACTTATTTTTTGTTTTTCATTACTGTATCTTTTATCATTTTCAAGTTATTTGGAGGAAAAGGAAGATATTTAAGAAAATTTAAAAATGCGCTCTATAATTTGATCTTAATTTTTTTCAAAAACCATTCATTTTAAACCCGTCCCACTTTTTGAACATAGAAACAACACTATAGTAAAAGGTAATGTAGAAGGAAAACAATGCATTTAAACCCTGGTGGATCAGGGGTTAAATATACTTCTCATTTTTTCAAACTAAGCGAGATATGCTACAAAGAAAAATTGGTGAATAATGTATTTTAATAAATAATGAGAATTAATTTGAACCCCTCATCCATCAGAATTTCAATGCATCGTTTTACTTCTACAACACTTTTTATTATAGTGTTATTTCTATGTTCAAGAAGTTAGACTGGTTTAAAATGAATAGTTTTTGAAAAAAATAAGATCAAATTATAAAGCGCATTTTTAAATTTTCTTAAAAATCTTCTTTTTCTCCATGTAACTCGAAAATGATTAAAAATACGAAAAAAAGGTACAGTACAAAAATATAGGGTTTTCCTAGGTAAAACTTCTTTTTGGTTTTTCATTACTGTATCTTTTATCATTTGCAAGTACTTGGAGAAAAAGGAAGATTTTTAAGAAAATTTAAAAATGCGCTCTATAATTTGATCTTAATTTTTTTCAAAAACTATTTATTTTAAACCCGTCCAACTTTTTAAACATAGAAACAACAAGGAAAACGATGCATTCAAATTCTGGTGGATGAGGGGTTAAATACACTTCTCATTTTTCTTAAAATACATTGATCATCAATTTATTTTGCAGCATATCTCGGTTAGTTTGAATATAATCGTCTTTCAATATTGCTCATTTTAAAGATCTTCTCAAGCACTACAAACGGTATTAGTAGCATTTTATACCTCAAATCGACTGTTTCTCTGTTATCTCAAGTTGAATACACTGATTTGAGCATGCACCAAAAAACAAAATCTTTTCACCTACCATATCTCTTTTTTTGTGTTATAACTAGAAAATTTGTTTAATAACGAATCTCATTGTTTTTTTTATAAGCTACAATAATGTTTTATATAGTTTTTCTAGTTAGATGCATAGTTTTTAGGGTATTTGCAAAAACCGTTCGAAAAGGTGTTATGTTTCAATGAAAATGACCAATTTTCAACCACGAATAACTATAAAAGTATTGAGTTTTAAAAAAAATTGCAGAACAGTTTTTGCTTAAAATTAGGATATCTAGCTAATTCCGTGGCTATTTTAACCAAAAAATTTTCCACCCACGAGAAGGGGTAGGAGCCACCCCCAAGACAAAAGCTCACATCAGCATAGGGTAGACTTTGAATTAGGAGATAAGTATAGGCTAGGCCCAAAATTTCATTAAAATCCATGCAGTAGGATAGAATTCGGAGGTAATACCCTATTCTTGCTCCCATTGACTAGCGTAATATACTATTGTAACGAAAGAGAACTCTTGGCCGACCCCCGTATAATGGTACACAACTCGAGAATGACGTAATCGAATATTCGAGGCGTCGGTGGAGGGGTAAAGAGAGTTCGAGAACGTACCTCAAGTAGGCGCGCCGACAGAGCATGGACGAGTGGTAGAGATGAGCGTGGATTGTTCCAGAATAACGGCTAGAGTATACTCTAGTATACCCACCTTTTAGCGGGGGTGGCGCTCCAAATTTTACAAATTTTTAAAAAAGATGTTTAAAAAAAATTATTTTCCCCTAACTTTAATGGAAATCAAAAAGAAACCCTGCGGTAATAAATCACAAATAAGTGGCTGATTTTTTGGTATACGTTTCATTTAAGGTCAATTGCCCATTTTTTTCTCAGGGTGTTACATTTTAAAAAACCCCACCTGAACCGCGTATGCAAGAGTAAAAAAACTTTCAGATATTACCCATGTACTGGTGTTATTTACAAATTTGTAAAATGCACCCCCATTTTTTCCCCGGAACCGCCCCAAAAAGGCGAATTAATAAAGAAAGTGATTTTCTTGGAATCCTTCACACATCCTATATTAAAATGTTTCATATATAATTTTGTGCACTAGCCCGATCAAAGAACAATCTGACCCCCCAAAAAAAATAAAGGAAGGATGAAAATTTGGGAATAGTTAATTGAAATTGTCTATTATTATATAAGAAAAAGTTTACAATTCCACATCGGAATACCCCCTCTCGAAGATGAAAAAAATACATTCAAAATAAGACCGGAGTTGGATAAAATGACTAATTTTAAACAACTTTTCTTCTATAGAGTTTTTTCACTAAGTCAATACTTTTCGAGTTATTTGTGGGTGAATATGTTCATGATTAACAAAATAAAACATGTTTTTGGACGGTTCTTCGGAGGTAACTCAAAAAGTAAGTATTTTAGCGAAAAAAATATTCTTAGCAAAAATATAGCCCATAAAAATTTGAAAAAAAATGGTGTAAACAGGAGGTTTGTAGACCCAGTAGAAGCAGAGTTGCAGCTAATGAAAAGTAGGTTCTTCTTCGTCAAATTCCAAATCGAATATTTCAATGTGAAATAAACCAAAAACGGAGCACTTTTAGGGAAAATTCATTTTAACTTTTTTAAAGTGTTTCAAAAAAGGTTTACTTCTGTTTTTTTTTTAAAAACTTGTACTATTAAAAGTAAGTGAATTACGCTCAAAATATTGTTGGTCCCTTATATTTTTTGGTAAAAAAATCGTGAAAATCACCCCCTAATTAGCATCACATATAAATTTTAACATTACCACTTCAGAAGTTACTTTGTCTATGTAGTCCAGAAAGCCACTGCGCATCCGTTAGGAAAAATATTCTAATTCGGATTTTTTGCACAATCTTACTCAAAAAGGACTCCTTTTAACAAATTTCCATGTTGCCAGGACCAAAAGGTGGTCAACAATTTTTTAAACGTTTTTTTTTTGTTTTTTTCCTAAAATTGTTTTTATTGCATGGAAAAATTTTTTTTAAATTTTAAAATTTTTTTTAGGTTTTTTGGATCATTCCAAACAGAAAAGGTCTTTAGTGACTTTTTTCTAAAAATGATAGTTTTTGACATATAAGCGATTAAAAATTGAAAAATTGCGAAATCGGCCATTTTTAACCCTCAAAGACTATGTGAAAAACTGAAAATTTGAATGTTGCCAAGGTAGGTAGATATTCTTTAAACATCTACTGACGAAATCCCGAAGAGTTTCTTGCAATATAATATTCAAGACTCCTTTGTTTTTTAATTGCGGATCAAGCGTGCGCGACACTATTTTCCACAGACAGTATGGTGCAAATGAAAGGAATAAATTCGTTATTTCGAAAATCGGCGATTTTAAGGAAAAATCCCGAAACAGGTCGATTTTTATTTTTAAGTTATGATATTGTGGCATATATGGTATACTAGTGACGTCATCCGTCTGGGCGTGATGACGTAATCGATGTTTTTTTTAAACGAGAATAGGGGTCGTGTGGTAGCTCGTTTGAAAGGTTCTTCAATTCTCCATCAAGTAATGTAAACATTTATTTAATTTTTTATACAGGGTGTCCTTCTACTTCTTTTTTTGTCAAATAATTTAATTTACTTAAAATTTTTTGGACACCCTGTATAAATATTTATGTAAATGTTTATAATACTGAATAGAGAATTGAAGAACCTTTCAAATGAGCTAGCACACGACCCCTATTCTCATTTAAAAAAAATCATCGATTACGTCATCACGTCCAGATGGATGACGTCACTAGTATACCATATATGCCACAATATCATATTTTAAAATTAAAAATCGACCTGTTTCGGGATTTTTCCTTAAAGTCGCCGATTTTCGAAATAACGAATTTATTCCTTTCATTTGCACCATACTGTCGGTGGAAAATAGTGTCGTGCACGCTTGATTAGCAATTAAAAAACAAATGAGTTTTAAATATTGTATTGCAAAAAACTCTTCGGGATTTCATCAATCGATGTTTAAAGAATATTTACCAAACTTGGCAACATTCAAATTTTCAGCGTTTCACATAGTTTTTGAGGGTTAAAAATGGCCGATTTCGCAATTTTTCAATTTTTAATCGCTTATATGTCAAAAACTATCATTTTTAGAGAGAAGTCACTAAAGACCTTTTCTCTTTGTAATGATCCAAAAAACCTAAAAAACTTTTTTCCGTGCAAAAAAATAATTTTAGGAAAAAAACAAAAAAAAAACTTTTAAAAAATTTTTACCACTTTTTGGTCCTGGCAACAAGCAAATTTGTTAAAAGGAGTCCTTTTTGAGTAAGATTGTGCAAAGAATCCGAATTAGAATATTTTTCCTAGCGGATGCGCAGTGGCTTTCTGGACTAATGTATTATTTATATGATCTGTAAGTTTCATCGGTTCAAAGTGTTCCGTTTTGAAAAAAACTGTAGTTAAAATGGCTTGAACGAGTAACTAATCACGAGTTTAGGCAAATTTTGAACAGCCATAGCATAACCAATTTTTGTCTAACAAGAAAACAAAAAATCAAAAATATTCAGAGAAGCAAAACGTACATTTTATTACACTTTGAGATTTTTGGTATTCCTAATTGTTTTTAAGTTAATTCCATAAACAGTTACGATTCTTTTCAAAATAAAAAAAATGTTTTATTTTAAACCCAATTTTTTTCAAAACTGAGCACTTTGAACCAATGAAACTTATAGATAATATAAAAACTACATAAGTAAAGTAACTCGTAAAGCGGTAACGATTAATTTTATTTGAGAAGCTAATTAAGGGGTGACTTTCGCCATTTTTTTACCAAAAAATAAAACGGACCAACAATATTTTGAGCGTAACTCACTTACTTTTAATGTTAGAAGTTTTTTTGAAAACAAAAATAAACCTGTTTTTAAACACTTTAAAAAAGTTGTAATTTATTTTCTCCTAAAAGTGCTCTGTGTTTTGGTTATTTCACATTGAAATATTCGATTTGGAATTTGACGAAGGAGAACCTACATTTCATTAGCTGCAACTCTGCTTCTACTGGGTCTGCAGACGTCAGGTATACACCATTTTTTTCAATTTTTTATAAGCTATATTTTTACTAAGAATATTTTTTCCGCTAAAATACATACTTTTTGAGTTATCTCCGAAAATCCGTCCAAAGACATTTTTTTTTTGGTTAAAAATGAACACATTCACTCGCAACTAACTCGAAAAGTATTGACTTAGTAAAAAAAACTCTATAGAACAAAAGTTACTTAGAATTAGTCATTTTACCCAATTCCGGACTCATTCTGAATGTATATTTTTTCACCCCCGAGAAAAAATTGTTCACCCCGTATTTTCCAATTTTTGTAAAATGGAGGGGATGTAGAATTGTAAACTTTTTCTTATATAATAATAGACAATTTCAGCTACCTATTCCCAAATTTTCATCTTTCCTTTATTTTTTTGGAGGTTTTC
This sequence comes from Diabrotica virgifera virgifera, assembly GCF_917563875.1. NCBI lineage: Eukaryota > Metazoa > Arthropoda > Insecta > Coleoptera > Chrysomelidae > Diabrotica > Diabrotica virgifera. The sequence goes on from NC_065446.1 coordinate 221,382,637, forward strand.
GTAAAATTTTGCGTTCCCTGATCGAGCTACACGTTCTTTTTACCCATCCATGGACACTAAAAGCTATTTCCTAATGCAAACCCTGAAACCAAAAAAAATTTCATCAAAAGATGAAATCTTTTGTTTGCCATAAGAACGTTAATTAAAATAAGTTTGGCGAACACGTTTTTATACAGAACTGAAGATCACTATTTGCACTACAAATAAGGTCCTACACATTTTTTTCCTATAAGCAACCGTTACAGCACAGTGGCGCCGTAAACCACAGAAATGCTTTGGCGGGCTCCAGTTTTTGTTATTTTTTCTTTACCTGTTCATTTTATTGATAACGTTCTTATGGCAAACAAAAGAACACACTGTCGGCTGGGCTACACGTTATGACCTACGCATATTTTATTTTCTTGGCACCCTCTAGCCACAGTGGTGGTCCAAAATAAATTTTTGCTTATTTTCTTTATTAATTCTCATTTTTTTTGGAGTGGTTCCGGGGAAAATATGGGGATGCATTGTACGAATTTGTACATAACACTTGTACATGGGTAATCGCTGAAAGTTAGTTTACGCTAGCATAAGCGGTTCAGATGGAATAAAAAGGGGTTTTTTAAAATTTAACTCCCTGTAATTAAAAAATGGGTAACTATAATTAAATGAAACCCATACCAAAAAATCAGCCACTTGTTTGTGATTAATCACCGCCGCGATTAATATTTCATCTTGATTCCCATTACAGTTAGGGAAAAATTATTTTTTTTAAACATCTTTTTTTAAAATTTTGGGGCGCCACATCCGCTAAACGGTGGGTGATAGACATTTAGACATATGCTGTCGGGAAATAAATTGTAGGAAATATAGTCCTCTTCATATTTCTATTAAAGACATTTTTTGCAAAACCTACAGGAAGGGCTACGTTTCGCCAAAACCACAAATTAGGGATTCCGGGGAGACATTTTTGAAAAAAAGTTAGTCTCATTATAAGCACCCCTTGATATACCAGAAAAAAAAATAAACCTGAATTGTGTCCAGTTTACGAGGTTCAACTTCTGTTTGCTACACTATAACAGATATATTTCTTAAGCGGCGTTTAGACACAGCTATAAGTCACAGCAACTTATTGTGATGACAAGTTGCTGTGATTTGTTGATGATTGAAACGCTGTTTAGACGCTGTGATATGTTGCTGCAATTTATCGCGATGTGATTGACCACAACAAATTGAAGAGGGGAGTATTGTGTACATTTTACACCCTTCAATAAATTATAACGAGTTTTCATCCTAATAGATCCTGTTAACTTCATCACAAAAATATAAAGGTTGGGTATGTTATACAGGGTATGTACAAAGTTATAACCAATTTTATATGAAAATCGTAACAAGTTCAACTCAGTGTATAAAAATATAGCACAAGGGCAATGGTTTATTGATGCCATATTTTTTTATTTATTGTCAACATTTTTAAAAATGATTGATATTGCTAATTTTCTTTATATCTAATACAGGGTGAGTTAAAACTCAAGTACATTATTTTCTCAGTAAAATTTAAATGGGATACCCTGTATTTTATATCACTATTTAAAAGTACCATTACCGTACTTTAATTTGTATACAACATTCCCTCTGTCTAAATTTATTAATTTTCGAGATATTTTCATTTTTTAATGGACCAGTAGCGTGGCTACCCAGATCACCAGAATTTAATAAACTGGACTGTTTTTTTGGGTTACTTTAAGAATGAAGATTATAAAATGCCTCCAACAACAAGAGAAGAGATGAAAAATAGAATACAAATTGTATTTCGAAGTGTTAATATACAAATGCTTCGTAGTGTAGTGTAAGTAACTTATTCAATGACCGTTTTAAGCCATGCATATAATGTGTTAGGCGGTCATTTTGAACAACTTTGTAATTACATAAATATTTAAAATATTTTAATTTTTTCAAAAATGTTGTGTTTTGTGTTCATGACTTTTTTGTAAAATTTTTTACTGATAAATTATTCTTCGTTCTTTATTTGTTACATTTACATACAAAAGTAGTTTTTATTTGTTTTCGCAAAATGTTTGTTTTGTGTTTGTTTGTTTTTTGCAAAATTTATAACTAATAAATTATTTTTCTTTCTTGTTGTTACATTTTGTACTTACACAAAAAAGTAGTTTTTAATTGTTAGATTTTTGCAGTTACTCGAGCGCGTCAGATTATCATATGGGGAGAAACCTGGTACCCTGCAGATGTACCTCTACCATATATTGGCTATTAACACAGGGGAGTTCGTTAAGGGGGGCCCGAAAAAAAATCTATCTTTAAAAATACTTGAAATTTTCAGATTAAGATAAGGTAAGTTAAGTACATGCAGAAGAATGTAGATTTCAAAAATCTGACGATTTGAGCGAAAAAAAAAAGAGAATTGTTTCACAAAATAAAGGGAATATTTCGCGAAATAAACGTCAAATCGAAAAACTAAAAATAACGTGTACAATATTTTTCAAAAATCTATCGAATCATACCAAACATGACCGCCCACTGAGAGGGGTGAGGGGTAAATTTAAAATTACAAATGCAGCGATATTTTGCAAAATAAACATCAGATCGAAAAACTGAAAATAAATTTATTCTACATTTTTAAAAAATCTATCGAATTGTACCAAACACGACCCCTTACGGAGGTGGGATGGGGGGTGACTTTAAATTCTTAAATAGGAGTCCCAAATTTTATTACAGATTTGGATTCTCTACATAAAAATAACCAACTTTTATTCGAAACATTTTTTCGAGTTATGGATAGATGGCGCTATGATCGGAAAAAACGATTGTTGGAAATGGAAAATTAAATTAAAAAATAGCAAGTCCCACTAAAATGGAAAATTTTATTTAACCTAATAATCACAACCGAGTAGGTCACCACAGCGCTCGAGTGACTGCATATTTAGCATACTTTGCTCGCCTACCATATTAATCAGTAATCGAAAATTGTCAGTTTTAAACAATCCAGTCATGACTTACTCAAAATTTGGAAAGTTTTAGACCCGTAATTAATAATTTGCTCTGAAAACTGAAAATATCTCGAAAACTAATAAATTTAGACATAGGGAATGTTTTATAAAAATTAAAGTAGATACGGTAATGATAATTTTTGTTAGTAATATAAAATACAGGGCGTTCCATTTAAAATTACTGAGAAAATAATGTACTTATTTGCGTTGTGACTCACCCTGTATACAATATAAAGAAAATTAGCAATATCAATCCTTTATGAAAATTTTGATAATAAATAAAAAAATATGGCATCAATAATCCATTGCTTTTGTGCCTATTTTTATTTATACATTGAGTTGAATTTGTTACGATTTTCATATAAAATTGGTTATAATTTTGTAAGTACCATTAGCCTAATAAAATAAAAAAAGTCAAAATGTAAATTCGTACAGGTTAAATCAAATTTTATATCAAAGTTTAGGTGGGTACAAAAGATATTTTCAAGAAAGTATCCAAATCATACAAGGGGATCATTGTTTAAATAATTAAAAAGTGGTCATTTTTGCAAAAAAATACTTATTTAACTGCTGAGGTAACTCACTTATTACTAAAGGTCTGTGGGATTTTTTTCTGCAAAGTTGAAGGGTAAATCTTTCACATAAAACTTACTAAATTAAATTTGACCCCCTATTTATTTAAATAATTGTATATAAAACTTAAAAAACAAATTTGCAAAAAATTATTTTTAGCATTTTAAATAAGCACTATAAAATATCTTATTTTACAGACTAAAATGAGATATGTTACCAGTATTAAGCAAAAAAATTGGTCAAAAAATATTTAATAGTTTTGAGATATTGAATTTGTTTTTTAAATGTTACTATATTTTCAATTGCAAAAACGCGGTTGTTGCCAAAGAAATATTCACCTGCTTAAGATCTCATTATTTTTTATTTTTATGTATATTTTCGTTAAATGTATTGATAAATATAAATTTCAATTAAACTCCCCCCTAAAATGGCATTTGAAAATTATTCAAATTTGTTTATAATTTGATTTTTTAATAACGTCGCGGGGATTAAGTATTTTAAAATGCCGTTTCGATACTTAAGTTCCTGATATTTTTTTACTAATTAACAAAATTTTGTTTTCGTTTATTCTTCTTCTTTTTTTCGTTGGAGGTATATTAATACGGGCCCTTTTAGGGTTAAATTTTATTAAGAATGTCGAATCTCTTAAATGTAGATTCTAGACCTAAAAATATTAAGATTTAACTAAAATCTCTTAAATAAAATGTGGCTACTTACTGAGTTACAGGGTGTTTTATTTAAAAATTTAAAAGTTATTGTTACCAAGTACTTTAAAACTATTTAACGTATCTTTATCATACTTGGCAGAAATTGTGGCTATTATACACCCTACTAAATTGTGATTAATAAACGTTTCTAGCTAGTGCCAGAGGCGTATGACAGGGGATAGTGAATGATTGACTCTTCCCAAATTCTGCGCCACTGAGTGAATTACTATTTTAGCGAAATTTTTCGATTATCCAATACTTTGTATGTAAATAACTTTATTGGTATCAATAAAGTCATTAGTTTGAGAGATATTGGAAGTTTAAAATGAATGAATGAATGAATTAAAATAACTATGCCGTTTCATTTTTAACGTCCAATATCTCGAAAACTAATGACTTAGGGCCGGTTTTTCAGTGCTGGGTTAACCTATTTATTTTTTGGTCACCGAAATGTTCATGGTTAATCAGTTTTTCAGTACTAGGTTAGAGCTTAAACTCGTTTAAGTTCACCACGATTTTAACCGATCCCCGTTAGATGGTTTAACTCCGAATTTTGCGGTTACGCTTGCGCATTGGTGCAGTGAATGCATCATGTGATCATGTTTATTTTTTTGAGCACCTGCCTGACAGAAGGGATTAGTTGGGTTATGTTATTTTCTTTCATCGCGGGAAGTATTCTAATACCTCCTTATTATTTTAAGGAAATTATTATTATTGAAATTATAAATTATTATCGTTATTATATAGGAAGGTATTATAAGGAAATATATTTAAATATAAATGTAACAGGTACCTATGTTTACACTTACTGTAACAGGATTTAATGCGTGATTCCTAGTTATATTTTAAAAAGATTATTTTATATTTGTCTACACAGCAAAATACTTAATTATCTACCAAAGAGTCTGACTTTTTATTTCCTGGTCAATCTGTTCAAATAGTGATAAAACCGTGGTCTTTGACAAACAAAATCGGAAGAAAAGTATAAATCGTCCCAGTCATTCTAATTCTCTTCTCTTATGAAACCGAGGTATACGTTATGAACTAAACAAATATTCCGAACTTGATATTGCATTGCATTAATAATTTTTTTAATTTGGTTATGAAATTGTCTTTTATTTATTTTTCTGTCAAATTGATCATTATTTCTCGAATTGCACATGCGCACGTACAGTTACTGCTGCCAACAGAAGAAAAAAGGTGCTTAGCTAACCGATATTTCCTTAACTTAATTTAAAGCACTGAAAAACGCTATGAGGTTTAAAATAATGGTTAAAATTTAAACTAGGTTAGCTAACCAAAATTTTAACCGCTCACTGAAAAACCGGGCCTTAATCGTTACCAGTAAAGAGTATATTATGTACATAGAAAGTATTGGAGAATCGAAAAATTTCGCTACAATAGTAATTCTCTCAGTGCCGTAGAATTTGGGAAGGGTCAACCATTAACTATCCCCTGTCGTACGCCTCTGATAGTAGCTAGAAACTTTTATTTATCACAATTTAGTAGACTGTATAGTACCCACACTTTCTGCCAAGTATAATAAGGATACATCAAATTGTTTGAAAGTACTTCGTAAAAACAATTTTTAAATTTTTAAATAAAACACCCTGTAACTCAGTAAGCAGCCACATTTTATTTAAGTGATTTTAGACCAATCTTAATATTTTAGGTCTAGAATCTACAACTTAGAGATTCGACATTCTTAATGAAACTTAACCCTATAAGGGCTCGTAGTAATATAACTCCAAGAAAAAAAAGAAGAGGAAAAAAGACAAAAAAATTTGTTAATTAGTGAAAAATTCCCAGGAACCCAATTATCGAAACGGCGTTTCAAAATATTTAATCCCCGCGAAGTTATTAAAAAAAACCAAATTATAAACAAATTTGAATAATTTTCAAATGCCATTTTAGGGGGAAGTTTAATTGAAATTAGAATTTATTAATACATTTATCGAAAATATACATAAAAATAAAAATAATATGATTTAATACAGGTGAATATTTCTTTGGCAATAACCGCGTTTTTGCAATTGAAAATAGAGTATCATTTAAAAACAAATTCAATATCTCAAAAAATATTAAATATTTTTGGACCAATTTTTTTTTAATTAATACTCATAACATAGCGCAACTTCTCCTGTAAAATAAGATATTTTATATTGCTTATTTAAAACGCTAAAAATAATTTTTTGCATATTTGTTTTTAAAGTTTATGTATAATTATTTAACCCTCAAGTACTAACAGCCCGTCTCTCAGACGGCATCGCTTGTCGAAAGTGGGATATTTCCCTTCATAGAAAATTTTGAAGGTCACCCGTTTATGACTTTTCAAGTTGGGTTGTTCTTTAGTAATATTGAATTCGGCAATTTGCTGCAGGTTGTTATTCGAAAGATATTTAGGCTCAAAGTGTGATTTCCGTCTAATAGACGGGGTGTTAGTGTTTGTGCCCAGTTCGTCATTACACATAATGTACCCCAGTTTGTCAAAAAACATCAAATAAGGGAATAAAGACCCTGAGGAAACTCTTTTGAAATGGTTTGATGAGGCAGAAGACGACATAAGCGAAGTGAAATCAATTTGTGATGAAAATGTTGCCACTAACTACCATTGCTACACTGTACTAATTATAGTACCTGTCAGTTTTTTTTTGTTTTAACATTGTTTAAAAACCTTTTTATTTTTATTTTTCTTACCATTTGTTTAACTCGATTATAAATTTTTATTAAGATTCTTTAATTTGTTTAATTTTTATCACACTTTTTTTCAGGGGTAAAAAGGTACACAAACAATCCTTCCATTCTTGTTATAATATTTTTTATTTTAATAAATACAGAAAAACTAGATTAATTACTGTGTTTTTTAGATAATAAATACTTTCAGTAAGTCATCGAGATATTTTTTTTGCATTAAAATATTTAACAAAAACAAAAATTACCACTAAAATGTTAAACCCGTCTGTCAGGCGGTTAGTTAGTGTTTACGCCATTGATTTAAGATGTTAGTACTTAAGGGTTCAATAAATAGGAACTCAAATTTAATCTAGTAAGTCTTATGTGAAATATTTACCCTTCAGCTTTGCAGAAAACAATCCTATAGACATTCATTAGTAATTGAATGACCTCAGCAGTTAAAAAAGTAATTGTTTTTGCAAAAATGACCTCTTTTTAATTATTTAAACAATGATCCCCTTGTGTTATTTGGATACTTTCTTGAAAATATCTTTTGTACCCACATAAACTTTGATATAAAATTTGTTTCAACCTTTATATAAAACATAACAAACCTTTATATTTTTGTAATGGAGAAGTTAAGATGATTTTGAGTATAAAATAAAATATAGGGTGTTCCATAAAAAAAAAACATAAGTTTGATCTGCCACTATGTTATCGAACACCCTGTAACATTCTAATTAATTTTGAAATGTGGATCTCAAAGCTGGCTACAATAATTTTTGTTATTAACTTTTATTGCTAACTATTACTATAACGGATCTACGGAGCTTTACCCCACTAATCAATCACCCTGTACATATAATTCTTATAGTTGATAAAAGTATTATATTATTGTTGATTAATTGGCAAAGCCACATAGTATCAAATTCTAAGCATTATTAAATAAATGGTATCCATTTAATTGGATATGTAAATAAATTATAATTTGGTAAGATTCTCCTAAATGGACGCAACCCAACTCCAATTCCGCTAAATCGCTGTACCGTTTAGACACGACGATAAATTAAAACAACTCGATCGTTAGAATAGGTTGATGCAATCCGATACCAACTTCAATCCAACTCCAACTTCGATAAGTCGCTGCGATGCACCGTTTACACACAACGATAAATTGCAACAACTCGATTAATATTGATAAGTTGCTTGATTTATCGTTGTGTCTCCACGACCCTTTACGTTTATTTTTAATAGGTAGGTACCTGTTTACCCGATACGACTTGATATGCTTTCTTAGCCAGGGCTTTAATTTTTTGTGTTCCTTTAGCGTTTGGACATTCAATGCCATGTTTATATTTTATATCTCTAAGGAAGTTCTTCTCTCTATACATGACATCTAAATACTTTTCTGACATAAAATTTTCAATATTAGTTGTATAATGCTGCACAGGAGAAAATGGATATTCTTCAGTAAACGGTGGTATAACGATATTGCTACTCGTTTCTGTTACATCGTGAAGAGTGTCGTATATTTCTGAAATACAGAAAATATTCTTTTAGCAAGTAATAGGCGTACCTGAAAAAACCTTAAAAAAATGTGATAGAAGAAATAAAAGAACAGAAGTTATACTCTGGGCTAATTAGCAAAATACAAGGAAAAGTTATTTACCAGCAATTTTATTGCTGGAATCGAACCTTATTATTGTATGTATTAATAATATAGATATGCAAAGTCCGCAGATAGTGTGCTACTTTTTTTATAAATAAAATGGCGCCCAAAAAATCGTGTTTTTTCAATTTTTTGCTCTATAACTCCAAAGATTTTAACTTTAGACCAAAAACACTCAAATAAAAATTCACCGCAATTAAATTCTGCATAGAGACGTGTTTTTTTCGATTTACTTCGACGAAAACTTTCCCCGGAAAAAGGGGGTTTTCCAACAAAATCTTTAATTTTCAACTAAACTTTTAGATAAGCAGTTGTTAACAAATAATTAAATAACTTGGTAGCGTAAAAGCCCTTTCCGTATGTATTATAATTCCAGAAGTCTACGGAAATTGAATGAACAGTTTAGCAACAATTAAAATGTTAATTAAAAATTTACGGTCGCTATAATAACGACAATAATTATGATGCATAAGAATAACTATGATTTTTTCATAAAAAGGCACTATACCTATCTAATGTACTTTACAGAATTGAAATTGACTATTGACTATTTAAGCGGCCTCAGGAATATTCTAAAATTATAAACAATTTTTTGGTTTAAAGACAAATAGAATATCTCGAGAAATATTAAACTAAATTAAATCGTGAAAACAGTCTCCGAAAGACAGCGGCAGGACGCTTCTTTTAAAAGAAAAAACGTTTAATTATGACGAGTGGTTCCTGAGATACAACCGGTCAAAGTTGACCGGAATTTACGGCAAAGATATAAATAATAGGTTCATAATTTTCAAACCATCACTTTTTTATTTTTGTCCTCTTTCTCCACACCAATTTTCATATCTTTAAAATCCTCATAACATATATTATTATAATAAAAACTATCGATAATACGTGTGAAAATTGCCAAAAATAGCAAAATTCCAATCAAAAGTTAGGTTGGAGAAAATGTAACCCTCAAAGTTCAAAATCGGTATACGTTAACAAAATGCATTTTCTCGGCTTCCCATGAAGCAATTTCCTTCATTCTTTTTTTGTTCCCTAATTACTCGAGTAGAGCCATCGAACTAATGCATTATTAAATGTCAAACTTGCTTTTGTTTTGTTATAATAGATTAATTTATTTATAAGAACAGAAAATTACATATTTTTTCCAGTTGTAGGCTTTTTTTAGATAAACTTACTACAAGTGTACCTTTTAAAGTTAAAAACATAAATATTCTCATTTGAAAGCTGTTTAATTATTTAAACAATTTTTATTTAAACAAATTAAAATATTGTGTTATAATAAATAAATTAATTTATTATAACAAAACAAAAGCAAGTTTGACATTTAATAATGCATTAGTTCGATGGCTCTACTCGAGTAATTAGGGAACAAAAAAAGTATACCGATTTTGAACTTTGAGGGTTACATTTTCTCCAACCTAATTTTTTATTGGAATTTTGCTATTTTTGGCAATTTTCACACGTATTATCGATAGTTTTTATTATAATAATATATGTTATGAAGACTTTAAAGATATGAAAATTAGTGTGGAGAAAGAGAACAAAAATAAAAAGGTGATGGTTTGAAAATTATTATCCTATTGTTTATATCTTTGCCGTAAATTTAGATCAAGTTTGACCGGTTGTATCTCAGGAACCACTCGTCATAATTAAACGTTTTTTCTTTTAAAAGAAGCGTTCTCCCGCTGTCTTTCGAATACCGTTTTCACAATTTAATTTAGTTTAATATTTCCCGATATATTCTATTTGTTTATAAGCCAAAAACTTGTTTATAATTTTAAAATATTCCTGAGGCCGCCTAAATAGCCCAATTTCAATTCTGTAAAGTACATTAGATAGGTATAGTGTCTTTTTATGAAAAAATCATAGTTATTCTTATACATCATAATTATTGTCGTTATTATAGCGACCGTAAATTTTTAATTAACATTTCAATTGTTGCTAAACTGTTTATTCAATTTCCATCGACTTCTGGAATTATAATATATACGGAAAAGGCTTTTACGTTACCAAGTTATTTAATTATTGATTAACTAACAACTACTTATCTAAAAGTTTGGTTGAAAATTAAAGATTTTGTTGGAAAAAACCGCTTTTTCCGTGGAAAGTTTTCGTCGAAGTAAATCGGAAAAGACACGTCTCTATGCAGAATTTAATTGCGGTGAATTTTTATTTGAGTATTTTTGGTCTAAAGTTAAAATCTTTGGAGTTATAGAGCAAAAATTGAAAAAAACACGATTTTCGGGCGCCATTTTGTTTATAAAAAAAGTAGCAGACTATCTGCGAACTTTGCATATCTATATTATTAATATATACAATCATAAGATTCGATTCCAGCAATAAAATTGCTGGTAAATAACTTTTCCCAAAAATGGCCTATTCTCCGATAATCAGCCCAGACTATTAACTTAGCCTACAGGTAAGGAATCAGGAATTGGATAGCCACGGTTTTAGTGACCTCAATTGAAAGGATTATATTATAACTGTATGTAAAACTCTACACAGCTGCAGACTGCAGAAGTAGAAATTAGGAGAGGAGTTAGACAAGGACGTGTTCTCTCATTCCTGCTCTTTAATCTTTACTCCGAGTTTCTACTTAAAGAGACACTGAAAGATTCCAAGTATGGAGTCAAGGTGAATGGCGTAAATGTCAACAACATCAGATAAGCCGATGATACGGTATGGATTGCGAATTCTGACTTGGGTCTACATAGTCTACAACGTCTCATCAACAAGACCAACTTGACCTGTGAGAAATTTGGTATGAAAATAAACATTAACAAAACCAGATATCAATTCGAAAAGACCAAAACGTACCATAACGTTGCACAATAAATGGGTACATTTTAGAACAGGTCAATAGATTTAAGTACCTGGGATGTTGGATCGATAGCAGTTTAAATCCTGATCTAGAAATAAGATCGAGAATAGAACAGGCCAGAAAACCTTTCGATAAAATAAAAAAAAATGATTTGTAATTCTCGAATCAAACTCGAAATTCAACTACGTTTATCATAATGCTACGTCTGGTCGACTCATCTCTATGCAGTTGAGACCTGGACTCTTAAAACATCAACTGTAAATAAATTGGAGACCTCTGAATTGTGGATCCATCGAAGAATGCTCAAAATTTAACGGACATCGTATACCTTAAAATCAGGGGTGGGCAAAAGCCGGATCCGGCCCTTTTTCTTACTTTATCCGGCCCGTTAAAAAATCCCACAAGCAATTTTTCTTCAGAGTGTAGGCGCAAAATTTCGGGACAAAGCCAATATTTTAAAAAATTTTAAACTCTGAATGAAAGACTATATTGTCACCGAGGGCCGAAAGTCCCTGAAAACCTCTATAATGTTTATTTTAATAAGTTACATGGGTGAAAAAAGAACAGAAAACTTAGTGTGATTTTTAATTTCAAAACAAGTAATTGGACAAGTCCTAGGTTTTCACCCAGAGAAATCGAAAGTAGAACTGGAAGTCAATATTTGAACTCTTCGTGTAACGTCGGTGTCACATGTACTATTTCTGCAACTATAATACGGCACTTTCAGTTATAACATTTTAACCGGAAATGATATAAAACCAAAAGTATACATTTGTTCTCTTGATCTTGTTAGGGCACGTCGAAAAATATATCGTTTATATTATTTCGGTGACTTTAAAACAATACTTCCGGTTGCAACTCTAAAACCGGAAGTCCGATATCAAATTTCTCATCTTTAATACAATCCCTCGGTTATAAGCTTTTATTCGACAGATTATTTGTCATTCTATTTGTATTAATAACGGAGGAGTTATATTCGCAGACGGAAGGACACACGGACAGACAGTCACGATTAAGGGTCGGATTTATAGGCAACAAAAATTGAAGAAAAAGGCGCCTATATAGGCAAAGATTTGTATTAGAAAAGGCAGGAATATTAACATTTAGGCAAAATATAGGCAATAAAGGAATATAACTTATTATTTATTGTACAAAGTGAATTAACGTAATATTAACTTAAGGCAAGTATATTTACACATTACTATAAATAAACTAGTAACTAAATAACTGTTAATTAATAATTAAACATTGTAACCACTTAAAACTTTATCATTAATAGAAACAACTAAATATTTTTTAATATTTTCGGTCTTAAAACTATGTCTTCGATCACTTAAAATTAATTTGTACATTGAAAACGAACGTTCGACATCGACAGATGTAATTGGAGCATATTTCAGAGCCGATAATAAATCTGGCATAATTTGTAATTCCTCGGAAAATGTCCCATTCAAAACTTTAGCAACATTAGATAAAAACGAAAAACCTTCATTCTTGTCGAAAACATATTTCATTTTTTTAAAAATTAATTGACCGTTACTTCCAGGTGCCGATTTAATTTTCGTCTTTAAATTATCTATTAAGTTTACTGACTCACATAAATTTATCTCTTGTTTTTCTTATAAGGTAATTGTGGTAACTATTAATTTATAATTGTCATTGATATAAGCGAGTTCCTGTTTAAATTTGGGATTTTTTAATTTTTTTTTGCTTCTCGAATGGCTTCGGAAATATCATCAAATTCTGACATAACTAATTCTATTTCATTGCAGTGTTCAAAGTGAAAAAAACTGATTCGAGCCAGGTTCCCCACCTTTTAGTTACTGGTTTAGGTGGCAAAGGGACACCGGGAAGTCTTTCTTTATATATTTGCACCCTCAACGGAGCCTTTACAAAAACTTTTTTCATAAAATTTATAAAATTATTTACCAACGGAAACAGATTTCTTATTTCTTCAGCAATTCTATTTACCCCGTGGGCTACACAAGTGCAATGAATTAAATTAGGATAAAAAATCTTTAAATTAACAGCAGCTTTTAACATATATGCCGCAGCATCTGAAAGCATTAAAACTATTTTAGTCACTGGGATAGGGTTGGGTAAAAAGAGGTTTGTTAAACTATCTTTTATAAATCGACTTATTGTTAAATTGTTTGTTTTTTCCAATTCTTTAACGGCAACTAAATAAGGTTTTCTCGCAAAAGTTTTCGTTCAAAATTCCAATCATTAAATTAGCTATATACCTGCCGCATACATCTGTCGTTTCATCCACGATAATATACAAAAAATTGCGCTCTAACTTCCGCTTAATTTTTGAAATACATTCCACATAATATTTTTCCACAGTATGTTTTCTCAATGTACTCTCGTCCGGTAAGGATTTATTAAGATATTTTTCGAAAAGGCATTTAAAACTAGGGTTATTAACTTTATATAGAGGAATGTTACAGTGCCGGTTTAACCTAACTTTGGGCCCTGGGCGCTGAAATATTTAGGGGCCCCCTTAATTGCTATTCGTTGTCAGATTTTTTTTACAAGAAAACACATTTATGTATTTATTCCCGTAAAATCCATACACAATTTTTAGCAAACAAGAAGAATAGCAAACGTAAAAATATTCCAAAAAATACATTTAAAAATGTATAAAAAAACAGAAAATTACACAAAACAACACATGACAAACAAAAAAATATATTCTAAAAAATACATATGACAAAAATTGGATCACTTTTTTGCTTGCCAAGGCATTAGCAATCTGTCAGATAATACTATCACAATTCAGTTCCTCCAGGTCTTCGTTTTCTATAATACAATAATGATATGCGTCTAGATTTTCTTGACCCAAATTTGGCGTTAAATATATTTTTATTCCTTTTAAAGCCGAAAAAGACCGCTCGCCTGATGCATTAGAAATTGGTATCTTGAAATAAACTTGCGGTAAAGGTAAAATATTGGGAAATGTTACCTTTAGGTACAATCTTTACATCCCGGATGATACCAAATTTTATAAATGTTTATTTAACTTTTGGCATAATGTTATAGAATGGGTAATTTCATTATGCAAGTTCTCTTTGGTTTCATCAACATATTTTTTATATTTCACATAAAAAGTATTAATTGACGTCTTGACTGCTTCTCTATCTAGAGTAGAAAATCATCTAACAGCTGATGTAACTTCTTTGTATCATATATCCTCGTCTTCGCAAAAAAATATTTTTGCGCTTGACATTTCTTACGTCTCCAACAAATCGCAAAATAGATGTCATTATTTCCACTCCAATTGACACGTTTAAGTCCACAGTTTCTTCACGTTCACACTATTGCTTTTGCATTAACTCGTTCCAAAGTTTCTGTCCAAATCTGTGTCAATAGAGCTGTCTCAAAGATTTTATTCTGCAGTGTCTTGGCTTCATTTTTAATTGCTAATATTTCGTCTCTGTTATTGCTTAACTGGCAAAAATAGGTTTGATGGTCCCTAGTTTTTAACTAAAGCATTTACAGCGTCAAAAGTATCTACAAGCTTTGATTTCATTACTTCCAAAAATTCATTGCAAATTTGGTGAGAGATATAGCTAACTAAACCTTTTCATTTATTCGCATTCCGTTGTAAATGCTCAGCTAAGAAATAGTCAAATTTAGCCAAGTATACAAGACAACTGTAATTTCCTTTATGACGACTCATTAAATCCTCATTGCATCAACGGAAAGCTAGTCCTTGCTTGAGAAGCAAGTCATTTAGTATTGACAACAACTCTTCGTAGGACGTTTATCCAATAGTTAGCTTCGCATTTTACTTGCTCTTTCAAGACAGCGTCTATAACTAAAATCAATGATGATCTTGTTATTAATGTAATCATAGAGTTCAGATGAAATTTGCTTTCTTCGTGAGATTTGAGCAAAATATTCAAATGTTTCCAGTGGGTCCATCCAAACTCAGTTAAACTATTTTTTCAATTGAAAATTATTTGCACGGGTAACAATAAACAGCTTTAACACTTGCGCCGTACCTATATTAGCCAATCTCTCTTTTCTTTGCCTCTATTGGGTTTTCCTCTATAAAAGCTGCTTTTATTTAATCTTCTAGAATAAGCTTTTTCTCCATCTTCAAACATTTTTTTATAACGTTCTAAGAAATCACTTTTTGGTTTAAAAGTTCGCAGTTTTTATAAAGTCATCAGTCTTAAAATCAGATCATTTCGAAATCGCAGGTATTTCGTCATTTTTTTTTCTATTTTGGAAAATACGTAGATTATTTAGCGGACTTTACTTTTTTGTTAGTAAAAAGAACGGGCAAATACGGGCCCCTCCGGGATCCGGGCCCCTGGGCGCCCGCCCCAAGCGCCCAGTGCATAAACCGGCACTGATGTTGGATGCAATCATCGTCTGGCATAAATCAAATTTAAATTTTTGAACTGCTTAAACTATTCCGCAGAGATATTTGGGCTAACTTAGAGGAATTTAATTTTTCCAAATTACGTTTATGAAGTGGGGTTCCACAATGCTGGTCAATAAAGTACTTTTTTCTACTTGAAATCTGAGAATTAAAAAAAAATAATTAGAATTCTAAAACCGCTTTAGAATTTAGTTATATTGTGGGACGAGAAAAAAAGAGAAAAATAAAACTTACCGATTTGCCGAATGGTTTACAAAATGCTCCATCTCCTTCTAGAGAAAGTTCCGAATAAGGTGTGATCCATAGCTTAATTTAGATGTCATCTTTTCACACAAACGTCTAAAACGTTTTAAAACGTGCTCTTTGCTTTTCGGTATACGCAAAAAACTAAACTAGGATATAGCAATTTGTGATTAAACTCTGATACAGTAACCGACTGTACAACTGATAATAAACTAATAAAGCTTAGGGATTTCCAAATAGTTAACCCTCAAGTCTCGATCAGGTACATTTTCCTAGAAATCTGTTATATAAACAAACCATTGATATTTTGTTATTGACTCAAAATTTAATTATAGAATGGTTTAGTAATAGAATAATATCATGGGTAGTACCATGAAATTTTAAAAAAGGCACAAATAGGCGGAATTTACGAAAAAAGGCAAAAAGTACAAAAAACAATTATAATAGGCAAAATAGGCAAAAAAAGTCATTTTGCCTATAATCCGAGCTTTAGTCATGATATTTGTTCTCGTCTTGTGAAGGCGCGTCAAATATCACTTGTACTTCCGGTAATTTTAAAAGAGTACTTCCGGTCACATTTCCAAAACCAGAAGTCCTAGGTCAAATTTCTCACCTTTAGTACCATCCTTGGATTATAAGCTTTCATTCGACACCTCATTTGTCATACCTCTACCCTGGTATAATGACGGAGGAGCTGAGCTTACGGACAGACAGACGGACGGACGGACAGACGGACGAGGATAATTCAACGTTTTCACATTTTTTCAAAATTGGGTGAAAACAATATCTCATTCAAAAGACATTTTTTGTTTATTCCAAGGGACTTTCGGCCCTCGGTAATATTGGAATCTTTCATACTGGATTTAAATTTTTCAAAAATGTCAATTAGTTTTCTCAGGATTCGAAAACATGAATGCATTTAAAAAGCATTGTTCCGAAATTTTGCCCCTACGCTCTTTCTCTTTTATGCGATTTTATTGAAATCAACAGCATTAGTGTTCGTAGTGTTCACATAACTAACGAATCTCTAATTTCTGATTTTCTTAAAAGCGACTGTGTGGTTAACCCGGTCCAGGCGCGAATATTTTTCGACCAGGGTATTTATTGTCTACCAGGACCCTTTTTCCTTCGATTTTACCCTTCATAATCCCCAAATATGCTGTCTTTCTCCTTTTAATAATGGTCAAAAGTTCTCTGTTTTTTCCCATTCTGTGCAACACCATTTCGTTCATAATATGACCGGTCCATGATATTTTCAAAATTATTCAAGTAGTCACATCTCAAAAGTTTCCAGCTTACTCATTAAGTCAGCATTAACAATCCAATAAAGAAGAATAGAATGGACATAACATTTTACCATCCGATATCGGATTTGCAGATTGAATCTTTGGTTACTCAGAAACTTTTAATCTGGATCCTTGAAAAATGTAGCTCCAATGTGTTTTTAATGCATTCATTTTTTTTTCGAATCCTGAGAAAACTAATAGGTATTTTTGAAAAATTTAAAGACAGAATGAAAGATTACGTTATTGCCGAGGGCCGAAAGTCCCTTAGAGTAAATAAAAAGTTTCTTTTGAATAAAATATTTGCAATTAAAAATCACACTAACTTTTTTTCTTTTTTTTTTCACCCCTGTAACTTCTTAAAATAAACTAAATCTTAAGTTTTCATGGACTCTCGACCCTCGGTAATAATGCAATCTTTCATTCTGCTTTTAAATTTTTCAAAAATACTTATTAGCTTTCTCAGGATTCGAAAAAAATTAATATATTTAAAACATATTGGAGCGATATTATGCGCCTATGCCCTTAATATTTTAATGGGCCATATTTGTTTAAAAATTTCGTAACATATTTTACTGGGCACAAATTGTTCGCATGTACACCCGAGTAAGACAATTTATTAGTACTATTATTTATTACTAACAGTCAAATTTCTTTGTCCAAACAAATGCTTTAAAATGATACTTATAGTATTTTTGTAAAAAAAAATTCTTGGACAGAGAAAAAACTCTACCAAAAACATTCGCATGTTGGCAGAGTACATACGGGATATAGTTACCTGGCCCGGGAGACATTTCGAAAATTTGCCCACAAAAGAAGAAGTGCTGCATAAAATAGTTAGAAAAACATCATACCTAGGCCACATACTGAGAACCACTAAGTACCAATATGCTCAATTAATAGTGAAATAAAAGATCGAGAAAAAGTGAGGACTAGGAAGGAAAATACTGTCGTGGCTAAGAAACATCCAACAATGGAAAAGGCTAAATTTTGAACAGATAATAAGAACAGCTAAAGAGAGACAAGAATTTGCAATTCTAGTAGCCAACCTCCATTGAGGAGAGGGCACTTCTAAAAGAAGAAGAAGAAGAAGAAGAAGAAGAAGAAGTAACGTCTTGAGCAAGAACAATAAAAATACATACCTCTCTTTGCTGGTTGACTGTCTTTCACAGAGAGACGTTTGACTTTCTTCTTATCCTTCTCAGCATGGTTTTTTAAAATTATTTTTCCAATATCTAACTTCTTATCTTTTTTTCCCCTTGGAATAAAGTTGTCGGGGTGGGACGAGAGGATATTTTTTACCCACGCAATTTTTCTAATTAATTTAAAATAATCACGTAGAGGGGTTCCAGCAGATTCCCCTACAGAATTTTCAATAGCAATCGAACACTAAAATACAATTGATTAACATTAAAAGATGTAGATATCCGGTTCGTAGAGATTTAGGGGACCCTGTTCTGCAACAATGGTGTAACCCACAATTTGTTTACAAACTTGATTTATATACCAATAAGTTTATTACGAGTGGTTTGACA
Organism: Diabrotica virgifera virgifera; assembly: GCF_917563875.1. Lineage (NCBI taxonomy): Eukaryota > Metazoa > Arthropoda > Insecta > Coleoptera > Chrysomelidae > Diabrotica > Diabrotica virgifera. Next base: position 221,401,527 of record NC_065446.1, read on the forward strand.
AAGAACAGAAATGGTATAAGCCGTATCTGGTACTTTAGCGACATCTATTAACCAAAGTTCTAACCCATATTCGTCAAATTACCGATAATGCATCCAGGTAATGCTACAACAACCAGGTAATCCACAGTGCGGTTTACATTGTTATTGAAAAATTTTTAATAGGTATATGTGTAAACATAAACTACAATAATTCTCTCTCAAAACAACACTGGCAGAAAAAGTAAATCAATTATTATTTTATTGGGACAAGTTGGCTATAGATTTAAGTAATCTTTTGTTCTATATACACTATTTACACAAAAAAAACTTAGCGGTTGATAGTCTGGTGCTATAGAATGTGGTGGGTTACGCCGTTGTTGCTTATTGCTGGATTATAGACTGGGGTAAAAACTAAAACAAATTAAGTTAATTGCGTTATACATAACATGCCTTTCATGATGGATACATGGCTACATGGTCATCATAAAATCCTGTTGAAGAAAACAGAAGTTTATCGTAAACCGTATCGCAACTAATGATATTGTATCAGTTGAGGAGTAGAGAGGTCGATTACAAATCGCAAGATCGACTCAAGTAATAAACAGCGTATTAGTTGGATAAAAACCCACGTCATACGAATGAACAAGCATGAACCCACTATTTTGTACATGAAAAATCACGTTAGAGATCCTTCCTTTTAAGCAGAAAACCTTTACTTGGAAACATAGAACTACCTCCATTGTGGCCAAATAATAGACAGCTTTCTGCTGAAAAAAAAAGACCTGAAAGACATCTTGGATTTAGTACCTACAGATGCAAAAGGCTTTTATAATTTCTTAAAGTCGGAAGTGAAAATTTCATAGACGATGTAGAAGGACATGGATATATGCCAGATTTTGCTATTGATGAGGAGCATTATGACGTTGTACATGAATAATAACAATTACTGTAACTACTTTTTCTCAATGTTACAGCAGAGATGAAAACACCTCGAAAAATCGATGGTAAGCCACTATGGGATAGAGCTAGAAGTGCAGATACACGACGGAGATGCAAGGTGGACAACATTAACAACTGGGTGAAATACAGAAGAGTAAAATGGAATGACCACATAATCTGAATTACAGCAAGTAGAATAGTAAGGACGGCGAGAGACGATTCCCCAATAGGAAGACGATTAGTGGAAAGACCACAAAAAAGGTGGAATGACAACCTACTGGAGGCACATTGGAAAACAGACAGTAATGTCTACACAAAAAGAAAAAGAGAAGACTTTTTCTCAATAAAAATGGTTTATGATTATCTTTTGTATCAACTTGTATTATAAACTATTTTGACACAATTAACTATGATCACTTACTCAATTTTGCAACAATCATGTAACCCAGTTTTTCTGTTTTTTTTATACCAAAAATTAAAGGTAATTATTTTATTTCGATATTTTCCGTTTATTTGTATTGTGGTAAAACAGCAAAACATATTTAAAGAAAAAAATCTCAAAAAACGAATTTTCTATGATTATTTCATTCATAGGAGATTCTGACCAATAGAAAGCTACATAAATCTAAATTAAACTGATTATTTTTTGATGATTTTAACTTCCAATCGTATAGTAAGATATTTGATCACGTGTTTAATTCTGTCCAATTAGATTAAAATTATACTGAGAATTATCTACTGTAGAAAATTACCGACAGAATTTTTTAAAGAAGATTGTGCAACCAGTTCCTAGTTTTGACAACTGTCACATTTAAGAAAATATCCATAATGCACGTATTAAAAAATAATCTCACGAATATCACACGACAGTAAGAATAAATAAGAAAATAATGCTTCATTTTTACTCAAATTTGTTGTCATTGGGCAATAGCCACTCGAGCCCTGCGGGCTCTCGTGTCTATTGCCAGACAACAAATTTTCGAAAAACTGTCGCTTTATTAGCAATTTATTCTCACTCTCTTGTGATATTGTACCCGATAATTTTTGATTATTTCATTTATAGGAGATTCTGACCAATAGAAAGCTACAGAAATCTAAATTAAACTGATAATTTTTGATAATTTCCCGACGTCAAGTATATTATGTCAGATACCCTTCGTTGCTACGAAAAAATACATTCAGTGACGGTAATGACAATTAATGTTTTAAAAATTATAAAAGTGATAACTTTCAACCGTCAAATTTTTATAACAACTGTGTGTTCAATTGTACTAATTTGTACTTACATAAATAAATTATAATAAAATTTTGGTTTTGAACAGATTTATTCATGAAAAATTTGCAACAAATGCACTCGATCTCTAAAATTAATATAGAATTTTTGCCCTCGTGACACTTTGACAAAATTTCACTCGCCTTCGGCTCGTGAAATTAAAACTGTCAAAATGTCACTCGGGAAAAATTCAATAATTATGGAGCTCTTGTGCAATTACTACTGATTATTTCATTCATAGGAGATTCTGACCAATAGAAAGCTACAGAAATCTAAATTAAACTGATAACTTTTCTGATAATTGCCCGTCGTCAAGCATATTACGTCAGATGCCCCCTTCGTTGCTACGAAAAAATACATTCAGTGACATTAGTGACAAATGTTTTAAAAATTATAAAAGTGATGACTTTCAACCGTCAAATACATATTTATAACAACTGTGTGTTTAATTGTACTAATTTGTACTTACATAAATAAATTACAATAAAATTTTGGTTTTGAACAGTTTTATTCATGAAATAATCGCAACAAATTGCACTCGATCTCTAAAATTAATATAGAATTTTAGAGCTATTGTGCAATTACTACTGATTATTTCATTCATAGGAGATTCAGACCAATAGAAAGCTACAGAAATCTGAATTAAATTGATAATTTTTGATAATCTCTCGTCGTTAAGTATATTACTTCAGATGCCCTTCGTTGCTATGAAAAAATACATTCAGTGACGTTAATGACAATTAATGTTTTAAAAATTATAAAAGTGATGACTTTCAATCGTCAAATATTTATAAAAACTGTGTGTTTAATGGTACTTACATAAATAAATTACAATAAAATTTTGGTTTTGAACAGTTTTATTCATGAAATAATCGCAACAAATTGCACTCGACCTCTGAAATTAATATCGAATTTTTGTTCTCGTGACACTTTGACATAATTTCACTCGCCTTCGGCTTGTGAAATTAAAACTGTCAAAGTGTCACTCGGGAAAAATTCAATAATTTCAGAGCTCTTGTGCAATTACTACTGATTATTTCATTCATAGGAGATTCTGACCAATAGAAAGCTACAGAAATCTGAATTAAATCGATAATTTTTGATAATCTCCCGTCGTTAAGTATATTACGTCAGATGCCCTTCGTTGCTACGAAAAAATACATTCAGTGACATTAATGGCAATTAATGTTTTAAAAATTATAAAAGTGATGACTTTCAATCGTCAAATATTTATAATAACTGTGTGTTTAATGGTACTTACATAAATAAATTACAATAAAATTTTGGTTTTGAACAGTTTTATTCATGAAATAATCGCAAGAAATTGCACTCGACCTCTGAAATTAATATAGAATTTTTGCTCTCGTGACACTTTGATATAATTTCACTCGCCTTCGGCTCGTGAAATTAAAACTGTCAAAGTGTCACTCGGGAAAAATTCAATAATTTCAGAGCTCTTGTGCAATTACTACTGATAATTTCCCGTCGTCAAGTATATTGCGTCAGATGCCCTTCGTTGCTACGAAAAAATACATTCAGTGACATTAATGACATAAATTACATAAATAAATTACAATAAAATTTTGGTTTTGAACAGTAGTTTTTTTCATGAAAAAATCGCAACAAATTGCACTCGATCTCTAAAATTAATATAGAATTTTAGAGTTCTTGTGCAATTACTACTGATAACGAAATAAAAAAAGCTAATTATCTCAGAACAAGCCGGTGGCTTACACCATTTAGTCCTGTCGCCAGTGGCGGTACAACGGCCTCTTTAATTCAGATGGACTTAACCAAGTTTTTTTTATGTATTTTGACCCGTAGAACACGAATTTTTTTGGGTAACAGTCGATCCGGATGTCGATAAGTTTGTTATAAACAAAGAACTTGAGGAATCATATAACAGCGATTTTTCGCAAAACAAAATATGTTTTTGTATTTTTTGGGCCATTCTAAGCAAAAATGATTTTACAAGTTTTTTCGTAGGATGCATAGTTTTCGACATAAACGCGGTTGAACTTTAAAAAAATCGTAAAATTGCAATTTTTGAACCCGAATAACTTTTGATTAAAAAATAAAATAGCAATTCTGCTTACTGCATTTGAAAGTTCAAGTCAAATTCTATCGGTTTTGATTATCTACATTGCTAAAAATTAAGTTTTTATTTGTTAAACAAAGCCATAAACACATAGTGTTTCCCGTGCCCAATGCATGCGTTTTAAAGTACTTAATCCACGTAGAGATTGTATGTATGCACGCCTACTCGTTCGATTTCAAATGAGAAATGCATTGAAAACATCATTCAATCACTATGTGTTTATAGCTTTGTTTAACAATAAAAAAATTAATTTTTAGCAATGAAAGTAATCAAAACCGATAGGAATTGACTTGAACTTTCAAATGCGATAAGCAGAATTGCTATTTTAGTTTTCAGTCAAACGTTATTCGGGTTAAAAAATTGCAATTTTTCGATTTTTTAAAAGTTCAACCGCGTTTATGTCGAAAACTATGCATCCTACGAAAAAACTTTTAAAATCATTTTTTGCTTAGAATGGCCCAAAAAATACAAAAACATATTTTGTTTTGCGAAAAATCGCTGTTATAATATTCCTCAAGTTCTTTGTTTATAACAAACTTATCGACATCCGGATCGACTGTTACCCAAAAAATTCGTGTTCTACGGGTCAAAATACATAAAAAAAAACTTGGGTAAGTCCATCTGAATTAAAGAGGCCGTTGTACCGCCACTGGCGACAGGATTAATTGTTGCAGAACAGGGTTCATGATAATATACAAAATTACGACAGCATAAGTAGCGATTAAATGAAAATATTGGACGATTTAGCTGTGGAAGATGCATTCGTTTTTCTTGTAGCGGAAACATGAATAGATTTAAAAAAGTCCTTTGTCATAAAACATGTATGTCTATTTTTCTTTTTTTTTTCTTTAAGTGCTCTGTCCGTTGCGAACGTTGGCTATTAACATGACAATTCTGATCTTGCTTGCGGCACTTCTGAATAGTTCGACTGATGTGAGCTCGAACCACTTTCGCAGACTTTGGAGCCACGAGTGTCTTCTCCTGCCTGGCCCACGCTTACTGTCTATTTTCCCCTGGAAAATCAATTGCAGTAGACGGTACTCATCGTGTCTCAATATATCTAGATGTCAATATGTCTAGATATTCAAGTTTTTTTTGTGTAATTGTGCTCACAATTTCTTTCTCTTTTCCAAGTCTGTGGATTACCTCTACGTTGTTCACATATTCGGTCCAGGATATACGAAGAGTGCGTCTACTTTTACTTATTCTTATTCTTCTTCTTTTTCTTTAAGTGCCAGCTCCGCGACGGAGGTCGGCAATCACCATAGCTATTCGGATTTTAGAGACGGCTGCTCTGAAAAGTTCATTTGACGTACATCCGTACCATTCTCTCAGGTGGCGCAGCCACGATATTCTGCGTCTTCCTATGCTTCTTTTTCCTTGAATCTTTCCCTGCATAATCAATTGGATCAAGTTGTATCTCTTTCCACGTGTAATATGTCCGAGATATTCCAATTTTATTGTTTAATGGTATTTAATATTTCCATTTCTTTATTCATCTTTCTCAGAACCTCTTTGTTTGTGACGTGTTCTGTCCACGATATTTTCAGAATTCTTCTGTACACCTACAGCCCGAATGATTCTAGTTTTTTCATTGATGCAGCTTTTAAGGTCCAAGCTTCCATTCCATAAAAAAAGTCGAGAAAACGTAGCACCTAGCCAACCTAACTCTTAGCTCCAGCTTCAAATCTCTTGTGCAGAGCACTTTTCTCATTTGGTTAAAATTTACTCTAGCCTTTTCTATTCTGATTTTTTTCCTGTAAGTAATCTCCTGTGGAGTTGATCATTGTTCCAAAGTACCTATGTATATCGGTCGACTCGTTCGATATTGGATCCGTTTATAAAAAGCTTCTCGTTATTTCTTTGAGTTTTGATATTCTCATAAACTTTTTCTTCTTGACGTTCATTATTAGACCTTATTCTTGTCCAAACTCCGCTATTCTGGTCACCAGCCTCTGAAGATCCCCAATATTTTCAGCTAAGATGACAGTGTCATTCGCATATATGTATAATGTTATTAATGAGAACCCCATTGACCTTTATTCCAGCTGTTTCACCCTCAAGAGCTTTTATCAAGATCTCATCCGAGTAGGCACTAAAAAGAATTGGCGACAACATGCATCCCTGTCTTACTCCACGTCTAATTTCATTTTCCTCTGATAGCTGATCGTTAACACGTACTTTTGCTCGTTGTTTATAGTGTAAATTAGATATAATCCTGAGGTCATTGTAGTCTATCTTCTTTGATTCCAGGACATGCATTAATTGTTCATGTCGTACTTTATCGAATGCTTTATTATAGTCAATATAACACGCATATATATATCTTGATTGACGTCCAGGCACCTTTGTATAAGTATGTTAAGTGAAAAAAAGCTTCACGAGTTCCTAGGCCTTTGCGAAACCCAAATTGCGTATCATTAATGTCTATGTCCAGTTTTTCATAATATATTCGGTTACGGATGACTTTCAATAGCAACTTTAGCACATGGGACATCAAGCTTATGGTGCGATTGTCGCCGCATTTTCTGGCGTTTTTCTTTTTAGGGAGACAAATAAAAATTGACGTTAACCATTCTTTGGGTAATGTGCCTGAAGACTAATTCTTATTCTAGACATGCTCAACTGCCGTTTGAGATCTTTAAATAAACAATATTTTTTTCACATCTTCCATAATAGTGCAACGTAAAGGTAGCCTCAAACGAACCTTCACAGTAGACACAAAAAATTGATGTCTGGCAGCATTGCGATGTCGATTAATGTATGTTTTGTATGCTTCAAATAATACAGTACGTAAATCGTTCTGCTGGACATCGGGAATATACATAGAGATCATTGTGGCAACTGCGCTAACCTGTGTTAGTTGAAACTTCTGTTCGAGTACGAGTTTCTGGTGCAATAGAGCTGTTAGAACGAATAGAATGAGTGATTTTGAATGCAAGGCAGTCCATAAATAAATCAAAACAAATATTATGACTGACGAATTAATAATTTTACTTTTACTCCATTAAAATGTTACATTTAGGTTGCATTTCCTGGAGGAGTCAATTTTATTTTTTAACGTATAGGGGGGTTCAGTAGAAGCTTAAGTTCAAGTTTTTGGGGTCGCCACCCTTGTCCCCCGGCCGTCATATTGGAAAAAGAGGTGCAAAGGGTTTTCGCGCTGTATTTTCTAAACTAGCAATCCTAGAGAAAATTTAATTACACATAAAATGTAGCAAATTAAATTTTCTACAATATTATGTCTATTACTTTTTATCGTAAACTGACCAACAAAAAAGTTATAAATAAAAATATGAGAAAATTTTGTAAGAAGTTTCTTTTTGGAGGTTATAACTTTTTTTCCATTCATTTCACAATAAAATACTATCATGGCGATTTTGTAGAGGATTTTTTAGTGAACAATTTTCGCTATAAAGTTGTTTAATTTTATTTATTATCTAGGTTTTACAGCGCTCCAATCTTGACCAGATTCTCGAATTCTCATAGGAATACAATAAAAAAATACTTTTCTATCTATATATTAGTCGAGCGCCAGCAATCTTTATGCCGACCACGAAAATCAAATTTAAGTTGAATGACCAATTTTGGTCTATTTTTATGTTTTAGAGGTCGCTGAATCCGAATATGAAGTTTATTTATATCTAGATTTGGTGAAACATATTTAAAAAATCAGATTTTATACAAAAATGCCGAAAATCAATTATGATGATTTTTCAAATTTACCTAGCTCTATCTTTGGTCTCTGTAAATATTTCCTTTTGAAGATTTTACTGTTTAATCTCTGAAGTATGTAGATGACAATGGGATTTGTCCTAATTATTTAAAAACGTTATAAAAGGAGTTGTTAGTTTTTAAACATTTTGTCATCATATTTCGTTAGTTTCATGTTTACTTAAAAAAGTTGTGTGACAAACTTTTTAGTTTATAATTTTAACCAACACAACAATAACTTCCAGCCCATCAGCAATCGATATAACAATATGTACCCAGGACATTTTATCTAAATTAACTTGGTCTGTTATTCAAGATCCACATGGTTCTGATCATCTACCCTTGATCATAGCCTTGGAAAACTCGGAACAAGCAATACAACCTGGTGACAATACACACAAAAGATGGAATTTACATAAAGCAGATTGGAATTTGTATTCATCGAACTTTTATTCGGGAAAACAACCACAAACTTATGAAGAGTTAGTTACCGAAATAAACCGATGCGCAACCATTTCAATTCCAAAATCATACAAAAATAACAAATATCCTACAAACAAGATACCAAAACTATGGTGGGATAATAACTGCGAATCAGCTGCAAATAACCGCAAAACAGCATATAGACATTATAAAACAAATCCTAATCTTCACAATCTAATTGAATACAAAAAATTAGATGCCTTAGCAAAGAAAACTTTTAAAATTAGAAAAAAACAAACTTGGATAAATTACTGCGAAAGCTTAAACTCCAACACTCCAATCAGCGACGTCTGGAAGAAAGTAAATCGCTACAAAAACCGAAAGCAGTCCAATCAACTTCCGATAAACACCGAAGCTGCATGGATAGAAGAGTTCCATTTCAAGATTTCACCTCCTTGGGTTCCAAGTCAGATAAATGAAGCTACAGTTACCGTACCCAGAGAAAACTTCAATCTAGAGAAACCATTTGATTTATGGACATTAAATCATGGACTCAAGCAAAATAATAGTTCATCTCCAGGGATGGACTGTATATCATATTCTATGCTATATTTTCTACCTACAGAATATAAACTATTATTACTACAAATTTTTAACACTATATGGCAAAACAAAAATTTAATTCCCAAAGCATGGAAGGACTATATTGTATTACCTATAAAAAAGCCAGGAAAGCCAGATAACAAAGTTGAATCTTACAGACCTATATCTTTAAGTTCCTGTATACTAAAAACTCTAGAGAGATTAATCAAAAATCGGCTTGAATACTGGCTTGAGTCCGAAGATATCCTTCCCAAATCTCAGTACGGCTTCCGAAAATCCAGGTCTACACAAGATGCTCTCACTTCCCTAGTCTCTTCTTTACAGGTCAATTTTACAAATCAGGCGTCGACAGCTGCAGCATTTATAGATGTAACTTCAGCGTTTGATAACATAAATTTAGATATTCTTTATAAAAAATTAGTAGATCTTGGAATGCCACTTAAAATTTCAAATTTCATTGTATCCTTGTACAAGAATAGATGGACTTACTTAAAAATAAACGAGAACCTTTTACCACCAAGGTTAACGAGTATAGGTATACCACAGGGTAGTATTTTAAGTCCACTTCTCTTTTCATTGTACAATATAGATTTAGAACATATAGTACCTCCACACTCTAATATTTTACAATTTGCAGATGATGTTGTGTTGTACACCTCCCATTCTTCCCTAGACATTTGTAGACGTCAATTTGAATTTACATTAGATTGTGTAAAAAATGATTACCATTCTCTAGGCTTATCCATATCAACCACAAAGACTGAAATTTGTTTTTTCTCCAAAAAACGCCAAATTTCTCAAGGCACCTTCAAATTAGGTAGAATAGAATTTCCGATAAAAAATTGTGTTAAATATCTTGGGACGTATTTGGATCGTAAATTGTTATGGAAGGATCAAATTCATTCTATTATAAAGAAATCAGAAAATTCTATGAATATCCTTAGAGCTTTTTGTAGAACCGGTTGGGGAGCTGACCCGAATATTGCATTGCTATTCTATCGCTCAATGATTCGACCAATTTTCGACTATAGTTGTCATTTATATGGGTCTGCGTCAACAGGATATCTTAATAAAGTTGAAATCCAAAGGAATAAATGTTTGAGACTCTGTCTCGGTTACTTAAAATCTACTCCTATTACTATTATTGAGATTGAAGCTAAGGAACCACCACTTACTCTACGTAGACAGTTTTGTACAGATAAGTTTGTAGCTAGAGCTATCTCAAAAAACGTCAGCTACTTAAGGACTATTCGTAACTTGAATATATTAGATTTAAGCCATAAATATTGGTGTACTAAAAAAACCCCCATATACGTTGAAAGCTACAGGAAGTTGACAATGAATGAAAACCAAATGTACAAAAATAAAATACCTTTAATTTACACTAAACCTCCTGAAACTCTCTTTTCCAAGGTAATACAAACAAACTACATGGATTCAAACCTTCCAGGCAATATTATCAACAAAATAATGAAAGACAGGTGGCCTATGTTTCAATATATTTTTACTGACGGCTCCAAAATTCAAAATAAAACCGGATGTGCAATATATCACTGGAATTCTGAATACAAAGAATCATGCCGATTGCCTAATGAAGCTTCAATATATACTGCCGAATTATCAGCTTTATTACTTGCGTTAAAATATATAGCCTCTGTTGGTATGGACAATTATATCATTTTCACCGATTGTAGAAGTATTGTGGACAAACTCACTTCTATCCAATCGACAAAAAATCTAAACCACATTGAGATAGAAATTAAGAGTTTATATTATGATTTTACTTCCTCGGGCAGTTCAATTATTATTTGTTGGGTGAAAGGACATTCTGGAATATTAGGAAATGAAGAAGTCGACAAATTAGCTAAATCTGCAGCTTTAACCAAACAAAACATAAGCAACATACTTCTACTAGTAACCGATATATATAATATCAGTAAAAACCATTGCAAACAAAATTGGCAACGTGTATATAACCAAAGTACAACGGGAATAAATTTTAGAAATTGCCAGCCACTAATTCCCAATGAGAGATGGTTTAAACAAGAATCAAATAGGCTATTTATAAAAACAATAAACAGAATGAGGTCAAATCACGCACTAACCCCAGCATACAAACACAGCATAGGTATCAGTGATAACCCATATTGCGCCTGTGGTGGAATGGGAGATCTACAGCACCTCATATTGAAGTGTGGACTGTACAGACAAAATATTAAAGTAATGTATGAAAAGTTAATTGATCTAAATTGTCCTTTACCTGTCAATTTAAACGAAATTCTTTTTCCAAAAAATAAGCAGACGTTACAATGTCTTTACGAATATGTAACGTCCTGTAAATTTAAATTTTAAATAGGCTTAGATAATAAAATTATAAAATTGTAAAAATATCACACAAAATTGAAAAATGTATCCATTAAGATAGTATAACACTCTGTAAATTTAGATAATAAGTAGGCTTAGATATTAACTTAAAATTGTTATTTTAATACCATACAAAAAAACACAAATAGTCTGGCTAATTGGCTCTGTCAAAGCCATTAATAAAAAAAAAAAAAAAAAAAAAACAATAAAAATAATTCATTAAGAAGTTTTTTGGAAAATTTTAAGTCAAAATATAGAATAGGAAAAAAGTTATGTTACTTCATAAACAAGCGGCACACCCCAAAAAACGCTTATATCTCGAGATCCTGACCACGGTGTGGTGAATGACTAATTTTCATCATACTTTATGATTTTGATAACAAAAATTCGTTTTTTGCTCTTCTTAAGAATTTTGCAATATGGGGTTGCGTCATTCTTCTTCTGAACCGGCGCATTTGTCCTCAAACAACTTCTTGGGCCGTTTCTTTATATGCTTCGGGTTATAGTTTTATAGTGGGGAGAAAGGTAACAAACAGATTAATAATAGCATAGGAATGTTAAAATCATAATAAATTGTATGAATAAAAAATATATATAGATAGAGAAGTAAGCCTAACTTTTGTTTTTATTATACCCCTATGAGCATTCGAGAATATGGTCAAGTTTGGGGCGCTGTAACACCTATATAAATAAATATAATTAAACAAATTTATAGTGGAAATTGTTCGCTGAAGAACCCTGTACAAAATTGATATAATGTTATTTTATTTTAAAATGAACTGAAAAAAAGTTTTAACCTCCAAAAGAATCTTGTTAAAAAATTTTTACATATTTTTGTTTATATCTTTTTTGTTGGTCACTTGACGATAAAAAGTAATACAAATAAAATTGTAGAAAATTTAATTGTCTCCATTTTATGTTTAACTAGATTTTCCGTAGGGTTGGTAGTTTACGAGATATAGCGCGAAACCCCTTTGCACACCATTTCCAAGATGGCGGCCGGGGGGACAAGGGTGGCGACCCCAGAAACTTGAACTTAAGCTTCTACTCAGCCCCCTATACATTAAAGAAATAAAATTGACTCCTCTAACAAATGCAAGGTACGGCTTAAAAAATGTAACATTTTAATGGAGTATTTAATTTTTAAAATATATTTTATTTAAAAATGAATTTCCAAATTAAACAGACACAGTTTTCCCATTAGGTCAAAAATAGTTCCACTACAATGTCATGTTTTGACGTTTATTTGTGTCACCCAAAATGAATTGTCAATTTTGAGGTTAATGCCCCTTAATGCTAACTATATTGTCATTGAGATAGCGAAGTTGCCACAATTATCTTAATATAATACAATGTATGTATTTATGTATCTAAATATACAATGTATGTTCCGTATGTCCAGCTGAACGATTTTCGCACTGTATAAAGAGAGAATGCTTTTAAAAATAATTTAATAAGTAAATTTTTTTTTAGAATATTTTATGGATGCCGCAATTTTTCAATTTGTATAAAACATTAACGATTAAATATTTGTTTCTTTCGATATTATTAATAAACGGAAAACAATAAGCAATTAAGGGAAAGAGAATCAAAACTTAAAAAGAGAAGTAAAGCAGCTATAATAAATAATAGAGAAACCCAGAGAAATACATTAAGAAGTAAAACCTGATAATATCAGGATAATAAATGGACACAAACGATGCTACACAAATATGAGAAGAAATGGAAACATATTTAGAGCCATATAGATCTACAATTAAAAGTTAAATTAAGGAATGTCACAAGATTGGGGAGAATCTCTGCGTTATAGAAACAAAGCAGTTGCTGAAAAACGGAGATATTGAAATACAGGAGCAAGTCAAAAAACTACAACGACGGCATTTACATAAACAATTACCTAATCATGAAATAAAAGAAATACAGAAACAAATAATGGTAGGGGAGCCCAAGCGGGAATTTTGCAGTTACTCGAGCGCGTCAGATTATCATATGGGGAGAAACCTGGTGTCCTGCAGATATAACTCTACCATATATTGGCTCTTAACACAGGGGGGTTCGTTAAGGGAGGCCCGAAAAAAATCTATCCCTAAAAATACTCGAAATTGTCAGATTCAGATAAGGTAAGTTAAGTACATGCAAAAGAGTATATTTCAAAAATCTGACGATTTGAGCGGGTCGTAAGGAAATGGGTGAGTTAAAAAGTTAAAAAAGCGAATAATTCGCGAAATAAACGTTAGATCGAAAAACTAAAAAATACGTTTTCAATATTTTTCAAAAATCTACCGAAGGATACCAAACTTGTCCCCCACGGAGGGGGGGGGGTAAATTTAAAATTTTAAATACATATTCCACGATATTTCGCAGAATAAACATTAGATCGAAAAACTGCAAAATACGCTTAATGAATATTTTTGAAAAATCTGTCGAATGGTTCCAAACACGACCCCCTACGGAGGTGGGGTGGGGGTTACTTTAAAATCTTAAATATGAGCCCCAAATTTTTATTCCAAATTTGGATTCTTTACGTAAAAATAAGCAACTTTTATTCGAAACATTTTTTCGAGTTATGGATAGATGGTGCTATAATCTGAAAAAACGATTGTTGGAAATGGAAAATCAAATTAAAAAATGGCAAGTGCCCACTAAAATGAAAAACTTTACTTAACGTTTTTTGGTTTTAGGACCTACTCTTCACAACCCAATAGGTCCCCAAAGCGCTCGAGTGACTGAATATTTAGAATACTTTGCTCCCCTACTATAAGCAAACTGGCGAAAGAAGTTAGAGCAAAAGGAAAATTTGCAAAAGTAAAATACAAAAGTTAACAGTAGATGGTAGGAGAAGAGAAGGGGCAGCTATACGAAATAAAAAAGGGAAGCTGCACAAGGATGGTAAAGAACTTATAACTAGTAAACAACAAAGGAAAAATAATAACAACATGGCTACAATAAGGACGATGATTTTGGCGAAAGGGAAAGGAAATAGCACGTAGTTTTTTTATAAGCCGATTAGTAATTGACTTTCAAGCAATGAGAAATTAACAAAAATTACTATTTAAGATTGCTCGAGAAATCTCTAGCTAGGAAAATCAGCATAATTAACGCACATGCTTCCACACAAGAGAACGACTTGGAAATAAAAAAAAAAACGAGTACTATGAACAAGTTTGTGATTCATCATTCTCTTTGCCTTATCCCTATGCGGGGTCGGCTTCCCTAATTGCATTTCTCCATACAATTCTATCTTGGGTCATATCAATATTAATCCCCTTTACCAACATGTCCTGCCTAATCGTCTCCCCCCACGACTTCTTTGGTCTTCCTCTCCTACTCCTTCCAGGAATCTGCACTTCAGCAATTCTTCGTATTAGGTGATTAGCGTCTCGAAGTTGAACATGACCAAACCATCTCAACCTATGCTCTCTCATTTTGGCATCAAATGGTGCCACATCTAGACTTCCCCCAGTATACTCATTTTTATGTTTATCCTTTTTTGTCACTCCACTCATCCATCTAAGCATTCTCATTTCCGCCAGATGCATTCGTTGTTCCTCTTTCTTTTTCACCGCCCAACATTCAGTTCCGTACATCATAGCCGGTCTTATGGATGTTTTATAGAATTTTCCCTTCAACTTCATTGGAATTTTCCTGTCACACAGCACACCACTCGCTTCCTTCTACTTCATTCATCCAGCCCTAATTCTACTGCACGCATCTCCATATATTTCTCCATTACTCTGTAATACTGATCCCAGGTACTTAAAACTATTGTTATTTACAATCAGTTCACCATCCAAACATACCATTTTATTTGTACTAAATCCATCTTTAAATGAACATAGCAGATACTCAGTCTTTGTCCTACTAAGTTTTAAACCTTTTTCCTCCAGAGCTTGTCTCCACTGTTCCAGTTTTTTTTCAAAGTCTCTTTCACTATTTCCTACTAACGCGACATCATCAGCATACATAAAGTACCATGGAATGCTACCCTGTAGTCTCGCTGTTATCTGGTCCAAAACTAATTAAAATAAATACGGACTAAGCACCGAGCCTTGGTGCAATACTACTTTCACATAAAATTTATCAGTCTCTTCCACACCTGTCCTAACACTAGTCATTACTCCCTCATACATATCCCTTACAATATTTACATATTCACCAGGGACTCCTATCTTATTGAGTGCCCACCAGAGAATCTCTCGAGGAACTCTATCATATGCTTTCTCAAGTTCAATGAATACCATATGAGCGTTTGTTTCTTTATTCCTGTATTTTTCCATCAACTGCCTTGTAATGAAAATTGCATCTGTTTTTGACCTGCCCTGCATAAAGCCAAATTGATTCTCGGATATTTCGGTCTCTTCACGTATCCGTCTATTAATTAAAAATTTGTGATATGATTAAAAAAGTACCAAAATATGACAAATAATAATAGTGGTAGATATGAATAGAAAAGTACGAAGAGAAGATAAATTTATGTAAATATAACGAGATGTAAAAGCCTGCCTAAAGAAAGTAATAATAGTGGAATAAATCTAATACAATTTTCAATGGAACATAAATAGTCCAGGGTAATAAGGTTTTTTCCATGACACTCGAGCAGCCAGGGTACTGAAGCGTTTTTTCGACAGGTAATACATATAAGAGCAAAGTGTAACTATTTCCTGCGTAGGATCTGGCGGCCATTTTTCTTTATAAACAATTAAGTGTCAGAAAATGGCATTTTTCCTTTTTTTTTTCAAATCAATGGAAAACAGTGAAACTTATGGTTTTTTTATTACAAATATCTTTAAGATTATGGAAAAAGCTTTACAATGACGTATTACAAAGTTTGATATACTCATTTATTGTTAATATAATTGCGAAAAAAGGTCGAAATTGCAAAGAAAATTAATTTCGCAATATCTATTGTAAAAATTAGTGTACAGTTTTGAAATTTTTTTCATATAAGGGTTCTTTGGTGCTTAATATGTGATAAAAATTTCAAAGCGATTCATTTAATTGTTTAAATTTTATTCAAATTGTTTTTCCCAGAGAGCATTTTTTACAGTAACATAAGTCAGAAAAAAATGCCGTTAGAACCATTCCACAGGTGTCAAATGAAAGAGCATGATCTATATTTTCAACTTGGTTTTAAAAAAGCGAATAAAAAATGCATTTATTAGTAATAAATAGTTATGCAAAAGTATCGTAAATCTTTCCTTATAAACTTTTTATTTTGTTATATAAGAAATTATATATATTTATTAAAATTTTTTATCAATTATGATATAAATAACATTACTTGGTAGTTGTGCACTTAAAACAGGGTAAAAAAGTTAATTTTTTTGGAAAAATTATTTAAAAAGTTTATAAGGAAAGATTTACGATACTTTTGCATAATTATTTATTACTAATAAATGCATTTTTTATTCGCTTTTTTTAAACCAAGTTGGAAATATAGTTCATGCTCTTCCATTTGACACCTGTGGAATGGTTCTAACGTCATTTTTTTCTGACTTATGTTAGTGCAAAGAACATGCTCACTGAGATAAACAATTCGAATAAAATTTAAACAATATAATGAATCGCTTTGAAATTTTTATCACCTATTAAGCAACAAAGAACCCTCATTTGACAAAAATTTCAAACATGTACACTAATTTTTACAGCAGTTATTAGGAAAATAATTTTTTTTGCAATTCCTACTTTTTTCGCAATTATATTAACAATAAATGAGTATATCAAGCTTTGTAATGGGTCATTTTAAAGCGTTTTCCATAATCTCAAAGATATTTGTAATAAAAAAATCATAAGTTTCACTGTTTTCCATTGATTTGAAAAAAAAGGGAAAAATGCCATTTTTTGACAGTTAATTGTTTATAAATAAAAATGGCCGCCAGATCCTACGCAGGAAATAGTTGCAATTTTTTCCTATAGGTATTACTTGTCGAAAAAACGCTTCAGTACCCTGGCTGCTCGAGTGCCACGAACAGGGTATATTTTTGTCTTATTACCCTGGCCTAACACTTAACATAGCAAGTATACAATTTAATCTTAAAAATGCAAATAAAATATCCTGCATAGCTCCTGATAGGAAAACAGGAAACCAAGTAGACCATATTCTTATTGAAACAGAACATAATAGATCGGTGACTGATAGTAGAAGCTACAGAGGAGCAGATGCTGAGAGTGGTCATATTGTATTGACAATAGTCAAACTTAAACAAACAATCCCCAAGCTACCAAGAAAAGAAAGACAACGGAAAAATACCAATTTGAGCAATTCCAAGGTAAAGAAGTAGCAAAAATAACAGAGGAAGAAATAAACAAGTTATTGAGAAGAATCCTGACGGGAATAGAAACTAATACAAATAGCCATGATAGAAGCGACAGACCTTAGCGTTGGAAAAGCAGAAAAAGAACAGGGAGAACACTGCTTTGATGAGGAGGACTGCAAAAGGGTCCTAGCGCAGAGGAACAACGCAAAAATGGAAAATATTAGAAACAACACAAGAAAAACTAAACAGCATTATAAAACCAAAAGAAGAGAAGCTAAACGATTATGTAGGCAAAATACGAAATAGAGATTAATAGAGTCAACAAATATTATACATAATATAAGACAATTATGTGCAAAAACGGAAGACTATTATATGTCCAAAAAGATAATAGAACTTTTTATCCAGGAGTAAAAAAATAGAGAATTGACACAAAATGCATGCAAAATCCTTTACAGAAATAAAGATAATACATTTTGGGGCAAACTTTTTATGTCTTAAATCTCCTTAACTCCATAGCTTCATTCTTTAGTAATATCACTGTAATATTATTGTTGTTAAACAGGTACATTTTCATCGTATACCGAGTGTACGAATCAAAGTGTGTTTTCACTCAAAGTTCGCATCACCATGTGGAATATCCTAGCATTTGTAAAATACTGAAATTAAAACTAAACTATAGGCTCATGTTTTCTTAACATGTATTCTGGTTTTTGATTCATTCGCATATGTTGGACCATAAAAAAGTTAGGTGCTTTAACAACTAGCCATGTTTTTCATCAATTTCATTTTTAAATAAGTATAGCAAACTTTAAGGGGAAATTCTGCATGAAAAAATAATTACAATGTGCTTTATAGACGTATGTCCTCAAATGCTTCGTTTCCGAGATAGGGGATATTGAAATTTTTCTTACAAACTGACGATTTATTTATTGCTCTAAAACCGGTTGAGATATGTAAATGAAATTTAATGGGTTTTAAAACCTAGTTATTGCACATTTTCTGACATCCAATTAAGAATTCAATATTCACCATTGGCGCCCATATGGGTAATATGGCGCGTCACATTAACCCGGGAAACCGGGGTACCCCCTTTTGGGACCCCAAGGATCACGGGACCCCGTTTTGGAACCAAAGCATTGACCATACATAGAAATATAGATAACGACATCTAAGGCTTATGTTAATGCTACTGTTAAAAAATAAGCTTTTCATTTTTATAAAGTCTTGCCGGGCTATCTCTGTTCTCGCTGTTACTTTGGTTTTCGTATAACTTCATCCCCATTTTTTTACAACTCTCAGTGACCCAATTTAATAGTACCTATCTGGAGACTGTTCCGAATCAGTCATTAAAAGAGTGATATCTGTATAGCGGATATTATTTACTCTTTGTCGGTTTATCCTGATACTTTCTGAATAGTGCGATAAAGTGTTGGCAAATATTACCCCCGAGTGGACGTTAAACAGTATCGGTGATAGCACACAACACTGCCTGACACTTTGTTTAATTTCAACTGGCCTTAACGTGTTACCATTGATGGCGATATTACTTTCATCGACCTTGTTTATTACTGCAATATAATTTTTGACCATGACATACAGCTGTGAGAATTGTCTTTCACATTTTTCTGATTCGGATAAATTGAATAATTTAAGATGTAATGGAGATTGTCGGAGAACTTTCTGTATGAAGTGTACAGGTCTAAACAAGTCGTTCACAAAAGCCTTATTGGATCAAAAATTTTCCCATCTAAATTTTTTTTGTACAGTATGTGATTCGCCTAGCTTAAGATATTTAGATGAAAAAATAAATAATCTATCAAGAAATCAAATACCTCTAGAAAACTTTGAGGCCTTAACACAAGTTACTAAAAAGCTTACTGATAATTTGCCAGTTTTTATGAAGACTTACGATTTGTTAAAAAAAATGACGACAAAATGGACTATATTATTAAAAAAATTGACGAGATCCATAAACTGAATAACCTGCTGAATCCTGAAAAGGTTTTAAAATCTGTAAGGCAGATGGAACATGATATTTTCAATTTATCGTCAGTTTTTTTCGGCGGTTCTGATGAGACTATAAAGGTTCAAATCCAAGACTCAACGTCTACTGAAATTAAGGTAGGATTAGGAAGGCTTTATTCAAATGTCAGTGAAATCTCAAATCAAATGAGCAATATTTCCAAAAATTTACCTACCTTACCAACAAAAAAAGAGGTATTGAACAAAAAAACATTTTATGCCACCACAAGTACCCAAACTGAAGAGCCTCAATGTTGCGAAGTAAGTCCAGAGCAAAAGTCAAAAAACACAGAAGATAAATGTCAGTTTGTAATTATTAGTAACTTAACCCCAATATACACCCCTATACAAGTGGTACACTACATTAAAGAGAAGCTAGGTATCAAAGAATATATTAGATGTTACGCCCTCGTTAAAGATGCCGACACATCAACTGGTTCTTCATTTAAAATAGGCATAAAATCTAGATCATCGATTAACTTACTATTTAATAAGAAAATTTGGCCACCTGGTGTAATCATTAAATGGTCCATTGAATCTTCATATTCCGAACCATCCGAGTCACATAAGAATCCGAAGAATATCAGAAGCCCTGTTATCCCGGAAAATCCAGTTACCAGTTTATACAACAACAAAGATGAAGTACAGAACACAAATATATGTTCAGACAAGCAGGCCATCGAAATTTGTAAATCTAAGAATCCTTTCCATACGCAAATTAATTTCGTTAAGAAAGATACTTTAGAACCATCTATAAATCTGGATCCTTTGACTCCACCAAGAGTTAGATTAACCAATAATTCTAATAGTCGGTATCTTCTAGCCAGATTAAGGGAACCGGATATCTTAAAATCCATTAAACTTCATCTTGCTTATCTACACGACCAACCTGCTTCTGTATTTTACGATGGATTTACGAACACAAGCGTTAAACTGTTTTTGGCTTACGAAGGGCTTCCTACCAACACGGAAGATCTACGAAAAATTCTTCTAGAATTTAACGAAGTCTATGGAATTGGTCCAGATGAGGTGGAAGCTGATCTTGCTGCTTTTAGGTCCTTTCTCGCTTCTGAAAGAATTATCCATTTACAAAAATCAAGGGAATGTCACCAAAATTACTATTCCGCTGTGTCTCCTAAACGAAATTTTTAAACATCACGACGTGTTCCGAGGGACTACAATCCTCAAATTATTTTAGTGATAACAACTTTAGCATGGTTCTGATTAATATTCGTTCTATAAGATATAAAACTGATGAATTATTTCTATTTCTAGAGGAATTAGGGTTTCCTCCGATAGTTGCGGTTACTGAGCACTGGCTTGAAGTCAACGAGCCTTTTTTTGTAGAAAAATATTCCACTATTGCTAGGTACGATCGTCAAAGTTCAGCGCATGGAGGTACCCTGATTCTTTCTACAAATAATGATTTTTCTCTGGTAACAAAATATGATTTTCTATTAAGCGAAGCATTCTTTGAGTTTTCCTTAGTTTACAGTAAGAACTTTAATCTTTATATTATTTGCATTTATAGATCACCTGACTCTTCCGTGGAACTATTTTTTCAGAACCTGCTTAATTTGTTAGATGACCTGCCCCATAAAAGCAGAAAAATTTTATGCGGGGACTTTAACATTAATTATGCTGCTGCTTGTGCTACACAAATATCCCTAGTCAACATATTTGAATCGTATGGTCTAACAATGCACATTGATTCTCCTACAAGGATTACAAAAACTTCATCTACCATTATTGATTATATTGTCTCAGACTTCTCACCCCGTGATGTCTGCGCTACAACTGTTAATGCAGGACTATCTGATCATGAAGCGGTTTATACGAAGTTTCCATCTTTAGCAAGCACTCTTCGAAAACTCGACGTTTAGGCAGGATTTTTTCCGCTCGGAATTTTCGTAAATTCCAAAATTTATGCTTAACCTCTGAGTGGCCCTTTCCTTATATGAACGTCGATAATAATTTCAGTGACTTTTTGAATAAGCTTGTCTGTATCTTTAATAAAGCATTTCCTTTAATCACAATTAAGCCAAAACATCACAAACCCTGGACTACCAAAGGTGCCCGCATATCATCCAAAATATGCGTTCACTACTGTACATCAAGAAATTTACTACCAACGTCTCTGTTACTGAATATATCACCAAGTACAGGGCAATCTATTTAAAACTTATAAAATCAGCTAAAAAATTGTACTATCAAAATCGTCTGAGAAGCTCTAAAAGTGTTGCAAAAGAAACTTGGTCCATAATAAACGATCTTCGTAATAAAACTCACACAGCTCAAACATTTTCCCTTCCAGACCCAGAAAATCTAAATGAATACTTTGTTAATGTGAGTAAAAATATAACATCAACTATTGTGTCACAACAAGATCCCATTTCCTATCTCCCTAATTCAGGAAAGGTCTCGAATTCATTCTTTATAAGACCGGTTGATAGATCTGAACTGATTCAGACAATTAATAATATCAAAAGCAAATCTTCCTGTAGTACCGATGGACTATCCATAAAAATGTTCTCAAATCTCCCAGACAGTGTGTTGGGAGTCCTTATCTCTCTAATTAATGATTCTTTTGAGAAAGGTAAATTTCCAGAGTGCCTAAAGACGGCCATCATTATTCCTCTTCATAAGGGTGGTGAAAAATCAAATGCCTGCAATTATAGACTTATTGCATTACTACCGGTACTCTCCAAAATTATTGAGAGACTCATAAAAGCCCGACTTATGTCCTTTCTCGTTGATAACAATATTTTATCACAAAATCAGTTCGGCTTTTTAAATAATAAATGTACCACAGATGCCATGTTTTCTGTACTACATGAGGTTTATCAAGCATTAAACAATAATCTGCACACTGCCACTGTTTTTTGTGATTATGCCAAATCTTTTGATTGTGTGAATCACGACATTTTGATAAAAAAACTAGATTTCTACGGAATTCGAGGTATTTCTTCGAACTGGTTTCAATCTTACTTGGATAATAGGAAACAACTGGTTAGAGCAAATGATACAGACTCTAGTCTCAAAAATGTTGTATGTGGGGTACCACAAGGTTCAGTATTGGGTCCTCTACTTTTCCTTATCTTTATTAATGACATCACTAGCTTAAAAATCGATGGAAAAGTTTTTCTTTTTGCTGATAATACCAGTATCACTTGGAGCAACTCAAATATCGCAACTCTTCATGCTACTATAACTTCTGATCTACTTACAATAAAATCTTGGTCCGATTCAAATTTACTCCCTTTTAACGTAGATAAAACAGTAGCATTGTCCTATAAAGCAGCTCTTCAACCCTTACCTCTTCATAACAGCCAGATCAGTATCGTTGATTCTGTAAAGTTTCTTGGAATTTTTTTAGATAGCAATCTGAAATGGTCCCTTTATATTGATGTGTTAAGCAAGAAACTATCCTCAGCTTGCTTTGCAATAAGATCTGTTTCGAAGGAAATGAATTTAGCTTCTTCCAAAATAACATATTTTTCTTTGTTCGAGCCACATCTTCGATATGGTCTCCCTTTTTGGGGTTCTGGTACGGCTGCCCAAACTGATGTTATTTTTAAATTACAAAAAAGAGCAATAAGATATCTGTTTGGCCTCAGAAGAACAACACATTGCAGAAGCTACTTCAAAGATCACAGGATTCTAACACTACCTTCTTTATATATTTTAGAAACTGTTTGCTTAATTCGTAAACATCTACATGTCTTTCCAGCAAGACCTAGGCATGACTATTCCACCAGAAATTCTACCTTTGACATCTATTTACCGATCCCGTCCAGTGAGTTAGTAAAGAAATCTATATTATATTCTGCAAAAAATTTTACAACCATCTCCCTCTACAACTTAAATCTGCAACATCTTTCCCCAAGTTCCGTAAAATGACTAAAGCCTATTTATCTGACTAAAGCATATTATTCAACAGCAGAGTTTCTTAACCAATAACTAAGAAAGTACAGTATTCTTATTTATAAGTATAATCTTAATCTATATTTGAGTGTCATATGCAGCAGCTTAACTTAACTTATTAAATTTCTTAAGGTAGAATATGCAATTAGCAAATTTTTTTTTTAAATTTTGCAATAGATCGTTACTGTTTTTTTTTTGTTTCTCTTCATTATTTTTATTTATATAGACGATTTATATCATTTTAGTAAATTGTATTTGTTATTTGTTATTGTTCTTATTTATGATTCTTGTAAGCTTTGTCTATAAAATTGTTAAATTTTTCATGACAATAAAGCATATTTCTATTCTATTCTATTCTATTGATGTTGATGACGATGTCGTTAAATATTTCTATCAAGGTGCTTTGTTGCACCCGGTCGAACGCCTTTTAAAAATCTATAAAACAGACAATCTATATATTATAACAGAATTAATTTAAAAAAATATTAAAATTTATAAAATATTTATTCTAAGTGATTTCAATACTAAACTTACATGTCGAACTCCATCTGAGAACACTTCCGGCTTTATTCTTTCCGTGAGATGTCTCAAATTGTGAATTAAGGCGGTTTCGAACTCTGACATTAAATACAGATTAAGCGCTCTTTGAGCAGACACAGTCGGATTATCAGGTGCAATGCTAAACGCTCTATACGTGTCCGCCAATGCACCTATATAATAGCATGCTGCTGCTCTGGCCTTCGATCGACCCAGTAGAGACCTTATGTTAGTTGGTGTTTGAGATACAGCCTTATTAAAGAAGATTAAAGCTAAAATATAAAATAAAATTCATATTATTGTTACGACAGTTCAGTAAGATTTATACAAATAAAGAAACCCCTTGACGAAAAAGGAAAAAGTATAAATAGCCCAGTAAATGAACGGGAAATACGGCGATAGCGTGTAATTTTCAGGGGCAACTCCGAATTGCATAAAAATTTGGATTTAGGTTCTACTTACCCTCCAATTCAAAGTTGAATTTGTACCGTTGGTTGCTTTAACTTAGGGGGTGACAGTCACCCCTTCTCGGGGGTGAAAAAATCTACGTTCAAGATAAGCCGGGAAATGGAGGAATTGACTGATAGGTCTGGATCCCGCGTATGAAAAAAAAGTTGATTAATAGCAAGCTGAAAATTTGTTAATAGCTTAAGGGTGTCTAGTCGGACAAACCTTGATATATGGGAACATTGGAACAGGGGAAGTTTTAATTGTGGAACAGGTTAAAAATTTGGAACGGTCAGACCACCAAAACGGCACATGTATTTTGTCCGACAGAACAGACTTAAACTCTTCGAACAGAGATTAAACTATCATGCAAAAATCAGACTTCTATTTATCACCAAATGGGCGTTTTAATGAGTGGAACATGTAGAGTATGTCAAATGACAGGAATTATGACAGGTGATAAATAGCAGTCTGATTTTTGCATGAGAGTTTAATCTCTCTTCGGAGAGTTTAAGTCTGTTCTGTCGGACAAAATAAATGTGCCGTTTTCGTGGTGTGACCGTTCCAAATTTTTAACCTGTTCCACAATTAAAACTGCCCCTGTTCCAGTGTTCCCATATATCCAAGTTTATCCGACTAGACACCCTTAAGCTATTAACAAATTTTCAGCTTGCTATTAATCAACTTTTTTTTCATACGCGGGATCCAGACCTAGATTATAAGCAACTTTCGTTCTATAGAGTTTTTTACGTAAGTCAATGCTTTTCGAGTTATTTGCGATTAAAAATGATTATTTTTCGACAAAAAAAAAACTATGTTTTCAGACGGTTTTTCGCAAATAAATGAATAAGTAAATATTTTATCAACAAAAATATTTTTATCAAAAATGTAGCTTAGAAAAACAACGAAAAGCGTTGTGTATTCGTGAAGTATATAGATCCAGCAAAAAGGAAATTTGTGGCTCATGAAAAATACGTTTTTATTCGTGCAATTCCAAATCGATAATTTCATCGTGAAATATCCAAAAAATGAAGCACTCTTTGGGAACAAGCAATTTAAACTTTTTTAGTCTCTAAAAAAAGCTTTTAATTATTTATAAAAGTTTCTAGCATTAACAATAAGCGAGTTACTCTCAAAATATCGTTGGCCCCTTTTTTTGGTAAAAAAATCATGGAAATCCCCCATGTTTAGTTCCCCAAACCAAACTAATCGTTACCGCTATACAAACAATTTACTTTACTTATCTATTTTTTATATGATCTGCCAGTTTCAACGGTTTAAAGTGCTTATTTTTGAAAGTGTTATAGTTGAAAATGCTTGAACGAATCACTAATCACGAGTGTATGCCAACTTTGAACAGCCATAATATCTTAAGCAAATTTTTGCATCACAGAAAAACAAAATGAAACAAGCATATTTATAACAGCAAAACCTACATTTTTTATTGTTTGAGATTTTTCGTATCACTAACACTTTTTAAGTAATTTTGAAAAAAAAAATTCCAAAATGTTTATAAATTTTTTTTTTATTACAAAACCAAATTTTTTTAAAAATAAGCACTTCAAGCCGGTCAAATTTACAGATCACATAAATAATATACATACATTTAAAGTCAACTATAAAGCTTTTTTTAAACACTTTACAAAATGTTAATAAGTTTTTCCCGAAAATTGCTTAATTTTTCGGTGATTTTAAGTTGAAATGTTCGATTTGGAGTTGGGCGAATAATAACGTATTTTAATGAGCTACAACTTTGTTTATACTCAGTTTGTGGACTTTATTAATACATAATCTTTTTGGTCTTTTATAAGCTACACTATTGCAATATTTTTTTCCATAAAATGTGTACTTCTTGAGTTATTTGCTAGAAACAGTCTGAAAACGTAGTTTTTTTGTCGAAATATTTTCAATCGTAAATAACTCGAAAAGTATTGACTTACATAAAAAAACTCTATAGAACGAAAGTTGCTTATAATAAGTCAATTGATCCATTTACGGGCTTAGTTTTAACATGCGTTTTTTCATCCCCGAGAAGGGGTCACTCTCACCCCCCAAGTAAAAGCAACCAACGGCACAAATTCAACTTTGAAGTGGAGGGTAAGTAGAACCTAAATCCAAATTTTCATGCAATTCGAAGTTGCCCCTGAAAATTACACTCCAAAACGGTCATTTACTGGGCCATAAATAAATCTAGAATACTCGAGATACTACAGGAAAATTTCGAAATTGCCGAGTAATATCTGGAATGTCAGAAAATGCATATAACTACAGGAATCTGACAGTTGCAAGAACATTATTGTTTCAGTTTTGAAGTTTATAGTTGTTATTGTATTCTAAACAAGTTGGTGCTGAATAAACTAATTTTAAAACAATGTAACATTGGTGACAGCGTTGGCATCAAGAAGATGTTAAGTAATTATTGTTAATGAAAATTGAAAGTTTTACTTTAATAAAATAAAAGTAATGTCAAAAATAAAACGTTTATTGAGACCAAGCTTCTGGTAATACCTTCGTGGTTTCTAGAATTTACAACTCAACCAAATGCTAAAAAAGGAAGGCCATCGGAGTAACGGACGTATAGTCCAGAGAAATAAGATTCTTCTAGTGACACATTCCCCTCCAGGTCGAAACCAAATTTTTTGAGTAGTATGGACATATACAGGGTGTCCAGAAACTCTACCGACAAACGAAGACAGGAGATTTCTCAGAT
The DNA here is from genome assembly GCF_917563875.1 of Diabrotica virgifera virgifera. NCBI lineage: Eukaryota > Metazoa > Arthropoda > Insecta > Coleoptera > Chrysomelidae > Diabrotica > Diabrotica virgifera. The sequence continues at coordinate 221,428,820 of NC_065446.1, forward strand.
AATTTTAAGACAATTTAACCCAATTCACCTAGTCCGAAAATGCTTCCTAAGGGAGCTAGAGCTCTTTGAAGATGGCGCCCTGTAATTAGTTTTTCTTAAATACCTCCAGAACGCTTCTATTTAGAAAAACGAAAATTTGTATACATATTTACTTTCCAGAAATGAATCGACTCCATCCATTGCGAATTTCTAATACCGGTCATAGGCGTCCGTTTTGGGTAGGGCAACGGTTATTTTATCGCATAACTTTTTTGTCTTCAACTTTTAAGCATTTTTGATACTGGATTATTAAATTGTGAGGTATTCTAGTACTAAAAGGTACTCTTACTTTAAGTCGGTAGGACACACCATTTTCTAGAAAAATCGATTTGAAAGTTTTAGCTTTGGGAATTTGAAAAAAAAATTGAAAACAATTTAAAAAAAAACGATGTATTTTACCAACTTAAAGCAAGAGTAACTTTTAGTACTCGAATATATCATAATTGAATAATCTATTGTCAAAAATACTTAAAAATTAAAGACAATAAAGTTATGGTATTAAATAACTGTTGACCTACCCAAAACGAACGTCTATGACCGGTACTAGAAATTCGCCGTTAATAAAATCGATTAATCTCTGGAATATAAATAAATGTACTAGTTTTCATCTTTCTAAATAGTTTTTTTTTTAATCTTTTTTTTAGGGAACTTGCATAAATTTTTATATATCAAAATAATATTAAAAAACATAAGGTAACATGATCTTAAAACGCTTGCATGCGAAAAAACAAATATTTTTAACCCGTACGCTAATTACGGCGCTTTGAAAATGCTATAACATTCAAATATCTTAGGAGGCTCTTGAACGTCCTTCTATTGGTCTGACGTCAGAGGCCACAATCATCTACGTCTACGATTAGGTATTACGGGTGTATTACATTTTAATCGTATTTAAATGGATATTACCAGCTATTATTTGTATTCTTGCATAGTTCTACAATCAGTTTATTTACTTTAAAGTGAATTTTATAAATCTTTAGAAATTACTAATGTGTTTTGCATTTGGAAAACTGAGAGAAACTTTTAAAAGTGAGTTACCCACATGTCTAAAGAGAAAGGTATTCGATCAGTGTGTCCTCCCAGTCTTGACGTACGGATCAGAAACACTTACCTTAACTAAAGCCTCGACTACCAAACTAAGAGTCACGCAGAGAAGAATGGAGCGGTCAATGTTAGGAATAACTCTGCGACACAAAATCAGAAACGAAGAAATCAGAAGAACAAAGGTGACTGACGTCATCGAGAGGATAGCCAGGTTGAAGTGGAGATGGGCAGGACACGTAGCCAGAATGACAGATGGGCGATGGACGAAGAGGTTATTGGAATGGAGGCCAAGAGAAGACAAGAGAAGCGTCGGTCGACCGCCTACAAGATGGACTGACGACTTGAGAAAGGTAAATAAAAACTGGATGAGGGCGGCGCAGGATAGATGGGGTTGGAAACGAGGGGAGGAGGCCTATGTTCAGCAGTGGACTTTTGAGGCTTGATGATGAATGTGTTTATAACGTATAAGTATTATTACTCACGAGGGGTTTTCAAAAGAAAGCGATTAAGTACAACAGTTCATTTTAATCGCCTTTAATTGAAAATTCCTACGTATTATTTATGTTCATCTTATATATTGTAAGTAGTTACCCAATGAGCTTAGTTTCAAACTGAAATTGGTACCATTATATGTATTATAGTAAACGGTTTTCCCCGTGGGTTTCATCTACCTAACTCTAATCGAAGGATTTCGTATATCCTGGAAAAGATTACGGTGTAATTTGCATAATAATAAAGAAACTAAATTTTTATGAAGTTTATTATATTTGATTGTAATGTTTATTAGTACCTACTGGAGCCTTTCATTATTGTGTTCAAAGCCTTCTGAGAAAAGATTATGGTGATTAGCAGACGTACCGATAGCCAACAAAACCCTTCTTTACAAAGTTAATAATACGCATAAATAAGAAGAATCATTATTGTAATTTTACAAGTTAATATCTGTATCATCTCAGCTTATATGGGCCATTCCACGAAGATACGCCTGTTTTGGATTACTTCGACAACGAATATTTTACTGTACAACATAAGAAGTACGAAAGTAAATGGCGCTAATAATTATTCCAATAAACAACAATGTAATTTGCAATTTACTTTCGTTCTTCTTATTTTGCACAGTAAAATATTCGTTGTCGAAGTAATCCAAAACAGGCGTATGTTCGTGGAATAGGGTATACTCACACAGCATCCCTCGGTAGACCGCAAGCTATAGTATAAACATGACTGTAGACCGCATACTATAGTAGCACCAATACTTTTTAGTTATTCTTACTTTTATTACTAAGTTTTGTGTATTTTTAAGTTACTTGTTTCTTTTTTCAACACAAGAAACGACAAAAGTAATTTCATAAAAAAGAACTTTTTGATGCATCCAGGTGCATCCAGGCACTATACAGTACTTATATTGCGCAGATTTGTTTTCCATTTTGATAAAGTATATTACACAGTAAATACACTAAACTACACTAAATACAATAACATAAATACCGAGCAAACGTCACAGTTATTCGACACGCACAACTGGCAATGGCAAACTGCATTCAAAGCAAACGGGCGAAAACGATAAATGTGGCCTGTGACGTCAGACCCAAGCTCGCGCTTTTGAAGTTGTTTGAAACGGAAATTTTAGGCGCGGAACTTTGATCAGATGTTGTACGTACACTATTCATTGTTAAGACGTAATATTTTGAATATAACATTTTTAAACATAAATTAACAATTTTAAGCAAAAAAAATTTTTAGTGTAAGTTCCCTATTCAAAGAACGAAAGATTTTCAAATCGATTTTTCTAGAAAACGGAGTACCCTATCGACTTAAAGTCAGAGTACCTTTTAGTACCACAATTAAATAATTCAGAGTCAAACATGCTTAAAAATTAAAGACAAAAAAGTTAGGCGATAAAATAACCGTTTCCCTACCCAAAACGGACGCCTATGACCCGTACTAGAAACTCGCAATGGGTGGAATAGATTCACTTCTGGAAAGTAAATAAGCATACCAATTTTCGTTTTTCTAAATAGAAGCGTTCTGGAGGTATTTAAGAAAAACTAATTACAGGGCGCCATCTTCAAAGAGCTCTAGCTCCCTTAGGAAGCATTTTCGGACTAGGGGAATTGGGTTAAATTGTCTTAAAAGTATCTGAGGAATCTCCTGTCTTCGTTTGTCGGTAGAGTTTCTGGACACCCTGTATAAGAATAACCTATATATTTCCTGCAGCCGATTTTGATGATGTACATAGTTATAAACAAATAAAATCAAAAAACAGTACAGTTTCGCTTTTTTCGTCTATTACTAAAAGGGGACGCATTCTAAACAAATTTTAGAATAAGAAACTCATAAATCATATAAAAAATTTCATTACGGCGTTCGCTGAATATGTCTATCCTTATTTGTTGCCCAGAAAATTGCAAAATTAATCATAAATTTTGAGATTTTATAAATGTTCATAACTTCTGTAAAAATTAAGATAGAACCTTCGTATTACACGTAGTGCTGATACTTCTTCTGCTTTAATTATATTTTAAATTTCAAAGCAATTGTTTAAATAGTTTAAAAGTTATTTCATTTGTTTTTCCCAAATTAATTTTTTTTGCAACACTATAAGTCAGAAAATTATGAGGTTACAGTTACACTTCGGACAATTTATGAAAGAAGAACATTTGTACTATTAACTTAATTTAAAAAAACACAAAAAGTAATTTTAAACAGCGTAAAATTATTTTGCAAAAACCTGTCGATTTTTTGCTTACTTATAAACAATTAGAATAACTTTTTAACCGTTACCCGTAGAAAAATTTTTTTTTCATATTTAGAAAGACTTAATTTTTATACACATTTAGAAAGAAAAACAATTGTCCTAGGATAATTAGGGACGAAGTTAGCCCCCCATTTTTGCAAAATAATTTTGCAATATTTAGAATTATTTTTCGTCATTTTTACTTTATCGTACTATATACGTAGTATAGTATAATAGATAAAGTTATAGGATCGTGCAAAAAAAATTTTTTCAGATTTCACTTTTTTTCGACGTTTTGAGTCCCCCTGAGTCTAAAAAGCAAATAAAAAAACATGTCGGAAGTATGTACGTACGTATGTACGTACGTATGTACGTACGTATGTACGTACGTATGTACGTACGTATGTCGCCACCGCCCAGCAAAAACTACTGGACCGATTTTGATGAAATTCGGTATGAGTAAGTTTAAGAGAATTTTGTCGAGAAACTAAGCTTTTAAAAAAAATCTCTCAAAGGGGGGCCGAAATAGGGGGGTTATTTAGGGCCCATTTTTGCAAATTTTGACAGAAATAAATGAAATTCAACTCAAAGTAAGCTCATCGATAGGTAAATAAAAGTACGGAATTTGACATTTCCAAATTCAAAATGGCGGCCAACATGGCCGACCGCCCCCCCGACACATTTCCCTATCTATCTAAAAAGTTTTTGAAGATAAGTTTAATTGGAAAAAGTCGTTATATAGCCTAAAGATGGGGCTATAAGAAAGATGTTATCGTTTTTCAGAAAAAGTTACGGGTTGCCTATATTTAAGGGGTCAAATTTTGACATAAATTTGAACTAGATTTTCTCAAAAATGGCTCCAAGGAATTTTTTTATTTTTTGATATATTTTTGATATCCTATCAGTAAATTGAATGACATTAGTCATATATCTTAACTCCCCATAGGAGGGGAGTTATAAATTTTTTATAAAAAAATATTCGAGTGCCCGTAACTTCCTTCTTAATAGAAACTAAAATTTGAAATTTTGCAGACATATATGGTATTTTATTATCTATTATCACAATAAATTTTACCAAAAACATGGCTTCCGGATGAACCGGAAATGAATAAAAAATCTTAATTTTTTTGATACGCCCTGTATATTTTAACACATTTTGAAAGAATGCAAAATTACCTTTCCAATGACATCAAATTTATTGCTATAGCTCAAAAACTCGAAAAGTTACGGTAAATAAAAATTTTGCTATAGGCTAAGGCTCCACGGGCGAGAAATTGACGCTAGCAGTAGCCGTAAAACGAACTTAAGCGTCAATTTCCAGCCCGTGGAGCCGTAGCCATAATCTTATGTGTGTCCTCTCTCACGCGTTCATAGCAGAGCATTATTGTAGAGCAGTCAATGAGGGTATTTGGCTCCGAATTCCATCCTACTACATTGATGTACTTGATATTTTCACAGTAAGTAGGGAATAGCTCAAGAAACAAAATCTACCCTATATACTATGGCGCTTTTATCTTGGGGCGGTTCCCACTTCTTCAATGGGGTGGAAAATTTGTTGGTCAAAATAAGCACGGAAGTGGCTGAAGAACCTATTTCTAAGCAAAAACTGGTCTATACTTTTTTTTGAGAACTCAATACTTTTTGAGTTATGCGTAGTTGAAAATTGGCCATTTTCATTGAAAAATGACACCTTTTCGGACGGATTTTTTGTGAATACCTTAAAAACTATGCATCGAACTAAAAACTCTATATAAAACATTTTTTAGATTATAAATAATAAAGAGATTCGTTCCTTCGTAAATGTTCTATTTATAATACAAAAAGAGATATGGTAGGTGAAAATAGTTTGTTTTTTGGTGCATGCTCAAATTGGTGTATTCAACTTGAAATAACAGAGGAACGGTAGGTTTTAGGTGTATAATGCTACCAACACCTTTTGTAGTGTTTGAAAAGGCCTTTAAAACGAGCACCGTTAAATGTCGGTTACTTACAAACTAAGCCAGATATGGTGCAAAAAATATAATGACTAATGTACTTTAAGGAAAAATGAAAAGTATATACGTTTAACTCCCAATCCACCATAATTTAAATGCATTGTTTTTCTTCTCAATACCTTTTAATATAGTGTTATTTCTACTTTCAAAAAGTTAAACGGGTTTAAAATGAATGGTTTTTTTAAAAAATGTGATCAAATTATAGAATGAATTTTTAAATTTTCTTAAAAATCTTCCTTTTTCTCCATGTAATTCGAAAATAAAAATATTTCAACCCTGAGATGTGGTGGGAACTTCCCCCATGATAAAAGCGCCATAGTATATAGGATAGACTTTGAATTAGGAGATTGGGCTACTCCCAAAATTTCATTAAAATCCATGCAGTAGGATAGAATTTGGAGATAATATCTTGTTCTTAATCTCGCGCATTGACTGGCCTAATCGAAATAGAATGAAATGCAAATATTGTAAACTATTAATTTCTCAGAAAAATGAACTAATTTGAAATGAAAGTATGACTATAATATTCTATTGATTTATGCAATAATCTACACATCTATAGTGTGTCCCCGAAATATGGCATCGAACATTTTCTCAAATGCAGGAATTAATGATGCGTAGAACCATAAAATACTTTTAAGTACAGTAGGTGTTTCTAAAATATCAAAATAACGAGTAACTTTGTTATTTTTATAGAATGCCAATATCTAGTACCATAACGATAATAGATCGGCACGATAAAGTTCTCGGGCGGCCCTTCCGTCCAGCGTTTTTTTAATTAAATTAATAGTGTAAATCTTTTTCTTTCGTAAACTATTCAAAATATTACTGTAACTTCATCATTTTCTGACTTATAGTGTTGCAAAAAAAGTTAATTTGGGAAAAACAAATTAAATAACTTTTAAACTATTTGACCAATTGCTTTAAAATTTAGGGCATGATTTAAGCACGAGAAGTCTCAGCATTCCATGTAATAAGAAGGTTCTAAGTTAATTTTTACATAAGTTATGAATATTTATATAAACTTAAAATTTATGATTTATTTTGTAATTTTCGAAGCAACCAATAAGGATAGACATATTCAGCGAAAGCCATATTAAATTTTTTTATACGGTTTATGAGCTTCTTACTCTTAAATTTGTTTAAAATGCTTAACTTTTCAGTAATAGACGTAAAAAGCTAAAATTTACCGTTTTTTGATTTTCATTTATTTATAACTATGTATATCATCAAAATCGGGTGCAGGAAACATATTATTACTACAGATGTCCATATTACTTAAAAAATTTGATTTTGCCCTGGAGGGGGTTGTGTCACCAACAGGATATTTTTTCCTTTTTTCTCTAAACTAGTAAGAGAATGTCCGGGCTCCGAAACATAAGGCAATGGACAGGGATTAATGACATGCAATATATGATACACATTGCAAGAAACAGAGAGCTAATGGAAAATGTGATCGCTAACATCCATTAGTGGATTCACATCTGAAGAAGATTAAGACCAAGTTTCTGGTAAAACCTTCGAGGTTTTTAAAATTTACAAACCAACCGAATGCTGAAAAAGGAACGCCAGGGGAGATCTATAAATTGCATCTTAGTTCCTGCCTGTTCAGGGTGGCAAAATTCCAACGAAAACGTGGCGCCGCATACCCAGTTAGGAGTAAAACTAATAGAAAATAATAATTTCGTTCTAAACCGAAAAGAGGAGACAGCGAAAATATACATACAGTGTGTCAATTTGAAAAGTTGCCACCCCCTATAATTTGGTCCCTATATAAAATCTAAAAATATGCAAAAACACGTCAAATTTATTTGTGAGGGGGACATTTTGTAGACCAGTTTTCAACTAAATTACATCAACCCTATAGCGGGGGCGGACACAACCTCCAAAATCTTTAATAAAAGGGGGGTTGAGTGATACTTCATTTTGAAGGTCATTAAATTACCTTTTCAAAAATACCGCATGCCTTATATTTCCTTTCTATACTTTTGGAACAATCTTTAACTCAATACTCTAAAAAAATTTGGAGTTCTGAACTCGATACTTAATATATTTACGGTTTTACTTGATTTTTCCGAAAATACTTCAAAAAATACTCTAAATACTTCAACACCCCAAAAAAAAATTCAATTTGGAGTTCAATACTCCAAAAAATTTTTTGGAGTTCTGAACTCGATACAGTCGAACCCGCTTATTAGAATACCGCTTAAAGGGATATCTCGGTTTAAGGAATAGAAATTTGGGGTCCCGAAACAATTTTACTAGCCACGAATGATCGGTTATTACTGTTATTAGAATATTCCGATTAGAGGAATACTTTTGCTTGGCACGAAGGCTATTCCAATAAGCGGGTTCGACTGTATTTAATATCTGTACGGTTTCACTTGATTTTTCCAAAATTACTGAAGAGAAATATAAATTATGTTGTATTTTTGAAAAGGTAATCGAACGATTTTTAAAATGAGGCATCACTCAACCCCCTTTCCATTAAAAATTTTGGGGGTTGTGTCCGCCCCCGCTAGAGTGTTAGTGTAATTTGGTTGAAATCTAGTCTATAAAATGTCCCCCTCACAAATAAATTTGACGTGTTTTTGTATATTTTTAGATTTTCTATGGGGACCAAATTATAGGGGGTGGCAACTTTTCAAATTCACACCCTATATAACCCGCATTATTTACTACAATTTTGTAACTAAATCCCCGATCAATTATTATTTGGAAGCGTTTGTTACACTAGACGAAATGTTATCGTCAATAGATGAGATGTTTTCCGTATCAAGATAAGTTTGTAATTATACATTACATTCCACAAACTAGGCTAACTATGTACAGGGTGTCCCAAATTGGTATGTTTTGCAGTGTATACCGAAAACTAGAGGAGATAGAAAAAAAGTAGTTAAGATGTCATGACTTCTTTTTTCGTTAAAGTAACGATTGCCCAATCAAATCATCAATAGCTCCTCACATTATCGAGATACTGGGCGATTATTGAAAAATGTCGAAAACGACAGGGTTACAGATCTTCTTTATTAAGAAAAATTTTAAAAAACTTTATAGGAGCTTTTGATAGATATATTATGGACGGATTCAGTGGCGTACAAAAAACTTTCTTAGGGGGTCTCGCTAAGGAAATATAAACCATACTTATGTTTTTTTAAATGGGACACCCTGTATATTTTGACATTTTTCGTTTACCTTTTTAATTCTCTTTCATCTGATATGACATATCGTATATCTATTTTCAGTTGTTGGAGCTAATGTGCAAATAAATTGTTTATAGTTGACGTCAGGTTAAAGGCACTTAAAAATAAAACACTCGGTAACGTATTTTAACATTATAATGTTAGGGTACCAATCCTTGACATTTTTATTTAGCAAAAATAAAATCAATCAACTTAAAAAATAGGAATAACAAATTTACCAACAACAAAAAACTACTTAACTACAAGAATTAATTTTACAAAAATAATAACATTAACATAAACCAACAAACAACAATAATAAACAACGTAACAACTATAATTAATTTTACAAAAATATGAAAATTATAATAAATGTTCAAAATACTCCCCGTTTTGTTGTAATAATAATTGACACCTTTGTCTTACAGATCTTACACAATTGAGTATATGCACTGGTTTTATTTTTCTAAATGCTTGATGAATGCTTTGTAATAATTCTTCCTTGGTGTTAAATTCAGTTTTATAAATATTGTTTTTTAAAAATCCCCAAATAAAAAAATCAGGAGGATTTAGTTCTGGTGAACGGGGGGGCCACCTAACAGGACCATAAGTTCCAATCCACTGATTAGGAAATTTTTCATTTAAATAATCTCCAACGAATTCTGCGTTATGGGCAGGTGCTCCATCTTGTTGGAACCAAAATGTATTCCGATCAGCCAAATATTCCTCATCAAAAATGTCATTTAAATTCGTTTCTAGGATATCTACATATCCGGCAGCAGTTAGTTTATCGTCAAATACGTGATAAACTAATTTATTATGCTTGACAAAACAACTAACGTTAAAACCGAATCTGCCTTGCCTCCTGATCCCTTGAACTAAGTGGGAATTTGAGTCATTCCAATATAGTTCATTGTGTCGGTTAAAGATTCCTGAACTGGATATGCGAGCTTCATCGCTAAATATTACCTTTGAATAAAAATTTGGATTTTCATTACATTTTTCTATATACCTGTATACTATATACTGGTTGCCTTCTTTCTGGATATCGTTGAAAATATAATTCAGATGCAGCAATAACATTCTTTTGACATTCAATATATGCCAAATGCATATCGTATTTTTCATAATTTTCAAAATTCATGTTTTTGTTGACAATACTTTAGTGACAATATTAATTCTGACAGATAACCCAGATGACAGATGTTTTGTTTTATTTTCCATGCCAACATTACCAAAGCCTACTCGATGAGATGAACATTCTTACAAGATGTAACAATATGTCATTTTAGACAGAAAATATAAAAGACAATAATAATATATATATTGGGTCAAAAAATTATAAATGGAAACGAAAAAGGTAATAAAATACAGTGTATTCTATTTCGTGATAATTTTATTTATAAAATATGGAATTAACCCTGCTGTCCCGTTCGAGTCAACTACACAAATGTACTGTTCGGGTCAATATGACCCAACTATGGTTTACGCTCCTTAATCGAAACAATGGTGATAAATAAAACTTTATTAACAAGAAATTATGGTTAATTAAACAAAAATTATGTTGTTAATGTAAATTAAACCTTATTAACAAAAACCATTTTTTCTTTCAAAAAAGCCTAGTAACAAATATCTACAAAAATTTAATTCAGTTTACAACTGGGACAGTAATAAAAAGAATGGATTTTACAAATATGTTTGTGATATAATATATAACATAATAATTAGTCTTGTTATCGTTTTTATGGCAAGTTTACAGCGTGTTCGTTTAGCAGGCGGAGTTAGATTGTCCATAGACGGTTCACTAGCATTTCCATCTTGTCTACTTGTTCCTGCTCGTGTACTTTTTACCAGTTCGTAAGAGCCTTTAGTTATTGTTATATTTTTTCTGGAAATGATGACTGGTTTCATAAGTTTTTTCCCAATTCCTCAAGAAAAGTTCGCTGTTTTCCCAATTTATTGGTATTCCATTGGATACTTATTGATGCCCATAACACGAACGCGTTGTAGGCAGAAATGTCCAGCAGATTAGAAAAAACAATCATTGGCCAGCGATTTATCTCTTCTCACATGTATACGTGCCAACAAGCTAATCTAGAGTATCCACTGCTCCCTTATTGGAATTGTAATCTAAAATAATTTGGGGCTTTTTCATTTGATGAAAGCGATGCATCGATTCATGACGCAAAGTACTCATAAGAATAACATTTTTATTATTTTTAGGAATGTTGTCAAATCTTGCATAAAGCAAAAAAGACGAGCTATGAACTTCTTTTTTCGCGATTTTTGCTGAAAGCTCCGGTTTATTTTACTTATAATCCCCGGCATTGTATCTACTTGAAATTGTACTTGTTTTAGAAGAAATTGTCCTAAATTTTACGATGCAAAAAGGTTATTACACGTAATATTGTGGCCTTCCAAATCACTACTCAAGTCACACATCACACGCATTTCTGTATAGATCTGCAATTTTAGAGCGTAAGAAGTTTTACTGTTCATAACTACATAAACCCCAAAGTTTTGTGCCATATTTCGCTGGCTTGCTGGAATGTACCATTTGAAGGGAGAGCGGCCTCTAAAGGCAACTAGTTGCTTATCGACGGTAACATTGTCATCAGGCTTAAAAAAATTTTTTACATTTTCTACACATGTTTCATAAATTTCACCTATTGCCGCAAGTTTATCAAAACGTATTTTATCCTGTCTAGTAGTTTTGTTATGAAAACCTATTACTTGCAAACTTTTTGTAAATATATCAAGCGGCATTGTTGATCGAAATATAGTACGACCCGTTTCTTCATTCTACAAACTTTTAGTTGATTTACCATGATACTTATAAACTCGAGCTAAAAATAAAAAACCAATGTATGCTTGGAAACCAACTTTATTCATGTCTTTCCAGTTGGTTCCAAATACATGCTGTCCTTCCATGTTGGTCATATTTATAATTTGGTTTGCAACATCGTCCAGCTATACTACAGTTTATTTTACAAGATTTAGCTTGCAGAGACCTGTTTTTATTTACAGACGTATCCGGCTGACAAACACACAGGTACTGCTAATATAGAATACTGCCAACTAAACACACATACACAGGAAATTTTTAACGGTTTAAATACGCGGGTCACATTGACCCGAACGTACCCTAGGTAACAATTTCATTTTTATCAAAAAAATCAGGAAGTTGATTGTTTATCTCATATGCAATTGAAAGACCTCATATTAGGTAATAAAGTCACGAAACACCAAATCGTTACGCCGCGTAATAATTTGTAAAATAAGAAATAAATTATTTTTTGGGTCAAATAGACCCGAACAGGACAGCAGGGTTAACAATTTAAAAATAAAAATTCACTTTGAACCAATAATAAGCAGTTAAGTATTTACTTTATTTTCAAGTTAGGTAGGTACTGATTTTATTTTAATAAATAAATTTAATAAAACTGTCAAGAATTGGTACCCTAATATTAAAATGTTAAAATACGTTACCGAGTGTTTTATTTTTAAGTGCCTTTAACCTGACGTCAACTATAAACAATTTATTTGCACAGTAGCTCCAACAACTGAAAATAGATATATGATATGTCATATCAGATGAAAGAGAATTAAAAAGGTAAACGAAAAATGTCAAAATATACAGGGTGTCCCATTTAAAAAAACATAAGTCTGGTTTATATTTCCTTAGCGAGACCCCCTAAAAAAGTTTTTTGTACGCCAATGAATCCGTCCATAATATATCTATCAAAAGTTCCTATAAAGTTTTTTAAAATTTTTCTTAATAAAGAAGATCTGTAACCCTGTCGTTTTCGACATTTTTCAATAATCGCCCAGTATCTCGATAATGTGAGGAGCTATTCATGATTTGATTGGGCAATCGTTACTTTAACGAAAAAAGAAGTCATGACATCTTAACTACTTTTTTTCTATCTCCTCTAGTTTTCGGTATACACTGCAAAACATACCAATTTGGGACACACTGTACAAAAGTTTATTAACTGCATTGGTCTTGTGTAGTCCATGTACTTTGTTACTAATGAAACTCAACTTCATTATCTGTACGAAGAGTATTTTATTGTACTCGATATTCGAGCCACTGTCCAAAGCCTTATTGAAGTTTGTACGCTGTAAAATGTACCTAGTGTCCCAATAAGAATGGCTCTTGGCCATATCTCAGGAACGGTTTATAGTAAAAGTGCCTCTGGAAAAGCCTGGAAATTATTTTCATAATTGTAGGTCCACCGCTAGAGGGCATATGTAATACCCCAGGCTGTGGGTGAAAAATAGGTCGATTTCAGGATATAATTCAGGAATTTTTGAAACATATCAGGTGTTGTAAAGGACGAAGCCAGGAATAACTTCTACTAAAATGTAACCAAAAATATTGTGCGCTTTTTTTTAATTGCGATTTTCATTTGTTAAATTTGCAATTTTTATTGATTTTTAATTTTGTAGCTTAGGATATTGATTTTAGAGAAAAACTTTTTAATAGAAAGTTGTAGTAAATTAAAAAACCTACAATTTGAGCTATAGTAAGTTTAATTTCGTTAATTGGTTATTGCAAAACAGCCTGCGAAAAGTCCAAAATGGCCGTTTTTTACAATTGCATTATTTATTGTACAAATAATTTTTTTTTATTTTTTAAAGCTTTAAAATGAAATCTTTCAATTCCAAACATAAAAAAAATTGTAAAGCCAGATTAACGAATTTGTTGCTTAGATATTATAAATTGTTTATCACAAGAGGTCAAATGTCGGAGGCTTTAACTTTTTGAAAAAAAAAATCGTAGAAAGTTAGTGAAACATCCAATCTCCTTCGAAAGATTTATATTTTCATATTCTGATGTAAATAAATGCGTAAAATATTTTTAAACCTCTAATTTTTGGGTTTGAAAATAAGGGGTCAAATTTCGTTATAAACATTTAGAGCTGAAGCGGCCCTCTACATCCTATGAGTTTTTAACTTACAGATTATTGTTGCTAAAGATGAAACAAAGTATTTATAAAAAAATAAAAAATTTCTACGACCAACTGAAGCCGAGATAATTTTTGGGTTTGCAAATAAGGGGGCAAATTTCGTTATAATCATTTAGAGCTGTAGCGGCCCTGTACATCTTAGGAGTTTCTAACTTACAGATTATTGTTGCTGAAGACAAAACGAAGATTTATAAAAAAATAAAAATTTTCTACAACCAACTGTAGCCGAGATAATTGTTTTTTTTTTCTTAAGTCGTATTGCCTTTATTTATAACAATTAAGAAATTATTTTACAGTCATTGACTAAAGAAAGACTTATATTATCTTAAAATAAAAATTATTATAAAATATAATTACATTTAATTATTAAAAATTATTTTTAAAATCGGTGCTTTTGCGAGCGGCCGAATTTTGCAAATCGCCGGCTCGCTTCAAATCCGCGCGGTCGGAAAATTTTCACGTAACTTGTATTAAATTTTGACAGAAAACAATTTAATAATTTAACCGTTATAATATACAATCTATTTACCACTCTATTTGTTTTTCTTGATAAACTTTTATATGTGAAATTTCATTTCTGAAGAAATAATATTACAAAAATGATACATAATGAAATATACAGGGTGTCCCGAAAAGAATGGTCATAAATTATACCACACATTCTGGGGTCAAAAATAGTTCGATTGAACCTAACTTACCTTAGTACAAATGTGCTCACAAAAAAAGTTACAGCCCTTTGAAGTTACAAAATGAAAATCGATTTTTTTCAATATATCGAAAACTAATAGAGATTTTTTATTGAAAATGGACATGTATAATTCTTATGTCAGGAACATCTTAAAACAAAATTATAGTGAAATTTGTCCACCCCATAAAAAATTTATGGGGATTTTGTTCCCTTAAACCCCCCCAAACTTTTGTGTACGTTCCAATTAATTCATTATTGTGGTACCATTAGTTAAACACAACGTTTTTAAAACTTTTTTGCCTCTTAGTATTTTTTCGATAAGCCAGTTTTTATTGAGATGCGGCTTCTTGTTCAATATATTTACGTAAAAATTTTATGGGGGTTTTGTTCCTTTAAACCCCCCTAATGTTTGTGTACGTTCCAATTAAACTATTATTGTGGTACCATTAGTTAAACACAGTGTTTTTAAAACTTTTGTCTCTTAGTCTTTTGTTCATAAGTCACCTTTTATCGAGATGTAGTTTCTTTTTCAAAATATACCTAAAAATGTAAATTATAAATAAATTTTCAGATTATTAACAGGTCTCTATAACCGTACTTAACCATATACAAATATGTGGTGGATTCGACAAATATTCAAAATATCTCGATAAACACTGGCTTATCGAAAAAGTACTAAGAGGCAAAAAAGTTTTAAAAATAATGTGTTTACCTAATAGTGCCACAATAATAATATAATTGGAACGTACACAAAAATTTGGGGGGGTTTAAGGGAACAAAACCCCCATAAAATTTGTATGGGGTGCACAAATTTTACTTAATTTTTTTTTTAAGATATTGCTGTCGTAAAAATGCCACATGTCAATTTTCAATAAAAAATCTCTGAGAGTTTTCGATATATGAAAAAAAATCGATTTTCATTTTGTAACTTCAAAGGGCTGTAACTTTTTTTGTGTGCACTATTGTATATAGGTAAGTGAGGTTCAATCAACCTATTTTTGACCCCAGAATCTGTGGTATAATTTATGACCAATCTTTTCGGGACACCCTGTATAACTATATTGTAAATTTTTTTATTGTTATATAAATATAATAATAATAATGTTACTTCTTACTATAATATACATAAAACTTTTTCTTCTTCTAGTGACTATTCTTTTTAGATTTCACATATAAAGTTTATAAAGAAAAACAAATACAGTGGTAAATAGACTGTATATTATAATGGTAATAATTTTAAATTGTTTTCTGTCATTTAATACAAGTTACGTAAAAATTTTCCGAGCGCGCGGATTTGAAGCGAGCCGGGCGATTTGCAAAATTCGGCCGCTTGCAAAAGCACCGATTAAAAAAATAATTTTTAATAATTAAATATAATTATATTCTATAGTAATTTTTATTTTAAGATAATATAAGTCTTTCTTTAGTCAATGACTGTAAAATAATTTCTTATTTGTTATAAATAATGGCACTATGATTTAAGAAAAAAAAAAAACAATTATCTCGGCTTCAGTTGGTTGTAGAAAATTTTTATTTTTTTTATAAATCTTCGTTTCGTCTTTAGCAACAATAATCTGTAAGTTAGAAACTCATAGGATATACAGGGTCGCTTCACCTCTAAATGTTTATAACGAAATTTGCCCCCTTATTTGCAAACCCAAAAATTATCTCTGCTTCAGTTGGTCGTAGAAATTTTTTTTTTTTTTTTATAAATCATCTTTTCATCTTCAGCAACAATAATATGTAAGTTAAAAACTCATAGGATGTACAGGGCCGCTTTAGCTCTAAATGTTTATAACGAAATTTGCCCCCTTATTTTCAAATCCAAAAATTAGAGGTTTAAAAATGTTTTACGCATTTATTTACATCAGAATATGAAAACATAACTCTTTCGAAGGAGATTGGATGTTTCACCAACTTTCTATGATTTTTTGTCAAAAAGTTATACCTTCGACATGTTACCTCTTGGGATAAACAATTTATAATATCTAAGCAACAAATTCGTTAATCTGGCTTTACAATTTTTTTTATGTTTGGAATTGAAAGATCTTCATTTTAAATCTTTAAAAAATAAAAAAAATTATTTGTACAATAAATAATGCAATTGTAAAAAACGGCCATTTTGGACATTTAGCAGGCTGTTTTGCAATAACCAGTTAACGAAATTAAACTTACCATAGCTCAAATTGTAGGTTTTTTAATTTACTACAGCTTTCTATTAAAAAGTTTTTCTCTAAAATCAATATCCTAAGCTACAAAATTAAAAATCAATTAAAATTGCAAATTTAACAAATGAAAATCGCAATAAAAAAAAACAATATTTTTGGTTACATTTTAGTATAAGTTATTCCTGGCATCGTCCTTTACAACACCTGATAGGTTTCAAAAATTCCTGAATTATATCACGTTTTTTCACCCACAGCCTGGGGTATAATTGAATATCAAAAATTAAAAAATCAAAATTTTACAAAATTTGCCTAATGAAAGGGCACTGGAAACTCGATAATCGTATTCTTCATAAAATCCTGCGCATGTTTGATTTCACAAGTTTAGGACACATGGCTCGATCGAAGACACGCCTCGAAGTTCGCGCGTCTTGCTCGTCTTGTACGAACCCTGCGGCACTAGCGATTGCTCTCCGCAAAATTGTCAATTCAGTTTGCATACATCTTCCAACCAGGAATAACGCATTTTTTATATATCAACCAAAACGACTATTTCGTTCTGTAAAAAGTACGGTATTTTGTATACAATGTCTTGGTGTCAACGGCACAGGCAATTTGTTTTTCAACTGCTGACATGCGTACCGTGCGTGTTTTTCAACATGCGTACCGTGTTTGGGGAAGATCTGCTCACGCCAAACAAGTTGATACTTTAAATGAGACATTCAGGATAGAAACGGGTACATGAAACCGACGCCACTCTCAAATCTATATAAAGCAACGGGTTTTGTAGAACCCGTATTGTAGATGCAATATTCCCGCTTCTAACAAGAATAATCAATGCATGTCTTCTGTTAGAGTATTTTCCTAATCCTTGGAAAGTATCTAACATAATCATGATCCCTAAACCAGGGAAACCCACTACTAGCGCTGAATCCTATAGACCAATCTCGCTTCTAAATACTCTAGGCAAGGTCTACGAGAGGCTCCTAAAGGAAAGGCTCGTAGAACACCTAGATAGCCACAATATCTTACCAAGTTTCCAATTTGGATTCAGAGCTAGTCATTCCACACGAAATGCATTGATAGAAGCAACAACTTTCACTTCTCAAGCTATGAATGAGCGCGGCAAACTAGCAATCGGCATCTTTTGGATGTCCAGAAGGCTTTCGATCAAGTCTGGCATGCTGGACTTATCGAAAAACTACACCGTGCTGCTGTGCCCATTCCTTTCTTGAGAATAATAAATTCCTATCTAACTGCTCGTACTGTTTGGGTAAAAGTTGCAAATCACATCTCAGAATCATTCACACCTCAAGCAGGAGTGCCACAAGGTTCCGTAATTGCGCCTATATTATACACAGTCTATAACAGCGACCTTCCTAGCCCTATAAATCCTACAGAAAGTATCTTGCTATTCGCCGATGACACAGCCCTAATCACCACTGGCCCACCTCTCCGTAAGAGGGGGGAAAGCTCGGTATTCGACAAAGCAAAAGCACAGCTAGACAGAACTGTCGAATGGTGCAACAGATGGAGAGTGACCCTAAACCCAGCTAAAACCCAACTAATTCTATTCAGAAACCCTAAAAACAACGCTGTTCCCCTGGAGCAAAATAACCACATTAGACTCAATGGTGAAAGGCTCGTTTTCGCCCCGTCTGTTACCTATTTGGGTGTCGAATTATCCAAGACACTCAATTGGGATAGAGACGTTAAAAACACTCTAAACAGAGTAAGGAACAGAGCCAATCTACTGAAGTGTCTAATGGGAAGAGGGGGTACAAGTAGGGCCACCCTCCTTCACACTTACAAAACCTATGTTAGACCGCTAATCGAATACAGGGCTGTCCTTTACTCTACACTAAGTCCGAAGCATATGCACTCGGTCTTAGCCACGGAGAGAAAAATCCTGAGAAGGATAATGGGCGTGGGGTTCGACTACCCATCGGCAGAAATCCACCAACTAGCTAATATCCCCTCAATTCAGGATAGAATTAGTAACCTTAGCAAAAGATACGTCCTAAGAACTATTAATGGTAATAACATCAGAGCTAAGGAGGCCTTAAAAACCAGAGTAGACCGCAGAGGACAAATGCTCACCAGGAACCCAGCAACAAAAGTTCCCTTCCCGCCTGCTAAACTTCTAAACTTGGCAGGTAACGAAATTCCTGATGAGTATTGGAACGTCCTAGAAACAATACCCCTATTTTATCGTAGATAATAAGAAGTCTACACTCCCAATGCTGAATCCAAGAGCCTTTCCTAAAATAATGATAAAACGAACTTGTGTCTAGTAGCAGCACAGCACAAAAAAAAAACCACGAGAATGTAAATGGCATATCATACCACTCTAGAAAAAACCCCAGTCCACTCGTCTGGACAACTAACCAACCTGTCAACCATAAAATTCGCACCCAAGACGCTTAATACTTCTAAAACTCCCCCCGCAAAAAAGGGGGGAATCTGCCCTTGAAGAGGCTGCAAAAGCCTAAACGAGGTTATCAACATGGACTAAGTAGAACCCTAAACACTCAGAGGTGTTGCATAGCACATAGAGGTTAAGCGACTAGAATCAAGAAAAAGCTTTCTTGGAACAGTGTATGATGAACGTTCCAAATATTTTCCTCTTTCCCTGGTTCAATGGACCGGCCAATCTCTACACTTTAAAACGTGAAAAAGTATGAATAGGATAAGAATCAGGGTCGCACCAGTAAAATAAAACATGACAACATGCGAGAAAATAGACCAAGATGATATAAACTGAGGCTGTGGAGAAATACAAAATATGGAACATCTAACATACAGAAACTGTCCTCATCGGTGTACTGTCGAAGATTTGTGGCTCGTCAACAAACAAAGATGGAACCGACGTAGCCCGATACTGAGCCGAAATTATACGAATGGCATAGTCGAACACGATAAATAGTCCAGAAAGCCATTGCGCATCCGCTAGGAAAAATATTCTGATTCGGATTTTTTGCACAATCTTACTCAAAAAGGACTCCTTTTAACAAATTTGCATGTTGCCAGGCCCAAAAGTGGGTCAAAAATTTTTTAAATGTTTTTTTTTTTTTTGTTTTTTTCCTAAAATTTTTTTTTTTGCATGGAACAAAGTTTTTTTTAGATTTGTTGGATCATTCCAAACAGAAAAGGTATTTAATGACCATTTTTGGCCATTTTTAACCCTCAAAAACTATGTGAAAAATTGAAAATTTAAATGTTGCCAAGGTAGGTAGATATTCTCTAAACATCGATTGATGAAATCTCGAAGAGTTTTTTGCAATACAATGTTTAAATCTCCTTTGTTTTTTAATTGCTAATCAAGCGTGCGCGACAGTATTTTACACCGACAGTATGGTGCAAATGAAAGGAATAAATTCGTTATTTCGTAAACCGGCGACTTTAAGGAAAAATTCAGAAACAGGTCGATTTTTATTTTTAAGTTATGATATTGCGACATATATGGTATACTAGTGACGTCATCCATCTAGGCGAGATGCCGTAATCGATGATTTTTTAAATTAGAATAGGGGTCGTGTGCTAGCTCATTTGAAAGGTTCTTCAATTCTCTATTTAGTAATATAAACAATAATATAATTATTTATACAGGGTGTCCTTCTACTTCCTTTTTTGTCAAATAATTTATTTTATAAAAATTTTTTGGACACCCTGTATAAATAATTATGTAAATGTTTACATTACTGAATAAAGAATTGAAGAACCTTTCAAATGAGCTACCACACTACCCCTATTCTCATTTAAAAAAATCATCGATTACGTCATCACGCCCAGACGGATGACGTCACTAGTATACCATATACGCCACAATATCATAACTCAAAATAAAAATCGACCTGTTTCGGGTTTTTTTCTTAAAGTCGCCGGTTTACGAAATAACGAATTTATTCCTTTCATTTGCACCATACTGTATATACATGCAACGGTGAAAAATAGTGTCGCGCACGCGTGACTAGAAATTAAAAAACAAAGGAGTTTTGAATACTGTATTCCAAAAAATTCTTCGGAATTTCATCAATCGATGTTTAAAGAATATCTACTTACCTTGGCAACATTCAAATTTTAAGTTTTTCACATAGTTTTTAAAGGTTAAAAATGCCCGATTTCGCAATTTTTCAATTTTTATTCGCTTGTATCATCGGTATACTGCAAAAACTCACCAAGTCAAATTTTGTCTGTTTTGAGTTAACTTGAATAAGTCACTAAGAAGCGTTGTTAGTTTTACCAGAAAAATTGATCAAGTCGTTTAAACGTAATACAACCGTCAAACAAAACTCGTCTATAATGACTATGTGCATAAGACAATTTTTTGTTACATACAAAACTGACTAAGTCAACTTATAGTCCAAGTAATGAAGCTTAAAATAGGACAAAACCTCGCAATTTTTACAGAATGGATCGATTTGCTTGAAAATTTGAGAATAAGTAGTGGATAGTCCAAGGATCAAAATCTATATGATGCCAAAAGGCGCTTTTACCATGGGGATGGTTGCCACCCCATGTCGGGGGTGAAATTTTTTATTATATTTTGACCGCAAAAGTTGGTAAAAACATTCATTCTAAGCAAAAAATGTTCTATACATTTTTTTGATAAAATTAATAGTTTTCTATTTATTCGCTATCGAAAGTGTTAGTTTTATATTAAAAAAATTAATGTTTTTAATCAGTTTTCTTCAAATAACTCAAAAAGTTTTTGTTTTATCAAAACAACTTTGCTTAACAAAAATGTACCTTTTGAAAAAATCAACAAAACCGTTTTTTTTTTTAATTTTCTTTAAGATCAAAAGTAATCGAGCTATACTTTATTATATGTTAGCTCTTCTTCGGCAAATGCTAAATATTGTAGTTTCAAAGTCAAAAGACGGGAAAACTATGCACTTTTCGAGGATCACTTGTTTAAACTAATTTGAAGTATTTAATATATCTATCTTCAGAAATAAAAAGAAAGTCTTTAGCTCAAAAATTAGGTGGCTTAGAATGAAAAGAATGTCAGACCCTATATTTTTCAGCGAAAAAGTGATCGAAAGCAAACCCCTAATCAACACCCTGATTAAAATTAGTCATTGACCTTATTTCGTCTTCTTTACTTATGTATTATTAATAGGTTCTGGAAGTTTAACTGGCTTTAGAATGATTAGTTTTTAAAAAAATGGAGTCAAAAGCAAATATCGAATTTTTGAAGTTTGGTAAAAAATTCCCTTTTCTTCAGAATATAAAGATTATCATCAGAGATACAAAAAAATATTTAAATATAAAATTGTAGCTTATTTAATTCCCAAGAACGTGGTTTGCAAAAATTTTATCTGCGGTAAAAATTGAGTGAGCTATTGACAATTAAATCTTGTAATAACATGCAAAAATCACATTTACCAACCCTTTCAGAGTCACCACTTTTTGCGACTGAGGATTTTAAAAGGATTTGGTATTAATAGTCTTATAGATATTGTAAAAGCCTACAAAATTATTTTTTAACAAACTTTCTAAGATAAAAATTAAAAAAGTTACGGTTAAAAAATCAATATATTTTTTTCAAAAAAAAAAAAGAAATCCAATTGGAAGCATAATAATGTAAGTTAGCTTTGCTTTTAGCCATTGGCCTTATTAATTCTTCTTTATTTATGTATTATTAATAGATTTTAAAAGTTTGACTGGCATAGAATGATTAGTTTTTAAAAAACTAGAGTTAAAAGCTAATAACGACTTTTTGTAGTTTGGTAAAAAATGCCATTTTCTTCAAAATAGAAAGATTAGCATCAGATATACGAAAAAATGTTTTTATGTGAAATTGTAGGTTATTTAATTCCCAAGAAATTGTTTTGAAAACATTTTTTCTACGGCAAAAATTGAGTGAATGGTAAATGAGTATATATCGAAAAACATTGATTTTTTCTATATAAAACTAACACTTTCGATAGCGAATAAATCGAAAAGCATTAATTTTATCAAAAAAATGTATAGAACATTTTTTGCTTAGAATGAATGTTTTTATCAACTTTTGCAGTCAAAATTTAATAAAAAATTTCCACCCCTAAGATGGGGTGGCAACCGACCCCATGGTAAAAGCGCCTTTCGGCATTATATAGATTTTGATCCTTGAACTATCCACTACTTATTCTCAAATTTTCAAGCAAATCGATCCATTCTGTAAAAATTGCGAGGTGAAATGCTTCGGTTCCTGGACTATTAGTCATTTTTGACTGTCAGCAGATTGGACTGGTCCGTTTATTGCGCATCGTTAGTTTATGATTCAGAACTGTTTAGACTTTAAAAAGAGTACGAATATTTTATACTGTAACAGTAAAATTTATAAAGTATATTGCAAATACCACCCTCAGATGTGTCACAACTATACTATTCTTTTAAATTGGGTGTTTACAATTTTACAATATATGAAGCGGCATCTCCAAATAATGCTCAATGTTATACTTGTACAGAGATTAATGGTCAACGTGGAAGCTCTGAAATTGGAATAGCATTGATCAAGTGGATAAAAACTCGGCAATCACATTATCAAAAGGCATCACAGAGATCAGTATACAGGGTGTTTCATTAATAATTGTCCATATAGTAACTGGAGAAACTTTAGCATAAAATATGAAGATTTAAGCTAAAACACTTAAATAAAATGTGTTTCGTTACTGAGTTACAGGGTGTTTCATGTAAAAATTTAAAAACTATTTTTGCCCAGAATTTTAAAACTATTCGACGTATCCCTTTCATACTTGGCAGGAAGTATAGGTACTGTACAAACTTCTAAATTATGTTAAACAAACGTTTCTGGCTATTACCAGAGGCGTACGACGGGGGAAAGTGAATGGTTGACCCTTTTCAAATTCTACGCCACTGGCCTAATTGCTATTTTAGTTCAATTTTTGGATTCTCCAATACTTTCTTTAAAAATAATATAGCCTTCATTCGTAACGATAAAGTAATTAATTTTCGAGATATTTGAAGTTAAAAATGAAACGACACGGTTATTTTGATTAATGTATTGTGTCGCTTCATGTTTAATTTCAAATATCTCGAAAACTAATAATTTTATCGTTACGAATGAAGAGTATATTATTTACATAAAAAGTATTGGAAAATCAAAAAATTACACTAAAATAGCAATTTCGTCAGTGGCGTAGAATTTGGGAAGGGTCAACCAGCCACTATCCCCTGTCGCACGCCTCTGGTAGTAGCTAGAAACGTTTATTTATCTTAATTTAGTAGGGTGTACAGTACCTACACTTTCTGCCAAGTATGATAAGGAAACGCCAAATAGTTTTGAAGTACTGGGTACAAATAATTTTTAAATTTTAATCATATTGCAAATTAATCAAAATAACTGTGCCGTTTCATATTTAACTTCAAATATCTCGAAAATTAATAACTTTATCGTTACCAATGAAGAGTATATTATGTACGTAGAAAGTATTGAAGAAATTAAAAATGGCACTAAAATAGTAATTCCTACAGTGGCGTAGAATTTGAGAAGGGTCAACCAGTCACTATCCCCTGTCGTACGCCTCTGGTAGCAGCTATAAACGTTTGTTTATCATAATTTAGTAGGGTGTATAGTAGTCGCACTTTCTGCCAAGTATGAAAAGGATGCGTCGAATAGTTTTAAGATGCTGAGCAAAAATAATTTTTAAATTTTTAGACAAAACACCCTGTAACTCAGTAAGGAACCACATTTTATTTAAGCGTTTTAGGTTAAATCTTCGTATTTTGTGCTAAGGTTTCTCCAGTTACTATATGAACAATTATTAATGAAACACCCTGTATATTCTGACTTATCAGAGATTTTTATATTCGTTCATTGCCGCATTAATTTGTATGTTGTTGTAACACCCACATTAAGATTTTGCAGCATAATTTTATGGAGAAAGATATTCATACATGGAGGTAAACTCAATGCACATTGCCATATAGTCTGTTAATAAAAATGTTGCCATTTTTACAATGAACGATCTGTTGAATGTTTTCAAGCTAGCCCGTTCTACAAGACGCAACAAAATGAGCGGTGCCTGCCGAGTTGAAGAATTACGGTTTTAAGACTTTTTCGATCTTACGCACAGATGTTCTTAAAAAACAGAGACTAAGATTAAAATGGAAACAAAATATCGTGATTTAAATTAAAAGTTATGCGTTACTCTTAGAGTATGTGGCAAAGTCAGACCAGCTGTTATTCCTAGGAACATTCCAATGCTATACAAAATACTTTTGTCTATACCAGAGCAAAATAAAAACAGCCTCCTTGCGTAGAAACAAAATAATTTCGCAAGAGTTCCATGAGTGATATAAATCGATTCCAATAGTCAAAAAAAGTTTTCATACCATAACCAGTTTCTTCTGAAAGCGACGACACAGAAACTGATTAGATTTTAATTTTTTTTATGTATAGACCCATAGTTAATAAATATAATTTCCTAATTCGGTGTCGCTTATATTGACCAAGTCAAATTTCTAATTTTTTTCGACAACAAAAAGTGACCAAGTTCAATTTTTTTTAATTGTTCAAAGTCCACCATGTTTAAATATCGTGGTTAAAAACTAAAGTTTCTAATACACAGGATATCAAAATTGCAGTCATAAATAGCTAATATCCGATTGTATAAACAACTTTCAGGTTAAAGTTTAATTTCTCGAAAACAGTAATTTTTGATAAAAAAGGATCAAGACAGGTTTTGTTTATATTTGATTCAGAGTTAGACCACCATCTCCATGTAGCTATTTCAGCATCCTTATGCCTCATCGGTGAAGCTCAGAAGTCTCAACTCTGAAGGAAATACAAACAATTCTGCCAATTTAAGGCAAACCATCGCAATGCAATGAACCCACCTCTGAGACGCAATTCAGCGACATCTCTCGTATTACGAGGAAAACAACGAAAAGCCCCAGATGCAAAGTTTACTACCTTTTAAACAATTAGAATAATTGAAATAAAAATATAATAAACAATATTTTAAATCCAAGACTTTTCGTTAATAAACTGCTTTCTGGCTGCATCCCATATTTCTGGATTTTACAATATATAATCACAAGAGAAGACGAAAGTAGGAGAAAGCAAATAGAGGACGCTTAGGCCACGCATTTACCTTCTCTTCGTTAAGGAAAAGGACCGAAAGACAGTTTCTAAATATTCAAACTGAGTAAAAATGAAAAAGATAAAAAAGGATCAAGGCAGGTTTTGTTTATATTTGATTCAGAGAAAAGTCTTGGATTTAAAATATTGTATATTATATTTTTATTTCAATTATTCTAATTGTTTAAAAGGTAGTAAACTTTGCATCTGGGGCTTTTCGTTGTTTTCCTCGTAATACGAGAGATGTCGCTGAACTGCGTCTCAGAGGTGGGTTCATTGCTTTGCGATGATTTGCCTTAAATTGGAAGAACTGTTAGTAATTTTTGACTTGGTCAGTTTTTGCAGTATGCCGACGATATGTCAAAAACTATCAACTTTAGAGAAAAGTCACTAAAGACCTTTTCTGTTTGGAATGATCCAAAAAACCTAAAAAAACTTTTCTCCATGCAAAAAAAAATAATTTTAGGAAAAAAACAAAAAAAAACATTTAAAAAATTTTGGACCCAATTTTGGTCCTGGCAACATGCAAATTTGTTAAAAGGGGTCCTTTTTGAGTAAGATTGTGTAAAAAATCTGAATCGGAATATTTTTCCTAGCGGATGCGCAGTGACTTTCTGGACTAAAAGTAAAGTAAGTACAAGAATAGGATACGTACCATTTTCAAATTGATCTAATCTGGCAATAAAGTAGGCGATCTCTCTAAAGAGAAATTCATTATCAAATAGCTCATCTTTTATAAAAGGATTATTTGGATCTACCACACGTTCAGCAATAATCAGCGGATCTGCTACTAAAGCACCTTGTTCCAATTTTCTCTCCCTAGTTTCTAATGTTGATAATAATAATTGTAACATGGTATTTCACATATCAAAAAAATAATACAAAAATAAAACTCTCCCTTGCTCCCATAAACTACAAAAATAAATATTTTACAATGACATTGAAGTTAACTTTAAAATGTCAGTTTGATTTACATATTTATTCTTCTTCTTTCACGTTTTATTGGCTTGCATACTTGTGCGTGTGAGATAAGAGTACATTTGGTTTTACTTTACATATTTATTCTACAGGGTGATTGATTAGTAGGGTAAAGCTCAATAGCTCCGCTATTGTAATAGATAGCAATAAAACTTAATAACAAAAATTTTAGCCACCTTTGAGATTCACATTACAAAATTAGTTAGAATGTTGCTGGGTGTTTGATAACACAGTGGTAGACCAAACTTATGTTTTTTTTTAAATGGAACACCCTATATTTTATTTTAAATTCGCAATCCTGTTAACTTCACCATCACAAAAATATAAAGGTTTGTAATGTTATACAGGGTATTTACAAAGTTATAACCAATTTTATATGAATATAAGTAAAATAACAATGGTTTATTAATGCCATATTTTTTAACGTATTGTCAAAATTTTCAAGAATGGTCGATATTGCAATTTTTCTTTATATCAAATACAGGGTGAGTCAGAACGCAAGTACATTATTTTCTCAGTAATTTTAAATGGAACACCTTGTATTTTATATCACTATTGAAAAGTACCATTACCTTACTTTAATGTTTAGATAACATTCCCTATGTCTAAATTTATTAGTTTTCGAGATATTTTCATTTTTCAATGGACCAGTAGCGTGGCCACCCAAATCACCAGAATTTAATAAACTGGACTGATTTTTTTGGGGTTACGTTAATAATGAAGTTTTATAAAATACCTCCAACAACAAGGGATGAGATGAAAAATAGAATACAAAGTGAATTTCGATGTGTTAATTTACAAATCGACTCATTCAGAGAAGACTGTACTAACTCATTTTTTTAAGTTTTCGAATAAAGCAAGATAAAGTTTTGATTAATGCAAAAAATCAGGGGTTGTTATTTTCTAAATTGTTTTTATATTTATCCATTGTGTTTACCACATTGTTCTATTTGTGCTTTTGAACGATATGGTTTTTGAATGAGTTAGTACAGTATTCGCTGGAAAAAATCGAGAAAATCCTGGATAGTACATCCTGGATACTTATTTATACTTATAAAATGCACCTTCTATTCACATGCATTAATTTTATCTAATAGAAATTTATACGCTGCACAACTTTTAAAACGTAAACAATGTTGTTCATGTAGGCGTATTTTACTTAACCTTAAAATGCGAAAACTATACTAACTCACGAGACAATGACGATTCCGTTCGGAATGCCGAGGAAGACTATACTAACTTTGATTGAGATAGCTTATTACCTATCTCAGATAGGAGATAGGATAGTTTTCGTGGGATAATGTAAAGATATATAAGTTAGTACAATATCGAAGTGCAAAATTGGTTGCCTAAACGTAAACAAATTAACATAGAACTTTGTTCGGTGAAAGGCATCACGGTTATCTAATTTGTCAGGGGTGTAACTCAAAAACGCCAAAAATTGAGTTAGTACAGTATTCGTTGGCTGCGTCGAAATGCTCCGTAGAGTAAGTAGCTCATTCAATGATCGTTTTTAGGCGTACATAAATGTGTTAGGAGATAATTTTGAACACCTTATGTAATTAAATATTAAAAATATTTTATTAAAAGTAGCTTCTGATTTTGTTAAACATGTTTTTTTGCAAAATGTATTACTGATAAATTATGTTTCGTTCTTTATTTGTTACATTGTTACATTTACATACAAAAGTAGTGTTTAATTGTCTTCACAAATTATTACTAATTTTCTTTGTTTATTTGTTGCATTTACATAAAAAGATAGTTTTTAATTGTTTCAAAAATGTTGCATGTAGTGGTTGTGTTTTTCTTTGTAAAATGTATTACTGATAAATTATTTTTATTTCTTTATTTGCTACATACAGTGTTACATTGATTACCGGATTGATAATCGGTAATCTTCAATTGTCAATTCAGTCATGGTTTACTTAAAATTTAGATAAATTTAAACATCTAAAATAATTTGCTCTGAAAAATGAAAATATCTCGAAAACTAATAAATTTGGGCATAGAAAATGATATATAAAAATTAAAGTACGTTAATATTACTTTTCAATAATGATATAAAATACAGGGTGTTCGATTTAACATTACTGAGAAAATAATGTACTTGCGTTTTGACTGACCCTGTATTTGATATAAAGAAAATTAGCAATATCAATAATTCTTAAAAGTTTTGACAATAAATAAAAAATATGGTATTAATAAACCATTGCTGTTGTGCTTATTTTTATTTATACAGGGAGTTGAACTTGTTACGATTTTAATACAAAGTTGGTTATAACTTTGTAAATACCCTGTATAACATTACAAATATTTATATTTTTGTGATAAAGAAGTTAACAGGATTTCGAATGTAAAATAAAATATAGGGTGTTCCATTTAAAAAAAAACAAAAGTTAGGTCTGCCACTGTGTTATCGAACAACCTGTAACATTCTAACTAATTTTGTAATGTGAAGCTCAAAGGTGGCTAAAATTTTTGTTATTAACTTTTATTGCTATCTATTACTATAGCGGAGCTATTGAGCTCTACCCTACTAATCAATCACCCTGTATATTGAAATCCAAGCTAGTTTAAGTCAAAATAATAATAAAAAAGGATTGTAGGGAGTTGGTATTTGTATACAAGATACCTTTATACAGTATGTTGCATATCTACGGAATAAACTCATTATTTTACAAAGAGACGACCTTTTAAAAAATATATTTTTTTTTTTAATTTTGAATGGCCGTCAATTGTTATATCTGTGGGGTCAAAGGTCTCCTAATTGACTTTGCAATGACCAAATTATTGAAATAGTTATTTCTACAGGATTGACCAAAAGTGTTGATTTATTAATACAATTATGTAACTAATAATAAATTTTTATGTTCGATACTCACCTGAGAAACAGCAGACATTGGGATATATTAAGCGTCTCTTTGCAAAAGCCAATGAAGTCGACTTTACTAAGTAACAAGACATTTACTCAACACAAGTACTACACATTACACTATAACCTGACTGCCACTGGCTGAATGATTAATATCTATGTCATTTTTTACAAAAAGTATTATGTTTATATGGGATTTAGCTACAATTATTGGGGGACTGAAAAATACATTTTCAATTAACTAATGTTTTGACGTCTCATTGTCCGCTCTGGAAATCGTTCTCGAAAAAGAAAATTATTCTGAAAAATTATGGGAAGATTTTATAATCTCTGTTTCATATTTCTCTGTACCCATAGAATTAATAGTATTTTTACATAAATCATAAAAATTATCAATTATTTACAAGTTATTGAACAATTAAGTGTAAGTGGTCCACTCTCATGTTTGCTAACAAAATGATCCTAAAAATACCGTGAAAAACCTTTCCAAAAATTGTTTAACCTTCGGAGTACGGAGATTATTTGACTTACTTAGATTACGAAGATGGGTCAAGCGTGACCCATTCTCATTTTATTTATAAGGATGTTTTAAATAGTCAGTATTATTAAACAGTATCTTTAATTCAACAAAAAACAAAAAAAATCCCAAATTATTGTATTTAAATTTTTTAAGATGGTTACTCATGGGCATATTCTAGTTCGCTCGGGCGGCCAGATTTTAATACCTTACAGAAAACGGGCATAGATAAATTTGCTCCGGCCATATATTTGAATACAGTGGAACCTCGATAAGTCGGATTAATCGAGACTGCGGCCGATCCGAGTTATCGAAAATCCGAGTTAACCGGAGAATATAGTAAAAATTAATAAAACACGGTATACTTACAGATAAACTCCATTATAATTGCAAAAACATGAAGTACATAAAATATGCACAATATGTACATCTAAATTAAGTACAGTTGTATACAGTATTGTTTATTTCTTGGTAAAAAACTTGGTCAAAGTGAAAAAATGTTTGTTTTGTCTGATGAAAATCGGTTCGGGTTAGGCGGACTTCCGGTTATCGGAGGCCGACTTATCGGGGTTCCACTGTACGTATACCCGTAAACAGAGACGGCTGCGATTTACGTGTACCTACAAACATATTGAAAATATTCTTCGAAATCCGAAGACCGGGTCAGGACTGACCCGGCATCATAGATGTTACGTAGAGGAAAAACTGTAATTTGCATGTTCACGAATTATATACGAAAAAATAGATTGAAACAAATAAGTAGAACTTACGATCAATCGGATTTGTAAAAAAATTATTTCATAAAATATTAAGAAATAACTGAATTTCGGGTCACGCTTGACCCAGTCTTCGTACTCCGAAGGTTAAACAATATGCATAATTAATTAAATATTAAATTGGAAAAATATATATTCTTCAAAAAACATAAAATATTCAGAGCAAGGAGTATATACAGATTAAAAAAAGAAACGTCAAAATCCATCAACCAGAACCTGACGTATTGCTCGAGCTTTACCTCGAACCTACATCTAGGTCGAGTTTGAAGTTATTATTTCATTTTTTGAGTTCGCGGATTTTAATGTTATCCCTCCGTGACTCCAAGCTACCCGAATTTGAGCTACGTATTTTGAAAATTTGTAGACGATTCTGTACGTAGAAAATATTTGCAAACTTTGTACATTAAAACTTCAGTCCTTGATATTTAAAATGCCGCTCATTACGTTTTTTAATTTTTATAAACAAACAAGCTATCATTTGTTTTAAATAACTTATTTGGTCCTTAATTATCGTAGGACAAATTTTATTTTATTTATGTAAAAATTCCTTGTTTTAGAGTATTTCGAGACTTTAGATAAAAATCTAAACTGTTTAATTGTTTTTAAAATTTTTTGCTCAATGAGAAATCCAATGAAATCAATTAATTTGTGGTCATCTGATTGAATACAACCAATAAAACCAACATTATACTGAAAACAGATCCCATGGGCTGTTTTCACTCAATCATGTAGCTATGGATACCTACATTTCGTTTCATTTTGATTTTGACATTTCAAATATTCAATATTTTAAAATGTCACGATTTGGTTGTAATACTGATGAGAATATTAATGAAATTATTATTAATTTTATATCAGCAAAAAATTTTCTATCCGAATAACCCTCGAACATTGATAAGTGCTCAAAAATTTTTTAACAACTTTCTCAAGCTTGTTGCTTACAAGCAACAGACCTCCGCCTACGGCGTCGGTCTGCTTCCAAGCAACAAGCTTTCGAAATCTGTTATAAAATTTTTTCGAACAATTATCAATGTCCTTGGGTTATTACTACTGAAAACAATATTGGAAAAAATGTTTGTAGTAGGTACTAACATTTATAGAAAATTAGGTATTCTTAGGTTTTTCACAGTTGCCTAAATAACTAATTAATAAATCAACATTCAAAAATAGCTATTTTAAAACTTTAAACGAGTTTTATCAAGTAAATAGAGAGTTATTGCCAACGCCTTTTAAGTCGGCCTGTAATAAAAGATCCTTTATTTTGACATATAAGCATGCGCAGTATTGCGTCTTTTATTTTTGTCCTTTAATAAAGTACAGGCGGCCTGTATTTAAGGAAAATTAGAAGACACCCTTCTTTTAATAAAAGTTCCTTTATTTTGACATAACGTGTCAAAAATGTGAAGAAAGGTCTAACTTCACTTGAGGCGTATAAATGCAAAACTCGCTTTTTGCAAAAAATACCAAATATGACTTGACTGTAGTTTAAAATTCATTCACCAACGTACATTTAGAAAAACTTACCAAATATTTGCAAAACTGTCTCCTTACTGGCTATTTTGTGACGAAAAAATCAGAGAAATATGCAAAGCTCTCTTTTTATAACGTTAAAGAAACATTTTTATTGATTATCTCACAAGAGTATAGAATCCATAAGGCGAGTTTTGCTTTTACACGCCTCACTTGTATTTTGAATTTATCTTGTCTTGTCCCTTTTTTCTTTGGATTAATAATTTATGTATTGTGCGATTGATATTTGATTAAACTTTCATCATTAAAGTTGTGTGTTGGGTTTTATTTATTAAAAAGAACTCTAAGTACTATTCTCAGATATAGATTATTGATGTTTTGACCCAAACGAATATAAAAAAGAACATTTTATTGAAGCTTGAGTTATTACAAAAAGTTGTAAAAAGGAATATATAATGTAAATAATTTTAAAGTGTTACTAATTACAATGATCAGACATAGAATATCATTAATTCATTTATTAAAGTCAATATATTTTTCATTTTTGTATAGAAATAAATATTTATTATAGATATAAGAGGTTATTTCAATAAATTTTAATGAAGGTTAGGATTTGTTAAAATTCTAGATTCAAAATAGAGTTCAATTCAACAGATATATAACAACAGGTTAACAAAATAAAACAAAGTTTCAAGTATGTATTTATTTTTGAAAATTTAATCTTTTATAGATTAGAAACTATAAAATTTTTAATCAAAAGTATTAATACACTTTTATTTTCATATCATCTTCTTTTGGTTCCTACCCGTTTCAAATCGTATTGCAAATCATATTAGCAATCATAACCTTCCTAGCTGCGATTTGAAACAGTTCCATTGATATTATCCCTCTACCGGGTTTTCACTTAACTTTGACTGTACCTTTCAATATGTACTGCAGCAGGGAGTAATGGTGCTGATTTCTTATATGTGTCCTAGATACTGCAGTTTTATGAGTTTAATGGTAAACACAATGTCTAATTCCTTCTTCATTCCTCCTAGAACCCCCTTGTTCGTGATCCATTCCATGCCATCATTATTTGTTTATTTAAACACTGATAAAAAAATTAATAAAAAAACACCATAAAGCTTAATTCTTCTATTATATTTTTGTCTATCGGGAAGTTTATCTGACAGATTAGATATTAGAGGCCTTTTCATTTCCAGATAACTAATTATTGGGAAGTTTATATAACAGTATCCTTGGTACACTACAATTAGACCGAAAAGCACTTTACCGAAACCTCACTAGACCGAACAGCATTAGACCGAAATGGTACATACATTGAAAAATATTGCAGTAAATAATTATGCTAAGATTTTGAATATCTGTCTTTCTGTTTAATGTATTTTTTTTGTATTATTTTATATATAGACTGTGTACAGTCTGGTATAAAATAATTTTCATCCGTTAAACAAATTAGTGGAGGTAAAAATAAATTAAGGGTAGAGTGACGTTAACACCATTTTAACTGTTTCTAATAACCATCCAAATAACATTTAGTTGTAATTATATTATTTGTCTTATTTCTTTTACTGCGACAAATAAAAAGAAGAAAAAATAAACAAAAAACAAAGCAAAAAAAAACAACCTCTAAACTCGCCAGTACTTTGTGCTGCGAGTCCTAAGCCTGGTTAAAGGGTGAGGGGAGGTTGATGTTACCCTTGCTCAGATTACAATCCTGTTTGAGCACCCTGTATTATGTACCTATTGCTTTTCAGTCTCCTACTGTTCGGTCTAGTGAGGTTTCGGTAAAGTGCTTTTCGGTCTACTGCTTTCGGTCTAATGATTTCGGTCTCTACAGTAAACCAGTATCCTTAATATCTGTCTTTTCAGCTCCGGATTACTAGTTAACGGAAGTTTTTCTCTGTCAGATATCTGTTAGTATCTAATCTGTCAGATAAACTTCCTGATAACTAGTTATCCAGAGGTGAAAAGAGAGGCCCATAATGGATCGCAATGAACATATTTTAAATGATAAAAGATTAAACACCAATAGCATGTATATATTTATAAATTTATTATTTAAAACCTGCTAATGATCATAAAATACTTAAAATCAGTCACCAATATAATATTTATTTATAAATTTATTAACAAACTGCAGTCCAATAAAAATAAAATTAGTTTAAGCTAGCTTTAAATGTCGAACAATATTTTTAAACAAACACACACACACACACAATTTAGTTGCATTAGATTAGCTCCTGGTTGAAAATGTACTACCACAGCTTCTATATCAATATCAACAGCACACTCATTTGCCAGTATTTCAATGTTTTCTTTATTATCTACTGCAATATTATGTAAAACTGATATTATTCTTTGAATAAAAGGTAACTTGCATCTTATTATATGTTAAAACGGGAAATGTCTTCAAAATACCAAATGTTCTTTTAATAACAATTCTTCAAGGGATTTGTGATTGAAAAACAAAACTTCTGTCTGAAAATTCTGCATTGGTGTCATAGTCATAAGGTAGTTGTAGACTGGATATCCACTATTCCCTAATAATATAAATTCTCCAGAAATTACCCATTTTATATACCCATAAGCCCATAATGCAAAAGTATTATTTAAAAACTCCTAAAATAGTATTTCCAATTGCACTTCCATATTATTGAACGATGAGTATTATGGGATATATTATGTTGTTCTCTAAACATCTTTAAATGACAAAATAATTAAATTTAACGTTTTACTGTTTTCAATTATCTTATTTTAATTTTTATCAACAAATGGAATTTTATAGGTTATTTTTATATTTACAAAAATATTTCATGTCATTTGTCAAAATAAAAGATTCTTTAACTGCGTTTGCAATACCACTCTTTTAGACCCGTCCTGTATATGTCCTTTATTAAAGTATTCTCTAATAAAGGATGCTTTATTTTGCGTTGGCAATATCTCTCTATTATCTCAAAATCCGTTCAAAATGCTTTACTTTTTACTGGTAGCCGAAAGTTCTGAAATGGCGTATTTTTGGCCTGAAGTTATTAACAATTTAAAAAGCCCACCAAACCCACTGCAGAAAACATAGAGATCCGGGTTATCGAGTAATATCGAGGTATATAAAACTAAAAAAAATGGCAGATGCCTGGCCAGGTTACAGTCACGGGAATATATTACTTGTGGATTATTATGCAGAAATGCAAAATTTCAGATTTTAAATCCCATTACTTTCTAAAATAAGTCTAAAATAAGTGCTCTCTACTTGAAATACCAAATCAATACTACTCTCATTTTACATTATTTTATTTCTTGTATTAACAAAAATAAATCTGGGGCAAAAGTGCTAATTAACCGAGCGTATAAATGTCTTAATTATGTGGTAATTCATATAGAAATATTTCATCCGTTCTACTCAAATTATAAGGAAATTATTGTTATACATTAGAGCCTATGCTAACTCACATCAAGGTGCTCACTCCACTTGTATTGTTCTAGCAAACTTGCAAATTTTTACAATTTTTACTGTATATACAGGGTGTAACAAAAATACAGGTCATAAATTTAATCGCATATTCTGGGACCAAAAAGAGTTCGACTGAACCTAACTTACCTTAGTATAAATATGCACATAAAAAAAGTTACAGCCCTTTGAAGTTACAAAATGAAAATCGATTTTTTCCAATATAGCGAAAATTCCTAGAGATTTTTTATTGAAACTAGACATGTGGTACTTTTATGGTAGGAGCATCTTGCAAAGAAATTATAGTAAAATTTTGACACCCCATAAAAATTTTATGGGGGTTTGTTCCTTTAAACCCCCCCAAACATTTGTGTACGTTCCAATTAAATTATTATTGTGGTACTATTAGTTAAACACAATATTTTTAAAACTTTTTTGCCTCTTAGTACTTTTTCGAAAAGTTATTTTTTATTGAGATATTTTGAATATTAGTCAAATCCTCCACATATTTTTAAATGGTTAAGTACGATTATGAAGACTTGGTAATCGTATGAAAAATTATTTACAATTTACATTTTTAGGCATATTTTGAACCATATTAAAAAAGAAGCCACATCTTGATAAAAGGTGCCTTATGGAAAAAATACTAAGAGACAAAAAAGTTTTAGAAACATTGTGTTTAACTAATGGTACCGCAGTAATAGTTTAATTGGAACGTACACAAACATTTGGGGGGTGTAAAGAACAAAACCCCCATAAAATTGTTTATGTAAACATATTAAAAAAGAAGCCGCAACTCGATAAAAACTGCCTTATCGAAGAAATACTAAGAGACAAAAAAGTTTTAAAAATAGTGAGTTTAACTAATGGTACCACAATAATAATTAAATTGGAACGTACACAAAAGTTTGGGGGGTTTAAGGGAACAAAACCCCCATAAAATTTTTATGGGGTGCATAAATTTCACTACAATTTTTCTTTAAGATTTTCTTGCCATAAGAATGCCACACGTCCATTTTCAATAAAAAATCTCTAGGAATTTTCGATATATTGGAAAAAATCGATTTTCATTTTATAACTTCAAAGGACTATAACTTTTATTGTGTGCACATTTGTATTAAGGTAAGTTAGGTCCAATCGATCTATTTTTGGTCCCAGAATATGTGATTTAATTTATGACCTGTATTTTTGTTACATCCTGTATAAATGGCATTTTTGCAAACTTGCAAATTTTTACAATTTTTATTGTATATACAGGGTGTCCAGAAACTCTACCGACAAACGAAGACAGGAGATTCCTCAGATAATTTTAAGACAATTTAATCCAATTCACCTAGTCCGAAAATGCTTCTTAAGGGAGCTAGAGCTCTTTGAAGATGGCGTTATGAAATTAGTTTTTCTTAAATACCTCCAGAACGCTTCTATTTAGAAAAACGAAAATTGGTATGCATATTTACTTTTCGGAGGTCAATCGGTTTCATCCATTGCAAATTTCTAGTACCGGTCATAGGCGTCCGTTTTGGGTAGAGCAACGGGTATTTTATCGCATAACTTTTTTGTCCTTAACTTTGATGCATTTTTGATACCGGATTATTAAATTGTGAGGTATTCTAGTACTAAAAGGCACTCTTGCTTTAAATCGGTGGGGCACACCGTTTTCTACAAAAATCGATTTGAAAGTTTTTCGTTTTTGCAATTTGAAAAAAAATTGAAAGAACTTCTCAACAAAAACGAAGTATTTTACCAACATAAAGTAAGAGTAACTTTTAGTACTCGAATACCTCATAATTTAATAATCTAATGTCAAAAATTCAAGACAAAAATTTATGCTATAAAATAACTGTTGACCTACCCAAAACGGACGCCTATGACCAGTACTAGAAATTCGCAATTAATGAAATCGATTTATCTCTTGAATATAAATAAATGTACTAGTTTTCGTCTTTCTAAACAGTTTTTTTTGAAATTTTTTTTTATTCAAAAAGCGAAAAATTTTTAAATCGATTTTTCTAGAAAACGGTGTGTCCTACCGATTTAAAACAAGAGTAACTTTTAGTACTAGAATACTTCACAATTTAATAATCCAGTGTCAGAAATGCATAAAAGTTAAAGATAAAAAAGTTATGCGATAAAATAACCGTTTCTCTACCCAAAACGGACGCCTATGATCGGTATTAGAAATTTGCAATGGATGGATTAGATTTATATCTTGAAGATAAATACGCGCACTAATTTTTGTTTTTTTAAATTGAAGTGTTCTGGCGGAATTTGAGAAAAACTAATTACAAGACGCCATTTTCAAAGAGCTCTAGCTCCCTTAGGAAGCATTTTCGGACTAAGTGAATTGGGTTAAATTATCTTAAAATTATTTGAAGAATCTCCTGTCTGCGTTTGTCGGTAAAGTTTCTGGACACCCTGTATAAATGGCATTCTTAAGAAGTAGGGATGATAGATATGCTCATGTACTTTTAAACGGTGATATTGATAGATAAACAACTTATGACCTTTTAAAGTTGGAAAAACTATCTCGGTAATAACTGGTCCTAGAGCAACATTTCTTTAAAGTGCGAAAAATTTACAGGAATACGAATAGCAAAACAGCATTTCAAAATTTTTAATCCTTGAGACGTTATTAAAAAAATAGTAGGGGAGGAAGGTAGGTATGTTTAATTTGCAGTTATTCGAGCATTATGTGGACCTATTGGGTTGTGAAGATTAGGTCCTAAAGCCAAAAAAAGTTAAGTTAAGTTTTCCATTTTAGTTGGGACTTTCTATTTTTTAATTAATTGTCCATTTCAAACAGTGATTTTTTCCGATTATCGCGCCATCTATCCATAATTCAAAAAAATATTTCGAATAAAAGTTACTCATTTTTACGTAAGAAATCCAAATCTGCAATAAAAAAATGGGTGTCTTATTTTAGATTTTAAAGTAATCCCCACCCCACTGTCCTTGAGGGGTCGTGTTTGGCGTTATTCGATAGATTTTTGAAAAATATTAAATACGTATTTTTCAGTTTTTCGATCTGACGTTGTTTTCGCGAAATATTCGCTTTTTTTTGGGAAACTTTGTGACACAAAATTTCCTTAAATTATTGACATTTCTTTATGCCGCGCACAAATCGTCAGATCTTTTTAATATACACTGTTCTGCATGTACTTAACTTACCTTATCTAAATCTGACGATTTCGAGATTTCCTAAGGATAGATTTTCTCTTTCGGGCCCCCCTGAATTAAGAGTCCATATATTGTAGGGGTACCTTTCAAGGTTTCTCCCCAATAGTCGAGGAAATGAAGCATTTTGGCTCGCAATTTTTTCCTCCAGCATGGATTTACTTGAAATTTTCATAAAAGGTAGGGAATAGTCCAAGAATCATTTTCTATATCATGCCGCTGTACCCTAAAACCTTGGGGGTGGTTGCCACCTCATCTCGGGGGCGGGAATTTTTTATTACATTTTATTCATGTAAATCGATGTAAAAGGTAATTCTAAAAAAAATTTTTTTTCTACATTTTCTTCGTAAAACTAATATTTTTCGAGTTATTCGCGCTTGAAAGTAACAGTTTTTCGATGAAAAAATCGACTTTTTTAGAGGGTTTTTTGAGAATACCTCGAAAAATATGCATTTAATAAAAAAAAAACTGTTAATATCAAAATTTTATCTTTTAGTAACAAAAACCAAATTCTTTTTCTGTAATATCTTTAAGACCAATAAAAACCGAGATACGGCATGTTAACAGTTAGCATTTTTCTTCAAATGCATAATTTGAAATATTCAAAGTAAAATAACGGAAAAACTTTGCATTTTTCGAGGAAAACTGAACTAATCTTTTTTCAAGCATACAGTAAGCCCTTTCAAAAAGTAATAAAAAAAAGTTTCTAACCTAAAAATTAAGTGACTTATGATCAAAATAAGGTCGGTACCTGCTTTTCTCTATGAAAAAATCAGTGAAAACAACCCCCTAACTACCCTCCTAATTAAAAATTAGTCTTTAACTTTCTGTAATTCCTTTAATATTTATATTATCAATACATCCAAGAAGTTTGACCTGTTTAAAAGGCCTAATTATAGAAAAATTGGAGTTTAAAGGAAAATTAATTCTTGGAATTTCCCATTTTTCACCTTTTACTTCAAAATATCTCGAAAAATACTGGAGATACGAAAAAAATGATAAAACACTAAATTGTAGCTTTTTTAATAACTAAAAGTCTTTTGTACATAGATTTTCATTACAGCGAACAGTTAGCGAGATATAGCTGTTTAAACCTCTATTTACGAGCAAACACTCCCTTATTCGAGTCATTTACACCCACCCTTATTAAAAACTAAGGGATCTTACTCAATTGAGTTTACACAGTCTTATAATTCTTTAAAAATCCTACAGAGTCATTTTTGAAAAAACTTTTTATCGCCAAAAATGAAGGAGCTATGTTTATAAACGAATTTTTTTTTTTTCGAAAAATTCGGATAGTCCGCTTATGGATAATTCTCAATGTACATATGTATAATACCACAGAACCGGTTCGTATACTGGAAGATGACTAAAAAACTATTTGTATTTGTATTTGAACATATTTATAAATTCGTATTTTTATGTAAATAATTGTTTTTGTAATTCTTTAATTCTACTTTATTTTTCTGTATAGATCTATTAAAATATCAACTTATAAAAACTGTAATGTTATTATGGGTGGTTTTTAAGGGTTGAAATATTATGATATTATTTCCTTAAGTATAAAACAATCATTATTTTACCAATCAAAACCAAATTTTACCATTATTAAAGTTTACAATGTGTTTATATAATTTTTGGCAATAAGGGGTAGTTTACACACCTAAAAATAATCAACGCCCTTAAGCATGATATAGAATATGAAGTACAGGGCGAGATGATCTTAATCCCAAATTTTTATGTAAATCGATGCAAGCCGAAATTATTCTTTTAGGATAAGTAAATTTTTTATATATAGCTCCAACGAGGGTGGTTTTAAGGGTTGAAATATTATGATAGTATATCTTAAAGCATAAAACAATCATTATGTAACTAATAAGAACCAAATGTTGACAATATTAAAGTTTAAAATGTTATTTTATAATTTTTTACCATTAGGGGTAGTTTTCACCCTTAAAAAACCAAAAGCGTACAACGGCTCAATATAGAAAATGAACTAGAGGGTGTAATGAGCCTAAACCCAAATTTTTGTACAAGTCGATGCTGGATGAAAAAATTGCGAGGTTTTGCCATTTTCCAGCTTCATTTCCTCGACTACAAGTGATTTTCTGATGCACTCGAGTAACTGCAAAAATCCCCGCTTGGGCTCTCCTACCATTCTAAACAAATTACAACAATTTTCAAACAGCATTTTGGATGGGAGTTCAATTTGTTCAAATTGTTCTATATGGTCCATATAATGTTCAGAAAAAAGTCACACCAATTTGAGCGTCGGGTTTGGGGGGGAGAGGGGGGAGAAATCTGCAAATTCGTAGTTTTTTACGTTTTTCGTCAATATTTCTAAATCTAAGCGGTTTAGCATGAACAACCTTCTATACAAAATTGTTCTACATTAAATTTGAAATAAAAAAGGCCGTATG
Source organism: Diabrotica virgifera virgifera (assembly GCF_917563875.1). NCBI lineage: Eukaryota > Metazoa > Arthropoda > Insecta > Coleoptera > Chrysomelidae > Diabrotica > Diabrotica virgifera. The sequence goes on from NC_065446.1 coordinate 221,470,388, forward strand.
CATAACCCTTCTAAAATGAACGGTTCCAAAGTTACGGAGGTAGCATAGTATAATTGGTCCAAAAAATGCCTAACCCAGACATTCAAAGTAAAAGTTTTCCTTCAACGCCAAAATTGTTCTATATGGTCCACATATTGTTCAGTAAAAAGTTACACGATTTTGAGCGTCCGGTTTGAGGGGGAGAAGTCGGTAAATTAGTATTTTTTTTAAGTTTTTCGTCAATATTTCTAAAACTATGATTTAGCGTAAGGAATGTTCTATAGAAAAATGTTCTACATAAAATTTAAAACAAAAAAGGTTCTATACATAACTGTTATAAAATCAACGTTTCCAGAGTTACGGGTCTAGGACGTTTCATCGCCGCCGTTTCGATGCCGCCAGTTTGATGCCGATGCCGGCCGATTCATCGCCAGTCAATTAATCGCTATCTGATATATTTCCGAATTTTCGACAGTTACAATTATTAGTTATTTTTAGTATTAATTAGGAATTCTAGGAAATGCGAGATATGACGGCGATGAAATGGACTGGCGATGAACCGGCGGCATCGAAACGGCGGCGATGAACCGGCGGCATCGAAACGTCCCATTCCGCAGAGTTACGGAGGGTGAAAAGTGGAGGTTTTCGAGACTTTTTATATTTACCGATTTCTCCCCCCTCTCCCCCCCAAACCCGACGCTCAAAATGGTGTGACTTTTTTCTGAACATTATGTGGACCATATAGAACAATTTGGTGTTGGAGGATAACTTTCACTTTGGATGGCTGGGTTTTTGGTATAGTTATATCATAAATATTGCCCAAAAAATATAAAAAGTATCGAAAACCTCGACGTTTCACCCTCCGTAACTCTGGAACCGTTGATTTTATAACAATTATGTATAGAAGATTTTTTGTTTTAAATTTCATGTAGAACATTTTTGTATATAACATTGTTTACGGTAAAGTATAGTTTTAGAAATATTGACGAAAAACTTAAAAAAACTACTAATTTACCGGCTTCTCCCCCATCTCCCTCTCAAACCGGACGCTCAAAATGGTGTAACTTTTTACTGAACAATATGTGGACCATGTAGAACATTTTGGTGTTGGAGGAAAACTTTTACTTTGGATGTTTGGGTTAGGCCTTTTTTTGGACCAGTTATACTATACTACCTCCGTAACTTTGGAACCATTCATTTTAGAAAGATTATGCATAGGGCCTTTTTTATTTCAAATTTAATGTAGAACAATTTTGTATAGAAGGTTGTTCATGCTAAACCGCATAGTTTTAGAAATATTGGCGAAAAACTTAAAAAACTACGAATTTACCGATTTCTCCCCCCTCTCCCCCCCAAACCGGACGCTCAAAATGGTGTGACTTTTTTCTGGACATTCTGTGGACCATATAGAACAATTTGGTGTTGAAGGATAACTTTCACTTTGGATGTCTGGGTTATGCCATCTTTTGGATCAACTATACTATACTATAGAGTTATAGAGAACCGTCACTGGACGGTACCTTACCCATATTAATTGACTTACATACCATTTACTTATTACTTTGTATAAAGAGTAGATTGTAGAGATGCAGTGTATCAAATAAAAAAAATATGTGGTAATTCATACAGAAATGTTTCATCCGTTCCACTCAAATTATAAGGAAATTAATGTCGCACATTAGAGCCCAGGCTAATTCGCATCAAAGTGCCTGCTCCACTTGAATTATATTTTCAGAATCAGTAGGTGCAACATGGCAGTGCGTTAGGATCTGGCAGCACTAGAGTGGAGCTATTTCACTATTATTATTTATTTACTTCAAATTATTGTAAAAAGTGTAAATGATCCATTGCTATGTTTTCCAAAAAGTGCATCCTAAAATATCGTAAAAAGACTTTCCAAAATCTTTTTCAGACCGTATATTAAAACTTTAGTCCTTTATCTTTAAAATTCTGGGATTAGGTTTCTTAAACGGTATAAATAGGGGAGTGCATTTAGATTTTAATTTCGGAAAAAATCAAACAACATAAAACTTTTTGTAATTTCATTAAGAAATGTTTAATAAACAACATATCAAAAAGTTCTACTCGAGAAGTGGTTCTTCATTTTTTATTAAACAAAAGAACAGCGAAGTTAGATGTTTTTTTAAATAACTCCGAAAATATAATTTTTAGAAAAAAACTGACTTAACCATTTAAAAATTCAGAAAATTTTACAAAAAAAACCTTATATAAAGATTTTTCTAAAATTAAATCTCTAGCTTCTGTAATTTTTTATTTATAACGCTAAAGTCACCCTTCTCACACACATTGGCGCACTGTAAACTAGCGTTGGAAGAAGTCCACGGTTGAGTTTTTTTAATGTAATTCTTTAACTAATGAATCAGAAATTTTACAAATTGGACACGAAAGAAGATGAAATAAGCTATCTTATGGTTGTAATAAAAAGAAAAAAAATGTATGGACATAAGTACGGTGTGGGCGGAAAATGAGCCTTACATGAATTTTGTTTAAAAATGATTTAAAAATGTGTACCTAATACAATTTCACTTATAAAACTCTCAAATTGGCACAACTTACCTACCAATCATCTTAATACGATGTCTGATGAAATTTAATTCAAATAATACGATGTCTCAAAAAATGTAATTTTTGAAAACTTCGTAGTTTTACAGAATTCTCACCAATTTAAGACAGTATTACTCAAGTTTGAATAAATCTAATACAATTTTTTTGATATTTTTTTAAAGCTTAAGATGGAGTCTTTAAAAAACACTGAATTATTGTGGTTTAAAGATGAAATAAATAATTTTTTTTTGAGAAAACTAAGAAATATAACAAAAATGTAATACAAAACCGAAAATTACCAGCTGAAAAAATGTATATACAGAGTGATCAAAACTTTTTCTGTAAAACTTACCTAAAACACATTTAATAATAAGCTTCAACAATAACAAATGTTCAACAAAAAAATTTTTTTTAGCTCTCATACAGTATGTCTGCGTAACTTGGAACCTATTGATAACTTTTTAATATCAGTTTTACGAAAAAAAGTTATTCTTTATAAAATACTCTGCATCGTATATAACATAAGATTCAACCATCAAATATCAAATTTTGCTAATTTTGTACGAGGTATGTAAAAAAAATGAATTTCACTCAAGAGTAAAGTACCTTTATATTTCACAAAATCGAAAATTTTTATAAATGAAAAGTTGTTTGGAATTAAAAACTATGTTCCAATATGTAATCATATCCTTCTAATCGAAAGTTTGTTTTTTTTAAATATTGTTTCAAATTAATTATACACATCATTAAATTTTTACTTATTAGGTATTTATGATAACTGTTTTGTTATTAATTTTATGACGAAAGTTATTCTTCATAAATAGCTGTGCATGGTCTAACACTTAATATGCAAATATAAAATATTATATTTTATCAATAATATACGAGTTATGTAAAAAAATATATTTCGCGCAATAAATATGTACCTTTATAGTTCACAATATTTAGATTAAAAGAGTGTAATTGCATATTGACACATCGTTTTTAATTCTGAACAACTTTCCATAATAACAATTTTCAGTATTAAGAAAAATATAGGTATTTTACTCCTAACTGAAATTTTTATTTATTGACATATCTTCTAAAAAATTGATAAAAATTGATATTTTATGATTGCATTTAAAGTTTTACAATATGCAGAGCTTTTTACTAAGAATAACTTTTTTATTTATGATCCCATTGCAACAATTTTTTGAAAAAGTAGAAGCACAATTTTCACATCATTACGAGTAAGGCCGAATTTAATTAAGAGCGAACGAAACGATTCATATTAAGACCAAAAAAATACATATTTTGTTCATCAATTGAAAAATTATTAAGATAACAATTTGTTAACGTTTAGTTATCCGGCATTTTGGATCTGCCATTTTATAATTTAAATTATCAAAATTTGATTCAGGTTCAGCAACCTCTCAAAAATATCCACATATATGTAAACAAACACGTTATATAAAAAAAAATTGGATTTTACAACTACTTTTTAAGGATTTTTAGGAAAAAATCCGCCATTTTGAATTTGCAAATTGTAATGTCAGATTCGGGTTCAGCATAATCAAAACTAAAATAAAAACATTTTTTATCAAAATATAATGTTGAATTCACCCATATTCTTAACATTATTTATACAAAACAATTGTTATTGTTTAAACAATTTAATAAACAATTAGCGGCGAAATTTGTGAGTAGAACTTTTTACTTTAACATATTTATAAACTAACAAAAAAGTTTTAGAAAAATATAACCTTGTTTGATTTTTTTCGAAACATTGTATCTTTTCGTTCTAATTGCACTCCCCTAAAACATAAACCAACAAGCTATGAATGTAGAAAAAAATAACGAAGTTCGTTCCTAATTATTGTCGTTAGAAAATATTTTTTACAAATTTGTAAAGAAATGCCCGAATATGAAAAAATATTCTTTCCCGGACAATAGCAAAGGTTGCAATGTTTTTGCAATTAAGTTTTACAATATGGAAAAAAGTTTTTGGTAAGTATTTTTAAATTAGTTTGATGTAGGCAATTTTTAATTTTTTACTCTCTTTGTATTTTATGTTATCCGTAGAAATTCATTTTTTTCTTAGTTATGTTATTACAAATAAAAAGTTGTTGGGGAACAACAAATTAATTAAAAGGAACAGAGCACATTGCAAAATTTTGATGCATGTCAAAATTTTCAATGTCTTTTAAATGTATTAATTTTTTTCCTGACCAAACTAATAAGTATTTTAAAAAAATTTAAACGCATAATGAAAGCATAATGAAAGACTACTGTATTACCGAGGGCCCAAAGTCCCTTAAATAAATAAAAACTTTCTTTCGAATCAAATATTTGCAATTAAAAATCACATTACCTTTTATTTCTTATTTTCACCCCTGTAACTTATTAAAATAAACATTCTAGAAATTTCTAGGGACTTTCTGCACTTGTTAATAATGTAATCTTTTATTCTGCGTTTAAATTTTTCAAAAATATTTATTAGTTTTCTCAGGATTCAAAAAAATTAATACACTTAAAACAAATTGAAAATTTTGACATGCGTAAAATTTTGCATTTTGTTCCGTTCCCCTTAAATTCTAAACTAATCGATGAATAACCCAAAAATTGAATTTTTAATGATTTAAAAAGTCCACCAAACCCACTACAGAAAACAAACAGATCTGGGTTATCGACGTCCATAAAACTCAAAAGAATTGTCAGATACCTGGCCAGATTAGAGTCACGGGAATATATTATTTCTGGATTAATATGCAGAAGTACAAACTTTCACATTTCAAATTCCATTACTTTCTGAAATAAATCTAATGTACTGTGGACATGAAACACCATGTATGATTTCGTGCTTACTAAATCGATACTTTGTTTTCCACCCTCATCTTGTAGTGTAGGAATCAGAGGTTGAACCTCGCCAAATGAACACAAGTCCGGTTTTATTTTTTTTTTCTGCTATATCAAGGGGTGCTTATTATGAGTCTAACTTTCTTTTAAAAAATTTCGCCCTGGAACCCCCTTTTCATCCCTTTAAAGGGGGTAATTTGTAGTTTTTGCGAAACGTAGCCCTTCCTCTACGTTTTGCAAAAAATTACTTAATAGTAAAAAGAGGACTATATTTCATACTATTTATTTCCCAAGAGCATATGTCTATCACCCACCGATTAGCGAGGGTGGCGATGTTTTTAAAAAAAAAATATTTCTCCATAACTGTAATGAAAATCAAGAAGGAACCCTGCGGCAATTTTTCACAAATAAGTGGCTGATTTTTTGGTATAGGTTTTATTTAAGGGCAATTGCCCATGTTTTAATTACAGGGTGTTACATTTGAAAAAAAACCCTTTTTACACCATCTTAACCGCTTACGCTAGAGTAGAAAAACTTTCAGCGATTACCCATGTGTAAAAATTATTTACAAATTTGTATAATGGATCCCCATATTTTCCCCGAAACCACCCAAAAAAGGAGAATTAATAAAGAAAATAATCAAAAGTTGATTTGGGGCCACCACTGTGGCTTTAGGGTGCAAAGAAAGTAAAATATGCATAGGACATAATGTGTAGCAGACAGTGTGTTCTTTTATTTTCCATAAGTACGTTATCAATAAAAACAAAAACTGGAGCCCGGCAAAACATTTCTGAGGTTTACGGAGCCACTGTGCCGTAACGGTTGCTTACACGAAAAAAATGCGTAGGACCTTATTTGTAGAGAAACTAGTGGTCATTATTTATAATAAGTTTTGTTTAAAAAAAATGTATACGTAATGAGAAAATCGTAAAAACATGCTCGCCAAGGGATAGGGGTAGTTTCTGCAGTATATTTTCAAGGATAGGAGTAGTTTCCGCAGGGATTGTTGCAATAACCATTTATATTTATGAAAAACCCTAGTGATCGAGCATATGCCCATATTGGTCAAAAGGCAAAAAAAATTTTTTTTAACCCTCCATTTTATTTATTTTTGGCTACAGGGGTTGCATCAAGAAATCGCTTTTGGTGTCTATGCATGGGTAATAAGAACGTGCATAAAATGATATATGAAGCATTTTAATAAAGGGCATGGTGTGTGATCACTTTCTTTATTAATTCTTCTTTTATTTGGGGTGGTTCCGGGTAAAAAAATGGGGGTGCATTATACAAATTTGTAAATAACACCAGTACATGGATAAACGCTGAAAGCTTTTATACTCTAGCATAAGCGGTTCAGATGGTATAAAAAGGGGTTTTTAAAAATATAACACCCTATAATTAAAAAATGGGCAATTGCGCTTAAATGCAACCTATATAAAAAGATCAGCCACTTATTTGTTATTAATTGCCGCAGGGTTTCTTATTGATTTCCATTACATTTATAATTTTGTTTTAAAACATCTTTTTATATGCTGTCCGGAAATAGATATTAGGAAATAAGTCCTCTTTATTTTGCTATTTAGTAAATTTTTTAAAAAAACGTACAGGAAGGGCTACGTTTTGCAAAAAACACAAATTATTCCCTTTAAAGGGATGAAAAGGAGGGTTCCGGGTGAAATTTTTTAAGATAAAGTTAGTCTCATAATAAGCTCCCCTTGATATACCAGAAAAAAAAAATAAAACCGGACTTGTGTCCATTTTGCGAAGTTCAACCTCTGTTTCGTACACTATTACACTATTTCATTTCTTATACATACTACTAGAAATAAATCTCTGGCAAAGGTGTTAATTAACTGAGCGTATAAATGTCTTAATTATGTGGTAATTCATACAGAAATGTTTCATCCGTTCTACTCAAATTATAAGGAAATTAATGTCGCATATTAGAGCCTAGGCTAACTCGCATCAAAGTGCCTACTCCACTTGCATTATATTTTCAGAATCAGTAGGTGCAACATGACACTGCGTTAGGCTCTGGCATCACTAGAGTAGAGCTATTTCACGGCCGTTGTTTCCAGGACCAAGACGAATACTACCAGAACATTTATTGCAATTTCCGAAAGAGATTTGCAACTTTACAGGAATTATTTGCAATTGAGACCACCGCATATCAAACGTAAACGGCTATTTATTTTTTTTTTAATAGGAAGTGTTCAATCCAAGAAGTAGGATTACATTCTGTTAAAAAAATTCCTAGCAAAATCTCCTCTTATCTTAAATTAGAAAATGCAGGCGAGTTCATCGGTCACTGCTTTCATCGAAGCTCAGCAACTGTACTTACTCGTATATGAAGGAAGTGATATTTTAAATTTAAAACGGCACGGAGGATGAAAATCCTCTACTGTAGCACAAGAATACCTTGAACATTTAATGAAAAACAATATCAAGCAAAATCAGTACAAGATATGCCAAAAACAATATACAGGAAACTAATTTTGTTAATACCACTACAAAAAATATAACAATTCCCAGCATTGCAGACACATCTTTCCTTTACATATTTAACAGTCACAATTTATTGTACATTTAAAATAAATATTCAAAAGTAATGTAGCTATTTATTCAGTTTATGCAGTTAAATTCAATATCTAATTTTAGTATATGTATTAGGTCTGGATCCCGCGTATGAAAAAAAAGTTGATTAATAGCAAGCTGAAAATTGGTTAATAGCTTAAGGGTGTCTAGTCGGACAAACTTTGATATATGGGAACACTGGAACAGGGGAGCTTTTAACTGTGGAACATGTTAAAAATTTGGAACGGTCAGACCATGAAAACGGCACATGTATTTTGTCCGACAGAACAGACTTAAACTCTCCGAAGAGAGATTAAACTCTCATGCAAAAATCAGACTGCTATTTATCATCAAATGGGCGTTAAAATGAGTGGAACATGTAGAATATGTCAAATGACAGGAATTATGACAGGTGATAAATAGCAGTCTGATTTTTTCATGAGAGTTTAATCTCTGTTCGGAGAGTTTAAGTCTGTTCTGTTGGAAAAAATAAATGTGCCGTTTTCGTGGTCTGATCGTTCCAAATTTTTAACCTCTTCCACAATTAGAACTGCCCCTGTTACAGTGTTCCCATATATCAAAGTTTATCCGACTAGACACCCTTATGCTATTAACAAATTTTCACCTTGCTATTAATCAACTTTTTTTTCATACGCGGGATCAAGGCCTATAATGTTAATCATTTGATTATATAAAGTAAAATAAAATAAAGAGTTATAGGTCTGGATCCCGCGTATGTAAAAAAAGTTGATTAATAGCAAGCTGAAAATTTGTTAATAGCTTAAGGGTGTCTAGTCAGATAAACTTTGATATATGGGAACACTGGAACAGGGGCAGTTTTAATTGTGGAACAGGTTAAAAATTTGGAACGGTCAGACCACGAAAATGGCACATTTATTTTGTCCGACAGAATAGACTTAAACTCTCCGAACAGAGATTAAACTCTCACGCAAAAATCAGACTGCTATTTATCACCTGTCATAATTCCTGTCATTTGACATATTCTACATGTTCCACTCATTAAAACGCCCATTTCGTGATAAATAGCAGTCTGATTTTTGCATGAGAGTTTAATCTCTGTTCGGAGAGTTTAAGTCTGTTCTGTCGGACAAAATACATGTGCCGTTTTCGTGGTCTGACCGTTCAAAATTTTTAACCTGTTCCACAATTAAAACTGCCCCTGTTCCAGTGTTCCCATATATCAAAGTTTATCCGACTAGACACCCATAAGCTATTAACAAATTTTCAGCTTGCTATTAATCAACTTTTTTTCATACGCGGGATCCAGACCTATTAAATTTACATCAAAGTGTCGGTTTTAAAAAAATATTGTACGTCACGCGACCGAAAATTAGTGTTTTTCAGGTCGAGCGTCGAGCCAAGCAGATTTCAGGGCGAGCCGCAGGCGAGCTCTGGAAGATTGGCTCGACCTGAAAAACACCACTCTTCGGTTTTATAACGTAAATAACTATTCCCTGGCTAATAGCGAAAAAGTTATTCTACTTAATTGTTTATAAACAAAAATTACAATGTTCTTGCAATTAAGTTTTGCAGATATTGGATTTTTTACGTATTTTAAATTCCTCTGATAGAATAAATCCCCTGTCTCTCTCTTGCGTGTTTAAACCGTAGAATTACTCTAAGTACATGCTTGTTTGATCGTAAATTTATTTTTATATAATATTCTACTATTTTTACTACATTTATATTATAAATGGCATTTTTATGTAATAAGGATGACAGATGTACTCACGTAGTTTTAAATGTTAAGGTGATACAGTAGCGATCTACAGCTAGCCAAAACGCGTTCCAAGATTGCGGCTATAATTTTGTATATTTTTTCGAGATATTTGGCACACTTATTCGTAATATAATAAAGAATGGCGGTACAGAGCCCAATTTGAAAAATATATTAATATGTGGAAATTACTCTGTAATTAAATACAATATTAAAAAAACGAGCATGTACCGCCATTAAGAAGAACAAAAAAATAAACTTTCTTCAAATAAACTTTTTTATCCGATGCCTAGATTTTGTGCCATTTTGGAACTACTTATGAAATAAAAAATTTTAGTAGTTCCAAAACTACTCTATTGGCAACAACAGCGTTTTTGCAACTGAAAAAGTAGTAATATTAAAAAAAATAATTAACTATCTCATAATCTATTGAATATTTTTCCACCAAGTTTTTTGTTTCATATTGGCAACATTACGCAACTTCTACAAAATAACAAAAATAATTTACACTGATAAAACCATGATCCCCTCATACAAACGGTATTTATATTTTCTTGAAAATATCTTTTGTTTTCACTTAAACTTAGGTGTAAAATTTGTTTCAACCTGTATATTTTTATTTACGTGTATTGTAATTTTATGTGATCAGCATAAAATCAATACTTTGATTCCTACCCTCATTTTACATTACTTATTTCATTTTTTATACTAATAGAAATAATCTCGGTCAAAATGGTTACTTAACCGAGTGAATAAATGTCTTAATTATGTGGTAATTCATACAGAAATGTTTCATCCGTTCTACTCAAATTATAAGGAAATTAATGTCGCACATTAGAGCCTAGGCTAACTCGCATCAAAGTGCCTACTCCACTTGCATTATATTTTCAGAATCAGTAGGTGCAACATGACACTGCGTTAGGCTCTGGCATCACTAGAGTAGAGCTATTTCACGGCCGTTGTTTCCGGGGCTCCGGAGATGTAGGAGTTCGATTCTTCTCGACGCCCGTCGGCAAAATCCGGGAGTCTAGCTCTGCCGTCCGGGCGGAGCCATGCAGTTCTCGTGATGACTCTAACGGGAGAGGTATTTGACTCTATCGGCTCAACTATCGGTTATACACGCGGCTCTAAAACCCCACATTGACAGCTCGCACTCTGCGCTAATCTGTGCGTCTATAACAATTCAACAACGATCAGTGGCTTTAATGTTAATGTTAAGTGTTTATTAGTGTAACTTGGTGTTATGTAAGTGGTTGTTATAAGTGTAACGCACAAAATTAAAAAAAAAAACGTGGGAAAAGCAGTTTGAGAACTTGAGGTTACTGATTTAAAAACGTGTTGCTTCTGACTGTTTAAGGTAGAATTAAGGTAAATTATACATGTTTAAAACGTTAATTATTAGTTTAATAAATGGTTAAAACTACAACGCTAGGCAACTTTTAAATGTTACCTAGAATGCAAAAAATCTTGGTGTCAGAAAAATGTATAGGTTATATGAATCAAAGCCATATCTAAGAATGTTATTGGCGAAGGGCTAGTAGTTGTCCGTTTAAAGTAATTGGTTCATCTGGGGCAACATTACATAGTTTTGACCCCAACATGCCGTTAGATGTACCTAAAAATTTCGCCCGGTAGGGACATTACGTTATACCACAACTGGGAATAAATTCATTTGTGGGGCTTACTAATTGGTACAAAATGGCTAAAGAGCAAATAGTGGAAGGTTAGTTTGTATTTTGACATCCCTTGAAAATGTCTTTTTGATATCTACATTTATTGGATAATCGCGTCAACAGATTTTTAAACTTATACTTGTTGGTGCAAAATGTACTTAGCGACCGATCAAAAAACCGACACGAAGGAACAGTAACCTTCATGTAATTCATTATCATTATTGAGTCTTTAGTCAACTGCTGAACATAGGCCTCCTGTAAATAATTTCATTGTACCGATCTTGAGTTAAAATGATCATAAAAAGCATAAAGCAGAGAAAGCTGCAGTATTTCGGATATGTAATGAGAGGTCCCAAATATACGAATATACAAATATTTGTGGGTTGTCACAAAATATCATGCAGAAAAAAATAGCAGGCAAACGCAGTCCAGGACGAAGAGGAACCTCATGGTTGAAGAACTTGCGAGATTGGTATGGTGTTGATACAAGCATGCTATTTAGGGTGGCAGTGAATAAAATTAAGATAGCTATGATGGTAACAAACGTTCTGAAGGGATATGGTACACGAAGAAGAAAGAAGATCTTGAGTAATCTGAACCAGTTTTGCTGGACGCGCTTGCTGTCGTCCGACCATCTTGTTGGATGACGTCCTCGATTGCGATGAGCATCGTGTCTTGGTTTCCATTCTAAATTGTTTTTGGTTAAAATTCTATTTCTGACTCTAGCAAAATGTCCCGCCCAATTAAAGTTGTTGTAGTTCTTTTAACTGCGTCCGTTACACCAGTTCGTTCCCCTATTTGATTTGAAACTCTGTCTCTGAGGGATATATTCCATATTAACCTCTCCAATGCTATCTGTGCCACTAGTGTCTTATTGATTATTTTTCTGGAGAGGGTCAATGTTTTTGCTCCATATGTTAAAACTGAGAATACACATTGATTAAAGATCTTCCTTTTCGATTACAATCTTCCAAAGATCATTGGAATATCTGATCTAAAGGCTTCTCTTAGTTTTCCGTAAGCTATCTTTGTTAGTTTCATTCTGCTGTTAAACTCTGTTGTTGTTGTTTCTATTGTCCCTTCCTAATTTAATCTAGTGACCCAGATACTTATAGGTATAGGCCTGGATCCCGCGTACCAAAAAAAAGTTGATTAATAGCATGCTGAAAATTTGTTAACAGCTTAACTGTATCTAGTCGGACAAATTTTGATGTATGAGAACATAGGAACAGAGAAAGTTTTAATTGTGGAACAATTTAAAAATTTGGAATATCATATTACGAAAACGACCCATGTATTTTGTCGGACAGAACATCGAATTGATTTGTTACCCTTTCATTAAACTCTCATGCAAAAATCAAACTGCTATTTCTAGCCAACACGACTCCTGTCATTTGATATTATGTTCTTCGTGTTCCACTCATTAAAATGCCCAGTTGGTGAGAAACACCAATCTGATTTTTCATGAGAGTTTAATGAAATGGTAACAAATCAATTGGAAATTCTGTCCCACTAAATACATGGAACGTTTTCGTAGTCTAACGTTACAAATTTTTAACCTGTTCAACAATCAAAACTTACCCTGTTCCAGTGTTCCCATACATGAAAGTTTGTCCGACTAGACACCGTTCAGCTATTAACAAATTTTCAGCTTGCTATTAATGAACTTTTTTTGGTACGCGGGATCCAGGTCTAGTATATACCTATTCAATATTCATGCCATTAGTTGAAATGTTTTTGGCCAGTACACTTTGAAAGGTTAGGAATATATTGTGTTTTGCAAAAGTGAATTTGTTATGTAGTTACTAGTTTACAAAAAATAATGGAATTTAAGATGAAGAAGCTTTTAACATCCGAAATAAATTGGATGCCTTGTGTGGCATAAATTGATTTTTTGTAAAGGACTCTAATCTGTTTATGTAATAATCAGTGAAGATTTTGTAAGTTCATAGATAATTAATGAATACCGATAGAAACAAAGTATCGTGTATCTGCAGCGACTATACCATAAAAAAATGTTAGTTTATGGTTTTTGATGCCATATCTTGTGTAGACACCAGGAGGGTAAGAAGGTAGAGAATATAAGAATTTATGGACAAAAGCAATGGAGGGAACAATATAATGAATTGAAAATGGAAAGAGATGGATAAAATACTAGAAAAGGTAGATATTTTGAACCCAAAGTGGGTATTCGCAAGTAAACCATTGGAAGACAAGGAAGAAGATAGATGTAAGGCAAGACTGATTGTCAGAGGTTTCGAAGAATTATACACATGTTAGGGTTATGTTAATAATGACAGATATGTTTGAAGCCTTGAATAATCTCATTGGTTGTAGCAACTCGTACTACTAGTAGTATCACATCGGTATATTTACAATTTTTAAATTACCGCTTTGTTAGTAGGATCTCTGTTAGTAGAAACTCATTGACTCAACTATAGGTTATACACGCGGTTTCAAAACTCCATATTGACAGTTCGCACTCTGCGCTAATCTGTGTATTTCTAACAATAATACAACGTTAATGTTAAGTATTTCTTAGTGTAACTTGGTGTTATGTAAGTGGTTGTTATAAGGGTAACGCAAAAAACTTTAAAAAACGAGGGAAAAGCAGTTTGGAGAACTTGAGGTTACTGATTTAAAACGTGTTGCTTCTGATTGTTTAAGATAGAATTAAGGTAAATTATACATGTTTTAAAACGTTAATTAATTATTAGTTAATTATTAGTTTAATAAATGGTTAAAACTACAATGCTAGGCAAATTTTAAATGTTACCTTGAATGCAAAAAATCTTGGTGTAAGGAAAATGTATAGGTTATTATGAATCAAAGCCATATCTAAGAATGTTACTGGCGAAGGACTAGTAGTTGTCCGTTTAAAGTAATTAGTTCATCTGGGGCAACATTACATAGTTTTGACCCCAACATGCCGTTAGACGTACCTAATAATTTCGCCCGGTAGAGATATTGGATTATACCACAACTGGGAATAAATTGGAAATATTGGAAGGTTAGTTTGTATTTTGACACCCCTTGAAAATGTAAAAATCCACAAGGAAAAATATTTCCTGTAGTTGCCTGTATACCATGTGATACAAAAAACAGTAAATCCTGTATAAAAGTTATATTTAAAAAACCCTCAAAAGGGCCACATCAAATTCACATAACTAGTTTTCGACTGGTTTACCAGTCATCATCAGTGCTTACGTGAAATGTACATGCTAACCGCCAAGATAGTATTACACAAAAATATGTGGGTCAAAGCCCAGTATAAGTAGTCCGTCAAGGAAACATTGGTATACAATGCTACCTTAAGCCTCGATGTTTAAAATATTATCTAATTTACCCTAGGTAACATCTGAGATCTAGATATGACTTGTTCACATGTTGAAAGTAAGACGGCAAGTGAAAATGAAATGGTTGGGGACCTCGGAACGATGACAGTCATGAGGTCATCGTTCCGGGGTTCCCAACCATTTCATTTTCACTTGCCGTCTCACTTCCAACATGTGAACAAGTCATATCTAGATCTCAGATGTTACCTAGGGCAAATTAGATAATATTTTAAACATCCAGGCTTAAGAGTAAACAGTAGCGATCAACATGTAGCGAAAACGCGTTCCAAGATTGCGGCTGTAATTTTGAATATTTTTTCCGAGATATTTGGCACACGTATTCGTAATATAATAAAGAATGGCGGTACAGAGCCCAATTTGAAAAATATTTTAATATGTGGAAATTACTCTGTAATTAAATACAATATTAAAAAAACGAGCCTGTACCGCCATTAAGAAGAACAAAAAAAATACACTTTCTTTAAATAAACTTTTTTATCCGATGCCTAGATTTTGTGTCATTTTGGAACTACTAATGAAATAAAAAATTTTAGTAGTTCCAAAATGACACAAAATCTAGGCATCGGATAAAAAATTTATTTGAAGGAAGTGTATTTTTTTGTTCTTCTTAATGGCGGTACAGACTCGTTTTTTTAATATTGTATTTAATTACAGAGTAATTTCCACATATTAATATATTTTTCAAATTGGGCTCTGTACCGCCATTCTTTATTATATTACGAATACGTATGCCAAATATCTCGAAAAAATATTCAAAATTACAGCCGCAATCTTGGAACGCGTTTTTGCAACCTGTTGATCGCTACTTTGAGGTAGCATTTTATACCTATGTTTCCTTGACGGACCACTTTTACTGGGCTTTGACCCACATATTTTTGTATAATACTATCTTGGTCGTTAGCATGTACATTGCACGTAAGCACTGATGATGACTGGTAAACCAGACGAAAACTAGTTATGTGAATTTGATGTGGCCCTTTTGAGGGTTTTTTAAATATACGTTTTATACAGGATTTACTGTTTTTTCCTTGAAAATGTCTTTTTGATATCTACATTTATTGGATAATCGCGTCAACAGATTTTTAAACTTCTACTTGTTGGTGCCAAATATACTTAGCGACCGATCAAAAACCCGACACGAAGGAACAGTAACCTTCATGTAATTCATCATCATTATTGAGTCTTTAGTCAAGTGCTGAACATAGGCCTCCTGTAAATAATTTAATTGCAACCGATCTTGAGCTTAAATGATCATAATAAGCATCAAGCAGAGAAAGCTGGAGTATTTCGGACATGTAATGAGAGTTCCCAAATATAGGTTGCTACAAAATATCATGCAGAAAAAAATAGCAGGCAAACGCAGTCCAGGACGAAGAGGAACCTCATGGTTGAAGAACTTGCCAGATTGGTATGGTGTTGATACAAGTATGCCATTTAGGGTGACAGTGAATAAAATTAAGATAGCTATGATGGTAACCAACGTTCTGAAAGGATATGGTACACGAAGAAGAAAGAAGATCTTGAGTAATCTGAACCAGTTTTGCTGGACGCGCTTGCTGTCGTCCGACCATCTTGTTGGATGACATCCTCGATTGCGATGAGCATCGTGTTTTGGTTTCCATTCTAAATTGTTTTTGGTTCATATTCCATCTCTGACTCTGGCAACATGTCCCGCCCAATTAAAGTTGTTGTAGTTCTTTCAACTGCGTCCGTAACACCAGTTCGTTCCCCTATTTGATTTGAAACTCTGTCTCTGAGGGATATATTCCACATTGACCTCTCCAATGCTGTCTGTGCCACTAGTGTCTTATTGATTATTTTCCTAGTAAGGGTCAATGTTTTTGCTCCATATGTTAGAACTGAGAGTACACATTGATTAAAGATCTTCCTTTTCGATTACAATCTTCCAAAGATCATTGGAATGTCTGATCTAAAGGCTTCTCTCAGTTTTCCGTAAGCTACCTTTGTTAGTTCCATTCTGCTTTTTAACTCTGTCGTTGTTGTTTCTGTTATTCCTTCCTAATTTAATCTGGTGAACCAGATACTTATAGGTATACACCTATTCAATTTGCATGCCATTAGTTCAAATGTTTTTGGTCAGTACACTTTGAAAGGTTAGGAATGTACTGTGTTTTGCAAAAGTGAATTTGTTATGTAGTTACTAGTTAAAAAAGTCGAATTAAATATGAAGAAGCTTTTAACATCAGAAATAAATTGCATGCCTTGTGTGGCATAAATTGATATCTTATAAAGGAGTCTAATCTGTTTATGTAATAATCAGTGAAGATTTTGTAAGTTCATAGATAATTAATGAATACCGATAGAAACAAAGTATCGTGTATCTTCAGCTATTATACCATACAAAAAATTTTAGTTTATGGTTTTTGATGCCATATCTTTTGTAGACAGCAGGAGGGTTAGAAGGTGTAGAATATAAGAATTTATGGACAAAAGCAATGGAGGGAACAATAGAATGAATTGATAATGGAAAGAGGTGGTGAAAATATCAGAACAGGTAGATATTTTGAACCCAAAGTGGGTCTTCGCAAGTAAACTATTGGAAGACAAGGAGGAAAAAAGGTGTAAGGCAAGATTGGTTGTCAGAAGTTTCGCAGAATTATACACATCTTATGGATATGTTACTAATGACAGATATGTTTGAAGCCTTGAATACTCTCACTGTTTGCAATTAAATACTACCTTGAATACTGTTTACAATTTCGTAATTACCGCTTTGTAGGATAATAAAGATTTTGAAATTAATATTTAAAAAAAAATATTTATTTCTCTTGAAAAAACTTGATATTGTTGTGAAGAATAAAAGTTTTTATTAAAAATAAACAAATAAATAAGACAATCAGGTAGTACAGCTCGGTACGGTATAGGATATTTGCTTCAGTTGCAAATTGAACGAAAATAAATAAACTAACTTTTGCGTTTAAAAACGAAAATATGCCTCATGTGGGGTTATAAAACTTACAACGGGGAAAGGCTATTGGTCTTGTGGAGCAAGTAATGTTCTCAGAGGGACATATCTGCAGAGCTAGGCATAACACAGGGCGTTCTGTCCAAAACGCTATGTATATGCTAGGCAACAGAAAATAGGAAAGCTAAAAAATAAACCAAGGGAAAGTCGCCAAAAAGTAATAATGGCTCACCTCGATCGTTTGGTTGTCCAGTGAGCTGGAAGACACCCAACCTTTTCTCACCTGTAGCTCCAAAAGCAGCTTTTAGAAGCTACAGGTGTAACTGTCTCAGTTGAAACGATAAGAAGAAGAGTTCGTGCCAAGAAGTATACAGCAGGAGACAGTTATGGGTTTCCGAGTTATCCCGGCAGCACAAGATTGATCGCCTAAATTGGTGTCTTCATCACCAAAACTGGAACATTGGGAATTGACAAAAATTTCTATTTTCAGAAAAAATCAGGATTTGTGAAACATCATGTATCTAGAGGACCAAGAAGACAAGCAAGAACGAAAACGGTCAGATCTGTTCACAAATATAAAAAGGGAAGTGTAATGTTCTGGAGAGGAATTGTGATCCGTAAAAAAACTCCTTTAATATTCATCCAATCAACTTTAACTGCTCACAGGTATATTGATAACCTGTAGTTAGGCACTGGAGAGGTGCAACAGGAGAAAATTTAATTTTCATGCATGATAATACCATTAGAGTGACTAGAGACATCATTGAAGCAGAAGGTATCCCTTGTTTGGAGTGGCCTGCTTGCTCGCCCGAGCTTAACCTTATAGAGTATTTTTGGGATATGCTTAAAAGAAAAATTAGAGCTCGCCGGGATAATCCACAAAACACCGCACGGCTAGTACAAGCTGCTCTTGAAGAATGGAGCAACCTACCACAAAAAATATTGATAATTTCATTATTAGCGTGCCCACCCAAACTGAAGCTTACATAAGGACTAGAGGTGATAACGCTGACTACAAAACAAAAACAAAAAAAAATAAATAAAACAATTTAAACATTATTCGTTTTACATTGAAATTTTTTATGCTATTGACTTTAAAACAACTAGTTTCAATTTGTTTTTTAAATACTTTATTGTTTTATTTAACTGTTATGTATTTGTTGCTAAATTTCTTTAAATAAATATTGTTTGACTTCGTGTGGTCGTTTTTCAGAAAAAATATCAGATGATTCCATATAAGTTTGGTGGTGTGTATATGCTAAGAGGCAAAACCACAATCAGCTGTTATTTATGTTTACTGAGGGGTGAAAAGCAACAGAGAAAATGTGATGTTATTCACCCCTGGTTTTGTAAAAATTAACATGACCCAAAAATACGTTCTTAACACAGGTTATTATTTTTTGTGTGCATGGCACAATTCGAGATTTGTTTATAGGTTACTCAGCAATCTTTAAGGCAATGAAACAAGATACTTAGAACATCATTGTCATACAGGCAAAATTTTGGTTGAGTTGCAGATTTTTTCTCAGCTGAAAGTCCGTCAACAATACAACTCAAAAAGCGATGTTAAGATAGCAAAACATAATTTCTCTTAAACAGTAGGCAATAACCTTTACTCCAGACTAAATATTCCTTTTACATTCCAAATATATGAAATGTTTAAGATTTTTAAAATTTTTATAAAGTTGTATTGCAATTGATCATGACTTACTGTACACTCCATCTAAAGGTATCAATTTATTGATATTGTTTTTTAAGAATTTTGCAGTAGGTAAGCTTGAGTGCAGTAAGATTTAGTTCGAAATGTACGTTCAGTACATTTTTACTATAGTTGTTGGGTCTTCATTTTTTTCTTTTTTTTTTTTAACATTATGCTACTTGTTCATGTGTATTGTATCTTGCATTGTAATACATATTGTTTTTTGAATACATGATGAAATTTTTATCGAAATACAGTAAATAACTCCCTATGGAATAAAAATTCATTCATCGAGTTCAATCAACTTTTTAAATAGGTCTATAAAACATGTGAACATTTTAGAGACATATAGAGATATTTAAATTTTAAAATAACATACAATACGTAAAAAATCCAATACACATTTGATTACTAGATAGGTAAATTTTATCTAGTCATGTCAGTACAGACATACTGTTCAAACAATTATTAAAACTATTTCAGAATCAAAAATATCAATTGACAAAATGGACCACAATAACAATCATCGTGATATAGATAAACTAAAAATATGCTCATGTGCAAAAAAATCGATCCGCTGAAAAATTTGGTCATTTTTGATGTCTCTAATTTCCGAAACTTTTGGTCCGATTTAAGTGATTTTTTATCATGTTATAGCCTTATTCGTTAACAATATCGCTGTAACAATACTATTGATAGACAGTGGACTATTCTAGCATTTATAAAATACTGAAATTAAAACCCAACTGAGGAGGGTCTCTGCAAAACCACACATGTCCACATTACATCTAAAGTGAGTTAGGAGTTGAATCCTAATGAATTTCCTGAACTAAATCCGAATATAGCGTCAGCATTGAGCAAAACTCATTTTGTCGCATATTAAACAGGTGGGAATATACGAAAATCATCCAAAACATCACTTGTCCAAACGCAAAATTCCATTCAATATTTCGAACAAAACTACTCATGTCCTTGGAAAAACATATCGACTAATTTATTGACTACCACAAAACTGCACTTGTCCACATAATACAGTTTTCTGTATTGCGGATTTGCGAGTTGCTTTATATTTTTATATTCACTAATAGAGGGTAGTATTAGCCTAATATGACAGTATTAAATCCTGCCTTCATAAACATCTGATTTCTCCGCGCGGTTTCTGTATTACCTAACCTACAAATTATAAGTAGCAAGCAGTGAGTAGTGTTACTCTAAATTTCTGGTTTGACTGTGAGATATTATTGTTACGTTAAATAATTTAAATCATCAGTTTTACTATTAGAATATGGATGTGTCTGTGGGGTTAATTAACGTTGGTTCTAGAAAGCGGCAAAGTAATAGATCAACACGCGACGAAGCCAGGTTTAGAAGGTAGGAATTATTTTTATCATAGCGATAAGCGATTCAGTGTTTCTTTTTTTTTAAGGTATGCGGATGTAGATCCCCATATGAAAAAATTTAAACGTCCTTGTATGCACAACAGCAAAAAGTTAAATTGTTCTTCAGTTTCCTTAAAAGAGATTAAGCTACAGAGAGAAAAAGTGTATTGTTATGTCAGTAAAATAGACCAAGACCAGAAGTTGTGCCATTTTATGTCAGTATGCCCCCCTCAAAGGCGACGTGGAAGGGTTAATACCCAAGAAAGCAATGCTAAACCTAAAAGCTTTCATATTTTTTATTACTTCCGTATAAAAAAATAAGATTGTTCCGGTATGTAAAAAATTTCTTATGGCTGCTTACAATATTTCTGCTGGTCGAATACGCACAGTTGCAAAATTCCTAGAATCAGGACAAATACCTAAAGAAAAGCGCGGTGGGGATAGAGTATCACGCAAAAGCGCTGAGAAAAGAGCCAAAGTTAAAGAATTCATAGCAAAGAATTCACAGCTTCATTACCGGCATCCGAAACTCATTATAGCCGTAAGAAATCCTCAAGAATTTATATATCATGTGACTTAAGTATCAAAAAAAAATTTCAAATGTATAACAATGCGCAAAGCAATGAATACAAAGTAAGTCTTACAATGTTCAAGAATATTTTCTATCGTAACTTTAACATTGGTTTTAAGTCACCAGCATGTGATGTATGTGGTACTTGTCTGAACTTGAAATATGCCATTAGTAAAGAAACAGGGGAGAATAAAGCAAAAACAATGACCGACTTAAGAATTCATAAGTTACGCGCAAATGCATTCTACAAATTAGCAAAAGAGTCTCCCCCAAGAAGCATTTCATTCGCTTTCGATTTGCAACAGGTCCATCCGCTTCCGAAAACACCTATCCAAGATGCCTTTTATCTCCGGCAAATAAACTTTTATACATTTTGTTGTGTAGATATGGAAAGCAGACATCCTTCATTTTATACATGGGATGAGTCACAAGCAAAACGAGGTTCAACTGAGGTTGGGTCAGCCTTATTATACCATCTGCGCTCTTTGGATATAGCAGATTGTGAAACCATACGATTATTTTGTGATGGCTGCGCAGGCCAAAACAAAAATTCGTATATAATGCATGTTTTGGCCTGCTGGTTACTAGAATCTCCTGCGTCAATTCAAAATATAATAATACACTTTCCGATACGAGGGCATAGTTTCCTCCCAGCAGACCGGGCATTTGGCAGGGTAGAGAGGTTTCTAAAACGCAAAAATGTGATCACAAGTGTAGAAGAATACAATGAAGTTTATCGTAATATTGGAAAAGTTACGGATGACCTCTACGGTGAAAAACATTACGGATGACCTCTACAACAAAATTCCAGGCATAAAAACCTTTAAACGCATAGAACTAAAAAAATTTAAGACCAAAAATAACGCTATAACTATGAAGTACAGGGGAACTGAATTTTATAGATACGAAATCGAATTGAATCCATACCTTTCCATGGTTAAAAGAGGCAAAGCTGAAAAAAAATTCAAACTGCAACAGCAACCCCTTGGAAATGAAATTACTAAAGAGAAGAAACAAAACATACAGCAGTTGATGGAAAAACAATTCAATAACGATGAAAAGAAAATTAAATGGGAAGAATTACCGGAGCTTGCATCTTTTAAAAACATTATTTATGGAAATTCTCCCCAAAGAGAAAATGATAAAGAATCAACCACAATCGACATCGACGAAGAGGAGGATATGTGAATGTTTGGAAACTGATTGTGGAAAGTTACATGTGTAAATTATTGCTTTTGTCTTGTTTAGTCTAAGGGACTCTCTGCATAATTATGTTCTTTTGTTATTTAACAGAAATAATATTTTTGTTACTAAATTTTTGTTCAAAGTAACACTTGTCCATTAGTCGGTCCGGCCAAAACTACACATGTCCATAGAGTTCGAGTAAAATTGAACATGTCCAAAATATATGTGGTATTTTTTCACTTATTTTCAAAAAAAATTAAATGTTTTAAAATGTTTTATGAATAAATGCCCCTATAGGTGTTTCTTCTGAAACTTTCAGTAAATGAAATATCAATTACTACTATGTAAACAGTTTTTGTGTAATAACTCAAAACTACTTTTAATGGACACGTGTGGTTTTGCATAGACCCTCCTCAACTATAGCCTCAGGTTTTCTTAACATTCTGTTTTCAGTTTCTTTCGCTTATGTTGGATAATCAAAATGATAGGTACTTTAACAACTGGCCATGTTCGTCATCAGTACGGGGTATAAGTGCGACAAATTTTAGGGGTAAATTTACATAAGAAAATAATATCAGTTTGCTTTATAATATATCCGCAAACGCTTAGTTTCCGAGATACGGGATGTTAAATTTTTTTACAAACTGACGATTTATTTATTGCCTTAAAGCCAGTTTGGATATGGAAATCAAATTTGGTGGGTTTTAAGAGGTAGTTATTTTTTGACATAAAATTAAGCATTTAATATTCACGATTGATGCGCAAACGGGTATTATGACCGATCATACGCCAATGGTGAATATGAAATTCTTAATTGTATATCAAAAAATGTGCAATTACTGTCTTAAAACCCACCAAAGGACCCCGCACAAACCTTATGGAAAATAGGTCCCAGTGGATTTCGTTCATACTTTGGGAAAATACTCTTTGAAGCATCCCGATAAAAAGTTCTCATGGGCATAACTCAATCGTATGAAAGATTTTCAAGATATAGAGGCCCAAACTCGGAAAATTATAAGATTTACGGGGGATTCCAATTCCGTGAGTTACTGGTTATTTGGCAACACGTTGAAGTTGGGATCAAGGAAAAGTACTAGTAGTCTATGATTTTTTCCTGGCTATCCAATGGCGACCTTTACTTTGACCTTGACCTTCAACGGACGTCATCTTCTAGAGTTTCGAAGGTTTTAGGCATTCAATTGATATAAACAGATTTATCATGGGTTTTTTGGATCGCAAAACACGAACATGCCATCAGAATTAACCTCCGGATGACGTGGTGGCCAGGGCCACTGCAAGGAATGTCATCTTCTAGAGTTTCGATGGTTTTCGGCATTTAATTGATGCAAATGAATTACTGGAGGGTTTTTTGAGGTCGCTAAACACGAATATGCCATCAGAACCGACTCCCGGAGCACCTGGTTTCCAAGGTCAATGAAAGGGGCTCCTGGAGTTCCGAGGGCCTTTGGTACTACATTGATGCAAACGGATTACTCACAGGTTTTTGGGGCTGCTGAACGTGAATTCGATATCATATCCGATCCACGGAGCACCTGGTGCATAAGGCAGGTCTTCTTCTGGAGTTTCGACAGGTTTCGGTATTAAATTGATGCAGATGGGTATTACTCATTAGTTTTTGGGGCTGCTAAACACAAATACGCCATCAGAACACACACCGGGGTACCTGGTGTCTAAGGCACGTCATCTTCTGGGGTTTCGAGAGTTTTCGGTACTAAATGGACGCAAGCGGATTACTCTTGTGTTTTTAGGGTTGCTGAACACGAATATGACTTAGACAAAAGACTCTGGAGTGTCTAGTGGCCACGATGAATACCACTATCAAAATAGAATCTAGTAAATCAATATTAAAATAAGTGGAGGAAAGACATTGTCAGATATAAGTTGAGTTTATATTTTTTATAAATAATTAAAACAATAATTGAGTACTTAAGTTACTCACTTAGTGAGTACACACACCAAAGAATAATTCAAAAGAAGAGCAACCACAAGAACCTAAGAGTAATCTATCTGATTCCTCCGAAACTCCAAAAGGTAACCTGTCTTAGGCACCAGATGCTCCTGTGTCGGTGTTGATCCCGTATTCGTGTTCAG
Organism: Diabrotica virgifera virgifera; assembly: GCF_917563875.1. NCBI lineage: Eukaryota > Metazoa > Arthropoda > Insecta > Coleoptera > Chrysomelidae > Diabrotica > Diabrotica virgifera. The sequence goes on from NC_065446.1 coordinate 221,494,980, forward strand.
CAGCCACAAAAACCTATAACTAATTCGTATGCATTAATGTAGTACCAAAGACCCTCGAAACTCCAGGAGCCCCTTTTATTGACCTTGGAAATCAGGTGCTCCGAGAGTCGGTCCTGGTGGCATATTCGTGTATAGCGACTTCAAAAAACCCACCAGTGATTTATTTGCATCAATTAAATGCCGAAAACCATCGAAACTCTAGAAGATGACGTCCGTTGACGGTCAAGGTCAAAGTAAAGGGCGCCATTGGATAGCCAGGAGAAAATTCTAGACTGCTAGTACTTTTCCTTGATCCAAACTTCTAAATGTTGCCAATAACCAGTAACTCACGGAATTGGAATACCCCTTAAATCTTATAATTTCTTAAGTTTGGGCCTCTATATCTTGAAAATCCTTCATACGATTGAGTTGTGCCCATGAGAACTTTTTATCAGGATGCTTCAAAGGGTATTTTCCCAAAGTATGAACGAAATCCACTGGGACCTATTTTCCATTAGGTTTGTGCGGGGTCCTTTGATTTCCATATCCCAACTGGCTTGAAAGCAAAAAATAAATCGTCAGTTTGTAAAAAAATTGAACATCCCGTATCTCGGAAACGAAGCATTTGCGGGCATATTATGTCTATAAAGCAAAGGGTCTTATTTTTGTACACAGAACTACCCCTTAATGTTTGTCGAACTTATTTAGAAACACCCTTTACTGATGACGAACATGGGGAGCTGTTAAAATATCTAACTTTTTTATTATCCAGCATCAGCGAATGAATCTAAAAACAAAATGTTAAGAAAACCTGAGGATATAGTTGGGATTTAATTTCAGTATTTTACAAAATTCTATAGGGTGATGCGAACTTTGAGAAAAAACACAGTTTGATTCGTACACCCCGTGTACAATGACCTTTCTAGCAACGATGTTATTACAACGGTATTGCTAATAAATAAGGCTATAACATGGTAAAAAAATTACTTAAATCGGACAACAAGTTTAGGAAATTCGAGACATCAAAAATGACTAAATTTTTAAGTGGATCGATTTCTTTGCACCTGAGTTGAATAATAAATGAATGAATGGGAAAGGAACAGTATTTCTAAACTGTGTACACACTTCAAAAACACTTTTTCTTTTTTATTATTCAGTTGTCATAATTGTGTACAAAAACATATCATATCAGGCTTTTCAAAAATAATAAGCAATTCAATTTCAATAACAGGACCATCGAAGAAATCATAATCGGAGCTTCCTGTGGAATTCATTATTCATATGGCTTGGTGTTGTACTTACTATTAATTTTCCCTTAGTGCCTTATATTAATCACTAAGTGTTAATCGATAAAGCAAGCAAAGAAAATGTCAATATTACTTTTTTAGATATTATGTAAAAAATAGCAGATTTTAGGAAGGGTTTCGAAACATTCGATTTTTTCGTTGGTTTTTTGATTTTAACTTTAAAAGTATTTATTATAAAGAAAAGTTGCACTTTCATAAAAGTTGCGTAAATAAATTTCCTACAATATAGGAATAACTGACAATTTTAAAAATTGTCACCCTTGTTGCAAAATAGCAATATTTTCGAAAAAACTATAGAAAAAAAACAAGGATTCGCATTTTACGTTTTTCAACCATTTATGCTACACTTAGGACCTTCATATTTCACTCAGAAAAACTTTAAGATATGATAAAATAATACTGTAAATTTCATTAAGATCGGTTAAAAATAGATTTTGCAAAATAAATTTTGCATTCCAGCTTTCGCAAAAAATATTAATTTTTTAAAATGTTGCAGCACTGAAAATAAAGCAGACAGCAAGTTGAATTTTTTGCATATAAAAGAATAAAGTACCTTTTATTTTCAATTTGCAAAAATAAAATCGGTTAACTACCACGGCGTCAGGAATTTTTTTAAATAAACATTAATTTTTGGTGCTACGCGCAGGACAGCGGATACGTTCGTTCTGATTGGGTATTTCAATGATCTTTGATAATTATTGATAAATTTTAATTTTTAGTACGTTTCGAAATAAATAAATAAATTTGTTTATTGCAAAATGAAAACACATACTCTGTCCTTTGAAATAACACTTTTGTTAGCAAACATTTTCTTTGTTCATATCTTTTAAATTAGAAAATAAAAGTGTATTATTTTTAAACATATGCAATTGTGTAAACAATTTTTCACAAACAATAATCAAATTAGTTTGATTTTTAGGAATTAAAATATGAACAAACAACAACATATAGAGTAAGAAAATAATATATTTGATAAAGATTGGAAGACATTTTGGTGGAAATCAACTTGTGTGAATCGAACACAGCTGTCCTGCGCGTAGTACCAAAAATTAATGTTTATTTAAAAAAAAATTCTAACGGCGTGGTAGTTAACCGATTTTAATTTTGCAAATTACAAATGAAAGATAGAGTATTCTTCTATTTGCAAAAAAAAATTAACTTGCTATCTGCTTTATCTTCAGTCCTGCAACATTTTGAAAAACTGATTCTTTTTGCGAAAGCTGGATTGCAAAATCAGTTAAACCGATCTTAACTAAATTTATAGTAATGTTTTATCGTATCATAAAGTTTTTCTGGGTGAAATATGAAGGTCCTAATTGTAGCAGAAATTGTTGAAAAACGTAAAATGCGAATACTTGTTTTTTTTTCACAATTATTGCTATTTTGCAACAAGGGTAACAATTTAAAAAAAAAATTATCTACTCTTATATTGCAGGAAATTTAATTACGCAACTTTTATTTTAGTACAACTTTTCTCGGAAGTGAATACTTTTAAAGTTATAATCAAAAAACGAAGAAAAAAATCGAATTTTTCCTTCATTTTTGGCAATTTCATTATTTAAACAATGTTCCGGATCTTTTTGTTATTATTATATGGGTTAATTCCAAGCAATTTCTGCAAAAAAATTTGAGGCACCTCTCAACGTCCATCTCAAAACAGATCCGCCCTGGACTAAATAGATATACCGCTGACCAACTCTTTACAGTCAATAAAGATAGAACAAAACTAGCTAATATATTGCAAGAGATTTGAAATTAGTGCGTAATCTAGTCAATAAAACTGTCTATATACTAGAAAGAAAAATGATTATCGGGTATAAGAAGGATAAAAACTCTGCAAGGATAAAAAACCGCTAAACTGGTAAATTTTTCGTTCGTATTGAACTAATGGTTCGTCGCAAATTTTTACCAGTGGGGACACGGTCCTCGACCAGCAAAAATGTATTTATTGTTCAACAACCAATGGGCGTGTGCGCTGTGTGCGTCGAAAAATTCTTGCGTCCGATTTATGCGACGAATACGTCCACATTAGCTCAATTTACCTCGAGCATGCAAATATTTACGACTAACAGCTGGTTCGACGCAATTTTTTACCAGTGAGGACGCGGCATTACGTAACGCAAAAATATATGTTCAGTTTGATGGAATATAAAATTGTAGTTTTTTTTTAAGATTACGTAACTGGACTAAATAGATATACCGCTGACCAACTCGTTAGAGTCGATAAAGATAGAACAAAACTAACTAATATATTGCAAGAGATTTGAAATTAGTGCGTAATCTAGTCAATAAAACTGTCTATATACTAGAAAGAAAAATGATTATCGGGTATAAGAAGGATAAAAACTCTACAAGGATAAAAAACCGCTAAACTGGTAAATTTTTCGTTCGTATTGAACTAATGGTTCGTCGCAAATTTTTACCAGTGGGACACGGTCCTCGACCAGCAAAAATTTATTTATTGTTCAACAACCAATGGGAGTATGCGCTGTGTGCGTCGAAAAATTCTTGCGTCCGATTTATGCGACGAATACGTCCACATTAACTCAATTTACCTCGAGCACGCAAATATTTGCGACGAACAGCTGGTTCGATGCAATTTTTTACCAGTGAGGACGCGGCATTACGTAACGCAAAAATATATGTTCAGTTTGATGGAATATAAAATTGTAGTTTTTTTTTAAGATTACGTACCTGGACTAAATAGATATACCGCTGACCAACTCGTTAGAGTCGATAAAGATAGAACAAAACTAGCTAATATCTTGCAAGAGATTTGAAATTAGTGCGTAATCTAGTCAATAAAACTGTCTATATACTAGAAAGAAAAATGATTATCGGGTATAAGAAGGATAAAAACTCTACAAGGATAAAAAACCGCTAAACTGGTAAATTTTTCGTTCGTATTGAACTAATGGTTCGTCGCAAATTTTTACCAGTGGGGACACGGTCCTCGACCAGCAAAAATTTATTTATTGTTCAACAACCAATGGGCGTGTGCGCTGTGTGCGTCGAGAATTCTTGCGTCCGATTTATGCGACGAATACGTCCACATTAGCTCAATTTACCTCGAGCACGCAAATATTTACGACTAAAGCGCTGGTTTCCTCGAAAGCGGTGCCGACAACCTCCGATCGTAACACTGCGATGAATGACATCATAAAAAACTGTACCATACAAAATAATAGCGTTGGTTTCCAAGGATGTGTTGGAAGCCACCGCTTGCTGAGCTTGCACATTCCATTGCCCCAGTGAAGAACCTTGAATTTTTCACCGTAATCTGACGTAATTCATCGCAGTGATACGGTCGCTGTTAGTCGGTGCCGCTTTCGAGGAAACCCAGGCTTATCAGCTGGTTCGATGCAATTTTTTACCAGTGAGAACGCGGCATTACGTAACGCAAAAATATGTTCAGTTTGATGGAAAATTTTTTGCTCAATTAGAAATCCAATGAAATCAATTAATTTGTGGTCATATGATTGAATACAACCAATAAAACCAACATTATACTGAAAACAGATCCCATGGGCTGTTTTCACTCAATCATGTAGCTATGGATACCTACATTTCGTTTCATTTCGATTTTGACATATCAAATATTCAATATTTCAAAATGTTACGATTTGGTTGTAATACTGATGAGAATATTAATGAAATTATCGAATCAAATATACCAAAGAATACTGTTTACAGTAAAAAATTTTCTATCCGAATAACCCTCGAACATTGATAAATGCTCAAAAATTTTTTAACAACTTTCTCAAGCTTGTTGCTTACAGGCAACAGACCTCCGCCTACGGCGTCGGTCTGTTTCTAAGCAACAAGCTTTCGAAATCTGTTATAAAATTTTTTCGAACAATTATCAATGTTCTTGGGTTATTACTACTGAATATAAAATTGTAGTTTTTTTAAAAATATTACGTTTGGTAAAGTTTGCGGTTTAAGGCTCTTTTGTGGCGCGTCTTATTTCAAATTTAGCAAATATTATGGAAAAATTTTTCAAAATAAAACTATAATTTTACATTCTAGTCCAGGAACCGAAGCTTTTCAGCTCGCAATTTTTACAGAATAGATCGATTTGCTTGAAAATTTGAGAATAAGTAGTGGATAGTCCAAAGATCAAAATTTATATGATGCCGAAAGGCGCTTTTACCATGGGGGTGGTTGCCACCTCACCTTGCGGGTGGAAATCTTATATTATGTTTTGACCGCAAAAGTTGATAAAAACATCCATTTTAAGCAAAAAATGCTCTATACATTTTTTTGATAAAATTAATATTTTTCGATTTATTCGCTATCGAAAGCATTAGTCTTATATCGAAAAAATCAATGTTTTTCGATATTATACTCATTTACAATTAATAAATTTTTTTTCAAACTAAGTTATTGGGATATAAATAACCTAAAATTTCATATTTAAACATTTCTTCGTATCTCTGATGGTAATCTTTCTATTCTGAAGAAAATGGCATTTTTTACCAAACTACAAAAATTAGTAAATTCGCTTTTAACTCCAGTTTTTTTAAAGCTAATCATTCTAAGACAGTCAAACTTCTGGAATCTATTACTAATACATAAATAAAGAAGTATAAATAAAGCCAATGACTTAAGCACCGCTAACTTATTGTAGGGGAGCCCAAGAGGGGATTTTTGCAGTTACTCGAGCGCGTCAGATTATCATATGGGGAGAAACTTGGTACCATGCAGATGTACCTCTACCATATATTGGCTCTTAACACAGGGGAGTTCGTTAAGGGAGGCCCGAAAAAAAATCTATCCTTAAAAAACTCGAAATTGTCAGATTAAGATAAGGTAAGTTAGGTACATGCAAAAGAGTGTATATTTCAAAAATCTGATGATTTGAGTCGGGCGTAAGGAAGTGGGTGAGTCGCAAAGTTTTACAAGAAAAAAGCGAATATTTCGCGAAATGAATGACAGATTGAAAAACTAGAAAATATTTGCTCAATATTTTTTAAAAATCTATCGAATGATACCAAGCACGACTTTCCACGGAGAGGGGTCGGGGGTAAATTTAATATTTTAAATACGAATCCCGCGATATTTCGCGAAATGAACATCAGATCGAAAAACTGTAAAATACACGTATTCAATATTTTTGAAAAATCTATCAAATTGCACCAAACACGACCCCCACGAAGGTGGGGTGGGAAGTTACTTTAAAATCTTAAAGGGGACTCGAATTTTTTATTCCAGATTTGGATTCCTTACGTAAAAATAAGTAACTTTTAATTGAAACATTTTTTAGAATTATGGATAGATGGCGTTATAATCGGAAAAAACCATTGTTGGAAATGGAAAATTAAATTAAAAAATGGCAAGCGCCCACTAAAATGGAAAACTTTACTTAACTTTTTTTGGTTTTAGGACCTACTCTTCACAACCCAATAGGTCCCCATAACGCTCGAGTGACTGCACATTTAGCATACTTTGGTCCCCTACCATTATATTATTAAGCTTCCAATTGGATTTCTCCTTTTTTTTTTTCAAAAAATATATTGATTTTTTAACCGTAACTTTTTTATTTTTTATCCTAGAAAGTTTGCTAAAAATTATTTTGTAGGTCTCTACAAGATCTATAAGGCTAATAATATTAAATCCTTTTAAAATCCCAAGTCGCAAAAAGAGGCGACTGTAAAAGGGTTGGTAAAGGTGGTTTTTGCATGTTATTACAAATTTTAATTGTCAATAGCTCACTCAGTTTTTGCCATAAAAAAATTTTTGCTATCTCCATTCTTGGGAATTAAATAAGCTATAATTTTAGATTTACATATTTTTTCTTTTCTCCGATGCTAATATTTCTATTCTGAAGAAAAGGGCATTTTTTACCAAACTACAAAAATTCATTATTCGCTTTTAACTCAATTTTTTTAAAAAGTAATCATTCTAAGCCGATCAAACCTCTAGAACCTATTATTAATACATAGATATAGAAGACCAAATAAGGTCAATGAATTATCTTAATTAGGGTGGTAAGTAGGGGAAAATTTAAGATCACTTTTTCGCTGAAAAGAATAGAGACTAATATTCTTTTCATAGTAAGTCACTTAATTTTTGAGCTAGATACTTTTATTTATTTCTGTAGATAGATATTTTATAATACTTTAAATTAGTTTGAACAAGTTATCCTCGAAAAATGCACAGTTTTCCCGTGTTTTGAATTTGAAACTACAATATTTAGCATTTGACGAAGAAGAGCTAATATATAATAAAATATAGCTCGACTACTATTGGTCTTAAAGAAAATAAAAAAGACGGTTTTGTTTATTTTTTCAAAAGGTACATTTTTGTTAAGCAAAGTTGTTTTGATAACTAACACTTTCGATAGCGAATAAATCGAAAACTATTAATTTTATCAAAAAAATGTAAAGAACGTTTTTTGCTCAGAATGAATATTTTACCAACTTTTGTGGTCAAAATAAAATAAAAAAATTTCCACCCTCGAGATAGGGTGGTAACCACTCCCATAGTAGAAGTGCCTTTCGGAATCATATAGATTTTGATCTTTGGACTATCCACTACTTATTCTCAAATTTTCAAGTAAATCGATCTATTCTGTAATATAAGCTCTTTTGTAGTTGGAATATTTTGTGTGCCACTCATTTTACCGAGCTTAGTGGTTTTATTCTTGTATCAGGAATTTTTTTATACATTATATGTATGAAATTGACTATAATGTTTTTCAATTAGACGTTAAGCATTCTAAACCACTAAACCACTATTGCCAAAATGCTCTAGGTCTAGGGTTACGACACCAAACTTGTGTTTGGGCAATCCGAGTTCTTATCCCAGCCAACCAAATATTTTTTTCAGTACAAATTTTTTTGTGTACACAAGATTTTTTCTATTCGGAATAGATTGAAAAATATATTGGGATGGCTAATAAATGAACATGGATTGTCAATCACAAGTTTACCGTTGTGACCAATAACACATTTCGGCGATAATGGTTAATTGGATTATAATTTTGGAGCTCGATAACTTCTAATAGTCCAGGAACCGAAGCTTTTCACCTCGCAATTTTTACATAATTGATAGATTTGCTTGAAAATTTTAGAATAAGTAGTGGATAGTCCAAGGATCAAAATCTATATGATGCAGAAAGGCGCTTTTAGCATGGGGGTGGTTGCTACCCCATCTCATGGGTGGACATTTTTTATTACATTTTGACCACAAAAGTTGATAAAAACGTTCATTCTAAGCGAAAAATGTTCTATAAATTTTTTTGATAAAATTAATAGTTTTCGATTTATTCGCTTTCGAAATTGTTAGTTTTACTTATCGAAAAAATCAATGTTTTTCGATATACTCATTTACGATGCACTCAATTTTTGCCGTAGAAAATATTTTTCAAACCAAGTTCTTGGGAATTAAATAACCTACAATTTCATATTTAAAAATTTTTTCGTATCTCTGATGATAATCTTCCTATTCTGAAGAAAATTGCATTTTTTACCAAACTACAAAAATTCGTTATTCGCTTTTAACTCCAGTTTTTTTTTAAATTATCATTCTAAAATCCATTAATAATACATAAATAAAGAAGAATAAATAAGGCCAATGACTAAAAGCACCTGTAACTTACATTATTATGCTTCCAAATGAATTTCTCCTTTTTTTTTTCAAAAAATATATTGATCCTTTAAACGTAGCTTTCTAATTTTTTATCTTGGAAAGTTCGATAAAAAATAGTTTAGTAGATTTTTACAAGTTCTATAAGAATATTAATATTAAATCTTTTTAAAATCCTCAGTTTTAAACAGAGCTGACTTTGAAAGGGTTGGTAAAGGTGGTTTTTGCATGATATTACAAGTTTTAATTGTCAATAGTTTACTCCATTTTTGCCGTAGAAAAAATATTTGCAAATCGTGTTTTTTGTTGGGAATTAAATAAGCTACAATTTCATACAGTGCGGTGGAATAAGTGTTGTCCCCCCTGTTAACTTGTTTATTTTAAGAATATAAGCAAAACGCTCGGACAGGTCGATTTTTAAACTAATCATAGTATATCATAGCATCAACGTTTCGAACTTTACGCGATCCCTCTTCAGGTGACAGGCATAACTTTGATTTTTTTAAATGGTAAAGTACATCATGTGACACCTCATTTAGCAACTTTTAAAATACTGATTTCAAAAATGTATAATACTTTAATCCTTTTTGAGATCGCTGGCCCAAAATTTCGGTCGAACTCTTTTTAAACGCATTTATTTTTTTCGAAGTCTGAGAATACTAATAAGTATTTTTGAAAAATTTAAACGCAGAATGGAAGATTGGATTATTACCGAGGGCTGACAATTCCTTAGAATAAACAAAAAGTTTCTTTTGAATGATATATTTGAAATTAAAAATCACACCAAATTTTCTCTTTTCTCCACCACTGTGACTTATTAAAATAAACATTATAGGAGTTATCAGGGACTTTGGACCATCGAGAATAATTAAATATTTCATTCAGCGTTTAAATTTTTTAAAAATATTTATTAGTTTTTTCAGGATTCGAAAAAAATGATTGCATTTAGAAAGAATTCGACCGAAATTTTGCGCCTACGCTCTCAAACCGGATTAAAGTATTATACATTTTTGAACTCAGTATTTTAAGAGCTTTTAAATGAGGTGTCGCATGATGTACTTTCCTATTTAAAAAAAGCAAAGTTATGACTGTCACCTGAAGAGGGATCGCGTAAAGTTCGAAACGTTGATGCTATAATACTATGGTTAGTTTAAAAATCGACCTATCTGAGCGTTTTGCTTATATTCTTAAAATAAACAAGTTAACAGGGTGGGGGGCACACTTATTCCACCGCACTGTATATAAACATTTTTTCATATCTCTGATGCTAATCTTTCTATTCTGAAGAAAATGCCATTTTTTCCAAACTACAAAAATTCGTTATTCCCTGTTAACTCCATTTTTTTTTAAAGTAATCATTCTAAGCCGGTCAAACTTCTCGAACCTAATAAAAATACATAAATAAAGAAGGCCAAATAATCAATGACTAATTTAAATTGGGGTGGTGATTGAGGGGTTGCTTCTGATCACTTTTTTGCTGAAAAAGAATAGGGACTGAGATTCTGTTCATTATAAGTCATTTAATTTTTGAGCTAGAGATTTTTTGTATTTCTGGAGATAGATATTTTTAAATACTTTAAACTAGTTTGAACAAGTTATCCTGGAAAAATGCATAGTTTTCCCGTTTTTTGATTTTGAAACTACAATATTTAGCATTTGACGAAGAAGAGCTAACATAATAAAGTATAGCTCGATTACGATTGGTCTTAAAGAAAACTAAATAAAACAATTTTGTTTATTTTTTCAAAAGCTACATTTTTGTTAAGTGTAAAGTTGTTTTGATAAAACGAAAACATTTGGATTTATTAGCAGAAAACATTAAAAACATTGATTTTTTCGATATAAAACTAATACTTTCGCTAGCGAATTTAATACACTATCAATTTTATCAAAAAAATATATAGAACGTTTTTTGCTTAGAATCGAATATTTCAAGGTGAAATCACCGAAAAATTAAGCACTTTTCGGGAAAAACCAATTTAAACTTTTTTAAGTGTTTATAAAAAGCTTTGTTTTAATTATTAACAAAAGTTTTAGCATTAAAAATAAGCGAGTTACGCTCCAAAAAAAGTTTGCCTCTTTTTTTTTTTGTAAAAAATCATGAAAATCTCGCCGTGTTTAGCTCCCCAAATGAAATTAATCGCTACCGCTTTATAAACAATTTACTTACCTATCTATTTTTTATATGATCTGTCAGTCTCACCGGTTTAAAGTGTTTATTTTTAAAAGGGTTATAATTGAGAAAGCTTGAATGGGTCACTAATCACGAGTGTATGCAAATTTTGAACAGCCATATCTTAACCAATTTTTGTCTTACGGAGAAACAAAATGAAACTAGCATATTTATAATAGCAAAACATACATTTTTTTCCTCCTTAAGATTTTTCTTATCACTAATATTTTTTAAGTTATTTTGAAAAAATGAAATTTTTCAAAAATTTTTAGAAATTTTTTTTTTATTATAAAACCAAATGTTTGCAAAAATAAGCACTTCAAACCAATCAAACTTATAGATCATATATGCAATACACATACGGTTAAAATAGATGGTAAAGCCAAACGATTAATTTCATTTAGGGTGCTAAATTGAGGGAGGTTTTCACGATTTTTTTTACCAAAAAACGGGGCCAAATTTTTTTCAGCGTAACTCGTTTATTTTTGATACTGTAAACTTTTATAAAAAACAAATAATAAGCTTTTTTTCGATACTTTAAAAATGTTAATAAGGTTTTCCCGAAAAACGCTTCTTTCTTCGGTGATTTCGCGTTGAATTATTCGATTTGGAATTAGACGAATAAGAACGTATTTTTCATGAGCTACAACTTTGCTTCTACTCAATTTGTAGACTCAACTGGTACAAAAATTTTTTCGTTTTTTTTTATAGGCTACACTTTTGCAAAAATATTTTTTCGATAAAATATTTACTTTTTGAGTTATTTGGGAAAAACGGTCTGAAAACGTAATTTTTTTGTCGAAAAATCAACATTTAAATCGCGAATAATTCTAAAAGTATTGACTTACGTACAAAACTTTATAGAACAAAAGGTGCTTAAAATAAGTCAATTTATTCATTTCCGGCCTTATTTTAAACACGCGTTTTTCACCCCCCGAGAAGGGGTAAATGTCACCCCCCAAGTAAGAGCTACCAGCGGCACAAATTGAACTTTGAAGTGGAGGGTAATTAGAACCTAAATCCAAATTTTCATACAATTCGGAGTTGCCCCTGGAAATTACACTCCAAAATGGTCATTTATTGGGCTATATGCTTTACACTTTTACACTTTCTGAATATTATTGCATTGTGATATTAACCTCTTAGAATGTCGCATGCTATTGTGAGATTTGATCTTATTAATAGTATATAAGCAGAAATTTAAGCCAAAAAACCAAACTAACTATATAGCACAGTCATCCTACCAATGCAGATATATGGGTCAGAATCATGGACCATCTCCAAAATAGACACATATCGTATTATGATCGTCCTCGAAAGAAAACTAAGAAGAATAGTGGACGCTGTCTATGAGTATGATATTTTTGGAGAAGCCGATATAATTTCGAATTTTACAAGAAGTATAAAGAAATAGTGAAGGGTAGAATGTAATATTGATCATAAAATTAGGTAGGTATGCTGAAATGGGCTAGACATGTCTTAAGAGAAAATGAAAATTACCCACCCAGACGAACCCTATTAGTGGTCTTGTTCTTCTTCTTCTTCTTCTTCTTCTTCTTTTTCTTCTTCTTCTTCTTCTTCTTATACTTGTTGTAGATCTGTAGATCTGCCGATCTGTTAATTCCGACGTTAAAGTATTTCTTGAGAGGTAGACTGCCAGCTATCTCTCCATTTTTTGGTGATCTCCCCGGTGGACGCTTGCCAGCTGGTTTTCCTTTTAGCGCAATTCTTGGTAGTCTATGCTCCCCCATTATTTTTGCATGACTGAACCATTTTCTTCGTCTTTGCCTACCTCATCTTACTAAAACTTGCACGCCACATTGTTCCCTGATGATATTGTTTCGTATTCAATCCCTTATTGTCTTCCCTGCAATTGCTCTTAGTGTCTTCATTTCGCCTTTTCGTGGCATGCTTTTGGTTTTATTGGTCTCTTCTCTTGATTCAATACTATAGGTCATGACAGGTCTGCTGCAAGTTTTATAAATTCTAACTTTGCTGTCTATTCTCATATATGGGTTATTCCAGACCACATTTCTCAAACATCCGGATATGACTGCGGCCTTGTTTATTTGTCCTCTTAGGTATCTGGCTGGGTCATGATAACTTGATAAATCTATACTTCGATAATTGAACTGGTTCAGCTGTTCTATGGGTTTCTCCTCTACCACGAGCTTGCATCTAATTGGATCTTTAGCAATGGTAATGCATTCTGTTTTTTGTATGGATATATTCATGTTCAGTCGTCGACATGCTTGGTAGAATCGATAAAGTTGCCTTGTAGGTCATCCTCATCCTCTGCAATCAGGGCTGTAGCGATTCCACATCTTCTATTAGTAGTACTATTAAGAAATAGGTGCAGTGTAGACCTAGACTGAAATGGAGAGACTGACTGGACGAGGACGTGGGGAAGATCGGCGCTGAAAATTGGCAACAGTTGGCGATGAACAACTAAATATACTAGGGAAGGTTGAGGCTCAACTAGGACTCAACATTGATGATGATGATGAGAACGACCAATATTCTGCATTGAGCGTGAAATTTCAACTGTATATTTGATAATAAGATTTGATAAGTATATTGATAATAAGAAAATATTACGCTTGTTTATTCCAATTTGCTCGTAATGCTTTTAACAACACTCCCAAATTAACTTCCCCATATTACACGTTTTGCTTGTTCTAACAAATACCTTACAATTCATTCAAGTACAAATTAAACAAACATGTTGGCATTTAACAACCCTATCCGACTCTATTTATGCAGTCAATTAGGTAAAACAGCATTCACCCTAAAACGCGCTTCTTAGTTTATATAGTAAAATCTAATTGCTCTTAGAATACTGAAAGATATTGCGAGATTTGTTCTTATTAATAGTATATACGAAGACTAAATTTACAAGTAGCATTAGCGTATCTAACTTACACAAAGTCGAGAGAACATAACAGAAATAACAAATAATGCCAATATAGTGTGAGACTACTTACATAATGCTTACAAAAACAAGCAATGAAAACGTTCGTCAGACGCACATATACGCACCAACATATTTTGTCTAAAAACATAAAACGTTAAGGGCATGGGCGCAGAATGTTGACTGTCAAAATGTTCAATGTGTTTTAAATGTATTCATTTTTTCGAATCCTGAGAAAACTAATAAGTATTTTTGCAAAATTTAAACGTAGAAGATTTCATTATTACCGATGGCCGAAAGTCCCTTAGAATAACTAAAAAGTTTTTTAAATGAGATATTTGAAATTAAAAGTCACACTACATTTTCTCTTTTTTTCACGCCTGTAATTTATTAAAATAGACATTATAGAAGTTTTCAGGGACTTTCGGCCCTCGGTAATAACGAAATATTTCATTCTGCATTTAAATTTTTCAAAAATATTTATTAGTTTTCTCAGGATTCGAAGAAAATGAATAAATTTAAAACACATTAAACATTTTGACAGGCGACATTTTGCGCCTATACCCTTAAAGTAGGTCAGTAAATGAATGTGAAATACGGTGATATCGCGTAATTTTCCGTGCCACTACCGAATTGCATAAAAATTTGGATTTTACTTCACTTTTGGACTTTACTGGCGAGGTGAAAGCCATACAATCCCAGTTGTGAGAAAACAGACATTCAAAATAAGTCAGAAAATAGATAAACTGACTACTTCTAATAGTAGGGGAAAAAATATGCTTTTGCAGTTACTTAAGAGTAATGGAGACCGTTATTGGGTTGTGAAGAGTAGTTCCTAAAACCAAACAAAGTTAAGTTAAGTTTTTGATAAAGTGGGAGACTTTTCATTTTTTAATTTAATTTTTCATTTCCAACAATCGTTTTCCCGATTATAGCGCCATCTACCCATAATTTAAGAAAATGTCTCGAATAAAATACCTCCTTATTTTTAGGTGAGGAATCCGAATCTGCAATAAAAAATCAGGGCTTCTATATAGGATTTTAAAGTAACCCCCCACCCCTCTCCGTGGGGGTCGTGTTTGGTATGATTCGATAGATTATTAAAAAATATTGAACACGTATTTTTTAGTTTTTCGATCTGACGTTAATTTTACGATATATTCGCTTTTTTTTGTGAAAATTTGTGACTCACGCCTCATATCGTCAGATTTTTGAAATATACACTGTTTTGCATGTACCTAACTTACCTTATCTTAATCTGACGATTTCGAGTTTTCCTAAAGATATATTTTTTTTTCGGACCCCCTTTGACGAACTCCCCTGTATTCAGACCCAACATATGGTAGAGTTACATTTACAGGGTACAAAAGGTTTTTCCCCATATGATAACCTGACGCACTCAAGTAACTGCAAAAATCCCCGCTTGGGCTCTCCTACCATAAGCAACTTTTTTTCTAAAGAGTTCTTTCACTAAGTCAATAGTTTTTAAGTTAGTTGCGAGTAAAAACATTCATTTTTCAACAAAAAAAAAAACACGTTTTTAGACGAGTTTTCGCAAATAACTTGAAAGTAGTATTTGATGGAGAGAACTAATGTTAAGAAAAATGTAGCTTATATAAATCGACAAAAATGGTGTATGTATAAAGTCTGTCAACCCACTAGAAGCAGAGTTGTAGCCTATGAAAAGTAGATTCTTATTCGTCAAATTACAGATCGAATATTTCAGCGTAAAATAAACAAAAATTGAAGTACTTTTCGGGAAAAAATCACCAAAAAAGTGTTTAAAAATGCTTATTTCGTTTTTTCCAAAAGTTTCCAGCAACAAAACTAAGCAAGTTACGCTCAAAATAAAGTTGCTCCCATTTATTCAGTAAAAATTATCAGTAGTAATTGCACAACAGCTATAAAATTATCGAATTTTTCCCGAGTGACACTTTGACAGTTTTAATTTCACGACCCGAAGGGGAGTGAAATTATGTCAAAGTGTCACGAAAGTGTATTTTAATTTATTTATGTAAGTACAAATTAGTACAATTAAACACAAAGTTGTTATAAATATTTGACGGTTGAAAGCCATCACCTTTATAATTTTTAAAACATTAATTGTCATTAATGTCACTGAATGTATTTTTTCGTAGCAACGAAGGGCATCTGAGGTAATATATTTGACGACCGGATATTATCAAAAATTATCAGTTTAATTTTTATTTCTGTAGCTTTCTATTGATCAAAATATCCTATGAATGAAATAATAATCCTGAAAATTACCCCTTATTAGCATCGCAAAGGAACTTTCATTACCGCTTGACAACTTATTTATTGTTTATATGATAAGTTTAATCGGTTCAAAGCGTTTATTTTTAAAAGAGTTTTAGTTAAAATGTTGAACGAGTCACTAATCACGAATATATGAAAATTTTGAAAATCTATATTTAACCAATTCTTATCACAGAAAAAAAATTCCAAAATATTCAGAAAATCGTTTTTTTACGCTACAAGATTTTTCGTATCGCTAGTACTTTTTAAATTATTTTGAAAAAAATGGAATATTTCAAAAATTTAAAGTAATATTTTTTAATTTTGAAACCAATTTTTTTCAAAAATAAACAATTTGATCCAGTGAATGTTACAAATCATAGAAACAACAGATAAGTATAGTAAATTGTAAAGCGGTAATTATTAAGTTCATTTGGGATTTTCACGATTTTTTTTTACAAAATGTGTACCAACTTAATTTTGAGCTTAACCTGTTTAGTTTTGATGCTAGAAACTGTTATAAAGAACAAAAATATTTTTTTTTAAACACACAGCAAATTTGCTTTAGATTAGTCAGTTTATCCATTTTTAGATTTATTTTCAACGTATCACCCATACGAAGGGGTAGATTTGTAAACTTTTTCTTATAAAATAATAGAAAATTTCAACTACCTCTTCTCAAATTTTCATTCTTACTTTATTTCTTTTGAGGTTTTCGGAAAGTTTTGTGTTCTTTGATCGGTCTATTACGTACGGCTCTTGAACTAAGTTTAAATACACAGGTCCTGGTCGGATAGCCATGGTAGTTAAGGCCAATCAAACGAATGGAAGAATAACAATGAGTTTGCCTGTTTTATTTACATTTTTGACATAAAGACTTTTTTCAATTATACTTTTATATGTTTTTGTTAAAAACCATACAAATACTTAAGATTTATAAACTTAGCAAATCAATTATAAGTAGTGAATTAAAAGAAAATATTAGATAACGAAGTCCTAATATGAAATAGACGAGATATTGTCATTGGACCGCAGATCTACAAAATGGATAAAAGTTTATTAAATATTGTGTTACTTGGAATAGCATTTATGCTTGTGTTCGCAGCCTTTCAGACCATGTCCAATATCCAGAAGACAATAACTGATAGCATAATTAGAGATCAACCATCCTACAAAGGCGATGCCTACTACAGTCAAGCTATTATCTATGTATTTTTCTCTTTGTTTAACTGGTCAGCTCCCTCAGTTATTAACCTGATTGGTCCCAAATTTTCCATGTTTTTGGGTGGTACGGTATACGTCCTCTTCATGCTGCAGTTTTTGCTTCCAACGGACTGGGGATTATATTTGTGCAGTGCTGTCTTGGGAATTGGTGCTGCAATGATATGGACTGGACAAGGAAATTACCTAACTTTAAATTCCACAAGACGACTCATCACTCGAAACTCAGGAATATTCTGGGCATTACTTCAACTGAGTATGTTGGGAGGTAACACTTTTGTATTCATTGCCTTTCATGGCAAGGATCAAGTAGATAAAACCACGCGGATCTTTGTAATTATTACCTTATCAGCTATTGCTGTCGGTGGACTAGTGGTGTTGTTTTTACTTCCCAAAGCTTACAAAGACGATGAGGATTTCGTTGAAGAAATCCAGCATGACGGACCTATCGATGCATTTATTGGAGCCGTAAAATTATTTATAACCTTGAAGATGTTCTTTCTAAACTTTACGTTTTTCTACACTGGACTGGAACTGGGATTCTTTAGTGGTATTTATAGTTCCTGTATTGGATTTACCAAAAGGTTTGACAACAGAAAGGGGCTTGTAGGTATATCTGGTATTTTAATGGGAGTAGGAGAAGTTATTGGAGGCGCAGTATTTGGGATATTTGGACACAAAACTATTTTTTGGGGCAGAGCACCTGTAGTAGGAACAGGTTTAGTTTTACATGCACTAGCTTTTATTTTGATTTTTCTGAATTTACCTAACGATTCTCCGTTTGAGGATACCTATAAAGATGGAATAATAACAAGCAGTAGTGGTTTGGCAATATTCTGCTCATTTCTTTTGGGTCTCGGTGATTCAATTTTTAATACCCAAATATTTTCCCTCCTTGGGTCAGTGTATGCCGATAATAGTGCACCTGCTTTTGCAATTTTTAAATTTAGCCAATCGGTGGGAGCGGCTATTACATTTGCGACAGCCAAATTATTAGGTCTACATATCCAACTCTTGATACTTCTTATAATGGCGGTTACTGGTACAGTTTTATTCATTTTAGTGGATAGATCATCATCCTTCAAAGAACCCTAAATATCCTAAAACCCATACCATTGGTTCAGCGATTTATATTCATATAATACAATTTTTTTTATATTCATTGTATGTATTTGTTGGAAATGTATTTTTATTTACCAAATAAAAGTAGTATATACTCATTACTCATATTATTATGTCAAAGTTTCAGAAATAGGCAGAAATAGCATCAAAACTGTTAGAACATAAATATTAAACAATTTTTTGTAGACATTTTTAATACACGTCGTCAAAGTAACACCATTTTGGCATCGAAAGAAACATCCTGACGAGATCTGTGAGGAAATGTACATATTATCCGTCAGTATTAATCCACTTTCTTGCTAATCCCCCACTATAGAGGACAGAATCCATTCTCTCAGCAAAAGATACGTTTTTCGCACGATAGAGAACTCTAACATCAGAGCTAAAGAGAATTCTTGCCATCGCCTAAGGCACATACTTACCAGGTGCCACAAGAAAAACATACACATGTTATTACAAGTTTTAATTGTCAATAGCTCACTAATTTTTTGCCGTAAAAAAATTTTGCAAACCGGATTCTTGGAAATCAAATACGCTACAATTTCATATTTAAACATTTTTTCGTATCTGTAATTCTAATCTTTCTATTCTGAAAAAATGGCATTTTTTACCAAACTACAAAAATTCGTTATTCGCTTTTAACTCCAGTTTTTGAAGTCATACTGCTTTACGCGCGATATGAGGGTGAATTTTTTTATGTTAAAACCTACGATTCCGGCGCATGCGCATTATAACTTTGTTCTGATTGGATGTTCGAATGACATGTCAAAAATTATCCAATATGGCAACTGTAGCGCAGCTGTGGTTTGGACGGTTGACGGTTTGGTTATGTATGGTTGTTGCGTTTTAAAATATGTGGGAAGAGAAACAACAAAGGTTAGTTAATAGTTATACCGCCTTTTTAAATAGTTTTCATATTACATTTTTGAAGTTATACTTCAAAATGTTTTAATTTATGTATGTATCAGTCCAGAAAAGGTGTGGAAAGAATATATTAGTGTTTTTAAATATATTTTTCTACAAACGTGTTAAAAATGCAATTTTTAGAACTCCATAGGAGCCTTAAAAATGCTACTTTAAGGCACTAGTGCTTTAAAATTTTTAAGGCACTGCAGTTAAAAGTGAATTGTCAAATTGTGAAACGTCAAAATATTTATACTTCATTTATTAATATTAATATTAATAATACAACTTGTGCATTTTGAAAAAGGTGGTTTAAAAGGTTTTTTGTTATAATTTTGTCTCTTTGGATTTGTCTTCCTTGGGCGTAAAATAATAAAACATCTATTTTTATATTTCACTTGTCACCGTGATGTATAATTATGTATATCTGAAAGGTAAGTAGCATGCGGCTTGATGGCCTTGTTGGTAGAGCATTGGACCAGAGATAAAAAAATCGCGAGATTGCGGGTTCAAATCCCGGAAGATTCATATTTTTTCCTTTTTTTTAATATTTGGCATTGTTAAGTTTTGGTTCATTTTTGGTAATTATTGTTAATTTTTTGTATTGTAACTGTTAAGTAGGTATATTTATTTCGTTGAAATTATATTATAATAGAAGTATAACTTCTTACGTGCGTACAAAGTACACACACATTCTTTTTTAAAAACTAATCATTCTAAGCCAGTCAAACTTCTAGAACCTATTAAATAAAAAGGAACAAATAAGATCAATGACTAATTTTAAATGGACTGGTGATTGAGGGGTTTCTTGCGATCACTATTTCGCTGAAAAAATAGGGACTGACATTCTTTTCATTATAAGTCATTATAACATTATAATGTCATTAAAGACATTACTCTTAACAGGTTTTAAGCGAAAAATGCATAGTTTTCCTGTCTTTTGACTTTGAAACTACAATATTTAGCATTTGACGAAGAAGAGCCAACATATAATAAAGTATAGCTCGATTAATGTTAATCTAAAAGAAACTTAAAAAAAAACGGTTTTGTTTATTTTTTCAAAAGGTACATTTTTGTTTGGTAAAGTTGTTTTGATAAAACGAAAACTTTTGGAGTTATTAGCAGAAAACTTATTAAAACATTGATTTTTTGGATATAAAACTAACACTTTCGATAGCGAATAAATCGAAAACTATCAATTTTATCAAAAAAAATATATAGAACGTTTTTTTACTTGGAATGAACATTTTTACCAACTTTTTCGATTAAAATATAATCAAAAATTTCCACCCCGAGATTAGGTGGCAACCACCCCCATGCTAAAAGCGCCTTTCGGCATGATATAGATTTTGATCCTTTGACTATCCAATACTTATTCTCAAATTTTTAAGCAAATTGATCTATTCTGTAAAAATTGCGTGGTTTTGTCCTATTTTAAGCTTCATTACTTGGACTAGTGATAGATATTTACTGATAATTTGTTATATATTTATTTAATTATATTTTCCACGATTCATCAAGAGAAAGCAACTGCTTATAAACAATGACGTAACTATTAACTACTATTTATAATTTTTGGAATTATTTTATCCATTTTGGAACTATTTAACCTACATAAGAAAGTCAAAAAAATGATTGGACTAAGAAAACAAAATCTCACTGGTGCACTTCTGGATAGACACGGGGTTGCTATAACAGAGACCGATGAGAAATTACAACGTTGGGCAGAATACATCGATGAATTGTTCGATGATGAAAGAGGGTACCTGGAACACATAGAACTTACTTCAGAAGAAATAGGTCCAAATATTATAAAGGAAGAAATAATACATGCATTAAAACAATGAAAAACAGGAAAAGCTCAGGACCTGACATGCTTCCTATCGACCTTTTAAAAATTATAGATGAGCAGCATATTGATGTTTTAGTGGTACTTTCTAACAAAATTTATAGCTCAGGCACATTACCCAAAGAATGGTTGACGTCGATCTTTATTGCCTCCCTAAAAAGAAAAACGTAATAGAATGCGGCAACTACCGCATCAGTAGTTTGATGTCCCAGGCTCCCAGGTGCTAAAGTTTCTACTGAAAGTCATCCATAAGTGAATATATCATAAACTGGACATAGATATTAATGATACGCAATTTAGGTTTCGCAAAGGCCTGGGAACTCTTGAAGCTCTTTTTTCACTTAACATACTTATACAAAGGGCCTGGATGCCAATCAAGATATATATGCGTGTTTTATTGACTATAAGAAAGCATTTGACAAAGTACGACATGAACAATTAATGCATGTCCTGGAATCAAAGAAGCTGGAGTACATTGACCTCAGGACTATATCGAATTTATACTATAAACAACTAGCCAAAGTATGTGTTAACAACCAGCTGTCAGAGGAAATTGAAATCAGACGTTGAGTGAGACAAAGATGCGTGTTGTCCCCAATTCTTTTTAATGCCTACTCGGAAGAGATCTTTAAAAAAGCTCTTTAGGTTGAAACAGCTGGAATAAAGGTAAATGGAGTTCCCATTAACAACATTAGATATGCGGATGACACTGTCATCCTAGCTGAACATATTGGGATATTTAGAGGCTGGTGACCAGAATAGCAGAATTTGGACAAGAATACGGGCTAACAATGAATGTCAAGAAGACAAAGTTTATGAGAATATCGAAAACTCAAAGAAAAAACGAAAATCTCTTCATAAACGGATCCAATATCGAACGAGTCGACCAATATGCATACCTTGGAACAATGATCAACTCCATAGGAGATTACTTACAGGAAATCAAAATCAGAATAGAAAAGGCTAGAGCAAATTTTAACAAAATGAGAAAAGTGCTCTGCACAAGAGATTTGAAGTTGGGGCCAAGAGTTAGGTTGCCTAGGTGCTACGTTTTCTCGACTTTGTTTTATGGATGGAAGCTTGAACCTTGAATACTGCATCGATGAAAAAACTAGAATCATTCGAGCTGTGGGTGTACAGAAGAATTCTGAAAATATCATGGACAGAACACGTCACAAACAAAGAGGTTCTGAGAAAGATGAATAAAGAAATGGAAATCCTAAATACCATCAAAACCAGAAAATTGGAATATATCGGACATATTATACGTGGAAAGAGATACAGCTTGCTCCAATTGATTATGCAGGGAAAGATTCAAAGAAAGGGAAGCATAGGGAGACGCAAAATATCGTGGCTGCGCAACCTGAGAGAGTGGTACGGGTGTACATCAATGAACTTTTCAGAACAGATGTCTCCAAAATACGAATAGCTATGATGATTGCCGACCTCCGCTGCAGAGATGGCACTTAAAGAAGAAGAAGATTCAGTGGATTACGTTATTAGGGCATCGACTTTGATTTTTGTTTGTGTTGGTGCCGCTATACTGGGTGGACTCTATTTCATAGTGATTCTTATTTTACATAATACTAGACTACTAGACTATGGTTGCTATCTACTGAGCTGAGCTCTCTCACGTCGATTATTTTTGACGGATTAATATCGCTGTTGGTTATAACATAAAATATCATGGAGCTTTGACCACGGATGGTATTTAATTTATATTTTTTTTTGTATTTGTGTTAAAAAATGTGTTGTTTCTTTAAGTTTGTTATTCGTGCAGCGTTCATTGTCAGCTCACATTTTAAACATGCTGATTATCCGTTTTTTCCCAGTATTGTCATGTTTACTCTGCATTGGTCTATTATTTGTTGTAATTCTTCATAAAATATTAAAAATGTATAAACATTTTCAATTTCGTTGCAACCCGATACTGCACAAGCATTATTAGGGGTATAGATTTTCACTTCGGAAAATATCAAGCAAGATAGAACTTTTTGTAATTTCATTAGGAAATGTTTAATAAACAACATATCAAAAAGTTTTACTCAAGAAGTGGGTGTTTCATTTTTTATTAAACAAAAGTTTGATGTTTTTGTAAATAAATCCGAAAATATAAATTTTAGAACAAAACTGACTTGACCATTGAAAAATTCACAAAATTTTACAAAAAAAATTTTTATAAAGAATTTTCTAAAATTAAATCTGTATCTTCTATAATTTTTTATTTCTAACGCTAAAGTCACCCTACTCAAAAAAATTGGCGCACTGTAAACTAGCGTACGGCGAAGTGCATGGTTGAGTTATTTTAATGTAGGGATGGCGGTTTTTGACAAAACACCAGTTTTCGGTTATACCGGTTTTCTTTTGCTTACGGTTTAATCTGGTGGTTATAATCGGCCAAAAAACCGGTTTTTCCAAAAACCGGTTTTCAGTTTTTTTAATCCAATAGGTTACAATGTTACATTTACAATGCGCTTTAGTTTGTGATACTCCACTCGACTCGATACTCGATATCAATAAGATTAAGATTAGTACTATCGAAAGAATATCAATAATAATATAAATAAAACACAATTTTTAATAAAACCATTTTATTATTAATTATTACACTTATTTATTATTTTATTATTATAGATTTATTGATTATTATTAAATATAATATAGCGTAAGATTAATATATACATATTGCAGTAATATACAATTTAACCCAACTATTTCAACTTATAAAAAATTTCTTAGACTCTTTCAAATGGGATTTAAAAAAAAATAACATCAACATAAATATTTTACTTAAAAATAAATTGAATAATGCAATTTATCTTTTATTTTTACTACGATCAAAAAAAATTATCATGTATTTATTTTAACACGTTTGTATATTTTTGTATAATAGGTACATTTAACCCATTTAATATTTCCTGTATGGGTTTATCGTTTTGAAAACGTAGGAAAATCCTTGGAGATTCATATTCGTAATCGGTAATTCGATATTCATAGTCAGAACATTATTTTTGGTAATCAGAAAAAGTCATTCACCCACTTTCAATGTCAAGAGTTAAGTTTGAAAAATAGATGATGTTTGCGTCTACTTCAACCAGATGACTTCTTATGTAAATATTATGATTACAAATAACTTTTCAACGAAATATTATAATAAAACTTAATTGTTTCTAGCTGTTGTAAGTTTGCAATTTCAGATTGCTTCTGTATTTATAAAATAAAATTTGAATTATGGTTCTGTTTGGAATAATTTCTTGAGAATAATAATTATAATTGGGACCAAAATAATACCTAACCTAATCCTAATCACCGTAAAAACCTAATAACCGGTTTTTACTTTAAAAATAAAAAACCGGTTATAACCGGGACAAAAAAAAGCCGGTAAAACAGGTTATTGCGAAGTAAAAAAACCTGTTTTAAGTTAAAACCGGTAGGTTTTTCCCATCCCTATTTTAATGTAATTCTTTAACTGATAGGTCAAATCAAATTTTACAAATTGAACCTAAAAGAAAAATAATTAAGCTATCTTATGGTTATAATAAAAAGAAATAAAATGTATGGGCATAAGTACGGTGGGGGCGGAAAATGAGCCTTACATGAATTTTGTTTAAAAATGATTTAAAAATGTGTAACTAATAAAATTTTTCGTATATAACCCTCAATTTTGCACAACTTTCAAACATTTTACTAAATGATGTTTCATTAAAAAAACTCAAAAATATAATTCAAATGATATGACGTCTTAAAAAATGTAATTTTTGAAATCTTCGTAGTTTTATAGAATTACCACCACTTTAAGACGGTATTACTCAAGTTTGAACAGATTTATTACAGTTTTATAAGTGCTTTTTAAAGCTTAGGATGTAATCTTTAAAATGCACTAAATTATTTTACTTTAGAAATGAAATAGACTATTTCTTTTTGAGAAAATTAAGAAAGTTAAAAAAATGTAATAAAAAACCGAAAATTACCAGCTAAAAAAATGTTTATATCAAGTGATCAAAACTTTTTTCTGTAAAACTTACCTAAAATACATTTAATAATAATCTTCAACAATAATAAATGTTCAGCAAAAAATTTTTTAGCTCTTATACATTGTGTCTGCATAACTTGGAACCTATTGATAACTTTTTTATTATCAGTTTTACGAAAAAAGTTATTCTTTATAAAATACTCTGCATCGTATACAATCTAACATGCATTCATCAAATATCAAATTTAATAAATTTTATACGAGGTACGTCGAAAAATATGAATTTCACTCAAGAGTAAAAGTATCGTTAAATTTCACAATATCAAAAATTGTTATTAAGAAAAGTTGTTTGAAAAAGTTGTTTTGATTAAAAAAATTGTTTTAGTGTTCAATAACATCCTTCTAATTAAAATATTGTGAATAATAAAGGCACTTAACTCTTAAGAAAAATTAATATTTTTTATACACCTCGTATAAAATTAAAAAAGTTTAATATTTGATGGTTGTATCATAGATTTTAGACCAGGGAGAGCATTTTATGATAAATAACTTTTTTTTTCGTAAAAGTGATAATAAAATAGTTATCATAATTGTAATAAAATGATGATGAGTATCCGTAATTTGAGAAAAAATTGAAAAATTTTTTTGATTAGAATAATGTAATTGTATATTTAAACATAGTTTTTAATTTCAAACAACTTTTCATAATAGCATTTTTTGATATTCTGAAATATAAAGGTACTTTACTCTTTAACGAAATTCATATTTTTGACATAACTCGTATAAGGTTGATAAAATTTGATATCTGATGGTTGAGTTTTAGATTTTTGACTATCCAGAGCATTTTATAAAGAATAACTTTTTTTCGTAAAATTGATAATAAAAAAGTTTTCCAATGTGGTTCCTAGCTACGCAGATATACTCTATAAGAGCTTCTGTATAAGAATTTTCAAATTGCAATGCCATATTCGGATTCAGTATAATCAAAAACAAAATATATATGATCAAACTAAAATGATAAATTTAAAGATATTTTTAAAATTATTAATACAAAAATTGTTATTGTTTAAACAATTAATAAACAGTTAGCGGCCAAATCCGCGAGTAGAACTTTTTACTTTAACATGTATATAAACTAACAAAAAAAGTTTTAGAAAAATATAGGCTTGTTTGAATTTTTCCGAAACAATGCATGCTTTCGTTCTAATTGCACTCCCCTATATATTCTAGTTCAATCAGGGAGTGAAGGAAGAATCTATACCAGTTTTGTGACTTTCTTGTCCCATCATCAGTAGACCCATATCCTCTTCTCTCCGATTGAACCAGATACCTCGACGCATGCCGTCCCGGATTGCAACGAACGAAATGTCTCGGATATCGTAGTGACATCTGCTAAGAAAGAAACTAAGTTCTCTAGTAGTACATAAACCGAAAATAAGTACCGTTCTACATACCATTAGACTGACAATAGATGGAGACCTCTCTGGTTACAACCTCCGAGGCTTTTAAAAATTATAAGCCATGCGGGCGCTAAGATGATTAGAAGACAAGGGGATTTTTTTAAGCCTTGGAGGTTGTAAGCAAAGACGTCTCCATCTGTTGTTAGTCTGGTGGTATGTAGAACGATATTTATTGTCGGTTTATGTACTACTCGATTGAGAATTTAGTTTGTCTTCATAAAATGCTTCCGTATACTCCGATGATATTATTCAGGTTTTCCTTCTTCATTTATATCTATGTTGTTATAATGCTTTCAGATATTGTCACTTTTGATCTCATTTTGGTATCTTTTGTGGATTAGTAAGGTTACATCGAACTTTTATTGTGCTTTTTCTTTTTGTGTTCGATGTAGAGCGCATATAAATATCTATTGTTTATTTTTCAGTCTTCGTCTTCTTAACGTGCCCTATCAAGTCCCCTTGACGTTGGAGATTAACAAGGCGAAACTGTCTCTGTCTCGAGCTATTCTAAATAGGTGTTCTGCTTTCTTTATTCCTGTCCACTCCGGGATATTCTTCAACCAAGAGGCCTGCTTAATAATAAGTTGAAGAATATTATACCGGTCTCCCCTTAGTTTTTTCAATATTTTTTCAGTACTTGAATTATTTCTTGGGCTCTTGTGCAGGGTCGGTTTATCCATTGGGCAATATAGGCAATTGCCTAGGGCGGCACATTATGAGATGGCGGCAAAAATACTGTACAAAAATATTTGTATATAAAAATTATGGATCTGGGTTCTGTCATTAAAGAGTATGTAGCTCTTTCAAATTACTTTACCGCAAGAAAGCCAAAAAATTGTGCCCAAATAAAACATATAAAGAAATAAGAAAGATAAAAAGAAAAATTCAAATTGAGGAGGGGCCGATGATGAACTACACTTCTTGGCTAGCGATGAGATGAAAATCCACACATCCTGTGTGATAACCGACACTCTGATAAGAGACCTGAATATAGACGTCTGGAATCTTATCGACTTATTTATCAACGTTTTCGTGTTATTATCAGATTTGCCAAAATTAAGCAATGAAGAAATTATGAAAGAAACTGAAAATCTGATACAAAATAAAGACGACCAAGATACATCATTCATACATGAATGCATTCACTTAAAGGGTCATTTGGATATCACAATAAAATCACCAATTGACATACTTATCTTAATATTTAAAGAAGAGTTAGTGCAGTCACTGAAGGTGGATTACCTATTACCTCCGATTTCGTTGAACCTTTATCGATTTGCATGAAAATTGATGAATGGTTAGAGGATATCTCAAGAAACAAAGGTGACATGGTGTCAACTTGATCTTTTACCCTGGGGGTGGATGCCACACCATATCGGGGGTGAAAATTATTTTATTAAAAATATTCTCATAATTCGACAGAGGGACCAATTATAAGCAATATTTGTTACATAAAGTTTGAAAATAAATCAAAACTTTTTGAGTTATTAAAGATCAAATATTTTAATTTTTCGTGAGAAAAATGCATGTGTTTAACCGATTTTTTATAAATAACTCAAAAATTATAATACTTTTCAAAAAATTATTATTATCAAAATTGAAGCTAATAAAAAATGAAGTAAATTCCTTACTGGAAAAACCTTTTAATGTTAACTAAAAGTGAGCTATAGGTAATTGGCTGTATATTTTTTTCGGTGAGTACCCAAATCTAAGTATTCAAGCTTGAATAACGGGAAAATGATGCATTTTGTAACATAAACTTATTAAACATTTGTCAAAGTACTTAGAAATGTGTATCAAATGAGCCCCCGAACAAGTTGATAGCATTAAAATTTATGCACCAAATATTTTTCAAAATTTATCTTTTAAAAATTTTTCCAAAGAAGTTATTGTTTTTTTTTTAATAACTCCGTTAATTTTTACGATATCAGGTTTGCCTGAAAACCATTTGAAAAATAATTTTAATGGTTATTACATATATATTTTATAATAAAAGGTTAAATGGCCCCGGTCACATGATTCTCGCAGTAAAATTTAAGCTTTAAAATTTCTATTTTGTTTATTTTTTACCCTACAGAAACAGTAAAAAGGTAAAATATTTTATACAGAAAAACTAAAATTTCGTTATACATATATAACTTTTTACGTATATTGAGTATTTTTGGAGTTATTATCAAAAGAAAATGAAAATTATGATAATTTTAGAAATTCTAATTTTTTAAAATTTTACCTTTTTTCAAAAATATGCATTATAAACTGGTCAAATTGTTGAAATCATTACTTATTCTAATATAAAGAAATTCTTATAAGGATTACTATAAGTTTTAATTTTTGTGGAAACGGCGTATGTTTTATTTTTCACTTTTTCCTAAAAAGGGCTCTCTTATTTTCATCATAACTTGCTTCATTGTGATGCTATTAACTTCTACTGGAGCTTATTTGATAGGTACTCCGAAGTACGTTGACAAGTGCTTAACAGGTATATTTTATAAAATGCATCGTTTTCCCGTTATTTAAGTTTTAATACTTATATTTGAGTACTCGTTGGAAAAAATATACATTCAATTACCCATAACTCACTTTGAATTACCATTAGTTTAGTTGTTTAAGTAAGAAGTGGATTCAGCTTTTTATTATCTTCAATTTCGGTAATAATAACTTTTTTGTGAAAGCTTATAGTATTTGAGTTATATGTGAAAAACAGCTTTAAAACATGCTTTTTTTACGAAAAAAATCAAATCTTGGATCTTTAATAACTCAAAAAGTATTGATTTATATTAATAACTTTATATAACAAGTTTTGCTTAGAATTTGCCTCTCTATCGATTTATGGTATTATGAAAAAATAATTTTTGACTCCCGAGAAGGGGTGGCCATCCATCACCTCGGTAAAAGCGCATGTTGGCATCATGCCACCTTTGTTCCTTGAGGTATCCTATAACTACTCACCAATTTTTATGAAAATCGATGGAGGTTCAACGAAATCGGAGGTGAAAACCTTCAGTGACTGCACTAAGTGGACTGAAAGATATTTTCCCTAATTTTGCTAGTGTTTTGGACATTTATTTGTGCATCCCAGTTGCCAACATGTCCGCTGAAAGGTCATTTTCGAAAATGTGAAGAATTAAAAATAATTTCCCATCAAATATGACGCAAGAACGTGTTAACAATTTGTCGATATTGTCAAGAAATTTTTTTTAAGTCTTTTTTTGAAAAGAAGTCTCTGATGTGATCGAACTGGAATGACAATTTTTTCTGTTATAGGTATACAGACATCGTAGTTTAAATCCATTTTTAGTGTATTCTTATTTAAATAAAAATTTCTGAATTTTTTTTGGCAAAAATGGTACATGTTTGAAGGGCGGCTAATAGAGAATTGCCTAGGGCGTCAATTGACCTAAACGCGGCCCTGCTCTTGTGATGAGCGATCTAATGTTCCATGTGGTAATTTTCTCTTATCCTTAGTTCTTGAGGTAGTCGTCTTCATATTTTCAGTCCGGCTCCGAGGCTTGGGATTGTTTGTTTGGTAACAATTCCTTTTTAGTCTCAAATTACGTAACGCCAAACAGTTGTGTATCATTCTACATTCAAGACTGCTTCGCTAGCGAAACCCCCCGTGATTCACTTATTTTTATAAAACCGCTTTTAAACTGATTAAGCCAAAAGTTAATTACGTTAGAGCAAACTCTGTTTCCACCTCCGCTTCGGCTCTAAATCTTTTCTTCTTCAGTGACAAAATCCTTAACGTTGATAAAGAAGCCTGTTATTGTCCCAGTTTTCGTTTCTATATTCTTCTAATAGTTTTTGACTTTTCTGTTTAGCTCATTAGCAATCTTTTGTCTTGTTGACCTCTTGTTCGATTGGTTCTTATTATTTTCTTATGTTTTTATTTTATCATTTTTCCTAGCTCATTGCTGATTTCACTGAATCTTCCTTTTATTATTGGTTTTTCTTCGTCTGTCTGGCAGTATTTAGTATCGTTTTTCCTAGTTTTGAAATACGTTGTTCCTGATCTTGTTTTAGGTCTATCGTTGGTATTGCTCCGATGGTTTCACTCACATTTATTTTGTAGTTTGTCCAGCTTGTCTGTTTTAACTTGTTGGTAGCACGTGTTTTGTTTCTACTACGCGCAGGGTCAATAAAATTGGCCGTTTACTGAATACACTTTGTGTTATTGATATCTGTTTTGTAGAATTGCTATATCTAAGTATGTAGAAACAGCGATAGATATTGACTCTGCAACTAATCTTGCAGGGAAAAGTAGAAGAAAAGCGAGGACCAGGAAGGCGAAAAACTTCCAGGCTGAAAAATCTACGTACGTACTTCAACACAACAACCACACATCTTTTCAGAGCAGCAGTGTGCAAAGTACAGATTGCCATGATGGTCGCCAACGTCTGAAATGGATAGGCATTACAAGAAGAAGAAGAAGTTTGTAGGAAGTCTGTCTCCATCGTAAAAGCATACCGGGTGGTAAATTGGAAAACGGGCCATAGGAAACTCAATGTAAAATTTTAAACTATTGAATTCCTGCTTCCCTAATTATTTTACATCAAACGGCATTAGAAACTATTTGTAGAGGATGGAAATCTGTATTGAAAACTACTGTTAAAATTGTTCTACGAATTAAACATATTCCAAAATTGTGTAAAAATATAACACATTTTTCAGTTTTTCAGCCCAAAGTTAGGCCACACACAGTGACATAATGTGCCACAATGAAGTTATTATTTTTACATTGGTGAACTGTCAATATTTTTATTTTATCATATATTGTTTAACCCTTAAGTACTAACATCTTAACTCAATGACGTAAACAATAACTAACCCCCTGACAGACGGGTTATGGGATATATGTCAGACCATGGAGTTTAGGGTGTCTACATTGTAAAAATTACGTGAACCTTATCCTCCATGCTATGGCATGCTGGACGAGCCATACAGTCTGTAGTCAACACCCCGAAGTATGAGCGGGAACACAAAGCGTACCAATACTCAATACTCATACGCTTATGAAACGCACCTGGCGGATCATAAGGGCCTTCACATTTTACTCTTCTTCAACTTGTCTTGAGTGAAATGTCTTTAATCTTTTCTATCAGCCTCTCTTGGCTAACTCTTGTTTTTTTCCGACCCCGAATGGCGATTAGGTTTCCGAAGGCAGACGGGTCACTATATTTCTTTCTACTACAGATTCTTCCCATATACACCTTTTTCCCTCCCCATCTTACCCAACAAAATATGGAGAAAACCAGATGCAAAAAATCCGTAAGTTAAGGTGGAAGCTATCGTGCTAAAAACTGAATGGTCGCACGTCACGCGGCCGCTAACGATGCTCTTGGGACACCGGGCGAAATCCCATTGAAAATTAGCCTTGTTCCTGTACGCGGGGCTCTACAGGAATCGACAACGATCCCCAGCTACTCGTGGGAATAAATATGAATACTCACCAACATGCAAGGCAAGCGCGGTGTTTAAATGCCACAAACCCAACCAGTGTAAACCAACCCTATTCAAAGTGCGTCAAAAATATAAACCTCAACATCGCCATCTATAATGCTCGGTCGCTCTCTACCGAAGAAAGGTTCGAAGAAATGGAGGAAGAACTTTCAAAAGTGAATTGGGATATTGTGGGTATCAGCGAAGTTAGAAAAAAGGAGAGAATCTTATCTCACTCCCATCAGGCCATCTGTGGTACTACAAAGGAGAAGAGGAATCGACAGTCGGAGGAGTCGGCTTCTTTGTTCACAAAAGAATTGCGAACAGAATTGTGTCAATAAACCAAATATCAACAAGGGTGGTCTACTTAAACATCAAAATGAGCACCAGATATATCCTAAAGTTCGTTCAAGTATACGCACCTACTACAGGCCATTCAGATGAAGAAGTCCAAATATTCTACGACCAAATATCCTGTGCAATCAAGGAAAATCCTGGCCACTTCTTAATAATAGGCGGTGATTTCAACGCCAAAATAGGTACCAAGGAAGACCCCTCTGAAATAATATTGGGAAATTTTGGAAGCGAAGGCAGAAATGATAGAGGCAAACAACTGTTAACTTTTCTTTTGGAAAACAATCTCTATCAAATGAACAGCTTCTTTAAAAAGAAAAAACACAGAAGATGGACCTGGGAAAGTCCAGATGGAAAAACAAGAAACGAAATCGACTATTTCTTAACAAATAAAAAAGAATTATTTAAAGACGTAAATGTGTTAAACCAGTTCAACACAAGCAGTGATCACAGGTTAGTAAGAGCTAAAATAACGATATCGATCGAAAAGGAAAGACTCAAAATGATAAATAAGAAACACCCAAAGAAATGGGTAAAACCAACTAATATTCAGGAGTTCGAAAAATATATTAATGATACATTGAAAGATACAACAACAGACATTAATATACTGAACAAGCAAATAATCACCACAATACAACAGGCTCAAACTAAATACTGTCCAACAAACCAAAAAGATGAAAAACTAAGTCAACCTACTAAAACCCTTATAGAACTAAGACGACAGATGACAGGAGATACAAGTTCCAGCAAAGAAGCGCTACATCAAATAAATAAGACTATCACAAAGTCAATAAGAAAAGACATAAGAAACTACAATGTAGAAAAAACAAAACAAGCAATAGAGCAAAATAAGAACATGAAAGTATTTGAAGAACGTAAGCGTACAAAAAGGAAAAATAGAAATCAACAAACTAAGAAACAGAACTGGAAAAGAAACTACAAACAGAGATGAAATATTAACAATAGTCGAAGAGTTCTACACAGAGTTATACAAATCAAGAAAAAAAGATGACAATGCGCAACCTCCAATTACAGTAAAAACTGGAGTATTAAATCAAGGATCGGATTTAATGCCCGATATAACAAAATCAGAAATCAAAGAGGCTCTGAAGAAAATGAAAAATAATCGAACCCCAGGTGAAGATGGAATAGTATCAGAAGCACTAAAAATTGGAGGAAACATACTACTTGAAAAAATTAAACAACTTTTCAATATCTGCCTTCACAACGCTAATATTCCAACAGACTGGAACAACGCTACTATGATTCTATTACACAAAGCAGGAGACAAAGCCAATTTAGAGAATTACAGACCGATTAGCCTCCTCAGCCATTTATATAAGTTATTTACGCGAATAATAGTTAAGAGAATGGAAAGAAAGTTAGAGACTTATCAACCAAGAGAACAGGCAGGATTCCGAAAAAATTACGGAACAAATGACCATCTACAAAGTATAAAAACCCTGATAGAGAAAGTAGTGGAATACAATAAACCCCTAGTTCTAGTTTTTATCGATTTTCATAAAGCCTTTGATACAGTTGAACTTAGCAAAATATTACAGGCGCTTAAAGAATGCAGGCTAGATTATAGGTATACAAAATTATTACACAAAATATACTTACAGGCAACAACCACTGTCAAATTACATACTAACAGTAATCGCATAAAAATAGAACGGGGGGTTAGACAAGGAGACCCAATGTCACCTAAACTTTTTAATACGGTCTTAGAACATGCTTTCAAGAGTTTGGATTGGATGACAAAGGGAATAAAAATAGATGGAGAATACCTAAACAACTTACGTTTCGCCGATGATATAGTCATAGTAGCTGAGGATCTAGGTATGGCAAGAGAGATGGTACAAGAAATAGTTGTAGCTACAGAAAATGTTGGTTTAAATATAAACATCTCAAAAACAAAAATAATGACAAATTTGGTACCCAACCAGAACATCAGTATTGGTGGGAAGGAAATAGAACTCGTAGATAGATATAAATACCTGGGACATGAAATTACGATTGGCAGGGATAACCAGACTCATGAGCTGAAGAGAAGAATCGGTCTTGGGTGGGCAGCATTTGGAAAACTGAGAGAAACTTTTAAAAGTGAGTTACCCACATGTCTAAAGAGAAAGGTATTCGATCAGTGTGTCCTCCCAGTCTTGACGTACGGATCAGAAACACTTACCTTAACTAAAGCCTCGGCTACCAAACTAAGAGTCACGCAGAGAAGAATGGAGCGGTCAATGTTAGGAATAACTCTGCGAGACAAAATCAGAAACGAAGAAATCAGGAGAAGAACAAAGGTGACTGACGTCATCGAGAGGATAGCCAGGTTGAAGTGGAGATGGGCAGGACACGTAGCCAGAATGACAGATGGGCGATGGACGAAGAGGTTATTGGAATGGAGGCCAAGAGAAGACAAGAGAAGCGTCGGTCGACCGCCTACAAGATGGACTGACGACTTAAGAAAGGTAAATAAAAACTGGATGAGGGCGGCGCAGGATAGATGGGGTTGGAAACGAGGGGAGGAGGCCTATGTTCAGCAGTGGACTTTTGAGGCTGGATGATGATGACAGACGGGTTTAACATTTTACTGGTTATGTTTTTTGTTAAATTATTTTAATGCAAAAAACATATTTCGATGACTTACTGAAAGTACTACTTTTCTAAAAAACACAGTTACTGATCTAGTTTTTCTATATTTATTAAAATAATAGCTATTTATGTACCAAGTCAGTAAAGTTACTCTTTATGGAACGAATCTGATATTATGAGCAGAGCGGGCATAGCGAGCGAGGCGAGTAACAGACGAGTTCGATAAAGAGTCTTTGCTGACGTGGTGTATACAAAATTTTACCGCGAACAGTTTGACATCGGTTTTAACACTTACTTACAATTTACAATTTAAAAACTTTTAAAATTTTAGACGTCACAATAATTTCATGACAGTGATGACAGATAACGTTTGCAAGATGGCCGCTTTCGATTTTTAAACGATAGTTATCAATATTGAATAATTATTAAATCGGTAAAGCTTTAATTTATTTTATATGAACATAATTAAAAATTACTACAGGATCTTAGTGTTTGACATAGATTTCATTGGTAAGGTCGCAAATTGTGTACAATATTTTTAATAAAGACAATAAATTTTAAGTTCACTCAAATCTCGCCATTCGATTACTGCCATCGACCACTTACATTTAATCTCGGTTAATTTGATTAATCGCGACAGGTAAAGTAAATTCTTCTTTTAGTAGAATAAAGTGTTACTTTACTACCGCAAATGAGGGCATCTGAGTACAATAATGAATGACTTTAGTGGCGGTTGGCGATAAAAAACATTATAACAAGAATGGAAGGATTGTTTGTGTGACTTTTTATTCGTGAAAGAAAGTGTGATAAAAATGAAACAAATTAAAGAATCTTGATAAAAATTTATAATTGAGTTTAGCAAAGGGTAAAACAAGAAAAAACTGATAGGCACTAAAATTTGTACAGTATAGCAATGGTAGTCAGTGGCAATATTTTCATCACAAATTGATCCCACTTCGCTTATGTCGTCTTCTACCTCATCAAGTCATTTCAAAAGAGTTTCCTCATAGTCTTTGTCCCCCTATTTGAACTTTTTGACGAACTGGGGAAAATTATGTTTAATGGCGAACTGGGCACATACAGTAACAATTATACGGAAATCACACTTTGAATCTAAATATCTTTCGAATAATAACCTGCCTCAAATTGCCGAATTCAATACTACTAAATAACAACCTAACTTGAAAAATCATAAACGGGTTACCTTCAAAATTTTCTAGGAAGGGAAATCCACTTTCAACAAGCGATGCCGTCTGAGAGACGGTGTGTTAGTGTTTAAGGGTTAAAAATAATTCAGTTGATAAGATACTCTCAATAGATACTATATAATACTATATAAGATACTAAGTAAAGATTTTTTATTCAGTCAATGGTGTGAGCACTGTCAGTTAAACAGTAACGTGTGGCCCAACATTTACACACACATACCTACTGTGGCAAATGTATTATATTTTTCAAAATTTTGGAATACGTTTAAATCGTAGAACAATTTTAACTTTTGATTTTAATACAGATTTCAATCCTCTACAAATATTCTCTCATGACTTTTGATGTAAAATAATTAAGGAAGCAGGAATTCAACAGTTTAGAATTTTACATTGAGTTTCCTATGGCCCGTTTTACGATTCACCGCCCGGTATATATAAGGTTCTGTAGGCCCTACCATTACGGTGTTTTGTCTTTCTTCGAGATAGCGACATAATAGTCTCCCATTACGGTTGGTAGTTCTCTCGAACCAGTTAATCGATCTTGCGTTTCGGTCTTCTGTAATAATGGTGAACTCCTCTGTGTCTGAAATGACCTTTAGGCCTTCATTGAATATTTTATTATGCGCTCTAACATTTGCAGATATGATTTTCAGCATATTATCATTTCCCATTTTGATCCTTACTATGATGACTTTGATATTGACCAGGCCATCTCTGGTGTTAGAAATTCTTGGTGATGTTCAATTCCTTTTTTCAAAATGACCTTCCCTCCTGATGTGTCCCTGTATTCATTTCAGTAGATATCACGGTAGCCCGGAAAGTTTGTTTTTGTTTTTCGTTATCTTCATTTCTTCTAAAGGTATGACGTTAAGTTCGAGTCTGTTGGCCAACTTGTCCAGAGTGTTGACTTTATTTTTCAGCCCTTGTGAATTCGACCACCCTATTCATTTAAATTTATTTAAAAAACATTTAAATCAAATTTAACACTATCACCAGAGCAAGTTTTAGTAAAATGGCAAATACCAAACAGTTGTGTACACCTTTTACATTCAAGACTGTTTCGCTGGTGAAACCCCCTGTTGTTCATTTATTTTTATAAAACCGCTTTTAAACTGATTTAGCCAAAAGTTAATTACGTTAGAGCAAACTCTATTTCCACCTCCGCTTCGGCTCTAAATTACCTCCGGTACGCACCGGCAGTGACAAAATCCTTAACGTAGACAAAGAACCCTGTTAATTTCAGATTTTTTACTGGCAAATCGGGAGTATGAAATAATAATAGAAATTTATGTGAAGCAATTTGCCGCATATCATACACGGAGTAGGTATCTCGTCACGATTGAGCCTCAACCAGAAAACATGTACACAAAGAGCGAGTATTTGCAGTGGCGTAGTAAAAATAAAGTAACATGTTACAAAAGTAACGAAGCTTATTCAATTTAAACACACCTTTGGTCCAGAAAACAATTTATTGGTAAAGACTTCTACAAATAATTACCACTTAAATGAAGGCACATACGCCACTGTTTTACTAAGCAATGTATACCCTGCTTAAAGAATTCCCATGAGCCGTCTAGTTTCAAAACCAGGTAAGTCACTTTTTACAAATTGTTCAGGAAGAAGGAAAAACTTATAACTAGCTTGTTTTCTATTTATTTATTTTTTAAATATTTTATATAAATTGTTCATAGATGAATACATCTTTGACTGTGTTTTCACTTTTGACCAATAATTAGTTTTTGAAAAAAAATATTAAATTTTAGATCTAGCTGGTTTTGAAACAAACTTTAGTAATGTATCTGGTTTTGAAACAAACTGTAGCTGATTTATATGGATTTGAAACCAAAATAATACGAAAACACGTGTTGTCTCAATAACAGCAACAAAGCAACAATATGGCAACAATAACCACACATGCCACACAAAGCTACGTGACGACGTTCGCGCACGATCTCTGCGCTGCGGCTGGCGCAGAATGCCCTCCCCTAAGCGGATCTACCTGGTTTTGTTGCAAACTTTAAGATTTACCTGGTTTTGAAACCAACCTTGACTTTAGCTAATTAATTCGAATAGGATGTACCGGGTGTCCCAATAAGAATGGCTCTCGGCCATATCTCAAAAACCGTTTATAGTAGAGCTTTGCAATAAAAAATTTTATGACAAAAGTTGCCTCAGGAAAAGCCTGGAAATTATTTTCGTAATTGTGGGTCCACCGCTAGAGGGCGTAATTGAATATCAAAAATAAAAAAATCTAAATTTTACAAAATTTTCCTAATGAAGGGGCACTGGAAATCCGATTATTGTATTCTTCATCAAATTCTGCGCATATTTGATTTAACAAGTTTAACTCTACCTTTGCAAATAAGAGGTGGGGGTGAGTGGGAACCTTGTTATGAAAAAATGGCTGTAAGTCCGGTTCTGCTAAATCAAATTTTGAAAACTGGGTCTTGTTGAAGACAGATCTTTTTCTTCAATGTGAGCGTGATAATTTTGAACCATCCTAATAAGTAATAAGCCAGCTGGGAGGCGTTATTTAATTTTTTTCAGAAATCTAGTTTTCTTTGGAAAATATTAAATACAAGTATGCATTTTTAATCCTACTTTATAAAATTAGATTAAATTAACAACAGAATATCGAAAACCGCATGTCGATACCTTTTTTGTATCTCAAGATATCTCGAGAAACGTGTAAATTTTATACATAACTGTTACTATCACCGGTAAACTAAGTTAATGAAAAGTAGTGTGCTGTGGAAAAAAACAAAATAACATTTTCCAGATGTCAACGTATAAAAATATAATTAATTAAAACAACAACATAAAGAGAAACAATACTATTAAAATTAAATATAACACAGAACAAAAAGAACTACTTAGTGACGACTTAAATATTCAAATTGTTGCGCATCATACACTACTCTAGAATACATTATCCAGAGAATACTAAACGCCATTCAAAGCATATCGAGAGCAGAAATTGAGACTGCTGTTCAATCTACTCTTGAAAGAGTAAATGTTTGCAACGAAAATGATGGGCAAAAATTTGAACGTTTATGTCATCACTAAATAGTTGTTTTTATTTCTTTGTAATAGGGCTTTTCAACGCTTCTCATTTGTTTCGAGCCTCTGTCATATGCCATATAATCCGTGTATAATATTAATATACGAGATATGAACGAGGCTCGAAACAAATGAGAAGCGTTGAAAAGACCTAATATACGTTGACAGCTGGAAAATGTTTCTTTGTTGTTTCCATAGCACACTACTTTTAATGAATTATTTCGTTTACCGGTGACAGTAACAGTTATGTTTTTAAATTTACACGTTTTGTAAGATATTTCGGGATAGAAAAAAGGTATTAACATGCGGTTTTCGCTATTCTGTTGCTAATTTTGTCTAATTTTGTAATATGGTATTAGAAATGCATGTTTGTATTTAATATTTTCCAAGGAACACTAGATTTCTGAAGAAAATTAAATAACGCCTTCTAGCTGGCATATTACTCAGTAAGTTGGTTCGAAATCATAACTTTTACATTGACGAAAAAGATCTTCCTTGAACAAGACCAAGTTTGCAAAATTTGATTAAGCAGAACCGGACTCACAGCCAGTTTTTAATAACAAGGTTCCCACTCACCCCCACCTCTTATTTCCAAAGGTAGACCTAAACTTGTTAAATCAAATATGCGTAGAATTTTATGAAGAATACGACGATCGGATTTCCAGTGCCCCTTCATTAGGAAAATTTTGTAAAATTTAGATTTTTTAATTTTTGATATTCAATTACGCCCTCTAGCGGTGGTTCCACAATTATGAAAATAATTTCCAGGCTTTTCCTGAGGCAACTTTTGTTATAAAATTTTTTATTTCAAAGCTCTACTATAAACGGTTCCTGAGATATGGCCGAGAGCCATTCTTATTGGGACACCCGGTACAGTGTGTCCATAAAGTAACGCATAAATTCGTTAGTTCGTAAACCAACGACTTTAAGGAAAAATCCCGAAACAGGTCGATTTTTATTTTTAAATTACGATTTTTGGCATATATATCTTGCTAGTGACGTCATCCATCTGGGCGGGATGACGTAATCGATGATTTTTTTTTAATGGGAATAGGGGTCATATGATAGCTCATTTACAAGGGTATTCAATTCTCTATCCAATAATATAAACATTAACATACGTACTCATACAGGGTGTTCAAAAAACATTTTTTTAATTAAAATAAATGAGACAAAAAGAAGAATATATGTAATTTATTTTAATTCAAAATGCATTTTACTACTGTCAGTAAAGAGAAAAAAATTTTGTTTGACAAATAAACATTGATTTTCGTTTAAACGAAATGTTCAAACTGCCAAGAGACAGGTGGGTGGCAGCTTTAACATTGAATTTAAGCGAAAAACAATATTTATTTGTCAAATAAACATTTATTTCCTGTTTTCTGACAACAGTAAAACGTATTTTGATTTAAATAAATTACATATATTCTTCTTTTTTTCTCAATTATTTTAATTTAAAAAAATGTTTTTTTGAACACCTTGTATAAATAAATATGTTAATGTTTATATTAGTGAATAGAGAATTGAATGCCCTTTCAAATGAGCTATCAGATGACCCCTATTCTCATTTAAAAAAACATCGATTACGTCATCATGCCCAGATGGATGATGTCAGTAGTATGATATATATGACAAAAAATCGGAATTTAAAAATAAAAATCGACTTGTTTCGGGATTTTTCCTTAATATCGCCGGTTGACGAAATAATGAATTTATGCGTTACTTTATGGACTCACTGTATATTGTTTTGAACATTCTTACTTGGCACACATATGGATCCGCATTTTAACTCAATAAAAATAACATAAAAATAAAATCTGAAAAGAATGGATGTACCTGGTTTTGAAGATAGACGGCTCGCATGGCTGTTGCAAGAATTCTTTTAAGGCATTTTGAACTTCTTTGTCCGACTGAAAACTATTACTTTTATGTGCCTTTTTTCAGTGACGCAAAGATGTGAAAATCACAACGCGATAATTTTTTTCTGGAATTGCTTTTATTGAAATTCGACGATTTTCTCCAGTCAAGTCTTCCACAATTTCCGCATTCCTGTCTACTGATATTTTATCTAATGCAGCTGATCGTAGCTTATCATTCTCTCTTCCTTCCACACTTAAATTTTCGACACCATTGCTTTACAGTTGGATACACAAAACATGCATTTCTATGCACTACTTGAATTTGCAAACCTTCATCACACAAGAATAAATTTAAATGACCGCACAATGACTATATTTGACATAAAGGTATATATTAACATAGAGTGAGCCTATCCTCCGCGCTTCCTGAAGACAAGGTCTCTTGGATTGTTTTGCGGTATCTCTTTCTAGCACATTGCATCAAGAAACTTAGATGACATTAAGTGTGAGTATAGGTACGGAAGGGGAGGACTACTGTAGCAGCCTTACTATGCGTAAGAGTGAAACAGCACTGAGCCAAATAAAAAAGATGGTGTCGTCACTTCGCTCTGAATGACACTCTGTCAATGTTAATATATAAGTCCATGATGTTTGGACGGACTGTTAACAAAATATGTCATTTCTAAGTCACAATATTTAAAAATCAAAGTAAATAACATTGTAAAACTGGTTGACAGCTGATCACTACTACTTCCAGGGATAACTTGACTAAAGATTCGTTTTAATTGAACAAGCGTATACATTTGTAAATTTAAGGAAAATTTTTAGTCAGTGTACCTATAGATCTGAATTATACGTAATATTTCAAAAATCTCTGTCCACTAATATAATCCTTTTATTTGCAATACGACTGTTATCAACTGATGTGTCTCTTGTGTAAGACGAAAAATAAAGTGACAAGTATCAAAATATAGATACAGGACTTAAGTGTACCAATGGAAGTACACCTGTGTTATCATAAATAACTATTATATCACACAGACACCTGAAAAACTTTCCTAAATATTGAGATAATATCGCAGTCAAACCGTTTCATTAAATATCCTTTCATTTATTATCTGGCACAAAGTTGCCATTTGCAAACAAATTCTCAATGGACAGTGTATTAACCCAGAGGTTATATTAGTAAAAGCCTACATACATCTTGAGACTTATTATTATCCTCCTGAGATTTATCACTCTCTATGTACATGGGCGTCCATATATAATAAAATGGAAGATTGGATTTGGATGTTCTGAATAAATTTGAAAAGAGTTACCATATTTAATTTTTTATATTAATGTGAATACAAATAATTTTTAGAATTTCCAAATTTAGAATTTTACAAATAATTTTTTAGATTTTCCCTTTCTTTCTGCATCATTTAGTAAAAGAATCACAGGTTTCAATTTTCCGAAAGTTATTTCCAATGAAATAAACTACCTCTTCCTTGGACCATAAAACTCCCCAAATGTAATACAAATCTTCTACTGTATCCTAAATCTGATACTTCACCACATATAATTCTACAATGGTTTCAAGAGATTAAAGACAAGTACAAAAGGTATTACCAAATATATACAGATGCGTCAAAAACTTCTGAAATGGAAACGGTAGGCGCAGCTTTCGTTGACGAAACAATTAAACATAAGTTCCAGCTACCTAAGGAGTACTCCATATATTCCGTCGAATTGTATGCCATATCTAAAGCCCTACAATATCAAACCAGTCCAAATTGGAAGCAGTCATTTTCACAGATTCTTTAAGCACAGTACAAGGAATATTAAGGGTTTACCCAAACCACCCAATACTATGCCAAATTAAAATTGATCTAGAAGAACTTTACAGTAAGAATAAACGGGTAGAATTTGTTTCGATTCCATCTAATGTAGACATAAAAGGTTATGAAAAAGCTGCTCGGGAAGCTAATGAAGCCTGCTATACGAACAGACCAGATAAAGAGCTCCTAGAAATTCCTCATTCCGACATTCAAAACATCATCAAAGAATTTTCAATGAGAATATGGCTCGAAAGATGGAAAAAACTTGACGATAACAAACTACAACCCATCAACTCAAATTTGTCACCAAAAGGGATAATGCCACAAAAACGACGAGATCAAGTAATACAACACCGCTTGAGAATAGGACATACCAGGTTAACCCACCAGTACCTAATGAAGAAAGAACAACAAAAACTGTGCTATGTTTGTAATATTCCTCTGACAATCGAACACATTATTGTTAGTTGCCCACTCTATCACCTGGAATGACTTCAAGGTGATTTACCAAGTGATCTGAAAAGTGCTCTGAACTATAGTAAATGTGATAAAGTGACTAAGTTTCTAAAACTAACTAAATTTTACAATCTAATATAAAAATAAGGTTAAGTTCTCAATTGTAATTAGTTGTTATAAGCAAACATCTGATTTTATGTACAACTCTTCCCCGCCAATAACCTTTCATGGTTGACGAGGTTTACTTAATAAAAAAAATAATTTTTAAACTAAATTCGCTCAGCCGAGATTCATTTTGACACATTCATAGTAAGTAGGAAACATACACCACAAAAATTCCTACCTTACATTAATAACTGCTCAAATCAACTTAATTTTTCATTAAAAAAAGAAGAATTAGTGGAAATAGTGGGTATGTATACTAAACTAACAAAATTTTGTGGAATTTAATTCTTCAAAATATTTTTATTTTTACAATAAATAATTTTCTTATTTGTTATCAATATACAGTGCTAGTCAAAAGTCCGTACCCCCCTCGTATCTTTTGAACGGTTGTACCTATAATAGTGAAATTTGGAAAAAGGAAATAAACAGACGTAAGCTTCTTAATTAGTCATGTCAGGTGACGTAATAGTGACATATGACTTTACAGCGCCACTGTTACAGATAATTTTAAATGAGACCTTATGGCAAGTGATACCTCTTTTGAAAGGTATTGAAAATACCTATTCAATCATACCAATTTTGTTTGAGTCTAAGCTAACTTTGATAAATAAATGAAATAAATATAAAATTGTAGTTTCGTATTTAATTAATAAAAATTCAAAATTCCGCATATTATGATTACTTGTCAAAAAGATTGACGTTGACGTAAAAACTACTAGACAATTGAAAACCGTCAAATTTTTTGACAAGAAAACCATAGGCGGACATTTGAATTTTTATTAGTTAAATGCGAAACTACAATATTATATTTATTTAATTTATTCACCAAAATCAAAATCAGCATAAACCCAAAAAAATGGTATGACTGAATAGATATTTTGAATACCGTTTAAACGAGGTATCACTTGCCATAAGGTCCTATTTAAAATTATCGGTCACAGTGGCTCTGTAACGTCATCTGTCACTATTGCGTCACCTGTCATGACTAGTTAAGGAGCTTACGTCCGTTTATTTCCTCCCTCCAAATTTCACTATTTTAGATATAACCGTTCAAAAGATACGAGGGGGGGGGGTACGGACTTTTGACTAGCACTGTAATATTTATATTATATTATATACTCAAATTCCCTT
Source organism: Diabrotica virgifera virgifera (assembly GCF_917563875.1). Classification (NCBI taxonomy): domain Eukaryota; kingdom Metazoa; phylum Arthropoda; class Insecta; order Coleoptera; family Chrysomelidae; genus Diabrotica; species Diabrotica virgifera. The sequence goes on from NC_065446.1 coordinate 221,539,817, forward strand.
CTACCCTATTGGTGTCGCGATTACAATAATAATTTAGATATTGTGTACAAATTTACGTCACTGATTTTTATTTTGTGCCAAGACGTTTGCTTCTTTCCAGGATTGTCCTCTTTTGTGCAGAATTTTTTCAATAGCTTGGTGCCATGTTTCTGTTGGTCTTCCTACCTTCCCCTTGTTATTTAATCTCACTCCCCAAATCATTTTTACTGGTTTTCTATCGTCTTTGTAAATGTCCCCACCAGCTGATTTGCCTTTTTTCTATGAATTCTAAGATTGACTCCAGATCTTCTCTTATCTGCTCATTTCTTACCCTGTCAAGTCTTGTGACTCCTCTCGTTCGTCTTAGGTGCTTCATTTTCGTCGCTTGCATTCTCCTCTTCTTCCTCTCTGTTAATAGTAGTATACACGATTCGCAACCGAAGTGAGCATGGGTCTATATATTATTTTAAATAGTTTCATTTTTGTACTAGGTGCTGTTTCCTTTTTTCCTATAAAACTTAGGTTTATTGCATAATATGAAATTATTGCTTTCTCTATACGTTTATCGATTTACAAACCTTGTTGACCTGAATCTTCTATTTTTTCACCCAGGTATTCGAAGCATTCTACTTGTCATATATGTATACCGTTGATCTGTATATTCACGTTTCCTTTAATTTCAGCTACTACCATTACTTTTGTTTTTGTTATGTTTAGTTTCATGTCATTTTCTCCTAGTATTTCATTCCACATTTTTTAATTTTCTTGGAGGTCTTTTTCTTTTGCTTCCATGATAACGATGTCGTCTGCAGAAACGCATTCTGCATTTCAATCGGTTGCAAATTTGTGTATCCTACAAATAGGTGTTTTGTTCCCTGACTACATTTTTTAATTACTTCGTCCATAATAGTACCTTCTTTAATGGTAAAATATTGGAAAACCTCTAAATTTTAAAGAACCGCTTGGATTGACATGATATTTGGCATACACAAAGCTAACAAGTCAATAAAAAAAAAGTGATATTGTGCCGATGTGTGCTTTTGCCCTGGGGGTAGGTTTCAGCCCTTCTCGGAGGTGAAAAAATATACGTACAAAGTCCGGAAATGGATAAATTGACTAATTTTAAGTAACTTTGGTTCTATAGAGTTTTTTCATTAAGTCAACAATGTTTGAGTTATTTGCGAGTAAATATGTTAATTTTTCAACAAAATAACCACGCTTTTAGACGGTTTTTCCTAAATAACTCAAAAAGTAAGTATGTTGTCGAAAAAAACATTCTTAGCAAAAATGTAGCCTGTAAAAAAATTAAAAAATGTTGTATATATTAGGTCTCTATACCTAGGAGAAGCAAACTCTTTAAAAAAGCTTCTTTTTGTTTTATAAAAAAATTTCTAGCATCAAAAGTAAACAAGTTATGCTCAAAATGAAGTTAGTCCCTTTTTTTTGATAAAAAATCGAGAAAATCAGCTCCTAATTAGTATCTCAAATGAACTTAATCGTTACCACTTCACAAGTTTCTTTACTCGAGTATGTATTGTTTATATGATCTGTAAGTTTCATCGGTTCAAAGTCCTTATTTTTGAAAGGGTTGTAGTTAAAAGAGCTTGAACGAGTCACTGATCACGAGTGTATGCAAAATTAGAAACACCAAATCTTAATCAATTTTTGTCTTACAGAAAACCAAAAAATACAAGATATTCAGAAAAGCAGTGCTGACCTTTTTTTGTTTTTAAGTTATTTTGAAAAAAATTATTTTTTTTCAAAATTAAAAATTTTAAAAATTTTAATTTAAAACCAAATTTTTTCAAAAATAAGCACTTTGAATCGATGAAACTTACAGATCATAATATAAACACAACATAAGTAGGTAAAATAATTTGTAAAGCGGTAACGATTAATTTCATTTAGGTTGCTAATTAGGGGGTGATCTTTCTGATCCTTTTTTTGACAAAACAAAAGGGACCAACTTTATTTTGAGCGTAACTTGCTTACATTTGATGCTAGAAACTTGTTAAACTTGATAAAAACAGAAATAAAGCATTTTTGAACACTTTAAAAAAGTTATAATAGGTTTTCTCCAAAAAGTGCTTAATTTTTTGGATATTTCACGTTGAAATATTCCATTTGAAATTTGGCGAATATAAACATCTTTTTCATTGGCTGTAAGTACCTCTGGTTTTGCGAGGCCCAAAGACCTCAAGCGTACACCATTTTTTTAAATTTTTTACAAGCTATATTTTTGCTAAGATTTATTTTTCTAAGAAAAACCGTCTAAAAACGTGGTTATTTTGTTGAAAAATGAACATGTTCACTCGCATATAACTCGAAAAGTGTTGACGTGGCGAAAAAGCTCTGTGGCACAAAAGTTACTTGAAATTAGTCAGTTTATCCATTTCCGGTCTTATTTTGGACATATATTTTTTCACCCCCAAGAGGGAGTTAAAGTGAAAGCCATCTCCAGGTCAAAAGCACACATCGGCACAATATCACTTTTTTATTTGTCATGTTAGCTATGCGTATGCCAAATTTCATGTCAATCAAAGCGGTTCCTTAAGATTTACAGCATAAAAGAATGTACTATAAGTAACGTAAACAATGTCGGACTTAGTCCCCCTCCCTGTCTTAGACCATCTTTTGTTATAAAATTTTCTGACTTGAGGTTTATAGTTCTATGTAATAAAATTCGTCGTATTTTTATATAGACATTCGATATTCTTTCTTAGTTTGGTTATTATTCCTCTTTGATCCAGGAGTAATCATATTTTTGCCGAGGAACTAGAGGAACCGAGGAACAATCCCCTTCCCTGGTCTTCCTATCCTACTCCTAATCTTCCTTTTTTGCTACTCCACGCATCTACCTAAATAAAAATTACTATAAAGATGCACTAAAAATAAACAAATCATGACACGTTGAATGTTACTAGGAGCCCTCCCGAATCATAATTTGGGATTTACAATGTATTGTTGTAGAATTTTTGTTTTTAAGAAATTCAAAAAAAAAAAATTTATATCAATAGACCATAAGACCACAGTTTTCCATCACCCTGTATATGACCAAAATTGTATAGAATTTAATTTAGCTATTAAACAAGTGTTTCGGAAAAATGAAAACGATTAGTGATAATGATTCGACGAAATGGACAGGACATTAACAAACAATTAGGCATTCCAAATCACGTGATATAATATGGCTGCTGGATGGCGAAACTGTCATCCATAGGCGTATCCAATGTTTAAACCACTTCATATTTAATTTGCTATCACAATTTCACAAATTTCGCTACACAATTAACAAAAAAACAAAACCAAACCGGATATTCTTTGCAAATTTGTCAATATTCAATGTAAACATTAGATACGCCATGATCACCCCCCTTAACTATGTCTATGTCCATGTCAGTTTAGCCATCCACCGGCCACCACTGACAGTTCATTGGAATCCCTAATTCGGTGATTAGAAAGTGGACAGAGCGTTGACGGGAACACTGACGTTTTTAAGATCTTTCCGGGAAGGTTTGTAATTTGATAAACAAATTGTATTAGTTTTTAGATTTTAAAGTAGAAAGTAGAAAAGAACTAATTATGATATTTCTTGAAATTTGACAAATTGGAAAAGTTATGTGGAAGAATATTTAGTTTCTCAAGAAATAAATGGTTTGAGAGAGGTTGTTGTTGATTGGATGGAAAATATCGGGAGTGGGGATAATGAATGCTGGAGTCTGGATTTGAGAGAGAAATAAGGCACTGTGTAATAAGCATCGATATAAGGCAGTCGAGTTTTTAAAGTGTGTAACCAGTGTAGAGTGGTGTGATCAGCCTTTGCGAGCAGAATCAAGTTGAAACCAAATTGTCGACCGGTTGAAGAGTTAATTTTCCTGGTCCGAGGGAGATTCCTTTCTTTTGTCTAGAACGAGTAGCTGATTATTATCTTTTTGTGCGCAAGACATCGAGCAAGGAAAACTGAGTAATAGAATTCGAGCAAGTCTTGTGTGTTTTTCTTGGAAGCAGTTTGACGAGAGGGACTTTTTCGCAACATCCAGAGAGTACGTGTTGGGAGAATCAAGGACGGCGCGATCCAGAAAACGAGGGAGTTAAGAAACAAAAAGGTTAGTCGAATCTTTTGTCTGAATGGAGAAATTTTGTTTATATCAAAACCATATAACGCAGTTAGTCATTTCAATTTTGAGAAATCAATTCAAAATAAGAAAAGTAAAATTCATTCAATTTAGTGAGTAAATAATAAATTAATTAAATATTTTTTTTTGTCAAAACAAGGAGATATATCAGAGTCAGAGTTTAATTTAATAAATTAGAAATTGTTGCAACAAAGTTAAATTTTAATATTTTTTGAATCATATGTACACTGCTTATTTGATAAAAACAATAGATTACATTTATATGATTTTGAGTGTTTTCAATTTCCCTGTTTCCACCCTGGAAGAAGTAAGCAACTAGAAATACTAGAAGCCACAGATCACAGGTATTGTATCCAATACAAAATTAGACCTGAGAATAAAATTGATTAGAAAATTTAATTTGAATTTAGTTGTGTTTTTATATAGACAGTAAATAAAATAATTGAATAATCAATTAAATTAAGAATTTGCTAATCAATCTAAATAAATAAATAAAGTAGAGCATAACAGTATATACATTGTAAATCATGATTTGGGAGTGCTCCTCGTAACACTCAACGTGTCTTTGTTTGTTTATTTCTAGTGCATCTTTATTGTGATTTTAGGATAGTTCATTTTCATTTCCAGTAGATGCATTCGTTGTCCCTCTTTTTAACTTCGGAAATGGGAATGGAAACGTCAAAAATAAACTTATTTTTAAAGTAAAATTGTGGCTTATTTCCAACAAAAATAGTAAATGTTATGTAATAAGTCTATCTTTTTGGTATGTTGTCATCCCCGGCGATAGGCTTTACGCTGGAGGCTCCCGAAGGGAGAGAGATTTGATCCCTTTCCAAAAACTAGAAAATAAGACACACATCAAACATCAAGAAGTGAAAACCAATATGTACCTTTACCAAGTAGTATTCAGAAAATAGTAGATGGCAAGGGTAAATTAAATGGAATCAATCAATTACTTATAGTTAAACTTTGATTTACACGTGCGTATATGAAAATTAGAAAGAAATATGTATTTAAAACTGACCATGTGCTCGTAGATATGGAAGGTTAGGTTAGATACGTAAAAATGATTATAAAAAGCTAGGTATGAAGAACTCACCCCAAGAGAATATTAAAGTTGATGGAAAATAAATCTAATATTCGAATTTCCTGCCTTTAAATAAATTAATTCTTCCCTTCCATTTTCGGTTTGTGTCAAGGAGTAGGGATGAACTGTCACTGTCATATCAGCGAAACACACAACACAGAACATGACATTCAAAATAACGGCTATGGAACACAAGATTATACCAGATGCTAGAATGTAAGATTATGAAGTATGTTCAGTTGATGATTTAAATGTTAGATGAAAAGAGAGTTGCCTATAGAACGGGCGCCAAAAAAGTTTTTAACGAAAAAGCAAGTTATAACGAACACAGAAGATGATTATTAATGAAATATTAAAGAAAATAAAGTAAAATAATTATTTAAAAATAAAACAGCAAAGATGTGTTTGTAACGTTACAATGTCTAACTTTACCATGACCTCTGTAAACTTTAAAATGTATTAATTATCAGTAGTAATTAATAATAAGTAAGAAACAGTACTCAATTATAAACACCTCAAAGTAAAATCCGGCAAATTTATTATAGTTTTGGGTAAATAGGTACTATTGGTTATAACGCCCATATAATACAAACAGAATGTTGTTTCGGCTCATCGTAAAGTAATATGCGATATGTACATTGCCGTCGGCTACAATTGTGCTTTGAATACACTGTTTCTCTAAGTATGTTTATCGTAGGGAAATAGGGGAGATTGGAGTCTATCGGCACACAATAAGATACTTTTCGCTCTACTAATTCTTCTTCTTCTTTTTCTTTACCTGCCATCTCCGCGACGAAGGTTGGCAATCATCATTGCCATTCTCACTTTTGACACTACAGCCCGAAATAGTTCTGTTGAGCTGCATCCAAACCATTCTCTGAGATTTCTCAGCCAGGACATTTTTTTCCTACCTTTGCTGCGCCTTCCTTGAATCTTTCCCTGCATAATTAATTTAAGGAGTTCATATCTGTCACCACTTGTTATATGACCCAATTATTGAAGTTTTCTTATTTTGATGGAATCCAATATCTCCCTGCCATTCTGTATTCTCCTTAGTACTTCCTCATTGGTTATTCTGTCTGTCCAGGAGATTCTCAGCATTCTTCGATACGTCCAAATCTCAAATGCTTCCAATATATTAAAGCGTTGTTTATTGAGAGTCCATGTCTCCACATCATACAAAAGAACAGAAAATACATAACATTTTAGTACTCGCTTTCTAAGATTTAGGCTGAGATCTCTGTGTACTACATAATATTTGTTTCATATTAGTGAATGCACTTCTAGCCTTTTCTATTCTAATTCGGATTTCTTTGGTATAATGGTTTGTTTCACTAATGTTTGTCCCTAAATAGTTATAATTCTGAACTCGTTCTATCGTCTTATTATTTACGTGTAGATTGATGTTTCTAATATTTTTCTTGGATATAACCATGAATTTCGTTTTGTTTATGTTTAGTGACAGAACAGATTCTTCACTCGTCGCAACAACCTTATCGAAAACTCTTTGTAGATCTAATTATTATTTTCTAGGCCTTATATTTTTTATTGATACGCCGTGCTCAGACTCGTATCATCACATCGTGATGTAATTCTTATTCTTCTTACAACGTGTGTATTAAACGTTTCTATTTCAAATAATGTTTTCTTGTTTCCTTACTTATCTATTAGTCTGAATCTAAAGTTACAATATACTAGGCTTATTCAATTAAAACGTATCTATGATCCAGAAAAAATTATCAGTAAACACATCTACAAGCTATTACTACTATATTTAATGCACATATTCCAATGTTCCACCAAGCGATGTATACCCTGTTTAAAGAATTTTTGTGGCTGTAGGTCGGAGCATTCTTTAACGGTATTTTGTATTTATTCGTCCATCCGAAAACGCCATTCTCAGTGGCCCAAAAATGTGAAAATCGTATATCCTCTATTTTTTTTTTTGTAAATTTTTTCAGTTCGGCGACATAAAGGAGAGCATTATCATGTAGAAGAATGACAAGATTTTCTGGACGTTTTGGTCATATTGCTTGATAAACATTGTTTCAAATTCCTTGTAAATGTTTTCGTTAACATGCATTCTAGGTTCCAAAAAATTCACAAGCAAGGGTCCTTCATGGTTGAAAAAACATGTAAACACGACCTTGTCCGCAGAAGGTTGTAATTGGTATGGCCGCACGCTGATTATGTTTGGACGGATTGTTAACAACAATCGCCATTTTGAAGTCATATACTTAAAAGAGTAGTCAAATAAAATTATAGGAACTAATCAGTGGGACGTGTACAAACATAACTAACATTTCAGAATGTCAGTTAAGTGATTACTCTAGGATATTGCCTAGCTACTCTCATGATTTTTATCTTACATATCGTGGGCTTGGTGGAACAACTCACTAAGTCAAAATTTACATGTTTTGAGATCTTTACATATTTTACTAACGCCGGTCTTTTCATCTCCGGATTACTAGTCCATGTGGTGAAACCGCTCCCGCCTGAAAAAAATTCTAATTCAGTTTCTTTGTGGATTCCTATTCAAAAATATCCCCTTTAAACAAATCTGAAGGGTGCCGGGCAGAAATTGTTTAAACAATTTTTTTAAACAAATACAAAAGATCACCTTTTGTTCCTCGAACATATTTTTTTAGATCTTTTGGGTCATTATAAACAAGAAAGGTATCTCAAAATGGACCTAAAGAAAATATTTTCTCAAAAATGGACCTAAAAAATGCGAAAATTTGCATTTTTGAGGCTTAAAAACTCATAATTAGAATAGTATTTTTGAGGTTACCAAGTATTTAAATTGTAGTTTAAACACTCGTTTTCAAGATTCTGAATAGTAATCAGGTATAACTTCAATTTACACAGTTGTTATTTAATTGTTAAATACGCGTGTCCATCCTATTTTTTGCCGGTGCGGCGAGCTTTATTTCAACAATCTCCTATTCTCCTCCGAAAAATATTTTTTCAGATTCTTTGGAATATTCTAAATAAAATAATTTTCTTCTCATTTTTCTCAAAAGTTGATAGTTTTAAAGTTATAAGCGATTTAAAATCCGAAAATGTGTATTTCCGCTTTTTTTCGTATTTTAAACCGCTTATAACTTTAAAACTGTAAACTTTTGAGAAAAATGACAGGAAACCTATTTTATTTAGAATATTCCAAAGAATCTGAAAAAATATTTTTCAGAAAAATACAGCAGATTGTTAAAATAGTGCGCGCCGCACCGGTAAAAAATCGGTTGGAGACGCATATTTAACAATTAAATAATAACAACGGTGTAAATTAAAGTTACGACCGATCACCTTTCAGGATCTTGAAAATGAATGTTTAAACTACATAAGTACTTGGCAACCTCAAAAATACTATTTTAAATATGAGTTTTTAGGCCTACAAAATGCGTATTTTCGCATTTTTTAGATTTTTAATCGGCTGTAACTCGAAAACTATCAATTTGTGAGAAAAATCACAAGATCGCAACTTTCTTGTTAAGAATGACCCAAAAAATCAAAAAAAAAATATGTTCCTGAGGAAAAAAGGTGATCTATTGTATTTGTTTAAAAAAATCATTTAACCTTTAACTACCCGCGCATCGAGCTATGACATAACTTCACGCGTGGCGTACTTTATACGCCACAAGAAAATACACAATAACAGCGGATTTGTTTATTTTTTTTTTGAAAAAATACACTTAGTTGTTTGTTATAAACCTTATTCGGCATCAGTGAATACTTGGAGTTCCTTCTCAGTAAGCCAATTGGGATTTATAACTGGAATTATGGAATAACTGGATTCCATGATTAATAAAATTGCTAATAAAAGATGTTTTGAAATGTGATTTTTTACGGGAGAAAAAGTATTTTTTATAAAGAAAAATATATTTTGTGCCATAATGACTAAAAAACAATTGAAATATGTACTTATATTACTACTTATATTAATATAATTGTGGAGGATATTGTCCACCACCGGAAACAACAAATAATAAATTGTAAATTACGATTTTCCCAGAACGCCGATTATAACGAATTTAAAACCAAATTGTAAAGCACATTCCAGTGATAGGTTAGAGACATAAACAAGGTCAAAAATTAAATTTTTAATTAAATTTGCAGTAGAATTCTTATGTCTGGCGTATAAAATACGCCAGCGCGTGTAGTTAAAGGTTAAAACATATCTGCCCAATAATTCCGCCCGGCACCCTTCATATTTGTTTAAAGGGAAATTTTTTAATAGGAATCCGCAAAGGAACCGAATCAGAAATTTTTTCAGACGGGAGCGGTCTCACCACATGGACTAGTTATTGAAAAGTTTATCTGACAGGTTACATGCTAAACTGTCAGATCAACTTCCCGATAACTAGTTATTCGGAGGTGAAAAGACCGGGCCTTTGTAAAATAAGCAAAGATCTCAAAACATCTAAATTTTGACTTTACATGCAAATCTGTCAGATAAACTTCCCGATAACTAATTATCCGGGGGTGAAAAGACCGGGCAATAAGACCGGTAAAATATGCAAAGATCTCAAAATATGTAAATTTTAGTCCACCATATAAAGTTCTATCCACGGTAGTTGGTTGTAAATAAATTCCTATAGAAGTGAATTATATCATGGGTATTTTGTAATATAAAATAAAAGCTGATATGACCCTGCCAATAGGAGGTGTTTTCTGGAACGGAATAAGTAAATCAATACAGTTAAAGAAATAAATTTAATTCGCATGATACGAATTCTATAGCGGGATAAGATTGTGAAATATGCATTCTGCTGCTGTATTCGTATTTGTGATTTGGCACCATAAAGTAAATAATTATAATTCGAAACCCCAAAGCCCCTTATCCAAATTTTTAGCTTCCTATGTGGCCCCAGGTATCCCCCATCGTAAAAATTGTGTTTTTAGAAAAAAATTCTGGAAAATTCTTTCCTTTAAAAAATCTGAAAAAATTTATGAACTTTATTGTGATACTCAAAAACAACACAATAATTTTTTTCAGGTTTTTGGATGAAAATTGAGCTTAGGAAATTTTTTTAGATTATGTAGGTAATTTTTGGCAGGCCGACTTTTTGATCTCAATTTTGCTCTAAAAAATAAGTGTATTTTTTGGGTAAAACAACGTGTATTCTTAATTTTTTTTCAGATCGCTCAAAAAATCTTTTTTTCACAAATCACATTTTTTGAGATAGGAGACACCTGGGGCCACATAGAAAGATAAAAATTTAGCTAAGGGTGTTTTGGATTATGTTCTTTCTAGTGGCCAATCCCAAATACGAATCTATCCGAGTGCAGATTTTATCATCTCATCCCGCTTTAGCCTTTGTTGATATGAGATGTAAATTTACACTAAAAATCATATTCCTATATTACTTCCACCCTGCTATTTCTAATAACGAGAAGCTAGTAAGTTACTCCAGCTGCAGTAAGCCTCGGTCTCCCCTACATCTACTGTAGTCCCCCGTATTAACTATCTGAAGGAAAATCAGACATGATGTTTGCTCCATAGTTACTGATCGTAAATTTTAAGTGTATTCGAACTACTTGTGTGTGCTACACCAAGAACGTTTGAGGTAATGTTTCTCAAATTAACAAAGCAAATATTGGATTTGACATATCTTAGAATTTCAATTATTTCCATGAAAACACTTCCACGGGTATTGGTATTTTAGATGAAATTGTAGCTGCATAGGGAAATGTACATATATACTTAAAACTTTGTTACATCTTACTGGTAAATTATATCATGTAATTTGGTTTTAAATGTTGTTCTGAAGCTATTTTCTTGTGGCATTTTTACAATTTTAACTACTTAGAATGGGAAATAAGCCACAATATTATTAAAAAATGATTTTTATTAACGTTTCGACGCCCAAATCGGGTGCCGTTGTCAAAATACAAAATACTATTCAATTGTCAAAATACAAAATACTATTCAATAGTATTTTGTATTTTGACAACGGCACCCGATTTGGGAGTCGAAACGTTAATAAAAATCATTTTTTAATAATATTGTGGCTTATTTCCCATTCTAAGTAGTTAAAATTGGTTTTAAATACTACACAACCAATGAATTATGTGCATAATATCTCTTACTTTCCACAAGGAAAAAGTTTTCCTGTAGTTGGTTGTATACCATATATTACAAAACACCATATAATCCTTTATAAAAGGTAAGTATATACAGGCTGTCCCGAAAAGATTGGTAATAAATTATACCACACATTCTGGGGTCAAAAATAGTTCGATTGAACCTAACTTACTTGAGTACAAATGTGCTGATAAAAGAAGTTACAGCCCTTTGAAGTTACAAAATGAAAATCGATTTTTTTCAATATAACGAAAACTATTAGAGATTTTTTATTGAAAATGGACATGTATCATTCTTATGCCAGAAAAATCTTAAAACAAAATTGTAGTGAAATTTGTCCACCCCATAAAAAATTTATGGGGAATTTGTTCCCTTAAACCCCCCAAACTTTTGTGCACATTCCAATTAATTAATTATTGTGGTACCATTAGTTAAACACAACGTTTCCAAAACTTTTTTGCCTCTTAGTATTTTTTCGATAAGCCAGTTTTATCTAGATGTGGCTTCTTTTTAAATATATTTACGTAAAAATTTTATGGTAGTTTTGTTCCTTTAAACCCCCCAAAGGTTTGTGTGCGTTCCAATTAAACTATTATTGTGGTATCATTAGTTAAACACAGTGTTTTTAAAACTTTTGCCTCTTAGTCTTTTTTTTCATAAGTCACCTTTTATCGAGATGTAGCTTCTTTTTCAAAATATACATAAAAATGTAAATTATAAATAAATTTTCAGATTTTTAACAGGTCTCTATAATCGTACTTAACCATATACAAATATGTGGTGGATTCGACAAATATTCAAAATATCTCGATAAACACTGGCTTATCGAAAAAGCCCTAAAAGGAAAAAAGTTTTAAAAACATTGTGTTTAGCTAATGGTGCCACAATAATAATTTAATTGGAACGTACACAAAAGTTTGGGGGGTTTAAGAGAACAAAACCTCCATAAAATTCTTATGGGGTGCACAAATTTTACTTTAATTTTTTTTAAGATGTTGCTGCCATAGAAATGCCACATGTCCATTTTCAATAAAAAATCTGTGAGAGCTTTCGATATATGAACAAAAATCGATTTTCATTTTGTAACTTCAAAGGGCTGTAACTTTTTTGCGTGCACTATTGTATATAGGTAATTGAGGTTCAATCAACCTATTTTTGACTCCAGAATCTGTGGTATAATTTATGACCAATCTTTTCGGGACACCCTGTATATTTAAAATCCCTAAAAAGGGCTACATCACAGAACTAGTTTTCGATTGGTTGACCAATCATCATCAGTGCTTACCTAAAATGAATATAACCTGATAAAATAATGCAAAAGTTTTAAAATTTTAATTACGGTTAAGAAACGTTGTAGGTTATAATCACCTGATCTAACATGCTAACCACCAAAATATAATATTACAAAAATATGCGGGTAAAAACCCTTCAAAAGTAATCCCTCAAGGATACATTGATTAAAAATGCACTTAAGCAGGTTAATTTATTTTATCAGGTTATATTCATTTTAGGTAAGCACTGATGATGATTGGTCAACCAATCGAAAACTAGTTGTGTGATGTAGCCCTTTTTAGGGATTTGAAATATATACCTTTTATAAAGGATTTTTTAATGTTTTTTTATCTCTTACTTTGTATTTCTGTTAAAGTATGACAAATGCATTATAACGCTCTTCTTTTTGGTCGTTTAGAACTAAAGGACGGATGAAGCATATACGTGGTATACTATTTTTATATAAATCGTTCGTCCGTAACAAGTACCTTGCAAGAATAAAAATTACCATACCTGATCATAAAACCAGAATGTCCCAAATGAGTAAGATCAGAGATCCAAAACTTCACACTGACGTTCATTCTCAGATGTTTTACACTCAGAGCAACAGTGGCCTAACCCACAATCCACAATTTTACCAAATAGTTTTTATTATATTAAAGGTATCCCTTATTTAAATATTTTCATATGCGAAGTGGTTCAAGCAACCAATGCTCACCCTCAGGGCTAAAGCACACATCAGCACAATATCACTTTCTATCTCTGACTTGTTAGCTATGTGTATTGTGTATGCCAAATTTCATATCAATCCTATCGGTTCTTTAAAATTTAGAGGTTTTGCAATATTCTACCGTTAGCGAACATACTATACGTGGACAAAGTACGAAATTAATGAAACTGTACTAAATAAAGACCTAAGTGGAAGAAGGAGGTATGTAACATTTTTTTAAATTTTGAGTTTCTTAGTGAATTAAGGTGGTATGTAACTTCACTATCATATGACACTTATACTGTACCTCTTAAAAGCTTAATAAGAGATATTCTGGTAGATGAAGGAGGTATGTAACATATAAACTACGATTCTTGAATGGAAGATAGAGGTATGAAACATTTTTCGTCGTTTTCAGATTTAAATTTTTTATAACTCGAAAACTATTATCTTTTGAGGTAAATTACAACAGACCTTTTTTGTTTCAAATTATCAAAAAACCTAAAATAATGTACCGGGTTGCAAAAATTGATTTTTTATATTTGCTTAATTTTTTTTTAATAAATGTAGCTAAATAACTTCGAAACTATGGCATTTAGGTATAGATAATATTACACGAAAAATAATCAGCATTTCTTAAGGACTTTTAAACGCAAAAATATACAGGTTGTTCCATTTGAAATAAGAAAATTCTTTAGATTTCCAGAAAAACGGAAGTTCTGACAACAATGTAATTGCCACTATTATATCGGCTGCATTAGAAAACCCTTTGTCATCAAAATCTATTAAAAAGTCGTGCAAGCCGTTTCCGAGATAATTGAGGCTTTCCATATATAAAACTCACTCTATATAATATACTCCATTTAATAGTACAAGGCAAGGTAGACGGAAAAAGAAAGGCCAGGTCGAAGAAGAAATCCAGGTCGAAGAAAAAAGGCCAGATCGAAGAAGATAGTCATGACTTAGACACCTGTGAGAATGGTTTAACAGATCCTCTGCATCCCTTTACCGAGCTGCCATCAAAAAAATTACTATAGCCAATTTGATAGCCAACGCACAATAATCGAGCACGGCACATGAAGAAGAAGATTATTTTGTGTTCAATTACATAAATTTCTTTAAAACTGACTATAGAGTATTATTTCATGCCACATACCCCCTTCATCCACTCAGATAAAGGATAGTTATACAAACTAAAATTAATGGAAGAAGACGATATGTACCTACAGATTTTATTTATTTGTAGGAAAAATACTAAAAATAAAAACAAATTATCAACATCATATGTAAAGAGATGCTTATAGCAATATAAATAAAACCAAATAGCACAAACAATATTTTCCTGATAAAAGTAGACGAATAAAAACTTTAATTGTCCATATCTCAAAAGGTAGGGTTTGTAACATACCTCCTTCTTCCACTTAGTTCCACCGTTAAAAGCACTCTTTACCACTCTTTAACCACCGTTAAAAGAACAAAAGAAACTATTCTCTCAATATGTTCAAATCCAGAATATTTCATGTAAGGAATAAAACTAGCCAAACCTCAAAAAGCGGCAAGTCATGCTAACGTGTATGTAGAAATATTAAAACTCCTGGATATAGAAAGCCTAAATATACTACATCAACTGGTTTACAAAGTATATAAAACAGCAACCCTTCCTTAAGAGTGATTGGAATCAGTATTTATTTCCATATTCAAGAAGTGTGAGATCAGAGTGATGCTCCAATTCTAGCCAAATAATACCAAGGAATATACAGAACAAAAGCGATGAACAGTTAGGGTTTCGTCAGGGGTTGGAGACCAGAGGGACTCACTTTAGTCTTTTACAGTTCTACTACAAAAATGCAGAGATTAAACTGAAGATGTTTTTATGCGTTTCATAGATTACAAAAGGGCATTTGAACTTTTACCTTGAATCTTATGATGTATTCAAAAGCGTTTTCAAAAACTTCCAAGAAGGAATTAAAGTTAACGGAAAGTTGATAAATAAATATGTCAAACATGTCTAGGCTGGCACCCCGGAAGGTATTCAACGTCACCTAGGCGGAATAGCAGAAAATATGGGCTCTTGAAGTTGTTGACGGAGGGGATAATTCAAGGAAGTAATGGTCCAGGTAGGACAAGTGGTCATGGTTGGAAAACATCAGAAGGTGAATCGGTCTCGACAGTCAATCCTTATTCAAATCCGTAAAGAATAGAAAAATATTGGTCAGATTGTTTCCAGCCTTCAAAAAAAGAAGATAATTAGCTAATTAGTATGAATAAAGGGAAGCAAATGGCCAAAACCAGTCAAATAGGAACACTAACACATTTTGTACATATACTAGACAACCATAAAAGTGTCGTTTATTATATCTTCCTACAATATGACTCGAACAATCGTCAGAAAAAATTTTTTTTAAAGAAAATCATGGGAGATGCAACAATATAATTTCTAAAGCAAATCAGAAGAACCTAAAAATATAATTTTAGATATACAATATCTGAAACAGTATACAATACCTACATATAGAGTGAGTCCTCACTGTATATTATTGTGTTTGCATTTTATCAGTCAAAAGCAAAATAAAAATTAAATTAAATTTTTTTTAAATAACGCGGGGATATAAATTTGATACACCCTGTATATTGAGTTGTAAATATTTCTTAGAATGTAGTTTGGATGTAAGTGGATTTCTCTTTTAATCAGCTTTCCGATGAACCATTAAAGACTTTTGTGAATAATCAAAGTGAAAATAACGATGTATTTAGATTTAAAATGGAAAAAGATTGTTTAGTTTAGAGGTAATTATCAATTTCTAGAAAAGGGGTTTTATGGAGAAAGTTTGGAATTTTAGTATCTTTGTTTCAACACGAGTAAATATTGTATAGTTCTCAGAAAGTAATTAGGATGATCGGAATAATTTTGAGGGTGACTGTTTTGTTTGTCGAACGGAAAAGCCGATGTCTTTGATTCTTGGCAATGTGGAAGGGGAAAAATGGATTGGATGATTGAGACAGTTTGAAAGAGAAGTCATTATGTTTTTGGCATCGCTGAAGGAGCAGTTCGACGTTTTTCGTGAATAGATAATTAGCAAGTACCAGTGCTGTTTGATAGTGGAGAATAGTGGTGAAAAGTGGAACGAGAGACAGATCAAATCGAGACGAAATACCTCTTTGAGTCTGTATTATTGTGAGAAGGAGAGCAGAGAATTTTTGGAGTTTTGTTTGAATCGAGTACGTGCCAAAAGAGGCCCGGCTTGTTGGAGAATTGGTGCTGGTATGCTGATAGTTTTGAAGCTGGAGAACGGAGAGGGCTTTGATGAGTAGCCTTTAACATAGTCAACGAGGGAGAGCTGTTTTGGGTAACGAGAAGACATCAGAGTGAGTGAAGCAAAAGGTCAGTCAATTTATGTGAAAGAGATTTTTATGTTCGGGAACTAAATTTTTGAGTAAAAAGCATATGAATTAAAATTCCAATATTTCAAAATATAAATAGTAAATATAGGTAATCTTGCGAAGACATAAATTTGTTTGGTTTAGTTTGTTTTACCAAAATCATCGGGAACAAACCGATAAATTGTTTTTTTAACTATAATAAATTTAAGTGGTATAAATTTCATTCGGACATCTGTGTCCACAGGTTTTTAGATTCGATAGATTTCAGAGTATTAATTTGATAAATAAAAGACAATTCTGTATTTTTATTTTAATATTTTGCTTTATTTCTTTTCCCTATTTTATCCCGATTAGGATCAACTCAGAGATACTGAACCCACGAGAGAAGATAAGTATAACGTGAGATAATTTGAATTTTTTTTTATAGTATAAAAAAGGCACCCTGAGATTTTTTATTCAATTTTTAGGTATGATTTGCGACAATTAAATAATTAATCAAATAAATAATAATTAATATAAAATTAATAAGAAGCAGATCATAACAATATATAACACCTAAAGAATAAAAGCTAAACCTAAAATATGACAACCTTTATAGGTGAAAACTCTAATATACACACAACCAAACTTATATGGAATCACCATGTATTTCAAAGCATTATTTATTTAAAAATGGATAACCATTTCCAATTTCGTTGCAACACGAAATTACAGCCGCATCATCATTCCAGTTCAATCAGAGAGTGCAGCAAGCACCTCTACCGGTTTCGAAACTTATTCGTCTCTCATCAGGAGGCACATATGCTGCTCTCTCTGACCCAACTAGAACAAACCCCGGCGTGCAGTCACGGATTGCAACGAGCGAAATGGCAGGGATGCCCTAGCGGCAACCGCTATCAAAAAACTAAGTTTTCAATCTAATAGCACATAAAACAACATCCAGAAATGTTATAAAGGTGCTTGCTACACTCTCTGATTGAACTGGAATGATGATGCGCCTGTAGTTTCGTGTTGCAACGAAATTGAAAATGGTTATTCATTTTTGATTTACATGTTTACTCCCATTGGAGTACGAAGGGAACCATTCTCGTTGGAACTTTACCGCGCTGAGCAGATGGGACGTGAATTATAAATTGTAAAATTCCCTCATCTTCCTTAGTCTCAGCATCCGTTATGTCTTGCAAATTGTAGAAGCCTCGGAGGTGTTACCAGAGAAGGTTCCCATTGTTTTCAGTCTGGTAAGATGTAGAATAACATTTTTGGATGTTGTTTTATGTGCTGTTAGATTGAAAACTTATTTTTTTTCATTATTTATTTCTCTTGAAAAAACTTGATATTGTTGCGAAGAATAAAGGTTTTTATGGAAAATAAACAAATCAATAAGACAATCAGATAGTACAGCTCGGTACGGTATAGGGTATTTGCTTGATTTGCAAATTGAACGAAAACAAATAAATTAACTTTTGCTTTCAAAAACGAAAATATATCTCATGTGGTGTTATAGAACTTACAACGGGGAAAGATTATCTCAGAGGGAGATAGCGGCAGAGCTAAGCGTAACAAAGGCTGTTCTGTCCAAAACCTATGCTAGGTAACAGAAACTAGGAAAGCTCAAAAACAAAGCAAGGGAAAGTCGCCAAAAAGTAATAACGGCTCGCCACGATCGTTTAATTGTCGAATCAGCTGGAAGACACCCAACCATTTCTTACCTGCAGCGCCAAACGCAGCTTTTGAAAGCTAAGGGTGTAACTATTTCAGTTGAAACGATAAGAAGAAGAGTTCGTGCCAAGAAGTATACAGCAGGAGACAGTTATGGGTTCCCGAGTTATCCACCCAGCACAAGATTGATTGTCTAAATTGGTGTCTTTACCACCAAAACTGGAACATTGCGAATTGACAAAATGTGCTATTTTCATAAAAAGTTAGGATTTGTGAAGAATCAGATGACCCACGAAATCGTGTACTTAGAGATCGAGGAAGACAAGCAAGAACGAAAACTGTCAGATCAATTCACAAATATAAAAGGGTAAGTGTAATGTTGTGAAGAGGAATTGTGATCCGTAAAAAAAATCCTTTAATTTTCATCCAATCAACTTTAACTGCTCACAGGTATATTGATAACCTGTAGTTAGGCCCTGGAGAGGTGCAACAGGAGAAAATTTAATTTTCATGCATGATAATGGACCTCCACATATCATTAGAGTGACTAGAGACATAATTGAAGCAGAAGGTATCCCTTGTTTGGAGTGGCCTGCTTGCTCACCCGAGCTTAACCCTATAGTATATTTTTGGGATATGCTTAAAGAGAAATTTGAGCTCGCCGGGATAATCCACAAAACACCGCACGGCTAGTACAAGCTGCTCTTGAAGAATGGAGCAACCTACCACAACAAAATGTTGATAATTTGATTAGAAGCGTGCCCACGCAAACTGAAGCTTGCATAAGGACTAGAGGTGATAACACTGATTACCAAAAAAACAAAAAAAAAATAAAAACAATTTAAACATTAGTAAAATAAGAAAATCTACGGTTTCGTTTTGATTTAAATCTGTCTCCCTCCATCCTCCGATAGTACTATTTCTAGGTCTACCTGTTGTCAAGGAGGCTCTGAGGAAGACAAATTTACACCAACACGACCGTAGTCTCTCGATATCAATTAAAACTATTTATATCGCAGTATGGTTAGAACGCCCTCTAACGGGGAATAAATGAAATGAATTTCGACTCGATTCAAGTTCTCTGTTTAACCCAGTAACCATACTGCGATCTAAATAGTTTTAATTGATATCGAGAGACTACGGTCGTGTTGGTATAAATTTGTCTTCCTCAGAGGATGGAGGGAGACAGATTTAAATCAAAACGAGACCGTAAATTTTCTTATTTTACTAATGTTTAAATTGATTTTATTTTTTTTTTGTTTTTTTTTGGTAATCAATGTTATCACCTCTAGTCCTTATGCAAGCTTCAGTCTGCGCGGGCACGCTTCTAATCAAATTATCAACATTTTGTTGTGGTAGGTTGCTCCATTCTTCAAGAGCAGCTTGTACTAGCCATGCGGTGTTTTGTGGATTATCCCGGCGAGCTCTAATTTTTCTTTTAAGCATATCCCAAAAAAATACTATAGGGTTAAGCTCGGGTGAGCAAGCAGGCCACTCCAAACAAGGGATACCTTCTGCTTCAATGATGTCTCTAGTCACTCTAATGGTATGTGGAGATCCATTATCATGCATGAAAATTAAATTTTCTCCTGTTGCACCTCTCCAGGGCCTAACTACAGGTTATCAGTATACCTGTGAGCAGTTAAAGTTGATTGGATGAAAATTAAAGGATTTTTTTTTACGGATCACAATTCCTCTTCAGAACATTACACTTCCCCTTTTATATTTGTGAATTGATCGGACAGTTTTCGTTCTTGCTTGTCTTCCTCGACCTCTAAGTACACGATTTCGTGGGTCATCTGATTTTACACAAATCCTAACTTTTTATGAAAATAGCACATTTTGTCAATTCGCAATGTTCCAGTTTTGGTGGTAAAGACACCAATTTAGACGATCAATTTTGTGCTGGGTGGATAACTCGGGAACCCATAACTGTCTCCTGCTGTATACTTCTTGGCACGAACTCTTCTTCTTATCGTTTCAACTGAAATAGTTACACCTTTAGCTTTCAAAAGCTGCGTTTGGCGCTGCAGGTAAGAAATGGTTGGGTGTCTTCCAGCTGATTCGACAATTAAACGATCGTGGCGAGCCGTTATTTGAATTCTTGGCGACTTTCCCTTGCTTTGTTTTTGAGCTTTCCTAGTTTCTGTTACCTAGCATAGGTTTTGGACAAAACACCCTTTGTTACGCTTAGCTCTGCCGAATAAGTGAAATGAATTTCGACTCGATTCAAGTTCTCTGTTTAACCCAGTAACCATACTGCGATATAAATAGTTTTAATTGATATCGAGAAACTACGGTCGTGTTTGGTGTAAATTTGCCTTCCTCAGAGCCTCCTTGACAACAGGTAGACCTAGAAATAATACTATCGGAGGATCGAGGGAGACAGATTTAGATCAAAACGGAACCGTAGATTTTCTTATTTTACTAATGCCATACTCTGTATTAGAGTACACAGACTCGTTTCATACGGGTTCTCTGAACCGTAAATTAGAATATTTTGCTAACGGTGCCTTTTGGTATTGTTATACCTGGGTTAAACAGAGAACTTGAATCGAATCGAAATTCATTTCGATTTAAACATTATTCGTTTTACATTGAATTTTTTTGTGCTATTGACTTTAAAACAACTAGTTTCAATTTGTTTGTTAAATACTTTATTGTTTTATTTAATTGTTATGTATGTATTATTAAATTGCTTTAAAATAATTATTGTTTGACTTCGTGTGTTCGTTGTTTTAAATTAGCACGAAATAATAAGAATTATCAGATGATTCCATATAAGTTTGGTTGTTTGTATAACTAATTGACCAAGTTGGAAGTATTTGAGAAAAAACAAGCAAAATTAAAATCCGTTAAGCAATTTCAAAAGTATAAACGTAAATTAAATATGCGCATGTTGTATAGTTAAAACAAACGTTATTATGTGGATTAAATAACTAACTGAATAAGCACCGAAACTAGATAAAGGAAGCCCAAGGCTAGCCAGAATAGAGCAAAATTATATAAAAAAAAAACTTTAATAAAAAATCTCAAACAACTCATAACCGCTTTCGGTCGCTTCAAAGCGATGACGGGAAAATCGCGTGAGATGAAAAAAAATTACAGTGTATGAAACATATGCCATAAATATTTTCCATGCTAATAGTACTATTTGATTATTCTAGTGGAGCGACTTTGTTGAAATTGGAAGCTCAATGAGCTTTGAAACTGTTAAAATGCAAAAAAAAGTTCGGGATACCATAATGTTTGTGCAGAAGTGTTGGACGGTGTAAATGTAAAATGTTTACCAAAGCTAATACAATATTTATATGATACAGGTCAAATATCAGACCACCGACTAAAATCAACATATTAAATCATCATCCAATTTTAAGCAGCACTGTCATTGGAACCTTTGTGGACGACACCGTCATCTTAGGAAATCACTAAGATCCAGTAGAAGCTTTCAACCTCATAAAAATGATTTAGCAAAGCTAGAAAATTAGGTCAAAAAATGGAAAATTAGAATCTAAATCAATCTCTGTCGACTTTACTACAAAAAAACCAGGTTACATCACTATACATGCATAACAAAATTGTTACCAGAAAATAAAAAATTATTAAACAAACTGAAAAGTCCCAGATGCAGAATTCACCAATATAATAAAAATTAAAATGGTAAATAGTTATTTAAAACTGAAACTTTTCTTGTTGAAAGTTCTTTCTGGTACATCCTTAATCTGCGACTTTTACAATTTATAAGACAGCAGACGACGAATATAAAAAAAAAGACTTTACTACAGCGGTTCTCAACCTTTTAGCACTGGCGCCCCCTTTGAACACTGAAGATAGTTCACGCCTCCCCTCCAGTCAATAATCGATTGGTTCAAGTTAGAACAGTGAAATTGTGAAACTGACGATGCTAACTCTACGTTAGCAAAAGCTGGGATGCAAAATAAAAATCCAGATATATTTAAATACGAAAGTTTATTTGATGTCTCGTTAAACTTAACATTGTATATTTATTTGAGAAAATAATAATCAAAAAATCAAATACGCATATAAAGTTGAAAGTCCTATATGAGTGTTTTTGCACTTTCAATGAGAGGATTGGCATTGTCTGTTCTTGATAAGTTTTTCGATATTCGGTTGAAACTGTGCCAGAGCACACCTCAAGTCACTTTCAACGACCAGCCTTGAACGGTATTTTGATTTTATATGCGCCAATGCAGAAAAACCAGATTCGCAAAGATATGTGGATGAAAACTGGACAAATAACTTCGCAGATACTAAAGGCATTTCTGGGTAAACAGGAAAGTAGGTTAACCAAAATTCTTCCAAGTCCATGTTTGCAAAATCTGCTTTTGCTTGTGAAGCATATTTTAGGTCAATTGCCTGCTCTTGAAGGTTAACTGGAAGAATGTCAACTTCAATATGAAAGGGATCTCTTTTCAACTTAAATCCCCAGTTTTCCGAGCTAACATCTGAAAAGTACTATCGAATTTGATTTTTCAGTTCTTCCAAATGCCGTGATATGACGTCTTTCAAATCCGAAACTAGATGTAGTGGAAGGGTTTGAATATCATCGAGGAGGTCGTTCAGTTTAGGAAAAGAGGAAAAGTGTGGCTTGGAACTGTGAAGGCGGCGTTGCCAAAGCGATAATTTTTCTATAGACCCCTTAATTGCATCATAAGTGTTTAAAGGTTTTTACGGTCTTGAAGCTTCAGATTTAGGACACTAAGTGTCTCAAAAAAATCAGACAAATAAGCCAAGTAAAAGATATTTTTATCATCTGTAAATCTTCTGTGAAGATCTTCTTGTTTTGAAGTCATTAACAAAATTTCAACTTCTGACTTTAAATTGAATGAGCTTGCAAGCATATTTCCTTTGGATAACCACCGGACTTCTGTGTGAAACAGGAGGGTTTCCTGATCACTATTAAGTTCTTGACATAGTGCCTGAAAGAGCCTAGTATTTAATGCGTTGGATTTGATATGGTTAACTATTTTAATTTCTAAGTTTAATGTGACGTTGAGAGGTTCAGGTAAAGTCTGACTAGCTAAAGCTTGTCTGTGAATAATGCAGTGAGAACCAATTATCCTAGGGTTCTTCTTTTTTGCCAATTCCATAAATCCAGATCGACATCCTGTCATGGCTTGGGCCCATCAGTACATATGCCAATTACTTTCTCCCATGGAAGTTCATTGATTACTAAAAAATCTTCAAGAGCAGAAAATATGTCAATGGCTTTAGTTGTTGTTTCAAGAGATGTTGAAAACAATATTTCCTCCAGGAACAGTTTTCTGTCAATAAATCGACAGTAAAATAACTGTGCATGCTTTGAATTACCAGTTGTTTCGTCACACTGCAAAGAAAAAAACGGTGAACCTTTTAATTTTTGCAATAGTTGATTTCTCAAATCCAGAGCCATATCATCAATTCTACGTTTTACTGTGTTGATTGAGAGAGAAAATTTTTCTACTTTCTTACAACTGTTTTCACTAAGTACGGTACTACAAGCAGTAAGTAAACAAGGTTTAATTAGTGACTCACCAATAGTATGTGGTTTCTTGTCTTTAACTATCAAAAGTGCTATTTTGTATGATGCTTCCACACCTTTCTCATTTTCAACACGAAAATTTGCAGTAGAGTCAAGTTTCATACGTTTTAGGCTGATTTTTTGGCAATAAAAAATTCTGGGCCTTTATCTTTCAAAGAAGAATGGTTTGTAATTAGATGCCGTTCCAAACGTCCGGGCGCATTGCATCATTACTAAGAACAGCATGGCTGTTGACACACTGAGGTAAATGACTGCCGTTTTTCTCCATAAAAGTAAAACCATACTTGATATAATCGTCTGAATACAATCTTTTCTTTGGAAGTGACTTAGCCATTTTCAAAGCTCTTACACAAAGCAAACACTATTACATAATTCACAAACAATCACTCTGTTATTAAATAACGATTACACTGATTGCTACAAACAGCACACAGACGCTGTCGACTGAGACTGACGCGTGAGACGGAGTCACTGAACTGGAGCCAGGAGTGCTTGCAATACAGTGTTTTAAATATACTTTGCGCTCCTACGATGTTGCCATGCACAAGACTGTCGTGTTTAACTCAGGTTGTGTGTTTGAGTAAAACGATTTTAATCATGTTTAAATAAAGAAATATTTCTAAACAAAATAAAAATACGAAATACAAAATATTTTGTTTTTAAACAAAATATATATTTTTTAATTTTTTTTTTGTTCCCGCACGCCTTCCCTTAAATTCTCTCACGCCCCCAGGGTGGCGCGCCCCCAGGTTGAGAAGCACTGCTCTACTATATGCAGTCACATTTCGTTTTCATTCGTCTAGTAAAAGGACAGAAAAAAACTTCCAAGTACTCAAATCTGAGTAAAGATAGAAAAGTAAAAGATTGTTTTGCTTGCTTTCGATTCAGAGGGATGCACAATCGTTGGACAGCTGATTCTGCCATTGTAGGCTTCCTCAACAGCGTTAGCGTGCAGACCTCTGGATCGAAAACCAGCTAGCCCATCTATTTAACGGAAATTTCAAAGATCATTGAAATCCCCATTGGGACGCAATCCAGCGACATCTCTTAACCCTGCTGTCCCGTTCGAGTCAACTACACAAATGTACTGTTCGGGTCAATATGACCCAACTATGGTTTACGCTCCTTAATCGAAATAAAATAAGCTAATGGTGATAAATAAAACTTTATTAACAAGAAATTATGGTTAATTAAACAAAAATTATATTGCTAATGTAAATTAAACCTTATTAACAAAAATAAAAGGCATTTTTTCTTTCAAAAAAGCCTAGTAACAAATATCTACAAAAACATAATTTAGTTTACAACTGGGACAGTAATAAAAAGAATGGATTTTACAAATATGTTTGTAATATATACAACATAATAATTAGTCATGTTATCGTTTGTAGGGCAAGTTTACAGCTTGCTCGTTTAGCAGGCGGAGTTAGATTGTGCATAGAAGGTTCACTAGCATTTCCATCTTGTCTACTTGTTCCTGCTCGTGTCCTTTTTATCAGTTCGTGAGAGCCTTTAGTTATTGGTATATTTTTTCTGGAAATGATGACTGGTTTCATTAGTTTTTTCCCAATTCCTCCAGAAAAATTCGCCGTTTTCCCAATTTATTGGTATTCCATTGAATATTTATTGACGCCCATAACACGAACCCGTTGTAGGCAGAAATGTCCAGTAGAGTAGAAAAAACAATCATTGGCCAGCGATTTATCTCTTCCGACATGTATACGTGCCAACAAGCTAATCTAGAGTTTCCACTGCTCCCTTATTTGAATTGTAATCTAAAATAATTTGGGGCTTTTTCATTTGATGAAAGTGATGCATGATTCATCGACTCATGATGCAAAGTACTCATAAGAACAACATTTCTATTATTTTTAGGAATATTGTCAACAACAGTGGTATCTTGCATGAAGCAAAACAGACGAGCTAAGAACTTCTTTATTCGCGATTTGTGCTGACAGCTCCGGTGTATTTTACTTATAATCCCCGGCATTGTACCTACTTTGTTTTAGAAGAAATTGTCCTAAATTTTACGATGTAAAAAAGTTATTACACGTAAATTGTAGCCTTCCAAATCACTACTCAAGTCACACATCACACGCATTCCTATATAGATCTGCAATTTTAGGGCATAAGAAGTTTTTCTGTTCATAATTACAAAAGAACCCAGACTTTTGTGCCATATTTCGCTGGCTTGCTTGGAATATACCATTTGAAGGAAGAGCGGCCTCTAAAAGCAACTAGTTGCTTATCGATGGTAACATTTTCATCAGGGTTAAAAAATTTTGGTACATTTTCTACCTATGTTTCATTAATTTCACGTATTGCAGCAAGTTTATCAAAACGTCTCCTATCCTGTCTAGTAATTTTGTTATCAAAACGTATTGTAAAACATATTACTTGCAAACTTTTTGTAAATATATCAAGTGACAAGTGACATTGTTGATTGAAATATACTACGAGCCGTTTCTTCATTCCACAAACTTTTAGTTGATTCACCATGGGACTTATAAACTCGAGCTAGAAATAAAAGACCAATGTATGCTTGGAAACCAACAACTTTATTCATGTCTTTTCTGTTGGTTCCAAAGACATGCTGTCCGTCCATGTTGGTCATATTTATAATTTGGTTTGCAACTTCGTGCAGCTATACTACAGTTTATTTTACAAGTTTTAGCTTGTAGAAACCTATTTTTATTTACAGACGTATCCGGCTGACAAACACACAGGTACTGCCAATATAGAATACTGCCAACTAAACACACATACACAGGTAGTTTTTAACGGTTTAAATACGCGGGTCACATTGACCCGAACGTACCCTAGGTAACAATTTCATTTTTATCAAAAAAATCAGGAAGTTGATTGTTTATCTCATATGCAATTAAAAGACCTCATATTAGGTAATAAAGTCACGAAACACCAAATCGTTACGCCGCGTAATAATTTGTAAAATAAGAAATAAATTATTTTTTGGGTCAAATAGACCCGAACAGGACAGCAGGGTTAAACAAACTGAAAAGTGTCAGATGCAGAATTCATCATTATAATAAAAATTAAAATGATAAATAGTTATTTAAACCTGAAACTTTTCTTGTTGAAAGTTCTTTCTGGTACATCCTTAATCTGCGACTTTTACAATTTATAAGACAGCAGACGACGAATATAGAAAGCAAAAAAGGACTCTATGCAGTCACATTCCGTTTTCATTCGTCTAGAAAAACGACAGAAAGAAACTCCCTAGTACTCAAACCTGAGTAAAGATAGAAAAGTTAAAGATGGTTTTGCTTGCTTTAGATTCATATAATCGTGAACTTGTTCTATTTCATTTTGTCCGATCCTCATTGTGATGTCCTCATCTGTATTTGTTATGATTTTGTTCATGCTGTAATTCATATTAATGCCTATCTTTCCATTTTTTATATCCAGTTTTTTCATCATTTCAAACAATTCTCCCTTTTTATCGGTTATTAATACGATGTCATGAGCGTACCTTAGGCAGTTCAAGCGTTGTCCTCAAATTTTTATACCTTTTTCTTCCCATTCTAATCTTTTAAAAATATCTACCAGAGCATGATTGAAAAATTTCGGTGATCACCCTGTGTCACCCTGTCTCACGTCTCTATTTATTTGTATTGATTTTGTTCCGAAATTGGATTTTTAACAACCTAGAGGACAGGCGGGTTTTAGGAAAAACTTTGGCACTAACGACCACCTACACTGCATAAAAAAAATTATAGAAAAATCTATCGAATAAAACCGACCATTGATCCTGGATTTCGTAGACTTTCGCAAAGCATTTGATACGATAGAAATAACAGCATAATGAGAGCATTGGAGGAAACTCTTATAGATTATCGGTACACCAAACTGAACATATACAATAATGGAACTATGACCGTCCGACTACACAGAAATACCAAATCTATAAAAATCAGAAGGGGAATTAGACAGAGCGACACGTTATCTCTTAAACGCTTTACGACAGTACTTGAACATGCTTTAAACAATTGGAATGGGACTCCAAAAGAATAAATGTCGACGGTGAAAGGCTCTTTCACCTCCGATTCGCAGACGACATAGTTCTTATAACAGACAACTTAAAAGAGATTAGAACTATGCTTACTGAGTTAGATGCCGCCTGTAAAAAAGTTGGTTTAAACACTAATTTTGGAAAGACACAATACATGACAAATCTGGTACCAAGCGAAAATCCAAAAGTCGACGTCAACGAAATAGCATTGGTCCATAAATATAAATACTTAGGGCATGAACTCAAAATTGCCAGGGACAATCAAACTGCCGAATTACAGAGAAGGATCACCTTAGCATGGGCCGCATATGGAGCTCTATCAGACATCTTCAAGAGCAACTTGCCAAATTATTTGAAAAGGAAGACGTTCAACCAATGTGTGCTTCCAGTCATGACTTACAGCGCCGAAACATTATCGTTAACCCAGGCCAGAGCAACGAAATTTAGAGTGGCCCAAAGAAGAATGGAACGGTCACTACTTGGACTGACTCTCAGAGACAGGAAGAAATCAGAAGAAGGACAGGCGTCACAGATGTCATAGAGCGAGTAGCATGGCTGAAGTGGAAATGGGCAGGTCATGTAGCCAGAAAGAAGGACGGGAGGTGGACCCAAAAAATTACAGTGCGGAGACCAAGGGAAGAGAGAAGAAGTAGAGGTAGACCACCTACACGATGGAGAGACGACGTCAAAAGGATTGCTGGGAGTTGGTTGCAGAAAGCCCAAGATCGACAAAAGTGGAAGAAATTAGGGGAGGCCTATGTTCAACTTTGGATGTAGAAGGTTGGATGATGGTGATGTGTTCCTTAATATACTTTAATTGTTGTTTTGGCTTCCTTATTTATATTGGCTATTAGGTCTGTACATCTGTGGTGAATTCTGCTGTTATTCAAAGAACTTTTTACTGCCAAATGTTCGACACTCTCGAAAGCTTCGAAATCTATGAACGCTATATATAGAGAAATGTGATATTCATTTGCTTTTCTTATAAGGATTTTCATACTTAATAAATGATCACTTGTGCTAAATCTCTTTCTAAAACCAGCTTGTTCTTTCGACAGTTATCTGTCGAATTTTATCACCGATCTATTGGTTAAAATTTTTGTTAAGGGTTTTTTTAGGAGTTAGGAGATTGTAGTGCATAGAAAATGAAAAATGTGCTACTCGGAAAATATATATTATTATACAAAAAATATATGTACTTACATCGCCCTCGCAAAAAATAAGTTAATATTAATGTTATTCCATGAAAAAATTATATTCGTGCAATATTCTGTATTATTATTCAGTTATATAATGTGTTATTAAATTTGCCAGTACTTAGTATGATCCATATCTAGCTCAAAGAGTTTATACAAACTTTCAGAAACGTGTTGAAATGTTAAATGCTTTGAAACAACAACTTCATGGAAAGCCATTGTTTATCGTAACCTGCTACTAACTACTTGTATGTATGTTAAGCCATTCTAGTCGAGAGAATAGCGAGTTTCGTATCTTTTCAAAGAGTTTCACCGCAGTTCTCGAGTTACAATTATACGTCTGAGATAAAATAATATATTTCGCTTTAATGTCACAATGTATCCACAAACATCTAAATCAAATAATGTTAATATACCGCTACAGCCTGTTGACTCAACTGCTTCCAGCAAAATATTGAAAACGTATGTAGAGTATTATGTAGTTTCGCTTTTCACGTAACTTTTTTAAACTTCCTTTATGTATTGAAATCTGTTGTCTGTTATTAATATAATAATAAACAATATTAGACTAAGAGCCGGTATAGGTGAAATTTTCTAATCATTTTAGGCACAATAAGACCCTATAACTTAAATAGTAGAACCTAAAAGAAAACGTTTGAACACTGTGCCGTAACTTTTTAGTGGCACATGAGTCGACAGTGGCGCATTAAACTTTTCACTTATGGAAGGGATAAATAATTTAAGAGGTACCCTCCCTCACTCCCAGAATTTAATTTTTTTGATTTTTTTAAGTTCTATTTGATTCAACAATTAGGCTCAGCGTAATTTTATCCCGCCACCTTCTTCCCCCTTCTCTCACTATCAAAAAATTAATTTTTCGTTTTTATTTTTTTTAGGTGGGATGCAATCAATTTTAAAATTTCAAAAAATTCATAGGCATATTTGATTATTTTCCAAAACATATCTATTTTTTATAGATCAATAGATTGAGTATACATAACCTTAAAAAAAATTTAAAATATTTTTTTTTAAAAAAGCGTTTAACTTTTTTTTGTAGGTAGCTGGAGCACTATTTTTTTATATTCTGTGTGTTTTATCAAACACTATGTTTTAAATTTTTTTCAGATTTTTCAGTAAGATTCGCCACCTTCAAAAATCCAAAAGAACAATTTTATTTGGGTTTTTGGGGGGTTGGACGTGTTTCTCCCATTTATAAATATTCCAAAGGACTCAGTTAGGTACTTTAATGTATATGTAACGTATACAAAAACATTGATTTGATCTATTTTTAAGTCTATAAATAAGGTAAAATGCCCAAAAATCCCCCAAAAATCAGTTTTCTTGATATTTCAAGGGGGCGAACCTTACGGAAAAATCCAAAAAAAATTAAAAACATCGTGTTTGATAAAATACACAAAGTAGAAAAAATAATAGACCTCTAGCCATCTCCATATTGTTATTTTATTAATTAATCACAATCACAGCATTCTATATTTACTGAATATACTTTAATATTAAGTATTTAGCACCGATAAGTTTTATTTATTTAAGACCTTTGTCCCTTTCTTTTTCTTATTCCACATTCCTCGACTATATATAAAATAAAAGAATGCTTCGTTCTTTAATGAGGCGTTACAATTCTATTCTTTTCTGTAATTTATAGCTTGGTGTGTGTCTATGCTGCTGTCATCACTATTTTCCATTTCGTCCTGTCCTTGCGCACCTTGCGCATCTTCTACCTTTTTGAAACTGTACTTATTATCTATACACATAATATTTTATCATCATTAGTTATGACAGTCTTCAGCTCTGTATCCTCATTAGAATTGTCTCCCACTGTCAATATTGCGTTTTCTGCTCGTTAAGGGGAAAGGCACAAAATGTCGCCTGTCAAAATTTTTAATGTGTTTTAAATGTATTAATTTTTTTCGAATCCTGAGAAAACTAATAAGTATTTTTGAACAATTTAAACGCAGAATTAAAAATTACGTTCTTACCGAGGGCCGAAAGTTCCTGAAAACTTCTATAATGTTTATTTTAATAAGTTTCATGGTTGAAAATAAAAGAGAAAATTTAGTGAAATTTTTAGTTGGAAATACTTCATTCAAAAGAAACTTTTTATTTATTCTAAGGAACTTTTGGCCATCGGTAATAACGTAATCTTCCGTTCTGCGTTTAAATTTTTCAAAAATACTTATTAGCTTTCTCAGGTTTCAAAAAAAAAATAAATACATTTAAAACAGAATAAAAATTTTGGCAGGCGATATTTTGCTCCTTTCCCCAGGCTCACATTGTTTCAAGACAATTTCCCAAATAATCTGAAATTTCTCAGGAATTCAGTTTGTGACCCTTACAAATTCAATTCGTCAATTATTTTTCTTTTAATTTTTGTTATATCTTGTTCTTTTACAGTAACTTTCATACCGTTACTATTTTTTACCTCAAAATAATTTAAGGGCCCTATAGTCATAGTCCAATCAACAGCCATTTTCTCGTCGAATTTTGAGAACCAAGATCGATTTCCCTGAAAATTTGGATTTAGGTAGTAATTATAACCTTTGTCAAAATCTACCCTATGACGAACTGCGCTTTCGCCCTGGGGGTGAAAACAACCGCATCTAGGCGATGAGAATTTTTTAATCAAAATAAATATGGAAATCGATATAGTGACCACTTCTGAGTAAATTTTGTTCTATAAAATTTTTTTGCAAAATTGACACTTTCTAATATTTATTTTCGATTGAAACTGTGCATTTCAATTGAAAAAACTCACGTTTTATAACTGTTTTTCATGAATACCTTAAAAAATTTTCATTTAATAGAAAAATTATATAAAAGAAAATTGTAGCTAATAAAAAAATACAGAGATTGGCGTCTGAAACACCTATGTATACCCAATAACGACTGAGTTATTGTTCTTTAAAGAACTGTTAATTTCAAATAACTCATAAATACGTGTGCAATTTTTTGGAAAAACTTAAGACATCATTTAAATTTAATTAAAAAACCTTTCAAATACGCTTTGACCAAAGTTTTTGCATAAGACTTGTCTGACTTATGATGAAAATAAAGTCGCTCTCTGATTTTTTCTCTTTGAAAGGTAAAAATTAAACCCTCGTCGTTACAATCCCAATAGAAATGAATAGCTTCCCACTTGAAATTAATTTTTCTTAGGTATAATTGATACGATTAATGTGATTTGACTGGTTTGGAATGCTTAGTTTGGAAAAAATAGATGAATAAATCGAAAATTACATTTCTAAAATTAAAAAAAATGCATTTTTTTAAAATAAATCTAAAAGTATTCATAATTTGAAAAAATGTTTCAAATATTAATTGTAGAATTTTGTTTACTGAAAACTTTCATTGTTTTGTGTTTTTGTATCATGAATCCTTTTAGGTTTATTTAACCTTTAACTACATGCGCTGGCGTATTTTGTACGCCAGATATAAGAATTCTACTGCAAATATATTTAAAAATTTAATTTTTCACCTTGTTTATCTTTATAACCTATCACTGGAATGTGTTTTACAATTGGTTTTAGTTTAGTTATAATCTGAGTTCTGGGAAGATCGTAATTTACAGTTTATTAATTGTTGTTTCCGGTGGTGGACGGTGGACAATATACGCCACGATTATAGAAATATAAGTAGTAATATAAGTACATCTTTCAATTGTTTTTTAGTCATTATGGCGCAAAATATATTTTTCTTTATAAACAATACTTTTTCTCATGTAAAAAATCACATTTCAAAAAAAATTCTATTAGTCATTTGATTTATCATGGAATCAGATTTCAGTTATAAATCCCAATTGGCTTACTGAGAAGGAACTCCAATCCAAGTATTCGCTGATGCCGGTAAGGTTTATAACAAACAGCTAAGTATGTTTTTTTCAAAAAAAAAAAAATAAACAAATTCGCTGTTTTAAAGTGTATTTTCTTGTGGGGTATAAAGTACGCCACGCGTGTAGTTATGTTATAACTTGATGCGCGGGTAGTTAAAGTTTAAGAAAAAATCACTTTTTTTTAAATTTTAATAATGTCATTTTCGATTTAATTAACTATTTCGTCTAAACTTAGCATTCCAAACCGTTCGAATCACATGGATTGTATTAATTATACCTAAATAAAGTTCATTGCAAGTGGGAAGCTACTCATTACTATCAGGATTGCAAAAACGAGGGTTTAAATTTTACATTTTAAAAAGCAAAAAGCAGAGATCGACTTTATTTTTGTCATAAGTCAGTCAGTTCTTATGCAAAAAAACTTCTGTCATAGCTTATTTGAAAGATTTTTTAATGAACTTTAAGTTTTTCCAAAAAATTGCACCAGATTCGAGTTATTCGAGATTGAAGGTTCTCCATTTCGATGTTCTTCGAAAATAACCATCCTTTAAAAATAAATAACTCAGTCGTTAATGGTGTTTGCTTAGGTCTTTCTGACGCAAATGTCTTTGTTTTTTTATTAGCCGCAATTTTGTTTTAATGATTTTTTTATATAATTAATTTTTTTTAAGTTATTTATGAAAAACGGTTATAAAACGTGAGTTTTTCAACGAAAAATGCATAGTTTAAATCGCAAATAACTTGGAAAATGTCAATTTTGCAAAAAAATTAAAGAACAAAATTTACTCCGAATTGGCCACTATGTCGATTTCCATAGTTATTTTAATTTAAAAAATTTCATCTCCTAGATGTGTTTTTTTTTCACCTCCAGGGTAAAAGCGCAGTTCAGCATAGGGTAGATTTTAAAGAAAAGTGTCAACATAGCTTAAACCCAAATTTTCATTAAAATCGGTGATGATTCTCAAAATTTCACGGTATTATAGTTTTTTAGCGCTGATGAGTGATCTACTATTCTTAAATTACTTGTGACCAACACAAAGCAACTAACAATATGATGAAATTTACCGCAAAATCTCGAGACTTCGGTCTTTCGTAATATCATGTAAATTTTTTTAAACGGATTGTTTTACCCTTCTTTTTTTAAATGCACTGTTAGTAGGAGCTTAATTGTTTTATTTAAGTTCCTAATTTTGAATATTTTGACAATTTTGAACACGGAAGCGATGTTAAATCGCGACAGAACAAACTTTCGTTTAGTACTCCAATTAAACATTTATTCATTTACCTAACTCCAAATAGTTAATTCTCGGTGAGTACATCTCTTATGAAAATCTTATGCAAACATTGTTCGGTGAAGCGGCATGCAAAATTACGGATTTCTGAATTGGGGTGCCATGTAATAATACGTTAAAATTTTCCGTCTTTGTTTGCTTTGAGAAGTTCTCACACTTGCCCATTTTAATAACGTGTACCTCCCTATATGTACAAACGCGTTTGCATTTAGATCGATTTTTAATTTTAATTATTGCACTGGGCTTAATGAAGCATTTACAATTTTAAATTAGTATATAATATAAAAAATTAAATACATATATCTATCTGTATAAAGTTAAGGATATAAACACCGAATAGCGATAAAGGTATTTATTGATAGAACCGACACTAGGGTAATTCTACCCCGGGAGTACTTCTGAACACTGACTAATTACTGATACGCGATTAGCTAAAGACTGATGTAGACTGATGAATGCTCTTTCTCTAGGCCAGATATCTTGGTTTTATAGAAGCTTAAATTGGGTCATTGGTGATACGATGCCCGCGTGATTTGTATATTTAATTAAGGTAAATAATTCTACTTTTGTCAGCACTTTCGTGTCATTTCCAAATTATATTGTTGATAATTGACCAATTTGGATCTAAACTAATAATCTACGTGTGTGAATATAAAAACAAATAAATTCGTGCAATCTACTGGGTGGTATAATTATTCTGTTCAATATCGGATATGAATTCTGAATATTTTTTATTGGACACTATCATATGAAAAATGCCATATATTAACCTATAGCACAGTAAATGAACGGGAAATACGGCTATACCGTGTAATTTTCAGGGGCAACTCTGAATTGCATGAAAATTTGGATTTAGGTTCGTTTTACCCTCCACTTCAAAGTTGAATTTGTGCCGTTGGTTGCTTTTACTTGGGGGATGACAGCCACCCCTTCTTAGGGGTGAAAAACATATTTTCAAGATAAGCCCGGAAATGGATAAATTGACTGATTATAAGCAACTTTCGTTCTATAGAGTTTTTACGTAAGTCAATACTTTTCGAGTTATTTGCGATTGAAAATGTTTATTTTTCGACAAAAAACTACGTTTTCAGACGGTTTTTCGCAAATAACTCTAAAAGTAAATATTTTATCGAAAAAAATATTCTTAGCAAAAGTGTAGCTTATAAAAAAACTAAAAAATCGGTAAAGTCTATAAACCGAGTAAAGGCAAAGTTGTAGCTCATGCAAAATACGTTCTTATTCGTCCAAATCCAAATCGAATATTTCACCGTAAAATAACCAAAAAATGAAGCACTTTTCTGGAAAAAACCGTTTAGACTTTTTTGAAGTATTTAAAAAAAGCTTTATTTTAGTTGTTTATAAAAGATTATAGCCTAAAAACAAGTGAGTTACGCTCAAATGAAAGTGTGCCCCCTTTTTTGGTAAAAAAAAATCATGAAAATATCCCCATGTTTAGCCCCCCAAATGAAATTATTCGTTACCGTTTTACAATAAATTTACTATACTTATCTATTTTTTATGTGGTCTGTCAGTTTCACCGGTTTAAAGTCCTTATTTTTGAAAGGGTTATATCTAGTTGAAAATGCTTGAATGAGTCTCTTAACACCAGTGCATGCAAACTTTGAACAGCCACATCTTAACCAATGTTTGTCTTACAGAAAAACAGAATGAAACTAGCCTATTTATAACAGCAAAATCTATATTTTTTTACTCTTTGAGATTTTTCGTATCACTAATACAATTTAAATTATTTTAAAAAAGGAAATTTTTCCAAAATTTTTAGAAAAATTTTTGTTACTAAAAAACCAATTTTTTTCAAAAATAAGCACTCCAAACCGGTCAAACTTACAGATAGTGTAAACAATATCCATAAATTTAAAGTAAATGGTAAAACGGTAACGATTGATTTTATTTAGGGTGCCAAATAGAGGGAGATTTTCACGATTTTTTTTTACCAAAAAAAGGAACCAAATTTTTTTCGGCGTAACTCGTTAATTTTTGATTCTAAAAACTTGAATAGAAACCAGAAGTAAAGCTTTTTTAAACACTTTAAAAAATCTTAAAAAGTTTTTCTCGAAAATTGCTAAATTTTTCGGTGATTTCACGTTGAAATATTGATTTGGAATTAGACGAATAAGAATGTATTTTTCATGAGATACAGCTTTGCCTTTACTCGGCTTATACACTTTACCTATATACCATTTTTTTAGTTTTTTTTTCATAAATATATGAGCTACAATTTTGCTAAAGAATATTTTTTTTTTTCGATAAAATATATACTTCTTGAGTTATTTGCGAAAAACCGTCTGAAAACGTAGTTTTTTTGTCGAAAAATAAATATTTTCAATCGCAAATAACTCTAAAAGTATTGACTTACATAAAAACTTTATACAAAGAAAGTTGCTTCTAATCATTCAATTTAACCATTTCCGGGCTTATTTTAAACAAGCGTTTTTCCACCCCCCGAGAAGGGGTGACTGTCACCCCCCAAGTAAAAGCAACCAACGACACAAATTCAACTTTGAAGTGGAGGGTAAGTACAACCTAAATCCAAATTTTCATGCAATTCGGAGTTTCACCTGAAAATTACAATCCAAAACGGTCACTAATTTATTGGGCTACTATTAATCATCTCTCTGGCTTTACAACTCTGTGTGGGCGCTAGCATCCTCAAGAATTTCTCTCCAGTCGTTCCTGTTTATCGCCTTCCTACGCCATGCACGTACTCCCATTTTTCTTATATTTATTCCTCTTCTTCTCCTGTCGATAGGTCTATCAAGGAGCGTTTTTTGGTTGTGTCAGTTTGTTCCATCCTCATTACATGCCCTATTCACTTCAGACGTCTTATCTTAATGGTTTTTACGATATTTGGATCTAACAATAAAACACTGAAAAATTATAAAACTATGTGACTACAGCTTTTTCGGAGAATGCCTTTCTCAGGTGATTTATTTTACGTGTTTGCATTTAAATTCTCTAACTGAATATATTGAGGAGTGGGAAGCTGCTTGCCTCAAGTTGACCATTCAGAATTATATCTGCAATTTTCAATTTATTAATTTCCATAGACTCTAATAAAGATAGCTTAGGACCTTTATTATGAATATGAAGAATTTGAAACTATTCAATAAAAGAATGATTATGATCTAGAAGGTGAAGTGCGTATGTAGAATCTGTTTTTCTATTGTTGAAAGCCCTTTTGTGTTCTGTTATCTGTTTGTCAAAAGTTCTGCCAGTTTGACCGATGTAAGTTTTGGGACAGTCACCGCATGTCTGTTTGTAAACACCACTCTGTAATTGCTTTCTCTTTCGGCCCTTATTTGTATTTGCTTAAGTTGTTGCTAGTTCTGAAAGCTGGTGTTGTTCCTTTCTTTTTTATGTATTTGTATACAGACAAGATATCACAAGGACTTATCCCTCGGTAATAATGCAATCATTCATTATGCGTTAAAATTTTTCAAAACTACTTATTCGGTTTCTAAGGATTCGAAAAAAATGAATGCATTTAAATATTATTGGACCAAGATTTTGTGCCTTCGAGAATTTCGATATAAACAATTCATTAATAATTAATTTTATCTGCCTTACTCATGTGATAATTTTGATATATATTATAATATATTTTTTTTACAACCACTTTTGATAAAGAAGACTTTTTCGCTTGTCAATGGCAACGAAAAGTTGCCGTTTACTGAGTACCGTCACTTTATCTCTCTAGCGTGTAAAGTTTGATTTTACGCGCGTTGTCCGTAGCAACCGTATAACCATACAATACAAACACATTGAACATTCAAACTGAAAGATATAAAACTTAATGTTATGACATTATAATGACAGATATAAAATAGTTACAATAAAGTTAATGATTTAAAAATAGTTTCATTTTATTAAGTGATTGTAGAAAAAATGTTGTATGTATTACAAGCGCAAAGTGACATTATTGCTTTCGAGTAACTACGGAACTCCGCTACGCGTCGAGCGGTAACTCTTACTTTCAAGCAATAATGTATCACTTTTTGCTCTTAATACATAAATAACTAGTTAAATAGAGGAAAAGACTAACCTAATCTAATAGTTTTCAATCTAGTAGGATATACAGGGTGTCCCAGACTAATTTAGCCACGCTATATCTCTTAAACGAATAGAGATTTTCGAATGGGACAAAAAGTGGTCTATTCTACTTGTAATGTACTTTAATATGACGTAGAAAAAATCATCCCCTAAATATTCATCCCTTAATTACAACCCTTAACTTTAATTTTTTTAATAGCACCCTGTATATTTTTTTATAGTTTTGGATGTGGTCTTCTATCGCCTATTCAACACATTTTTTGAAAATAAAATCGGTTCGTAATTAACCAAGAAAATATCAGTTTAGTTTTGTTAATTATGTGTCCCAGACTAATTTATCCAGGCTATATTTCTTAAACGATTAGAGATTTTCGAATGGGACAAAAACTGATCTATTACATAATTGTAATACACTTTAATATGGCGTAGAAAAAAAAATTATCCTCTAAATATTCATCCCTTAGTTACAACCCCTAACATTATTTTTTTTTAAATAGCGCCCTGTAAGTTAGGGATGAATTTTTTCTACGTCATATGAAAGTGTATTACAAATGGAATATATCAGTTTTTGTCCCATTCGAAAATCTTTATTCGTTTAAGAAATATAGCCTGGATAAATTAGTCTGGGACACACAATTAACAAAAATAAACTGATAGTTTCTTGGTTATTTACGAACCGATTTTATTTTCAAAAAATGTGTTGAATAGACGATAAAAGACCACATCCAAAACTATAAAAATATAAAGAGTGCTATTAAAAAAATTAAAGTTAGGGGTTGTTACTATGGGATGAATATTTAGCGCATGATTTTTTTGTACGCCATATTGAAGTGTATTACGAGTAGAATATGTCACTTTTTGTCCCATTCGAAAATCTCTATTCGTTTAAGAGATATAGCGTGGCTAAATTAGTCTGGGACACCCTGTATAGTAACATTTTTTGACGTTGGTTTTGTGCTATTAGATTGAAAACTTAGTCTTTTGCTAGCAGTTGCCGCTAAGGCATCCCTGCCATTTCGTTAGTTGCAATCCGTGACTGCACGCCGGGGTTTGTCCTAGTTGGGTCATAGAGAGCAGCCTATGTGTCTCCTGATAAGAGACTAATAAGTTTCGAAACCGGTAGAGGTGCTTGCTGCACTCTCTGATTGAGCTAAAATAATGATGCGGCTGTAATTTCGTGTTGCAACGAAATTGAAAATGGTTATTCATTTTTAATAAAATAGAGGACTTTAAAATGATATTTTATTTTTTTTCAGGTGAGTTCCCGGATTGATTTCGTCATATTATAAAGGTAACTTTTAAATATAAATATTATATTAAGTATGGAGAACGGTAAGGGTTTTATACCGATCGAAGACAATTGTTTGGAGGAGGAGCGGAGCGGAGCGGAGCGTCTGAGATCGGTTATCCTTATCGTTCGACATGCTTATAACGTGTTTTGCACGATTGATACCATTATAAATAATAAAATTAAACATTTTCGTCATATTGACTAGTTTCATTCATTTTATCAAGATAGATACTTTGGTTGTTAGGTAGTAACTAGGGTGCATAACAACAATGGAGAATTGAGTTTTTATTTAGTTGTCAATAATTTTAAATACAATTTTGATTATTATAAATTAAAATATGAGCGAAAGTGAATTTGAAGAAATTGAACGGGCTTGGGAAGAAGGGTGTTCCGCAATTATTCCCGAAAAATCCAAAATCTGTTATCAAAATACCTACAAAAGTTTTAAAAAATGGTGCGAAAGCAAGAATTTAAGAATCGAAGAAAAGACTCTATTGGCATATTTCGTTCAAAGACATATGCAGTTGAAAGCTCCTGGAAGCCTCTGGGTAGAATATTCAATGATTAAATCCACCGTTTTTCTTTATGATGGCATTGATATTTCCAAGTTTTCAACTTTGATTGCGTATTTGAAGAGAAAAAATGTTGGCTATAGGCCTAAGAAAGCGAGCATTATTTTTACACGGGAGCAATTTGAAAAATTTCTGATGGAAGCACCGGATGAAGAATTTCTAGTTCACAAGGTAATATAAGCTAGTATAGGTAAAAGAAATACTCTAATGAAGATTTTTTCATAATTTGTAGGTCGCAATGTTATTGGGAATACCTGGTGCCTGTAGAAGAGAAGAATTATATAATATTACTATGAATGACATCCAACAAACCGATGGTTTAATGATTGTAAAAGTACCCAATACAAAAACGAATATCCAGCGTACTTTTACAGTCGTTAATAAACCAGACGATAAAATTCCATATTTAGAAATTCTGCAAAAGTATATAAAACTTCGTCCATTACAAGTAAAATCAAATCATTTGTTCTTAAGATACGCCAAAGGAAAATGTTGTGCAAAGTAATAGGGAAAGGGACAATCGGGGACTGGCCTTCTCAAATTGCCAAATTCTTAAATTTGCCTAATCCCGAGAACTATACTGGCCGTTCGTTCAGGAGGATATCGGCAACGCTTTTGGCTAATAAAGGTGTTGATGTCCTCGGATTAAAGCGTCATGGAGGTTGGCGTTCATCGACAGTGGCAGAAAGCTATATAGAAGACTCTCTTCAAAATAAAATAGATTTTGCCGAAAAAATATTGTGCAATACTAGTAATACTACTAATGTATGCGATTCTGCAGGAGTTTCTCTTAGAAGTGAAACCACAGCCCAAACAAGTGGGATTTCATTAAATAATTTAACAAATTGTACCATAAGTTTCAATATTAATAAATAATTCGTTAGTTTTCTTTATTCTTTCAAAAAATAAATTAAAATTAAGAGATTTTTTTAACTCGACGGTAAGTGAATTACTTACCGTCGAGTTGGAGTACTTACCGTCGAGTTGGATTACTTACCGTCGAGTTGCTAGTAAATGTCACCTACTGACGTAAAATCTGTCACGGTAAACAGTCAAAAATGATCAATCGTGCAAAAAATAACATTTTCAAATGGAGCAGCTGAATAGCACACGAATATACACATATACTAAGTAACATAAGATGTTTCATGTGCTTACGTGTAATTTATGTCACCTCTTCAAATAAAAAACGAAAAATGGATTTTACGCGGACCTTTAAACTGCAAGTTTCTTTTTGGTAACACTCTATAATTGTAATATTTTTGAAGATCGATATGAACAACTTTGACAATATTAATTTCTTATTAAATGATTACAATACTGTTATACAGGGTGTCCCAAAAGTAGCGGAACGGTCGAATATTTCGCGAACTAAACATCGGATCAAAAAACTGAAAAACACGTTTTCAATCATTTCCAAAAATCTATCCAATGACACCAAACACCAATCCCCACTACACCCCGTGGAGGTGGGGTGGGGGGTAACTTTAAAATCTCAAATGGAAACCCCCAGTTTTTCTTGCAAATTTGGATTTGTTACGTAAAAAACTTTTATTCAAGACATTTTTTCGAACTGTGGATAGATGGCGCTATAATTGGGAAAAACGATCTATCCGGATACCATAGGTAAATTATCTTCTTCTTTAAGTACCGTGCCCAAATTTTTAGGCGTGGGTAGCTTCCATAACAATTTGCCGATATCGTTCTCGATCTTGTGCGGCATGTAACAATTGATCTGCCGATAAGCCAGTCCATTGACGAAGGTTTCGGAGCCATGAATATTTCTTTCGACCAATTCCTCTTTTTCCGTCGATCTTTCCATTGAGTATTAACTGCAGCATCCTGTATCTACTACCTCTCATTATATGCCCCAGATATTCAAGTTTTCTCTTT
This sequence comes from Diabrotica virgifera virgifera, assembly GCF_917563875.1. NCBI lineage: Eukaryota > Metazoa > Arthropoda > Insecta > Coleoptera > Chrysomelidae > Diabrotica > Diabrotica virgifera. The sequence goes on from NC_065446.1 coordinate 221,581,859, forward strand.
TTTATCATCTTATTAAGTCACCTTCGCCTTGACCTACTCTGTTTAAGACTTCTCTGTTAGAAATGCGTTGAACCGAGATATTCTGAGCATTCTACGATATGACCACATCTCAAAGGCTTCTAATTTGTTCATCATGTTAACCTTCATGATCCAAGTTTCACATCCATATAGTAATACAGGGTACACATAACATTTTAGGAACTTGATTCTTAGTTGTAAGTTCAGCTGAGAGTTGCTCAGAATAGATCTAAGTTTCATAAATGCTCCTCTTGCAATTTCTATACGAGTTTTAATTTCTTCATCCGGATTTAGTGTCTCGTTTATCCAACATCCTAGGTATTTAAAATGGTTAACTTTTGTTATTGATTCATCACTGACAATTAGTTGCATAGGGCCGACGCGTCGCGACGTCTTGTTTACTAACCACAAGTAACTTTGTCTTTGTTGCATTTATGTTAAGTCCGTTATTGGAGCATTCTCTAGTGACTCGATCTATAAGGAATTGAAGATCTTCGATGTTTTCAGCCATGATCGCGGTGTCGTCTGCATATCTGATGTTGTTAATAGTTTCACCCCCGATTCGAACTCCACATTGTCCTTCCAAGGCTTCATTAAAAATTATTTCTGAGTATACGTTAAACAAAGTTGGGGATAACACACAACCCTGTCTGACACCTCTTTGAATGCAAATTTTGTCTGTTTCTTTGCCGTCTACCAGAATAGAAGCTTCTTGATTCCAATATAGATGTTGTAAAAGTCTCAGGTATAGGTCAAAAGGTAAATTATAGAAACGGTCTAATATCTCACGAAATACACTTCCAAATGAGAAACCAAAAAACAGATTTTTAATCTTTTTCGAAAACCTATCGAATAACACCAAACATGACCCTCCAATCCACCCCCTGGAGGTGGGGTGGGGGTAACTTTAAATTCTTAAATAGATTTTACCCCCACTTTTTATTGCAGATTCGGATTCGCCATAAAAAAACTGAGCAACATTTATTCGAAACATTTTTTAATAAATCGTATTTTTCCAATTAAAGCGCCATCTATTCAATTCTAAAAAATGTTTCGAATAAATGTTGCTTAATTTTTTGTGACGGATCCCAATCTGTAATAAAAAGTGGGAGTTGCTATTTAAGATTTTAAAGTTACCCCCCACCCCATCCCCAGGGGGTGTTATTCGAAATGTTTTCGAAAAATATTAAAAATTTGTTTTTTAGTTTCTCATTTGGAAGTGTATTTCGTGAGATATTAGACCGTTTCTATAATTTACCTATTATGGTATCAGGATATATGGTATCAGGATAAATCGTTTTTCCCAATTAGAGCGCCATCTATCCACAGTTCGAAAAAATGTCTTGAATAAAAGTTGCTTACTTTAACGTAACGAACTAAAATCTGCAAGAAAAACTGGGGGTTTCTATTTAAGATTTTAAAGTTACCCCCCACCCCACCTCCAGGGGGTGTAGTGGGGGTTGGTGTTTGGTGTCATTGGATAGATTTTTGAAAATGATTGAAAATGCATTTTTCAGTTTTTCGATCCGATATTTAGTTCGCGAAATATTCGACCGTTCCACTACTTTTGGGACACCTTGTACATATAATTCATTATGATACAGCCAGTAGCCTGTAATAAGTAATAAAATAATATACACTAAGCATCAAAATTAACGCACCACCTTAAAAATGGGACATTTTTGATGTCTCGTGTTTCCTAAACCTGTTGTTCAATTTTAGTGATTTTTTAATATCTTATAGCTTTATTCTCAGAGTATATAATGTGATAATATTGTTGCTAAACAGATAAGTGTCATTGTATACTGGGTGTAAGAATGATAGTGTGTTTTTTCCTCAAAGTTTGGAAGACCCTTTGGAATATTATAGCGTATATAAAATATTGAAAATAAAACTAAACTGTAGCTTTAAGCTTTCTTAACATTTTGCTTTTTGATTTATTCGCTTGCGTTGGATAATAAAAAAGTTACGTACTTTAACATCTAGCAACGTTCTTCATCAATTGAGGGTGTTTCTAAATAAGTGCGATAAACTTTAAGGGGTAATTCTGCATGAAATAATAATGACCATTTTCTTCATAAACATATGTCTGCAAATGCTTCGTTTCTGAGATATGGGATGTTGAATTTTTTCTTACACACTGACGATTTATTTATTGCTCTAATACCGGTTGAGATATGCAAATTAAATTAGGTAGGTTTTAATAGGTAGTTGTTGCGCATTTTTTGGCATACAACTAAGAATTTTATATTCGCCATTGGCGTGCATACGGGTAATATGACCAGGTAATATGACCCGTATGCGCGCCAATGGTGAATATAAAATTCTTAATTGTATGTCAAAAATGCGCAATAACTACCTCTTAAAACCTACTAAATTTTATTTGCATATCTCAACCGGTTTTAGAGCAATAAATAAATCGTCAGTTTGTAAGAAAAAATTCAACATCCCGTATCTCGAAAACAAGGGATTTGCGGACGTGTGTTTATAAAGCAAATGGTTATTATTCTTTCATACAGAATTGCCCCTTAAAGTTTGTCGCATTTATTTAGAAACACCCTGTAGTGATGAAGAATGTTGCTAGTTGTTAAAGTACATTTAACTTTTTTATTATCCAACATAAGCGAATGAATAAAAAAAGCCAAATGTTAAGAAAGCCAAATGCTATAGTTTAGTTTTTATTTTACCACAGCTATTTCTCAGTCGGAATTATTATTTTTAATTAGTTGGTTTGATTTAGATGAGCATGAGACATGACAGTTCAAATAAAACACTAGATAACTATAGAGAATATAATGTCAACAAAATTTTAAGTCCCTTTTTACATACAAATATTAATTTTGATTTCAATAGTTTATAAGAACAAAAGTAAGTAATTAATTAAAAAAAAATAAACCAGAACCAGCTGTTTCCTTCACATAAATATAAAGATCATTGTATTTTAGTCCCCTTTTTAGACCCCTTAACCCAATCTAAATTGTACCTTGTTCTTTCTTGTTTTCTCCCATAAAATAAAATAAAATCTATTACCGTCCTTATTTCCTTCAATAAAAAAAATCATTTGCCTGGATAAACACACTGCAATCTTCCTTAAATTTTGTCAAAATGTCATGTCAAATATCGAACTTCTAAATAAATCTGCCAAATTTATTATTTCCAATATACTGAATAAATGTAAATCTGGTAAATAAATGTACTTCTATTACTTCTTTAAACAGGATCGATAAATACATACAATTTTGTACTACCGGAACACCCTTTAACATACAAAAGGGTCTATTACACGACTCTCAGCCTGGCCATCAATAAACATCGAATTAATCTCTAGAGGATTTTCCAAGACAAATCTTTACGTGCCCCAAATTTCCAGCACACCAACGGATACCTCAATGAGAGAATTCCCAGTACATCCCACCAAAGGATTGAAAAAGTACCATTTCAATTAAAAAAACTGGGAATCCAAATCGCCCACCAGGCTTCAAGTGCTTTCTCAAAAATGTTTATTGAAAAGAATGAACGTTGTTGATTTGCTAACAAGGAGTTCAAAACAAAAAACTCTACAACAAAAATCTTCTCTCACTGACTCACACAAAAAGCATATACATCCAAACATACAAATTATACATCCTCCAAGGACAAAATAATCGGTTATAAACAACCAAAACTCAACAAACGTTACTACTAAATTTTCAACCGTAATAACTCCACCTTTCCTTCCGGAAAGAAAATTAAGTTTCTTTGAATTGAATCCCAAAGAAACTTGTTAAAAATACATACTATGTTACACTATCTACATCAGAATCCGATTCAACGTGGCTATCAGAGTTCTGTGGGTGAGGTTTCAAGTCTTTCACATGCCAGTGACCAATAGACTTACCATTATCATTTATTAATTCATATGTACAATAACCAACCTTACGCTTTACTCTAAAAGGTCCAACAAATCTATCAGCAAACTTAGATGTAAAATAATTAGCTTTATCAGAAAGAACATAGTTCTTTTTCCAAACTAAATCATTTTCCTTAAAATGAACATCCCTTCTTCTTAAATTATATCTTTTTCTGGTGTTATCTGAAGCTTCATCAATCCGCTTCTTAACCCAGTCTCTCAACCTATTCATATTTTTAGAACGATCATACACACGTTGTTTATTTTCTTCATTCCCTATTTTTAGATGATATTCACTTCCATGAGTCATCATCTCACAACCAAAATTAATGAAGTATGGTGTTTGACCTGTCACCTCATGTTTGGCAGTTCTAATAGCACAACCTAGTTCAGGTAAATTAACATCCCAAAACCTATGATTATCTTTAACATAAGCCATCAACATGGTTTTCATGATACGATTAATTCGTTCAGTAGGGTTTGGATGAGGGGTAAAATTTGGAGTAAAAAGAAATCTGATTCCAAACTCTTGACAAAAAGATCTTAAAATATTACCTTTGAACTGACTTCCATTATCACATTTTAAGACTCTGGGAACACCAAACAAAAGAAATACATTTTCTTTTAAAATTTTACTTATAGAAGTGGCAGTTGCCTTTCTCAGAGGGAATAAAAGAGGAAATTTACTGAACTTATCAGTAACTACCAAAATCCAAGTATTACCAGCTGAACTTCTGGGCAATGGTCCAAATAAGTCCATACTGATGATCTCCCAAGGTTTTGTGGGTTCGACAGCCTGTCCCATATGTCCTGCAGGACTTTTCTGTTCAGGCTTTGTCCTTAAACAAACCTCACATTTCCTTATATATTTCGTAATGTCCATTTTCATAAAAGGCCAATAGAAAAGGCGAGATACACGATGAAATGTTTTGTAGATACCTAAATGACCTGAAACACAAGAATCATGACACCTCTGAAGTATCTTATCTCGAAAATCTTTTGGAACTACAAGTTTCCAATATTCACAATCATCTCTTAAACTCGGAAAATTTTGATCAATATATTTATACAACTTATTATTTGCTAGTCTCCATCTGACAAATTTTAAAGGATTTTTATTTACATTATTACACATTTTCTTATACCATTTATCACTGGTAGAAGAAAAATCATATTCGTCACATTCGGGGTTTATTGCTTGAACATTACTTATTTCTACAGAATTTATCATATGTACACTATCAACAGGTAGTTCTAAAGCTCGCGAAAGGGTGTCAGGAACTATGTGATCCTTACCTTTGCGATGCAGTACTTCATAGTCAAACTGTTGCAGACGTAAGGCCCATCTACCAAGTCCTCCTTGAGGGTCCTTCAAATTGTCCAACCATAACAACGAGTAGCAATCAGTGATTACGTAGAACTTATAACCATCTAGATAAGCTCGTAAAGTTTCACACGCCCACAAAACACAGAGGCATTCACGCTCAACACTGCTATAGTTTCTCTCGGCTCTATTTAGAGTTCTAGACAAATAACAAATTACATGTTCAGTTTCATCATACTTTTGAGTAAGGACAGCTCCAAGACCATACGCTGACGCATCAGTTTGTACGTAAAAAGGTTTGTCAAAATTAGGACTAGACAAAATAGGTGCTGAGACAAGAGCGTCTTTAATACTCTGAAAAGCTTCCTCACAAGCTTTGTCCCAAACGAACTTCTTGTTCTTTTGTAATAATCTACACAAAGGTGAAATAAGATCTGAATAACTATTTACAAACTTACGATACCATCCTATAACTCCAAGGACTCTTCTGACTTCAGTGACATTGGTGGGTCGTGGAAGATTCACAATGGCCTCTACTTTTGCCGGATCTACAGACAGACCACTAGAGTTAACAACATAACCCAAGTATTTAAGTTCTGACACACAGAAAGAACATTTTTCTTTATTAAGGGTCAAATTGGCTTTTTTCAATCTGGCAAAGATTTCTGTCAAGACTTCGACATGTTTATCGTAAGTTGACGTAGCCAGACATATATCATCTAAGTACACAAAAACATACTCAGAGAGTTCAGGACCTAATAGATTATCTACTAATCTTTGAAACGTAGCTGGAGCGTTGTGCAATCCGAAAGGCATACGACAATACTGGAAAAGTCCACGCCCTGGCACAGTAAACGCCGTGTACTGCTTGCTCTCTTCAGTAAGACCCACCTGCCAATAGGCACTCTTAATGTCCATTGTTGACAAATATCTAGCTCCACCTAACTTACTTAAAATGCTATTTATATAGGGTAAAGGATAAGCATCACGCTCAGTAACACGATTTACTTTCCTAAAATCAACGCAAAAACGCCATTCCCCATTCTTTTTAGGTACCAGCAACACTGGTGAAGACCATCCGCTGTGTGACTGTTCGACAACACCAAGCTTCAGCATTTTCTCCAGCTCCTTGTTGATCATACCCTGCTTAATTGGTGATACCGGATAAAACCTCTGCTTGATTGGTTCTTGTTGACTAACTACAATTTTGTGTTGAACTACATTAGTACAAGTTAATTTGTCTGGGTCGATACTAGAAAAATAAGAATCAACGAGTTCGTTAAGCTGTTTACGTTGCTCTGGTAGAAGTTCAGATTCCGATTGTATCGAATTAACCACTGGAACACTCATAACTTCCGAAGAGAAAAACCACTCTCCTTTTCGTAAATCTAGTACAATACCCATTCGCACCCAGAAATCTACACCTAGTACTAAAGAGTGTCTACACTGTGGCCAAACGAAAACATCAATTACCTTAACAACATCACGAAGTTTTATAGGCACCGAAGCTACACCTAATAAAGGACTCTGACTACCATCCGCAACTCTGCAAGACCCATCTGGAACAGTTTTTAAATGTACACCTAAACTACGTAAAATCTCCCATGTAGGCATATTTACAAAAACTTTATTGGCTCCACAATCCAATAAACCGAATACTGTCTTACCTAAGATATCAACTTCTACATAAGGACATTCACTGTCATTACTCTGTGCTAAAATATAATCTAAAACTAACTTAAATGAATAAAAATTATCACTACCTTCTTCCTTATCGACCGTTAACTGTCCGTTCCGATTCGAGATAGCCCGGTCGTCCACTATCTCCGGTTGCCGTTTCCCGAATTATTTCCAGAATTGTTTCCAGTTCTAGAATTATTATTGTTACGATTCTGTGAATTACATTGAGGACAAGTATTTTTAGTAAAACCTTCCTTGTTACAACCAAAGCATCTAAACACACGTTTTGGCCTCTTACAGTCCTTAACCACGTGACCATACTCATTACAGCGCCAGCATTTAGGTACAAACGCCTCTACTTCTTGTACAACGTGATGACGAGAAGAATTAGCTCTACTACTAGAAGAAGGCTTAAACGACTCAATATTAATTCGAGTTTGCTCAATTTTTCGACACAAGTCAATTAAATCAAAAGGACTCTTTACTTCGACTAAAGTTAATCTTTCCTGATAAAAAGGTAAAATGTTTTTAAGTAACACCTGCATTTTTAAACTGTCCGGAACTGGTGTTGGCATTTGTTCGAACTTACTGGTCATCTTGGCAACAAACATACCAATAGATTCGTTAGATTCCTGAGTAGTATGAAGAATATCCTGCCAGATCTCATCTGCAGAAAGGGTAAATTCTTCCTTCATTAAGCTCACTAAACTATCCCAGTTGCTAGCATAGTGCCTATACAATTTATAAAAACCTAAAGCGTTACCAGTAAATAAATCTCTAGCACAAGAAAATAACTGAATTTTATTTACATTACGTGACCTACAATACTCCTCAACTTCTTCAAGAAAAACAGAAAAATTTTGTGGTTTACCAGAATACTTAATTCCCCACTTATATACAGGTTCTGAAGGAAAATTATTAGATGACAAGGAAACAATGGGATTAACTGTTGAATTCGAAGTTTGATTTGTTTGTTTACTCACATTCGGTGCAGAAATATTTCGAGTAGGGGTAGAATTACCATTAGGATCATTTAAATTAAGACCTGATAAATCAATATGATGATAAAAACTAGGATCAGTAGGCATCTCTACAGAAACAACATTACTAGTTTTCAAAACATTAGACTTAGTAGTATATTCACCTATCAAATCCATCAATTTCTTTAACAATGCAGAACGCTTTGACATTTCATCAGTGTCTGTACTGTGAATACGGTTCAATCTACCTGAAAGATGTGCAAACTTAGTCTCAATCCTTCTTATTTGGTTTGCAGTACCTGTAAAAGCATTAATAATATTCAGAATCTCTTTTAATTTATTTTCACAACTTGTCAACTCAGCAGGAATATCAGGAGGTAAATCAAAGTTAGGGATTTTGCCAAATTTTTCTAAAACAAGGCAACTACGCAAAGTACTCTTTAACTCTTCTACCTTACAATTAGTCAAAATAATACCTCTCATTTGCAACTCAACTTCAAGTTCGTCTTTGACCAAACGGTCAACATCAAGTTTAAACGACATTTTCTTTTAGAGAAATTAAAATACACAAAAAAAATAAGACAAGAAAACCTCTACCTCACTTTAAATAAAAGTACATTTAACTTTTGATTATTAATTTTCAACTTCTGTAACTCTACGTAACCTATGTCTTACTTGAACTATCTAAAAAAAAATAAAAATCTCGGGTGGTTGAAAAGCCCCTTAAGTTGGCCGCCAAAAATGTACCACAGCTATTTCTCAGTCGGAATTATTATTTTTAATTAGTTGGTTTGATTTAGATGAGCATGAGACATGACAGTTCAAATAAAACACTAGATAACTATAGAGAATATAATGTCAACAAAATTTTAAGTCCCTTTTTACATACAAATATTAATTTTGATTTCAATAGTTTATAAGAACAAAAGTAAGTAATTAATTAAAAAAAAATAAACCAGAACCAGCTGTTTCCTTCACATAAATATAAAGATCATTGTATTTTAGTCCCCTTTTTAGACCCCTTAACCCAATCTAAATTGTACCTTGTTCTTTCTTGTTTTCTCCCATAAAATAAAATAAAATCTATTACCGTCCTTATTTCCTTCAATAAAAAAAATCATTTGCCTGGATAAACACACTGCAATCTTCCTTAAATTTTGTCAAAATGTCATGTCAAATATCGAACTTCTAAATAAATCTGCCAAATTTATTATTTCCAATATACTGAATAAATGCAAATCTGGTAAATAAATGTACTTCTATTACTTCTTTAAACAGGATCGATAAATACATACAATTTTGTACTACCGGAACACCCTTTAACATACAAAAGGGTCTATTACACGACTCTCAGCCTGGCCATCAATAAACATCGAATTAATCTCTAGAGGATTTTCCAAGACAAATCTTTACGTGCCCCAAATTTCCAGCACACCAACGGATACCTCAATGAGAGAATTCCCAGTACATCCCACCAAAGGATTGAAAAAGTACCATTTCAATTAAAAAAACTGGGAATCCAAATCGCCGACCAGGCTTCAAGTGCTTTCTCAAAAATGTTTATTGAAAAGAATGAACGTTGTTGATTTGCTAACAAGGCGTTCAAAACAAAAAACTCTACAACAAAAATCTTCTCTCACTGACTCACACAAAAAGCATATACATCCAAACATACAAATTATACATCCTCCAAGGACAAAATAATCGGTTATAAACAACCAAAACTCAACAAACGTTACTACTAAATTTTCAACCGTAATAATTTTAATATTTTATATACGCTAGAATGTTCCACAGGGTGTTCCAAACTTTGAGGAAAAAACACACTATCATTTTTACACCCGGTATTCAATGACACTTATCTGTTTAGCAACGACATTATTACACCGATATTCTTGAAGAATAAAGCTATAACATATTAGAAAAATCACTAAAATCAGACAACAGGTTTAGGAAATACGAGACATCAAAATGTCCCATTTTAAGGTGGTGCGTTAATTTTGATGCTTAGTGTATAATCATTAATACTTTTAATTAAATTTACTTATTTAATTTGTGGTTTTAATATTAGAGAACTTAGAGAATGAATCCATGGCAGACTTTCGAGAACAGTCCTGGTATTTTGGTAATTTGAACTCAATTATAATTTCCCCAATTTTTCTCTGTTAAATTTACCCGAATCACAGTCACTTTTATCATTTATTTCCCGGCCTCAAATTCCCTAAGACCCTTATAAAACTTTGGAAAGTTATGTGTCCAAAACTTGCGGAATATCTATTACAGACGGTCTTTGTCTAAATGAGTTTTTTTATATCTGGCGTCATCATAAAACAACTGCTGAGTTTCTTTTCCCCGAGAAAGGCACTGCTACGCGATATTATCAAATCGTTCATCTACAGTTTTGGTTTTTTCTGGGGTAGATGATATCGTGTTGGCGCTAGTTAGTTGGATTTCCAGTTAAATCATTTAGACTAACTTTTATAAGATGGAAGTGTTCGTGACTTGTATCTTTAAATAAAACCACAGCCACGCAATATTCTGTCAGTAGTATTAGAAAGTATAAGTATAAGCATCCATTTTTATATATGGTGGAGAACAAAATAGGGTATAAAATAAATAAAAAGCACTTTATAAAATATATAGGGTGTAGTGAACCATGTGGTCTATAAAATAAGCCTTATTTTAAGCGGTTAGTGATTCTACCCACATTACCATCCAGAGAGATATAGGCGGAAGAAGAACGCCAGGTCGAAGACGAACGTCATGATTTGAAACTGAGAGAATGATTTAACCCTTGCGGGAACCACCATTTAGTAGAAACAGCGAGGACCAAGGAGGGTTAATAAATGTCCACAGATAAATTAATCAAAAACGTGCTTATTTATTTAAACTAATTTAAAAATAACACTTTTATATTATTCCTAGACGTTAATGGAACAGTTAAAAGATACGAATTTATAATTTACCCGGAGTCTTCGGCTTCAGTGGAATTGACAGCAGATCATCGAAAAAGCTATACTAAAAGATGAAACGGTATATTTGAGATATAAAAAAAGCTTTTGACCTCGTGAATACCATAAATCAGGTAAGAACAGGCAATCTTATTTCCAACAAATTCACGAGTAACTACGGAGTCAGAAAAGGAGGGGTATTGAGCCCCCTACTGTTTATCTGTGTAAAAGACGAAGTAATTAAAAAGTGCTGGCCAAAAGCAAAAAAATATACCATAGGATACAGAAACCTACGACAAATAAAAATCGAAGCCTGTGTATTTGCAGATGATATTGCTATTGTGGCAAGAACTGAAAGAGCTCTGGAGGAGAACATAAGAATCTGGGAGGCAGAATTACAAAATTACAATCTAATAATTAATATGGAAAAAACAAAAGTAATGGCAATATCCAAGAAAGATGTTCACCTAAATATTGAAATCCAAGGCAAAAAATAGAACAGGTAGATATATTTAAATACCTTGGAATAATTTTAAATAAGAAGGGGACACAAGAAGACGAAATTGGAAATAGGATAGAAGCAGCCACAAGAACATATTATCATTCGCTGTACAAAAACTTCTTAACTAAAAAAGAAATAACAAGGAAAACCAAAATTATTTAAAACAATTTACGTACCTATCACTACATATGGAGCAGAGAATTGGGTATTGAACGACAAACAAGAAAAGAGATTGCAAGCCGCGGAAATGAGGTATTTAAGAAAAGTCGTGGAAGCTAGGAGAACCGATAAAAGACGTAGCGAAGATATTAAAAGATAGTTAAAAGTAAAATCATTAAAGGAAAAAATTCATGAAAAGAAATTAAAATGGACTGGGCACTTATTTAGAATGAACGACGGCAGACAGGTTAAAATGACACGGGAAGCGAGGCCGATAGGGAAAAACAGGAGAGGCCGACTAAGGAAAACGTGGAATACCAGTGTGATGAAAACATTGCAGAATAGAGGAAAATCGTGGCAGGAAGCCAAAGAATTAGCTAGGGACCGAAAAAAGTGGCGTAAGTTCGCAGAGAATAACGAGTAAAGAAGACACCTCGACACCTTATGGTACAAAAGGATCATCGATTATGTTTGTATGCAAAAATAACACTTTTATATTATTCTAGACGTTAAGAGGATCGGTACGTATTTTCGGCTGCAATGCTATTTAAATGGGGATTCATTTTTTTCGAATCCTGAGAAAACTAATAAGTATTTTTCAAAAATTTAAACGCAGAATGAAAGATTACGTTATTAGCGAGGGCCGAAAGTCCCTGAGAACTGCTATAATGTTTATTTTAATAAGTTACAGGGATGAAAAACTAAGAGAAAATGTAGTGCGATTTTTAATTGCAAATATCTCATTCGAAAGAAACTTCTTATAATTTTAACTATTTAGAATGGGAAATAAGCCACAATATTATTAAAAAATGATTTTTATTAACGTTTCGACGCCCAAATCGGGTGCCGTTGTCAAAATACAAAATACTATTAATATAAACAAAAATGTTGTTGCTTAGTAAAAAAATTCTTCTAATAATTTATTTAATTTGACTCATTTATATCGGCAATTCAGATACATATGATACATTTTAAAGTAGAAGACTTTAAAATGATATTGCCAATATTTATGAGTTGCGTTCCTGGGACGACTTTACTGAAAGATAGTTCATTCATTCTAAATAGTTAAAATTGTAAAAATGCCACAAGAAAATAGCTTCAGAACAACATTAAGAAACTTCTTATATATTCTAAGGGACTTTCGGCCCTCGATAATAATTTAGTCTTTCATTTTGTGTTTAAATTTTTTAAAAATATTTATTAGTTTTTTCAGGATTCGAAAAAAAATGGACACCATGTCCGTGGAAATCGAACATTCGCTATCTTTGTCATACAACGCACTCATTCGAATATAATGTTATGACAAGACTCAAGACAGTGACAAGTAGAAATGTGTCCGACCCGCTTTTTTGATATAGCAGTTCATTCTGCTACTGCTTTTTAACGCTTTTACGATGATAATAAAATGAATCAGAGTTGTTTATTAAATAGTATTGATAGTGTATTTGAAAAATAATAATTGATTTAAGGCGTACAATTAATAAAAAGTTATTTATTGTTTATATATTATTTATGGAAAATCCAAGTATTTCAAGTCATTAAAGTTCAAATAAGACTATTATTTTATAAGAGTTTGTTCCGATAACCGTAAATAGGTACGAGTTTAGCTAAATGAGTAAGTAAAGTGCCCATGGTGGCGTAAAATGTAGTAAATGCTAATGCTTCAAGTACTTACTACATTTTTGAAGATTTCATTACACTTAAAGCATTTGCTTTTCTCCGTATATAGGTACGAGTTTAGCTATAAAGTAAAGTGCCCATGGTGGCGTAAAATGTAGTAAATGCTAATGCTTCAAGTACTTACTACATTTTTGAAGATTTCATTACACTTAAAAAGCATTTGCTTTTCTCCGTAGTATTTGCTGCTATTTACCAGCCTACATAGAAGAATGTACTACGCTTTTGAAGTATGTGCTTGTTTAGTAGTATTTTGCTTCAGTTTTAGTGAAGTTGGTGGGTGAACGTCTTCGGCGTAGGTATTGTTTTGTTACAGTATAGCATTTATGAATGTGTGTCATAGAAAAATTTACAAACTAAGAAGAAGATTCTTAATTTTTGGGTCATTCTTTTATCAAATAAAATTTAATAATTGTGAAGAAGATTAACAAATAACAATTGTTCATTTTTATCCTCGCTTAACTCTTTTGTCGCTTCGGATCTGAGTCACTCATTTTTACTCATGTACAATTCTAATAATTTGGTACGTAAAAATGTGAATTCACAAATCACAAGCACATGGAAAACTAATTCCATCACGATTGGTGTAATGCAGACACGGCTGGCGCTACGCTTTTTAGTAGACACTTCTGGTCAGTAGTAGGTACTTCTGTTGTGTAGTAAGTTCTTCTCAACAAACGCACCTACTTTTATGTAAAAGAAAATGCTACAAAGTAGTGACTATTTGCTGAAGCAATAGTATCTACTATGTTTTATGCATTCCGCCCATTTTCTTGAGTGAATTATTAAATGTTGGCTTCATATTTTAATAAAGATGATTTTAAGATTTTATAATTAAAGGCTTCGCTTTTTACGGAGAGTTCTAACGCTTTTTTTTCTCGAAGAAAAATAATAAAATGATATTTTCGGCTCCTTTTCCTAAGTGACTTCTCTATTGAGGTTGGCGGTCAATATGGCAAATTTCTCTCTATTCTGGGCTTGATGAATTAAGTCATTTCCTGTTGTGTGGGTCCAATCTCTGATGTTTCGGAGCCAAGATGTTTTCTTTCTTCTTTAACCCCTTTTACCTTCGATCTTGCCATTTAACATTACCTGGAGCTGCTCAACTTCCCTATGGCGAATTATGTGTCCTACATATGACGTCTATCTAGTTTTGATAGTATTGACCAGATGAGGACGTGTGTTTATTATTTTCAGTAATTTTTCATTCGTGGTTCTGCTGGCCCAGCTTAACATTCGGCGGTTCATCCACATTTCGAATAAATTCAATTTGTTAACGTCATACTGTTTTAATGTTCATGTCTCGCAACCATATAGTAATAGAGACCACACATTCACACATAACACTTTGGTGTTCTCAATCTTATTGTGACTGATAGCTTGGGGTTACCGAGCATTTTACGCATGTTCATGAAACCAGACCTTGCTATTTCAATGCGTCTTATGATTTCTTTTCAGTGGTCTAGTTAAGTATTTAGCTCTCTGCCCAGGTATATGAAGCTTTGGGAACTCTGAAGAATGACTTTAACAGCCTGTGACTTTCTTCTGATAATATGTTCATCCATATCTTAAGTTGGTCTTCTGTTTCCGCTAATAAACTTGTTTTCTTTTTCGACTATTTGTATAGTGTATAAATAATGGTAACCACTGAATACATAATTAGTGAAAAAATAATCCTATCATTTATACAAGTAAAGGTAATCCAAGAACATTCAAAAACTGAACGAAACCGAAATAGCCATCTCTACCTTTCTAATGACAATGTCACTGTCAACCTAATGTTTACATCTGCAGTTTCCATACCAGTGAGAATTTTACTACACGTAATTTGCCGTGTAAAGACAGAAAAAGTAGGGATAGCTGTAAAATATTTGTGAATTATGTACCCATAGCCTTAATGGAACAGTTCAAAATTGGAATTTATAATTTACCCGGAGTCTTCGGCTTCAGTGGAATTGGCATCATCGTAGGATACAGAAATATTTTTGACTTCTTGCTGTGCTTACCGCATACATTTTGAACAAACTATGGTTGTTTTTGCCCACTTATTGGCCTTTTTCTTTTAGATTTTGCTAATTTGACACATGAATGATATCGTCCCTTTCCATTTTGAGATGCTGTTGAAGGTATTTAAGGGGATTATTTATAGTCCACTGTCAAGTTTTTATAAAATATGGGGAAATGAATTAAATTATAGAAATGCTAATTATGCTATCTAGTAGCGCAGTAGTTCGCCGACAACTACTAATTATTTGAGATTTTTAGGAATAAAGGTATTTATAAAATCGGATGTAATGCAGTGTTGTGATACTTTTTAACCCTCCTTGGTCCTTCTAGTGTTAATAGATCCTCTGCATCTCTTTTCCGAGCTGCCTTCAACAAAATTACTATAGCCAATTTGATAGAAAACGCTGGATAATCGAGCACGATACATAAAGAAGTGATTCTATAACATATTATAGAAGGTGTGACGTGACTTGTAAAGAAAAAAGTGGCTTCAGGAAAGGCACAAGAAGCAATAATGTGTCTTCAAACTCTAAAAGCGGCAAAGATCAAGGAGCAGACTTTTTTGTCTGTTTTATAGGTTTTGACATGGCGTTCAATCGTGTGCAGCCTAAGAACTTAATAGAAAGATTAAACGACAAAAAGATTCTCAAGTTATAGAAGCTATTTATTGGAATCAGACAGTAAATATAAAGACCAATGGTAATACGTCAAGCCCAATTGAAATATATCATGGTGTCAGACAGAGTTGTGCGCTATCATCGATACTGTTTAACGTCGACTGGGAGTTAATATTTGCGAACCATTTATCGCAATCTAACGAAGGTATAAGGGGACAAAGAGTAAATAATATCCATATGACAGTGTTTTGATGACTAATTGGGACAATAGATCAATTGTCTCCAGATACTGTTAAATAGTGTCAATGAGAGTTTTTAAAAAAATGGGTATGAAGATCAATACTGGGAAAACCAAAGTTATGAAAATATCAAAGATCAAAAACTTACCATTTCCATATGTGAACCACCAACAGCTTGAATATATAAACCAATACAAATATCTTGCCTGCTGGTTCAATAATCAACTAGATTCTAAACAAGAAATATAAGTGAGTATTACTAGCATTAATATCAGCCTAAGATGTCGTTTTCTGCATTGCTTTGTATGGCCAATACTTTTGTACGGAAAACTTGTGAGATTAATACTATCCTTCGAACAGTCCTATATAATTTTTGAACGCCATTCTGGAGAAGCTGTCCAGTAAAAATCTATAAAAATGAGATATAACATGAAATTTCATTTTAGGGGCCTACGTAACTCAGGCCGTAGGATGTATAACTCGCAGGCGGGTAGACCGTGGTTCGAAACCCATCACCGGCGAGAACACCTAGACATTTTTAAAAATATATGCCCTAGGTCGACTCAGCCTGAATAAAATTAGTACCTTGGGTAAAACCAGGGGTAATAATAGGCGGTTGAAACGTAGCACCGTCCCTGAAACTTTCCCTGTATATCTTAGGCCCCAGATATAGCAAACTACCCTGCTATTCGCCGTGTGCAAGTACTTGAAGAGGGTACTAGAAAGGATCGTGCGCGAATAGCGGGGAACTCTTGAAACTTTCTTAAATAATTGTCGATTGAAATTGTCAAATTGACGTATATTTCATATCTAGTGGCAATGAAGAAGAAAAATTATATGTTGCTCCACAATATTGATATGATACGCAATTATTATATAAAAGTAAATTTAATTAATTTTATTTTGCTTGTAGTAATGCGTTTTAATAATTAATTTTATTTACGACATACAATTGTTTACCTTTTAATAACAACCTTAATATTACTTTTGCTGCTTATAATTTTTTTAAGCTAGGGCCTTGACAATTATCCAGTAACCAGGACCGGGGTATTCCCATCTCGGCTCAATATAATCCTTTAGTCCTTTATGATACCCCAGGTACATTTTAAAAACCCCCAGGTCGGCTCGAGGATTAACAGGTAGGTATTAGTACCCCACTAGTAGGTATAATAATAATTTTATCTTAGAATTATCTCTCTCTCTCTCTCGTCGTTTTCCCATTACTGAGGATCGTGATGTCTTCCAATATTCTTAACAACTTTTTCCATTCGTCTCTATTTTCAGCTGCTCTAAGAGCTTCACAGAATGAATTATAGCTTAGGGAAAATATTGGTTTCTTTGCGAATTTAAGAAACAGTTTCTCTTGGTTGGAAATGTTGGCCGTGGAATCGATTTTGCTACTGATACATAGGATAAAGCTTGGTTAGATATTTGAAACATATTGACTTGACTGTTTGCTGCAGTTGACTGCTACGCCACTGCTCATGTAGTCAAAAGCAATTACGTTTTTATCTTGAAATTATACCTAATTTAGCTTCGATGTACGTGTTATGGTAAATATGTATTTATGTACTATAAATGTATTTTTTTCCATTGAGATGTAAAATTATTTGATAGTAACGGGTCTACCCCAAAATCCCGACAGCCACAATCCCGACGGCCAAAATCCCGACAGGCCAGAATCCCGACAGGTTTGATAAGTTTCTTTTTAACATATAATTACATTTATTTCTTGTTTTTTGTTTATGGTCATCTGTTTTTTATTTTTTGTTACTAAACAAAAACCCTGCATTCAAGTTTACGTATAATAGATATTATCATGTCACTTATAACCTTCCATTTCAGTAAATATAGCCTTTATATTATAAAATTAAATGTTTAAATAATTTTTTCTTTTAAAATACATAATAATTAGTACCCGTACTTATTAGTAAGTAATAATTTTTCAAGTTCAATACTCTATAATATCATTTGGTATTGCATTTGAAAAGGAAACAATAAATATTCAAAATGTAGTGGTCGGAATTTGTACTTTGCGAGGATTGTTGCATGTTGGGATTTTGGTCTGTCGGGATTCTGGCGTGTCGGGATTCTGGCGTGTCGGTGTCTTGGCCGTCACGATTTTGGCTGACGGGATTTTGGCTGTCGGGATGTTGGGCGCCACCGGATAGTAACAATTAATATCCCATGAGCCGAGCTGGTATATTTTATATCGGGCAGTTTTAATCTTTGCGCCGACTTAGGACATTTTTAAAAGACCTACCCGTTGCTTGGGCCGAGATAGGCACTACCCCAGGACCAATATGATTGGCCAATATAATTAAAAATGCGAAAAATATTGCCAAGCTATGAAACCAGGTGTCGCTTTTCCGAACTTTATAAAACTGGTGACTGTTATTATAATTCCATTGTCTATTTAATTTTGACAAAAAATATAGGTTTTTATTAAAAAAACAAAACAAATATATTGCGTCATCACATCACGGTGACGTTATCACAATTGAGGTTATCAGAAATAAAACACAAATCTAACTTTAAAAAGCGAGCTTTCTCGTTTTTATTGCTTTGGTACTCAATGGAAAAAATTTGAGGTTTTCACACCAACCGGGAAGCGATTTTACAAAATATACCCGACTCCAGCACATATATGGTGCCATTTGAACCTTTGCAATAATCTTGAGTGTGATCGACAATTTTTTAGTGGTCATAGTTTCATCTAAATACGTATGAAAAATGTCTGATTTATATTGAACATATTTAAAGCTGTACGATGAAGATGTATTAGATATTGAATCATGTTCTGATAATGCTAATTTTAACGTGTGCGTACGAACAAGATTTAGATTTAACACCTTCAGCGCCACGGGTGGTTCACAAAATTTTCATTCTGGGCCAAAATGTTTTTTTGGGCGAATAGAGTTTTTTTATGTTATTTTAGGGTGACTGAAGCAATTTTTTTATTTATTTGCAGTTTATTTTCGTATTTTTCTATTTTTGTATTTTTGTATGTTTATATGAATTTCTAGTTACATACAACCTATCTTTTCATGTCTACGTGTCTAAGACCAAACCCAGTTATACCAGGAAATTGGCTCAGGCCATAACATTATTCTCTACATATAAAAACTTAAGAAAGTGTGTCCTTTTAGGAGACACAACCGATCGAACATAACGAGCCATGTGTATCTTTTTCGGTACACAGCGTTGAGAACAGTGTGTATCTAAAAGGATACACTGGCACTGAGGGTTTTAAGAGAAAACAGTAGCGATCAACAGGTAGCACAAACGCGTTCCAAGATTGCGGCTGTAATTTTGAATATTTTTTCGAGATATTTGGCACACGTATTCGTAAAATAATAAAGAATGACGTTACAGAGCCCAATTTGAAAAATATATTAATATGTGGAAATTATTCTGTAATTAAATACAATATTAAAAAAACGAGCCTGTAGCGCCATTAAGAAGAACAAAAAAATACACTTTCTTCAAATAAACTTTTTTATCCGATGCCTAGATTTTGTGTCAGTTTGGAACTACTAAAATTTTTTATTTCATTAGTAGTTCCAAAATTACACAAAATCTAGGTATCGGATAAAAAAGTTTATTTGAAGAAAGTGTATTTTTTTGTTCTTCTTAATGGCGGGCCCGTTTTTTAATATTGTATTTAATTACAGAGTAATTTCCACATATCAATATATTTTTCAAATTGGGCTCTGCACCGCCCTTCCTTTATTATATTACGAATACGTGTGCCAAATATCTCGAAAAAATATTCAAAATTACAGCCACAATCTTGGAACGCGTTTTCGCTACCTGTTGATCGCTACTGTTTCCTCAATCTAAACCGAAGTAATACCGAGATAGATTATAGTGCGCAATGCAATAAGTGGATATGAAACTTTAGTGAAAATACAAAAACAATGGATTAAAATGGTACCATATGTGCTGGAATCGGGTATATTTTGTAAGATGTGTTGATAGCGGGTACGGATGCTTACAGTTCTGGATGACGTATGTGTAGAAGGCGGGGCTTGTGCTGACAGCGGGTATATTTTGTAAAATCGCAACCGGGAACGTTGTATATTAAATTCTGACTTATAAGTTGACCACATTATTCTATTGATTTATTTTTATATTATCTTGCTCATTTGGTTTTACTTTTATATTGTAGGAATGTAGCTTTTTATATGTCTATATTATAAATCGGTATGTATGTACTGTCCTATGTACATATACAGGGTTGCGAAAAAGTTTGACAACACGGTAATTTCTCGGAAATGGCTAGAACCATTTTTATAAATTTTGATGGGTATTATAGTGGTAATTACATTGTGGTCAAATTTTCCATTTTTATGGAAATCTAATGAACTTTCTTATTTCAAATGGAACAACCTGTATGATTTTTGCGTTTTAAAATGGTTAAAAATACTGATTTTTTTTTCGTGTTATGTTCCCTACACCTAACTTCCATAATTTAGGAGTTATTGCTGCATTTATTAAAAAAAATTAACAAATTAAGTATAAAAATCATTTTTTTCGTCCCAGGTAGACATTATTTTAGGTTCTTTGGATCATTGGGAACAAAAAAATTCTTTTTTAATTTTCTTCTAAAGTGTTAATCGTTTCCTTATAAATCGTTCCTTATATATTAGAGCTACAAACAATTTAAAACTAAAAAAAAATTGAAAAATGACGATTTTCTAGGTTCTAAAACACAAGTAAATAATATTATTTTTAAAACTACGAACTGCCAAAAGTCAAGTTCAAAGCTTATTTTATCAGATACCGATAAGCCAATTTGGTCTTGTTTTATTTTAAAACATTGATTATTTTTAATTATTAATGAAGCGCATATGTGAGGACGGGCGATCGGGCTCGCGATTCTAAAACAATGTTATAGAATATAATATAAGACCAAATTTCTTATCGGTAGATCATAAAATAAGCTTTGAACTTGAATTTAGGTACTTCGTAGTTTCAAACATAATATTTTTTGCTTGTGTTTTTGAACCTAGAAAATCGTCATTTTTCCATGTTCTCAGTTTTAAATTGTTTATATTTCGGAAACGATTAACTTCAGAGGAAAATTAAAAAAAAATCCTTTTTTGTTCCCCACTATCCAAAGAGCCTAAAAAATTATCATCAGTATTTCTTAAGGATTTTAAATCGCAAAAAATATACAGGATGTTCCATATGAAATAAGAAACTGCATTAGATTTCCAGAAAAATGGAAGATTTGGCAATAATGTAATTACAACTATAATATCGGCCACATTAGAAGACCCTTACGAACCAAAATTTATAAAAATCAATCTAGCGGTTTCCGAGAAATTACCGTGTTGCCAGACTCTTTCGCAACCCTGTACGAATAGATACACTATTTTATCTTATATTTTATTTTTGTAATATTTTTATTGGTTACTGTTGCTATAATATTATATTATGTAAATTGAAAGAAAAGCAAGCATCAAAATCAAAAAATTGTTAATATTTCTCAAGCAAATTATAAATATTCGTTATTATTGGGACATCCGGTATCCCAAGTTTTCTTGTTGAGACCATCTTGCACGAACTAATTCCCGGTCTCTATACCTTCTAGATATTACTCTTGCAAACAATAATTTGATTAAAGGCTTAAGGCTGCAAGCTCACTTTGACTTGAGATAAGATAGATGTGTTTAGATGCAGTTAATTGGGTTGTGGCGGAAACAGCACTGGTCAGATAATCCTGTTCTCTGATACTTGTTGTATATCCACTTGAAAACATCTCAATTGGATTATTCAGACCCAACTAATTATTATACATTAGGGTAGTTCTCTACACTGTTAGAATTACAGCTGAATTTAATTAAATCAAAGGGACTGAAATTCGTATCTGTAGTGTTAATTGACCAAAAAAATCCATTCCAATTATGACCAATCAAATAAGTAAGCCAGTACCGGGATACGGACAAAAATACACCAGCTAACAGGGTTGTCTTTAAAGTAGAGAACCTGACACCTACAGAAAAAGTAAGCGGGTGCAGGGTTAAACTGCACTTTAATTATATTAAACATAAAAGGCTTCAGCTATTCCAGAAAATTTGTTCAGACAATAATGCTGAAAAGATATTTAATCTGATAGTATCTTCTGATGTAGAATGGCTTGAAGGGAAAATATATTCCTTTTAGACTTTTCGGTGAAGAGTACACCAAAAACAAGTTATACAATTGGGGATAGAGTCTTGTAAGACTAACAAATATAAGGAGCGTACAAATCGTTTGCATCTAAGAGACTAAGTAAAAAGGACAAAGTGCAAAAGAACTAGATCATCATAAATCAAACAAATCTTCGTTAGTCTTTGCCACATTTACTATTTTCTCCCTTATTTGTCTGTCCTGTACCACTATTTTCCATTGTCTCACTCTCCTTTCTTCACTTGTATTTCACAAAACACATTGTTTAAAAGGCCATTATCGTTAGTCCTTATTACATACCCTGCCCATCGTAGTCTATTGGCTTTTACTTGTTAGTCAATATTTAGACCAACATATCCACGGCATAGAAGTGGAAGAACAGGCAGCATGATAGGCTGCGTCTTTGGTCATCAGATTTTTTGTCACTCATTTTTTTTTTTTAGAGTCGAGGCCGCCTACCGACTAAACTCACCCCCTCTTCCTCCAGCAGACGGGTCTAGAACCGGACTTAGCCTGCATATCTGACGCGCCGATCTTACTCTTAACTCCCCTCTGGCACTTTTCGCGTGCATTCCAAGAGCCTCTGGCCAGACCGGTCGGTGAGGCGACGGTCCAGCGCAACCCTCACGCGTGTGGGGCGACCGGGATGCCCCCTTGACGATGGAACTAGCAAAACAGAATCAGTTGGTAATTACGAGTAACATCAAGCATTCTTACTTTCATCAAGTTATTCAATCAATACACACATTAATTCAAAATCTCAGATTTAAAACAAGGTGACAGTTGGCGTAGGCTGGATGTAAAAGGTCCTCGGCCGCTAGTTGCCCCAGGACGGTCTCGGGTAGAACAAGGAAAACAGAAATCAAAACAGAAACAAAACGAGAAAGAGGCACTCAGTCTGAGTAGAAGGTAAAAGTCCTCTCCCTACTGAACGCCTCTTGAGACATGCACCACAATTAAATAAAATTAAAATAATAAAAACGGTAGGTAACATGTTATATAAATAAAATTGAAAAATAAATAAATAGATAGATAAAACAGAATAAATATAATAAAATAAGATAAAATAAGGGGAGTCAGCGTAGATCGGATCTAAAGGGTCCTCCCCCGCTCACTGCCTTGCATGACACAAACACGTTAAAAAAATAAATAATGACTATTAGTCGTCCTGCTTGCAGACGTCTCTCCTTTTCCTCATTGTGCTTGATTCCTCTTGGTGACAACAGCAATGATCAGGTCGAAGTCTCTCTTGCTATCGATAGCTTTATCGATTAGCTCACGAGGCTCGCCTAGATGGGATCCCAGACCCAGCTGTAACCCGGTACGCCCCGCGTGATATGCAGGGAACACTAACACAACATGTCGCACGTCATCAACTACTCCACACTCGGGACATAGATCGCCCACGGTCTTCCCTATACGATAGGTAAATTTCCTAAACGATCGATATCCCGTCAAGAATTGTGTGAAGTACCTAGTAGTTGACGCCCTTCGTACGATGCCGGCATTCGTACCACCTCAACACATCCGGAATCAGGTATCTCGTCCAGGCCGCCTTCTCGACTTCGGCTGTCCATTCTCTCTGTCATCTCTGTAGACTTCTCATCCTTTCTTGTGGTCCTGAACCTCCTTGCCCCTTTGGTACATTCGGACTCCTTCTCCGGCCAAGATGTGCACCGGTACAGCACCAGCCACCACCTGTAAGGCAATGATTGATACGGTTCTGTACGCGCTGCACACCCTGATCAGAGGATTTCTCTGAGCCCTAAGAAGCATATCTTTGTACTTTTTTATTCAAAGGACCTTGTACCACACTATGGATAGGATTTATTTTAGCATCACCGTTCATTTCTGGGATCCCGAACTCCTTATATTTGGCATCAGCTTGTTTAGCGTGGATGTCCTTTTTTCTGCCTTCCAACAAGCTTCTTGTACGTGTTTTGCGAATGTAATCCTGCCGTCAAGTATTTTTTTTATAGCCTTTTTTCTATTCGAAATGTCGAATAAAGGCCTCTCCCATTTCTCGCCATTCATCTCTGTTGTGTGTGAGGCGTTTCCACATTGGTCCTGCGACTCTTCTGATGTCATCGCTTCAGCGCATTTGAGGTCTTCCTCTTGGTCTCTTCGCTTCGTACGGTCACCAGTTTCCAACTTCCTTGCTCCATCTACCATTTTCGAGACGTTCGTTGTGTCCAGCCCATTTCCATTTTAATTTAGCCGCTTGTTCCACGGCATCCCTTACTTTTGTTTTGTTTCGGGTTGCTTCGTTTGTTTGCCGATCTATTAGTGAGATACCAAGCATCTGTCGTTCCATGGCTCTTTGAGTTTTTCTAATCTTTGGAGTCCAGGTTTGAGCTCCGTAAGTGAGAACGGGAAGGATACAAGAATCGAACACTTTGGTTCGAAGGTATTGTGGTATCTTTTTGTCTTTTAGTATATATGAGAGTTTTCCGAATGCAGCCCATCCCATTCTTACTCGTCTGCTTATTTCGGTAGTTTGATTTTCTTTGTTTACCTTGATATTCTGACCTAGATATATATATTCTTTTACATGTTCCACTTTTGTTCCTTGGATGGTTATCGTTGGTTGATCATCTTTGTTCGACATTAGCTTAGTTTTGCTCAAGTTCATTTTTAGTCCTTTTTTAAGGATTCTCTATGAAGCTCATCGATCATCACCTTCAGTTCTTTCCAGCTGTCGGCTATTAGTACCACGCCATCTGCATATCTTAGGTGGTTTAAATACTTTCCATTTATCGACAGTCCCTTTGTTTCCCAATTTAATGATTTAAAGATGTCTTCAAGTGCGGCAGTAAATAGTTTTGGATATATGGTGTCTCCCTGTCTTACTCCTCGGTTGATTTTGATTGGCCTAGTTTTCATGTCGTTATCCATCGTGACTACCATTTCAGCATGTTTGTATATATTATGTATTAATATCCTATATCTAGAATCGATTCTGCTATTGACCAGTGCTTCCTCAATAGCCCATAATTCTATGCTGTCAAAAGCTTTTTCGTAATCTATAAATGCTAAGCAAATTGGTAAGTTGTACTCGTTAACTTTTTCCATTAGGATCTTTAGTGTGTGAAGATGGTCGCATGTACTGAAGCCTTTTCTAAAACCGGCTTGTTCTGCTGGTTGATATACATCGAACTTTGTTGTCAATCTATTTGTAATTATTTTTGTGAATGTTTTATAAAGTTGTGATAGTAGTGATATTGGACGATAATTTTTCAGATCTGTATTGTCACCTTTTTTGTGTATTAAGATTGTGTTAGCAGTATTCCATTCCTTTGGTATGTTTCCTTCAAATAGGCATTTATTGAAAAGTATTTTTAGGTATCTGATAATTTCTTCACCGCCGTCTTTCAGCATTTCTGCCAGAATTCCATCGTTACCCGGTGCTTTATATCTTTTCATTTCTTTAAGTGCATTTTCTACTTCTGCTTCGCTTATTTCGGGCATTAATTCAGAGTTTACGTTTGTTATTTGCCTTTTCAGATTTTGCTTTGAACAGTCGGGGGGATCGTTTTTTGAATGGTATAATTCAGTATAGAAGTTTTCAATTATCTTCGATATCTGAGCTTTGCTTGTTTCTAGTTGGCCTTGTTGATTTTTTATAGCTATAATATTTTTCTTGCCTAATTTCGGTTTGGTATATTTCAGACTTCGATTTTTCTCTATCACTTCTTCTATAATATGGTCTTCTTGCTGTTTTCTAATGTCGTCTTTTATCTGTTTTCGTATGGCTCGGTTAAGTTCCTTGTATTCTGTGGTATTTCTTTTGTTTCGTGACAAGAGCTCTCTTCGTTGTTTCAGCATATTCTGCGATTCTGCACTTATTTTGGATTTTTTATTTTTATGACGGGTCGCTATTTCAGAGCTGGTATTCAATAGTTCTTTTGTTATAACTGAGTTAATTTTATTTATGCTGAGTTGTTCTAGATTCAGTGCTTGGGCGGTTTTTAATTTACTAGCATATTTTTCTTTATCGGCTTTTAGTTTTTCTGTATCTATTTGTGTCGTGTTCTTAAAGTTAGTTCTACGTTTGCTATACCCAATTCTTAGTTTAGCTCTAACCATTCTATGATCGCTTCCCAGAGAGACCGAATTTATTACTGTTACATCTTCTACGATATCTTTCTTGTTACACATGATGTAATCAATTTCGTTCCGTGTTTTTCCGTTTGGTGATAACCACGTCCACTTCCTTTGCGGTTTTTTCTTATAAAATGTGTTCATTGCAAAATATTTGTTGCTATGTA
The DNA here is from genome assembly GCF_917563875.1 of Diabrotica virgifera virgifera. Lineage (NCBI taxonomy): Eukaryota > Metazoa > Arthropoda > Insecta > Coleoptera > Chrysomelidae > Diabrotica > Diabrotica virgifera. The sequence goes on from NC_065446.1 coordinate 221,608,347, forward strand.
GGAAGTTCACAAGGGTTTCTCCTCTATCATTTCTAACACCATAGCCGAATTCACCAATATAGCTTTCAGTTTCTTCTAGTCGTTGTCCGATCTTAGCGTTGAAATCTCCTATTATTAGTGTATAGGTGCTGTGATAGCACGTGTTGGTTTCTATTATTTTCTCGTAGAACTCATCTATCTCTTCATCGGGATTATTATACCTAAGTATTTCACAGTTTCTGGGGTTTTCTTTAGGTCCTTTCTTTCTATCTAAGCCGCGGTCTTTCGTACTGCTCTATTTACTTTTTCTATTATTCCCCAATTCGTGTCGTCTTCTATTAGTAAAGCTAGATCGTCCGCGTGTGCACTCGCTCTCACTCCTCTTTCCTTGTTTACTTACTAGTACCCCATTATACAGCGCGCTGGAATAAGTGTTACTCCCCCTTATTACCTTTTTTGTTTTTAGCACATAAGCAAAACGCTCGGACAGGTCGATTTTTAAAATAATCATAGTATATTATAACATCAATGTTTCGAACTTTACGCGATTTCTCGTCAGGTGACAGGCACAACTTTGATTTTTTTAAATGGGAAAATATCTCATGTGACACCTCATTTAAAAGATTTTGAAATACTAATTTCAAAAATGTATAATACTTTTTTCCTTTTTAAGGGCGTAGGCGCATTCATTCCAATTATTTTTAAACGCATTTTTTTTTTTTCGAAACCTGAGAAAACTAATATATATTTTTGAAAAATTTAAACGCAGAATGAAAGAATACATTATTACCGAAAGCTGAAAGTCCCTTAGAATAAACAAGAAGTTTCCTTTGAATGATATATTTGAAATTAAAAATCAGACTAAATTTTCTATTTTTTCACCCCTGTGACTTATTAAAATAACCACTATAGAAGTTCTCAGGAAGCCAAACAGAAGCAAAGAAAGCTAAAATATATTATTGTGTTTCAAATTTATCAATCAAAGATAGAACAAAATTTTTTTTGTAACCCGGCACCTGCCACGTGGCTTTGCACGGCGCCAACTGCCACGTGGGGTGCTCACAGCACCCATTAAAAATTTTCTGTGAGCTACTTGTTTAAAAAACAAAATAATGTGTTCAGTAACACAATAATAAAAATAAACATGTTTTATTAACTTATTAGCCACTAATATGTTATAAAAGTTAAAAATAAAATGAAAAAGGTGTTATAAGCAAATTAGCAAGTACCAAGCTATAATAAATAAAGTCAAGTAAAATATCTAAAAAAAATTAAGATGTAGTGAGTATAGAGTCTATATTAATAATTTAAATCAGTTATTTCTAAAAAAGTGTAAATTTGACCTGTTTATCAAAAATACAAAAAAAAAATTAAAACTTAAAGTGCCAGATGATGACACTTCAATTCGACTTTGAGCTATAAGTTCAGAATGACACTAAATAACCACTTCAAATGATAACACATATATGCTACATAATATTATAGAAAGCTACTATGACGCACAGCTCGGTTACCAAACTTGAAATACCAAATATTTAATAAAAATGTGTTATGGGGTGCTGGTAGCACCCCACGTGACAGGTGCCGGATTAATATAACGTGGGCACATAAATTTGATACACCCTGTATATTGATTTGTAAATATTTATTAGAAGTTAGCTTTCACGCAAGGTGGTTTCTCCTAAATGAATTTTTCCATGAACACTTAAAGACATTTGTAAATAAAAGTGAAGTGAAAGTTATTGAGGATTATTATTTTAAACCGATTGTTTATTACGGGAAAGGTAGAAGCCATAGGAAATTAGTTCTTAGAAAATTAAGGTAAAGAATGTTTGGAATTTTAATCTCTTTTTGTTTAACCCCGAGTAAATTTGGTAGAATTTCCCGAAGTAATTATTATGATGGTAGGAATATTTTTGAAAATATGAGTGGGGATTCCGAATGAAAAAAAGAATGGGGAAGAAGAAATGTCTCTGATTGGTTTGGCAATTTGGAATGGGAAGGAGAGAAGGTTGATTTTTCAGATAGTTTTGGAAAGAGGGATTATTGTGTTACCGGCAGCCGAGAGAAGCAGTCAAAAGTTTTCGTGAGTAGTTCAGAAGCAAGTACTAGTGGTCGTGTTGATAGTGAGAGTAGCTGAAAAGTGGAACGAGAGACAAATCAAATCCAGAAGAAATACCTCTTTGATTCTGTAAAGTCCAAGAGAGTAAGTTACAAGAATTATCGTTATTAAAATTATTTGTGACACCAAGTAAAAACGATACTTGGGTCTCAGGAGACTATTGTTGAGAGAAAGAGAGGAGAGAGATTCGGAGTTTATTGAACGAGTCCTGGTCAAAGGTTGGTGTTTTGGAGAAATAGTTGCTGGTATGCTGCTGGATTTTTGCTGAGAACGGAGAGGGCTTTGATTGGTAGCCTAACATAATCAACAAGGAGGAGCTGTTTGGGTCAAGAGGAGACATCATTTTGTGTGAATCAAAAAGGTCTGTCAATAACCTATGTGATAGATTTTATTTATAATCAGAAATTAATTTTTTTACGTAAAAGCATATGCATTTAAGATTCCAACATTTCAAAAATTTAATAGGAAGTATGATAAGTACTTTTGCGAATACCAAATTTGTTTGTTTAGCTTGTTTTATTAATGGTATCAAGAACAAATCAATAAATATTTTTTTGAATTAGATTAATTTATATGATAAAGGTTTCATTTAGACAATTATGCCCACAGAATTTAATTGATAAATTTACAGAGAATTGCTTTTGATAATAAAGGTATTTGTATGTGTTTATTTATGGTATTTCTATTTATTCCCTTTTCCTATTTTTATCCCGATAAGGATCAACTAAGAGATACAGAAGCCACGAGAAAGGATAAGTATAACCTAAGATAATTTAATTATTTTTTTATGACAAAAAGGCACCCTGAGAATTTTTATTAATTTTTATGTATGATTTGCGACAATTAAATAATTAATCAAATAAATAATAGGCGAAGGACGGGGAAGATGACGCAGCGTCTAAGATGACGCACCTCTGTATTTTATCAAGTACTTCACTAAATTCAGTTTTTATACCCGTGGCGCCCTCCTTTAGAAACTACTATTACTTTAAAACTTCATCGGTCAGCTTTCGTACTGTTTAGTATCTGTGAGGCAGAGTAACGCGATACACGTTGATTTCTTGTTATTTTTGACACTGCGAATATTAATGGTAAGTTGTTTAAAAATGGTTCCATTGGATTTTCTTCATATTCATGGGAGTAGGTGATATTTATTTTCAGTTAGCGAGGATTTATCTGTTAAATATTTGATGATGGATAATTTTGATAACCATTTTTTGTAGGTTATGCTGAACAGGCTAAGTTGACGCAGACTGCGTCATCTTTGCTGTTATAGTGCGTCATCTTTGCCTTTTCAGTTCATTACCTTAAATAACAATGGAGTATAGAATATTTATTATTTAGTGTCTATTTTGCATTTTGAGGCATTTTTTCTTTTTTAGAAATGGGAAAATATATACGAAAAACACAGAGAGGATCATTTTCTGCAGCAGCTCTTAATGCAGCATTGAATGCAATTTGTAGAGATGGTCGTAAAATTCGGGAAGTGGCAAGGGCATTTTCAATACCAGAAGCTACATTGAGGAGAAAACTTAAGGTTAAAAATTTATTAAAGGAAGTCAAATCAGAGTCTCTTGGTAGAGCCCCATTGTTTTCGGCACATCATGAAAAGGAGATACTAGATCATGTTCTCAAGCTGGCCAATTTATTTTTTGGTATCACTTGCATAGAGCTGAGAACCATGGCATTTGCTTATGCAGAACGCAATGAAATTAAACACAATTTTAATAAGAATAAACAAATGGCTGGAAAAGACTGGTATCTAGGATTTATAAAACCAAATCCTCAAATTTCCTTGAGAAAGCCAGAAGCTACAAGCATTAATAGAATAACAGCCTTCAATAAAATAGAAGTAGACCGCTTTTTTTAAAATTTGGAAACAGTGCAAGAAAAATATAAATTTCTGCCAGATCGCATTTACAATGTTGATGAAACCGGTATATCTACGGTTCCTAAAGAATCATGTAAAAGACTTGGACCCAAAGGAGTAAAGCAGTTTGGAATCATTTCTTCGTGGGAACGAGGGAAGAATATCACGGTAATAATGGCGTTCAGTGCCTCCGGTAACTACATACCTCCATTATTTATATTTCCCAGGAAGAGGATGAGCCCACAGCTTCAGAAAAATGGACCAAGCGGTACGATTTACAACTGCACGGATAATGGATGGAGTAATACGTCTATGTTTTTATTATGGCTGAAGCATTTCAAAAAAAAGTCCTGTCTAGTCCAGATAATCCCGTGCTGTTAGTATTAGATAATCACTCGAGCCATATTTCACTGGATATTTATAATTACTGCAAAGAGAATGGGATTATAATGGTTAGTATTCCACCCCACACATCCCACAAATTACAACCTCTTGATGTGTCATTTTTTTCTGCATTAAAATATGGGTATGGTCGCCATTGCAATTCCTTTCTAAAATCTAAGATCAGCAACTCAGAGTTTGAAGATAAAGTTACTCCATATGATGTCGCCGAGATTTTTAAGTTAGCATATGATCAGGTGGCAAATATTGATAAGGCCGTTTCTGGTTTCGGAACGTGCGGAATTTTTCCGTTAAACTCTGATAAGTTCACAGAAGATGACTTTTTTCCTGCTGATAATTTAAACAATGATAGCTTGGATAGAGATGTTTCTCCTGAACCTGCACCTCAGGGAACACCTCCACTAATAACAACACCATCTATAAGAGAACCAGAATTACCACGTCCATCAACCAGCCGACAGTCTCCTGAAAGTCGTCACACAACCCCCACAAAACAAAATGAAATAACCAAACGTCCACATATTTCTCTTTCACTTATTTCTCCAGTTCCTTTGCCCAATAAAAAAATTAAAAGAAAATATGGACGACAAAAGCAACATTCTGAAATTCTAACAAGCACCCCTTTAAAAGAATTCTTAGAAGAAAAAGAGAATAAAAAAAAAGAAAAACAGGCGAAGTCGGAAGAAGGAAAGAAAAAAGTAACCAGACAAGTATTGGTTAATGATGCAGGATTAAAACTAAATAAAAATAAAGGGAAAGCCAAAGTACAAAAAATATTCAAACAAAAAATAAACAAAAAAATCTTGGAGGATAGCGATACTGAAGAAAGCGATTTTGATGAAGAAGGTCTTTGCAATGACGATGAGTTGGATGACATAATCAACGAGGGAGGTGAAACCGATATCTGCATATTATGTGGAGACTTCGGCAAAAAGACGGAAACATGGTTCAGATGCACAAGTTGTGGACAATGGGTGCATAAAGAATGCAGTGGAGCCAAAAGTCCCGAAAACTACATTTGTGACTTTTGTTAATATGTTAAAAAAGCTTTGTTTACATTTTCTTACTTTCAGTATTAAAAAATAAATTTTCTTTTCATATCACTTGCGTTTTTAATATAGATACCTACATGCGCCATCTTCACCATCACTGTGCGTCATCTTTCCCTCGGTGGAAGGTAAGATGGCGCAAAAGCGTTTTTTTTAAAGCCGCATAAAAAATACTTCCTTTTATTGAATTTAAAAATAATCCTAGAAATTGGTTATAGAAATGTCCAAATTACAGGCTCGTAGCATTCAAAGTTAGCTTAAATATTTTTTACCCTTAAATAAAATGTATTTTGCTTAGGTGCGTCATCTTCGACGTCCTTCCCCTAATTAATATCAAAGTAATAGAAAGCAGATCATAACAATATTTTTGAAAATTTAAACGCAGAATGAAAGAATACATTATTACCGAGAGCTGAAAGTCCCTTAGAATAAACAAGAAGTTTCCTTTGAATTATATATTTGAAATTAAAAATGAGACTAAATTTTCAATTTTTTTTTTCACCCCTGTGACTTATTAAAATAATCATTATAGAAGTTCTCATTAAGCCAAACAGAGAACAAAGAAAGCAAAAGATTTTAATCAGATTAGGTGTATCCGAGATGAAAATAATAAAATACTAGTTCACGAAAGGGATGTCAAAAAGAGATGGAGAAAGTAATTTGACAGCTTATTAAATGAAGAATTTGACAGACAGCCTGTAGAGTCAACAGAGACAGTAGCAGCAACGGTCACCAAAATAACCAACGAGGAAGTGGCTCAAGCGCTTCTAAAAATAAAGGAAAAGCGGTAGGACCAGATGATATTCCTGAGGAAGTATGGAGAGCATTGGGAGAGACAGGAATAATGTGGCTAGCAGGTCTATTTAATGGAATTATGGAAGTCGGACAAATGCCAGACGAATGGAGAAGTTTACAAGAACAAGGGAGATATACAACAATGTACAAACTACAGGGCTCTAAAACTGCTTAGCCACACCATGAAAATATGGGAAAGAGTAATTGATAGACGGATACGTGAAGAGACCGAAACATCCGAAAATCAATTTGGCTTTACGCAGGGTAGATCAACAACAGATGCAATTTTCATTATGAGGCAGTTGATCGAAAAATACAGGAGTAAAGAAACAAACGCTCATATGGTATTCATTGATCTTGAGAAAGCATATGATAGAGTTCCTCGAGAGATTCTTTGGTGGGCACTTAATAAGAAAAGAGTCCCTGGTGAATATGTAAAGATTGTGAGGGATATGTATGAGGGAGTAACGACTAGTGTTAGGACAGGTGTAGGAGAAACTGATAAATTTCATGTGAAAGTAGGATTGCACCAAGGCTCTGTGCTTAGTCCGTATTTATTATCATTAGTTTTGGACCAGATAACAGCGAAGCTGCAGGGTAACATTCCATGGTGCTTAATGTATGCTGATGATGTCGTGTTAGTAGGAAATAGTGAAAGAGACTTGAAGAAAAACTGGAACAGTGGAGACAAGCTCTGGAGGAAAAAGGTTTAAAACTTATTAGGACAAAAACAGAGTATTTGGAATGTTCATTTAAAGATGGAGCTACTACAAATAAAATGGTATCTTTGGATGGTGAAATGATTGTGAAAAGCAATAGTTTTAAGTACCTAGGATCGGTATTACAGAGTAATGGAGAAATAGTTGGAGATGCATGCAGTAGAATTAGGGCTAGATGGATGAAGTGGAAAAAAGCGAGTGGTGTGTTGTGTGACAGAAAGATTCCAAGGAAGCTGAAGGGAAAATTCTATAAAACAGCCATAAGACCGGCTATGATGTACGGAACTGAATGTTGGGCAGTGAAAAAGAAAGAGGAACAACGAATGCATGTGCTGGAAATGAGAATGCTTATGGATGAGTGGAGTGACAAAGAAGGATAAAATTAGAAATGAGTATATTAGGGGAAGTCTAGGTGTGGCACCAATTGATGCCAAAATGAGAGAGCATGGGTTAAGATGGTTTGGTCATGTTCAACGTCGAGACGTTAATCACCCAATACGAAGAATAGCTGAAGTGCATATTCCTGGAAGGAGTAGGAGAGGAAGACCAAAGAAGACCTGGGGGAGACGATAAGGCAGGACATGTTGGTAAAGGGAATTCACATTGATATGACCCAAGACAGAATTATTGTGTGGAGAAATGCAATTAGGGAAGCCGACCTCGCATAGGGATAAGGTAAAGAGAATGATGATATAGAAGTTCTCAGGAACTTTCGACCCTCGATAGTACTGTAATATTTCATTCTGTGTTTAAATTTTTTAAAAATACTTATTAGTTTTCTCAGGAATCGAAAAAAATAAATGCGTTTAAAAATAATTCAAACGAAATTTTGCGCCTACGCCCTTAAAAAGGATTAAAGTATTATACATTTTTGTAATTAGTATTTCAAAAGATTTTAAATGAGGTGTCACATGATGTACTGTCCTATTTCAAAAAATCAAAGTTGTGCCTGTCACCTGAAGAGGGATCGATCGTGTAAAGTTCGAAATATTGATGCTATAATATACTATGATTATTTTAAAAATCGACCTGTCCGAGCGTTTTGCTTATGTGCTAAAAGTAAATAAGTTAATAAGGGGGGGTTGTAGCACTTATTCCAGCGCATTGTATAATATTTTATATTGTATATTCCATAGTAAAAATCCCAGGACTGACCCCTGGGATACTCCCTCGGTTATCTCTTTCTTTTTTTTTTTTCGATATGCATACGGTTGTGTCAGATAAGTAGTCCTTTATTATGTTGGACATAATATGCCGAATGGGCCCCAGAAAATATTATATTCTGGGGCCCATTCGACGATTCTGTCTTCTATAAGGCCCCAGCTTTCTGAGTTCAATGCATTTTTTATGTCCAACAGAACAAGCGATTTGTCACTCCTGGATTAATTTTTTCGGTTACACATTAAATTATTTCAAATGTATAAAATGTTCAGAACGTACTCATTAGACGAAACTTGCTGTATTGTCTCAACGGTGTAGTAAGATTTTTAAGTAATAGACAAACCTTTATTGAAGTGGGGTTTGAAAACACCAGTGGGTTGTTAAATGGTATTCATTTTAACACACATAGGCAGTGGTTCGGATTTTTTTGGATAACGCTTGTTACTCTTCGAATTCAAGAACACCAATGACTACAAAAAAAAATAAAAGTCCAAAAATAAGAAAGTTGCTTCTCAAAGAGTTTACCAAAAGAGAACCAAATTTTGTCGTCGTTATGGATAATGCATCTTACCATAAATGACAATTATATATATATATATATATATATATATATATATATATATATATATATATATATATATATATATATATATCGGTTTTAAAACGTTCTCCTACGTCTTCCGATGCCTAGTCGCCATTCACTTCGGTCCATCCAAAGGGCTTCATCCAATTCTCTTTCTCTCATTTCTCGATTTATGCCTTCTCTCCAACTAAGGCGGGGTCTTCCTCTTTTTCGTCTACCATGAGGGGTCCACGTTAGGATTTGTTTCGGGAGTCGTTCTTCGGACATTCTTTGTACGTGTCCATACCATCTAAGCTGTTTGGTACTAATGTCATCTACTATTGTGTGTTTCACATTCATTATTTCCCTAATTCTGTTGTTGGTTACCCTTTCTAATCTTGATTTTCCTGCTGAGCGCCTCCAGAAATCCATTTCTGTTGCTTCAAGTTTTCTCTTGTATCTTTCTTTTATTTGCCATACTTCACTGCTGTAAGTGATTATACTCTTAACAATTGTATTGTATATTCTATGTTTGTTGTTGTTTGATATTGACTGGTCCCACAGGATGCTATTGAGAAGAGTAATTGCTTTTCTTCCCTGGTTGTTTCTTTCTTCTATCGTCCGGTCTACGTTTCCTTCTTGTGTGATGGTCATACTGGTCATACCCAGGTATTTATATGCGTCGCAATGTTTAATAATTTCGCCATTCCCCAGTGTAAGGTCCTGCTGTGTCCCACCGATACACATATATTCGGTCTTCTTTATGTTTATTTCCAAACCGCCTTTTTTGTACTCCTCTATTAATTTCCTTGTCATATATTCTATATCATCGTAGTCTTGCGCTAGTACAAGTTGGTCGTCTGCAAATGACAAAGTGTATATTGTATTGTTGTTGATCGGTAATCCCATGTTTTTGCATTTGCGTTTCCAAAGTTTTAGAGTTTGCTCGAGGTAGATCTTAAATAATGTCGGTGAAAGGCAGCACCCTTGTTTTAGGGTCATGACAATTAGCCGTCACTAACAACTGCTTAACAGAAAGCTGACATCATGAACTGGCCTCCTAAAGAAATATTATGATTCGATGACATGTTGAAAGAAGGATTATTAAATCTTGCAAGGAGACATGTACCCAAATACCTCTAATAAAATCAAGTAGCTAAGGAAAGCTTAAAGTTTAAAATGGATGATGAGCCCAAAATATTGACAATATGGTTTTAAAGTCTTATACTTAAAAATATTAAAAAAATATGCAAGTGGAAATCGAAACGTCGAAATATAGGTACATATTGTAAAGTGTAATAATTGTGGTTAATTTATACATAAAAACAGTAATCACGTAAAAATGTCGCCGTAAAATGGTTTCTGCATCATATTACGTGAAGAATTTATTCCCAAAAGAATTTCGGTCGTTAAAATTTATTATTTTCATTTATGTTGATACATTTATATTTATTTGTATGTATTTTAATAATATAAATAATTTATAAGACAAACTGAACATCGCTCTGTATTAATATAACTAAATATAGTTATTTCAATCATATCTGGATTAGGAAAAATTGAAATTTGCAACAAGAGATTAACAAAATATATTCCAGCTCCATATCAGATGGAAGTTGGTGCCATGTTCGATATTCTATTAAAGTATTCACCGTTGGCGGCTTTAATTTTAATTACTTGTTGTAGTGAATAACAACATTTATTATTTTATGATCCATGAGGTATTTTGTTTATTCAATATATATTTATAAACATTACGTAATAAATAACAATGCAGTAGCTAATACAAATTTGTAAAATTGAGTATATTTATATACAGGGTGGCGGACGAAAACGAAAGAGAGGCATTATTAGGAAATAAGACAACATTTTTAAAAAACTGCAAAAAACTGAAACAATCGAATTTATTTTTTACTCAAAAAACAATCATGCTACATTTGCAAACAACAAGGTCATCTAGCCTCTCAGTGCGCAAATAATGCAAACACACAAATATCTTTCGGAAATTCACTGCCTACTTCTCAACAAAATTGTGTCCATTATGATCACCCCAATGTAACATATATTGAACCAATTATCCATTCTTCACAATCTCCACTACAATAAACTAATGCACAATCAAAAGCAACAACCAATATTTCTTCATTAAATTCAAATCACGCACAAACACCTATCCAGCCAGATAACATTGAAATTAATAATTTCAGTCAAAATCAACCTGCGTCATCCTCTGACACTTAATCGTTCAAACGAAAGGTATCAGAAATAACGACTCCTCCGGCAACAGTAGACCAGAACCAATTTAATGAACCTCTACGTAAATCTAAGGAACCAAAAACTGTACCTAAAGAAGAAATGAGCAGAAGATCTTATGAATTGCACTAGTTTTTTCTTTCAAGATAATTCTGATAACGGATATATAACCCAGGAAGAATTAATTGATTTCTTAGAGAATGCATACGGTTCTGCCGATCCTCTCAGAATGGCAAAAACGTATCCAGAAGATATCAAGGGACTATCTTAAAAGTCGCTGTACTAGATTAAAAACTAAAATTAGAAAACATTATGTTAACAACCTCCATACTGATCAGAGCAGCGACACCTCTGCTGGCATTTAATAGAACAACAACCATGATAAATGGCAAATAAATTGGAATAATTCAAACTCTACATTGAACCATCAAACATAATGTGTTGCCGTCGAAACTTCCTACTAAAAGAAGAGACCAAGTAATCTAATACAGGCTGTGACTTGGATATACGAAGATAGCCAACGATTTTATAAAAGAAGAAACCTCCTCCGATGTGTTATATGTGAGATAGAAGAACTAATAGTGTTTAAGTGAAAATAATTATTCATTTAAGACTTTTAATTTTGTACGTGCCAAAGGACTGATTAACCAAATTTAATATTATCTTTGTAATTTGATGTAACCAGATATAGTGAAACTGTAACGTCTGTACCCAGAGTAGGCGGTTGCAAACGGCGTCTGACCCAGAGTGGGCGACCGAAACTCAAGCCAAGAAATGGCATGAAGGAAGGCAACGGGATAACACCTTTATTATTTATTTTCCCAAGAGAATCACACAGACGTCATTTAATTATAAATTTTCCGGAGTTATAAATAGTTCCCCAATCGGATCTCCGGGGGAACACAGTTAAATGATACAACCCCTCCCCAATTGAACTTACGAAGTACTAAGTACTTACTAAGTTACTTAGGAGGATACAGAACAGCAGGGAGATACTGGATCCCATCAAAATAAGAAACCTTCAATACTTGGGTCATATAACACGTGGTGACAGATATGAACTCCTAAAATTATTTATGCAGGAAAGATTCAAGGAAGGCGCAGCATATGTAGGAGAAAAATGTCCTGGCTGAGAAATCTCAGAGAATGGTTTGGATGCAGCTCAACTGAACTCTTTCGGGATGTGGTGTCAAAAGTGAGAATAGCAAAGATAATTGCCAACCTTCGTCGCGGAGATGGCACGTAAAGAAGAATAAGAAGAAGTAAAATGAAGATAAGAATATGGAACGTGCAATGTTTGTATGAAGCTGGGAAGCTGACTAATGTAATCCAAGAAGTAAAGATATTGAAGATAGGTGTCTTGGTGATAGCAGAAACATGGTGGCCGGATGTAGAAATGTGTGCTGTCGAAGGAGTAGTTATGTACTATTCTGGGAACCAGGATAAAACCTACAGAAAGGGAGTAGGTGTAATAATCAAAAGCAAATTATCTGCATCGGTAAAACAGTTCTTCCCATTATCAGACCGTATGGCCTTATCCAAACTGAAAGCCATTCCAGTCAATATCAACATAATTCAGGTTTATTCCCCAACATCGGACTCAACAGAAAAATATAGAGAAATGTTCTACGCATAACTTAAACAACTGCTTAATAACGTTAAGGGTCATGAAGTAAACTAATGGGCGACTTTAATGCCAAGATAGGGAGAGCTGGAGACGACGATTTAATAGGCCCGTACGGCTTGGAGGAGAAAAATGATCGAGGCGAACGAACTATATCAATTTTGCCAAGAAGAAGATATGGAAATACTAATACCTGGTTCAAGCTACCACCTAGACGCTTATATACATGGAAAGCCCCTGCGGACCGCCCGGGAGTATAGTTCGAAACCAAATCGATTACATAATGGTTAACAAAAGATTTGGATCATCAATAACTAGAACTTAAACATACCCTGGAGCCGATGTCCCATCAGACTATGTCCTTCTCTTAGCAGAAATAAAAATAAAAATCACTAATATGAGGAGACGCAAACCAGAAGTATGAAATTAAAAAAAGAACTAACAAATAATACAAAAGTAGAACTAGAAAGAGAAGTTAATTTGGATAACACATGGAGAGCCATAGAGGCAAAAATGACGGATACAGTTAAAAAAGAATAAGGTTATAAACAAAAAATACAAAAGAAATGTTGGATGACTGACGAAATCCTGGCAATGTTCAAAGAGAGAAGAAAACATTAAAACCAAGGGAACCGAGACAAATATCGAGAACAACAACAAAGCATAAGAAGGGAGATAAGAACGGCAAAAAATAAGTGGATAAAGAAGCAGTGTGAGGAAATGGAACAGTTACCAAAACCACATGATGACCACAATCTACATAAGAAACTAAAGGAGGTAGCTGGAATATACAGAAAAAAGAAGTTTTCTAAGTTAGAAATGAATAAGGACAAATGGCACAAGATGATAGAGAGAGAAAACTCATATGGGAACAATACATCAAAAATCTCTTTGCAGACGAGAGACCTGAGATAGAAGTGATAGATAGAAAGAGGGAAAAAGTGATAGATATTAACAACCTATCTGGTCCCGAGATCACAATAATTGAAGAAATTACTAGAGCAATAATTACCTCGAGATAAGTCTGATGAGCCATTCTTTAGAATTATTCCTCAAAGTTCTTCACTACAGAATCTCCACAAAATGCGATAAGGTTATTGGTTGCTCACAATTTGGATTTAGAAAAGGCCTGGGTACCAGGGAAGAACTAGTTGCAACCCAAGTGCTAGCTCCGAACTGCTACCATCAAAGGAAATATGTAATGATGTGCTTTATAGATTACGAAAAAGCTTTCGATCGAGTAAAACATCATAAACTCGTACATATACTAAAACAACTCGACATAGATCAAAAAGATATTCGTTGCATAGAAACTCTTTACTGAAATCAAACAACTGTCGTCAAGGTGGATAATGAAACAACGCAAGCTCAAGAAATTCTCAGAGGTGTAAGACAGGGATGCATTCTTTCCCCACTACTGTTCAATTTATATTCAGAAAGTATCTTCCAAGAAACTCTTGAGGAATGCGAGAGCGGCATAAAAGTAAATGGTACCTGGGCCAATAATATACATTATGCGGAGGACTCGGTCTTAATAGCAGACAATATTGAAGACCTCCAAAACCTTCTTAATAAAATTGGAGAACACAGTGAGAACATGGGACCTAGCATCAACATAAAAAAGACGAAGTTCCTTATAATCAGCCGTCAATTATGTCAACATCAAAATGCAAGACTACCATATAACAATCAAGGTGTAGAGCGCGTAAGAAAATTTAAGTACCTGGGAACCTGGCTATGTGAAGACTGGATGTCGGATATGGAAATTAAATGTCGGATAGAAAAGACCAGAAGTGCATTCATGAAATTCAGAAACGTCTTTACGAACTTTGATTTTGACCTGAACCTAAGACTAAGATTCACGAAATGCTATATATGGTCGGTGCTCCTATATGGCATGGAAGGATGGACTTTAAAAATAAACACAATGAATAAGCTAGAGGCATTTGAGATGTTGATTTATCGACGAATCCTTAAAGCTCCCTGGACCTGACGAATAACAAATGAAAAAATCCTAAGAAGAATTTGTACAGAACGACAACTGCTATGCACAATTAAACAGAGAAAAACGGCATACCTGGGGCACCTAATTAGAAACGAAAGATACTAGTTTCTACAAACCTTAATTGAAGGAAAGATCGAAGGAAGAAGGGGAGTGGGCAGGAAGAAAATTTCATGGCTCCGTAATGTCAAACGATGGAAAGGACTAAGAAAAGTAGGAGACCTAATACACACTGCAAGGGATAGAGAAAAATGGTCAAACGTGATCGAGAACATTCATTAGTGGATTACATAAGAAAAAGCAGAATTTGATGTAAATACAGTTCAATGCTAATTACCCTTTGACGTTGAAGCAAATTGTATATATATATAACCGGTTCTATAGCGTTCTACGCCTTCCGGTACCCAATCGCCAAGCCTGTCGATCTAGCCAGTCGCTTTCTTGAAGATTTCTTTCTGACATGGCTTTTGTAATTCCTTGTTTCCAGGAGGTCGGTGGCCTTCCTCTTTTCCGTTTTTCTGGCGGTATCCATCTCATTGTAATTTTTGGTAATCTTTCATCTCCCATTCGTTGGACGTGTCCATACCAAGTAAGTTGTTTTCGTTGTACCTCGTCCACTATTGTTTTCTGCTTACCTACTTTTTCTCTGATCTGTTCATTTCGAACATGGTCCCATCTCGATATTCTGGCAGATCTTCTAAAAAAATCCATTTCAGTAGTAACCAGCTTATTTTCGGATTTTTTTGTCATTTGCCACACTTCGGAGCCATACGTTAAAATTGGTTTCAAAATAGCGTCGTACATCCTCATTTTTGTATTTAAATTTATGTTATGTTGCCATAAGACAGGGTTTAGGGCTCTAGTAACCTTTCTAGCCTTCGTCACTCTATCATCTATACTGGGTTCCGTTCTTCCACTATTTGTTAATTTAATCCCTAGATATATATACTCTGTACAACCCCTGATGTAGTCACTTCCGTCAAGATCTAGGTCCTCCTGTTGTATTTGGTTACCGATGTGTAGATATTGTGTTTTCCTTATGTTTACCTCTAAACCCCATTTCCTGTATTCTTCCATCAATTTTCTCGTCATATATTCTAAGTCTTCCTTATCTTGGGCAACTACCACCTGGTCGCCTGCGTAGTTCAAAGTGTACAATGTTATGTCTCCGATTGATATACCCATACCACTGCATTTCTGCTTCCAAAGTCTGAGAGCACCGTCGGTATATATATTGAAAAGAATGGGAGATAAGCAGCACCCTTGTTTAAGGCCTTTTGTTACTTGGAAGCTAGATGACAGATGGTTACCTCTCTTTACCCTTGACATAGAATCTTTATAGAGGCATTGTATGGCTTTGATGACAGTTGCAGATATGTGTGTATTGTCCAAAACCTCCCACAATTTTTTCACGGGCACTGTGTCATATGCTTTAGTTAGGTCGACAAAAAGTATATGTGTGTCTTGTCCACGTTCTAGTCTTTTTTCCATAACCTGTGTTAGACAGAATATATTATCAATCGTAGATCGACCGGCCCTGAAACCACACTGTTCTTCGGATTAATAGGGTTAATATTCTTCGCAAATAATGGTTTTCAGTATTCTGCCATATAAACGGCTCATTGTGCTTGTTGCAGTTATTCCCCTGTAATTTTTGACATCACTTTTACTTCCCTTTTTGTGTATTGAAGAGATCCAGCCCTCTTTCCAGCTTTTCGGAACTTGTTCTCCGTTAATAATTCTGTGAAGGAATTCTGTGATCGTTCGGATTAATTTCTTTGAACCTGATTTTATTAGTTTTGCGGGAACATTGTCAGGGCCAGGTGCCCGACCATTTTTTAATTGTGAGATAGCTTTCTGTACCATTTCTATTGTTACTGTTATTTCTTCACCTTCTACTGTTACTGGGTTTGATTCTTCTTGTATGTATTGTGGGCGGTCTTCAGTCAGCAAAGATTTATAATGCTGTTCCCATGTATTTGTTGTTATGTTGTCAAGCCTTACATTTTCTGTTGTATCTGACCTCAATGTTTTGATAAACCTCCACGATTCTCTACTTCTCCTACCACCTATATATGTTTCCAACTCATTACATTTCTTTTCCCATGAATCATTTTTTATCTGCCATACGTCCTGTTTAAATTTTTTTGAGGGCGTTTCTGTATTTTTCCTTGTCTTCTATCCGGCCAGTGTTTAACCATTTTTGGTATAATTGTTGTTTATTTTCTTTTTGTGTTTGTAGATGTTCGTTCCACCAGCTATTACCTTTATGTATTCTATTTTCTTTTATACCTAGCGCCTCTTTGGCGGCTTGGTGTATACTTGAAATAATGTGATGGTGTACGTTTTCTATGTTTTGTGTCAGTGTTCCTTCGTCCAATATATTATCTAGTCGGCTTCTGTATAGCATTTTTGTACTGTGGTGTTCTAAACTTTCTAGATTATATCGAACCGCTTCAATTTTCTCTCCATTCCCTGTGTCTGAGATACCCTGTTTCTGTTGGGCCCATGAAGGCAGTAAATAAACAAAAGGTAAATTGTAAATAAACAAAAAGATTTACGTTAACGGATGGTCAACGAATGCCTACGAATCACTCAGTAAATGCTTAAGAATAAGGGAGATCGTTTCGAACACACCTTTATCGTAAAATTTTGTGGTCATTTTTACCCTGGCTTAGGGGTGAAAGAAAAATAATCGAAAATATAGGAAAAATGTATTTTTCTATGAACGCTGTACAATGTGCAACTTCTCTCACTACTTACATACATTCAAAACGAATAATTTCTCACGCAGTGAGAAAAGTCGGCCATTGCAATGAGAAATATTTTTTCTCACGGGTTCTCTGACGGTTTCCGTACATATGATAGCCGTTTTCCTGGTAACATGCACAATACAAACACAATTATTTTTCTTGATTCTGTTGAAGCAAAACTTACCAGGAATTAATTACCTATCAAAACTGTTCAAAAATAATTGTTAATTAGAATTTTAAATAATTAACGTACCTACATAAATTTTAGGTATATGAAATACTTACATGTATATGTATTTTATTCAATTTGTGCGTATAATATGCCTAAAAACACCTAAATTATTTAATTTTGAAGTTTGAACTCTTGGACAAAACCGCATCCATAGAAAAAGTACAGTGTACAATATATGAGAAAATGGCATATTTCTCCCTCACTTGATTTGCGCAACAAACTTCTGCGCTCGTGAGAAATATGTCTTTTTTCTCCCTTGTATAATATACTATTTCCTTTAATCACAAATTGGCCTGTTGCCATGTTTTTCAAACATGATATCCTAGTTCCTGATAATGACCATAAGATAATGAGATATTATACAGTGGAGTTTGTTGAATGTTATGTTAAGTTTTTCCCACGTATTATTGACAAAAATCGATTTTTTTACATATTATTGACAAAGGTGTCATTGACATTTATGTGCATATTATAATACTAGACATTCTCGTCGCATTCTTTTTGTTTCCTCATAAATGTTTAATATTCACAAGTGCTTGCGTTAGATGCTTGTGTTTATTTTTTAAACTTTAAAGACGAGGATATAATATAACATACTTGTTTTTAAGTACACCATAATAATTGTCTATAACAAACAAAACTTCCACCATATTACTCAAATTGTTTTTGACAACTTCATAATGTTAGTCTAGTTGAAAATACTCCAGGCACTGGATATGTTAGTGTATGTTATGTAATAGAGTAAGTTTGCTAGTTACTCACGTTCTGTATAATGGCACTCATTTTACTTTGTCTGAAAACCAGGCTTTGAATACTGTTTCATTTCCGACTTTCTTCACTTCTAAAACTCGACCTAGTTGAAGGGCGACAGTTATTTTAATATCAAACGATGCCAACTTTGCACTTTTAGGGATTTATTTAAATACCTCTTTGACAACACGAAATAGTCTAGCTATGTAATACTTATAAAACAATTTTGAGATTTTTATATTGTAGAATCCAGTTCAAGAAAGATATACAAAAAAAGAACGTATATTTATATTGCGTTCATAAACTTTAGAAACGCTCCACTAAATTATTTTCAGGGGTTAAGATCTATTTAGAAAAAATGGCTATTCTTCTAACCGACACAACATTGTATTCGCGGGGTGCAAGTACTTGGAGGGGATACGAGAAACGATCGTGCGCGAATAGCGGAGAAATCTTGCAACTTACTTAAATAATTCATATTGTCAATTGAAATTGCCAAATTGACGTATATTTCATACCTACTGTCATTGAAGATGAAAAATTATATGTTGCTCACAATATTTAATACGATTTAATTTTTTTATTTAATACGATTTCTTTCTGCTCACGTTTTTCGTGCGGACTTAAATACGATAAAGTTTTTCTAGAATTGTAAATTTGACTTTATATAAGCGGGAAAACGTTATTAAAAACCAAATGTAGAATTGTCCTGCACTAGTAAAATGTTGCATACAGAGTGAGTCTGTAATTTGGAATAAATTCAATATCTCAAATACTAATCGTTTTTTTTGAAAAATGCGACCCGTCGATTAGTATTTCAAATTGTTCTTTTTGACATACAATAACAATGTAAACAGGGTGTCCCAATTTGGAGATATGACGTCATCGTTGATTTTCTTAAATGGCAACACTGTCATTTCGATAGCTATTTTGATAGGGTGTGTAAAGTTATACATGACTGCAAAATATCAAATTTTTATTCTCTACCATTTACAAGATAATAAAACATAACAAAGTTATGTCTGTAATTTGGAATAAATTCAATAATTCAAATATTAATTGTTTTTTTGAAAAATGCTCAGACCCGTCGTTTAGTATTTCAAATTGTCATTTTTGACATACACTAATAATATGTATACAAGGTGTCCCAATTTAGAGATATGACGTCATCGTTGATTTTCTTAAATGGCAACACTGTCATTTTGATAGAGTGTGTAAAGTTATACATAACTGCAATATTTCAAATTTTTATTCCCTAATATTTACAAAATAATAAAAAATAACAAAGTTATGAAAAACAGGTAATCAAATAATAATTGAATTTAATTATTTCAATTAAGCAAATGCCCATAATGTTGCCCATTTGACTATTTGACAGTAATTGAGGGAAACATTATGAACATTTGCTTAATTGAAATAATTAAACTCAATGATTATGTGATTACTTACTTTTCATAACTTTGTTACTTTTTATTATCTTGTAAATATTAGGGAATAAAAATTTGAAATATTGCAGTTATGTATAACTTTACACATCCTATCAAAATAGCTATAAAAATGACAGTGTTGCCATTTAAGAAAATCAACGATGACGTCATATCTCTAAATTATGACACCCTGTGTACATTATTATTGTATGTCAGAAATGATAATTTGAAATACTAATCGACGGGTCTGAGCATTTTTCAAATAAAACATTAATTAGTATTTATCAAATTATTGAATTTATTCCAAATTACAGACATAACTTTGTTATTGTTTATTTTCTTGTAAAAGGTAGAGAATAAAAATTTGATATTTTGCAGTTATGTATAACTTTAGACACCCTATCAAAATAGCTATCAAAATTACATTGTTGCCATTTAAGAACATCAACGATGACGTCATATCTCTAAATTGGGACACCCTGTATACATTAATATTGTATGTCAAAAACGACAATTTGTAATACTAATCAAAGGGTCTGAGCATTTTTCAAAAAAACAATAATTAGTATTTGAATTATTGAATTTATTCCAGATTATAGATATAACTTGGTTATTTTTTATTATCTTGTAAAAGGTAGAGAATAAAAATTTGATATTTTGCAATTATGTATTACTTTACACACCCTATCAAAATAGCTATCAACATTACAGTGTTGCCCTTTAAGAACATCAACGATGACGTCATATCTCTAAATTGGGACACCCTGTATACATTATTATTGTATGTCAAAAAGAACATTTGAAATACTAATCGATGGGATGCATTTTTCAAAAAAAAAACGATTAGAGTTTGAGATATTGAATTTATTCCAAATTACAGACTCACTTTGTATATTTTTTTATTACGCTCATTTTTTCAACTTTGCAATTTTATTAGATATGGAAAAACATTTATAAAGATTCGTAGAACCGTCTACACCTGGAAATAAAAATATTAAAATATATATGATTTTACAATTATCTTGGATCAACCACGTTTTGTCAAAAGAAAGCATAAAGCACTCAAAACTAACTCGGCATTTAAATAACAAATATTTAGACACTGTACCGATAAACTACCACAGAAAATTAAAATACTATTATAAACTAATATTTCAATCAACTATGATTATCATCGTTTATGTTGGCCTATAGACGAAGCAACGAAGCACTAAAAAGCCCGAAACCTAGGAATTCTGTGCAGTAAGCTGAATCGTCATGCAATTTTTTGCATTCAATTCGAGAGAGTATCAGACAATTTTGTGAATTAAATTGATCTCCGGCAAAAAATTTTGTGCATGAGAAAATGCATTTTCAAAGTGCATCTCGAGGAGATGAAAAATAAAAAATTTAGAACTCAGGAAATATTAAAAAAATGAGTTCAATTTTTAAATTTGGTGGTTTTGGAGATCAGTGAACACAAATTTCATGACGGCGATAGTCTCCGAGGTACCTAGTGCCCAGGGTGGAGCTCGTCGCCTGGGGCGATCGAATAGGATCGATAAACTGAAAAATACGCTTTTAATATTTTTCAAAAATCTATCTAATGACACTAAAGACGACCCCCAACTCCATCCCCTGGAGGTGGTGTGGAGGTAACTTTAAAATCTTAAACGGAAACGTCCATTTGGTATTACAGATTTGGATTCCTTACTTAAAAATAAGCAACTTTTATTCTAGAAATTTTTTCCAATTGTGTATAGATGGCGCTATAATCGGAAAAAACGATTTATCGTGATACCATACGTAAATTATAGAAACGGTCTAATGTCTCGAGAAATGCACTTCCAAATAAAAGACCAAAAAATACGTTATTAATATTTTTCAAGAACCTATCGAATAACATCAAACAAGGCACTCCACTCCACCCCCTGGAGGTGGGGTGTGGGTTAACTTTAAAATCTTAAATAGGAATCCCCATGTTTTATTGCAGATTTGGATTCCTCATAAAAAATAAGTAATATTTATTCGAAACATTTTTTAGAATTGTTAATAGATGGCGCTAATAAATAGTGTTTTTCCGGTTATAGCGCCATTTATCCATAATTCAAAAAAATGTCTCGAATAAAAGTTACTTATTTTTACGCATGGAATACAAATCTGCAATAAAAAATGAGGGCTCCTATTTAAGATTTTAAAGTTACACCCAACCCCACCTCCAGGGGGTGAAGTGGAGGGTCGTGTTTTATGTTATTCGATAGGTTCTTAAAAAATATAAAAGAGTTATTTTTTGGTTTTTTATTTGGAAGTCTATTTCTCGAGATATTAGACCGTTTCTATCGTTTTTCCGTTTTCCGATCGTTTTTTCCGATTATAGCGCAATCTATCCACAATTCTAAAAAATGTCTCGAATAAGAGTTGCTTACTTTTACGTGAGCAATCCAAATCTGCAATAACTAATGGGGTTTCTATTTAGGATTTTAAAGTTACCCCCATCTCACCTCCAGGGGGTGGAGTGAGGTGGTCGTGTTTAGTGTCATTCGATAGATTTTTGAAAAATATTGAACACGTATTTTTCAATTTTTCGATCCAATCTTCATTTCGCGAATTATTCGATCCTCCCGCGGAATATTCGGTCATCCCAGGCGACGAGTTCCACTCTGGGCACCAGGTACCTCTGAGACCATCGCCGTCATGAAATTCGTGTTCAGTGACCTCCAAAATCCCCAAGTATAAAAATTGAACTCATTTCCGTGAATATTTCCTAAATTTTTTATTTTCCATCTCTTCGAGATGCACTTTAAAGATGCTTTTTCTCATGCACAAAATTTTTTGCCGAAGATAAATTTAGTTCAACAAAATTGCCTAAGACTCTCACGAATCGAATGCAAAAAGTTGCATGACGATTCATCTTACTGCACAAAATTCCTAGGTTTAATGCTTCGTTGCCTCGTCTACTAGCTCAGTCTCTCAGGTTGTGAGTAAGACTTGTCTTAATCAAAAATATGAACGATAAAGATTTAGATGGGGGCAAATCAAACAGTCAATCTAGTCATGTTATCTAGTCTAGATCAAGTTAGCTAATCGTAATCATGTTTATTTTTCAATAAAAATATAAAAATATGATGTATTAGATTACGAGTTTGAGGTCATCACTCCTAAGAAGTACGTCAAGGACCTTGGGGGTGGCCTTATAAACGAATAGGAATTGGGGGGAGCAAGTCCGGGAGGTGACCCGGAAGGCGGCGTAAAGAGTAAGCTCTCTCATTTTGGCATCAATTGGTGCCACATCCAGACTTCCCCTAATATACTCATTTTTAATTTTATCTTTTTTTGTCACTCCACTCATCCATCTAAGCATTCTCATTTCCGCCACATGCATTCGTTGATCCTCTTTCTTTTTCACTACCCAACATTCAATTTCGTACATCATAGCTGGTCTTATGGCTGTTTTATAGAATTTTTCCTTTAACTTCGTTGTAATTTTCTTGTCACACAGCACACCACTTGCTTCCTCTCACTTCATCCATCTAGCCCTAATTCTACTGCATGTATCTCCATTCATTTCTCCATTACTCTGTAATACCGATCCCAGGTACTTAAAAATATTGCTTTTTATAATCAGTAAACCATCCAAAGGTACCATTTTATTTGTAGTAACTCCATCTTTAAAAATGAGCAATCCAAATACTCTGTCTTTCTCCTACTAAGTTTTAAACCTTTTTCCTCAAGAGCTTGTCTCCACTGTTTCGGTTTTTGTTCTAAGCCTCTTTTACTATTTTCTACTAACACGACATCATCAGCATATATTAAGCACCATGGAATTTTGGAATTATACCCTGTAGTTTCGCTGTTATCTGGTCCAAAACTAATGAGAATAAATACGGACTAAGCACCGAGCCTTGGTTCAATCCTACTTTCACATGAAATTTATCAAGTCTCTCCCACACCTGTCCTAACACTAGTCGTAACTTCCTCATACACATCCCTCACAATCTTTACATATTCACCAGGGACTCCTTTCTTATTGAGTGCCCACCACAGAATCTCTCGAGGAACTCTATCATATGCTTTCTCAAGGTCAATGTATACCATATGAGCGTTTGTTTCTTTACTCCTGTATTTTTCCATTAACTGCCTTATAATGAAAATTGCATCTGTTGTTGATCTGCCCTGCATAAAGCCAAATTGATTCTCGGATATTTGGGTCTCTTCACCTATCCGTCTATCAATTAGTCTTTCCCATATTTTCATGGTGTGGCTAAGTAGTTTTATAGCCCTGTAATTTGTACACTGTTGTATATCTACCTTATTTTTGTAAAGAGGTTGTAGTACACTGCTTCTCCATTCGTCTGGCATTTGTCCAACTTCCATAATTCTATTAAATATACCTGCTAGCCACCTAGTTCCTGTATCTCCCAATGCTCTCCATACTTCCCCAGGAATATCATCTGGTCCTACCGCTTTTCCTTTCTTTATTTTTTGAAGCGCTTGAGCCCCTTCCACGTTTGTTATTTTAGTGACCATTGCTGCTACTGTCGCGTTGACTCCAGAAGCTGTCTGTCAAATTATTCATTTAATAAGCTGTCAAAGTACTTTCTCCATCTCTTTTTGACATACTTTTCGTGAACTAGTATTTTAGTATTTTCATCTCGGATACATCTAATCTGATTAAAATATTTTGCTTTCTTTGCTCTCTGTTTGGCTATTTTATATAATATCTTCGTTTCGCCTTCCCTGGTATCAAGTTGATCGTATAGGTTTGAATACGCTTCTGCTTTGGCTTTTGCTACTGCTACTTTCGCTTCCTTTTTCGCGACCATATAGTTTTGAAGATCTGTGTCAGATCTGGTTTCTTGCCACTTTTTATATAATTTTCCCTTCTCTTTTATTTTTCCTTGTACTTCGTTTGTCCACCACAAAGTCTCTTTATCCTCAAACTTTTTTCCTGATGTTGTCCCAAGTATTTCAGTAGCAGTCTTTCTAATACCTACTACTGGCCATCTTTCCCTGAATAGACCTTCTTTCTCATCTTTTAGCATCCACCACTTGATATTTTGTGGCCTCTCCGATATTTTGGTTTAACTTCACTTTTTTACTTCGATATCCAGAACAAGCAGCTTATGTTGTTGGCTTACTCTCTCACTAACTATTACCTTGCAGTCCTTGCATTCACGTATGTCTTCTTTTCTTATCATAAAATAGTCTATTTGGGGTTGATGTTGTCCACTTTTGTACGTAATAAGATGAGTTTCTCTCTTTTTAAAGAATGTGTTGACAATCGCTATATCTAGTGCTGTTGCTAATTCAAGCATATCATCTCCAGGTTCATTTGTAGTTCCAAAGCCTCTTACCCCATGTGTTGCTTCGTATCCTGCCTTGGATTGGCCCACATGTGCATTAAAATTACCTCCTATTATAACTTTCTCTTCTGACGGAAATTTAATATTATTAGTAATTAATAAATAAATAAACAATTTATAAAAAACTCAATAACATAAATATTTTGTTTTTTGTCGTTCTATTAACTTTGGCGGAAACTTAAACACAATTTTATTCCTTAACTGTGTGAATCAGGTTAGCTTTGTAAGTTGTAAAAATTACTGGCAAAATAAAATACACTTACCATAAAATTTCAAACTCCAATATAAAATTAGTTGTGAAAACAGCTGTTTGTGTAAGATATAAAAAAAATTCAAAATGCAAAAATTCGACAAAAAATAGCAAAAAATTCAACAGTCTGACAGCCACAAAAGTAAACAAACCAGAAACGTCACGAATTGTATTAAAATCTGAAAACATCCCAAGCGTCTTTTTTTTGTACCTATATCTTTTCAATGTACTGAGTCTAGAGCGTTCATAAAAATCATATGTGTTTTTACTTAATAACAGGCGGTAGCTGGGTTGTCTTTAGTTTCGTTATTATTGACGTTATTAATAACGCACGGGTAAAGATTCGTGGACTCAACTGTAGTCACGACCAGAAAGAAAATATTGATATACAGTCCATCTAATTTACTTACCGTTGCACGTCATTATCTACGCCAGAGATCTAAGTTGACATAGTTGCCAAAGTATAAAAAAATCCTGAATCCATTTTAAATCAAATAGATCACATAATTATTGTAAACGTGGATTATACATCAAAACAAATTAATATTCAGAAGAGTGCGGTCCTGAACTTAGTAGATTAAGCACACCGAAATTTAGTCTCGAAGTTTTCCACTGTTTTACTATAGTAAATCTTTAAATTAATTATAAGAAACATAATCAGTAGTTTGGTTATTAGTGGTGATTTGATTGCCGTAAGTACTTTTATCAATATTTTTACGGTTTCATCAAAATCTTACAGAATAACAAATTTCAATACAGCCATACAGTTTTGTAAATTCAAACGTGATTAACAAAAACTTGTTTTTGCCTTTAATATCTTCGATAAGTTAAAGACTTTGTAATTAACAGAGTCGTACTGACCCATTAAAATATAATGAAACGAAACAAGAAAATTAAAAATTAAAAGTATTTAACAATTTTACCGATGGCTGGTACTTCTGACTACAGGGGTCCTCCAATGTTACCCGATCAACAAACACCATCTTATTCTACAATTACCAAACAAAAAGCAGCTACATTCCCTTTGAAAGACCAAGCCGTTATTATCCCAGCAGTAGACACACTAAAATTAGAAGACTACGTTACAGCAGTAGGATCACTAGTACAGCCCAAAAATGTACTTTTTTCGTCAAGAATTTCTAACGCCAGAATCTGCATCTACCTCTCAAAAGTTGATACTTTTTTAACAGACCACGGAGGTATAAAAATAGGAGATAATGTTATTAGAGCGAGAAGACTAGTCACTCCTGCTAAAAGGTTACTGTTATCTAGTGTCTGTCCGTCTATTCCTCATCACATCGTTGAAAAATATCTTGCTGAAAATGGCTTTCATCTTATTTCACCGATGACTTTCTTAAGAGCGGGAATTCAAGACCCTCAATATAGTCACGTATTAAGCTTCCGTAGACAGGTGTACTATACACCTGACGACAATCTTGTTATTCCTGAATCAATTCTCATTGACTTCGATAATACATCGTACCGAATCTATCTTGCTGATGGACTCACCTGCTATCTCTGTCATCAATCTGGTCATATCGCCTCAACATGTACCAATATGGCCATCCAACCAAACCCGTCCATACCTACATCCCAAACTGACCAAGACTCTATTACTTCCTTTAATGGAAATCCTAATCTTCGACCATCATTTAGCAAAAGAATTAGCAACTTCACATTTCCGAGTATTATGCATACCAGCTTTGATTATACTCCCCCTTGGACTATACAAATTCCGTATTGTAATACAGATCTGTCCACTTATACTAAGGACAACACCCCTTCATCTCTTTTTCTCCAATACTTCTACAATATTAAAAATAAATATCCATCCTGTCAACTAGTGTACACCGATGCATCAAAAACCCCCGAATTTGAAACAGTGGGATCTGCCATTGTCACAGATGATTCTGTGCGCAAATTTCCACTACCTAAGGACTACTCAATATATTCCGCCGAACTTTTTGCAATATCCAAGGCAGTGCAACAAACTCTTAATCGACCTGAAGACATGGCAGTAATATTCACCGATTCCTTAAGTGCAGTTCAGGGCATTCAGAAAATATATCCGAATCATCCGTTCCTAGAACAAATTAAAAAAGACCTTGTGGCTCTACAAAATAACCATAAACAAGTACATATTGTGTGGATACCATCTCATGTGGGGATACCAGGAAATGAAATTGCAGATAAAATGGCCAAAGAAGCTTGTAAAATGAAGAGATCCGAATATAGAACTAACCAAATTCCTCACTCTGATATGAAAAAATGCATCAATGAGTACACAAAGAACTTATGGTTACAAAGATGGCAACTCTTACCAAACAATAAATTGCGGCAAGTAAACCCAGATCTAACTGCGAAAACACCAAATTTAGTAAAACGAAGGGACCAGGTTGTACTACATCGTATCAGAATAGGGCATACCAGACTGACGCACGAACACCTACTAAGGAAGGAACCTCCTAGAATGTGCTACGCCTGTGACACCAATATAACTGTAAGTCACATTGTTATAGACTGTCCATTATATCATCTGGAAAGACAAACTTCTGGACTACCAAGTGACATAAAGTGTGCGTTAGACAGTGCGGAGTGTAACAAAATCATCAGGTTTTTAAAGGAAACTAAATTGTATAACCAAATATGAGTGCTACGTTATGAACAATTTAAAACCAACTTTGTAAAATCTCTATAGTTCATAGTTTATATCAATTTAATATGTATCGTAATTGTACCACCGCTAATAACCTTTTATGGTTGATGCGGGTTATTTCTAATAAAAAAAAAAAAAAAAAATTAATATTCAATGTAAATAAGTAAAAACTTAAGAAATAGAGAACAAGAATTAAGATCTTTTAAGATTTGCAGTGCAAGCGTTTTTGTTCTGCATTGTTAATAATTAAAAAACGGCTTCGAACTCTTGACATGAAGCCGGTAGGTTTCTTTGTATACGTATGTCTACAATAACAACTAAAAAAGTTGTCAGATAGGTACCTCGATTATTCCAAGTCGTAATAAAATTAGGTGAAATTTATATTTTTATAGTAAAGGATGTTTTTATTTTAAAGTAAATAATAAAAACAGTAAATATAATAAAACAGATACTTATAGTAAAGAATATAAACAAATATGAAGTGTCATCACCGCAACTGTCAAATAAATGTTACCAATTTATTCTAAAATGTCACCTTTGTTCGATTACAGTTACAGTGTGATTCGAGTAAATGTGCTTCATAAAAACGCTTTATAATCCATTTATACAAATTAAATGAAACACATTATTGTGTATTTCTTTAGGTTAACATTAATAGAAATCTTCAAATATTATTTCTACGCGTATATAATAAAATATGTCTAGTGGCTGTAATTGCAGTGTACCCGGCAAAGTGATTCTAAAAAAGAACACACCTACCGCCTAAATATTTCGTGTTGGTATCATGTGGCATCACAGGCTATGACGCGGATGACGTGCAACGGTTAGTAAATTAGATGAAGTATACTTAACTCTTATCAAGCCGGTCCTCACTTACTCACCAGAAACTTGGCCGTTGACAAAAAGCAATGAAGAATGTCTAGGCTGTTTCACCCTAAGTATAATTTTTAAATCTTGTGAAGATTTAGGCAGGGTTTGCTTGGTTGATGTTAAAATATCACTTTAATATATTTTTTACGATAAATAAATATTATTAGTTAATTTATTGCTTTATTTGTTCCAATCTGAATCTTCATCGTTCATATTTTTGATTAGGACGGAATTACACCTGAGAGACTGAGCTATGCGAAACATAGGCGGTATATGCTTTCATAGTTAATTGAAGTATTCTTTTACAATAGTATTTAAAATTCTCTGTGGGAGTCTTATCACTACACATTGGTACCCAACGACCCTTCACAGATTTTAAAGTGTCTATCGCTATACAATGGCGCCCAACGTGGGGCGCCAATATCTACCGATAAGACTACCACAGATAATTGAAGTATTATTTAAGAATAGTATTTTACTTCTCTATGACAGTCGGATCGCTACAACATAGTTATTTAAAATGCTAAAGAACAACCAAAATAAATTTCTCTAAATAGCTTTAGCACATTAGTCGCTTCGGAATAATATTACTGTATGCAGTAAAAGTAACATGTATAATAATACTAGTTTATAACGTTAAAATTTAATAACACAACTATATTTTGAAACAACAATGTAACACGTTTCTGATTTTAGAGCTTGGCTGTGTATGCGAAACGAAACTCTTGTTTAATAAACTATTAATATACATTTCTAGTAGCATTTTAAAATTGCACCTAGCGCCATTCCGCGCTCTACGATTGTATTTCCCATTTCCGCTTAATGTTATAATGAAATTTTAGTTGGGAAAAGTGTACGCTGAACTAAAATTTATTGCAGTGACAATGTCGGCGTTTATTATTAACAGTCATATAATGTTGTATGATATTAGATTTTAGAGTGTGCATTACCTTAATAAATAAGTGTTATCTGACAATTACAGAATGTATAATTAATTGTAATCGCAAAATTGGTGTGGTCACAAAACCGTTTAGTGACAAATATGAGTGGAGGGGAGTGGCGGAACTTATATACAGAGCAGATGTGATTTTCAAACTATAGAAACAAAAAATGTAAATTGTGTCATAATTATAATACAAGAAGTATACGAAAAGTATACAAAAAAAATCTAAATTATAGATTGAAAAACAATACTACAATTCTACTCAGAAAACAATATTACAACAATTTTAGATTCCATGTGTTAGATATGCTATATTTGAAAATAGGGTAAACTTTAAAACCTTTGTACTAGCTGGTGCTAATTTGACCCATCGCTGCTTTGATGTTATACTACTGTAACGTAGCGATGGCGGTTTTTGACAAAACACCGGTTTTCGGTTATACCGGTTTTTTTGCTTACGGTTTAACCTGGCGGTTATACCCGGCCAAAAAAACCGGTTTTTCCCAAAATCTGTTTTCGGTTTTCTTAATCCAATAGGTTACAATGTTGCATTACAATGCACTTTAGTTTGCGATACCCCACTCGACTCGATACTCGATATCAATATGATCAAAATTAGTACTATCGAAAGAACATCAATATCAATATAAATAAAACACAATTTTTAATAAAACCATTTTATTCTATTAATTATTATATTTATTTATTATTTTATTATTATTACTAAATATTTATTGATTATTATTAAATATAATATAGCGTAAGATTAATATATACATTTTGCAATAATATACAATTTAACCCAACCCATTCAACTTATAAAAAATTTCAAAAACTCTTACAAAAGGGATTTACAAAAAATAATATCAACATAAATATTTTACTTAAAAATAAATTGGATAATGCAATTTATCTTTTATTTTTAATACCATCAAAAAAATTTATTATGTATTTCTTTCAACACGTTTGTATATTATATTGTTAGTATAACACTTTAACTCATTTAATACTTCCTGTATGGGTGTATCGTTTTGAAAACGTAGGGAAATCCTTGGAAATTCGTATTCGTAATTGGTAATTCGATATTCATGGTCAGAACATTATTTTTGGTAATCAGAAAAAGTCATTCACCCACTTTCAATGTCAAGAGTCAAGTGTGAAAAATAGACGATGTTTGCGTCTAATTCAACCAGATCACTTATCATGTAAATATTATAATTTAAAATACCTTTTCAAGAAAATAATATAATAAAACTTAATTGTTTCTGGCTGATGTGAGCTTGCACTTTCAGTTTGCTTCTGTATTTATAAAATAAAATTTGAATTATTGTTTTGTTTGGAATAATTACTTGAGAATAATTGGGATCCAAAATAATACCTAACCTAATCCTAATCACCGTAAAACCCTAATAACCGGTTTTTACTTTAAAAAGAAAAAACCGGTTATAACCGGGACAAAAAAATAACCGGTAAAACCGGTTATTGCGGAGTAAAAAAACCGGTTTTAGGTTAAAACCTGTAGGTTTTTCCCATCCCTACTGTAACAGGGTTAACTCAGTATTCAGAAACTTCTGAAATCCTTTAAAAAATAGATTCATTATTGTTTAAGAGGCTAGAATAGCGATCAACAGGTAGCAATAAAGGCGTTCCAAGATTGCGGCACTAATTTTGAATATTTTGTCGAGATGTTTGGCACACATATTCGTAATATAATAAAGAATGGCGGTAGAGAGCACAATTTCAAAAATATGTTAGTACGCAGAAATTACTCTATAACTAAATAAAATATTGAAAAAAGGAGCCTGTACCGCCATTAAGAAGAAAAAAAATAAACTTTCTTCAAATAAACTTTTTTATTCCATGCCTAGATTTTGTGTTATCTTGGAACTACGAAAATTTTTTATTTCTAACAAGAAATCGAACATATTATAACTAAATAACTCATTAGGCAACATAGAGAAATTATCACTGTCATTTTGACAAACCTGCGTCAGATAAGTCAGATTTTCTCTAATCTGTTCTGTCATCTTTATCGATATCTGTTCAGTACAGTAGTGTGTTAATTTAAGAATTCGTTTTTGTTGTTTCATAGGAAAGTACTGTTTATTGACAGTTAATTTATTATATATTTGTTGTTGTTGTGTAAGTTGTTGGCCTCTTTAAAAGAATATATTGTTGTTAATTGTGAGTTTTAGTTATATGTAGGTAAGTAAGTATATTTTACGTAAAAATATTTCGGATTCTAATGCGAGTATATAAAGATTTAGGAGGATTTTTTATTCTAAAAATATTATCAATAATTTAACAAAATGGAAAAAGTAAATCAAACGAAAAATAAAGTGAAATCTTTCAAGAAAAAGTCCATTAAAAACCGTGCCAAAATTATGCGAAAATCGAAATTTGTTTCGCTTCACAACAAAAAATGATTATTTATTATTGTTTTATTATAAGATATTTCATGCAAATACCTTTCTAAATACCCATCTTAACATAAAATTTTCACCCGTTTTGGTTTATTTTTATAAATATCTATTTATTAATAAAAAAATCGTTTTCTATTACTTCCATTTAGCGCGACTATGATATTGTCAAAATATTAATCTTAGATAATGTCAAAGATTACCACTGTGGCCAAAGTTTATGATACTATCTCCCGAAGTTATATTTTGTTGCTACCTGTTGATCGCTACTGTTTACTCTTAATACGATTGTTTAGGTTACACAATATTACAGGGGTGGCCAAGATCCTTGATAGTCCGAGCCACTTTCCAAAATTTGAAATTTTTCGCGAGCCGCAATTAAACAATTATTTAAAAAGTGTAAAAAAGGTATTACATTTTTCTCTCAGTGTTTGAATTTCACGAATTTTACAGTGGAACAAAATAGTTCACATTGTCGTTTCAAATATGCAAATAATTCTACAAGCAGCCTTTACTAATTCAGGATTCTTCGATTTTTCATCATCGTTCCAGCTTTTTATGGGACGGCCTACTGATCTTCTATCGTCTCTCAAAAAACTATGTCTTAAGATTATGTCTTCCTCTGATCTTACCACATGACCTGCCCATCTTATCTTAGCTTTTATATGTCTGACGATTATTTCATCACATACAGTCACCAATTCAGCATTGCGGCGCCTTCTCCACTTTCCTGTCAATTCATCTCTTTGATGGCAAAATATCATTCTGGAATGAGAACTTTCTTTTCAGATACCAGCCATTCATGCTGATGTTTTACTTCCATATGTAACAATTGGACGAATAATTGGCATGTACAGTCTTAATTTAGATTGTCTTTTTAGCAGCTTTTTGATCTTAATAGCAAATCTTAATAATGATGGTAGGGAGTAGTATAATGCTTTATTACACGCAGCTATCCTTAGTTTTAAAAAAATTAAAAGAAATTCAGGTACATTTGTTGAGAGCCACAGATTATCCTTCAAAGAGGTTTGGCCACCCCTGCAATATTAAATATATCGATGAATTACAATGTAAGTAGACAAGCATTTGGCGACTTTGATCCAGAGAATTCCGCTGATTAAACATAAAACATATTATGATATTTTATTAACAAATTGAAGTGAAAACATACAAACAAAACACGCATCTATAAATAATGGATGTACGAAATAACGCGAGATTATTATTAATTCTAATTGAGTCAGCCAGTTATCTTCATCAGCTGAAAACACTTTATTTTATTTAATTAATCAATAAAATAGCGATGAGTACATGATGTGTATCCAGTTATAACTAACCCCATCCTACAAGAACATCCCCTCTTTGATTAATATCATACCACCTCCGTATCTTGGACTTCAGCTAATATTCTTGTGTTAGAAACAAAACATTAAGAAACCAAATAATGACCAGTAACCAAACAATAATGTCCAACTTATTATTAACCGCCAAAATATAGGATGTGTACAATAAATATAAATATTTTAGAAATTAAATTTTTTTCTTCATACAAAATAAGAAGCATACAAAAAGTTGAAGAATTAAATAAATATATCAAAATAATACATCTAATATGGGTCAAAAGCCATTGTGGAATACTGAGCAATGAAACATTTGATGTCTAAGCTAAAAGGGCCATACACGAAGGAAAAGGAACAAAATATAAATGTACAACAAATGAAATAAAAATATTTATTAACAACGTTTGGAAAACAAAAGGGGAAGAAGATAATAAAAACAATCAAAAAGACACAAAACATTACAAAGAAATTCAAGAAACGATTCTCAAAAAACCGTGGTTTATAAAGGGGAATATTTCCAAAAATTCAATTAGAAAAATTTCTCGTTTGAGGTTTAATCACGTACCTGTTCCCAAATTTCTATTTAAAATTCGTTTAAAAAGCGATCCATACTGCAATTGTGGAGAAATAGGAGACGCAGAGCATCAAATATTAAATTGCTCTCTAATACAAGCTCAAGTGAAAATCTTTTTGGACAAAATTTATGAGCTAAAGATGTCATACATCCAGTTAATAAGTTCTTAATAAATCAAAGTAATAATTCACAAGTGGTCATTTTATTATTTGAGCATATTAAAAATATTTAACTGAAAATATGAGTAGCTATAGTTAACTTATCTGTATTTAGAAGCATATAAATATTGTAAAAGAAAACGTAAAAACATTGTAATAAGTATAAAAAAAATGAGCATGAACCATTAAGAAGACGAATAACCTCCGAGATGTTGAATTGGGTTTTACCGTAATGAAAAAAAAAACAAAAAAACAACCGAAAACAAAAAAAAAATACAAAAAAAAACAAAAAAAATAAAAAAAAATAAAAAAGAGAAAAAAAGGAAAAAAAAATAATTGAATATAAAAAATGAATATATAATTAAAAATAGAAGTAAAAAATGTTAATGTATAATAATAATAATAATAATAATAATGATAGGATATTATAGGGATAGGATACTCCTGTGGGAGTTTTTTGTCAGTTCTTCTATCAGGCGCGGCCCCCTGCGAATGAGGGATGCTTTCTGGGTATTCGTAGCGCCAATACCCAGAGAGTAGCAGGAATACTTGCTGTGGAACAAAAACTGACACCTGGCAGTAGGTATAAAATTCACACCCATTAATATGGAGAATTATGGTTTATGTCTAAGATCGCTGCCTGGGGATCGCCAGGGCACGTCTGGAGCCGGCGCTGGACGTGACAGCATGCGGGACGTCGGTGGCAGGGTGTTGAGGAGGCAGGCCCCTGTCATACAATCAGCTACAGCCCAACCACAACCACAACCACAACCGAGCCAAACAACAACAAGAGCTCCACCCGCCGAAGATGCTGCGCTGGATCATCAGCCAGCGCTCACTCAAGCGGGACGACCGAGGCAGCGCATGAAATGGACTGTGTCCATTAATGAAAACATTTTGAGCTTCTATTACAAGGTGACAAACCTCGGTCAAGAAACAATCGGCTACCGACAACAGCTGTATGCCGAATTTTGCAGGACGTACCCAGATATTCAAGTATCGGGGCAAAGAGTATCAGATAAATACCGGGTAATCATAAAGAACAACCTTATCCCAGAGACTAGACGCAATTCGATCAAAAGCGAAGTCGAACGGGAGATTAATAACCAAGAACAAGTTTTAGATCAAGTCCCTAATGAAATCCTCGATGAGCAAACTCCTGAGATTCCCATGCCAGAAACTCAACCTGATAATACACAGCAGGAAAACAACGAGTTGAGCGATAGTCTAGCAAACGAAATGGCTTGTGCCGTACAAGAGTTTAATGGAACAAACCCACTTAGCAGACCACCGCTACCACGAATAAACTCCTGTAAGAAACTAGGTGCGCTGTTACAAATTGTGAACACTGAAGTCCTACCCAACTATGTCGTAGAAGCTCACACGTTGGAATATTTGCATATGCTAATCTACTGTGCAGCAACAGCAATTGCTAATGTAATGGGCGTTAAGATCAGAACACGACGGGTTACTAATAACGAAAGAACTGGTAACAGAATTGCACCCTGGGAAAAAAGACTGCTCTGAAAGATCGAATTATTACGTAGGGATATTGGTATAGTCACAGAATACATACGAGGTGTAACAAGTAGAAAAGTCATCAGAAGAGCTGAAGAAATAATGCTGACTACCGCAAGATACTCAAGATATGATCCAGAAAACAACACAGCCCATCAGTGTCTGGATACATTAAAACAAAAACTCTCCGTTTATTCAGGACGACTAAGGAGGTACAAAGTTAGTAACAACCGCAAAAGCGACAATGCTCTTTTTGAAAGTTCTGAAAAGGCGTTCTATCGAAAACTCAATTCCATTGTAGAACGTGTCGATAAGACTTACCCAAGCCAAGAAAAAATTCATGAGTTTTGGGGAAATCAACTTTCCACGCCAGCTGCTCTTAACAACAATGCTGGATGGATAGAAGATACGACACAGACCTGCCAACACTACATTACCATCCTTTACGAACCCTTCACTACTGAAGAAGTCTCAAATACCATCAAAGAGCTTCATAACTGGAAATCTCCTGGTCCAGACGGAGTTCAAAACTTTTGGCTCAAGAAGTTTTGGAGTGTTCATGAATGATTATCAACACTAATTAATCATGTTATTTCTAATCCGCAGGATATACCATCATTCCTCACTCAGGGAACCACTTATTTAATTCCGAAGGATCAAAATAACACTCAAGATCCAGCCAAATACCGCCCAATTACTTGTCTTCCAACTTTGTATAAATTGGTCACATCCTGTGTAGCCCGGCGTATCTATCAACACTGTGCTCTGAACAATATCATAGAGCCTCAACAGAAAGGATGCGCTAAGGGTTCCATGGGTTGCAAAGAACAACTCATCATCGACTCAGTCATTTCTAACCAGGCATATTCCAAAAAGAGGAATCTTTTTACTGCCTTCATTGATTACAAAGAGGCCTTTTATTCAGTGCCGCATGAATCGCTTATAGATATATTGAGAATATATAAAGTCGATGATAATATAGTGACCTTTTTAGAACATATAATGACGGAGTGGAAGACTAGAATTCACCTTCAAATACCTGGTGAAAATAACATCGAAACTGAAAATATCGCAATCAACCGGGACCTGTTTCAAGGAGATTCGTTGAGTTCACTGTGGTTCTGTCTAGCTATGAACCCGCTATCTCAGCTATTGAACTCCACAGACGCAGGTTTTAGCATCAAAAATAACAACAATGCGGTGGCGAAGCTTAATCAATTATTGTATATGGATGATTTGAAATTAATGGCTTCCACTCGAAACCAACTCGGTGAGATGCTAAAAACTGTAGAAACTTTTTCTAATGATATTAGCATGCACTTCGGACTAGACAAGTGCCGTATTTTAAATATAGTCAGAGGAAAAGTACAGCCCGGAGGATTCGATATACAAAATGGCCAGAACATCGTGGCCATGGGTGAAAACGATATGTATAAATATCTTGGAGTAAAGAAGGCGCGAAAAATTGACCATAAACAAATGAAAACAGAGATAACTACTGAGTTTATGCGAAGGGTAAAACAGCTGCTTCGCTCAAACCTTAATAGTAGAAATTTGTTTAAGGCACTAAACACCTACGCATGTTCCGCGCTTAGCTATTCATTTGGCATTGTTAAGTGGACAAAAACGGACATAGAAAATCTTCAGCGAAAAGTAAGAACGCATCTCACAAAGGCACAAAAACACCATCCAAAAAGTGCAGTAGAAAGAACGACACTACCACGAAATTTAGGAGGAAGAGGACTTATGGATATAGATGAGCAATTAGACAAACAAATTGCTAATTTAAGATCTTATTTTCAGATGCAGGCTAAAACATCTACTCTACATCGCGCTATCTGCACAGTAGATGACACAACACCGATAAAAGTGAGGGAAGCAGAACTGCGCATAAACCACCTTACGCGCCTGGATGGGTAAACCTCTGCACGGGCGACATCCCAATGAGGTCAGCCAAGATTATGTCGACAATATAGCGTCGAACTACTGGTTGACATCAGGAAAGATGTTCCCTGAAACGGAGGGTTCATTACTGGCCATTCAGGATCAGGTTATACCAACTAGAAATTACCTGAAATATATCATCAAAGACCCTCATATTGAAAACGACAGATGCCGATATGGATTTCAAGCCCAAGAAACCATCCAACATCTTACAGGGGGGCTGCCAGGCCTTTGCTGCAACTGAGTACAAGGAACGGCATGACGCAGTGGGAAAAATCTTTCATCAGGAGATAGATATCAAGCTGGGACTTCTCCAAACCGACCATCTCCCATATTATCAATACGTCCCTGAGAGTATGCTTGAGGATGGCAACTACAAGCTATACTGGGACCACACTGTGCTCACAGACCAAACAGTGGCGCATAATAGACCAGATCTCGTATTAGTCAATAAATTAACGAGACAAACAACCCTCATTGATGTGGCGATTCCTAACAACAATAATCTACGTAGTAAATTTACTGAAAAGATCGCCAAGTACAGAGATCTGGAAATTCAAATACGGAGACAATGGAGAATGCAAAGTACCCAGACGATACCGATTATTATGTCTACTACTGGAGTCATTTCGAAGACCCTCCTCGAAAGCATAAAAAAGCTGGGTCTTAATGAACATCTTTATAAGACCATGCAGAAAGAAGTACTACTCACAACGTCCAGATGTGTACGAACATTTTTGGGAGATACACCTGCATACCAAGTCACCTAGGGCTCGATAACACGGAAAGAGTCCCACCAGAGCTCAATCCTTTTGAAACCGTAGGTACCTGGGATGAGTCAATTTTCCCCTTAGAGGGAGTGTGAGCCGTATGGCTAAATCTGGATGATAGGAAATTATAATTATTAATAGGGAAGGAAAACAAACATAAATTAGTTAAAATTATGTAAAAATGAGCAAAATCGCTTAGGTGGGCGAATGGACCCTAAGGTCCGCAGTCATACAAACCCAAGGAAAACATTTTTTTTCTTTTATGTCTCATCCTTTAAAGATATTGGCGACCATCATGTCCCATTTTACTCTGTCTGCAGCGGTTTTGAAGAGCTCTATTGTTGTTTTTCCACTCCATTGCTTTAAATTTTTCAACCAGGACGTGCGTCGTCTTCCCAGTCCTGTTTTCCTTACACTTTCCCTTGTATACAGTTGAGTCCCTGAATCTTTACCCGTGCGTCATCATTTAAAGCATACGAAATAAGTCGATGATAAGTCGGAAATTGAAATTTACTAAACGCAACAGCAAGTGACAGTAAGTATTTCTTTTTATTTTTTACTTTATCGTACTATATACGTAGTATAGTATAATATTTACTTTATCGTACTATATACGTAGTATAGTATAATAAAGTTATAGGATCGTGCAAAATTTTTTTTTCAGATTTCACTTTTTTTCGACGTTTTGAGTCCCCCTTAGTCTAAAAAGCAAAAAAAAACATGTCGGAAGTATGTACGTACTTATGTATTCTCCTTTTCATGAACATTTTTCAGTGCGTCACAAATTATAGAAAAAAATGTAAGTCCGTGATAATACATATTTATGACATTTATTCTAACGTGACATTTTAGTTAAATCTGACAGTTGTCAAATTTTATTTTCAATTTGGAATAAAACCAAATCAATTGTGTCTATTGCATTTATAAAATGGTATTTTCTTTCATTTGTATAGTCTTATAAATTGTACAGATTATATTGATAATATTATTATTTTATTTAATAAATAATTCTTTTTTGATTATGGCGCCATCTATCGACAACTAGAATAATCACCGAACTAGAATAATTACCGAAGTATTCCCAGACGTGCCTTTTTTTCTGTCACATACAATTTAATGCGTTAGAGAGAAATCGAAAAACTGTGACGCACTGAAAGATGATCATGAGAAAAAGAATACGTACGTATGTCGCCACCGCCCAGCAAAAACTACCGGGCCGATTTTGATGAAATTCGGTATGAGTAAGTTTAAGAGAATTTTGTCGAGAAACTAAGCTTTTAAAAAAACCTCTCAAAGGGGGGCCGAAATAGGGGGGTTATTTAGGGCCCATTTTTGCAAATTTTGACCAAAATGAATGAAATTCAACTCAAAGTAAACTCATCGATAGGTAAATAAAAATACGGAATTTGACATTTCCAAATTCAAAATGGCGGCCAAAATGGCCGACCGCCCACCCGACACATTTTCCTACCTATCTAAAAACTTGTTTAAGATAAGTTTAATTTGAAAAAGTCGTTATATAGCCTAAAGACGGGGCTATAAGAAGGATGTTATCGTTTTTCAGAAAAAGTTACGGGTTGCCTATATTTAAGGGGTCAAAATTTGACATAAATTTGAACTAGATTTTCTCAAAAATCGCTCAAAGAATTTTTTTATTTTCTGATATTTTTTTGATATCCTATCAGTAAATTGAATGACATTAGTCAGATTTCTTAACTCCCCATAGGAGGGGAGTTATGAATTTTTTATAAAAAAATATTCGAGTGCCCGTAACTTCCTTCTTAATAGAAACTAAAATTTGAAATTTTGCAAACGTATATGGTACGTTATTATCTATTATCACAATAAATTTTACCAAAAATGTGGCTTCCGGTTGAACCGGAAATGAATAAAAAATCTTAATTTTTTTAGATACGCCCTATATATTTTTATATATTTTGAAAGAATGCAAAATTACCTTTCCAATGACATAAAATTCATTGCTGTACCTCAAAAACTCGAAAAGTTACGGTAAATAGAAATTTTGCTATAATCTTATGTGTGTCCTCTCTCACGCGATCATAGCAGAGCATAATTGTAGGGCAGTCAATGAGGGTATTTGGCTCCGAATTCCATCCTACTACATTGATATACTTGATATTTTCACAGTAAGTAGGGAATAGCTCAAGAAACAAAATCTACCCTATATACTCTGGCGCTTTTACCTTGGGGCGGTTCCCACTTCTTCAAGGGGGTGGAAAATTTGTTGGTCAAAATAAGCACGGAAGTGGCTAAAGAACCTATTTCTAAGCAAAAACTGGTCTATACTTTTTTTTGAAAACTCAATACTTTTTGAGTTATGCGTAGTTGAATATTGGTCATTTTCATTGAAAAATGATACCTTTTCGGACGGATTTTTTGTGAATACCTTAAAAACTATGCATCGAACTAAAAACACTATATAAAACATTTTTTAGATTATAAATAATAAAGAGATTCGTTCCTTCGTAAATGTTCTATTTATAATACAAAAAGAGATATGGTAGGTGAAAATAGTTTGTTTCTTGGTGCATGCTCAAATTGGTGTATTCAATTTGAAATAACAGAGGAACGGTAGGTTTTAGGTGTATAGTGATACCAACACCTTTTGTAGTGTTTGAAAAGGCCTTTAAAAGGTTAAATGTCGGTTACATACAAACTAAGCGAGATATGGTGCAAAGAAATATATGATTAATGTACTTTAAGGAAAAATGAAAAGTATACACATTTAACTCCCCATCCACCATAATTTAATGCATTGTTTTTCTTTTGCAATACCTTTTAATATAGCGTTATTTCTACTTCCAAAAATTTGAATGGGTTTAAAATGAATGGTTTTTGTAAAAAATGTGATCAAACAATAGAATGAATTTTTAAATTTTCTTAAAAATTTTCCTTTTTCTCCATGTAATTCGAAAATAAAAATATTTCACCCCTGAGAAGTGGTGGGAACCTCCCCCATGATAAAAGCGCCATAGTATATAGGATAGACTTTTAATTAGTACATTGGGCTACTCCCAAAATTTCATTGAAATCCATGCAGTAGGATAGAATTCGGAGATAATATCTTGTTCTTAATCTCGCGCATTGACTGGCGTAATCGAAATAGAATGAAATGCAAATATTTTAAGCTATTAACTTCTCAGAAAAATGAACTAATTTGAAATGAAAGTATGACTATAATATTCTATTGATTTATGCATTAATCTAAACATCTATAGTGTGTCCCCGAAATATGGCATCGAACATTTTCTCAAATGCAGGAATTAATGATACGTAGAACCATAAAATACTTTCAAGTACAGAAGGTGTTTCTAAAATATCAAAATAACGAGTAACTTTGTTATTTTTATAGAAAGCCAGTATCTATTACCATAACGATAATAGATCGGTACGATAAAGTTCTCGGGCGGCCCTTCCGTCCAGCGTTTTTTATCTTTCTTAACATTTCTGTGTTTATTACGTGTTGTGTCCATGGTATTTTCCACATTCTTCGATAACACCACATTTCAAAGCCAGCAAGTCTTTTTTCAGTTGCATCCGTATTGTCCAGGCTAAAACCCATATAAAAGGACAGACAATACGCAGCATCTCAATACTCTATTTTGAGAGGAATCTAATTTCTATTACCTGTGTTTCATTGCATAATAACGTGTTCATGTTATTAAAGGCGTTTCTGGCCATCTCAATACGTCGTTTTATTTCGAGGTTGCGGTTGCGGTCCTACTGTTCGTTTAGATCACATCCCAAATAATAATTGTATTCTCCAAAGCTTTTATAAAGCGTTTACATACCTCACCACTAGGGTGCATCGAAAAAATAAAAGTTGGAAATGTTATATCTAATAGCGTGAAAAAGTTGCTAGTGTTATTTTTCAGCATATTAGTATTTTTATTTTTTTTTCTAAGCGAATTTTCTGCCCTCCCAATGACCTTGAATTTTATTAAAGCCTGGTTGCACCAACAGATCTTAGGCTTAAGCCGAGAATATCATAAGAATTAATGTAATATAATTACAATAAAATATAATAGGAATATCATAATATAATAATAGATATACTTGATAACAAGGTAAGAATCCAAAATTATGGTGAAACGTACGTGATACTTCCGGTGGTCCTATCTATAAGCAGAGCTTAGCTAAGCTGGAGCTTAAGATCTGTTGGTGCAACTAGGCATAAATATCTGATTTTTATGGAAATTTCAATTTATATTATTTGGAATAAAATATGTGCTAACTCGTTTTAAGATAAATTAAAGAAAACTTAAAATGTTGTCAATTACAAATTTAAACGATATTTAAACTTTTATTTGTTTTTTCAGTCTCCCCAATTCCTTTGAAATGTCCCGTTTCGTGAGTCCGTGCGTGTAATTTTCACTTATGTTTGGTGCGATGCCTTACTTTGTTATTATTGTTGTTTGTAAATTAAAGATTTTTAAAATAGATAAACCAGGACCATGGGGAATAAAATCCAAGATGTGCTGTGGACCGCCCCATTTTTGGGAAACCACCAAATATACCTGAAAATGTTTTACCGAAATACAAACAAGCGATGAAGTTTTGTTGTTGCAAGAGGATAAAAAACTCAGCAAGAAAGAGCCAGAATTTTCTGGTATTGCCGAACAGGCTGCAATTAAATTGGAGGAAATATGGAAAAAGGCTTTAATTCCAATCATTTAACATACAAAAATTATTCAGTTTTTAAAAGCCTATCATGACAAATATATGAAACTTATGAAACTATTTAAGAACAGGCAAAACAGTGAATTTTACAAAAATAAAATTCAATGCTTTAAGAACAAAAGTAAAACTACACGTTTCGATCTTGCAGCATGCAAATGTGACACTCTGATTAATTGTCTTTAGATGTGCCTGTGGATGAGTGCAAATTTCTATTAAATCAAAGAGTTCCCAGAAAAATGGTGATAAGCTCGATTGATAGGAAAAACAAAAACAAATATAATCAGAGAGAACAACGGTAAAAGAAGAAATTTACTGACGCAAAGAAAAAACTTTGGCTCAAGTAAAAAACAGTACCAAGTTTTATGGTCAATCGATCGTGGAAGAACACATAACACTTGTGCATGAGCCAGGGTGCAAATATTTCGGATATGGGTACTGGCGTTAAGTGTGATGTAATACGGCTGTTAGAAGAACATCTTAAAAAACCGCTTCAGTGGTTTGTATGTCTGCGACATTCACATGATCTACTCCTTGGACATCAAAAGAAGTTTGCCAGTGACCAAATCAAAAAACGTGAGGGTCTTCAAACTTTCTCCTATAAAAATTTTGATTCAAACGACTACTTTGAGTTAATTAGCTAACAAGAATACCACCTAACAGAACCACCTATATTCTCTAGATTTTCGAGTGACAATCTGCGAAATTTTATTAAGAATCTTAACTTAGACCCTTTTAACATTGATATAGAGAAATATCACTGCCACAAACAATTTGTAGAACGATGTGTCAAGCTTGTGACATAAGCTTCTCTAGAAGATTGTGTATCGTATTCGAGGGATGGATTTATAAAAACTCGAATTGATTCCAGAAAAACTATGCCTCATTTTAATGCTAAATCGGAAGGTGTCTTCGAAAAGAATGCTTTTCTCCTATTTTTTTGTAATATTTTTATACCTAATTTTGTACTTTACTTTATATTTATTTTAGTATTAAAAAACTTGGGTGATGTCGGGGAGACGGATAAGTTAGGCTATTTTGTTATAAAATAAAAAGAATATTTTACTATATTTTTCTTAAGTAAAATTTTTAATTGCCTTGTGAAACCAGAAAATATTTTCCAATTTAAACCGAATTTCTTTATTCAAGTTCTATAAGGTATTACATTTCCCTTACAAAAGAAATTCGCCTATTAATGTATTTTTTCTAATTTTTAGTTGCCTGGGCGGCAGAAAATATTTTTTTATTTCAAAGCTATTTTACTAAAATACTTCATAGTGTGTTAGGCAACTTTTGTGAGCTATTACATTTTCGTTTCGAAATAAAAATTTTTTGCGTCTGCTAACATTTTTTCAAAATTTTTAATTGTCTTGGGGGGGGGGGGCAGAAGATATTTTCCAATTTCGAAAAAAATTTACCAAAATACTTGACAGTTGATTGGGCAAGTTTTGTGAGGTATTACTTTTCCATCGCAAAAAAAAATTTTTTTCGCCTTTTTCGATGCACCCTACTCACCACCCAGTACGGCGTGGTGCGATCA
Organism: Diabrotica virgifera virgifera; assembly: GCF_917563875.1. Taxonomy (NCBI): domain Eukaryota; kingdom Metazoa; phylum Arthropoda; class Insecta; order Coleoptera; family Chrysomelidae; genus Diabrotica; species Diabrotica virgifera. Next base: position 221,653,070 of record NC_065446.1, read on the forward strand.
ACCAAAATTTGCAGCCCTTTTCTGCTGTCCGGAAGGAGTATTGTATCGCCTACATTCTAAATTATTCGCTAGTGCTCCGTTAATTGATATGCCTTCATTGCCGTCTTCTAGTGCCTCCTTCCTAAAAACATTTCTTCTGAGCACATAATAAAAAATGGAGGGGATAGCAGCACCCTTGTCGTGCTCTTTATATTGTATTGCTGAATTGGATTATTATGGAAATTTAATAAATGGGAGTAATGATTTTGAAAAGGAACTAACAACCAGAATTTAAATAGCTTACTCACTGTTACAAACTGGTACAATTGATTTCGCAATCAGATTATAGTGCAATGTGTAATTGTGTAGTGCGTGTGTGTTGAGTAAATGTCTTATTATTTAGTAAAGTCGACTTCATTGACTTTACTAAGAGACGCAAATTGTATCGAAACGTCGATGGTCCTGTAGAGTAGCATCTATTTATGCATAATAGTATAATGAAATTTTAGTTACAGGACTGTTAAGTGACAAATATTAAAGGAGGGGAGTGATTGAACTCATAAACAAAGCAGACATTAATTTCAAACAATATAAACAAATGCAAATTATATCAGAATTATAATATAAGAAGCATACAAAAATTACTGAGAAAAGCATACAAAATTTCTTGAGTAAAAATTGAAAAATTAGGGGAAAAGCCCATAACCATTTTATCGGTACTCACCTGAGAGAAAGCAGACGTTCGGAATCAATAAGAGCCTCTCTGTAAAGACAATGAAGTTGACTTTACTAAATAACAAGATATTTACTTAATATTGCTTCCAAGTCGGTGATTTATTAAGATGTAATCTATTTAATTCCGTGCTATTATACCTTGTTGTTCATCTTGAGGGGATATCCATTATCCATGTCTACAGATGTCTTTCTGGAAGTTTACGTCTGGACGTTTATTAATTACTTTGTGCTTATTGTTATTTTTATCACATTGGAAAATTTGATCATTCCATTTAAAGTTCGTTTACATTCCATAAAAATATCATTAATAAGATTCTTAAGCCTGAAGATCACAGACTGTTACTTTATGTATCAAGTAGATTTCTCATATCAATATTTTATATGAGCAAAGCATAATTTAAGGAGAGTATTCTAGAAAATGTACGAAATTTTTAAACAATCTATCTTGTTAAATAAAAACTGTTATTAGTATTTTAAATCGAATGAACAATTAAGGCATGTATGTATAAAATGCACGTAAATGAAATTATTAATATTATTAATATAATTTGAGTTGTGTGGACTGTATCTTTTAGGTCGCTGGTTCAACTAGAATTTAGAGAGGGATTATGATGGACAGCGAATATTACAAATTTATAAAAAATCTTAATAAGTCGGGAATATACCGGGATTCACACGCGATTGCTTACTGTACCGGGTGTCTCAATAAGAATGGCTCTCGGCCATATCTCAGGAACCGTTTATAGTACAGCTTTCAGAAAAAATATTTATAACAAAAGTTGCCCCGGGAAACGCCTGGAAATTATTTTCATAATTGTAGGTTCACCGCTAGATGGCGTAATTGAATATCAAAAATTAAATAAATCAAAATTTTACAAAATTTGCCTAATGAAAGGGCACTGGAAATCCGATCATCGTATTCTTCATAAAATTCTGCGCATGTTTGATTTCACAAGTTTACCTTTGCAAATAAGAGGTGGGGGTGAGTGGAAAACTTGTTATGAAAAAATAGCTGTAAATCCGGTTCTCCTAAATCGAATTCTGCAAACTTAGTCTTGTTAAAAACAGCTCTTTTTCATTAATGTAAGAGTTATAATTTCGAAACAGCCTACTAAGTAATGTGCCAGCTAGGAGGCATTATTTAATTATTTTCAGAAATCTAGTTTCTTTGGAAAATATTAAATACAAGTATGCATTTTTAATCCTGTATTACAAAATTAGATCAAATTAACAACAGAATAGCGAAAACCGCATCTCGATACCTTTTTTCAATCTCGAGATATCTTAACCCGCCATTACACGCGCTATGAGGAAATCCCTCACCATATTAGTTTATAACTAATGAAATTGTGTAAACTAATGCGATAACCTTAAGCACCCAGGAATGCCTTTAGCATGGTTTATGAGAGGGTATGAAAAAGTTATAGAATATTTCAGGCGGCCAGTGTGCTGTGTGATAGTTGAAAGAAGAGACATCCCTCTTCAAGTGAGGGAATTCCTCACTGCGCGTGCAATCACAGTGAAATCACGTTTCTATTATCTCAAAGAAACTTTTAGGTTTTTATTTAATATTTAGGTAGGTTTAATTAAAATATTATTGTTTGGATTAGGTTAGGAACAGTGGCACACCGAGGGGGGTTTGGGGGTTAAAATCCCACCCAGAGCATATAGAAATATATATAAAAGAAACTAAGAAAATGTAACTTGTCTTTCACAAGTAATACAAAAAACTTTCGGTGCCCAAGCAAACCCCCCTCCCCCCCAGAGGAAAATTCTAGGTGCGCCACTGGTTAAGAACCCATTTTTAAATTTACCTATTCTAATTGGGAAATAGGCCACAATTTACCTTGAAAAATTGATTTTATTGACGTTTCGAATTCCACCTCGGACGTCGTTATCAAAATACAAAATATTAATAGTTAATTACATAAATGCCACAAAGAAATAGCTTCAGAACAGTTTTTAATTTTAATTTGTATTTTTAGTAAAATGAATTCGCGTAAAGAACGTTAATTTCTTCAGTGGCTTGCTGAAATTGAAAATTAAGAAAACTTGCTTTTGATCTATATTATTTTTACTTTTGTTTTGTTAAATTAATAAAAAAAAATTGGTTTATGAGACTTTCTATAATATGTGAGTACAACCCATTTTATATTTATACATGTTGACATTCATTCTTCCTCGAAATAAGTCGAATTTATGTAGGTGAGGGCGACGCTCATACGCGTGCAACCACGTCACAATAGAAGACGCGTGTAACGGCGGGTTAATAAATGTGTAAATTTTAAACAAAACTGTTACTGCCACCGGTAAACGAAGTTAAGGAAAGGGAATGTGCTGTGTAAAAAACAAAGAAACATTTTTTAGATGTCAACGTGTATTAATTAAAACAACAATAGGACAAACCACACTATAAAATATAACAAAGAAATAAAAAAAAACTACTTAGTGGCCACTTAAATGTTCAAATTATGGCCCATAATAATTTTCGATGCAAGTATTTACTGTTTAAGAGTATATTGAACAGCAGTCTCAATTGCTGCTCTCGTGATGCTTTGCATGGCGTTTTCTACTCTCTGGATCATGTTTTCTCGAGTAGTGGGCCTAGCGGCAAAAACAAGGTTTTTAATCCGCCTCCATAAATAAAAGTCTAAAACAGCTAAGTCTGGTGATCCGGCTAGCCAAAAAAATAGGCTTCCACGTCCTATCCATCTATCAACGAATGACTCATCTAAAAAATCTCTTACTACTCTGAAAAAATGCGCGGGACAACCATCGTGCCGAAACAACATGGACCTACGAACTGCTAGCGGTACATCTTCCAAAAGAAGATGCAATTCATTCCTTAAAAAAATTAGGTAGCGTTCACCAATAATAACATTATCGAAAAGCAAGGGTCCAATTATCTGAATATCACCAGATTTAACTGTTTGGTGTGGGGACGGTTTGGTATTTCATTTTTATTTAGGTATGGGGACGAATAAAGACCTTGTTTTTGCGGCTAGGCCGTCTCGAGAAAAAACGATCCAGAGAATACGAAACCCCATTCAAAGCATTTCGAGAGCAGAAGTTAAGACTGCTGTTCAATCTACTCTTGAAAGAGTAAACGCTTGAATAACAAATGATGGGCAATATTTTGAACATTTAAGTCGTCACTAAGTAGTTGTTTTTATTTCTTTGTTATATTTTATAGTGTTGTTTGTCTTATTGTTGTTTTAATTAATTATATACGTTGAGATCTGGAAAATGTTTCTTTGTTTTTTCCACAGCACACTACCTTTGTTAGGTTTAAAATTTACACGTTTCTTAAGATATATCGAGACAGAAAAAAGGTATCGACATGCGATTTTCACTATTCTCTTGCTAATTTGATCTAATTTTGTAGTACAGGATTAAAAATGCATACTTATATTTAATATTTTCCAGAGAAAATTAGATTTCTGAAAATAATTAAATAACGCCTCCTAGCTGGCACATTACTTAATAGGCTGTTTCGAAATTATAACTCTTACATTAACGAAAAAGAGAGGTTTTCAACAAGACCAAGTTTGCAAAATTCTATTTAGCAGAACCGGACTTACAGCCCTTTTTTCATAACAGGGTTCCCACTCACCCCCACCTCTTATTTGCAAATGTAGACTTAAACTTGTGAAATCAAAAATGCGCAGAATTTTATGAAGGATACGATGATCGGATTTCCAGTGCCCTTTCATTAGGCAAATTTTGTAAAATTTTGATTTTTTAATTTTTGGTATTCAATGACGCCCTCTAGAGGTGAACCTACAATTATGAAAATAATTTCCAGGCTTTTCCCGGGGCAACTTTTTTTATAAATATTTTTTTCCGAAAGCTGTACTATAAACGGTTCCTGAGATATGGCCGAGAGGCATTCTTATTGGGACAACCGGTACGAATTTTAATTGTTTTTAGCGGATTAACGGTATGCTTATATCGGATTGTCTTCTTACACAATTGCAGAGAGAGGAAAAGCGTTTGTCCAGCGATAATGAACTCAGAGAAAGGTTCCCGTTAATAGTTGGACTCAGAGGATGGTCCTTGTACTTAGAGAGATGTCTTACCAACGAAAGCTATCACAAGAGAGGGAGATTGAATATTTTTCTCTAGCTCACAAATGTCTCAGCAAATTGTCTGTATTGGGTAGGGATGAAAACAGTTAGGCATGAACTAGGTACTAACTGCTAGTCAGGCTTGGCTTAAGAATCATTTAAAACTAAGGATTTCAATTATGGGTTAAATATAGTAAAAACTAATATACAGTGTGTCCACGGATGGGGTGCCCAAGAGGAAAAACTTTTTTATTTTCAATTTTAGCGAAAAATGTCATTCTTGATAAACAGTTTTACTTCTTCTAAAACCCCATAAAACGAAATAAAATTTAAGTTTTTCAAAACCTGCTTATTTTTGTAGCCGCTTTTATATAAACCCCTAAAAATTTTTGCACTAAGTTCGAAATCGTAACTATAATCTAGTTTTGCTAAGCTAAAATGTAGCTTAGTAACTGCCAACTCCAATAAATAATTTGCGACTTTTCATTATTTTTCGACTAGACAATGTTAAGCATCCAACAGTAAATTCTTTGTTGAATTTTTTATTTTCAATTTTAGCGAAAAATGTCATTCTTGATAAAAAGTTTTGCTTGTTCTAAAACCCCATAAAACGAAATAAAATTTAAGTTTTTCAAAACCTGCTTATTTTTGTAGCCGATTTTATGTAAACCCCTATAAATTTTTGCACTGAGTTCGAAATCGTAACTATAATCTAGTGTTGCTAAGCTACAATAGATAGATAGATAGATAGATACATTTATTTCCTTTTAAAATTTTACAATTTTATGGAAAGGGTGAGAACAAATATTTCGTTCCTTTTTCTCATCCCAAGAAACACACAATATGTTTATTTTAGGGATAAACAAAAGAAAGAAATAAATAAAAAAAAAAAAAAAAAACAACGAGTTATATAAGAATTAATTAAAGATACAAAGTATAATTTACGTATTTAACTATTCATTTATGATGAAAGACCTAAGTTTTAGAACATTCCAGATATAGCTAGCTATTATTTTAGCTGAATATACTGTAATGTTATTTAAGGTATGAGTTACAGTATCAATATCGGCTATATAATTAATGGATGATTGTTTCATACAAGAATATATTGGACAATCAAAAAGTATATGTTCAATTGTTTCTAACTCCTTATTGTTACAAATAGTACAGATTTCATTAGGATTAATTTTATATGTAGAATCCTTATAAGTGAACGTTAAGCAGAATGAATTACATAATCGAAGCTGTGCAATAGTTCTTGTAATCTGGATGGGCATTTTTAGGCATAAGTATTTTTGACTTAATTCGGAAAGAGCTAGGTGTTTATATAAGGGGAGAAAATTGGATTGCTGACAAAGAGAAATATCTAATTCTGAGAGCTTATTTTTAAATTTGATTAACAAGGCTTTTCTATTCAGTTGTAGGGAATGAAGGGAGAGATTATTCCAAATAGGTTCAGCATCAATAAAAGTAAAAAGTGATTTTACCTGCGCTGCCCAGTTATACCTGCTATCGGTCTCCATCAGTTGTAGTTGACGAAAAAAGCACATTTTGGGGTAACGGGAATCGTCCATCATATAAATTTTCTTTAACCAGTTTAGTGTCCACTTGAATATATTATACAAGAGTTTGACTCTGCCGCATTCTACTCTGACTATGTAACCGGGTGTGGATATGGGAAGCATAAGAATTCGTTTTAGGAATTGTACTTGAACTTGTTCGAGAACATCTACATAACGGAGTGCCCATACAGAAATACAATTGGAGATTGTACTTGTTACTAATGCATCAAAAAGTTGTAGCCTCGTTTGCATGCAGTCAATTTTAAGTTTAGCTAGAACAGGTATAAGTGCTCCAGTTGCTTGTTTAGCTTTCGCATTACTCACATCTGCCATTTCACGGAATAGAGACGAAGAGGCAAAAGTCACTCCAAGGTAATTATAGGTGTTAGTTAATAGAATGGGATATTGATTGAAAGTGAATTTAATATTATTTTTTAAGTTATAAGGACCCCTAGAGAAACACATAATTTTAGTTTTAGCAGTATTGACAGTAAGTTTGTTTTGTTTGCAGTAATCCTCCAACATTTTTAATTTTTTTGATATATCGATCTCCGAGTGACCTAATATTACCAAATCGTCAGCGTATAAAAGCATAAGAATTTCATTTACGTTATTAACATTGATGCCTTCTGCTCCGCGGCTTTTAAAAAAATCTTCGATGTCTGCAAGAAATAACGCAAATAACAAGGGACTGAGGACTTCTCCCTGTAACACGCCCTCACAAATGTTAAACGATTTAGTATATTGCTCGTCAGCATTAACCCTAAAGGTAGCATTAGAATAGAAAGATTTAAGTAGAAGTACAATTTTAGAGCTAATACCCAAAGCAAAAAGTTTAGACCAGAGCAACGCGTGGTTAATGCAATCAAAAGCCCGCTTAAAGTCAACAAACAATACAAATAGCTTGCGCTTTTTAAATCGGAGACGAAATTGAATGATGGATGTAAGAGTATAGACATTATCGTAACAACCACGTTCTTTACGAAAACCAGATTGGGATTCGGGAAGTATATTAAACGATTCTACCCAATTGACTAAACGGTTCAAAACAATTTGCATGAATACTTTAGTAATGCAGTTTACTAAAGCAATTCCCCTGTAATTGGAAGGATCGTTAGAGGGACCTTTTTTGTGGAGCATTTTTAGAGTAATTTTCGACCAACTATTAGGAAAAGTGGAAGTGTTGAAGATAGTATTGAAAAATGAGTTAAGGTATAAGATCCAGTTATTTGGTAAGTATTTGTAAAACTCATAGGGAATATTATCAGATCCTGGAGCTTTGTTGTTTTGACAGGAATTTAAAGCTAAGTAAATTTCATTGGTGGTAATAGGATTATCAAAATACGGATTCCTCGCATCGAAATAGAGGGTTGTGTCCACTATCCCGGCTCCCATAATTTCAGAGTAGAATGTTTCCCATGTTGCAGCAGGTAAAGATATGTAACTATTTGAAATATTTCGAGCTCTTTTAATATGAAACCAAAAAGTTTTTGAATCAGTAGAGTTGGAAATATTACCAATAATATTTTGTTGAAATTCAGTTTTTTTTACTCTTAATAATTTTTTATACTCTGCTTTTATAATTAAGTATTCGTTTTTAGTTTGATTTGAGAAATTGTTTTGTTGACAAATTTTGAGTTTACTTTTAACTGATTTCTTTAGATCTCTACATTGACAATCATACCACGGTTTGTGTTTATTAGGTCTGTTAGGAGCGATTATACTTTTTGACAGCCCAAGATTATCAGCTGTTTTATAAATATTATCCAACAGGTTTTTGTTTGCCATTTCGACATCATGAATTATGTGCACCCCCGCCGAATTTTGCATGTTTAGTTTATAAGACAAAACTAAAGATTCATTTAACTTAAAAATAGTTTTATTTTTTATTATAGTTTCTTTCATAGGTGAAAGATACGTTTGAGTTATAAAGCATGAAACAGGAAAGTGGTCTGATAAAGTACACGTTGTATTTACGTAAACATCATTAACAAAGTGCAAATGTGAGTTATTTACCCAGACTAAATCTATTGTACTCTTGCCCATAGGGCCGACGAAAGTAAATTTTGCAGGCCGATCAGAAATACACCTACCATTTAACAGACAGAACCCGTTAAAATTCATGAAATCAAGAAGGCATCTACCTTTTGCATTAATTACAGTATCTAAACTTTGTCTCTCGTCAAAAAAATTTGTGTTTTCAAATATTTCAGGAGGGGATACGTCATTGTCTGAAACACGGGAGTTAAAGTCTCCTCCAATAATTATAGGTGTATCATTAAATTTCTCTAAAATATTAGATAACACCTCCTGAAATAGTGACAATAAATATTCAATACTTAGACTAGGTTTAAAATAAACGTTACAGACTACAAATTTATAATTATTGCTAGATATTAAACAAAAGATCCACCAAGGTGATTTATCAATACAAACAGAAGAAAGGTTGGGATTACAAAAAATTGATAGACCACCGCTAGCCCTACCCAAGGATTTTTCTTTTATGGCAACTGAACTGGCACATGAGTAAGTAGATAAATAATTTGAAAATTTTATATTTTCGGTAATAACCCATGTTTCCGATAAACAAAGAATGGGTATATCATTGAAATCACTTAAAAAGTCATTAACACTATTAATTCCTTGTGAGTTCCAAAAAACAATGTGTACTGATTGCTATTCAGATTTCGAGGAGGCAGGTTTTACAACTTTTAGGCCAGACTCTCGATTAGGTGAAGACTCGATTAGGAGATGTAGGTGAGGGCGACGCTCATACGCGTGCAACCACGTCACAATAGAAGACGCGTGTAACGGCGGGTTAATAAATGTGTAAATTTTAAACAAAACTGTTACTGCCACCGGTAAACGAAGTTAAGGAAAGGGAATGTGCTGTGTAAAAAACAAAGAAACATTTTTTAGATGTCAACGTGTATTAATTAAAACAACAATAGGACAAACCACACTATAAAATATAACAAAGAAATAAAAAAAAACTACTTAGTGGCCACTTAAATGTTCAAATTATGGCCCATAATAATTTTCGATGCAAGTATTTACTGTTTAAGAGTATATTGAACAGCAGTCTCAATTGCTGCTCTCGTGATGCTTTGCATGGCGTTTTCTACTCTCTGGATCATGTTTTCTCGAGTAGTGGGCCTAGCGGCAAAAACAAGGTTTTTAATCCGCCTCCATAAATAAAAGTCTAAAACAGCTAAGTCTGGTGATCCGGCTAGCCAAAAAAATAGGCTTCCACGTCCTATCCATCTATCAACGAATGACTCATCTAAAAAATCTCTTACTACTCTGAAAAAATGCGCGGGACAACCATCGTGCCGAAACAACATGGACCTACGAACTGCTAGCGGTACATCTTCCAGAAGAAGATGCAATTCATTCCTTAAAAAAATTAGGTAGCGTTCACCAATAATAACATTATCGAAAAGCAAGGGTCCAATTATCTGAATATCACCAGATTTAACTGTTTGGTGTGGGGACGGTTTGGTATTTCATTTTTATTTAGGTATGGGGACGAATAAAGACCTTGTTTTTGCGGCTAGGCCGTCTCGAGAAAAAACGATCCAGAGAATACGAAACCCCATTCAAAGCATTTCGAGAGCAGAAGTTAAGACTGCTGTTCAATCTACTCTTGAAAGAGTAAACGCTTGAATAACAAATGATGGGCAATATTTTGAACATTTAAGTCGTCACTAAGTAGTTGTTTTTATTTCTTTGTTATATTTTATAGTGTTGTTTGTCTTATTGTTGTTTTAATTAATTATATACGTTGAGATCTGGAAAATGTTTCTTTGTTTTTTCCACAGCACACTACCTTTGTTAGGTTTAAAATTTACACGTTTCTTAAGATATATCGAGACAGAAAAAAGGTATCGACATGCGATTTTCACTATTCTCTTGCTAATTTGATCTAATTTTGTAGTACAGGATTAAAAATGCATACTTATATTTAATATTTTCCAGAGAAAATTAGATTTCTGAAAATAATTAAATAACGCCTCCTAGCTGGCACATTACTTAATAGGCTGTTTCGAAATTATAACTCTTACATTAACGAAAAAGAGAGGTTTTCAACAAGACCAAGTTTGCAAAATTCTATTTAGCAGAACCGGACTTACAGCCCTTTTTTCATAACAGGGTTCCCACTCACCCCCACCTCTTATTTGCAAATGTAGACTTAAACTTGTGAAATCAAAAATGCGCAGAATTTTATGAAGGATACGATGATCGGATTTCCAGTGCCCTTTCATTAGGCAAATTTTGTAAAATTTTGATTTTTTAATTTTTGGTATTCAATGACGCCCTCTAGAGGTGAACCTACAATTATGAAAATAATTTCCAGGCTTTTCCCGGGGCAACTTTTTTTATAAATATTTTTTTCCGAAAGCTGTACTATAAACGGTTCCTGAGATATGGCCGAGAGGCATTCTTATTGGGACAACCGGTACGAATTTTAATTGTTTTTAGCGGATTAACGGTATGCTTATATCGGATTGTCTTCTTACACAATTGCAGAGAGAGGAAAAGCGTTTGTCCAGCGATAATGAACTCAGAGAAAGGTTCCCGTTAATAGTTGGACTCAGAGGATGGTCCTTGTACTTAGAGAGATGTCTTACCAACGAAAGCTATCACAAGAGAGGGAGATTGAATATTTTTCTCTAGCTCACAAATGTCTCAGCAAATTGTCTGTATTGGGTAGGGATGAAAACAGTTAGGCATGAACTAGGTACTAACTGCTAGTCAGGCTTGGCTTAAGAATCATTTAAAACTAAGGATTTCAATTATGGGTTAAATATAGTAAAAACTAATATACAGTGTGTCCACGGATGGGGTGCCCAAGAGGAAAAACTTTTTTATTTTCAATTTTAGCGAAAAATGTCATTCTTGATAAACAGTTTTACTTCTTCTAAAACCCCATAAAACGAAATAAAATTTAAGTTTTTCAAAACCTGCTTATTTTTGTAGCCGCTTTTATATAAACCCCTAAAAATTTTTGCACTAAGTTCGAAATCGTAACTATAATCTAGTTTTGCTAAGCTAAAATGTAGCTTAGTAACTGCCAACTCCAATAAATAATTTGCGACTTTTCATTATTTTTCGACTAGACAATGTTAAGCATCCAACAGTAAATTCTTTGTTGAATTTTTTATTTTCAATTTTAGCGAAAAATGTCATTCTTGATAAAAAGTTTTGCTTGTTCTAAAACCCCATAAAACGAAATAAAATTTAAGTTTTTCAAAACCTGCTTATTTTTGTAGCCGATTTTATGTAAACCCCTATAAATTTTTGCACTGAGTTCGAAATCGTAACTATAATCTAGTGTTGCTAAGCTACAATGTAGCTGAGTAACTGTCAACTTCGATAAATAATTTGCGAATTTTCATTCTTTTTCGACAAGACAATGTTAAGCATCCAAAAGTAAATTCTTTGTTGAACGCTTAACATTTAAAAAAAAACTGATAATTCGCAAATTATGCATCGTATTTGACAGGTAGTAAGCTACATTGTAGCTTAGCAACACTAGATTATTGTTACGATTTCGAAATTAGTGCAAAAATTTATAGGGAATTACATAAAATAGGCTACACACTTAAGCAGATTTTGAAAAACTATTTTGTTTTTTGGGGTTTTAGAACAAGTAAAACTTTTTATCAAGAATGACATTTTTCGTTAAGATTGAAAATAAAAAAGTTTTTCCTTTTGGGCACCCCATCTGTGGACACACGGTATTATTTTTGGAATGTGAAGAATTGAACACCGAATATATCATTATTTAATTCTGCACATTGATTTGCATTTTTATATCCGTCTCCCGTATTTATTCTTGTCAATTTTATAACAAATATTGTGATTAATATTCAAATTTATTCCACTTGGCTTGTACTGTGTAAAATACAGAAAACTGGCATTTAAAACTCTTATTCAGCAAACCGATTATAATATATAACAAATAGTATAATGCTGTCGCAGCATGTTGCAAAGGGATACAACAATGACAAATGATTCTCTTCTGTAAAATATGATACAGTAGTAGTTAATATTCAGGTTAGTTTCAAAGTTGGTAAACAATACATAAAAGACAAATAATTTTAAAAGCGTTGAAATATGAAGCTTCAATTTCATGTTATACAGTATCTTTTGTGCTGGGCTTAAAATATTTGAATACCTCTCTTAGTTTGATGCACTTCAAATATTATTATATTATTTAAATACGTTAAAGATGAAACAATTTGTGTCAATAAAGTATTTATCTAAAACTGAGTACAAGTGTGGTTCATGTATTACTCACCTAAATGCTTTATAAAAGTCAGTAAAATAAAAAAAAAGTATGTATTTTTCAATACCGCATGCATATTTAACGATAAGTAATGAAATAATTTATTTATTAATCTGAAAGACTTTATTTATTTATTTCAAACCATCCTTTGACACTATTAACATGAAAAAAGTATGAGAAAGCCTGTGCTTATGGTTAAATCCAAAAAACTACTCAGATTGGTACAACTTACTCTCACTGACGCCAAAATAGCTGTAGAAATACAACATAAGAAGACTGACAACTTTAAGACAAACAACGTGTAAGATAGTGAGACGCCCTATGTATTTTTTATGTTTATTAGGCACCTTTTAATAACATATAACAATAGGCACATTTTATCTGAGAAATAATGACATGAAGAGATTGTGACCAGCGCCACACATCTCTATAGAGATAATATTAAATTACTGTCTGTAACAATATTAATGTCTGTGCGGCAAATCTAATGGTGTCTGTCTCTTTAACCGTTTTGTTTCCTGACTGTTGTCTAACAAATTAATTGCAAGCACATTTGCGTGGCTTTCAAGACGTACGATGTATTTTTCACTTAACTACTCCACTCTCACTTCACTGACGGTTTTGGTTTCCAGATCATTGTAAATATCCCAGTTAGTAACAAACCACGGAGCATCGATTATTGAACGTAACACGTTGGACTGGAATCTCTCAATTATGGATACATTCGACTTGGATGCTGTTCCCCAGAGCTGCAGACCATATGCCCAGACTGATTTGAATATTGTGTTGTAGACTAGCAGTTTAATTCTTGTCGTGAGCTTAGACTTACGCCCTAGAAGCCAATAATGCTTACTAAATTTTATGCCCAGTTGTTTCCGTTTGTTCCATATATGGGTTCTCCAGGTTAATCCCCTGTCCAAGTGCATGCCCAGATATTTTACAGAGGTAACTGAGGGAATTACCGTATTATTTATTGTTACTGTAGGTGATTCACCGTGACATTTTGTAAAAACAATACGGTTTGATTTTTGTTCATTCAATTTAATTCTCCAATTTTGTGCACATGTATTTATTTGATTTAATACTCTATGGAGTTTTGCAGCAGCTTCGACGGGATTTTTGTGTACTGCTAGGATTGCAGTATCGTCTGCAAAGGTGGTGGTCGTTGTATGACCTACAAAGACGCCCTATGTGGATACAACCTTTGTGTAGGTACTTTACTTTTGGCTTAAAATAATCTGCTGTGCAGACGACGCAATACTAATCTCTCAAAGTGAAGATACCACCAATATCAAATGGAAGATATCACGAATTTAATAAAACCGCTAGAAATTTTATATGTTAATTTCCCAAAAAACTAAATGCATGGTTATAACAGCAAATATAATAAGATATAAATTAGAGCTGGAGGGACAGATAGTAGAACAAGTAATGGAGTTTAACCCTTCACTACAGACATCCCAATATTAGCACGTAATTAAAGATCCCCGGTATTTCTTACCGGTCATTATAAAATAGAGTCAAAATATGAAGTTAATAATAAAAAACCAAAAAATTTTGCATTATGAGTTTTTATGGAGTCTCTAGATATGGGAAAATGGTAAAATGTGTGATTTTAATAATATAATACAAGATTTTTGAAGAATAATTTATTAAACCAGAATTTTGGTAACATTTTTGGTCTATTGAAACAAACGGCCATAAATGCTATGAACAAAAATTCAGACTTTTTTTTAACAAATAAACGTAACATAGAATCACAAAGGAAACATAAAATAGCATTTACAAAAAAATTTACATCCATGAGAAAAAATCTGCAAGGGGTAAAATTGTCACAGAATTAAATGGCAATTACATTTTTGCAAAGTTGCCTCAAAATTTCTATTTTTAAATTTAACCTTCATTGAAGGTCCAGGATGACTTCCACAGTCCATTTCTTTACTTTTTCCCTAAACACCCAAAAAAAAATATAAACATTTCACATTTACAAATATAGTACCAATTTAAAAATACTTACTTAAAACAGACATCAGGTAATTTTTACCGGTTAAGATTTTTGATGTGTGCTACAAAAGAAAATATTGAAAATAAACACTACACGCTTGGACTAGCACTGTTATACAAACTGCCCGAGAGGTACAGAGACACATGAACTTGTAAGTGGTGAGGTTACCATGAAATCCGCATTTTGGGAATGCCCACCGGTAAAAAATACCGGATCTCTGTAGTTAAGGGTTAAATAACTAGGCATCACACTATCTTGCTATGGAAAGCTCGAAACCGAAGTGGAAGATCACGTGGATAAAGCAAACAGAGCTGCAGGCTGCCTGAACGACACAATATGGAGAAATAAAAATATCGGAAAAGAAGTGAAAGGCGCAATTTACCAAAGAGTCATCAGACCAATAATGACATTCGCGGCAGAAACACGACCTTATACAGAAAGGACAAAAAGAATGCTAGAAACAGCAGAGATAAAAACATTTCAAAAAATCGATGGTAAGACACTATGGGATAGAGCTAGAAGTTCTGATATACGACAGAGATGCCAGGTGGACAAAATTAATAACTGGGTGAAAAAGAGAAGAGTAAAATGGAACGACCACATAAGAAGAATGACAACAAATAGAGTAGTAAGGACGGCAGGAGACGGTTCCCCAATAGGAAGACGATCAATGGGAAGACCACGAAAACGATGGAATGACAACGGCCATTCATAAAAGTTTGTCTGACTAGACACCGTTAAGCTATTAACAAATTTTCAGCTTGCTATTATTCAACTTTTTTTTGGTACCCGCGATCCGGTCTAATATTAATTCAACTTAAAAAAAATCTATAATAAGAAACTTCAGATGAATGTTAAGAGGATCGGTACATATTTTCGGCTGCAATGCTATTCAAATGGGGATTCATTTTTTTCAAATCCTGAGAAAACTAATAAGTATTTTTGAAATATTTAAACGCAGATAGAAAGATTACGTTATTAGCGAGGGCCGAAAGTCCCTCAGAACTTCTATAATGTTTATTTTAATAAGTTACAGGGGTGAAAAACTAAGGGAAAATTTAGTGTGATTTTTAATTTCAAATATCTCATTCAAAATAAACTTTTTATTTATTTTAAGGGACTTTCGGCCCTTGGTAATAATTTAGTCTTTCATTCTGCGTTTAAATTTTTAAAAAATATTTATTGATTTTATCAGGATTCGAAAAAAATGAACACAATGCCGTGGTAATATTTTCCAAATCTATCTTTGTCTTACAACGCACTCAGCCGAATATAATATTGTCAGCATATATTGTCAGTCAGACACTGACATTCAGTGATAATTTTAAATATTTGACATTGCATCGGGAATATTTTGAGTTATTGATTAAATATTATTGATATATGTATAGTGTATTTGATAAATAATTGATTTAAGACGTGAACTATTGTGTATTATTTGTGGAAGATCCAAGCATAGAATACATCAGGATAATATATTCTGTGATACAAGTATTTTGTTATTAAAGATGTTCAAAATTGTAAGCGTTCCATAATAACAATATATTATTAAAAAATCACTTTAACACTTTTCCTCTTTTCTCGATTGAGTATTAGTTTTTGTTGTACAAATAAATTATTACAATCACTGAATACATAGTTAGTAAAAAAATTATCACATCTATTAACTGAATCAATAATTTGCAATTATAAGACCCGGTCTTTTCACCTCCGAATAAAAGTTATTCGGAGGTTTATTTGACAGATTTACATGTAATCTGCTGGATAAACTTCCTAATAAATAGTTATTCGGAGGTGAAAAGACCGGGCCTAAAAATAACAGTTATCCAGGAATATTCAAAAGCCATCTCTTTAAATTAATGATGACATTTTAAAGTATAAATATATATTGAATGACATTCTAGTCATAGAGGTATATATTAACATAGAGTGAGCCTACTTTCCGCGCTTCCTGACGACAAGATCTCATGGACTGGTTTGCGGCATCTCTTTCTAACACATTGTATCGATAATCTGTGATGACATTCAGTGTGAGTATAGGCACGGAAGGGGAGGACAACTGTAGCAGCTTTACTATGCGTAAGAGTGAAACAGCACTAATCCAAATAAAAAAGATGGTGTCGTCACTTCGCTCTGAATGACACTCTCTCTATGCTAATATATAACTATATGATTCTAGTAATGTTTACTGTTTACATATCCATGCCAGTGTGAATTTTACTACACGTAATTTGCCGTGTAAAGACAGAAAAGGTAGGGATACCCGTAAAATATTTGCGAATTATGTACCCATAGCCTTAAAATAAAAAGCTATAACTGTAATTGTTCGTTTTCGCAGTAGCAGATCATAAACCATTAACATAAATCGTAGAAATCATTTTATTACAAAGTACAGTCCATTTAACTAGTTGAAAAAGTAGTGTTAGAGTAATAGCCGACAACACTTTGGCATAATTTAAAAAGAAAGTCTCTATTTTTGCATGTATATACAAAGAAAAGCTACTTCATTTTCAGTAACATTTTTCTCTTCCGCAGAGATAAGTTTCGCTTTAAAGTTAGAATTAAGACTAATAGGAGTAATAATGACGGGTATTTTTCATTGCGACATAAAATGTAAACAGACGACGCTACAGAGCCAATTTTTCATGAAACGTTTTAATGGGCAGCAGTCGGAAATTTTACTAGTAAATTCCAAATTGTGTATGAATAAAGTAACATTTTAAACGAAACAATTTTTCTTTGGTAATTAGAAATAAAAACATAAAAAATCTTTAATAAGTAAACAGTAAGAAATATAAAACATTTTGTAACGGGTCCTTATTAACCTTAAGTCTGGAATTAAATTTTTTATCGCCAACCGTCACTAAAGTCATTCATTATTGTACTCATTTGACGCCATTTGCGGCAGTAAAGTAACACTTTATTGTACTGAAAGAAGAATTTTACCTTACCTGCCGCAATTATTCAAAATAAACCGAGATTGAATGAAAGTGGTCAACGGCAGTAATCGATTATTTATTTGAGTGAACTTAAAATTTATTAACTTTAATTATTGAAAATGTTGTACACAATTTACGTTATTATTAATTAAATTTATTCCAAAGAGTGAAATTCTGTAGTATTTTGCAATTATATTCATATATAATTAATCAAAATTTTACCGATTTAGTAATTATTCAATATTGATAACTATCTATCGATTAAAAATCGGAAGCGGCTTGCAGAAGTCACCTGTTCTCACTGTCATATTTAAAAAATTTAAATTGAAAATTATATTTATTATAATAAAAGTGTTAAAACGAATATCAAATTATAGTACAGTAGTGCTGCTTTGGAAATGGAAGACATTACATGAACGCCACCTGAAATACGCAAGAAATCGTTAGAGGCAGTTTCAGAGCTTCTCCCAGCAAAATCCATCGAAAAATACAATAGGCAATAATATGACATTTTTGAAGCATGGCGTGAAAAAAATTGTATTACAAATTATAGTGAAAGTGTTTTACTAGCATATTTCTCTGAATTGCCTAAAGAATATTCTCCATCGGCTATGTGGTCCTATTATTTAATGTTAAAGGCAACTTTGACCACAAATAAAGACATAGATATAAGCAATTATAAAAAAACTTACAGCTTTTTTAAACAAAAAGGAAGGAATTACATTCCAAAAAAATCAAAAACCCTGCGGCCTGCCGCAAGAAGAAGTGCTAAATTTCTTATTAAATGCACCTGATAACGATTATATTTAATGATGAAGGTAATTCAACAAAAATAAAATTACTATTACATATTATATTGTACGTTAAGTTCTTTTTCATATCCTTGGATCTACCATGATTTATGTATAATGTCTTTTCATTTGATGTCAATTGTTTTTTTTTACATTTTTTACTTGCCTATTTGTTCTTTTTATACCTAATATAGGCCGTGCCTAGCAAGTGGTTGCGTAGGCGAGCGGTATGTGTATCTAGCTACGGACGTGTCAGTACTTGGTTCGAATCCCCCGTAGGGAAAACTTTTTTGTTTAATATTAATGGTTATTGACATATTTAGACTACTATAAGGACTAAGTACACAAACTCTTTTTTCATTAGAAGGATATAATTAAGTAAGTGTTAAGTAAGTGTTAATGTTTTTTATGATTGGCGATAAAATTTTGTATGCACGACGTCAGTAAAGACTCTTTATCGAACTCGTCTGCGTTATTCGCCTTGCTCGCTACGCTCGCTCGGCTCATTATATCAGACTCGTTCGATAAAGAGTCACTTTACTGACTTGGTACATAAATAACTATTTTATTCGTTGTTTTACGGTACAATATCTCAATTATAGCCGCATATGCTGTAAAGAAAATATAGCGTCTATGTCGTTCTAATACTCCGAAATCCACAAAAATTGGAAAATGCGTTTTTTGCAGATTTGTATAATGTAAAACCACAGTATAAAGAGGGACAGTAGAACCACTCTCCGAAAAATTCTAAGTAAAATCTTTAGTCGCGCAAGGCGACCGCGCAATGTTCCTAGTCGCTTTTACACCACTCTCGCATTGCCAGTCGCATAGAAACGTACGGGTTTTAACAGGGAAAACCTGCATCCACCAATGGTGAATTATCAATTGCGTACTGCCGGTATTACTTCTTGAGATCAAAGTGCCGACATGGAAGTGGTTTTACTGCCCCTCTTTATACTGTGGTAGAACTAAACTAGCATGTTCAAAAAACCTTGTAAACCATACTTTATTACTTATATTATTATTAAATGCGTTTCTAATAGCTTGTATCCACATTAATGAGAGTATGAATAGAAATAGTTTTTCTTGTCTCCTGACAAATCGTGATTTTGGGGTTAAGAGGTATTCATCAACACGCCTAACTTCACGCGCAACTTTGATATACCATTGATTCAATTTTTATAATGTTCTAAATATTTATTTTTCTAAATATTATGTATCCGAGTTGCTGCGAATCTAATAGGTCTTATGCAACTTAGTGCCCATGCTTGATGACAGTTGATATTTTGGGCTGCACCCATCCTTTATACCTAGTAACATTCCAGTTGTACCACTATTGCCTTTACCTATATCAAAAGAAAAAAGATGACTTAGTTTCTCTACTAACAATAATACAAAATGAATTTTTCCCATAAATTTTATATAAACTTGTCTAGTAAGGAAAATCCTAGGCAACCAAATAACGTTTACAAAACGTTGAAAAAACGTCATAATTATCACCAAACGACGTCAGTTTATCACGTTTTTTCGACGTCGAAAATCACGTGAATATTTCCCACCATAAGTCACGTCATTTTTATCACGTTTTAAATACGTGATATGAAAAACGTAGTTTTTACGTCGATTTTGCGTCGTTTTTTAGATTTAATTTTCATTTTATGGTTTTAGAAATACACAATAATTGAATAGGTCCACCACATGGTTTGTTTTTGAGAAGTCAAAGAAAAAGTTTTATATTGTGATAATGGTGAGTTTATACATTTTAAAGGTGAGTAATACAGTTTGTATTTTGTATTTAAAACTGTATTACTAACCCTTAAAATGTATAAACTCACCATCATCACAATATTAAAACTTTTTCTTTGACGTCTCAAAAATAAACCATGTGGCGCTTACAACGTTATTCGGCAGGCCCATTCAAATATTCGTATGGGCATTGTTAGTATTGCAATTTTTCCATTTAGACCAGGGCGCATCTGTAAAAATATTAGTACATTTGGACGTTGAGAGGTGACTCAAATTTTTTTGCAGAAATTGCTTGAAAATAATTCAAATAATAATATTTGAGTTATCCTCCCACTCAAAAAGGTCCGGAACATTGTTTAAATAATCAAAATGTCAAAAAATGAAGGAAAAAAAAAAAAAAAATGTTTTTGGACGGGTTTTCGGTGATAACTCAAAAAGTAAGTATTTTAGCGAAAAAAATATTCTTAGTAAAAATATAGCTTATAATAAAATGAAAAAAAAGGGTGTATTCGTGAGGTCTGCAGACCCAGTAGAAGCAGAGTTGCAGCTAATGAAATGTAGGTTCTTCTTCGTCAAATTCCAAATCGAATATTTCAATGTGAAATAACCAAAAAATGGAGCACTTTTCGGGATAAATTCATTACAGCTTTTTAAAGTGTTTAAAAAAAAGGTTTATTTTTGTTTAAAAAAAAAATCTAACATTAAAAGTAAGTGAGTTACGCTCAAAATATTGTTAATAATTTTTTCAAAATGTTGCAGGACTGAAAATAAAGCAGATAGCAATTTGAAATTTTTTTTACATATAGAACTGTACTGCACCTTTCATTTGCAATTTGTAAAATTAAAATCAATTAACTACCACGGCGTCGGCGACGGAAAGAGGAAAAGAGGTCGCCCAGCACAAACTTGGAGAAGATCCATCATGGACGAGATAAGAAGTCAAGGAAAGTCTTGGAATGAGGTGAAGGCCCTAGCGCAAAATAGAACCCGATGGCGCGTTTTCACTGAAGCTCTATGCTCCACTTAGGAGTTCAAGAACATTATATATATATATATATATATATATATATATATATATATATATATATATATATATATATATATATATATATATATATATATATATACCACGGCGTCAGGATTTTTTTTAAATAAACATTAATTATTGGTGCTGTGCGCAGGACAGCGGATAGTTTGCTCTGATTGGGCATTCCAATGACCTTTGATAATGATTGATACATTTTAATTTTTATTACATTTCGATATGAATAAATAAATTTGTTTATTGCAAAATAAAACACATACTCTATCCTTTGAAATAACACTTTTTTAGCAAAAACTTTCTTTGTTCATATATTTTAACTTAGAGAATAAAAGTTTATTATTTTTATACATATGCAATTGTTTAAACAATATTTCACAAACAATAATAAAATTAGTTTGCTTTTTGTGGAATTAAAATATTAAAATACAACAAAATATAGAGTAAGAAAATAATATATTAGATAAAGATTGAAAGAAATTTTTGGTGGAAATCAACTTGTGTGAATCCAACACCGCTGTCCTGCGCGTAGCACCAATAAATTAATGTTTATTTAAAAAAATTCCTGACGTCGTGGTAGTTAATCAATTTTAATTTTACAAATTGCAAATGAAAGGTACAGTACACTTCTATGCGCAAAAAAAAATTCAACTTGCTATCTACTTTATTTTCAGTCCTGTAACATTTTGAAAAATTGAATTTTTTTTGCGAAAGCTGTATTTCAAAATTTATTTTGCAAAATCTATTAAACCAATATTAATGAAATTTACAGTATTATTTTACTGTATCATAAAATTTTTCTGGGTGAAATATGAATTTCTTAAGTGTAGCATAAATGGTTGAAACACGTAAAATGCGAATACTTGTTTTTGTATAGTTTTTTCGCAATTATTGCTATTTTGCAACAAGGTTGACGATTTTTTAAATTTTTATCTAATTCTATATTATAGCAAATTTAGTTAAGCAACTTTTATGTTAGTACATCTTTTCTCGAAAATGAATACTTTTAAAATCGAATTTTTCCTTCATTTTTTTACATTTTAATTATTTAAACAATGTTCCGGACCTTTCTGAGAGGGAGGATAACTCAAATATTATTATTTAAGTTATTTTCAGATGGGCCCTGGACTAATTTAAGTAAAACCAAATGGAAGGCTTGTTAAAATGCATAGAATTACAATATCCTCAATGCAACATATATAACATACATAGAATTTTCACTTTTTATATTATAAGTATTTACTGTGTCAAAAGTGAAACAACATATAAACTAATAAATCATTTATTTAAAAATTAAACATTTAAGTCACAATGTAATAAAAAATTTAAGTTTAAACCATTTAAGTTATATAATATATATATAATTATTTTAATTATACCACACACTTTAAAGGTACGATTCCGACAACGACTGCAGATGGCAGTTACAGTTGTCACCATGACAGACGTCATTATTTTGCACTAATAATTTGCATAATTATTAGCAACTGACATTCTGCCGGACAGCAGTTGCAGTCGGATGTCGGAATCAGTCTCATACAGATAAATAGTGCAAAGTAGTAACGTCCATAACGCCGAGAACTGCAACTGATGTTTGCAGTTGCTGTCTGCAGTCGTTATCGGAACCGTACCTTTGGTCAAAAATGAATACTTACAAATAAGACCCAATATATTTAATTTCAATGAAAACTATCTGCTTTATATTTATAAATTTTAAAGAAGACGATTGAATGGTAAAACATAGGACAAAACTATAATAGTCTGTGTTCTCACATATATTTCCATACTCTTATAATCCTCAAAATGATTTCAAATAATTATTACAAATTTTTGCATACAAAAAGATCCACAGACACCTGAAAAATATATTTCTTGATTAAGGGACCGTAATGACCAAATTAAAATGATAAAAACAATTTACATGTGATATCTGATAATACACACTTAAAAGACTAATAGGGCTTTTTATCGAGTGTCGATTGTCATTTCTTTCGAGCATCTGTCATGTGTCACATAATATTAATATATCTACGCCATATGTCTTTGGTGTGCATCATTGGTATATACCAGAGTGCGTCCAGGGAGAGTGTAGCCAAGCCCGGAAACCAGAGCAAAATATGGCCGCCCTCAGTGATCACTGGTTGCCCTAGTCGCACACAAAAATATAAATTTTACATAACTGTCAGTTGTAAAAAGAAGATTGAGGTTATATAGAAACAGTGCAAAAAATGCAAAATTATATTTTGATTAAATTAATGTTATGTTCTTTTATTAGAACTGCTTGTTTTGAGAAAGTCTGAAGTGCCTATAGATAGTGCAATATTGATTCGGAGAAAAAAGACGTTAATTCATAACAGAAACTAAATGAATCTGAACCAAATCATTGTAAACAAAATTCTGGTCTCATTATGGATGGGCTGCAGTGGAGCTTGCAATAATTGGTTTCACACTGATTGTGTAAAAATATCATTTGCTTCTTAAAAAGCTAAAACGGTATTGTGATAATTCTATAGAAAAGGTGAGAGTATGAGTTTAAGTCATTTAGGTTAGGATGTGTGGAAGATAAGAAGCTGGTCAAAATAGTAAAGCAGAATACATAGCGTGGAAGGAGTTAGTATGGTTATTGTTAATGAAAAGTATAAGCATTTATCAGTTATTCTGCACGTGGATTCTCCCAGGCATAAACTGTTGCTAGAAAAGGGGGAAGATCAGATGAGGATGCTGGAGCTAAACTGGTCTGTTACTTACAAGATTAGTTTTTGTGATAATTTGCAAAATGTGTTTAGGTGCCTCTTTTAATACTAGTGACATAACCAGTGTTTAAACATGGATTAAAAAATAGTGTGTGTACTTTTATGTATGTAAGTTATACTTACAGTAGACGCCCTCTTAACCGACCCACCCTACACCTGTTTGGATGATACTATTTTTAGATTAGAGGTCATACAAGTTTCATAATTTGTCTTGTGAGTGATATTCTTAATTACATATGTATATACACATCGACATTCGTTTCACTTTATATTTTGACTTAATTTGTTTAAAAATGAATCATGACCCATGGGAAAAGTTATAGCGGACGGACTATTATATGTACATACTACTTTTCTGTTTGTAGATCATAAAATATATATATTTTTAATAGAGTTACATATGTAATGTCTTTCTGAGGGTGGTTTTAAAGATTTTCGGTTTAACCAACTTTTTGATTATCTGACCTATAGGCAGCTCCCGTCATGGTTGGTTAAGAGAGCGTCTACTGTATATATGATTTCAACTATTTCAAGGAAATAAATAGATTCAAAACAAACAGTTTATTTGTAATTTATTTAAATATTAAATTAAATTTTAATACTTACTACTTTCCAAAAAATTTCATTAAAAGAATAGCACAAATTAAAAAATTATAAAACATATATTTACTAAAAACACCAATATATTTTGTTCACACTTAATTTCCACCGATACGTAACTTGAAAGATTTAGCAACTAACTTTATATTGTCTGTGTGCACAATAGTGCATACTGTTAGTTTTATAAAAAACTCACATTTCTCCCAATCGCACCTAATAACTTCAAAAATAGAATCAAACTAGAAACATAAAGCATAAACGAACTTATAGGTGTTTAATTCAAAATGACAAAAAACATATAAACGTTTTTTGGACAGAAAAGTAATAGACCACTTGTGCGTTTAGATTTGTCAATTTTAATCAAAAGCTAAGTAATGACTGCTAAGTCTGTATGAATTTTTAAGTCTGTATTACTCATTATTCATCACGAATAGCTGGTAATGTATCCACTGGAAATGTATCAGAAATTTCAACACCTCTTCTTCAACATTGCTGGAATAAAGCTTATGTTAAGTGATAGTCCATATTCTCCACTTACTGCGGTCACTTTATTAAGTAAGCAGTATCTGTAGGTTTTCATGTGATTCGGCTAAAAGAACTGTATCATCAGCGTATCTCAGGTTATTTATGATCATGCCATTACTTCTAATGCCTATGTTTATTTCATCCATTGTCTTACTTAATATGTCTTCCGAGTACCTATATATTAAATAATATTGGTGAAAGTATACACCCTTGTCGAACACCTTTTTTTTCATTTCTATTTCTTCTGATGTTATGTCTTCTATTCTCACTACCGCTTTTTGGCCATAGTATAAGTATATAGCGAGCCTATAAGGGTCAGTTTTTCCTTTAGAAGTATGGAAACCTAAAAACTGTTAATTGTAATAAAATGAATTATTCTATACCTATACAATATTGTGACAATCAATTGATATCGGCCCTGGACAGATAACGAAGTACAGGCATATTTGTGCTCTTCACAATTTGTTAGTTCTTGAGTGGTGAATCAATATCTATGAAAGATTTTTTAATTTTTGCATACTGGTAAACAAAAGTATGTTACATCTCCTACTGTAAGTAAAACTGTAAACAATTTAAAATGATTGATTTAACATGTAGTGTTACCACTTTAAATTCTTAACCTGTCCAAATCAACCGGAAACAAAAAGCTGACAAGTTTCTTTGCTAGTGACATGTGAGCGACTTTACTAATTTGATTTTTAGGCATTAATATTTATTTTGAATTGACTTTATTTATTTTTAAATAAGAACACTTATATTAATTTAAATACACAGACTTACTTCATATTATTTATTTACCACACTAACTTACAAGAACAATAAACACTTAATAGTATTTAATTTATTAGGAAATACTACACATTATCAAATCTAATTTATATTGTACTTTACAAAATTTATCTAATCAAAAATACCTCCAAATCGTACGCTCTAATACAGTACTCGTCGTGGCTTTATTACACTTCTCACTCATTCACAATCGTTGCCTTAAATACTATTTACAGTTTTTCTAGAACAAAAAGAATGATAGCGTCATTTACCTGTTAAAAGAGTCTCCCTTTGATTTTAGAATGAAAATAATATTTACATAAAATAAAGTAACATTTACATGTATCCAGAAACTGGTGCCAGTCTCACTGGAATGCCAGTGGCATGAAAAATAGACCACCTTTATATTCAAGACAGCGCTGGCAGACAGCTCTGGACTGGCGCAAAAAAGTGTTTACACTTGAACAAAACCCTATACAAGATGACTCTGCCACATCCTTGGTAGAGGAAGAAATTAGAATAATCACAAGAAACTTCCTTGATGGACAACGGATCATCCAAGTAACGAATCAAGACTGCTAAATACCCCTCCTGGATTTGAAAGGTGACTGAAGAAAGCATGGCCAACAGACTTAATAAATTAACTATTTATGTGAACTAATATAAAATATATTATACAGGAGAGTTGCCACATGGCAGCTTCTCCCTCATGTGTTCAACATTCACACCATTTACTTATAGCTTCATGATCAGATGGTAAATTAAATTGTGTATTAAATAAAAAAAAATGTCAAAATATTTTTTATACCTAAAGGTGGAGCAGAATCTATTTCCTGAATTTCAGTTATACAATTTTGATCGCTTATGGAAGATGTTTGTTGTCCTTTATATACTTTCTTATTTTGTACACCAATCCTTTTTCTCGGCGATTCCAAATTCAATTCTTGTTCTGCATTACTTCCAATCATTGCAGGAAGTATTTGTATTGTACGATGACCTGATACTAAAGATATAGGAAAAGTCAAACAATGAGGAATGCACATAACTTTCCCCTTGTTGCCATATTCTAAATTTGAAAAAATATATAGAGAATAGTCAGATTTTTTTGATATGCCATTCCTATTACAGCAAGCATTTCATTGGCTAGAATTAGTGACGAGTATAATATATGATGTCATAGTAACTGACGTCTGTCATAATATTGGAGGTTACATTTATTCGCGGTGTGCAAGTACTTGGAAAGGGAAACGAGAAACGACCGTGCGCGAGTCGCGGAGAAATATTGCATCTATCTTAAATAATTCATATTGTCAATTGAAATTGTCAAATTGACGTATATTTCTTACCTTCTGTCATTGACGCAGAAAAATTATATATTGCTCCACAATATTGATATGATATGCAATTATTATATAAAGGTAAATTTAATTAATTGTATTTTGCTTGCAGTACTGCATTTTAATAACTGATTTTATTTACTACATACAATTGTTTACGTTTGCTAAACATAACCTGCATCTTATTTTTTCTTCTTATTATTTTTTTGGACTATGGTCTTGACAATTATCCAGCAACCAGGACTAATATAATTGGCCAATATAATTAAAAGTGCGAATAAAAGTACAGAGTGAAGAAATAGAGGTCGCTTTGCCGAACTTGCACGGTCCCAATAATGTCAAATTATTGTTTTCAATTTATATTTTATTTATTTAGTTTATATTTTAACAACAGTTTATTTTTTAAATAACTTTACTTTCCCTTCCGTATCCTTGATTGGTCGTTTAGGTTTTCTTGTATGGTAGGTTTAGTTAGGCATTCATTTTAAGAAATGTCGCTGGCTAAATGGGCACAGCTTTTAAAGGCCACAAAAGAAGAAGAAAAAATAAACAAACAAAAATCTTACATAACCTTCTATCTAAGCCTTCTATACTATAGGAAAACATGACTGACACTGGGTGCGTTCGGATGACCACAGCGGCTGGACAGCTGAGCCAGCAGTAGCTGTCAGACGTCACCGCTGGAAGTCAGCCGCTGAGAGATTTACTAAGCTTTCCCTATCACAGCTGGATACAACCACTCAGTCGATTTCTGCTGACAGTCAGCCGCTATGGTCGTCCAAACACACCCACTTATACGCTCTGAGCTTCGCTGGTGTCGCTCCTAGCGGATTACTAATTCAACTTTCACCAGTAATTTTTAAATTTATTATTTAATTTTATCGCTTAATATTTACAACGCAAAAAAGTAATTAAATTGTAATCGATTTTTTAAAAATTTTGCTAACTGTTTTAACGTTCTCTTAATGAAATATTAATTTCTTACTTCAGATACATTCACAATTATCGTGTAGATGGCACTTAGATGATTTATATCTAATTATAATTAGATATTACAAAATTTTAAAAAAACTTAATTCAGTATTTAAACCGTAAGTATACTTAAGATAAAAATATATACCACAGCTTTGACCAACTAATATTTTTTCTGATTAATGTTTTTAATTTCAATTTTAAATTATTCACTTTGACATTTATGTCAAATTTCCAGTGAAGGTTTACAGACTTGTCACTACTGGCTCTCGCGATTTTTTAATTAACAGCGTATATTACAGATACAGTTGGAAAAATGAAAGAATACCCATGAACGATCACATCAATCACTTAATTTATGTTTGTTGTCTTTTTCTATAAATAATAAACGTTTGTTATAGAAAAAGATAGGAAACAAAATAAGTGATCGATGTGATCGTTCATGGGTATTCTTTATTTTTCCCACTGTAGTTATCTTTGTTTCACACTCTTAAAGACAAAGAGAAACAGTGTCACCTGTAGTTGCTGTGGTAAATACATACCGTCGAAAAAATGAAAGAATACCCATGAACGATCACATCAATCACATATTCAGATTATTAATAATCTATCTCTCTCATTTATTATTTATGAAAAAAAAACAGCAAATACAAAATATGTGATTGATGTGATCGTTCATGGGTATTCTTTCATTTTTCCGACTGTATATGTTTTTATTTGGCAACAGCGCTTGTTTCCAAACTTAACGGTAGTGAAAAACTAATAAATGAGGAAAAATTTGTTGAATTTGCTTGCCGTCAAGTTTGTACGAGTACCAGTGGGTTATATTTCATTAAATATAATATGAAGTGCATGCCTAATTGTTTAACTTTTAGTTTATCATACTTTAACAATGAATTGGGTGGCTCTCTGATCCAATATAAGTACTGTTATTATTTCCACTAAAAATGGTTACAGGAACAATTTTTGAAATTTTTTGATTTGATTGATATGACACATTTTTAAAATTCTGATCAGTCTGACGTAGAGGACATTTTGTTTGAATAATAGGTTTGTTCTAGCAAACAGTCGAACTAGTCAGCAAACAGTTGGTCAGTGAGAGAACATAATACAGTTACGAGTGCTATCCCCTCTACTCGCGCTGGTCCACTATTCGCTAATGGTTTCAGACCGTTTGAAACTCGTGCTAGAACAAACCGATTGTCTGTAAGAAACAAATCACAATAACTGAATAAAACAGATTTTCCCACCTACCTCTATCCAAAGTATACATTTCCTGGCCTCATTGTAGGGAGCAGTCATATTTTTTTCTCCCTAGGGAAACAAAGTACTTTTAATCCCTAGGGAGTAAAAGTAAAAGTGATGTTGACGTCATACTATGTCATAGCATAGATGAAATAACTTATTGACACCCTATACTATTACTCTATTTTCTATTAGGTAAGTATCCATACATTTTAAATTTTATTTATAGATGTTGCAAAATGGTAAAAACAGTAAATTGTTATTTTGATTTAAAAATTTCTCATTAATGATTTGATAGTTATACTGTACTTAATTGTTAGTTTTAGTTCTCTAATAAATTTTGTTACTTCTATTGTTGATTGAATGCACAAATTCCTGTATTCAATTATGATTCATGTATTCAATCGACGGTTATATAAATATTTAAAAAATGACTTATTTGAGGGAGGTGGAAAAATGTATAACATGGGAGAAGTGCCTTTTCCTCCCTTGAATGATTACTGTAGTAAACTAGTAAACTTTATTCTTGGGAGGAAAAGGTGCACTTCGCTCTCTTGTTATACAAATATCTATAGGTGTTAAATTGGTGAATAAACAAAAAACCAATATAAATAATTAAATACTTTCGCTTTCTTCTCTAAATATTGTTGGTACAGCATTGAATTTTAATTTTCTGCTGCCATCTTGTCTAACTTTTTTCCACATGTCAGAAGTAGTGTTCCTAAACATTCAAAAATTGAATACAATATTTTTTAATGATATAAATATTATAAAGAGAATGCATCAAATGCAAATACTCAATTAATTTTACTTGAAGAACTTACTTCACAAACAACAGCATATTTGTTTGGATCTTGTTTTAACCCTATATTTTTAATCCACACTTTCCGTCGTTCAGATTCTTTTGGGAAAGAATTCATTTTCACATTATTTTTCCCCCCAATCGACTTCGCAACCTTTTACCTTAGAGGAAGGCATTTTTCAACCTGAATAATAGTAATAGTAATTTAATATTTCTCGATCTATCTAGTTAAGTGAGGTTAAACCAGAGTAAACGAAAAATAAAAACCAAAATAAACAACTGATACTGATCATCTGTTTACCCCTTCCAAATGAATCCGGAAATCTGAGCAAAAGATGGCGGAGCCAATCAGCTTTTAGCGTATACGATGGCAACACTCTTCCAAGACGCACACTGGTATATACCAATAACGTATGACGTAGATATATTAATATTATGTGACCCATGACAGAAGCTCGGAACAAATGACTGAATAAAAAGCCCTATACATAAATACTCATGATGAAGAAGTACATTATAATTAAAAATGACTAACCATTTTCATATCGCTGCAACATGAAGCCAAAGCCGTCTTATATTTCAGTTCGTTTAGAGAGCGCAACAAGCACTCTGACCGAACAGCTTGAAAACTCATTAGTTTTTCACGAGAGAATGTACATAGCTGTAACATCTGTACATGCATTGGGTTCTTCTTCTTCTGTCTTGCTGTGGGTATACTCAGCTGCAAATGAGATTGCTGCAATATGGCTGCAAACTTCACTATTACCGGCCATACACATACACATACAATGTGCATTTGCTATGCCATTGGAACTGGCTATCACCCAAGCATCTAGTGGTTTAGCATTAGCTTTTTGGGAATTCTTCACTTAAAAAAATATTTTATCTTTGTGGGAATGCTTCAACTACAAAAATTCAATTTCATTAGAGTATTTGCGTTTTTTTACAATGATTGAGAATATTTTAAAATCAGACATTCATATAATATAATTTTAGAACAAACAATCATGACTGTTTATTATTCTCTTTTATATCATAGCAATTACATGTCGTCGACCTAATCTGTAAACTGCGTAACTCCATTTATTCAAATTTTACAGAGGCACAAAAAATTATTTCTCTAAATATGACTAATGCGAATACTACGTATCTCCCATTTTAAAAGATAGAATGCTAAAATGGAATATTTTATAGATATGTACTAACATTTGTACCTATATTGTTTAATGAGTGTATTAATATTATTTACCACCAACTCTTTCTTGAAAATATTGCCTTATAAATAGTGAGGTCAATCGTGTGGTATGACAAACTGGGGAGTTACATATTTTTCGTACTAAATTTGCTGCAAGGGAGATATGGTGTATACGAAGATGTCACTATTTACTCTTCTGGTAAAAATATGCATGTGCATCCTTTTTTAAACGAGTAGGGATTTTCTCAAATAAATGGCAGTAATAACTCATTTTCAGAGAAATATGGAGTTACACAGTTTACAAATTAGGGCGACAATATATCTGGTTTCATACAGATATATAAACGTAGATAAATCTAATATTTAAAACCCATTTATCCGAAAGACACTAATACTGTTATCCATATATTTCTTAATGGTGAATAAATAAAATAAATACTTACCTTTCCAACAATAATATAGAAATCATCAAAATATCAAATGTTTCAAAACAAATCCAGTTGTGAAGACTTTTATGCGCCTGAAGCCTTTTGTATGCTTTCATCTGCTGCTTAAAATAATAACTGTGAGACTCTACCAGTCTATCTATAATAGCATTATAACAGTAATTAATGGAATGCACTGTAATATCCAATTCTGATGACTGAATTGTATATGGATCTAAATCTCCAATTATTTTTAACTTCAATGAATATATAAAACAATAAAAGAAATAATGTTGTTGCCTGCAAAATTCATCATTATTGATAAATATCAGGGAAAAATGAATAGTAAATAAAAATTGTTTCGCCTACCTTTCTAAAACATCTGCGGAGTTTCCAATAATAATTTCCTTAAATAATGACTTTGCATTGTGGTAAATTTATAAAATTCACAAATGACAAA
Organism: Diabrotica virgifera virgifera; assembly: GCF_917563875.1. NCBI lineage: Eukaryota > Metazoa > Arthropoda > Insecta > Coleoptera > Chrysomelidae > Diabrotica > Diabrotica virgifera. Next base: position 221,685,310 of record NC_065446.1, read on the forward strand.
CAAAAGTTTTAAAAAATACACACAAAACAGCCAACAAAATCCAAATGAATCCAAAATTCCAAAATAGGCAAAATACTAGGACAAACAAACAGTGAAATGAAACGACAAACGACAACGACGATACAAACATAACCTTAGTTTTGTACCTTTTAAGCTCCAAGCTCCTCCCAATTTCGTGACGTCTTAGGCTGGCTAAAATGAAAACGTCTTTTAAACGTATTTTAACGTCATTAATCTTACGTATTTAAAATCACCTACAAAAGACGTCGATATGACGTAATGTTCAACCACGTGTATATATTCCACCAAATACTGACGTTTCCTCGACGTTGTTGACGTCACTTGGTTGCCTGGGATGTTGGTAATATGGATTAATGGAAGAAAATATTTTGTTGTAACGAACTAAAACACCTAGTTGTGCTGTTAGACATAAGTCATATATGCTTGTGTTCTTTTTAACCTAAGTCAGGAAAAACAATTTTCCATACTTTTTTATAGTCATACTTAGCTACCAGTAAATATGTTATACACACTCTCATAAAAGACAACAAATGTTTTTAAAAAATATTAAATTATTTTTTTATACACTTTTATTCGATTTCTGAAAATCTAAAGTTTTTGACTTATGTGCTTTAGTCTACCGACCCTACATATTTCCTACGTAAATACCATTTAATGTGTATAAGACTTGTGCCTAGGAATAAACTCTTTTTGCAACAAAACCACCCACTTAAAAGATATTTTAATTAAGTTTAGTAATTAGAACATACTGAAGTGCTTTACGAAGCAAGGATCAAGGGCATTTTAATGCTCCCGCGAAATAGCTTCTGTTCGCCCATAAACCTTCAACTTAATTTTTTGCTGCTGTTCTTTCGTCGGTTAAGATTAATCTTTGAAAAGTGGATTCGCTTTTTAATTTTAAAAAAATCTTTTATGTAATTAAAATATTTAAAAACAACAACGGCGGAAACTTTTTAGGGCTTAATAAATTCAGAGGATTGAGTTCTACCTTGCTCTCTCATTCTTTTATGTTTGTACAGTCAACCTTATGTAAATCTGTTGAAGGTACCTACGTTTATGTTAGCCTTGAGGTGTAATTTATTTTTTTGTTTGATATCGTAGAATTTCGAAAATATATAAAACAAAAATCCCGTTTTAATTTCTTTTATAAGCAACGACATTTCTTTTCTGTTTAGAGGGAATTCTTTTAAAATAATAAAGGGAGAGATCCAAACGGTTGAATATTTCACTAATGAAGAGGGATTTAAATTCCGTTGTAGTTATTTTTTTTAGAATACCAAAAGATATTTTCTTAGTATATACAATTTATTTTTTCCTACTTCTTAGTCAAAATATGAAAATATATGAAAAACTTATTATTGACAAGAATAAAAACCGCAAAACGCCGTAAAAATGAGTGGCGCACACTATATTCCGGCTACAAAAGAGCTGATATGAATATTACGTGACATAAAAATGTATTTTCGTTTTGATGGAAAATAAAATACTATACCCTATTCCATTGTCACCGTCATTATGGAACATAGTTGTCGATGATCTGATTCATGGGCTAAGCGCCCAAGGAATCTGGGTCCAGGGTTTCGCAGATGATATCGTGATAGTAACTAGGGGAAAATTTCCCAGCACTGTTGCGTATCAGATGCGATATGCCCTTCACTACATAGAGAACTGGTGTCTGAAAGAGAACCTCTCCGTGAACCCTTCTAAAACTAAACTGGTAGCCTTTACAAATAAGAGGAAGCTTACTGGACTGAGTGAGCTGAACTTATTTGGAGAGGTACTGGAAAGAACCAATGAGGTTAAGTATCTAGGGGTAACCCTGGATTCGAAACTCAATTGGAATACTCATATTACCAATATAACCAATAGGGCTAAGCGACTCTTCTGGAACTGCAAACGAGTTGTAGGTAAAACCTGGGGATTGAAACCAAAGGTGATATGTTGGTTGTACACATCAGTGATACGACCGACAGTTACTTATGGGTCAGTACTCTGGTGGAGAAAGACGGCTTTGCAATCTTGTGTGACCACTCTCACCACCCTACAAATACAAGCGCTTCTAAATATAACAGGAGCCTTGAATAGTACAGGAACGGCTTCATTAGAGGCTATCACAGGTCTCCGTCCGCTGGAATTGTATATTTCGGCGGTAGCCTTTATGACCATCCTGAGGCTCAAAGCAAACCATACTTGGAGGCCAAATTATGTATTGAATAGCCACGCAAACATTACTGGGACTATACTTGAGGAATACATCTTTATGATGAACTTAGATATGATGACACCAGAACTAATCTTCACTGAGAAGATTAACACAATTATACCATCTAGAGAACAAAAAGTCCCAAATATTAATGGAGACTTAATATGGTTCACTGATGGATCTAAAACTGCCCATGGTATTGGACCAGGAGTCTTTGGGCAAACATGTAACTATAATAAATCTTACAGCCTAGGTCAACATACAACGGTGTTCCAGGCTGATGTTTTTGCTTTGGTGGCCTGCATTGATGAAATCATTGATGAGGACCCTAAAGCTAAGAGAATCAACATTTACACAGATAGCCAATCGGCTATTCTGGCTGTAAAGAACCCTCTCACCAAATCAAGGTGAGAAACTGCAAAGATCTCAATAACCTGGCAAAAGACAATAAAGTGTCTTTAATATGGGTGCCGGGTCATGAAGGGGTGCATGGGAACGAACAAGCAGATATGTTAGCGAAACAAGGCTCGAGAAAAACTTTTGAAGGCCCAGAACCTTTCTGTGGCATCACTAAAGATGCTATGAAAAACGAGGTTCAGAAATAGCTGACAAAGAATCATCAAAATAAATGGAGAACCACTCAAGGGCAAATCCAGACTAAAAAAATAATCAATAATATTGATAAAAAACTCTCGAACAGTTTGATGAACCTGAATAAACGAGAGATCAAAACGGTCACTGAAATAGCGACTGGACATTGTCGTTTAAGAAATCACCTATACAAACTAGGTAAGGTGAATGAACCATGGTGCAGAAAGTGCGAAATGGAAGAAGAAACTGCCATACACATACTATGCTATTGCAGTGTGCTAGGTGATGTAAGGCAGAACTTCACTAGTCAAATGAGATTTGAACCAGAAGAGATCCTAAAACTACCAATAAGAAAACTGTTGGCCTTCGTTGAGGCCACAGGACTTATTAAAGTTTAAGGAGAAGAACAGGGTTTGGTACAAAGGTCTTATGACCAAGTGCCAGAGACTAACGAGTCTCGCCTGAGTTAAGAAGAAGAAGAAGACCCTATTCCACGAATATATGACTCTCTTGGATTACCTCGACAACGAATATTTTGCTGTGTAAAATAAGAAGAATGAAATTATTAGAGCCATTTACTTTCGTACTTCCTATGTTGTATACTAAAATATTCGTTGTCGCGATAATCCAAGAGAGTCATATATTCGTGGAATGACCCATAGTTTGATTTTGAAACATTTTCCCATAAAATTTGGAAGTAATTTGCTAAATTTGGAGTAAAACACGCCACACAAGAATAACTTTGATACAGGTTGCATTTTGAAGCTCTGTTGTGGCGCGTTTTACTCCAAATTTAGCAAATATTATGAAAAAATATTTCAAAATAAAACTAGAATTTTATTTTCCATCAAAATGAAAATACATTTTTGAGTGATGATATTCATATCAGCTCTTTCGTAGCTGGAATATTGTGTACACCACTCCTTTTTACGGCGTTTAGCCGTTTTTATTCTTGTATCAGGAGTTTTTCAAAGTTTTTTTTATAAAATAAATGTATGAACTTAATGATGAATGTAATGTTTCTCGATTACACGTTAAGCGTTATAATTGGTCGCCTTTTTCACATTATTGCACAAATGATCTGGTGCTTACGACACTTAACTTGTGATAGGGTTATCCGAGTTCACATCCCAGCCATACCAATACTTTTTTTCAATATAATTCTTTGTGTGCATCGAATGTACACTAGATTTTTTTTTTCTATTCGGAATAGATGGAAATAGTATATTAAGTATGGAGAACGGTAAGGGTTTTATACCGATCGAAGACAATTGTTTGGAGGAGGAGCGGAGCGACGACTCCAATTATTGTCTGAGATCGGTTACCCTTAACGTTCGACATGCTTATAACGTTTTTTGCACGATTGCACGAATATAAATTATAAAATTAAACATTTTCGTCATATTGACTAGTTTCATTCATTTTATCAAGATAGATACTTTGGTTGTTAGGTAGTAACTAGGGTGCATAACAACAATGGAGAATTGAGTTTTTATTTAGTTGTCAATAATTTTAAGTACAATTTTGATTATTATAAATTAAAATATGAGCGAAAGTGAATTTGAAGAAATTGAACGGGCTTGGGAAGAAGGGTGTTCCGCAATTATTCCCGAAAAATCCAAAATCCGTTATCAAAATACCTACCAAAGTTTTAAAAAATGGTGCGAAGGCAAGAATTTAAGAATCGAAGAAAAGACTCCATTGGCATATTTCGTTCAAAGACATATGCAGTTGAAAGCTCCTGGAAGCATCTGGGCAGAATATTCAATGATTAAATCCACCGTTTTTCTTTATGATTGCATTGATATTTCCAAGTTTTCAACTTTGATCGCGTATTTGAAGAGAAAAAATGTTGGATAAAGGCCTAAGAAAGCGAGCATTTTTACACGGGAGCAATTTGAATAATTTCTGATGGAAGCACCGGATGAAGAATTTCTAGTTCACAAGGTAATATAAGCTAGTTTAGGTAAAAGAAATACTCTAATGAAGATTTTTTCATAATTTGTAGGTCGCAATGGTATTGGGAATAGCTTGTGCCTGTAGAAGAGAAGAATTACATAATATTACTATGAATGACATCCAACAAACCGATGGTTTAATGAGTGTAAAAGTACCCAATACAAAAACGAACATCCAGCGTACTTTTACAGTCGTTAATAAACCAGACGATAAAATTCCATATTTAGAAATTCTGCAAAAATAAATTAAAATTAAGAGATTTTTTAACTCGACGGTAAGTGAATTACTTACCGTCGAGTTGGAGTACTTACCGTCGAGTTGGATTACTTACCGTCGAGTTGCTAGTAAATATCACCTACTGACGTAAAACCTGTCACGGTAAACAGTCAAAAATGATCAATCGTGCAAAAAAAATATTGGGATGGTTGACAAATAATAAACTCGGATAACCACTACAACTAGACCATTTCGGCGATAATGGTTAAATGGATTATACTTTTGGAGCTTGATAACTTCTATACTCCAAAATCTAGAGACACCTATAGAAGAATACGAAATGAAACAAAGCAGTTGGTAAGAAGAACAAAAAAAATGAACAATGGGAACGGTTTACAAAAATGATGGAAAGCGATTTCTACGGTACACAAAAACAAATATGGAGATTCATAAGAAACCAACGGAAATAAATGGCAGAATTTTGAAGGAATACAATAACATACCAGTAAACGAATGGGAAAGATACTTGACGGAACTGTTTAAGGGAAAGGAAAATAATAATCAACGCAATAACGTACCTGAATTAAGACACGAAATAGAAATCAATTTTCAAGAAGTAGAGATAGCCATAATCTCACTCAAAAATAAAAAGTCACCAGGACCAGACGGAATAACTAACGAACTTCTAATATACGGAGGTGAAAGTATAACCCTAGAAATGACAAAACTTATACAAAAATTAATATTGCACTGCAAGATACCAGACGCATGGAGAAACAGCATAATGATACCAATGTTCAAGAAAGGAGACAAAGAAGACCTCAACAATTATAGAGGTATAAATCTAGTGAACATCGCACTTAAGCTAACCACAAAAGTCCTAACCAACAAAATCAATAAACTAACAACTTTATCAGATGAACAAGAAGGATTTAGATCCGGAAGATCCTGCGTAGACGCCGTGTTTGTACTGAGACAAATCAGAGAAAAGGCCAACGAGTACACTAAACCAACATATCTATGTTCTATAGACTTGACAAAGGCTTTCGATCGCATCCAAGTCGAAGACGTCTTACTCTTACTCTATAGAAGAAACATACCAATCAATATTATAAAAACCATCGAAAACATCTACTTCCATAATCGAATACAGGCAAAGATGAATGGAAAACTAACACAGTTTATATTAGTAAAAAGCGGAGTCAGACAAAGTGACTCGTTAAGATCACTTCTCTTTAATATAATAATGGACGAAATAATAGAAGCAGTACGTAAAGGTCATGGTTACAGAATGGGGAAAAAAGAACTCCAAATATTATATTATGCAGACGACGCCGCATTACTCGCCGAGACAGAAGACGACCTCCAAAGATTAACACACATATTCAATACAACAGCTAAAAAATACAATATGATAATATCAGCAGAAAATACCAAAGGTATGACAACCTGTATACGATTTATAATCGAAATTGATGGGAAAATAATAAAGCAGGAAGCAAGGTTTAGATATCTGGGAATTAATATAACCAGTTACGGAGATGTTGAAGAGGAAGTAAGCAAAGCTTAAAAGCAAGTAAAGCGGCGGGATCTCTTAATGACACAATCTGTAAGAACAAACACATAAGATAAAACACAAAGGAAAGAATCTATAAAGCAGCAATTAGACCTATATTGACATACACGGCGGAGACAAGACCTGACGCATCTAAAACGAGACTACTACTAGAAACAACAAAGATGAAAATACTTCGACGAATATCAGGGGAAAGTCTGTTGGATAGTGAGAGAAGCGAAAACATAAGAAGATCATGAAATGTAGAAGACATAAATGGATGGGTGACAAAACGGAAACAGGAGTGGAACGAACACATTAGTAGAATGTCAGAGGATAGGATAGTACGGATAGCACGAGGTAAGCCACCAAATGGACGAAGAAGTATTGTCAGACCAAGAAAAATGGTGCGATGATTTAAACAATTTAGGAGGCTAATATTAAAGAAGAAACAGGCTTTAAAGCCTACATACAAGAAGGAAGAAGAAGAAGAAGAAGAAGAAGAAGAAGAAGAAGAAGAAGAAGAAGAAGAAGAAGAAGAAGAAGATGCATCTAAGATCAAATATGATAACTGAAGTTATTATAGGCTTTAGTGAGCTTAAAAAACCGTTTTTCCATGAGAAGTGGATTTGATCATACTAATGTTTAATAGATTGTATTTTTTAATGGACGCGTTAGAATAGATGCAAAAAATGGACAAATAAAAATAAAAATTACAAACTTTTTGTAATTTCAAACATTGTATAAAATTTGATAATACGTGTATGTATTTAATATTTGAAGCTTTAGCTCCCATAATTCTAAATTATATGACTGCTGATAAAAACAATATCCACAGATGAGGGGATTTCCACCTGTGGTGTTTTAACACAAATCTTTTGTTGCATTATTTTTTAATGATTTTACTTTTGATGTCCCCCACGTACATATCGGTCAAAATATTTTCACTAACATAAAGCGCTCTGTTGTTATACCTCAAGGGCCTGCTGCTTGGATAAAAGAATTTACGTATGTAGATCAAAGGGACGCTTAATAAAAAAATGGAATTTAAAACTCGACGACACATTGTGAACAAAAAACTTCTTGTTGAGGGATAATATAAAAGTTTGAGTTGAAAACTACACACACTCTATGAAAAAAAAATTGTTAAAAATAAATTATTTTAATTCACAATTTTTGTATGTCAATAATTTCATAAAAATTTATGAAAATACTTTATACCTTCATAATTTTTGGTGACATTATTAGATAATACATCAAATTATTTGGAAAACACAAAGTTGGAAAATCAGAAGGAATACTGGCGAGCGGGAGATACCCCTAAAATGACCAGGTACTGCCCACGGAGGGCCGAAGGGCTAATTTTATTCATACTTTATATTTTCGAGGGTGCTGAAAACGAAAATGAGGTTTATTTTGAATTTTATGTGGGGGAACATTGTCAAAATCGCAATTTTAACCTAAAAATAAAAAAAATCACGTTTTTTGCGTTTACCTCCCTACAACTCTGTTCATTTTTAATATTTTTTTCTGAAATTTTTACAGTATATAGCTCTAACATTTCTTAAGGCAATGGTACTTGTTTTAAGCTTTAATTCTTATTCTGGTAAAGGTTATGAATTTTTCAAAGGGAAAGGTACGGATTTGTGCATTGCAAAGTTTAATCGCAAAAGTTGAGTGACGAAATTTAAAATTTAGCCTTTTAATCACGTTTATGTTAAAGTAGAGCGTACAAAGAAGTTTTCTGGAAAATTCTTGATAAAATGTTTTATAGAAAAAAAAATAGTGCAACTTTTATTATCGACATTAGAAATCCCCGATATAACGGTTATTTTTCGAAATACTGATCATGTGTGGCGAATGGCTAATTTTGGTCTTAGATTATGTTTTTGATGGTGCTGAAAACGAAAATGAAATTTATTTTAAATTTTAATTGGGGGAATATTGTCAAAATCGCAATTTTACCATAGAAATAAAAAAAAGTGAAATCACGTTTTTTGCGTTTAACTCACTACAACTCTGGTCGATTTTAATATTTTTATCTAAGGTTTGTACACTATATGTTGCGTACTTTTTTGAAGACAGCGGTATCTGCTTTAAGATTTTAGTCTTATTCTAGTAAAAGTTATGAATTTTTTAAAGTACAAGGTACATATTCTTGTTAAAAGTTAAGAGGCAAAATTTAAAATTTATGGGAAGTTTTCTGGAAAGTTTTATTTACAAATGTTACATAGAACAAAAATTGCGCCACTTTTAATATAGACGTTATTCGTCCCCAAAATAGCGCTTATTTTTCGACATACTGACCATGGGAGGTGAATGGCTAATTTTGGTCTTATTTTATGTTTTCGATGGTGCTGACAATGAAAAAGATGTATACTTCGAATTTTATGTGACGGAACATTGTCAAAATCGCAATTTTAACCTAAATTGTAGTCTTTCAATCTTTGTTTGTAAAAGTTATGAATTTTTAAAACTTAAAGGTGCAGATTCATGAATTGCATATTTAAATCGCAAAACTTACGTGACAAAATTTAAAATTTATCTATTTGATTACGTTTATGTTAAACCATAGAGTTCAAAAAAGTTTTATGGGGAGTTTTAGGTCTAGATGTGCTATAAAAAAATATGGTGCAACTTTTAATTTTAAGAAAAACGTGGTTAAACTTTTTTTTATTTTTAGGGCAAAATAGCAATTTTGACAATTTTCCCCTACATAAAATTCAAAATAAACTTGATTTTCGTTTTCGGCACCATCAAAAACATAAATTAAGACCAAAATTAGCCATTCACCACCAATGATCAGTATCTCGAAAAACTAGCGTTATATTTCAAATTTATTCAGTCAAATTTTGCGATTAAACTTTGCAATTCACGAATCTGCACCTTGTACTTTAAAAGATTCATAACTTTTACTAAAATAAGACTAAAACTTAAAGCATAAACCATTGTCTTCAAAAAAAGTGAGTGATATATTTTATAGTGTAGAAACTTTAGAAAAAAATATTAAAACGGACCAGAGTTGCAGCGAGCTAAACGAAAAAACGTGATTTAATTTTTTTTTTAATTTTAGGGTACAATTACAATTTTGACACCATTTCCCCACCTAAAATTTAAAATAAATTTTATTTTCGTTTTCATCAAGGTCAAAAACATAATCTAAGACCAAAATTAGCCATTCTCCACCCATGGTCAGTACCTCGAAAAATAAGCGTTATATTGGGAATTTCTAATGTTGACATTAAAAGTTGCATAATTTTTTTCTATAAATCATTTTGATCTAAAGCTTTCCAGAAAACTTCTTTGTACTCTTTATTTTAACATAAACGTAATTAAAAAGCTAAATTTTAAACTTCGTCACACAACTTTTGCGATTAAACTTTGCAATGCACAAATCCGCACCATTTCCTTTGAAAACATCATAACCTTTATCAGGATAAGAATAAAAGCTTGAAACAGGTACCGTTGCCTTCAGAAATGTTAGAGCTATATACTGTAAAAATTTCAGAAAATAACATTAAAACGGAACAGAATTGTAGTGTAGCGAGGTAAACGCAAAAAATACGTGATTTCATTTTTTTTTATTTTTAGGTTAAAATTGCGATTTTGACAATGTTCCCCCACATAAAATTCAAAATAAACCTTATTTTCGTTTTCAGCACCCTCAAAAAAATATAAAGAACGAATAAACTTAGCCCTTCGGCGCTCCGTGGTCAGTATCTCGAAAACTAAGTGCTTTTTTGAGGGTGTCCTGCTCGTGTAAATCTTATAAATATACTTAAAAAGACAAAAAAATATATTAAAAATTATTTACAATTGGGTTTTATTGTAACTACGGGTAGTTTAACCTGTTTCCGGCTCTACAAGTTCAATCCACTCTCAGGTCAAATGTTACTTAATCAATATTTTGTTTCAATGATATTAATTTTCAATACTTAAATATGCCACACCACACTAACATTTTTAGCCTCCTTATTTATACCTTGTCCAATTTTTATTTATTTTATTAAACTCTATAAAATCACTCTGTACATGACTTTAATTCCGTTCTTACGAAACCATTTTTGGTGGCCGAGCTAATAAAATACTAACCGAATGCTACTATAATCCCTTAAAAGGTTCTACCGAAAAATGTACCGAATTATAAATCACCCGAATTCAGTGAGGTCACGTTTTGTTTGCAAAGATTCCTAAATACCGTTAGGACTAACCTAAAGTTCATTCAATTACGGTCCCACAGAAAACACCAACGATGTTTCAATGTATTTAAATATTTTTTTTTATAAAAATACATACAATAATTTTTATTTTATTTCCCAAAGTGCAGATAAAATCGATATATCAAGATGGTATTTAATTCAGTCAATTTGTACTCTACGAGCTCCCTAAAAGTTTTGGGGTAGTTCTGATTTCTTTCATTATATGGATTTTGGGCTGCTGAATCCGAATATGAGGTTTGCGGACAAAATTTCTGAACGGAACATTGAAAAAATTGTGAAAAAAGCGAAAAATTTCTGCTTTTTTCCTCTTTTTTGCTCAAATCTCGAAAACGATTAACTTTTAGTAAATGGTCTGTTAACAAAAATTAAAGTACTTAAAATTATCTACAAACAACACTCTTTACTTTTTTTTTCAGACGAACCGTTTGGTCCAAAGTGCAAGTTGAAAATTGCCAATGTTTAACGGTCTCGGCAAAACCCACTTTTTACATTCCAAAACTTTTTATTAGAATACTGTTATTTGATATATTTCTCCTAGTTTTCTGTACAAATAATAAATCGTCGGCTTACTGCCAAAACCAACTAACTCCACTTTTTGTCGATTCTGAGTTAAGTACGCCTTTGTACTTAATAACTATCAAAGAATGTACTGATGAAACCAGACACTTCAAAGCAGATTTTAAATGTGGGAAACAGAAGGGTCTCAAAACAACTAATTCCAATGATGACACTTTTATTCAGCCAAAAACAGATATGTGCAGTTGTCTGCACATCTCTGTTTAAATAAAATAGTATTTTATCATTTACAATATTCTAGTTCTGCCAAAACAAGACAAGTGCCTGATATGGAGGACAGTGATGTTCAAAGTTGCCTAGAAGTTGACTAACTTTGTACAGCCAAAACCCGACAAGTGCAAAAAAAATGTTTTTTGTACTTTTTTTTAACTTTCACTTCATTTTAATAATTTTTTAACAAAATGTTTCGTTTATAATGTTATTTACTTTAATATTTTTCAGTCATTAAATCATTTTTAAATTCAAACGATTTTTCATTTCAAATTAAAGTTTAAAACATTGATTACTCAAAACTTTAAAAAGTGGAGTTAGTTGGTTTTGGCAGTAAGCCGACGAAATGTTAATTCATAATATGAATATGGTATGTCTCTTGTGACAGCTTCCATGAATTTATTCCCTCCTAAAATACCGAGAATGTCCCTGCTTTTCCCTTAGAGCCACAGAAGATCAGGCACAGATGGAGTCACAGTTTCAGTTGGTGTGAACATTCCCTTCGGATCTGTTATCTTGATTTCTGATAAACCTTGAAGTTTTGTCCTTTCAAAATGTATTAGTTGAACAGCTCCCTGACTTCCATAAACCTCAGGCGCGGGTTTAGTTTTTAAACCGAGGAATGGATTGGTTAGGAGCTACTGCATGTTTTGGTGCAATACAAGAAATGCCACCCATGACGTGAAAAGTAGGGTATCCGTCGATTGTATGTACGTTAAAATCAGTGTTATCGTACACGTGTTGTGTAAAGCACGGCTGGTCAATTTTCAGCGGATCGCCTGCGATTGCTGACACTTCCAGACAAGTAACTCGCTTGCTCAAAGTCTTGTAGCGGCAGTAAGGCCCAGATAATTCGTCTCACCATTCATTGCAGGGTTGGTCGTTTTCTCTACAAAAAGTATGGCTCAAGAAAATAGGTTGATGCAGTTTCCTCTTTGGGGTTTTGTTCATCCTATACAGAAGCTGTTCGTCTGGAAGTGTCAGCATTCGCAGGCGATCCGCAGAAAATTGATCAGCCGTGCTTTACACAGTAGGTGTATGATAACGCTGATTTTAACGTACATATTATACAATCGACGGATACCACACTTTTTACGTCATAGGTGGCATTTCTTGTATTGCACCAAAACATGCAGTAGCTCCTAGAACCAATCCATTCCTCGGTTAAAAACGAAACCCGCGCCTGAGGTTTATGAAAGTCAGGGAGCTGTTCAACTGATTCATTTTAAAAAGGACAAAACCTCAAGGTTTTTCATAAATTAAGATAACAGATCCGAAGGAAATTTTCACACCAACCGAAACTGTGACTCCATCTGTGCCTGATCTTTTGTGGCTCTAAGGGAAAAGCAGAGATATGCCCGGCCTCTTAGGATGGAATGGATTCATGGAAGCTGTCACAAGAGACATACCATATAACATTTATTATTTGTGCAGAAAACTAGAAGAAATTTTTCAAATGACAGCATTCTAATAAAAAATGAATATTGGAATGTAAAAAGTGGGTTTTGCTGAGACGGTTAAAAATTGGCAATTTTCAATTTGCATTTTAGAGCAAATTGTTCGTGTAAAAAAAAGTAAATAATGATATTTGTAGAGAATTTTAAGTACTTTAATTTCTGTTAACAGACCATTTACTAAAAGTCAATAGTTTTCGAGATTTAAGCCAAAAACCGAGAACAAGCAGAAATTTTACGATTTTTTTGCGATTTTTTCAATGTTCCGTCAGGAAATTTTGTCCGCAAACCTCATATTCGGATTCAGCAGCCCAAAATACATATATAATGGAAGAAATCAGAACTACCTCAAAACTTTCTTAGTCAAAACACAATTTTATTGAATCAATTAAACAGAACAGATAATCAACAAATTAATAAAACCTAATAATCTTTCAAAGCTGACTAAAAATAAGGTAAAAGTAATAATTAAAAACTCCACCGGTAACAAGTTCGAAAAACGCTGTCTGAATTCCAATGTTGAGATTTAATAGGACATTTTTAAGTGGGCCACTCGAAAAAATTACTTTAAAATTAATATAACTGCAGTTGATCCGAGTATGCAAATTAAAGGGAATTTTGTAGATTCTTCGGAAAGCTAGACCTGGAATTTCGTCAAGTAAAGGGGGTTGAAATGTAAATGAAACCATCCTTTAATTTAAAAGGCGATGCAAAGCCCTCTTTTTGATGCAGAGTTCGTATAAAAAGTGTAATGGAGAAAGCCCTTTAATGGTTTTAATGGTTTCGGGGCTATTAATTGCCTATAATTTCGTATAATCTCATTTTTTTCTTTTTAAAGAGACGTGTCAATTAATGAATTGAGGAGAACGAAACACGATACGCAGAAAAGGGAGCTCGCATCAGGACCTAAGGGCTGAAAGAAATTGGAATTTAATGTATAGCAGACCCGGACAGAGTATTCTCTTCCGTGAAAGTATAAGATTAATGAGAAAACGAGGTATTTGTTTGCCAACGCACCTTTTTCCTTTTTAAAGTGAAACAGTTAATTTACGAAATATTTTCCTTTATAAATAGTAGCATGTTGAACCAACGAGTCATTAGTATGTTAACTAAATAAAAAACAATTAAGATCTTTTACTTATTGTCTCTTATTTTCTTAATTATTCGCAACATTAAGAATTGGTAGTCATATTAAATTTGAAATTTGAACAAAATTTTCCCAACGATAGATCTATGCAAGTAGAGTATGACAAGTTATGCTGTTTACAACATCATTTTATTTTATATTCACATCAATTTTACAAAAACATTGGAGGTCGACTCTATGGAATGAAACAAGATGGCGAATAATGTGTCAGACCAGGGCCCGGATTACGTACACTCGATACGCATCGTATCCGCCATGTTTTACCATAGCGCCTTATGGGAAAACATGGCGGATACGATTCGTATCGAGTGTTCGTAATCCCTATGCAGGGCGCATCTGCGAAAAACGTCTATTTTTGAATGTGCGAGGTGGCATTCGGATTTTTGCAGATAAAGTTAGGTGAATGCTTCAACAATAATAATTTGACTTATGTGCCTTCTCAAATATTGCCGGGACATTAATAAAAAAATTAAAATATTTAAAAATTTCGAAAAACATCGATTTTTTTCTAATTTCTTTGCTTATAACTTTAAAACGATTCATTTTGGAACAAAGTCGTAGCGAAATAAAATAAAGATAATTGAAATTTGTATTATAAAGGTCGGGTTAAAAATGTTTTAAATTATTACCCTTTTTGCAAAATAGCAATAAATACAAAATAAGGGGGAAAAATAAGCCTGTTTTTATTTAATGTTTTTCAACCACTTTAGTTACACTTAGAACTTTCATAATTCGCTTCGAAAGTTCTTACAACACACTTAAATCGTTCACCAAATTTCACTAAAATCGACCTGAGAGATTTCGCAGAATAATTTTCCAATCTAAATATTTTTAAAAAAGTTCAAATTTTTTTAAAACTTTCTGAAGAAAAAGTAGACCATTTAGAAGTTTGAAATTTTTTTTACATAAAAAGAGGTTCTCTACCTATCTAATACACTTGACAGAATTAAAATCGGATTATTTAAGCGGCCTCAGCACTGTTTCAAATTTATAAACAATTTTTTGGATTATAAAAAATTACAGTGAGGACGTTTCAGTTAGCATAAATTCATTTTCTCGAGAATATGCGTCTATGGAGATAAATCCCGAAACAGGTCGATTTTTATTTTTAAATTCCAATTTTTTGGTATATATATCATGCTAGTGACGTCGTCGATCTGGGCGTGATGACGTAATCGATGTTTTTTTTTAAATGAGAATAGGTGCCGTGTGATAGCTCAATTGAAAGGCTATTCAATTTTGTATTCAGTAATATAAATATTAACATAATTATTTATACAGGGTTTGAATTACAACAAAAATTGTATTAAATAATTCCAATATTTAGATTGCGTCATCACACCCAGATGGATAACGTCACTAGTATGATATTTATGCCAAAAAATTATAATTTAAAAATAAAAATCGATCTGTTTCGGGATTTATCTCCAGAGTCGCCCTTTCTCAAGAAAATGAATTTATTCCAACTCAAACGTTTTCACTGTATTTGTTTATAAGCCAAAACATTGTTTATAACTTTAAAACAGTTCTGAGGCCGCCTAAGTAATCCGATTTTAATTCTGGAAGGGGTATTAGATAGGCAGAGAACCTCTTTATTTGTAAAAAATTTAGCAAACTTCTAAATGGTCTACTTTTTGTTTAGAAAGTTTTTAAAAAATTTAAACTTTTTTAAAAAAATTTAGATTGTAAAATTATTATGCAAAATCTATAA
This sequence comes from Diabrotica virgifera virgifera, assembly GCF_917563875.1. Taxonomy (NCBI): domain Eukaryota; kingdom Metazoa; phylum Arthropoda; class Insecta; order Coleoptera; family Chrysomelidae; genus Diabrotica; species Diabrotica virgifera. Next base: position 221,701,173 of record NC_065446.1, read on the forward strand.
GGTCAATTTTATAGAAATTTGATGGACGGTTTAAGTATGTCGTAAGAAATTTTTAAGCGAATTATGAAGGTTCTAAGTGCAACCAAAGTAGTTGAAAAACATTGAATAAAACTAGTCTTTTTTGCCCCTTATTTTCTATTTATTGCTATTTTGCAGAAAGGGTAATAATTTAAGACATTTTTAACCAGCCGTATATTATACAAAATTTAATTATCTTTATTTTCTTTCAGTGCGACGTTGTTCCAAAATGAATGGTTTTAAAGTTATAGGCAATAAAATTAGAAAAAAACCGATATTTTTCGAAATTTTTAAATATTTAAATTTTTTTATTAATGTTTCGGGCATATTTAAGGAGCATAAGTCAATTATAATTATTGGAGTTGTCACCTAACTGTAACTGTAAAAATCCGAATGCCACCTCTCACATCCACCTCAAAACAAATCCACCCAGGTCTATGTTACGACTATATGCTATGTAGTGGCACTATAGCCCAAGTCTGGCCTTGGCTTTTTTTAGTGAATAATCCAAGCCACAAATCTCAGTTTTACTGCTGCTCTTTGTCATGCATGTGTTTTCAAAAGTATTTTGCCATCCTCATCTACTTTATCCATCTATCTATTTTTTAGTCTTCCAACAGGTCTTTTTCCTTGCATTTTTGCATTTAGTAATTTTCTAGGGAATCTTCCTAGAAACACGCTGCATCGTAATCGCTGCAGCCTAGTCTATTGTGCTTGTGTTGGTTACATACCGCACCTCCGCTCAAACAGTGTCATAAGTCGCAAAAGCAAAGTATCGAGAAAACGACGTTTAAAATTTGTGCTGGAACTGTTCCGGGTTTAATTCAAAAACTGTTAAAATCAGTATAGTAACTATTTTAGTCAGTTACAAAGGTCTTTAAAGCTCTAAAAAATAGTGTATTAATTCTGCTAAAATTATTTAAAAAAAATATTTTTGTTGAGATTTGACACTATAAAGATGAAATATCGAAAAATATTACTAAATGTTATTTATAAAAAGTGGCTCTTGCAGTACAGAATATAATATTATTATTATTATCTGGTTAACAGACTTATACCTTTTAATGGTGTAACTTTAAATACAACATAACAACATTAAACAAGAAAAATGATACGCACAAAGAAAAGAAACTATGAACAACAAAAATATGAAGCTAGGGAGAGAGACCGACCCAAACCAGGCTTCAGAGAATTCTATAAAGCAATCTTCACTGAGAAAAGAGGACATATAACCAATTCTATCCATATACTGAGAGACAATCAAGGCCATATGATAATCGACGATAAAGAACTAACAGAAGAATGGAAAGGGTATTTCAGGGACCTTCTAAACATCATACAGGAAGAACAGCACAAAGAAGAGATCTATATAACAGCAGACATGCCCGTCGAAAATCCCTCTTTTGAAGAAACCCGAAATGCCTTAGATAAGCTGAAAAATTACAAAGCGCCGGGTACGGACGAGATACCAGCAGAATTTCTGAAATATGGTGGGTGGAGAAACACTACATCGCCAAGTCCACCAATTAATAACACAGATATGGTTAGAAGAAAGGATACCAGCAAGATGGAAGGAAAACATCATAATGCTCATCCAAAAAAAAAAGGAAACAAAACAAAATGCGCGAATTACAGAGGAATTTCACTTTTAAACACGACATATAAAATCGTCTCAAACATCATCCTTAGTAGACTAACCCCCTATGCCGATAATGTCCTAGGAGAATATCAAGCCGGTTTTAAGGCAAACAGATCCACAATAGATCAACTATTCACACTGAGAGGGAGTATAGCAGACCCATACACAATCTCTTCATAGATTTTCGACAGGCATATGACAGCGTAGAAAGAAGCCAATTATGGAATGCCATGACGGAGTTCTCAATACCAAATAAACTCATTCGGATGACTAAAGTCTGTATGGAGGGTGGAATATCAAAAGTACTTTTAAATAATAAACTGTCTAACAACTTCGAAATCAACAGTGGACTCAAACAGGGTGACACATTATCTCCACTACTTTTTAGCCTTGTATTAGAGAAAGCCGTCGGCCGAAATAAAAACAGAACTGCTATCGGTTCAAGGTCCCAAGTTATTACTAGCATACGCAGATGATATTGATCTCGTTGGAGACTCCATCGTATCCACAAAAGCCATTTTCAACAAGGTGGAAGGAGCAACAAGCGAATTAGGGCTGAGGATTAATGAAAAGAAGACGAAATATATGGTTTATAAATAGAAAGACACGAAGAGACAGGACAGGACAAAATGTGACGGTCAATACCTTCAATTTCGAAAGAGTACAACGTTTTAAATATCTGGGGGCCGTAATCACAGCTGACAACGATATTACTGAAGAAATAAAAGACAGAATCCAATCAGCAAATCGCTGTCTATTCGCACTGGATAAGCTTATAAAATCAAAAATCTTACAAGAAGTTCCAAGATTAAAATCTGTAAATCCATCGTCAGACCTGTACTAACATATGGTTTAGAAACGTGGACCATGACCAAATCAAACGAAGAAAAGCTCAGACGTTTTGAACGAAAAATATTTAGAAAAATTTTCGGACCCCACCACAACATTATCACAAACCAGTATGGGATCAGAACCAACTTCGAATTAAAAGAACTCTAGAATAACACCGATATTTTCCAAGAAATTAAATCACAGCAACTAAGATGGGCAGGCCACGTGAATAGACTTCATAACGAGAGACTTGTAGGACTGGTATGGGAGGAGATTCATACAGGCAAAAGACCACTCGGACGTCCCAGAATGCGATGGAGAGATAACATCTAAGCAGATCTCCGAAAAGTGAACATTCCATTTGACCCTAGGTTGATGGAAGGCCGAACAAATTGGAAAAAAGTTATACAGTCAGCCAGGGTTGTAGCGATACGTGATGATGATGAACAACATTAAACACAAAATACTGCAAACAGAAAGATAAATAAGTGATAAATGTGTCACTTTTCTTGAGCACATACTCAGATTGTTTTGAATAAAGCAATCACATATTTATACTCTTTAAACTCCACCAACGACGCTTTATGCACATCTTAGATAGACAAATGCCTTGCACAAATCGATATGTGACACTGTTTATATTCGGTGTACCTTTGACTTTGGTTAATCATATAATGACTCTAGTGTCACTTAACATACTTGAACTATAAACGTAACACTTTTTAAGACAAGATTTTGTGGTTTTATTAAACTGTTGGTGCAATAAAACCGTTTTTATTTTTTCTTTGAGTTGTGAGGGTATTTGAGCAGAGGTGCGATACATTGTTCGTATATTTCTGTATTGTATCAAATTCGACAGTTGTTGTTTTCACTGATTGGCCCAGTATCCTTTTACTAGAAGTAACAGTTTTTATAAACATGTATTTTTTGTTATAAGTAGAGGTTATGTAGAAAGGTAGGATATGTTCAACGTCGGACGGAAACACCAAACATCTGCTGGAATACGCTTGAACAGAGAATATCTGTAAAGAAGATTGATATTGGTATAGTCCAAGATAAAATCTTATTAAGAAAAGAAATTCTTTTCCGGTGATCACTTCTGGTGGATTTCTTTATTTCGCTCCTTGACGCACATGGGGTAGAAATTCAGGCATATGTGAATGAACTAGTAATTATGGTAAGAGGAATATACAGTAATTTTCTATTAAGAATACTCCAAAGAACATTAAATATCCTTACTAGGTGGTTTGACAAGGGAAGGTTTGTAAGTTCTAATTAAAGAGTACATATTATGTAGTAGTCAGTTTTAGTTTTACAAGCAGCTGGAACCTAGAAAACATCTGGATGCCCCCTATATATGGAGAAATTGTCAACGAGGCGAATTAGGTCAATTATTTAAGAATAAAAATGTATAAAACATTTTCAATATCTTTGCAACACCAAAAATGCAGCAGCTGCATAATGCTCTAGTTAAATCGGAGAGTGCAGGAAGAGTCTATATCGGTTTCGGAGGTCTTTTTTCTCTCATCAGTAGTCCCATGTCCTCTTCTCTCCGATTTCCCCAGGCATCACACTTTGGGTCTTTCCGTATTGCAAAGAAAGAAATGTCACGGATGAACTAGAGCCATCTACCGAAAAACAAAGTAAGTTGTCAATCGAAGTTGCACAGAAACCGACAATAAATATCGTTCCCATACCACCAGATTGACAACAGGTGGAATATGCAGCTGCTGCATTTTCGTGTTGCAAAGAAATTGAAAATGTTTATACAATTTTATTTCATTTACTCTTTTGTAGAAGTATTAAGGAATCTGTCTTGTTGGAACTTACTACGCTGAGCAGATGAGTTGTGAATTATTTAAAATTCTCTCATCTTAATTTCCTCGGAATCCTGTTTGATTTATAAATTTCTAAAATCTCAGGAGGTGTAACCAAAGAATGTATTTCACCTGTTGTCAGTCTGGTGGTATGGGAACGATATTTATTGTCTTTTTCTGTGCTACTTCGATGGACAACTTACTTTATTTAAGAATAATTCTAGATAAGCTGCTTAAATGAAATGCCCATTTGGTAAGAATAAAAGCAAGGATTTCCCTTTGGTCATGTCTGTAGGAAAGTGTTTGGAAAAATATGTGCGAAAACATGGGATTTGAAACCCAAACAGATGTACTGGCTATTATACAGTGATGAGCGCGCTAATAACAGGCAAAATAGCTCAAAAGATGGAAAACATATTACATTGCAAAGCAAAAAGGGATGAAACTAGTGGAGGTGGAAATTACCGTTATAAACGTATTAAATTAACATTACATTACATACTTTCCCACCTTTAGACGTCGGTAGCAGGAGTATTTTATAAAATTCTGCTGTCACAGTGACAGTTGTCATACTCCTCTGATTCGTCTAAAGGTGGTAAACTATGTAACGGAATGTTAATTTACCTCCACTAGTTTCATCTCTTTTTGTTTCGCAATGTATTATGTTTTCCATCTTTTGAGCTATTTTGCCGGTTATTAGCGCGCTCATCACTGTATATATATTCTGGGCAGATTATCGGAGAATAGGCCATTTTTGGGAAAAGTTATTTACCAGCAATTTTATTGCTGAAATCGAATCTTATGATTGTATATATTATGATTTTATACAGTGAGCACGTAAAGGTTGGAATAAATTCATTTTCTCGAGAATGGACGATTTTGGAAAAAAATCCCGAAACAGGTCAGTTTTTACTTTTAAATTGCGACTTTTTGGCATATATATCGTACTAGTGACTTCACCCATCTGGGCATGATGACGTCATCTACGATTTTTTTAAATGAGAAAAGGGGTCGTGTGATAGCTCATTTGAAAGGTAATTCAATTCTCTATTCAGTAATATAAACATTAACATAATTATTTATACAGGGTGACCAAACAAAATATTTTTAATTAAATTTATTGACATAAAAAAATGTGTGTAATTTATTTAACTCAAAATACATTTTACTCGTATCAGAAAACATGAAATATTGTTTATTTGACAAATAAATATTGTCTTTTTCTTGGCAATGATTATTTTTCAAACAAACATTTTTTTATGTTTTCTGAGAGTAGTAAAATGTATTTTTTATTAAATAAATTACTTGCATTCTTCTTTTTGTCAGTAAATTTAATCCAAAAAAAATTGTTTGGACACCCTGTATAAATAAATATGTTAATGGTTATATTACTAAATAGAGAATTGAATTACCTTTCAAATGAGCTATCACACGACCCCTATTCATATTTAAAAAAAATCATCGATGACGTCATCACGCCCAGATGGATGACGTCACTAGTATGATATATATATATATATACCAAAAAGTTGTAATTTAAAAATAAAAATCGACCTGTTTCGGGATTTTTTCCCAAGATCGTCCCTTCTTGAGAAAATGAATTTATTCCAACCTTTAGGTGCTCACTGTATAATATAGGTGTGCAAGGTCCGCAGATACTGTGCTACTTTTTATAAACAATAATGGCGCCCAAAAATAGAGTTTTTTTTTTCAATTTTTGCTCTATAACTCCAAAGGTTTTAAATTTACACCAAAAACACCTAAATAAAAATTCACCGAAATTAAATTCTGCATACAGACGTGACTCTCCCGATTTACTTCGACGAAAATTTTCTCCGGAAAATACGGGTTTTTCCAACAAAATATTTAATTTTCAACTAAAATTTTAGATGTTAAAATTTATCAATAATTAAATAACTTGGCAATACAAAAGTTTTTTTCGTATAAATTATAATTCCAGAAGCCGATTAAAATTGAATGAACAGTTTAGCAACAATTGAATTGTTTATTAAAAATTTACGGACGCTATAATAACCACAATACGTACGATACATACGAATAACTATGATTTTTGTATAAGAGACACTGTACTTATTTAATAGACTTTACGGAATTAAAATTGGACTATTTAAGCGGCCTCAGGAATATTTTAAAATTATAAACAATTTTTTGGCTTAAAACAAATAGAATATCGCGGGAAATATTAAATTAAATTAAATTATAAAAATGGCATTGGAAAAAAAGCGGCAGTGCGCTTATTTTAAAATAAAAAACGTTTAATTGTGAAACGTTTAGTTGTAAGACACAAGCGGTCAAATTTGACTGGCATTTACGGCAAAGATATAAACAATAGGATCAAAATTTTGAACCATCGCCTTTCTATTTCGGTGCTCTTTCTCCACATCAATTTTCATATCTTTAAAATACTCATAACGTATATTATTATAATAAAAACTATGAATATTACGATTGAAAATTGACTAAAATAGCAAAATTCCAATCAAAAATTAGGCTGGAGAAAATGTAATCTCAAAGTTCAAAATCGGTATACGTTAAAAAATGCATTTTCTCGGCTTCCCATGGAGCAATTTTCTTCATTCTTTTTTTGTTCCCAAGTATCTCGAGTAGAGCCATCTAACTAACGCATTAATAAATGTCAAAGTTGCTTTTGCTTTGTTATAATAGATTGATTTATTCTATAGATCTATTCTATATTCTATAAATGATATCATTCTATAGATTTTTGAAAAATATTGAACACGTATTTTTTAGTTTTTCGATCTAACGTTTATTTCGCGAATTTCCTTAGGCCCCGCTCAAATCGTCATATTTTTGAAATATACACTGTTTTGCATGTCCTTAATTTACCTTATCTTAATCTGACAATTTCGAGTATTTTTAAGAATAGATTTTTTTTTCGGGCCCCCCTTAACGAACTCCCCTGTGTGAAGAGCCAATATATTGTAGAGGTAAATCTGCAGGGCACCAGGTTTCTCACCATATGATAATCTGACGTGCTCGAGTAACTGCAAAAATCCCGCTTGAGCTCCCCTACCATTAGAAAACTTAAAGTAAAATATTGGCAAATTAAGAAAAGCAAAAATAATTTATTCTATCGTTTGTAATAATCACTTCTTAGGAATATTGGTTGTCACAATCCTGATGAAATTTTTTTAGGTATACATTTTTATAATAATATGCATAAAAATTCAATAGCAACTATAATTTTCATTTTTTTAAGCTTTGTTTGGGAAATACGGCATACAGGAATAACAGGTTTCTTCTATGCTGTACATAGAAATTAATAATTTATATTAATATGCATCATTTCTAATAGATATTTAAATATATTGTAAGCTAACTTTGTACAATAAATCAATAAACTTGCAAGTAACTCAACGTGAATACATAATCTAGCAAAAATATTCCTCTAGAACTATTTGTTTAACAACTCGAATCTCGTTCATGCCATTTAGATTGCATCAAGACAAATCCTTCTCCAGTAAATCCCTGCTCGAATCCGGGATTCCTAAAAATAAATCTCAAGACTGCACTCGCCGAACCATGATACAGCATATTCTTGCATTATTTTTTTTTTCAACCCCAACAGGTCAGCGAGTTTTCGAAGGGGTTGCCGCAAATATTTTCCGGGCGATGTATTCCCTAATAAATGGCCATTTACATTTGATATACGGCTAACCCCGCTTATGTTTGCTAGGAGTTTGCATCAAGGTTTCTCAGACGATGGATAAGTGAATGAGGATTCAGAAATTTCGAGGTCGGAGGTGGGTTTTCTAAATTTTAGCCTTAACAAGCTATATTATTCCCATAGAAATCACTTAAGTAAATAAAATTTATGTATCTGTTGCATAGAGAGATCCAAAAAATCGTAATTAAGATAAACCATAATAGACGGGGGAATTTAGCACAAAATAAATCGATTTTAAAATATGGCACCTAGAGACTTGTAGTATTTTGCATTATGTTCAGGATGACGTCAGGAAAAAAGTCTACTATTCAAAAATGGGTGGAACTACATAATTGCAGTATTTGCAACCCTTTCACCCCCAGCTACTAATTTTTTTGAGGTAAATAATCCCAGCGATTTTAAGTTTGGACATACGGCGTAAGTTTTCATGCTTATATACCAACGGCCGTACGTTGTACGTCATAGGAACGAACCTACACTGAAAAATGTAATAACTTGTACAAAAAAAGATATTTTCTATTAAAATGCATGATACCGTATACCGTTGAGTGAAAAGTATAAAGAGACGCAACCAAATGTACTACTTTGTGCCAAATTTTTCTCACGGATAGATGGCACCTGTACATAATTCTCCAGGATTTCCCACACTTTTTACTTATTTGGATTGGAGATTCAGTGGCGTATTGTTTTATAATAGTATGATACAATTGATTCAAAAGATGGCATAATCCAGACATCCAAAGGCAAAGTTATCCTCCAACATCAAATGTTCTATATGGTCCATATAATGTTCAGGAAAAAGTCACACCATTTTGAGCGTCGGGTTTGGGTGGGAGAGTGGGGAGAAATCAGTCCATTCGTAGTTTTTTACGTTTTTCGTCAATATTTCTATAACTATGCGGTTTAGCATGAACAACCTTCTATACAAAAATGTTCTACATTAAATTTGAAATAAAAAAGGCCCTACGCATAATCCTTCTAAAATGAACAGTTCCAAAGTTACGGAGGTAGTATAGTATAATTGGTCCAAAAAGAGGCCAAACCCAGACATAAGTAAAATTTTTCCTCCAACACCAAATTGTTCTACTTATATGCTCCACATATTGTTTAGTAAAAAGTTGCACCATTTTGAGCGTCCAGTTTAGGGGGGAGATGGGGGAGAAGTCGGTAAATTAGTAGTTTTTTTACGTTTCTCGTCAATATTTCTAAAACAACGCTTTAGCGTAAACAATGTTCTATACAAAAATGATCTACATAAAATTTAAAACAAAAAGATCCTATGCACAATTGTTATAAAATCAACGGTTCCAGAGTTACGGAGGGTGAAAGGTGGAGGTTTTCTATACTTTTTATATATATTCTTTTCAGTTGATGATGATTTTGGTTGGTGAGGTTGACATTTCTTCAAGGGCTTATCACCATCGGCCACTGAAATAGCAAATTTTATTTACAAAACAAAATCCTGTTAAAGAAAATTTCTTTCATCAGTAATATTATAAATTGCCCAAAAAAATTAAAAAGTTTCGAAAACCTCCACTTTACACCATCCGTAACACTGGAAACCTTAATTTTATAACAATTATGAATGGGCCTTTTTTGTTTTATATTTTATGTAGAACATTTTTATATAGAACATTGTTAACGCTAAAGCATAGTTTTAGAAATATTGACGAAAAACGTAAAAAAACTACAAATTTACCGACTTCTCCCCCATCTCACCCCAAACCGAACGCTCAAAATGATGTAACTTTTTACTGAACAATATCAGAGGTGTAAAAATAACACAGAAAGAAAAATACAATTAAGTTTTTTTAAACGCTTTTATTTAGTTCAGTAGTTTGCGTCAAATCTTTAGACGTTAATTTAACTGTCTTTTCTCCAATGCAAATTAATGAAAATTTGCAGACATATGCATTCGATGGAACAATTCACAAATAGTCAATAAAAAAAATTGTTTTTATGTTTGTTAATTGTTTAAATAAAAAAAAACGATTTTAATGGAAAATGCTAAAATTCTCTCGTTTTTTACAATGTAAAAACTTGGAACTTTTACGGATTATAGCTAATAATATGAACTATACATAATTTCACTTTTTACTTTAATTGTTTACGCTATACTTCATGAATAAACAATAAAGTTTCAAATTTTTTGCCGATTCCGACTACTTTTCATGTTAGTATATCATATGTTTTATACATATTTTAATAAACATGACGATATACTTTAATGTTTGAAAAGTGTAAGACTAAAAAGTAAAAATTAAAAAAATATAAAAAAAAATTTAAGAAACGCTTTTCTTTAGTTACGAGTGACTAAAATTAAAAATAGTGTAAAAAAATCAACCAAAAAGCAAAAAATAAAAAAAAATTGAACAAATCTAACACATTCGTTAAAGAAAAGCGTGGTGCGAAAACCGTTTATTCGATGAAGACGCGCCACGCTTTTCTTTGACGAATGTGTTAGATTTTTTAAATTTTTTTTATTTTTTGCTTTTTGGTTGATTTTTTTTATACTATTTTTAATTTTAGTCACTCGTAACTAAAGAAAAGCGTTTCTTAAAAATTTTTCTTTATTTTTTTTATTTATTGATATAATACATTATTTATACTTTTGTGATACAACAAAAAATCGGGGTCTGAATCACTGTCACTCATGATAAGAAATAGTTTTCAAGATAATATAAAATAATTTCAAAGAAGACTGCACTTCGAACTGCAGTTTAAAACTAAATCGAAAACTAATATCTTTTCGATTTTATTTATTTATTTTAACCATAAGTAGCCTATCAGCAGGGACACATAAACTTTTCTCCGGATTATTAATTTAATCCTCAAGAAACTCTGTACCTGCAAAATATACATTATTATCTGGATCTAATTCAGTCATTCATTGTTTACCTGATTGTATTCAAATTTTGGGTAAATATACCTGAAATCTAATGAAACCCTTTTAAAACACAGTATTTATCAATCATAAAATAGGTTTTCCCAAAATGTACTTACAATTAACTATTACTAAATAAAGGTCGCATATTTTTCTACCTGTCTTTGGACAAAATTGTTTGTTTGAAAAGGGGTCGACCCACGATATACTAAACTATGACCAAACTAAATAATTGAAGACAGATGCTAATTTCCAATATTTATTTACAGTGGAACCCCGATAAGTCGGCCTCCGATAACCCGGATCGATTTTCGTCAGATAAAATAAAAATGTTTTCACTTTGACTGAGTTTTTTTTACCAAGAAATAAACAATTATGTATACAACTGTACGTAATTTAGATGTACTGGACATAAGTATTTAATTTTTTTGGCAATTATAATTACCTTTATCTGCAAGAGTACCGTATTTTATTAATTTTTACCATATTCTCGGGCTAACCCGGATTGTCGATAACCCGGATCGGCCGCGGTCCCGATTAATCCAACTTATCGAGGTTCCACTGTATTTATTTATTTATCTTGAAACGTTTTTTTCAGTGTTAGCAAAAAATCCAAATAAAAACAGTTGAAACGTAATAAAATAAATTTGACGTACGTCGTACGTCCTGAAGTATAATAAGTGGACGTACGTCGTACGTCCACTGGTGCTGAAAGGGTTAAAGTGCATAACATGCATCCAAAAGTGCGTAAGCATGTCATAATCAGTATAATTAGGACCAATTTTTTTATTCAGAGGGTTTTTGGGGTCACTGAATACGAGCACGCCACCAGAACTGACCCATAGATTACCTGGTGCCCAAGGTCACTGCAAGGGACGTCATCTTCTGGAGTTTCCAGGGTTTTCGGTAATAAATTGATGTAAATGGATCGCTCATGGATTTTTGACGCTAAATACGAAAATGCCATCAGAATTGGCCTCTGAAGAACCTGGTGCTTAGATTAACTACTAAGGCATGTCATCTTCTGGAGTTTCAGGCAATTTCGGCATCAAATTGATGCAACTGGATTACTTGGAGGTTTATGACGTAGCTAAACACGAATATATCATCAAAATAGACCCCGGAGCACCTGGTTACCAGGACCACTGCGACACACGTCATCTTCTGGAGTTCCGATGTTTTCGGCAATTAATCGATGCAAATTGATTTCAGGAGGGTTTTTGAGATCGCTAAACACGAATACCAAATCAGAACCCACCTTCGGAGCACCTGGTGCCTACGATTACTGCAAAGGACATCATCTTCTGAAGTTTCGAGAGTTTTCGGCATTTGATTGATGGAAAGGAATTTCTGGAGGGTTTTTGAGGTCGCTAAACATGAATATTCCATCAAAGCCGACACTCGGTGCACCTGGTGCCCAGGGTCACTGCAATGGTAGCCACCTTCTGTGGAATTTTGAGGGTCTTGGATGCTACATTAATGCAAACGGATTACTCATAAGCTTTTGGGAAGCTGAACACGAATACCCCATTAGAAACAACCCCGGAGCACCTGGTGCCTAAGGCACGTCATCTTCTGGAATGTCGAGAGTTTTCGGTACTCAACTGATGCAAGTGGATTACTTGTGGGTTTGTTTTTGGGGTTGCTGAATACGGATAAGCCATCAGAACAGACACCGTAGCACCTGGTACCTACGGCACTATTGTTTATATCTAAAGTTAATTTCAATTTTGAATTTAAATTGTACTTTTCGACATGTTGCTCAAGTAATTACAAGACAGTATAATCTTTTCGGGAAAATATTTTTCTGCTACATTTTGCATCAATTTAGTATACTGAAAACTCTCGAAACTTCAGAAGACGACGTGTCCTAGACTCCAGGTGCTTTAGTGTACTTCTGATGGCGCATTCGTGTTCAGCAATCCTAAAAACAGATGAGTAATCCGTTTACATCAATGTAGTACCGATGACGCTCGAAACTCCAGAAGATGGTTCTCCTTGCAATGATCTTGGGCACCAGGTGCTCCGGGTGTCGGTTCTGATGGCATATTCGTGTTTAGCGACCTTAAAAACCTTCCAGTAATCCATTTGCACCAAGAAAATGCCGAAAACCCTCGAAACTCCAGAATATGACATCCGTTGTAGTGGTCCTGGTCACCAAGTACACCGAGGGTCTGTTCTGATGGCATGTTTGTATTTAGCGACCTCAAAACCCCCCAAGGAATCCATTTGCATCAATTTAATACCGAGAACCCTCAAAACTCCAAAAAATAACGTACCTTAGTAACAAACCTCTGACCGCCTCCGGAGGTCTATTCTGATCGCATATTCGTGTTTAGCGACCCCAAAAACCCGTGAGTAATCCGATTGCATCAATTTAATGCCGAAAACCCTCGAGACTCCAAAAGACGACGTCCCTTGCGACGACCTTGAGCACCATGTTATCAGGAGGTCAGATGGTGTCTGATGGTGTATTCGTATTCAGTGACCCTAAAAACCCCCGAATAACAAAATTTGGTCCTTAGTATACTGATTTTGACATATTTATACACTTTTGGATGCATTTTATATACTTTAGAAAGCTATTCTACATTTCCATTCATTTTTGAACAGTAGACTTTTTCCTGATGTCATCCTGAACATAATGTAAAAAACTGCAAGTCTCTAGGTGCTGTATTTAAAAATCGATTTATTGGGGTATTTTTAGTGCTAAATGGCCTCGTCTATAAAATCACATATTGATATAGCTTGTTGGTAGTTTAGTCACCGCTCTAAATAATCTGACATTCAGATTCAGACATTCAGATATTAATATAAAATATCAAGAAGGTAATTAGTGAATGGGACTACAACCTGTAAATCATTAAAAGCTTTTAGGTTCCTTTTATACTCTACATATTACAAAAAAAAATTAAAAATATACAATTCTATATCCAAACTCATACATAGAAGAAGGGGTGTTCGACACGGTGTTCTAGAATTGAGGACCGCTACCTGAACAGCCAAAATAAGTGCACCGAATTACGGACCGTACGAGAGATTAGAGAATTAAGGTAGGTAATTAGGGTTAAAGAGGGTCCGATTCTTAAACAAGATTTTAATGAGTAAGGAAACATTTAATAATAAAATATTATTTTAGATTTAGTTTATTTTGAGCTATCTTGAAAGGTAGTCAAAATGAGTGAAGTTAAAATGATCTTAAGTGAAAAAGGAAACTCGTTACTTGTATTGGATTAATACCTTTTTGTTATTCTTAAAGAAAAGTGTCGCAATTCTAATTTAATATTTGCTCCAAAAATGATTGTAGCTGATTATGAATTAGCTATTCATAAAGCAATTTCTGCACAATGGCCCACCACAAAGATCGTTGGATGCAGGTTTCATCTTGGCCAAGCTTGGTACAGGAAAATACAGAGTTTAGGCTTGGCTAAAGAAGATCAAGATGGAAAAATGAGAGTGGAAAGTGGCTGAGGTGTCTTTTTGGACTATCTCTTTTAAAACCAGAGGAGATTGGAAAATGTTTTGCTTTGGATTTGGCTGAATTTCAGCCAAATCATCTGCATGAAGCTGCGGTAGATTTTGCGGTCTATTTAATAGACAATTATGTTCGTGAAAATTCTTTATTTCCACCAACACTTTGGGCTGAAGCAGCTGTAACTACAGAAAATTCTACAAATGCATGCGAGTCCTTTCACTCTCGATTTGATTCAAATTTCTATTCGATGCACCCTCCGTTGTATTTATTTGTAAACGTTTTGAACAATTTTCAAACAGATACTTACATCCGTATTCAAAGCGTTAAGGAGCCTGTTAGATGTAAGAACAAAATTGTTAGGAGAAGGGTTTGTTGAGACAAATAGATTTTGTAAAATTTGCATCATGTTTTCATAAAGTATAAATATTAAATGTAAATATGTGGAGCGCTTTTATGTTTAAAATATTGTTTCTTAAATAGGCAATAAATATCTACGGTTATTGGGATTCGTACTTTTAATAATACAGTCCAACCCGCTTATTAGAATACCGCTTAAAGGAATATCCCGGTTTAAGGAATAGAAATTTGAGTTCCCGAAACGTTTCTATTAGCGACCAATGATCTGTTACTAAAATATTCCGGTTATAGGAATACTTTTGATTGTCACGAAAGCTATTCCAATAAGCGGGTTCGACTGTATTTTATACCTGAGTACTATGATTTCATTATCAGAAGTCTTGGTCCTCAATTCGTGCAATTTTTCAGGTATAAAAGTAAACCCTCGCTTATAATTTAATTTTGGTCCTCAATTCGTGTCTGTCCGTTCGACAGAAATGTGTGCCTTCCCCTCTTTAATTTAACATTTATCCGGAAGCCACATTTCAAGAGTCTGTAGAAAATGCAGAGATGGGAATCAAAGTGAATGGAGTATTGACCAACAAAGTACGGTATACTGATGATAGTGTCTTAATTTGTGACAACATAGTCGATATTCAACAATTTGTCACTACATATAATCGGAGAATATAGTAAGCGAATGGGATTAGAGATTAATACCAAAAAGACCAAATCCATGATCATCTCCAGAAACTTGGATGCACTTGAAAACTCCACCATACACTGAATACCAAGTCCTTTGAAAGAGTGAGCAAATTTAAATAACTGCGAACGTGGCTTTTTGTAGGAAAATGTCGCATTGGACAAGCTCGACAAGGTTTCGTAAAATTCAGGGAAGTACTGACTTGTTTTGAGTACGTATGGTCGGTGCTGCTACAGTCCCTGGCCAAATTATTATGGCCATCTATATGCACTTTTACGAAAATCAACTATTCCACTAGATACATTTTGTTTAAAAATGATTTTTAAATTAATTTATAATGGGATTATTTCAAAGAAAGTTATCCAAAAATATGGAATGAGAATATTTTTCTTAGCTAGTGTGCCCATACTACCCTGACTAATATATAAAAAATGTGTCATATCTAAGTAAAAAATATGTTTTTTTCTACTTCCCAAGGATACAAATTTAAAAAGGACAAAAAATGTCCGCGCCCTTTTGTAACGTAATACTGTTGTTGAGTAGGCAATAAAAAATGAGTAAAAGTGGTTGTTTATTAGGTGTTAACTATCTATAAAAGAATTTATTTCTTCTTTAAACTATCACGCTCATTGATTTATTGTTTGCAAAGATAAAATGAGAGCTGTTTGTCTAGACTTTATTTATTATATTAATCATGTAAGTAAAAATCACAAAAGTGAAGGTCATTCTCAATACAACCAATGATGACAAGATCGTAAATAAGACATGAAATAGTTATTTTCCTAACTAATTAGGGCTGTACATTTGGAAAAAAAGTCACAAAAAATAGAGTCATATCAATTTTTATTTAGGAGTGAAAATACACAAATCAATTCTTTGACAAGGTTGTCAAAACCAAACTTTCAATATAATGGGTTACCATGACGACGATATTGGTTTCCATGGCGACGATTTAAAACCATTGTAATTGTCTACTGATTTGTCTTTTAAATATTATGTCAAAATATTTTTATTTCATCGAATTATTGCGTTAATTTCAGTAAAACATGAACACAATAAGATACATTTGAAATAAATTAGTAAATAATATCTAAATATTAGTTTATTGCACGTATTATAGTATATTATAATTCCATATTAGAAGGTATTCTACTTTCCCGCACGCCGTGCGGGAAAATTTACTGTCACGCACGCCGTGCGGGAAAGTGCAACTTTCGGAAACGAAATGCGTGCGGGAAAGTGGCTGTTTAAGGACGGCCGTAGAAAAAATGTATTCATATTGTTGACTTAATGGTCCAGTCGTACATCGTAAATTGTAAATAAGTCATAAAAAGGTATTGTTGGTCTATACAGTCCAGTCATATTAGGAAAAATAATAAGAATTTTTGTTAATTTTTTTTTTAAATATTTTATTTATTACTTTTTAACCCTGGATCGGCCGCGCTATTAGAAAAGATCTAACATTATCTTTAATAAGAAGGATGGTTGAGTGATACCTCATTTTAATGATCATTCGACTACCATTTCAAAAATACCACATACATTATAGTTCATTTCAGTACTTTTGGAAAAATCAGGTGAAACCGTAAGGATACTAAGTATCGAGTTAAGAACTCAAATTTTTTTTTAGAGTCCTTAGTCCAGGATTTTTCCAAAAGTACTGAAGAAAAATCTAAGGTATGTGGTATTTTTAAAAAAGTAATTAAATGACCTTTTAAATGAGGTATCACTCAACCCCCTTTCCAATAAAGATTTTGGAGGTTGTGTCCGCCCCCCGCTAGAGGGGTGATGTAATTTAGTTGAGAACTGGTCTAAGAAATGTCCCCCCACAAATAAATTTGACGTGTTTTTGCATATTTTTAGATTTTCTATAGGCACCAAATTATAGGGGGTGGCAACTTTTCAAATTGACACACTGTATGTGGCAGGATTTTGCTTGCATGTGGAATAAGGGCAATGGTTATGTAATTGCTAAATACAGTTAGTGAAACTTTTTTATGGATAGGGATAAAGGTTGATTCGCACCACTCATCAGGCTATCCTGTCTTTGAATTACCCACAGAGCATGGTGTAACTCTTCGTGTGATTGTGAGTCAAAGGAACAAGATTCTGGTTACGGATACTTGGATATTACTTTTGTCATAATTATTATTTATATTAATGCTTGCTGTATTGGACAGGATAATACAATCTTCACTTAAATTAGTAATAAGCCCAAAGTATTAAACTCATTAAAAGGGGAACGGAGCATGTCAAAATTTTGAATGTATTTTAAATGTATTTATTTTTTTCGAATCCTGAAAAAACTATTAAGTCATTTTAAAAAATTTAAACGAAAAATGAAATACTTCTTTATTATCGAGGGCCAAAAGTCCCTTAGAATAAACAAAAAGTTTCTTTTGCATGAAATCTTTGCAATTTAAAATCACACTAATTTTTCTCTTTTATTTTCACCCCGGTAACTTATTAAAATGACCATTATAGAAGCTTTTAGGGACTTTCGGCCATCGGTAATAATGTAATCTTTCGTTATGCGTTTAAATTTTTCAAAAATATTTATTAGTTTTCTAAGGGTCCTAAAAAAAATGGATACATTTAAAACACATTGAAAATTTTGACATTCGTCAAAATTTTGGATTTTGCTAGGTTCTCCTTAAGTGGGTAGGAGCAAATATTTTATGGCTATTCCTACTTTGTTTTTCTGTACACGGCAAATTAGCTGTCGTAAAATTCTCACTGGTATAGAGATGTAAATATTAGTTGACAATGACATTGTCATCATTAACATAGAGATGGCTTTTGAATATGTCTTGTATAATCGCTTAAATTATTGATTCAGTTAATTATTATGATTATTTTTTCACTAAATATGTATTCAGTAATTGCAATAATTTATATACCTTCCTACTATACAATAACAACTAATACAAAGAGAAAAAGTGATAAAGTTACTTTAATAATATATTGTTACTAAGTAACGCTTAGGTAAATTTTGAATATATTTAACAACAAAATACTTGGATCACAGAATATATCCTGGTAGTCCAGAAAGCCACTGCGCATCCGCTAGGAAAAATATTCTAATTCGGAGTTTTTGCACAATCTCACTAAAAAGGGCTCCTTTTAACAAATTTGCATGTTGCCAGGACCAAAAGGTGGTCAAAAATTTTTTAAACGTTTTTTTTTTGTTTTTTTCCAAAATAATTTTTTTTGCCTGGAAAAAAGTTTTTTTAGGTTTTTTGAATCATTCCAAACCGAAAAGGTCTTTAGTGGCTTTTCTCTAAAATTGATAGTTTTGGACATATAAACGATTAAAAATTTCAAAATTGCGAAATCGGCCATTTTTAACCCTCAATAACTATGTGAAAAACTGAAAATTTGAATGTTGCCAAGGTAGGCAGATATTATTTAAACATCGATTGATGAAATCCCGAAGAGTTTTTTGCAATCCAATTTTCACAATTCTTTTGTTTTTTAATTGTTAATCAAGCGTGCGCGACACTATTTTCCACCGACAGTATGGTGCAAATGAAAGGAATAAATTCGTTATTTCGTAAACCGGCGACTTTAAGGAAAAATTCCGAAACAGGACGATTTTTATTTTTAATTTATGATATTGTGGCATATATGGTATACTATTGACGTCACCTGTCTGGGCGTGATGACGTAATCGATGATTTTTTTAAATGAGAATAGGGGTCGTGTGGTAGCTCATTTGAAATGTTTTTCAATTCTCTATTCAGTAATGTAAACATTTATATAATTATTTATACAGGGTGTCCTACTTCTTTATTTGTCAAATAATTTAATTTAATAAAAAAATTTTGGACACTCTGTATAAATAATTATGTAAATGTTTATATTACTGAATAGAGAATTGAAGAACCTTTCAGATGAGCTAGCACACGACCCCTATTCTCATTTAAAAAAATCATCGATTACGTGATTACGTCAAGATAGATGACGTCACTAGTATACCATATATGCCACAACATCAAAACTTAAAAATAAAAATCGACATGTTTCGGGGTTTTTCCTTAAAGTCGCCGGTTTACGAACTAACGAATTTATTCCTTTCATTTGCACCATACTGTCGGTGGAAAATAGTGTCGAGCACGCTTGATTAACAATTAAAAAACAAAGGAGTTTTGAATATTGTATTGCAAAAAACTCTTCGGGATTTCATCAATCGATATTTAAAGAATATCTGCCTACCTTGGCAACATTCAAATTTTCAGTTTTTCACATAGTTTTTGAGGGTTAAAAATGGCCGATTTCGCAATTTTTCAATTTTTAATCGCTTATATGTCAAAAACAATTATTTTTAGAGAAAAGTCACTAAATACTAAAATTTTTTCCATGCAAAAAAAATTATTTTAGGTAGCGTTTAAGGTAGCGTTTTTTCGATTTAGAAAATATCGTCACGGACATGGTGTTAATATTTTTCGAATCCTGAAAAAACTAATAATTATTTTTGAAAAATTTAAACTCAGAATGAAAGACTTCATTAATACCGAGGGTCAAAAGACCCTTAGAATTAACAAACAGTTTCTTTTGAATGAGACATTTGAAATTAAAAAACATATTAAATTGTTTCTTTGTTTTTCACCCATGTAACTTATTAAAACAAACATTATAATATAAGTTTTCAGGTGCTTTCGGCACTCGGTAATAATTTTATCTTTCATTCAGCGTTTAATTTTCTAAAAATATGTATTAGCCTTCTTAGGATCCGAAAAAAATGAATGCATTTAAAATGCATTGGTCCGATATTTTGCGCCTATCCCTTTAAGTATATATAATTATAATTAACTCAAATAACCAAACGGTTATCATCTCGGTCTAGCAATCATTTAAAACTAAGATTAAGAAAATAAAAACTTAAAAAACTATAAATTTTTATTCTGTAAAAGATTTAGAACAGATTAAGAACATTTAGAATACGAACTTTATAAAAATCCCCACAGATTTTGTTCTCCACTAGTTAACTACGAAATAAAACCTTTTAAAATGTTTTAAAACGACAGACAGATTTTCCAATTTTCTTACTTTATACACCCTGGAGATATCACGAACATGTTAACTCCCTGGTCTTTCTTACGTCAAAAAAGGAGATCAATCTTTCTACACTGACCACGCTCCAGCTAAAATTTTCTTTATAAAAATACAATTTTTCTTTAGATATAAAGTATTTTTCAACTTTGTTTTTAAGCGATACACTAAGGTGATTGATAACCTTGATAAGTTACCGAACCTATTGTGATGGATTGTCGTGGCACAAAATGTGTTCTAATTTTTTATTAGTAAACGATGACGTCAAACAAGATCGTGATTAAATATTTTGTGCATGAAAATTAACCGCTATAACATAAATTATGAACACTTATTCTTCTTCTTCTTTTTCTGTAGACATGACTCTATTTTTTCAATGTGCCTCCAGTAAGTTGTCGTTCCATCGTTTTCGTGGTCTTCCCACTGATTGTCTTCCTATTGGGGAAACGTCTCTCGCATTCTTTATTACTCTGTTAGTCGGTTTTCGGCTTATGTGGTTATTCAATTCTGCTCTTCTGTTTCTTACCCGGTTATTAATGTTGTCCACCTCCGTCGTATATCTGTAAATCTAGCTCTGTCCCATTGAGTCTTACCATCGATTTTTCGAAGGATTTTCATCTCTGCTGTTTCTAGCATTCATTTGCCCTTTCTGTATCAGGTCGTGTTTCTGCCGCGTATGTCATTATTGGTCTGATGACTTTTAAGTTCTGCCTTTCATTTCTTTTCCGATATTTTTATTTCTCCATATTGTGCCATTTAGGAAAAATGTTAAGCGGAAAATTAACACTAGAGCGACAAACCACACCAAACCGTGGTTTTGTCAAGAGGTAAAAGAACGCTCTGAATTAAAACGCAAGAATAAAATAAATCAAAATAGAACATTGGACTAAATTCACTAGGGACATGGACTACGACCTATATGGCGCCCAAAAGAAAGTATGAAAAATTCTTCGGAACAGGAACAAACCAGTTAACGAGTTCGTGCAAACCAAGGGAGAACCTATAGAGACATGGCAACAGAATTTTAAAGAGCTATATATGATGCTGAAGAAACGCCGAATATAAATGAATTCGAAACACATAATATTAAGTGCTACAATCAATGACGAAGAAGTAGAAGCAAAGATCAAGAAGCTAAAAAACAGAAAATCACCTGGAACGGATGGTATACCCAATGAACTTTAAAAATATGGAGGCCTTGAACTTGCAAATAAACTGTCGCAAATCTTTAAAAAAACTTTAAACGAAACAGAAACACCAGAGGAATGGTATAAGGGCATCACAATCCCCATATTTAAAAAAGGAAAAAAACTTGCCCACAAAACTACAGAGGAATAATCCTCTTAAATACAACGATGAAACTTTTCACGGGTATTTTTAAGGGCAAACTGGAAAGACAAATCACTAATGCTGAAGAACAACAAGGTTTTACAAAGGGGCGATCTATAACAGACGCAGTATTTATAATAAAACAAATAAAAGAAAAAGCTATAGAGTTCGGCATGCCAGCGTATATTTGCTTCATTGATCTGACGAAGGCGTTTGACAGAGTTCTCCTGGGAGACATTCTAAATATATTAATAGAAAATAAAACACCGACCAGCATAACAAAGAGAGTCAAAAAACCTAAATAACAACAACGTAACCAAAGTTAGAGCAGAAGACTAGTTCAATGAAAATATTTCAACACCGAGAGGAATTAGACAAGGAGACAGTTTAGCCCATTCTTGTTTAACCTTCTCATGGGCAAAATTATAAACAAAGGAACATCTCTTAATCTCGGATATAGAATGGACAATGAAATAATTGGAATGGTGTGTTACGCAGATGATGTAGCAATTATTGCTGAATCAGAAGATGATCTTCAGAGACAGCTTTTTCAGTTCTTTCGAATAAGCCGCCAACTAAATATGAACATTTCTACCAACAAAACTAAATGTATGACAATAGCAAAAGATCTGCTCAGATGTAAGTTAGTGGTTTAGAACAACCCCATAGAACAGGTGATGCAATTCAGATATCTGGGCATAGAAATATCAAGCACTCATGACCCAGTAAAGGACCTGAGGATTCAGATCAACAAAGCATCTGCATTGTCAGGATGTCTACGGGAGATAGTCTGGTCAAATCCGTATATGCACACAGATAGTAAAATTAGAAACTACAAGACTTGCCAACGACCGATCATGACATATGGCATAGAAGTGCGCGCAGACACCAACAAAACGAAACCAATGCTACGAGTTGCCGAAATGAAAACTCTAAGAACAATGGTGGGAAAAACAAGAAGAGACAGAGTTAGAAATACAGACATTAGAGAGCAATGCAAAATTCAAGATATTCTAAATGGGAAGGCAGCGCAAGAGCATGTGGTATAACCATGTAAGACGAATGGATAAGAATAGACTCCCAAAAATTGCCCAAGAAAACAACCCGCCCGGTTCGAGACCCTCCGGAAGACTACCCAAAAAAATGGAGGGATAGTTGGCAATCTACCTCCCAGGAAATTAACCAGAAGCTGCATCAGAACTAAACAGATCGAAAGATCTCCAAGAAGTAAAAGAAGAAGAAGAAGAAATGTCATTTAGGCAACCTGCGGCTATGCTTGCTTTATTCACTTGATCTTCCACTTCTGTTTCGAGCTATCCGTAGCTAGATAGTGTGATGCCTAAATATTTAAACTCCATAATTTGTTCTATTATATCTGACCATCCAGCTGTAGTTCACACCTTATTAGATTTTCTGTTATACCCATGCACTTAGTCTTTTTTAAGGAAATTACTACGTTAAATTTTGTAGCAGTCATATTAAATTGGTGCAGCATACGTTGTAAATCATCTTCATTTTGACAGATTAGTATTGCGTCGTCTGAATAGCAGATTATTTTAAGTTGTTTTTCCCCATTTGGTATCCTTTTTTGTTCTCACTTTTTTTATTATTTCATCCATAATCAGGTTGAACAATAGAGGACTCAGTTAGTCTCCCTGTCTTATCTCAGTGTCAGCTTCATTTGGGTTAGTTAGTTCTTTATCAACTTTTGCTTTTATTCTGTTAGTTGTTCTGGTATATTTTCGATCGTTATTCTTGTTGTTCTTCTGCTAATGTTATAATTTTAACAGTTTGACTGTTATTACTTTGGTCGTCGTTAATTTTAGTCTTCTTCTTCTTCTTCTTCTTTTAATAGGGTCCTGTTCCTTCTATTACAGTCTCTGCTGCGATCCGGAGCTCCAGCTCTAGTACCATCGTTTTTGGGGCCTTCCTATGGGTCGCTTGGTGTTGGGCTTCTGTGTGTTCGCCCATTTCGCCATACGTTCAGGGTCCATCCGATCTATGGTCTCTCCACATGCGTCGTCGTGGTCTTGTCCATCTCACTACGCATTGAACGCCTAGCTCTCCCAATGTGTCTTCGTTTCGTATTCTATCTCTGAGTGTGATACCGATTATGGATCTTTAGGGTTTTGATCTCATTATTTGTTTGGTCTTTGTTGTCTCGGCCCTTGTCTCAGCTACCTATGTCAGTATAGGTCTAACACATATCTTATAAATGCGGACTTTGTTTTCGGTGCTCATATATTTATTCCGCCACATTATATCCCTCAGTAAACCAGATAATCTCGCTGCTTTCGTTGTCTGCTATTTGGTTCTTGCCACAGATGCCTGTCGCTCTATATTTCTATATCCAAGTATCTACAATCCATTATCTGTTCGGTTATATGGTCGTCCACGACTAATTTACATCTAATTGGGTTCTTGGATATTACCATCGATTGAGTTTTCTCTGTGGATAGTGTCAGGTTAAACTTTTCGGCGGTTATTTTAAATTTTTGTAGTAGGCGTTGTAAGTCATTTTCGTTTTCGAAAGTATCTGCGTAGCAAAATATTCTCATAGTTGGGTTACCCACTTTGTATCCCTGATTCATTTTGCTAACCCCACCTATAACTTCATCCATTATTAAATTAAATAGGCATGGACTGAGACTGTCTCCTTGTCTATTGCCGACATTGATTTTGATTTCTTACGTGAGCCCGCAAGTGGTTTCTATTCGTGTTTTGTTGGAACTATGGAGCTCTTTGATTATGTTTCTATATTTCTGACTTATGTTTTTCTTTCCAAGGATAATAAGCACGTCCTTAAATCGTACTCTCTTAAATGCCAGTTTCAGATCTACAATTCATGCGAACATGGGCTTGTCGAATTCTATTGATTTTTCAACTAATCGTCGCATGATGAAAAAAGCGCCTATTGTAGATCTGTTTGGGCGAAAACCCTGTTGTTCTTCCGATACACCGACTTTCTTGTATATTTTTGGGATATAATTTTTGTCAATAGTTTTTATGTAGAATTAAAGAGTGTAATACCTCGGTAGTTCGTAGGATCTGTCTTTATTCCTTTCTTGTAGATTGGAATTGTTATAGCCTCTCTCCATTCCACTGGTAAATACTCTCATGCTGCTTACAATTTTTTGGAATAATGTTGTTTTCTCTGTTGATTTTAATTTAAGTGTTGTGTTTAATAAATTAATTCCCCTGTAATTCTCCGCGTTTGATTTTTCTTCCTTTTTGAAGAGAGGTATTAGGATGCTTGATCTCCATTCTTGTGGTATTATGTTTAGTTCTATTAAATATAAAATAAGTGATAAATGATATATAAAATAAGAGGAAAAATTAGTGATCCTGCGAATTACAAATAATGATTTTTACTTATTACAGAAATTTTTACAGCATACTCATTATTTTCCAATTAGGTCTGCAGAAAAGTAAAATCGATTCACTGTTCTTTTTTACTGGTTTGATAATAATAAAAAAAAAACATTAAATTGTTTCGTTTACTTAAGTTTAAAACACCTGGTTTTACCAAATTGTTGTCTGACTGTATTTTTACAGTAGTTTTCCTTGTAAACAATAATAATTTTTGTCAGTGTTATGGTCATTTAATTCCATTAACTGTATATCAGGAAAATGGTTCATTTAACAGAAATGTACAAAATAAAAATTCTATAGATAAGTTTCGGAGATAACGCACGGACACAAATGGAAGTTGGTCGTTTGTTTTATAAAAAATTTCCGAATTTGTCGTTTTTATCGCAAGGGACAATTAGTAAACGCCCACTTATAATGTTTAAGTGTGTTGTAGCGAATTTTTTTAATGGAATAATTTTCTTTGTTTAACGTTAATTATTGTTAAAATAAATCTAAAAAAGTATATTTTCAAAAAAATCAAAGATAGGTATATAATATAAAAAAAAAATAAATTTTGAAGATTTCTTTATTAGTTTTAGGTCTCATGAATTGAATGTGTTGAAATTAAAAAAAAACAGAAAGACAAAAAATTGTATGTTACAGGAAGGCAGAAAATTTTATTTCAAATAAACATTTTCTCCTGTTTTCTGACGGGAGTAAAATGTATTTTGGATTACACACATTCTTCTTTTTTCTCAATTAATTGTTAATCATACCTTAATCAAGTT
This sequence comes from Diabrotica virgifera virgifera, assembly GCF_917563875.1. Taxonomy (NCBI): domain Eukaryota; kingdom Metazoa; phylum Arthropoda; class Insecta; order Coleoptera; family Chrysomelidae; genus Diabrotica; species Diabrotica virgifera. The sequence continues at coordinate 221,727,105 of NC_065446.1, forward strand.
AATCATACGTCCAAATAGATAACGTCACTAGAATGATAGGTAGGTCAAAAAATCATAATTTAAAAATAAAAATGAACCTGTTTCTGGATTTTTTCCCAAAATCTCCCATTAGTGAAAAAATTAATTTCTGCTAACCTAAACGTCCTCACTATATTTCATAATAGTACTCAATGGTCGACACCTACATCTCCTGAGCTAAGACATTTTTTTCTTCTTCTTCTTCTTCTTCTTCTTCTTCTTCTTCTTCTTCTCCTTTTCGTTCTTCTTCTTCTTGTTCTGTCTTCTAACGAAAGTGGGCGATCACTTCTTTAAAGTTGGCTTCTCTATCTTTTGCAACGTGAAATATCTATTCAACATTGAGGTTAGTCCAAGCTCTGATATTCCTTAGCCAAGATTCCTTCTTTCTTCTCGAGCCTTTTTCCTTTCTACTGTTCCTTGTAACAGAGAGTATTTATCGTTTCGAAGTGTGTGGCCCAGATACGATGTTTTTCTTACTTGAATTGTGTTCATAAGCTTTTTGCCATGTCCAATTCGTCTTAACACTTCTTCGTTTGAGACTTTTGCAGCCCAAGGAATTTTCAGAATACGCCGATATAGCCACATTTCGAATGCAACCATTTTTTTACGAATTGGGCTTTTAGAGTCCAAGCTTCTACCCCATACAGTAGTTGCGACCAAATATAACATTCGACGAACCTCAATCTAATGGCGATACTAAATTTATTATTTGTAAGCATTGACTTGTATTTTATAAATCCTTTCCGAGCTACTTCCAATCATTATCTCCTCATCTTGATCTAATTTTGAGTTTATAATTTCTCCGAGGTATTTATACTTGTTGACCCTCTCTAGCGGTTTACCCTCCAATGTCTGATTTATATTGTCAACATTGATTTTTGAGATCACCATGTATTTGGTTTTATTTATATTCATTATTAGTCCCATACTTTTGCTTTCTCTATGATTTCTAGGAGAATTTTTAAATCTAATATTATTTTCTCGTCATCAAATCTTATGTTATTAATGACGCTCCTTACACCTTCAGTTCTTTCCCATATTGCCTCCAGTAATATTAGTTGGAAGTGCTCACTAAATAATTGTGGCGATAGCACGCATCCCTGTCTGACTCCTCTTTGAGTTTCCACTTTACTCTGGGCTAATTAGCAAAATACAAGGAAAAGCTATTCACCAGCAATTGTATTACTGGAATCGAATCTTATAATGGTATAAATTAATAATATAGGTATGTAAAACCCGCAGATAGTGTGCTCCTTTTTTATAAACAAAATGGCGCCCGAAATCGTGTTTTGTTTTCAATTTTTGCTCACTAACTCCAAAAATTTTAACTTTATACCAAAAACACCCAAATAAAAATTCACCGTAATTAAATTCTGCATAGAGACGTGTTTTTCACGATTTACTTCGACGAAATTTTTCCGCGGAATATGCGGGTTTTTCCAACAAAATCTTTAATTTTCAACTAAAATTTTAGATAAGTAATTGTTTATCAATAAATAAATAACTTGGTGATATAAAAGCTCTTTCGTATAGATTATAATTCTAGAAGCCGATGGAAATTGAATAAATAGTTTAGCAAGACCTGAATTGTTAATTAAAAATTTACCGTCGGTATAATAACCACAATAACTACGATACATAAGAATCACTATGATTTTTGTATAAATAGGCAGTGAACCTATCTAATGTACTTTACAGAATTAAAATTGAACTATTTAGGTCAGCGTTTCTCAACCTTTTACCCTTTGCGACCCAATTTTCCATAATTATTTTCACCGCCCCCCCCCCGTTCAATAATTTTGACAAAAAACAGTAAAATCTTACTTTTTAGTATTGAGTGCTCTTTATGATTATAACTCCTGTTCAGTGTTCATGTGTATTTTATTTTTTATTTTGTCAGAATTTTGTTTTGCTTTGATTTTAGTAAATTAGTTAATGATGTTGGTGTATTTTTTTTTATATGGTCACACCTCCCCCCATTACTAAAAGCGCGCCCCCCTAGGGGGCGGGCCCCACAGGTTGAGAATCGCTGATTTAGGTGGCCTCAGGAATAATTTAAATATATAATTAATTTTTTGGCTTATAAACAAACTCGGGAAATATTAAATTAAATTAAATCATGAAAATGGTATTGGAAAAATAGCGGCAGGATGCTTCTTTTAAAAGAAAAAACGTTTAGTTGTGATGAGTGTTTCCTGAGATACAACCGGTCAAAGTTGACCGGCATCTACTGGCAAAGATATAAAAAATAGGATCATGATTTTCGAACCATCACCTTTTTTATTTTCGTCCTCTTTCTCCATACCAATTTTCATATCTTTAAAAAACTCATAACATATATTATTATAATAAAATCTATCGATATTACGAGTGAAAATTGCCAAAAATGGCAAAATACCAAACAAAAGTTAGGTTGGAAAAAATGTAATCTCAAAGTTCAAAATCGGTAAACGTTAAAAATATTATGCAAGTAACTCGAGTAGAACCATCCAACTAACGCATTATTGAATGTCAAACTTGCTGTTGTTTTGTTATAATAGATTAATTTATTTATAAGAAAATAAAACTACATATCTTTTCCAGTTTTAGACTTTTTTTAGATAAACTTACTACAAGTGTACCTTTTAACGATAAAAACACAAATATTCTCATATGAAAGCTATATAATTATTTCAACAATCTTTGTTTAAACAAATTATAAATTTTTGTTATAACAAATAAATTAATTTTTTATAACAAAACAAAAGCAAGTTTGACATTTAATAATGCGTTAGTTAGATGGCTCTACTCGAGTTACTTGGGAACAAAAATAAGAATGAAGAAAATTGCTCCATGGGAAGCCGAGAAAATGTATTTTTTTATCGTATACCGATTTTGAACTTTGAGATTACATTTTCTCCAACCTAATTTTTGATTGGAATTTTGCTATTTTTGGTAATTTTCACTCGTAATATCGATAGTTTTTATTATAATAATATATGTTATGAGTCTTTTAAAGATATGAAAATTGGTGTGGAGAAAGAGAACCGAAATAAAAAGGTGATGGTTCGAAAATTATGATTCTACCGTTTATATCTTTGCCGTAAATGCCGGTCAAACTTGACGGGTTGTATCTCAGGAACCACTCATCACAATTAAACGTTTTTTATTGTTAAAGAAGCATCCTGCTGCTTTTTTTCCAATGCCGTTTTCATGATTTAATTTAACTTAATATTTTCTGAGATATTCTGTTTGTTTTTAAGCCAACAAATTGTTTATACTTAATTTAATATTCCATATTTAATTATGTTAAGTACATTAGATAGGTACAGTGTCTATTTATACAAAAATCATGGTTGTTCTTATGTATCCTAATTACTGTGGTTATTATAGCGACCATAAATTTTTAATTAACAATTCAATTTTTGCTAAATTATTCATCCAATTTACAACGGCTTCTGGAATTATAATCTATAAAAAAAGTTTAATATTACCAAGGTATTTAATTATTTCGGTAAATTCAGTAAAAAAATTAGTCACAATTCATTACTCGGGGGGTTTTTGGGGACTCTGACGATGAATATAACATCGAAAATGATTTCCGGATTACCTGGTGCCCAGGGTAACTACTGTTTAAAAAAACTCCAGAAAACGAGGTAAACAGTAGGTACCCTGGGTACCAGGTGTTCTTTAGATCACTTACAGTGTCATGTTAGTCATCAGCGACCCAAAACACCCGAGTAATGATTTTTCTCTAATTTTTTAATGAATTTTCGAGTACTCGTCGTTAGCGACCCTAAAAACCACACAGTGATTATTTTTGACTAATTTTTTAATACAATTTTTGCCAAAACTCCATAAGACGAGGTAAACATTAGGTACCATGGGCACCAGGTATTCCGGAAATCACTTCCGATGTCATATTCGTCGTTAGCGGTCCCAAATCCCCCGAGTAATGATTTTTGACTAATTTTTAATGAATTTGCCGAAAACTCCACATACGAGGTAAACTGTAGGTACCCTGGGCACCAGGTACTCCGGAGATCACTTTTGACGTCACATTCGTTTTCAGCTACCCCAAAAACACCCGAGTAACAAGATCGAACTCATTTCTGCCGATAATTGACGAGGTCTGATTTTTTTTATTGTCTGTTTGAGATGCACTTTAAGAATACATTTTTTGTATACAGTTGTTGAATATTATATCATGGCTCCGGTTCACAAAGTTTTCTGGCGCATTCACGAATCGAATGCAAAAAGAAATTTTAAGATCCGTCTTGTCGTTTTTTTTTTCGGAGGTTCAATGCTTTATTGCTTCGACTAGTTTGTTATAACATACTCTATTTTAGACCTTGGTCCAAGGCAGCAGGGCCGCGCCGTCCACGTGTGCAATGTGTGCGGCGCACACAGGCGCCAGCAATTATGGGGCGTCACGAGAGTTATTACAAAAGTTTTACGCGAGTCAAAATAACACTTACCCATTTACCGACCTGTAATATCTTAACTTCAAAGGCAGGCACATTACCTACTGATTTACAATCTGCTTAAACAAGAAAAATCATGTAAATCCAAAAAATGTTTAGGAGATAAAATATATCAACATTTACATTCATATGCTCAGTCCACATATGCTATGAAGTTACCTTACTAATATGGTATTACTAATATGCAGCTTACCTTAAATGTTTTACATTTAAGAGTTAAAACAATTCTTGCTCAAGTTTCGGACAGATAGCAAATTTAATGGTGTTATTACTACAGCACATGAAACTGCAGAGAAACTGGATGTGGAGCCCAGTTTTCAACTAGCCACACCGTTACGGTGCCGGAATAAAAGCAGACAGTTTGATTACAGATAGTTTGAAATGAAAATTTTAAATCTTTGGTGTATTCTGTTGCATGTGTGAGAATTTTTATTTATTTTTGTTTGGTTACATGGGAAAAGTATGGAAGAAATTAGAACCTATAATAATAAAGAGTCCTAAAAAATATCAGAAAGGAACCACAAATTAAACTATAGCCGGTTAAAGAGCGGAATGGCAATATAATAACTGAAGAAGACCACATTATAGAAAGATGGATTGAATATTTTATGAAACTTTTAAGCAAAGACAAGACAACAACAGAAAGAAAAAACGCAAATTTTAGCAAAACAACCACAGAAGAACAAGATGTAATTAGGGACAATAAAATACAAATGACTGAAGTGGAAGATGCCTTAGACCAACTAAAAATAGGTAAAGTTTCAGGTATAGATGGATTAGATGCAGAGTTATTGCAATATCGGGGAGAATTGGGCAAAAGGGAACTTTATGAACTGTTAAACCTAACATGGCAAACTAAAAAAATACCGAGTAACTAGAACACGGCTATAATACTGCCTATGCACAAAAAAGGAGATTCGAGAGAATGTGGAAATTACAGAGACATATCGCTTCACTGTTCAACATTAAAAGTCTACGAAATTATCCTAGAACGGAAGCTCCGAAATTTAGTTGAGCCTATATTAGCAGATATTCAAAGTGGTTTTAGGCCAGCACATAGCGTCCAGGACCATATCTTCACTCTACAGCAGATCATCGAAAAAGCAATACTATAAAATGAAACGGTACATTTGGGATTCATAGATATGAAAAAGATTTTGAGAAAAGGGAGTAGATATGGAACTGATAACCACAATTCAGAGTTTGTATTGCAACACCATAAATCAGGTAAGAACAGGCAATCTTATTTCCAGTAAATTTACGAATAACTTTGGAGTCAGACAAGGAGAGGTATGAATCCCACTACTGTTTATCTGTGTAATTGACGAAGTAATTAAAAAGTACTGGCCAAATAAATATACCATGAAATACAGAAACCTACAACAAATAAAAATCGAAGCCTGTGTGTTTGCAGATAATATTTATATTGTGAAAAGGACTGAAAAAGCTCTGGAAGAAAATATAAAAATGTGGGAGACAGAATTAAAAAAAATACATTATAATAAATATGGAAAAAAAAAACAAAAGTGATGGCAATATCCAACAAAGGAGTTAACCTAAATATTAAAATCCAAGGCAATAAAATAGAGCAGGTAGAGATATTTAAATACCTTGGAATAATTATTTTAAACACACGAAGATGAAATTGCAAATTATATTAGAAGAGAATTAAAAGTAAAAACATTAAAGGAAAAAATTGATGAAAATAAATTAAAATGGACTGGACACTTATTTAGAATGGATGACAACAGACAAGTTAAAATGACATGGGAAGCGAGGCCGATAGGGAAAAACAGGAGAGGTCGATCAAAGAAAACCTCGAGTACAAGTGTGATGGAAATATTGAAGAATAGAGGAAAATCGCGGCAGGAAGCCAAATAATTAGCTACGGACAGGAAAAAGTGGCGTAAGTTCGCAGAGAATAACGAATAAAGAAGACATTTCGACACCTTCCGGTACAAGAAGAACATCGAATACGTATATATGTATTGTTTGGTTGTTTACAATAAATAATTGTTCATTTTTATTCACATTGTTTTATTTAATGAGACTACTTTTAAAAAATTGCGTATTTTTGGGTACCATTAAATATTTTGCACACAGGCGCTACCACGTGCTGGCGCGGCACTGGTCCAAGGATATTATTGAATGTAATATGCAGTTAGTTAAATGCGAAATATTTTAATAATAAATAAGCGGTTGTTTTATCTTATCCAATAACCTACATATCTGTTATATTATTTAAGGGGAAAGCCGCAAAATTTCGGCTCCAGAGCTTAAGTGCATTTTTTTCGAATCCTGAGAATACTAATAACTAATATAAGAATTTTTGAAAAGTTTAAACGCAGAATGAAACATTACGTAATTACCGAGCACCGAAATTCCCTGAAAACTTCTATAATGCTTATTTTAATAGGTTACAGGGGTGAAAACCAGAGAAATTTTAAAAGTGTGATTTTAATTTCAAATATTTCATTCAAAAAAATTTTCTGTTTACTCTCTCTGCTCTCGGTAATAATGTAGCCTTTCATTCTGCGTCTAAATTTTTCAAAAATATTTATTAGTTTTCTCAAGATTCAAAAAATAATAAATGCATTTAAAAAGCGTTAGAGCCGAAATTTTGCGCATACGCCCTTAACTTAAAATATCCACTTTTACGCTGCTGGCTAAATTGAATTTTCACCCAGTTTATTACCAGTAACCAGTTAAATTAGTTGATATGTACCCAAAACCGAAAACATGTTGAAATGTGAACGAAAACAAACATCCCCGGCTGAAGGTTGGCATATAAACTGTAATGAAGTAATCACACGGTTGACTTTAATTTCTAATTTTCTAGCATATTAACAGTGGCAAGTTGTGCCTCTATGTATTTTAGAAATCGATGACTATTAATCACATTAATGATCTATTAGTAATTCAGGGTTGATGTTGATTACGTTTTGGCCTCTACAGTCCCACTTTGTTACCCTAAAACTAGAGATTGAGTTTAGAGGCATACGTGTTAAGAATATTAATTGCAGTTATATAGGGAGTTCCAACATTACTAATTTATAAACCTTTATACGCCAAATCGTTAACCGTATTACATATTATAACAAGGTATGAAACAGCCAACCAGTTTAGTACCAAGTTACTAAATTATTACATCAACAACTAAAATAAAACTAAGGGTAGAAAAATAACTGTCAATGTCAGGTTGTAGTTAATTTACTCCGAGATTTATACTACCCCCCTTACTGTCAAAATTTATATAAAAATATTGTAAACTTTAATATGGGTAAAATTTGGTTTTAATTGGCTAAAAATAATGATTCTGTTATGCTTTAGGATATATCATAATATTTCAATCCTTAAAAACCACCCTCAAGAACATTACAATTTTTATATAGATAATTTAATAGATCTATTAATAAGCGGACTATTCGAATATTTCGAAAAAAAAAATTCGTTTTATAAACATAGCTCTCTCATTTTTGGCGACAAAAAGTTTTTTCAAAAATGATTTTGTAGGATTTTTGAAGAACTATAACACTGTGTAAATTAAATTCCGTTAGATCCCTTACTTTTTAATTGGGGTGGGTTTAAAAGACTCGAATAAGGGGGTGTTTGCTCGTAAATAGAGGTTTTAAACAGCTATATCTAGCTAATTATTCACTATAATGAAAATCTACGCAAAATATAATTTTAGATAATAAAAAAGCTACAGTTTAGTAGTCTATCATTTTTTTCGTAGGTATCTCCAGTATTTTCGCAGATATTTGGAAATAAAATGTGAAAAATACGAAATTGCAAAAAATCAATATTTCTTTAAACTCCAAGCTTTCTAAAATTAGGCCTTTTCAATGGGTCAAATTTCTTGGGTGTATTGACAATACAAATATACAAGGAATTACAAAAAGGTGAAAACCAATTTTTAATTAGGAGGGTGGTTAGGGGGTTATTTTCACTGATTTTTTCGTAGAGAAAAGCAGGTACCGATATTTCTTGATCATAAGTCGCTCTATTTTCATAATTCTTTGAAAGGTATAATTGCATGCTTGAAAAAAGGTAATTTAAGTTTTCCTCGAAAAATGCAAAGTTTTCCCGTTATTTGGCTTTGAATATTCCAAATTATGCATTTGACGAGAAAAGCTAACTTTAACATGCCGTATCTCGGTTTGTATTGGTCTTAAAGATATTATAGAAAAAGAATTTAGTTTGTGTTACTAAAAGATACAATTTTATTATCCCCAGTTTTTTTGATTAAATGCATATTTTTTGAGGTATTCTCAAAAACCCCTCTAAAAGAGTCGATTTTTTCGACGAAAAACAAGCGCGAATAACTCGAAAAATATTAGTTTTACGAAGAAAATGTAAAAAATATTTTTTTTTTCTGGTCGAAAAAATTGCGAGCAAAAATGCTTCATTTCCTCGACTAGTAATTCATAGCGATTATCATACTTGATCATACCCACATAAAAAATGCTAATACAAGATCAACTGACAGTCTAATAATTAAAGCCCTTTTCTTACGACCTGGTAATTATAGTAATACCAAATTTATTGATACATTTTGGCATTTCTCGAAGTAAGAAGATTAGGTGTGGCAATTAAGGCAATTGCCCTGACAACATATATATAATTTTCTAATGTGCAAAACCACTTTAGGGGTGCCTTATCTTATCTTCAACTTTTAGCCTAATTGAAAACGGATATCGCAGCGACGCTCAAGGAATTCTCTTGATACACGCCTCACGTTTGCTACAATTTAACGTGGCATTGTCAAGTGACGTCTTGCCTTTAATCGCACTAAAATATTTGTAACAAAATTGAATATTAAGCTAATTCCACGTTCTATTCATCATTTATCTCATCTAATTAGTGAGTGCGTCTCTAGCGACTGCGTAAATATATGCGACGTTGTACTATGCGTAATTTTGAAGGCGTGACGAAATAAAATGCTTGTGTATGTAGATAGTAGAAGCGTAATATAAACAGTTTCAAAAGTTATGTGTCACCCAAAATTTTCGTCATTAAATAGTTTCAGAAAGTACTTTTTAGATCATTGATAAATGAACCATAACAGTAACAGATATGTCTTGTTTTAAAAAGTAATGTTTTTTTTCTACGACCGTTTAATAACATGCTCATTATTCGCTATTTTTTCATAGATAAATAGCACCCATTACTGTACCCGTGAGTAATAATTCATTGCTCACGGGCTGAAGTTACTCACGGGTCATTACTCACGGGCTGAAGTTAGATTCAAGTGACGCATGCCACTTTTAATATTCTTCTTCTTCAGGTGCCGTCCTCGTTCCGAAGTTTGGCTATCATCAAGGCTATGCGTATTTTTGATACCGTAGATCTAAATAATTGGCAGCTGCTGCACTTGTACCAATCTCTTAAATTCTTCAACCATGAATGTTTTCTTCTGCCAATGGATCTTTTACCTATTATTTTTCCCTGAATAATTAATTGTAGTAGCTGGTACTTTTGTCCCCTCATTATATGTCCCAAGTATTGCAGTTTGCGCTTTTTAATAGTAAGCGCAATTTCTTTTTCTTTCTGCATCTTACGCAACACTTCCATGTTTGTCACTCTCTCTGTCCACGATATTCTCAGTATCCTGCGGTACATCCACATCTCGAAGGCTTCTATTTCCCTTGTATCGATCTTTTTCAGTGTCCAAGCTTCCATTCCATAAAAAATAACTGACAGCACGTAACATCTCATCAGGCGAATTTTAAGATTTAAACTTAGCTCTCTTCCGCATAAAACTGTTTTGATTTTGGTAAAAGTAGCTCTAGCTTTTTCTATTCTGATCTTGATTTCTTCAGAGTTGTCGTTGTTTTCATTAATCACAGTTCCCAGGTAATTATATTTTCTAACACGCTCAATTCTTTGATCATGTACGGTTATGTCAGAAAAATTTTGTGGAGATTTCGACACCATCATTATTTTTGTTTTTTTGATGTTAAGTGGTAAACCGAACTTTTCGCTGCACTCTACTATTCTGTTTATCAGTGTTTGGAGATCTTCCGGGGTTTCTGCTATTAATACTGTATCATCAGCGTATCTCAAATTGTTTATTAAAGTGCCATTTATTTTAACTCTTATATCTTGGTCAGTAAGGGCTCTGTTTATAATATCTTCTGAATATAAGTTAAACAAGGTTGGTGAAAGTATCCATCCCTGCCTTACGCCTTTTTTGATCTCGAGTTCCTCGGTTGTTTCCCGTTCTACTCTAATATTCGCCTTCTGGTTATAGTAAATATTGAAAATAATTCTGAGGCCCCTTTTATCCAAGTTTTAATATTAATCGTATATAAACTGCAAATAAAATTACCTAAAGTTGTTTATTTAATACAATAATTATTGTAATTTATATCAATAATTAACTTCGAAAAATTTTTAAAGAAATTTTAACTGTAACAATGTCAGTATATTTTTTACGTTTATATCTTGTTTACTAAAAATTTTGACGTTTATCATTTATTTTAGTGACAGTGACATTAGCTCATTTTGTTTATGTTAATTGGAATTTATAACTAATATTGTGTTTATTTTTCAATTTATATTGTGTTAAATATGTTATATCATATTTATTATGTACAGTTATATTATTATATTATAATATTATATATAGTTAAAAGTAAATATACATTATAACTATTGAAATACGTCCACCGACAACAGTCACTTCCTATTTATTAGATTAACTGACAGTAGGTACATATTTAAGCTTATAATTTTTCGGAAACGAATAAAACTTATCTTGACTATTTCTAGTTGTATTTTTACAATAAATAATAATTTGGTAATAGTAGGCAACCAATTATTCAGCCGCGTACTAGGGGTAAATAGCATTTAGGTATTCTTGTAAATTATTTTAAATCTCGAGTAGTTGGTAATTAAATTTTTTACTAATTAAAATAAAAAAAGTCGTAGAAAAAGTATAGTATTCTACTCGCATGTAATGGCTATTACTCACTCTGATAAATTACGACACTCGCCTACGGCTCGTGTCACAAACTTCATCATCGTGAGTAATAGCCATCATTACATGTTCGTTGAATAATATACTTTTTTATTTAGAAAATAACCGCATTAACCACGAAGGTCATTAGCGGGGTAACGAGAATACAACTAATGAGTTTACAAAAGTATGAAATTTTGTACAATTAAATCTTACTTGCTAGGTTACATTTATTAAGGAATTGGACAAGAGTTAGTCGGTTTGCAGGTTAAGAATGTTTTTCCTATTGCTTGAATAACCAGATATAGATTGTTTGTAACGCTTTGGCCACACGGGCGATTTTTTACGGCGCGATAATTTACGGCGCCCATTGGTTTGACTACTTCCTCCACCAATTTTAGATGAAATGAGTTCATCTAAAATTGGTGGAGGAGGTAGTCAAACCAATGGGCGCCGTAAATTATCGCGCCGTAAAAAATCGCCCGTGTGGCCAAAGCCTAAGCGGCAAATTCATCACATTATGTTAGCACATGTTTCATTGACAAAGGTATATTACACCTTCTGCATTTTGGTGCTTCGGTATGGGTAATGAGTAAAGATCGGATTTATAGGCGAAGAAAAACAAAAATTGAAGAAAAAGGCGCCTATATAGGCAAAGATTTTTATTAAAAAAGGCAGGAATATTAACATTCAGGCAAAATATAGGCAATAAAGGAATATAACTTATTATTTATAACCACTTAAAATTTTATCATTAATAGAAACAACTAAATGTTTTTCACTATTTTCGGTCTTAAAACTATGTCTTCGATCACTTAAAATTAATTTGTACATTGAAAACGAACGTTCGACATCGACAGATGTAATTGGAGTATATTTCAGAGCGGATAATAAATCTGGCATAATTTGTAATTCCTCGGAAAATGTCCCATTCAAAACTTTAGCAACATTAGATAAAAACGAAAAACCTTTATGCTTGTCGAAAACATATTTCATTTTTTAAAATTAATTGACCGTTACTTCCAGGTACCGATTTAATTTTCGTCTATAAATTATCTATTAATTTTACTGATTCACATAAATTTATCTCTTGTTTTTCTAATAAGGTAATTGTGGTAACTATTAATTTATAATTGTCATTGATATAAGAGTTCCTGTTTCAATTTGGGATTTTCTAATATTTTTTTGCTTCTCGAATGGCTTCGGAAATATCATCATCAAATTCTGACATAACCAATTCTATTTCATTGCAGTGTTCAAAATAAAAAAAAACTGCTTCGAGCCAGGTTCCCCACCTTGTAATTACTGGTTTAGGTGGCAAAGGGACACCGGGAAGTCTTTCTTTATATATTTGCACCCTCAACGGAGCCTTTACAAAAACTTTTTTCATAAAATTTATAAAATTATTTACCAACGGAAACAGATTTCTTATTTCTTCAGCAATTCTATTTACCCCGTGGGCTACACAAGTGCAATGAATTAAATTAGGATAAAAAATCTTTAAATTAATAGCAGCTTTTAACATATATGCCGCAGCATCTGAAAGCATTAAAACTATTTTATTCACTGGTATAGGGTTGGGTAAAAAGAGGTTTGTTAAACTATCTTGTATAAATCGACTTATTGTTAAATTGTTTGTTTTTTAGAATTATTTAACGGCAACTAAATAAGGTTTTCTCGCAAAGTTTTCGTTCAAAATTCCAATCATTAAATTAGCTATACAGTGATGAGTGCACTAATAACCGGCAAAATAACGCAAAAGATGGAAAACATATTAAGTTCTGAGATAAAAAGAGATGAACCTAGAAGAGGTGTTAAATTTAGCGATAGTAACTTTAAACTTACGTTATATTGATTGTTTCCCACCTTTAGACGTATCGGATGAGCTTGAGAAATGCCACTGTCATAGTGACAGTTTTAGTTGACATACATCTCTGATACGTCTAAAGTTGGGAAACAATCAATATAATGTCAACTGATATGTTACTATCGCTAAATTTAACACCTCTACTAGTTTTATTTCTTTCTATCTCACAATTTAATATGTTCTCCATCTTCTGCGCTACTTTGCTGGTTATTAGCACGCTCATCACTGTATACCTGCCGCATACATCTGTCGTTTCATCCACGATAATATACAAAAAATTGCCCTCTAACTCCCGCTTAATTTTTGAAATACATTCCACATAGCATTTTTCCACAGTATGTTTTCTCAATGTACTCTCGTCCGGTAAGGATTTATTAAGATATTTTTCGAAAAAGCATTTAAAACTAGGGTTATTAATTTTATATAGAGGAATGTTGGATGCAATGATCATCTGGCATCAATCAAATTTAAATGCGTCTTCCTCCTTTTTTTTTTTGAACTGCTTAAACTATCCCGCAGACATATTTGGGCTAACTTAGAGGAATTTAATTTTTCCAAATTACGTTTATGAAGTGGGATTCCACAATGCTGGTCAATAAAGTACTTTTTTCTACTAGAAATCTGAGAATTAAAAAAAATAATTAGAATTCTAAAACCGCTTTAGAATTTAGTTATGTTGTGGGACGGGAAAAAAAGAGAAAAAATAAAACTTACCGATTTGCCGCATGGTTTACAAAATGCTCCATCTCCTTCTAGAGAAAGTTCCGAATAAGGTGCGATCCATAGCCTTAATTTAGATGTCATCTTTTCACACAAATGTCTAAAACGTTTTAAAACGTGTTCTTTGCTTTTCGGTATACGCAACAAAACTAAACTAGGATATAGCAATTTGTGACTAAACTCTGATACAGTAACCGACTGTACAACTGATAATAAACTAATAAAGCTTAGGGATTTCCAAATAGTTAAACCTCAAGTCTCGATCAGGTACATTTTCCTAGAAATCTGTTATATAAACAAACCATTGATATTTTATTATTGACCCAAAATTTTATTATAGAATGGTTTAGTAATAGAATAATATCATGGGTAGTACCATGAAATTTTAAAAAATGCACAAATAGGCGGAATTTACGAAAAAAGGCAAAAAGTGCAAAAAACAACTATAATAGGCAAAATAGGCAAAAATTTTATATAGATTATAGGCATTTTGCCTATAATCCGAGCTTTAGTAATGAGATGTCAGGAGTAAGTTTACAGTGCCCTAACCGAATACGAGATAAGATGACTTGGTTCGATCTGTTGATTGTATGTGGATTCCATGGACCAGTATCTTCTTTAACGTCTCTTAACTTGCTTGTAAATGTTTTCCATTTTTCATTCCATAAATTGAGGGTCATCGATTTTAGTAGTTGTTTTATGTCTGCGGCTGGAATTGATTGTCCTGCCAATGATGGTAATTGCGTAGCTGTAGCTGTGTAAGCCCAACGATCCGCGTTTTCTTTTCTATCGATTCCAGAATGAGAGGGAACCCATAGAAAAACTATTTTTGAATCTGCTTGATGCAGACTGTACAATATTTCCTTGATTAATATAGCTATAGGATTTTTCGTGAAGGTTATGTTGTATGAGTCTCAGTGAATTGAGTGAGTGTTTTGTTTGTGCATTGGAAATGTGCTTTAACGCTTGTAATATGGCATAAAGTTCTCCATTTAATGTACTGTAGGAACTGGGAAGCTTAAATAAATATTTGGTTTTATTGTTGATGAATACTGCTGCTCCTACGCCTTGTAGGCTGTTGATTATGTACTATAGAAAGGAACTACAACGTTAACGGGGTTTTATTATTTCATATGGTCAATGAATCTCTATGTATGAAAAAACCGCGAAGTGCTACCATTTAAAGGGGTGCGTTTTTGAGAAATGGGTGAATTAGTCCCTGGGCACAGGTTACATTAGGGTGAGTTCTATGCACTTTTGGTACAAACACGTCTACATAAAAATTGTTCTTGGTTAAATTTACTATCTAAGTATAACTTTTTAAAGTCAAATATACTTTTTTTTACAAAAATATATTCAAAAGAAAAAGCACAAAGAAACCCAAAAGAAAGAAATTTTGTTTTTTGTCCCATAACTTTTGCACACGGGGATATAGGTATAGACATTGCTTTACAGAAAAAAATCTTACATATTTTGTCTTTAAAATGATGTTTAGTAGAGGTCATTAGGATTTACAGTTTTCGAAATATGATTTTTCAAATTTCGCCACTCACAGCAATTTTGGGCAATTTTCCTTGTTATTTCGCAAATATTGTTCTGTAACTTTTTTCTACGTAACTTTAGGCATATGCAGAGGGATAGAAATTAATTACCTTTAAAATATTCTACCGTATAATGTTGTACGACTACTTCTTTTAAAGAGGTTATCTTTTTCAAGACTTTATACTTTTAACGAGTTTTTATATTTTTCACGAATATTTTTTAAATTTCGCATTATAACTTTTTTTTCTTCATAAAAAGAAAGCTTATTCTGTTCACTATAACCCGGGAGTAGTCGCGCTCACTTCCGTAACGTCGATAGTCGCGTGTGAGGTTCTATCTCAAAATACGAATTTAAAACAAATTTTTATTGTGTACTATTTTTATCTACTTTTATATTGAAAATATATATTTCTAACAATTTTATTAAAAAAACCTGTGTTAACGGCCACCTGCCAACATTGGCCACCTGTCCTAACGGCCAGTTTAAAAATTTCCCAAACCAATTATATGTAGACTACACAAACTGCCAATACCGTCCACCTTTCTATATCGGCCAATAGATCTTTCTTTTTTAGTGGCCGTTACTGAAAAATTTTACTGTACATATTACGAAAAAGGATGAAATATGAGATTCTATCTAACGGCGCGACTACTCGCGGGTTAAAGGTAATTGGCTCTCCCCAAAGCCATAAATTCCACAAAAAGAAGAAGGAGAAAAAAATTCCTACGCATTACTACACTCCTAACTACTGCCCTTCCTCGAGGCATTTACGAAATTTTTTTAAAATTGCAAAATGTTTCATCAAGTTATCGCGAAAAAGGATAAAAATTGAGATTCTATCTCACCGAGCGACTACTCGCGGGTTAAAATGGTGTATTATAAAAAATTCTAGGATTATTTTTGAATAAGATATGCTTTTTCAAAATGTAATAAGTACTTGCAACGATTTTTGATTTTAGGATTATTTTTTAAATTCCTCATTATAACTTTTTTATATGATTGTGTGTTAGGATTGAATCTTATTTTTTATAGGTAATACTTTGGATCCACTTGACTCGGCCTGGGAAACTTCAAAATATGGATTAATTCCAATATTTACTGTCAAAGCTCCTGCACCACAAGTTTTGCTTGAAAAAATAGCATGTAAATGTACCAAAGGATGTACAAAAAACTGCGGTTGTAGGAAGATAGGAATTAGTTGTTCAATATTCTGCAAAGGGTGCATGTGCATGGGTACTAATAATTGTGGGAACTCTACTGAGGTGTCAGAGGAAGATATTGAAGCTAATGCTAACAAAGAGATGGACTTGGATTTTGAAAATTTTTTTAAATGTTAACGTTTAAATAATTTTAACTAAAGTGATGTTTTCTAAGACTAATGTTTATGTAATTTTTGTAAAAGAAATAATTTTAAATAATTAGACGTAAAAAAATATCAAAGAATCACTCGGTTTCCATTACATATTAAAATATAGATGATACACCATTTTAAAGAACAGAAAGTAAGTCCTCTTTATTGAGCAATATATAGTATATTCATGTACGAGAAAAAAAAAGTTATAATGAAAAATTTCAAAAATAATCGTAAATAATGTAAAAAATAATATTTTTTTGTATTAGGTATTATACAATATATAATATAATATTATATTATATATACTATATATAATATATTATATAATAATATTATTTTATTTTTATATTTTATTATAAAAAATCGTTAAAAGTATAAAATCTTGAAAAACTATAATCTCTTTAAAAAAAAGTCGTACAACGTTATACAGTAGACCATTTTAAAGGTAATTGATTTCTATTCCTATTACGTCTACTACGTCATAAACCTAAAGTTACGTGGAAAAAATTTACAAAACAATATTTGCGAAATAACAAGGAAAATTGCCCAAAATTGCTGTGAATGGCGAACTTTGAAAAATCATATTTCGAAAACTATAAATCCTAATTACCTTTACTAAACAACATTTTAAAGAAGAAATATGTAGGTTTTTTTTTCTGTAAAGCCATGCCTATACCTATATCCTCGTGGACAAAAAATATGGGACAAAAATCAAAATGTCTTTTTTTTGGGTTTCTTTGTGCTTCTTCTTTTGGACATATTTTTGTAAAAAAAAGTATCACTAACTTTAAAAAGTGATATTTAGATAGTAAATTTAACCAGGAAAAATTTTTATGTAGATATGTTTGTACCAAAAATGCATAGAACTCACCCTAATGTAGCCTGTGCCCAGGGACTAATTCACCCATTTCTCAAAAACGCACCCCTTTAAATGGTAGCACTCCACGGTTTTTTCCTATATAGATGTCCATTGACCATATGAAATAATAAAACCCCGTTAACGTTGTAGTTCCTTTTAGCTATCTTATTTTGAATATAATCAATAGCCTATTGGGAAGACTTCAGTGAATCAGTGAATAAGTGAAGACGAATCAGTGAATAAGTGGGTGTAATTTTTATAATTTGAGACTATTTGTTTATAATTTTGATATATAAGACGTGGATTGGTATCATATTTATTATATTGCGTCAATTGGGTGTTTACATGTGGGGTTTTGATAATCCATGGAGGAATGCTGTATTCATTCATTAATCACGTTCTGGAAAATTTTGAGGGTTTAATGTTGATATATACCGGTGAATTAAAACATAAAAGGGTAGTGGGGAGGTGCTATGTTGAAAAGTTGATTTGAAACGAATACAAAAATTGTTTTTGTGAGCAGGAATTGATGGAGAGATGCTGTTCTTGAAGCATATGTTAAACTCAGAATTTGTCGTCTGAAATATAGAGCTGGTTCGCCCACACTTGTTTGCTAAGCATCTTAACAAATTTAGGCCCTTTTGGCATGAAAGAGTTAGTGTTTTAATATGATTTTTCCACGACAGACGTTCGTCGATTAGTTCGTAGCTTAGTTTCTGGTTGTATAAGAATATTGATGGTCGTTTCTGCTCTGTTATGTTTCTTTTTGAGAATAATATGCAGTTTGTTTTGTTTGGGGAAAAATTGTACCCAGACATTACAGACCAACGTTCGAAGGATGTTATGCACTGCTGAAGGCTTTGAGCCATGGTGCTAAGACGTCTTCCCTTGATAAACACGATCATGTCGTCTGCGTAAAGTCTGGCTACAACTGGTATCTTTAAGTCTTCATAGACATCATTCATAGCAATTAAAAATAAAGTTTGGCTGAATATTGCTCCTTGTGGGGTGCCGTCTAAATTGTTTCTTGGTTGATGATATTGTTCTAGAAATTTGGAATTGTAATTTTCTTCGAGATAAAAAATTGCGTATGAAATTTACTATATTGCTTTCAATCCCCAGTGATGTAGTTTATTTTGGATGATTTTATGGCATGTAGAATCAAAGGCTTTATTAATGTCAACATAAATTGCTAGACATTTATCTTCAGTAGCAAATGCTTCGTGAATATGAATTTCTAGGTCAATAATGTTATCAAGTGTGCTTCTAGATGGTCGAAATCCGGATTGTTCGGGAATCAATTATTTGTGGTTTTCCAAAAACCATATTAGTCTCTTATTGATTATTTTTTCTAGCAATTTACTCATTAGAGCAGGTTAGGGAGATTGGCCAGTAAGATTCAGGCAAGAGTGAATATTTGTTAGATTTAAGTGTGGTGATGATTGTTGCCTTCTTCCAGATTAAGGGGAAGTCACTAGTATTCCACATGTGATTAAAGATATTAAGCAGGGTTTGTTAACCGTTTCTGGGAGATTTTTTAGAAGAATAGGAGGGATGCTATCGGGGCCAGAAGAACTGTCTTTTATTGATGAGAGAGATTCCTCCATTTTTTATTTTTTCAGTGGCTTGTTTAGGGAGTCAAGGTTTTCCAGCTGTTTGAATTCCGTGGGGAGAGCAATGTTATCATTGGTTATATTTCTGTTTATGGAAAGCTTATGGGAGAGCAATGTTATCATTGGTTATATTTCTGTTTATGGAAAGCTTATGAAAATAGTCTGCTAATGCCTCACCTATTCCTTTTGTTTGGTTTATTCGTTTGCCGTCATAATCTAATGCTTTAATAACATGGTAAGTTTTGTTTCCATAAATACCTTGTATCTTCCTCCATGCCGATGATAATGTAGTGTTTCTGTTTATGCTTCCGACGAACTTCTTCCATGACCCTTTTTTACTTTTGTTGGTAATATATATTGCTTTTGCCCTATGTTTTTTGTATTAAATTTTATTTGTTGCGGTTTTTTGCCTCCTATATCTATTTAGAAGAGATATGCTGTTTTGTACTGCTTCGGCACATTCGTCATTCCACCAAGGCACAGGTTTAAATTTTTTGATATGCTTTGTTTTCTTATTGAAAATTCAGCGGCTTTTATTATTATTTCGTTAAGTAGAGTTACTGCTGCATTTGCGTACTTCAAATCATTAATTTTGTATATGCTATTCTCAATGAGTTTTGAGAAAGAGCTCCAGTGAGCTTTATTGATTTTCCATTTCTGATGGATACTATCTCCGTTTGATATTTTGTCTTTTGTACTTGACTTCGTTAATTTTATGGGAAAGTGGTCACTGCCTAGTAAGTGACTAAGAGTAAGTAAGAGTAACTAAGTAAGTAAGTAAGAGTAAGTAAGAATTCTTTCGAGCACGAACAGCTCTGGAGAGCACATCCCATGCATTTTTAAAGGGGTTCCTATCTGGTGACATTGTAGGACACTTCAAATGACGAATACCTTTTAACTCAAAATAGGCATTAACCTGAATCCTATGTGGGCGGGCGTTATTATCTATAAATAAAAAACTTTCACTACAGTTCCTCGTCATAACCTCACATGAGGTGGTAAAATGCATGTGATGTACCTCTTTTCTGTTAAACTTTTGCAGCTCTTGTTGGCTCTCCCCCAACACGGATTGGCCAGCTACCATTATTTAAACAGATTCCGGTCTCGTCTGAACAAAGCACAAAATTCCAAAACTACTAAGGGAGCTCAACATTGTGGCATTGTCAAGTGACGTCTTGCCTTTAAATCGCACTAAAATATTTGTAGCAAAATTTAATATTAAGCTAATTCCACGTTTTGTTCATCATTTATCTCATATAATTAGTGACTGTGTCTCTAGCGACTGATGCGTAATTTAGAAGGCGTGACGAAATAGAATGCTTGTGTATGTAAATAATAGAAGCATAATATACACAGTTTTAAAAGTTATGCGTCTCCCAAAATTTTCGCTATTAGCTAGTTTTAGACACTGCTGTTATAGTCCAGGGTAATAAGGTTTTTTCCATGACACTTGAACAGCCAGGGTACTGAAGCGTTTTTTCGACAGGTAATACCTATAAGAGCAAATCGTAACTATTTGCTGCGTAGGATCCGGCGGCCATTTTTATTTATAAAAAATTAACCCTGGAAGATCACAACTATTTTTTTTTACATAAACCGCACACATGGGTATCAGATACCGAATGATTTTTTGTGAAGAAATAAAAAAAAGTAAATATTTTATGATTTCCAGAGACTCTCTAATCACCATTGAATACATAAGAATAATTAAATCAATAATTTTATTTTCTCTCTTTTAATTGTAGTAGCACAAAAGAAAAAAATATTAAAAATACCTAAAAATAATTAAAAAATATTTTCTAAAATATCGGAAACACAATTCAAAATATTTTAATTTAATTTAACAACAAAATGGTCTTTCTAACTAAAATATAACACCTTTTGATTATAGAACTCATATTCATTCTTAGGAAGGTATTTCAGCTTCACTGATTTTAGTAACTACATTCATAAGACAGTGTGGCTCTATGCTCCATGCATTATGCTTTATAGCAAGCCGAGCATGCACGCTTTGCTTTTCCATCTTTGCCTTTGCAGAAATAACACCTAGTTTGCTTTACTAAATTTGTGGGATGTTGTGTTGTTAGGACATTAACTTGAACGCACACTTGATCGCAAACCTCACACATGGGTGCTACATACCCTAGCCTGTATTCAATAAATTGTCCTGATTGGAAATATTGCTCAAATGAGACCGCAACTACACACCCGTCCTTGGTAGACTAGAGACTGAATTTACATAAAGCAGCATTACCATTGAAATGCAGCTGCGCAAGCTACATGCAGTTAAGTGTCGCGATGGGTATCTCACACCCAAGTGTGAGCTTCCAGGGTTAAGTGTCAAAAAATGACATTTTTCACTTTTTTTTTCAAATCAATGGAAAGCAGGGAAACTTATGGTTTTTTTAGTACAAATATTTTCGAGATTATGGAAAAAGCTTTGAAATGACGTATTACAAAGTTTGATATACTCATTTATTGTTAATATAATTGCGAGGTTGGAATTGCAAAAAAAAATATTTTCGCAATAACTGCTGTAAAAATTAATGTAAGTACAGCTTTGAATTTTTTGTCAAATAAGGGTTCTTTGTTGCTTAATATGTGATAAAAATTTTAAAGCGATTCATTTAATTGTTTAAATTTTATTCAAATTGTTTATCCCAGAGAGCATTTTTTTGCAATAACATAAGTCAGAAAAAAATGACGTTAGGACCATTCCACGGGTGTCAAATGAAAGAGCATGAGCTATGTTTTCAACTTGGTTTAAAAAAAGTGAATAAAAAATGCATTTATTAGTAATAAATAATTATTCAAAAGTATCGTAAATCTTTCCTTATAAACTTTTTATTTTGTTATGTAAGAAATTATATATACTTATTACAATTGTTTATCAATTATGACATAAATAACACTACTTGGTAGTTGTACATTTAAAACAGGGTAAAAAAGTAAATTTTTTGGAAAACGTTATTCAAAATGTTTATAAAGAAAAATTGACGATACTTTTGCATAATTATTTATTACTAATAAATGTATTTGCATTTTTTCTCCACTTTTTTAAACCATGTTGAAAACGTATCTCATGATCTTTCATTTGGCACCTGTGGAATGGTTCTAACGTCATTTTTTTCTGACTTATGTTATTGCAAAACAAAATGTTCTCTGGGATAAACAATTTGAATAAAATTTAAACAATTGAATGAATCGCTTTGAAATTTTATCACATATTAAGCACCAAAGAACCCTCATTTGACAAAAATTTCACAGCTGAACACTAATTTTTACAACAGTTATTGCGAAAATATTTTTTTTTGCGATTCCAACCTTTTTTTCGCAATTATATTTACAATAAATGAGCATGTCTCGATATAACCTCGAAGATATTTGTACTAAAAAATCATGTTTCACTGCTTTCCGTTGATTTGAAAAAAAATGCCATTTTTTGACACTTAATTGTTTATAAATAAAAATGGCCGCCACATCCTACGCAGGAAATAGTTATAATTTGTTCCTATAGGTATTACCTGTCGAAAAAACGCTTCAGTACCCTGGCTGCTGAAGTGTCACGAACAGGGTATATTTTTGTCTTATTACCCTGGCCTATTATGGACAATTTATAAAAAAATCATAACGTTGACAGATATTTTTTGTTTTAAAAGATATACTATTTTTTTAATAAAGAAAAAACTAAAACTAAAAAATTTATTTCTAATTAAAATGTATTTAAAAATTTTATTATTGTGTATTTTTACTACGGGGGTTGATGCAAGCCTGGATTCGAGCTCTAATAATGCTAATAAATCGATCAATCATTTCCTGTTATAGATTCTCCCATTCTTCTAGACAAGCAATTGTAAGCCTATGATGGTTTCTGAGAGGAATCCTTTGGACACGAACGGCTCTGAAGAGCACATCCCATGCATGTTCAATGGGGTTCATGTCTGCAGACATCGCAGGTCACTCCAAACGGCGAACAACTGCTATTCCTAGATAGTCATTAAGCGCTTGAGTCCTATGTCGGCGGCCGTTATCATACATAAATATAAAATTTTTATCAAAAATGAATAACCATTTTCAATTTCGTTTTTCTTCTTCATGTACCATGTCCTTTCAGAACGTTGGTTACCATCATAACTATCTTAATTTTATTCACTGCTACCCTAAATTGCATGCTTGTATCAACACCATACCAATCTCGAAAGTTCTTCAACCATGACGTTCTTCTTCTTCCTGGACTGCGTTTGCCTGCTATTTTTCCTTGCATGATATTTTGTAGCAACCTATATTTGGGACCTCTTATTACATGTCCGAAATACTCCAGCTTTCTCTGCTTGATGCTTTTTATGATCTCGGTAGTCTTGCTGAGACGTTCTAGTATTGTGGAGTTTCGAATCTTCTCTACCCAGGAAACTTTTGAAATTCTTCTATAGCACCATATTTCGAAAGCCTCAAGGCGATTTAGATCGATTTTATTCACAGTCCAGGATTCGATACCGTAAAGTAAGACCAAGAATACGTAGCAGCGAAGTAGGCGGATCCTCAAAGCCAATTTTAGGTCTCTGTTACATAACACCTTGGACATCATTCTAAAAGAGGCTCTAGCCTGCTCTATCTTAGGTCTAATTTTGCCGTGACTTCTGTGTTACAATTTAATTCCTGTCCAAGGTAAACGATTTTATCAACCTGATCAAGTTTGGTATTATTTACATATATAGACGGCTTTATGTGCTGTTGTTTACTTATTACGAGTATTTTGGTTTTCCGTATGTTCAGATCCAGACCTGCCTCCCTACAACTCTCAACGACACTATCAAGTAGTGTTTTCAGATCTTATTGAGTAGAAGCTAGGAGTACTGTATCGTTCACATATCGCAAATTATTGATGACTTCACCGTCTACAAGTATTCCTTCTTATTTTTCAGTAAGTTCTTTTCTGAAAATTCTTTCGGAGTAAACGTTGAAAATCAGGGGTAACAAGAGGCATCCCTACCGTACTCCTCTTTTAATAGTAAGAGCCTGTGATTCCACACCATCTACTAAAACTGATGTTGTTTGATTCCAATATAATATAAATTTGCAATTATTCGAACATCTCTGCCGTCCAAGCCAATGTATTTTAAAGCTTCGATCAATATAGAATGCTTCACACGATCAAATGCCTTTTGTAAGTCAATAAAACAAGAGTATAATATGTCTACAGATATATCTCGACATCTTTGAGCAAGTACGTTCATTCGAAATAGTGCCTCTCTCGTTCCAAACCCGTTACGGAAACCAAACTGTGTGTGACCCAGGTATTCCTCGCATTAATTGTAGATACGACCATGTATTACCTTCAGAAAAATTTTCAATAAATGGTTTAACAAGCTGATGGTTCTATAATTAGCAAAGGTTTTTGCTGTTGTCTTCTTAGGTAGAGCTATAAACAGTGAATAAAACTAACCATTAGGTAGTTGTCCGCTGGTATAAATGGTATTGAAAAACGAAATTATGTATAGCCTCTAAAACATTGCTATCATTTATAAGCTTGTATATTTCAGTTGGAATTTTATCAAGACCAGTCGCTCTGCCATGTTTTGATGATTGTATGGCTTTTATTACCTCAGAGCGTGTTATTAGGGGTCCGTCGCAGTTAGTAATATCGGTAGGTGAACTACTCCTATCGTCTTCGAATAGGTTCGTAACGTAATTTTCCCATTCTTTAAGTTTGTCTTCTACTTCAAAAATTACTTTACCATGTTCATCCTGTAGCAATGCAGTTTGTTTCTTATTGAAGATACCATCCGCTTCTTTTACTTTTTTATACATGTTAAACGTGTTGTATCTCTTTTCAGGTTCTTCAATGTCATGACACTGTTTGGCTAGATTTTTGCTGCCGTATTTTACGTCGAATTTCTTTTTGTATACTGTTATAAAGTGTTTCGTTGTTTTTTGCTAGTCGCCGTTGTTCCATCAAATCCAATATGTCTTCTGTCATCCAAGCCTGCTTTTTTAGCTTTGACCTGCCTTGTAAATTTCTCACACAGATTTCTTTTACTGTTGTTACGATTATATTTAAGCCCTCATCAACATTCTCACCGATATTTTCCCAAATTAAATTTTCGTTCAGTTGTCTTTAAAACTGACTCCTTAACTTTCTCGTCTTGTAATTGGGCTGTATCAATATTTTTGCGTATCAATTTCATTGCAACACGAAACTACAGCCGCATTATATCTTAGTTCAATCAGAGAGTACACCAAGCACCTCTACCGGTTTCGAAACTTATTAGTCTCTTATCAGGAGGCACATATGTAAGCTGCTCTATCTGACACAACCAGGACAAACCCCGGCGTCCAGTCACGGATTGCAATGAACATAATGACAGGAATGAACAAGCCGCAATTGCTAGCAAAAGGCTAAATTTTCAATCTAGTAGCACATAAAATATCATTAAAAATATTACTCTACATCCCACCAGATTGAAAACAATGGGAACCTTCTCTGGTTACACCTCCGAGGCTTCTAAAATTTGCAAGCCATAACGGATGCTGAGACTAAAGAAGATGAGGGAATTTTACAATTTATAATTTACGTCCCATCTGCTCAGCGTGGTAAAGTTCCAACGAGAATGGTTCCCTTCGTACTCCAATCAGATTAAACATGTAAATCAAAAATGAATAACCATGCAACACGAAACTACAGCCGCATTATGTTCTAGTTCAATCAGAGAGTGCGGCAAGCACCTCTACCGGTTTAGAAATTTATTAGTCTCTCATCAGGAGGCACACAATCTGCTCTCTCTGACCCAACCAGGACAAGGTAGTAAATTATGTACCCTATAATATAGAACTTAGCATAGTTAACAAGTAATTGGTGTCCACCCCTTTACAAAAGCCACCCCTATAGATTACCAGCTAAATATTTAAGTGTGTAAGAAAACTACTACTATTTATAAAATTAACAAAGACCTCGGTAAAGTTATAATTTAGCTAGCAATCCTTGCTGCGGCATTGCGTGTGGTGACAGGCATCTAGTTGTTTCTGTATTGAAAAAGCTATTAAATTAATCTCTACACTCTGTGTTCTACAAAAATGCATACAATAAATATAGGCGACCTTTTTACATATAATTCAGTGCAATAATCGTTTTTAAATTACCCCTTCAAAAATTTAAAACAGTATTCTACTAGTTATTTCAATATGTACAAAAGGAAAATTGTGAGTCTTGTTTGGTTGTATTTTGTTAAATGGATTACCATCCTCAAACTGTAAAGCATGTTTAATATTTCTCGTCCGCCTGTTGTAAACGGAACATATTATGCTTGGAGTAGTTTTTAACAAAATTACTGTAATGATTACATGTTTTACTAAACAAAGTTGAAAAATCCGATATTGCATGACAAGAGGTAATAAATTGAAAGCAGTCGTTGGTGTAGAACCATAACTGCACATAATTTTCACTCTGAAATTTATTCATTGTGACACATTGAATATAATTTGTAACAAACATAAAATAGTAGTAGTGCTGAGATTTATAAAGATTTGTTTATCGTAGTAAACGATTTCGGAAATTTCAGTAGCGGTAAAAGAATATGTCTAAATTCCGCAACATTTCAGTTAACTATTATTAAAATTTCTTCAGATTAGATTTGTCAATAAATATGTCGAAGAAACTTTTCAACAAGAAATTTATTTTGTATTTTTTTTATATTGGCTTATACATAAATATATTCTTTTAATATTTTGTAAATTATTATTTTTAGATTGAGCCATAGGGCTCTTACTCTCTAGGGAAGAATTCACTAATCACAGATACCTACCTTACAGCAATATATTTTACGGCATATTCAAAAACAAAACGCATTAAACGATTTTAGCTCGTTTGAGAAGTGTGCCTGATTTAGTCGCAGTAAAAGCGCATTATCATACTAATACTGCTTGTATGTTTACTTTTTATAAGAAAAAACTGAAAGAAAAGGGATTCGTTCGGCATGAGAAAAAACGAAGAATTTTATTAATTATCTTTGTAATAAATTAACTTATTTACTAAAAAAATGTAGCAGTCAATTATTTTAGATAAAATCATGTTTAAATTTCATCTTTATTATTTATTTATTATAATCTCTTTGTTTTATGGATTTAAAATATTTTTCTTTTTCTTTTTTTTTTATTTAAAACACAAAACCACATCAACCGCGCAGGGTTATTAGTGGATATAACAATACAAAGTATTACATTAAATAGAGTTATACAATTTGATGTCTTTTAAATATGTTAACACTGATGAAACTTTTTTGGTGAGGATTGTCTTGAGGTCATCGTCTGTGATTCTATGGGATCTTCTTTCTTTTTGAAATTGAGGACACTCTTAATGTGATTGGCTTAGCTTCTAGGTCTGTTCTTACAAAGATAGCTACTCCGCCACTTGCCTGTTGTGCTATTCTGTTTTTTGGAAAACATTGGTAGTTTCGAAGATTAGTATTGGATTGCTTAAAATGAGTTTCTTGAAGACATAAGATCTTAGGTCATGTTTCATTTATTAGAAATTTTAATTGTTCTAAATGGGTGTAGAACCCATTGATAATCCACTGTAATATATAGGGGTTAGACATTTTCGAGTTCTGACTGGGAATGTGTTTCATCAGTCTCTTCTGTGGAAGAGAAATTATTGGGGCTTAGTTTCTTTCTTAATTGAGTTATATTATTTTTTAATTTTGAATTGTGGGTATAAGCGTGAACAAAATTAAGGATCTGAATTAATTCGGCTGTTTCGTTCGAATAGTTTTTTGAGGTTATTTCGGGATGTTTTGCATTTAATGTGTTTTCGAGAAAGTCACATATTTCGTCGAAGTTAAGGACAAATGGTGGTGATCTGTTTGCGATTTTTTCTTTAATTGTCTCTAGGGAAAGAAAAAGTTCATCTCGAGAATTTCTTTTAGACGTTTTTGTTTTTTTCTTTGATTTCCTTGTTACTGGAGAAGTGAAGGTATGAGAATCGGTCTGTGTGGTATTTTCGTTGATTTCTGGAGACGATGAGATGAGCCTTTTTGGATGTTTTGTGACGTTTGG
Source organism: Diabrotica virgifera virgifera (assembly GCF_917563875.1). Lineage (NCBI taxonomy): Eukaryota > Metazoa > Arthropoda > Insecta > Coleoptera > Chrysomelidae > Diabrotica > Diabrotica virgifera. Next base: position 221,755,551 of record NC_065446.1, read on the forward strand.
AATAATTTTAGGTTGTGTTATTTCTAATGGAGTAAGATTGCTGATCTTGTTGGAAGTTGATGATGTTGGGATTTTTAAAGTGTTTGTTTCATTTGTATTATTTGTAGGTCTTGACATGTCATCAGTTTCTATGGTAGATTCTAATTGGTTATTAGAGACCTGTACGTCTGGGATCTGATCTAATATGTTTTGGGAACATGCTGGGTGATCGTTAGAGGTGGATATTAAGGCTTTGTCAGAAGGTTTTTGTTCTGTTTGGTTATAAGGTAGATTTGTTATATATTGTGTGTTTTGGGAGGTTTCTGGAAGAGCTTTAGAAGTGGTTGGATTAGAATTGGTTGGTGATTGTATTAGCATTGTCAGGACATTCTGTTTCCTGGTGACCAATAGTCTTGCATTTTGAACAGTTGAATCCTTCCATAGAAAGGTATAGTCTGTAAGTGGTATTATCATGAGAGATCATGAAAGAATCGGGAATGGACATATTTTCTAAAGGTGTGATAAATGTTTGCCTTCTAAAACTCAAGACATGGCTGTATTCGCTTTCAGGCATTCCTACCCTAAGAAAAGTCATTTTAGAGACGGCGTTTATACCCATTTTACGTAGTTCTTGTTCAATTAACGTGGTTGGAACAGAAGGACCAGCGTTTGATATTATCAGTCTTTGAACTGGAGTGATAAGTGTTCTTATTTCTACTTGAGTTTCTTTTATATTGACGTATTTGTGGGAATGCAGCAATGAATCAACCATATTTTTAGAAGAGAGATATATACATATTCTATTATTGGCTATTCTGGAAGCGAAAGATACGTTACGTGGACCAACTATTGAACCGACGGCTATGATGTACTCTTGAACTTTGGTTCCTTCAATACTAGAAAGAACTATGGCTTCGTCTTTTGTTGGTTGTTTAAACGTGTTAACAACACTGGAATATGAGATGTGAGATGTAGTTTGGGTAGTGTTCATGGTGTTATTCGAAGTCATGTTTGATTAATTTTGGAGACGTTGCAAGGCCGGCCCTGTCGCCGGTTCGAAAACCGGTGTGGATCTTGGCCCAAAACTGGTCCTAATTATATTTCTTGGATATTTTATAGGTTATATTATTATTAATATAAATATAATATGATGTGGTTTTTGGTACTCACGTCAGGTTTGCGAGGTTTACATGGTGTTTCCACTATAACAATGTGGAGGAACTAACAAAATAATTTTAAACTGTGTTTTTATCATTTAAAACTGATAAATTTCGCAGGGGTTTACAACGTGATGTATATTATCACTGTCAGGCATATATATTTTTCTTTATTGATATACCTAATATGAAATATTACGATTTTCGAGTTACTATACTGTAAATTTTAATAAATAACTAAAAATTTTCATACTGATTAAAAACATTTTTCTAATTCCAGTTTTTTTCATTTGTTTTTAATTTCTGTGAAAATTCGTAGCAATATTATATTATTATACATTTTATACTGTAAGAATCTAGAGATTTCAACAAACAAAAATCATAAGAAATTAAAAAAAAGGCAGATATTTGAACTTAAAAATTTTCGATTGAAAATTAGGAATTAGGAAAACAATTTTTTTTGTGATAGATAAAAATAAACAACAAAAAACTGGCTTATTTGAATTTTGCCATAAATTTTGAGGTTATGTATAAAAAGTATTTCACACATTTACAAAAGTTACAGATATTTTTGAAGTGAAAACTTCTTTAGGGACGTTGTGCACTTTTTGGATGGGGTAAAAGCATTGAATTCGCGACCGTCATCGCGACCGTCATCGCTTCGGCGAAATAAATATTGTACGTATGTATACATATATATTATAATGTATGTGTGTATAAACTGTGTAGAAGTATGTAAATTTAAAATAAAGGTAAAACCTATTTTTGGATGGGGAAAAAAGGATTGATTTGGCGACCGTCATCGAGACCGTCATCACTTAACCGAACTAAAATTCGTACGTATATACAGGGTGTCCAGAAACTCTACCGACAAACGAAGACAGGAGATTCTTAAGATAATTTTAAGATAATTTAACCCAATTCACTTAATCCGAAAATGCTTCCTAAGGGAGCTAGAGCTCTTTGAAGATGGCGTCTTGTAATTAGTTTTTCTTAAATACCTCCAGAACGCTTCTACTTAGAAAAACAAAAATTGGTACGCGTATTTATCTTCAAGATATAAATCTAATCCATCTATTGCAAATTTCTAGTACCGATCATAGGCGTCCGTTTTGGGTAGGGCAACAGTTATTTTGCCGCATAACTTTTTCATCTTTAACTTTTATGCATTTCTGACACTAGATTATTAAATTGTGAAGTATTCTAGTACTAAAAGCTACTCTTGTTTTAAATCGGTAGGACACACCGTTTTCTAGAAAACTCAATTTGAAAAATTTTCGCTTTTTGAATTAAAAAAAAATTAAAAAAAAACTGTTTAGAAAGACGAAAACTGGTACATTTATTTATATTCCAGAGATAAATCGATTTCATTAATTGCGAATTTCTAGTACTGGTCATAGGCGTCCGTTTTGGGTAGGTCAACAGTTATTTTATAGCATAATTTTTGGCTTGAATTTTTGAGCATTTTTGACACTAGATTATTAAATTATGAGGTATTCCAGTACTAAAAGTTACTCTTACTTTATGTTGGTAAAATACTTCGTTTTTTGTTGAAAAGTTCTTTCAATTTTTTTTTCAAATTCCAAAAACGAATAACTTAAAAATTGATTTTTCTAGAAAACGGTGTGTCCTACTGACTTAGAGCAAGAGTACCTTTTAGTACTAAAATACCTTACAATTTAATAATCCGGTGTCAAAAATGCATAAAAGTTAAGGACAAAAAAGTTATGCGATAAAATACCCGTTGCTCTACCCAAAACGGACGCCTATGACTGGTACTAGAAATTTGCAATGGACGGAATCGATGCATCTATGAAAAGTAAATATGCATAACAATTTTCGTTTTTCTAAATAGAAGCGTTCTGGAGGTATTTAAGAAAAACTAATTTCATGACGCCATCTTCAAAGAGCTCTAGCTCCCTTAAGAAGCATTTTCGGACTAGGTGAATTGGGTTAAATTGTCTTAAAATTATCTGAGGAGTCTTCGTTTGTCGGTAGAGTTTCTGGACACCCTGTATATTATGTATATGTATACATAAATAGCATAAAACGTACGCAACGCGTCTATATTATAGGTTTAGCAATTCTTTTTGGATGGGAAAAAGCATCGAGCTCGTAATTTAGATACTATAAGAAGTTTTCACTTCTGTCGGCACTCCTATGAGTGCTTTAGATTTTTTTTTAATCTACCACTTTTTTATTTCACTTTTTTTCTCAGGAATAGGAATTCTACTTTTGCCGAAAATCATCACTAACTGTTTTTATTCATAAAATCTCACTCCCTTCCACTACTCGACCTCAAACCGCCCGGTCATTATTTTTTCTTTTATTTTTGATATATTTTTTCGTTTCCAATAGGTTCATTTTAATTTAGTTCGTTTTAATCTAGTTATCATTTTTTGGGTCTCAAAAATTATAGGCCCTGTACTATTAAGAGTATATTAGATTGTATAAAATTGTTTAAATTAAATATAATTTTTAGATAAATATGGCACAATAAAAAGGAATTATTTCGTCCGTCATACAAATTTTACAAGTCATATTAACCAATATAGTCGAGGCATTGAAGGATTGAAGTGTCGATTTTTTTGCAGTAAGGCGGATTTTAATGCGGATTGGTGCGTTGGATTCGTGAGAATGTCAGAAAATTTTGTGAACTAATGTAATGAATAAGAAATCTCAAATTGCATTTGTGCATAAGAAAAATGCATTTCAAAAATACCTTTCGGTAAATAGTGGGAAAAATTGACTCAATTTTCTTACTCGGGGGGTTTTTGGGGTCGCTGAAAACGAATATGAGGTCGGCGAGAGTGTGAAAACTACCTGGTACCTGCAGCGGGTGTAATAAACGTGTTCCTCTGGAGTATTATGGTAATTTGTTAAATAATTGGCCCAAACTTGTAACTCGGGGTTTTTAGGGTCGCTGAAAATGAATATGACGTCGGCGAGAGTGTGCAAAGTACCTGGTGCATGCATCGGGTGTAATAAACGTCTTCTTCCTCTGGAGTATTATGGTAATTTATCATATAATTAGTTTAAACTCGTTACTCGAAAGTTTTTGGGGTAATCTATTTTCTTCGATGTAACTATAGTGATAGAAAAGGGTGGTATTTTTATTATAAATAAACATAAATTTTTATTATTATAATTTATTTATGGTTAAAAAAGTTTATTATACAAAATTTATCATAATTTATCTTTAAAATTCATTTTCTTCATCATTATCATCTTCTTCTTCATTATTGCCTTCCTCTCTCGAGTTCAATGCAATATTTGTGCAATCTGAGCCTGCACAATTTTTGCAGGCTAAATTACAAACTAACCCATGCTTCCTGCACCCGCATGAGTTGCCGCAGTCTGACTTACAACTACAGAATATTAAATTTAAAATGTTTGGAGGATCAGGTGGCTGAGTCATTCTAACTGGAATTAATACATTATTTTGTAATTCCCATCCCTAATCGGTTATGTTCATGTTACTGTCCTCTCCATGCAGCCAAATTTGTGTTTGTAAATATACCCTTTTTAAATGCTGGGTAAATGCATCAACAGATGAAAGAATTTTCCCAATGACAATCTTTTTATTTTTGGCAATAGCCATTAAGTACATTCTGTATCTAGTAATTTTCTCTCAAGGCAAAACCACATCATCCACTTGCGCCTTAATTCAAACTGCTTTAAATGATATGAAATTAGAATTTAGTCGTTGCGATATTTATTTTGAGTGACCCCAAAGACCCCCGAGTAACAAGTTTGGGCCAATTATTTAACAAATTACCATAAAAATCCAGAGGAAGACGTTTATTACACCTGCTGCAGGCACCAGGTAGTTTGTACACTCTCGCCGACCTCATATTCATTTTCAGCGACCCCAAAAACCCCCGAGTAATGAGTTTAAGCTAATTATATGATAAATTACCACAATACTCCAGAGAAAGACGTTTATTACACCCGCTTCAGGCACCAGGTAGTTTGCACACTCTCGCCGGCCTCATATTTATTTTCAGCGACCCCAAAAGCCCCCGAGTAATGAGTTTAAGCCAATTATATGATAAATTACCACCATACTCCGGAGGAAAACCTTTATTACACCCGCTGCAGGCACCAGGTAGTTTGCGCACTCTCGCCGACCTCATATTCATTTTCAGCGACCCCAAAAACCCCCGAGTAATGAGTTTAAGCCAATTATATGATAAATTACCACAATACTCCAGAAGAAGACGTTTATTACACCCGCTGCAGACACCAGATAGTTTGCACACTCTCGCCGACCTCATATTCGTTTTCAGCGACCCCAAAAACCCCCGAGTAAGAAAATTGACTCAATTTTTCCCACTATTTACCGAAATGCATTTTTGAAATGCATTTTTCTTATGCACAAATGCAATTTCAGATTTCTTATTCATTACAACAGTTCACAAAATTTCCTGACATTCTCACGAATCCAACGCACCAAACTGCATTAAAATCCGTCTTACTGCGCCAAAAATCGACAGTAAGGCATTTTTGTGCTTCAATGCCTCGACTAATATTATTTATTTAGCATGAAATAACTAAATCCCACAGGCCAGTCCATTTTGGAGTAAAATCTTAAAATAATAATACAAACTGCTTCCTGGAAAACCAAACTCAAACTCTGAATGTACTCCAAACTCCAATCTACATAATTAATAATTTAAATGTGTGTACTTACGTCAAAGCCTGCTATTTAAATATAGATTTGAAAACATAAAGAACTAAATTTAATTTTACAGAGAGAATATTAGTATAAAATCATAAAAGAGAATCACGAAGAGGACATCATGGCCAGAATATTTTAATCTCTTATTTAGACGGAAATAATCTATTTAAAAGGATTTTATGAAATAACCAGGTCCTGAAACTCTTTTCTTGTGGTATGTTGAAATATCATTATTATGTGGGATTAAGCCACAATTGATTGTACTGAAAATTACATTTACTCTGGGGTAATTAGCAAAATTCATGGAAAAGTTATTTTCCACCTACCTCTACCGAAAGTATACTTTTCCGGACCTGATTGTAGGGAGCAAAGTTGTACTTTTCCTCCCTAGGGAGGAAAATATTTTTCCTCCCTAGGGAGGAAAAGTAAAAGTGACGTCATGGTATTTCATTCATGAAATATAACTTATTGACGCCCTGTACAATATCTATTTTCTATTACGTAAGTATCTATACATTTTAACGTTTATTTAAAAACACTCTGTATTTTGCAGAATGGTAAAAAACAGTAAATTGTTATTCTGATTTAACAATGTTTACATTAATAATTTGACTTATATTTGACAGTTGACAGTTAATTGTTAATTTTAGTTCTAATAAGTTTTGTTGGTTAGTTACATAAATAAATTAAGTAAAATTGCAAAAAATGACTTGTTATTTGAGGAAGGTGGAAAAACCATATGTATAACATGGGAGTAAAGTGCCTTTTCCTCCCTTGAATGATTACTGCCCTCCGCTACGCGTCGGGCAGTAAACTTCATTCTCGGGAGGAAAAGTAGCACTTTCCTCCCTTGTTATACAAATAGCTATTACCAGCAATTTTATTGCTGGAATCGAATTATAAGATCTTATTTATTATTAATATAGGTATGCAAAGTCCACAGATAGTGTGCTACTTTTTTATAAACAAAATGGCGCCGACAAATCGTATTTTTTTCAATTATTGCTCTATAACTCCGAAGATTTTAACTTTACTCCAAAAATACTCAAATAAAAATTCACCCCAATTTAATTCTACATAGAGGCATGTTTTTCCCGATTTGCTCCGACAAAAATTTTCCTCGGAAAATGTGGGTTTTCCCAACAAAATTTCGAATTTTCAAATAAATTTTTTGGGCCAGTAATTATTTATCAATAATTATGTAGCTTGGTGAAATAAAAGCTTTCTTGGTATAGATTATAAACTGAGAAGCCGGTTAAAATGAAACGAATATTTTAGCAACAATTCAATTGTTAATTAACAATTTACATTCGCAATAACAACCAAAATAATCATGAGACATTGATCAAACTTAGAAAGATTATAAAGGTGTGATGCCTATTTAATATTTTGTCGACAAAATATAAATTTATCATTTTTTTGCATAATCTTTAAATGTTTAAAAAACAATTGTTATAAACAAATTAACATTTCTTAGAAATTGTTTATTATATTCTAATTTTAAAAAATACTTAAAATGCGTATTTCATAGGTCTTGAAAATGAATGCTTTAAAAAAATTTTCAACCATTTGCAAAAAAGTTAGGAAACAGCAAAATAAATATACGATATCTCCATTATTTATAATTTGTTTTAATTGTTTCAAAGCTTAAAAGTGAGTCTATGGTACAATCTAATTACTCACAAAGAATGTCAAAAATTAGTGTAATGGTTATATTTTAATCAAAGAATAAAAATACTTTTTTTTGTAATTTTTAGCGCGAAAGTAGGCTTGATACAGAGCCGGAGATAAAATGTTCACTCGAAGCGACTGACACGCTTAAACTCGCGCGAGTTGTGTATGTGGACGGGTAGCTACGGTACTGTATTATTCTACTTTCGTGCGTGTAAATTACAAAAAAATATATTTATAATCTTTATTCAAAATATAACCATTAAGCTGATAATCGATATTGTTTTATAAATAATTAGCTTGTACTTTAAACTCACTTCTACGCTTTGAAAGAATTAAAACAAATTATTAACACCGTAGTAATAGTATGTTTACTTTGCTGTTTCATAACTTTTTTGCAAATGGTTACAAAAAAGTTTTAAAGCATTCATTTCCAAGATATTTGAAATGCGCATTTTAGTTATTTTCTAAAATTATAATATAATAAAAACTTTCTGAGAAACGTTAATTTGTTTATAACTATTTTTTTTAAACATTTAAAGATTATGCAAAAAAATAAAAAAATTTATATTTTGTCGACAAAATGTTAAATAGGCATCTCATCTTTATAAGATTTCAAAGGTTGATCAGTGCATCATAATTATTTTGGTTATTATTGCGACCGTAAATTATTAATTTACAATTGAATTGTTGCTAAAATATTCGTTTAATTTTCACCAGCTTCTGGAACTATAATCTAAACCAAGAAGGCTTTTAAGTCACCAAATTATTTAATTATTGGTAAATAATTACTTATCTAAAACTTTATTTGAAAATTAAAGATTTTGTTGGAAAAACCCGCATTTTCCGAGGAAAACTTTCGTCAGAGCAGATCGGGAAAAACACGTCTCTATGCAGAATTTAATCACGGTGAATTTTTATGTGAGTGTTTTTGTTGTAAAGTTAAAATCTTCGGAGTTCTAGAGCAATAATTGAAAAAAACACGATTTTCGGGCGCCATTTTGTTTATAAAAAAAGTAGCACACTATCTGAGGACTTTGCATACCTATATTATTATTATATAGGATCTTATAATTCGATTCCAGCAATAAAATTGCTGGTAAATAACTTTTCCCAAAAATGGCCTATTCTCCGATAATCAGCCCAGACTAATTGTTAAAAAACAGAAAACATTACAGTTATTGTTTTAACTAATGTTTCACTTTTCGATTTCTACTTCGGAAATCGTTAAAAAAAATGTGTGCGTATACTTTGTACGCACGTAAGAAGTTATACTTCTATTATATGATTTCAACGAAATAAAATACTTTAATAGTATATTATTCAACGAGCATGTAATGATGGATATTACTCACGATGATGAAGTTTGCGACGCGAGCCGTAGGCGAGGGTCGTAATTCATCAGAGTGAGTAATAGCCCTTATATGCGAGTGGGATACTATACATTTTCTACGACCTTTTTTATTTGGATTACTAGAAACATAAATATAATTATCAACTACTAACATTATTTAAAATTGAAAAATGTTATTTCTCATAAGAAAACATATTTTATTTAACAATGCTAACACTGTTAGAATTAACCTTCGTGAGCTTATGAAACTATGAAACAGTAGTTGTCATTAGTGTCATGGTATATAATAGTGGTGGCTTTTAAAAATAAGACATAATTTAGGGAATTACATGAAAAAGAACATTTGCTCCCAATTTCATATCCGTTAACCCTTTTACGGAATTAGTACGCATTGTTTATGCGTACCTTTAATAACGTCAATCTTAAAATGTCAAATGTTGAAATTTAAAAGTAAAATACAGTCTAATTTACTTACCGTTGCACGTCATTATTTACGTTAGAGATCTAAGTTGACATTGTTGCCCAATTACAAAAAATTCTTGAATTCATTTTAAATCAAATACATCACCCAATTTTTGCGGAAGTGATTTATACAGCAAAACAAATTAATATTCAATGTAAATAAATAAAATCTTTAGAAATAGAAAACAAGAATTAAGTTATAATCTTACGTTAAAATACATAATAAAAACAGTGAACATAATGAAACAAATACTTATACGCTGTGAGCTCGTACGTAGAGGGGATATTTACAAATTCGCGAACGCCAATAGTTGCAAGTCTGTAAACGTTTACCCGAAATTTGACATAAATGTCAAAGTGATTAATTTAAAATTAAAATTAAAAACATTAATTACAAAAAATATTAGTTGGTCAATGCTGTGGTATATATTTTTACCTTAAATATACTTACGTTTTAAATACTGTATTTAAGTTATTTGAATGTTCCGTAATATGTAATTATAAATTAATATAATAAAATTAGCGCCATCTACACGATAATTGTGAAAGTATCCGAAGTAAGAAATTCATATTTTATCAATAGTACGTCAAAATGATTAGCAAAATTAAAAAATAAATCGATTAAAATTTAATTACCTTTTTGCTTTGTAAATATTAAGAGATAACAATAATTAAATAATAAATTTAAAAATTACCAAAAAGTTTGAAAGTTGAATTAGTAATCCGCTAGGATCGCCACCAGCGAAGCTCAGAAACAAATATGGAGTGTGATCACCGCAACTGTCAAATAAATGTTACCAATTTATGCCAAAATATCACCTTAGTTCGATTATAGTTACAGTGTATTCCGAACAAATGTGCTTCATAAAAACCTTTATAATCCATTTATACAAATTAAATGAAACATATTATTGTATATTTCTTTAAGTTTAACAATAAGCGTCTTTGGGGTTTGAATTAAAAAAAATTAACGTTAGAGAGGTCAGTCGAATGCCTGGACCTCTAGTAAGGAACAAACATGACATTCCGATAATATGCTACATACAAACATACATTTTACATTTTTTACAAACAATACATATATCTAAAATATAAACACAATTACGGTGATGTATAAAATTTATTTATAAATAAGGTCCAGTTGATTTTTACGTTTTAATCTGTGAGTTTGTTGACTATTATCAAGCAAGTTTATTGCCAGGGCATTTGGATGGATTTCTAGGCGTTTTATGTACCGAACACTGCATTGAACTATCACTTCACTGATCTTAGGTACTTCTAGATCACAATAAATGTCTTTGTTTGACACGAACCATGAGGCGTCTGTTATAGAGCGTAACACTTTGGATTGTAATCTTTCCATTATGGATATGTTGGATTTTGCTGCTGTACCCCAGAGCTGGATCCCATAGGTCCAGACCGGTTTGAGTATTGTATTGTATACCAACAGTTTATTACGTATAGGCAACTTCGATATTCTGCCCAGTATCCAATAATGTTTACGAAATTTTAGATTTAACTGTTGGCGCTTTTTCCATGTATGTGTTCTCCATGTCAAAGTTTTGTCCAGGTGCATACCAATCTTTATTCGCCATTTCTTTGTCCACTTTTCAATGTTCCTAATATGCCTTTGAAGAGATTCGGTAGCTGTTGCGGGATTTTCATCTGTGACTAACATAGCTGTGTCATCTGCGAATGTTGTAGTCGTTACATTTTCGTTTGTTGGTATGTCGTGTGTAAATATTAGATATAATATAGGACCCAGAACACTACCCTGAGGGACTCCAGATCGTATAGGGTAGATTTTTGATGTATCTGCTTCATGCTTGACACGGTAGTACCTTTCTTCTAAATATGATTTTAGTATAGTAAACATTGAATCAGGAACGTTCATTTTTATTTTGAAGAGCAACCCTTCATGCCAGACTTTATCAAAAGCCTGACTGACGTCAAGAAAAAGTGCAGAACAGTACTTTTTTTCTTCAAAAGTTTTATTTACTATATCAACGACTCTATGAACTTGTTCTATTGTTGAATGCTTCTCTCTGAAACCAAACTGGTGGTCCGGAAAAAGATCATTATCAGTTATTATCTTCATTAGCCTAGTCGCTAATAGCCTCTCGAATAGTTTAGCTAGTACCGGTAAGAGACTAATAGGACGATAAGAGGTATGTTCGTGAGGTGGTTTACCATGTTTATGGATCATTATTATATCAGCAATTTTCCATTACGTTGGTACAATTTTGAGCCTTAGTGCGGCGTTGAATACTTGTGTTATCATAACTACACCTTTATCTGGTAACTCTTTTAAGATAGTTCCTGTTATAAGGTCATAGCCAGGAGCTTTTTTGGTTTTTAATCTATATTGAATAGTATTTTTTACATCTCTTTTTGTTACTGGTTTAATTTGCTCACTTGGCTGTTGGATTGTTGCTAGACTTTCATAGATAACCTCATCTTCTTCAGCATTGACAGAGGGTAGAGGTTGAAAAACTTCTTCAAGATATTTTCCAAATGCTTTTCCTTAATGGATTTACCTGGATTTCTTAATGCTGGTATGTGTTTACTGGGTTGTTTTAATTTCCTGGTGGCCTTCCAAAGTGAATAATCGGTATCTGCTGTTGTTGTTAAATTTTGAAGATAATTTTCGATGTAGGAGTTTTTGTGCTGTAGTATTGTATTTTTCAGCTGTCTTGCGGCTCTATTGTAGTTCATTTTGTCTTATGCTGTCTTGTGTTTTGCCATATCTTTCTTAGTCCCCTCTTTTCTTTAATTTGACATCTTATATTAATAAGATTGTTTCTTTCATTCTGTGTATCTTTACATTCTGGAGTGGAATTCCAAGCAGCTTCTTGAAGAAGTGTGGTAAATTCGTATACTGCTAATTCAAGTTCATCTTTTGTTTTGATAGAAGTATTAAGGTTTATTTTTTGATGTATTTCTGCTGGACGTTCCTTCTCAACAAATCTTGAATTTAGCGTCGCTATTACGGGGGTATGGTCTGAATCAATTTCATAATTTGGTACAATATTTAGATAGCCTTCTCCAAAACCTTTGCTTACAAAGAAGTCAAGACAATCCGGAAGTCTAGTAGGGTCAGTGGGCCAGTAAGTAGGTGTGTAACTAGATAAGTATTTGAGATGTAGTTCCTGCATCACTTGAAAGAGGGTTCTACCTCTACCTGGTGGAAATAAACAAGTTTAAGTAATTTTATTTGCTAATAATGAGTATATTAAAAGTACCATGCCCCACTTGAATCTAACTTCAGCCCGTGAGTAATGACCTATTACTCACGGGTAAAGTAGTATGTGTTATTATCTATTCAAAAATAGTGAATAATGAGCATATTATCGGTAACTGGATGCAAGCCGCACAAAATAGAGACAGATGGAAAGAGCTGAGGGAGACCTCTGTCCAACAGTGGACGCGCACGGGTTGATGATGATGACACATTCGACTAATGTAATTTTCCCTTTAAATTTCATGAATTTCCACCCAAAATCCTTATTATGCAAAGCTATTTTGAAAGTAACACCCAAACATGCATTGAACAGATATTGAAGAATAAACAAGGGGATTTATAGGGTGCTATTAGACACTCCAGCGAAACCCAAATTCTTTATTCTTTACTTCCCTATCCCTTCCCTTCTCATTGTTTAAAGATGGCTGCAAGGGTGTAGAGCTACTCAGAGTACTCAATTCACTCAAAACCAATGCATGCGGTGTTTAGTTCAGAGTACCTACATATTGCATAATATGAAAATTATATATAATTTATTCCTAAAAATGTAAAATATATTGCTAAAATAAACTATACAGATCTATTAAATGTAGTAACTAATCGTAAAAATAAAAAATATAAATTTTTTTTAAGAAACGCTTTCTTTAGTTGCGAGTGACTAAAATTAAAAATATTACAAAAAATCAACCAAAAAGCAAAAGATAAAAAAAATGAAAAAATCTAACACATCCGTCAAAGAAAAGAGTGGCGCGTGGTTATCGAATAAACGGTTTTCGCCCCACGCTTTTCTTTAACGAATGTGTTAGATTTTTTCATTTTTTTTTATTTTTTGATTTTTGGTTGATTTTTTTATAATATTTTTAATCTTAGTCACTCGTAACTAAAGAAAAGCGTTTCTTAAAATTTTTTTTCATCTTTTTTTAAGTTTTACTTTTTAGCCTTACATTTTTCAAACATTAAAATATATCGTTATGTTTATTAAAATATGTATAAAACATAATATGATGTACAAACATGAAAAGTAGTCGGAATCGGCAAAAATTTGATACTTTATTGTTTATTAATGAAGCATAACGTAAACAATTAACGTAAAAAGTGAAATTATGTATTGTTCGTATCATTAGCTATACAATCCGTAAAAGTTTTAAGTTTTTACATTATAAAAAACAAGAGAATTTAAGCGTTTTCCATTAAAATCGTATTTTTTTATTAAACCATTAATAAACATGAAAAATTTTTTTGTAATGACTATTCGTGTATTGTTCCCGCGAATGCATATATCTGCAAATTTTCATTCATTTGAATTGAAGAAAAGGCAGTCAAATTAACGTTTTGACGCAAACTATTGAACTAAATAAAAGCGTTTAAAAAAGGATGTATATGATAATATGCTTTTTCTCATGAGGATCTTTCAGTGCGTCACAGTTTTTCGATTTATTTCTAACGCATTAAATTGTATGTGACAGAAAAAAACGCACGTCGGTGATTACATTTCGTCGGTGACATTTATAACATTTATTCTAGTTGTCAATAGATGGCGCTATAATCGAAAAAAAAATTTACTAATAATTAAAGCTCGGATTATAGGCAAAATGCCTTTTTTTGCCTATTTTGCCTATTACAATTGGTTTTTGCACTTTTTGCCTTTTTTCGTAAATTCCGCCTATTTGTGCCTTTTTTAAAATTTCACGGTACTACCCATGATATTATTCTATTACTAAACCATTCTATAATAAAATTTTGGGTCAATAATAAAATATCAATGGTTTGTTTATACAACAGATTTCTAGGAAAATGTACCTGATTGAGACATGAGGGTTAACTATTTGGAAATCCCTAAGCTTTATTAGTTTATTATCAGTTGTACAGTCGGTTACTGTATCAGAGTTTAGTCACAAATTGCTATATCCTAGTTTAGTTTTGTTGCGTATACCGAAAAGCAAAGAACACGTTTTAAAACGTTTTAGACATTTGTGTGAAAAGATGACATCTAAATTAAGGCTATGGATCGCACCATATTCGGAACTTTCTCTAGAAGGAGATGGAGCATTTTGTAAACCATGCGGCAAATCGGTAGGTTTTATTTTTTCTCGTCCCACAACATAACTAAATTCTAAAGCGGTTTTAGAATTCTAATTATTTTTTTTTAATTCTCAGATTTCAAGTAGAAAAAATTACTTTATTGACCAGCATTGTGGAACCCCACTTCATAAACGTAATTTGGAAAAATTAAATTCGTCTAAGTTAGCCCAAATATCTCTGCGGGATAGTTTAAGCGGTTCAAAAAAAAAGAAGGAGACGCATTTAAATTTGATTTATGCCAGATGATGATTGCATCCAACATTTCTCTATATAAAATTAATAACCCTAGTTTTAAATGCTTTTTCGAAAAATATCTTAATAAATCCTTACCGGACGAGAGTACATTGAGAAAACATACTGTGGAAAAATGTTATGTGGAATGTATTTCAAAAATTAAGCGGGAGTTAGAGGGCAATTTTGTATATTATCGTGGATGAAACGACAGATGTATGCGGCAGGTATATAGCTAATTTAATGATGGGAATTTTGAACGAAAACTTTGCGAGAAAACCTTATTTAGTTGCCGTTAACAATTGGAAAAAACAAACAATTTAACAATAAGTCGATTTATACAAGATAGTTTAACAAACCTCTTTTTACCCAACCTTATACCAGTGAATAAAATAGTTTTATTGCTTTCAGATGATGCGGCATATATGTTAAAAGCTGCTGTTAATTTAAAGATTTTTTATCCTAATTTAATTCATTGCACTTGTGTAGCCCACGGGGTAAATAGAATTGCTGAAGGAATAAGAAATCTGTTTCCGTTGGTAAATAATTTTATAAATTTTATGAAAAAGTTTTTGTAAAGGCTCCGTTGAGGGTGCAAATATATAAAGAAAGACTTCCCGGTGTGCCTTTGCCACCTAAACCAGTAATTACAAGGTGGGGAACCTGGCTCGAAGCAGTCTTTTTTACTTTGAACACTGCTTATATCAATGACAATTATAAATTAATAGTTACCACAATTACCTTATTAGAAAAACAAGAGATAAATTTATGTGAGTCAGTAAAATTAATAGATAATTTAAAGACGAAAATTAAATCGGCACCTGGAAGTAACGGTCAATTAATTAAAAAAAAAATGAAATATGTTTTCGACAAGAATGAAGGTTTTTCGTTTTTATCTAATGTTGCTAAAGTCTTGAATGGGACATTTTCCGAGGAATTACAAATTATGCCAGATTTATTATCCGCTCTGAAATATGCTCCAATTACATCTGTCGATGTCGAACGTTCGTTTTCAATGTACAAATTAATTTTAAGTGATCGAAGACATAGTTTTAAGACCGAAAATATTGAAAAACATTTAGTTGTTTCTATTAATTATAAAATTTTAAGTGGTTACAATGTTTAATTATTAATTAACAGTTATTTAGTTACTAGTTTATTTATACTAATATTATGATTATGATGTGTAAATATACCTGCCTTAAGTTAATATTACGTTAATTCAATTTGTACAATAAATAATAAGTTATATTCTTTTATTGCCTATATTTTGCCTAAATGTTAACATTCCTGCCTTTTTTAATAAAAATCTTTGCCTATATAGGCGCCATTTTCTTTAATTTTTGTTGCCTATAAATCCGAGCTTTACTAATAATTGTATATTATATAATATATATCTACGAATATAATCTGTACAATTTATAAGACTACGCTGTCAGCTCGTACGCAGAGGGGATATTTATAAATTCGCGAGCGCCAGTAGTGGCAAGTCTGTAAACGTTTACCGGAAATTTGACATAAATGTCAAAGAGATCAATTTAAAATTAAAATTAAAAACATTAATTATAAAAAATATTAGTTGGTCAAAGCTGTGGTATATATTTTTACCTTAAATATGCTTACGTTTTAAATACTGAATTTACGTTTTTTAATGTTCCGTAATATGTAATTATAAAGTAATCTATTAATCTTAGCGCCATCTACACGATAATTGTGAAAGTATCCGAAATAAGAAATTAATATTTCATCAATAGAACGTCAAAATGATTAGCAAAATCTTAAAAAAATCTATTACAATTTAATTACTTTTTAGCGTTGTAAATATTAAGCGATAAAAATTAAATAATAAATTTAAAAATGACCGGTGAAAGTTGAATTAGTTATCCGTCAGGAGCGACACCAGGGAAGCTCAGAGCGTATACAAATCAAAGAAAATACCATTTTATAAATGCAATAAACAATTGATTTGTTTTTATACCAAATTGCAAATAAAATGTGACAACTGTCAGATTTCACTAAAATGTCATGTTAGAATAAATGTTATAATATATGTGTATTATCACGGACTTACCTTTTTTTCTATCATTTGTAACGCACTGAAAAATGCTCATGAAAAGAAGCACTGACACATTTTTTGCATTTATTTCAACATTTGATACACACTTTGTACATTTTCTGTAATTTCTTCACATATTTCTTAAATCGAAATCATTATTTACACTTCTTGGAAGTCATTCAGACCTTGCTAATTTCCACTCCATCCATTAAGGGTTCGTAACAAACTTTGAATTAATACGCCAAAACGAATCGTAATGTTAATTGTTGCATTAAATGTCTCCACCGGTGGTTTTTCTAAGACTACGTTAAAAACACGAATTTTTGAAGTTATACTTCTTTACGCGCGATATGAGGGTGAATTTTTATATGTTAAAACCTATGATCCGGGCGCATGCGCATTATAACTTTGTTCTGATTGGATGTTCAAATGACATGTCAAAAATTATCCAATATGGCAGCTGTAGCACAGCTGTGGTGTGGACGGTTGACGGTTTGGTTATGTAATGTATGGTTGTTGCGTGTTAAAATTTGTGGGAAGAGAAACAACAAAGGTTAGTTAATAGGGATGTCCACAAAAAATTAAAAAGTCATTTCAAACATGTAAAACGATTAAGAAACACCCTAGGAATAATTGTCCAAAATTTCAACAAAATTGAAAGAGCCTTTCTATAAAAAATCTTTATTAGAAATCTAGCATTATTTTAAATTTCAAGAACGCTTCTCTATTGGCCTGACGTCACTAGTTGCATGCCCAAGCGCGCGCTATTCTCATAGTGTTACTGTTTACCTGTTTGACGTTTCAGGTCATTTTATTTTGTTCTCTTCTTGTTTTATCAGGGTTAAAGTGGAGTTTTATAGTGAATTTGTTTAGTTTAAAGTGGATAGACTGTTTGTAAGGACATATTTTGGGTTTTACAAAAATAAACAAATAAAATGGAAGAAGGTTTTCAGAAAGCCGATTCGTATAAACTACCGACTGTAGTGTAGATGTAACAATGGTGTATGATTTATTGGCATCTTGTAAAAACATAAATCTACCACAGCTTTACTGAGTGTATATTCCATATAATTTTCCATGTCTTCTTTAAGCTAAAAAAATAAATGCTTAATACTCCACAAAAAAATAGAGAAAGTTGTATGCATCCATTGTACGCATGCATATTGTATACATACATTGGCTGGTTATTACTTAATCTTGGTATGGTGTATTAAAAATATTTTTATTCTTCTTCATGTGCCTTGTCCGTTGTGGACGTTGGCTATCATCATGACAATTTTAATTTCATTTGAGGCGTTTCTGAATAACTCGATCGAATTTTGTTCAAATCATTGGCGTAAGTTTTTAAGTCATGAGTGTCTTTTCTTCCGGGTCCGCGTTTGCTTTCTATTTTACCTTGGGTTATCAGTTGGAGTATACGATATTTATCATGCCTCATGATATGACCGAAATATTTAAGATTTCGTTTCTTAATTGTAAAAGAGATTTCTTTTTGTTTTCCCATTCGACGCAATACCTGTACGTTGGTGTGGGTCGCCCAGGATATTTTGAGGATACGTGAGTACACCCACATCTCGAATGCCTCTAGCTTTTTCATTAATGTTTCCATTATTGTCCAGATAATAATGCGCCATATAGCAAGACCGGAAATAATAACATTTTAGTAGCCGCATTTTTAGTGGGAGAGATATTATGTGGCAATGGGTGAAAATATTTCTCATGCATGTTGTTAAATGTTGCTATGTCCTTTTCAACTCCAGATCTTATTTCGGTTGTTTCGTATTTCGAGTTGACAACTGTTCCAAGGTAAAAAATATTTTTGAACTTGGGTATTATACATTTTCATTTCAACCAATCTTTTCACTAAATTATTAATGATTTTATTATAATATAAAGTCATACCTACATCCACATGTAGTTATTTCAAGGTTTATTTTACTGTATGTTTACAGTTTAAGGAATACAAATTTGAGGTCCCGAAACTTTTTCATTTACTCTTTAAGGGGGTAGGTGCAAAATCTTGGTCCAATGCTATTTAAATTCATTTATTTTTTTCGAATCCTGAGAAAACTAATAAGTATTTTTGAAAAATGTAAATGCAGAAAGAACAATTACATTATTACCAAGGGCTGAAAGTCTCTGGAAAACTTCTATAATGTTTATTTTATTAAGTTAGTTCTTTAAGTTAGTTATTTTAAGTTCTAGCTGCAACAAACCATTTCTTTTCTGTTTTAAATTAGCTGGAACGGTAATAAAAATCTTGTCAGAACTGTTTTTTGATGTATTTACACACCCAGGAACAAACACCACTTATTTGGCTTTATTTTTAATAATTAAATACGTAAAAAACTGCGCACATTCAAATACACTGAGTAAATAAGTATACAAAACTAGTCGTCGATCAAAGACGTTACGACTGCTGACGTCACAGAGCGTAGCCTCGCTGCAGGGTACCGTTTTTCTAGCCTCCAAGAAAATCAACATTATGAACTCATTTATCTTAAAAAATATACATTTTTAAACAGTCTTATGATTGTTACGTTTTTATATACCTTGTAATCTATTGAATTTAACTACAGTAGAACGTCGATAATCCGGACGTCAAAAATCCGGACCGTCAATAATCCGGATTTGTATCTAGCAAAAATATCTGATTCTTTTAAAATAAATTAAGAACTTCGCTGTGAAAAACGAACCTCTACCGCAGTTCAAAAATATTTTACACATTTTTTTAAAAGCCCAAATAGTGTCTGATGTTTTTACTGTACACATGGTGCTATTATAAATAATTACAGTACAGTGTTTAAACATAAAAAATGTTTTGATTAATTTCACCTCTAGACACTTTACTTTAGAGAAAACATAAAATTTTAAAACGTTTGCTGTACTTTAATGTGTATACTGGCCTTTTTTGAGGTAATTTCGATAATCCGGATAATTTGATAATCCGGATGGGGTCCGGTCCCAATTAATCCGGATTATTGACGTTCTACTGTATATTTAAAAATTAGTGAACATCCCTATTGAAGTTATACTTCTTTAGGCGCGATTTCATTGAGGGTGAAATTTTAGTAATCTGCGCACACAGGCAGTATGGAGTTCGTTACTAAATGTTTTAATTTATGTATTTATCAATCCAGAAAAGGTGTGCAAAGAATATATTAGTGTTTTTAAATATATTTTTCTACAAACGTGTTAAAAATGCAATTTATAGCACTCCATAGGAGCGTTAAAAATGCTACTTTAAAGCACCGGTGCTTTAAAAATTTTAAGGCACTGCAGTTAACAGTGAATTGTCAAATTGTGAAACGTCAAAATATTTATATTTCATTTAGTAACATTAATAGATATTAATAATACCTATTTACGAATGTTTCTGCTAAAATTTAGGAATATATTAATTTTATAATTCATTTAAATATGTAGTAATTTTCTTTACAATTTTTACTTACCAATTTGTTTTGTTTATACCTAATATCGCCGTTGTCCAGCAAGTGTCTGCGTAGATTAGCTGTATGTGTATTTAGCTAAGGACCCGTTAGTACTTGGTTCGATTCCCTCATAAGGAAATTTTTTTTGTTTATTATTAATGGTTATTGACATCTTAGACTATTATTATATGGACTTATAAATGATTAAAAATAATTAAAAATAATTAAAATAATTAATCGGGATGTTGCCCAACTATTTACCGGGTTGCAAATTTATAATAATTGCCTATTTCAAAATGCGCT
This sequence comes from Diabrotica virgifera virgifera, assembly GCF_917563875.1. Lineage (NCBI taxonomy): Eukaryota > Metazoa > Arthropoda > Insecta > Coleoptera > Chrysomelidae > Diabrotica > Diabrotica virgifera. Next base: position 221,776,199 of record NC_065446.1, read on the forward strand.
TTTGAAATGAATTTTTCTTATGCACAAATGCAATTTCAGATTTCTTATTCATTACAATAGTTCTCAAAATTTCCTGACATTCTCACGAATCCAACGCACCAAACTGCATTAAAATCCGTCTTACTGCGCCAAAAATCGAGAGTAAGGCCTTTTTTTGTGCTTCAATGCCTCGACTAATTCGGCCAGAGATCGAGAGGTCGTGAGTTCGAATCCAGTGCAATCCTATAATTTTTTATTTTTTTGAAATCGGTAAGCACAAAATTAGTTTGGTGTTTAAAAAAAAATTAAAACAAACTGTTTAAATTATATTTATTTTTAAGAAATGATATAATAGAAATATAACTTCTTACGTGCGTACAAAGTAGGTACACACACATTCTTTTTTTAATTCGAGTATTGGTTGAAGTTTTGTTTCGTATCGTATTTAAATTTTACACGAATAAGCACCTCTTATTTATAAACAAAGATATGAGCGTTCAAAATCGTCGCTGTTTATGATTTTTATTAACATGATGTACTAACATGAAAAGTAGTCGGAATCGGCAAAAAATTTGAAACTTTAATTTTACTTATGAAGCGTAACGTAAAAAATTACCTTAAAAAGTGAAATTATGTACAGTTCATATAATTAGCTACAATCTGTAAGAGTTTCAATTTTCTACATTGTAAAAAATAAGAGAATTTAAGCATTTTCCATTAAAATCGTTTTTTTTTTTAATTAAAAAATTAATAAACATAAAAAAAATACTGAATATTCATGTATTCCCACCGCGAATGCATATGTCTGCAAATTTTCATTCATTGCATTGAAGAAAAGGCAGTCAAATTAACGTCTAAATATTTGACCCAATCGATTGAACTAAAGAAAAGCGTTTAATAACTGAAATGACCTAAATACCAGCAACTAAATCCATTATGAGACATTATGACTGTATTATAATGATACTTTTTGTTAGCATTTTTATGACAATAGAACTAGTCAAATATACAATAATTGAAGTTAAAAAGTTTTACTAGGTTAACAAATTATATAATTATCTGAAAAACATGGTATTGGATGTAGGTATGATTTATTTATATTTTTTGTCCTTATTTTCCGTATTAGAAATAATATGTAACGAGAATTTTTTGATCAAAAATTTCAATAGGATTAATAGTTTTTATCTCCTTTTTCATTTTAGATTTATGGCATCAATATATTATTTTTAGGATCAAAAAGCCTGGCCAGTTGATTGCTTAAATCAGTGCCAATAAAACTCAAATACACACACAGATCAAAAAGCATCAAAAAGGTTAAAATAAGCGCTTTAAAACTATAGATTTTCGTATATAATGTCACAAGAAAGAAAATTTTGCCGGCAATATTTTCGACTGGTATGAAAGTTTGTTGCCTTGCAATTTTCGTGAATTAAATTTTGACTTAAATCACGAGACGTCAGTCGAGTGATTTTGTCAAAATTTCATAAGCGAAAATTAAAATTACAAAAAGGCAACGAACTTGAATGAAAACAGGAGAAAATTTTGCCGGAAATAATTTTCTCTCGAATGATATTCGACAAGACTATTTCACGAGAAAATTAATGCACCATATCAACGAAATATAATCTTTATTTCTTTATTCATTTATTTATCTTTATTTATTATCTGTCATAATTTTGTCGCTGAGATTTCACGTCACTAAGGAGTTTTGTCAGTAGGAAACGAAGCATTGCTATGCCGTTTTATCAGTTAAAAACAGTCTAGTGAAATAGTCGCTGGAATAAAGTACGAAATATCCACAAAAAAGGAAAATTTTTTAAAAAGATGGAAATAATAACAAAGTTAATTTTATTTAAAAATGTCATGGAGTAAACAGAATCATAAAGTAGAATAAAGTTATACAAAGATCAAACTTAATTTTTGTAAATACTCACGACGACCAAATGTTGGTTTATATGTTCTATGGTAAAAATCTATCTAGGGCAGTCAATAAGGATATCTGGCTCCGAATTCCATCCTACTACATCGATTTACTTGATATTTTCACAATAAGTAGGGAATAGCTCAAGAAACAAAGTCTACCCTATGCCGATGTGCCCTTTTATCTTGAGGGTGGTTCCTACTCCTTCTCGGGGGTGGAAAATATTTTGTAAAATTAGTCACGGAAGTGCCTAGAGAACCTAATTCTAAGCAAAAACTGTTCAATAATTTATTTTTGAAAACTCAACACTTTTTGAGTTATGCGTGGTTGAAAATTAGCCATTTTCATTTAAAAATGACACTTTTGCGGACGGTTTTTTGGGAATACCTTAACCTTTAACTACCCGCGCATCAAGTTATAACATAACTACACGCGTGGTGTACTTTGTACGCCACAAGAAAATACACTTAAAAACAGCGGATTTGTTTAATTTTTTTTTGAAAAAATACACTTAGTTGTTTGTTATAAATCTTATTCGGCATCAGTGAATACTTGGAGTTCCTTTTCAGTAAGCCAATTGGGATTTATAACTGGAATCATGGAATAACTGGATTCCATGATAAATAAAATTACTAATAAAAATTTTTTTTAAATGTGATTTTTTACAGGAGAAAAAGTATTGTTTAAAAAGAAAAATATATTTTTTGCCATAATGACTAAAAAACAATTAAAATATGTACTTATATCACGACTTATAGTAATATAATCCTGGGGTATATTGTCCACCACCGGAAACAACAAATAATAAAATGTAAATTACGATCTTTCCAGAACGCCGATTATAACGAAACTAAAACCAAATTGTAAAGCACATTCCAGTGATAGGTTAGAAAAATAAGCAAGGTCAAAAATTAAATTTTTAAATATATTTCCAGTAGAATTCTTATATCTGGCGTACAAAGTACGCCAGAGCGTGTAGTTAAAGGTTAAAAACGTATGTTGGTACCTCACAAAATGTTGGTGATGCCTCCGGGAAAATATGACAGGACTATGAAACAAAATCAACTCTTCAATTTTTCCACAGAATTTTTTAAAATTAGGAGAAAATACAACGCTTCCTTTCACCCCTGTACAATGACATGCAAGCAAATTTTTTTGTTACCGGAATAATACCAAACAATATGAATACATGTATCTACAAACTAGTGTAAGAATCTTGAAAATCGGAGCACAAATAATAAAGTTATAAATTGTCAAACTTAATCAAATATTTTGGGTGGCGGAATTTTGTGCCGGTGAGTGTAGCTTCAATAATATCATTTTGTATATCACTTGAAACTCTCGAAAAAACAGATGTTTCTAGATGTCGACAAAATTTTTGATCTTTTTTGGCAATTAATGTTAACAATTCCCTGGATTGTCAGAGTCGTCGCACTCAAAATGACCAAGAAACGCTAGTTCTTGTTTGGCCCAAAAATATACAGTATCTATAATTATTGTCCTAAGGATATACCTATCTATTTTTTTAACAAACTCATTATGTTTAGAAATATTTGCTTTAAAAGCTTGGTTAAGAGAACTTTTGATTTTTGTTTTGCCAAACTGAATCAAATTGGGTATACCTCTTACATGTAGGTAACGGAAAAATTTCATGTTTCCTTTTTAAAAATCTAATACTATTTAAATCGTTGAACCTGGTCCACCAATTTTTCTGTAGAAACCAGAAGACATGGCCAACAATACAGTATATTTTTCTTGCAACCATAATAAAACCAAGGCTTTTCACTGTACCAACTAAATTTAAAATATGGAACTACTTTTGTTGATTCCTTTTTTAAATTGTTTAAAATAGGTCTTTCAATTTTAATCTCATTTTTTTTCTTCAAAATTATACAAGGAGATATACTTTTCAAGTAGTTGATCGATTAAGAAGCGACACTCATCCATGGTTAACTGCACGCACACTTTTTATAGGTACTGTCACCAATAGGTACTATTACCACATAATATAATAATATATTTCTATTGGTAAATAGAATTATTCATCGTCATAAAATATTTATTTGCAAGATTTTTAACTATTACCAATGGTAACAGTGGTTACATGGATGCTTCGCCAGTGCTTCAAAGTTCTCTAACTTTTTTATGTGCCCATTTGTACTAAGGTAAGTTAGGTTGAATCGAACCATTTTTGGTTACAGAATATGTGTTGTAATTTTTACGACCTGAATTTTTATTACACCCTGTATATTAGCACATCAGTTAAGGTATTATCGAATTTTTTCTTTGGTAATTTCATTGCTCTTCAATTACCCGCCGTTATCAATTTAAAACACTTGAATTTCACAGTGTTCATGGCTCCCTACTAAAAGGGCGGGTTGAGAGTCTCAAGCGTTCCCAATGACAATGAAGGTCGACATAACTCCCCCGAAGTATACTAGAATAGAATTTATCCCAGACAGTGACGGATCTACCCGAAGGGTTCGCGTATTAATCTGTAAAGGACTGTTGTGTTTTAGTCAAAATGAATGAGAAGATAAGAAGGGGATAAAATATGTAAATAATTAAATGAACCTTTACTGTCGTATGTATGTTATCTTTGCGGGTCGAAAAGGACTGTTTTTGGGTCGGGAGAGGGTTTGATGATATTGCGATGGTGGTTTTGTTTTGAGATTATTTGATGTTACATTGACAAGCTACTAACCACGATACGAATGAACACGATATTTTATTGTCCGAAAATTATTTAATTGGAATATATTGAGTTTTTTCGTGTATTTCATTTAAATTTTTATTTTCATTTGTATTTTCATTATAAGGTAGTTGATGGAAAAATACATGAATAAAGGAACCAACGCTCATATAGTATTCACTGATCTTGAGAAAGAATATGATGGAGTTCAAAATAAAGCTATGAGAATTGTCCTTGGATGTAGCAAGTATACCTCTAAACTTTATGCTGGAAACATTAAATTTTTTAGATGTTAATCAGCTTATTACTGAGTCATGTTTGATGTTAATATTTAAAATTATTAACAAGCAAGCTCCTCAATACTTCAATAATTATGTCATTAAAAGATCACTTTTGTTAGGTCAGTATAATTTAAGATTTGATAATTATCATATTGAAAGGTTCAATACAAGTGCCATGGAAAAAACTCTTTTTGTTGAAGGACTAAGAATATTTAAGTCTACCATCTAGCATAAAAGATTCACCAAATGTTAAAGTCTTCAAAAGTGGGTTAAAAAAATTGTATTTTAAGAATTAGTTGATCTTTCGTTTTTAAGTTATATTTATTTATTTAAATATATGTAAATGTTTATTTGTAATGTAATAGCTAAAAAGCTAAATAAATCCTATCCAGATTTAGCCATACGGCTCACACTCCCTCTAAGGGGAAAATTGACTCATCCCAGATACCTACGGTATCAAAAGGATTGAGCTCTGGTGGGACTCTTTCCGTGTTATCGAGCCCTAGGTGACTTGGTATGCAGGTGTATCTCCCAAAAACTTTCGTACACATCTGGCCGTTGCGAGTAGTACAGCTTTCTGCATGGTCTTGTAAAGATGTTCATTTAATGTTCAATAAATCCTATTATTATTATTATTATTATTAGTTCCTCGAGAGATTCTGTGGTGGGCTCTCAATAAGAAATGAATCCCTGGTGGATAAATAAAGATTGTGGGATATATATGTATGAGGGAATAACGACTAGTGTTAGGACAGGTGTGGGAGAGACTGATAATATCATGTGAATTTAGGATTGCACCAAGACACGGTGCTTGGTCCTTATTTATTATCATTAATTTTTGACCATATAACAGCGAAACTATAGAGTAACCTTCCATGGTGCTTAATGTATGCTGATAATGTAGTGTAGGAAATAGTAAAAGAGACTTAGAAGAAAAACTGGAACAGTGAAGACAAGCTCTGGAGGAAAAAGGTTTAAAACTTGTTAGGTATGACAAAAACAGATTATTTGGAATGTTAAAGATGAAGTTACTACAAATCAAATGGTACTTTTGGGTGGTGAAATGATTGTGAAAAGCAATAGTTTTAAGTACCTAAGATCGGTATTACAGAGTAATGAAGAAATATATGGCGATACATGCAGTAGAATATTAGGGTTGGATGGATGAAGTGGAAGGCAACGAGTGGTGTACTGCGTAAAAAAAATTCCAATTTAGCTGAAGAGAAAATTCTATAAAACAGTTATAAGATTATGATGTACAGAACTGAATGTTGGGCAGTAAAAAAACAAGAGGAACAACGAATTCATGTGGAGGAAATGAAACGGATGAGTGGAGTAACAAAAAAGAATAAAACTAAAAATGAATAGATTATAATTCTAGGTGTGGCATCAATTAATTGATGCCAAAATGGGAGAGCATAGGTAAAGATGGTTTGGTCATGTTCAACGTCGAGACATTAATCACCCAATACGAAGAATAGCTGAAGTGCAGATTCCTGTAAGGACTAGGAGAGGAAGGCTAAAAGATCTGGGGGAGACGATTAGGTAGGACATGTTGGTAAAGGGGATTAATATTGATATGAATCAATATTAGATTGTATGGAGAAATGCAATTAGGGCAGCCGATCCGAGTCATTTTTGATATTTCGAATTTTCTAAACGTGTTGTCCGATTTAAGTTGTTTTTTACAACGTTATAGCCTAATTCATTCAAAATATCGCTGTATAATATTGTTGCTAGGCAGTCAAACTGTCATTGTATACCAGGTGTACGAATCAAACTGTGTTTTTCTCTCAAAGTTCGCATCACCCTGTGGATTATTCTAGCATTTAAAAAATACTTAAATTAAAACCCAACTATAGCCTCAGAATTTCTTAATATTTTGTCTTTCATTTATTTCGCTTATGTTCGATAATAAAAAAGTTAGGTACTTTAACAACTGGCCATGTTCGTCATCAGTAGAGAGTGTTTCTAAATAAGTGCGACAAACTTTAAGGGGTAATTTTACATGAGAAAATAATTAATGACAATTTGCTTTATCATGTCCGCAAACGCTTTGTTTCCGAGATACGGGATGTTCAATGTTTTTTACAAACTGACGATTTATTTATTGTTTTAAAACCAGTTGAGATATGCAAATAAAATTTGGTGGGTTTTAAGTCGTAGTTATTGCACATTTTTTGACATACCATTAAGAATTTAATATTCACCATTGGCCGCAAACGGGTATTATGACCGATATTATTACCCGTACGCACGCCAATGGTGTTTTTCATATATCGAAAACTCGTAGAGATTTTTTATTAAAAATAGAATGTGAAATTTTTATGGCAGCAGCATCTTAAAAAAAATTAAATTGAAATTTGTGCATCCCATAAAAATTTTATGGGGTTTTGTTCCCTTAAACCCCCCCAAACGTTTGTGTACGTTCTAATTAAATTATTATTGTGGCACCATTAGTTAAACACAATGTTTTTAAAACTTTTTGCCTTATTACTTTTTTGATAAGCCAGTGTTTATCGAGATATTTTGAATATTATTTGCCGAATACACCACATAGTTATATATGGTTAAGTATGATTGTAGACACCTGCTAATAATCTGAAAATATATTTATAACTTACATTTTTATGTATATTTTGAAAAAGAAGCCACATCTCGATAAATGGTGACTTATCAAAAAAAGACTAAGAGGTAAAAGAGTTTTAAAAACACTGTTTAACTAATGGTACCCCAACAATAGTTTAATAGGAACGTACACAAACATTTGTGGGCATTAAAGGTACGAAACCCCCATAAAAATTTTATTTAAATATATTAAAAAAGAAGCTGCATCTCGATAAAAACTGGCTTATCGAAAAAAGACTAAGAGGCAAAAAAGTTTTAAAAACGTTTTGTTTAACTAATGGTACCACAATAATGAATTAATTAGAAGGTACACAAAAGTTTGGGGGAGGGGGGCTTTAAGGAAACAAAACCTCCATAAAATTTTATGGTGTGGACACATTTTCTATAATTTTACTAAATTTCTTTACAAACTGACGATTTATTTATTGTTTGAAAACCAGTTGAGATATGCAAATACAATTTTTTGGGTTTTAAGTCGTAGTTATTGCACATTTTTGACATACCATTAAGAATTTAATATTCACCATTGGCGCGCAAACGGGTATTATGACCGATATTATTACCCGTACGCACGCCAATGGTGAATATACAATTTTTGATTGTATGTTAAAAAATGTACAATAACTACGTCTTAAAACCCACCAAATTTCATTTGCATATCTTAATTGGTTTTAAAGCAATAAATAAATCGTCAGTTTGTAAAAAAATTGAACATCCCGTCTCGGAAACGAAGCGTTTGCGGACATATGATTATAACGCAAATTGTCATTATTTTCTTAAGTAAAATTACCCCTTAAAGTTTGTCGCACTTATTTAGAAAACACCCTGTATTGATGACGAACATGGCCAGTTGTCAAAGTACCCAATTTTTTTATTATCCAACATAAGCGAATGAATCGAAAGACAACATGTTAAGAAAACCTGAGGCTATGGTTGGGTTTTAATTTCAGTATTTTACAAATAATAGAATAATCCACAGGGTGAAGCGAACTTTGAGAAAAAAGCACAATTTGATTCGTTCACCCGGTATACAATGACAGTTTGACTGTCTAGCAACAATATTATTACAGCGATATTGTCAATGAATAAGGCTATAACGTGATAAAAAATCGCTTAACCCTCCGTTAGTCGCTATCGGTGTCACACACCGACGACAGAATTATTCATTCGGGATTTACAAAATAACTCTTTTTTCTATCGCCACTTTCTGTACCTCTTCCTATCAACTAACCTCGTGTTAGTGTACATTCTTACCTACTTGGGTACAGTTGTGCGAGTTTTATAGCTATTTTCGGTGCAAGACTCCGTAGCGACTAACGGTGTGGTTATTACTTTATTGGCATAACTTGCAGTTCAGGTAAAGATTTAGCATCTTATTATTGCATTTTATCGGTAAGTTTTGGTCAAATCCTATTTATAGATATCCTTTGAAGCCGAACAAAAACGTTTGTTGGATTTATGGGAAATGGTTCCTAGCGAATATTTTTATATTACAGATAACAATATGTATATTGTTATACTAGGGTTTTTCATTTTATATCTGTTGTTTTTCAATCAAACATTTTCAAAAACATTTTTCAGTCATTCCTATACACAATATAAAATATTTGTATGAATTTTATAGCAATAACTATTTTTTTTTTAATTGTCGGTCTCTGACACCGTAGCGACTCTTGATGCTCCGTTTATCCTAGCGACTAACGTAGGGTTAAATCGGACAACAGGTTTAGGATATTCGAAACATCAAAAATGATCAAATTTTTATTTAATCGATGTTTTTGCACCGCAGTGTATAGTATGTTATATGTATTTAACACAATATAACTTGAAAAACAAATACAATACTAATTTATAAATTCCAATTAACACAAACAAAATGCGCTACTGTGACTGTCACTAAAATAAATGATAAGCGTCAAAATTTTTAGTAAACAAGATATAAACGTAAAAAAGTATACTGACATTGTTACAGTTAAAATTCCTCTAAAAATTTTCCGAAGTTAATTAGTGATATGAATTACAATTATTATTGTATTAAATAAACAAGTTTATGTAATTTTATTTGCAGTTTATATACGATTAATATTAAAAGTTGCATGCAACTTGAATCCAACTTCAGCCTGTGAGTAATGAACTATTACTCACGGGTACAGTAATGGGTGCTATTATCTAGTAAAAAATAGCGAATAATGAGAATGTTATTAAACGGTCGTAGAAAAAAGAGCTTTAGGCGTTCTAGGCCTTTGCGAAACCCAAATTGTGTATCATTAAAGTCTATATCCTTTTTAGGATATATTCGGTTATGTACGACTTTCAGTAGCAACATTAAGCTGTCATACATAGCTTAATTTATGACATTAAGCTAATGGTGAGGTAATGGCTGCATTCTCTTTTTTTGCGTTTTTCTTTTTGAAGAGAGAGGGGAATGACATGGTTGCAACTTACAACAACTCTTTAAAACATTAGCTATGATAATTGCCAAACTACGTCCCAAAATACTTAATGAAAAGGATCAACTTCACATGCTTCCTCTTCTTTTTTAAAAAGTATGTAACGTTACAATGTTCCATCTCCTTTCTATAATTTGTCCTATTGTTTTTTTTTGTGTTTTACATCTGATATATAGATTTTCTAAGATGAATTAGTTTTCAATCCTAATAGCAATATTAATAATATTTAAAAATATTAAAATATTAATAAAAGATTTTTAAATTGAAAATTTATTGGTCCATTTTCTTGGCAATACCTCCAAGGTTTCTAAAATTTGCAAGCCATATGGATGCTGAAGCGAAGAAGACAAGAATGAATTCAAAAAACTTACAATTCACGACCCCGTCTGTTCAGCTGGTAAATTCCAACAGAAAATGGACCTAGTTACTCAAAGAAGTAACGACCAATAAAAATAAAATAAAAATTACATTTTTATTCAGTTGCATTGCGAAGGCAAAACAATCTTATTTTTCACTTAGAATACGGCGAGCAGTGCCAGCACTCTGAATCGACGATTTTCGACTCTTGTTGGAGTCTCATCGGAGAGAACGTAGGCCTGCTGCTCCATACTCTAAGTGACCAATACTGAGAGTTTATCTACCAATTGAAAGATGAAACTGCGCTCCATATTCCAAGTGAAAAATAAGATTGTTTTGCCTTCGCATTGCAACTGAATAAAAATGGAATTTTTATTTTTTTTTTATTTAGAAAGTATAGCCGCATCCATCTTAATGGTGATTAGCGGCGGCTACAGAATACAAGGGTAAATTCTGTAAAATGGAATTTTTATTTTATTTTGATTGGTCGTTACTTCTTTGAGTAACTAGGTCCATTTTCTGTTGGAATTTACCAGCTGAATAGACGGGGTCGTGAATTGTAAGTTTTGTGAATTCCCTCTTTTCTTTTTCGCTTCAGCATCCATCTGGCTTGCAAATTTTAGAAGCCTTGGAGGTATTACCAAGAAAATGGACCAATAAGTTTTCAATTTAAAAATCTTTTAGTAATATTTTAATATTTTTAAATATTATTAATATTGCTATTAGGATTGAAAACTACTTCATCTTTCAATTGTCAGATGACGCTAGTCACCTAGTCCATTCACGTCAGTTGCGGTGTGGGGGATAAACTCTCAGTATTGGTCACTTAGAGTATGGAGCAGCAGGCCTACGTTCTCTCCGATGAGACTCCAACAAGAGTCGAAAATCGTCGCTTCAGAGTGCTGGCACTGCGCTCCGTATTCTAAGTGAAAAATAAGATTGTTTTGCCTTCGCACTGCAACTGAATAAAAATGGAATTTTTATTTTTTTTTTCATTTAGAAAGTATAGCCGCATCCACCTTAATGGTGATTAGCGGCGGCTACAGAATACAAAGGTAAATTCTGTAAAATGGAATTTTTATTTTATTTTGATTGGTCGTTACTTCTTTGAATAACTAGGTCCATTTTCTGTTGGAATTTACCAGCTGAATAGACGGGGTCGTGAATTGTAAGTTTTGTGAATTCCCTCTTTTCTTCTTCGCTTCAGCATCCATCTGGCTTGCAAATTTTAGAAGCCTTGGAGGTATTACCAAGAAAATGGACCAATAAGTTTTCAATTTAAAAATCTTTTAGTAATATTTTAATATTTTTAAATATTATTAATATTGCTATTAGGATTGAAAACTACTTCATCTTTCAATTGTCAGATGACGCTAGTCACCTAGTCCATTCACGTCAGTTGCGGTGTGGGGGATAAACTCTCGGTGTTGGTCAATTGGAGTATGGAGTAGCAGGCCTACGTTCTCTCCGATGAGACTCCAACAAGAGTCGAAAATCGTCGATTCAGAGTGCTGGCACTGCGCTCCGTATATTGTTTTGCCTTCGCACTGCAACTGAATAAAAATGGAATTTTTATTTTATTTGGATTTTCTCTTCATTTTGTTTCTTTGACATTTGAGTTAATTTTCGGTCCAAGCCTTTTCGTTTTAGTTTACACTTCATTCTGCAGTCTTTGTAGTGTTTCCTTTCATATTAAGTTCCCATTCGCTATTTAAAAATTAAGTTCAGCACTTCAATTATTCTAGCTCCTGTCCTATTCCTTTAACGTACTTCAAATAATAATTTTCTAAAATCCGAACTATTTATTGTAATTAGCGACTATTAAATAAATTCGTCAGTACTAGTTTTTCTCCAATACGTTAACCACTTAAAAATGAGTGTCTTCATATAATTTGTTCTCTTTTGAATACAACTTGAAACAAGTAAAACCGATGAAATAATATCTACAACAAGAAGTTTTTCCCAACATATTTGGGGTGAGTATTTTCTTAATTATAATTTACCTTATGCTTTTCGGCTAATATTTTAGTGAGATATCCTTAGCAATGCTTGAATTTTATTTACTTATTATTATCTTTATTTTTTTACGCTTATTGCTATCATTAATTTATATTTAGTTTTTAATCACAATTTTTATCTTTGTGTATCTTCGTTGGTCAAGGAAATTATGTTCAGTGGTATTAGTTGCGACCGTTTGACTTTAGTAGGACCGTCTACTTATACGCGAACTGGGTCTCTTTGCCAAACGTGGATCCCTTGTGCTCGTATACCCATAGTAATACGCACTTTTTGTCTCAGTCTCTGGGGAGAGCCTATTCCCATGCTATATGCAACAAGAACAATCTAGCCGCCGTTCCGCACTGGTGCCGACACAACAGCAGTAAGGGCCTGCATCCGAATACCTCCAGTCAACAGAGGCTACGTGGAGCCGAAGTCCCTCCAAGACCTGAGGACGGCAACGGAGATCCCTGGACGGACGCAAAAGATAAGTAGCCCTCTTGCAGTCAAGTGTTAGCAAAGTGCTACTGAAAAATTAGTTTCCTTGACAACAAATTTCTTTGTTAATAATCATCAATTTCCTTTCTTCTGTATGTTAAAATACCAATAATGCGTATATTATATGATTGTTTTACCTAGATCAATAAATTATTATGTGAAGTTATTTCTGAATATTATTGGTTAACCTCCCTTAGATCGTTGGAAAAATGACTTAGTGTTGCACAGCACAGGACCTACGCCACGCTGAGCTAGCCAATAACCTTTGTAAGGGTTACACTTACAATCTGTTACTGTACTATTCAAAATTTACCGATCAACCAACCCAGACGCCCAGAAAAAGATTATCTAGCACAATACGTTAGGGTGGCAAAATGCAACCCTTATTAATAGCGTTAGGCGCCAAGTGTAACCCTTATAAAGGTTATTGGCTAACTCAGCCTGGCGTAGGTCTTGTGCTGTGCAACAATAAATCACTTTTTCAAGGATCTAAGGGAGGTTAATCAATAAAATTGAGAAATATCTTCACTTCGTCCCTACCTTTTCCAACTATCGAATGTGAAAAATCGGGTTTTTCAGATTCGATACCTTGCCCTCGCATTATATGTGATACATCTTGTGGCAAGATCTCGTTATTTTAGCTTGATTAGGGGCGCGGGAAATATGCTGTTTAAACCATCGAATATGAACATTTTTCATTTGGTTGACTGCAAACTGACGAAAATGGTTATATTCGATATTTTGTTTTGTATAAATATAACTAAAGGTATGTTTGTAAAACGCTAAATGTCGAGTGTGTGAATTTATTCAACTTATTCAATTATAATCTGTAAACTGTCGAAAATGCTAAACTGCTTAGAAGAATAAAATGCACGTGTTTACAATTAATTAGAATTTTGTTTCAGTGACGCTTCCAAGAAATTCTTGTGAGGCAGTTTACGATTTCATTTCAACAGATTTTCATTATTTGATTATACAGTTATTAGCTATTATACATTCGCTACTTTGAATCATCGGACCGAAACAAATCTTTGATTAATATTAAAAGAAAAGTAACGAATGTGATTTTTTGGAAAGAAAAAAATGCTAAGCAGTTCAAATTTGTTATCAATATAACAAAGATTAAACATTACATACAAAAAATATAAAATTTTTCCCATTTGTCAATGTGCTGATTTAGAAGTCTCTAAAATAAGAGTTATTTTGCTCTCCTGAAAAGTACCACTTTTCACATTCGATAGTTGGAAATGGCAGGGACGACTTATTCATTTATTAATCCAGGTAAAACAATCATATACGCCTTACAGCTATTTTAACATACAGAAGAAAGGAATTTGATGATTATTAACAAATAAATTTTTTGTCAAGGAAACTAATTTTTCAGTAGCATTTTGCTAACGCTTTACTGCAAGAAGGCTACTTACACCGAAAGAACAATTTCTTTTCTAATAAAACACCGATTTCTTTGAGCAATATTTCTTAAAAGTTAACATATCCTATTAACTTAAACATACCGGTTCACATATGAAGAAACGAGTTTTTTAAACACAACTCAATAATTTCTTACAGATAATTTCTTCAATACTAAGAAATGCATTAATGGTTACATTTAATTTTCTTATCCTAAAGTTTTTATTTCTTAAATTGAAAACTACAAATATTTTGTAGTATAAGAAATGTAATGTTAAGTTAATCCATATTTATATTTGTGAACAAGGAATTTTCTTCCAGCCAAATAAATATTTTAAACCACAAGAAATAATTCTTCAGACATACCCTCTGTAGTAACTGTGGTCATAAAATAAAAACTTTGTCATTAATGCCGAAATGTTACTTGCAAAGAGATTTTCTTCCACAAAAGAATTGCGCAGATTAACTATTTATGATTTAGTCGTCAGTGTTTGTCAAGATGGCGTGATATGTTTATGTTCATATAGATGGATTTTTGATTTATTGGTGTTCTTTAAAAATTAACGGATATTTTGAAGGTACGTACATATATAGGTATTAATTAAAAGTAAATTGAGTAATTTAAGATGTAATAATAATATTTTTGCATATCCGAATGGTTAAAAAAGAAACATAATAGTATCTTTATATGCTTTTTAGGTATAATGATGGACGACTCTGAAATAAAGGAGCTTATTATTCTAACTTGGAAATATGCCACAATTTAAAACTGGGACAGAATGATATAATATGTAGCTTCATAACAATATTAAGAAATGAGTTATTAACCAACTGCGGGGCCTTCCAAAAATGGTAGAACTTCATACATGTAAGTACCTTTTTAAAAATGTGTATACTTATGTATCAACTATAATAGGTTTCTTGAATGTATCGTCTTCTATAAAAATATACAATACAACGCTATATTAAACATGGCGGGTGCAACGCTGAGGATGTTTTCTGTTAATTTATTTGAGATAAAGAAATCAGTTAGTCTAAAAAAATATAGGTTAATGGTTAAGAAATGTTATTGCCGAAAACCGTGAATTAGTTAATATGTATTAAATGACTTAGATGTAAACTAATAATACTTTCCCGTAATAAAATTTCTTAATGATTAGGTATGCTGTCTCTTTTGGATTATAAAAATTAAGAAAATTACATATTATTATGTCTGCTTCAATCTTTTACATTGTTTGTATTTTCCCTCTTGTTTTAGCTAAACAATGTTTATTGTGTGACTTAATATTATACAGATAAATAATTAATACTTCATTAACAAAAAGAAAGAAATAAACAAAGATGTGTAGGTAAAATAATGCCATGTTTGAACTAAATATGATTGATTATTATTAGTATTAATAGTTCTTATTTAAGCCCGTTTATTTGTTTTTTTTATTTCCTAAATTTGTTAAAATAATTATCTATGTCTTTATAAAAAAAAATTATTAAAGTAAGTTTACTCTTTCTACATAACGATTTTGTTTTAGTGAATTGCTGATATACAAAGTGCTATTAACAAAAGAAGGAAAATTTGAGGAAGTTGGATTTGCCTCCCCATCCTTTTATTGTTGTGTAGAAGCCAGGGGTTTAAGAGTGGAGAAAATATTTGTATGTAATAATAACGTTTTATATCTTGTTTTATTAATAAATAATGATTTTACCTTAACACAATGATTTATTTTGCCGTATGTAATATCACTTTATTTTCAAGAAATATTAACTTAACTCTAAATATACGTTTATCTCTGCGAAATATATTTCTTAACATTAAATACATTAATTATTAATAGTAAAATAATAATATTCCTTACTAAGAAATATTATTGCTCAGAAAGAATAGTTTTGTTATGTGTAGAAAATATATTTTTATGACTAATAAAATTAATTAACATCAAGTGTAATTTCTTTCTGATAAATGGGTTTGAAGTTTGCCAGAAAGTGATAGTTCAATCATGTTTAAGATATATTTCTTTGGCTATAGTAGAATTTATTTGAAATATTTTAGATAATTATATCTTACATACAAAGATATATTTCTTAGGCAATATGACAAGTCGATCTTTCTTAAATATTAATAAACTTTCTTTATGTCAAGACTTTTTTTCTCTCGGTGTATCTTTTGCGTCCGTCGAGGGATCTCCGTTTCCGTCCTCAGGCCTTGGAGGAACTTCGGCTCCACGTATCCTCTGTTGACTGGAGGTGTTCGGATGCAGGCTCTTACTGCAGTTGTGTTGGTACCGGTGTGGAACGGCGGCTATATTTTTCTTGTTGCATATAGCATGGGACTAGGCTCTCCACAGAGACTGAGAAAAAAAGTGCGTATTACTATGGGTATACGAGCACATGAGATCCACGTTTTTTAAGTAGACCCAGTTCGCGTATAAGCAAACCGTCCTACTAAAATCAAACGGTCGCAACTAATACCACCGAACATACATTCCTTGCCCAACGAAGATACACAAAGGTAAAAATTGTAATTGAAAACTAAATAAAAATTAATAATACCAATAAGCGTAAAAAAATAAAGATAATAATAAATAAAAAAAACTCAAGCATTGCTAAGGATCGCAAGGACTTAAATATTAGCCGAAAAGTATAAGGTAAATTATAATTAAGAAAATACTCACCCCAAATAAGTTGCGGAAAATCTTGTATAGTTAAGTTGTATTCAAAAAGACACTCAATTTTAAGTGGTTAACGTATTGGAGAAAAACTAGTACTGACGAATTTATTTGATGGTCGCTAATTACAATAAATATTTCGGTCGATCAGATTAGCCAAGCGGACTGAGGCGCACGATTGACAAATCTATAGTGGATATGCGGTCGAGGCGATCGAGGTTCGTGCCCCAGCCCGGTGAATAGAAAAATAAAAAGGCTGACGTCGTAGTCTAAAATTCTAAAAAGAATCTACGACTTGGTCTGGAATCAGCTGGTGTCTGATCGGCCTATGGAGGAGCAGTACGGCAAGGGATAAGGGCTTGCGGCTCGGTGACACTCCTCCATAGATCCCTACCGGAAGGGCGTTGACGCCTAAAAAACGGTATATATGTATGTAATTTCGGGTTTTAGAAAATTATTATTTGAAGTACGCTAAAGGAATAGGACAGGAGCTAGAACAATTGAAGTGCTGAACTTAATTTTTGAATAGCGAATGGGAACTTAATATGAAAGTAAAGACTGTAAAGACAACAGAATGAAGTGTAAACTAAAACGAAAAGGCTTGGAACGCAAATTAACTCAAACGTCAAAGAAATAAAATGAATATAAAATCTATATATCGGATGTAAAACACAAAAGAAGACAATAGGATAAATTATAGAAAGGAGATGGAACATTGTAACGTTACAAGTACACAATCGGTTCTTTAGCAACTTTGTATATTCTACTCTCCCATATAAATTTCTTATTTTTCAACAAAAACATAACTGTATAATTGTAAATTTTGGTAAAAAAATCAGTATTGATCTCTTATATAATTTAAAAAACGGGCAACGGATCCTCCAAAAATATAACTGAAGGCCACTGTTAACAAATAATCCTAAAAAGTATCCATTAAACGGTTATATAGCATTAAATTAACGTTAGCCATCCCAGTCACAATCATTTGCTGCAGAACATAATTGGATGCTTTAGGTAATGAAGCTCTCTTTATTCGATTTTTTTATCATTATATATATCTCTCTCTCTCTTTTAAATTCGGTTGTTTGTTAAATATAATATATTGACCATATTTTTTGTATAATTTATTTATTTTGTGACTCATCATGTTTGTTTTCCACCTACCTCTACCGAAAGTATATTTTTTCGGACCTGATTGTAGGGAGCAAAGTTGTACTTTTCCTCCCTAGGGAGGAAAAGTAAAAGTGACGTCATGGTATTTCATTCATGAAATATAACTTATTGACGCCCTGTACAATATCTATTTTCTATTACGTAAGTATCTATATATTTTAACGTTTATTTATAAAACACCCTGTATTTTGCAGAATGGTAAAAAACAGTAAATTGTTAATTTGATTTAACAATGTTGACATTAATAATTTGACTTATATTTGACAGTTGACAGATATGTTGTACCTACTTGTTAGTTTTAGTTTTAATAAATTTTGTTGGTTAGTTACATAAATAAATTAAGTAAAAATGAAAAATAACTTGTTATTTGAGGAAGGTGGAAAAACCATATGTATAAAATGGGAGTAAAGTGCCTTTTCCTCACTTGAATGATTACCCTCCGCTACGCGTCGGGCAGTAAACTTCATTCTCGGGAAGAAAAGTAGCACTTTCCTCCCTTGTTATACAAATAGCTATTTCAATTATAGCTAAATTAATATTTCCAGAAACATGCCTAATTATTGATGTCATGGCAGATTTAACACGCGATTTGCTGTTAACTGAATAAAATTAAATAAATTTGTCCCACTGTATAAACGATGTATACATCAACAATGAATTAACACTTGGTTTTGGTTTTTGGTTTTTTATTAAAATAAATAAACAATTAAAATAAAAATTAGACAATGTTTTAATTTTATTGCAATGAACGAAACTCCGAGTGATTTAGTTAGTTGTAATAATATGCCTCATCGAGATAAAAATTAAGTCAAGGTGAAGAAAACAGAGCTGTGGGGCAAAGTGTTTGGCAAAGTGTTATTTATTAGACTCGTGTCTATATTCCGGAACACTGGAAATGTTGCTAAACGACAAAGAACAGGCTCCTGAAATCACCACGGCTCGATATGACCGATATATTACTCTAACTGCGCAAATAGAGCATCTTTTACTGCACAAACACTGTCAAAAAGCCTTCAAGATACCACTGATACCCTTGGTACCATTCTTTCCACTCTAACTATTCAAAAACGTTTAAAAACATTTGGTGTGGTATCCAAAGTCCTTTGACACGAGTACAGAGACTATCAGTCAGAGTATCAACGACAAGATTGGGATAGGGCACATTTAAATTGGAGAGATCAATGGCATTTAGCATTCATCACAGACGTGTCGAGATTTTACTGATTTTCATATAGTCATCGAGTACGTGTGTGAGAACAAGACCAGAGATACCAAGAAACCAAAGACCGCGTCAGATGGTTCTTCCGTTTGTAGCAATTTGGGTTCTTACTCTAAAGGGGGTTGGGGTTGATGGGTACTAAGAGATAGGAGCTCTACAAAAGATGGAGTATTGCACCCCATATGCTGTCTCTCATGGTTTAGTTCGGTGGCTGGGTATGTTTAGGAGTTATAAGGGGTGACGAATACTAATTACCATCACCATAGAAACAAGGATACTTACTTGGACGCCGGTTGCAAAATCCTTCCTTATCGGACAAAATTCTTGGGCATAAAATCTTAGGGAAATTCCTGTCTTGGTCTTAAACTGGAGAAAATTTACATCTTTTTCATGGCCTTTTTAAGCTATAAACTTCAGGCGGTTAATACCTTTCCCCAAAGGTCAAGAAAAATACAGTGGAAATATGTTGAATCTGTTTATTTAAAATCTACCTAATTCCTGTTCAAAAAAAAAGGAAACAAAAGGCTTGGATTTAACAATAAAAAATATAACGATACAAAAATTTAACCTTTTAATATACGCCAGTATATTGCTTCCTTGCCAGGGAGCAAGAATAGGATATTACCTCCGAATTCTATCCTACCGCATGGATATTAATGAAATTTTGGGCCTAGCATCTACTGATCTTTTTATTCAAAGTCTATCCTATGCCAATGTGTGCTTTTATCTTGGGGGAGGTTCCCGTCCCTTCTTAGGGGTGGAAATTTTTTTGGTTAAAGTTACCACGGAATTCGCTAGAGAACCTGATTCTAAGCAAAAACTGTTCTATAATTTTTTTTTAAACTCAATACTTTTTGAAATATTCGTGGTTGAAAATTGGCCATTTTTGTTGAATCATAATACTTTTTCTAACGGTTTTTTTACGAATATTTTAAAAACTATGCATCTTACTAAAAAAACTATATCAATCATTTTTGTAGGTTATAAAAAAAAACAAAGAAAAACTTGCCTTCATAAATCTTCTATTTATAACACAAAACGAGATATGGTAGGTGAAATTAGTTTGTTTTTTGGTACATTCTCAAATTGGTGTATTCAACTTGAAATAACAGAGAAACGGTCGATTTTATGTTTATAATGCTGCTAATACCTTTTGTAGTGCTTAAAAATACCTTTAAAATGAGCTATATTAAAGGTCCATTACATTAAAACCAAGCGAGATATGCTGCAAACAAAATTGATAACTAATGTATTTTAAGAAAAAATGAGAAGTAATTTTAACCCCTATCCACCAAAATGTAAATACATGGTTTTCCTTGTACAATACATTTTATGATAGTGTTATTTCTGTGTTCAAAAAGTTTTACGGTTTAAAATGAATGGTTTTTGAAAAAAAAGATCAAATTATAGAGCGCATTTTTAAATTTTCTTAAAAATCTTCCTTTTTTTCCATGTAACTTGAAAATGGCAAGAGATACAGTAATGAAAAATAAAAAGTAAATTTTTACCTGAACAAATCCTACATTTTTGTGTGGTATCTTTTTCGTATCTCTTATGTTTTTCGAGATACATGGAGGAAAAGGAAGATTTTTAAGAAAATTTTAAAATGCGCTCTATAATTTGATCTTACTTTTTTCAAAAACCATTCATGTTAATCCAGCCCAACTTTATGAACATAGACATAACACTATAATAAAAATATTGTAGAAGGAAAACGATGTATTTAAATTCTGGTGGATGAAGGGTTAAATATACTTCTCATTCCTTCTTAAAATACATTAGTCATTAATTTTTTGCAGAATATCTCGCCTAGTTTGCATGTAATTGACAATTATTATTGCTCATTTTAAAGGTCTTTTCAAGCACTACAAAAGTTATTAGTATTATTATACACCTAAAATCTACAGCTTCTCTGTTATTTTAAGTTGAATACACCGATTTGAGCATGCAGCAAAAAAACAAACTCTTCTTACCTACCATATCTCTCTTTGTATTTTAACTAGAAGATTTATGAAGGAACGAATCTCTTTCTTTTTTTATAACCTACAGAAATATTTTGTACAGTTTTTTGTTAGATGCATAGTTTTTAAGGTATTCGCAAAAATCCGTCCGAAAAGGTGTCATTTTTTTCAATGAAAATTGCCAATTTTCAACCTCGAATAACTCAAAAAGTATTGAGTTTTCAAAAAATAATCATAGAACAGTTTTTGCTTAAAATTAGGTTCTTTAGCCTTTTTCGTGGGTATTTTAACCAAAACATTCTTCACCCCCGAGAAGGGATGGGAACCACCCCCAAGATAAAAGCGCACATCAGCATAGGATAGACTTTGTTTCTTAAGCTATTCCCTACTTACTATGAAAATATCAAATAAATCGATGTAGTAGGATGGAATTCGGAGCCAAATACCCTCATTGACTGCCCTAATATAGCCGAACATGACTTTAGGATATAGCAGAAAAATTACACAGTAATCTACTTTACTACAACAGTAATCTACCTTTAAAATATAATCAAAGACATTAAACAAGTATCCTATTATACAAAGAAATGACCATCTGACCTAATTTTCAGAATTTAGGAAATGAACATGTCAACATCAAAAACATCAAACAAAGACATTAATTAAAAAATCTTTTAAACCAAAAATCTACAATTTTTACAAGTGTAAGTAAGCCAAAAGTAGGCCGATAAATGACTCTCTCTTTATAAATTTGTAAAAAGCTCAGTCAACAGATAGTTACCAAGGATTCTGCATTCCCACTTATCGATAATTTTCTCTTTGTCCAGATAGATGTCGCTAACGGGTCCGTACGCATTTATTATCTATTTATAAGCATACTTTGTCAGCTTGAATTCAGTTCGCTTGGGGATACACCACAGGCGTGGCGCTGAAGACGCTGAAAAGCAGAAACCATGGTCAGCCGATGGTGGTTGCTCTGAATCGAATTTAATCTAAAGCTGTCTTTTTTCTCTCTCTTTTCTTAAGAAACAAAATAATTTACTTCCTCTTCTACTTCTTTTTGTACAGACATGACTCGTGTCTGTTTTTTCAATGTGCCTCTAGTAAGTTGTCGTTCCATCATTTTCGTGGTCTTCCCGCTGATCGTCTTCCTTCTGGGGAACCGTCTCCCGCCGTACTTACCACTCTTTTTGTTGTCATTCAGCTTATGTAATCATTCCATTCTACTCTTTTGTTTTTCCCCAGTTATTAATGTTGTCCACCTTGCATCTTCGTCGTATATATTATGTACCTCTAGCTCTGTCCCATAGAGTCTTACCATCGAATTTTCGAAGGGTTTTCATCTCCGCTGTTTCGAGCAATCTTTTTGTCCTCTCTGTATCGGATCGTGTTTCTGCCGCGTATGTCATTATTCGTATCGACCCATGCAACGAAGACTATTGTAAACTCAGTTTTGGTTGAACTGAGATAATCGCGTTTGAAATTTTTTTCCAAAGAGGTCGCTCTAAGAAATGACGATATCTTTGCAAGAAATACGCCTTACAACCTGAAATTTCTGTTATATTATAGGTAAAGAGTTTTAAAAGGTTTTATAGTTCAAACATAACAAAAAACACATTTTTTGCTAAATTTTGTAGACTTACTATAGTTTTCGTCGAAGCAATTAAGGAAAAAACATACTTACTCTATACTTAGTAACAGTAAATGACGTTATCTTTGGAAGAAATACGTCTTACAAGTTTAAATTTCTGTTATATTATATATATATAAAGGGTTTTAAGGGGTTTCACAGATCAAACATAGCAGAAAATAATTTTTTTGCTAAATTCTGTAGATTTACTATAGTTTTCGTCAAAACAGTTAACGAAAAAATACTTATTCTAGACTAGACTTACTAGTAAGATTTATTAAAGCAAAGCAGAACGATTCAAAAAATTATAATATAACACATTTCTATAGTTAATCGGAATAACTAAACTTAGAGTCTTACTAGCGAAAACTATAATAAGTCAAACAGTTTGAGTCAAACTTGCAATACCTTCCGTTGTTTCTTGCAACGAAGACTACAGTAACTCAACTTACTATGGTTCTCGCCTGCAGGAGTGTGTGTCAGTAAACTTACTATATACATGCAAATGCTTTACTGGTTGCCTTAAAATTCATACTTAGTTTACCATACTTTTCTACCAAATAAAGCTTAAAAAGAAGAATAATACCATAACAGTAAGTCAAATGTAACGTTTTTTGAGTTACTATAGTCTTCGTTGCATGGGCTTCTCTGTCTTTTCTTAATAAGCAAAATAATTTACTTCTTTTTCTTCTTCTTTTTGTATAGACATGACTGTGTCTTTTTTGTCAATGTGCCTCTAGTAAGTTGTCGTTCTATCGTTTTCGTGGTCTTCCAACTGATCGTCTTCCTTCTGGGGAACCGTCTCTCGCCGTACTTACCACTCTTTTTGTTGTCATTCGGCTTATATAGTCATTCCATTCTACTCTTCTATTTTTCCCCAGTTATTAATGTTGTCCACCTTGCATCTCCGTCGTATATATTATGTACTTCTAGCTCTGTCCCATAGAGTCTTACCATCGATTTTTCGAAGGGTTTTCATCTCCGCTGTTTCGAGCAATCTTTTTGTCCTCTCTGTATCGGATCGTGTTTCTGCCGCGTATGTCATTATTCGTATCGACCCATGCAACGAAGACTATTGTAAACTCAGTTTTGGTTGAACTGAGATAATCGCGTTTGAAATTTTTTTCCAAAGAGATCGCTCTAAGGAATGACGATATCTTTGGAAGAAATACGCCTTACAACCTGAAATTTCTGTTATATTATAGGTAAAGAGTCTTAAAAAGGTTTCATAGTTCAAACATAACAAAAAACAAAATTTTTTGCTAAATTTTGTAGACTTACTATAGTTTTCGTCGAAACAATTAAGGAAAAAACATACTTACTCTATACTTAGTAAGAGTAAATGACGTTATCTTTGGAAGAAATACGTCTTACAAGTTTAAATTTCTGTTATATTATATATACAGAGTGTCCCAAAAGTAGTGGAACGGTCGAATATCTCACGAACTAAACATCGGATCAAAAAACTGAAAAATACGTGTTCAATAATTTTCAAAAATCTATCCAAAGACACCAAACACCAACCCCCACTACACCCCCTGGAGGTGGGGTGGAGGGTAACTTTAAAATCTCAAATGGAAACCCCTAGGTTGCCTTGCATATTTGGATTCGTTACGTAAAAGTAAGTAACTTTTATTCAAGACATTTTTTCGAACTGTGGATAGATGGCGCTATAATTGAGACAAACGATTTATCCTGATACCATAGGTAAATTATAGAAACGGTCTAATATCTCGAGAAATACACTTCCAAATGAGAAACAAAAAAAAATTTTAATACTTTTCGAAAACCTATCGAATAACGCTAAACATGACCCTCCAACCCACCCCTTGGAGGTGGGGTGGGGGGTAACTTTAAAATCTTAAATAGCAACCTTCACTTTTTATGACATATTCGGATTCGTCATGAAAAACTAAGCAACATTTATTCGAAACATTTTTTAGAATTGTTGATAGATGGCGCTTTAATTGGAAAATACGATTTATTAGCGCCATCTATCAGCAATTTTAAAAAATGTTTCGAATAAATGTAGCTTAATTTTTCATGACGAATTCGAATCTGCAATAAAAAGTGGGGGTTGCTATTTAAGATTTTAAATTTACCCCCACCCCGTCTCCAGGGGGTGGGTTGGAGGGTCATTTTTGGTGTTTATCGATAGGTTTTCGAAAAATATTAAAAACCTGTTTTTTTGGTTTCTCATTGGGAAGTGTATTTCTCGAGATATTAGACCGTTTCTATAATTTACCTATGGCATCAGGATAAATCGTTTTTCCCAACTATAGCGCCATCTATCCACAGTTCGAAAAAATGTCTTGAATAAAAGTTGCTTACTTTTACGTAACGAATCCAAATCTGTAAGAAAATCTAGGGATTTTCATTTGAGATTTTAAAGTTACCCCACACCCCACCTCCAGGGGGTGTAGTGGGGGTTGGTGTTTGGTGTCATTGGATAGATTTTTGAAAATGATTGAACAAGTATTTTTCAGTTTTTCGATCCGATGTTTAGTTCGCAAAATATTCGACCGTTCCACTACTTTTGGGACACCCTATATAAAGGGTTTTAAGGGATTTCACAGATCAAACATAGCAGAAAATAGTTTTTTTGCTAAATTCTCTAGATTTACTATAGTTTTCGTCAAAACAGTTAACGAAAAAATACTTATTCTAGACTAGACTTACTAGTAAGATTTATTAAAGCAAAACAGAACGATTTAAAAAATTGTAATATAACACATTTCTATAGTTAATCGGAATAACTAAACTTAGAGTCTTACTAGCGAAAACTATAATAAGTCAAACAGTTTGACTCAAACTTGCAATACCTTCCGTTGTTTCTTGCAACGAAGACTACAGTAACTCAACTTACTATGGTTCTCGCCTGCAGGAGTGTGTGTCAGTAAACTTACTATATACATGCAAATGCTTTACTGGTTGCCTTAAAATTCATACTTAGTTTACCATACTTTTCTACCAAATAAAGCTTAAAAAGAAGAATAATACCATAACAGTAAGTCAAATGTAACGTTTTTTGAGTTACTATAGTCTTCGTTGCATGGGCTTCTCTGTCTTTTCTTAATAAACAAAATAATTTACTTATTTTTCTTCTTCTTTTTGTATAGACATGACTGTGTCTTTTTTGTCAATGTGCCTCTAGTAAGTTGTCGTTCTATCGTTTTCGTGGTCTTCCAACTGATCGTCTTCCTTCTGGGGAACCGTCTCTCGCCGTACTTACCACTCTTTTTGTTGTCATTCGGCTTATATAGTCATTCCATTCTACTCTTCTGTTTTTCTCCAGTTATTAATGTTGTCCACCTTGCATATCCGTCGTATATATTATATACTTCTAGCTCTGTCCCATAGAGTCTTACCATCGAATTTTCGAAGGGTTTTCATCTCCGCTGTTTCGAGCAATCTTTTTGTCCTCTCTGTATCGGATCGTGTTTCTGCCGCGTATGTCATTATTCGTATCGACCCATGCAACGAAGACTATTGTAAACTCAGTTTTGGTTGAACTGAGATAATCGCGTTTGAAATTTTTTTCCAAAGAGGTCGCTCTAAGAAATGACGATATCTTTGCAAGAAATACGCCTTACAACCTGAAATTTCTGTTATATTATAGGTAAAGAGTTTTAAAAGGTTTTATAGTTCAAACATAACAAAAAACACATTTTTTGCTAAATTTTGTAGACTTACTATAGTTTTCGTCGAAGCAATTAAGGAAAAAACATACTTACTCTATACTTAGTAACAGTAAATGACGTTATCTTTGGAAGAAATACGTCTTACAAGTTTAAATTTCTGTTATATTATATATATAAAGGGTTTTAAGGGATTTCACAGATCAAACATAGCAGAAAATAATTTTTTTGCTAAATTCTGTAGATTTACTATAGTTTTCGTCAAAACAGTTAACGAAAAAATACTTATTCTAGACTAGACTTACTAGTAAAATTTATTAAAGCAAAGCAGAACGATTTAAAAAATTATAATATAACACATTTCTATAGTTAATCGGAATAACTAAACTTAGAGTCTTACTAGCGAAAACTATAATAAGTCAAACAGTTTGAGTCAAACTTGCAATACCTTCCGTTGTTTCTTGCAACGAAGACTACAGTAACTCAACTTACTATGGTTCTCGCCTGCAGGAGTGTGTGTCAGTAAACTTACTATATACATGCAAATGCTTTACTGGTTGCCTTAAAATTCATACTTAGTTTACCATACTTTTCTACCAAATAAAGCTTAAAAAGAAGAATAATACCATAATAGTAAGTCAAATGTAACGTTTTTGAGTTACTATAGTCTTCGTTGCATGGGCTTCTCTGTCTTTTCTTAATAAACAAAATAATTTACTTCTTTTTCTTCTTCTTTTTGTATAGTCATGACTGTGTCTTTTTTGTCAATGTGCCTCTAGTAAGTTGTCGTTCTATCGTTTTCGTGGTCTTCCAACTGATCGTCTTCCTTCTGGGGAACCGTCTCTCGCCGTACTTACCACTCTTTTTGTTGTCATTCGGCTTATATAGTCATTCCATTCTACTCTTCTATTTTTCCCCAGTTATTAATGTTGTCCACCTTGCATCTCCGTCGTATATATTATGTACTTCTAGCTCTGTCCCATAGAGTCTTACCATCGATTTTTCGAAGGGTTTTCATCTCCGCTGTTTCGAGCAATCTTTTTGTCCTCTCTGTGTCGGATCGTGTTTCTGCCGCGTATGTCATTATTCGTATGATGACTGTTTTGTGAATTCTACCTTTAATTTCTTTTCCGATATTTTTATTTCTCCATATTCTGTCATTCAGGCAAGCTGTGGCTCTGTTTGCTCTATTAACTTGATCTTCTACTTCTGTTTCAGGCCTTCCCGAAAGCTAGATAGGGTGACGCCTAGGTATTTAAACTCCATCCTTTGTTCTATTATTTGACCTTCTAGCTCCAATTTACATCTTGTTGGATCTGCTGTTATAACCATGCATTTGGTCTTTTGTGAGGAAATTAACATGTTAAATTTTCTGGCGATTATGTTAAATTGGTGCAGCATACATTGTAAATCATCTTCACTTTGAGAGATTAGTATTACATCGTCCGCATAGCAGATTATTTTAAGTTCTTTTTTCCCCATTTGGTATCCTTTTTTAGATCTTACTTTTTTTATTATTTCGTCCATGATCAGGTTGAACAATAAAGGCCTCAAGGAATCCCATTGCCGGCTTCAATTGGGTCCGTTAATTTATCGTCCACTTTTACTTTTATTGTGTTGTTCTGGTAGATGTTTTCAATCCTTTTAATTATTCCTAGAGGTACCTCTCTCGAGTATAACAAATGGATAACGTCTTTTAATGTTACCCTGTCAAACGCTTTCTTAAGGTCTACGAAACATAAATATGCCGATTTGCTGTATTCCAACGATTTCTCTAGAACTTGCCTCATTATAGATATAGCGTCAGTGCATGACCTTCCCGACCTAAAACACTGCCTGGGGTAATTGCAGGGTGGATCAAGTAGCTTTGCGGTTACCAGAGCCGGTCCCAAGCCCGGATAAAATGTGGAGGGTTGATTGGCAAGATTAGCAACCTACCAATGGGAAAAACGAATACTGGTTAAAGAAACAATGTGAAGAAATAATTTACAGGTGATACAAAATATTACACTATTCGGTTGTGAAGAGTTTAACAAAGCTTTTTAAAAACTTAGCGGTTCGCCCTGTATATACGCAAGTACTTATTTATTTAAATTTAAAAGTGACTGGCAATTATATCGAAAACATTGCTTTTGAAGAAGATTAGAAATCGTAAGCTTATTAATAAAAAGAAAAAAAAAAAAGGACAACTGCTCGCTTATTTCCGCTAAATTGTGTTTACTTTTCCTTTTTGGTAAATGTTTTTCTGAATAAAAAAGAGTCCTTTTAATGGCCTTTTAAAAATATGCAAACCAACCCAATTCGCAGCGGGCTCAACCTACTCCAAAGGAATCTCCTTTTACAAGAAGGTCTTGTGAAAAATTGTCTCCATATTACAAATTTTATTTTGTGCTCAAATGAACACTTTATACCCTTCTTTTCAATTTTATTTAGAAACCTTTGGATGTCATCAGTCGTTAAAGGTTTTTTTCTCCTGTGTCTTCCTCTCATTTAAACAACATGTTCAAACAAATTTATTAATTATTTATAAAATATAAATATGAAATATTATATTTATAAATATGAAATATAAAAGTAAATTTTTTATTAACTTTCAATATCAAAAGAAAGTGAGAACAAATCCAAAATAATGTCACAATTTTTTGAAAAGTCCCAAGACAGCAATAGACACAAAAGCCCCTAGGGCTCGAATTATTATTTCTGAATGGAAACAAGTTATAGGATCAAATTGGAGCATTATTTTCTTATTTATTCTTACTATCGCGTGATATTCGACAGATTATTTGTTAATACTTACATACAAAATTCAAGTCTTTGTAAATAAACATTCAGTGACATTTGTCACAATTAATGATTTTCAAATTGTCAAAATGAACAACACAGGTTAGCAAAAACATATTTAAACGAAGATAATAATAACATATTAGTTAAAATTATTTATTTATGAATACAGTTTTATTCATGAAATAATCGTACCGAATTACACTGAGGCGCTTAAAATTGCCGATTTGTATTGCCCTCGTGACAATTTGACATTAGATGCGGAACTAAAAGTTTGTTATGGTTCGTTTTTTTTAAATGTGACAGGTGTAAAAACCCGTTGAAAATAAACAAAAAGAAAATACTTAAACATGATTCCCAGTATAATAATGTAAGTAGATTATTCCCAGTATAATACTAATCTGACATCATAAAAACGTGATGAAAAATCTTACAACACGATCGGAAATTAAAATCATTAAAATAATCAAGACAATAATATAGACCAGGGCGCATCTGTAAAAATATTAATACATTTGGACGTTGAGAGGTGACTCAATAATTTTTTGCAGAAATTGCTTGAAATAATAATATTTGAGTTATCCTCCCTCTCAAAAAGTTACGGAACATTGTTTAAATAAACAAAATGTCAAAAAATGAAGGAAAAATTCGATTTTTTTCTTGGTTTTTTGATTATAACTTTAAAACTGTTCATTTCCGAGAAAAGTTGTACTAACATAAAAGTTGCACAATTTAATTTTCTATAACATAAAATTGATTAAGAATTTAAAAATATTCACCATTGTTGCAAAATAGCAATGATTTCGAAAAAACCATTCAAAAACAAGTATTCGCATTTTACGTTTTTCAAACATTTGTGCTACACTTAGAACCTTCATATTTTACCCAGAAAAACTTTATGATACCGCAAAACAATACTGCAAATTCCACTGAGATCGATTCAATAGATTTTGCAAAATAAATTTTGCAATCCAGCTTTTGCCAAAAAAATTCATTTTTTCAAAATGTTGCAGGACTAAAAATAAAGCAGACAGCAAGTAATAATTTCATTGCGTATACAAGTGTACTGTATCTTTCATTTTCAATGTGCAAAATTAAAATCGATTAACTACCACGGCGTCAGGAATTTTTTTAAATAAACATTAATTATTGGTGCTACGCGCAGGACAGCGGATAGTTTGCTCTGATTGGGCATTTCAATGACCTTTGATAATGATTGATTCATTTTAATTTTTATTACATTTCGATATAAATAAATAAATTTGTTTATTGCAAAATAAAAACACATACTCTATCCTTTGAAATAACACTTTTTTTAGCAAAAACTTTCTTTGATCATATATTTTAACTTAGAGAATGAAAGTTTATTATTTTTAAACATATGCAATTGTCTAAACAATATTTCACAAACAATAATAAAAGTAGTTTGGTTTTTGTGGAATTAAAATATTAAAATACAACAAAATATGAAGTAAGAAAATAATACATTAGATAAAGATTGGAAAAAATTTTGGTGGAAATCAACTTGTGTGGATCGAACACGGCTGTCCTTCGCGTAACACCAAAAATTAAGGTTTATTTAAAAAAATTCCTGAAGCCGTGGTAATTAATCGATTTTAATTTTGCAAATTGCAAACAAAAGGTACAGTACACTTCTATAATAAATAAAACTCAACTTTCTATCTGCTTTATTTTCAGTCCTGCAACATTTTAAAAAAATGATTTTTTTTTGCGAAAGCTCGATTGCAAAATTTATTTTGCAAAATCTATTAAACCGATCTTAATTAAATTTACAGTATTGTTTTACTATATCGTAAAGTTTTTCTGGGTAAAATATGAAGGTCTTAAGTGGAGCACAATTGGTTGAAAAATGTAAAATGCGAATATTTGTTTTTGTATGGTTTTTTTCGCAATTATTGCTATTTTGCAACAAGGGTGACTATTTTTTAAATTTCTAACTAATACTATATTGTAGAAAAATTAATTACGCAACTTTATGTCAGTACAACTTTTCTCAGAAATAAATAGTTTTAAAGTTATAATCACAAAACCAAAATATTTTAGTCACCTCTCAACGTCCATCTCGAAACAAATGCGCCCTGGGCTAATAGTAAATTTCGTACCTACTTCAAGTTTTTTAATAATCTGCATGTGCTAATCTGGATGAATCGAGTGGCTAATGAGTTTTCGTTTTTTTTTGTGGCGCTTAGAGGAAACCATACTAATAAAACCTTCCGACACAAATGTAACCTCAATCTTTTGTTGACATAAGTCAAGAGTTTCATGTTGATTGTGATACAACAAGTCGTGTAGATACAGCGAATTTTTGAAATTAGCAAGCCGGTCGAGAAATGGATCTTAGCCGAAAACATTTTCAAGCAATACTTTTCTACAATTTCCGAAGTGGATTATCCCAACAGCAATATCTCACCTAAATGGTTTCTGTGTTTGGGAATGAAGCATAACACCAGTCAATTTCCCGCTGGCATTGAGAATTCCAGCGTGGTCACTCCAGTTTCAGTGACGATTCCAGGCCAGTCCGCCCAAAACAGCACTCGCACAGCAAAACATTGATGCGGTTTGTCAGCTAATTAAGAATGAACGCCGTGTAACATACAGGGAGATAGGGGCAGTTTTGGGCATTTCAAAGACCTCAATCCAAAAGATCCTGCTGATCCTACTGATAATACTGATGAAGAACTGTTACAAAGTTGGTTTCCCGTTGGATCTCTCATTTGATTACAGAAGAGCAAAAAGTGGTATTGTAACGGTTCGACAAAGGAATCTCTAAAAAACCTTTTTTAGTATTGTTATTGGTGATGAATTTTTGACATACTTCTACGAATCGGAAAAGGTTATATACCAATTATTTCTAATTGGTATATAACCTTTTGGTTACCAGCAATTATCGCGAAACTTCGTCAAAGCAGCACACAACGGCGAATCATTCTACATCAGGACAACGCAAGTCCTCACACTTCCAAAAGACAATAGAGCTTTTGGAGTTTCCAAACATCGCATTGGTAAACCATCTACCGTATAGCCCCGACCTAAGTCCGAATGACTTTTTCACCTTCTTAATGATCAAGAATTCAACGTGTGAGCAGGGATTCCAGTCGCCAGAAAAAGCCATCGATGCCTTTAAAACAGCGATTTTTTAGATATCAACTGAAGACTTAAGTAACTGTTTTGCCAATTGGTTTAAACGTATGCAAATGTGTATCAATCTTAGTGGAACATATTTTGAAAAGCAATAAAGTACTTTAACCCTTAAGTACTAACACCCCGTCTCTCAGACGGCATCGCTTGTCGAAAGTGGGATATTTCCCTTCCTAGAAAATTTTGAAGATCACTCCTTTATGACTTTTCAAGTTGGGTTGTTCTATAGTAGTATTGAATTCGGCAATGTGCGGCAGGTTGTTATTCGAAAGATATTTGGGCTCAAAGTGTGATTTCCATTTCCGTCTAACAGACGGGATGGTAATGTTTGTGCCCAGTTGGTCATTACACATAATGAGCCCCAGTTCATCAAAAAACATTAAACAAGAGAATAAAGACCCAGAGAAAACTTTTTTGAAATGGTTTGATGAGGTAGAAGACGACATAAGCGAAGTGGAATCAATTTCTGATGAAAATGTTGCCACTGACTACCATTGCTACACTGTACTAACTATAATAGTACTTCTCAATTTTTTTTTATTTAACTTTTTTTAAAAACTTTTTATTTTCATTTTTCTTACTCTTTCTTTAACTCGATTATAAATTTTTATTAAAATTCTTTAATTTGTATAATTGTAATCACACTTTTTTTTCAGGAGTAAAAATGTACACAAACAATTCTTCATTCTTGTTTTAACGTTTTTTATTTTAATAAACACAGAAAAACGAGATTAATTACTCTGTTTTTTAGATAATCAATACTTTCAATAAGTCATCGAGATATTTTTTGCATTAAAATAGTTAACAAAAACAAAAAATACCACTAAAATGTTAAACCCGTCTGTCAGGCAGTTAGTTAGTATTTACGTCATAGATTTAAGATGTTAGTACTTAAGGGTTAAGTCTATATATTTTTTTATCTTTATGGCTATATGCAAAACTAAAAACAAACCCTCGTAATAGCAGGATGACCACTTCCAAGCCTGGAAAAAGTGTATATATGTAGCTAACTGCTACTTATTTACTCTCAGAAACTAGGACGACAGAAGCACGAATATATAAATATGATGATTCAAGTTGAGCAGTAGGGTATTACTAGGAGTAGGGTATGAGAAATTTAAAAACGACATAGAATAGCCTATTGATTATGTATTTTAGAAAGGAGCTACAACGTTAACGGGGTTTTATTGTTTCCTATATAGTCAATGGACCTCTAAATATGAAAAACTGGCGGAGGGCTACCATTTAAAGGGGTGCGTTTTGAGAAAGTGGTGAATAAGTCCCTAGGCACAGGGCGAATTAGAGTGAGTTCTATGCACTTTTGGTACAAACACGTCTACAGGAAAATTGTTCCAAGTTATATTTACCATCAAAGCATCACATTTTAAACTCAAAAATATTTTCTTTTACAAAAATACAGGGTGTCCGGAAACTCTACCGACAAACTAAAGCAGGAGATTCCTCAGACAATTTTAAGACAATTTAACCAAATTCATCTGGTCCGAAAATGTTTGCTAAGGGAGCTAGAGCTCTTTGAAGATGGCGTCTTGTAATTAGTTTTTCTTAAATACCTCCAGAACGCTTCTAGTTAGAATAACGAAAATTGGTACACACATTTATCTTCTAGAGATAAATCGATTTCATCTATTGTGAATTTCTAGGACAAGTCAAAGGCGTTCTTTTTGGGTGAGGAAACGGTTATTTTATCGCATAACTTTTTTGTCTTTAAGTTTTAAGCATTTTTGATACTGGATTATCAAATTGTGATGTATTCTAGTACTAAACAGTACTCTTGTTTTAAGTCGGTAGGTTACCGTTTTCACACATCGTTTTCTAGAAAACTCGATTTGAAAATTTTTCGTTTCCTGAATTTGAAAAAAAAAAATTGAAATACATTTTCAAAAATAAAACGGTGTATTTTACCAACTTAAAGCAAGAGTACCTTTTAGTACCAGAATACCTCATAATTTAATAATCTAGTGTCAAAATCCTTAAAAATTAAACACAAAAAAGGTATGCGATAAAATAACCGTTGACCTACCCAAAACGGACGCATATGACCGGTACAATAAATTAGACATTAATGAAATTGATTCATCTCTGGAATATAAATAAACGTACCAGTTTTCGTTTTTCTAAATAGTTTTTTTTATTTTTTTTTTGATATTTTTAATAATCGATTTTTCTAGAAAACGGTGTATCTTATTTATTTAATCAGTTAAGCCCATTCGTACCTTTCGGTGTTGGGCTGTTTACAACTAGTTCATTTCAATACATTTTAATAATTTTATACAATACTTATTTTAACAATACAATTTTAATGAATATAAATTACTTATTTGACCCATCTTTCTATCCGTATGTTTTAATCTTGTGGTGCTTCTTTGATACTTCTTTTCCATGCTGTTCTATTTTGAGCTAATTGTTTTGCCATACTCCATTGCATTCCTCTCTTCTCTGCTTCTTGTCTGACCTGTTCTTCCCATCTTATTTTTGGGCGACCTACTTTATTTTTCCCTTGTACTCTGACTTCATATACTTTTTTCGTTATTCTTGTGTCGTTTAGTCTATGGATGTGGCCCAACCATCCTAACTGTCGTTCCCCTATAATTGTCTCTATGGGTTTTATCTTTAGAGCTTGAGTTATTGTGTCGTTTCTTATTTTGTTTTTTCGTGTGACCCCTTCTATTTTTATCAAGAATCTCATCTCTGTAGCTTTGATTTTTCTTTTGTTGTTCTTTGTTAGCGTCCACGACTCACTCCCATAGACGATTGATGGTCTAACCACTTTTTGGTACACTTGTGTTTTGACTTCTTTCGGTATCTCTTTCTTTCCAAAGAACGTATTTCTTAATGTATTATAAATTGTCCCTGCTCTTCCTATTTTATTGTTTATTTCTTTGTCTATTTTACCATCTTCTTCAATAATTGTACCTAAGTAGTTGTAGCTGTTTACTTGTTCCAACACTTGTCCTTCTACCTTAATTTTTATCACTTTTTTTGTAGTTGCCATAACCATTGTTTTACTTATATCGGTGTTTATTTCCATGTTCATTTTTCTTAGTTCTTTTATATAAGTGTTTATTATTTGTTGCAGTTTCTCTTCCGTGTCAGCTAACAATACCATATCATCTGCAAATAGTAATTCTTGTATTTGTAAATTGTTCATTTTCCCAATATCATTGCTTTAGATTTCTCCTTGCATTGCTTTATTGCGTCATCTATTACCATTGAGAAAAGTAATGGACTTAGCACGCAGCCTTGTTTTAGTCCTATCTTTGCCTGGAATTCATCAGATTCTTGATTGTGAGTCCTTATTTTTATTTTAGTATTTTTATATAAGGCTTTAATTATTTCTATCATATCCTTTTCTATTCCATTTTTCTTTAAACATTTCCATATATCTTCCCTTCTTATTCTATCAAAAGCTTTTTTCAGATCAATAAAGCATATATGTATCTCTTTGCCTTTCATCAATAGTTTTTCTCCCATTTGTCTCAATATGAAAATCAGATCTTGGGTACTCCTTCCTTTTCCGAAGCCATGCTGAGATTCTTCTAATTTTATTTCTAGTTTTTCCCTTAGCCTTTTTTCAATTATTCTATTGAATATTTTGGCAGGAACGCTTGTCAATGTAATACCCCTATAATTCTCGCAATCTCTTGCGTCTCCTTTCTTAAACAGTGGTACTATTATATCTGTTTTCCAATCAGATGTTATTTCCTTTGCTGTGATTATTTCATTTAGTAGTTCTCGGAATTTTTCTTTTGAATTTTCACTCATCTACTTTAACATTTCAGCTGTGATTTCATCTTGGCCTGGAGATTTTCCTAATTTTAATTTGTCAGTGGCTTCTGCAATTTCCTCTTTTGTTATTTGTTGCATTTCCTCTGTATTTTCGATCATGTCTTCTTCTCTTTCTTGTTGATATTGTTTCCATTCTGTTACTGCTGCTAAGTACTGCTAAGTACTGCTTCCATCTTTGCATTATTTCTCTTTTTGTAGTTAATATGTTTCCTTCTTTATTTCTTATATTTCTTAATCTATGTGTTTTCTTTTGTCTTAGCTGTTTCAATATACCATAGAACAATTTCTGGTTATTAAAATACCTAGTTTTCATTAATTTTGTGCCCAAAATCTTCCCAAGACTTCTTTTTGCCGTTTTAATTTCTTGTTTAATGTCGTTTCTGGCCATTTTATATTTTTCGTAATCATCCTCTGATTTGGTTTTCAGATACTTTTTCCATACTTTTTTCTTTTCTTTCACTTCACGTTGTATTTCTGATGTCCACCATTTACTTTTCTTCGAATATATGTTTGTGATTTTAGTTGTTCCGCATACTTCTTTT
The DNA here is from genome assembly GCF_917563875.1 of Diabrotica virgifera virgifera. NCBI lineage: Eukaryota > Metazoa > Arthropoda > Insecta > Coleoptera > Chrysomelidae > Diabrotica > Diabrotica virgifera. The sequence continues at coordinate 221,812,986 of NC_065446.1, forward strand.
GCTGTTTTCAATATGATTTCCTTAAATTGCTTCCATTTATTTTCTATTCCTGTGTTAATTGCCTTTATAGTCTCGAACTGTTTGGTTAACTTCTTCTGGTATTCCTCTTTACTATCTATTTCTTTTAATTTGTAGCTTTTTATTTTTTCTTTAGTTATCTTCTTTCTTTTTTCTGTTGTGTTACGTGTATGCACCCTTAGTTCTATTATAAGCAAGTAATGGTCACTGCTTATTTCAGCCTCTCTTTTTACCTTTACGTCTTTTATCATCTTTAGGTCTTTTCTTTTTATTAGGAAATAGTCTATTATGGATTTTTCTTTCCTCGATGGAATTTCTCTAGTATACTTGTGTATGTCTTTGTGCATAAATTTTGAATTCGTTATAACCATATCATTTGCTATACATAGGTCTATGATTCTGTTTCCGTTATCATTTTTCATTTCTTCCCCATGTTGCCCTAGGTATCGTTCAATCCCTTTATTGTCTCTTCCCACTCTACCATTTAGGTCTCCCATTAATATAATGTTTTCTCCTTCGTTATCCATCTCTGCTTGTAATATTTCAAATAATTCATCTTTTTCCTCATTTTTGGCATTATCGTTTGGCCCATATGCTACGATTATGCTGGTTATATTTGTATCTTCTAGTTTTACTTCCACTACCAATAATCTTTCGTTTATATATTTTTCACCTATTACGTTATTTGTCTTTTCTGTTCTTACTATTAGGCCTACACCTCCCGCGCCCCATTCTTTTACGTCCACTCCTGACCAATATAGTCGGTAATTTTACCCTTCTTTTTTATTTCAGTTACTCCCAAGTAGTCTATATTTTGTAGCTTCATCTCTTCAATTATTTCCTCTTCCTTACCGTTAATACCTCGCACGTTCCACGTAGCCATTTTTATGATTTCCTGTTCATTTTTCTTATGTTCCGTATTTTTATATATGTCTCACCATTTTTGTTCCTCGCTGTATTTATAGCTTCATATATATTTTTATTCGCGTCCATTTTCGTTTCCAGGTTCGTTGTGTTTGTTTTCTGTACGGTGTATCTTATCGACTTAAAGTAAGAGTATTTTTTTGGTACTATAATACCTTACGTTTTAATAATCCATACTCAAGGATGCTTATAAATTAAAAAAAAAAGCTATGCGATAATATAACTGTAGCCCTACCCAAAACGGACGCCTATGTTCGGTACTACAAATTTGCAATGGATGTAATCGATTTAACCCTGGAAGATAATTATGTGTACCAAGTTTCGTTTTTCTAGATAGAAGCGTTCTGGAGATATTTAAGAAAAACTAATAACCAGACGCCATTTTCAAATAGCTCTAGCTCCTTTACGAAGCATTTTCGGACTAGATGAACTGGGTTAAATTGTCTTAAAATTATCTGAGGAATCTCCTGTCTTCGTTTGTTGGTAGAGTTTCTGGACACCCTGTATATTAAAAAAAAACACCAAAGACAGCAATTTTGTTTTTTGGCCCATAACTTTTTTCCACGAGGATATAGGTATAGACATTGCTTCACAGAAAAAAACACTAATTTTTCTTTTTTAAAATGACGTTCGGTAGAAGTCTCTGTGATTTATAGTTCCGAAAATAGAATTTTTCAAAGTTCGCCACTCACAGCGATTTTGGCCCATTTATCTTGTTACTTCTCAAACATTGTTCTGTAACTTTTTTCTACTTAGATTTAGGTATATGCAATGGAAGAAAAGTAAATGGACATTTAATAGGAAGAACAGTAAATTACCTTTACAATGGTCTATTGTAGAAGGCTGTAGACTATTTTTAAGCCAGGTATAATTGTTAAAAATTTTATAATTTTAATGATTTTTGATATATTATACGATTATTTTTAAATTTCTCAATTTAACTTTTTTGTACATTTAGGTATATATATTGTACAAAAAAAAAAGAAATCTTATTTTTTTTATTTTTTTTTACTTTAAAATGGTGTATGGTAAGAAATTCTAGGGCTATTTTTAAACGAGATATGCTTTTTGAAAATGTGATATACACATGCGATAGGTCCCACTAAGTTGGAACCGTATGGAAAACATTTATATTATTAACTTTATGAAAAAAAAATTATTCTTTATAAAATAGTCTGCATAGTCTAAAACCTAAGATGCAATCATCAGATATAAAATTTTATCAATAGTGTACGAGGTATGTTGAAAAATATGAATTCCTCTGAAGAGTAAAGTACCTTTATATTTCACATTATCGAAAAGTGTTATTAACCCGCCACCTGCCACGTGGGGTGCTACCAGCACCCCATAACACATTTTTATCAAATATTTGGTATTTCAAGTTTGGTAACGGAGCTGTGCGTCATAGTAGCTTTCAATAATATTATATAGCATAGATGTGTTAATGTTTGAAGTGGTTACTTAGTGTCATTCTGAACTTATAGCTCTAAAATCGCATTGGGGTGTCATCATCTAGCACTTTAAGTTTTAATTTTTTTTTGTAATTTTGATAAAGAGGTCAAATTTACATTTTTTATTGAAATAACTGATTTAAATTATTAATACAGACTCTATACTCACTAATTCTTAATTTTTTTAGATATTTTACTTGACTTCATTTATTATGGATTGGTACTTGCTAATTTGCTTATAACACTTTTTCATTTTATTTTTTAACTTTTATAACATATTAGTGGCTAATAAGTTAATAAAACATGTTTTTTATATTCTTGTGTTACTCAATACATTATTTTGTTTTTTAAACAAGTAGATCACAGAAAATTTTTAAGGGGTGCTGTGAGCACCCCACGTGGCAGTTGGCGCCTTGCAAAGACACGTGGCAGGTGCCGGGTTAAGAAAAGTTATTTGGAATTAAAATTATGTTATGATATGTAATAATTATATTCTTCTAATTGAAAAAAACATTTCAAAATTTTTCTCAAAATGCGGATACCCATGGATTTCCTAAGGATATCGTGTTTAAAAATAGTCCTAGAATTTTTTGCAATACACCATTTTAAAGTAAAGAAAATATAATTTTTCTCTTCCACAATGTATATACCTAAATGTAGAAGAAAAAAGGTCATAATGAGAAATTAAGAAAATAATCATTAAAAATATTAAAAACCATTAAAACTATAAAACCTTGAAAAAGCATTGCTTGCTTAAAAAGAGCAATATAATCTTATACAATAGACCATTTTAAAGGTAATTCACTTCTATTTCTAATAAATGTACCATTGCATATACCTAGAAATGCGTAGAGAAAAGTTACAGAACAATGTTTGCGAAATAATGGGGAAAATGGCCCAAAAATCCTGTGAGGGGCGAACTTTGAAAAATCATATTTCAGAACCTCTAAACCCTAGAGACTTCCGCCAAATTTTATTTGAAAGAGAAAGGATGGAAATTATTATGGGATAAAAAACAAAGTTGCTCTCTTTCGTGTTTTTTGTTGCTTTTCTTTTGAATATATTTTTGTAAAAAAAATATTTTTGACTATAAAATGTGATGTTTAGATAGTAAATTTAACCTGGAACAATTTTCCTGTATACCCCATTTTACGAATATACGTCTGTTTTGGATTATCGTGACAACGAATATTTTACTGTGCAAAATATGAAGAACGAAAGTAAATTGCAAATTATATTGTTGTTTATTGGAGTAATTATTAGAGCAAAATACTTTCGTACTTCTTATGTTGCACACTAAAATATTCGTTGTCGCGATAATCCAGAACAGACGTATATTCGTGGAATACACCATAGACGTGTTTGTACCAAAAGTGCATAAAACTCACCTTAATTAGCCCTGTGCCTAGGGAATAATTCACTCCTTTCTCAAAAACGCACCCATTTAAATGGAAGCACTCCGCGGTTTTTTCAAATTTAGATATCCATTGACCATATGAGACAATAAAATTCTGTTAACGATATAGTTCCTTTTATCTCTTTTATTTTGAACATAATCAATAGCCTAGAAGATGGACAATATAAAAATATAATTATTACAGAACCCAGAAAAAAATGACATTAAGTTACACCAGAATTTCTCAACTTGTCCAAATGTGGATCCAAATTAAAATGGAGCTTCGCAGGACACAATGCCCGACTGAAGAATAAAATATGGAATCACAAAATAATACAACAATGAAGACCGTTAGGAAGGCGAAGCAGAGGAAGGTCACAAATGAGATGGGCTAATGACATAAGGAAGATTGGAGGACATAATGGAGGACAGCTGGAAAAAAGTGGCGCAAAATAAAAAGCACTGGATTGAATTGGGGGAGACCTACGTCCAAAGTTGGATTACTTAAGGCTGAAGAAGAAGTCCGATATTGACCAATTAATTACTTATTTAAATTTACTGTATATTATGTAGTTTTTTTTTTCGAAAATGTATAATAATATAAAAGAAAGAATATGAGAATTTATATATCTAAAAATTATGGTATAAACACATGGTGTTGAGCAAGTTAGTGTCTTCATAAATCAGTAAATGGAGTCAAACTACCTAATGTTTTTATGTATCCATTTTTTATGAGATAAGAAACAAAGTGTAAGAAGACGCTCAGAAAATCTCTTTAGTTTTCGTCGTTGTATGATTCATGAGAAGCATTTACGTAATAGATTCCGTAAATTCTACATTCTACAGTTCGTTTTAAAAGAATGAAAGCACAGAACTGTACTTTGTTTCATCAGTAAAAAGTTAGATGTGAATTCATAAAAAAGAGACAACTTTCTGAATTATTTAGCTGACTGCAAAATAAATATATGTGTAATATTCATGTTACAAATGTAAACATTTTTCTTATATTGATCAAACTTATTTTTGATAATTTTTGTTATAGCCTAGGAACCGAAGCTTTTCACCTCGCAATTTTTACAGAATAGATCGATTTGCTTAAAAATTTGAGAATAAGTAGTGGATAGTCCAAGGATCAAAATATATATGATGCCAAAAGGCGCTTTTACCATGCGGGTGGTTGCCACCCCATCTCGTGGGTGGAAATTTTTTATTATATTTTGACCGCAAAGGTTCATTAGCAGCAAAAAATGTTCTATACATAAAAAAAAATAATAGTTTTCGATTTATTCGTTATCTAAAGTGCTAGTTTTGTATCAACAAATCAATGTTTTTCACTATACTCATTTACGATTCACTCAATTTTTGCCGTAGGTAGCAAAAAATTTTTTATACCATGTTCTTGGGAATTCAATAGCCTACACTTTCATATTTAAACACTTTTTCATATATCTGATGCTAATCTTTCTATTCTGAAGAAAATGGCATTTTTTTACCAAACTACAAAAATTCGTTATCCGCTTTTAACTCCAGTTTTTTAAAAACTAATCATTCTAAGTCAGTCAAACTTCTAGAAGCTATTAATAATAGATAAATAACGAAAAATGAATAAGGCCAATGACTAAAAACACCGCTAACTTACATTATTATGCTTCCAATTAAATTGGATTTCTCCTTTTTTTTTGTCAAAAAAATATATTGAGTTTTTATCCGTAACATTTTTATTTTATATCCGTAACTTTTTTATTTTTTATCTTAGAAAGTTTGGCAAAAGAGATTTTATAGTTTTTTATAATATTTATAAGGCTGTAAATATTAAATCCTTTTAAAATCATCAATCGCAAAAAGAGTTGACTTTCAAAGGGTTGGTAAAGGTGGTTTTTGCATGTTATTACAAGTTTTAATTGTAAATAGCTCACTCAATTTTTACCGTAGAAAAATTTTTTGTTCTTGGGAAACAAGTTCTTGGGAATTAAATAAGCTACAATTTCACATTTAAACATTTTATCGTATCTCTGATGCTAATCTTTCTATTCTGAAGAAAAGGGCATTTTTTACCAAACTACAAAAATTAGTTTTTCACTTTTAACTCCTTTTTTTAATTAATCATTCTAAGCCGGTCATACTTCTAGAACCTATTAACAATACATAAATAAAGAAGACCAAATAAGTCCAATGACTAGTTTTAATTAGGGTGGTGTATGTTTGTTATTGACTACGTAAAGTTGCCAGTGACCGACAAATGATGTATGCAACGTCTGACTTGACGCTGCACGCAGCCAACGACATTATTTATTGGAGACCACAGCCTAAGGAATAATGAGGTGGAAAGTATTATTTTTAGTCTCTCTGCGTCTATATTACTCAGACACATTGTCTCTTCGACGTAGGTTATGACAGGTTTCATTGCTGTTTTATTTAACACTTTTTAGAGGAAATAAATAGCTTAATGAAATAAAACATCTTTATATAACTTACAAACCAAATAACATGTACCCCATACTTATTGTGAATATTCTTGTTTCAGGTGAGCACCCAACTCCAATTTAAAGAAACTTACTCTAGTGATAATGATAAGGTAGGTTACATTTCCTATCAGCAAAAACTTTTTTCTGTGAATCTTACAGGTGTGTTGTATTGTCTCACACTGTGTAATTAAATTTAATATTGATATTATATTTTTGTTAATTCTGAATGTAGCTTAATTTAGTTTGTAGGTAGAGCACTTCTGGATAAAGTTGAATGTAGTCTTACATGTAGATAGTGGCTTTAATTGAAGATGTTGGTTTTTATTCTAGTAGGAGCTATATTACTATTGACGTTGCTTACTACATATGTGAAGAACACAGAGATTGTCTCATACAAAGTGAAACAAGACGAATTTCAATGTAGAAAATATATGAATCTTCTACATATTCAATATGTAGAAAACGTCGACACCAAATTCCCACTTTAATTACAGAAATACAAACGATGCAGAAGAAACTTTACAACATTAAATGACTTTTACATACTGACTTTTACACACATTATTACAATTTCACTGTATCTAGAAGTGAAAGTTGATATGACATAAATCGGAAGTCAGACTACCAACATAGAAAAAACTTTGAAGCGATTTGATAAATAGATACGGATATATGCACATGCGAAGGGTATACAAAGACTTAAATGAGAGTAGAACGTAAATAAAGAACAATTTAATTGAAGAGTACACAGAATATTTAGTTGATAGGAGAGTGCTAACTATTGGACAAAAATAGTAAATCAAATAAAAACCTTAAAAATAGTTAAAATAAAAAAAACTGAAATAAAATAATTATTAAAGAGAAATAAAAAAACCTGTGACATTATAACGTTACCAAGGTTACAATAAATAAAAAGATTTAGAGCTTTTTGACTTTCATTTAAACTTAATTTATTTCTCCTTTTTTGATTTTAGGTGCTTTTTAAAATATATATTATTATTTTTATTATTTTTTGTAAATGATAACACTGGTCAAAAAAAAATTTAAGTCTGTTGTTTAGTAAATGTTTTCTCTTTGCATACATCGAAAATTAAACAGAAACTCAATAAATAATAAATAAAGTTTGCTTCTGTACCTTTAGATAAAGAAAAATATATATACGGTGTTTTGGCAGATTGTTTGAGGATCCCTTGTGTTTAAGATGCCAGAAAGGGGTGAGGGGGGACTGTGGGTTTGAAGCGAGATGTGGCAGAGTAAGATGGTAGTATGCGCGTAAGCATTGCAATCTAATAACGTATTTTATGTGTCTCAAGGCCCAAAAATATCTTCCAAATAGTGTTAAAATGACGTGGATTGTTTTTGCTACGTGTGTGGCGAATTCATTAAAGTGGGAGCCAAAATTATGTTTGACAGCTCTACAAGAAGCTTCAAACAGTTCTTCTTTACAATGGAACTAGATTTACATCTCTTCCTCATCTTGTAATGCTTAAAGGAAATTACGGGAGTGTTAAAATGGTGCTTCAAGTTTAAAAATATGAAGAGTACGTCTGACCAGTAATAGGGGATTTCAACACGGTTGGTTTTCCGGTGCGACTATAAGGCAGATACACTAAATATACATATTACCTTTGCTTATGAGATAGTACAGCCGATGTACTTCATTACTAGCAGCACTCATGGTCTCATTGGAGCAAGTTTCAAATGTGGAGCCCCATCATGATTCAATGCTCCCATTGCATATAAAATTAAGTCTCATTAAGCTGTTCGTAAAGGCTCTTCGTCAAGATTCTGACGTCTTTCAATTACAAAGAGCTTATTTCCAATATGCTGACAGCTTCAAAGTCATGGGTTGAAGGATGTCTCTTAAAGTATACATCAGTGCAGATCAGTTTAAAGACAAATTGGGGGGTGCATATTCAGAAGAGCAAGGTGAATAACTTTGCCAAGATGTAATGATCGTCGGTGAACAGTATCAAGGAGAATATAATGAGAACATGAGGGTAATACGTTTGGGGGCTCCTACGAGACAGTACTTGTTTACACAATAGAGATACTAAAACTGTTCATGTTTTAAAGTTTTATTTGTAGTATTTTTTGTATTTATGGGTTTTATATATAGGGTGTCTTAAAAGTAGCGGAACGGTCAAATATTTCGCGAAATGAACATGGGATCGAAAAACTGAAAAATACGTACTAAATGTTTTTCAGAAATCTATCGAACGACACTAAACACGACTCCCCATTCCACCACCTGAAGGAGTGTGGGAGGTAACTTTGAAATCTTAACACTAGAAAGTCGGAGGGGCCAATTTGGCCCCTGTTGCGATTTGAAGTTGTTGTAGTTGTTTTATTTGAGACAATAATAATTTCATATCTTATAACTTTTAATATTTTGATACAAAAACTTATTTAACACAAAAAATATTGTTTACTAAATTTAATAAATGGTTTTTCTAACAAATCTACCATAGAAATCTAAAGGGGCCAAATTGGCCCTGTGTAAGTTATTATCGTTTTGTGGGAAATTCGACGAGCCTTTCTTTCAAATTCCTGTCGGATGGGTAAAATTATATTTATGTATGTTTATTGTAAATGGTTACCCTTATACTGGTACTGATCATCTACGTAATAAAGATAAAATTGTTGGTGAACACAAAGATGCAATTGTTGGTGTATAGGACCAAATGACGCGTCTTTAAACTACAAAAGTAACTTCAAGAGGATGGCGTATGTACAGCTGGTTCAAAAAAAACTGATACGACTCTTAAAGCATATTTTGTAGAAAATTGAGCAGTGTACTTTCTTCTTCTTCTTCTTTTTGGTTTTGGTCTCGCTGCAAGGCAATTACCAGCACGATTTTTAGGCGATCTTGATATAGTCTGGCTCTAAGCCATATCAAAATCTCTGACTATGTTCTTGTAAAATGCTTTTGATGAGGTGTAATATAATAAATATGACTTTAATTATATTTAATTTATTATATTTTGAAGGATAAATACTTATTATTTACATACTATTACTGTCACTGCCAAATCTTAAAATTTGTCAGATAACTTCAACCTCAAAAAAATGGCTGTTTGTTTGTTTATTTTATTATTTGTCTGTCATAATAAATATAATATAATGTCAGACCAATCATACACTGCTCAAAATTATCAAATCTTACTAAGAGTCGTATCAGTTTTTTTAGGAACCAGCTGTACGTGTTTTATAATACTCTTGACTTGGAAGCAATACATGCATGGATTATTTATAAATAAAAAACTGGAAGTAGACTCAGTCTTTGTAACTTTATTCTTCGGCTGTGTGAAGAATTATGGGCCCCATACCTGGCCTCCAAAAATCTGGAACTACGCCTAGCAACACCAGGTCTACCAACAACTATCACTGTTACTATCCAAAAACGACAAAAATATCAGTTGAAAATATTTTTTAATAGTCCAGAAAGCCACTGCGCATCCGCTAGGAAAAATATTCTAATTCGGATTTTTTGCACAGTCTTACTCATAAAGGACACCTTTTAACAAATTTGCATGTTGCCAGGACCAAAACGTGGTCAAAAATTTTTTAAACGTTTTTTTTTTGTTTTTTTCCTAAAATAATTTTTTTGCATGGAAGAAAGTTTTTTTAGGTTTTTTGGATCATTCCAAACAGAAAAGGTCTTTAGTAACTTTTCTCTAAAAATGATAGTTTTTGACATATAAGCGATTAAAAATTGAAAAATTGCGAAATCGGCCATTTTAACCCTCAAAAACTATGTGAAAAAGTGAAAATTTGAATGTTGCCAAGGTAGGTAGATATTCTTTAAACTGCAATTGATGAAATCCCGAAGAGTTTTTTGCAATACAATATTCAAAACTCCTTTGTTTTAATTGCTAATCAAGCGTGCGCGACACCATTTTCCACCGACAGTATGGTGCAAATGAAAGGAATAAATTCGTTATTTCGTAAACGGGCGACTTTAAGGAAAAATCCCGAAACAGGTCGATTTTTATTTTTAATTTATGATATTGAGGCATATATGGTATACTAGTGACGTCATCCGTCTGGGCGTGATGACGTAATCGATGATTTTTTTAAATAAGAATAGGGGTCGTGTGGTAGCTCATTTGAAAGGTTCTTTAATTCACTATTCAGTAATTTAAACATTTACATAATTATTTATACAGGGTGTCCTTCTACTTCTTTTTTTGTCAAATAATTTAATTTAATAAACATTTTTTGGACACCCTGTATAAATAATTATGTAAATGTTTATATTACTGAATAGAGAATTGAAGAACCTTTCAAAAGAGCTAGCACACGACCCCTATTCTCATTTAAAAAAATCATCGATTACGTCATCACGTCCAGATGGATGACGTCACTAGTATACCATATGTGCCACAATATCATAACTTAAAAATAAAAATCGACCTGTTTCGTCATTTTTCCTTAAAGTCGCCGGTTTACGAAATAACGAATTTATTCCTTTCATTTGCACCATACTGTCGGTGGAAAATAGTGTCGCGCACGCTTGATTAGCAATTAAAAAACAAAGGAGTTTTAAATATTGTATTGCAAAAAACTCTTCGGGATTTCATCAATCGAAGTTTAAAGAATATCTACCTACCTTGGCAACATTCAAATTTTCAGTTTTTCACATAGTTTTTGAGGGTTAAAAATGTCCGATTTCGCAATTTTTCAATTTTTAATCGCTGATATGTCAAAAACTATCATTTTTAGAGAAAAGTCACTAAAGACCTTTTCTGTTTAGAATGATCCAAGAAACCTAAAAAAACTTTTTCCATGCAAAGAAAAATAATGTTAGGAAAAAAACAAAAAAAAACGTTAAAAAAATTTTTGACCACCTTTTGGTCCTGGCAACATGCAAATTTGTTAAAAGAAGTCCTTTTTGAGTAAGACTGTGCAAAAAATCCGAATTAGAAATTTTTTCCTAGCGGATGCGCAGTGGCTTTCTGGACTATAAAGGAAATCATACTTCCAATCATTGCCGCGGCTGTAACAAGGCAATGTGTGGCAAATATCAAAAACTGCAAACTGTATGGTGTTCCGAAAGTTTTTGATGGCACCGAATTTGTTAAACAATGAAAGTAAAAAATAAAATCACATTCTATCGTCTAGAGTAGATTTAATTTCTTTAAACTGAGTTTTAATTGAATAAAAATGTGGGGCCAAAATGATCCCTTCCGGCTTTCTAGGTAGGTAAGCTAAGCCCGACTTTCTAGTGTTAAATATAAACCTCCATTTTTTATTGCAGATTTAGATTCCTTATGTAAAAGTAAGCAACTTTTATTCGAGACATTTTTTCGAGTTGTGGATAGATGGCGTTATAATCGGTGAAAACGATTTATCGTGATACCATAGGTAAATTATCGAAACTGTCTAATATCTCGAGTAATACAATTTCAAATGAAAAGCCAAAGAACACGTTTGTAATATTTTTCAAAATCCTATCGAAAGACACTAAACACGACCCCTTACTCCTAACCCTGGAGGTGGGGGTATGGGTAACTTTAAAATCTTAAATAGGAACCCCCATTTTTATTGCAGATTTGGATTTCTAATAAAAAAATAAGTAACATTTATTCGAAACATTTTTTAGAATTGTTAATGGATGGCGCTACTAAATCGCATTTTTCCGATTATAACGCCATCTATCAACAATTCTAAAAAATGTTTCGAATAAATGTTACTTATTTTTTTATGAGAAATCCAAATCTGCAATGAAAAATGAGGCTCCTATTTAAGTTTTTCAAGTTAGCACCACCCTCACCTCCAGGATGTTGAGGTCGTTCGATAGGTTTTTGAAAAATATTAGAAACAGGTTTTTTGGTTTTTCATTTGGAAGTGTATTTCTTGAGATATTAGACCGTTTCTGTAATTTACCTGTGGTATGACGATAAATCGTTTTTACCGATTATAGCGCCATCTATCCATAATTCGAAAAAATGTATTCTAGGAATCTAAATCTGCAATAAAAAAATGGAGATTTCTATTTAAGATTTTACAGTTACCCCCCACCCCACCTCTAGGGGGTAGAGTGGGGGGTCGTGTTTAGTGTCATTCGATAGATTTTTGAAAAATATTAAATAAGTATTTTTCAGTTTTTCGATCCGATGTTCATTTCGCGAAATATTCGACCGTTCCGCTACTTTTGCGACACCTTGTATATGCCGTCTTTTATTTATAATTAAAGTTAATAAAATATATAATTCAAAATTTGTTTTACCTTTAACAATAGTTTAAATTAAAAAATAGAGCTTTTTCATAAAATTTGAAATTTTGTTCTGGTAAGTACAAAAGCACACTTTATTAGATAAAAATATTTTTTCTTTCTTTAGTTAGGCATAAAAGTAATCAAAATCAAAGGTACAGGAATCAGACTCAAAATTAATGTTGAACAGTGATAATTTATCGGGAACAAAGTTTCTTTATTATAAAATATTATAACTTATTAACATTTCATTTTATTATAAGTTTATTCGTGTACTAAGTTTCTACAGATTATTAAATTTGTCGTTTAAATAGAGTTTTAGTGGGAGTACCACCAAGTTTTCGTAGTTTAATTAAACATATTCGGAATTAATTAACATGCATGCAGTTATTTGCACAACACAAGAAACATTTAATATCGAATAATCGGCAAGCAAAGATGTATTGTTTACAAAACAATAGAAACTTTGATGTCAAACTCAGCCTAACATTTACAAATAATGTATGTTAATAATATCGTACAAACTAGTTTGTGGACAGTTTCTAGCAACTTTCAAGTTAATAATATAGTGGTTGGAGAGTCGCTACCTTCAGAGGCTGCACTTATGTTGACATATAAAGTCATAGACAAAATTAATCAAATTAGCATTTAATTAGTCTGACAGCATATGCAAAACAAGTCTATTGTTTTCACCCATTCTACATCATTAAAAAAGAGTGAAAACGTTAAATTATCCACGTTCGTTTGTTCATCCATTCCTAATCACATCTTCTCCCTTATTATAGAAGATAAAGCCAAAAATAAGGTATTAAATAACAGTAGTTGAATGGGACAAGACTTCTTCTTCTTCTTTTAGTGCCAGCTCCACGCCGGAGGTCGGTAATCATCATAGCTATTCTGATTTTAGAGACGGCTGCTCTGAAAAGGTTACTTGATGTTCATCCGTACCATTCTTTCAGGTTGCGTAGCCACGATATTCTGCGTCTTCCTATGCTTCTTTTTCCTTGAATATTTCCCTGCATAATCAATTGGGGCAAGTTGTATCTCTCTCCACATGTAATATGTCCGAGATATTCCAATTTTCTTGTTTTGATGGTATTTAAGATTTACATTTCTTTATTCGTTTTCCTCAGAACCTCTTTATTTGTGAGGTCTTCTGTCCACGATATTTTCAGAATTCTTCTGTATACCCACAGTTCGAATGATTCTAGTTTTTTCATTGATGCAGCATTCAAGGTCCAAGCTTCCATTCAACTTAGCTCCAACTTCAAATCTCTTGTGTAGAGTAATTTTCTCATTTTGTTAAAATTTTCTCTAGCCTTTTTTTTTCTGATTTTGATTTCCTGTAAGTAATCTCATGTGAAGTTGATCATTGTTCCAAGGTATGCATATTGGTCGACTCGTTCGATATTAGATCCGTTTATGAAAAGATTTCGTTATTTCTTTGAGTTTTTGATATTCTCAAAAACTTTGTTCTTGACGTTCATTGTTAGACCGTATTCTTGTCCAAACTCTGCTATTCTGGTCACCAGCCTCTGAAGATCCCCAATAGTTTCAGCTAAGATGACAGTGTCATCTGCATATCTAATGTTGTTAATGGGAACTCCATTTACCTTTACTTCAGCTGTTTCACCCTCAAGAGCTTTTTTAAAGATCTCTTCCTAGTAGGCATTAAAAATATTTGTCGACAACACGCATCCCTGTCTCACTCCACGTCTGATTTCAATTTCCTGGGACTTCTGGGACTTCCGATTCAGGAGTTACAACGGGAAGTGACATATATTTATCGTTTAAATGGGATATATTATATGATATATCATTTGACCCGTCTTGATAAGAAGAAACCGAGTATGTAATTCCAGTTTTGATATCACTTCTGGTTTCTATGGAAGATAATCTACAAAATGTTAAATATAATGTTTGTTATCAAAAACGCAGCAGAGGACGATTACCAACACGCTGGATTGATGACATTAAACGAACATCCAAGAAATGGCAACCAGATGCACAGAACCGTGGAGGGTGGCGAAAAATACGAGACCTATGTCCAGCAGTGGACAGATGTTGCATAATGATGATTACGAGCCGTTTTAGCAGCCTCACTAATCCCATGTGGAATTAATTCGGCGTCACTTTAACTACTAATTTTCATTTTTTGAAACGCGCTTTTAAAGTGTTGAATCTTATATGACCAGCGCTGTCAAATAAAAAAAAGTTGATATTTTACACCGTTAACAGACGGCATAGGTAGAATTGTACCTGTTATATTTATATTTTCTTAAAAATTCGTTAATCTAAAGGTAAAAAATATAATATGTTAATTTTAAGATAGTATTATTTATTACTAGCATAACTGAAGACATAAGTGGATAAAGGTCATATGTCACAAAATGTTTTGGAGTAATGAGCATTTTAGTGTCTTTTGTCCCAAGTTAATTATTTATTTTATAAATTTGCATTGCTACACTTTTTGAAACAGGTATCTGAAGGTACTTTTTTACACTTTAAATTGGATTAAAAAAAAGTTACCTTAAGCCAAATATTTCAAATTTTGTGGATATATTATTACCTTTATCCACATAGTAAAAATAGCTAAAAAATGTTAGGGTTAAGTGGATAAAAGAGTGAAGTATCAAAAATGGGCATTTATTAAAAAAAATGCAATAAAAGATGTAAAATTAATAAAAATATATTTTTTAGTAGGTTGTTCTTTTCTTTTTGGGATTTTATTTATTTTTCTTTATCGCGTTTTCATAAATCAATCTGTACTCATCGAGAACACATTTTAGTTGGTCTCTTAAAATTTTCCAATTTTTCCAAACTCAAACCACCAGGTTTATTCTCCAGTCTTCTTGGTCTAAATTCAGTTCTGGTAAGATGTGCTGTCTTTTTTTTTCTTAAATCTACTTGCTGAAATGGCATGTAGTCATTAAGTTACGTCTTGTAGATATAGAAGCCAAATTCGTCCAGTCTTATCCATTTTACATTGTCACGAAAATCAATCTTTTGATTTGAACTGTTTGTTTGCTTTTTACATAAATAGAGGTTCGCCAATATATCTTCAAAGTCGTAGAAAAAATTCTCCATATTTGCAAAAATGCTATTTTTTGTGCTTGCCGACGTGAAAATGTCACGATATTAATGTGGAATAAAAATTGACTGATGTTTCCTTAGAACTTTTTCTATCCTTCCAAAGTCCCTGTCAGAATCTAAATAACTGTGGCCCACTTCAGGAAATTTATGCTCTATTATTTTAAAATATCCATTTAAAATGAGATATTGATATAGACATAATTTTAAAGTTTTTTTTCTGACCAGAACATGAATGTGACCATATTAACAAATGATTAATTTGAGGATGTTCTTCTTTTAAAAGCTTACAAAATCGGAACAGACAACTCGCTATTTCAGTACTACCTCGGTTAGCTACGTCTTTAGTCCACGTAAAAAAGTAAGATTTTGATCCTGATGAAGTTGTGCAATGTATACCAAAATTCTACAGCCACATTTGACGTAAATAGAATGCTGTTGATGTTGAAAGTTTAGGTAACAGCATCGTTTGTTGTAGATCCATCGTGATGTAGTACATATTGTTGTCAGATATTGGCTTTTTTCTATCTACTTTTTGAAATTCAAATGCAATGTTACAGTTTTCTTTATGCTCAATATTATTTTCTCCAGAATCACATGCGCTACATGTATCATTCTTTGGATATCCAAATGATAGATTGAATTTAGTATCGAACACATGGCGATACATGGAGAGTTTAACTAAATATTTTTCACCAATTTTTTGTTCATTTCATCTTTTTAGGTACAGTTCATACAATTTTGTTCCATTTAATAATGGTGACAAGTACTTCCTATTCTGATTTTTGTTTCGAGAATAGTGAGAGCTCTCAGCTGGAAACATTTGAATATGTTGAGTAATGAGTAATCTATTACCGCTTCGCAGATCTTGTGAGGCCTCTTTGTATGTTGCCCTTGTTTACTTTGACTTGGAGCTGAATGACCTTGTTTAAGTTGTTTTTGAAGATTTAATTAATATTTTCTTTGAGCCAACTTGGTACAGCGAACAAATTGCATCCTTACAGACAGAAATGTTTTCCCTTTCGTAAGTTACTGAGTATCTAAAAGAACATTCTCTTAACTTTTGCATTTTACCTTTAGTACGAATTCGGTGTTTTGAAACTTGATTTATGTCAATGCTTTTAAACAAAAGACAGTTTTTTGCGTTATTTTCTAATTTATAAAATCTTTGCAATATAGATTCTCTGGCTTCTAAGCTGAATTTGGTTCCACAT
This sequence comes from Diabrotica virgifera virgifera, assembly GCF_917563875.1. Taxonomy (NCBI): domain Eukaryota; kingdom Metazoa; phylum Arthropoda; class Insecta; order Coleoptera; family Chrysomelidae; genus Diabrotica; species Diabrotica virgifera. The sequence goes on from NC_065446.1 coordinate 221,829,761, forward strand.
TTTAATCTGCATGTTGCTTTACATAATACTAAATCTTCCTCGATTTTTTTGGCTGATATAATTTTTTCGTTTGAGAAACATATTCCAACCCTTTTTCTTTTGAATTGCTGCCTTCTTTTTCTTCCATTCAACAAGGTTGCGTTGTCTTTTACGAGCTTTCTTCTCTTTCAACTCAAAAATTTTTTTCGCCGTCCTTTGAGGTTTGGAAACAGCAGCTTCTTGTCCTTCTGCGGTAACATGTACCGCTCTTTGACTATCTTCAATTTTGGTTTTTATTTGAAATTCTTCGGTCTTATTTTCGGCATTCACTTCTGCTTGGTTGTCATTATTCTGCATATTTTGTTCCTTTTCTCCATTTAACATATTTTTGATAGGAAGTTTTTAAGAAAAGATGTTTCGTTTAGCATTATATATTTTTTTGGAAAACATTTTGTTTTTGGTTTCTTCATCCGAATAGTCCGCACCTGAAAGAAGGAATTCATCACTGGACGATACATATCCGTCTGGTTCGCTTCCTGACTCAACGTTTTCTAAAAAATATAAAACTATATGTAGTAAAATTAAAATAAATTTACTACATACTAAGGAAACATAAACGTTTACAGCCAGGTTTACGTGTAGTATCTTTGTGCTTATCATTTTATACCAAATATCTCAAAAGCACAAAACCAGATTTTTTGCTTATTAAAAGCTCTTGGAGAATAATTTTATTAAAGTTTGGACAATGCATGGTGTCTATGAGATCTTGAAACAGCCCAAATAGCCGATATTACAATAAAATAGTTTATAATACAGATTAGAAAATATCCAAGTAACTTTGATAATATTTTAAAAAGAAAATTATTATGTATTATATTATTTTGTCAACGAGGCTGGAAAGGTAAAATAGATATTTGCTTACGGACAGAATTTCCGGAAGTCGACGGTATTTTATTGTCTGTACAATGCTGTTTATTGGATAGCTCGTCAACTTAACCGGTATTTAAATCAGACGAACATCTAAGATGAAACACACCTAAAACCAACAATATTATAAGTAAATGATAAAAATTGCAGTAAAAAGCATATCTTTGCATAAAACAACAAGTATTAAACATGCTTGTATGAAACTTTATATAATAATGTAATATTACCTTGTTGAACAGTATTTTCTCCTTTCTGTTGAAGATATAGTCTGTAAATTCTTTTCCTCTACTCTCCATAATGTTTTCTAGCTTTTTGACTCAAAAACTGTTAAAAATGTTTGCACAAAATAAATTACACAGTGACACTAATTTCCATAATATAACCTATAAAGTTAAATGTCAGAAAACCAACTGCTGAGCGACTAAACCTTTGAGTGGATAAAGGTAATGTGTACGCAATTTTGGACATAATACCTTTATCCACTAGAATTTGAACCTTCTAGTGTGACATATTGTTTTAATACCTTCCTATTTTTTTTTAATTGGCTAAAAATAGGTAATTTTAAAATTTTAAAAGGTTAAACAACATATTATAAGAACAAAAAACCAAAAAAAGATTTTCTCAAAAAATGTGACATAGGACCTTTATCCACTTATGTCTTCAACTGGTACCTAACAAATTGTTTAATATTGCAATAAATAAATAATAATATTCGGCAATTTGTTCTTTTACGGATTTACAGACAACGATTAGAAGCCGCTATGACGTGACGGCTCTTATCTATCGTAAATTATTATTGAAATTACTACAACAAACAGGCTTTGGCCACATGGGCGATTTTTTACGGCGCGATAATTTACGGCGCCCATTGGTTTGACTACTTCCTCCACCAATTTCTCCACCAATCATCTAAAACTGGTGGAGGAGGAAGTCAAGCCAATGGGCGCCGTAAATTATCGCGCCATAAAAAATCGCCCGTGTGGCCAAAGCGTAAACTTAAAAATAGTGGTCGTAAACAAATTCTAGAAAGAGTAGCATTGTATTGTATTTCAATTGGAAACGTAGATCTCATCCCCCATTTAGTTGTTTGGTGTTTGCCATTACGTGTATACCTAAAAACTATTATGAATAATAGTGTTTATACATCTAGTTTACGGAAATGAAGACAAAAGAGGTGTACATAAAAATAACAAAGAAAACTTGTGTAAGGTGTGGATTATGGAGTATCTGCCACTAATACGTGCAGCAATGTTTTGAATGAAGACACGTTGTTTATTCCCCATTTAGGCCTCTTCGGGGTAGATAAGTTAACGTTAGACAAGTTAACGTTGGCGAACAAACAGTTTTGGATCTGGTCACGTCCTATGAAGGTTATGGGCAGAATGTTACTACAAATAAATTTTTACCATTTTTGAATTTGCTAAATTCTTGAATTCATGACACATGATATTAGTAGGGGTGTTAGACAAAGTTAGAATAAATAAGAGATTTTTGCCCACCAATGTGTAAGCAAACGAGGGAATAGGTGGTTTTTCCACAAATTTTGCATACAATCATGATGCTACTGTATGCTCTTATATGTGCCAAAGAAAAACAAAGCAGTAGTGTTACTCTCGTCCGTGCATATGACAGGAAAAGTAGAAGAGAGTGAAGTAGCGAAGCCGGAAATAATCCAGTATTACAATAAAACCAAAGCGGGATTGATAACAGGGATAAAATTCTGGGTGAGTATTTGACCATATACTCACCCAGCATTTTATGTGTACCTATTGACCTTTTTTAATAATATGATTGACGTCACTGGCTTAGCATGCTACATTATACATCGAGAGCATAATACATTACAAAAACCAAAGGACTAACGCAGGAAATTTTTAAACGATCATTCTAAAGATATTTGGTTGCTTTCATTTCAATCTCAAAATAAAAAAACCGGATGATGATGAGAAGTCATTTTCTTCGTAGTGCTGTAGAAATGGTCCTTGGTCGAAACAGAGCATGTATTTGCTGTAAAAATTCCTTCTCAAGTATTTCACAGCATTCGTGGATCTACTTCAGTAAGCGGAAATTTTCATGTTTGTTGAAACGAACGGAAAACAGCGTATAACGAGAAATACTTGTGTAGTATGTTTTCTATCTGTGTATGACAAATATTCTTTATCCAGAAAACGATATGTATGTGTTGCGAAAATTAGAAAATCCACACTAACATTAATTTTTATATTTTGATTCAAATAAGCTATCATTTAAATACAAAATGCATTGTTTTTTAAATTATTTATTTAAAAAAATGTACAAGGTACAAATGTACCTATGCCGTCGTTTAAGGGGGTAGGAACTATTCATGCCTCCTTCTGGGAACTGAATAACGATTTTTTTTGTTAACCCTTAACTACAGACATCCCAATATTATCACGTAACTACAGACTCCCGGTATTTTTTACCGGTCATTATAAAATAGAGTCAAAATATAAAGTTAATAATAAAAAACAAAAACGTTTTGCATTATGTGTTTTTATGGAGTCTCTAGATATCGGAAAAATGGTAAAATGAGTGATTTTAATAATATAATACAAGATTTTTGAAGAATAATCTATTAAACCAGAATTTTGGTAAATGCTATGGATAAAAATTTAAACATTTTTTTAACAAATAAACGTAACATAGAATCACAAAGGAAATATAAAATATCATCCACGAAAATTTTTACCTCCATGAAAAAAAATCTGCAAGGGGTAAAATTGTAATAAAGTTAAATGGCAATTCCATTTTTGCAAAGTGGCATCAAAATTTTTATCTTCAAATTTAACATTCATTGAAGGTCCAGGATGTCTTCCACAGTCCATTTCTTTACTTTTTCCCCAAAAACACAAAAAAATAATGTAAACATTTCAGATTTACAAATATAGTACTCATATAAAAATACTCCCTTAACATAGACATCCGGTAATTTTTACCGGTTAAGATTTTTGATGTGTACCAGAAAAGAAAATATTGGCAATACACAATACACGCTTTGACTAGCATTGTTATACAAACTGCCCGAGAGGTACAGAGACACATGAACTTGTACGTTGTGAGGTTACCACGAAATCCACATTTTGGGAATGCCCGCCGGTAAAAAATACCGGATGTCTGTAGTTAAGGGTTAAATTTGGCTCACCTGTTCTATTGGATAAATGTAGATATGTCACAAAATTTCAAGTCTCTACCTCTTTGAAAAAAACGCTGGACGGAAGGGCCGCCCGAGAAGTTTATCGCACCGATCTGTTTTCGTTATCGTACTAGATACTGGCATTCTATAAAATTAACACAGTTACTCGTTATTTTCATATTTTAGAAACACCTTGTATACTTGAAAATATTTTATGGTTCTACGCATCATTAATTCCCGCATTTGAGAAAATGTTCGGGGACACACTATAGATTATTGCATAAATCAATAGAATATTAGTCATACTTTCATTTCAAATTAGTCCATTTTTCTGAGAAATTAATAGTTTACAATATTTGCATTTTACTGCATGGATTGCAATGAAATTTTGGGAGTAGCCCAAAGCCCAATCTCCTAATTCAAAGACTATCCTATATACTATGGCGCTTTTATCATGGGGGCGGTTCTCACCACTTCTCGGGGATAGAACATTTTTATTTTCGAATTGCGTGGAGCAAAAGGAAGAATTTTAAGAAAATTTAAAAATGCGCTCTATAATTTGATCTTATTTTTTTCACCCGTCCAACTTTTTGAAAGTAGAAATAACACTATATTAAGAGGTATTGCAAAAGAAAATCAATGCATTTAAATTCTGGTGAATGAGGGGTTAAATGTATGTACTTCTCATTTTTCCTTAAAGTACATTAGTCATATATTTTTTTGCACCATATCTCGCTTAGTTTGAATGTAACCGACATTTAGCGGTGCTCGTTTTAAAGGCCTTTTCAAACACTACAAAAGCATGAGCACTTTGATCATACACCAAAAAACAAACTCTTTTTAACTACCATATCTCTTTTTGTATTATAAATGGAAAATTTACGAAGGAACGAATCTCTTTGTTATTTATAATTAAAAAAAAATTTATTTAGTGTTTTTAGTTTGATGCATAGTTTTTAAGGTATTCACAAAAAACCGTCCGAAAACGTGTCATTTTTAAATGAAAATGGCCAATTTTCAACTACGCATAACTCAAAAAGTATTGAGTTCTCAAAAAAAATGTATAGATCAGTTTTTGCTTAAAAATGGGTTCTCTAGCCACTTCCATGCTTATTTTGACAAACAAATTTTCCACCCCCTTGAAGGGGTGGGAATTGCCCCAAGATAAAAGCGCCATAGTATATAGGGTAGATTTTGTTTCTTGAGCTATTCCCTACTTACTGTGGAAATATCAAGTACATCGATGTAGTAGGATGGAATTCGGAGCCAAATACCCTCATTGACTGCCCTATAATAATGCTCTGCTATGATCGCGTGAGAGGGGACACACACAAGATTCTAGCAAAATTTAAATTTTCTGTAACTTTTCAAATTTTTTGAGTTATAGCAACGGCTTTTATGTCATTGGAAAGATAATTTTACATTCCTTCAAAATATGTAAAAATATATAGGGCGTATGTAAAAAATTAAGATTTTTTTTTTCATTTCAGGTTAAACTGGAAGCCATATTGTGGGTAAAATTTATTGTACTAATAGATAACAAAGTACTATATATGTCTGCCAAATTTCAAATTTTAGTTTCTACTACAGAGGTAGTTACGGGCACTCGAATATTTTTTTTATAAAAAATTCATAACTCCCCTTCTATGAGGAGTTAAGAAATCTGACCAATGTTATTCAATTTAACGATAGGATATCAAAAATATATCAAAAAATAAATAAATTCCTTGGAGTTATTTTTGAGAAAATTTAGTTCAAATTTATGTCAAATTTTGACCCCTTAAATATAGGCAACCCATAACTTTTTCTGAAAAACGATAATATTATTGTTATAGCCCCATCTTTAGGCTATATAAATGTTTTTTCAAATTAAACTTATCTTAAACAAATTTTTAGATTGGTAGGGAAATGTATCGGGTGGGCGGTCGGCCATGCTGGCCGCCATTTTGGATTTGGAAATGTCAAATTCCGTATTTCTATTTACCTATCGATGAGCTAACTTTAAGTTAAATTTCATTCGTTTCGGTCAAAATTTGCAAAAATGGGCCCCAAATAACCCCCCTATTTCGGCACCCCTTTGAGAGGTTTTTCAAAAGCTTAGTTTCTCGACAAAATTCTCTTAAACTTACTTATACCGAATTTCATCGAAATCGGTCCAGTAGTTTTTGCTGGGCGGTGGCGACATACGTACGTACATACGTACATACTTCCGACATGTTTTTTTTTATTTGCTTTTTAGACTCAGGGGGACTCAAAACGTCGAAAAAAGGTGAAATCTGAAAAAAAAATTTTTGCACGATCCTATAACTTTATCTATTATACTCATACTGCGTAGATAGTACGATAAAGTAAAAAAAGTTATCACAATTTGAAAACTCAAAAGTTACAATTGTACCTATGCCGCCCGACGAAGATTAAAGTGGAAATTTCCATTAATACATTCTACCGAAAGTTTAGTTTTCGGAATGACTACAGAAAAAGGATTATTGCATCCTACTTCCAAAAATTTTATTTTTAATTACATTAATGGATGCAACGATACAAACGATCTTCAGTTTTTACTCATATAAAGTTCTTGCTAAATTAAACCCTCTTGTTGTTTATCAGACTAGATCGAAATTTTATTAGAAAATATACAAATATCTTCAAAAACAAATTAAGTTCACAGAAGCATGCAGATTAAAATCTAAATCAACACAAATCTAATATCGTCCTAACTTTCCAAGTTTCCCAGTTGCACTTTATAAATTTTGTTTATTTGAAAGCAGCGTATTTCTCTAACTCGTTTATATTAAAATAACTTGTTCGCAAAATAGTAAATGGTAAGAGTTACTATTTTATCAGTCAAATGGGTTTCTTTATAAATTTTATTAATAACGAAATATTAAGATGCCGGTTCTTTTAATAGAGGTTTATGACGGATTTTAATGATAACTACAGTTACAAAGCTCTTTGTGATCGATTGTGTTAGTTTAGTGATGTAACCGGAAAGTGATACTCTTCATAGGATATTTTCCCAAATTAATACTATGACACAAAGCTCTCAAAAGGAACAGATTTTTTAATTTTTTATCTACACATTCGCTGTATGTTATTATATTGTGGTTTCTTTTTCGACCGACAAACAATTTTATTCCAAGTTTAGATTAATATCAACAAATTGTTCAAGAAAGAAGACAAAGAAGACCCCAACAATTATAGCGGTATAAATCTAATGAACACCGCACTTAAGCTCACCACAAAAGTCCAAACCAACAGAATCAATAAACTGACAACTTTATCAGATGACCAACAACGATTCAGATCTGGAAGATTCTGCGTAGACGCCGTATTTGTACTGTGACGGATCCCAGAAAAAGCCATCGAGTACAATAAACCAGCATATCTATGCCCTAATAACACCAAACATTCCATTTATGTTCCTAGAATGTACACACAGGATATTGAAAATATTCCTGGAATGACCTCGAAAGCACAAGAATGTCCCCTGAATGTCCCAGGAAAGTCCTCTGTCAGCATTTTAAACATTCCTTGAATGTCTACGAATGTTCTTTGGACATTCACAGTATATTTTTTATACATTTCCTGGATATAGTCGCTGATGTGACATAATACCTCCGATTTGTTTCTTCATGGGTTTTGTAAGAGAGACTAAAAACTTTTTTTACAGTCACCTCCCATTTTCATATGATATTTTTTGACATGTTTTATACTAAATTTAACTATCTATTTACTAAAAAACATGTTAAAATTTACATGTGAAAACAGGAGATGACCCTAAAAATGGTTTTTCGTCTCCTACAAATTTCACGAAAAAGCAGATAGGAGGTATTGTCACATCACCGACGACATACCAGAAGTATATGTGGCCATACCAAATAATACATCCTTGATAAATATAAACATTTTTATTGCACAAAATCTTGTCATATATTTTTTTCCATATTCATCACTACGATGATGATTCATTGTATTGAATTGTACATTACAATTACAATCTGGTCATAACTGACCAATGAGCAACTTTAATGGAACTTAAATTACTACTGTTCCTTAAAATGAAGAGCTTACCCCATAGCGTCTCTTTTCTAATCTAACAAGATCGTGCACTATTCTAACATACACAGGCACACAAGCACTATACTCTGCTTTTCACTATCACCTATCATTCAAACTAGTTCAAAAGGCTTTGTCCTCTTCAATCTTCTAGTTTGCCCAGTAGTATCGGGAGCTGGATTTCCTTAATATTATTGTAGGTACTTATGAAGTTGTTGCTCGTGACTTCCAACTTTACTCCAATTTTAAAAACGAATCCAGCTGTAAAATATTTATGTGCCTGAAGGCTGAAGGCTTTTGTATGTTTTCATCTGCTGCTTAGAGTAGTAACTGTGAGACTCCACCAGATATGTATAAATTTTAATATATATAATAGTAATTTGGTGGAATGTACTTTACTGTCAAATCCAATTCTGACTGAATTGTATATGAATCTAAATCCCCAATTATTTTCAGCTTCAATAAATATCTAAAACAATAAAAGAAATAATGTTATTGCTTGCAAAATTCATCAATATTGAAAAATATCAGGGAAAAATTAACAGTAAATAAAAACTGTTTCTCGTACTTTTGTCGAACATCTGGAGTTTCCAATAATAATTTCATTAAGGCTATGGGTACATAATTCGCAAATATTTTACGTGTATCCCTACTTTTTCTGTCTTTACACGGCAAATTACGTGTAGTAAAATTCACACTGGTGTGGATATGTAAACATTACTAGAATGTCATTCTACTTGAAAATGTCATAATTAATTTAAAGAGATGGCTTTTGAATGTTCTTGGATAACTGTTATTTTTATAATTGCAAATTATTAATTCAGTTAATAAATGTGATAATTTTTTCACTAACTATGTTTTCAGTGATTGTAATAATTTATTTGTACAACAAAAACTAATAATCAATCGAGAAAAGAGGAAAAGTGTTAAAGTGATTTTTTAATAACTTGTTGTTATTTTGGAACGCTTACAATTTTGAACATCTCTAACAACAAAATACTTGGATCACAGGATATATCTGATGTATTCTCTGCTTGGATCTTCCACAAATAATACACAATAAATAACTTTTTATTAAGTTCACGTCTTAAACCAATTATTTATCAAATACACTATATATCAATAATATTTAATCAATTTCTCAAAATATTCCCGATGCAATGTCAAATATTTAAAATTGTCACTGATTGTCAGTGTCTGACTGACAATATATGCTGACAATATTATATTCGGTTGAGTGCGTTGTAAGACAAAGACAGATTTGGAAAATATTACCACGGCATTGTGTTCATTTTTTTCAAATCCTGAAAAAACCAATAAATATTTTTGAAAAATGTAAACGCAGAATGAAAGACTAAATTATTACCGAGGGCCGAAAGTCCCTTAGAATAAATAAAAAGTTTATTTTGAATGAGATATTTGAAATTAAAAATCACACTAAATTTTCTCTTAGTTTTTTCACCCCTGTAACTTATTAAAATAAACATTATAGAAGTTCTCAGGGACTTTCGGCCCTCGCTAATAACGTAATCTTTCATTCTGCGTTTAAATTTTTCAAAAATACTTATTAGTTTTCTCAGGATTTGAAAAAAATGAATCCCCATTTGAATAGCATTGCAGCCGAAAATACGTACCGATCCTCTTAAATAATCACTTTGCATTGTGGTAAAGTTTAAGTTCACAAAATACAGTAAACGAAATCCAAATGAATCCAAATTAGACAAAATACGACGATAAACAATGAAAAATAGATATTACAAACATAACCTCTGTAACTTTTTGTATGCCAACCAGAAGTCACTTAGTTTGGATTGCCTAATATACGCGCGGCGAATTTGAAAATGAACGCAAATTGAATAGTAAATGGCCTCTCTTAAAATATAGGACATTGGTAGTATGTTCATAGAATCTCTTGTGGTAACATTCCACCAATAATTTAATCAGATGTTCACCGAATGTTCCTTCAATGTCCAGGACATTCAAACATTAATAGAACTTTGATAGTACATTCCTGGAATGTTTTGAGTTGTTAGGGTATTTTATAAACCTGATAGAGGCTTTCGATCGCATCCAAGTCAAAGACGTCTTACACTTACTCTATAGTATAGAAGAAACATATCAATCAATATTATACAAACCATCGAAAACATCTACTTCTCTAATCGAATTCAGGCAAATATAAATGAAAAACTAACACAGTTTATACCAGTACAAAGCTGAGTCAGACAAGGTGACTCGTTGAGACCACTGTTCTTTAATATAATAATGGACGAAATATAAAAGCAGTACGTCATGGTCATGGTTATAGAATGGGAAACAAAGAAATCCAAATATTATGTTATGCAGGCGACGCCGCATTAATCGCCGAAACAGCAGACGATCTCCAAAGATTAACACACATCTTCAATACAACAGCCCAGAATACAATATGATAATATCAACAAGAATCTACAGGTCGAGCAAGTCTTGTAAATTTCACGATTGCGAGCCACGTTTCACGCAACCGTGTTTGCGTACTTGTGTTTCGAGTTGCGTGGTCGTGCGGAGTTATATTTACCAATTCGCGCAATCGTACTTGAGACGCTGTGTCAGGTGAGGTGTTTGAAAATTTGTGTAACGTGAACTTGATTGCTTGATTCTGTGGTGTGAAGGTGGTTAAACTTTTGTATTATTTTTTTTTTGTTTTGTTTGTTTTTGTTGTTGCGAATATATCGCAGAAAGTTTTTAGATGAAGTAATTGTATGATGAAGATAACACAGAAAATACAAGAGGGCAGCATACTTTGCAAAACAATTGTTACAATTTGAAATCAACAATTTGTTAAGGCTATGGGTACATAATTCGCAAATATTTTACGTGTATCCCTACTTTTTCTGTCTTTACACGGCAAATTACGTGTAGTAAAATTCACACTGGTATGGATATGTAAACATTACTATTATGTCATTCTACTTGAAAATGTCATCATTAATTTAAAGAGATGGGTTTTGAATGTTCTTGGATAACTGTTATTTTTATAATTGGAAATTATTAATTCAGTTAATAAATGTGATAATTTTTTCACTAACTATGTATTCAGTGATTGTAATAATTTATTTGTACAACAAAGACTAATACTCAATCGAGAAAAGAGGAAAAGTGTTACAAGTGATTTTTATAATATATTGTTATGGAACGCTTACAATTTTGAACATCTTTAACAACAAAATACTTGGATCACAGAATATATTATCCTGATGTATTCTCTGCTTGGATCTTCCACAAATAATACACAATAAATAACTTTTTATTAAGTTCACGTCTTAAATCAATTATTTATCAAATACACTATATTTGAATAATATTTAATCAATAACTCAAAAAAATAATTGTCAAAGTTAATTTAAATTTGGAAATATCTCCGAAAAATATTAATTTTTGGCGGATTATTTGATTTATACCGTTCTAATTTAGTTTGTTTAGTTTTGTTAAACTTTTCCTTATTTAGTTTACATTTTGAAAGTGTTCATAAGTTAAACGTTACTTGAAAACTCCTCTATGGAGTCATCTAGTGGAGGCGAACCGCCTGATATTGAGAATTCGATGGATAGTAGCTGTGATTTACAAGATTTAAATGGATTTCTACCCAACCAGCCTCAAAATAAGATAAGTAGTAGTATTAATCTTAACAATATTAATGAAAAACAAAATACTTTAGTAAACTCAGATCAACCAGAAAAAACCAGGCCTGTTTATTTATACGAAAAAATTGATTTAGGACCTTTTTACATTTTCATTGAAAACTCCAGTTTAAATTTTACAGGAAAATTAAACGCTGTTAAAATAGGCGAGATCCTATTTACGTTACATCCAGAAATTGACAATTATATAAAAAAAATTGACTCAATCGGACGCAACCGAGTTAGGGTCTCATTTAAAAATTATAGTAGCGCAAATGCTTTAGTTACTTCCAAATTCCTTATTCAAAAAAATCTGACCGCATACATTCCAAAATTTCAATTGTTTAAACTAGGTGTAGTAAGGGATATAGATTCAGATATATCGGAAGAATATCTTAAAAATAGAATAAAGGAATTTGATCACCATTGCAAATTCTCGGTTGAGTATGTGAAACGAATAACAAGAAAAATAGTAGCAGATGACAAAGTAATATTTAATCCAACAAAATCAGTTATTGTGTCTTTTAAATGCCAGAATATACCAAAGTATGTAGTAATTAATCATGTCTTACACACTGTTGAAAAATACCAGCAAAAGGTAATTATCTGTTACCACTGCTATAGGTATGGGCACATGAGTAAGCAGTGTAAAAGTAATCCTCGCTGTTTTAAGTGTCATGAATCTCACCTTTCCGATTCTTGTCCTTTATCATCGTTTAACAAAAAATGTCTATCCTGTGAAGGTGAACACTTCACTAATGAATGGGAGATATGCCCAGAATTTGATCGCCAAAAGAAAATAAAACATTATATGTCTGAAAACAGCTTATCTTTTAAGGAAACAATTAAACTCTTTCCTAAGATAACTTATGCATCTATAGCAGCCAATAATTCCTCAATAAATTCTCATCAAACTCCAAATATGAATGCACCATCCTCTTCATATTCCTTTACTCAATTGTCCACGTCTCAAACATCTTCCAATCAGTTCGCTCTACCTTCAGTTTCAAATAGATATACAATAATAAAACCACCAAAATACAAACGACCTATCTCTTCCTCACCAGACCAAGTAACAATGGAACATCAAAAAATAATAAAGTTAAACCCCATGTCCAACAGACCTGGTGGTATTATCACCTCTTCTTCGTATCAATCTACATTTAATCCAGAACAAGGATCTAAAATACATGAACCATCAAAAGAATTAACAGAATTAATATCAAATATAGTTACAAGTATTATCTCTAATATAAATCACAAAAATTTTGAAATTCCAGAAAAATCAGTTCTAGTAAATTCAATTCAATCAGTTTTAAGTTCTCTCTTATATAATAATGAATAGATTGGTAATTTGTCAATGGAATTGTAGATCGGCTAACTCTAATAGAGAAAACCTTATCCACCTATTAGAAGACCAGAAAGTTGATATCGCATTATTGTCAGAAACTAGATTTAAACCAGAAAAGTATTATAACTTTCACGGGTACAATATTGTCAGAGACGACCGCTTTTCAGTAACTGTTGGCGGTGGCTCAGCAATTTTAATAAATTCAAACCTATATTACGAGGAAGTCACCATGAAAGTAGATTTAATAAACGTCAATAAAGTAGCAATAAAAATAAAGTTTAAGTCATATACTGTCACATTTATATCTATGTATGTTCCCCCAGGAACCAAGTTATTGTTACAACAATGGAACAATTTCATAACATCTATAGAAAGACCATTTATAATAGGAGGTGACCTTAATGCTCACCACATTGCCTGGGGCCTAGACAACCAAACAGATATGAAAGGTAAAATCTTGATGGACTGTATAGACGATAATAATTTAATATTCAAAAATGATGGCTCTCCTACTTTCTTTAGGAACTTCTCGAAATCGGCAATAGACCTGACCATTTGTACTCCTGACTTAAACCACCTGATCACTTGGAAAACACTTCAAGACCTATTTGGTTCAGACCATACACCTATAAGAGTAGAGTTAGAGGATCAACCAACTCATACATATAATCCATATTCACAAAAGTGGAATTTAAAGAATGCCGACTGGAAATTATATGAACAGTATTCGGAAGATGTATTCTCTCAATTTAAAGATATAAATTCTTATGAACAAATTTTGCACAATATAAATACAACTGCATCCTACTGCATCCCCAAATTTAAAATAAAAAAACCGACTTCCAGAGGAAAATACTGGTGGGATTTAGAATGTGAAGAAGCAGTCAGAAGAAGACAGGAAAGTTTTTGTATATTCAAAGAAAATCCAAACCATGAAAACCTACTTAAGTATAAAAAAGATGATGCACATGTCAAGAAGATCACTAAACAAACTAAAAGAAATAGCTGGAGAGATTATGTCGGATCCCTAAATAGGTCAGTCCCTATTAAAGATGTATGGTCAAAAGTTAACCGAATAAAAAATAGAAAAACAAAGAACAAAGTCCCTGTTATTCTGTCGGAAGCTTCGTGGATAGAAGAGTTCCATCAAAATATCACACCGCCGTCTGCAGAATTAGTAATTCCTGATTTACAACTAAATGCTCTGTACGACTATCCAGAACCAATCCGTTTCCTAGTCAAACCATTTTCTGCCACTGAACTAAACTTTGCGTTGAAGAAAAACTCAAATTCAGCACCAGGTGCCGATAATATCCATTACTCGATGCTATCAAATCTTTCAAGAATTGGTAAGGCTGCACTACTAAATATATATAATGAAATTTGGATGCGCCGCATAAAGATTCCTGACGATTGGCACGTTTACACTATTATCCCGGTTTTAAAACCAGGAAAATCATCAAAGAATTGGGATTCTTACCGTCCAATCGGTCTGGCTTCCTGTATACTAAAAACATATGAGAGACTTATTAAAAACCGTCTGGAATTTTGGCTAGAAAAGAACGACCTATTACCAAGAAGTCAGTTTGGTTTTAGAAAAGGTAAATCCACACAAGATAGCCTCTGCCACTTTTTAATAGACATTTATAGTTCCTTTACTTATAAAAAAGCAGTTAGTGCTTTGTTCTTAGATATAAAAGGGGCTTACGACAACGTTAATCTTCACATACTATATGCGAAAATGTTGGAAATAGGAATACCCGAGATAGTAACATGGAACATCATTAACTTATACATTAATCGAGCAGTTCACGTTAGATTAAATGGAGATCAATCTAACTCCCGATACACATCTTTGGGACTACCTCAGGGTAGCATCCTAAGTCCTATATTATATATACTGTATACTGCTGACTTAGAAACTAAACTTCCTCAACACATAAAAATCCTACAGTACGCTGATGATGTTGCGATATATGCAGAAAATAAGTCAATAGATAGATGTAATAACTACCTTAAATCGACATTGAATATTATAAAAAAATGGGCTACCGATAATAACTTAACAATATCAGAGAGTAAATCAACCATTGTTACCTTTACTAAAAAACGATATGTTCCTCAAAGCCATCTACAATTTGATAATACTAGTATTCCTTATAAAACTTCAATAAAATTTCTTGGCGTATTTTTAGACTCCAAATTAAATTGGAAAGAACACACAAATTACATATTACGAAGAATGGAAAATGCAATGAATATCATGAAGACTGTAAGTGTCAGTAACTGGGGAGCTGATCCAAACATATCAATATTACTATTACAGAAATTTGATAAGATCAATCTTAGACTATGGATCTATTTTTTATGGCTCAGCATCAAACTCTGTACTCCAAAAAATCGAGAGGATCAAAAATAAGGCACTTAGGTTATGCACTGGTTATCTTCGTAGCACACCTATATTGGTCATGGAATGTGAGCTTAATGAACCTCCACTTTCATTACGCAGGGAATACCTAAGTGAGAAATTTATAGTTAAAACAGCGGTAAACGATAAACTGCTATTAAATAAAATTGTTCATTTAACCACCTCATACCTAACTCATTATTACTGGGAAAAAAAGAAACTGCTTTTAGTTGTGGAAAGCTTCCTCAACGTTTCTAATTCCATTGGCGACATACACCAAATTGAACAAAGCTCGTCTCGAAAGCTAAATTATGAAGATTATTTATCTCCAGTTAACTGTCATTTAAGTAATATTCGTGCAACAGACTTCCTTACTAAAATAGACCACCTTCAGTGTGTACAAAAAAACTGGGGGAGTTATCAGAAATTATATACGGATGGTTGAAAAATGGAAGGAAAAGTTGGATATGCTATATATTACCCACAAAAAAGTATAAAAATAAACAACAGATTACCTGATAAAATGACAATTTTCACAGCTGAACTCATTGCAATCAAAGAAGCATACAAAATATGTATTAATCAAAAAGAACTCAATTATGTTATATTTACAGACTGCCAAAGCATTGTAAAGACATTGAAATATAATGTACATAATTTTGCAGAAAATTATATCATCAGTGACATCATAGCAATGAACAGTGAAGCTTTGAAATCGGGCAAAAATATAATATTGTGTTGGATAAAAGCACACATTGGTATAAAAAACAACGAAATAGTAGATGATCTGGCTAAAAAAGCAACAACGAAGGAATCCACTCTGCATACTTATCAACTTCCTATGGGAGACATAATTTCTATTATGAGATCTATCAAACGGACGAAATGGCAGGAACAATACAATAATTCAGACAAAGGAAATTATTACAAAAAAATCCAGCCTACACTTCCCATCAAGACATGGTTTAATCAAGTTTCCAACAAAGGCTTTATCAAAACTATTTGTCGAATAAGAAGTAATCACTGTCTGACTCCAGTCTACAAAAGAGAAATAGGACTTGTAGATAATGATGAATGTTTATGTGGGGAGCTAGCTGATCTACAACATATGCTATTAGAATGTCCTTTACATTTTATTGAAATATCAAACTTTTTTGCCAATCTAGTTCAAGTTAATGTACAATTTCCTTTTAATCTTATATACCTTTTACAATCAAACAATCTAGATGTTTATAAAATTTTGTACAACCATGTTAATTGTTTAAAATTAAAGCTCTGAGAAAAAAGAAAAAAAAATAAAAAAAAAATAATTAAATAAAATAAAAAGATACTAAGATCTAAACCTCCGCGAGGTTGAATCGGGTTTAGGTCTTAGCGCGATAAAAAAATATACAAAAAAAAAAAAAAATGTAATAAAAAAAATGTTAAAAAATATAATAAAAAAAATAATAAAAAAAACAGAGTAAAAAAAACAGTAGTACTAATAGTTTTAAATTTAGATACTAAGCATATATTTTGTAAAAGAGAGAATTCAAAACACATTGACTGGCCAGTTGGTTGCTTAAACCAGTGCCAATAAAACATAAACACACACAACACAATCAATAACTCAACATTTTCCCGATGCAATGTCAAATATTTAATTGTCAGTGTCTGACTGACAATATATGCTGACAATATTATATTCGGCTGAGTGCGTTGTAAGACAAAGATAGATTTGGAAAATATCACCACGGCATTGTGTTTATTTTTTTCGAATCCTGAAAAAACCAATAAATATTTTTGAAAAATTTAAACGCAGAATGAAAGACTAAATTATTACCGAGGGCCGAAAGTCCCTTAGAATAAATAAAAAGTTTATTTTGAATGATATATTTGAAATTAAAAATCACACTAAATTTTCTCTTAGATTTTCACCCCTGTAACTTATTAAAATAAACATTATAGAAGTTCTCAGGGACTTTCGGCCCTCGCTAATAACGTGATCTTTCATTCTGCGTTTAAATTTTTCAAAAATACTTATTAGTTTTCTCAGGATTCGAAAAAAATGAATCCCCATTTGAATAGCATTGCAGCAGAAAATACGTACCGATCCTCTTAAGTTGTTGTCTTGCAGGTAAAAAAGTGACTTTTTAAAAAAATTATATCTTGGAAACTAAAAATTATTTTTATTTATAATTGAAACATGTAAAAGTATAGTACTCTCAAAAAAATTTCAGCCAAAAATATTCATTTTTGTAGAGTTGACTGCAATTTTTCGACAACAGCCCTTTTTTGCAGTGAGCAGCATAACAAGTCCAGTCTCATCTGAAATCAAAGTTTCTTGTAGTTTATACCTCTGGCTAGTGAATGAACAAAGGATTTTTTATTAGATGAGGTCATTTTTTGTTTTATAAAAAAAACTACTTTAAAAATGAGAAAAATTGGGGTCAAAAATGTGTTTAAACTTATGTAAAATCTTCAAATTTCATTTTTTTTAATTCCTTCGTTCATATTCTAGCCAGAGGTATAAACTACAAGAAACTTTTTGATTTCAGATGAGACTAGTTATGCTGCCAACGCAAAAAAACTTAAACTCTACAAAAATGAATATTTTTGGCTGAAACTTTTTTTGAGACTACCTTAAGTACTATACTTTTACATGTTCCAATTATAAATAAAAATAAATTTTAGTTTTCGAGATATAATTTTTTTAAAAAGTCACTTTTTTTACCCACAAGACCTATGTAACCCCTTAAAAAAATGTTTGGAAGAATATGTTTGATGGCCAAGATGCATACATATATTTAGAAGGAAAGTTCCTGATTTCTGTAGTATAATACATAATACCGAAGAGGAAGTAGCCCTAAGCGCCGGACTCCACTTGCGATTTGTAGTTGTGAAGATTGAACACATTCTTTCAAATAGAAGTCAATCCATGATTATTTAGTCACAAATGGATTGACTTGATTTGAAACAATGTGTTCAATCTTCCTGATTACAAATCGCAAGTGGAGTGCGGCGGTAATAACACCAAAATATTCCATATAGGTCCATAGAAGGTACACAGACATTGAAAAATTCCTGGAATATCCCCGAAAACATGTTCCCTGAACATCCCAGGAAAATCCTGTGTCAGCATTTTAAACATTACCTGAATGTCTTATTGGAACATTCCATGAATGTCCACGAATGTTCTCTGGACATTCAAAATATATTTTGTAGACATTCCCTGGATATACCAGAAATACAGTGATGAGCACTCTAATAACCGGCAAAATAGCACAAAAGATGTATTAAGTAGTGAGATAAAAAGACATGAAACTAGTTGAGCTGGGAAAATTAGCAATATTAACTTATACATTTAGATTATATTGATTGTGTACCACCTTCAGACGTATCAGACGAGTTTGGAAACTACCACTGTCACAGTGACAGTTTTAGTTGACATACTCCTCCGATATGTGTAAAGGTGGGATCAATATAACGTAAATTTAAAGGTTAATTTCGCTAAATTTCCCAGCTCGACTAGTTTCATTTCTTTTTATCTCACAACTAAATATGTTGCCCATATTTTGCCGGTTATTAGGGCACTTATCACTGTACATCCTTGCTGATGTGACAATACCTCCTATCTGTTTTTTCATGAGTTTTGTATGAGAGATGGAAAAACATGTTTTAAGGTCACCTCCTGTGTTCATATGTAAGTTTTGACTTGTTTTGTAGTTCATAGATAGTTTAATTTACTACAAAACAAGTCAAAAAATATCATATGAAAACAGGAGGTGACCCTAAGACAAGTTTTTAGTCTCTCTTACAAAACTCATGAAAAAACAGATAGGATGTATTATTACATCACTGACGATATGTGGCCATACCAAATAATACATCCTTGATAAATATAAACATTTTTATTGAACAAAATCTTTTCATACATTTTTTTAATGCAATTTACTGATATTCCTAAATATTTCAAAAAAATGTGTCACATTTGCTTTGTAAACCTTTCTTTTGCCTTTCGTAGCCACATATTCCGTTTCCTTCCTGGTTTTTTGTAGACCACTTCTCTCAGCTGATTCTAAAAAAAATGAAATAAATGGTAATTTTTCTATCCTTTACAATTAACAATCAGAAGAAATATTATTTACAGATAATGATATGCATAATAATAATAGGTTTGTTCTAGCATCAGTTTGAAACCATCAGCGAATAGTGGACCAGCGCGAGTAGAGGGGATCGCACTGGTGACAGTATTATGTTCTTTTACTGACCAACTGTTTGCTGATGGTTTTTGACTAGTTTGACTGTTTGCTAGAACAAACCTAATAATAATAAATATTTTGATTTTGACAATGACATCTGATGTGGAAGTCAAAACATTAATAAAATTATTTTTTCAAGTTAACTTTCACATGCGCGTCTTAAAATTGTACTTTTAATACTTATATCATAAATAACTATTAAAACTATCTTAAGAGGAAACAGTATCGATCAACAGGTAGCGAAAATGTGTTCCAAGATTGCGGCTGTAATTTTGAATATTTTTCAAGATATTTGGCACACATATTCGTAATATAATAAAGAATGGCGGTACAGAGCCCAATTTGAAAAATATATTATTATGTGGAAATTACTCTGTAATTAAATACAATATAAAAAAAACGAGCTTGTACCGCCATTAAGAAGAACAAAAAATACACTTTCTTCAAATACAACTTTTCTATCCGATTTTGTGTTATTTTGGAACTACTAAAATTTTTTATTTCATTAGTAGTTCCAAAATTACACAAAATCTAGGCATCGGATAAAAAAGTTTATTTGAAGAAAGTGTATTTTTTTGTTCTTCTTAATGGCGGTACAGGCTCGTTTTTTAAATATTGTATAATTACAGAGTAATTTCCACATATTAATATATTTTTCAAATTGGGCTCTGTACCGCCATTCTTTATTATTTTACGAATACGTGTGCCAAATGCCTCGAAAAAATATTCAAAATTACAGTGACAATCTTGGAACACGTTTTGGCTACCTGTTTATCGCTACTGTATTACCTTAAAACATTGTAATTTGCTAAACCAGTATATTTTACTCTACTACTACTCTACTAGCTACCTCATTTTCCACTGTTTCTAAAGACTTGTTTACATGGGTAGAGTTTTGAGGAGAGTAGAGTAGCGGTAGTACTCTACCAAAAATGGCTTGATACCATTCACATGAGGAGAGTACAAGTATAGTACTGATGCTAGTATAGTGAAACCGATTTTTGTATTTTTAAACACTCTTGATTATAAGTGCACCTTAAATTCTTAATTTTTTGCTTAAGCTCGTTTACTCCAAAGCCCCCTTTGCCATTCTTTCGACGATTTCATCCTCTGCAGCTTGCTGCAAACTTTTATTTCTGTAGTATACACTACCTAAATTCCATAAACACTGGTATTCGCCGTATTATAGCTCTACAAGTTTTAAAGTTTCATCTTCGGTGAACTTCATTTTCACTATTTACACAAAACACAATTCCAGCCAGAATGACAGCGCCCCCATGTACTCTCCTACCTACTCTATTCTGCCATAATTGAGCGTGTTCCAAGGGTAGAGTGTGCAGCCGAGTAGACATTTTGGCAGTAGTGGTGGTCATAGAGTAGTTACTTTGCCATAGGTTGCTAGTCACTCTACTTTAACTCCAACTATACACTCTACCAGCTATTCTACTGTGCTGAGCATTTTTACAGGTAGAGTTACTCTACTCTATCAAGTACTTGCATCATTACTCTACCTGTGTAAACAAGTCTTAAATCTCCTGAATGAAAATCTACTTAATCTTAATCTACTCTTAATGAAAAATGTCTAAAATCATTTACCCACCTAGTATTATTGTAGAATTTAAGACAGTCCAGTGCCTTATAAATAATTTCAATATGAATATTTTTTCCTTTAATTCTCCTTTGATTTTAGATTTTGGGGAACTTATTTCATTGTGTTTATAGCCCATATTTATTGAAGGAACCCAATCTGGAGATTGTTATTATCGATTAAGTCGGCTGGTTTTCCTATAAGATTAAAATGTTAACATCTTCAAAAATCGTTACTGTTGTAATTGTAACTTACCAGATATAAAATGATTACAGCAGACAGGACAGGAAAATTTTCATTTCGCTAGTAAAACCTGTACATTGTATTGCATTTAACCATTGTTGTCTCTCAGATACCTTATTTAGTTCAGTTTAAAAGTGAACTTTATCTTGACTTTATCACAATTACTTTGCATTTCACACTTCAAAACACAACACCAATGAAGCATATTATCTTTCTAACTTAATACTTCCAGAGAAAATGTTAAATTAATCTTTGTACAACACAAAATTACAAAGAAATACAACTAAAATTATCTAAAACTCATTAAGACCAGATAGAATAAGATTTATCTTTTACACCCAGTAGACATATTGATTTAATTTTGACAGCATGTTGGAACGGATTTAAATTTGGTAAATATAACTCCGCACGACCACGCAACTCGAAACACAAGTACGCAAACACGGTTGCGTGAAGCGTGGCTCGCAATCGTGAAATTTACGAGACTTGCTCGACCTGTAGATTCTTGTATAATATCAGCAGAAAAAAACGAATTATATGACAACATTTAAATACCCACTACGATGTAAAATCGGAATTGACGGTAAAATAATAAAGCAGGAAGCAACGTTTAGATATCTGATGATAGATATAACCAGTTACCGAGATGTTGAAGAGGAAGTACGACAACAAATCTTAAAAGCAAATAAGGCGGCGGGATATTTTAAAGACAAAATCTGGAAGAACAAGCACCTAAGACGAGACACAAAAACAAGAATCTAAACCAGCAATTAGACCTATATTGACATATAGGGCGGAGACAAGACCTGACAAATCTAAAGCGAGACGACTAATAGAAACAACAGAGATAAAAATACTCGGACGAATATCAGGGTAAAGCCTGTTGGATATGGACAGAAGCGAAAACATAAGATCATACAATGTATAAGACATTAATGGATGGGTGACAAAACGGACACAGGAGTAGAACAAACACATTAACAGAATGGCAGAGGATAAGATAGTATGAATAGCACGAGATAAATCACCAAACGGACGAAGAAATATTGGCAGACCAAGAAAAAGATGGTGGGATAATTTAAACAATTTAGGAGGGCAATATTTAAGAAGAAACATGCTTTAAATCCTACCTACTAGGGCGGTCCGAGAAGTACTAGCTTTTAAAAGAAAAACGAAAATCTTGGAGAAGTGGCGACTTATTACTGAATATGTCTCCTTTTAGCTCGATATATTTGACCCAGCGATGCTTCACCTTCTTTAACTCCCCTGAAAAATACCTTTTCTCGCTTTAATTTCTTCCCGGCGAGTGACTTTCTCAAGTTTGATGACAAAAAGAAGTCGTACATGCCTAAATCTGGAGAATATGTTGGATGGAACAGCAGTTTGTAGCCCAATTCGATAAATTTGGTCATGATGATGGCGAAAGTTTGAGCCGGATCGATGTCATGGTAGAAAAGTATTTTTTTTTTCCCAATTGGGGCTGTTTTTTCTGAAATTCGGCGTCGAATCGTGCAGCATAGTAAAGTCCTTTGATCGTTTTTCCCTTTTCCAGGAAGTGGATATAAATCACACCTTGAGAATCCTAGAAAATGGTGGTCATCACCTTTACGGCCGATTCTGGAGAATACGTTGGATGGAACAGCAGTTTGCAGCCCAATTCGATCAATTTGGTCATGTTGATGGCGAAGGTTTGAGCCGGATCGATGTCATGGTGGAAAAGTATTTTTTCTTTCCCAATTGGGGCTGTTTTTTCTGAAATTCGGCGTCGAATCGTGCAGCATAGTAAAGCCCTTTGATCGTTTTTCCCTTCTCCAGGAAGTGGATATGAATCACACCTTGAGAATCCTAGAAAATGGTGGTCATCACCTTTACGGCCGATTAGACACTCTTCGCCCTCATCGGAGCAGGTTCGCGGGGTGACGTTCACTGTATCGACTGTTCCTTGGTCTTTGGTGTATACCAGTGGAACCATGTTTCGTCGATGGCTACGAAACAACGTATAAACTCATTTGGATTACGCTTAATTAGCATCAGACACTGTTCTTAAGTGGTCTCATTGTTGCGCTTATTGTTCGGAGTTGTAAAATGCGAGAGCCATTAGAAAGCTTTTGTATGCCTAAAATTTCATGCAGGATATGACAGGATTTTTTGAGATACCTACTGTCTCAGCTATCTCATGCACCTTCAGTCGACACTCTACCAATACGATATCGTGGATTTATTTCACGTTATCGTCAGTAAGAAACTCATTGCAATTGTAACTAAGCTTATAGACAGTTGTTTACACCAGGGCAAAGTCCCTAAGAGCTGGAACAACTCTAAAGTAAGTTATTACACAAGAAAGGTGATAATCGAAAGTTTTTTTTTGAAAAATGGCTTTGGCAGAGCCAATTAGCCAGACTTGTTTCTGATTGATTGCAGATTCATAGTCATAAATTTCTTATAACATAAGTACATTCTACAATTTTATTTTTACAGATACATTGGTACATTGTGAAGCTTTTTTTTTATTTTGTTTTTTTTTTAATTATTTTACTGTGTTTTTTTTTATATATATTTTAATTTGTGCGAAACACTTTTTTTACTTCTTTTTTTTTTATTCTTTTTTATTTTTGTTCCTTTTTTTTCTTTTTTTTTTGTTTATTATTTTTTTTTGTTATTTTATTTTGTGTTTTTTTAATATAATTTTTTTTTTAATTTTTTCAAACCACATTAACAAATTATGCCTATTTATTACATATTACGTTTACAACTTGTATTTACATAATTTAACATGTTTTTAAATGAGATGAAGAATTTCCATATCATTTGTAAATATTAAAGTATTTAGGTTTATTGGGAAAAAACAGTTTAAATCTTTTAATTCCTTACAAAGGTCGTTTATGTTATTAATCGAAAGTTGTAAAACTACCGACTCATCAGTCTATTTTCACACCTATTTAAAATACTCACCAAAGTCATAACTACCCGACTAACAAGAAAATTAGATGAATACTAACCATATGAACAGGCGGGTTTTAGAAAAGGCTATTCAACTTCTGAGCACCTGTTAACCACAAAAATATTAATAGAAGAATCTAACGAATAAAAGTCTCCAGTTTTTATAGCATTTGTAGACTACGAAAAAGCTTTCGACACTATAGAACACACGGCCGTAATAAACGCAATGCAAAATTGTGGGGGGGGCTGAGTCAGCCCCCCCCCCCACTACTTAAAAATAAGAATATTGAATCGGTTTTTGCGGCAGAATTACGAGCTATTTATGAGCTCTTGAAATTATATACTTTCGATTTTTGAGCTCATCCCCTTCACCCCCAAACAACCCTTTAATTGATTTAACTTAAGAGAAAGATGCTGAGAAAACTTAAAATATATCGTGCTGCGGATATAATTCATATAGCTTATATACTCTAAGAATAAACTATTAAATCAAGAGCATTTCGATTATTGAGCTACAACCCCTTCGCAAGAAAACCACCCTATCTTCCCGGCTTAAGAGAAAGTTGTACTTAAAATGCATTAAACTAATTATTTGGCGACTAAATATCATTTAATAATTTATAAGCTTCCAAATTACGCGCATTTAGATCAGTAAATTGCAATTTATTTTGTATAGTGCAGTCACTGAAGGTAAAAATCAACGATTACCTTCAATTTCGGTGAACCTTCATCGATTTTCACGAAAATTGGTCAGTAGTTAGAGGATACGTCAAGAAACAAAGGTGACATGGTACCACCTTGCGCCTTTACCCTGAGGGTGGATACCGCCCCTTCTCGGGGGTGAAAATTATTTTATAAAAAATAAATGCACAAATCAATAAAAGAACAAATTAAAAGCAAAATTTATTATATAAAGTTAATAAAATAAGTCAATACTTTTTAAATTATTAAAGATCAAAGATTTTAATTATTTGTGAAAAAAATGCATGTTTTGAAGAGGTTTTTGGTAAATCACTGAAAAACTTTAAGTTTTTACAAAAAAGTTAATAGTAGTTTAATTCGTATATCTTATATTCTAAGAATAAACTCTTAAATCACGCGTCTTTCGATTATAGAGCTACAACCCCTTCGCAAGAAAACGACCCCATATTCCCGGCTTAAGAGAGAGTTGTTCTTAAAATAATTTAAATTAATTATTTGGCGACTACATATCGTTTAATAATTTATGAGCTTGCAAAATATACGCATCTCAATTATTGAATTGCCATTTTCTTTCTATAGTGCAGTCACTGAAGGTAAAAATCAACTATCACCTTCGATTTCGGTAAATCGTCATTTATTTTCACGAATTGACAATAACAACTTGCGGTTTTAGCCTGGGGTATATGTCACCCCTTCTCGGGAGTGAAAATTACTTTATTAAAAATAACCCCACAAATCGAGAGAGGGACAAATTGTAAGTAAAATTTGTTATATAATGTGATTAAAATAAATCAATACTTTTTGAGTTATTAAAGATCAAATATTTTAATTTTTGGAAAGAAAATACATGCTTTAGAGCGATTTTTCATAAATGACTCAAAAACTGTAAGTTTTTACAAAAAAGTTTTCATCACTAAAATTGAAGCTAATAAAAAATATAATAAATTGCTTACTTGAAAAACCCTTTAATGTTAATTTAAAGTAAGTTATTGGTAATTAAATGTATATTTTTTTCCGCGACTGTTCAAATCTAAGGGTTCAAGCTTAAATAAGGGGAAAGAGATGCATTTTATAACACTTAGGTACTAAATACTTGTCAAAGTACTTAGAAATACCTATGAAAAATAAGATCCAGAAAAAGTTGATAGTATCAAAATCCGCTCACCAATTTTCGTGAAAATGAATGGAGATTTACCGAAATCGAAGGTCATAGTTGATTTTTACCTTCAGTGACTTTACTATAGAAAGAAAATGGCAATTCAATAATTGAGATGCGTATATTTTGCGAGCTCATAAATTATTAAACAATATATAGTCGACAAATAATTAATTTAAATTATTTTAAGTACAACCCTCTCTTAAGCCGGGAATATGGGATGGTTTTCTTGCGAAGGGGTTGTAGTTCAATAATCGAAAGGCGCGTGATTTTAGAGTTTATTCTTAGAATATAAGCTATACGAATTAAACTACTATTAACTTTTTTGTAAAAACTTACAATTTTTCAGTGATTTACAAAAAACCTCTTCAAGACATGCATTTTTTTCACAAATAATTAAAATCTTTGATCTTTAATAACTTAAAAAGTATTTACTTATTTTATTAACTTTATATAATAAATTTTGCTTTTAATTTGTTCTTTTATTGATTTGTGCAGTTATTTTTTATAAAATAATTTTCACCCCCGAGAAGGGGCGGTATCCACCCTCAGGGTAAAGGCGCAAGGTGGTACCATGTCACATTTGTGTCTTGACGTATCCTCTAACCACTGACCAATTTTCGTGAAAATCGATGAAGGTTCACCGAAATTGAAGGTAATCGTTTATTTTTACCTTCAGTGACTGCACTATACAAAATAAATTGCAATTTACTGATCTAAATGCGCGTAATTTGGAAGCTTATAAATTATTAAATGATATGTAGTCGCCAAATAATTAGTTTAACGCATTTTAAGTACAACTTTCTCTTAAGCCGGGAAGATAGGGTGGTTTTCTGGCGAAGGGGTTGTAGCTCAATAATCGAAATGCTCTTGATTTAATAGTTTATTCTTAGAGTATATAAGCTATAGGAATTATATTCGCAATACGATATATTTTAAGATTTCTTAGAAACTTTTTCTTAAGTTAAATCAATTAAAGGGTTGTTTGGGGGTGAAGGGGATGAGCTCAAAAATCGAAACTATATAATTTCAAGAGCTCATAAATAGCTCGTAATTCTGTCGCAAAAACCGATTCAATATTCCTATTTTTAAGTAGTGGGGGGGCTGACTCAGCCCCCCCCACTAGGGTATTAAATTCCTGCTCAGTGGAACGAGCTCAAAATTTTTAGTTTGCGGAATATGAGAGCTCATAAATAGCTCATAAATCAGGGCTATTTGTTTTTTAATTTTTGCAAGTGGGGGGGGGGGCAGCTCAACACGGGTTATCGATAATACGTGTGAAAATTGCCAAAAATAGCAAAATTCCAATCAAAAATTAGGTTGGAGAAAATGTAACCCTCAAAGTTCAAAATCGGTATACGTTAACAAAATGCATTTTCTCGGCTTCACATGGAGCAATTTCCCTCATTCTTTTTTTGTTCCCCATTAACTCGAGTAGAGCCATCGAACTAACGCATTATTAAATGTCAAACTTGCTTTTGTTTTGTTATAATAGATTAATTTATTTATAAGAACAGAAAATTACATATTTTTTCCAGTTGTAGGCTTTTTTTAGATAAACTTACTACAAGTGTACCTTTTAAAGTTAAAAATATACATATTCTCATTTGAAAGCTGTATAATTATTTAAACAATTTTTATTTAAACAAATTAAAATATTGTGTTATAATAAATAAATTATTTTTTATAACAAAACCAAAGCAAGTTTGACATTTAATAATACGTTAGTTCGATGGCTCTACTCGAGTTACTTGGGAACAAAAAAAGAATGAAGGAAATTGCTCCATGGGAAGCCGAGAAAATGCATTTTTTTTAACGTATACCGATTTTGAACTTTGAGGGTTACATATTCTCCAACCTAATTTTTGATTGGAATTTTGCTATTTTTGGCAATTTTCACACGTATTATCGATAGTTTTTATTATAATAATATATGTTATGAGGTCTTTAAAGATATGAAAATTGGTGCGGAGAAAGAGGACAAAAATAAAAAGGTGATGGTTTGAAAATTATGATCCTATTGTTTATATCTTTGCCGTAAATTTCGGTCAAATTTGACCGGTTGTATCTCAGGAACCATTCATCATAATTAAACGTTTTTCCTTTAGAAGAAGCATCCTGTCACTGTCTCCCGAATACCGTTTTCATAATTTAAGTTAGTTTAATATTTCCCGAGATATTCTATTTGTTTTTAAGCCAAAAAATTGTTTATAATTTTAAAATATTCCTGAGGCCTACTAAATTGTCCAATTTCAATTCTGTAAAGTACGTTAGATAGGCATAGTGATAGGCATAGTGTCTTTTTATGAAAAAATCATAGTTATTCTTATGCATCGTAATTATTGTCGTTATTATAGCGACCGTAAATTTTTAATTAACATTTGAATTGTTGCTAAACTATTCCTTCAATTTCCATTGGCTTCTGGAATTATAATATATATAGAAAGGGCTTTTACGTTACCAAATTATTTAATTATTGTTTAACAACTACTTATTTAAAATTTTCGTTGAAAATTATAGATTTTGTTGGAAAAACCCGCTTTTTCCGGGAAAAGTTTTCGTCCAATTAAATCAGAAAAAACACTTCTCTATGCAGAATTTAATTGCGGTGAATTTTTATTTGAGTGTTTTTGGTCTAAAGTTAAAATCTTTGGAGTTATAGAGCAAAAATTGAAAAAAAAAACACGATTTTCGGGCGCCATTTTGTTTATAAAAAAAGTAGCACACTATCTGCGGACTTTGCATATCTATATTATTAATATATACAATCATAAGATTCGATTCCAGCAATGAAATTGCTGGTAAATAACTTTTCCCAAAAATGGCCTATTCTCCGATAATCAGCCCAGACTAAAATGGCACAGAACAATTCTAACCTGGAGACCATACGAACAGAAAAGAGAACTGCCGGGAAAAATTGGCTACAAGTAGCGTACAACAAAAAATACTGGAAAGGAAGACTTGAAGAGGCTTATGTTCAGATGTGGACGTGAATGGCTAGACGAAGAAGAACAAGAAGCAGATCCTCAATGGTAGCCGTTTTCGGGGCTCCTAGGAGTGAATTATCAAAAACTGACGTGCCACCACGTTGAAACTCGCTAAACCAATTTTTGACAGTTTTCATTGAAGGAGAAGAGTCACCGTTTGCAAAATTCAAAGCGCTTTTTGCTTTCGCTGCGGGATTTCCTTTCTAAAAACAAAAGTCCAATCACCGACTGATATTGCTCTTTTTTCATTTTTCTAAAATCCCTACACACTCTTGCTTACACACGCTGTCAAAACAAAGCTACGAGTCCGATTTGGCTGACATTTTGATATAGGCTCTCTACAAGAATGTATTACACGATGGTAGATTTCTCTTGCAACAACGGCGTCATCAGGCGGAGAGGCTAAGTACTTATCGGGCCACCACGTACAGGAAGGAAGAAGGAAAAGAAGAAGACGAATATACAATATTTCTTAATTGACCTAAATGTCACTAAGATACATGATAAAAGCTACAACATAAAAAGAACCGGACAAATAATCCCTGTTTATATTTTTCTAGCCAATAATGGCCAACTGAAAGGGTTGAATTTAAAGGACCAAACATTTCCATAAAACTGGCAAGTGCACTTTACAAAAACATCACACAAGAATAGGAGACCTAATAAAAAAAAATATATCTTGCCTAAATAGTATTAAGTTATTTTATTTACTTTTATGACATTCCTAAAAAGAGTTACAGAGAAAGCAAAATAAATGGCAACTATATCATTCCACGGAACACAAAATAGATTTAGTCACGGAAAACAGCCGTTTTTACCGACCGTCACCTCTTTCATTAAAATATCATAAACGAAAGCTTCCTTCCTAAGTGGTACATCAACAATTCAGCATAGAGCAAAAAAGGGAAAAGGGAAAAACTAAAACCGTCGTCGCCTACTACGAGAAAATTTACGAATTCGTACTCAGAAGATGCCCTCGAAAACGCCCTTTCAGTAAATTCAAATCATTTTTTATGCCTATGCACAACAAAAGTTGTGGAAGAGCTCTGATGGGTTTCACACATACATTTTTGGATATTTTTATATAGTCGGGAAGCTTATTTCACTGGTAGTACGCTGTTGATTTAATTACAAAAGAGCTATAAAATTGCCGATTTGTATTCCGAGTGACAATTTTAAAGTTTTAATTAGGGGTGAAGAAAACCTACCAGTTCTAACCTAAAACCGGTTTTTTACTTCGCAATAACTGGTTTTGCCGGTTGTTTTTTTGTCACGGTTATAACCGGTTTTTTCATTTTAATGTAATAACCGATGAAAAGCCGGATAAGTTACCTTAGATAATAAAAACTTAATAGTTACCGGATAATAAAAAATAATGAATACCGAGAAAAAATTTTGTTTGTTTAAATTCATAAATAATTCTTGATTTGTTTAATGTTTATATTCGTTAATGACCCTTACGCTCAATAAAATATGTTTCAGAAATGTGATAAGCTGAACTAGCTATTTTGATGAACTTGAGAATAAGCAGGTCATGTTTGCTGAATTGGGGAACCTATTAAAAACAGGTATTAAAAGATATTATTATTAATATCAATCAGCTGTGTGCTGTGCAGTCATAGTTGTATGATTTATAATACATGCTATACCTACACAAAGAAGTCTGTGGAATCACTTAAAAAAATTAAAAAAATAAAATAGTTTTGTGTATCTTGTACAAAATTTGATTTTTTTTTCGGATAAACAACAAATTCGGAACACATTTAGGACATTAATACATCCAGTTCAGAATTTTAACAAATTCATTATTTATTTGTTTTTAATATACTAAATTTACAATCAAGATGCAGTAGAAATAAACAAACCAAGACACGTCAAATGCTACTAGGAGCACTCCCGAATGCTAATTTACAATGTATTAGCTTTGGAAATCATGATTTGGGATCTATAATGTACCTATGTATTTACATTGTAAATTATGTTTTGGGAGTGCTCCTAGTAGCATTTAACGTGTCTTGGTTTGTTTTTTTCTACTGTATCTTGATTGTAAATTTGGTATAGTTTTGCTATTTTTGATGTTACATTTTTGTTTTTATAATTCATATACATGTCATATACGTTATAGTCTTATTTACTTCATTATTACGTTTATAGTCTTACTTATAATAATTACCAAATTTCACTACTTTTGCATTTTTCAATTATTTGGTATTATTTGTACCCAAAACTTTCATTGGGTTATTAGTTTATTATTGTAAAGGGTGTAACAGAAAGGCAGGTCATAAATTAAGTCACATATTCTGAGACAAAAAATATTTACCTTAGTACAAATTTGCACTCAAAAAAGTTACAGCTCTTTGAAGTTACCAAATGAAAATTGATTTTTTTCAACATATCGAAAACTGTGAGATTTTATATATTGAAAATAGACATTATGGATTATCACAAACTAAAGTGCAATGTAAATGTGACGTTGCAACTTATTGAGTATTGATTCAAAAAACCTAAAACCGGTTTTTGGAATACCTTTTTTTGGCCGGTTATAACCACCAGGTTAACCGTAATTTAAAAAAACCGGTTTAACCGAAAACCGGTGTTTTGTCAACAACCGGCATCCCTACTTTTAATTTTAAATAACTTTAAAAACTCCCTGGTGTAGTTAGTATAAAATTTAATTAAGAAATAAAATTCTAAAAACCCAAAAGGATTACATTCATTGTTCAGAACGAACGTTTTCGGACATAGCAGTCCATCATCAGTGAACTCCGTGTCCTTGAAAAATAGCCACAATGCCAAACACTGGTTGGATTAAATGTTCAAACTACATTAAAAATACAAGAAAATATAGCCACTTAAATTAGATGGCAATGGATTGCCTCCAGGAACATGTGAATACTCTACTTTTACATAATTTTTTCGTCTGCTTTGGACCACTTCAAATCTGCCAATTATTTTTGATTATCTTTTTGATGAATCTGATAGAATTTACCTAAATAATAATCAGATTTAATAAAAGATCAATATTTTTACTAAATATAACAACAAAGGGGATTTCCATAAGTTCAAATAATAGATATCATTCAAAAAACAATATACGCTATAGTAATGTAAGGCAATCAAGAGAATCGTTACAAAAATCCATTCGTTACAAAGATTGACAGTGTTTTTTGTAACACACATTTACAAATAAATTTGCAAAATTTACATTTATTATTCTTTTATATTTACATATTTTATGTGTAATAAAATGATACTCTTGATTACTTCTGTGTAAATAAAATATAAAATATGTTAATAATACTTTTTTATTCAGATAGTTTGCCTCACAAAATGTACTCTGAAATAGATATCCATGCAACGTAAAGTATTTATATATAAAAATGCTATAGTTTTTTTCTTGTTTCGTGTCAATGTACGACTTTCGATAAGTTTCTCCAAACCTAAAATCTGACGGTAAAACTACCAGATTCGCAAAGATCTTCTTAAAAATCATAAATGGGTTAACCATGATCATGAGACAAACTCTCAAGACGATCTCTCCATTTTCCGGGTGAAATATATACTTTTGTGAATTTTAATCATATTGCATCCTTTGGATATTTGTACAGTTTAGTTTGAACGGATCTTTCTGGATTAAATTTTAAATTTTGTAAATGATGAAAGAGGAAAAATAGAAAATTTCCATGGCATCCTAAGAAACCTATTTTAAAAATTTTGTGCATGTAAATTTGTGAGTGATGTCCCAATTTTAAATTTAAAGGTTTTTACACCTTTACAAACATTAAACACAAAATAAAAACAACTGCATTAAAAAAGTTTGAGACAAAAACAACTGTAGCTATAAAAGATCCATCATCTAAAACACAAGATTTAAAATTAATCTAGTCTGCCTTTTGATGGGGCTGGTGAAATCCAGGAATATCTTTGGCTGTAGAACAGTTCCAAATACTGATATCTAGTAGTTCGTATATGTGAAGACTCTGTGTACTGGGTCTGAAGATGAAGCATATAATGTAAGCTTCGAAACCGATTGCCCCATGATTGTATAATAGGGTGGAGCGAAATTTTTTTTTTCATAATTCCCTAAAGCCTATGTGTGGAAAAGTTGCCTTTTGCTACCAGTATTCACCAAAAAAAATCTCAGATCAATCAACTTAAAACTTCTACTGCCCAAACCGCTTTAAAAATTGGAATTTTCCCTATATTTAAAAATATATATAGAATATCTTATTATTGTCACTAATATCTTATGAATAATTATTACTGGATAATTACGTCAAGAAGGTATTACAAAACATTCCTAGAACCAAATAGCAACTCAATATAATGACCTTGAAACAATACTACATGCTCTTTGACACCGCATTGCGCCGGCTTAGCGCCAACGAGGCTAACAGGATTCCACGAACTCCGTTGCAATAAATCGGTTGTGGTCGTAGACCTACGTATCGTCTGGCCCCGCTGATTTATGTTGTTGAAATATTTTAGTTGTTTGGCAGCATTAGAGCAGTTAACGTATGTAAAGAATGTCTTTTACGCGACGTGATTCATTGCGCCCTGTGTTTGGTGTGCCAAAACCATTTAAGAACAATGTGTTGCCGACCTACGCGGATATTATTAATTGTTACTTATATCGTCGACAAGAAATTGTTGTACAACAAAGTAAACAAAGACCTAGTTTCGCTGATGATGTCTGTTCCCGTTTAATAAAAGACTTGAAAAACTTGTGGCAGAAAAGTTCCATTTGTGTTGTATCAGACCAACAAATATTACATAAAATTCGAGAATACCACGGTAAATATCGTAACATAATGAAACGGCTAAAAAAGGACGGTAAACTTAATAATTCAAAACAGGTTGTTTTATTTAGAGAATTGGCCGAAAAGAAACTCTTTGATATATCTTTATGCAAATGTAAAGACTTTTTAAGCTGTTCTTGTAAATTAAAAGTGCCTGTACTTGAACGTGAATTTCTAACCGACCAAAGAACTTCGTGTAAAATGGTAATCGGTAGAGTTGATCAAAAAACTACAAAAGTACTCGAAAAGAGATGGAAGCGTAAAAGTAAAACCGAGGAAAGGAGAATCAGGCATGATGTATATGATGATCAATACAAAGAATCTTTAATTGGCAGAGAATACCAGTCAGTGTCATCTAATCTAGAAGAAGAGACTTCAAACAACAGTTCATCATAAGAAAATGTCATTAAATTAGAAGACAGGGTCGATACTCCTTCAACTTCTCAGATGAGAATAAAACTACTAAGTGTAGCACAGGCATGTGACAGAACGGGTGTTTCTGATAGGACGGCAGCAATTATTCTTGTTAGTGCAGCGTTAAAAGATATAGGAATAATTACTACAGAAGATTCATCAAAAATTGTCGACCGCAGCAAAATTCGTAGAGAAAGGGCAAAAGCTCGATTTGAGCATAAGAGAAAAGATAAAGAAGACGGTTCTGAATTGGTATATGGAATATATTTTGATGGAAGAAAAGACCAAACGTTAGTTCAAACTAGTGAAGAAGGAAGTTTATCCAAGAAAACGAAGATTGAGGAGCATATAATCCTAGCTTCAGAACCAGGATCCAAATATATTGGTCATTTGACTCCTGCATTTGGCAATTCGCAAAGTATAAAGAAGAGCATTCTAGAATTTTTGGAGCATAATTTTGACGTTTCAAATTTGCAGGCTATAGGTTCTGATGGTACAGCAGTAAATACTGGTAATAAGAATGGAATTATTAGACAGCTTGTGCTTTCGCTGAACGGTGAACAGCCGTTCGCTGTTCAGCCGAAAACAGTGAGAGAATTAGGCCTTAGAAGATTATTGAAGTGTAGGAAAACAGCAAACCAACAAGAAATACGGGAATTCAAATTGCCATCTTTAAATTTTTATGCTGAAGACTACATCGATATGATTGACTGGCAGTCGACAACAATAACAGAACCTCCCCTGACAAAATGTATTTCCAATGAAGAACTAGAAGAAATGATTTTAGATGTTCCAGCTGAAATTGAAATTCTAAAATATCCATGCCACACGCAAGCAGTGGAAAGGTGCATCAAATTAGTAACAGAAGCGTCAGTTGCTGTATGTGGAAATACAGCAAGGGATGGATTTTAAGGGCACGAATTGCTTCTAGAGCTAGTTTGCCAGTATTCGAGACAAAAAGTCAATATCTTCAAGTTTTTAATGAAAATTAATCACAAAAGTACAAATAAGGGGTGGGAGGGCGGTGGAACTCGATATGCAGCTACCTCCACGCAGTGAGTTCTGGGTTATTTTCATCAAAAATTACGAATTTTTTATGGAAATAAGCGAAGAGCTGCATCACGGCTTTAAAAAATATTTATCTTTAATTTTTTACATTTTACGGTCAAATGGGCAGTAGAAGATGGCAATATTTTAAGCCACTTTTTTTTTCTAGAATAGACCATTATATTAGGCAACTTTTCCACATATAGGTCAATTGATTTAAGGATATTTTTTTTTCGAGCCAGTTTTCACTCCACCCTATTGTATAACAATTAATAAATAACATACAAACTATAAGATAGCGATTATTTACTAATTTTCTTATCCAGTAATTAAATTTTGTAATTTTTGGCCTTTTACCAATTATTCTAAAATTCCAGTTGATTTTTAATATATTTTATGCTATGAAATAATTTCATCAAAGTCTTCATTCACATGCAGCGTTCGTAATAATGAAGTCTCTTTTCAGAAGTCATAATTTACCACTTAATACCAAAATCTCTATCATCAGATACTATGTATCTTCTACGTTATTATACAGGAGTGGATTCCTGAACACCTTATGAAGGTTCTTTAAGAAAACTTCGAGATGTGGTGTTACAGACACATTTTAAGAATTTCATTTGTGGATTCTTTGGCTAATGTTGAGGTCTTACGTAGAATAGAAAAGGAATTTGAGATTATTAACACAATTAAATACCACAAATTAGAATATCTTAGCGATTCGGAATGAACAGAGGTATAGCTTGTTGCATCTTATTCTTCAGGATAAGGTATTTGAAAAGAAAGACCATGAACAAAAAGAATATTTTGGCTTCAAAACCTGAGAAATTGGTTCAATAAGTCTACAATCGTACTATTCTGAATTCTCTCTCTCTCCTGTCGTTTCCCCATTACTGAGGATCGTGATTTCTTCCAATATTCCTAACAATGTTTCTTCATTGGTCTCTATCTTCAGCTGCTCTAAGAGCTTCGCAGAATGAGTTTCCAGCTGAATGGTTTATTTGGTCAGACCATCTAGTTGGTGATCGTCCTCTTGATCTTCTCCCCGGAACGTTTCCAGAAACAATTAATCTCTCCAAACTGTCGTCACCTCTGCGAACCACGTGACCAAAGAATTGCAGAATTCGTTGCAGACATATTGTGGACAGCCTTTTTTTAATGTTGAGTTGGTTTAGAATGGAAACGTTTGTCCTATGAGCTGTCCAAGGTATGCGCAACGTTCTTCTCCAGCACCACATCGCAAAGGCATCAATTTTTTGGCGCTCGCATGCGCGAAGAGTCTAAGTCCCTGCTCCGTATAGAAATATTGAGAATACAAGGGCATTCACCAGTCTCATCTTGATATTTTGAGAGATAGATCTGTCTTTCCAAACTTTAGTTAGGTGACTCATCGCATTTTTTGCTATACCAATACGTCTCCGAACTTCTGATTAACAGTTACCATCGTTAGTTATAGTAGACCCGAGATAGACAAAGGTGTTTACTATCTGGTATTCCTGTAATTAGGATAATAAGGATTAGCCTGGGCAGCGTTTGGTAAACTGAGCTATGTATTTAAATCGGACTTACCCATATGCCTGAAAAGGAAAATCTTTGACCAGTGTGTATTGCCTGTACTCACTTATGGAGCGGAAACATTAACACTCACAAAAAAGGTAGTGAACAAGATTCGCATAACTCAAAGGGCTATGGAGCGCCAGATGTTGGGTGTCTCCCTGAGGGACCGAATCCCAAACGAAGAAATACGTCGTAGAACAAAAACAGCGGACGCCGCCGTCGAAAAATCGCGTCGCTAAAGTGGAATTGGGCAGGACACGTCGCCAGATTGTCAGACAACCGATGGACAAAACGTATTGTCGAGTGGAGGCCACGAGAAGAAGCACTACGGAGCAGAGGACGACCACCAACCAGATGGACTGACGATCTGAAACGTATTGTAGGCAACTGGATGCAAGCCGCACAAAACAGAGAAATATGGAAAGAGCTGAGGGAGACCTATGTCCAGCAGTGGACGCGTACGGGTTGATGATGATGATGATTCCTGTAATATGTTAGTCAGTTGAATAGTGTCAAATCTGTCGACCACCATTATTTTTGTCTTAGCTTTATTGATTTTCAGACCAACTTTATTGCTTTCGTACTCAACTCTTCGCAGAAGATCAAACATTTCTGAATAGCTGCAAGTAAAGTTAGGATAGCCACGCCGATCGTCTTCATAATGGATACTCATCGGAAGAAAAGAATAGTTGATGTTTCAAGTTGCCCCTATTCTTATGCCCCTATCATAATGGATACTCATCGGAAGAAAAGAATAGTTGATGTTTCAAGTTGCCCCTATTCTTAAGTTCTCCAAAACCCCCTGGGTAAGCCACTACCTGTTTGAAATATATAAAGATCTGATGCACATCTTGATTATACTACAAACACTTTTCAAGCATTTGTCCAATGCACACTGGTAGTCACTAACAACGCAACCACTTCTTCGGCGTATGGTAGTAGTCTTTTTAGTAATATTGAAGCCAATATTTTATACGTAGTATTGACTAGTGAAATTTCTCTAAAGTTCATACATAAATCCTTTTTTTCTTTACTTGTATATTGGTACAATACTACTACCATACCATTTGTTCGGCATTGTTTCTTGTTGCCATGCCTTTTCCATTAATTTATTGATTATGTATAAGCTCATGATTGCCGTTTTTAATTAATTCGGCGTCAATATTTTCAGACCCTTGGATGTTTTTTAAGTGTTCTTATGGCCTCTCTTATTTTTTCTAGGCTTGGTGGGGTTATTTTCAATTCGACCATTTGATACTTCTGTTGCTTCCATCATTTTCGTTGTTTTTCATCGTTTTTTTCCATGAAATTTTGGATATTGAGTAACGTTCAAAATGTTCTTTCTGTTCTTTTGGTTTCGGCGTTGAATATTTTTCTATTTTCTTCTCTAACGAAATTGCGTATAGATATTGGAATTTAAACCATATTAAAAATCTAATTTTAAATTATAGTATTTTGTATAACACCAGCAGATGTCTAATTATGTTATCATAGATTTAAGCCTTTGGCTGTTCCAGCAACGATTGACAACACCAGCAGATGTCTAATTATGTTATCATAGATTTAAGCCTTTGGCTGTTCCAGCAACGATTTGGTAAGAGTTGCTTAAAATTTTATTAAAAATATAGTATTTTTTTATCAGTAACAATGCTCGTTTATCAGATAAAAATATATTTACAGCTTTTACACAAAAATAAATAAAATATTTTATGTTTATACTTAGACGATACTGTAAAAAGGCATTTTATTTCATACATAAATCATCCATTATAATATGTGATATTTGCAATAGTTCCGCTATGATTTAATGTATAGACCAGTAAGGATCTGTTTTTAGGTGGATGTGAGAGGTTGCATTCAGATTTTTGCGGATAAAGTTAGGTGATAACTTCGTTAATAATAATTGATGTATGCTCCTTCTCAAATATGCCCGGAACATTAATAAAAAAATAAAATATTTAAAAATTTCAAAAAATTTCGTTTTTTTTTCTACTTTTTTTGCTTATAACTTTAAAACGATTTATTTTGGAACAAAGTCGTATAAGAATAAAACAAAGATAATTAAATTTTCTATCAGATGTGATTGGTTAAAAATGTCTTAATTTATCACCCTTGCTGCAAAATGGCAATAAATATAAAATAAGGGGGCCAGACAAGCCTGTCCTTATACAATCATTTTCCATCACTTAGGTTACACTTGGAACCTTCCTAATTCGCTTAGAAAATTTTTGTAATGTGCTAAAACCGTACATCAAATTTCATTAAAATTGACTTACTAGATTTTGAATAATAATTTTGCAATCTAAACTTTTTTTAAAAAATTAAAATTTTTTAAAATCTTGCACAACAAAAACTAGAACATACAAAGATTTGTCGATTTTTTTACACATAAAGAAGCACTCCACCTATCTAATTCACTTTACATAATTGAAACCGGATTGTTTAAGCAGCCTCAGCAATGCTTTAAAGTTATAAACAATTTTTTGGCTTATAAACAAATTAATCCTGTGGCCAGGAGGAGGTGCTACGGGCTCTTTTATTTAGATGGACTTACCCAAGATTTTTATGTATTTTTTGACCCGTAGAACACGATTTTTTTGGGTAACAGTTGATCCGGATGTCGATAAGATTGTTATAAACCAAGAACTTGAGGAATTACATAACATTGAATTTTCGCAAAATAATTTTTTTTTGTATTTCTTGGGTAATTCGAAGCAAAAAATGTTCTTACAAGTTTTTTCGTAGGATGCATAGTTTTCGAGATAAACGCAGTGGAACTTTCAAAAATTCAAAAAATTGTAATTTTTGAACGCGAATAATTTTGATTAAAAAATAAAATAGCAATTCTGCTGACAGCATTTGAAAGTTTAAGTCAAATTATACCGGTTTTAATTATTTGCATTGCTAAAAATTATTTTTTTATTATTAAACAAAGCTATTTGTTTATAAGCCAAAAAATTGTTTATAGGTTTAAAACATTGCTGAGGCCCCTTAAATAATCCGATTTTAATTCTGTAAAGTGTATTAGATAGGAAGAGCACCTCTTTATATGTAAAAAAATTAGACAACTTCTAAATGGACTACTTTTTGTTCAGAAAGATTTAAAAAAATTGAACTTTTTTAAAAGATTTTGATTGCAAATTTATTATGAAAAATCTATTAGGTCGATTTTAATGAAATTTGGTACACGGTTTAAGTATGTTACAAAGAATTTCCTAAGCGAATTACTAAGGTTCTAAGTGCCACACAAAGTGGTTAAAAATATTGAATAACAACAGACGTATTTTGCCCCCTTATTTTGTATTTATTGCTATATTGCAGAAAAGGTAATACGTTAAGGTATTTTTGACCAGTCGTATATCATACAAAATTCAATTATCTTTATTTTATTTTTCTATGACTTTGTTCTAAAACGAATCGTTTTAAAGTTATAAGCAAAGCAAGCAGAAAAAAATCGACGTTTTTCGAAATTTTTAAATATTTTATTTTTTTTATTAATGTTCCGGGCACATTTGAGAAGGAGCATAAGTCAATTATTATTACTGAAGGTATCACCTAACTTTATCTGCAAAAATCCGAATGTCACATTTCACGTCCAAAAATAGACGTTTTTTCACAGATCCTTACTGGCCTATCTAGTGCATTAAAAAATTTTAAACCTTTTACCATTTTATATAAACTAAATAACATTTATTACCGAATCGATATAGAGTTTTTTGTACATATACATTGCAAATGTTGTATGTGTTGAGTTATATGATTTAACACAACGGCCTACCCTTTTAGATCAGATTAATCTAAATTGTCTCAATAAATTTGATATGGTTTTATTGGTGGTGATTTATAATTATTTTTTAGCTAATAATAATAAACAACATAGAAGAGCCGAGGATGTTAAAATTGTATACTCACGGATAAATAGAGAAGTGCCAGAAGCAAAGAGTAAATTGTGAGGAACGAAATAATCTGAATTAGAAATAGTCGAACCCGCTTAATAGAATAGCGACCATATTCCGGTTTTAATGCAGTGACTGAAGGTTTTCACCTTCGATTTCGTTGGAACTCCATCGATTTTCATGAAAATTGGTGAGTAGTTAGAAGATATCTCAAGCACCAAAGACCAAAATTGACATGGTGCTAACTTGCTCTTTATTTTGGGGGTGAATGCCACCCATGGACCTACAAATAAAGACGTATTTATTTATACGTCCATGATGTCACCATTTCTGGGGCTTGAAAATTATTTTATTAAAAATAACCTCACAAATCGATAGAGGAAAAAATTATAAGCAAAATTTGTTATCAACTTCTCCTGGAGCTCACTTGATAAATATTTCTGAGTACTTTGACCAGTGTTTAGTAAGTATATTAAATAAAATGCATTTTTCCCGTTCTTTAAGCTTGACTACAAGTCCGTATTTTTTTTGTTGTTTGGTAGAAATGGAACACGCTACAAGGAATTTAACCCGGATGAATGTGTTCAAGCAGTGACCTTACATATCGAAGGACGTACCTACCCTGCTATCGGTCACAGGTTGGGAGTTTCACATACATCAATTTTCCGTATTGTTCAACTCTTTAGAGAAATGAACGATTACAGCAAACGTCGCGGACAAGGTAGACCTCGAGTTACTACGATAGTTCAAGACCATTTTATTAGATTAGCTCTTTAAGAGAATGATTTACCACGTGAAGGAATCTTTTAACGGAACTTTGCGGTTCATAATATCCAATACAGCATCGATACCGTGAGGAGACGTTTGGTAGCACATGACTTGCGTATTCGAAGACCAGCTGCATGCCCAACTGCAAACCACCGCAGAGTTAGATTGTAATTTGCCAGAGCACAGGTAAACTGTAATAATGATGACTGGCAAAACGTTCTGTTTTCAGATGAATCCAGATTTTGCCTCTATATAGTTAGACGTTTAAGAGTAAACCGACACCAAATGAGCGTTACGTCAAGTGTAACAGAGAGAACGACCTTATTTAATGGAGGGTCTATAATGGTTTGGGGACCAATTTCTTTAACAGCACGGACAAATCTTGTTCCTTTACGTGGCCGTTCTTTAAACAGTGAAAGGCACATAACCGATATTTGAAAATTTGATAAATTAATAATTTGACATTTTTATCAAATTGTTAATTTCTCATAGCCTACAAGCCAAGGCTTGTTTATTAAACTAAGCAGAAAATGAAGATATTGTCCTTTTCATGAGCATTGTTACGCATGTGCGTAACAAATGATAGGAAAAAGGGTAAGTCCGTGATAATACACATTTATGACATTTATTCTAACATGATATTTTAGTTAAATCTGACAGTTGTCACATTTTATTTTCAATTTGGAATAAAAACAAATCAGCTGTGTTTCTTGCATTTATAAAGTGGTATTTTCTTTGATTTGTATAGTCTTATAAATTATACAGATTATATTTGTAATATTATTATCTAATTAAAAAAAAAATATTTTTTTTATTATAGCGCCATCTATCGACAACTAGAATAACTAGAATAAATCTTGTAAATGCCTGTAATGACTAACGTGCCTTTTTTTCTGTCACATACAATTTAATGCGTTAGAAATAAATCGAAAAACTGTGACGCACTGAAAGATGATCATGAGCAAAAGAATATATGTTTTAGTGAAAAACATGGCTACAGTTTAAAGTGCCTGACTGTTTTATTATCCAAGAAAAGCTAATGAAACAAAAAAGAAGATGTTAAGAAACCCTGAGGCTACAGTTTCAGTTCAGTGTACTTTAAATGTTGGAATATTCCACAGGGTGTTGAGTACTTTGAGAAAAATAAAACAGATTGATTGGTACTTCCGGTATACAATGACAATTTACCTGGCCATCAACAAAAATATTACACCGACATTTTTAAAGAATAAGACTACAACCTATTAAAAATGTCACTCAAATCGCACAACATGTTTAGGAGAAGTGTACATTACTGTTCGGTTATTTTTGAGCATCAGTGTAGATATCTTTTTATCATAAACTAGAGATAATATTATTTTAACAAAGGTAATACAATTAAACGTTTGAGGATTCATTTTCGTTCATGTATTGGAATGCTTGTACGTCATGAAACGCTAGGTTTGGGAAGAGAGACAAAAGATCTCGTTGTGATAAATACTGTAGGATAATTGGTTGTATTTGTGTGGATAAACCTGACATCTGTTGATTTTAATATGTAAATCTCAGGTTTAATACTTAACTGCAGGTAAGTGGCTATTTGCATATACAGTGATGAGAGCGCTAATAACTGGCAAAATATCGCAAAAGATGGAAAACAATACATTGCGAAACAAAGTGAGATGAAGCTAGTGGAGATGGAAATGATCGTTATAAACGTATAAATTAACATTACATTGCATAGTTTCCCACCTTTAGACGTATCAGAGGAGTATGACAACTGTCACTGTGACAGTAGAATTTTATAAAATACTCCTGTCACATACTCCAGAAAGCCACTGCGCATCCGCTAGGAAAAATATTCTAATTCGGATTTTTTGCATAATCTTACTCAAAAAGAACTCCTTTTAACAAATTTGCATGTTGCCAGGACCAAAAGGTGGTCAAAAATTTTTTAAACGTTTTTTTTTTTTCCTAAAATAATTTTTTTTGCATGGAAAATTTTTTTTTTTAGGTTTTTTGGATCATTCCAAACAGAAAAGGTCTTTAGTGACTTTTCTCTAAAAATGATAGTTTTTGACATATAAGCGATTAAAAATTGGAAAATTGCGAAATCGGCCATTTTTAACCCTCAAAAACTATATGAAAAACGGAAAATTTGAATGTTGCCAAGGCAGTTAGATATTCTTTAAACATCGATTGATGAAATCCCGAGGAGAGTTTTGCAATACAATATTCAAAACTCCTTTGTTTTTTAATTGCTAATCAAGCGTGCGCGACACTATTTTCCACCGACAGTATGGTGCAAATGAAAGGAATAAATTCATTATTTCGTAAACCGGCGACTTAAAGGAAAAATCCCGAAACAGGTCGATTTTTATTTTTAAGTTATGATATTGTGGCATATACGGTGTACTAGTGACGTCATCCTTATGGGCGTGATGACGTAATCGATGATTTTTTTAAATGAGAATAGGGGTCGTGTGGTAGCTCATTTGAAATGTTCTTCAATTCTCTATTCAGTAATGTAAATATTTACATAATTATTTATACAGGGTGTCCTTCTACTTCTTTTGTACCAAATAATTTAATTTAATAAAAAAATTTTGGACACCCTGTATAAATAATTATGTAAATGTTTATATTACTGAATAGAGAATTGAAGAACCTTTCAAATGAACTAGCACACGACCCCTATTCTCATTTAAAAAAATCATCGATTACGTCATCACGCCCATACGGATGACGTCACTAGTACACCATATATGCCACAATATCATAACTTAAAAATAAAAATCGACCTGTTTCGGGATTTTTCCTTAAAGTCGCCGGTTTACGAAATAACGAATTTATTCCTTTCATTTGCACCATAATGTCGGTGGAAAATAGTGTCGCGCACGCTTGATTAGCAATTAAAAAACATAGGAGTTTTGAATATTGTATTGCAAAAAACTCTTCGGGATTTCATCAATCGATGTTTAAAGAATATCTAACTGCCTTGGCAACATTCAAATTTTCCGTTTTTCATATAGTTTTTGAGGGTTAAAAATGGCCGA
The DNA here is from genome assembly GCF_917563875.1 of Diabrotica virgifera virgifera. Taxonomy (NCBI): domain Eukaryota; kingdom Metazoa; phylum Arthropoda; class Insecta; order Coleoptera; family Chrysomelidae; genus Diabrotica; species Diabrotica virgifera. Next base: position 221,874,667 of record NC_065446.1, read on the forward strand.
TTTCCCAATTTTTCAATTTTTAATCGCTTATATGTCAAAAACTATCATTTTTAGAGAAAAGTCACTAAAGACCTTTTCTGTTTGAAATCCAAAAAACCAAAAAAAAAAATTTTCCATGCAAAAAAAAATATTTTAGGAAAAAAACAAAAAAAAAGTTTAAAAAATTTTTGACCACCTTTTGGTCCTGGCAACATGCAAATTTGTTAAAAGGACTCCTTTTTGAGCAAGATTGTGCAAAAAATCCGAATTAGAATATTTTTCCTAGCGGATGCGCAGTGGCTTTCTGGACCAACAGACATCTAAAGGTGGGGAACTATTACTGTTGAGGTGGGGAACATATTAATGTTAATTTATATGTACAGTCGGAAAAATGAAATAATACCCATGAACGAACATATAAAACACGCTGTATTTTCCTGTCCCCGTGTCACAAAGAAAATTGACCATCGCAAGTTCATGTAATAATAATTATTACATGTATTTGCGCTGGTCAATTTTTTGTGTGACACGGTGACAGGAAAATAGAGCGTGTTTTATATGTTCGTTAATGGGTGTTCTTTAATTTTTCCTACTGTATATAACGATCATTTCCACCTCCACTAGTTTCATCTCTTTTATTTAGCACTGTATTATGTTTTCTATCTTTTGCGTTATTTTGCCGGTTATTAGCGCGCTCATCACTGTAGACTAAATAACTTAAATATAATAACAGTTCAAAATTATATCCTTTTTATTTGTAATTAAACCAAAATTACTTACTTCTAGGACTTACTGATGATGGAGTGTTAAAATCAAAAACGTTTTGGATTATTAACTAATTTTTTTTAATAAAAAAATTGAAACATACTATTGTGATAATTCGTTAAAATTATAATTCTCTACGTCGCGGTCGTCCCTATTTCTATTAACATATTTTCCTTATTGGAATATAATAGTTTTGATCATGAAAGGCTAACAAGGATTTCTGCATGCGTGATGAGCTCTAATCATATTAAAACTCTGAGAAATGCTCACTGTCTCCCAACGAATAGGTTAGGAGTTACAGAAATAGAACTTAGCATTGCCACCAAATCTTACTCTCACAGCTTCGAATATATTATAATAAGTCGCGTAACTGCTAGTTCAATGGCGTACAATAACTTAGTCCATGTGGTGAGACCGCTCCCGTCTGGAAAAATGTCTGATTCGGTTTCTTTGTGGATTCCTATTCAAAAATGTCCCCTTTAAACAAATATGAAGGGTGCTGGGCGGAATTTTTGGGCAGAAATCGTTTAAACAATTTTTTTAAACAAATACAAAAGATCACGTTTTTTTGCTCCATAACATATATTTTTAAGTTTCGTGGGCCATTCTAAACAAGAAAGGTATCCTGTAAATTTTCTCAAACATTGATAGTTTTCGAGTTATAAGCGATTTAAAATCGAAAAAATGCAAAAATACGCATTTTCGAGGCTTAAAAACTCATATTTAAATTAGTATTTTTGAGGTTGCCATATACTTAAATTGAAGTTTAAACATTCAGCTTCAATATTTTGGAGAGTGATCGCGTCTTACCTTAACTTAAATCGTTGTTTTTTAATTGTTAAATATGCATGGCCATCCGATTTTTTTGCCGGTTCGGCGCGCTCTATTTCAAAAACCTCCTATTTTCTTCCGAAAAATATTTTTGTAGATTCTTTGAGACATTCTAAATAAAAAAAGTTTCTTGATATTTTTCTCAAAAGTTAATAGTTTTAAAGTTATAGGCGATTTAAAAACCGAAAATACGTTTTTTTGTTATTTTCTGATTTTAAATCGCTAATAACTTTAAAACTGTTAACTTTTGAGAAAAATGTCAAGATACTTTTTTTATTTAGAATATCCCAAAGAATCTAGAAAAAATATTTTTCGGAGGAAAAATCTTTGTAATAGATCGCGCCGCACCGGCAGAAAAATCGGATAAACATGCATATTTAACAATTAAAAAACAACGGTATTAATTAAGGTTAGACGCAATCACTTTTCAGAATCTTGAAGCTGAATGATTAACCTTCAAACTAAGTATCTGACAACCTCAAAAATACTAATTGAAATATGAGTTTTTAAGCCTCGAAAATGCGTATTTCCGCATTTTTCAGATTTTAAATCGCCTATATCTCGAAAACTATAAATTTTTCAGAAAATTTACAAGATACCTTTCTTGTTTAGAATGACCCAAAAAATCTAAAAACATATATGTGAGAGCAAGACAACGTGATCTTTTGTATTTGTTTAAAAAAAATTTTAAACAATTTCTGCCCAAAAATTCCGCCCGGCACCCTTCAGATTTGTTTAAAGGGGACATTTTTGAATAGGAATCCACAAAGAAACCGAATCAGAAATTTTTCAAGACGGGGGCGGTCTCACCACATGGACTATAGGTATGTTAAGAAATATAATATGTGGCAGAGGATAAAATGTTAAGTTTCTTATGTGTAAAACTGGAACATATCAGATGTAACAATAAATTAAAAATGTATATAAAAATTCTTTTTCCCATTGAGCCTCGAATTTGCTGGCAAATTGGCTGAATATGCCGTAAATGATGGTTAAAAGAGGAGTTTTCAAGAACGTATGAAAGTTTTAAATAAAATTTCGAACACCAATCAAATAATATTTGAATGTGATGAACTTATAAACAAATACGTGATAGATTATTTAGAATATATGGATAGGTAAGAGTAAATAGTAAAGAAGAAAGCCTCATATACAATATAAATACCATTAGAGGCCATACCATAGAAAAATCCATTATTAATTTTTAAAATTTAATTTTGGCGTAAAATTATTAGCATTTCGCCGTCGTCTTTTTTAATTTATTTGTATAATATACAGGGTGTAACGAAAATACAGGTCATAAATTAAGTCACATATTTTGAGACCAAAAATAGTTCGAATGAACCTAATTTACCTTAGTACAAATATGCACATAAAAAAAGTTACAGCCCTTTGAAGTTACAAAATGAAAATCGATTTTTTCGAATATATCGAAAACTATTAGAGATTTTTTATTGAAAATGGACATGTGGCATTCTTATGGCAGGAACATCTTAAAAAAGAATTATAGTGAAATTTGTGCACCCCATAAAAATTTTATGGGGGTTTTGTTCCATTAAACCCCCCCAAACTTTTGTGTACGTTCCAATTAAATTATTATTGTGGTACCATTAGTTAAATTCAATATTTTTAAACTTTTTTGCCTCGTAGTATTTTTTCGATAAGGCAGTTTTTATCGAGTTGCGGCTTCTTTTTTAATATGTTTACATAAAAATTTTATGAGAGTTTTGTTCCTTTAAACCCCCCCCCCCCCCCAGTGTTTGTGTATGTTCTAATTAAGCTTTTACTGCATTACCATTAGTTAAACACAGTGTTTTTAAAACTTTTTTGCCTCTTTGTATTTTTTCGAGAAGGCACTTTTTATCGAGATATTACTTCTTTTTTAATATGGTTCAAAATGTACCTAAAAATGTAAATCATAAATAAATTTTCATATTACTTATTACCAAGTCTTCATAATCGTACTTAGCCATATACAAATATGTGGTGGATTTGACAAATATTCCAAATATCTTGATAAAAACTGACTTTTCGAAAAAGTACTAAGAGGCAAAAAACTTTTTAAAATATTTTGTTTAACTAATTTTACTACAATAATAAACCAATTGGAACGAACACAAAAGTTTGGGGGGGTTTAAAAGAACAAAACCCCCATAAAATTTTTATGGGGTGTCCAAGTTTCACTATAATTTTTTCTTAAGATACTACTACCATAAGAATGCCACATGTCTATTTTCAATAAAAGATCTCTAATAGTTTTCGATGTATTGGAAAAAATCGATTTTCATTTTGTAATTTCAAAGGGCTGTAACTTTTTTTGTGTGCACATTTGTACTAAGGTAAGTTAGGTTCAATCGAACTATTTTTGGTCCCAGAATATGTGATTACATTTATGACCTGTATTTTTGTTACAACCTGTATATTATCCTACAATCTTTTCCTTTAATTTTCTGGTTATGCTGTTTAAATCTCCTAATATAATAACTTGTTGTTGGAGTTGAATATATGATAATATCAGGTCATGAACAAAAAGCGTTCGAAAACATTCAAGAGGATAAAGTAGAACTACAAGAAATGATGTGTGTGGTAGTGATAAATCCGTTAATAGTGTCGAAACAGCAGACTTTGAAAAAAAAATGGAGAAATATATGTTCGTTTACACGGTATAGGGAGTCAATGAGGGTATTTGGCTCCGAATTCCATCCTACTATATCGATTTACTTGATATTTACACAGTAAGTAGGGAATAGTTCAAGAAACCAAGTATACTCTATGCCGATGTGCGCTTTTATCTTGGGGGTGGTTCCCACCCCTTCTCGGGGGTGGAAAATGTTTTGGTTAAAATAGACACGGAAGAGGCTAGGCAACCTGATTTTAAGCAAAAACTGTTCCATAATTATTTTTTGATAACTCAATACTTTTTGAGTTATTCGTGGTTGAAAATTGGACATTTTCGTTGAAAAGTGACACCTTTTCGGACTGATTTTTGCGAATACCTTAAAAACTATGCATCTAACAAAAAAACTATATAAAATATTTCTGTAGGTTATAAAAAAACAAAGAGAGTCGTTCCTTCATATATCTTCTACTTAAAATACAAAGAGGGATATGGTAGGTAAGAAGAGTTTGGTTTTTCTGCTGCATGCTCAAATCGGTGTATTCAACTTGAAATAACAGAGAAACTGTCGATTTTAGGTGTATAATGATACTAAAAACTTTTGTAGTGCTTGAAAAGTCTTTTAAAATGAACAATACTAAATATCGATTACATTCAAACTAAGCGAGATATTCTGCAAAAAGTTGATAACTAGGGTATTTTAAGAAGAAATATATGTATATTTAACCCCTCATCCGTCAGAATTTCAATACGTCGTTTTACTTTTACAATACCTTTTATTATAGTGTTATTTCTGTGTTGAAAAAGTTGGACAGGATTAAAATGACTGGTTTTTGGTAAAAATAAGATCAAATTATAGAGCTCATTTTTAAGTTTTCTTAAAAATCTTTTTTTCCTCAATGTAACTCGAAAAAGATAAGAGATACGAAAAAAAGAAGATTTTTAAGAAAATTTAAAAATGCGCTCTATAATTTGATCTTTTTTTTTTCTAAAACCATTTATTTTAAACCCGTCCAACTTTTTGAGGATAGAAATAACACTATATTAAAAGGTAATGTGGAAGGAAAAGGATATCCTATTCTTGCTCCCATTGACTGGCGCAGTAAATAAAAATAACTAAAAGATTAGACAAAAGCACACCTTAAGGAATGTCATTACCATTTAGCCAAGACCTGAAAATTTAAATTAATTCTCAATTTTAGAATATACCTAATATAGTATAGTGTAGTTGATCCAAAAATGGCATAACCCAGACATCCAAAGTGAAAGTTATCCTTCAACACCAAATTGTTCTATATGGTACACACAATGTCCAGAAAAAGTCACACCATTTTGAGCGTCGGGTTTGGGGGGGAGAGGGGGGAGAAATCGGTAAATTCGTAGTTTTTTAAGTTTTTCGCCAATATTTCTAAAACTATGCGGTTTAGCATGAACAACCTTCTATACAAAATTATTCTACATTAAATTTGTAATAAAAAAGGCCCTATGCATAATCTTTCTAAAATGAATGGTTCCAAAGTTACGGAGGTAGTATAGTATAACTGGTCCAAAAAAGGCCTAACCCAAACTTCCAAAGTAAAAGTTTTCCTCCAACACCAAAATGTTCTATATGGTCCACATACTGTTCAGTAAAAAGTTACACCATTTTGAGCGTCCGGTTTGGGAGGGAGATGGGAGAGAAGCCGGTAAATTAGTAGTTTTTTTTTAAGTTTTTCGTCAATATTTCTAAAACTATGCTTTAGCGTAAACAATGTTATATACAAAAATGTTCTACATGAAATTTAAAACAAAAAATGTTGTATACATAATTGTTATAAAATCAACGTTTCCAGAGTTACGGAGGGTGAAAAATCGAGGTTTTCGATACTTTTTTATTTTTTGGGTAATATTTAGGATATAACTATACCAAAAACCCAGACATCCAAAGTGAAAGTTATCCTCCAACACCAAATTGTTCTATATGGTCCACATAATGTTCAAAAAAAAGTCACACCATTTTGAGCGTCGGGTTTGGGGGGAGAGGGGGGAGAAATCGGTAAATATAAAAAGTATCGAAAACCTCCACCTTTCATCCTCCGTAACTCTGGAACCGTTGATTTTATAACAATTATGTATGAACCTTTTTTGTTTTAAATTTTATGTAGAACATTTTTCTATAGAACATTCCTTACGCTAAAGCATAGTTTTAGAAATATTGACGAAAAACGTAAAAAAACTACTAATTTACCGACTTCTCCCCCATCTACCCTCCAAACCGGACGTTCAAAATGGTGTAACTTTTTACTGAACAATATGTGGACCATATAGAACAATTTGATGTTGAAGGAAAACTTTTACTTTGGATGTCGTGGTTAGGCCTTTTTTTGGACCAATTATACTATACTACCTCCGTAACTTTGGAACCGTTCATATTAGAGGGGTTATGCATAGGGCTTTTTTATTTCAAATTTAATGTAGAACAATTTTGTGTAGAAGGTTGTTCATGCTAAACCGCTTAGTTTTAGAAATATTGACGAAAAACTTAAAAAACTACGAATTTGCAGATTTCTCCCCCCTCTCCCCCCCCCCCCAAACCCGACGCTCAAAATGGTGTGACTTTTTTCTGAACATTATGTGGACCATATAGAAAAATTTGGTGTTGAAGGATAACTTTCACTTTGGATGTCTGGGTTTGGGTCTAACTATACCATACTAATAGGGGAGTGCATTTAGATTTTCACTTCGGAAAAAATCAAACAAGATAGAACTTTTTGTAATTTCATTAAGATCTGTTTAATAAACAACATTTCAAAAAGTTCTACTCGAGAATTGGGTGCTTCATTTTTTATTTAACAAATGAACTACGAAATCAGATGTTTTTTTAAATAATTCCGAAAATGTAAATTATAGAAAAAAAACTGACTTGACCATAGAAAAACTCAGAAAATTTTACAAAAAAACCTTAATATAAATAATTCTCTAAAATTAAATCTGTATCTTCAATAATTTTTTATTTATAACGCTAAAGTCACCCTTCTCACAAACATTGGCGCACTGTAAACTAACGTACGGCGAAGTGCACGGTTGAGTTATTTTGATGTTATTCTTTAACTAATGGATCAAATGAAATTTTACGAATTGAACATGAAAGAAGAATAATTAAGCTATCCTATGGTTATACTAGAAAAAAATAAAATATATGGGCATAAGTACGGTGTGGGCGGAAAGTGAGCCTTACATGAATTTTGTTTAAAAATGATTTAAAAATGTGCAACTAATAAAATTTTTCTTATAAAACTCTCAATTTTGCACAACCTACCTATCAAGCATCTTACTAAATGATTTTTCACTCAAAAAAAAAAATTTAAAAATTTAGTTCAAATAATATGACGTCTCAAAAAATGTAATTTTTGAAATCTTCGTAGTTTTATAGAATTACCACCATTTTAAGACGGTATTACTCAAGTTTGAACAGATCTATTACAGTTTTATAAGTGCTTTTTGAAGCTTAGGATGCATTCTTTAAAATGCACTTAATGATTTTATTTACAAATGAAATAAACTATTTTTTTTAAGAAAATTAAGAAAGATAAATTTTTTTTTATGCTTTATTTAACAATCAGAATACATTAGCATCCTATAAGTTAAAGTGTTGGCTTGGGAGCTGGGCCCCTCATTGGCGTGAAGGGACTCCCTCCAATGAAGGAGTCCTAGATAGTCTTCATGTCAGCTGGCCATAATCTCTTCAACCTTCTGGCAATTGGAGCTTGTACTAGCGGCTGTAATACTGCGTTGGGGTGTGTTTCCATTTTCTCGTGGTGTTTGTTGTACCTATCTTTAATGACATCTGTGATGAATGGAACCTTCAGATCTTCATGTAATGTTAAATTCGACACGAACCAAGGTGCATCTGTGATCATGCGTAGTATTTTTGACTGGCTCCTTTGGATGATAGCAATATTAGATTTGCTTGCACATCCCCAGACTTCGATACCATACATCCATATTGGTTTGATTATGGTGTTGTATATCAGCAGTTTATTTTCCAAACTTAGTTTTGATTTTCTACCTATCAACCAGTAGAGTTCTTTGACTTTCATGTCTATTTGTTTTCTCTTCTTTGTTATGTGCACTTTCCAAGTAAGTTTAGAGTCTAGATGTATGCCGAGGTATTTGGAAGAGTTGTTTTTAGCAATAATTTTGTTATTTATGTACAGTGATGGACACTGATCTTTTCTTGTAGTAAAGTTGACATGGACGGATTTAGCCTCATTTATCTTAATTTTCCATTTTTTACCCAATTTTCTAGGTTTGCTAAGTCATTTTGTAGGATGTTGGAAGTTTCTACTGGATCTTGGTGAATTGCTAAGATGACGGTGTCATCCGCAAAGGTTCCTATGACAGTGTGTGGAGACGTAGGAATATCTGATGTGAATAATACATATAGAATGGGACCCAGGACACTGCCTTGCGGAACTCCGGCCTTGATTGGGAATTTTTGCGAATATTCATCATTCACTTTTACAAGAAACTGTATGTCGTGAAGATATGATTCGAGCAGTCGATAGAAGGATAGTGGAAAGATTTTAGATATTTTGTATAAAAGTCCATCATTCCAAACCTTGTCAAAGGCTTGGCTAACATCCAAGAATACTGAGGGGCAGTATTGTTTTTGTTCTATTGCTAAATTTATTGAATGTGTTATTCTTTGTATTTGCTGAACTGTTGTGTGGCCTTGTCGAAAACCAAATTGGTGTGATGGAATCCAATCCTCCGGGAGTACTTCCTTATTTGTTCTTTGAAGTATGAGTCTTTCTAGTAGTTTTGACATAACTGGCAATAAGCTGATTGGCCGATAAGATGAAACTTCGTTTGGGTTTTTGCCTGCCTTCAGTATTAAAATTATTTCTGCTGTTTTGAGTTGCGTCGGCCAGTAGTTTAGTCTCAGGATAGCATTGAAAATGTACATCATGAGTATGACTCCTCTGCGTGGCAGTTCTTTTAACATTTTGGAGGTTATTTTATCGATCCCTGGAGATTTTCTTGGATTTAGGAAGTTTAGTTCATTTTGAACTTCCTTTACAGAAAGTTGTTTGGTTGCGGGTATGTTGTTTGGGATATTTGAGAGATGTCTAGCTATTTCATCATCAACTACATCACAGTTCGGTGTGAATACATTGGATAAGTATGCACCAAATAGTGAAGCCTTTTCTTTATCGCTTCTTGCCCATATAGCTGCAGGATTGCTGGAGTCACGTACAGGAGAATTCTGCATTTGAGGCTTGTTTTTGAATTTGCATGGTTTCCAGATGGAGTTATCACTTCGGTTAAGACCCTTCAAATATTCATTAAATGAAAATTCACGCAATTCTTTAATTTTTGCTTTTAGTCGACTACTGGCTCGGTTGTACACTGTTCTGTCAACAGGGGCTTGCGTGCATTGTAATCTAGCTCTTGCTTTTCGTTTTAGAGCTATGAGTTCCTTCACTTCTTTAGGTACAGAAATGTCTTTCTTTTGGATGGTGGGACGAGGAGTGGCTTGTTGTACTGATTCAATTAGGAGGTCATTAAAAGTTGTGATCGCCCCTTCGACTTCATTGGGTTCCTTTAGTCTGATGTCGAGTTTTACTTTTTCTTCAATACTGGTACGATATTCTTCCCATTTAGTTTTCTTATTATGTAGTCTTGTGGGAGTTTTTCTATGTAACGCTGCTGTTCCTATTGAAGCTATTATCGGAGAGTGGTCAGAAAAAGATCATAGCTTGGTATTACGTCTAAGTAAGGAGCTGGTAACCCATTTGTCACAAAAAAGTCAAGCAAGTCAGGAGTTTTAGCAGGATCAGTTGGCCAGTAAGTTGGAGTTCCTGTTGACAGGTATGCGTAATGCTTCTCTTGAATCACTGATGCCAATTCTCTACCTTTGGTTGTTGTAAGCCTAGACCCCCATAAAATGTGTTTGCTATTGTAATCACCGCCCGCAATAAATTTGGATCCTAGTGTATCGAAAAAATCACTGAAATGTTCCTTTTTTATGTTGTGTCGTGGTGGACAGTAGACGGCGGCAACTTTTAGATTGTATGAGTCCATGCAGACGTTGACAGTTGTGGCTTGTAGAAAATTTTCAGCATATTTTGGCATTTCATGGTGCTTTATTGTGTTTGTTATTAGGATAGCAGTACCAGCATGTGCAGTGTTTTCTGGGTGATTGCTGTGATTGCTGTGGTATGTTGTGTAATGTGGAATGTAAAAGTAGGATCTGTCAGTGAAGTGTGTTTCGCTGATGAGAAGCAGGTCTATGGAATTGTGCTTTAGAAATATTTCAACTTCTTGTTTGTGATGTAGAATGCCGTTGGCATTCCACAGTGCTATTCTAATGAACTTAATGAATTTTATTTATTAAGGTAGTAAGCATATTCATCACCATGGTGTTTTGATGAATAAGTTGCTGAAACATGGCTTTGAATTCGTCTAAGAATCTATGTAGCATATCTGTTGTGGTGTCACATTGATTCTGCTGAGTATAATTGTTGGATGCTACATTTGCATAGGTCACATTATTTCTTACCGGCGTTGTTGTTGGCTTGGTGGTAAGATTAGGATGGGCATTTGGGCAACCCTGACTGCTGACTGGCTGTACATTTTGCCTATTCTTTTGATTATTAGGGCATCTCATTATGTTGTGATAGTAGCTACAACCTTTATAGTTGGCTGTATGGGCACCTCCACAAAGTGCACATGTTGCTGGGGTGTTCCTTGTTTTTGTGCAGGTTGATGTACTATGGGCTCCCCCACACTTAACGCAGACAAAAGGTTTATAACAGTAACCCTTGGTGTGTCCATATTGTTGACATCGCGTGCATTGAGCTGGTCCATAGTTAGGTTTTGGAGGTTCTACCTGTATTATTAAATTTTGCATTTTTTGTATTTTATATACGTCTTTGTTATTTACCGCAGGCTCTAAATCCACAAAAAAACAGATTAAGAGGCTCCTTAGTTCTTTTGTTCTTGGCATTGAGGATATTTCTGACTTGATGGCCTTTTGCGTTGAGTTCTTTCACTATTTCTTTTGTATCCATAGTGTGGTGAAGGTGTCTGACCACTACTCGGAATGCACGTTCTTCTTTGAGTTGGTATGTGTGGTGTACAATTTTTTTCTCACGCATATACGTTACTAGATGCCTGTAAGACTCAACAGTATCACTAATTATTTTAATTGTATTATCTGCAAGAGTTTTTGTACTGTAGTGCACATCATCAATGGCATCTCTTAAACTTAGTATCATTTTCTGGTAATCTGTTACTCCGTACACAAATATTGGAGGAGGTTTTATAGTTTTAGCTTCGGTGATATCTATTTGTTGGTCTGTTTGACTCTCTTCTACAGTTTCTTCTACAGGAAGCTGATTATATCTATTGCTTATATCTATGTCGGAGTTTTGTGAGTTGCTTCTTCTGATCTTCCTTCTTTTTGTATTCGTTACTTGTTGCCATTCGTTCTCGTTGGCTGCGTGTTGTTCTAGCTGCTCATCGTCACTTGTAGAGGACAATCGGTGATAATATTTCTGACTGGTTGATGGTATATGTTGTGATTTTTGGATCATTGGTACCTGATGTACGTAATTTTGTTGATTAATTGGTACCTGCTGAGTGGAATTTGCTTGAGAAGCATCAAAATGTTGTTGAGATAAACAAGAATTATTATTATTCAATGCTGCTTGAGTTATTGGTTGAGAATTAATAAATTGTTGTACTTGCATATTTGTATCTGCTACACCCTGTATGTTGGTTTGCGAAACTGGCTGGCTATAAGGATCTCCAGGTCCATTACTAGCTGGTAACACATTCATGTTTTTATTTCACTTAAATTAGCACTGGGTTCAAAAACTCATTAAATTTCAATGTCAATGAAAATAAATATTTCATTAATTGTTTTTAAATTGTAGGTATCGGTTTTTAACAAAAATTCCGGTTCGAAATTTTTATCGTGGCGTACGTTGCTTGATGATTAAGGCAATACATCCGCACAGCACGAGAGGCGATTCGGTACTAGATAACAAAAATGTAATAAAAAAACCGAAAATTACCAGCTAAAAAAATGTTTATACAAAGTGATCAAAACTTTTTTCTGTAAAACTTACCTAATATACATTTAATCATAAGCTTCAACAATAATAAATGTTTAGCAAACAATTTTTTTTTAGCTCTTATACAGTATGACTGCGTAACTTGAAACCTATTGATAACTTTTTTATTATCAGTTCTACGAAAAAAAAAACTTATTCTTTATAAAATACTCTGCATCGTATATAATGTAAGATGCAATCATTAAATATCAAATTTAATTAATGTTATACGAGGTATGTCAAAAAATATGAATTTCACTCAAGAGTAAAATACGTGTACATTTCCCAATATCGAAAATTGTTATTAAGAAAAGTTGTTTGGAATTAAAAAATTTGTTTTCGTGTTCAATTGCATCCTTCTTATTAAAATATTGTGAGTAATAAAGGCACTTACTCTTAAGAAAAATTCATAATTTTTAGATAGGTAACTCGTATAAAATTTAAAAAGTTTGATATATGATGGTTGTATCTTAGACTTTAGACCAGGGAGAGAATTTTATGAAGAATAACTTTTTTTCGTAAAAGTGGTAATAAAATAGTTATCATAATTATAATAAAATGATGATGAGTATCCGTAATTTGAGAAAAAATTAAAAATTTTTTTCAATTAGAATGATGTAATTGTATATTTAGACATAGTTTCTAATTTCAAACAACTTTTCATAATAGCATTTTTTGATATTCTGGGATATAAAGGTAATTTAATCTTTAACGAAATTCATATTTTTGACATAATACTCTGAGCTAATTAGCAAAATTCATGGAGAAGTTATTTACCAGCAATTTTATTGCTGGAATCGAATTATAAGGTCCTATATATTAATAAGATAGGTATGCGAAGTCCGCAGATAGTGTGCTACTTTTTTTATAAACAAAATGGCGCCGACAAATCGTATTTTTTTCAATTATTGCTCTATAACTCCGAAGATTTTAACTTTACAACAAAAACACCCAAATAAAAATTCACCGCAATGAAATTCTGCATAGAGATATGTTTTTCACGATTTGCTCCGACGAAAATTTTCCTCGGAACATGCGGGTTTTCCTAACAAAAACTATAATTTTCAAATAAAGTTTTAGGTAAGTAATTATTAATCAATAATTGAACAACTTAGTGACATCAAAGATTTCTTGGTATAGATTGTAATTCCAGAAGCCGGTGAAAATTAAACGAATATTTTAGCAACAATTCAATTGTTAATTAACAATTTACGATCGCAATAATAACCAAAATAATCATGATACATTGATCAAACTTATAAAAATTATAAAGATGAGGTGCTTGTTTAATATTTTATCGACAAAATATAAATTTTTCTTTTTTTTGCATAATATTTAAATTTTGAAAAAAAAATTGTTATAATACGTTGGTCTAATTAGTAAAGTACAAAGAAAGATTATTTACCAGCAATTTTATTGCTGTAATCGAATTATAAGATCTTATATATTATTAATATAGGTATGCAAAGTCCACAGATAGTGTGCTACTTTTTTTATAAACAAAATGGCGCCGACAAATCATATTTTTTTCAATTATTGCTCTATAACTCCGAAGATTTTAACTTTACACCAAAAATACTCAAATAAAAATTCACCCCAATTTAATTCTACATAGAGGCATGTTTTTCCCGATTTTCTCAGACGAAAATTTTCCTCGGAAAATGTGGGTTTTCCCAACAAAATCTCGAATTTTCAAATAAATTTTTTGGGCCAGTAATTATTTATCAATAATTATATAGCTTGGTGAAATAAAAGCTTTCTTGGTATAGATTATAAATTCAGAAGCCGGTTAAAATGAAACGAATATTTTAGCAACAATTCAATTGTTAATTAACAATTTACAGTCGCAATAACAACCAAAATAATCATGAGACATTGATAAAACTTAGAAAGATTATAAAGGTGTGATGCCTATTTAATATTTTGTCGACAAAATATAAATTTTTCATTTTTTTGCATAATCTTTAACTGTTTAAAAAAATTGTTATAAACAAATTAACATTTCTTAGGAATTGTTTATTATATTCTAATTTTAAAAAATACTTAAAATGCGTATTTCATAGGTCTTGAAAACGAATGCTTTAAAAAAATTTTCCAACCATTTGCAAAAAAGTTAGGAAACAGCAAAATAAATATAGGATATCTCCATTGTTTATAATTTGTTTTTTAATTGTTTCAAAGCTTAAAAGTGAGTCTATGGTACAATCTAATTACTCACAAAGAATGTCAAAAATTAGTGCAATGGTTATATTTTAATCAAAGATTAAAAATACTTTTTTTTTTGTAATTTTTAGCGCGAAAGTAAGCTTGATACAGAGCCGGAGATAAAATGTTCACTCGAAGCGACTGACACGCTTAAACTCGCGCAAGTTGTGTATGTGGGGGGTAGCTACGGTACTGTATTATTCTACTTTCGCGCGTGTAAATTACAAAAAAATATATTTATAATCTTTAATTAAAATATAACCATTAAGCTGATAATCAATATTGTTTTAAAAATAATTAGCTTGTACTTTAAACTCACTTCTACGCTTTGAAAGAATTAAAAAAAATTATTAACACCGTAGTAATAGTATGTTTACTTTGCTGTTTCATAACTTTTTTGCAAATGGTTGCAAAAAAGTTTTAAAGCATTCATTTTCAAGATATTTGAAATGCACATTTTAGCTATTTTTTAAAATTATAATATAATAAAAACTTTCTGAGAAACGTTAATTTTTTTTATCTATTTTTTTTTAAACAGTTAAAGATTATGCAAAAAAATAAAAAATTTATATTTTGTCGACAAAATGTTAAATAGGCATCTCATCTTTATAAGATTTCAAAGTTTGATCAGTGCATCATAATTATTTTGGTTATTATTGCGACCGTAATTTATTAATTAAGAATTGAATTGTTGCTAAGATATTCGTTTAATTTTCACCAGCTTCTGGAACTATAATCTAAACCGAGAAGGCTTTTAAGTCACCAAATTATTTAATTATTGGTAAATAATTACTTATCTAAAACTTTATTTGAAAATTAAAGATTTTGTTGGGAAAACCCGCATTTTCCGAGGAAAATTTTCGTCGGAGCAGATCGGGAAAAACACGAATCTATGCAGAATTTAATCACGGTGAATTTTTATTTGAGTGTTTTTGTTGTAAAGTTAAAATCTTCGGAGTTCTAGAGCAATAATTAAAAAAAAACACGATTTTCGGGCGCCATTTTGTTTATAAAAAAAGTAGCACACTATCTGAGGACTTTGCATACCTATATTATTATTATATAGGATTTTATAATTCGATTCCAGCAATAAAATTGCTGGTAAATAACTTTTCCCAAAAATGGCCTATTCCCCGATAATCAGCCCAGACTATAACTCACATAAAATTTATGAAATGTGATATCTTATGGTTGAGTTTAAGATTCTTGACTATCCAGAGCATTTTATTACGATTAAATTTTTCTCGTAAAATTGATAATAAAAAATTTTTCCATGTGGTTCCTAGCTACGCAGACACACTGTATAAGAGCTTCTGTATAAGAATTTTCAAATTGCAATGCCATATTCGGATTCAGCATAATCAAAAACAAAATAGAAATATATTTGATCAAAGTAAAATGATTAACTTAACGATATTTTTAAAATTATTTATACAAAACAATTGTTATTGTTTAAACAATTGGTCGGTGGTCGGTGCTGCTATATGGCATAGAGGGCTGGACACTCAAAACGAGGGATATAAACAGATTAGAAGCCTTCGAAATGTGGCTTTATCGCCGTATCCTAAAGATACCATGGACGGCGAAAGTCACAAATGTGGATGTCCTTAAAAGAATCAACCAAGAACGTCAGCTTTTCGAAAACATCAAGAAAAGAAAAACGGCGTATTTGGGTCACATCATGCGAAACGAAAAATACCAGTTCCTTCAACTTATAATCCAGGGTAAAATTGAAGGCAAGAGAGGAATAGGACGCAAGAAAATGTCCTGGCTCGGAAACATAAGGCAATGGACAGGGATTACCGACATACAATCACTGATCCACATTGCAAGAAACAGAGATTTAATGGAAAATGTGATCGCCAACATCCATTAGTGGATTTGCATTTGAAGAAGAAGAAGAAACAATTAATAAACAATTAGCGGTCGAACCTGCGAGTAGAACTTTTTCTTTAACATGTATATAAACTAACAAAAAAGTTTTAGAAAAATATAAGCTTGTTTGAATTTTTCCGAAACAATGCATATTTTCGTTCTAATTGCACTCCCCTATAAATAAACATGGACAGACAGGTTTTGTTACAGAGTTAGTTATAAAAGTGGGTATCTCCTTCGTCTTCTTCATCATCTTGACTACTCGAGGATAAAAGATGGACTAAGACGAGACGATTGGAGACCGTGGAACCACAAACTAAAAATTGGAAGGCTTGTGGCCCGATCCGATGATCAGATGACCTGAAGAAACACGCCAGGTCCAAGTGGATGCAAATTTCCAAAGATAGAGAGGCAATAAAGAAGGAAGAGGGGCCTATATCTAAAGATGTATATTTATGGCTAATTAAATAGCTAGGTAGAAAATTTAAATTAACACTAACCTCATAATTTTTTTGCTAGACTTTTCTTGTGTTTTACATACTATTTATTAAATAGAATAGACTATTTTTGTTCATTGCTACACAAGTTTTTTCATGAAATAAATGGTAAAATCAGACATTTGGTTAGTCTGAAAAATGTATGTATATATTCGCTTTACTTATGAAAATGGTATAATGTTGCCGCTCAAAGATATTACCTAGAGATTACACATTATTACTGTTACCATTTCGGAGAGGATATTTCGTCCCTTTGTGTCTTGTCAACAACAAAGTGAATTCGAGAACAATATGGCCATTGGATTAATCAACTTGACTGTAGTGTGACACTTAAATGTAGAGAGTGATCAAGTACGTCTTGAGGTCGCTTCACTAAGTCGTTTAAGGGTAGTAATATAAAGGGTTATTTCATGATTACTTCCTTGTGGCATAAATTGTTATCCGTTTTCCAAATGCTTGTATCAAGATGAAAGTACTGGTGTTTTAAATTACAATATTTACTTGACATATTACCAACAAATAGAGACGATATTTTAATGTCACTATTTGCACAATAAATCGTTTCATTGGAATAACAAAGTTCTAATTGCTTCACTGTTATGATTGTTATGACTATTGTCGCTACTTGTATGTTTTACCAATGTAAATTAAAAAAAAAACGAATTAAATTAATATGAAGTAAAAGATTATTTCAATAGTTAATGCAAAGGAGTTATGATTTGAAAAATGATTTAAACTTATTTAAAAAGTTCTGTCTATCACATACAGTGCTCTTTAGTTACAACTATCCACTTCAAATAACTTTTGAACCACTGATTTTTAGGAAAAGCGCAAAAACGCGTCAAATAATATTTGAAGGGGGAGACATTATGCCATATTTAAACTTGCTGGGAAAGGCACCCTCTCGCCCCTGTACCATCCCTTAATTTTTTTTAAATTACTACCACCTTTTTTATTTGATATTTGGCTCCTCCTCGTTATAATGATTTCAAAAATGATTAGTTTATGAGAATAATAAATTAGTCAGTCCAGAAAGCCGCTGCGCATCCGCTAGGAAAAATATTCTGATTCGGATTTTTTGCACCATCTTACTCAAAAAGGACTCCTTTTAACAAATTTGCATGTTGCCAGGACCAAAACGTGGTCAAAAATTTTTTAAAGGTTTTTTTTTGTTTTTTTTTCCTAAAATTACTCTTTTTTTCATGGAACAATGTTTTTTTAGGTTTTTTGGATCATTCTAAACAGAAAAGGTCTTTAGTGACTTTTCTGTAAAAATGATAGTTTTTGACATATAAACGATTAAAAATTGAAAAATTGAGAAATCGGCCATTTTTAACCCTCAAAAACTATGTGAAAAACTGAAAATTTGAATGTTGCCAAAGTAGGTAGATATTTTTTAAACGTCGATTGATGAAATCTCGAAGAGATCTTTGCAATACAATATTCAAAACTCCTTTGTTTTTTAATTGCTATTCAAGCGTGCGCGACACTATTTTCCACCGACATGCGACAGTATGGTGCAAATGAAAGGAATAAATTCGTTATTTCGTAAACCGGCTACTTTAAGGAAAAATCCCGAAACAGGTCGATTTTTATTTTTAAGTTATGATATTGTGGCATATACAGTATAAATCAAAGAAAAATGGAACATAGCTTTTTAAGACACAGTGTTTGAACTGCATTTGAGATAGTGGACCAATATAAAAGTTCCAGACATTAAAACCAGAAATCATAGCAACATTAACATTGGCATGTAGAAGATATCTTTGAACTAGAACCTCCTACTTATATCTCTCTTTTTAGGAGTTTACTAAAATAGCGAGCCCAGCCGAATGAGCCGAAAGTAGATAATCGGACTTAAGGGTCCGCACTGCGCCAAGGAATAGAACCGAACCGAACCCACTACATGCACAGACAAGGCGATTGCAGATCCTTCTATTAGCTTTCTATTCATACGCGGTACAAATGGGTTATTATTTTTATAAGTTTATGGACATGATACTATAAATAACGTTATTTATAGTATCATGTATATGGATATGTATTTAACCTTTAACTACCCGCGCATCAAGTTATAACATAACTACACGCGTGGCGTACTTTGTACGCCACAAGAAAATACACTTAAAAACAGCGGATTTATAAGATTTTAAATGATGATTGGCATTATACATAATATTATGTATATTGTTCTAAAGCTATTTCTTTGTGGCGTTTGTGTAATTTATTATTCTAAATGGGAAATCAGCCACAATTTAACTTAAAAAATGATTTTGTTAACGTTTCGACCTCCACTTCGAAAGTATTAATAAATTAAACAAAAATGTTGTTGCTTAGTAAAAAGAATTCTTCTAATAATATAATTTAATCTAGCACATTCATATCGGCAATTATTAGAAGATTTTTTTTACTAAGCAATAACATTTTTGTTTAGTTTATTAATATTTTGTATTTTGAAAACGACGTTCGAAATAGAAGTTAATAAAATCATTTTTTAAGTTAAATTGTGGCTTATTTCGCATTTAGAATAATAAATTACATAAATGCCACAAAGAAATAGCTTCAGACAATGTTTTTTGTGAAAAAATATGTTTTAAATTCATATCCATAAACTTATAAAAATAATAATCTATTCGTACCGCGTATGCATAGAAAGCTAGCTAGAAGGTTCTGCAATCGCCTTCTGCATATAGTCAGGTCGGTTCGGTTCTATTCCTTGGCGCGATGCGGACCCTTGAGTAGGAACCGGTCCTATAATAATCCTTATACCTGATTCTGACCTAGAGGTGGGCTAAACTAAATATTTGCAATCAAATGTAACTGATCGTAATTTTTATCTGTGATTGTGATTTAACACAGCAACAAAATAGTCGTATTTTAAACTCGCAATTAAAAATGTTGTCATTATGGACCATCATAAAATTCAACACGCGTTACTATTTTGTCTAGGTCATGATTATAAAATTAGATTTGCTAGAATGCATAAAAACAATTTTATTCAAAAAGTAGTTTTTGTAATGAAAATAATATTGCATTAATAAATAATTTGATGTTTTTTTCATTGTCTTAATTGTTAACAGAAAATCTAACAAAAGCATAGTCGAAAAATTTCGGACCAATGCTTTTTTTCGAATTTTAAGAAAATTAATAAGTATTTTTGAAAAAGTTATACGCGGAATGAAAGATTACATTATTATCGATGGCCGAAAGTCCATCAGAATTAAAAAGAGTGTCATTTGAATGATATATTTGAAATTAAAAATCACACTCAATTTTCTCTTCTTTTCACCCCTGTAACTTATTAAAATAGACATTATAGAAGTTTTCAGGGACTTTCAGCACTCGGTGATAATGTAGTCTTTTATTCTGCGTTTAAATTTTTCAAAAACACTTATTAGTTTTCTTAGGATTCGAAAGAAATAAATGCATTTAAAAAGCATTGGCCCGAAATTGTGCACCTACCCTCTTAAAAACTAAATACAAAGTAAACTTTAAATACCAGTATTTGCTACAAATACTTATTAGTTACTATTTGTTACTTTTAAATTAAAATTTCAGAATAGCAACCTATTAACCTTTTTATAACTAACTCGAGTTCTTCAATCAGAAATAATTAGACCAGCTTTGGAAAATAACCGTTCGCAAGGCACTGATGTTTCAATGACACTAAGGCGTTCTTAAGCTACTTGTGCGTGATAAGGAAAAATATATTTTTTTTTCTCTCTCCACCATTTTAACGAATCTTTATTTCGCGGCAACCGATCGCATTCTCTAAATCTTTGCATTTCTATTATTGCCCTGCTTGTCGTAGTGCCTCGTGGCGGATCCTGCGATCCCATAATATCATCCGGATCTGCAGATGTTTTCTCATGTTCTAATAAAATTTGAGTCGTAAATCCTTTATCTCCTTGTTCCATTCCAAGTTTTCCTGCAATAAGAGCGATTCTATTTTCTGTGCTATTTCCGCATTTGTTGGATCCTTAAAAGGAATTAGTCGAAACCTTATTGGGCCAAGAAAAGTTAAAATCGACAGTTTATTGAGTGTTTAATAAAATTCCACTCATACATTGTTTAACTAGAGTTTACGTACATATTTGTTATGCATATAATAGCCTTAACAATTTCTTCTAGCTGAATAAATCTTTTCAACATATAAAATGTCGAATTACAACGTGTGGAAACATCTTGCAGTAATTTGAAAGGATTCCCATTTCCTGGATTTTTTGAAAATCTAAAAGTTTAGCAGTTGCTTGTAGAACTCTTTTTAAAGTGGCTTATGGTATTTTTTATTTTGGTTAAATTTTTAATCATTTCCTCATATCACTTTTGATAACAACATCTGAGGTGGAAGTCGAAACGTCAATAAAATCATTTTTTAAGTTAAATTGTGGCTGATTTCCCCATCCTTTAAGCCATCGTTCAAAATAAAGTTTATTTATTGTGTGTGCAAAGCATAAAGATGCTTCATTTTCATATCATTTTCTAAGTTTTATAAGACAGCTTTATCTTACAAATATTGCATGATGCATAATTATCATCCACTTCTATAAAAACGTTCCATAAACTACTAAATTTTTCTATTTTAGTTTGGCACTAGTGGCATGGTATGCGTTCTAATAGCAAACCCAATTTTATAATAGTGACACCTAAACAAAATAATAACACGTGTAGAATTTTACGATGGTCCATAGTGGTAACACTTTTTATTAGGAGTTTAACATACGAATATTTTGTTGCTCTGTTAAATCACAATTGAATCGGTCATTGCGAAAACAATCTAAGTCCATATTTTGGGTAAAATGACGACGCTTCTCAACGCCATGAAATTTACATTTAAACATATAAACATTTAAACTTTTTTTTGCCTTTCAGAAAGATTCATTTATAACCCATAATACTTATATTAAAAAATATAGTTTTATCTCGGAATATCCAGCTATTAATGAAAATATTTTTACGTTTCCTGAAAACTTTACACATTGTAACATGTATTGTTTTCGCAATAACCGATTCAATTACAGACAAAATTCACAGTGAATAAAATATCACTGTATCGTAATTTAGCCCACCTCTAGACTCGTTCGGCTGATTTAAAACAGACTGAAATGGTAAATGTAGGCGTTCTTTTGCATTTGCGTAGCTTAGTTCAGAATCCAGCAGTCGACTGAAGTATTGGACTTGTATAATATAATAATTATTTGAAAATATTTTGTTGGCCAATCGCCTAGAGCCGAAATACATGTATTGGCTATGATCCCTTTAAAGCTCGCTGTACCTGTATGGTATACTAGTGACGTCATCCGTCTGGGCGTGATGACGTAATCGATGATTTTTTAAATGAGAATAGGGGTCGTGTGGTAGCTCATTTGAAAGATTCTTCAATTCTCTATTCAGTAATGTAAACATTTACATAATTATTTATACAGGGTGACCTTCTACTTCTTTTTTTGTCAAATAATTTAATTTAATAAAAATTTTTTGGACACCCTGTATAAATAATTATGTAAATGTTTATATTACTGAATAGAGAATTGAAGAACCTTTCAAATGAGCTAGCACACGACTCCTATTCTCGTTTAAAAAAATCATCGATTACGTCATCACGTCCAGATGGATGACGTTACTACTATACCATATATGCCACAATATCATAACTTAAAAATAAAAATCGACCTGTTTCGGGATTTTTCCTTAAAGTCGTCGGTTTACGAAATAACGAATTTAATCCTTTCATTTGCACCATACTGTCGGTGGAAAATAGTTTTGCGCACGCTTGATTAGCAATTAAAAAACAAAGGAGCTTTGAATATTGCATTGCAAAAAACTCTTCGGGATTTCATCAATCGATGTTTAAAGAACTACCTTGGCAACATTCAAATTTTCAGTTTTTCACATAGTTTTTGAAGGTTAAAAATGGCCGATTTCGCAATTTTTCAATTTTTAATCGCTTATATGTCAAAAACTATCATTTTTACAGAAAAGTCACTAAAGATATTTTCTGTTTAAAATGATCCAAGAAACCTAAAAAGACTTTTTTCCATGCAAAAAAATATTTTTAGGAAAAAAACATAAAAAAAAACGTTTAAAAAATTTTTGACCACCTTTTGGTCCTGGCAACATGCAAATTTGTTAAAAGGAGCCCTTTTTGAGTAAGATTGTGCAAAAATCCGAATCAGAATATTTTTCCTAGCGCATGCGCAGTGGCTTTCTGGACGAGATAGAAAAGTAAGAAAACTGGATTGAAAAAATTTATTGTTTTAACAATTTTACAAACATTTAGAATGAACATTTTAATAACAAAAATTTATAGAATAATAATTTATTGTTCAAAATGTCTGCCATATTTCAGCCATATACTATTGTATGGAGGTGAGTGGAAGTAATTTTAAACAATTTTATTGTAAACATTTTTGGTAGTGAAATGTTGATTCTAAAATGTTTGCAATAAAATTGTTAAAAAAATAATTTTTTAATCCAGTTTTTTTGCTTTTGTTTTTATTTTTCTTATAAACAAATCATTATGTGTTATACATTTTTGAAATCAGTACAACGAGGAGGATCCAAGTACGAAATAAAAAAGGAGGTAGCAATTTAAAAAAATTTAAGGGATGGGTCGGGGGGTGAGAGGGCGCCTTTCCCTGCAAGCTTAAATATGGCATAATATCTAGCCCTTCAAATATTATTTGACGTGTTTTACACTTTTCCTAAAAATCAGTTGTTCAAAAGTTATTTAAGGTGGATACTTTTATCTGAAGAGCACTGTATACCCTCGTTTGACAATTAGTATATAATAAAACAACTTTAAGTTATTTAATAAAGTCTTATTGTTAGCTTATAAACACTTTCAGTTCTTGCTGGTAGGACCTTGTGTACTTAAGTTGACTATTTTTGTGTCAGTTAGGACTTTGTTAACTTATCAACATTTGTAATTATCGCAGATAGGCCCTTGTAAAATTTGTATTTTGGTGACCTGTTAATATAATATGTCGGTGCTAGTATCATATTATTAAGGTGAAGAACATGAAATAGAACCAAGTTACATAAAAATCTCAGTTCAGAAAAAACATCAGATAGAACCTTGTTATTCTGACACAACGAAATAGTTAATAAAAAATGTCCGTTATCTTCGTGGGAGAATTCACATAACCGCTATAAGAAAGTGAGAAGTTCACTAATCTCTAGAATGGCGGAGGAATTCGCCAGAAGACAGAAACTTAGAACAGAATGAGCTGCTCATTATAGGAACATTCGCTACAAATTAGGTTTAGCGGTTGTAGCCAACCAGCTACATGGTAGGTTCAGTCTCAAATTTATTAGACCTTTTAAAAAGGGTCGGGCTAGAGAATATAATCTATGACTAGAGAACCACAATAGATCTGAAAAGGTAGCAGCGTAATAGGCCAAAAGCCACCTCATTGAATCTATCTACCCGTGCAGAATCTAAATAAATTGTTAGATTTTCTCACTGTATTTTCCCTGAACCCCTAGAATTAAAATACACATTTCAAGAACGTTACCTTCAGAAGTCTAATCCATGGCTGATAAAATATTGAATCGAAAAAACTTAAATTATTGAATGTAATTCAGGTTGAATATCATTAAGTTGATAGCAGGCTTCAAAAAATACACTTAAATATTAAAAACTCGCTCTTGGGTATAATAATCCCAGCAGTCAAGATAAAAAAGCCGAATTAAATGCGTATTAACAACTTGTGTATAAAAACTTTATTGTAGATAATAAAACGCTAAAACCACAAATTTAATTCAACGTGCAAGCTTCCTTATCCCATCTTTTATGGGAAGTGGGTATTGAAATATGAGGTCCCATAAAACAAAGCACACCATAAAGTTTTATTAGATAAAACAAATTAATTTGAATATGCTTAGCTGCGGTAAAAAACATGAATATTAATACAATAGATGGATGGATGAGTGTTAATTTTGATACGCGTGACTTGATCGTAAAATACATTTATGGATCGGGTTGGCTCTATATAAAATAAAAAAGGTAAATCTGGATGCACGAAAGAAAAATATACACCGGTTTTTGCTGAATCGACATATAGTCCAGGGCCGAAAAATAAAAACGGGAAAAAAATCAATACAGGTATTTGAAGGTGATAAATCGTAGGGGAGATATAGTTAATTAAAAATACATACAGAGGTACTCTTAAATCGACCTCATTTTTTTATAAACAAAGGCCAAAGTCAGAAAATATTGTTTTTTGCCTATAGCATTTTTAGCATCATATTTACAGCAAAAGTTGTTTTATGAAAATTGTGTATCGTGAAAAAACGGTTATTTTGAATTTTTACAAGTTACAATCCATAAAGAATTAAACGAGATAATTGCAAAAACCACGTTTTTTGCACTATTGTGGAAATGTTAATAACTTTTATCAAATAGATTTTAAGGAACTTATTATACCTTGATCATAAGGAAATTAAATGTTTTTATTAGTGTACAAAATTTCAAGAAGATCTGTTTGTCAGTTTACGAGTTATGTTAAATGTTTATCCCAGACATCGAATGTTTAAACAATCATTGTTGCCCTAGCAGTATTTTCGGAGCTTTTTGGCAAAGTACAATGAGTGACTAAAGACTTAAAGTACTAAAAAAGTTAAAAAAAAAAGAATATATTTGTTTCTTAATTGTTGTTGAACCGGTCGATAAATAAATGGTGAGTTTATTCCTTATAAAAAATTAGAATATCTTTGTTATTTTTTCTGATAAATAATTATTATCGGTTTTGTCAAAAAGCTGGTAAAAAAACACACATTAAAAAAGAAAAACCAACTTTTTAGGACGAATAATAGCCAAGTTATCCTTTTTTTTTGACAAATCACATCTCGATTGTTTATAAGTATTAAGAGTTGAAATTTTTACAGAATTATCTTTTATTAGTACAGAATATCTTTTATTTAAAACGAGTAATAACCCTTTAAAGTGAAGTTACACACGCTGACTGAGCTGGGACCGTGCGATGGGGAAGATTGTCGGAGTCCAGTTTCACGCATCGAGATTTTGCTATAGAAAGTTCAATTTGGAGTGCTTAATAGCTATTTGTATAACAAGGTAGGAAAGTGCTACTTTTCCTCCAGAGAATGAAGTTTACTTCCTGACGCGTAGCGGAGGGCAGTAAACATTCGAGGGAGGAAAATGCACTTTACTCCCATGTTATACATATGGTTTTTCCACCTTTCTCAAATAACAAGTCATTTTTTCATTTTTACTTAATTTATTTATGTAACTAACCAACAAAATTTATTAAAACTAAAACTAACAAGTAGGTACAATATAACTGTCAACTGTCAAATATAAGTCAAATTATTAATGTAAACATTGTTAAATCAAAATTACAATTTAATGTTTTTTATCATTCTGCAAAATACAGGGTGTTTTATAAATAAACGTTAAAATGTGTAGATACTTACGTAATAGAAAATAGATCTTGTACAGGGCGTCAATAAGTTATATTTCATGAATGAAATACCATGACGTCACTTTTACTTTTCCTCCCTAGGGAGGAAAAATATTTTCCTCCCTAGGGAGGAAAAGTAAAACTTTGCTCCCTACAGTCAGGTCCGGAAAAGTATACTTTCGGTAGAGGTAGGTGGAAAAATTTTTTACAATATCTCAGCTTCCAGAGGACGTAGAGCTTTCATTTTTTTTTAATTGGAGTAACTCAACGAAAGAATAGCAACTAGCTAATTTTCATTTACCGGAAAAATCGGAAAATTCTGTAAAATGCACTTTTTTATTCAACATGCATTTCCATCGATAACACATATAATTTCATAAATATTGTCATAAAATATTATAAATTTGTGAATAAATATTAAAATAAAATTATATCTATAGTTTATTTTTTAACCAGGAGGAGTAAACTAAAGAGACAGATTCACACCCAAGAAATTCACTAGAATAATAACCAAATACATCTTTTTTTTGGTTGATCTAGTCGGCCCTCAACGGTAATCCATAAATATTATATTAAATTAATACGTCGCTAAAGAGTTACAAAAACAACTACTTTTTATATAAAAGCATACTAACAATCTAAAAATTAAAGGAATAACACAGAAAACACAAAAATCGCCGATATAATTTAATTACCCTATGAAATGTCACTAGTGTCAAAATTTGATAAATGCCATTAGTGTCAAAATTTGATAACAGTGGAGTAAACTTGCCTGCGGTTGGACCAATTACAAACAAGAAATACAGCGCGGTAAATTTGAATTACTCCTCTTGGTTAAAAAACAAACCATAGTATAGATCTATTTATATACAGGGTGGTTCATTTTATTCGCCTCGGTGTCTGTACGGAAAACGAATTGATTTAAAAAAATTCTTCATAGAAATATACCGAGCCATTAACACTGCAATCTAAAACTAATGTGAATTATACAGGGTGCATCACAAAAGAGTGGTATATCAAAGATATAATTTTTTTATGGAACACCCTACACCTGATGAAATTTTTGAATTGCCCTTAAAAAGAAGATAGAGTATACCTAAGTACAGGGTGTTTTGATTTATTTCAATTTTTAGAAAAATGTAAAGATTTAGAAAAAAATAAATATTTACACATCTAAGAATCGGTGACAATTTTTTTCTTGGATCTTCATAAT
Source organism: Diabrotica virgifera virgifera (assembly GCF_917563875.1). Classification (NCBI taxonomy): domain Eukaryota; kingdom Metazoa; phylum Arthropoda; class Insecta; order Coleoptera; family Chrysomelidae; genus Diabrotica; species Diabrotica virgifera. The sequence continues at coordinate 221,902,173 of NC_065446.1, forward strand.
AGACTATTCAGCATTTTTAATCATATGTTTATTGTAACAAAATTTATAATTACTTAATCGTACATTTTTAGATTTAAAAATTAATTGAAAACAAAAATGTTCCCCAATTTAAAAAAATATATATAGGTATGTATAGATTATAATTATTCATCTTCGTTAATTCTACGCAGTTTTTGTACAGGTTCATTAATTTCTTCCACATTATCCATAATTTCTTGAAATAAATCAATTGTACCGAGCTTTGCATAAATTGCAAAGATGACACTGGTGAAAAAGATGCTATCTATGTACAACCGTACAACCTTTTGACAGTTATTCATCATCATCAATAGCTCGACAACCCTTTTTGGGTCCTAGTGTTTTCAGTCTCAAGTGTTTTCAGATCTTGTTCCACTTGTCCCATGTATCTAAGTTTGGGTCTTTCCTTTGATCTTCTCCCTACTGGTGTTTGCTTCATTATATGTTTTGGTGTTTCGGTCTCCAACATTCGTTCAACATGGCCCATCCAGCTCAGACGTCCGATCTTTATGGATGTTATGACGTCGGGTTCGTTGTATGCTGCGTATACGCTGTGATCTTCGCTGGTGTCGCTCCTAGCGGATTACTATTTCAACTTTCACCGGTAATTTTTAAATTTATTATTTAATTGTTATCGCTTAATATTTACAACGCAAAAAAGTAATTAAATTGTAATCGATTTTTTTAAGATTTTGCTAACCATTTTGAGGTTCTATTGATAAAATATGAATTTCTTACTTCGGATACTTTCACAATTATCCTGTAGATGGCGCTAAGATTAATAGATTAATTTATAATTACATATTACGCAACATTAAAAAAATCTTAAATTCAGTATTTAAAACGTAAGTATATTTAAGGTAAAAATATATACCACAGCTTTGACCAACTAATATTTTTTATAATTAATGTTTTTAATTTTAATTTTCAATTAATCACTTTGACATTTATGTCAAATTTCCGGTAAACGTTTACAGAGTTGTCACTACTGGCGCTCGCGAATTTGTAAATACCCCTCTACGTACGAGCTCACAGCGTATAGTTCAAAATTATATCTTCTGCGCCATACGTATTTTCTTTCACCCCCTTATACAGGGTGGTTCATCTTATTCGCCTCGGTCTCTGTACGGAAAACCACTTGATATTTTAAAAAAATTTCTTCACAGGAATACACAGGGCCTTTAATACTACAACCTAAAAATAATGTGAATTATACAGGGTGTTCCAAAAAAGAGTGGTATATCAAAGTTATATTTTGTTTTAAGGAATGCCCTATATCTGATGACATTATTGAATTGACCTTAAAAAATAAGCTATACTTTCATAAGGGTTCCCTATGCCTAAATACAGGGTGTTTTGATTTATTTCGATTTTTATAAAAATGTAAGGTTTTAGAAAAAAATAAATATCTACGAATCTACGAAGCAGTAACAAATTCTTTCTTGGATCTTAATAATAGACTATTTAGCATACTTAAACAGATGCTTATTGCAACAAAATTTCTTACAGGGTGGTCAAAATATGAGATTATTCTATTAACAAATTCAAGCTGTAATAACTTACTTATTTTAAATAGAACACCCTATATCTGACTAGTCTATCGCGTAGAAAATTTGCTTAGCTTTCAATTTGTATTAGGGTTTCCGATACCTATCTTTTTACAGGGTGGTCAAAATATTAGATTGTTCTATTAACAAATTCAAGCTGTAATAACTTACTTATTTTAAATGGAACACCCTGTAGCTTCCTAGTCTATCGAGTAGAAAATTTACTTAGCTTTCAATTCTAGTTTGGGTTTCCTATACCTATCTCCCTTTATTTTTTAAATATTTAAAGATTTCCTAATTTGTGAGCTTTAAAAATTAGAATTACATAAGTACCTATGTCGTGTTTATGTACAACACATCACCAACACTGGCAATATACTTAGACAAGATACTGTCATTAATAATAAAATTTTCATTGTTATCGTGTAATCACACAGAGTGTTGTATTATTTTAGTTGATTTTGGCCTACATGTTAAATTGAATAATATGTTTATTTTAAACTGCATACACTATATTAGATGCCGTATTCTGGAAGATATTTAAATTATATTTCATTCCGTATATGTATTTTCCATATCTTAACCCAACGGTTATTAAGTAAATTTAAGAACGCCACTTTTTGTTTGAATCTTTAAATCGCAATTACAATTAATTAAATGCAATGGCTACTTTGACGAAAACGAGCCTATTGTACAAAAATATGTAAAAATGGGTATTTACAGAATTAAATGGGAATTTATGTTTACAGAATAACATGTGTATTGAGAATGTTAACATGGAATTGAAGAGATTTTAAATATCTTCCATTATAAAGAATAGAATATCGAGTATGTCATTTAAAATAAGAACACTCTGTGTGATTAAATGATAAAAATGTGAATTTTATTAATGAAACTATCTTGACTAAGATATTTAAGTATATTGCCGGTGTTGGTGATGTGTTGTACATAACCACGACATAGGTACTTAATTCTAATTTTTAAAGCTTACAAACTAGGAAATCTTTAAATATTTAAAAAATGAAGCTAGATAGGTATAGGAAACCCTAATAAGAATTGAAAGCTAAGTAAATTTTCTACTCGATAGACTAGTAAGATACAGGGTGTTCCATTTAAAATAAGTAAGTTATTACAGCTTGAATTTGTTAATAGAACAATCTAATATTTTGACCACCCTGTAAAAAGATAGGTATAAGAAACTCTAATACAAATTGAAAGCTAAGTAAATTTTCTACGCGATAGACTAGTAAGTTACAGGGTGTTCCATTTAAAATAAGTAAGTTATTACAGCTTGAATTTGTTAATAGAACAATCTCATATTTTGACCACCCTGTAAGAAATTTTGTTGCAATAAGCATCTGCTTAAGTGTGCTAAATAGTTTATTATTAAGATCCAAGAAAGAATTTGTTACTGCTTCTTAGATTCGTAGATATTTATTTTTTTCTAAAACCTTACATTTTTATAAAAATCGAAATAAATCAAAACACCCTGTATTTAGGTATAGGGAACCCTTATGAAAGTATAGCTTATTTTTTAAGGTCAATTCAATAATGCCATCAGATATAGGGCATTCCATAAGAAAAAATATAACTTTGATATACCACTCTTTTTTGGAACACCCTGTATAATTCACATTATTTTTAGGTTGTAGTATTAAAGGCCCTGTATATTTCTGTGAAGAAATTTTTTTAAAATATCAAGTGGTTTTCCGTACAGAGACCGAGGCGAATAAGATGAACCACCCTGTATATGTGTCTAAGGATTTTTCGTTCAAACGTACCAACCTAAAAGTTGTCATCGCTTTTCGACAGTGTACATGTCTCTGATCCATATATAAGGACCGATTGTATCAGGGTTTTGTATAATTTGCATTTGGTTTTTCTCGTAATGTTGTTAAATATTAGATGTTTAATAAGTCCATTATATGTTTCATTAGCAATGACAGTTATTATAGATGACGAAAGTGGAAGTTGAAGAAGATTTGTTTCAAAAAATTAGGGATAATGTTGAAAAAATAAGAAATTAAAGAACCTGTACATATAATGTGTAGAATTAACGAAGATTATTAATTATAATCTACACAAACATTTTTTTGTTTCAATTTGATAAGGTTTTTGTTTTCAATTAGTTTTTAAATCTAAAAATGTACTATTAAGTAATTATAAATTTTGTTACAATAAACATCTGTTTAAAAATGCTGAATAGTCTATTATGAAGATCTAAGAAAAAATTTGTCACCGAATCTTAAATTTTTATATATTTATTTTTTTTCTAAAATTTTATATTTTTTTAAATGAATCAAAATACCCTGTATTTAGGTATAGTCTAGCTTATTTTTTAAGGGCAATTTAAAAATTTCATCAGTTGTAGGATGTTCCATAAAAAAATATATCTTTGATATACCACTCCTTTTTGTAGCACCCTGTATAATTCACATTATTTTTATATTGTAGTACTAATTGCCCTGTTACGTCTATGAAGAAATTTTTTGAAATCAAATCGTTTCCGTACAGACACCGAGGCGAATAAAATGAACCACCCTGCATATAAATAGATATGTAGGTACTATAATTATATTTTAATATTTATTTACAAATTTGTAATATTTTATGAAAATATTTATCAAAATATATTAGTGTTAGCATTGTAAATTAATGTTAAATAAAAAAGTCATTTTCCATAATTCTCCGACTTTTCCGGTAAATGAAAATTAGCTAGTTGTTATTCTTTCGTCGAGTTACCCAAATTAAAAAAAATGAAGGCTCTACGTTCTCTGGAAGCTGAGATATTATAAAATTTTTCAAGCGCTCCAAACTGAACTTTCTATAGCAAAATCTCGACGCGCGAAACTGGACTCCGACAATCTTCCCCATCACACGGTCCCAGCTCAGTCAGCGTGAGTAACTTCACTTTAAAGGGTTATTACTCATTTTAAATAGAAGATATTCAGTACTTATCAATTGCAATATAAACTATAGATATTTATTATCATTCTGTAAAAATTTCAACTCTAATATTTATAAACAATCAAGATGTGATTTTTCAAAAAAAAGTATAATTTTTCAATTATTCGTCCTAGAAAGTTGATTTTCTTTTTTAATGTGTGTTTTTGTACCAGATTTTTGTTACAACCAATTATAATTATTTATCAGAAAAAATAACAAAGATATTCTAATTGTTTATAAGGAAAAAACTCACCATTGTTTTATCGACCTGTTCAACAACAATTAAGAAACAAATATATTCTTTTTTTTTAACTTTCTTAGTTGTTTTAGTCTTTGATCACTCATTGAACTTTACCAAAAAGCTCTGAAGATATTCCTAGTGTAACAATGATTGTTTAAACATTCGATGTCTGGGAAAAATATTTAACATAACTCGTAAACTGACAAACAGACCTTCTTGAAATTTTGTACACTGATAAAGGCATTTAATTACCTCATGACTAAGGTATAATAAGTTCCTTAAGACCTATTTGGTAAAAGTTATTAACATTTACAAAATAGTGCAAAAAACGTGGTTTTTTGCAATTATCTCGGGTAATTCTTTATGGATTTTAACTTGTAAAAATTCAAAATAATCATTTTTTCATGATACATAACTTTCATAAAACAACTTTTGCTGTAAATATGATACTAAAAATGCTATAGGCAAAAAACAATATTTTCTGAATTTGGCCTTTGTTTATAAAAAAATGAGGTCGATTTACGAGTACCTCTGTATGTATTTTTAATTAACTATATCCATCCTACCATTTAGCACCTTCAAATACCTGTATTGATTTTTACCCTGAAATCACTCATATTTATTTTTCTACCCTGGTCTAATATGGTAAATCTATAAAAAATGTCTAGCTGATATTTTATTTACGTTATCTATATCCGTGACTGTAAGTGGTAAGTGCGGGTAAGCTTATAAAGTAAGTAAGCTTATAAAGATAGTAAGATAGTAAGATAGTAAGCTTATAAAGTGCGGGTAGAAGCATCCCTCTCCCAACAATAATATATTAAAATATTCTAAACCACATTATCATCATTATCAGTGGGGTTACAGCTCTTTATGAGCCAAATCCTTCTTCAGAAAAATCCTCCATGCGCCCCTGTCTCTGGCAGCTCTTCTCCATGCTTTAATTCCAATAGATTTTAAATCAGTTTCTATGTTGTCTTGGTACCTAAGTCTCGGCCTTCCTCTTGCTCGTTGTCCTATCGGCCCTCTTCGGTAAAAAACTTTTCTGACTACGGCATCTTCCTCTCGTCTGGCCACATCACATCTAAGACGTGCTACCTTAGGGGGGGGGGGGTTATGGTTTGAAATCAACATATCAAGCACATTTTTTTGAATTTTTTTCAAAGCTATGGTAGAATTATTTTATTTTTAAATTAAATAAACATATTCTGTACAATTCGAAGAATATTTAAGAAAAAATTCAATCCAAATTATTGAAAAATAAGCCATTGGCGACAAATTTTGGCCGGCAGCTAAAAAAAAATTGATTTTGCGGTGGACATCAGAACTCATCACTGGATCATACGAAACAAAAAATTCAAAAAGATTTAATTAGCTTATGAGTTTCACGAGGTAACAACGTTGAGTTTTTTATTTTTAATGATTTTTGAATTTTTGGTATCACTCAGAAGTCAAAAATACGAAATTTTTGATAAAAATTTTGTGAAAACCAACAGATTTAATATTGTTGAACAAAAAATAAGCACAAAACGAAAAATATCTCGACGTTGTTACCTCACGAAATGTCTGAAGAAAATCTATGCAAAATTTCAGGTAGATCGGTCAAGTAGTTTTTCAGTTACAATGTCCACCGCATTTGAAAAAGCAGTTTTGAGAAAAATGCGTTTAAAGTTTTGACAACTGTATCTTCATCTTCTTATTTGTCTGCCAAGTCGTAAAGTGATGAACATTGGAATATGTTTTTTGAATTGCGGAGTAATCTACAAAAGAGAAGGCGAACAGTTTTTTAACGTTTCTCACTACGCTCAAGCGTGCTGGCGCGAAGCCGCGGCAAAGCGAGTCGAAGGTAGGGATATTCAACACCCTGTATCTCTGGTAATTTTGCTCCGATTATTTTGAAATTTTCAGAGAGTATTCTTGAAAGTATGCACTTTTATTTGAAGTAATAAAAAAAATTAAATATTTTAAACCATACCCCCTCCTTAATGAATTTTACAACGTCAGGTTCTCCAAAACTTCTATACAACTCAAAGTTGTAACGCCTTATCCCTTTCAAGTACTTGCACACCGCGAATACCGAAATCATTTATAACATTTATCATTTATATACAGGGTGCTTCATTAGTAATTGTCCAAACAGTAACTGGAGAAACCTTAGCACAAAATATAAATATTCCTCCTTACCGAGATACAGAGTTTTTGATTACAAGTATCCTAAAAGGATTTTAGCCCATTGTTTTAACACCTTCCAATATTTTTTGTTCAAACTTAACAAACGTATTACACATGTTAGAATACTTTACATAGTGTTAAAATATATTTTTCCGCTGTTACCAGAGGCGTGCTGTAGGGATATATATACTTACTTTTCCCCATTTTCCCCTCACAATTTACGCCACTATCGTAATAATCATTTCAACATGGTTTTTTGATTCTTTGTTACTTTATACATACACATTATCCTCCTGCCTCAATGAGATAGAGTGAGTAGTTTTCAAGTTATTTGCGTTTATAGGTAAATGATTCAATAAGTTTATGAGTATTTTAAACACATAATCTAACAAAGAATAAAAAAAACATGCTGAAATAATTATTACGACAATGGCGTAGATTCTGGGGGGAATTAAGTATATATCCCTACAGCACGCCTCTGGTAACAGCGAAAAACTATCTTTTAACACTAGTTAAAGTATTCTAACATGTTTAAACCATTTGTTAGATTGGAACAAAAAATAGTGGAAGGTGTTAAAACAACGGGCTGAATCCGTTTTAGGATATTTGTATAAAATACTCTGTATCTCGTTCAGGAGCAATATTTTATTTAAATGTTTTAGGTTAAATCTTCATATTTTGTGCTAAGGTTTCTCCAGTTACTATATGGATAATTACTAATCAAACACCCTGTATAATTTTAAATCATTTATTTTTCTACCTTCTCTCTTTCGTATCAAAATGATAATTTAAGGGTATGTATAAGTAGGATCAGTTGTATACTGTGTAACATTCATCAACCTCAAATGTTGAATGGAACGAGACTGCCTGCTAACAAACAAATTAAGGAAAAATATAATTGAGAAAATGATCATCAAGCAAAAATACAAAGGAGAGGATGTCTTGATCCTGCTTATACCAATGATTCCTACGGAGTGTCCATTTGATTGTAAGCAGTGGCGGCTCGTGGTAATTTAAGGAGGGTATTCAATTAAAGAATGTAATTATATAAACGGTGAATAAGCGCCGCAGCGAAAAAATTTTGGGGCCTCGCCAAAAGATGTTCTGTAAAATGAAACCTATCTTTGACCCGAGTAGTCAGGATGTCACACACTTTTTTTGTTTTGTGCAGAATATGATACCTACTGAATGATGGCGCTTCTTCGGTGGTGAAGGTGGAGGCAGAAATTACGAATAATGAAATGGCTTTGTCAAAACTGTTTAAAAATCCGTTTATTTTAACGGCATCCAAAGACCGAGCTTGAAATTATAGTTTTATTATTTGAAAATACTAAACATGGAAGACAAAATAAAGAATGTAGTTTATCACACCCACATAATCACTAAGTTTTTCTATATTGTTCAACTTTAAAACAATTTTTAAACTTTTTGTTTCTTATTGCACATTCTTGTACCAAGTTTATCTCCGGCCAATTTAGCCCATTCTTTTTATAAGAAGTCCATTTTCAAAACTATTTGCATTTTCTTTTATAAACTTCAATGAATAAGGCTCCACCATCCTAAAAAAACTACCTACCAATATTGTATTTAATAAAATCCCACAACAGAAAATGCCAAACTGTGAATCGAAACGCTTCGTCCCGTCTCTGTGTGCAGTGCACAAATCGTCAATGTTTTAAGGTAGGAGAATCCCTGGTTCACGGATTTAAGAGTTCTCGTTCTTCTATATTCTATAGCAGGGGTGGGCAAAAGCCGGCCCGCGGGCCGCATCCGGCCCTTTTGCTTACTTTATCCGGCCCGTTGAAAAATCCCGCAAGCAACGTTTTTTTAATATCTTTTATGCGATTTTGTTGAAATAAACAGTATTAGTGTATGTAGTGTTCATATAAATATTATTATTCTTCTTCTTTTTGTATAGACATGACTCTGTCTTTTTTCCATGTGCCTCTAGTAAGTTGTCGTTCCATCGTTTTCGTGGTCTTCCCACTGATCGTCTTCCTACTGGGGAGCCGTCTCTCGCTGTCCTGACTACCCTATTTGTTGTCATTCGGCTTATGTGGTCGTTCCATTCTACTCTTCTGTTTTTTAACCCGGTTATTAATGTTGTCCACCTTGCATCTCCGTCGTATATCTGTACTTCTAGCTCTGTCCCATAGAGTCTTACCATCGATTTTTCGAAGGGTTTTTATCTCCGCTGTTTCGAGCAATCTTTTTGTCCTCTCTGTGTCGAGTCGTGTTTCTGATATTGAGATATATAAATAATAGAGGGTAGTATAATTTCGAACAGCCTACTTTAAAGTACCCAACATACTTTTATAAAGCGGGGGTCGACTGCCTACATAGAATTGAATTTGCATTTCTCTTACTCTTCGCGACAGATTCGTCTTTATATTCTGCTTTTCTTATAGCGTTTGTGTGTTTAACCTGGTCCAGTCGCGAATGTTTTTCAAACAGGATATTTATCGTCTACCAAGACCGCTTTTTCCTTCAATTTTACCTTTCATAATCAGTTGTAATAACTCGTACTTATCATTATTTCTAAGTATGTGCCCGAAATATGTTGTTTTTCTCCTTTTGATGGTAATCAAAAGTTATCTGTCTCTTCCCATTCTGTGCAACACTATTTCGTTCATAATATAATCGGTCCATGGTATTTTCAAAAATCTCCTAAAATGGCACATCTCCTCAAAAGCTTCCAGCTTTCTCATTAAGTTAACATTAACAATCCAAGCTTTGGCACGATAAAGAAGAATAGAGTGGTTATAACATTTTACGATTCCATATATGACTTGCAGATTGAGTCTTTGCTTACTTAGAAATTTTCTCATCTTCAAAAAGGCTGTTTCTTGACCGAATTTCTGATTTCGGATTTAGATATTCCCTAATCCAGACTAATAAGTATTTTATATTGTCCATTTGTTCAATATCTTTATTTTTATCTGGATCTTTGTTAGGACTATTAGAATGGAACATATTTCTTTAAATATTACGTGACAAATGTTACTGGGTACAAATTGTTCGAATGTATACCCAAGTAAGACAATTTATTGGGTATGTATTACTATTATCTATTAAAAGTCAAATTTCTTTGTCCAACTGCTTTAAAATGGTACTTATAGTATTGGTCAAAATAATTTTTTGGGCAGGGAAAAACTACACCAAATATATTCGCATGTGCACAGCGTACATTTATGCGGTTATAGTTCTACGGCCCGGGAGACATTTTGAAAATTTCATTTTGGCCCGCGGTTAAAAGTATTTGCCCACCCCTGTTCTATAGGGTTACTGTGTAGAGGCTGGGTTCAATTTGAATTCTGCACTTACTACGTGCATCTAGCGTAGCGGTGTTGTGCAAGCAAATTATGTGATTAATAAATACAGTTATATTTTAATGATATTTACGAGATTTAAGAAAAATATTTTAATGATATTTATGAGATTTTTAAAAATATGTATTTTAATGAAATTTGATTGGATGTTCACTGCACAAGTGAACCAATGGAGAAACCGCCCCTGATTGTAAGCGTTTACAATATTCCGTATGTTTGGCTTTTGCAATAACGATAAACAAATCGCAAAACGAACCGTTGGAAGCTTGAAGAATTAACTTAGAGTTTCCATTTTTTGAGAGAAACGTTTTTGTGTTTCTCCAAAAAGGCCACTCTAAACAACAAAAATGAAGATACTGAGCAAGTTCAAAAGCAGACATGCAAAAAATTATTGTAGTTTATTCACAAAAACAGTAGTAGTTCGACGTTCAACAGAAAAAAAGAGTGAAATAAGCGTAGTGAGAAACTGGAAGAAGGTAGTATTAAATAATATCCCTCGAGTTAAATCATCAGTAGGACTTTCAGCGTGGGTCATCTTCGAAAGGGACATTCTTCTTCTCTAGAGGCTGTCTCCACTTCGAAGGTTGGCAATCATCAGAGCGATATTTACTTTTGTGACCGTGACTCTAAACGATTAATTATTTCTAAATAGAAAACCATTCCATAAGGTTATTCAGCCATGAGTTACGTCTCCTTTCTATGGATCCATTTCCCTGGATTTTTCCTTGCATAGTACCTGGAGTATTAGATATTTGTCTCCTCTCATTACATGTCCCATATATCTCAGTGTTCTTCTTTTTATTGTTAGAAATACTCCTCTTTCCTTATGCATACGTCTCATTACCTCTACGTTGGTTATTCTATCTACCCATGCGGTATTCATTACTCTTCAGTACATCCATATCTCGAATCCACTCTTCCATCTCATAGTACAATAAGGATAGCACATAGCACCAGAGCAGTCGTATTTTTAACTCAAGATTTCCGACAGCAGAGAATAATCTTTATTCTTGTAAATGTGCTTCTGGGCTGTTCGATTCTGATTTGTATTTCTTAAGAGCTGTTATTTTTTTCGTTAATAGTTGTACCTAGGTCGCTTAATCTTTCAAAAGGCTGATTCTGTACATATGTCTCATAAATGTCCTGAGTTATCTTTGGTATTATCATATTATTTCGTCTTGTTTATATTAGCTTAGCAGATAAAAGACAAAAGACAAAAGCAGAAAGACAAAAACAATTTAATGCAAAATTTGTATAAATTGCAAATTGAACATACTTACAACAAATAAATAAATAAATAAAATACAACATTAGGAACTGACAAGTTTAAGCTACTGCGTATGAAACCCAATTTTCTTAGTTATTGATTAAGAAATTCTTCTCTTGAATAGTCTTTTAGATAGATAGGCTTTTGATATTTTACGGAACTTTGGGAAACGTGTTACAGATTTAAGTTGTAAAGGGAGATGGTTGTAAAGTTTTTTGCGGAATATATTATATATTTCTTTACTAACTCAGTGGATTATTAAATAATTGTCAAAGATTAAATTTATGGTGGGGTAAAGATAATTGGGCCTTGCTGGAAAGACATGAAGGTGTTTACGAATTAAACAAACCGTTTCTAGAATATATAAAGATGAAAGTGTTAAAATTCCGTGATCTCTGAAATAACTTCTGCAATGTGTATTTTTTTGCAATTTATTGCTCTTTTTTGCAATTTAAAAATAACATCAAATTGGGCAGCTGTACTAGAACCCCAAAAAGGAAGACCATATCGAAGATGAGACTCGAAAAACGAAAAATATGTTATTTTAGAATATGCTAAATTGAGTTACCTTGAGACAGATCTTATTGCATAGCAAGCTGAGGCGAGTTTCTTACGTAACGAATCAATATGAAGGGACCATTTGCGGTTGCTCTCTAAAAAAAAAATACCAAGAAATTTTACAGAATCAACGGTACTGATACTTCTGTTATTAAGAGACAAAGGTTGAAGAGCTCCTTTATAGGATAATGCTTATGTTTATAAAGATAAGGAACACAAGAGGACCCAATACTGAACCTTGTGGTACTCCACATACAATGTTTTTGAGACTAGAGTCAGTATAATTTACTCTTACTCGTTGTTTTCTATTATTCAAGTAGGATTGGAACCAATTCAAAGAAATACCTCGAATTCCATAGAAATTTTTTAATCAGGATGTCGTGATTCACACAATCAAAAGCTTTGGCATAGTCACAGATAACAGTGGCAGTATAACGATTATTGTTTAATGCTTGGTAAACCTCATGTAGTACAGAAAACATGGCATCAGTGCTACATTTATTAGTTAAAAATCCAAACTAATTTTGTGATAAAATGTTGTTATCAACGATAAAGGACAGTCACCGAGTTTTAACGAGTCTCTCAATAATTTTGGAGAGTACCGGTATGATAGTAAGGCAATAGGTCTTTAAATAGTTGCAGGCATTAGAGTTTTCTGCACCCTTATAAAGAGGAATAATAATGGCGGTCTTTGGGCACTCTGGAAATTTACCTTTTTCGAAGGAATCATTAATTAGTGAGACGAGGATTTCCAAAACATTTTTTGTGAGGTTAGAGAAAACTTTTGTAGATAGTCCATCAGTACTACAGGATAATTTGCTTTTAATACTATTGACTCTTTGGATCAGATCGTTCATAGTTATCGACTGGTCTTAAAAATAATGAACTTCGAGATCTTTCTTGAATTAAGGAGGTAGGAAGTGGGATCTTGTTGCGGCAAAATAGTTGATGTTATATTTTTACTCACATTAACGGAGTAATCGTTTAGACTTTCAGGATGTAAAAGGGAAAATGATTGAGCTGTGTGAGTTTTATTTCAAAGATTGTTTATAATAGACCAAGTTTCTTTTGCAACACTTTTAGAGCTTCCCAGACGATTTTGATAATAAGCTTTTTTAGCTGATTTGATATGTTTAAATATGTTGTCCTGTACTTTATAATATATTTAGTGACAGAATCATTGGTAGTAAATTTCTTGATGTATAGTAGTAAATATATATTCTTGGCTGATATGCGGATACCTTTCGTAACCCAAGTTTTCCGATGTTTTGGCTCAATAGGAATAAAAGGAAATGCCTTATTGTTATTGAGGGATAGTCCATACTATTCACTTACTGCTGTCACTTTAATAAGCAGTATCTTAAGTCTTCATGTAATTCGGCAAGAACTGTATCATTGGGATATCTCATGTTATTTGTGATCATGCCATTAATTCCAATGCCTATGTTTTGTTCATCCATTGCCTTACTTAATATGTCTTCCGAGTATAATATTAAATAATATTGGTGACAGTATCCACCCTTCGATCACCTGTTTGTATTTCTATTTCTTCTGGTGTGTCTTCTATTTTCACTACTGCTTTTTGGCGATAGTATAAATTTGAAATTATTCTTTTATCTCTGAGGTCTGGTCTTCTTTTTCCTAATGCTTTAATCAGTTTGTCAATTCTAACTTTATCAAAAACCTTATTATAGTCTATAAAACACACGTACAGCTCTTGATTCATATCTAGACACCTTTGCGGCATTTAACGTCAAAGAGACATTAAATACAGGAAAAGACGTATTAAAATAAAGCAGCAATTTTTCTGAAGTTATAAAGGAAAACTTCTTTTTCTTCTTCTTCCTTTTTGTATGTAGGATTTAAAGCCCGTTTCTTCTTCAATATTAGCCTCCTAAATTGTTTAAGTTACCGCACCATCTTTTCTAGGTCTGCCAATACTTCTTTGACCATTTGGTGACTTATCTCGTACTATTCGTACTGTCCTTTCCTCTGCCATTCTACTAATGTGTTCGTTCCACTCCTGTTTCCGTTTTGTCACCCATCCATTTACATCTTCTACATTGCGTAATCTTCTTATGTTTTCGCTCCTCTCCCTATCCAACAGACTTTTCCCTGATATTCGTCGGAGTATTTTCATCTCTGTTCTTTCTAGTAGTCGTCTCGTTTTAGATGTGTCAGGTCTTGTCTCCGCCGTGTATGTTAATATAGGTCTAATTGCTGCTTTATAGATTCTTGCTTTTGTGTCTTGTCTTAAGTGTTTGTTCTTCCAGATTGTGTCATTAAGAGATCCCGCCGCTTTACTTGCTTTTAAGCTTTGTTGTCGTACTTCCTCTTCAACATCTCCGTAACTGGTTATATCTATTCCCAACGAAGGAATAAAGTTAAATTCCTCTATAAAGGAAAACAAAGAAGAAAATTACAAGATGAAGTTTTCGATCCTAATAGCATTATTAATAATATTTAGAAAATATTAAAATATTACTAAAAGATTTTTAAATCGAAAACTTATTGGTCCATTTCCTTGGTAACACCTCCAAGGCTTCTAAAATTTGCAAGCCAAATGGATGCTGAAGCGAAGAAGACAAGAGGGAATTCAAAAAACTTACAATTCACGACCCCGTCTGTTCAGCTGGTAAATTCCAACAGAAAATGGACCTAGTTACTCGAAGGAGTAAAGACCAATATAAAAATAAAATAAAAATTTTATTTTTAATTCAGTTGCAATGCGAAGGCAAAACAATCTTACTTTTCAATTAGAATACGGAGCGCAGTCCAGTCCCTTGAATCGCGATTTTCGGCTCTTATTGGAGAGAACGTAGGCTTGTTCACCTACGTTCTTTCCGATGAGGCTCCAGTAAGTGCCGAAAATCGCGATTCAAGGGAATGGACTGCGCTCCGTATTCTAATTGAAAAGTAAGATTGTTTTGCCTTCGCATTGCAACTGAATTAAAAATAAAATTTTTATTTTATTTTTAAGAAAATTACATTTAATAGTTCGATTCATTTAATTTTTATCTTTTGAACTCTTTCCATATAGTTGTATTTACATTAAACGGACATTGATCTTGTATAAATATAGTAGACGACCATAAATCAATATAAATACTTCTCTACTGTAATGTAGAATAAACTGAAATTATGTATCCGGTAATGTTACCAACAAAGAATTGAATAGATTTATAAGGTGCTTGCGTGCCAGGCTGCCATTATTATATGAATCGTGATATCCTTATTAAAAATTGACGAGCAAACAAATCCTGGTAGTAAGTAATTACTTTTAATAAAGCTTTATCCAGATTAGTTCACATTTATAAACGCAAAATTATCAATTTACTCTTTTTATATACTCTAAAATGTATAATATACATCTGAATTATAAATATAAATGAGACCGATATAAGTAATTTATTCGAAGAATTTTTTACCGAGCCGCAATACAAAATTTGTTTAATTTATTAATGTTTTGTATTTTGATAACGATTTCCGAAGTATATGGATATCTTGATATCGATACATTTTTGGCATAGTAACGTAAGTCACCAAAAACGATTTTGTAGAAAAAGCATGTTTTTTCTTTTCATGTGTTTCTTTTGCGGGTACGATTAAAACAATTCTGGACATACGTTTTTAAAATAGTTAAAAAAAAGGTTTAAAGCAATTCTGGGCTTATCACACTTTGGCAGTACCTTCTAAACAATAATATCGTAAATTTTATAGTACGCAATCCGAGTATAGGTCGATCTGTACCCATCTGCTTGCCGGATGAAACATTGTTTTTATTAAATTTCATACATAGACAAAGATTTCTAGCATGGGTTGCCTATCAAAATCGTGTCATAGCTGTCCTTAAGGGGAGGGCGTATGGGTAGAGATCAATATTTAAATCAAGCACTTTTTTTTTAAGGGATGGTAGAAATATTTTATTTTTAAATTAAATAGGCATCCTCAGTACAATTCATAGATTATTCAAGAAAAAATTCCAGGAAAAATATTGAAAAATAAGCCAACGGTGGCAAGTTCTTAAAGACCCCTCAAAAAACAATGAATTTTGCGGTGGACATCAGAACTCATCATTGGATCATGGAAACGAAAAATTCAAAAAGATTTTATTAGCTTATGAGTTTCTCGAGGTAATGCTGTCGAGTTTTTTAGTTTTATCGAATTTGGACTTTTGATATCACTCATGAATCAACACAACGAATTTTTTTCTAAAAAGGGTGAGAATTAACGTATTTATTATTGTTAAACAAAAATAAGCATAAAACAAAAAATATCTCGACAGCGTTACCTCAAGGAATGTCTAAATACCTAAATGTCTACAGCCTTTGAAAAAGCAGTTTTGAGGAAAACTCCTTTAAAGTATTGTCAACTTTTATTTTAAATTTTTTTTGTCTGTCAAATCGTGATGTGATTCACACCGGAACATGTTCTTGAATCGCGGAGTAATTTACAAACGAAAATGAGAACAGCTGTTGACCGTTTCTCACTACGCTCAAAAGCGCTGGCGCGAACTTGCTGCAAAGCGCGTCGAAGGTAGGGAGGTATGGAGATAGTGTTGAATATCCCTACCTTCGACTCGCTTTGCAGCAGGTTCGCGCCAGCACGCTTGAACGTAGTGAACACCGGTCAACAGCTGTTCTCATTTTCTTTTGTAAATTACTCCGCGATTCAAAAAGATATTCCGGTGTGTATCATTTTACGGTTTAACAGACAAAAATGAAATTGAAAATAAGAGTTGACAACGCTTTTTCCTTAAAACTGCATTTTTCAAAGGCTGTAGACATTGTAACTCAAAAACTACTTGACCGACTCATCTGGAATGTTGTACATATTTTATTTAGGCATTCCTTGAGTTAACGCTGTCGACATACTTTTGTTTTATGCTTATTTTTCGTTTAACAATAATAAACAAAGTCAGGCAAATATGCAGGCTGAAAAGGAAGATATATGCGAATATATAATATATGCATATGCATATTATTTGTGTCAAATATGCATGTATATGCATTTATTTATGTCAAATATACATGTATATGCATGTATTATTTGTGTCAACTATGCATGTATTTATATAATAATACTGATTATTATGTACATAATATTTTAAGTATGAAAGTTGCGTGGTACTACATATTTTATTTTTCACCAATTCTTTGAAAAGTTTAAGTGGTTCAGAAGAATCTACTGGCTTCAATTCAGCAAAAATTTCTGTATAAAACATTGCAGCCTCTAATCAAGTTCTCATCCAGTAACAATAGGTTTTGGTGGCAGAAGAAGATTCGGCAAATGTTCTTTATACAACCGAGACCTTATAGGTGCCTTAAGAAATATTTTGTTCATATTTGAAATAAAATTATTAACAAGAGGAAATTTATTTCTAATTTCTTCTGCGACCCTATTTAAACCATGTGCTAGGCAAGTTGTATGTACTAAACGAGGATAAAAATTTTTCAAATTGCTTCCTACTTTAACCATGTAAGGTGTAGCATCTGAAAGAAAAATAAAATTTTTTCGTTGGGAACAGCTAAAGGAAGAAAACAAATTGCTAAACTGTCTTGCAAAACCCTTAAAACTCTTACCTAGTGCGTTGGTTTTATTCAACTTCTTGGAAGCAATTAAATGCCATTTACAAGCCTGCCCATTTTTAAGAGATTCGATTAATGTAAAGTGCGATGTAACGTCCAGAAGAATCAATTGTTTCATCCACACATACATAAAAATAATTGTCTCCTATTGTCTCTAATTTTATGTTACTCAGTACCGCAGAATATACCTACAGAAGCGACCTCGTTTCTTCTTAAGCTTCTTTCACTTAGAATATTCCATTTGCAGTATTTTCCAAGAAATATCCGCACATTTGCGTTTGATAATTTGGACAAAGATATATTTTAGCTTAACAATGCTTAGAACAAATCATGGTTAAATGTCTCTTGCTCACTTGATTTCCGATTAGTTGATTTTAAGCACCTAGATATCGAATCTTGCTTTTTCTCTCCCGATTCTAATTTATTTTTTAGTAAACTTTACAGTAAACTAAATCATTTTTAGAGCGGGGTTATTTAAAGCATTATAAATTAAAAATATGTCTTTTTTGGTTTTCTGATTATTTTTATGCAATTTAAAATATTTATGTTTACTTTGTATTCACTTACTGCATGCTGAGCATAATAATTTTCCCATATCAATGACCAATTCTGGATGCCTTGATCCACACAGAAATATCAGGTACGAAGGTATTTGAACCATGAATAAACAAATAATTTCGCTTTGAAAACCTATTATATGCACTTTATTTTTAAATATACCAGTATATGCAAAATTCAAAAGAAACTACAAACATATGCAAATGCATATATGCACTATTCCATATTTGCCTGACTCTGATAATAAATATGTTGCTTTTCACCCTTCTTTGCAAAAAAATCGTTGTTTTGACTTCTGAGTGACATCAAAAAGTCAAAATTCGATCAAACTAAAAAACTTGACAGCGTTACCTCAAAAAACTTATAAGCTAATAATATATTTTCGAATTTTTTGTTTACCATAAGCTAATGATGAATTCTGGTGTTCACCGCAAAATTCATTATATTTTAAGGTGTCTTCAAAAATTTGCCACCGTTGGCTTATTTTTCAATATTTTTCCTTGAATTTTTTCCTGAATAATCTATGAATTGTACTGAATATGCCTATTTAGTTTAAAAATAAAATAATTTTACCAAAATTAAAAAAAAATGTGCTTCAAATATTGATTTCAACCCCTACGGTCCTCCCTTAGGGGATAGCTATGACACGATTTTGATAGGCAACCCATGCTAGAAATATTTTTGTCTATGTATGAAATTTAGTAAAAACAATGTTTTATCGGCAAGCAAATGGGTACAGATCGACCTATATTCGGATCTTAGAGGGCTTACTTTGCCAAAAATGTATCGATATGCTGATTAGGGTGCATCGAAAAAGGTGAAAAAAAAAATTTTTTTGCGATGGAAAAGTAATACCTCACAAAAGTTGCCCAATCAACTGTTAAGTATTTTGGTAAATTTTTCTCGAAATTGGAAAATATCTTCTGTCCCCCCAAGACAATTAAAAATTTTGAAAAAATGTTAACAGACGAAAAAAATTTTTATTTCGAAACGAAAATGTAATAGCTCACAAAAGTTGCCTAACACACTATTTAGCATTTTAGTAAAATTTCGTTGCAATAAAAAAATATTTTCTGCCCCCCACGGCAACTAAAAATTAAAAAATACATTAATAAGCGAATATCTTTTGTAAGGGAAATGTAATACCTTATAGAAATTGAATAAATAAATTCGGTTTAAATTGAAAAATGTTTTCTGGTTTCACAAGGCAATTAAAAATTTTACTTAAGAAAGGTATACTAAAACATTCTTTTTACAGTCGAACCCGCTTATTGGAATAGCCTTCATGCCAAGCAAAAATATTCTTATAACCGGGATATTCTAATAACCGATCATTGGTGGCTAGCCGTAATAAGTGTAGCGAATATACGTAATAATAGTACATACTATGTTAATATGTATATGTATCTGGTTTTAGGTCTTTTTATGTCAATAATACAATAGCGTAACGTACTTATTTAAAAACCAAATTACATTATTATATTATGTTGATGCATACAGTAATTAATATTAAATGTATGCAATATATCGATGACTTAGTGTGAAAATCTCGTATCTCATTTTTTTTCGAAAATGACATTTTAGTGCTAGGAAACTGTTAGGGAACTGTTAGGAAAAATCCAAATACACCAGACTATTTTCTACAGCCGAAAAAAGAAACCACGTATATCAATAATTGCTCTCTTGATTTAGTGTGAATACCACATATATTTATAACCAAGAATTTGGTACTTAATTTGGAGTGTTTGTTTAAGAAATTCGACTTGGAGGAATGTTTTTTTGTGAACAACAAAAGGTAGTCCGGCATATAGAAACATTTTATAAACCTTAAATCAAAAGATTTGTACTGTATCAACCTAGTATTTGGAGGTGTGCAATAAGCTATGAAAAATTAAAACCTCGTAAATAATCATAAACACAACCTCATTTTAGATGAAAAACACGTATATATCAAGATATTCGAGGTTATCATAGTTACTTGGGCAAAGGCTCTATATACTGCAAGGAGATTTACGTGTTTTTCGTACTTAATATTTGTATTTTCAATTTAATAGCAACATTTAACACTTTCAGCTCTGGGCCAAGATCAGATATTTGTCTCAATGTGCTCAAATTAAAATACGTAACAGTAGTTTTTGTGTTTAGATTATATTATGCAGAAAATAAGTTTTTTGCCTCTCCTGTAAAATTGTAATTTAATGAGATACGAGGTTTTCACACTAAGCCATCGATATAGATTATGTAAATATTTTCGTATTAAAATACATAATATACTTAATAAGAAAATTACTTATTTAGTCTTGAAAAATAATCGGTAATTGTAGCTTGTTTTCTTGTTACATAAAATACTAGTCACTTTTGTTGCTCTGAATTATAAAAATTAGAAAAATTTACAATGGTTTGGCCACCCCGAAAACGTTTTATAATTTTACAAGGTGTTAGGATGGGCGAACTGTTTCTTAAAAATTGTATTACATTCAACTGGGTGGCAATATCTAGACAAAGGAAATTATTTTACGACTGAATTTGTCGGTAAACGATTGAATTGGTACTCATAACAACGCAATAAAATATTTACTACCTATCTGACAAACCCAAATAATATAAAGAAAACAGCACTACAGGCCTTCGAAAACCCTTGACGAGAAATTAAGTACAAGACATAATTTAAATTTTTAGGAATTTCGAAATTATAGGTAAAAATTTATTCGTTGACCTGAAATATTATTCTAATAAACGGTATTGTCTTATGAATACGTATGCCAATAAACGAATAAATTTATTAAGGAGTAAATGGAAACGTTTCTGGACCTCGAATTTATATTCCATAAACCGGGATATTCCTATGACCGGTACTTTAATAAGCGGGTTCGACTATATAACAAAATAGCCTAACTTATCCGTCTCCCTGACGTCACCCAAGTTTTTTAATACTAAAATAAATATAAAGCAAAGTACAAAATTAGGTATATAAATATTACAAAAAAATATGGTAAAAGCATTCTATTCGAAGATGTCTTCCGATTTAGCATTAAAGTGGGGCATAGTTTTTCTCGAATCAATTCGAGTTTTTATAAATCCATCCCTCGAATACGCTTCACAAACTGCTAGAGAAGCTTGTGTCACAATATTGACACATCGTTCTACATATTGTTTGTGGCAGTGAAATTTCTCAATCTCAATGTTAAAAGGGTCTAAGTTAGGATTCTTAATAAAATCTCGCAGATTGTCACTCGAAAATTTAGAGAATATAGGTGGTTCTGTAAGGTGATATTCTTGTTAGTTAATTAACTCAAAGTAGTCGTTTGAACCAAAATTTTTATAGGAGAAAATTTGAAGACCCTCACGTTTTTTGATTTGGTCACTGGCAAACTTCTTTTGATGTCCAAGGGGTAGATCATTTGAATGTCGCAGACATACAAACCACTGAAGCGGCTTTTTAAGATGTTCTTCTAACAGCCGTATTACATCACCCTTAACGCCAGTATTTACGACTGTTTCGTCACATGCAATAGCTGGATTTGATACTTTCTGATAT
Organism: Diabrotica virgifera virgifera; assembly: GCF_917563875.1. NCBI lineage: Eukaryota > Metazoa > Arthropoda > Insecta > Coleoptera > Chrysomelidae > Diabrotica > Diabrotica virgifera. Next base: position 221,923,935 of record NC_065446.1, read on the forward strand.
ACCAGACAGCTGACTCATGCACAAGTGTTATGTGTTCTTCCACGATCGATTGACCATAAAACTTGGTAGGTAGGTACTGTTTTTTACTTGAGCTAAAGTTTTGTCTTTGCGTCGGTAACTTTTACCGTTGTTCTTTCTGGTTATATAAATATCGTTTAAATTTGTAATTGACAACATTTTAAGTTTTCTTTAACTTATATCGAGCACATATTTTATTCCAAATAATATAAATTGAAATTTCCATAAAAATCAGATATTTAATAAAATTCAAGGTCGTTGGGGGGGGGGGGGGGGGGCAGAAAATTCGCTTAGAAAAAAAAAATAAAAATACTAATATGCTGAAAAATAACACTAGCAACTTTTTCTCGCTATTAGATATAAAATTTCCAACTTTTATTTTTTCGATGCACCCTAATGTTGATGTCTTGAAACGTCAAATAAACTTCATTTGTAACTAAAATTGTTATTCTCAAACAAAATTTCTAAATTGCATTAAGATGTCACAATAAAATAGCTTCAGAGCAAAACTATCAGATTAACTCACATTATGGACAGTTATTGACCACTGTTTTGTACACAGTAATTATTTTTCTTTAGGTGCCGTGTCAGTATTCAGACGTTGGCCTTCATCATGTTTACAAGTTCCCGAAACTTTTCTCTATGGGCTGCTGTGCGAAATAATTCGTCTACCATGGAACACACCTTTACCTAATATTACACAACCATGACAGATACGTCAAAATAATTGTCAAAGTTAATTTAAATTTGGAAATCTCTCCGAAAAATATTAATTTTTGGCGGATTATTTGATTTATACCGTTCTAATTTAGTTTGTTTAGTTTTGTTAAACTTTTCCTTATTTAGATTACATTTTGAAAGTGTTCATAAGTTAAACGTTACTTGAAAACTCCTCTATGGAGTCATCTAGTGGAGGCGAACCGCCTGATATTGAGAATTCGATGGATAGTAGCTGTGATTTACAAGATTTAAATGGATTTCTACCCAACCAGCCTTAAAATAAGATAAGTAGTAGTATTAATCTTAACAATATTAATGAAAAACAAAATACTTTAGTAAACTCAGATCAACCAGAAAAAACCAGGCCTGTTTATTTATACGAAAAAATTGATTTAGGACCTTTTTACATTTTCATTGAAAACTCCAGTTTAAATTTTACAGGAAAATTAAACGCTGTTAAAATAGGCGAGATCCTATTTACGTTACATCCAGAAATTGACAATTATATAAAAAAAATTGACTAAATCGGACGCAACCGAGTTAGGGTCTCATTTAAAAATTATAGTAGCGCAAATGCTTTAGTTACTTCCAAATTCCTTATTCAAAAAAATCTGACGGCATACATTCCAAAATTTCAATTGTTTAAACTAGGTGTAGTAAGGGATATAGATTCAGATATATCGGAAGAATATCTTAAAAATAGAATAAAGGAATTTGATCACCATTGCAAATTCTCGGTTGAGTATGTGAAACGAATAACAAGAAAAATAGTAGCAGATGACAAAGTAATATTTAATCCAACAAAATCAGTTATTGTGTCTTTTAAATGCCAGAATATACCAAAGTATGTAGTAATTAATCATGTCTTACACACTGTTGAAAAATACCAGCAAAAGGTAATTATCTGTTACCACTGCTATAGGTATGGGCACATAAGTAAGCAGTGTAAAAGTAATCCTCGCTGTTTTAAGTGTCATGAATCTCACCTTTCCGATTCTTGTTCTTTATCATCGTTTAACAAAAAATGTCTATCCTGTGAAGGTGAACACTTCACTAATGAATGGGAGATATGCCCAGAATTTGATCGCCAAAAGAAAATAAAACATTATATGTCTGAAAACAGCTTATCTTTTAAGGAAACAATTAAACTCTTTCCTAAGATAACTTATGCATCTATAGCAGCCAATAATTCCTCAATAAATTCTCATCAAACTCCAAATATGAATGCACCATCCTCTTCATATTCCTTTACTCAATTGTCCACGTCTGAAACATCTTCCAATCAGTTCGCTCTACCTTCAGTTTCAAATAGATATACAATAATAAAACCACCAAAATACAAACGACCTATCTCTTCCTCACCAGACCAAGTAACAATGGAACATCAAAAAATAATAAAGTTAAACCCCATGTCCAACAGACCTGGTGGTATTATCACCTCTTCTTCGTATCAATCTACATTTAATCCAGAACAAGGATCTAAAATACATGAACCATCAAAAGAATTAACAGAATTAATATCAAATATAGTTACAAGTATTATCTCTAATATAAATCACAAAAATTTTGAAATTCCAGAAAAATCAGTTCTAGTAAATTCAATTCAATCAGTTTTAAGTTCTCTCTTATATAATAATGAATAGATTGGTAATTTGTCAATGGAATTGTAGATCGGCTAACTCTAATAGAGAAAACCTTATCCACCTATTAGAAGACCAGAAAGTTGATATCGCATTATTATCAGAAACTAGATTTAAACCAGAAAAGTATTATAACTTTCACGGGTACAATATTGTAAGAGACGACCGCTTTTCAGTAACTGTTGGCGGTGGCTCAGCAATTTTAATAAATTCAAACCTATATTACGAGGAAGTCACCATGAAAGTAGATTTAATAAACGTCAATAAAGTAGCAATAAAAATAAAGTTTAAGTCATATACTGTCACATTTATATCTATGTATGTTCCCCCAGGAACCAAGTTATTGTTACAACAATGGAACAATTTCATAACATCTATAGAAAGACCATTTATAATAGGAGGTGACCTTAATGCTCACCACATTGCCTGGGGCCTAGACAACCAAACAGATATGAAAGGTAAAATCTTGATGGACTGTATAGACGATAATAATTTAATATTCAAAAATGATGGCTCTCCTACTTTCTTTAGGAACTTCTCGAAATCGGCAATAGACCTGACCATTTGTACTCCTGACTTAAACCACCTGATCACTTGGAAAACACTTCAAGACCTATTTGGTTCAGACCATACACCTATAAGAGTAGAGTTAGAGGATCAACCAACTCATACATATAATCCATATTCACAAAAGTGGAATTTAAAGAATGCCGACTGGAAATTATATGAACAGTATTCGGAAGATGTATTCTCTCAATTTAAAGATATAAATTCTTATGAACAAATTTTGCACAATATAAATACAACTGCATCCTACTGCATCCCCAAATTTAAAATAAAAAAACCGACTTCCAGAGGAAAATACTGGTGGGATTTAGAATGTGAAGAAGCAGTCAGAAGAAGACAGGAAAGTTTTTGTATATTCAAAGAAAATCCAAACCATGAAAACCTACTTAAGTATAAAAAAGATGATGCACATGTCAAGAAGATCACTAAACAAACTAAAAGAAATAGCTGGAGAGATTATGTCGGATCCCTAAATAGGTCAGTCCCTATTAAAGATGTATGGTCAAAAGTTAACCGAATAAAAAATAGAAAAACAATGAACAAAGTCCCTGTTATTCTGTCGGAAGCTTCGTGGATAGAAGAGTTCCATCAAAATATCACACCGCCGTCTGCAGAATTAGTAATTCCTGATTTACAACTAAATGCTCTGTACGACTATCCAGAACCAATCCGTTTCCTAGTCAAACCATTTTCTGCCACTGAACTAAACTTTGCGTTGAAGAAAAACTCAAATTCAGCACCAGGTGCCGATAATATCCATTACTCGATGCTATCAAATCTTTCAAGAATTGGTAAGGCTGCACTACTAAATATATATAATGAAATTTGGATGCGCCGCATAAAGATTCCTGACGATTGGCACGTTTACACTATTATCCCGGTTTTAAAACCAGGAAAATCATCAAAGAATTGGGATTCTTACCGTCCAATCGGTCTGGCTTCCTGTATACTAAAAACATATGAGAGACTTATTAAAAACCGTCTGGAATTTTGGCTAGAAAAGAACGACCTATTACCAAGAAGTCAGTTTGGTTTTAGAAAAGGTAAATCCACACAAGATAGCCTCTGCCACTTTTTAATAGACATTTATAGTTCCTTTACTTATAAGAAAGCAGTTAGTGCTTTGTTCTTAGATATAAAAGGGGCTTACGACAACGTTAATCTTCACATACTATACGCGAAAATGTTGGAAATAGGAATACCCGAGATAGTAACATGGAACATCATTAACTTATACATTAATCGAGCAGTTCACGTTAGATTAAATGGAGATCAATCTAACTCCCGATACACATCTTTGGGACTACCTCAGGGTAGCATCCTAAGTCCTATATTATATATACTGTATACTGCTGACTTAGAAACTAAACTTCCTCAACACATAAAAATCCTACAGTACGCTGATGATGTTGCGATATATGCAGAAAATAAGTCAATAGATAGATGTAATAACTACCTTAAATCGACATTGAATATTATAAAAAAATGGGCTACCGATAATAACTTAACAATATCAGAGAGTAAATCAACCATTGTTACCTTTACTAAAAAACGATATGTTCCTCAAAGCCATCTACAATTTGATAATACTAGTATTCCTTATAAAACTTCAATAAAATTTCTTGGCGTATTTTTAGACTCCAAATTAAATTGGAAAGAACACACAAATTACATATTACGAAGAATGGAAAATGCAATGAATATCATGAAGACTGTAAGTGTCAGTAACTGGGGAGCTGATCCAAACATATCAATATTACTATACAGAAATTTGATAAGATCAATCTTAGACTATGGATCTATTTTTTATGGCTCAGCATCAAACTCTGTACTCCAAAAAATCGAGAGGATCAAAAATAAGGCACTTAGGTTATGCACTGGTTATCTTCGTAGCACACCTATATTGGTCATGGAATGTGAGCTTAATGAACCTCCACTTTCATTACGCAGGGAATACCTAAGTGAGAAATTTATAGTTAAAACAGCGGTTAACGATAAACTGCTATTAAATAAAATTGTTCATTTAACCACCTCATACCTAACTCATTATTACTGGGAAAAAAAGAAACTGCTTTTAGTTGTGGAAAGCTTCCTCAACGTTTCTAATTCCATTGGCGACATACACCAAATTGAACAAAGCTCGTCTCGAAAGCTAAATTATGAAGATTATTTATCTCCAGTTAACTGTCATTTAAGTAATATTCGTGTGACAGACTTCCTTACTAAAATAGACCACCTTCAGTGTGTACAAAAAAACTGGGGGAGTTATCAGAAATTATATACGGATGGTTCAAAAATGGAAGGAAAAGTTGGATATGCTATATATTACCCACAAAAAAGTATAAAAATAAACAACAGATTACCTGATAAAATGACAATTTTCACAGCTGAACTCATTGCAATCAAAGAAGCATACAAAATATGTATTAATCAAAAAGAACTCAATTATGTTATATTTACAGACTGCCAAAGCATTGTAAAGACATTGAAATATAATGTACATAATTTTGCAGAAAATTATATCATCAGTGACATCATAGCAATGAACAGTGAAGCTTTGAAATCGGGCAAAAATATAATATTGTGTTGGATAAAAGCACACATTGGTATAAAAAACAACGAAATAGTAGATGATCTGGCTAAAAAAGCAACAACGAAGGAATCCACTCTGCATACTTATCAACTTCCTATGGGAGACATAATTTCTATTATGAGATCTATCAAACGGACGAAATGGCAGGAACAATACAATAATTCAGACAAAGGAAATTATTACAAAAAAATCCAGCCTACACTTCCCATCAAGACATGGTTTAATCAAGTTTCCAACAAAGGCTTTATCAAAACTATTTGTCGAATAAGAAGTAATCACTGTCTGACTCCAGTCTACAAAAGAGAAATAGGACTTGTAGATAATGATGAATGTTTATGTGGAGAGCGAGCTGATCTACAACATATGCTGTTAGAATGTCCTTTACATTTTATTGAAATATCAAACTTTTTTGCCAATCTAGTTCAAGTTAATGTACAATTTCCTTTTAATCTTATATACCTTTTACAATCAAACAATCTAGATGTTTATAAAATTTTGTACAACCATGTTAATTGTTTAAAATTAAAGCTCTGAGAAAAAAAGAAAAAAAAAATAAAAAAAAAAAAATAATTAAATAAAATAAAAAGTTACTAAGATCTAAACCTCCGCGAGGTTGAATCGGGTTTAGGTCTTAGCGCGATAAAAAAATATACAAAAAAAAAAAAAAAAATGTAATAAAAAAAAATGTTAAAAAATATAATAAAAAAAATAATAAAAAAAAAACAGTAAAAAAAAACAGTAGTACTAATAGTTTTAAATTTAGATACTAAGCATATATTTTGTAAAAGAGAGAATTCAAAACACATTGACTGGCCAGTTGGTTGCTTAAACCAGTGCCAATAAAACATAAACACACACACACACACAACCATGACAGTTTTTCGACCAATCACATTCTTTTCCTTGTATTATAAACCTAAGTACATGGTATCTAATTATATGGCCAAAGTATTCTGTTTTTCTCCTCTTTATGATGTTTATGAGCAGATGTTCTGAATTCATCATTTGGAGAGAATCTTCATTGTATCATTATCATTAGCAGTTACTAATTACTTACTGTCCGTAATGTGAGAAGGGTGCTCTGTACAAGAGATTTGAAGTTTGTTCTTTGAGTTAGGTTGGCTAGGTCCTACGTTTTTTCAACTTTGTTTTATGGAATCGAAGCTTGGACCTTGAATGCGGCCTCAATGAAAAAACTGGAATTATTCAAATTGTGGGTATGTAGAGAAGAGTTCTGAAAATATGGTGAATAAAATGCGTCACACACAAACATATTTTGTGAAAGATGAATAAAAAAATGGAAATCTTAACTATCAAAACAAGAAAATTTAAATATTTTAGATAAACTACACGTAGAGAGAGAGAGAGAGAGAGAGAGATACAACTTGCTCCAGTTGATTATGAAGGAAAAGATTCAAGGAAAAGAAACATAGGGAAACAGAATATCATGGCGGCGCATACTAAGAGAATGGTACGAATGTAAATCAAATTGTGAACTTTTCAGAGCAGCCGTCTCTAAAGTCCGAATAGCTATAACTATTGCCGATATCCATTACGGAGATGGCTCTTGAAGAAAGAACTCTTTCCATTTCGAGCCCTAGGTGACATGGTTTGCTTCATTAGTTCCCAAAAATTTTCGTACGCATTTGTACGTAGATATTATTATTATTTATATTATGTATTTTTCGTTACACTTACTAGACACTGTTAATATCAAATTTTCAGAAATTTTCGAGTTTGCTATTTCCCGAAAAATTTTTAAAAGTTGTTTAATAAATTTTTTTCCCGGATTTTCATTATAAAATGAAGAATGTTTTTTTAAGATAATAGTTGCATCAGAAATTTAATTGGAAACCATTTTATTTTTCATCCACTATTGTTGAAAATATGGTACTTTCTGATATATTTGTTTTTCTGAACTTTTTGGTTGAGACATTTTTAAATTCTAGTTTTAATCCTCCCAAAGACATTTCTACAAAAATCTAAGATACGTCTTATTTTAACTAACCGGAACAAATTGCGGGCGTCTTTACTATCTATTGATTATATTTACTGATATGATGCAATGTGGCTGAATAATTTTAAATGAGCTTTTGTTAGTTGTCGACAATGCAAACTTTGGTAGAGTTTGAAATTCTGGCATTTTGCTTCTTCTCCTTTACCTAAGTCTATTATTAGTGTTACTCCATATTTTTAACGATGTTTCCATTGAATAATGAATGATCGTAATTTTGAAACCGCGCAAGAAAATCTCACAAAAATCTAGGAATATACCGGTACTCTACGCCGCTAATGATTTATTAAACTGTTTTTAAAAAAATACTTTAATACTAGGGTTTTCACCTACTTTACACAGATGAATGTTATGCCTTCTCACTTTTTTTGAACTGCTTAAACCATACCGCAAACATATTTGGACCAACTTGATAACCGTTTAGTAAACAAGAGAAATAGTTGATGGATTTCCCAATTGCATCTAAGTATAATGGCAAAATGGGTAAAGTTGTCAAGGAAAAAAAAATTGCTTTTAATCTGAGCTTTAATAATAACGACTAGTGGGGGACACTTGACTCTAGGATAAGATGTACCAGATAAATACTTCCTGGTGAAATAGCACAATAATACTTCCTGCTTCATTCTGAATAAAAGGTTTTGAAACTGCTTTATTGTGGCATCTCTACCACAAACATTGCGGAGATACTCACAAGAAGCGACTCAAAGATGACATCAATACCATATATGTAGAGGGCTTATCAAAAAAATTGAAAGGGAGAGCCAATAAGTATAACGTCACAACAAAATTCAAAACAACCAACATTCTAAGATTTACCAAGTGTTTACAAGTGGTTTCAAGGTTTTAAAAAACCAAGTGTTGGTAGTCAACGTTGGCTTAAGATGGTTGATTAAGTTTCGTAATAGGGTTTCACCATGTTCCCGTAGGTTTCATCTTTCAACATCGGCTTTAGCGTTTTCAATTTTACTTCAAAATAATGTAGATTGAATTATATTTACAACCATTTTTTGGTTCTGGGGCTATTTAGCCAGTATTCGAGTACCGTAGAATGGGGTGAGATTGATCTCCCGGGGAGACATTGATCATTTGTCATTATATCACATATATGTAGATACAACCGGCAACAATGTAAAATTGTTTCTGGGCATGGCACTATTCATTTCTTGGATCTTGACTATGATCAGTTCACGTCGTTGTTAGTTTGCAATTGGCATTGGGAAGAAGTTCTGTTGCTTTGAAATTAACCATAGTTTTTGGCCTATTTTTATAGTTTGTGTACTTTTGATGGTAGAGAAAGAACGGAGGTAAGTTCGCTATTTCTAGTGTTATAAAATTATTTTTTATGGTTCTGTAATAATAATTTTAACTATCTAGCATTTTAACTGACGCCAGCCTTTTCAAGATGGCGGATAATATTGAATGGGGTGAAATTGATCAAGTGATCAATCTAACCCCACGTTACGTACGTTGCAGAAATTAATTTATAATTTTTGTTACAGATTTAAGAACATCAATCAAAATGGGAAGAACGTACAAAAGACAATTAGGCAGTAGAACGTATGGCAATTTTAATGAAGAACAAGTTAATCAGGCGTTGCACGATGTATTGGAAAATGGATTATCGCTAAGAAAAGCCGCAAAAAAATACAAACTCTCCTACGGAACTTTACATAAAAAGTACCATGGAAGGAAGATTAAGAAAACAGGTGGACAATCTTTATTCACATATGAAGAAGAAGTAGCCATTATTAATAGCGTTTTAACATGTGCAGTTTAGGGATATCCTCTAAGTGCTATGGATTTGAGAATGTTCGTCAAAAGTGTTTTGGACAAAACTGGTAGAAGTGTATCTAGATTTAAGAGGAATATTCCTGGAATTGACTGGGTAAATAGCTTGTTGAAGAGACATGGAGGTATTGCTGGTAAAAGATTAGCAACTAATATTAAAAACAGCCGAGCAGAAGTATCTCCGGACCTGATTAAAAAATACTTTGACAATTTACAACAAACCATTGAAAATGTTCCAGTTGAAAATATTTTTAATTACGACGAGTCCAACGTCTCAGATGACCCCGAAAAAAATTGTGCATCTACCGAAGAGGTACTAAATATCCCGAAAAAATATACAACCATTCAAAATCTGCTACATCGATAATGATTTGTGAATCCGCTTCAGGTATACTTCTGCCACCTTACGTCATTTACAAGGCGGAAAATTTATGGGATACTTGGACAGAAAATGGTCCCAAGGACGGTTCATGCTGCGAACAGCTATGTTGCTCACTGGGGACACAATATAATCGAACCTTCTGTGGTTGGATTGATATGTCAACATTCAATGATTGGTTTGTCACTTGCTTTTTACCACATGCTAGGCGACTTGATGGAAAGAAGGTGTTAATAGGGGACACCCTAGCATCAAATTTTAATCGTGATGTTTTGAGACAATGTGAAGAAAATAATATAATATTTGCATGCTTACCAGCCAACTCTACTAATATTTGCCAGCCGTTGGATGACGCATTCTCCAGGCCCTTAAAAGAAAGCTGGAGGAACACTTTAACATCATGGAAAATGCAAAATTCCAAAACCTCTGGCATTCCGAAAAATGAATTTCCTAAGCTGTTAAAGCAAACACTTGAAATCATGAATAAAGTACCACCTAAAAATCCAGACGGAGAGAAAAGTGCTGTAAAAAGAAACTTACTTTCTGGTTTTGAAGCATGTGGCATTGCACCATTCAACCCCAATCGAGTTTTGGAAAAGTTACCACAAGGCGCTATTGATCAAGTCGAGCTTAGATGTTCTCTTACTAACTTTTTGAAAGACTTGAGGTACAATTCCGGCTCTGAAAAAACTAGACGTAAAAGAAAACTTATCAGCTGAACCTGGTCAAAGTGTTACAGCACCTAAACCATCAGAGGAGTCTAGTGACGATGATTCAAATGAAAACCTGGAATTAGATGACAGCAACAGTGCCGTTGATATTAGCAAAGATGAAGAGGAGGTTAAATACTTCTGTCCTTCATTAGAAAACATCACATAAGGAAAATTCCTGTTAGTAAGATTTTTGTCTGGTTCTCGGAAAAAGACGGAATTTCGCTATGTCTGTCAGGTAAAAGGAGTTTTAGAAGGAGAAGAAATCGAAGTTCAAGGCCTTAAATCAGCAGGATCGAGGAAGATTTTCAAAATAATTGAAAATGACATATCCACTGTTCCCTTCAAGGAAGTAGTTGCTTTACTACCAGATCGACACTTGAGACGATTTCTGATAGAATACAAAATATCATTTTCGCGGAGAAATTAATGTAAAAGAATGTTAAATCAAATTTTCTTTTTCTATAAATTGTTCTGAATTACATTTTTAGTTATTAAAATATGTTTTTTTGTATAAATAAAGAATAGTACAATAAAAATAGTGTGATCATTCTCACCCCGCGTGATCAATCTCACCCCTTTGTAAAAATTCGAAAAACTATCTGACCGAATTAGTCAGGATTAAGATTGATCATATTCTATTTAATAGCACTACTGTTTCATGCTATAAAATCATCATGCTCAATCTCACCCCAGTCACGGGTCTAAGCTTGATCACCCTTTTTTTATAAGATAAGTGGATTTTCTTAATAATTAAAACAAAACTAGTGTTAAATCACTACTCTTTAGATATTAATATAACACGTGAAGTGTTTAAATATAGAACATACACAAAAACGTTTAAAATATAAATCAAATAAAGTTTAAATTGATCAATCTCACCCCATTTCACGGTAAGTAATCATAACCACATTTTTTAACTTTCAAAATTTCAACCATCATTTCAATTTTAATAGTGGAATTACTTATTATATTTTAGATTCACTGATGATGGACTGATAGGTAGGATTTTTAAAAATTTTAGTAAATATACCTATTACATAGAAGTGGCTTTTACTTCATGTTAGAGTTTTTTACTTTCTTTTTTCTTTTAAATAACATTGTCGACATAAAATTACGTCCAAGTAGAACTAATTTTAAAAGCAAACATCTTTTTCATCACCGTCACATAACAAGACCATTCATCATCATCAAACGAACCGTATCAAAACAAATCTCTTTTGCTTCGTACAAATAAACTTTTTCCTCTACTCTACATCTCCCGATGTATTAATTGACACAATATTGTTAGCGCTCTCTGAGATTATACGCGTCACTTTATGTTCTAATTGGATCGAGCGTACAGCATCCAATCCCTGTACCAGTTATAGAGAGTGAGCCGCTATGAAATTGATTGGGACGAGAAGGTTGCGTTAGAAGCGAATATGGTTAATCAGTACAGTGTTTTCTGTGGTAAATATTTAAATCATGTTATTACGTATAAATATAATTGGTTTTGGATATGTACTTATGTACTTTGAAATATAAGAAGGCAATATAATCGGCAATCATAATTGTGATTTTTAAACGCTTTTCTTTAGTTCAATCGTTTGGGTCAAATCTTTAAACCTTAATTTGACTGCATTTTCTTCAATACAACAATGTACTTTTATTAATTGTTTAAATAAAATAAAACGATTTTAATGAAAAATACTTAAATTCTCTTGTTTTTTACAATGTAGAAATTTAAAACTTTTACAGATTGTAGCTAATTATATGAACTATACATAATTTTACTTTTTACGTTAATTGTTTACGTTATACTTCATAAATAAAAAATAAAGTTTCCAATTTTTTGCTTATTCCGACTACTTTTCATGTTTATAAAAATCTTAAGCAACGACGATTTTGAACCCTCATATCTTTGTTTATATAAACATCGGTGCTTATTCGTGTCAAATTTCAATACAATACGAAACAAAACTTCAACCAAAAGTCGAATTAAAAAAATTCGTGTTTTTAACGTAGTCTTAGAAAAACCACCGGTAGAGACGTTTCGTGCTACAAGTAACATTAGAATTCGTTTTGGCGTATTAAATCAAAGTTTGTTACGAACCCTTAATGTATGGATTGGAAATTAACAGGGTCTACACCGTGCAATAGTAAAGCATTACAAGATATGGAAAGACTGCGAAAACGTAATAGGTGTAAATAATGATTTTGATTTAACAAATGTATGAAGAAATTACAGAAAATGTATACAGTGGGTGATCATATTATTAGAGCCACCTCAGAAAATTTTACTTTTGTTTAATAATGGTATGTAAGTTTTTTCTTTATACGGTCCACGTTGCCTTTGAAACTTTAGAAATGGATGCTATGTTTCTGATGGAGTGATTAGTATTGAATATTAAAGTTTTTATTTCTGCTATTTTCTTTGACGAGATGTCTTTGGATTTCCCATGATATTCTGGTACCACTAGTGTAACGAACGCGCAATTTTTACTAAATTCACAAAATATAGTATAGGACTGGCAGAATATCACTAGAGAGCAATGGAAACTCACAAAGTTTATTATAATTCTAAACACCAAGGATACAAAATAATAGGCACACGAGTTGCAAGCTAGGCTGGGCAGCACTGAAGGACAATGGCATCTGAGTCAGGCATTGCCACACATGCGTGTTGCCTTTATTGTCAGACTATTTATTGCCCTTTCATAAAGTGTAACAAGACAACCAAATGGAAACAAATGCATTAATATATGATACAGCTTAATTATATACCCTTCCTCTAAAACATTTAATTTGACTAGATGGCTATAATAATATGATCACCCACTGTAGGGTGTTCCAATAAGAATGGCTCTCGGTCATATTTCAGGAACCGCTTATAGCACAGCTTTGCGAAAAAAATATTTATAACAAAAGGTGCCTCGGGAAAAGCCTGGAAATTATTTTCATAATTGTACGATCACCGCTAGAGGTAGGGATGGCGATTGTTGACAAAACACCGGTTTTCGGTTTTACCGGTTTTTTTACCTAAGGTTTAACCTACCGGTTATAACCGGTTAAAAAACCGGTTGTTCCAAAAACCGATGTTCGGTTTTTTTAGTCACAGCCAATACCCAATTGGTTACATTTACATTGCGCTTCAGCTTGCGATACTCCTTTCGAATGGATATCAGTCCATATCAGTATAGAAATCAGTCATCAGTGTTGTGAAATCGGTTTCAGTCAGCTTAAAATTTCTCATTTTCGCGCGGTGGGAGAAAAATTTTCACATTTTTCCTCTGAATTCAGTATTTTTTCCACTTACCCGGCTTTTCACCGGTTATTACTTTAAAAAGAAAAACCGGTTATAACCGTGACAAAAAAAACCACCGGAAAAACCGATTATAGCAGAAGAAAAAAACCGGTTTTAGTTATAACCCGTAGGTTTTTCCCATCCATAGCTAGAGGGCGTAATTGAATATCAAAAATTAAAAAATCAAAATTTTACAAAATTTGCCTAATGAAAGGACACTGGAAATCCGAGCAACGCATTCTTCATAAAATTCTGCGCATATCTGATTTCACAAGTTTAAGTCTACCTTTGCAAATTAGAGGTGGGGGTGAGTGGAAATCTTTTTATGAAAAAATGGCTGTAAGTCCAGTTCTGCTAAATTGAATTTTGCAAACTTGGTCTTGTTGAAAACAGCTCTTTTTCGTCAATTTAAAAGTTATAATTTTGAAACAGCCTATTAATAATATGCCAGCTAGGAGGCGTTATTTAATTATTTTCAGAAATCTAGTTTTCTTTGTAAAATATTAAATACAAGTGTGCATTTTAAATCCTATATTACAAAATTAGATCAAATTAGCAACAGAATAGTGAAAACTGCATGTCGATATCTTTTTTCTGTCTCGAGATATCTTAAGAAACGTTTAAATTTTAAACCTAACCGTTACTGTCACCGGTAAACGAAGTTAAGGAAAAGTAGTGTGCTGTGGAAAAAACAAAGAAACATTTTCCAGATCTCAACGTATATAATTAATTAAAACAACAATAAGACAAACAACATTATAAAATATAACAAAAAAATAAACAACTACTTAGTGACGACTTGACGAGATTGAACAACAGTCTTAATTTCTGCTCTGGAAATGCTTTGAATGGGGTTTCGTATTCTCTGTGTCATTTTTCTCGAGTAGGCCTAGCTGCAAAAACAAGGTCTTTAATCCGTCCCCATACCTAAATATAAGTAAAATACCAAACCGTCCCCACACCAAACAGTTAAATAAGTCAGATGAGTCAGATAATTGAATTATTGGTGAACGCTATCTAATTTTTTTTCATAAATTAATTGCCTCTTCTTCTGGAAGATGTACCGCTATGAGCTCGTAGGTCCATATTGATTCAGCACGATGGTTGTCTGTCCCGCGCATTTTTACAGAGTAGTAAGTGATTTTTTAGATGAGTCATTCGCTGATAGATGGATAGGGCGTGGAAGCCTATTTTTTGGCTAGCCAGATCACCAGATTTAACTGTTTTATACTTTTACTTATGGGGGCGAATTAAAGACCTTGTTATTGCCGCTAGGCTCACTACTCGAGAAAGCATGATCCAGAGAGTAGGAAACGCCATGCAAAGCATTGCGAGAGCAGAAATTAAGACTGCTGTTCAATATACTCTTAAAGAGTAAATACTTGCATCGAACATTTACGTCGTCACTAAGTAGTTGTTTTTATTTCTTTGTCATATTATATAGTGTTGTTTGTCCTATTGCTGTTTTAATTACTTAATACACGTTGACATCTAAAAAATGTTTGCTTGTTTTTCCACAGCACACTACCTTTCCTTAACCTTCGGATGTCCAAGCGGGGGAAATTTTGACCCCAACGTATGTTTTTCTTTAATAAATTCAAAAGTTATTTCAATTTTTAACTCACCATTTTTTTATCTGACTTTAATATCATTCTAGATATTATCATATTTTGAAATAAAAAAAATTCCCTATATTTTACGAATAAAAAATATATTCTGAAGTTGATGTTTAGTAAAATACCGTCTATTATGTGTAATTCCAAGTAGTTTTACATGACGTCGACTTTGCAAAGTAACAAGACACTTACTCAACATACACACTACACATGACACTAATACTCATGTTGTGACTGGCTGAATGACATAAAGTCCATGCCAAAAAAAACTTCATTTTTTTGTTAATTGTCATTTTTGACATTTTTGACCTCGGGTCATTTTTCGCCCCCTTGGTCATTCGTGTAACAAAAAAAGGTTGGTCATCGGAAGGTTAACTTCGTTTACCCGTGACAGTAACAGATATGTTTAAAATTTACACATTTGTTAAGATATCTCGAGATACAAAAAGGTATCGACATGTGTTTTTCGCTATTCTGTTGCTAATTTGATCGAATTTTGTAATACATGATTAAAAATTTTGTAATACAGGATGTACAATTTTGAAAATATTGTATTTAATATTTTCAAAAGAAAACTAGATTTCTGAACATAATTAAATAACGCCTCCTAGCTGTTATATTACTTAATAGGCTGTTTCGAAATTATAACTCTTCCATTGACCAAAAAGAGCTGTTTTCATCAAGAACAAGTTTGCAAAATTCGATTTAGCAGAACCGGACTTAAAGCCATTTTTTCATAACAAGGTTCCCACTTACCCCCACCTCTTATTTGCAAAGGTAGACTTAAAATTGTGAAATCAAATATATGCTGAATTTTATGAAGAATACGATGATCGGATTTTCAGTGCTCTTTCGTTAGGCAAATTTTGTAAAATTTTGATTTTTTAATTTTTGATATTCAATTACGCTCTCTAGCGGTGAACCTACAATAATGAAAATAATTTCCAGGCTTTTGCCGAGGCAACTTCTCTTATAAATATTTTTTTCTCAAAGTTGTACTATAAACGGGTCCTGAGATATATCCGAGAGCCATTCTTATTGGGACACCCGGTAAAATTTATGTCTAAAATGTTGAAATAAATGAAAAAAATATGTCTGTCATAATACATCTTTTTTTAAACTTGACGATATATTTTAATGTTTGAAAAGTGTAAGACTAAAAAGTAAAAAATAAAAAAATATGAAAAAAAAATTAAGAAACGCTTTTCTTTAGTTACGAGTAAATAAAATTAAAAATATTATTAAAAAATTACCTAAAAAGCAAAAAATTAAAAAAATGAAAACTGGAAGGATTATTCGAAAGAAACTGTTAGAGAGATTAAATATACAAAAACTTCACACATTCGTAAAAAAATGGAAAAATCTAACACATTCGTTAAAGAAAAGCGTAGAGCACTTCTTTACATATTTCCAAATTTTTTTGAACCCCTTTTTCATTTTTTGCAATTCGCACCACATATCCAGCAAAAATGTTTCTTTTGAGATTTCCACCCTTTCAGTGTGCTCATTTACGCCTTGTCGGCTTGCTTTATATCTGTTAATAGTTCCTTACAGTATGTGTTCCATCTTTTAACTATTTTTGTTTCTGTTAGTAATTCTACATTTTTATCTTTAATCCTATGTACTTCTTTTGTTTTGTGTGTTCTAATCGCCTTCAGGGTTGCATAAAACAGCTTTTGGTTACTTTCGCTATCTTCTTTCATTTTATCTCCAAATGTTCCTCTTTGCTGCTATTACTAATATTTTTACCTATTTTTCTTTTACTTATTTAACTAATATATTATTTATCACGTTATTGTAATTCTCGTCTGTTTTGTCCTTTAGATATTGTTTCCATGCTGTTTACTTCACTTTTAAGTGCTTTTTTTATTTCATCGGTTCACCGCGCTGTCTGTTCCATTGTTAATTCTTTTATACTTGTTTCACATAATTCCTTAGCTGCCTCCAGTAGTAGATCCTTATAGTTGTTCCATAGTTTACTTATTATCATTATTGCCTTCTGTGTCTTTTATCGTGCTAAGTTTTTCATTTGCATTTTTACCAAATTATTTCTTGCAATTTCTTTGTTTCTTAGATAATAATGTTTCGATAGTCTCTTAAGTCTGGATCCCGCGTATGAAAAAAAGTTGATTAATAGCAAGCTGAAAATTTGTTAAGAGCTTAAGGGTGTCTAGTCGGACAAACTTTGATATATGGGAACACTGGAACAGGGGAAGTTTTAATTGTGGAACAGGTTAAAAATTTGGAACGGTCAGACCACGAAAACGTCACATGTATTTTTTCCGACAGAACCTCCAATTGATTTGTTACCCTTTCATTAAAATATCATGCAAAAATCAAACTGCTATTTCTGGACCTCGGAGGTAAACTACACTATGTCATTTCAAACAATTTTGTTTATCGTATGTTTGCAACAAAGTTTAGAGCACTTAGGATGTTAATAAAAATCTGATGTATCCCATAATTGGTTGAAAGACAATATGACAATATTTTAGAGATAATAAATAACCAATTTGTATAATCCAACTAATAAAATAAATGGATTAAAAATACTTATTCAAAAAAACGCCATGTCGACATAGTGTAGTTTACCTCCGAGGTCCAGATTTATCACCTGTCATAATTCCTGTCATTTGACATTTTTTACGTGTTTCACTCATTATAATGCCCATTTGGTGATAAATAGCAGCCCGATTTTTGCATGAGAGTTTAATGAAAGGGTAACAAATCAAGTGGAAGTTCTGTCGGACAAAATACATGTGACGTTTTCGTGGTCTGATCGTTCCAACTTTTTAACCTGTTCCACAATTAAAACCTCCCCTGTTCCAGTGTTCCCATATATCAAAGTTTGTCCGACTAGACACCCTTAAGCTATTAACAAGTTTTCAGCTTGCTATTAATCAACTTTTTTTTCATACGCGGGATCCAGACCTATTTTTTTTTTAATTGGATTTTTCTTTTCTGTACTTGGTTTTTTCAACTTATTAGTACTTCTACTCTTATCTTAGTGTGTATTATTGTTTTATTCATATATATAGACCAGTCACTCTAGTAGAGTGTAGGTCGCTCAGGTCGCTCTTTTAATCCATTTCATGCGGTGGATTGGTCCGCATAAGCCCTCTTCATTATCCTTTATAGATTCTCGTGTTTTTTTTTGCTTTCTCTGTGATCTGTTTTCATTCTTTCCTATTCTGTATTTTTCTTTCCAGCCTGTAATTTCCATATTGGATATATCCTCTCGCAGTTGATCTTCCCATCTTATTTTCGGTCTTCCTCCAGGTCTGTTTATTACTGGCGTCCAATTTGTTATCTGCCTAATTAGTTCATCCACTCCTCTTCTTTGGATGTGGCCAAACCATTTTAGTCTTTGTGCTTTAATGAGTCTCACTATGTCTTCTCCATCCATTAGATTTCTTATTTCGTGATTCATCAGAATTCGTATTTCTCCTTGATCTGTTTTAATTGGACCATGTATTCTCCTCATAATTTTTCTTTCTATTATTCTCAGTTTTTCTTCATCTTTTTTTTTTGTAAGGCACATTACTTCTGCTCCATAGGTGATCACTGGTCTAATTGCCGCTCTATATATCTTTGTTTTTGTTTTCTTGCTCAGGTTTTTATCTTTAAGTAGCTTGTGGTATTTCCAGAATGCCCTATTCCCTGCTTTAATTCCTTCATTTATCTCAATGCTTCTTCTGTTTTGACCATCTACTATCACTCCTAAGTATTTAAAGCAGTCAACCCTTTGGAATACATTATCACTTATTCTTATTTCTTTTATTTTATTTATTTGGTCTTGATTTCTTGTACTTATTAAGTATTTTGTTTTTTTCTGGTTTTATTCATATATTATTGATAATGTTTCTCAGTTATAATTAATTATAAAAAACAATGTTTTCCGTTAACTATTTCGTTTTTGTTTATATTATGTCATTTCATTATTCTACACCCAGAAAATCTCAAAAATAAAAATGTACGAACCAGCCTCCTATGCCAAAAATTTGATATAGAATGATAGCAGTTAAAATAAGTCAAAATTTCAAATTAAAATGATATACGGATGCGGTCGGTTTCCGCTTGCATTCCTTTGCAATTTAAAACTCTCTGGTTTGTGATGGATGGCACGGCAACGACGCACTACATACCGTAGCTTTTTAAATAACAACTGTTCATTTCGGGAAAAATGCCGGTTGAATAAAACTCAGCACGTCAATTGTTAAACTGGATCGCTTTTCTTTCCAACCGGATGGATTCATGAATTTTTTAATAAAGTTTAATATAGGTGTGCTTATTATTTTTGTTAAAGCGTTTTTTGTAAACTATGGCCCTATTCTAAGTTATGTTATACACACTGCGCCAAAATTAACGGAACCCCTTAAAAATTGGATATGTTAGATATCTCGAATTTCCTAAACCTGCTTTTTTAGTATGTTATAGCCTTATTATTTAAAAAAACGATGTAATAATATTGTTGCTAGGAAGGTAAATGCCATTTCACAATAATACTGTGCTTTTTCCTTAAAATTCGGAACACCCTGTGAAATATTCCAACACATATAAAATATTCAAATTAAAACTCAATTGTAACTCTAGGCTTTATTAAAATTTTCTTTTTTGAATTCATTTGCTTATGTTGAATAATAAATAAGTTAGATCCGTTAATAACTAGCTATGTTTTTCATCAATAAATCATCATTTTCTGCTTAGTTTAATAGACAAGCCTAAAGTAGGCTATGAGAAATTCACAATTTAATGATGTCAAATTATTAACAGTCAAAAGTGTTAAATTCGTAGATTTATTACTTAAAGTTATAAGTAAGTCCGTATTTTTTGTTGTTGTTTGGTGGAAATAGAACGCGCTACAAGGAATTTGACCTAGGATGAGTGTGTTCAAGTAGTGATCTTACATAGCGAAGGAATTAGCCACCATGGTATCGGCACCTTATATTGGCAACAATTTTTTGCTAATACAATAAAGCAAGACCTCACGTTCACAAACTGTAATCGAATATTTACAACAGGTAAATCTTCGAACTTTGAATTGTCTGTCGCATAGTCCAGATTTTAACCTGATCGAGCATTTGTGTGACATATTTGGCAGAAGACTACGACAGCGTTTGCCACCTCCTAGAACCTTACGAGAGGTAGAAACAGTAAAGTTGGATTTATAGTTTGACGTAGCGTAGACGTAGACGCAACGTAGACGTAAGAAACGGACTGGAGACGGAAGAAAATATTATGTCAATTTATAGATCGACGTAGCGGAATTTTTGCGCATGAGTAGAAAGAGTAAACAATGACTTATTATTCAACAACATAGCCTATAAATTAAACGAACAGTAAACAAACTTTGTGTTTGTTTATTTATACTTATACTATTATTTATTATAATATTTATCTGTTTTGTGTGTTACATGGATTAGGAAATAAACGAAAGTATGCTCTTTGGTGCCGCATGCCGTGGGATTTCCAACTATTTTGTTTCATTTCCTGGTCTTTAAATATTTATTGGATTTACCTATCGTATAAATATGTGTGGATAACCACGAATTAGGCTGATAAACAACTCATATTTATCTGAAATATTGAAATGACTCTATGATATATTTTTATTAAATTAATAACTTAACATCCATTGTATTAACAAATAATTAACAAAATTCGAATATGTTGACAATCAACTTTTTACACAACACAAGGAATGAGGGGGCGGGGCGGGTCCACTTTGAGTGACAGAACAAAATTCTGCCTTATGATTGGCCCGACGGAAGAAACGCACTGTAAAAGATGAAAGTTGGTCATCTCTTATGTTACGTTACGTTTCTCTTACGTTCCGTCAGGCGCTTGCGTTCATCTATAAACACGAGTACACAAAATTCGGTGTTGATCTTTTCCAGTGCGTCTCCGTTGCGTCTACGTCTACGCTACGTCAAACTATAAATCCAACTTAACTTTCGAAATTTCAAATGATATTGATCAAGACCATATAATATAGCATATCTCATTTTTAATATAAAAGTACATATCTCTTTTATTATCGGACATAAGCGAATGAATAAAAAAAAATGTTAAGAAAGCCTAAGGTTACAATTGAGTTTTAATTTAAATATTTTATATATCCTAGAATATTCCACAGGGTGTTCTGACTTTAAGGAAAAACACAGTATGATTATTACACCAGGTATAAAATGACATTTACCTGTCTAGCAAAATATCATCAGTTCATCGATTTTTTTAAATAATAAGGCTATAACATTCTAAAAATCACTCAAATCAGACAACAGGATTAGAAAATTCTAGACATCTAACATGTCCCATTTTTAAGGTGTTCCGTTAATTTTTTAATTTTTGAAGATATTCTTCTTTAGCGGCGAATCGATTGAGGGTAAAATTTGATTGATCCGCGCATGCGCACACCGACAGTATGGCATTAGTTGTTATACGGGCTCTGATTGGGTGTTGAAATTTTGAAATAATCTGTCAATAATTGTTCAATATGGAGGGTATCGGTAAACAAAAATATTGTATAATATTAGTTTTTACTGATGTGTGGACAGTGGACAGAAATAAAATCAAATTTATAATTATAATGACTTTTTAAATAGTTTTGAAAAACCGCAGGTACGTAATTCTAAATGTTTCAGTTGGAAATACCTAATAGTTTCAATACCTATCTATTTGGAAAATGTAAACAAAATAATGTAGTTACCTATTAGTAGGCAATGCTTTAATTTACATAATCTGATTAGGAACAAACTTTCTACAAAATTCACCTCATACATCGTTTTCTTACTCTATATTTTGTTGTATTTTATTTCGACAAAAATCAAACTAATAATTTTATTAAATTCATTTAAATTTATGGTGTAAACGTTTAGTTTGTGTATATTCCCACATGACGTATACGAGAGTTTGGTGTAGTTTGAAATGGCGTCAACTTTCGTACGGCGCGGTAGACGTGAAGTGGGTTCAAGCCCCAAGCAAGTTATTATTTTTTATTTTTTATATAGATTTTATGATTGTAAGTATATTATTATATAATTTTTGAAGATATTCTTCTTTTTTGAAAGTGGTAGATAAGAAAGTTTGATTTTTAAATAAAATAAGTACAAATAACCTTTTAAGTATATTTACTTCGTTTAAATTACCTATTATACAGGGTGTCCCGAAAAGAATGGTCATAAATTATACCACACATTCTGGGGTCAAAAATAGTTCGGTTGAACCTAACTTACCTTAGTACAAATGTGCTCATATAAAAAGTTACAGCCCTTTGAAGTTACAAAATGAAAATCGATTTTTTTCAATATATCAAAAACTCTTAAAGATTTTTTATTGAAAACGGGCATGTATCATTCTTATGACAGGCCCACCTTAAAACCAAATTATAGTGAAATTTGTCCACCCCATAAAAAATTTATGGGGATTTTGTTCCCTTGACCCCCCCCCAAACTTTTGTGTACGTTCCAATTAATTAATTATTGTGATACCATTAATTGAACACAACGTTTCTAAAACTTTTTTTCCTCTTAGTATTTTTTCGATAAGCCAGTTTTTATCGAGATGCGGCTACTTTTTTACTATATTTACATAAAAAATTTATGGGGGTTTTGTTCCTTTAAACCCCCCAAATGTTTGTGTACGTTCCAATTAAACTATTATTGTGGTACCATTAGTTAAACACAGTGTTTTTAAAACTTTTTTGTCTCTTAGTCTTTTTTTGATAAGTCAACTTTTATCGAGATGTGGCTTCTTTTTCAAAATATACCAAAAAATTTAAGTTATAAATAAATTTTCAGATTATTAACAGGTGTCTATAATAATCATACTTAACCATATACAAATAGGTGGTGGATTCGACAAATATTCAAAATATCTCGATAAACACTGGCTTATCAAAAAAGTAACAAGAGCCAAAAAAGTTTTAAAAATATTGTGTTTAACTAATGGTGCCACAATAATAATTTAATTGGAACGTACATAAAAGTTTGGGGGGGTTTAAGGGAACAAAACCCCCATAAAATTTTTATGGGGTACACAAATTTTACTATAATTTCTTTTTAAGATGTTGCTACGATAAAGATTCCTCATGTATATTTTCAATAAAAAACCTCTAGGAGTTTTCGATATATTAAAAAAAATCTATTTTCATTTTGTAACTTCAAAGGGCTGTAACTTTTTTTGCCTGCACTATTGTATATAGGTAAGTGAGGTTTAATCAACCTATTTTTGACCCCAGAATCTGCGGTATAATTTATGACCAATCTTTTCGGGACACCCTGTATAATAGAAGAATAATATCTTCTTAAGTGCGTACAAAGTACACACACATTCTTTTTTTTAGAAAATACAGCCGCATCCACCTTAATGGTGATTAGCGGCGGCTACAGTATACAAAGGAAAATTTTATAAAATATTGCTATGAATTTTAGAAATTTTACAATATTGTCAAATGGTTAACAGTAACTTTTATATCACTCGCGGTATATTGCTCGCTCAATTTCACTCGCGCACTGGTAAGCTTTTTCGTTTCCTGCAATTCCAATGATAGTACCCATATAAATATTATGTGGAAATATAAATTTACTGGTTACCCTGAGATGACTCGCCCTCGGATTCAGAGACCTCGTTACCCAAGTGCCGTAGGATTTTCTTTCTGAGAGTGGTGATAAAACCTTTGGGTGATCTGTCTTTCAATTGGGTATAAATTTCATATAACATATCGTGTAATCGCATTAGGTCGGAAATAAAATCTTGAATAATTATATCAATAGGACTTTTCGCGCCACTAATATTGCTTATAAGAAGATTCAGTTGGTCAAAATTGAGGACAAATGCGGGTGAATAATTTTCGATAAAATTTTTGGCACGTTCAAGGTTATACGATTTTGATAATTTCGTTGCTACATGCTCCTCGTTGCTTTTAATCTTCTTGGCCTTAGGTTTAGATGAAGGTACAGTAAAAGGTTTCTCTGTATGACTTGTTTCTGGAGGAGTGAGAACCTCATTGATACTACGTTTCGACTGAAGGTCGACATTAATGGCTATGGAGCTGTCCATGCTGCTGACTTCTTGATTTTCTTCTATATTAGAATTATTCAGATTATTTGTTGAGCTTTCTTCGATAGTAATTTGTTCGTTAGATAGGAATGTAACTGTAGGTTGAGGCATAGTTTCGGGTGATGAAGAAGGGATAGGTTGACTGTTACTTGAACTTGCTATTAATTCCATTTTATTGGGACAATTTGTGGCAATGTGTCCAGGCTTTTTGCAGGTATAACAGGCCATAGTTTCTTGAGATAAGAAAATTCGATGTGTTGTATTATCGAAGTCTAAAGCAAATGAGTTGGGTAAGGAGATATTGTGAGGACTAACGTATATTTGTCTTCTGAAGCTCAAAATATGATTCTATTCAGGAAGATTGGAACTGATTTTTAGAAAAGTGACTGGGGAGAGAAGATTAAGTCCTATTTTTTGTAAATAATCAATTAACAAACTGTGTGGTATAGTGAAACATACGTTTGATAAAACGATACGTTCGGCTGGAGAAATCAGTCTTCTAGCTTGTACAATATTATTCTCGATTTTTATTGTCCGTGCTTTTGCATAAATTCGTCCACCAGTTGTTTGCTTGAAAGGTACATACATATCCCATTTTTCGATAATCGAGACGAAAATATATTCTTTTTTTGATCTAGATTGGCAAACGGAATTAAGTACTCTTGCAGCTTCGCATTTTCTAAGGCGCTGAGGAACGCTTGGAAGTTGGACGGGAAAGGAGTAGAAGTGGCTGATAAATAGGCTTTATTGGTATTTGTCTGCAGTTGATGTACATGTTGCGAGTCAGAAAGACTCGGAATGTTAGGTTCCATTTTTAATTTTAACACGAGACATGTGTTCAAAATTAATACGGACCTGGCCAGTAATTAAGCAGGTAATTAAACTAGTAACAAAACTGGAATAAGTTGTATCTTATATCGTACTTTATTGATGTTATTAAATAAGAATTAGCCAAAACTGATTTATTACGTTATATTAACCTTTAACTACCCGCGCATCAAGTTATAACATGACTAAACGCGTGGCGTACTTAATACGGCACAAGAAAATCAACATAAAAACAGCGGATTTGTTTACTTTTTTTTGACAAAATACACTTAGTTGTTTGTTATAAACCTTATTCGACATCAGTGAATACTTGGACTTCCTTCTCAGTAAGCCCATTGGGATTTATAACTGGAATCATGGAATAACTGGATTCCATGATAAATAAAATTACTAATACATTTTTTTGAAATGTCATTTTTTACAGGAGAAAAAGTATTGTTTATAAAGAAAGATATATTTTGTGCTATAATGACTAAAAATCAATTGCAATATGTACTTATATTACTATTTATATTAATATAATCGTGAAGTATATTGTCCACAACCGGAAACAACAAATAATAAACTGTAAATTACGATCTTCCCAGAACGCCGATTGTAACGAAACTAAAACCAAATTGTAAAGCACATTCCAGTGATAGGTTAGGGTTAGAGAGATAAACAAGGTCAAAAATTAAATTTTTAAATATGTTTGCAGTAGAATTCTTATATCTGGCGTACAAAATACGCCAGCGCGTGTAGTTAAAGGTTAAACAAAAATAATACGATCAATTCACTTACTGGTATCTACAAAAATTGTCTATTCTAGTCTAAAACTATTTTTTTTTCAATGTATTGGATTTTAATGGGTTATATCTATTTACGTTAAAATTTAAGAAATACAAGTTAGACGCCTTAACCCTTAGCATCGCCCATTTTGAAAATACTTTATCATACTATTGTGTACAATGTAAAAGTCAGCAGATAAAAGCATTTATTTCTCTTGCTTATTTTGAACTCGATTTCATTGAAACACATTTTTGCCCTTTCAACTCACACACCATAAATCGAAAAAGTGTTGCGATAATTTATCATGTCAACACAGAGGCAACTTCCACATGTTAACAAATAAAAGATTCTCAAACTAAACGAATGAGATTTTCTAACAAAAACAACAATATAATGAATTTTTAGCAAAACATGACCATATATCAAAAACTAATCAACCTTTCACAATGCTCTTGATTTACCATTAATAAATATTTGTTGAATACATCGAATTGATAGTATAGACAGTAAATAGAAAACTTAAAAATGGATAAATATTAAATATCGCGTTTGTATGAGATCACATAAATCACAATTGACTGTAATGAAAAATACGTTTTTAACTTATGTTTGACGTTTTGATTTCCACTCTGGAAATCGTTTTCAACAACAGAATATTTAAAAAATTCCGCGGCGGAATTTTTTAAAATTATTTTTGTTCACGTCTAATGGTAGCCCAAGCGAGGATTTTTGTAGTTACTTGAGCGCGTCAGATTATCATATGGGGAGAAACCTGGTACCATGTAAATGTACCCCTACCATTGGCTCTTAACACAGGGAAGTTCGTTAAGGGGGCCCCAAAAAAAATCTATCCTTAAAAATACTCAAAATTGTCAGATTAAGATAAGGTAAGTTAAGTACATGCAAAAGGGTGTATCTTTCAAAAATCTGATGATTAGGAAATGGGTGTGTCAAAAAGTTTCACAAAAAAAGCGATAATTTTGCGAAATGAACGTCAGATCGAAAAACTAAAAAATACGTCTTCAATATTTTTCAAAAATCAATCGAATGGAACTACTCATGACCCCCACTGAGAGGGATGGAGGGTACATTTAAAATTTTAAATACAAACCCCGCGATATTTCGCAAAATAAACATCAGATCGAATAACTGCAAAATACACTTTCAAAATGTTTTTGAAAAATCTATCGAATATTACCAAACACTGCCCCCCACGGAGCAATCCTTAAAAATACTCGAAATTGTCAGATTAATATAGGGTAAGTTAAGTATGTACATGCAAAAGGGTGTATATTTCAAAAATCTGACGATTTGATCAGGGGGTAAGGAAATGGGTGTGTCAAAAGTTTCACAAAAAAGCGATAATTTCGCGAAATGAACGTCAGATCAAAAATCTAAAAAATAAGTCTTCAATATTTTTTAAAAATCTATCGAATGGTAATACACATGACCCCCCACTGAGTGGGATGGGTGGTAAATTTAAAATTTTAAATACAAACACAATACACTTTCAAATTTTTTTTGAAAATTCTATCGAATGGTACCGAACACGACCCCCGACGGAGGTGTGGGGTTACTTTAAAATCTTAATTGTGACCCCCAAATTTTTATTGCAGATTTGGATTCTTTACATAAAAATAAGCAACTTTTATTTGAGACATTCTTTCGAATTATGGATAGATGGCGCTGTAATCGAAAAAAACCATTGTTGGAAATGGAAAATTAAATTAAAAATGGAAAGTCCCCACTAAAATGGAAAATTTTACTTATTTTTTTTTTGGTTTAAGGACCTAATAATCACCCAATAGGTCCTCATAACGCTCGAGTGACTGCAAAAGCATACTTTGCTCCCCTACCATAAACAGCGTTGCGTTAATACGTTTAAACAGAATAAAGCCTTCCTAGTTCGCACTCCATTGCGAAATACAAATTGTATCCAAATATTTGTTATAAAGAATTATTACGTTAAATAATTTTTTTATTCCAAATTCGATTGCATTTATCCATTTTTTAACTTTGTTTTGTTTCACTACTTTCCTTTTAACAATAGTTGTCGCCCAAATTTTTAAAATTTTTCTTTTAGTTTTAATCTTCGAAAGAATGGCAAGAGAATCTCTATAAACGTTTGATGTCACTAATGCAAGGTTGCGCGTTATAGTTTTTTTCGCCTATAATTAATTTTTCCTTCTTTACGGAATGAACTTCCTGAAGCCTTCAACACATCGTCAACGATGTAACCACGTGAAATAAATTCACCAATCCGAATTGCAGCTGTCTTCAAGAGCACAATGGCTACTTGGAAGCAAACACCTAGTGGCACCTACATGGCAAACACCTACCACAGTAAGTCCATCGTTATCCTTCACGTCTAGCAAGCAATCCAACAATGCTAGAAGTATCATTTTTTATTGTAAAGCTATAGGCTGGATTTCCTTGTATTAATAAAATGTCATTTCATTTTCTTATTAAATGCTAAATAAATATCACAACGTGGAATGAAGTAAACACTTCTGTTGTATCTAGGCATATGAATTTATTAAAAATCCTTAAAATTTATCCACAAGGAAGTAGAAGTACAAAACGATTTCGGTCAAACTGACCATCATCAGTGTAAACCTGGAAATAAGTGAACCACTAAAATTAAAAAGCAAAAGGGTGACATTTTGACAGTTGAAAAAATAAGAAAGTGTGGTTACTTACGTCCAGTGTACAAGTAATTGTAACTAGCCACTTCGATAGGTGTAAAAACCTCTAAATTGCATTATTGTTACATTCTATATTAAAAAGTAGTCGACATAAAGTCGATGTCTTAAGATTTTAAATATCACATGTGAAAATACCTACATATTTCAATATACCAATTTAAAATTAAATTCTAATTCTCTCTGTTAAAAAATTTGTCGTATGACAGATGAAAAATCCACCTAACTTCCTTTGACATCTTGTCATACATTTCTGACACCAAACTGTCTAATATTCAGTTGGTCGTTATCCTCTCACCAGAACACAAGTACCTTGTGAAATCTTCGAGCAAGGATGAAATACATTCTTATATGATCTTTAACATCTTAATATATCGACTACTTTTTAACATAGAATGTAACAATAATGTAATTTAGAGGTTTTTACACCTACTGAAGTGGCTAGTTACAATTACTTGTACACTGGACGTTAGTAACCACACTTTCTTATTTTTTCCACTCTCAAAATTTCACTCTTTTGCTTTTTAATCTTAGTGGTTTACTTATTTCCAGGTTTACACTGATGATGGTCAGTCTGACCGAAAACGTTTTGTACTTCCACTCCTTCGTGGATAAATTTTAAGGATTTTTTAATAAATTCATATAGGCCTACATACAACAGAAGTGTTTACTTCATTCCATGTTGTTATATTGAAGGTATACAGCCAACTACAGGGTTTACCCCTTTTTAAAGTCTAAATAAATATATTTACTTACTTTTATATTTTACTTGTCCCTTCCAAGACTAACTGTTCACTTTTTCAACTGAGATAAGACGAACTAACACCTGAGTGACTGAGCTACACAAAGCCAAAACAATCGGCTCCCATAGTTGGTTGGGGTTTTATTGTTATACAATAGTCCCCCAACTTTCTGTGGTACTGACCCAACTGATGGTGGGATTCCCTGAAACAAATTAAATCTTCAACCTGTCTCTAGTTACTTCAGTTTGATTCATATTTTTTTTACTCACGTGTTATGAGGGTGTGGACGACCGTTTGTATATCTAAGTGGTAATACTGTTTCGTAGGGGTACTTGGTTCTTATAGTACAGCGAAATATCCACTTCGGTCTACTTCTCCACTTCTAATATGAACTGAATTCATGAATTGTTGTATATATGTTACCGGTCAAATCCGATTTCAGGACAAACTAGTATGACCTAGGCCAAACTAGTTTGTCCAATCGCGCGTAAGCCAAACTAGTTTGTCCTAGGGCCAACTAGTTAATCCCGATATAAATACACACACTTCAGGCCAAACTAGTTTGGCCTAGGATAAACAACTAGTTTTTCCTGATATAATAAAGACTCACACTTCAGGATAAACTAGTACGGCCTAGTCTAAACCAATTTAGCCGAGTTAAAAGTAATTTAGCGAACATGTAAAGACTTTTACATGCGGAGAATTCCTAAATCACGTCCCAACAGGGATGGTGAAAAAAATTCAACATCAATATATTGAATCATATGATACATCGAATAAAGATACATGCTATAAATTATTAAAATTCTTGTATAATTAAATAATATAAAAAATAATAACTAAAAAGATGAGGTTTTCTCCAAAAATTAAAAGAGAAAATACACTTACGAATAAAATCGAGTACGAATTAATATTGTTTTCACCAATTTTGAAAAAATGTGAAAATGTTGAGTTATCCACGTCCGTCTGTCTGTCTCTCCGTCCGTCCGTGCGTCTGTCTGTCTGTCCGTGAACTCAACTCCTCCCTCATTAAACCAGGTATAATGACAAATGAGGTGTCAAATGAAAGTTTACAATCCAAGGATGGTACTAAAGGTGAGAAATTTGACCTAGGCTGTCTATCCGTCCGACCGCGAATATAGCTCAATATTATTGTTTCTTTGTTAGGAATAATTACAATTTTAATATAAATGATTATTGTTCCAAAAAAAAAAGGAGTTTATTAAATTTATTATTTATATTAAGCCGTACTAGTTCGATGAATTACTTTCTTTTTCTTGGCTTTTTCCTATTATGAGTTTGTCGATTTCGTCTTCCATAGCACTCTATTCTCCCAGTCGCCATTTCTGAGATCTCTATCTATCATATCATTTCCTATGTGAATTTTCCATCTCATAGCAGGTCCTCCTGTACGTCTTTCTCCGCGAGGGTCCCAGTCCAGTAATCTTTTCGACCACCTGTGCTCCGGCATTATTTGTACATGCCCGTAACATTTCAGGACTCTACGTTTACTACCACAACTTTTTTGTAATTCAGCATTCTACTTCTATTCTTTTTCATATTTCCTCTGTTCTTATTCTATCTTATCTGGCAATTTGTAGACACCTTCTCATAAACTGCAATTCAACTATTCGTATTTTATTTCGTACTATTGTTGTCACTAGCCATTCTTCCGCTCTTGTAGGGTAATATTCAGCAATATGCCCTGAAAAATCATATTTTTTTTGTTTTTTTTTAGTTAGAGTGTTCTTTTCTATCACTCCATGGAGTGCTTCCGTGGGTTGTTTTCCCCGTACTATTTTCATTTCTATATCTTTCATACAAGTGCCATCTCGGTTTATTATTTAACCTAAATATTAAAATTTTTAAAACTCTTAATAGTATCTTCTAAACTTACGTTTAAATCAGCAACCAATATGTAGTCAATTACTTTCGACTAGATTAAATTGGTTTAGACTAGGCTAAACTAGTTTACCCTGATATAAAAACATACACTTCAGAATAAACTAGTTTGGCCTAAAGTGTGCGTCGCTGTATATCAGGATAAACTAGTTTGGTCTACGAGCGCTAGGACAATCTAGTTTGGTCTAGGCCATACTAGTTTATCCTAACGCGCTTAGGACAAACAAACGAGTTTGTCCTGAATTCGGGTTTGGCCGGTAACATATACATTAGGCGCGTTCCAAGTGACATGAAAACCGTCCTTCGTACTACCCTCGTCATGCGCATTATAAAAAATGCGTTCCAAGCGAACATTAACGATGATTCGTATCGTACACTATGTTGTTCCAAGCGATCCATGTACCGTTTCGAAATCGGTAACTGAACGGTCCTTTTGATACATGCCTTCAGGCAGAAATTATTTGTACTGACTTGCGTAGTTAGGATTGTTTTCATTTTTACTGGTCACTGCTATGAGATCAGCTGATGATTCAATAACAGAATAATCCACAATCCACGCTATTAGTACCTGTGAATCTTCATTTTCGTTTAAATAATTATTAATTCTTTTTTTTAAATGATGAAAGGGTTGCCAATGCGAGTCCATTATACAATTGGATATGGTAATTGAGTCAATACTCGCAATCTTTAGTTTGTATTTTTATTAGTTGTTACATAATCGTGGGGCAACCGGTTTCGAGTCTTACAATATATGACTCATCATCAGGCCCAGTACAAAAAGTCTTCTCAATACAAACTACAAGATAACAGCCATTGAAACTGTTCCACAGCTAAAGATGTACATGCAGTCACCAGCTCCCATAAGGATAGTTGATCGATCAAACAACCTTTAGTCTCTTATATTGTAAGTTGTGTTCAATGTGGAACTTGGAAAAGAAAAGTTCTTATGTTCCCAAAGATGTGTGTTTTATATCCTTCACAGTTGTTTTTTGTCAGGCTTAGCCGTTGTTTTTATATGTTTTATGTTTAGTAAATTTAAAAAATATTTAATAATTTAATATTGGGACAACACTCACAAAAATTCCACATACACAAATTTTAAAAAAAGTTTTTTGGTTGCCAAGACTTTTTATTTTATGTCATATTTTTTTTTCTTAATTTCTTTTTTCTTTTTTTTTAATTAATCTTAAAAATATGGATAATTTATTATTTTTTTTTATAGAAGACATCGATTTTATGTCTGATATCGATTCTGAGGAAGATTTTGAAGATGAATTGATGTTGAATGAACATGTTAGAAATGATAATTTCTAACCATCTAGCAAACTACTAGTGGTACTGTGGTACAATCCGACAAGCGAGAGCTGGCGGGTGACCTTAATCGCAGATGACACAAATGCGTGGTTGCCGTATCAAAAATTTAGTTGGGATCTGAAAATTACGTTAGAAGATATTATTCACTACGATGTGAACTCCTAGCCGACAGCAATAGAAATGAGCAATCCCTTCCACTTTTCAATTTGCTCTACGCGCAACCCGCCAGCACTCACTTCTCGGATAGTACTCGTACTGAAAATGGCTCAGGCGCAACTCGAACTTGAAATGGTACACAAATACGATCCAAGAGGGTTACGTACCGGTAATCGGTTCGGGATCGAAATAAAACCGTTTAAGGGCGAATCTGCGCATTAAAACAGTCCAATCGATTTCGTGACGGTTCAAGGGATCGTACAAATGTGTCGTCTTGGAACGAACCTATAATATACCTATTTGAGAACTAAACATATTACCATTGTGCAAATGCTGTTAGTTTTCAAGTGTTCTCTTTGGAACGTTTTGAAACATTCTTTTATGATAATACTGGTGTTATCAAATTACGGGCTCACAAAACCTTTTCTCTTTACAAGCTTTTCCGAATATACCCGTATTCAACTTTCACGAAAAACAATTCTCCTCGGTTCTGTATTACATTATATTTCCAGTAAGGCACTTGACCTACATGCCGGCGGAGGGAGAAGTCCACCCCTATCCGAAGTGGCCGAACAAAAGTTTGCGCTCATGATGTTTGCAGGGTAGTTTTACGATTTGATATTCGGAAACTTAGGAAATAAGTGGTTGTTATACTGAGAGAATTCCATAATCCATTATTGTAACTGACAAAATTGTTCCAAAGTTATTTCAACTTCGCCAAAAACTAATTTAAAGACGATAGAAGGGCGAGTTTGTGTTTATTATCAAAATGATGTATTTTGGTTTGTAATTTTTCTGGTGCGTTATAAACTTTTGACATGAATAATGGAATAGTCGGCACGTTGCAAGCGTTTTGAGAGTTGTTATAAAGTTGTCACTTTACGAAAAACAAATTGTACTAACATTTTATAACCATTTCTTTCATAAAGTATTTGTCTTACTAATAGTAAATTTTGCCTTTAGATAAGTTATTTGTTGAATACTGAAAATGCTGCATTAGACCAAATTGTGTTCAATTGGATTTGCGGGTTCTAGAAACATTCCCGTTTCTGTAAACTTATGCAAGAAATGACATTAGAAGTTGCAGGAGAACATACTATTAACATGAAGCCTTCTAGTTGATGGCTGGAGAAATTATATGCTACAATACTCTCTTCAAATCTAAAAATGGCGAGGCATCTGCTGTAGATTTATTAAATGCAAAAATTGTTTTTCATTTAAATTTTTTAAATTTTTTTGATAATTTGTTTAAATGATGAGAGAATAAAATAGCTCATTAGATTATTTGATTTTGTAAGAAAAAATAAATAGAAGATTCTATTTAATATTTAAAAAAAATCATCCAAAGGAGTAGGTAATAAAAGTTTATTAAAAATCACTTGAATCTTCAACTAAATACTTTTAGTTGGAGACTACCTTTTAGTACG
Organism: Diabrotica virgifera virgifera; assembly: GCF_917563875.1. NCBI lineage: Eukaryota > Metazoa > Arthropoda > Insecta > Coleoptera > Chrysomelidae > Diabrotica > Diabrotica virgifera. The sequence continues at coordinate 221,958,166 of NC_065446.1, forward strand.
TTCTTTAAGGTAAAATATTGCAAAACCTCTAAATTTTAAAGAACCGCTTGGATTGACGTAAAATTTGGCATACACATAGCTAAGTCAAAGAAAAAAACTGATATTGTGCCGAGGTGTGCTTTTGCCCTAGGGTTCAGTTTCACCCCGTTTTGGGGGTGAAAAATATATGTTCGAAATAAGTCCGGAAATGGATAAAATGACTAATTCTAAGCAACTTTTGTTCTATAAAGTTTTTTCACCAAGTTAATACTTTTCGAGTAATTTGCGAGTGAATATGTTAATTTTTCTACAAAATAATCACGTTTTCAGACGGTTTTTCGCAAATAACTCAAAAAGTAAGTAATTGGTAAAAAAAATTGTAATCAAAAATACAGCACGTAAAAATGTGAAAAACATTATGTATATTAGGTGATTATACCTAGTAGAAGCAGACTTATAGCTAATGAAAAATATGTTCATATTCGTAAAATTCAAAATCGAATGTTATAACGTGCAATACCCAAAAAACCAAACACTTTTTTGGGGAAAACTCATTTTACCTTTTTTAAAGTGTTTAAAAATGCTTATTTTTGTTTAAAAAAAATGTTTAGCATCAAAAGTAAACAAGATACGCTCATAATAAAGTTGGTCTTTTTTTTTAAAAAGAAATCTGGAAAGTCACCCCCTAATTAGCATTTCAAATGAACTTAATTGTTATCACTTCACAAGTTTTTTACTCGCGTATGTATTGATCATATGAGGTGCACTCTAATGGTATATAAAACAACATAATGTTAGTCTACATCCCACCAGACTGAAAACAATGGGAACCTTCTCTGGTTACACCTCCGAAGCTTCTACAATTTGTAAGCCATACGGATGCTGAGACTAAGAAAGATGAGGGAATTTTACAATTTATAATTCACGTCCTATCTCCTCAGCGCGGTAAAGTTCCAACGAGAATGGTTCCCTTCGTACTCCAATCAGAGTAAACTTGTAAATCAATAATGAATAACCATTTTCAATTTCGTTGGACTAGGACTCTCTGATTGGACTAGAATATGGTGCGGCTGTATTTTCATTTTGCAACTTATTTTGTTGTAGATCGACAGAGTGAATTGTCTTCCCAATAGCCAATATATTTTTTTATACTCCATGTTAAGCTGTTCTCGTTTCTTTTTAACACGGGCCATCCTGCATAGCCTAGCGTCTAATGTTATACCCAAATATTTTGCGGTATCGGCATATGGTATCTGAGTATTATTTACGTTAACATGAACGTATTGTTTTTTCTTGTTTTTAAAATTCATATGCACTGACTTCATTTCATTAATTTAATTCCCCAGCAGGTACACCTGCATTGATTTATTTTAGTTCCGAGTAGGCTTCTTCTTGCTTAACCCTAAGAGCTCTCTTTGATATACAGTGAGCACGTAAAGGTTGGAATAAATTCATTTTCTCGAGAATGGATAATTTTGGAAAAAAATCCCGAAACAGGTCAATTTGTATTTTTAAATTACGACTTTTTGGCATATATATCATACTAGTGACGTCACCCATCTGGGCGTGATGACGTCATCAATGATTTTCTTAAATGAGAATAGGGGTCGCGTGATAGCTCATTTGAGAGGTAATTCAATTCTCTATTCAGTAATATAAACATTAACATAATTATTTATACAGTGTGTCAAAAAAAAACATTTTTGGATTAAATTTATTGACATAAAAAGAAGAATGTATGTAATTTATTTAGTTCAAAATACATTTTACTGCTCTCAGAAAACTGAAAAAAATGTTTATTTGAAAAATAATCATTGCCTTTCGCTTAAATTAAAGGTTCAAACTGTCATGAGGCTGGTGGGTGGCGGCTTTAATATTGAATTTAAGCAAAAAACAATATTTATTCGCCAAATAAACATTTTTTCCTGTTTACTGCTGATAGCAGTAAAATGTATTTTAAATTAAATAAATTACACACATTCTTTTTTTTTGTCAATAAATTTAATTCAAAATATTTTTTTTGTACACCCTGTATAAATAATTATGTTAATGTTTATATTACTGAATAGATAATTGAATTACCTTTCAAATGAGCTATCACACGACCCCTATTCTTATTTAAAAAAATCACCGATGACGTCATCACGCCCAGATGGGTGACGTCACTAGTATGATATATATGGCAATAAGTCGTAATTTTAAAATAAAAATTGACCTGTTTTGGGATTTTTTTCCAAAATCGTCCATTCTCGAGAAAATGAATTTATTCCAACCTTTACGTGCTCACTGTATAAGATTCCAATAATTCTGTGTATTGTCTTGGAAAAATCCTGCTTAATTTAAATGATAAAAGGGTTGCCAATGCGAGTCCATTATACTACTGGGTATAGGAAATGAGTCAATACTCGCAATCTTAGAATTTGTATGTTTTTAATAGTTGTTATACAATCATGGGCCCCAAAAACTTACAAACTCTAAAATTGCGAGTATTAACTTATTTCCTATATCCTGCTTAATTTGTTTTTAAGTCCTTCGTGCCATACCTTATCAAAAGTTTGCTAAGACAGCGGAGCAAACTTTCTTTCATTCTAGCGACCTCTCTATTATATCCGTTATTCTATGGACTTAGTCGATAGTTGAATGACTTTCTCGAAACCCAAAGAGGTGTGATGGAATTAAAGCCTTAGCGGTCTGTACGATGATACTGTATTTGGTTGTTTTCAAGGTTTAAGGATCATTATGACCTCAGCCACTTACCATATCTTGGGAATATATCTTAATCTGAACGAGGCGTTTATAAGATATGTCAGTTTTACTATGGCTTTTCTATGAAGTTGTTTTAAGATTTCCTCAGTAATTAAGTCAAACCCAGGTGCTTTCCTGGGATTGATGTTTGACTTAATTTCGTCGGCATCTTTTTCTCAAGTGACTAGTCTAATTTCACATCCTTCCTGTGTGATATTTCCCATTGTAGTGTGTTTTTTATATTAGTTTTTATATCAGTGAAACTCTAAGATTGATTGTTTCTTCTTAGTGAAGCTGAAAACTCTGCCAATCACTCACTGTGAGAAGGATGGATGAATGATCAGAGTTCGTGTCCCATGCTTTTTCAATATGTATATAATTAACAGAAATATTTTTAGTTATAAAAAAACCAATCAGGTCTGGAATTTTGTTGAAATCAGTAGGCCATTACGTCGGTTTACCTGTTAAAAGTGTTTCGCATTTTAATTGCTTAACTGCCTGCAAGAGTTCCTTCCCCTTGGTTGTGATTAACCTAGAACCCCCAATGGGTGTGCTTGGCACTAAAATCACCACCAGTTATAAATGTTTTGCCATGTCTATTAAAAAAATCAAGATACTGATCTTTTTTGAGATTATGTTGTGGTGGAGAGTAGACAGCGGTAACGATAAGCTCAAAAGATTTTGTTTTAACACTTACTGAAGTAGCTTGGAACATTTATGTTTTGTAGCATATTCCTTGATGATGTCTAATAGTTTAGTTTATTATGATAGCACTACCAACTCTGGCTGTATTATCCGGATGTAAGGTATGGTATACTTTAAATCCTTTATAATGAATGTAGGTCTCATTTGTACAGTGTGTTTCAGAAATGAGACAAATATTTTGTTCAATGTCTAAGACACTCTGCAATTCTTGTTGATGCTGCAGCAGTCCATTTACATTCCATTCCATTATCCTCAGACTATCTGGCATTAAAGTTATTAGGAATAGCTCATTTGGTGCTATATTCTAATCCAGTAATGCGCTCATCCATTTTGATCAATGTTTTCAGTATTTGTTGGAGAGTGCTCTCAATGTTAGAGCTGTGTTTTGGGTTAGTACTTTCAATTTCTAGATTACCTCTAGCGGCTTGGCTGTAGGTTTTTTTGTTTTCGTTGGATTTGTATATCGGATTTTACTGTAGCACCCGTTCCAGCTGTTTAGGTATTGTAGTTCTCTTATTTCGATTGTCTTTTAACTTCTGCATTTCTTTTGCTACCATGCATCCTCTATAGTTTGCAGGATGACCTTTTCCACAGTGGACACATTTTGGTTGGGCATTTTTTAGGTTTATCACAATCGATATTCAGGTGCTTTCCGGTACATCAAACACATCATGGTTGCTGTGCGCAATATTTTTGGGTATGGCCAAAAGCTTGGCATTTTTTGCATTGAGGCACGAGTCTGGATTTTCCTAACGGCAAAATCTGAACTCTTACTCGTAATAAATTAGAAATTCCGAATGATATAATGGAACATCTTATATAGTGTTATCCAAGTAGTCACTTGTTTGTTTATATTTATGCAATATCTACAATACAATACATTTGTTAAATCATAATTTTTTGTTCACGGTAACTACTAATTTATTCTACACCTGTATCATATGCAAGCAAGCAACTTACGCAGGAATTTCCTTTGTTGATGGATTTACATTTACCTAATTCTCTGTAGATATCAAAACGACAATGACGTAGCATATAATAGTTCGCCGGAAATTACCCTCGGTGGTTCAATCCAATGAATTCCAATCTCTTGTTATACCATACGTTGACAAGTTTCAAATTATTTATTAATAGCTCCCAACTGCGAACTGCGTTCCCGAAGGCTTTAATGATTGTTAAATGTCTGTAGTCGTTAGATGGCAAAATTATTGCCACAGGAATTATAACGAGCTTCACGAATTACGTTTATATAAAAGCGCCCCGTGTTGAAAAAATCCTGCATACATAATGATATGGTTCTTTTCATGAGGATTTTTCAGTGCGTCACAAATGATAGAAAAAAGGTAATTCCGTGATAATATACATTTATAACATTTATTCCAACGTGACATTTTAGTTAAATCTGACAGTTGTCAAATTTTATTTGCAATTGGGCATAAAAACAAATCAATTGTCTTTATTGCATTTATAAAATTGTATTTTCTTTGATTTGTATAGTCTTATAAATTGTACAGATGATATTCATAGATATATTATATAATTAGTAATTAAATTTTTTTCTATTATAGCGCCATCTATCGACAACTAGAAAGTAATAACCAAAGTAATAACCGACGTGCCTTTTTTTTCTGTCATATACAATTTAATGCGTTAGAAAGAAATCGAAAAACTGTGACGCACTGAAAAATGATCATGAGAAAAAGATTATATTAGCGGTGTGTATATTTTTACAAATACTGAAATGTCAGTAATATGCAATAGGGATAATACACACACTAAAAACTTTAAAAATTAAGGAAAATAAAATTACAATTATTATTTATCGAGTTGATGTTATATACAGAGAGGGGCTAAATTATGGAATAAATTAATTTTATCTAAAATGGAAGACTTTGGAGGAAAATCCCGAAACAGGTCGATTTTGATTTTTAAATTACAATTTTTTGGCATATATTTCATACTAGTGACGTCATCCATCTGAGCGTGATGACGTTGGGGAAATGGGAATAGTTGTCGTGTGGCACCACATTTGAAACGGTGTTCAATTCTCTATTCAGTAATATAAATAATAATATTATTATTTTACAGGGTGACCAAAAAAATAATTTTTTAATTAAATTAATTGACTAAAAAAGAATAATGTATGTAATTTATTTAACTAAAAATACATTGTATTGCTGTCAGTAAATACAAAAAAATATTTATTTCACAAATAAACATTCCTTTTCGCTTAAATTAAATCACAAACAGCCTCCCGCCTACCTCTTGGCAGTTTGAACATTTAATTTAAGCAAAAAGCAATGTTTATTTCCCAAATAAACATTTTTTCCTATTATCTGACAGCGATATAATGGATTTTGAGTTAAAGAAGTCGCATACATGCTTCTTTTTTCGTAAATTAATTTAATTGAAAAATTATTTTTTGGCCACCCTGTATAATTAATGATATTAACACATTCACGGTCCCGACTGCATATGAAGTCTGCATATATTCTTCTTTTTTCGTTAATTAATTTAATTAAAAATATTGTTTTTTGGCTACCCTGTATCTTCTTGTTTAAATACTATGCCCAAATTTTTAGGCGTGAGTAGCTTCCATAACAATTTGCCGATATCGTTCTTGATCTTGTGCGGCATGTAACAATTGATCTGCTGATAAGCCAGTACATTGACAAGGGTTTCGGACCCATAAATAATTCTTCCGACCAATTCCTATTTTTCCGTCGATCTTTCCATTGAGTATTAATTGCAGCATCCTGTATCTGCTACTTCTCATTATAATATGCCTCAGATATTCAAGTTTTCTCTTTTTATCATCTTGGTTAAATCACCTTCGCCTTGACCTACTCTGTTTAAGACTTCTCTGTTTGAAATGCGTTGAACCCAAGATATTCTGAGCATTCTACGATACGACCACATCTCAAAGGCTTCTAATTTGTTTATCATGTTAACCTTCATGATCCAGGTTTCACATCCATATAGTAATACAGGATACACATAATATTTTAGGAACTTGATTCCTAGTTGCAAGTTCAGCTGAGAGTTCCTCAGAATATATCTAAGTTCCATAAATGCTCCTCTTGGAATTTCTATACGAGTTTTAATTTCTTCATCCCGATTTAGTGTCTCGTTTATCCAACATCCTAGATATTTAAAATGGTTAACTTTTGTTATTGGTTCATCACTGACAATTAGTTGCATAGGGCCGACGTCTTGTTTACTAACCACAAGTAACTTTGTCTTTGATGCATTTATGTTAAGTCCGTTATTGGAGCATTCTCTAGTGACTCGATCTATAAGGAATTGAAGATCTTCGATATTTTCAGCCATGATCGCGGTGTCGTCTGCATATCTGATGTTGTTAATAGTTTCTCACCAGATTCGAACTCCCCATTGTCCTTCCAAGGCTTCATTAAAAATTATTTCTGAGTATACGGTAAACATAGGTGGGGATAACACACAACTCTGTCTGACACCTCTTTGAATGCAAATCTCGTCTGTATCTTTACGGCCTACCGGAAATAATGTATCCTGTATAAATAATGATATTAGTGTTTATATTATTGAATAGAGAATTGAACACCCTTTTAAATGAGGTACCACACGACCCCTATTCCCATTTAAAAAAACATCGATAACGTCATCACGCTCAGATGCATGACGTCACTAGTATGATATATATGCCAAAAAAAAATAAAAATCGACCTGTTTCGGGAATTTGCTCCAAAGTCGTCTATTTTAGTGAAAATGAATTTATTGCATAATTTAGCCCTTCTCTGTATAGAGTAATATACAATATCCACCAAAATAAACACTACCCAATATAAAAATAGTTATTTATGTACCAAGTCAGTAAAGTGACTCTTTATCAAACGAGTCTGATATTACGAGCAGAGGGAGCGAAGCGAGCGGGGCGAACGAGTTCGATAAAGAGTTTTTACTGACGTGGTGCATAAAAAATTTTATCGCCAATCATAAAAAACATTCTTTTAATGAAAAGAGAGTGTGTGTACTTTGTACTCACGTAAGAAGGTATACTTCTATTATTATGATTTCGACGAAATAAATATATTTTAAACAGTTTACTTAATTTTATTTTTGTTTAAACATTAAATTAATTTAATTACGTAAAATAATTCCCAAAATTTAAAATAACAAATAGTTATGTCAGTGTTTATGAACTCCCCGCAGTTGCTAGCCTCCGGCAATGGCTTTTCCCTTGATGAATCGTAGAAAATCTAAATAAATATAATATACCTATATTTTTATAAAATTTTATTTACTAACAAGATCTATCACCGTCCTAGTATGAAACAACATTAACAAAAACACTTTTACACTTTATCTGAATTAATACCTAACCTAAGATTTAAGAATTTTTTAAATTTTAGACGAAATAAACATTTCGTATGACAGTAATGACAGAATGCGTTTGCATGACGGCCAGTTTTGATGTTCGTTCTCGATAGTTGTTTATCAATATTGAATACCTAATTACTAAAAATGTGTAAAGTTTTGTTTTATTTTGTATGAATATAATCGTAAGTAATTGCAAAATAGTACAGAATTTCACTTTTTGACCTAAATTTAATTAAGAAAAACGTAAATTTTGTACAATATTTTTAATAATTACAGTAAATAAATTTTAAGTTCACTCAAATAATAATCGATTACTGCCATCGGCCACTTACATTCAATCTAGGTTAATTTGATTAATCGCGGCAGGTAAAGTAAAATTCTTCTTCCAGTACAATAAAGTGTTACTTTACTGCCGCAAATGAGGACAAATGAGTACAATAATGAATGACTTTAGTGACGGTTGGCGATAAAATATATTTTTCTACAACCGTGTTAAAATTGCAATTTTTAGCTATCCATAAAGGAGCGTTAAAACTGCTACTTTAAGGTGATACAGTAGCGATCAACAGGTAGCAAAAACCCGTTCCAAGATTACGGCTGTAATTTTGAATATTTTTTCGAGATATTTGGCACACGTATTCGTAATATAATAAAGAATGGCGGTACAGAGCCCAATTTGAAAAATATATTAATATGTGGAAATTACTCTGTAATTAAATACAATATTAAAAAACGAGCCTGTACCGCCATTAAGAAGAACAAAAAAATACCTTTTCTTCAAATAAACTTTTTTATCCGATGCTTAGATTTTGTGTCATTTTGGAACTACTAAAATTTTTTATTTCATTAGTAGTTCCAAAATGACACAAAATCTAGGCATCGGATAAAAAAGTTTATTTGAAGAAAGTGTATTTTTTTGTTCTTCTTAATGGCGGTACAGGCTCGTTTTTTAATATTGTATTTAATTACACAGTAATTTCCACATATTACTATATTTTTCAAATTGGGCTCTGTACCGCCATTCTTTATTATATTACGAATATGTGTGCCAAATATCTCGAAAAATATTCAAAATTACAGCCGCAATCTTGGAACGCGTTTTTGCTACTTGTTGATCGCTACTGTTTCCTCTTAAGGCACTAGTGCTTTAAAAAATTTAAGGTACTGAAGTTAAAAGTGAATTGTCAAATTGTGAAACGACAAAATATTTATATTTCATTTATTAACATTAATACTATTAGTACAACTTGCGCAATTTGAAAAAAGTGGTTTAAAAGGTTTTTTAAAATTTAATTTAAACTGTATTATTGCATTTTTAACACGTTTGTAGAAAAAAACAAGTTTATGTAACGGTATAATATTTTCGCTAAGAATTTTTAGACATTACCCTCGAGTGTAGACAACCAGTTCTACCTTTTACGGGTCATACGTTTCATGGTTTCAGCAATCAAGAAAAATATTATGTTTTATAAATTTATAACGTTTGTAGAAAAAATATGATATACGTGTATGATACGTGTATGATAAACGTGTTAAAAAGTATATTTTTAAGGCACTCGTGTGAATTGCAGAATTCGTTTCGCTCATTCTGCAAACTTTCACTTGGACGCCTTAAATATATTACAACAATATAAAAAGATGGAATGCAACTGCAGACACGTGTTTCTGACTCATTAGTCGTCATCAGTACAGTATAGCCAAGTTAGAAGAATAATAGTTTAACTTGGAAAAAGATCACTACAGGAGCAATATTACCATTTGTGACAACAATGTCAGAAGACCCTGCCTTTCAGGGCGACGACCAACACAGTCACGGAGGTAAAGCTACCTGAGGAAAGAAAAGCCAAAACCTTATACAAGAAAGGATGTTAAGTAAGCGAGTTAAACTATAAACATAGAAAAGAAAAATCATTGGCAAATAACTCGCAATGTGAATGTGAATACAAAATTAACAATATAAAAAGATTCTATGTTTATAGTTGTACTCGCTTACTTAACGTCCTTTCTTGTATAAGGTTTTGGCTTTTCTTTCCTCAGGTAGCTTTACCTCCGTGACTGTGTTGGTCGTCGCCCTGAAAGGCAGGGTCTTCTGACATTGTTGTCACAAATGGTAATATTGCTTCTGTAGTGATCTTTTTCCAAGTTAAACTATTATTCTTCTAACTTGGCTATACTGTACTGATGACGACTAATGAGTCAGAAACACGTGTCTGCAGTTGCATTCCATCTTTTTATATTGTTAATTTTGTATTCACATTCACATTGCGAGTTATTTGCCAATGATTTTTCTTTTCTATATTTATAGTTGTACTCGCTTACTTAACATCCTTTCTTGTATAAGGTTTTGGCTTTTCTTTCCTCAGGTAGCTTTACCTCCGTGACTGTGTTGGTCGTCGCCCTGAAAGGCAGGGTCTTCTGACATTGTTGTCACAAATGGTAATATTGCTCCTTAGTAATAAAAGTATATATATAAAAGTCCAAAAAAAGTATATATATTGCGTGCCTTAAAATTGTACTTTTAACACTTATGTCATAAATAACTATTACGAATTAATTTTTATAACACATTGTTCAAAATGTGAACCATGGGGTTGCAAACAAGCTTCATTTCTGAAGATCATTTAACATATTTAAGAAAAGTGGTTGCTGCAAATGTTTAAAATAAGTAATTATTCTTTGCCGTATTTCTCCAACAGTTTTTGGATATGGAATTCGTGATCATACCACAAATGTAGGCATCAGGTGGTATTAAATCCGGTGAATGAGGTGGATCATCGAAATCTGTGCGACGAGAAATTACTGTTAACGACTGTTAGTTACCAAAATGTTCACGGAGCAAATTTATGGATCGTTCGGCTGTAGGGCTTGTTGCGCCATCCTGTTATAACCATTCCTAATGGATTCTTAAATTACGCACACGAGAAAAGATCTTTAAATATCTGACAAAGTTGTCAAAATATTATGTCTCTACCGCTCTTGATTAACAGTAACTGGCTGCTCATTCTTGTTTTCATCAGAATAAGGACCAATTATCCCATTACCAGATACAGGAACCCAAATGGTTACTCGACCACTGTGGAGAGGATTTTCTGCAATGGCATCAGAACGTTCAAACCCAAGGAATCGATTTGTTTGTCGGTTGATGTAACCGTTGAGGTGAATGTGATTTCCATCTGAAAATCATACGTTTCTTAAAAAATCAAGATCTTCATACACTAAGCTCAGCACGCATCCACAGTAGTAGGTAAAGTAGGAAAATGTCGCTTTCATGTTTATCCTAAAATTTAGTAGTTGTCCCATTTGAATTCGGTATGGAAAGCCGCCCATATATTTGAACATTCGACGTGTAAATGTTTCACTGATATTCAGTTAACGTGCTGTTCGTAGAGACTTCTTTATGGAGAGTGGATGATTTGGTTAAACACGCTCCCTTCATTAGCATTGATACCAACGATTCTTCGACGACCTGAAGATCTTTTATGTTGACCTAATACACTACAAGTGCGACGAAATTTCTTAAGAGGCTACAGTAGCGATCAACAGCAATTTTTTGCGATTATTTCATGAATAAAACTGTTCAAAATCAAAATTTTATTCTAATTTATTTATGTAAGTACAAATTAGTACAATTAAACACAAAGTTTTAATATATATTTGACGATTGAAAGTCATCACTTTTATAATTTTTAAAACAATAATTGTCATTAATGTCACTGAATGTATTTTTTCGTAGCAACGAAGGGCATCTGACGTAATATACTTAACGACGGGCAATTATCGATTTAATTCAGATTTCTGTAGCTTTCTATTGGTCAGAATCTCCTATGAATGAAATAATCACTGTCATTTTGACAAACCTTCGTCAGATTTTCTCTAATCTGTTCTGTCATCTTTATCGATATCTGTTCAGTGCAGTAGTGTGTTAATTTAAGAATCTGTTTTTGTTGTTTTATAGGAAAGTACTGTTTATTGATAGTTAATTTATTATATATTTGTTTTTGTTGTATTATTATATACATTATACAAGTTGTTGGCCTCTTTGAAAGAATATATTGTTGTTAATTGTGAGTTTTAGTTATATGTAGGTATGTAAGTATATTTTACGTAAAAATATTTCGAATTCTAATGCGAATATATAAAGTTTTAGGAGGAATTTTATTCTAAAAATATTATCAATAGTTTAACAAAATGGAAAAAGTAAATCAAACGAAAAATTTAAGTGAAACCTTCCAAGAAAATATCCATTAAAACCGTGCCAAAATTATGCGAAAATCGAAATTTGTTTCGCTTCACAACAAAAAATGATTATTTATTATTGTTTTATTATTAGATATTTCATGCACATACCTTTCTAAATACCATCTTAACATAAAATTTTCACCCAATTTGGTTTATTTTTATAAATATCTATTTATTAATAATAAAATCGTTTTCTATCACTTCCATTTAGCTCGACTATGATATTGTCAAAATATTAATCTTAGATCAAGTATATTCAAATGGGAAATAAGCCACAATTTTACCTAAAAATGATTTTATTAAAGTTTCGACACTTAAGTCGGGTGTCGTTGTCAAAATACAAAATAATACTAAATAAACAAAAACTTACTTAGTTACTTAGTAAAAAATTCTTCTAATAAGTTATTTAATCTGACTCATTTATATCGGCAATTCAGACATGTATTATACATTTTAAAGTAGACGACTTTAAAATGATATTGCCAATATTGATGAGTGGCGTTCCTGGGACGACTTTACTAAAAGATAGTTCATTCGATTACATGAAATCAATCCCAACTCAAGAATATCCGCCACAAAAAATCATAGCATGTGATCTGTCTTTAAAAAGACAACCAAATGCAACGGTGGCAATGAAATTCTTGCGTTAGAGATTCCATAGTAAATCACGAGGGAAAACCAGGAAAAACCTCGTGATACTATCCCGACATCGTAATTATTTGGGTTTACATTTAGTTTACTCTCAAAACTAATACCAAATTCTGACTTGATATTTTAAATTTTAAATAATACTAAAATACTAAATATGTACTAACTCGATATGTTACTGATTTACTAATTGTGGTATTTTCTTTCTATTGACTTCCTCCTTTAATATGGGTAACCACATCCTACTGCATTCTACCGAGGAATTTGCGACACAATTGGTTTCATTTAGCATAATTAGAGCCGCTTCTTTGATTTTTCTCTTTTTACTATCTGCTTCTTTTAGGACTATACTTGAATCTCTCCACTGAACTCTATGTTCATTATCCCATGCGTGTTGACATATTTGAGATCTATCAAATTCTCTATTTTTTATATAAGACTGATGTTCATTTACTCTAACGTCTAATGGTCTTGACGTTTCACCTATATAAAACTGTTCGCATTCACAAGGTATTTTATAAATACAATTCTTTGTTCTTTCTTGTTCACTGTTAGGTTTAGTTTTAGATAGAATAAATCTCAAGTGTTTGTTGTTTTGAATATTGTTGATATGTTGAATTTATTTCCTATTGTTTTAAGTTTCTCGGATAGTCCTTTTACATATGGTATTGATATTTTCCTCGTATTATTTCTTGTGAATGTTGTAGGATCCCGTTCTAAGTTGTTCTGTTCCATTCGATCCAATCTTGACAATTCCTTATTTATAAACGATATGGGATAATCATTTTTTAATAAAAGATCTCAAATATGTCAACACGCATGGGATAATGAACATAGAGTTCAGTAGAGAGATTCAAGTATAGTCCTAAAAGAAGCAGATAGTAAAAAGAGAAAAATCAAAGAAGCGGCTCTAATTATGCTAAATGAAACCAATTGTGTCGCAAATTCCTCGGTAGAATGCAGTAGGATGTGGTTACCCATATTAACCCGGCATTGGTCGCTAGGTAAATTGTTACGCGAGTGGTCGCGCGTGAGATTTTCTCTCACATATCCAACTTTTGCCTTTCTTTAGAAAATTTTGTAAGAAGATGAGGTTTTATCAACGATAAAGCCATTTGCTTTAAAAAGACACGACGTTTTTCTGTCTTATTATTATTATCATTATATAAAATGTGACTATTGATGTCGCCAATATTTAACATTGAAAAATATATGGCAAGTGAAAATCTACAACTAACCCGTGAAACAGCATATAGGATTTTCATATCATCGACCACATCCACGGCGCCTTTTATTACATCACAAAAGGATATTATTTCAGGTTTTAAGGGGAAAAATAAAATTAATTTTTATACTCAGTTGGTGACGCCGGTGGTCGCTTGATGAGAGAATCTCTCACATGAAACGCACTGACTCAACAATATGGTGATACTAAGTAAACTGAGTCACTATCTGAGCGGACGAGTCTATTAGATTGTCGAGGGAGGATAGTTAGGAGACTAGAAAGAACTACAGCGCGTATATTTTCTCAGAAAAAAATTTGTGCGCAATTTTCTGAAACCGTGAGAGAAAATCTCATATAGCGACCACTGGCGGGTTAAAGGAGGAAATCAATAGAAAGAAAATACCACAATTAGTAAATCAGTAACATATCGAGTTAGTACATATTTAGTATTTTAGTATTATTTAAAATTTAAAATATCAAGTCAGAATTTGGTATTAGTTTTGAGAGTAAACTAAATGTAAACCCAAATACTTACGATGTCGGGATAGTATCACGAGGTTTTTCCTGGTTTTCCCTCGTGATTTACTATGGAATCTCTAACGCAAGAATTTCATTGCCACCGTTGCATTTGGTTGTCTTTTTAAAGACAGATCACATGCTATGATTTTTTGTGGCGGATATTCTTGAGTTGGGATTGATTTCATGTAATCGAATGAACTATCTTTTAGTAAAGTCGTCCCAGGAACGCAACTCATCAATATTGGCAATATCATTTTAAAGTCGTCTACTTTAAAATGTATAATACGTGTCTGAATTGCCGATATAAATGAGTCAGATTAAATAACTTATTAGAAGAATTTTTTACTAAGTAACAACATTTTTGTTTATTTAGTATTATTTTGTATTTTGACAACGACACCCGACTTGGGCGTCGAAACGTTAATAAAATCATTTTTAGGTAAAATTGTGGCTTATTTCCCATTTGAATATACTTGATTATAAAAATGCCACAAGAAAATAGCTTCAGAACAACATTAATCTTAGATAATGTCAAAGATTACCACTGTTGCCAAAGTTTATGATACTATCTCCCGAAGTTATATTTTGTTGCTACCTGTTGATCGCTACTGTTTACTCTTAACAACCGCTAGCATTACAGCGTTACTAGGGGACGCCTGTTTAAAATGTTGTTGATAGCTTTCCTGTTTTTGGGCATTATTCCGTCCAACTCCGTATGAGCGCCAATAATGTTCTACTAAAAAAACTTTTTCTTCGGTAGAAAGAATAATAATGACAAACATTTTATCCGTAACGTAATGTCAAGTTGACGACTAATGACAAGTATAGCAAATTACTCTGGGCTAATTAGCAAAATACAAGGAAAAGTTATTTACCAGCAATTTAATGGCTCGAATCGAATCTTATGATTGTATATATTAATAATATAGGTATGCAAAGTCCGCACATAGTGTGCTGCTTTTTTTATAAACAAAATGGTGCCTGAAAATCGTGTTTTTTTTTTCAATTTTTGCTCCATAACTCCAAAGATTTTAACTTTACACCAAAAACACCCACATAAAAATTCACCGCTACTAAATTCTGCATAGAGACGTGTTTTTATTGATTTACTTCGATGAAAATTTTCCCCGGAAAGTGCGGGTTTTTCCAACAAAATCTTTAATTTTCAATTAAAATTTTAGACAGGTAATTGTTAATCAATAATTTAATAGCTTGGTAATATAAAAGCTCTTTTCGTATAGATTATAATTCCAGAAGCCGGTGGAAACTGAATGAACAGTTTAGCAACCATTAAACTGTTAATTAAAAATTTACGGTCGCTATAATAACCACAATAATTATGATACATAAAAATAAATATAATTTTTGTATAAAAAGAAACTGTACCTATCTAATGTACCTACTTTACAGAATTAAAATTGGACTAATTACGCGGCCTCAGGAATAGTTTAAAATTATAAACAATTTTTGGGTTAAAAACAAATAGAATATCTCAGGAAATATTAAACTAAATTAAAACGTAAAAACGGTATTGGAAAAAAATCGGCAGGGCGCTTCTTTTTAAAGAAAAAACATTTAATTGTGATGAGTGGTTCCTGAGATACAACCGGTCAAAGTTGACCGGCATTTACGGCAAAGATATAAACCATAGGATTATAATAATTTTTAAACAGTCACCTTTTTATTTTTGTTCCGTTCTCCACACCAATTGTTATATCTTTAGAATACTCATAATATATATTATTGTAATAAAAACTATTGATATTACGAGTGAAAATTGCCAAAAGTAGCAAAATTCCATTCAAAAATTAGGTTGGAGAAAATGTAATCTCAAAGTTTAAAATCATTATACGTTAAAAAAATGCATTTCCTCGGCTTCCCAGGAGCAATTTTCTTCATTATTTTTTTGTTCCGAAGTAACTCGAGTAGAGCCATATAACTAACGCATTTTTAAATGTAAAACTTGCTTTTCTTTTGTTATAATAGATTAATTTATTTATAAGAAAAGAAAACTACATATTTTTTCCAGTTATAGACTTTTTTAGATAAAATCACTACAAGTGTACCTTTTAACGTTAAAAATACAAATATTCTCGTTTAAAAGCCTAATAATTATTTAAACAATCTTTATTAGAACAAATTAAAAAATTTTTATATAATAAATAAATAAATTTCATATAACAAAACAAAAGCAATTTTGACATTTAACAATGCGTTAGTTAGATGGCTCTACTCGAGTTACTTGGGAACAAAAAAAGGATGAAGAAAATTGCTCCATGGGAAGCCGAGAAAATGCATTTTTTAACGTATACCGATTTTGAACTATGAGATTACATTTTCTCCAACCTAATTTTTGATTGTAATTTTGTTATTTTTGGCAATTTTCCCTCGTAATATCGATAGTTTTTATTTTAATAATATATGTTATGAGTATTCTAAAGATATGAAAATTGGTGTGGGGAAAGAGCATAAAAATAAAAAGGTGATGGTTTAAAAATTATGATCCTGTTGTTTATTTATTTGCCGTAAATTTTGGTCAAATTTGACAGGTTGTATCTCAGGAACCACTTATCACAATTAAACGTTTTTTCTTTAAAAGAAACTTCCTGCCAATTTTTTTCCAATACCGTTTTTATGTTTTACTTTAATTTAATATTTCCTGGAATATTCTATTTGTTTATAAGGCAAAAAATTGTTTATAATTTTAAAATATTCCTGAGGCCGCATAATTAGCCCAATGGCAATTCTGTAAAGTACATTAGATAGGTACAGTTATTTTTATATAAAACTTATAGCTATTCTTATGTATCACAATTATTGTGGTTATCATAGCGATCGTAAACTTTTAATTAAGAATTTAATTGTTGATAAACTGTTCGTGCAATTTCCACTGGCTTGTGGAATTATAATCTATGCAAAAAGAGCTTTCATATCACCAATTTATTAAATTATTGATAAACAATTGCTTATCTAAAATTTTAGTTGAAAATTAAAGATCTCGTTGGAAAAACCCGCATTTTCCGGGAAAAATTTTCGTCGAAGTAAATCGAAAAAAACACGTTTCTATGCAGAATTCAGTTACGGTGAATTTTTATTTGGGTGTTTTTGGTGTAAATTTAAAATCTTTGGAGTTATAGAGTAAAAATTGAAAAAAAACACGATTTTCGGGCGCCATTTTGTTTATTAAAAAAGTAGCACACTATCTACGGACTTTGCATACCTATATTATTAATATATACAATCATAAGATTCGATTCCAGCAATTTTATTGCTGGAATCGAATTATAAGATCCTATATATTAATAATATAGGTATGCAAAGTCCTCAGATAGTGTGATACTTATCTTATAAACAAAATGGCGCCCGAAAATCGTGTTTTTTTCAATTATTGCTCCAGAACACCGATGATTTTAACTTTGCAACAAAAACACTCAAATAAAAATTCACCGTGATTAAATTCTCCATAGAGACGTGTTTTTCCCGATCTGCTCCGACGAAAATTTTCCTCCAAAAATGCGGGTTTTCCCAACAAAATCTTTAATTTTCAAATAAAGTTTTAGTTAAGTAATTATTTACCAATAATTAAATAATGTGGTGACTTAAAAGCCTTCTTGGTTTAGATTATAGTTTCAGAAGTTGGTGAAAATTAAACGAATATTTTAGCAACAATTCAATTGTTAATTAATAAATTACGGTCGCAATAATAACCAAAATAATTATGATACACTGATCAAACTTTAAAATCTTATAAAGATGAGATGCCTATTTAACATTTTGTCAACAAAATATAAATTTTTTATTTTTTTGCATAATCTTTAAATGTTTAAAAAAAATAGTTATAAACAAATTAACGTTTCTCAGAAAGTTTTTATTATATTATAATTTTAAAAAATAGCTAAAATGCGCATTTCAAATATCTTGAAAATGAATGCTTTAAAACTTTTTTGCAACGATTTGCAAAAAAGTTATGAAACAGCAAAGTAAACATACGATTACTACGGTGTTAATATATTTTTTTAATTCTTTCAAAGCGTAGAGGTGAGTTTAAAATATAAGCTAATTATTTATAAAACAATATCGATTATCAGCTTAATGGTTATATTTTAATTAAAGATTATAAATATATTTTTTTGTAATTTACACGCGCGAAAGTAGAATAATACAGTACCGTAGCTACCCGCCCACATACACCACTCGCGCGAGTTTAAGCGTGTCAGTCGCTTCGAGTGAACATTTTATCTCCGGCTCTGTATCAAGCCTACTTTCGCGCTAAAAATTCCAAAAAAAAGTATGTTTAATCTTTGATTAAAATATAACCATTGCACTAATTTTTGACATTCTTTGTGAGTAATTAGATTGTACCATGGACTCACTTTTAAGCTTTGAAACAATTAAAAAAATTATAAACAATGGAGCTATCGTATATTTATTTTGCTGCTTCCTAACTTTTTTGCAAATGGTTGGAAAAATTTTTTAAAACATTCATTTTCAAGACCTATGAAATACGCATTTTAAGTATTTTTTTAAAATAAGAATATAATAAACAATTTCTAAGAAATGTTAATTTGTTTATAACAATTTTTTTTAAACATTTAAAGATTATGGAAAAAAATGAAAAATTTATATTTTGTCGACAAAATATTAAATAGGCATCACACCTTTATAATCTTTTTAAGTTTGATCAATGTCTCATGATTATTTTGGTTGTTATTGCGACTGTAAATTGTTAATTAACAATTGAATTGTTGCTAAAATATTAATTTCATTTTAACCGGCTTCTGAATTTATGAACTATACCAAGAATGCTTTTATTTCACCAAGCTATGTAATTACTGATAAATAATTACTGGCCCAAAAAATTTATTTTAAAATTCGAGATTTTGTTGGGAAAACCCACATTTTCCGAGGAAAATTTTCGTCGGAGCAAATCGGGAAAAACATACCTCTATGTAAAATTAAATTGGGGTGAATTTATATTTGAGTATTTTTGGTGTAAAGTTAAAATCTTCGGAGTTGTAGAGCAATAATTGAAAAAAATACGATTTGTCGGCGCCATTTTGTTTATAAAAAAAGTAGCACACTATCTGTGGACTTTGCATACCTATATTAATAATATATAGGATCTTATAGTTCGATTAAAGCAATAAAATTACTGGTAAATAACCTTTCTTTGTACTTTACTAATTAGAATACGTATTATAACTATTTTTTTTCAAAATTTAAAGATTATGCCAAAAAAAGAAAAATTTATAATTTGTCGATAAAATATTAAACAAGCATCTCATCTTTATAATCTTTATAAGTTTGATCAATGTATCATGATTATTTTGGTTATTATTGCGATCGTAAATTGTTAATTAACAATTGAATTGTTGCTAAAATATTCGTTTAATTTTCACCGGCTTCTGGAATTACAATCTATACTAAGAAATCTTTAATGTCACTAAGTTATTTAATTATTGATTAATAATTACTTACCTAAAACTTTATTTGAACATTATAGTTTTTGTTAGGAAAACCCGCATTTTCCGAGGAAAATTTTCGTCGGAGCAAATCGCGAAAAACATATCTCTATGCAGAATTTAATTGCGGTGAATTTTTATTTGAGTGTTATTGTTGTAAAGTTAAAATCTTCGGAGTTATAGAGCAATAATTGAAAAAAATACGATTTGTCGGCGCCATTTTGTTTATAAAAAAAGTAACACACTATCTGCGGACTTTGCATACCTATATTATTAATATATAGGATCTTATAATTCGATTTCAACAATAAAATTGTTGGTAAATAACTTTTCCATGAATTTTGCTAATTAGCCCAGAGTATCATACTAAATAGAATAAACGCAACTTGCGTGCGCAATTTCACAGAACTCTTAATTTCGGTACTGTTTATTTTGGCGGAGACCGTAACATACCAAAATTATTACCACAAAAATTATAGCGAGCTTTCACGAATCCTGCATATAATATAATGGAATATTGTTGGTAATCTTATTCTCATGAGCATCTTTCAGAGCGTCACAGTTTTTCGATTTCTTTCTAACGCATTAAATTGTATGTGACAGAAAAAAAGGCACGTCGGTGATTACAGACATTTATAACATTTATTCTAGTTGTCGATAAATGGCGCTATAATTGAAAAAAAATTATTTTACGAATTATATAGTATATCTGCGAATATAGTCTGTACAATTTACAAGACTATACAAATCAAAGAAAATACCATTTTATAAATGCAATAAACACAATTAATTTGTTTTATGCCAAATTGCAAATAAAATGTGACAACTGTCAGATTTAACTAAAATGTCATGTTAGAATAAATGTTATAAATGTGTATTATCACGGACTTACCTTTTTTTCTATCATTTGTGACGCATTGAAAAATGCTCATGAAAAGGACCATTTTATAAACTTTTACAGATACTGAAATGTGAGTAATGTGATAGTGATAATAAAAAACACTAAAAACCTTATACAAACAAGAAAAAAATTACAAATTATCGAGTTGATACCGTTATGTATAGAGGAATATAATAATATACAGTGAGGACGTTTAAGCTGGAACAAATTCATTATCTCGAGAAGGGGCGAATATGGAGAGAGATTCTGGGACAGGTTAATTTTTATTTTTAAATTATGACTTTTTGGCATATTATATTGCTCTTTTGTGGCGCGTTTACTTCAAATTTAGCAAATATTATGAAAAAATCTTTTAAAATAAAACTAGAATTTTGTTTTGCATCAAATGAAAATCCATTTTCGCGCCACGTAATATTCATATCAGATCTTTTGCACCTGGAATATTTTATGCGCCAATCATTTTTACGGCGTTTAGCGGTTTTTTATTCTTGTATCAGGAATTTTTCAAAGTTATTTATAAATTAAATGTATGAAGTTGAATGCAATGTTCCTCTATTACACGTCAAGCTTTATAAATGGTCACTTTTGTTGCATTATCTCCCAAATCATCTAGTGTCCATCGAATGTACACTAGATTTTTTTCTATTCGAAATAGATTGAAAAAAAAATATATTGAGATGGCCGGTAAATGAAGTCGGATTGCCCGTTGCCAGATCAAATTTAGCGTCGTAACCACTACAACTCATAAACCATTTGGGGAATATTCGTTAATTGGATTATACTTTTGTATCTTAATAACTTCTCTAAACGGCTTAACCGATTTTGATCAGTAAACATGAGTTTGAAACGTATTGACCAGTAGTATCTGATGGATCTAAGGTCAAGTATGATAACTGAAGCTATTAGGTACAGGAATTATTTAGCTTTCGAAACCGTTTTTCCCACAGAAAATAGATTTTATCATATTTATGAAGCCTATAACCTAAAAATTTGAATTTTCCCGGATATGAGGTATACATCGTTAGATTCGTCTTGAGTCCTTATACAAACACTAAAAGTTATTGGCACAATTCGTACGTTGAAATGTTGAGTAATTGTCGAAAAACCAAAATTTTCAAAGTTTAGTTTTTCAGTTCTTCGGCTATACTGAGCCGTGTGTATGTCTGATCCTGACGGCTTGGACACCATTTGAAAGCTTATGTCAACACTATTGATTTGATATATTTGCGGTTCTCATGCCTCTTCTTGATCCGAATATATATACCCCCAAAAATATGCCGTTTTGTACCTACAAAGTCCTATAGCTGGCTTATGGGTGGTCAAAAGTCACAAACTACACCGGTTCTAAATCGGTTTAACTTTCAAACACACATACATACATATCCACAAACATTTTCCCTTTTTTAAATAAGAATTGAGTCACATTTCTAAGCTCTATAACTTTTGAATGGTATAACCGATTTTCAAAATTAGACATGCGTTGGAAAGGTAATGATCAGTTCTATTAGAAACCGCAAAGGTTGGACTTAAATTTTCGAAGTTTTTGGGAGTTTTGGGGACCAGAACGAAAAACAGACCCTAAATAGGAAGGGCCGTAAAATCGACACCCTTGGACCAAAATGGATGGTTGACATATGAATGGGTGAGTCTTTTTCTGAACTTAAAGATGGGAGTTGGCACAATTTTCAATTCAGTCAGATTTAGAAAATTGAAAATTTCATGTATATAATAGTGTCGCGTGTAGGGGGGTGAATTTCTGCGCCACTGGCGAGAACTGCCGTTATCTGGTAATCTTTCCGATATAAAACTAACAGCTTCGATAACTAATAAATCGAAAACTATTAATTTTATCAAAAAAATGTATAATGAACATTTTTTGTTTATAATTAATATTTTTACCAGCATTTGCGGACAAAATATAAAAAAAAATTTCCACCCTCGAGATGAGGTGGCAACTACCCCCTTGGTAAAAGCGTCTTTCGGCATCATATAGATTTTGATCCTTGGACTATCCACTACTTATTGTCAAATATTTAAACAAATCTATCCATTCTGTAAAAATTGCGAAGTGAAAAATTTCAGTTCCTGGACTAATTATACCTTTGGAGCTCTATAATTTCTGAACGGCTTACCTGATGTTGATCACTAAACATGAATTTGAAACGTATTGACAAGTAGTATCTGATGCATCCACGATCGACTATGATAACTGAACGTATTACAGGAATTATTGAGCTTGAAAAACCGTTTTTCCCATAAGAAATAGATTTGATCATATTTATGAACCCTATAACTTAAAAATTCGAATTTTCCCAGATATAAGGTATACACCGTTAGACGCGTCCTAAGTCCTTCTACAAACGCTCAGTTATTGGCGCAATTCGTAGGTTTAAATTTTGAGTAATTGTCGAAAAACCAAAATTTTCAAAGTTTAATTTTTCAGTTTTTTGGCTATGGTGAGCAGTGCGTATGTCTCAGCTTGATCACTTGAGGGCCATTTGAAAGCTTAACTCAGCCCTATTAATTTGGTGTATTTGCGGTTTTCCTGTCTTTTCTTGAACCTAAGATATATACGCCCAAAAAATATGCTATTTTATATCTACTTAGTCCTCTAGCTAACTTACGGGTAGTCAGAAGTCAAAAATTAGACTGGTTCTGAATCGGCCCTCACACCCTCTTGAAACACAGAAAAAAAAATTCAGATCGGTTTAACTTTTCCACATACATACATACAAACATACATATTCACAAACATTTTCCATTTTTTAAATAAAAATTAAGTCACATTTTTGAGGTCGATAACTTTTGGATGGTACAACCGATTTTCAAAATTAAACATGCGTTGGAAAGGTAATGATCTATGCTATCAGAAGCAGCAAAGGTCGGGCTTAAATTTTTGAAATTTTTGGGAGTTTTGGGGACGAGAACGAAAAACAGGCTTTAAATGGGAAGGGCCGTAAATTCCACACCCTTGGACCAAAATGGAGAAGTAACATATGGATGGACGAGTCTTTTCGTAAACTTTAAGATGGAATGTGGCCCAATTTTCCATTCAGTCAGGTTTAGAAAATCGAAAATTTCGTGTATATATAGTGTCGCTTGTAGGGGTGTTGTGCGCCACTGGTGAGAACTGCCGTTCTCTAAGCAGCAAAGGTCGGGCTTAAATTTTTGAAATTTTTGGGAGTTTTGGGGACGAGAACGAAAAACAGGCTTTAAATGGGAAGGGCCGTAAATTCCACACCCTTGGACCAAAATGGAGAAGTAACATATGGATGGACGAGTCTTTTCGTAAACTTTAAGATGGGATGTGGCCCAATTTTCCATTCAGTCAGGTTTAGAAAATCGAAAATTTCGTGTATATATAGTGTCGCTTGTAGGGGTGTTGTGCGCCACTGGTGAGAACTGCCGTTCTCTGTGGATACTAGTGACATCATCCATCTGGGCGTGATGACGTAATCGATGATTTTTTAAACGAGAGTAAGGGTTATGTGACAGCTTATTTAAATGGTTATTTAATTCTTTATTCAGCAATATAAACGTTAACATAATTATTTATACAGGGTGTCTAAAATTTTTTTTAATTAAATTAATTGAAACCAAAAAACGAATGTATTTAATTCATTTATTTCAAAATATATTTGAGTACTTTTAAAAACAGAAAGAAATGTTTATTTGAGAAATAAACATTGTTTTTCGGTTAAATTAAATGTTATAACTACCACCCACCTGTCTCATAGCAGTTTTAACATTAAATTTAAGCGAAAAGCAACGTATATTTGTGAAATAAATATTATTACCTGTTTTTCTGACAGCATTAAAATGTATTTTGTATTAAATAAATTGCTTACATTCTTCTTTTTGTCTAAATTAATTTAATAAATTTTTTTTGTACACCCTGTATAAAGAATTATATTAATGTTTATATTACTGAATAGAAATTAAACATTACTTTATATGAACTATCACACAATCCCTACCCTCATTTAAAAAAATCATCCATGACGCCCAGATGGATGACGTCACTAGTATGATAATATATGCCAAAAAGTCATAATTTAAAAATACAAATCGACCTGTCTCAGGATTTCTCTTTAAATTCGCCCATTCTCGAGATGATGAGTTTATTCTAACTCAAACGTCCTCACCGTATACATACATATTATATACCTAAAATTTTTATGCAACAAAATCATCTAATAGTAAAAGGTTCAAAAGAAAAATATTCAAACTAGAAGAAAAAAGAAATTAGAATAACTTGGAATAATCATCCTCATCATCATCAGTGGCATATCAACTCGTTTTGAGCCAAAGCCATCTTCAAAACAATCCTCAGTTATCTTCTGTCTCTGGCAACTTTTCTCCATGTCCTCACTCCAATAGATTTTAAATCATGCTTTAGGTTGTCTTGATACCTAATTCTCAGAGTAAGACTGAGAAATAGGTAATAAATACTTTAATCTGCTCAAAGCAGATGAGCTAAAAAGCGAGTCAGATGAGCTAAAAAGCTCATCTGACTCGTTGTTTATTGTCCCTTTTCGGTCAAAAACTTTTCTGACTCTTACACCTTCCTCTCTCCTGATGATATTATGCACTATTCATCTAAGGCGTGCTACCTTTATAAATTTTATATAAATTAGGTTCTCCGAAACTTCTATCAAACTTAACGTTGCAACGTTTATAATACGACAAAACATTGCCCTTTTATTCCTTTATATTCTTCTATTTATTTTTCTAAACGTTCTTGGTGCTTCTATACAGGGTGTCCAGAAACTATGCCGACAAAGGAATACAGGAGATTCCTTAGATAATTTTAAGACAATTTAACCCAATTCACTTAGTCCGAAAACGACTCCTAAGGGAGCTAGAGCTATTTGAAGATGGCGTCTGATAATTAGTTATTCTAAAATATCGCCAGAACGCTTTAATTTAGAAAAACTAAAATCGGTACGTATATTTATCTTCCATAGATAAATCGGTTCCATCCGTTGTCAATTTCTATTACCGATCATAGTCGTCCGTTTTGGGTAGAGCAACGGTTATTTTATCACATAACTTTTGTGTCTTTAACTTTTAAGCATTTTTGACACTGGCTTATAAGTATTCTGGTACTAAAAGGTACTCTTGGGTTAAGTCGGTAGGACACACGGTTTTCTAGAAAAATCAATTTGAAGATTTTTCCTTTTTTGAATTTGAATAAAAATTGAAAAATTTTTAAAACAAAAAACGATGTATTTTGCCATCTTAAAGCCAGAGTAACTTTTAGTATTAGAATACCTCAAAACTTAATGGTAGGGGAGCCCAAGCGGGGATTTCTGCAGTTACTCGAGCGCGTCAAATTATCATATGGGGAGAAACCTGGTGCCCTGCAGATGTAGCTCTACCATATATTGGCTCTTAACACAGGGGAGCTCCTTAACCCGCGAGTAGTCGCGCGGTGAGATAAAATCTCAATTTTTATCCTTTTTCGCGATAACTTGATCAAAAATTTTGCAATTTTGAAAAAACTTCGTAAGTGCCTTGAGAAAGGGTGTAGTAATGCGTAGGAATTTTTTTTCTTCTTCTTTTTGTGGAATTTATGGCTTTGGGAAGAGGCAATTAGCTTTAACCCGCGAGTAGTCGAGCCGTTAGATAGAATCTCACATTTCATCCTTTTTCGTAATACATACAGTAAAATTTGTCAGTAACGGCCACTAAAAATGAAAGTACTATTGGCCGATATAGAAAGGTGGACGGTATTGCCAGTTTTTGTAGTCTACTAATTGTTTTGGGAAATTTTTAAACTGTCCGTTAGGACAGGTGGCCGATGTTGGCAGGTGGCCGTTAATCAAATTGTTAGAAATATATATTTTCAATATAAAAAATAGATAAAAATAGTACAAAATAAATTTTTTTTTAAATTCGTATTTTGAGATAGAATCCCACACCCGACTATCTACGTTACAGAAGTGAGCGCGACTACTCCCGGGTTAAGGGGGCGCGAAAAAAAAATCTATCCTTAAAAATACTCGAAATTGTCAGATTAAGATAAGGTAAGTTAAGGACATGCAAAACAGTCTATCGCACTGTAACAGTCGCGACGGTATTCTATCAGGACGAAGTAATTAAAAAAAAAACTAAACGATTTTTTTTTCTAAAATATAATGTAAAATGTGTGTGTTCATTTTTATGAAAGGTACTCTTTAAAGGTCTCTTTAAAGAGTACAGGTCTCTTTAAAGCACTGACAAAAATCAATTAAGAAGCCTTCAGTGCAAAATGTGAAACAAGACGTCGGATTACCGTGGAGAATTAAAATTAACCCTTAAGCCGCGAGCACGGTATCCTGTACCGCTAAGAACATTTTGATATCCACCACAATGAGATTTCGATAAGAATTAATTACTATAGAAGCGTTTTAATTTTTTAGACATTTAATCAATTTGTATTTAATTGATTAATTTATTCATGTAAATTTAATCAATTTATTAAACCTTCCCTTTTTAATAAATTGATTGCATAAAATTTAAACAGGCCTTTCAACACTTCATTATGATCACACATTTTGCACATTTTCTATTTTTAGTATTTTTGAAAAGAATTAACATACAGGCAAATAAAATTGAACAATTGAATTGAAAACGTTATAGATGTGGATCCCGCGTACCAAAAAAAGTTGATTAATAGCAAGCTGAAAATTTGTTAATAGCTTAAGGGTGTCTAGTCGGACAAACTTTGATATATTGGAACACTGGAACAGGGGAAGTTTTAATTGTGGAACAGGTTAAACATTTGGAACGTCACACTACGAAAACGTCATAATGTATTTTGTCCGACAGAAATTGAAAACTATCAACATATTCAAAAACTGCATCTACAAAATACCTTTGAATGCGACAACTTTTACATCGGAGAAACTTCAAGACCACTAAGTGTCAGGGTTAACGAGCATGAAACCTATATCAAGAACAGAGACTTATAGTCCAGAGAAATAAGATTTTTCCCATGACACATCCCCCTCCAGGCCGAAACCAAATTTTTTGGGTAGTATGGACATCTATATTAATAACCTTTATGTTTCCTGCAGTCGATTTTGATGATATACATAGTTATATACAAATGAAGACCAAAAAAAGGTAAATTTTCGCTTTTTTCGTCTATTACTAAAAAGTGAAGCGTTCCAAACAAATTTGAGAATAAGAAACTTATAAATCATATAAAAAAACTTCAATATGGCGTTCGCTGAATATGTCTATCCTTATTTGTTGCTTAAAAAATTGCAAAATAAATGATAAATTTTGAGATTTTATAAATGTTTATTACTTATGTAAAAAATTAAGATATATCCTTCTTATTACACGTAATGCTGAGACTTCATGTGCTTAAAATATATTTTAAATTTCAAAGCAATTGGTCAAATAGTTTTAAAGTTATTTAATTTGTTTATCCCAAATTCATTTTTCTGCAACACTATAAATCAGAAAATTATGAGGTTACAGTAATTTTCCGGATAGTTTATGAAAGAAGAACATTTATACTAGCGACTTAATTAAAAAAATGACAAAAAGTAATTTTAAACAGTGTAAAATTATTTTACAAAATCATGTCGATTTTTTGCTTACTTAAAAACAATTAGAATAACTTTTTAACCGTTACCTGTAGAAAAATTATTTTACCTTATTTAGAAATACTGAATTTTTATACACATTTAGAAAGAAAAACAATTGTCCTAGGAAAATTAGGACTTTTTTTAATTCACATGTACTTGCAAAATAATTTTGCAATATTTAGAATTATTCTTTGTCATTTTTTTTTATTAAATTAATAGTGTAAATCTTCTTCTTTCATAAACTATCCAAAGTATTACTGTATCATCATCATTTTCTGATTTATAGTGTTGCAAAAAAAATTAATTTGGGAAAAACAAATTAAATAATTTTTAAAGTATTTGACCAATTGCTTTGAAATTTAGGGTATGATTTAAGCACCAGAAGTCTCAGCATTTCGTATAATAAGCAGGTTCTAAGTTAATATTTACATAAGTTATGAATATTTAGAAAAACTTAAAATTTCTGATTTATTTTGCAATTTTCTAAATAATCAATAAAAACGGAGATATTCAGCGAACGCCATATTGAAGCTTTTTATACGATTTATTAGTTTCTCACTCTCAAATTTGTTTAAAATGCTTAACTTTTTGGTAAGAGAAAAAAAAAGCGAAAATTTACCGTTTTTTGATTTTCACTTGTTTATAACTATGTATATCATCAAAGTCGGCTGCAGGAAACATATAGGTTATTATTATAGATGTCCATTGTCCATACTACCCAAAAAATTTGGTTTCGATCTGGAGGGGGTTGTGTCATCAACATGGATATTTTTTCGTTATTTCTCTGAACTATTAGATAACACCCAGACATGCAAACATACCTGGGACAAGGAGTAGGTAAAATGGGAAGCCGTATAAATTATCAAGAAAAAAGCAGACATGTAAAAGAGAAAAGTAAAAGAAGCAGTCCCCATCATACTCAATAAAGAAAAATGTGTGGTAATCTTATCAGCAAAATTCATCAACCTTTGGTTACAAATATGAAGAACAGATCATTGAAAATACCTAATACATTTGCAACACACAACACAACCATCAACAGAGAATACATTTTTAAAAGAAAGGAAAATATAAGATACCGATTAGGTACACAAACAGATTAAAACGAAATAACAGAAAAAAAGTCAGAATTTGAAAAACTTATAGCACTAACATCATTTCAAATAATGTTTTTCAACCACACATTGCTAGAGCTCATAAGATGAAGACCAAAATTTCATTTATTTGAAAAGTACATACACATAACCTAAAAGATCTTCTTTATGTACCATGTCCTTTCAGAACGTTGGTTATCATCATTGCTCTCTTAATTTTGATTTACTGCCACCCTAAATAGCATGCTTCTATCAACACAATACCAAGTACGCAAATTCTTTAACCATGGGTCTTCTTCGACCTGGACTTCCTTTTTTTGCATAATATTTTGCAGCAAACCATACCTAATACATTTGCAGCACACAACACAACCGTCAGCAGAGAATAAATGTTTAATTTAAATAAATAAATTCTGTTAAATATTGTTGTTAAAATTAAAAATTTGATAATGGAATTTAATTTAATTTTAAATTAAATTTTTTGAAAAATCACATCTAAGATAGAGATTAGGTACAGAAACAAATTGAAACAAAATAACAGAAGATCTTCTTTATGTATCATGTCCTTTCAGAGCGTTGGTTATCATCATAGCTATCTTAATTTTGATTTACTGCCACCCTAAATAGCATGCTTCTATCAACACAATACCAATCTCGCAAGTTCTTTAACCGTGGACTTTCTTTGACCTGGACTTCGTTTTTTTTGCATAATATTTTGCAGCAACCTATACTTGGGACCATTACATGTCCGAAATACTCCAAATTTCTCTGCTTGATGTTTTTTCTAATCTCAATAGTCTTGCTCAGATGTTCTAGTATTTTGGAGTTTCGAATCTTCTCCACCCAAGAAATTTTTAAAATTCTTCTATAGCACCACATTTTGAAAGTCACAAGGCGATTTAGATCGATTTTATTCACAGTCCATGACTCAACACCATAAAGTGAGACCAAGAACACGTAGCAGCGAAGTAGGCGGATCCTTCTTCTTCTTCTTCTTCTTCTTCTTCTTCTTCTTCTTCTTTTTCTCCATGGGCCCCCAGTAAGTTGTCATTCTATCTCTTTCGTAGTCTTCTCACTGATTGTTTTCCTATTGGGGAACCGTCTCTCACAGTCCTTACTACTCCATTTGTTGTTATTCGGCTTATGTGGTCATTCCATTCTACTCTTCTGTTTTTCACCCAGTTATTAATGTTTTCCCCCTTGCATCTCCATCGTATATCTGCACTTCTAGCTCTATCTTGCAGTGTCGTATCATCGATTTTTTGCAGTGTTTTTATATCTGCTGTTTCTAGCATTCTTTTTTTCCTTTCTGTATCACGTCGTGTTTCTGCGTCATTATTGGTCTGATGACTGTTTTGTAAATTCTGCCTTTAACTACTTTTCCGATGTTTCTATGTCTCCATATTGTTTCATTCAGGCAACCTGCGGCTCTGTTTGCTTGATTCACCTAATCTTCCACTTCTGTTTCGAGCTTCCCGTAGCTAGATAGTGTGATGCCTAAGATAATTAAACTCCATGACTTGTTCTGTTATTTTCCCTCCAGCTCTAATTTACACCTTATTAGATCTGCTGTTATAACCATGCATTTAGTTTTTTTGGGGAAATTAACATGTTAATTTTCTAGCGGTTATATTAAATTCGTGCAGCATACGTTGTAAATCATCTTCACTTTGAGAGATTAGTATTGCGTCGTCTGCTCAACACCATAAAGTAAGACCGAGGACACGTATCAGCGAAGTAGGAGGATCCTCAATGCCAATTTTAGGTGTCTGTTACATAACACCTTGGACATCCTTCTAAAAGCGACTCCAGCCTGTACTATCCTAGATTTAATTTCGCCATGACTTTCCGCTCTACAATTATTGCTGTCCAAGGTAAACGATTTTATCAACTTGTTCAAGTTTGGTATTATTTCAATTATACAGGGTGATTGAATAGTGGGGTAAAGCTCAATATATCAGCTATAGTAATAGATAGCAATAAAAGGTAACAACAAAAATTGTAGCCAACTTTGAGCTTCACATTACAAAATTAGTTAGAATGTTACAGGTTGTTCGATAACACAGTGGCAGACCAAACTTATGTTTTTTTAAATGAAACACCCTATATTTTATTTTATATTCAAAATCCTGTTAACTTCTCCATCACAAAAATATAAAGGGAAAATGAAAATGTAGTATGTCAAAGTGTGTAAATAATTTATTTCCTTAGCTGAGCGCTTTCGACATAAACGTCATCATTGGAGCTAATGCTAAAATAAAAAAAGAGATCTTGTAAGAAAAAGAAGTACAAAACTCTTTTTTTACTTACGTCAAATACTAAAAAAGTACCGCTACATAGAGGTGTAAACAAGTGCATCTTAGGAATGTAAATTTGATTTTTAAATTGTGAATGCTAACTTAGTCCTCCGTACAACAGCAAACAGCAAAAAAAAAACAGAAAGAAACGGCCACATACACGTTGCACAAAAACATATAAACTTTTTTCATGGTACGGGTGTCGATATCACCCGTCCATCCTTGGCCTAGTAACAACAGCTGACTGACAAGGTCGGATATTCAAATCTGCTTTTATCTGTTCTGCGTTGACGTTGACAGCTGACGTTGAAACATGAATATTTTAAACATATTGAAAGGAAAATTGAAAATTTTTACAATGAAATTGATAAGGAAATGTACCTTAGATGTTTGTACTAATCAACTATTAAATTAATTGATGACATGCTTGATTTTGAGACTAATTGGCCCAACTTACATACACTGTGTTAAGTTGAAAAATTAAAAAACAAAAAAATTATTAAACAGAAAGTAATGAGAAAGATCAATTTTGATTGTGAATTCTTAAATTCAATATTCAGAAGATGTTAGCTTGTTGAAGTTAAAGATTGAGACAATATTATATTGTTGTTATTTATCATCTTTTTGTCATTTATGTAAGTCATTGCAATGACCTTGACTTGGTGTATGGATATTTTATTAAGTTGAAACCCTAATGTTTATGTAGAAATATTAAATGATTTTATTAAATGCTATGATGTTAAAATGGGTATATTCAGTGTCTATTGTTGTAAGACGTTGATGACAAAATAGAAGGATATAGTGTTCGGTGGAATTCAATTTTTAACAAAATAGTTTCGAACACTTTTGTTGTTGGGTGTTTTATTTCTAAGGCTCTCATTACTTGTTGGTAGAATCTGTATTAATAATGTATATATAAATCTGGCCAATAGTCAAATGTTTTCCTTTTTTTTTGTTTTATATAAAATTATAAAATTAAATTTTGAATAAAAATACAATAGTTTTTATATACATAAAAGATTGCAAGAGGTCACTACTCAACTGTCTCCCACAGATACTTGAAGAGAGGTTTATAATTACAATTTAAATTGATCTGAGTATTAACACAAAAATCAGGATTAGACTTCATCTCTCTAGAAATCTCCAGGTCCTCCAACAAATTCATTAATCTATAGTTTTTAGATGGGATGTTATGCAAAATTTGGCTGTC
Organism: Diabrotica virgifera virgifera; assembly: GCF_917563875.1. Lineage (NCBI taxonomy): Eukaryota > Metazoa > Arthropoda > Insecta > Coleoptera > Chrysomelidae > Diabrotica > Diabrotica virgifera. The sequence continues at coordinate 221,991,132 of NC_065446.1, forward strand.
TTTAGTAGGAGAGAAGGAATGATTGGTAGATTTAACATGATAGCCAAAGTTTGATTTTTCTGGAGTTCTGACATGCTCCTTGATTCTCTGAGAAAGGGTTCTCATTGTCCTTCCTACATAGGTGGTACTACAGTCACCACATGATAGCTTGTATATGCCACTCTTATTTAATTTATCTAATTTGTCTTTGGTTTTACTAAACAGTGATTTGATTGAATTTTTAGTTTTAAATGAAATTTTGAGGTTCTCAACTTTATTTGATATTACACTTGACAGTTTATCTGAAATTGGTCCCAAATAGGAAATAGATCTGTAAATGCAGTTTTTGGAAGTGTGTTCTTCTGTGTTAAAGGCTTGATTTAATTTTATTTTGAGCAATTTCTTTCTTATAATGTTGTCTATTATCAAAGGAGAGTAACCATTGTTGACTGCTAACTGTTTTAGTATAGAAACCTCATTATTGTAGTTGTCTTTGGACATAGGGATGTTCAACAGTCTATGTATGTAACAGTGAAAAGCTGACATTTTTTGTTGGTATGGATGATTAGATGAATTTGGGATGATGTGCTCAGTTTGTGTAGGTTTTCGGAAGATTGAGAATTCCAGTTTAGAAGGTGTCTTTTCAATAGTTAGATCTAGAAAGTTAATACTGTTGTTGATTTCAGTCTCTAGTGTAAATTTGATATATGGGTGTAGACCATTGATCAAAGATAGGATGTGATTGGGTGTGTTGGTGGGACCTTCAATGAATGCTAAAATGTCATCTACATATCTGTGCCATAGAATAATTTCAGGACGTGATTGAACGAACTTAGTTTCAAGTGAATCTAGGAAAAGATCAGCTAGCAAAGGAGAGAGTGGATTTCCCATGGCTAACCCTTCTGGTTGTCTGTATAGTTTGTTGTTAAATATAAAAAAATCTTGAGACAGGCAAAATTGTAACAGAGATGTGATGTGAAGGATTTTTTGAGGATCTATGTTGTTGGATAATAATAAATCACTAATAATGGGTATGGTTTCTTGTCTTGGAACATTTGTAAAGAGATTTGTCACATCGAAGGAGACCATAATGAAGTTGGATGGTAAAGGTATGGAAGACAGTTTCAAACCTATCAGTCTTTCAACTATTTAAAAATATAAAGGTTTGTTATGTTACACAGGGTATTTGCAAAGTTATAACAAATTTTGTATCAAAATCGTAACAAGTTCAACTCCCTGTATAAATAAAAATAAGCACAAGAGCAATGGTTTATTAATTTCATATATTTTTATTTATTATCAAAATTTTTAAGAGTTATTGACATTGCCAATTTTCTTTATTTCAAATACAGGGTGAGTCAAAACGCAAATACATTATTTTCTCAGTAATGTTAAAAGGAATACCCTATATTTTATATCATTATTAAAAAGTAACATTACCGTACTTTATTTCTTATGTAACATTCCCTATGCCCAAATTTATTAGTTTTCGAGATATTTTCATTTTTCAGAGCAAATTATTTTAGGTGTTTATTTATCTAAATTTTAAGTAAGCCATGACAGAATTGACAATTGACGATTACTGATTACCAATCCGGTATTAAATGTAACAATGTAGCAAGTAAAGATATAAAAATAATTTATTAAGTAATTCATTTTACAGTAAAAAACACAACCACTACATGCAACATTTTTGAAACAATTAAAAACTACTTTTTATGTAAATGTAACAAATAAAAAAAGAAAATTAGTAATAAACTTTACAAAAAAACACACAAACACAAAATACAACATTTTGTGAAGACAATTAAACACTACTTTTGTATGTAAATTAACAATGTAACAAATAAAAACGAAAAATAATTTATCAGTAATATATTCTGCAAATAAAACATGTTTGAAAAAATTAGAAGCTACTTTTAATATAGTTATTTTCCTAACAAATGCAGAAAGTCATTCTTTTCCGCACGCGACTGCAGTTTGCCGAACGACGCGAAGCGGGAGTTCGGCAAGCAGTCGAGTGCGGAAAAGAGACTTTCTGCAAGAGTTAGGAACAATATTTTTTCTAAGAGTCTTTAAAAAATTACCAAATCTAAATCAATTAATTTAATTAATATGAAAATACATACACAAATTAATTCTTTGACAAGGTTGTCAAAACCAAACTTTCAATATAATTAGTTAGCATGACGACGATCTTGGTTTCCATGACGATGATTCAAAACGACTGTTATTGTCTACCGATTTGACTTTCGAATATTATGTCAAAATAATTTTATTTCATCGAATTGTAGCGTTAATTTCATTAACACAGGAACACAATAAGATATATTTGAAATAAATTAGTAAATAATATCTAAATATTAGTTTATTGCATGTATTATAATTATTTTAAGGCCATATTAACATATCTAAATTAACACTCGTGCGGAAAAGTAAAAACCGCGTGCGGAAAAGTGAAACTTTCTAAACTAAAATGCGTGCGCAAAAGTAGACATTTTTGCACGCTCGTAGAAAAAAATATTTTTAATATTTAATTACATAAGGTGTTCAAAATTACCTCCTAACACATTTATGCACGCCTAAAAACGATCATTGAACGAGCTACTTACTCTACGAAGCATTTATAATTTAACTCATCGAAATACACTTTGTATTCTTTTTTCATCTCATTCCTTGTTGTTGGAGGTATTTTTTAAAATTCATTATTAACGTAACACCAAAAAAATCAGTCCAGTTTATTAAATTCTGGTGATTTGGGTGGAATAGTAGTCATTCTTGAAAATTTTGACAATACATAAAAAATATGGCATTAATAAATCATTGCTGTTTTGCTTATTTTTATTCATACAAGGAGTTGAACTTGTTACGATTTTCATATAAAATTGGTTATAACTTTGTAAATACCCTGTATAACATAACAAACCTTTATATTTTTGTGATGGAGAAGTTAACAAAATTTCGAATTTAAAATAAAATATAGGGTGTCCCTTTAAAAAAACATAAGTTTGGTCTGCCACTGTGTTATCGAACACCCTGTAACATTATAACTAATTTTGTAATGTGAAGCTCAAAGGTGGCTGAAATTTTTGTTATTAACTTTTATTGCTATCTATTACTATAGCGGATCTATTGAGCTTTACCCCACTAATCAATCACCCTGTATAGACGGTTTTATATTCTGTTGTTTATTTATTACTAGTATTTTGGTTTTCCGTATGTTCAAATCCAGACCTGCCTCCCTAAAACTCTCAATGACACTATGAAGCAGTGTTTTACCTAAAATGAAATTTTTAAAAAAATTTTCTAACTTGTTATTTTTCATTTTGAGAACGATTTCAGGAACGGAAATCAAAACGTCAAACAGTAGTTAATTAAGAGATGTCACTTTCATTACAGCAATAATTGTGGCTTAATCCCATAGTATACAAATAATACTAAATGAAACTTGATGTATTTATTAAGTGTTGAAAATAATATTAAATAATAATATGAAAATAATCCTCATAATACTTCACGCCAAATTGCAGCGGACACGGACATATCTCAACGGTCGGTATTACGTGTTCTGAAAGACGAAAATCCGTACTACAAAATTCAGTTACATAAAGAACTCAGCGAACATATCCCGATTGCTGTATGCAGTTTTGTGACATTTTGCAGGATTTATGTAACCGCAATTTAGGTTTTATTGAACAAATCATGTTTTCTGGTGAGGCTAACTTTTGCATAAATGGCTCAGTTAATCGTCAAAATTGCAGATACTGGAGTGAAATGACAACTACATCAATTATTAGTTAAATTGTGTTGCTGGCATTCAACAAATTATTAAGCATAATTAGAAAGAAAAGACAGAACCGGCTTGTAAATATTAGGAAATTAGTATAAATTAAATTTAAGATTAATTAGTTATTAAATCCACGAGGAACATAAACTTCCTGTAGCTGGTTGTATACAACAAATCACAAAAATACTAGATTTGTTATAAAAGGTATATTATAAATACTCTAAATAAGGGTCACATTAAAACATCTATTTCTGCACCTATTTCACTCCCAATTGTCGATAGGCACCATCTTACTTTATCTCTTCAATACTTAATTCGTACTTCATCCTCCCACATTCTTATTATTTCACATCTACTTTACGTATTTCTCCAAAAATTTTTTGTTCCCACACCGCCACATCTCTCATAATTGATTCTCGTTCCAGCCAACCTCTTCTTCTTAGTCTTATCTCACAGCTTATCGACTAGATAACTCTCCAATCATAACACAACACACCGCACATATTTCATGGGCCAATATCACAACCACAACATATTTTGTCCGACCATTCATACCCTCCAACGCCCTCCATATTTTACAATCACCTCATTTTCAGGCAGTTTGATGTCAGGTCTCTGGAGGACTTAGTTTCATCAAGCTACTTTTAGTCTCATTTTCAGTCTTATACAAAAACAGTATTTCTTTAATTATCATAATACATATTCTATCTTATTCCATCTTTATTCAATTTATGTAGGATACACTTACATTTTATACATAAAAGAAAATTATCAGTCATCAAAAAAATTATAATTTAATTAATACTCTTAGGGCCGGTTGTTCGAACGCTCATCAAAAATGGAATCAACTGATCATTATCAAATATTTAAATACTGTCACCAACTGTCAATGTCAACTTTGTTTGGGTTGCTGAAAACATAATTGATTACAATTATGAGATTTATTAATCAATTATGTTAATAATTGTTATGTTAATTACTAATTAATAATTAATTAATCGATCGATTATGTTAATTATCATAATGATAATTAACATAATTGATTACAATCAACTGATTGACGTTCTAATTAGGGGTGTTGTTATTTGATGGTTGTTAAGGGAACTTAATTATAATCAACTTCTTGATTAGCGTTTGAACAACCGGGCCTTAGAATTGTACAAATATATACATATTACAATAATTTTGTTTTCCTAGACGTCTATACGTAAAAGGCCTTTCTCATTATTTGTCTAAGTGTATTGATATCATATGACCAACATAACAACTATAGGTATCGTTGACTGCATAAATTCCGGTAACGTAAGTATTTTATTTTCCTATTTGATTACTTAATTATTAATGGATAATAATTTAAAATTTTTCATTTATGTTCGAATAACTTAAATTCCAACACATGCAAATTTGATACTGTTTTTATCTCAAATATTAAAATAATCTTTAAACGATGTGGCTGAATTAACAATGTAACATCTTAACATCTAGTATACATTGACAGTTCTTGACGTCCTTTTGAGTTGCTCTTGTATTCAGTTGTCAGTTGGTCATTGAAATCCAATATGTGAGGTTTAATTCTCCAAAAAAATTTCAACCACGTGGGAAGAGTCCTTTGTTGTCCTGTGTAATATCCAGGTATATCTGCAACATCCTTAAACTATTATACTAACATGTAACACAACATAATTGTTCACATTTAAAGGGTTTATACCCAAAACATTTTGGTGGCTTAGGCATGCTATTTTTTGTCAGTATGGCCTCTTGTGTTTTTAAACCTCTGTTAACGTTTTACTTTTTTATCAATTAATTGGAGGACAATTAATTCAGAGGAGGACTAGGAACGAGAGAGGCTCTGTTCGCTTTTAACGTTCTCGCGCAAAGACGACTAGATACGAACTAAGATCTCTATGTCTGCTTTATAGATTATCAAAAGGCTTTTGATAGAGTACGACATCAGAAACTCATAAAACTTTTAAAAGAGAAGAATGTGGACAGTCGAGATATACGGATTATTGTCAATCTGTACTGGAATCAAAAAGCAACGGTTAAAATCGAAAATGTCGAAACAGAGGCCATAAAAATCAAGAGAGGTGTTAGACAGGGTCGCGTATTGTCTCCATTGTTATTAAATCTGTACAGCGAAGCTATTTTTAAGGAAGCAATAGCAGAGGAAGAACAGGGTATATCAATAAACGGAAAAATCTTGAACAACATAATATTCGCAGATGACACCGCTATTTTTGCAGACATTCTAGATGCACTACAGCTATTAGTCAATAGATTACATCAAGTCAGTATGGACTATGGACTACAAATGAACGTTAAGAAAACCAAGTTCAGGATTATTTCTAAGCAACATACAGTAGGAAGGTTGGATATCGAGAGAAAACAAGTAGAAAGAGTGAATAACTACAAATATCTGGGAACCTGAGTAAATGAAAACAATGACCAGGGTAGAGAAATCAGGACACGCATTGAAATTGCAAGACTAGCATTTATAAAAATGAAAAAGATGTTTGTTAATCGAGACCTTCCTCTGGAACTGAGGATAAGAGCCTTAAGATGCTACGTGTTCTCGACTTTGTTTTATAGAGTGGAAAGCTGGACACTAAAAGTAGAAAATATAAAGAAGTTGGAAGCCTTTGAGATGTGGTGCTATAGAAGGATTTTGAAAATACCATGGATCCAATGAGTTACAAATGCAGAAGTGTTAAGAAGGTTGCAAAAAGATTACGAGGTGATAAAGAACATCAAAACAAGAAAGCTAGAATATTTAGGCCACACTACCAGAGGTGCGAAATATGAGATATTAAAGCTCATAATGCAAGGTAAAATAAAGGGTAAAAGATCTCTAGGTAGAAGAAGAATTTCCTGGATGAGAAACTTAAGAGGGTGGTATAGTTGCAGCTCAGTAGATCTTTTCGGAGCAGCCGCCAATAAGGTACGGATAGCTGTGATGATAGCCAACCTCCGATAGAAGGAACTACAAGAAGAAGAATCAATTAATTAGGTTACACTTAATTTTAGGGCTTTTAGAGACACTGATGATGAATTTCTTAATCTGAAAACGCTTTGTTTTAATGTGACTCTTATTTAGGGTATTTTAAAATATACCTTTTACAACAGATCTAGAATTTTTTTTAATTAATTATTGAATTAGGAGAAAATAAGTAGATAATCTAGTTATAGACAATGTTAAGCATGATATTATGATGGAGCTACTACATAAGGTTAACATTGACCAGAAGGAGATCAGAATTATTTAAAATCTATATTGGAACTAAGTGGCAAAGGTGAGGATTGATCAAGACCAATTTACGGATGAATTTGAAATCCGAAAGGGTGTCCGAAGAGGCTTCTCCGATGCTTTTTTATATATAATATGTGGAAAATATATTAGCGGCAGCATTAGAAGGCACGGAATTAGTCATTAAGGTGAACGGCATACCAATTAGCAACCTACGCTCTGCGGATAACACAGTGATTATATCCGACAATTTGGAAGATCAGCAGGTATTATTAGATAGGGTGAATTATATAGGTAAAAACTATAGCCTCGATCGACATTTTAAAAACGAAATATATGGTCACTAGCAGCCCTAATAACACAAAACATTCCAGGAATGTTCCTAGAAGGTACACACAGGACATTGAAAAGATTCCTGGAATGTCCCCAAAAGCACACAAGCGTCCCTGGAAAGTCCCAGGAAAGTGCTGTGTCAGCATTTTAAACATTATTTGCATGTCTTGTTGGAACATTCCATGAATGTCTACGAATGTTCTTTGAACATTCACAGTATATTTTTTAGACTGAATGTCTTGTTGAAATATTCCATGAATGTCTACGAATGTTCTTAGGGCATTCAAAGTATATTTTTTAGACATTCTCTGAAATATATCGTCAGTGATGTGACAATTCCTCCTATATGTTTTTTCATGAGTTTTGCAGGAGAAGAATAACATTTTTTAAGGTCACCTCCTGTTTTCATACGTAAGTTTTGACTTGTTTTGTAGTAAATAGGTAGTTAAATTTAAAACCCTTAAACGCCCAACCTTTTTTAGGTTCCATGTACGCCCAAGGGTGGGTAAAAAATGTCCACCTCGAAAATAGCTAACATATTTATTGAGAGTTGTTGGAAATGGATTAAACTTAAGAATCTTATGCTTAATAAACACAGCATCGTCTAAAATGTTAATATAAACAATTTACAAACCTTACAACAAAATTACAATGTACATCAAAATTAACATACCAGTAAAAGCCATTAATTCAGATTTGTCGATTTTCTCCATATTCTTCCTTTCAGCCTCCTCATTGGCGGATGATTATGTCGATAATGTAATTATACGTCGATAATTATATGGATTATATTCCTACCAACGAGAAATTATAGAGAAAACTTTAGTAACAAATTTTACCAAGGGTGTACTTTTTATGCCCACCCATATTTAACTCAAGGTATTACTTTTATTTTCAAAAATATCGGTAAAACCAAATTAACATTCGATAAAGGGCTGTATTTTTAACAAAAAATAATTTTTGAAAAATTTTTAAACACGTAATAAATATGTTATAAGGGAATACGCATTAGGTGGACATTTTTTACCCACCCTTGGGCGTTTAAGGGTTAAGGATGGATGTTTAAAATATTTTACTAATATGCCCCAGGTAACATCTGAGCTGTTGTTTGACTTGTTCAAACATCCTTGTTCAACATAAAAGTAATCCTTGAGGGATTACTTTTACAGGGCTTTGACCCTCATATTTTTGTAAAATTATATCTTGGTGGTTAGCATGTAAACTTCACGTAAGCACTGATGATGATTGGTGAACCAATCGAAAACTGGTTATGTGATTGTGATGTAGCCCTTTTTAGGGATTTTAAATATATACCTTTTATAAAGGATTTTACTATTTTTTGTATTACAAGCCAACTACAGGAAAGCTTTTTCTTCGTGGAAGAAATTTTCGTCAAATGGAAAAGGTATTTTGAGAAAATACTAAAAGTAAAGGACATAATGACGAAAGAAAAGAACAAAAATGCAATAACTGTATCTCCTTCATCATAAGAAGAAATCATAAAAAACATTACAATATTAAAATACTGCGAAAGTCCTGGATAAATAATAGTCTCCCGTTTTATATCGCTGACGCGGCTTTGGGATTATAGCAGGGCATTTAGGGCCTCCGGTATAACAGGGTCAGTGCTACCCTTCAACCGTTTATTATTACTCCTGGTTCCAAGGTACTCATTTTATTCAGGCTGAGTCGACCTGGGCCTATAGATATTTTTAAAAATGTCTAGCTGCTCTCGCCGGCGCTGGGTTTTGAACCCCGGCCTACCAGCATGCGAGTCAGACATCTTCACAACCATAAACTTGTCAGGATGACACGTTCCACAATTAAAATCAAGTTCTACTATTAAAACTTTCTCTATTTCAGTGTTACCGTACATCAAAATTTGTCCGACTAGACAACGTTAAGCTATTAACAAATTTTCAGCTTGCAATTAATAAACCTTTTTTGGTACGCGGGATCCAGGCCTATTATTGTATTGCACAAATTCTTTTCATAGTATAAATTTCTAGTTTAAATTTTACTACTAACTTATTGTACGTTTCTAAAGGAACCTTTTAACCTACACTTAACAAACAACAGTAACAAAAGCTGTTAAACGTCGCACATAGGAGTATTTGGGTAACAAAACCGGACAAAACTATAATAACGTAAATTTAATTTATTCTACCTGCCATTTCGTACATTTAGACTAATTGCTGGGTTTGGGTCAGGTAAATACTTTATATATAATGACCTGTTTAATATGCTTTGAATTTTGAACTTATTTAATTGTTTATGCAAATAATCGGATTAAGTGTTGATAGCATAATTCATTCTAGGGATTAAGTGTTACTAAGAACGAGTTACTGAAATAAGTCTAATAAGACTATAACACAACAAATAGTCATATTTAAAGTGTATTTAGACTTTGCATACATTATAATATATTTTAAATATTTGTTTAGCTAATATTAATCGTCTTCTTCTTCGCTTTTATTTTCTTCCTGATCTGTATTATCGTCGCTATCCTCTTCATGAGATGTAGTTGGAGTAAACAAAATGGCGGAAGTAGGCGGATGATTTAACAACGTTGTTTGTTAGCCAACAAGTTTATTAGTACTACTATGCATAAATTGTAGCCCGACAAGACCCGACACATTAACAAAAACACTGCTGTTTGATAAATTTAAGTAAAAATATATACCAAAATAATTACTTTTATTATATGACTATTAAATATGAAAAATAATTAATTATTAATTCAATTGTAATTTTAAAATAGAGTACATATCTTCTTCTGCCATATTCACAAAGTTTTTCCACTAAACTTCTCTACAGAAAAACACAGTATTAAATTTAAAATTCACAGAAACTAAAAACGCCGAGATCAAAAGCAATCGATTTCGCCAAGAACTAAGATCCAACTGACCTAGCTGAGAGGTGTACACCAGGAGGTTGATTTATACCTACCATTAGATGGGTCGGTTACTTAGGTAGTGGAAAATGAGGTTTAGCCAGGGTTTTATTTAAGTTGCCGATTTCGACTTTTGTCCGGTTTTATTAAATAAATACCCCTATGTGCGTCGGAGAGTATAATATAATATTTGATATCCCCCCGTGACCTTTGCCTGGGAGAGCGAATGAAACTCTACCCAATTTGATTGTTGGCACTTGGCGTAGACATCTCACTTTAAAAATTTTACCGGTTTTCATAACTTTTTACGAACCGAAATGACAGGAAGCACAAGAAAGAAATTTAAAAATCTATATCAATTTATTCGTTGACGTGTGGTAGGCCTGCTCGCTGAGAAATATCGCCTTTTAGAAATGAAACAAAGATCTTTAAATTTGTTGAAAGATGGGATGGAAAATTATATCGTGATAGTAAATTTCTATATTTTTTGAATGCTCTTCTTTTTTTATTTTAACAACTGAAACTGGTAACATCCCTGTTTGTTCGCTGTTTCATAAATACGGAAATGTCTCAGATACACCTGTGCACAAAGCTGTCTTGGCTATGGCTTTTGACTGTGGTTCTTGTTTTTTTTTTATTTCTGTTTTTCATTTCTTTCTCTTTCTCTCTGTTTCTCTTATTTTCTTCCACTCTTATTTTCGGACGTATAACCATCTAAATCCATTTCGCCCTATACCCCAGGCTGTGGGTGAAAAAACGTGATATAATTCAGGAATTTTTGAAACCTATCAGGTGTTGTAAAGGACGATGTCAGGAATAACTTCTACTAAAATGTGACCAAAAATATTGTGAGCTTTTTTTGTTACTGCGATTTTCGTTTGCTAAATTTGCAATTTTTAAAAAATTTTGAGTTTGCAGTTTAGGATATTAGTTCTAGAGAAAAACTTTTTAATATAAAGTTGTAGTAAATTAAAAAACCTACAACTTGAGCTATCGTAAGTTTAATTTCGTTTATTGGTTATTGCAAAACAGCCCGCGAAAGGTCCAAAGTGGCCGTTTTTTACAATTGCGTTATTTATTGTATAAATAATTTTTTTTATTTTTTAAAGCTTTAAAATGAAGATCTTTCATTTCCAAACATAAAAAGATATTGTAAGGCAGGATTAACGAATTTCTTGCTTAGATATTATAAATTGTTTATCCCAAGAGGTCAAATGTCTAAGGCTATAACTTTTTGAAAAAAAATCGTAGAGAGTTGGTGAAACATCCAATCTACTTCTAAAGAGTTATATTTTCACATTCTGATGTAAATAAATGCGTAAAACATTTTTAAACCTCTAATTTGTGGGTTTGAAAATAAGGGGGCAAATTTCGTTATAAACATTTAGAGCTGAAGCGGCCCTGTACATCCTATAACTTTTTAACTTACAGATTATTGTTGCTGAAGATAAAACGAAGATTTATGAAAAAATTTAAAATTTTTACGACCAACTGAAGCCGAGCTAAATGTTGGGTTTGAAAATAAGGGGGCAAATTTCGTTACAAACATTTATAGCTGAACCGGCCCTGTACGTCCTATGAGTTTTTAGCTTACATATTATTGTTGCTGATGGCAAAACGAAGATTAGTAAAAAAATAAAAAATTTCTACAACTAACTGAAGCCGAGATAATTGTTTCTTTTTTATTAAATCGTAGTGCCTTTATTTAAAACAATTAAGAAATTATTTTACAGTCGTTGACTAAAGAAAGACTTATATTATCTTAAAATAAAAATTATTATAAAATATAGTTACATTTAATTATTAAAAATTATTTTTAAAATCGGTGCTTTTGCGAGCGGCCGAATTTTGCAAATCGCCCGGCTCGCTTCAAATCCGCGCGCTCGGAAAATTTTTACGTAACTTGTATTAAATTTTGACCGAAAACAATTTAATAATATTACCATTATAATATACAGTCTCTTTACCGCTGTACTTGTTTTTCTTGATAAACTTTTATATGTGAAATCTCATTTCTGAAGAAATAATATTACAAAAATGATATATTAGACCAGTAAGGATCTGCGAAAAAACGTCTATTTTTGGATGTGAGAGGTGGCATTCGGATTTTTGCAGATACAGTTAGGTGACACCTTCAGTAATAATAATTGACTTATGCCCGGAATATTAATAAAAAAATTAAAATATTTAAAAATTTCGAAAAACATCGATTTTTTTCTGCTTTCTTTGCTTATAACTTTAAAACAATTCGTTTTGGAACAAAGTTGTAGAGAAATAAAATAAAGATAATTGAATTCTGGATGATATACGACTGGTAAAAAATGTCTTAAGGTGTTACCTTTTCTGCAATATAGCAATAAATACAAAATAAGGGGGCAAAATAAGTCTGTTGTTATTTAATATTTTTAACCATTTTGGTGGCACCTAGAGCCTTAGTAATTCGTTAAGAAAATTCTTTGTAACATACTTAAATCGTTTACCAAATTTCATTAAAATCGACTTAATAAATTTTGCATAATAAATTTGCAATCTAAATGTTTTTAAAGAAGTTTTTAAATTTTTAAAAATCTTTCTGAACAAAAAGTAGACCATTTAGAAGTTGGCTAATTTTTTTACATAAGGTGCTCTACCTATTTAATACACTTTACAGAATTAAAACAGGATTATTTAATGTTTTAAATAGCAATGTTTTAAATTTATAAACAATTTTTTGGCTTATAAACAAATAGTTTTGTTTAATAATAAAAAAATTAATTTTTAGCAATGCAAATATGTAAAACCGGTATAATTTGACTTAAACTTTCAAATTCTGTCAGCAGAATTGCTATTTTATTTTTTAATCAAACGTTATTCGCGTTAAAAAAATTGCAATTTTTCGATTTTTTGAAAGTTCCACCGCGTTTATCTCGAAAACTATGCATCCTACGAAAAAACTTGTAAAAACATTTTTTGATTAGAATTACCCAAGAAATACAAAAAAAAATGTTTTATTTTGCGAAAAATCGATTTTATGTAATTCCTCAAGTTCTTTGTTTATAACGATCTTATCGACATCCGGATCAACTGTTACCCAAAAAATTCGTGTTCTACGGGTCAAAATACATAAAAAAACTTGGGTAAGTCCATATTAATAAAAGAGCCCGTAGCACCCCCTCCTGGCCACAGCACTAATTTGTTTATAATCCAAAAAATTTTTTATAAATTTAAAACATTGCTGAGGCTGCTTAAATAATCCGATTTCAATTCTGTAAAGTGCATTAGATAGGTGGAGTACTTATTTATATGTAAAAAAATTTACAAATCTTTGTGTGTTCTAGTTTTTGTTGTGCAAGATTTTAAAAATTTTTAATTTTTTAAAAAAAGTTTAGATTGCGAAACTATTATGCAAAATCTAGTAAGTCAATTTTAATGAAATTTGGTGTACGGTTTTAGCACATTACAAAAATTTTCTAAGCGAATTAGGAAGGTTCCAAGTGCAACCTAAGTGATGGAAAATCATTGAATAAAGAAAGGCTTGTTTTGCCCCCTTATTTTATATTTATTGCTATTTTGAAGCAAGGGTGATAAATTAAGACATTTTTAACCAATTGCATCTGATAGAAAATTTAATTATCTTTGTTTTATTTCTTTAAAATAGTTTTATTTATTTAGAATAGACTTTGTTCTAAAATGAATAGTTTTTAAATTATAAGCAAAAAAGTTAGAAAAAAAAACGAAATTTTTTGAAATTTTTAAATATTATATTTTTTTTATTAATGCTCCGGGCATATTTGAGAAGGAGCATAAATCAATTATTATTACCGAAGTTATCACCTAAATTTATCCGCAAAAATCTGAATGCCACCGCTCACATCCATCTAAAAACAGATCCTTACTTGTCTATATATATATAATATGAAATATATAACTATATTTTTAATTTTTTCATTGTTATATAAATATAATAATAATAATGTTACTTCTTATTAGACAATATAAAACTTTTTCTTCTTGTAGTGACTATCCGCTTTGGATGTTCTCGACCATCATGGCAATTTGGCAAACCCCATTTGGAAACTGAGAACCAGGAAGGCGAAGGATTACCTTGCTAGAAAATTTACGTACTTCCTTCAACACAACAACTAGAAATCTTTTTAGAGCAGCAGTACCGATTTAGTGAACAAGTACAGATTGCCATGATGGTCGCCAACATCCAAAACGGATAGTCACTACAAGAAGAAAAAGTTTTATGTTGTATAATAAGAAGTACCATTATTATTATTATATTTATAAAACAATGAACAAATTAAAAATATAATTATATATTTCATAAAATGATCATTTTTGTAATATTATTTCTTCAGAAATGAGATTTCACATATAAAAGTTTTTCAAGAAAAACAAATACAGTGGTAAATAGACTGTATATTATAATGGTAATATTATTAAATTGTTTTCGGTCAAAATTTAATACAAGTTACGTAAAAATTTTCCGAGCGCGCGGATTTGAAGCGAGCCGGGCGATTTGCAAAATTCGGCCGCTCGCAAAAGCACCGATTTTAAAAATATTTTTTAATAATTAAATGTATCTAACTATATTTTGTAATAATTTTTATTTTAAGGTAATATAAGTTTTTCTTTAGTCAATGACTGTAAAATAATTTTTTAATTGTTATAAATAAAGGCACTACGATTTAAGAAAAAGAAACAATTATCTCGGCTTCAGTTGGTTGTAGAAAATTTTTATTTTTTTTATAAATCTTCGTTTCGTCTTCAGCAACAATAATCTGTAAATTAGAAACTCATAGGAAGTACAGGGCCGCTTCAGCTCTAAATGTTTTTAACGAAATTTGCCCACTTATTTCCAAACCCAACATTTAGCTCGGCTTCAGTTGGTCGTAGAAATTTTTAATTTTTTTATAAATCTTCGATTCGTCTTCCGCAATAATAATCTGTAAGTTAAAAACTTATAGGATGTACAAGACCGCTTCAGCTCTAAATGTTTTTAACGAAATTTGCCCCCTTATTTTCAAACCCAAAAATTAGAGGTTTAAAAATATTTTAGGCATCTATTTACATCAGAATATGAAAATATAACTCTATAGAAGGAGATTGTATGTTTCACCAACTCTCTACGATTTTTTTTCAAAAATTTATAGTCTTCGACATTTGACCTATTGGGATAAACAATTTATAATATCTAAGCAACAAATTCGTTAATCCGGCCTTACATTTTTTTTTATGTTTGGAATTGAAAGATCTTCATTTTAAATCTTTAAAAAATAAAAAAATTATTTGTACAATAAATAACGCAATTGTAAAAAACGGCCATTTTGGATCTTTCGCATGCTCTTTTGCAATAACCAAT
This sequence comes from Diabrotica virgifera virgifera, assembly GCF_917563875.1. Classification (NCBI taxonomy): domain Eukaryota; kingdom Metazoa; phylum Arthropoda; class Insecta; order Coleoptera; family Chrysomelidae; genus Diabrotica; species Diabrotica virgifera. The sequence goes on from NC_065446.1 coordinate 222,006,715, forward strand.
AAACGAAATGAAACTTACCATAGCTCAAATTGTAGGTTTTTTAATTCACTACAACTTTCTATTAAAAATTTTTTCTCTAGAGTTAATATCCTAAGCTGCAAAATTAAAAATCTTTAAAAATTGTAAATTTAACAATATTTTTGGTCACATTTTATTAGAAGTTATTCCTGGCATCGTCCTTTACAACACCTGATAGGTTTCAAAAATTCCTGAATTATATCCTGAAATCGACCTATTTTTCACCCACAGCCTGGAGTACTATTTGTTAAGAGGGTGTGTTATTTTATCTGCTTTACTTATTTATCTATTGTTTATTCTCTTTGTGCTTAGTATTGTGCGCGATAACTTCACCTGCCTCACTCAACGCGTCGAAAGCAGATGTCCCTCTCAAACAATACTCAGGGTTTCCAGATTACTCTTCTTCTCCTCCTTCTTCTTCTTCTTCTTCTTCTTCTTCTTCTTCTTCTTCTCCTTCTTCTTCCTCTTCTTCTTCTTCTTCTACTTATTCTTCTTTTTCTACTTCTTCTTCTTCTTCTTCTTCTTCTTCTTCTTCTTCTTCTTCTTCTTCTTCTTCTTCTTCTTCTTCTTCTTCTTCTTCTTCTTCTTCTTCTTCTTCTTCTTCTTCTTCTTAACATGCCATACACCAAAGTGCGTAGGCGACTATCTCATTACCAAGGTTCTGTCCTTGGCGGCGTGATACAGCTCGCCTGTGTTGTGTATTCCTATCCATTCCTTAATATTCCTTAACCAGGATAGTCCTTTGCGGCCGACTCCTCTCCTACCTTCGATCTGCCCTTGTAGAATTACCTGTGGTATTTCATATTTTGCTTCGCTTAATATGTGCCCAAGGTAACTAATATTGAGTTTCTTAATTATTTATCCAAAGAGTTCTCTGTCCAACCCGTCTCTCTTAAGGACGTCATCGTTTCGAACTTTATCCACCTATGATTAACGGTATGCGCATCATTCTTCTCAATGAGCACATTTCAAATGCTTCAATTTTGTTGATTGATGTCCTTTGCAAAGTCCACGTTTGCATGCCATAAAGCAAAATGCACCATATGTAGCACTTGACTATTCTGTAGCGTATTTCAAAATTTAGGTTTTGATTACATAAGAGTGGTCTGAATTTTTTAAAAGTTTGTCTTGCCATTTGTATTAGGGTTTTTATTTCAAGTTGTGGATCCCATTGGTCATAAATTGTTGTTCTAAGGTATCCTTAGTTTCAAGTTCCAAAGTTCCAAGGTAAGGAAGTATGAAGTTGTGAAACATTAATTGTTATTAATGTTACTGAATGTATTTTTGCGTAGCAACGAAGGGCATCTGACGTAAAACATTTGAAGACGGGAAATTAACAAAGATGTATCAGTAGTAATTGCACAAGAGCTCTAAAATTCTATATTAATTTTAGAGATCGAGTGCAATTTGTTGAGATTATTTCATTAATAAAACTGTTCAAAACCAAAATCTTATTGTAATTTATTTATGTAAGTACAAATTAGTACAATTAAACACACAGTTGTTATAAATATTTTACGGTTGAAAGTCATCAATTTTATAATTTTTAAAATATTAATTGTCATTAAGGTCACTGAATTTATTTTTTCGTAGCAACGAAGGGCAACTGACGTAATATACTTGACGACGGGAAATTATGAAAAATTATCAGTAGTAATTGCACAAGAGCTCTAAAATTATATATTAATTTTAGAGATCGAGTGCAATTTGTTGCGATTATTTCATGAATAAAACTGTTCAAACCCAAAATTTTATTGTAATTTATTTATGTACCGTAAAATGAGGTGGCTTCATGACAGTCAGGTGAATTTGTGACAGTATGTAGTACCCCCACTAAATCCAATATAGAGTCCATAGTTACCGATTGAACGTGCCGCAGTTGTTTTCAATGGCCTTGTAAGGATTGTGTGTGTTGATTATTGGCCATAGTAAAGTTTTTAAAGCAGGTAACTAGATCGTGTGTGTAATTAAAATAAAAGTAAGTATTTTAGAATTTTTACTTTGTTGGTATACTTTCATTTGTAGAGCTCCAACTGTTTCATGTAGCCAGAATTTATAATATGTACAATGTACGTCATAGCTTAGGTTATGTTGTCATGCATACATTGTCTCAATATTCCAACTAATAAACCAGTGGCGTCACCTTAAATGAGAGTTCGACAAAACATGACATGACTTTGTGACACAATATTTGTTGTTGTTGAGATTGTGACATTGTTTTTTTACATTTTATTATTATTTTTTAGGTAAATAGCAATGCCCCGAAAATACCAGAGGCTACCGAGAACAGAGTGTCAAAGAAAATTGTATGAGAGAAAGATGCCGCCACTCTGGGAGAGAAAGATGCCGCCACTGTGGAAGAAGAAGCTGCCACGATTGTGGAAGAAGAAGATGCCACCACTGTGGGGGAGAAAGATGCCGCCGCTGTGAAAGAAGACGATGCCACGACTGTGGAAAAAGAAGATGCCAGCACTGTGGAAGAAGAAGATGCCACCACTGTGGGAGAGAAAGATGCCGCCGCTGTGGAAGAAGACGATGCCATGACTGTGGAAGAAGAAGATACCACCACTGTGGTAGAGAAAGATGCCACCGCTGTGGATGAAGAAAATGCCACCAATGTAGGAAAGAAAGATGTTTTATGTGGCTTGCATCCAGAATCCGGAATCCGCTCTGGCAAAGGGAGAAGAAAATTAGCCAAATATAGGGGACTACGTCATTATCCAATACGAGGGGTCTATGTTTCCAGGAATGGCCAGACTGGGAAGACCAGTTTATGTACGGATTTGCTGATGTTGTACAAGCCAAAATAAATTCACTCATCCAAATTTCTCGAAAAGCAATTTTTCAAGTGCCTGAAATAGACATTTATGTGAATAATTAGAATTATTACCGATTCAAAATGATTTATTTAACTTCTTTTATTTATTATTTGTGGTTAATAACATTTGTTTTTATTATTAATAAAGCTTTCTGTTCAGCTGGTGGGGTGATTTTATGACAGACCAACTACATATGCTCACATGCATATGGGCGGCTTTGTGATAGATCTAATATTCAGATTATAATTACAGGCGATCTCTGTCACATTTCCGACCCATTAAAACTCCGACTTTAGACTTGTATGCAGAATTTACGTTGTCACAATGTCACCCCAATTAAAGGGACGAGATTGTGACAAATATTTTTGTAAATTGTTGTATTGTTTGTAAATTTTTGCCAGTGAAATCCAGCTAAGTTAGAAAGAAGTTAAAAGGTATAAGTTTCTTAAGTAAATTTTGGAATGTAATAATTCCATAAAAAATATCTTAAAATTTACAAAAACTCCTGAATCTGTCCCAAAGTGACCTCGTTTTACGGTAAGTACAAATTAGTACTGTTAAACACACAGCTGTTATAAAATATTTTACGGTTGAAAGTCATCACTTTTAAAACATTAATTTTCATTAATATCACTGAATGTATTTTTCGTAGCAACGAATGGCATCTGACGTAATATATTTGACGACGGGGTATTATCAAAAATTATCACCTTAATTTTCATTTCTGTAGCTTTCTATTGGTCAGAATCTCCTATGAATGAAATAATCGGGTATAATATCAAAAGAGGGTGAGAATAAATAAAAATACTGCGACCGTTTTTCGAAAATTTGTTGTCTGGCAATAGACACGAGAGCCCGCAGGGCTCGAGTGGCTATTGCTCAATGACAACAAATTTGAGTAAAAATGAAGCATTATTTTCTTAAATTGAAGAATCTCAGATGCAGAATCCACCAATTTAATAAATTAAAATGGTAGAAAACTGAGATTTTTCCTGTTTGAAAGTTCTTACTGGTACATCCTTAATCTGCGACTTTTTCAATTAATAAGACAGCAGACGACGAATATAGAAAACGAAAGGGAAACGATCACATTTCGCTTTCATTCGTCTAGGAAAAACGGACAGCAGAGGATTTTCATATTATTATCATTATTTTCTTATTTATTCTTATTGTCGTGTGATATTCGTAAGATTATTTTATACGTATATTATGGATATTTTCTTAAATGTGACAGTTGTCAAAACTAGGAAACTGGTTGCCATTAAACAGAAACAATCTACTTAAAAAAATTCTATCGGTAATTTTCTACAGTAGATAATTCTCAGTATAATTTTAATCCGATTGGACAGAATTAAACACGTGATCAAATATTTTACTATACGATTGGAAGTTAAAATCATCAAAAAATAATCAAGTTAATTTAGACTTCTGTAGCTTTCTATTGGCCAGAATCCCATATGAATGAAATAATCGCTGTAATTTTTATCCTTGTAGGTTTTATTGTTTAGAATCTGTATGAATGAACTAATCAATAAAATCAAATCATTTTTTATCCAAATTATAACTTGCGGTTTATTTCAATAAACAATTAAATTTATTCTAAAATTCTCTAGGTAAATATTTAGTTATTTTATATACTATTTTATTTTAGTATTATTAAAAACAAATAAAAAAGTTGAAATTCACGGGAAATGTATGCGATAGCTAATATGAATTTTTATTTGCGAATAGCGAATAAGTGCATCCGTTCGATTGGGAATTGCTTGGCTTTCATGAAAATTTTTAGCCAGAAGCTAAAAAATGTTGTTTGTTCACAACACAATTTCCTGTTTCGAAAATTGCCTGCTTAGTCTCATCAAATCTTTAAACGTTATTAGTCTGTCAAAACAAGACCTGCTTTAGCTTTTGTGCATTTTATGCCTACAAGTGTTTATTATACGGGAAGTTTATGATAGATCCTTTAATTTTAAACATATCGCTCACTGAGTTATATAGTGCCGCAAAAATAAAGTTCTAAGATAATTGACCAAGAAGTTTCATAACATCATAAAATACCATTCAAAATTACAATTTATGGATAATAGGTCGACAGAAAAAACCAAATACTTGTCAATGAATGGTTAGATACTACATTTTTTTCCATTGTATAAATTTCGAGAACTTTGATATAAATAGGCCAGTATTGAATTCAAGTTTTATAGTGCTTTGGCAAAGATGGTCGGTCGTAAGTAGTGGCATAAAGAGTTCATAAAATAAACGTTTTTATTTTTTATATTTTTAATCATGTTTTTATTCGCACTAAAATAAACTATATGAACAGAACAATATTTTTCTTACTAATAACTAAAAAAGAATTTTAAAATGATAATCAGTTATAGAAAAACCTTGTTTATAAACAATGTAGGAAACAATGTAAGAATAAACAATGTAGGAATGTAGAATGTAAGTTGATGTAAAATTCACTGTGACTTTTATTAATTGCATTGGATCGAATAAGATACATTAGACCTTCATACTTTTTTCTGGAAATTGGAATTTTATTTTGATAGACCCTTCTAATTTCAATGTCTTTAAAATAGAATACTCTGTTAGGATTTATGGTTCGTCTTTCTTTGAATAAGATGACCATTTTAGAATAAAATTCGTCAAAGGAAGTTCTATACAGGAAAATGCTATGATTATGCTTTTTGACTTTCAGTATTGAAACATCACTTAATAAAGATTTCTCCCTAAAGACCTAACGTAATACATAAAGTCGAAGTGAAAAAAAATTTGCACAGCCTTACTTTTGTACCTTGTTTAACAAAATAAAAAGCATTGTTATTGGTTCGTCCACCACTTTTTGCTACAATAACCTGTTCCATCAATGCCATTATAATGTAGTTCAGCTGCTTGGAAATGTCTCTCAAATCCCAGTATAACTTAAAAACGCTCGTCTCTCTTCTTCTGTGCATTTCCGGTACATGTTTGCCTGCATTTTGTGATGTCACACGGATCTTTAACTGATCTGGCTGGAACGTCTATCTTCCTGTTATACATTTGATAAGATTGTCCAGAGTTTTGGAGGCGTTTAATTCGGTTTTGTATCCACTTCTTACATTCTTCTTCCTCTTAGATTATAAGTGAAAAATAAGAAAAAGTAAACCTATACTGACAAAACTTTGTTCTTTCATGGCACAAATTGAAGTATTTGATCTAACAATAAAACACTAAAAACGTTTGTTTTCTATACTTCCACAAAATTTATTATAACTAAGTGACTACAGCTGTTTCGGCAGAGTGCCTTTCTCAAGTGATATAGTTTACAATGTGTTTGCCTTTTTAAGTCTTCAACTGAAGAGGTTGAGGAGTGGGGAGCTGTTTGTCTCGAGTTGGTCATTCAGAATTATATCTGTATTTTTCAGTTTATTAATTTTCGTAGATTCTAAAAAAGATAGCTTTATTTTGCCTCTATTTAGAAAGCCTTTATTTTGAATATGACCACCCAATAAGACCTGTAGTTTCTTTTTATACAGCTCCGTCATATAAACTTTCAAAAAAACTGTCAGATATTATTACAGAATACACTAAATTTTCACCTAAATTCACCGTAAAAAATACACTAGAACTAGTTAATAAATTACAACATTTTCAATTGCCCAACAACTCCAGACTAACTTCATTTGACGTTAAATATCTTTTTCCTAGTGTTCCCCCTACAGAAACTTTTGTTTTAGTTAAGAATCTTTTAGACCATAATAGTACAAATCCGATCATTGCATCTGAAATTTTACACCTTCTTGAAATTTGCATAAATCAAGACTATTTTGAATTCAATAATCAAATATACACAAACAACAGTGCAGGACTTATTATGGGTAATCCTCTAAGTCCATTGCTATCAGATATATTTATGAACCAACTTGAAACAACAATCTCTAAACATTCCGTATTTAAACAGCTCTTATATTGGTGGAGATACGTGGATGATATACTAGTATGCTTTACAGGAACTAACAGACAACTTGACCAATTTCTATCGTATATTAATTCACTTCATAATAATATTGAGTTTACAGTAGAAACAGAACAGAATAACTCCATAAACTTTCTAGATGTAAACTTTCTAGACTACACAACAAACATGAGTTCTCCGTATATCATAAACCTACCCATACTGACACAACTATACACAATTCATCATCCCATCCTACACAACACAAATTAGCAGCCTACCATAGTATGATACATAGACTGACAAAAATCCCCATGATAAAAAATAACTTCGAGATAGAACTAAACATCATTAAACAAATAGCAGTAAACAACGGCTATAACGAACAAACAGTTAACAAAATTTTAAACCAAAAACGTCATAAGAAAGCCCTGAAAGTAGTGTATCCACCACCATAGAAAGAACCCAGTACCTTCTGCTCTCTCACATATACTGGCAAGATAACAACAAAAATAGCCAGATACATAAAAAAGAAAGGAATAACACCAGCTTTCAGAACTAACAACAACTTAAGCAAATATATTAAGAACAATAAAAGCCTAAAGAGAAAGCAACTACAGAGTGGTGTGTACAAACTAACTTGTGGTGACTATCCGAAAACGTACATCGGTCAAACTGGCAGAACTTTTGACAAACGGATAGCAGAACACAAAAGGGCATTCAACAATAGAAAAACAGACACTTCTACATACGCGCTTCACCTTCTAGATCATAATCATTCTTTCAATGAAGAGTTTCAAATTCTGCATATTCAAAATAAAGGCCTTAAGCTATCTTTTTTAGAATCTATGGAAATTAATAAACTGAAAAATACAGATATAATTCTGAATGACCAACTCGAGACAAACAGCTCCCCACTCCTCAACCTCTTCAGTTGAAGACTTAAAAAGGCAAACACATTGTAAACTATATCACTTGAGAAAGGCACTCTGCCGAAACAGCTGTAGTCACTTAGTTATAATAAATTTTGTGGAAGTATAGAAAACAAACGTTTTCAGTGTTTTATTGTTAGATAAAATGAACTTCCATCAAGTAACGGTCGAATCTATCAATTGAAGTATTTGAATTAAAGTCAATTCTATACCGACACAACCTTATATTTTGGTGACAAAAATTGCATGTTTTTGCCAAAAAATTTGTTCCATACTGGCACAACTATTAATGTGCCAGTATAGACTAAAAAATAAGATATCTTTATTGAAGGTTATAAAAATTATAAAGTGGTATAACATTAGTTTTATTAAAATGTGCCGGTATTCCACGTAGAAGCAACACAAACACACCTAATATCAACGGCAAATTAAATAAGTGACGGTACAGTGCTGCCGCTCTAGCGAAATAAAGGGAATATACACGTGCTACAACTCTATCTAGGGATTCTATGCAAGCTACTTCTACGCCGGTTTCGTTTAATTATAAAGTGAAATTTCGTGATTTTTAAGTAGTGGTTATTACAAAAAACCATTTTCTAAAAATGTGCCACTATAGAACTCAGTGAGCGATATAGTTGTGTTAATAGGCAAGGAAATAAAGCATTACATATCTAACTTTTTAGAGTAAGACAAATTATTATGAGACATTTTGCATCCGATATTCGATTCAAACTATCTTCAGGGAATTATTGAACACTTGGTATGAGGGAAAAATTAAAATTGCATTCTTTTAGGCGAAAAATGCATTTTCCAAAGTGCATCTCAAAGTGTTCAAAAATAGAAATTCACAACTTTAATAATCATGGAAATGATTAGTTTTTCATATTTGGGAGTTTTTCAGGTCGCTGAACAGGAATATCGTGTAGACGAAGTTGCAAGAGGTGCCTGGTACCCACTAACTCGGTATGCACGTCGTTTCCTGGAGTTTTATAGAAACTCATTATGAAAACCGCTGAGACTTGTGATGCCGAAATTTTTGAGGTCGCTGAATTCGAATATTGCTTCGGCGATGCTGTACCAAGTACCAAGTGCCCGGTATCTTCGTCATTTTTTAAAGTTTTATGAAAATTCGTTATTTTAATAGTTGAAATTTATTATTTCGGGGTTTTTGAAGTCGATAAACACGAATATTGCATCGAAGCTACTGCACGAGGTACCTGGTAATCAGTATCTACGTCGCCTATTGGAGTTTTATGGTAATTCATTATAAAATTCAAAAGTGTGTATCAGTAACTGTAAGTTATTTTGATTCAGAGTGCGAATTATAAAAAAAACCGACCCCCAAAATGATCAAGTAATGGGAATGGGGTAACGGACCAACTAGATCCAGACATAGAAATAAAACGTAGAATAGCAGTGACTAAAACTACTTTTAAGAAAATGAAGTCATTTCTTTGCAATAATCATCTCAGCTTAGAACTAAGACAAAGAATGGTCAAGTGCTATGTTTGGTCCGTACTTTTGTATGGTGCAGAAGTGTGGACGCTAAAAGTATCGATTATGAACAGAATTGAAGCATTGGAAATGTGGATTCATAGACGGATGCTGAAGATACCCTGGAAAGCAAGAAAAACTAATGAAGAAGTACTAAGGAAGGTCAACAAAGATAGAGAACTGCTAAAGACTGCTAAACATCGAAAAATATCTTATCTGGGACATATAGTGAGGGGAAGTCGGTATAAAATATTCCAACTGATCCTTAAAGGCTGTAACGAGTTAGGCATTGACTACCCCGCTAATTGAAATAATATTCGAAAATATTACCCCAATCAACTAAGATAGCCATCGTTACACCCTTAGCTTAGCTCAGTCACTCAGGTGTGTGTTCGTCTTATCCTAACCTTAGATATGAACTCTGAAAATTTAGAATGGTAGCAAACAAAACAATATATTTTAACCAATCATGGTTATTGTTCATAAAGATATAATAAATAAAATGACTTAGTAAATTGCATTAACAAATGTATTCAAATTCTTGCCAAAAACTAACAATTCTGGATTATACTTATGGCTTTTGGTAGCTGATGGTATCTTCTTGATGTCGTATGGTACTGCTGTCGACTTGTAGACCTGGGCAGGTGTTATGGCCCTAGGTCGCTGCAGCTACGGTCTTGGTGATGTCTATGATGTTGGGTGCTGTTGTCTGTCTAAAGATGTTACGTTGTCAGCCATCTGGTGCATCGCCGGCGATGGGTTTCATGCTCCCGAAAGGAGAAAGTAGATTTTATTCCAAAAACTGTAACAGTAAAACACATATCAACAATCAAGAAGAAAACCAAATTGTACCTTTGCCAAATAGTATTCAGAAATAGTAATTGGCAAGGTTAAATTACATAGAATTAAGATGAGGAGAATAGTTAAAATTTTGATAACTTAACGTGCATATTAATAGATGAAAAGAAATATAGAAATCAAACACATGGTTGAACATTTGAAGGTTAGATAAAAAAAACAATATAAAAACTGTTAGATGGAGAAATATAATTATAATATAATGTTATTCTTACCCCAAGAGATGATTTGATGGAACGAAAATGATTTAATTTTGGAATTACATGCCTTTTTAAGGATTAATTTTTCCCTTCCAGTTTGTGTCTTTTGGTAGGGATGAAGTATGAAGTGACACTTTCATGACAGTGCGACATAGGTGGCGGGCATGTTCCGAATTGAGACAGATACTTACGGAATAAGAATGTATACAGGGTACGTTCAGTATGTTGATTTAAATTAAAAGAGATATAGTAAATAGAAGAAAATAAAAAAGGATAATAAAATGATAATCAAAGAGGATAATAAAAGAGGATAATAAAAGAGCGCCAACCAATTTTTAAAGGGGGAAATGGGTAAACCAAATAGAAGAAGATAATTATTAATGAAATATTAAAGAAAATAAGGTAAAATAATTATTTAAAAATAAAATATCAAAGATGTGACGTTTGTAACGTTACAAGGCAAAATAGAGGGCCGTAGAAGTGTAGGAAGAAAACAAGTTTCTTGGTTAAAAAACATTCGTGAATGGACTCAGATATCTAATGCAGGACAACTATTCCATATTGCAGAAGATCGAGAAGCCTTCGCAATGGTGATCGCCAACGTCGGATAATTCTGATATGGCACGTGAAGAAGAAGAAGAATGGTGAATGACTGATTTTGAATTATTATAACAGAAAATTCCAGGCCTAGAAAATTCCGCCATGGGCACCAGGTACCTCGGAGACGATCGCCGTCACGAAATTCGTGCTCAGCGATCACCAAAACACCCGAGTAATGGTTATTGATTGATTTTGATTATAACATAAAACTCCAGGCGACGAGTTTCACCCTGGGCACCAGATACCTTGGAGTTCATCACCGAGATAAAATTAGTGTTTAACGCCCTCCAAAACCCCCAAATATAAAACTTTAACTCATTTCCGTCAGTATTTCCTGAGTTATAAATTTTTCATTTTCAATCTCTTCGAGATGGACTTCGAATGCATTTTTCTTATGGAAATTTTCATCTGCCGGAGATCAATTTAGTTCACAAACTTTCCTGATACTCTCCTGAATCGAATACAAAAAGTTGCATGATGATTTATCTTACTCCACAAAATTCCTAGGTGTAATGCTTCGTTTCCTCTCCTTTTCTCTGTAAGTGTTTTAAAACTAAGTTATATAGAACTACTGGGACTTTTAATGTATTCGATATTTCACCTGGTGAGAACAATAGTGACGAAACTTTAAAATTAACATTTATAGATAATCTTATTTGAAGTTTTGATGAAACTGCTAAACAGTATAACTGACTAATACGTAATCAATTTGCAGAATTTTTCTAATAATATGCTTCTCGTCATTTAAACCAATTAGTAGAAGTAATTTTATTTAAAGAAAAGATGGACATTGTTATTACTTTTGATTTTTTTTCTGTTACGCCATTATTGCATTATAGAGGATGTTTAATTTGATGTTTCGCCACTATATTATGTACTTTACTACTACTATACTACAACAGTTTAGTTTCTGTTGTAAATATTAATTTAAAAAATTACTTTTAAAAATAAATTAAACGAATCAAATAAATTATTTTTTTTTGTACATACCAAACAATTATTCGCAAAACGAAACTAAAGTACAATAGAAAAACCTCTTAAGTAATAATTATTAACATTATGTCTGTTAACAAGCAAACGATAAACATAATAAAAGATAAAAAGTAAGCAAAAGGGAGAATAGTTACGCCACTGGTGATAGTAAACACGTGATAAATCCGCTCTGTAAGAAAACTTCGAAATAACGGAAACTTACAAGTAGAAAATTGCGAAATTGTGACCATTGGAAAATTGGAACACTTAGCAGTGAATGTGAGTGAAATACGAAGCCAAAAACAAGATTTAGTAAGTCAAAATCGTTTATAATAAAAATAGAAATAACCTTGAAATTTGCACACGGAATAGATATTTTGACATCCGCACTTTTGAGGTGTGTCAAATGTCTTACGCCTGGTGTGCATAGAGCAAACAAACTGAACGGTAACCACAGAACACATTATTACATAGTTACATATATTACGCCGATAGAGTAGGCAACACATAATACTTACAAAACAAGAGTGAAGTACGTCGATAGCGTATGCAACACAAACTCAGCAATAGTAAATTATTGAATAAAACATTATCAATTAAATATGAGTTTTCAAAAAGAACAAATAATAGAAATTAAAGATTCCATAAAGGAACTGATCGCCGAAAATGGAGAGGAAATGATGAAAGAAACAAGAGATCTAATCAGAGAAGTGAAAGAAATGAATCAGATGTATAAGGATGAAATAAAAAGACTAATAGAAGAAAATTTGCAGATGAAAAACGAAATAAAGGAAATACGAGCTAAAATGAACTACATAGAGGAAGTAGAAAATAGAATAGAAACGAATGATAGGGAAAACAGGAAAAACAATATAATCATAAACGGATTGGATATACCAAATATTAACGAAAAAGAAATAGAAGACCATGTCAAAAACTTCGTCGATAAGGAATTAAAAGTTGCAATAAATAATGCAAAAGTAAGAAAAATCAAGAACAAAACATACTTGGTCAAAGTAGATAACTTCCCAAAAAAATTGGAAATAATGAAAAATAAAACACTACTAATGAGAGGAGAACACAAACAGGTTTATATAAATAATGATCTGACTGTAAAAGAAAGAGCAATCCAAAATAAACTCAAAATAATTGCAGAAAAAAAGAGAGAAGAAAACAAGAAAGTAAAAATAGGATATCAAAAATTAATAATAAATGGAGAAAAATGGATATGGAGTACAAAAAATAATGAATTGATACAAGAACAAAGAAGCAATAACACGCAAACAAAAAACTGGCTACAATAACCACATGGAAAAGAGATGGCAAGACATCAACGGAAACGACGAGGCAAAGAACAGGAAATGAAAATGGTAATGGTAATAAACAAACAATTTGGAGACTAGCAACGTGGAATGTGAGAGGACTAAATGGAAAAGAGGCAGAATTAAGCTATGAGTTTGATAGAAACAGAATAGAAATACTAGGAATAACAGAAACCAAAAAGAAAGGCAATGGAGAAATGTATTTGGAAGGTGGACATATTCTCATATACAGCGGTGTGCCAAACGAAAAAAGAGCAGCAGCGGGAGTGGGATGTGTAATACATAAAGACAGAATAAAGCACATACAAACATGGGAAAGTTGGACAGAAAGAATACTTAGAGTAGAGATGAAGGATGAAGGGGAAGAAAACCTAACCATAATCACGGTGTATGGCCCAGATGAAAATGAGAAAAAGGAAATAAAGGACAAATTCTGGGAAGACCTCAACATAGCCGTAGAAAACAGTAAAGGAAATATATTTATTATTGGAGATTTTAATGGTAGAGTAGGAACCAAAGATATGTCGACATCTGATGTAATTGGAAAATATGGTGAGGAGGTGAGAAATAACAATGGAAGAAGATTAATAGAATTTTGTGAATTAAATAGCCTAATAGTAACAAACACACATTATGAGCACAAAAATATTCATAAATTTACAAGACAAGGACCAAGAGAAACGGAAAAATCAATAATCGACTACATACTGATAGAACGCAATAATAGAAGGGCACTCCAAGACATAAGAGTTAGAAGAGGACCGGAAATAAGCAGTGACCACTACTTATTAGAAGCTAAAATAAAACATAGGATAGAACCCCAAACTAGACCAGCAGAAAATAGAAAAAAGATTGAGTTCGAAACAATTAAAAACTATAAGCTTAGAGACAAACAAATAGCTCAAAAATACGAAGAACTGACAAACTTAAAAATAACAAACTTGATGAGATCAATACAGATAAGCAATTTGGAACAAAAATGGCAACTACTCAAAGATATATTAATTGAAACGGCAAAAGAAGCGTGTGGGGTGTACAGGAAAAACAACAAAACTAAACAAACGAGCTGGTGGAATGATGAAATCAAAAACCATGTAAAAATGAAGAAGAAAATGTGGGAAAAGTACTTAGGGAACAAAACCGAGGAAAATTACGATAGATACAAAGAAGAAAGAAAGAAAGTAAGAGACATGATAAAAATAGAAAAAGAAAAGACCTGGATACAATTCGGACAACAGATGGAATACAACAGTAAAGAAAATCAGAAACTTTTCTATCGAACAATGAAAAATATAAGAATAGACAAACCAACAAGAGATACAAGAATAAAAAACACAGATGGAACAATAATAACAGACGATCAAGAAATAATGGAACGATGGAAGCAACACTTTCAAGAACTACTAACTAGTAATGAAGTAAACAGAGAAGAGAACAACGAAGAAAATGAAGAAAGAACAGAACAGGAAGAAAACACAGATGAAATAACAAACGAAGAAATAGAAACAGCAATAAAGAAACTTAAAAATGGGAAATCTCCTGGACATGATAGAATAACACCAGAAATGCTGAAGTATATGGGACTGGAAGGTAGGAAATTGCTCAGAGAAATATGCAATGAGGCATGGAAGAAAGAAGAAATACCGTCGGACTGGGAGATGGGAGTAATACTGCCCATACATAAGAAAGGAGATATCAAAGAATGTAACAATTATAGAGGAATTACACTATTATGTACGGCACTGAAAGTATATGAAACAGTATTAGAACAAAAGCTGAAGAATATAATAGAAACGACACTAGAAGAAGCCCAGAGTGGTTTCCGGAAAGGCCGAGGGGTGCAAGATCACATATTCACAGTGAAGCAAATAACAGAAAAAACACTACTGACTAAAACCAACGCGTACATGGCCTTCATCGACCTAGAAAAAGCATTCGACAGAGCGAAAAGAGAAACAATATGGAACAGTCTAATTAGAAGAGGAGTTGATAGAAAACTAATAGAAGTCATCAAAAGTCTATATAAAAGAAACACGAATTACATAATGCATAAAAATATGAAATCGCAACAATTTAAAACATCTGAAGGCTTAAGACAAGGAGGAGTCATGAGCCCTACACTCTTTAACATCTTCATGGACGAAATAATCAAAGAATGTATACCACAATTAAAAAAGCTACATGTAGGTTACCGAAACCTAGAAAGAATAGGAATATCAGAATGTGCATTTGCTGATGATGTAATTGTCATGGCAGATAAAGAGGAAGATCTAAGAAATAATCTACAAACATGGAATGAGGTATTAAATAGGCATGGGATGAAAATAAACACACGCAAAACAAAGATTATGGTAGTAGCACAAGAACAACCCGTATTAAACATACAAATCAATGGAGAAACAATAGAACAGGTAAACTACTTTCAATACCTGGGAGTAACAGTGGAAAACAACGGAAAACAACACAAAGATATAGAAGAAAGGATTAACAAAACGTCTAAAATATTCCACGCAATTAACAACAAATTTTTAAACAAAAAAGAAATATCCAGAAAAACCAAAATAACTGTCTTCAACACGATATACAGACCAGTACTTACATACGGGTGCGAGTCTTGGGTATTAACAAGAAGTATGAAGAGTAAGATCCAGGCACTGGAAATGAAATACCTAAGACGAGTAAAAGGAGTATCAAAAAGAGACAGACTAAGAAATATAGATATACGAGCGGAGCTCAAAACTAAACCACTCCTAGAATACATCGAAGAAAAACAGCTGAGTTGGTGGGGCCACATGAAAAGAATGAGAAGAAACATACCAGTAAGGAAAGTATGGGAAGCAAGAATTCAGAAAAAAAGAAACAGAGGAAGACCATCAGAAAACTGGGATACAACCATTGCGAAGATTATCCAAAAGAAAGGGAAAACCGTAGCAGAAGCAAGCAGACTGGCGCAGGACAGAAAACAATGGTCAAAGTTTGTGCACACGTGAATAGACATTAGTCCCGACACTGAAAAGTAAAAGGGACTTAAAAGACTATATATATATATATATATATATATATATATATATATATATATATATATATATATATATATATATATATATATATATATATAAGTAAGCAAAAGAACTATGAATAGTAAAATTAAATTCATCATTTCACTCACGTATGTTTCGTCTATCAAACTACCAAAGAAATTATTGTGGGTAGAAGGACTTGATTTAACATGTAAGACTTCTTTTTAGAAATTAATATTGGTTCTCGATAGTGTGGAATTAAACAATACTGATCCAAAGTGGATAGTCGCTTTCTTGATTTGCTATAGATAAGTACCTAAGAACGATTGAAACCGAGTTTCTCTATAAGAAGTTTTATAAAAAAAAAACCACAAAAGCAAAAACGATCACACAGACAAAAGTGCTCATTCGCCACTATTGCACATTGCACTACTATCTTTAATAAGATATCTAATATTTAAAATACATGCAAGCACGGCGTAATTACAGATTCGCCAGTGCCAGTGATGTAAAGTTAAGTGTGCTTTCGTCGTTAATGCATCAAAATATTTGACAAATTCACAATACCCTAAAGACTTGTAGGCGCCCTCTATTAATAAGGAAATTAAATAATTGTTAGCCGATATTGCACATATAAGAGGGCATATTTAGATGTCGGTTGATGGACTTAACTCAAAAACGTTGATTTTCGTGTTTCGCCACTATTGTTCTCACAAATTATGAACTTCTTGTGTGGGAGTGTTTCAATGTTCTTTTATATATTTGTTTATTGTATTGATTTATTAAACTAGTAAATAGATATATGATCAATCACTAATAATTAGTAAATAGATGTCGTTGTTTCAATATATCAGTATAATATCATTTTAACAACAGCGGTGACTGACGTGAATGTAATTAGAAGGGTATTACATCAGTCTACAAACAAGTAAATCTATATGTTTGCATTATTGAAATTTAATTATTAATATGTTAAAATGAATGTTTCATCTAGTAATTATTTTGAAAAAATTTGAATTAATTATTGGTGTAAAGGAAATTAGTTTGAGTCTCAATCGCGAGATATATACATGGTGGGATATTAGTGCGAGATAGTAAAATTACTCGTTTGCCGTAAGTGATACGAAAAAACGTTATTTAGATGAAAGTTTGGGCACAGATAGGACCATAATTTAAAATTTTAAATGTTACTTTCAGGTATACAGGGGTACCATGTATTAAATCCTGTATATTTTCAAATATACAGTGCCACCCATATTGACGGTGACACAAACTTATGTTTTCTACATACATACATAGACACATAGACAAAAAATGCGATGAGTGCCCTAACTAAAGTTTGGAAAGACAGATATATCTCTCAAAATATCAAGATGAGACTGGTGAATGCCCTTGTATTCTCAATATTTCTATATGGAGCAGATACTTAGACTCTTCGCGCATGCGAGCGCCAAAAAATTGATGCCTTTGAGATGTGGTGCTGGAGAAGAATGGTGTGCATATCTTGGAGAACTCATAGGACAAACGTTTCCAGCACAAACCAACTCAAGATTAAAAAAGGTTGTCCACAATATGTCTGCAACGAATACTGCAATTCTTTGGTCACGTGATTTGCAGAGGTGACGACAGTTTGGAGAGATTAATTGTTTCTGAAGACGTTCCGGGGAGAAGATCAAGAGGACGATAACCAACTAGATGGTCTGACCAAATAAAGAATTCAGCTGGAAACTCATTCTGCGAAGCTCTTAGAGCAACTGAAGATAGAGATCAATGGAGAAAAATTGTTAGGAATATTGGAAGAAATCACGATCCTCAGTAATGGGGAAACGACAAGAGAGAGAAAGAGAGACATAGACACATTGACTTGAATGTAAGTCAAGAGTATAAAGTGCCTCAGAGAGACACTAGGCCGACGTCAGATAATATCATTAATGGGAAAAGACGAAAATGAAATAACAACTATGCATCACCTACAACAATTATGTTTATGTTCATAGTTGATTTTTTCGTGAACAGAACGGATTTGGCTAATTTTTTTTTATTATTTTAGATTTTTTTTTGGTATTTGCATAGTTAAGCAAAGGTTTACTCAAACTTCGTTATTGAACTTATACCCGGTGGAAGAAAAGGAATGTTTTACTTATGTTAAGTTTGAGACACCCTGTAGGGTGGACAAGTTACAATTGTAGGTATAAATCCAAATAGTATTGGAGTCTTACGTTTTGTGAATATTTTGTTTTTTGAATGTCCCTAAGATCGTTAGAAACAAAGAAAATATACGGTTTTATTCAATGTGTTTTAATTGAAACAAAACTAACAGCCCAGTAAATGAACGGCAAATACGGCGATACCGTGTAATTTTAAGGGGCAGCACCGAATTGCATGAAAATTTGGATTTAGGTTCTACTGACCCTCCACTTCAAAGTTGAAATTGTGCAGTTGGTTGCTTTTTATTTTTTAGGGGAGTAAACAACCCCTATTATAAAAAAATTGTATAATTGTAAATTAAAGCGGGTAATTGATTCAAATCATATGTTAATAAAATTAATGAATGTCAATTAACATGAAATAACATAGTTTAAGATTTTATCACAGTTTAACCCTTAAATCTCACCCCCTAGAATAGTTACAATTCAAACAATCAATGTAATTGAATACCATGTCGTTACTGATTTGCATGGAAATTTGGATTTAGGTTATACTTATCTTCCATTTCAAAATTTGAATACTGCCGTTAGTTGATTTAAAGGGTGAAAACTACCCCTATGATAAAAAAATCATATAATTGTAAATTCAAGCAATTTGGAATTATCTAATTATACGGTCACATTAAACTTAGATTCCTTTACTGATTAATTTTTTTACCACATAATTTCTACCGTTATAAAAATGACCCCTTGCAAATAAATTCGAATAGTTGCATTGTGTATACAATTTGGGCCAAAGAAAACAGTCCACCTCGATATTTGGCAGTATTTATTAGATTTTAACGAAATGACGAAACAGGTTGATTTTTGATCTAATGGGGACACATTTTTACGGTACATACATCTGTCATTTGTCAACCCCGTCCCTTCCACTTCCCCCACCCCTTATTTTTAAATAGGGAAGAGAACTCGTGTGGTAGCGCATTTGAAAGGTTATTCAATATCCGTTAGAAAAATTGTAGTATTTGATCAAAATTCTCGTGTTAGTGATCCCATATTAAGTCACGAGGGAAAAACCAGGAAAATAAACCTTATTATACTAACCCGACATGGTAAGTATTTGGCCTTACATTTAGTTTACTCTCAAAATTCACTATACTTAAACTCTGATTTTATATGTAAGTTATTTTAAAATATAAATGTATCCTCGATATGTTATGGACTTACAACGAAATGACAAAAACCATAGATAAATATCTTTTAAACTATCTCATATAATAGTAAAAAATACTTTATTTTAAGAGAAAAGACATTAAGGAGAATCCAAAAATGCAAAAATATACAGAGTATTCCATTAAAAAAACATAGGTTTGTGTTACCCTGTCAATACGAGTGGCCCTGTATATTTGAAAATATATTTAGGGTATGGTAGTATCTGTGCCCCAACTTTATCTAAATAACATTTTTCGTATCTCTTACTACAGACGAGTAATTGGACTTCCTCGCACTATTGCTCCATCCTGTATGTGGTTGGTTTTTTACTCATAACTAGGTTACTTTTAAAGCTATAAAGTGCTAAAAAAAACCAATTTGTAGGTTTTTCTAAGGACAATAAGAGTACTAAAATATATTTTTTTAATCCCTTATTTTTTAAAAAAGTTTGAGTTAAAAGGGCTTGAACGAGTTACTAATCACCAGTGTATGCAAATTTTGAACAGCCATATCTTATCCATTTTTTATCTTACATAAAAATAATAAAAAACGAAGTGTTGATGCAAGTAAAAACTATATTTTTTTACTGTTTGAGATTTTTCGTAACACTAATACTTTTCAAGTTATTTTGAAAACAGTGTATTTTTTCCAAAATAAAAAAAAAGTTTTTTTAATATAAAACCAAATTTTTCCAAAAATAAGCACTTCAAACCGATCAAACTTACAGATCATATTAACAATACATATATAAAGTAAATGGTAAAGCAGTAACGATTAATTTCATTTGGCGTGTTAAATAGGGGGAAATTTTCACGACGGGGAAAAATATAAATAAAAAAAAAACGGGTCAACTTTATTTTGAGCGTAACTCGCATAATTTTGATGCTACAAACTTTTATGATAAATTAAAATAAATATATTTTTAGACGCTTTAAAATCGTTTTTATGAGTTTTCCGCGAAAAGTGCTTCATTTTTTGGTTACTTCAGCTTGAAACATTCGATTCGGAAGTTTACGAGTAAGAAAGTATATTTCGTGATATTCTTATTCTCATGATCATTTTTCAGTGCGTCACAGTTTTTCGATTTCGCTCTAATGCATTAAGTTTGATGAGACGGAAAAAGCGGTAGCTCCGTGATTAAACACAAAAATAATGCAGCATTACAATGGCTATATACATAAGATGTCTATTCCTAACCTACGTTTGATTCGTTGATATTTAGAATGCGCGTTTTTTCTAGCCAATCAAATACACGTATTACGAACATTTGACGAAAACTTCGTCCATTTTGGCCAATTTTTAGAAGTGTCTAAGGGTCAAGTGACGGTTATTATTCAGGTGAGTATTTTGTGTACCTATCATTTTGAAATTTCGAATTCGACTTCCCTTGTGTTTCACAACGTTTTTGTGCATTATTTTGTTTTTTGGTTTAAAATTTAGTTCGTTAAAAGTTAGTTTTGTATTTTGGTTTAGAATTTAATTCGTTAAAAGTTAGTTTATACTCCAGGTTATTATGCAAGAAAAATATACATAGTAAGGAGACGTAACTCATGGCTGAAGAACCTTAGGAACTGGTTTGGATGTAATAACAATGAATTATTTAGAGCCGCGGTTTCAGAAATAAAGATCGCTCTGATGATTACCAACTTTTGAAGCGGAGACAGCACCTAGAGAAGAAGATAAAAATACAGTTTATGGATAGTTTCGTGTCATTTTTGAATGTTTCCATATTTATAAATTTAATTAACAATATTGTTTACTTTTTAATTTTATTCCCCTTTATAAAAAATACCTACATGTTAACATATTATGTAAAAATAAAATCTACTAAATTACTAATTAGATTAATTCCACAAGCTTTTCACCTATGGCGAAGTACGATTCTGGCATCTGTCAGATTCGTCAATAATTACATGAAATAAGTCTCGACACACCCAATACAGTATATGACGTCATAATTAATGACGCACTGAAAAATGATCATGAGAACAAGAATATACAACTTTGCTTCTACTGGGTTTATAGTCCAAGTGCATACACTATTTTGTTCCTTTTTT
This sequence comes from Diabrotica virgifera virgifera, assembly GCF_917563875.1. Classification (NCBI taxonomy): domain Eukaryota; kingdom Metazoa; phylum Arthropoda; class Insecta; order Coleoptera; family Chrysomelidae; genus Diabrotica; species Diabrotica virgifera. Next base: position 222,028,300 of record NC_065446.1, read on the forward strand.
ACAAGCTACATTTTTTGTAAGAATAGTTTTTTCGATAAAGTACTTTTTTAGTTATTTGCGAAACACTGCCTGAAAACGTGTTTTTTTTTTGTTGAAAAATGCACTTTTTAACTCGCAAATAACTCGAAAAGTATTAAAGCAGTTAAAATACCTTATAGAACAAAAGTTGCCTAGAATTAGTCAATTTATCCATTTTCAGACTTATCTTAAACATATGTTTTTTCACTCCCGAGAAGGGGTAAATTTCACCCCCCAACCAACGGCACAATTTCAACTTTGAAATATAGGGTAAGTAGAACCTAAATCCCAATTTTCAAGCAAATCTGTCTTGCCCCTGAAAATTACACGCCATACCGGTCATTTACTGGGCTATAAATTAACAATAAAAAATAACAATTAACAAAACTTTGAAAACCAAAAATTCTCATAACGGTAACAGTTCTGATCGACACCTATAAGAGTTATTTGTCGACCAAGTAGGCAGTATGCACAGCGCAACATAAGAGAGACGAGATTGTTTAATGGAGGCTCTGTGATGTTTTGGGGTGGAATTTCCTTGAGAGTAAGTATACATTTGGTGTCTTTGAAGGCTCTTTAAATAGCTAGAATTACATTACACATATTTGCTTTCTTTGATCACTTTTTGTTCCTTGCGCACTTTATATAGGAAATAAATTCATCTTAGTGTATGATAAGACATGGCCTCCTCATCTGTCGCCTGTCGTTACTCTACATTCAAGTGAAGCAAATATTCAGATACTTATTGAATTGGCCCTCTCACAGTCTCGACATGACTCCTATTGATAAGTTGTGTACTTCCTGATTGCCTGCAAGATATCAGGAGCTTGGAGGAGTAAGGGCGAACTGCAAAAACGATGTTTCGGGAAAATTGAGTTAAAGTTTACAAACATGTTAGAATAGTAAGGGCGAACAAGCGATGCTACTAGATTATGCGGTTTATCGTCGCATTTCTACTATAGCGTGCGGTCTACCGATGGATACGGTGTATAATCTGTATTATTACAATTCCGACAAAAAATCTTTACAAAGTGAATAAAACGTGTAAATCTTAGGAATTATTATTTTAATTTTACGGCTTGTTCTTAAATAAAATAGTAAATTAATATAATAAAGTATTAACTTTTAAAATTACTATAACAATCCTGCCTATTTATGCCTTATATTCACTTTGTAAAGATGGTTTCTGTGGGTGTCACGTTCTATCAGTACATGGGCTCATCACTACGATCTTTTCTCAGAAACGTTGAACAGAATAATAAAAGGCGCCTTTGTAAGCGGAAAGTTTATCGCCAAGTACTCATAAAAATTACAATATACCTACAATAAACTTTATGCAAATTTAGTTTCTCTACTATTATGCAAATTACACCCTAATCTTTTCCTACGGTATGGAAATCCTTCAGGTAGATCTTAAAAACTTAAGAGGATTTTGCAAGATTTTTATGAAATAAAAATAGAGGTTTAATACTTTTAAATAAACATCCCTAGTGTTTTTAATAAAATTCACAAATAAAGCTTCAATTGAATTCAATTTGATTTTCATCGTCTACGGTTTCTTCGTTTTCTGTATCTCACTGTATCTCGGCAATTAAAACTACTAAGGTACAGAATAATTACAGAAACACAGGCGCGTTAACAGAGAAGGGACGAACCTTGAACGGAAACGCAACGAAAGCCTGTGGGTTCGCCCTTACTCTTCTAGACGATTATGCAGTTCAGTTTCTGACGTGAATAGATTGGTATCTTATTTATTACGAAATTTTAGGAGTATGAAGGGCGAAACATGCTGTTATAATATACAGACGCATTCTTTAAAAGTATGTGAGGAAGATGAGACTGTTTTTGAAATGACCATTTTTCGGTTTCGCCCTTACTCCTCCAAGCTCCTGAATATAAACTGCTATGGTTACTGATATTTGAAATTCCATGTACCAAACTCAAATAGCTTGTTTAATATCCAGCATGTCTAGCCGACGTGAAGCTGTTATTAGAATAAGAGGAACAGCACACGATATTAGTGATTAGCTTACCTTATGTTCATTTCTGTTTTTCAAGTTTTGTTGAGGTTTTGTTTCAAGGGGAAAGGCGCAAAATGCGCCTGTCAAAATTTTCAATGTGTTTTACATGTATTCATTTTTTTCGAATGCTGAGAAAACTAATCAGTATTTAAAAAAAATTTAAATGCAGAATGAAAGATTATGTTATTACCGAGGACCGAAAGTCACTTAGAATAAATAAAAAGTTTCTTTTTAATTAAATATTTGTAATTAAAAATCACACTAAATTTTCTCTTTTATTTTCGCCCCTGTAACTTATTAAAATAAACATTATACAAGGTGTCCCGAAAAGATTGGTCATAAATCATACCACAGATTGTGGGGCCAAAAATAGGTTGATTGAACTTCACTTACCTATATACAATAGTGCACACAAATAAAGTTGCAGCCCTTTGAAGTTACAAAATGAAAATCGATTTTTTTTCACATATCGAATACTCTCAGAGATTTGTTATTGAAAATGGACATGTGGTATTTTGATGGCAGCAACATCTTAAACAAAAATTAAAGTGAAATTTTGTGCACCCCATAAAATTTTTATGGGGTTTATGTTCCTTTAACCCCCCCCCCAAACTTTTGTGTACGTTCCAATTAAATTATTATTGTGGCACCATTAGTTAAACACAATGTTTTTAAAACTTTTTTGCTTCTCAGTACTTTTTCGATAAGCCAGTGTTTATCGAGATATTTTGAATATTTGTCGAATCCACCACATATTTGTATGTGGTTAAGTACGATTATAGAGACCTGGTAATAAGCTGAAAATTTATTTATAATTTACATTTTTAGGTATATTTTAAAAAAGAAGCTACGTCTCGATAAAAGGTGACTTATCAAAAAAATACTAAGAGGAAAAAATTTTAAAAACACTGTGTTTAACTAATGGTACCACAATAATAGTTTAATTGGAACGAACACAAACATTTGGGGGGTTTAAAGGAACAAAACCCCCATAAAAGTTTTACGTAAATATATTGAAAAAGAAGCCGCATGTCGATAAAAACTGTGATAAAAAATAGTAGGAGGCAAAAAAGTTTTACAAACGTTGTGTTTAACTAATGGTACCACAATAATGAAATAATTGGAACGTACACAAAAGTTTTGGGGGGGGGGGTTTAAGGGAACAAAATCCCCATACATTTTTTATAGGGTGGACAAATTTCACTATAATTTTGTTTTAAGATGTTCCTGCCATAACAATGATACATGGTCCATTTTTAATAAAAAATCTCTAATAGTTTTCGATGTATTGAAAAAAATCGATTTTCATTTGGTAACTTCAAAGGGCTGTAACTTTTTTTATGAGCACATTTGTACTAAGGTAAGTTAGGTTCAATTGAACTATTTCTGACCCCAGAAGGTGTGGTATAATTTATGACCAATCTTTTCGGGACGCCCTGTATATATGTTTTCAGGGACTTTCGGCCCTCAGTAATAATGCAACCTTTCATTCTGCGTTTAAATTTTTCAAAAATATTTATTATTTTTCTTAGGATTCTAAAAAGATTAATACATTTAAAACATATTGAATATTTTGACAGGAGATATTTTGCGCCTATTCCCTTAAGTGTTGTTATTTATTAAACGCTTTTCTTTAGTTCAATAGTTTGCGTCAAATCTGTAGACGTTAATTTGACTGACTTTTCTTCAATGCAAACGAATGAAAATTTGCAGATTTATGCTTTCGCGGGACCAATACACGAATAGTCAATAAAAAAAAATTTTATGTTTAAATATTCTTTTAAAATGCTTAAATTTTCTTGTTTTTTACGATGTAGAAACTTGAAACTTTTACTGATTGTAGCTAATGATATGAACTATACATAATTTCACTTTTTACGTTAATTGTGTACGTTGCGCTTCAAAAATAAACAATAAAGTTTCAAATTTTGAACGCTCATATAGTCAAATTTTAATAGGATATGAAACTGAACTTCAACCAAAACTCTAATTCAAAAAATTCGTGTTTTTATCATAGTCTTATAAAAACCACCGGTAGACACATTTTGTGCTACATATAACATTACAATTCGTTTTGGCCTATTAATTAATTAATCGCTTTTCTTTAGTTCAATCGTTTGGGTCACATCTGTGGACGTTAATTTGACTGCTTTTTCTTCAATGCAAATGACTGAAAATTTGCAGACATAAAATATGCATTCGCAGGAACAATACACGAATATTTAATATTTTTTTATGTTTATTAATTGTTTAAATATAAAATCCATTTTAACGGAAAATGCTTACATTCTCTTGTTTTTTACAATGAAGAAATTTGAAACTTCTACAGATTGTAGCTAATTATATGAACTATACATAATTTCATAATTTTTACGTTAATTGTTTACGTTATGCTTTATAAATAAACAATAAAGTTTCAAATTGTTTGCCGATTCCGACTACTTTTCATGTTTGTACATCATATTATGTTTTATACATATTTTAATAAACATGACGATATATTTTAATGTTTGAAATGTGTAAGTAGACGAAGCAACGAAGCACTAAAAAGCCCAAAACCTAGGAATTTTGTGGAGTAAGATAAATCGTCATGGAACTTTTTGCATTCGATTAGAGAGAGTGTCAGGCAACTTTGTGAACTAAATTCATCTAGGGCAAAAATTTTTGTGCATAAGAAAATGCATTTTAAAAGTGCATCTCGAAGAGGTGAAAATGAAAAATTTAAAACTTGGTAAATATTGACGGAATTGAGTTGAATTTTTATACTCGGGGGTTTTGGGGATCGCTGAGCACGAATTTCATATCAGCGATGGTCTCCAAGGTACCTGGTGCCCACGGTGGAACTCGTCGCCTAGAGTTTTATGTTATAATCATTAAAATCAGTTAATATCCATTAGTCGGGGGGCTTTTGGGGTCGCCGGCCACGAATTTAATGTTGGCGATGGCATCCAAGATACCTGGTGCCCAGGGTGGAACTCGTCGCCTAGAGTTTTTAGTTATAATTATCCAAAATCAGCCAAAATCTATTACCCTGGGGGTTTTGGGGGTCGCTGAGTACGAATTTAATGTCGGCAATGGTCTCCAAGGTACCTGGTGCTCAGTGTGGAACTCGTCGCCTACAGTTTTATGTTATAATAATTAAAAATCAGTCAATATCCATTACACGGCGGTTTTTGCTGTCGCTGACCACGAATTTAATGTCAGCGGTGATCTCCAAGATACCTGGTGCCTAAAGTGGAACTCGTCACCAAGAGTTATTAGTTATAATTATTCAAAATTAGTCAAAAACTATTACCATGGTGGTTTTGAGGGTCCCTGAGTACGAATTTCATGTCGGCGATGGTGCCCAAGGTACCTGGTGCCAAGGGTTGGAACTCGTTGCCTAGCGTTTTATGTTATAACCATTCAAAATCAGTCAATAACCATTACTCGGGGGGTTTTTGGAGTCGCTAAACACAATTTAATGTTGGCGGTGGTCTCCAAGGTACCTGGTTCCCAGGGTGCAACTCGTCGACTGGAGTTTTATGTCATAATTATTCAAAATCAGTGAAAAACCATTAATTTGGGGGTTTTGGGGGTCGCTTAGTACGAATTTCATGTAGGCGATGGTCTCTAAATTACCTGGTGCCCAGGGTGAAACTCGTCGCATGGAGTTTTATGTTGTAACCATTCAAAACCAGTCAATAACCATTACTCGGAGGTTTTTGGGGTTTCTGAGTATTTGGAATTTCGAACTATACGCAGCATACAACGAACCCGACGTCATAACATCCATAAAGATCGGACGTCTGCGCTGGATGGGCCATGTTGAACGAATGTTGGAAACCGAAACACCAAAACACATAATGAAGGAAACACCAGTAGGGAGAAGGTCAAAGGGAAGACCCAAACTTAGATACATGGAACAAGTGGAACAAGATCTAAAAACACTTGAGATTACCCACTGGAAGAACAAAGCAAGGAACAGAACAGAATGGCGGAAAATCCTAGAACAAGCCAGGACCCAAAAAGGGTTGTCAAGCTACTGATGATGATGATGAGTATTTGGAATAATTATAACATAATACTCCAGACGACGAGCTCCACCCTGGGCACCAGGTATCTTGGAGACCATCGACCACATGAACCTCTTGTTCAGCGACCCCCAAAACCCTCAGAGTAATGGTTATTGACTGATTTTTGAATGATTATAACATAAAACTCCAGGCGACGAGTTCCACCCTGGACACCAGGTATCTTGGAGACCATCGCCAACACTAAATTCGTGGCCGGCGACCCCAAAAGCTCCCCGAGTAATGGATATTGACTGATTTTTAATGATTATAACGTAAAACTCTAGGCGACGAGTTCCACCATGGGCACCAGGTACCTTGGAGACCATCGTAATATGAAATTCGTACTCAGCGATCCCCAAAACCCATTATTATAAAAATTCAACTCATTTCCATCAATATTGCCCGAGTTCTAAATTTTTCATTTTCACCTCTTCGAGATGTACTTTTAAAATGCATTTTCTTATGCACAAAAATGTTTGCCCTAGATGAATTTAGTTCACAAAGTTGCCTGACACTCTCTCTAATCGAATGCAAAAAGTTGCATGACGATTCATCTTACTGCACAAAATTGCTAGGTTTAATGCTTCGTTGCTTCGTCTAAAGACTAAAAAGTAAAAAATAAAAAAATATGAAAAAAATATTATTACGAAACGCATTTCGTTAGCTACGAGTGACTAATATTAAAAATATTATAAAAAAATCAACTAAAAAACGAAAAATAAAATAAATTGAAAAAATCTAATGCATTCGTTAAAGAAAAGAGTGGGGTGAAAACTGTTTATTCGATGAAGACGCGCCACGCTTTTCTTTGACGAATGTGTTAGGTTAAGCGTTTCTTAAATTATTTTTCCGATTTTTTTATTATTGTTAAAATTTGAGTTAAAACACCTGTTCAATAGTAAAACTGTCTATTTTCTGTTCTCGAAAAATCAACTATGAAAATGAGTATAATTTTAGGTGATGCATAAATTTTGAGACTAAACGTGATCTTAAACTTTATGGAAAAACATTAAGAGTTTCGCTTTTGGATTTTCGATATGTTTTCGAGGGGAGTCACTCTCTAGATATTGCAAATAACAAAACAAATAACATGAAACAAAAGAAATTCGTTATTAAAAATTTACAGGCGCTATTTTTTATTTATTTTGTTTTCCCTATACCACTTTTTTCTACAGATCCTCAGCAATTTATATCCGAAAGATTTCGCAAATATTTGATTAGTTTCTGGTGCCGATCTCCCACAGAACTACGTTTCTGAAGAGACAAGGGATCGGTTAACATGAAATATTAATGAAATTCTATCTCGATTTTTTCACCGGCTGGAATTGACACGGGTCGGCTCACTTTGCGAAACGGCTTTCAATAAGTATTATTAGATATGTAGAACTGCATCCATTTTTTTCACCAGAATTGATTTACTTGAAGCATATCAAAAACAGATCTTGCTAGTATATTTTACTTTCAACTCTTGATTAATAAGTTCAACGTACAGACTTATATTTTTCAGCTTTTAGGTTTTTAAAATTGAAGTAGATAACTCACATTCTTTTTTACAGATAAACGTTATTTTTGGGTAATATGTTGGTTAAATATGATATACTTATCACAATCAAATTGTTTTTTTTTAATTTGCTCCCCTAGTGGGGGAGATATGCCTGAAAGAGCATACTTTTTTTTAATGTTTTGTAATCGATAATCGATAGAGTTAGACATGTAATCTAGTCAGTAAAGCAAGTTATCGGAGAGGCCTTAAAATCAACATGTCAAAAACAAAGTGGATGGCAGTTGGAAAGATTAATATAGATCAAGGTTAGCTTTCTCTTGATGGAGAGGAGTTAGAACGGTTAAATCATTTCAAGTACCTTGGCAGCTGGTTAAATGTTAATTGTGACGATGAAGAGATAATAACTAGGATCGAAATATCAAGGCTTTTTTGACCTGGAAACTAATTTTATGTAACAGAAACCTGTCGATAAGTATTCGCAAATAGGTGCTGAAATGTTATGTGTGGTCTATCTTATTGTTTGTTTGTGAGACATGGACGTTAAAAACCACAATGCTAAACAAAATAGAAGCATTCGAATTGTGGTGCTATCGACGAATCCTAAAAATATCGTGGGTTTCGCACGCTTCCAATGAAGATGTTCTTCAAATGCTGAATTCAGAACGTCTGCTCATAAACATCACCTCTCTCTCTCCTGTCGTTGTTCCATTACTGAGGATCGTGATTTCTTCCAATATTCCTAACAATGTTTCTCCATTGATCTTTAACTTCAACTGCTCTAAGAGCTTCGCAGAATGAGTTTCCAGCTGAATGCTTTATTTGGTCAGACCATCTAGTTGGTGATCGTCCTCTTGATCTTCTCCCCGGAACGTTTCCGGAAACAATTAATTTCTCCAAACTGTCGTCACCTCTGCGAACCACGTGACCAAAGAATTGCAGAATTCGTTGCAGACATATTGTGGACAGCCTTTTTTTTTATATTGAGTTGGTTTAGAATGGAAACGTTTGTCCTATGAACTGTCCAAGGTATGGGCAGCATTCTTCTCCAGCACCACATCTGAAAGGCATCAAAAAATTAATGCAGTGTAAAAACGCATAAGGGTGAGGTGGCATACCTAATACCTATGCCATCTAATCCACCTACTTACCATGTCATCTCAGGCAACATTGCAATCAGACCGTTTCTTTAACCTACTAATTTTTCTTAAGCACATTTTTAACATTTAAATGGACGCAAGCATGATAGGCATAAGGTAAAAGAACATCACAAAATTTAAAAACTTAACTTAGGTGTAAAGACTCGCGAATTATAATGTGATACAAAAAAAAGCCAATAAATATAGTGTCCTACTTATTAAACATTCCAAAGGTTACTCCTGTCAGAACAAAACTAAGATGCATAAGTTCAGCAATGTTGACAAATTCTAACTTGAGGAACTGAAAACTGTCACACTAGGCACCAAATTTGAAATGAAAAACGCGTGATATGCCATCTCAGCCAGTATGCCGTCTCAATGAAACAAAAATTATAGTAGGTATTTAGTATTTATTGAATGCATTGAAACGCATTGCAGTTTATAAGCTTATTTGGTTAATTGCAAGAAAACGCATAATTACATTGACTGATTCTTCCGTTAAGGAACTTAGAATATTGTATATAGAGAGCGGTGTCTTGAAGTTCATGGAAATAAATTTTGTGTATATATCAAAATTAGGAATCACATTAATAGGGCATTCAAAAAAGATGTGGTTTAGATCCTCGAGACGACCACATTCACAAAAAGGATTATCTTTTATATTCATTTTATACAGATGTTGTTTTGTTAAACAATGGCCTGTGCGCATTCTAATGATGGTGGTAGTGTGTCTTCTATTTCTATATGGAAAATTTGAATACCAAGGTTTTGTAGGAAAGAAGTCTTGAATTGTTTTGTATTGCGAAGTCTTCTTCTGGACTAAAGATTTCCATTTTTCGTGGTACTCTTTTGTAATTTTTATTTTTATTTTGTTTATTTTTATTTACTTTTAAAAGTCATCACTTTTATAATTTTTAAAACATTTGTCATTAATGTCACTGAATGTATTTTTTCGTAGCAACGAAGGGGATCTGACGTAATGTGCTTAACGACGGGAGATTATCAAAAATTATCACCTTAATTTTCATGTATGTAGCTTTCTATTGGTCAGAATCTCCTATGAATGAAATAATCGGTTTAGTATTTATTGAAAAATCAAAATACAGTAAAAATTTAAATAAAATGTAATTAAGTAATATAAAACAAATGTAAGTATGTATTTATTTTTCATGGAAATTTAAAAAACAGTTCCGATCTTTTTGAAGGCACAAATGCTTGTCCATGCAGTCCACATCCTTGCACGGTCCAAGAAGGGACACCCCAGTGTGCGCACGCATGTGGTTTATGTACCGGGTGTCCCCGGTTGCCCCGGTATAGTACAGCTTTGAGAAAAAAATATTTATAACAAAAGTTGCCTCGGGAAAAACCTGGAAATTATTTTCATAATTTTAGGTCCACCGCTAGAGGGCGTAATTGAATATCAAAAATTAAAAAATCAAAATTTTACAAAATTTACCTAATGAAAGGGCACTGGAAATCCAATCATCGTATTCTTCATAAAATTCTGCGCATATTCGATTTCACATACAGTAGGAAAAATGAAAGAATACCCATGAACGAACATATAAAACACGCTGTATTTTCCTGTCACTGTGTCACACAAAAAATTGGCCAGCGCAAGTACATGTAATAATTATTGTTACATGTACTTGCACAAAAATGGCTGTAAGTCCGGTTCTGCTAAACCGAATTTTGCATGATCTTGCTGAAAACAGCTCTTTTTCGTCAATATAAGTGTCTTATTTTCGAAATGGCCTAATAAGTAATATGCAAGCTAGGAGGCGTTATTTAATTATTTTCAGAAATCTTGTTTTCTTTGGAAAATAATATTAAATACAAGTATGCATTTTTAATCATGTATCACAAAATTAGAACAAATTAGTAACATACTACCTAAAACCGTATGTCGATACCTTTTTTCTATCTCGAGATGTCTTAAGAAATGTGTAAATTTTAAACATAACTGTTATTGTCACCGGTAAACGAGGTTAAGGAAAAGTAGTGTGCTATAAAAAAAGCTAATAAACATTTTTCAGATGTAAACGTATATAATTAATTAAAACAACACTATAAAATATAACAAAGAAATAAAAGCAACTACATACTTACTTAGTCTTAGTGACTGCCTAAATATTCAAATTTTTGCCCATCATTTTCGATGCAAGCATTTACTATTTCAAGAGTAGATTAAATAACAACAAATTTAACGGTTTTAGACTTTTATTTATGGGGACGGAAAAAAGAACTTGTTTTTGCCGCTAGGCTCACTACTCTAGAAAAGATGATCTAGGATCTAGAGAATACGAAACGCCATTCAAAGCATTGCGAAAGCAGAAATTGAGACTCCTGTTCAATCTACTCTTGAAAGAGTAAATGTTTGCATCGAAAATGATGGGCAGCAATTTGAATATTTTATTTCTTTGTTATATTTTATAGTGTTGTTTGTCTTATTGTTGTTTTAATTAATTATATACGTTTACATCTGGAAAATGTTTCTTTGTTTTTTCCATAGCACACTACTTTTCCTTAACTTCGGTTGCCGGTGACATTAACAGTTGTTTCAAATTTACACGTTTCCTAAAGTATCTCGAGATAGAAAAAAGTATCGACATGCGGTTTTCAGTATTATGTTGCTAATTTGGTCTAATTTTGTAATGCAGGATTAAAAATGCATACTTGTATTTAATATTCTTCAAAGAAAACTAGATTTCTGAAAATAACAAAATAACGCCTACTAGCTGGCATATTACTTATTAGGCTATTTCGAAAATCAGACGAAATACATTGACAAAAAAGCTGTTTTCAACAAGACCAAGTATGCAAAATTCTGTTTAGCAGAACCGGACTTAAAGCCATTTTTTCATAAGAAGGTATCCACTCACCCCCACCTCTTATTTGAAAAGGTAGACTTAAATTTGTTAAATCAAATATGCGCAGAATTTTAGGAAGAATAGGGTGATTGGATTTCCAGTGCCCTTTCATTAGGTTTATTTTGTAAAAATTTGATTTTTTAATTTTTAATATTCAATTGCGCCCCCTAGCGGTGGACCTACAATTATGAAAATAATTTCCAGGCTTTTCCCGAGGTAACTTTTTTTATAAATATCTTTTTCTCACAGCTGTACTATAAACGGTTCCTGAAATATGGCCTAGAGCCATTCTTATTGGGACACCTGGTATATTGCCTAATTACTGTACCGCTGAAAGAGGCCTTACTTCAGTCGTAGTTAGACTCAAATGAACAGGATCATCATCTTTTGAAGACTCCCAACTTTCTTCATTGGAAATGTTATTGCCCTGCTTGATGAGTATATCTCATACCTTGATTCAGAAGTAAAATAGGGCTATTTTTCCATTCTTTCGAAGTTTTGTCTAAAATATTTCATGAAAGACTCTATTGGATAAATTTCATTTTTAAGCGAAAGGTTTTGAACTGATTGTTCTTCCAACAACAAACTTCTGGTTTTGGAACATGATTCCGGTTTGCATCCATATGATTTCATTTTTACTTTATCGTACTATATACGTAGTATAGTATAATAGATAAAGTTATAGGATCGTGCAAAAAATTTTTTTTCAGATTTCACTTTTTTTCGACTTTTGACTCCCCCTGAGTCTAAAAAGCAAATAAAAAAAACATGTCGGAAGTATGTACGTACGTACGTACGTACGTATGTACGTACGTACGTATGTACGTACGTACGTATGTCGCCACCGCCCAGCAAAAACTACCAGACCGATTTTGATGAAATTCGGTATGAGTAAGTTTAAGAGAATTTTGTCAAGAAACTAAGCTTTTAAAATAAAACCTCTCAAAGGGGGGCCGAAATAGGGGGGTTATTTAGGGCCCATTTTTGCAAATTTTTACCGAAATGAATGAAATTCAACTCAAAGTAAGCTCATTGACAGGTAAATAAAAATACAGAATTTGACATTTCCAAATTCAAAATGGCGGCCAACATGGCCGACCGCCCACTCGACACATTTCCCTACCAATCTAGAAACGTGTTTAAGATAAGTTTAATTTGAAAAAGTCGTTATATAGCCTAAAGATGGGGCTATAATAAGGATGTTATCGTTTTTCATAAAAAGTTACGAGTTGCCTATATTTAAGGGGTCAAAATTTGACATAAATTTGAACTAGATTTTCTCAAAAATGGCTACAAGGAATTTTTTTTTTTGATATATTTTTGATATCCTATCAGTAAATTGAATGACATTAGTCAGATTTCTTAACTCCCCATAGGAGGGGAGTTATGAATTTTTTATAAAAAAATATTCGAGTGCCCGTAACTTCCTTCTTAATAAAAAATAAAATTTGAAATTTTGCAGACATATATGGTACTTTATTATCTATTATCACAATAAATTTCATCAAAAACATGGCTTCCGGTTGAACCGGAAATGAATAAAAAATCCTAATTTTTTTAGATACGCCCTATATTTTTTTACACATTTTGAAAGAATACAAAATTACCTTTCCAATGACATAAAATTTATTGCTGTAGCTCAAAAACTCGAAAAGTTACGGTAAATATAAATTTTGCTGTAATCTTATGTGTGTCCTCTCTCACGCGATCATAGCAGAGCATTATTGTAGGGTAGTCAATGACGGTATTTGGCTCCGAATTTCATCCTACTACATTGATGTACTTGATATTTTCACAGTAAGTAGGGAATTGCTCAAGAAACAAAATCTACCCTATATACTATGTCGCTTTTATCTTGGGGCTGTTCCCACTTCTTCAAGTGGGTGGAAAATTTGTTGGTCAAAATAAGCACGGAAGTGGCTAAAGAACCTATTTCTAAGCAAAAACTGGTCTATACTTTTTTTTTGAGAACTCAATACTTTTTGAGTTATGCGTAGTTGAAAATTGGCCATTTTCATTGAAAAATGACACCTGTTCGGACGGATTTTTTGTGAATACCTTAAAAACTATGCATCGAACTAAAAACATTATATAAAACATTTTTTAGATTATAAATAATAAAGAGATTCGTTCCTTCGTAAATATTCTATTTATTATACAAAAAGAGATATGGTAAGTGAAAATAGTTTGTTTTTTGGTGCATGCTCAAATTGATGTATTCAACTTGAAATAACAGACGAACGGCAGGTTCTGGGTGTATAATGCTACCAACATCTTTTGTAGTGTTTGAAAAGGCCTTTAAAACGCACACCGTTAAATGTCGGTTACATATAAACTAAGCGAGATATGGTGCAAAAAAATATATGACTAATGTACTTTAAGGAAAAATGAAAAGTATATACATTTAACTTCCCATCCACCATAATTTAAATGCATTGTTTTTCTTCTGCAATACCTTTTAATATAGTGTTATTTTACTTTCAAAAAGTTGAACGGGTTTAAAATGAATGGTTTTTGTAAAAAATGTGATCAAATTATAGAATGAATTTTTAAATTTTAAACTTCCCCCATGATAAAAGCGCCATAGTATATAGGATAGACTTTGAATTAGGAGATTGGGCTACTCCCAAAATTTCATTAAAATCCATGCAGTAGGATAGAATTCGGAGATAATATCTTGTTCTTAATTTCGTGCATTGACTGGTGTAATCGAAATAGAATGAAATGCAAATATTGTAAACTATTAATTTCTCAGAAAAATGAACTAATTTGAAATGAAAGTATGACTATAATATTCTATTGATCTATGCAATAATCTATACATCTATAGTGTGTCCCCGAAATATGGCATCGAACATTTTCTCAAATGCAGGAATTAATGATGCGTAGAACCATAAAATACTTTCAAGTACAGAAGGTGTTTCTAAAATATCAAAATAACGAGTAACTTTGTTATTTTTATAGAATGCCAGTATCTAGTACCATAACGATAATAGATCGGTACGATAAAGTTCTCGGGCGGCCCTTCCGTCCAGCGTTTTTTGGGATATATCCATATTTACTGGATACTTTAAAATTAAGTCTATAATTGTAGACGCTGCGATTGAAATGATTACTGAAATTCTATCTCTATTTTTTCACTGGCTGGAATTGACACGGGTCAATTTGCGAAACGGCTTTCAAAAAGTATTATTAGATATGTAGAATTGCATCTATTTTTTTTTTCACCAGAATTGATTTACCTAAATCATATCAAAAACAGATCTTACTGGTAAATTTTACTTGCTTTGAAATAATTTTAAATATAATATAACTCAGAAACTCCTGATTAAATAAGTTTTATGTACTTACTGACTTATATTTTTCAGCTTTTAGGTTTTTAGAATTCTAATAGATTACTCACAAAAATTTTTACACATAAAAATTAATTTTTTGGATAATATCTTGGTAAAATAGGATACACTTAACACCCTCGAATTGTTTTTTTTTTAAATTTGCTCCCAGAGTAGCTATATAAAAAAATATGTCTACAATTCGAGATATTGGTAGTCAATGAAACAAATTATAGTATTTAGTATTTATTAAAAAATGAAAATATATTAAAAACTTAAATAAAACCTAAATATAGTAGGAAAAATGAAAGACTACACATGAGCGATCATATTAAACACATCCTTTCTATGTTCCAGAAAGTAATGAACTAGTACCAGTATTATAAGAACAGTTTATACATATAATTATTACATGTAAATGTAGCTAGTGATGTAACGAATGTCATTTTTTGAACATTCGCGAATACGAATGCGAATGCGAATATCTGCTACCGACATTCGCGAATGCGGATGCGAATGCGAATATTCAGTTTTTTTTAATTTGTTTCTATTTTGTAATGTTTCCTAAATTTATAATGAAAAGTTAATTTGATATTTATTGTAAATCAATATGAATCTTAAGCTTTATTATTATTATTATATAATACCAAATAATAAAAAAAGTGAAGGCTGATAATGTGATTACACAAGGTTAAGTTCTATCTATCTATTTCCCTTCATTTGTCCAAAGTTGAACGTAGGCCTCCCCCTTATTTTTCCACTCCTCCCGGTTCAGTGCTAATGCTGTCGATCTGGTCCCTGCGTATCTTTTTAGGTCATCCGATCATATCGTCTGTGGTCTGCCCCTTCCTCTTTTGTAGTCCCAAGGTCTCCAATGAGCTATCGCTTCATTCCATCTTCCGTCTCTTTGTCTGCTGTTGTGTCCTGCATATTTCCATTTGAGAGTAGCTGCATGTTTGAGGTTAAGTTACATTTTCTTAATAAAAAAAGATGAGAAGTGAATTCTTCTTCTTCACGTGCCATATCAGAATTATCCGACGTTGGCGATCACCATTGCGAAGGCTTCTAGATCTTCTGCAATATGGAATAATTGTCCTGCATTTGATATCTGAGTCCATTCACGAATGTCTTTTAACCAAGAAACTTTTCTTCCTACACCTCTACGGCCCGCTATTTTGCCTTTAAGGATCAGTTGTAAAATTTTATATCGACTTCCCCTCACTATATGTCCCAGATAAGACATTGTTCGATGTTTAACAGTCTTTAGCAGTTCTCTATCTTTGTTGACCTTCCTTAGTACTTCTTCATTAGTTTTTCTTGCTGTCCAGGGTATCTTCAGCATCCGTCTATGAATCCACATTTCCAATGCTTCAATTCTGTTCATGATCGATACTTTTAGCGTCCACACTTCTGCACTATACAAAAGTACGTACCAAACATAGCACTCGACCATTCTGTCTTAGTTCTAAACTGAGATGATTATTGCAAATAAATTACTTCATTTTCATAAAAGTAGTTTTAGTCATTGCTATTCTACGTTTTATTTCTATGTCTGGATCTAGTTGGTTCTTTATTCCCAAATATGTCATTTTGTGAACTTTCTCAACTTAAACTCCGTTTATTTGAAGCTTTGCATCGGTATGTGGGTCACGACTAAACACTAAAAATTTGGTTTTGTTTGAGTTTATTTTAATGCCCATTTCCTCTCCTACCTCGTGAATACGATCAAGCAGAATTTGGAGACCTTCAATATTATCTGACAGAATTACTGTATCGTCTGCATATCTTATCACATTAAGTAGTTCTCCGTTGATTTTTGTTCCATATGGCTGTCTCTCAAGTGCCTTTTTTAAATAACTGGTCCGAGTAAACATTAAACAATGTTGGTAACAAAATCCAACCTTGTCTGACTCCTCGTTGTATGGAGATTTCATCGGTGTAGTTATCTCCAATTTTGAGAAGTGAATAGATTTTGATTTTATTAACCTAATATTATCTTAAATTATTTTTTTTCTGGTTTTCATATTCGCAAAACATTCGCACAAATTTTGCGAATGCGGATGCGAATGCGAATATGCAAAAACATGCGAATATTCGCGAATGCGAATGCGAATACGAATATTCGTTACATCACTAAAATGTACATACTTGCGCTGGCCAACTTTTTTGTTTTGACACGGTGACAGGAAAATACAGCGTGTTTTATATTGTGTTCTTTCATGGGTAATCTTTCGTTTTTTCTACATAAATAATATAATGTAGTGTAATTTAAGTAATGTCATGGGAATTTAAAAAACAGTTGCAATCTTTTTGAAGGCACAAATTCTTGCCTTTGCAGTATTATTGCACCATCCAGGAAGGGACACCCCAATGTGCTCAGGCATGTAGATTATAATTGTTAATTGTACCGCTGAGAAAGGCCTTACTTCAGTAGTAGTTCCACTCAAACGAACAGAAACTTCATCTTTTGAAGGCCTCCCAACTTTTTTCATTAGAAATGTCATTACCCTGCTTGATGAGTACCACCCATACCTCCATTCTGAAGTACAGAATTGCAACAAGGCCGTTTTTCCATTTTTTCGAATAAGTTTTATGTAAAATATTTCACAAAATAGTCCATTAGATAAGTTTAATTTTCAAGCAAAAGGTTTTGAACGGATTGTTCTTCCAAAAACAAACTTTTGATTTGAAACTTAACGTCTTGCATTTATATGATTTCATTTATTTGGGATATATCCGTATTTCGATAAATATCTTCATAATCTTGAGAATTTGGACTCGGATGTTCCTCATCCATAATTCTTTCCTTGATAACATTATGGAACTCGTCTGTTTGTTCAATTATATCCTTCATATCATCAGGTAAAGAATTACCAATTTCTCGTTGCATTATAAAATCTTCATCGCTACAATCGCTTTCAAGGCCTTCTATATTCAAAAGACCATTTTTTTTAAATGTATAAAAAGTTCTTTTCCCGTTAAAAATGTGCTCCTACACATTATTTACTGAAACAAATAAAATATTTTAAGAAAATAAAACTTCACTTTTGTGCAGTTGTCTACAATTGGAGACACCATATATTTTAGAGACCTGTTATAGTCAGTACAAGAAATATATGACGAGAATGTTTATAATAAAATTAATTATGTTATAATTATATAATGTTATATATGTAATGTATAGTAGCATAACATCATTAATTCCGTTTCTAAATATTTTATACTCTTCTATATATTTATTTTTCTTAATATGTATGCGAGTTGGGGTGTTATGAACAGGATCGTATCCAACTTGGTGTTTATGCGAATTTTACGAAAAAAGTTATTTTTTATAAAGTGCTCTGCATAGTCTAAAACCTAAGATGCAATCGTCAGGTATCAAATTTTATCAATAATATACGAGGTATGTCCAAAAATATGAATTTCGCTAAGGAGTAAAGTGCCTTTATATTGCACAATATGGAAAAGTTTTATTAAGAAAAGTTGTTTGTAATGAAAAATTATGTTATAATGTGCATTTGCACTCTCATAATTGAAAAAAAATTGAAAATTTTCCTCAAATTACGGATACACAACATCATTTTTATTTAAGATAACTAAGTTATTATTAATTTTGCGAAAAAGTTATTCTTTATAAAAATGTCTGAATATCCAAAAAACTAAGATGCAATCATAAGATATCAATTGTTTTTCAATTCTATACGAGGTATGTCAAAAAAATGAATTTCGCTCAAAAGTAAAATACCTTTATAGTTCACAATACTTCCAATAGAAGGATACCCTTTGTATATTGAAACATAGTTTTTAATTCTGAACAACTTTTTATAATAACAAAGTTCAATATTGTAAAAAATAAAGGTACTTTACTCTTCAGCTAAATTAATGTTTTTTGAAATACCTCGTATAAAATTGACAAAATTTAATATCTTATAATTTTATTTTGGTTACGAGACTATGCAAAACTTTTTAGAAGGAATAAATTTTATAAGGAATAACGGAGCTATCATAAATAAAAATAATGTTAGGTGTCCGTGATTTGAGGAAAATTAAAAATAAAAAAAAATTCAATTAGAAGAGTGCAAATGCAGATTATAACATAATTTTGAATTACAAACAACTTTTCTCAAGTGAAATATAAAGGCACTTTACTCTTGAGCGAAATTCATATTTTTTGACATACCTCCTATACCATCGATAAAATGTTATATCTGATGATTGCTTCTTAGGTTTTAGACTATGCAGAGCATTTTATAAAGAATAACTTTTTTTCGTAAAATTGATATTAAAAAAGTTTCCCATATGGTTCCAAGTTACGCAGACACACTGTATAAACAATGATAATACTTTACTTAAAATAAAAACATAAAATTTACTGGATGACCAATAATTGTTTATACAGTATGTCCCTGTAAGTTGTATCCATATGGAAAAATTTTTATTATTAATTTTACAGAAAAAAGTTGTTTTTCATAAAAAGCTCTGCATGGTCTAAAATCTAAGATTTATCCATCAAATATCAATTTTTTTGAATATTATACGAGGTATGTCAAAAAGTTTGAATTTAGCTCAAGAGTAAAGTAGCTTTATTTTTCACAATATTGAATATTGCTATTATGAAAAGTTGTTTGGAATTAAAAACTATATTCTAATATGCAATTACATCCTTCTAATTGAAAATTTTTTTTTTTTGAAAAATTATGGATAACTAACAATATTTTCAGTTACTTCAATTCTGATAACTCTTTTATTATTAATTTTACGAAAAAAAGTGATTCTTAATAAAAAGTTCTGGATAGTCTAAAACCTAAAATATAACTTTCTTGTATGAAATTTTATCAATTTTATACGAGGTATGTCAAAAAAATAAATTTAGATCAAAAGTAAAGTACCTTTATAGTTCAGAATATTTCAATTAAAAGGATGTAATTACACAATGAAACATAGTTTTTAATTCTAAATAACTTTTCGTAATAACAATTTTTGCTATTGTGAAAAATAAACGTATTTTACTCTTGAGCGAAATTCATATTTTTTGACATACCTCGTATAAAATTAATAAAATTTAATATAAGATGGTTGTATTTAAGGTTCTAGACCGGGCAGAACTTTTTATTAAGAATAATTTTTTTTCGTAAAATTAATAATAAAAGAGTTATCTGAATTAAAATAACTGAAAATAATGTTAGTTATCCAAGAATTTTCAAAAAAAAAATTTTTTCAATTAGAAGGATGAAATTGCATACTAGAATATAATTTATAATTCCAAACAACTTTTCATAATAGCAATTTTCAATATTCAGAAAAATAATGCTACTTTACTCTTGAGTGAAATTCAAACTTTTTGACATACCTCGTATAATATTCAAAAAATTTGATATTTGATGGTTAAATTTTAGGTTTTGGACCAAGCAGAGCTTTTTATAAAGAATACCTTTTTTTCGTAAAATTAATAATAAAAAAGTTTTCCATATGGATACAACACAGGGACATACTGTATATTTATGGGATTACGAGAGTTTACCTGAATAGAACACAACAACTTTATGACTAATAAAACATGTAACGCAATAAATTTAATAAAGAATGCCCGAAGCAACTACATCTCCACTCCGGTAACTGGACATATTATTTAATCTCTTGTGGCCAAGAGATAAATCGAAAAGCGAGGATGCTTTTTCAAAAATGAAATCACAAAAACTTTACTCCTATTTCTAACAGACAAAAACGGACAAAAATTTTTACTTGACTAACAGACAATGTAAATGGGACTCTTTCGCTATCTACTGGCGGCACCACACTTCGCTATGCGTTATGTGTTATGTGTTATGCGGCTTATTTAGTCGCATAGGACAAAGTGTGGAGGGTTCATTCGTCAATATTCACTTGATACTCGCAATACTTCGCATAGCGGGTAAGCACATATTATAACAAATACCCTATACGTCCATTTGTCGGTTTTACACACTTCAAAGGACAAATATTTGGCGCATACAGCATAGCCGCATAACACTACATAACGCATAGCTAAGTGAGGTACCGCCATGATATGGCCGTATTAGATAACGGTGCACCCAGGTATCGTTAAGTACTTGCGTCGCCAGCACCGGGGAAAATTCCGGGTAGGTACCGTCTCTATAGCTGAACTCGTTATTCGCGTTAGTACGTTCTTTAACGGTAAAATATTGCAAAACCTCTAAATTTTAAAGAACCGCTTGGATTGACATGAAATTTGGTATACACATAGCTAATAAGTCAAAGAAAAAAAAGCGATAATGTGCCGATGTGTGCTTTTATCCTGGGGGTGACTTTCACCCCTTCTCTGGGGTGAAAAAATATATGTCCAAAATAATGGGAAATTCGATAAACTGACTAATTCTAAGCAACTTTCGTTCTATAGAGTTTTTTCACCAAGTCAATACTTTTCGAGTTATTTGCGAGTGAATTTGTTCATTTTTAAACAAAATAACCACGTTTTTAGACGGCTTTTCGCAAATAACTCAAAAAGTAAGTATTTTGTCGAAAAAACTACTGTCAATAAAAATATAGTTTATAAAAAATGAAAAAATGGTGCATATGTTAAGTCTGTAGACTCAGTAAAAGCATAGTTGTAGCTAATGAAAAGTAGGTTCTTATTCGTCAAATTCCAAATCGAATATTTCATCGAGAAATAACCAAAAACCTGAACACTTTTCGGGAAACACTAATTTCAAGTTTTTTTAAGTGTTTAAAAAAGATTTATTTTTTTTTTAACTTCTAACCTTAAAAGTAAGTGAGTTATGCACAAAATATTGTTGGTACCTTTTATTTTTGGTAAAAAGAATCGCGAAAAGCACCCCCTAATTAGCATATCAAATAAAATGAATCGTTACCGCTTCACAAGTTACGTTGATTATTTATTCTTTATACGATCTGTAAGTCTCAGCGGTTCAAAGTACTTATTTTTAAAAAGGCTGTAGTTAAAATGGCTTGAACGAGTCACTAGTCCCGAGTGTATGCAAACTTTGAACAGTCACAGCATAACCGATTTTTGTGTAACAGGGAAACCAAAGTCCAAAATATTTAAAACGTACATTTTATTACTTCTTGAGATTTTTGGTATTACTAATAATTTTTAAGTTATTTTAAAAAAGAGCATTTTTTTCAAAATTAAAAATTTCAATCATTTTTGTTTCAAAAATAAGCACGTTGAATCGATGAAACTTACAGATTATATAGACACAACATAAATAAAGCAACATGTGAAGCGATAATGAAGTTGTTAATTATTGGGTGATTTTCCCGATTTTTGTATGCCAAATCAATACGGACCAACGGTATTTTAAGCATAACTTGCTCACACTTGATGCTAGGATATTTTTTTACAAAAACGGACATAAAGATTTTCAAACTCTTTAAAAAAGTTGTAATAAGTTTTTTCCAAAAAGTGCTTCATTTTTTGGTTATGTCACGTTGAAATATATTTATTTGAAATTTGGCGAATATGAACCTGTTTTTCTTTAGCTATAACTCTGCTTCTACTAGGTCTAGAGACTTCGTGTATACACCATTTTTTTTTAATTTTTTACAAGCTATACTTTTGCTATATAACAATGGTTTTTTCGATAAAATAGTTACTTTTTGAATTACTTGCAAAAAATTGTCTAAAAACATGTTTATTTTGTCGAAAAATGAACATATTCACTCGCAAATAACTCGAAAAGTATTGATTTAGTGAAAAAACTGTATAGAATAAAAGTTGCTTAGAATTAGGCATCGAATTTCGGAGTTATTTTGAACGTATAGAAGGGGTGAAACTCACCCCCAGGGCAAAAGCACACATCGGCAGAATATCACTTTTTTCCTTTGACATGTTGTCTATGCGTATGCCAAATTTTATGCCAATCCAAACGGTTCTTTAAAATTTACAGCAAAAACCGTCAAAAATAATGTCCTACATTTATCAATGATCTTTTTCAGGTAAAATAAGGCGATTGCCAATATAAATAAACAATTGGATTATGTTAATTATTCTTAACGATTTTGAGACATAATAATTCGTGTTTCTCTTTCGAAAATTTTTGTAAGACGCAAATTAAAACCTTATGGATGATGAAAAGATGTTATAAACTTTACAATATACTTTACCCAATTACTAAAATACCCTATAAATTATTAAACTATGTTTCTGATATTTTGACAAAACTTCCTAAAGCCGGTCTTTTCAACTCCCGATAACTAGTTATCGAGAAGTTTATATTATCTTAGAGATTAGCATGTAATCTGTCAGCCAAACTTCCCGATATCTAGTTATCCGGAGGTGAAAAGACCGGGCCTAAATCATTTAAAGAATCCACAAGGATTAATTTCTGGTAACTGGCTGTATATCATTAATTACAAATAAACTGATGAAAAATTTTGTTTATAAAAGTTATATTGATTTTAAAAACTCTAAAAAAACTACAAATATAACAGAACGTTTTCGCTCTCTAAAAAGAGCACCATCAGTATTCTTAAAGGCTTTACATCCTGAGCCACCAAAAATACATCGGTTAAAACCTTTTCAATATTAACTAAAGTTATTGACTTTTAAATATTTTCAATATCTGTTTTTAGTTGGATGTGAGAGGTGACTTTCAGATTTTTGCGGATAAAGTTAGGTGATAACTTCGTTAATAATAATTGATTTATGCTCCTTCTCAAATATGCCCGGAACATTAATCAAAAAAATAAAATATTTAAAAATTTCAAAAAATTTCGTTTTTTTCTAATTTTTTTGCTTATAACTTAAAAACTGTTCACTTTAGAACAAAGTCGTATAGGAATAAAACAAAGATAATTAAATTTTCTATCAAATGCGGTTGGCTAAAAATGTCTTAATTTATCACCCTTGCTTCAAAATAGCAATAAATATAAAATAAGGGGGCAAAACAAGCCTGTTTTATTCAATGATTTTCCATAATTTCGGTTACACTTGGAACCTTCCTAATTCGCTTAGAAAATTTTTGTAATGTGCTAAAACCGTACACCAAATTTCATTAAAATTGACTTATTAGATTTTGCATAATAATTTTGCAATCTAAAATTATTTTTTTTTAAAAAATTAAAAATTTTTAAAATCTTGCACAACACAAACTGGAACATACAAAGATTTGTCAATTATTTTACATATAAAGAAGTACTCCACCTATCTAATGCACTTTACATAATTGAAATCGGATTATTTAGGCAGCCTCAGCAATGTTTTAAAATTATAAAAAAATTTTGGCTTATAAACAAATTAGTGCTGTGGCCAACAGGGGGTGCTACGGGCTCCTTTATTTAGATGGACTTATCCAAGTTTTTTTATGTATGTCGACCCGTATAACACGAATTTTTTGGGTAACAGTTGATCCTGATGTCGATAAGACTGTTATAAACAAAGAACTTGAGGAATTACATAACATCGATTTTTCGCAAAATAAAACATTTTTTTGTATTTCTTGGATAATTCTAAGCAAAAAATGTTCCTACAAATTTTTTCGTAGGATGCATAGTTTTCGAGATAAACGCGGTGGAACTTTTAAAAAATCGAGAAATTGCAATTTTTGAACGCGAATAACGTTTGACTTAAAAATAAAATAGCAATTAATGATTTTTTTTATTATTAAACAAAGCAATTTTTTATAAGCCAAAAAATTGTTTATAAATTTAAAAGATTGCTGAGGCCCCTTAAATAATCCGATTTTAATTCTGTAAGGTGTATTAGATAGGTAGAGCACCTCTTTATATGTAAAAAAATTAGCCAACTTCTAAATGGTCTACTTTTTGTTCCGAAAGATTTTAAATAATTTGAACTTTTTTAAAAACATTTAGATTGCAAATTTATTCTGCAAAATTTATTAGGTCGATTTTAATGAAATTTGGTTCACGATTTAAGTATGTTACAAAGAATTTTCTAAGCGAACTACTGAGGTTCTAAGTGCCACCAAAGTTGTTAAAAAATATTGAATAACAACAGACTTATTTTTTCCCTTTATTTTGTATTTATTGCTATATTGCAGAAAAGGTAATACCTTAAGACATTTTTTACCAGTCGTATATCATACAAAGTTCAATTATCTCTATTTTATTTCTCTACGACTTTGTTCCAAAATGAATCGTTTTAAAGTTATATGCAAAGAAAGCAGAAAAAAATCGATGTTTTTCGAAATTTTTAAATATTTTAATTTTTTATTAATGTTCTGGGCATATTTGAGAAGGAGCATAAGTCAATTATTATTAGGGAGTTTTTGTTGCTACGTAACGTACGCATCTCCGTATACGTAAAGCAACTAACGTGTCGTAGAGGATGAATGTTAAAATAGGTAGTTTTTGTAACTGCCTTAACGTAACGTAAAGCAAATCGTAAAGTCACTTTTAAATTCCGTTGACATTCAAAAAAATAAAACAATGTTCACACAATATACAATTAATATACAAATGTAAAAAAAGATAAATGAATGATGAAATTGTATGGTTTTAATTGCATCTATTTAGATATAAAAATATTATTTTTCCTTAACGCTGTATGACACTATGCATTTTCTTGTATCATTTCTAATATCGTTTCTGATATCGTTTCTTGTATACATTTTCTTGTATCATTTCTTGTACGTACATTTGTGCCCTGTATGACACTCTGCAAGTTCTTGTATCGAAAACTGTATGAAATTCGGCACGTGATTGGTCGAAATTTTGTTTGTCACCCTGTCACGTTACATTGGTATGGTAGTACTGCGTCTACAGCTGATTTTAAGGATTTTATAAAATTTATAAACTTTTAAAAACAAATATTTTAATGTTATAATAACTAGAATTTTTACGTTGACTGTTGATTATTTGTGTTTTTTATTTTGTTTTGATATTTGTGCTAAAATATTTGCATTACAATTATCTTCAGTTTGATCCAAATTGGAACTACATATTGTATTTTCCTCTATTAAAAAATTATGCAATATGAAACCCAAAGTTATTCTAAATATATGGTTATTAGTAGAACAGTAGTCCATACCAAACGCTATATTAAGTATCAATAAAATATTTATAAATAATACCTACAGAACACAAATAAATTCATCAAGACATAAATCATATGATCTCATTTTCAGCCGCCATTATGACATTTAGAAGTTTTACCAGCAGGTTTTACGTTTTTGCTCTTTGCGCAGAAATTGGCGCAGTTATTGTACAATAATCTGTGCCTGACACAAATTCTTGTATCGTTTCTGATATCGTTTCTTGTATCTGTGTATGACACTATACATTTTTTTGACATATCAGAAACGATATTAGAAATGATACAAGAAAATGCATAGTGTCATACAGCCTTTAGGTTAAAATTTTTTTATTTTTGTTTATACCTACTTTTTAGTTGTAAATTATTGTATACCTACATCAGAAATCCAGTAGGTATAATGTAAATAGTGTGGTAATATTTATTTGAAAATTTTACTGAAACTAGGTCATTTGTTTATCTAGTTATTAATTGTGGTGATCACTGTATTTCTTAAATTAATACAAGATTTGTTTGTTTTGCTTTATTAATAGACAACTTAAAAACAATAAAATTTTAAATCTATTATGAAGTTCCAATTTCCAATTACAAACAGAATAATTTTACTCAAATAGACTAAACCAATAACCAATATAACCTTAAAATGTTTATAAACGGGTAGTACGCTGATGAAATGTTCATTTGGTAGGTAATCGGGCAAGATCCTCGTGTGCATTCGGTGACTTTCGGCTCGATAGGGATGCGTATGAACCTAACGTACCAGCCCGTAACCTTAGGTAATACGTATCGCGATACGGGAGTTCAACCACTAATGCGCAAGCGTATATGTCAAAAAGATGCGTTACGTTTACGTATTTGTGTGCACAAAAACTCCCTATTACTGAAGGTGTCACCTAACTTTATCTGCAAAAATACGAATGTCACCTCTCACATCTAAAAATAGACGTTTTTTCGCAGATCCTTACTGGTCTAATATCCCACATTGGGATATTAAATATGAAATCCAACGGATGGCTAAAATCTGAGTTGAGTCTCGCCATTCTCAATATGAATACATGTAAATTTTACTTAACAACTTAATATTCCAATGTTAAATATGGAATCCATAGGATGGATAAAATCATATAGTTAGTATCCCAATGTAAGACACGAAATAGAAATCAGTTTTCAGGAAGTAGAGATAGCCATAAATTCACTTAAAAATAGAAAGTCACCAGGACCAGAAGGAATTACCAACGAGCTTCTAAAATACGGAGGAGAAAGTATAACCCTAGAGATGACAAAACTTATACAAAAACTAATATTACACTCAAGATACCAAACGCATGGAGAAACAGCATAATGACACCAATGTTCAAGAACGGAGACGAAGAAGACTCCCACAATTATAGAGGTATAAATCTACTGAATACCGCACTTAAGCTAACCACAAAAGTCCTAACCAACAAAATCAATAAACTAACAACTTTATCAGATGAACAACAAGGATTCAGATCCGGAAGATCTTGCGTAGACGCCGTATTTGTACTGAGACAAATTACAGAAAAGGCCATTGAGTACAAAAAACCAGCATATATATGTTTTATAGCCCTGACAAAGGATTTCGATCGAATCCAAGTCGAAGACGTCCTACATTTACTACATAGAAGAAACATTTCAATCAATGTTATACAAACCATCGAAAACATCTACTTTTATAATCGAATACAGGCAAAAATAAATGGAAAACTAACGCAGTTTATACCAGTACAAAGCGGAGTCAGACAAGGTGACTCGTTAAGCCCACTGCTTTTTAATATAATAGTGGACGAAATAATAGAAGCAGTACGTAAAGATCATGGTTACAGAATGGAGAACAAAGAAATCCAAATATCCAAAATCCAGAAGACGATCTCCAAAGATTAACACGCATCTTAAATACAACAGTCAAGAAATACAATATGAATATATCAGCATAAAAAACCAAATGTATGACAACATCTAAATACCCACTGCGATGTAAAATCGAAATTGATGTGAACATAATAAAGCAGAAAGCAAAGTTTAGATATCTGGGAATAGATAAAATCAGTTACGGATATGTTAAAATGGAAGTACGACAACAAATCCGAAAAGCAAGTAAAGCGACCGGACTCTTAATGAAACAATCTAGAAGAACAAACACCTAACACAAGACACAAAAGCAAGAATCTATAAAGCAGCAATTAGACTTATATTGACATACACGGCGGAGACAAGACCTGGCACATCTAAAACGAGACGACTACTAGAAACAAGAGAAATGAAAACACTCCGACGAATATCAGGGAAAAGTCTGTTGGATAGGGAGAGAAACGAAAACATAAGAAGATCATGCAATGTAGAAGACATAAATGGATGGATGACAAAACGGAAACAGGAGTGTAACAAACACATTGGTAGAATGGCAAGAGGATAGGATAGTGCGAATAGCACGAGATAAGTCACCAAATGGACGAAGAGAAGTATTGGCAGACCAGGGAAAAGATAACATAAACAATTGAGGAGGCTAATATTGAAGAAGAAACAGGCTTTAAAGCCTACATACAAGAAGGAAGAAGAAAAAGATATTCCAATGTGAGACATTTAGTTGATACGTAAAATCTTTTAACCGATGTATTTTTAGTGGCTTGGCACATAAAGCCTGTAGGAACACTGATGATGCACTTTTTAGAGAGTGGAAACGTTCTGTTATACGGGTAGTCCCTTTTTAGGTTTTTTTAACTAAATAGACCTTTTATAAAGAACATTTTTAATCAATTTTTTTTTCATTTAAAGAATATAAATATTTTATAAATTATTACTAATAGATTCCTTTCTGTTGTTTCAGATAATTCCAAAAGTTGAACTTCCATAAAACTCCGTGTTAGCTTCCGGAAGCAAGTCCATTCGCGTCGTTTTTAAGATATCTCCATTGGTCTGTCATGTAGTTAGCATAAAATGCCGACGTCCGGTTTCATAGTACTAGTACTAGTTCTACTAGTAACCTGCGAAGCTGAGCCGGCCACCGAATTCATCGAAGCTTCGGATGGGGGCAGTGCCTCCTTACCGTGCAATCTCAGCCCTGTCGGGGCTCCGGACAAAATAAGTGTAGTGTTGTGGTATAAAGGTGCCGAGCAAAATCCTATTTATAAGTATGACGTTCGAGGTAATCAGCCAGTGCGCTGGGCTGAACCGTCCCTGCAAAATAGGTACTTTTTACGAATTCTCGACGATCACAGGGCCGTCATGAGCATATCGCCGACTAAGCTCATTGACGAACAAGTCTTTCATTGTAAAGTTGATTTTATGAAGTCTTCTACAAGAATCACGCACGTAAATCTAACGATAATAGGTAAGTTTGTTTTTTGAACTTTTTTATTTTCTAAATTGGAAAAAAGAAAATTTAAAAAATTTTTAATAATTATATAATATGATAATTTTTTATAATTTTCAAAAAATTTCAATAATAGAAACGCATGCTCGCTTTATAAGTTTTACAATGCAACTATTGAGTCGCAGGTGCCCAGGTCAGGCGTCGCGGGTCTTGTTGTATACAAACGAGTTTTGGTCTCTTTCCAAAAATTAGCAGTCTCGGAAAAAGCTTTTAAAACAGTCAAGCTTTTTAATGCAATCGGCGACAAACTTAAAAAAGTTAAAATGTTTTCAGTTCTGTAGATCTACGTCCAGGATTTAGTATCAACTTTATTTTTTTATTTAGGATAGTAATCAGTTCTGATGAAGACATTAAAACAACACTTAAAAATTATGTACATTCTTTCAATACTTTTCAATTGCCAGCGGTACTTTTTCTAAATAGTAGTAGTTCTACTATTAACCTGCGGAGCTGAGCCGGCCACCGAATTCATCGAAGCTTCGGATGGGGGCAGTGCCTCCTTACCGTGCAATCTCAGCCCTGTCGGGGCTCCGGACAAAATAAGTGTAGTGTTGTGGTATAAAGGTGCCGAGCAAAATCCTATTTATAAGTATGACGTTCGAGGTAATCAGCCAGTGCGCTGGGCTGAACCGTCCCTGCAAAATAGGTACTTTTTACGAATTCTCGACGATCACAGGGCCGTCATGAGCATATCGCCGACTAAGCTCATTGACGAACAAGTCTTTCATTGTAAAGTTGATTTCATGAAGTCTTCTACAAGAATCACGCACGTAAATCTAACGATAATAGGTAAGTCTCTTTTTTGAACTTTTTTATTTTCTAAATTGGAAAAAAGAAAATTGTAAAAATTTGTAATAATTATATAATATGATAATTTTTTATAATTTTCAAAAAATTTCAATAATAGAAATGCATGCTCGCTTTATAAGTTTTACAATGCAACTATTGAGTCGCAGGTGCCCAGGTCAGGCGTCGCGGGTCTTGTTGTGTACAAACGAGTTTTGGTCTCTTTCCAAAAATTAGCAGTCTCGGAAAAAGCTTTTAAAACAGTCAAGCTTTTTAATGCAATCGGCGACAAACTTAAAAAAGTTAAAATGTTTTCAGTTCTGTAGATCTACGTCCAGGATTTAGTATCAACTTTATTTTTTTATTTAGGATAGTAATCAGTTCTGATGAAGACATTAAAACAACACTTAAAAATTATGTACATTCTTTCAATACTTTTCAATTGCCAGCGGTACTTTTTCTAAATAGTAGTAGTTCTACTAGTAACCTGCGAAGCTGAGCCGGCCACCGAATTCATCGAAGCTTCGGATGGGGGCAGTGCCTCCTTACCGTGCAATCTCAGCCCTGTCGGGGCTCCGGACAAAATAAGTGTAGTGTTGTGGTATAAAGGTGCCGAGCAAAATCCTATTTATAAGTATGACGTTCGAGGTAATCAGCCAGTGCGCTGGGCTGAAACGTCCCTGCAAAATAGGTACTTTTTACGAATTCTCGACGATCACAGGGCCGTCATGAGCATATCGCCGACTAAGCTCATTGACGAACAAGTCTTTCATTGTAAAGTTGATTTTATGAAGTCTTCTACAAGAATCACGCACGTAAATCTAACGATAATAGGTAAGTTTGTTTTTTGAACTTTTTTATTTTCTAAATTGGAAAAAAGAAAATTTAAAAAATTTGTAATAATTATATAATATGATAATTTTTTATAATTTTCAAAAAATTTCAATAATAGAAATGCATGCTCGCTTTATAAGTTTTACAATGCAACTATTGAGTCGCAGGTGCCCAGGTCAGGCGTCGCGGGTCTTGTTGTATACAAACGAGTTTTGGTCTCTTTCCAAAAATTAGCAGTCTCGGAAAAAGCTTTTAAAACAGTCAAGCTTTTTAATGCAATCGGCGACAAACTTAAAAAAGTTAAAATGTTTTCAGTTCTGTAGATCTACGTCCAGGATTTAGTATCAACTTTATTTTTTTATTTAGGATAGTAATCAGTTCTGATGAAGACATTAAAACAACACTTAAAAATTATGTACATTCTTTCAATACTTTTCAATTGCCAGCGGTACTTTTTCTAAATAGTAGTAGTTCTACTATTAACCTGCGGAGCTGAGCCGGCCACCGAATTCATCGAAGCTTCGGATGGGGGCAGTGCCTCCTTACCGTGCAATCTCAGCCCTGTCGGGGCTCCGGACAAAATAAGTGTAGTGTTGTGGTATAAAGGTGCCGAGCAAAATCCTATTTATAAGTATGACGTTCGAGGTAATCAGCCAGTGCGCTGGGCTGAACCGTCCCTGCAAAATAGGTACTTTTTACGAATTCTCGACGATCACAGGGCCGTCATGAGCATATCGCCGACTAAGCTCATTGACGAACAAGTCTTTCATTGTAAAGTTGATTTCATGAAGTCTTCTACAAGAATCACGCACGTAAATCTAACGATAATAGGTAAGTTTGTTTTTTGAACTTTTTTATTTTCTAAATTGGAAAAAAGAAAATTTAAAAAATTTTTAATAATTATATAATATGATAATTTTTTATAATTTTCAAAAAATTTCAATAATAGAAACGCATGCTCGCTTTATAAGTTTTACAATGCAACTATTGAGTCGCAGGTGCACAGGTCAGGCGTCGCGGGTCTTGTTGTATACAAACGAGTTTTGGTCTGTTTCCAAAAATTAGCAGTCTCGGAAAAAGCTTTTAAAACAGTCAAGCTTTTTAATGCAATCGGCGACAAACTTAAAAAAGTTAAAATGTTTTCAGTTCTGTAGATCTACGTCCAGGATTTGGTATCAACTTTATTTTTTTATTTAGGATAGTAATCAGTTCTGATGAAGACATTAAAACAACACTTAAAAATTATGTACATTCTTTCAATACTTTTCAATTGCCAGCGGTACTTTTTCTAAATAGTAGTAGTTCTACTATTAACCTGCGGAGCTGAGCCGGCCACCGAATTCGTTGAAGCTTCGGATGGGGGCAGTGCCTCCTTACCGTGCAATCTCAGCCCTGTCGGGGCTCCGGACAAAATAAGTGTAGTGTTGTGGTATAAAGGTGCCGAGCAAAATCCTATTTATAAGTATGACGTCCGAGGTAATCAGCCAGTGCGCTGGGCTGAACCGTCCCTGCAAAATAGGTACTTTTTACGAATTCTCGACGATCACAGGGCCGTCATGAGCATATCGCCGACTAAGCTCATTGACGAACAAGTCTTTCATTGTAAAGTTGATTTCATGAAGTCTTCTACAAGAATCACGCACGTAAATCTAACGATAATAGGTAAGTCTCTTTTTTGAACTTTTTTATTTTCTAAATTGGAAAAAAGAAAATTTTAAAAATTTGTAATAATTATATAATATAATTAAGTTTTAGCAATTTAGCAATTAATGCCCGGTTGCACCAACAGATCTTAAGCTTAAGTCGAGAATATCATAAGAATTAATATAATACAGTTATAATATATTACAATAAGAATACCATAATATAATAATAGGTATAATTGATAATAAGGTAAGAATCTAAAATTATGGTGCAACGTAAGTGATACTCAAGGAGGCCCTATCTATAAGTAGAGCTTAGCTAAGCAGTAGCTTAAGATCTGTTGGTGAACCAGGCATAAGAATACCATAATATAATAATAGATATAATTGATAATAAGGTAAGAATCTAAAATAATTATGGTGCAACGTAAGTGATACTCAAGGAGGCCTTATTTATAAGTAGAGCTTAGCTAATCTGGAATTTAAGATCTGTTGGTGCAACCAGGCATAAAACTTGTATAATTTGACTTGAAAGTTTAAATGCAGTAAGCAGAATTACTATTTTATTTTTTAATCAAAAGTTATTCGGGTTCAAAAATTGCAATTTTTCGATTCAACCGCCTTTATCTCGAAAACTATGTAACCTACGAAAAACTTGTAACAACATTTTTTGCTTAGATTGACCCAAAAAATAGAAAAAAAATGTTTGGTTTTACGAAATATCGCTGTTATGTACTTCCTGAAGTTCTTTGTTTATAACAACCTTATCGACATTCGGATCAACTGCTACCCAAAAAATTCGTGTTCTACGGGTCAAAATATATAAAAAACTTATGTAAGTCCATCTGAATAAAGGATGCCATTGTATCCCCACTGGCGACAGGACTAATTGTTTTAAGTGGAAAATTAAATTAGAAAATCGAAAGTCTACACTAAACTAAAAAAATTACATGTAGGATTCTTGTAAAGTTAAGAATGATCAGAAGAATTCAATCACTAATAGCAACTAATAATTACCATTGGACCAAGGATCAGAGTTAAAATGACTTTTTCTTCAGTGACTTCCTAGACGGAGGTTTAGATCTGGATCAACGAAAATCTCAGCTTCTTTTTAACTCCTTTTAATACTTTTATTTGCAGGAAAATTTATGATGAAGACGTTAAAAATTCGCTGTAGATATTTGCATCCTTTAATTGTATATCCTTGCAATACCTTATAATCAGTTATCGGCGGAACTTTTTCTGATATATATTTTTATTAAATAAAATTAAGAGCGTAGCCACAAATATTTTACGGCTATCCATACTTTATATTTCTTTTTACGGCAAATTACGTGTATTAAAATTTTCACCGGTATGGAAGCTGCAGGAGATGTAGCAGTGTAGAACATTAGTTCACAATGGCATTGTCATCAGCAACACACAGATGGCTATTTTGTTCAGTTTTTGAATGTTTTTGGATAACTGTTACTTGTATAATCGCTTAAATTAATAATTAATTAAATTAAAAGTATTGTTTTCACTAACTAGACAGTGATGAGTACGCTAATAACCGGCAAAATAGCGCAAAAGATGGAAAAAATAATACATTGCGAAACAAAAAGGGATAAAACTAGTGGAGGTGGAAATGATCGTTATAAACGTATAAATTAACATTACATTACATAGTTTCCCACCTTTAGACATCTATGACAGAAGTATTTTTTTAAATAAATTCTACTGTATCAATGACAGTTGTCATACTCCTCTGATACGTCTAAAGGTGGGAAACTATGTAATATTAATGTTAATTTATAAGTTTATAACGATCATTTCCATCTCCACTAGTTTCATCTCTTTTTGTTTCGCACTGTATTATGTTTTCCATCTTTTGCGCTAGTTTGCCGGTTATTGGCACACTTATCACTGTATATTCAGTGATTACAAGACTTTATACACCATTAAGTAAAAACTAATAATCGGGAAAAAAGAAAAAGTCATAGTGGTTTTAGTAATATACTGTTACAGTACATTTAACCAACTTACACC
The DNA here is from genome assembly GCF_917563875.1 of Diabrotica virgifera virgifera. NCBI lineage: Eukaryota > Metazoa > Arthropoda > Insecta > Coleoptera > Chrysomelidae > Diabrotica > Diabrotica virgifera. Next base: position 222,062,932 of record NC_065446.1, read on the forward strand.
TCTAAACGCTTAGATAAATTTTGAACATCTTTAACAGTAAAATACTTTGGTCACAGAATATACCCTAGTTTATTATTTTTCTTGGATCTTCCATAACTAGTAAACTGTAAATAACCTTTTATTAATTTCACGTATTAAATTAATTATTTATCAAATACAATATCAATATTATTTAATCTAATAAACAACTAAAAATTTTTTTGAAGCCTTGTCAAATATTTATTAGCCTTATAGGCCTGGATCCCGCGTACCAAAAAAAATTGATTAAGAGCAAGCTGAAAATTTGTTAATAGCTTAACGGTGTCTAGTCGTACAAACTTTGATGTAGGGGAACACTGGAACAGGGGAAGTTTTAATTGTGGAACAAGTTAAAAATTTGGAACGTCAGACTACGAAAACGTACCATGTATTGTGTCGGACAGAACTTCCGATTGATTTGTTAGCCTTTCATTAAACTTTCATGCAACAATCAGACTGATATTTATCACAAACTGGGCATTTTAATAAGTTCAACACGTAGAATATGTCAAATGACAGGAATTATGACAGGCGGTAAATTGCAGTCTGATTTTTGCATGAGAGTTTAATAAAAGGGTAACAAATCAATTGGAAGTTCTGTCCGACAAAATACATGGGACGTTTTCGTAGTCTGACCTTCCAAATTTTTAACCTGCTCCACAATTAAAACTTCCCATGTCCCAGTGTTCCGGTGCATCAAAATTTGTCCGACTAGACACCTTTAAGCTGTTAACAAATTTTCAGCTTGCTATTAATCAATTTTTTTTGGTACGCGGCAAACACTTTTGGTTCGGTTTTGCGGCAGTACACCTGGTCTTGGTCTTGGTCTTGGTATTGCGCTCCAGGTCTTGGTCTTGGTCTTGGTCTTGCAGCAAGAGTCTTGCAAGTCTCGCAGTTGCCCATTAGCCTATTACATATCTTAGAACTAGAACAACGTAACAGCCGTAATATCACAGCCGTGGTAAAGACCAACCAAATTAATAAATATCTAAACAACTGACACCGGGTGGGGTTTGAACCTACGATCTAAGCGATCCGTGTCTATATTCCAACTAACCAAAGTTTATTAGGAACTTACGTATTTTTTCGAGTATTTGCCATTGACAATGTGTGATTCGAAAAGAATTCAATTCAGTGACAGATGTGCACAATATGAAGGGTCAGAGGGAAAAAGGATGAATGTAAATTTTTGGTCATTTTGAGATTGTTGTGCAATCTGTTAGCTTAGAAAGGGTACTATCAACCTGTGAATGGACAAGGGGACATATATGATAATCGTCTTAAAATCACGTCACAAGATTGGACGCAAGGGGTAAAAACAATGAATATGTAACTTTATTTCTCATTTTACCGAAAATGCTTGCAGATAGACAATCATCGTTCTTTCCCCTGGCCCTTCATATGTTAACGCCAGTTCTCATTTTGGTACCGAATACCAAACCGAGAATAATACACTTCTCCAAGAAATTAAGGCACCTCCTTAAAAATGGAATGGGTCATTTTTGATGTCTCGAATTTCCTAAACCTGTTGTCTGATTTAAGTGATTTTTTAATATTATATAGCCTTATTCGTTAACAATATAGCTGTAATAATATTGTTGCTAGAAGTTAAATTGTCGTTGTATAGGTACCCGATAACTTATCGGTACTAATGAGTGTACCAATCAAACTGTGTTTTTTTCTCAAAGTAAGCATCATCCTGTGGAATATTCTAGCATTTATAAAATACTGACATTAAGACCCAATTGCAGTCTGATATTTTTTTTACATTTTGTTTTTTCATTCGCTTATGTTGGATAACAGTAAAGTTAGGTATTTTAACAACTAGCCATGTTTTTTATCAACACAGGGTGTTTTTAAATAAGTACGGTAAATTTTAAGGGGTAATTCTAAACAAACGGGTCATGTTACCCGTATGCGCGCCAATGGTGAATATTAAATTCTTAATTGTATGTCAAAAGTGCGTAATAACTACCTCTTAAAGCCAACCAAATTTCATTTGCATATCTCAACCGGTTTTAGAGCAATAAATCGTCAGTTTGTAAGAAAAATTTTAACACTTCCTATTTCGGAAACGAAGCATTTGCGAACATACACTTATAAAGCAACTGTCAAATTATTTTTCGGGTAGAATTACCCCTTAAAGTTTGCCATACTTATTTAAAAACACCCTGTATTGATGAAAAACATCGCTAGTTGGAAAAGTACCTAACTTTTTATTATCCATCATAAGCGAATTAATAAAAAAAAACAATATGAGGCTATAGTTGGGTTTTAATTTCAATATTTTTTATAGATGCTAGAATATTTCACAGGGTGATGCGAACTTCGAGAAAAAAAATACAGTTTGATTCGTACACCCGGTGTACAATGACAAATTTACCTGTCTAGAAACAATATTATTACAGCGATATTTATACAGAACAAGGCTATATTATTATCAAACATTAAAATCAAACAAATAAAAAATCAAATTATCAACCACTTAAATCGAACAAGTTTAGGAAATTCGAGAGACCAAAAATGACCCGTTTCTTGGAATAGTGTATAGCAACCAAAGAGCATAACAAAAGAACAGTGAGTCGATTGATAAAACAAATGACCAGTTTAATTTAACTACCTACAGAAAAAACTGCTATAAATGTCCTTTTGTTTTCCATGTATTTCACTGTAAATATTTCTTTGTTGAATGCCTCGTAGACTAAATATTTGGGTATGTATTTGGTTACACGATATAGACGGCACGGCATTATCTGCTAAGGCGGAAATACATATACGCGCCGCGAACTCCGCGCCGTGCGAGCGCCGCGCGTTCGTGGCGCGGTTATTGTTCGTTAAAATTTTTCATTTTGACGAACCTTCCGCGATCCAGAGGAAACTTACGAACATTTAGTAATTGTAGATAATTAGTATTAAATGTGGGTGCCTGCATTGGATCCGTCTTTCTCCGATCAGATCAGATCCGATATCGGCCGACGTCGGGAGTAGCTTCTCCTATTCTCATCGAGAAGTGTTTGGTTTCATTCCGATTGGTTCCAAGTTGAGTTGCAAGTTGGTTGCAAGTTGGTTGCAAATTGGTTGCAAGTTGGTTGCAAATTGGTTGCAAGTTGGTTGCAAATTGGTTGCAAGATGGTTGCAAGTTTGTTAAAAGTTGGGGGTTGCAAGCTAACATGTTTAAATATATTAAATGTCATCATCTCATTTTCACTTTCCACGGTAAACATCAATAAGTTTGATATTTCCTTCCTAACACTCCATTACTAACAAATATTCAACTCAGGCGCCCCAAAACCAACAAACCACTCGTAAACCCGTCCAAATACGTACTGCGAACCATCAAAGCATTTGTTGAAAAGCCGACAGAAGTTAGATCGTGGTGCGCCGTGTGCGAGCCGTTTGTGTGCCACTTGAAAACACGTACTAATCTAACAAATATGCTGCGCGCGAGCGGCTCGCACACCGAGCAGAGCGCATATGTATACCCGCCTTTATAGTCTGTCTCTTATCGTAATCACACTCAGCAGAAAAAATATACATAATAGTCTTATTATTCTATATATCGATATGATTTTTGTGTGTTTAAATTCATACAAAACTAATTAAGGAAAAAAATTAACTACTTATTGTAGGTATATTTTTTATCAGCATATGACATATTTTTAAAAAGTTTCGATACATTATAGGTCTGGATTGTGGGTATGGAAAAAAAAATGATTAATAGCAAGCTGAAAATTTGTTAATAGCTTAACGGTGTCTAGTCGCATAAATTTTGATATATGGGAACACTGGAACAGGGGCAGTTTTAATTGTGGAACAGGTTAAAAATTTGGAACGGTCAGACCACGAAAACGGCACATTTATTTTGTCCGACAGAATAGACTTAAACTCTCCGAACAGAGATTAAACTCTCATGCAAAAATCAGACTGCTAATTATCACCTATCATAATTCCTGTCATTTGACATATTCTACATGTTCCACTCATTAAAACGCCCATTTGGTGATAAATAGCAGTCTGATTTTTGCATGAGAGTTTAATCTCTGTTCGGAGAGTTTAAGTCTGTTCTGTCCGACAAAATACATGTGCCGTTTTCGTGTTCTGACCGTTAAAAATTTTTAACCTGTTCCACAATTAAATCTTCCCCTGTTCCAGTGTTCCCATATATCAAAGTTTGTCCGACTAGACACCCTTAAGCTATTAACAAATTTTCAGCTTGCTATTAATCAACTTTTTTTCATACACGAGATCCAGACCTATTAATTTATGAATGGAGGGCGGCTATTCTCAAAACCTGGACAATTAATTTCAGAGCGAAGAATGCATGTTTGTTTATGGTATTGTTCGTAAGGCGCATAAGTCAAATTTTACAAATTTTTTTGCTTCTCATAGAGTACCTACCTAAGAATATACCCGAACTAATATACTTCATAAAATACCCTCAGTTCTAATTGCAAGACGCCAGAGTCTTGCAGGCTTAGTCTTGTTCTTGCTCAAATCTTGCACGGTAAGTCTTGGTCTTGGTCTTGCTCAAATTAGGCGGTCTTGGTCTTGGTCTTGCGAAAACGCAAGAACAAGACCAAGACTGCAAGACCGAGACTGATTTTGGGCAACACGTTTGAGTACGTTGTATGACAAATATAGCGAATGCTCGATTTGGAAAATGTCACCACGGACGTGGTGTTAATTTTTTTCGAACCATGAAAAAACTAATAAAATATGTTACAAAATTTAAACGCAGAATAAAAGATTACATTATCACCGAGGGACGAAAGTCTCTTAGAATAAACAAAAGTTTCTTTTGAGTGAAATATTCACAATTCAAAATCACACTAAATTAATTTTCTCTTTTTTTCACCCCTGTAACTTATAAACATAAGCATTTTAGAAGTTTTCAGGGACTTTTGGCCCTCGGTAATAATGACTGTAACCTTTTATTCGGCGTTTAAATTTTTCAAAAATATTTATTAGTTTTCTATGGATTCGAAAAAAAAATGAATGCATTTAAAAAGCATTGGAGCCGAAATTTTGTGCCGACGCCCTTAAAGCTAGTTGAGAAATGAACTTATTTTTTAATGCTCTAACTGATTCAATGAGTTATATGCTGTTAATAAATTAATAAACCAGAATTAGTGTAATTAATTTTCGAGTATAATGTATGTATATTGTGTTATAGTTTGTGTGTCCAATATATTTAATTTGATTAATGTTATGCACCCACACAAAATATTTTTCCATGAAGACTAATACATTTAGTTATGAATACATATTTGCTGTTAACAAAATAGAGTTCTACCACACATTCTATTTGATCTCAAATTGATAACGGTTTCCCAAATGCAGATTTCCATTGACTGATTCTCTATGTAGGTACAGTGGAACCTCGATAAGTCGGATTAATCGGGACCGCGGCCGATCCGGGTTATCGAAAATCCAAGTTGGCCTGAGAATATGGTGAAAATTAATAAAATACATTTAAATAATAAACAAATACACATTATAATTGCAAAAACATGAAATACATATGCACAGTACATCTAAATTACGTACAGTTGTATACAGTATTGTACAGTCCCTGGCCATATTATTATGACCACCTATGAATTTTTACAAAAATCAACTATTCTACTAGCTAAATTTTGTTTAAAATATGATTTTTAAATTTAATTTTGTTATGTAATGTTATTGTTAAGCATTACCTTTAATATATTTAATAATAAACAGCAATAAAATATTTGAAAATATTACATATTTATATTTTGTTGAACTTCGGACCTTAATCAGATGGAAAATATTTGGGAGCTTTTGAAACGAGAAATTTTCGATGAAAAGGTCACTAACGAAATTGTTTTGATTAAAGAACTAATATATCGCTAAAACCACAATGAAAAATTGAAGCAAAAAAATTTAACTGCATTCAAAATATGCCAAGAGGGGTACCAGCGGCAATCGAAGTTAGAGGGGGCTCAGCAAAATATTAAAAAAATACAAATATGTGATATTTTTAAATGGTGTATTGCTGTTTATTATTAAATGTATTATATTTAATAATAAACGCCAATAAAACATTTAAAAATATCATATATTTTTATTTTTTCAATATTTTGTTGAGCCATCTTTAACTTTGAATAGCGCTTGTATCCGTCTTGGCATACTTTGAATGCAGGTAAATTTTTTTTGCTTCAATTTGTCATTGTGGTTTCAATGATATGTTAGTCCTTTAATCAAAACAAGTTCGTTAGTGACCTTTTCATCAAAAATTTCCAATTTTAAAAGCTCCCAAATAATTTCCATCTGATTAAGGTCAGAAGCTCAACAAATTATTAAAAGTATATACATATGTAATATTTTCAAATGTTTTATTGGTGTTTATTACTAAATATAATATAGTTAATTTATAACATTAACATTACATAACAAAATTAAATGTAAAAATCATATTTTAAACACAACGTACCTAGTGGAATAGTTGATTTTTGTAAAAATTCATGGGTGGTCATAATAATATGGTCAGGCACTGTATATTTCGTGATAAAAACTCAGTCAAAATAACAAAATGTTTGTTTTGTCTAATGAAAGTCAGTCCGGGTTAGCCGGACTTCCGGGTTACCGTAGGCCGACTTATCGGGGTTCCATTGTACGTACTAAGACCAAAGATATGAAAATAATAAACAGTAAAAAAACAGCTATATTGCAGTTTTACACGTTGACGAAGAGAACGTCTATGTATAGACGTCTAATTTCCATTGATGTAATGTGACATAACGTCTATAAACGTTGCATTTCTCCATATTCTGTTTTGCAAAGTACATAAATATAGTGTCACAACACTTGCTTATTTATATTTGACGCACTGTCCGTCAACGTTTTAACCATCTAGCTGTCTCCTAATTGAATTTGTTCAAAATGACTAAAAATGTCTAATTACGATATTATTAGTGCGACAAAAATTCCCAATTATCTAATAAGGTATTGTAGTTTAAAATACAGATAAGGAAGGAGGCAGACCGTCTCTAGAAAATTAGAATAGGTGTAATTTGAATAGAACAGCTAAAAAATAGGTTTTGTTATTAAAACAAAAACAAAAACGTAGCTTAAAAAAATATGAAAAATAGATAGGTAACTAGAGCCTATAATAAAACTTAAAAATGACCTTCGAGCAGTTAGTTTATTTAACATATTAGTCTAGTAAAATAAAATTACACTACATGTAAATCATAATGTAAATTCGTACAGGTTGAAACAAATTTTATATCAAAGTTTAGGTGGGTACAAAAGATATTTTCAAAAAAGTATCCAAATCATACAAGGGGATCATTGTTTAAATAATTAAAAAGAGGTCATTTTTGAAAAAAAATTACTTTTTTAATTGCTGAGGTCATTTAATTACTTATGAAGGTTTATAGGATTAGTTTCTGCAAAGCTGAAGGGTAAATCTTTCACATAAGACTTACTGAATTAAATTGAACCCCCTATTTAATTAAATAATTGTATATAAAACTTTAAAAACAAATTTGCAAAAAATTATTTTTAGCGTTTTAAATAAACAATATAAAATATCTTTTTTTACAGACGAAGTTGGGCTATGTTCTCGGTATTAAGCAAAAAAAAATTGATCGAAAAATATTTAATATTTTTTGAGATATTGAATTTGTTTATTAAATATTACTCTATTTTCAGTTGCAAAAACGCGGTTGTTGCCAAATAAATATTCACCTGTATTAAATCTTATTATTTTTATTTTTATGTATGTTTTCGATAAATGTATTGATACATTCAAATTTCAATTAAACTTCCCCCTAAAATGCCATTTCAAAATTATTCAAATTTGTTTATAACTTGTTTTTTTAATAACGTCACGGCGATTAAATATTTTGAAATGCCGTTCCGATAATTGGGTTCCTGGGAATTTTTCACTAATTAACAAATTTTTTTGTCTTTTTTTCCTCTTCTTTTTTTTTTCTTGGAGTTATATTACTACGGGCCCTTTTAGGGTTAAGTTTCATTAAGAATGTCGAGTCCCTAAGTTGTAGATTCTAGACCTAAAAATATTAAGATTGGTCTAAAATCACTTAAATAAAATGTGGCTACTTACTGAGTTACAGAGTGTTTTATTTAAAAATTATTTTTACCAATTACTATCCAAATATTTGACGTATCCTTATCATACTTGGCAGAAAGTGTGGCTATTATACATCCTACTAAATTGTGATTAATAAACGTTTCTAGCTAGTGCCAGAGGCGTATGACAGGGGATAGTTAATGGTTAACCCTTCCCAAATTCTACGCCACTGAGGGAATTACTATTTTAGTACAATTTTTCGATTCTCCAATACTTTCTATGTAAATAATATACTCTCTACTGGTAACGATTAAGTCATTAGTTTTCGAGATATTGGACGTTAAAAATGAAACGGCATAGTTATTTTGATTCATTCATTCATTTTAAACTTCCAATATCTCGCAAACTGATGACTTTATCGATACCAATAAAGTTATTTACAAACAAAGTATTGGAGAATCGAAAAATTTCGCTAAAATAGTAATTCACTCAGTGGCGTAGAATTTGGGAAGGGTCAATCATTCACTATCCCCTGTCATACGCCTCTGGCACTAGCTAGAAACGTTTATTAATCACAATTTAGTAGGATGTATAATAGCCACACTTTCTGCCAAGTATGATAAGGATACGTCAAATAGTTTTAAAGTACTTGGTAACAATAATTTTTAAATTTTTAAATAAAACACCCTGTAACTCAGTAAGTAGCCACATTTTATTTAAGAGATTTTAGTTAAATCTTAATATTTTTAGGTCTAGAATCTACAACTCAGAGATTCGACATTCTTAATAAAATTTAACCCTAAAAGGGCCCGTAATAATATAACCCCAAGAAAAAAAAAGAAGAGGAAAAAAGAGAAAAAAATTTAGTAATTAGTAAAAAATTACTAGAAACCCAATTATCGAAATGGCATTTCAAAATACTTAATCCCCGCGACGTTATTAAAAAAACAAATTATAAACAAATTTGAATAATTTTCAAATGTCATTTTAGGGGGGAGTTTAATTGAAATTTGAATTTATCAATACATTTATCGAAAATATTGATAAAAATAAAAATAATGAGATCTTATTCATGTGAATATTTCATTGGCAACAACCGCGTTTTTGCAATTAAAAATATAGTAACATTTAATAAACAAATTCAATATCTCAAAAAATATTATATATTTTTTAATAATTTTTTTCTCGCTTAATACTGGTAATATAGCGCAACTTCGTCTGTAAAAAAAGATATTTTATAGTGTTTATTTAAAACGCTAAAAATATTTTTTTGCAAATTTGTTTTTAAGGTTTTATATACAATTATTTAAATAAATAGGGGGCAAAATTTAATTTAGTTAATCTTATGTGAAAGATTTACCCTTCATCTTTGCAGAAAATAATCCTATAGACCTTTATTAGCAATTGAATGACCTCAGCTTTTAAAAAAGTAATTTTTTTGCAAAAATGACCACTTTTTAATTATTTAAACAATGATCCCCTTGTATGATTTGGATACTTTCTTGAAAATATCTTTTGTACCCACCTAAACTTTGCTATAAAATTTGTTTCAACCTGTACGAATTTACATTTTGACTTTTTTTTATTTTATTGGGCTATATATATTAAAGGGACAAATAAATATATTAAAAAATCTAAACATCGCATGAGTCATAAAAATATATCCTTCTGGACTATCCTCTCGCGTACACATGGTATGAGGCTATTATTGGCAATATATCGAACACTTGCACTATAGCCTTTTTTGCTACATACACAGAAGCCATTTTCATCTGACACGAGATCGTTCAACTCATTATCATAGCACATTCCACTTTCTGAAATATCTTCGGAGCTGTTGTGTTCAAATGGATATTGAGCAGACTGCATCTTATAATTACTTAAGTCACGAACTTCGGTTGGGAAGAGATAACCAGACGTGCGGGCTCCCACGTCGCCTAGGATTTTCCTGGGCAGCGCTTGGTAAACTGAGCTATATATTTAAATCGGACTTACCCATATGCCTGAAAAGGAAAATCTTTGACCAGTGTGTATTGCCTGTACTCACTTATGGAGCGGAAACATTAACACTCACAAAAAAGGTAGTGAACAAGATTCGCATAACTCAGAGAGCTATGGAGCGCCAGATGTTGGGTGTCTCCCTGAGGGACCGAATCCCAAACGAAGAAATATGTCGTAGAATGTAGAACAAAAACAGCGGACGCCGTCGAAAGAATCGCGTCGCTCAAGTTGAATTGGGCAGTACACGTCGCCAGATTGTCAGACAACCGATGGACAAAACGTAACTGGATGCAAGTCGCAGAAAACAGAGAAAGATGGAAAGAGCTGAGGGAGACCTATGTCCAGCAGTGGACGACTACGGGTTGATGATGATGTTGTGTTCAAAAATCTTCATCATTTTTGTACCTTTTTTCAATTTCGTGGTTTGATCTTTGCCCGTTAGTCTAGTTTGACGCTTGTTTAACGCTTGTTTACGTTTTGTGACGCAGCTACAAAACGTAAAAAAATCCTCTATATACCTTGCCGACTAATTGAGTGCAATGCGGACTATATTAAATTGGGAATTAGAAACATTAATGCGCACAATTACCTGACGCGCACCCTTAGCCGACTCTCCCCTACTATATTCTACCTGATTATTGGCTCCTTCTGTATTTGCTTTTTAATTAACGTAAATATACATTTACGGCTACAAGAAAAACTCAAAAGTCATTTAATATTTTTAAACTTAATATTATGTGATGGGTTTAACTTTGTAGCTAGTATAGTGTGTTTGGTATTTACCTGACTTGTTGACCGCAAAGCATCCATCCTATTTTGTATTTTCACAAGCGATTAAATCTGGAAATCCATTCAGCCGTGTAAAACGTTAATCATATTAGCATATGTATTATGTACATGGCAAAGTTGTTTACGTGTATAATCCGATGCAGTTATTGATGGATTGACTTACTATGTATGTATAGGTACTATATTTTTTAATTTTGGTAATGAAATAATTCAATAATCTCTGTGGTATTGAGGTAAATTTCACCGAGTAAAAAATATTTTATAGGTTTTCCTTTTTATTGAAGAGTATTAGCGATCCATTAATTGTAAACAAACCCTCAAAAATATACAAGCAAACATAAAAAAATCAACATCGTTAATAGTACCTAATCTTCGCCACGCTATTCAAATCGTATTATATGGTACCAATCGTCTTGTGAAGTATAGTGAACGATACAAGCTGTAAGGGGAGACCTGGTAGATTATAATATATTTTGTCATACTTATCAGTTAAGCTAATGAGACAATCACCACCATATTTCAAAAAGCTTGGACATCTAAAATATTATACTTACTGCTTAGGTGCCTTATTTGCTTTTACTTTACCTACTTGAAATTCGATATAAAAATTATAGATACATTGTGTTTCTCGTTTCCATCTCCTTACCATCAGGAACCTGTGGACAAAGATAAGGGACAGTGGACAATAAGGCATTATCAGAATAAACTTTATTTTTACAAATTATATAATGTTACGGACAATGATGTATTGACGTTAACCCATTAACCGCCAAGCAAATAAATACTGCAATAATATTATGTACTATATTTGATTAACTAGAGTAAAATAAACCTAAACATTCGTAAAAAATTGTGTTGCACTTTGATAATGGCAGGTGTCACAACAACAAAATGGTTCGTTTTCGAACCTTTGGCGGGAATGAGATATAAAAATTGAAATACACCCATACCTCGCTTTACGGCCTAGATACGTTCCACGAAACATGGCCGCAAAGCGAAATGCCGTATAACGAATAATTTATTCTACTAAAAATTCAGAAAAATTTAATGGGATCGGTTCCAAATTTGTTAGAATATGTTACATGGTTTGCCGTTAAAAATGCATTTTATCTGTTTATTTTATTTAAATCAAAAATACATAAAAAAGCACATACACTGGTATATAAAATAATAATAGATTCCAAAAACCAAAAATCTTCTACAAACTCCAAGCTTTCTTGTTGTATCTCCATATAACGGGTAAATGATTTTTATTTAGTCAAGTAATAGGCCTTGGATTTTTGTACAAATTAGAAGTGGTTTTAGCTTAAAATCACCAGTGGCATTTGCACCAAGTAGCAAAGTTAATGGTTCTTTAGATCATTTATAACCAGGCGCAGATTTTTAGGTTTTTGAAATATACGTGCGATCAGGCATTTGGTTCCAACAAGTCCTGTTTTGTCTACGTTAAACACTTGTTCAAGTTTATAACCACCTTTTTCTATAATTTCATTTAAAATGTTAAGATATTGCTTAGATGCGGCCTCATCTCATTCTATTTTCAAATTATGCATAAACAAGTGGAAATAGAAAAGAGTGTGCATCGAGATTGCGTTTGCTCGAGAATGACAACATGGGGCCGTTACAGCGAAACATTTTAGGCCGTAAATCGAAACCGTGTCGTAATTGAATAGGGCCGTTATAGCGAAATGCCGTATAGAGAGCAGCCGTATAGCGAGGTATGGGTGTACACAATTTTATTTTTAGTGAAAAGTCTCAAAACATTGAGAGTGTAAATGGACCTGGCATTTTTGATAAACAAAAATAGTATGGTTAGAACATTGTCTACACCTTCTTCAGCTTCTTTGTCAAAAACGAAGTCGAACGGCCCTCTATCCTGTTTAGATATTATTTTAGATATTTCCAGTTTACACTTTCCTATTTATGTATCTCGCACTTTGCCAGTTGCATAAATACGACAAATCAACATATTGCCTACAACACTAGACAATCTCCCTTATGTAGCCCCTTCCCCCCAGCCCTAGATTATAACAAAACTGAATACCAGAATACCCGTCTTTCTAAAGGTGCGTATCCACTATGTTCGTAATATTGGACCACCGATGCACTGCTGCACGGTCGTTGGAGCACTATTATACGGTCCGGGAGCGCCAACCATCCACTATGTTCACCAACCTCTTGCGCTCCCTGCAACTGCTCCAATCGATACGGTATGCGCTCTTCTACATATAAACCGACACCAATTGGAACGCCGAGGCGGAGCGCGCACTGTTGCACTATCCGGGAACACTAACTATCCACTATGTTCACAAACATCTTGCGCTCTCTGCAACTGCTTCCATCGAGGCGGCATGCGCTCCTCTACATATATACCGCCACCTATTGGACCGTTGGGGCGGAGCGCACACTGTTGCACGGTCCGAGAGCGCCAACCATCCACTATGTTCACGAACTTCTTGCACTCCGCGCTCCCTGCAACTGCTCCAATCGATACATTATGCGCTCCCTTACATATAAACCGCCACAGATTGGAGCGCCGAGGCAAAGTGCGCACAATTGCACAGTCCGGGAGCACCGAACGTGTCCACTATGTGGAGCAGTTGCAGGAGCTCGGAGCGCAAGCATTGTGGATACGTGCTTTTACACATAATAAAGAAATATCCCAACAAATTACTGCCTGTGCATCACTTTGAACTTTTTCCTGATCAGACAGGATTATAAGTCGACTTCCGCCAATGCCATGGTTCGTTATCGAACCATTATTTTCAAGCACGAGATTTGATGACTCTTTTTTGTATTTTTATAACAATTGATGTACAAATAGGTTAACAAAATAATGTTTTAATTTATTTGACCACAGAAGTGTTATGCCAATACAATTACTATAGTAAAAATAAAGTTGTGTCGAAGGATTGAAAATGTCGGACATTTAAAAAATATTTTTGTGATGAAAACATGAGTTTCGAAATTAAACAAAATTAAATTTAGTTACACTTATATCTTCTGGTTGCTTAAAAAATACAAAGATTTAAAAAAATTAACGAATTGTCAAAAAAAATGTACAAAAAATGGTGCGTTTTCGCACCATTGGCGCTAAATGGGTTAGACCGGGCATTATCGTGAATGTCCATTTCACCTAGTTATTAGCGACAATGCCCGGCTATTAACGACAATAACATTAACTATTGGTCAATGGTGTAAAAAAATAACCAAAAATTAGAGTTTTCATCAAGACAGTGGCCTAAAGCAAATGGCCAATGTTGATAAAAAAAGAAAATTAGGTATGATGTCCTATTATTTCTTTTATATAAGATAACTTTTGAAGGCTAATCATTTTTATTCTGACCAGATAGTGAACCATGGCATTTTGTAACACTTTTTAAGCACGAGTACAGAAATGAAGCAAATAATAAACAACCTATCTTTTAGTCTAAATTTCAACATTGACCGATTAACAACGGGCATTATTGACATTAACCGAACAATGATGGAAATGTTATCAAGAATTTAAAATTATCATGAATGTCCAGTTTCTATAGACAATAACGTTAATATCCTGCCATTGTCAACAATGACTAATTCAACAATCCATTGTCGATATTGACCGGTTATTAACGTTATTGGCCGGATTTACGTTATTGCCCGTAACATATATACAACAAAGAACAACTATATATTTTAGATAAAAATATTAAATAAAGCAGAAAAACATTCACAAAGTTATATTCTAATAAATCTGTATTATAATAAACCATTCATACAAATATTTGTCTATTATCTTTTATCGGAATTTACAGTATCTTTTAAATTTACTATTAAATCTAATATTACTTTCGGAAATTCAACTAAGGTATCAAATGGTAAACTTTTCTTTGGAAATTTTACCGCACATTTCTAAATTTACCGACGAGTGCAAAATATTTTCGAACACAAACCTTTTTATAAACGTTATTAGTAACAACTAAATCTCCCCTAGATACAGTTTTTTCTATCTGTTCTTTTTAAAAATCCAAACTCACATCAGATGAAGTGTACACTAGCTCTCAGAGTTCAATGAATCCTGTAACACTTTTTTGGAAACTTTTTTTTTTCTAAAGCATCAATTTTACCTGATTTTTTTGTAGCATTTTACGGTAAATTTAGCGGCTAGGCTATCTACCTCTTTTATTATTCGTCTGTCCAGCAGATCCTTTGGACAGGGTTAAATGAGTTCAGTAGGCACACAATAATTTTCTTCATGCGAAGCATAGCTAGAGGGAGTGTCACTGCCACTTAATTAGTGATCTATGATGTACAAAAATTAGATTTAAAATTAATTTTTTTTTCATTTCTACCTCTTTGGCTTTGGCCACATAATTTTAAAGTCGATTTTTTATTACAGCAAATCTCTCGCCACTTTTTTTGTGACTTAAATTATTAATTAAGCCACCTCGATAGTTCTTATCATAGGTTTGGGATCAAAATACGGATAAGTTCTTCCATGTATGTGCTCAGAAAGTATTCAGTAAGTTAAGGCGAGAATAGAACGAGCTAGAGTAGCATTTAACAATATAAAAGAGTTTTCATAACAAGAATTTTTCTTTTTTTAAAACTACGTCAAGTTAAATTTTACATTTTTCCGATCTTAATATATTGTCCGGAGGCCTGGGCGCTGATAGAGAGACTCATGAGAAAACTAGAAGCATTCGAACATGTCACCAATATAGAAATCCACAAAATTGCAAAGTTAATAGCCATCATCCTCAGCGGACAGTGAACTTGAAGAAGAATAATAACAAAAAATGATCGAGATCTATGGAAATGAATATATGGCAGAGATCATCGTTAAGCATTACGACAATAAAGTGTACAAATAAAAGAAATCATTGGACCGAAAAAATGATCGTGTAAGATGTTGAACAACAACATTTTCGATATTACTGGCATGTAGTCCGAGTAAATAAGTTGCGACTTCCGAAAGTAGTAAATATATATGATCGGTTTAGAACGTCTTGCGGCGTTGTCCGATTACCAAATTCCATCCCTTCCTATTTTGCCACAGGTCATCCCTTAGGTCTCGCGCGCTCATCGCTTTCCGGATGCCTGTGATCCAATTAACTTTCGGTCTCCCTCGCTTCCGATGTTCAGGAGGTTGCCAGACCAGACATTGCTTTGGAAGTCTCTCGTCATTCATTCTGTTCACGTGTCTTCATTTCTGATATGTTCTCTTCTGGATATACGTAATAACCTTCTGATTGCATCCATTTCCACTACTTCAATTTTCTTTTTGTTTTTTTTTGTGAGCCTCCAAGTTTCTGCATCATATAATAAACTGCTCTTAATTATAGTCTCGTAGATATTAAATTTTCTCTTTTTCGATATTTGAGTACTCCAAAGAATATTAGTGAGATATCGGATTGCTCTTTTGGCTTGTATAAATTCTGGAAGTAATTTCTTTATAATCAGTTCCAGTTTTATTAAATGTTACTCCTACATATTTTTAATCTTGGCAGGCTTTAATTTTTTGATTATTTTCCATAGGAAGACGAATATCGTTCCCTTCTGAACCAACACATAAGTACTTTGTTTTATCTATATTGACGTCCAATCCCCATCTTGAATATTCCTTGGCCAACTTACGCATCATCTATTCTATGTGTTCCCTGTCGTTTGCTATTACGACCTGGTCGTCCGCGAAGAGAGGCATTTATGTTTAGATCGATACCCATTTCATTTACTTTCCTTTTCCAACCTTTAAGTGCTGCTGCAACGTAGATTTTAAACAGGGTCGAAGATACGCAACATCCTTGTCTAAGCCCCTTAGTTACTGGAAAGCTGTTAGTAAGTGAGTTTCCTATCTTTACTCGTGAACGTGATCTTGCATATACATAGATGAAATCTGCATATTCGATACTACTACGAAAGTAGTATAGAATTGTAAGCCAACTGAAAGAAATATATATGTCAAAAGTCTAAAACAAGTTGAAAAACATTCATGCTGTTCAAGAAGACAATAAGCAAGAGGAACTTGGACTACGAGATGTGCTTATGTGGCACAAGGCGTATACTTTGGGCTAATTAGCAAAATTCATGGAAAAGTTATTTACCAGCAATTTCATTGCTGGAATCGAATTATAAGATCCTATATATTAATAATATAGGTATGCAAAGTCCGCAGATAGTGTGCTACTTTTTTTATAAACAAAATGGCGCCGACAAATCGTATTTTTTTCAATTATTGCTCTATAACTCCGAAGATTTTAACTTTACAACAAAAACACCCCAATAAAAATTCACCGCAATTAAATTTTGCATAGAGATAGGTTTTTCACGATTTGCTCTGACGAAAATTTTCCTCGGAAAATGCGGGTTTTCCTAACAAAAACTCTAATTTTCAAATAAAGTTTTCGTTAAGTAATTATTAATTAATAATTAAATAACTTAGTGACATCAAAGTTTTCTTGGTATAGATTGTAATTCCAGAAGCTGGTAAAAAATAAACGAATATTTTAGCAACAATTCAATTGTTAATTAACAATTTACGATCGCAATAATAACCAAAATAATCATGATACGCTGATCAAACTTATAAAGATTATAAAGATGAGATGCTTATTTAATATTTTATCGACAAAATATAAATTTTTCTTTTTTTTTGCATAATCTTTAAATTTTGAAAAAAATAGTTATAATACCCTGGTCTAATTAGTAAAGTACAAAGAAAGGTTATTTACCAGCAATTTTATTACTGGAATCGAATTATAAGATCCTATGTATTATTAATATAGGTATGCAAAGTCCGCAGATAGTGTGCTACTTTTTTTATAAACAAAATGGCGCCGATAAATCGTATTTTCTTCAATTATTGCTCTATAACTCCGAAGATTTAAACTTTACACCAAAAACGCTCAAATAAAAATCCACCCCAATTTAATTCTACATAGAAGCATGTTTTTTCCGATTTGCTTCGACGAAAATTTTCCTCGGAAAATGTGGGTTTTCCCAACAAAATCTCGAATTTTCAAATAAATTTTTTGGGCCAGCAATTATTTATCAATAATTATATAGCTTGGTGAAATAAAAGCTTTCTTGGTGTAGATTATAAATTCAGAAGCCGGTGAAAATGAAACGAATATTTTAGCAACAATTCAATTGTTAATTAACAATTTACAGTCGCAATAACAACCAAAATAATCATGAGACATTGATCAAACTTAGAAAGATAATAAAGGTGTGATGCCTATTTAATATTTTGTTGACAAAATATAAATTTTTCATTTTTTTGCATAATCTTTAAATATTTAAAAAAAATTGTGATAAGAAAATTAACGTTTCTCAGAAATTGTTTATTATATTCTAATTTTATAAAATAATTAAAATGCGTATTTCATAGGTCTTGAAAATTAATGCTTTAAAAAAAATTTCCAACCATTTGCAAAAAAGTTATGAAACAGCAAAATTAATATACGATTTCTCCGTTATTTATAATTTGTTTTAATTGTTTCAAAGCTTAAAAGTGAGTCTATGGTACAATCTAATTGCTCACAAAGTATGTAAAAAATTAGTGCAATGGTTATATTTTAATCAAAGATTAAAAATACTTTTTTGTAATTTTTAGCGCAAAAGTAGGCCTGATACAGAGTCGGAGCTAAAATGTTCACTCGAAGTGACTGACACGCAGCATATATTATTTATAAAAGTGTACGTCTAGCGCGGCCGGTCGTCGCTCCGAGTGAAAATTTTAGCTACATTACTGTATTATTTTACTTTCGCGCGTGTAAATTGCAAAAAAATATATATAATCTTTAATTAAAGAAGAACCATTAAACTGATAATCGATATTATTTTGTAAATAATTAGCTTGTACTTTAAACTCACTTCTACGCTTTGAAAGAATTAAAAAAAAAATATAAACACCCTAGTAATCATATGTTTACTTTGCTGTTTCATAACTTTTTTCCAAATGGTTGCAAAAAAGTTTTAAAGCATTCATTTTCAAGAAATTTGAAATGCGCATTTTAGCTATTTTTTAAAATTACAATATAATAAAAACTTTCCGAGAAACGTTAATTTGTATATAACTATTTTTTTTTAATATTTAAAGATTATGCAGAAAACAAAAAATTTATATTTTGTCGACAAAATGTTAAATAGGCATCTCATCTTTATAAGATTTCAAAGTTTGATCGGTGTATCATAATTATTTTGGTTATTATTGCGACCGTAAATTATTAATTAACAATTGAATTGTTGCTAAAATATTCGTTTAATTTTTATCATCTTCTGGAACTATGATCTAAACCAAGAAGGCTTTTAAGTCACCAAATTATTTAATTATTGGTAAATAATTACTTATTTAAAACTTTATTTGAAAATTAAAGGTTTTGTAAAGAAAACCCGCATTTTCCGAGGAAAATTTTCATCGGAGCAGATCGGGAAAAACACGTCTCTATGCAGAATTTAATCACGGTGAATTTTTATTTGAGTGTTTTTGTTGTAAAATTTAAATCTTCGGAGTTATAGAGCAATAATTGAGAAAAACACGATTTTCGGGCGAGATTTTGTTTATAAAAAAAGTAGCACACTATCTGAGGACTTAGCATACCTATATTATTAATATATAGGATCTTATAATTCGATTCCAGCAATAAAATTGCTGGTAAATAACTTTTCCCAAAAATGGCCTATTCTCCGATAATCAGCCCAGACTATAGGAGAAATCTAGAGAAGGGTCAGAGACGACAGAAGCTATTAAATCGTTTGATATTAGACCATCCTCCCTATAGACCCGATTTATCAGAATTACAAAATGAAATATAAGAATTCTTCGAGCAACAACCACAAGAATTCTTTAATCAGAGTATTCTGTAATCAGAGTATACATGCAGTGGTATTTCCAGTATTGGTCATTGGTCAAGATTTGAAGTCATTCTATAACTTTACGCTCTATATATAATAAGGTATTGTGCTTTTTCCACAATTTTCGATTAGAATGGTATATTTTATTTACTTTATGAACACATACCTATGTATACCTAAAAAGTTAAAGCATGTTACTATACTCTGGGCTAATTAACAAAATTCATGGAAAAGTTATTTACCAGCAATTTTACAGCTGGAATCGAATTATAAGATCCTATATATTAATAATATAGGTATGCAAAGTCCGCAGATAGTGTGCTACTTTTTTTATAAACAAAATGGCGCCGACAAATCGTATTTTTTTCAATTATTGCTCTATAACTCCGAAGATTTTAACTTTACAACAAAAATACTCAAATAAAAATTCACCGCAACTAAATTCTGCATAGAGATATGTTTTTCCCGATTTGCTCTGTTGAAAATTTTCCTCGGAAAATGCGGGTTTTCCCAACAAAAACTATAATTTTAAATAAAGTTTTAGGTAAGTAATTATTAATTAATAATTAAATAACTTAGTGACATCAAAGCTTTCTTGGTATAGATTGTAATTCCAGAAGCCGGTGAAAATTACACGAATATTTAACCACAATTCAATTGTTAATTAACAATTTACGATCGCAATAAGAACCAAAATAATCATGATACATTGATCAAAATTATAAAGATTATAAAGATGAGATGCTTATTTAATATTTTATCGACAAAATATAAATTTTTCGTTTTTTTGCGTAATCTTTAAATTTTGAAAAAAAAAATAGTTATTATCCCAATTTAATTCTACATAGAGGCATGTTTTTTCCGATTTGTTCCGATCAAAATTTTCCTCGGAAAATTTGGGTTTTCCCAACAAAATCTCAAATTTTTAAATAAATTTTTTTGGCAGGTAATTATTGATCAATAATTAAATAACTTAGCGAAATAAAAGCTTTCTTTGTATAGATTATAACTGCAGAAGCCGGTGAAAATTAAACGAATATTTTAGCAACAATTCAATTGTTAATTAACAATTTACAGTCGCAATAAGAACCAAAATAATCATGAGACATTGATCAAACTTAGAAAGATTATAAAGATGTGACGCCTATTTAATATTTTGCCGACAAAATATAAATTTTTCATTTTTTGCATAATCTTTAAATGTTTAAAAAAATAGTTATAAACAAATTGACATTTCTCAGAAATTCTGTACTATATTCTAATTTTAAAAAATACTTAAAATGCGTATTTCAAAGGTCTTGAAATTGTATGCCTTAAAAAAGTTTTCCAACCATTGGCAAAAAACTTATGAAACAGCGAATAAATATACGATTGCTCCGTGGTTTATAATTTATTTTAATTATTTCAAAGCTTAAAAGTGAGTTTATCGTACAAACTAATTATTCTCAAAAAATGTCAAACATTAGTTTAATGGTTATATTTTAATCAAAGATTAAAAATGTTTTTTTTGTAATTTTTAGCTCGAAACTAGGCTTGGTACAGAGCTGGAGATGTTCACTCGAAGCGACTGACACGCTTTAAACTCGCGCGAGTTGTGTATGTGGACGGGTATAATACATAATACATAGCTACGGTACTGTATTGGTCTACTTTCGCGCGTGTAAATTACAAAAAAAAAATTTTGTAATCTTTAATTAAAACATAACTGTTAAACTAATAATCGATATTTTTTGTAAGTAATTAGCTTGTACTTTAAACTCACTTTTACGCTTTGAAAGAATTAAAAAAATTATAAACGACGTAGTAATCGTATGTTTACTTTGTTGTCTCATAACTTTTTTGCAAATGGTTGCAAAAAAGTTTAAAAAGCATTCATTTTCAAGATATTTGAAATACTCATTTTAAGAATATAATAAAAACTTTCTGAGAAACGTTAATTTGTTTATAACTATTTTTTTAAAACATTTAAATATTACGCAAAAAAATAAAAAATTTATTGTTTGTCAACAAAATGTTAAATAGACATCTCATCTTTATAAGATTTTAAAGTTTGATCAGTGTATCGTAATTATTTTGGTTATTATTGCGACCGTAATTTATTAATTAACAATTGAATTGTTGCTAAAATATTCGTTCAATTTTCACCAGCTTCTGGAACTATAATCTATACCAAGAAGGCTTTTAATCACCAAATTATTTAATTATTTAATAATTATACAAAATTTTCGTCGGAGCAGATCGGGAAAAACACATCTCTATGCAGAATTTAATTGCGGTGAATTTTTATTTGAGTGTTTTGGTTGTTAACTTAATATCTTCGGAGTTATAGAGCAATAATTAAAAAAAACACGATTTTCGGGCGCTCTTTTGTTTATAAAAAAAGTAGCACACTATCTGCGGACTTTGCATACCTATACTATTAATACATATAATGATAAGCTTCGATTGCAGCAATAAAATTGCTGGTAAATAACTTTTCCCAAAAATGGCTTATTCTCCGATAATCAGCGCAGACTACTAACATAATTCCGTTATAACTAATATTGGATTAAAAAAGAATGTTAATACAAACAAGTACACTGTTGTATGTAAGATTAAAAACATGCATACATTATTTGTTGTTAGACTTCTTAAATCAATACAATAAGTTATTGGTCTTTTCTATAAAGAAAACGATTAAAAGGACTCTTCGGTTTTACTACGCTTTCGCACATTTACTGCCACTCTCGTTTTCCTGCTTTCCTGCAGTATTTTCATTTAAGCTGATCAATTTCCCTCCAAATTATTTATTGATAAGTCACGTTCGGATACTTAATCATCCGCAATAAAAATAACGACACTTTGATACTTTTTGTGATCAATATTTTATCACTTTGTAAACCTATTCCAAAATATCCAGACATAACAAAGTATTGATTAAATGGTTGTAATCCGGCAGATTAATGCTTTTTGTAATTACTTTAACCACAACTGTAACAGAAATAAAGTAACTGAATAAATTAGAAAATTAAAATTGAACAACTTGTAGTGGTAAATCCAATATCTGTATAAATATTTTAATGTAAAAAACAAGAAAACGCCTCCTTCTTCTCCCCTCACACGTCTAGCATGAATAAACTTCCTTTTTTTAGAAATCTAGGGATATCATTTTTAATCTAAGAGGATTGTTTGGTTAGAATTCTTTTTTGGTCCAGAAAAAAATACTGGCCCACATATCCAATGTGTACTTTGCTTATTTTTTTTGAAGTTATACTTCTTTAGGCGCGATTGAGATTGAGGGTGAATTTATATTGATCTGCGCGCATGCGCACACCGACAGTTTGGTATTAGTTTTTATATGGGTTCTGATTGGGTGTTGAAATGATCTGTCAATAATTGTTCAATATGGAGGTTATCGGTAAACAAAAATGTTGTATAATATATTAGTTTTTATTGTTGTGAGGACAGAAATAAAATCAAATTTATAATTATAGTGACTTTTTAAATAGTTCTGAAAAGCCACAGGTACGTAATTCTAAATGTTTCAGTTGTATTCCAATAAAAAATTATCTTCATACCTATTTGGAAAATGTAAAAAAAATAATGTACTTACCTAGTACTTGCTATGCTATACCCCTAGTAGGCAATGCTTTAATTTACATAATCTGATTACGAACAAACTTTCTACAAATTTTCATCTAATGTATCGTTTTCTTACTCTATATATTGTTGTATTTTAATTCGACAAAAATCAAACTAATAAAAATTCATATAAACAAAATGTCAAAAAGTTGTTCAGTTTGTATATATTCCCACATGACGTATACGCGAAGGTGGTGCAGTTTGAAATCGCTTCGACTCTCGTACGGCGGGATACACGGGAAGTAGGTTCAAGCCCAATGAAAGTTATATCATTTTTTTATTTTTTTTTTATTTTTAGTAATGTTTTAATAAAATTTTTTGGAAAGTAGTAGAGAAACTGTTTAAAGTATATTGATTTCGTTGAAATCATATAATAGAAGTATAACTTCTTACGTGCGTACAAAGTACACACATTCTTTTTTTAATTAAGAATTATTTTAAGGCACTTTAAACTTGTTTTTCAGACTGAAAACGATTACTTCTTTAACGTCTTTCTCAGTAGCCCAAAGATGTGAAAATAGCTAGACGATAAATCGGAAGTATAAGTTGGATGCTCTAATAGCCTCTATTCATTTTGGTGCAGATTTTCTTCCTGCTGCTTTGGCAACATGAGTAATGTCGAGTTTGTTCGTGCAGAAGAATGCCTACTCTTGACGTTTTCGTCATATTGCTTGATGGAACTTATTCATAGTTTCACTATACAGCTTTGTGTATACACTCTAGATTCTGTAAAATATAGTGACAAGGATCCTTCATGGTCAAAAAATATAAACATGACCTTACCTGCGGGAGGTTGAAACTTAAACTTCTTGGTTGGCGAGGAATTTTCGTGTTTCTATTGCATCGAAGACAGCTTACTAGATAGTCCAAAATAATTACTACTCGTCACTAAGATTTGTCGCGAGCAATTATTGACGAAAGAATGTTATTACCGTTTTACCTGTATTCCGTGAGATGTTGCAAAGACAAACTCATTCGCAAACTTTTTTTGTCCTCTGGCAAAAAGCGAGAAACAAATTTCGCACAAATTTTGCTGTAACCCAGTTTGTATCGTAACTTTTGATAGATCCTATATTCACACCAACATTTTCTGAAATTGCTCTGATTGAAATTCGACGACTTTCTCTAATCAAACCTTCCGCTATGGCACATTCCTGTCTGTTAATGCAGTACTTATTTAACCCATTTAGCGCCAATAGTGCGAAAACGCACTATTTTTGTGTAGAATTTTTTATTGACAATTTGTTAATTTTTTTAAAGCTTTGCATTTTTAAGGAATCGAAAGATATAAGTGTAACTAAATTTAACTTTGTTTAATTTCCAAACTCATGTTTTCATCACAAAAATATTTTCTAAATGTCCGACATTTTAACTTTTTCGACACAACTTTATTTTTAGTGTAGTAATTTTATTGGCATAACACTTTTGTGGTCAAATAAATTAAAACATTATTTTTTTAACCTATTTGTAGATCAATTATTGTTAAAAAAAGACAAACATTTTTTTTCATTATAATAGAAGAACGTATATGTAAGTATTAGATAAAAATATGACCCAGGTGGTTTATTTTACGATGGGAGCACTAAACAGTCATGCTGATCGTTAAAATTATTGGTTAATGGAAAATTCTCTCTGGATAACAGAATAATAGCCCGATCAGGGAACACAAAATTTTACGGAAACCTCCAAAAAAATAAAGGAAGAATGAAAATTTGGGAATAGGTAGTTGAAATTGTGTATTGTTATACAGGGTGTCCCGAAAAGAATGGTCATAAATTATACCACACATTCTGGGGTCAAAAATAGTTCGATTGAACCTAACTTACCTTAGTACAAATGTGCTCACAAAAAAAGTTACAGCCCTTTGAAATTACAAAATGAAAATCGATTTTTTTCAATATATCGAAAACTATTAGAGATTTTTTATTGAAAATGGACATATAATTCTTATGTCAGGAACATCTTAAAACAAAATTATAGTGAAATTTGTCCACCCCATAAAAAATTTATGGGGATTTTGTTCCCTTAAACCCCCCCAAACTTTTGTGTACGTTCCAATTAATTCATTATTGTGGTACCATTAGTTAAACACAACGTTTTTAAAACTTTTTTGCCTCTTAGTATTTTTTCGATAAGCCAGTTTTTATTGAGATGCGGCTTCTTTTTCAATATATTTGCGTAAAAATTTTATGGGGGTTTTGTTCCTTTAAACCCCACTAATGTTTTTGTACGTTCCAATTAAACTATTATTGTGGTACCATTAGTTAAACACAGTGTTTTTAAAACTTTTGTCTCTTAGTCTTTTGTTCATAAGTCACCTTTATCGAGATGTAGCTTCTTTTTCAAAATATACCTAAAAATGTAAATTATAAATAAATTTTCAGATTATTAACAGGTCTCTATAACCGTAGTTAACCATATACAAATATGTGGTGGATTCGACAAATATTCAAAATATCTCGATAAACACTGGCTTATCGAAAAAGTAACTAAGAGGCAAAAAAGTTTTAAAAATAATGTGTTTAACTAATAGTGCCACAATAATAGTTTAATTGGAACGTACACAAAAGTTTGGGGGGGTTTAAGGGAACAAAACCCCCATAAAATTTGTATGGGGTGCACAAATTTTACTTAATTTTTTTTTAAGATATTGCTGTCTGAAAAATGCCACATGTCAATTTTCAATAAAAAATCTCTGAGAGTTTTCGATATATGAAAAAAAAATCGATTTTCATTTTGTAACTTCAAAGGGCTGTAACTTTTTTTGTGTGCACT
This sequence comes from Diabrotica virgifera virgifera, assembly GCF_917563875.1. Lineage (NCBI taxonomy): Eukaryota > Metazoa > Arthropoda > Insecta > Coleoptera > Chrysomelidae > Diabrotica > Diabrotica virgifera. The sequence goes on from NC_065446.1 coordinate 222,089,033, forward strand.
ATTGTATATAGGTAAGTGAGGTTCAATCAACCTATTTTTGACCCCAGAATCTGTGGTATAATTTATGACCAATCTTTTCGGGACACCCTGTATAAGAAAAAGTTTACAATTCAACATTACCTCAATTTTACAAAAATTGGAAAATACGGGGTGAAAAATATTTTCTCGGGAGTGAAAAAATATACGTTCAAAATAAGTCCGGAATTGGACAAAATGACTAATTCTAAGCAACTTGTGTTCTATAGAGTTTTTTCACTTGGTCAATACCTTTCGAGTTATTTGCGAGTGAATATGTTTATTTTTAACAAAAAATGAGACCTGTCTTTAGACGGTTTTTCCCAAATAACTCAAAAAGAAAGAAAAATATAGCTTATAAAAATGTGAAAAAAATGGTGTACGCATGAAGCCCCTAGACTCAGTAGAAGCAGAGTTGTAGCTAAGAAAAGTAGGTTCTTATTCGTCAAATTTCAAATTGAATATTTTAACGTGACGGAGCACTTTTCGGGGAAAACTTATTAAAACTTTTTTTAAGTGTTTAAAAAAAATTTTATTTTTGTTTTTTAAAAAAACTTTTAACATTGAAAGTTAAAGTGACTTGCGCTCATATAAAATTAATCGTTACCGCTTCACAAGTTGGTTTACTTATACATTGTTTATATGATCTATCAGTTTCATTGGTTCAAACTGCTCATTTTTGAAAATAATTAGTTTTAAAATAAATTATTATTCTTTAATTTTGAAAAAAGTTTCATTTTTTTTTCAAAATAACTTAAAAATTATTAGTAGTACCAAAAATCTCAAAGAGCAATAAAATATACGTTTTGCTTTTGTAAATATTTTGGATTTTTTGTTTTCTTGTTAAACAAAAATTGGTTATGCTATGGCTGTTTAATATTTTTGCATAAACTCGTGATTAGTTACTCGTTCAAGCCATTTTAACTACAGCCTTTGTAACAACTAGCTGATGATTTTCTGTTGGAGTGAATGAATAGGGAGTGGTAAACTCCAACAGAAGTAGTAAAAAGAAGAAGATCTACTTAATGTAGCCAAAGGACAAAAATGTGTGGCTTCTCCGTTGAAGAAGCTGGAGTAACTAAAATACAACTTTGTAGTAGTATTTGTATGGAAGGATGCCAAGACAAAGAATATCGAATTGATACAGGACTAGAGATGAGAAATCATTAATAGATAGATATAACTTGAATGGCTAGCTAAATATGTATGAGAAGGGCCACTTGACACTCAAGGAAGGATTCGGCCAATTTGCACGGCTATTTTTGGCCAGACAATAGATTAAAGGAAGTGACAATGATGGCTCGAAAAGAAGATATGAAGATAATGTTCAGAAAATAGATAGAGTAAATATAATAATATACTGAAAATAGAATGAATTTTTGGGCGCCAGAAGAAGGATAACTAGGTTAACGCTCTTCCAGGTATTCTACGCTGCTATAGAGTATGTTAAATTTGTAGTACAAGTATGTGAAAAGTTATTAAAGATTATTAAATTATAAAATATACTGCTAAAAATAAAGGAGTAATAAGAAAAAAAAATCACAATAAATGTATATTTATTGAATGTAACTACTAGATCTTTTTAACAATCTCTGAGTTAGGACAAGTAACTAGTGTGTAACTCTAACATGACAGGAAAAAGTGATACTAGTGAAAGTCAATTACAAAATCATCATACAACTATGATCTAAGAATACTCTTTATAAGGTTAGAAAAACTGACTACGGGTACCTCTAATACAGGAAGTACAACTTACAACTAGGTTAGTAGAACCCTCACCAAATAATAATTGTACGTTTATAATACGTACACCTTAATTAAATACTACCTGATACTATATATAACATATAAATACCTCACTGTGAGTGGGACAGGCACAAGCCTTATTGAATAAATAAACCTACGAGTGGATACACAGATCCTTTTCCTAACTCGTGGTTTATAATAGTAATAATAACAAGTGAAACCAAAAACTAATCTGAGGGATTAGAATCCAGAAGTTCATATGAATTTAATAAATTAAAGTTAAAGTTAAATAAAGTTAATAAGTTAAAGTTAAGTAAAGTTAATAAGTTCAAGTTAAATAAAGTTAATAATTACAATTTTGACTAATATGTGAAGTTAATTTTTAAAAATGTAATTAAACATATACTAAAATAATGGAATGAGTTTAAATAATTATACAAAAGTGGAACACAGCCTAAAAATAATCAAGATAAGAGTACCGACTACTATTATCAGGGAAAATATCTGAGCTCAGAAATTTATACCTTTATAGATTGCAGAGTGTTGGGGAACGCTATCAATTAAATATTATGTTGTAAAGAAAAAAAAAACCTATAAAAAATATAAAGCAGGAAAAATGTGTGTGCAATTGAACTATAAAAAAAAAATGTACTAAATATCACAAAACCAGTCTGTCTTTAATAAGAGCACAGTAAATGTTCCCAAACAAACCACTCTTTCCTAATCTTGAAGTTGATGTAATGAGCACCCAAGGGTGCTAACTCTCGCTAGCAGCTGTCCTGCTGGAGGTACAGGAGAGGAAGACTGGTAGAAAGCAGCTGAAGGTACTCAAAACTGTTGGAAAGCAGCTGGAGGTACTCAAAAAAAGAAAATGTGGAAATAATCCAGGCTGGTCGCCTATTGATTGTTTCTCTCTGTGTGGTCTGGCCTTGGTGTTGTTGTAGGGTGGCTTTAAGATTTCATGGTAGGTGCTAAAAAAAACACAGTGTGGTGTTACTACCAATCTACCAATGTCAAAAAAAAGAAGCAAGAGATACGAGGAGGTGTTTTTATTCCTGTGGGAATAAGAAGAAATAGGTCATTAAGTCCAAAAACTTGAATGACTAGACAGCTTGACCTTTTATCAGGTTGCTATCAGATGACCTTGGTCAAATAACACAAGTAATTTCCAATTGAAATACAAAATATAATTACTGTGAAAGAATATTTTATTATAATATATACACCGGTATATAGATATATTATACAAGGATGAAATATAGTAAGACTAAGCGATGGATACTTATTTGATCATCGTTCAAAAGATAGGAGTTCTGTAGACTTGAAAGGAATATAAAAAATGGAGTTTAAATTAGCTCTATTTTCCAACTGGAAGCACAAATTAACAACGAATATTGAATTATCTCTAGATGAGTTTGATCCATGAAAATAAAACATAAAAACCATGAAAATAGACTATGTGAAACTTAGTTAGCAAATGTCAAGGACTTCCAAAATGGCTGAATAAAATACTTAATAAAATGTGTATTTACCGGGGTAGAACTCATTGGATATAGTATGCTCTAAAATTCTTCAAATCCACTGCTGCTGGATAACTTCACTATACTTTTATTGTAATATTTAATCAATTTGGAACTGAGAATTAGAGGTGAATAATTGAGTCTAATGACCCCGCACACTACGATTCAGACCGAACACTCGAGAAACAATGGCAATCCAAGGCTCACGTTCACAGCTGAATCCTTCGTACCCCTCTACTAAGCATTGGCTGTCAAAGTGGGGAAACCAATGTTGCCACGTTTTAAATGTGACGTCATCAAGCATTTAAAAATTCTGAGATGGGTTTAAGTTCTATTTGAATAAACATTGAAAGAAAATAATTCTGAAAATAATTAAATAATATTTTGGATAGTTAAATAATATCTTCCCATCAATAATCGATTCTATAAGGGGCGGAACGTCACATTCCCTTTCAACCACCAGAAAAAAAATTTTATTTAAAAAAAATTTTTTTTTTTTTTTTTTTTTTCCAAAATATTAAACTAGAGTAGTAGTGCTTAGTGTATCATTCCCCGTTGATTCGCAAGATTACAAATAATCACCACTAATAATCAAGGGAAAGTAGGATGGTCACTGCAGCAAATAACGGAAATTGCAAAATATGACCCGAAGTCCTAGTAAAAGTGCTAAAGATGAGACATAATTTATAATGACAAATAAGTGTCGAATTGGCAGTAAATCCAAAGTTGAACTATCCATGGACATCAGATTTATAAGGAGTATATCCAAGGACGAACAACCAGGCAAAGGTGAGAGCCAATTCATACCATAACGCAAGTACATATACTAAAGTCACCAATGAAATCAATAACTATAATAAGTGAAGAATCAAACACTCAATCCTAAATTGGACTAGCAATGGACACCAGATTCGTAATAGCATATCCAGAGAAGAACAACTAGGAATATTTATAGAATAATTTTCACCAATACCAACTAATATAAATAGTGAACATACCAAAGGAATGCAAACACATTAACCAAAATAAATGTGGAATCAGACACTCAATCCAAAGTCAGACTATCAATGGACAACAGATTCACAAAAGCATATCCAATGAAGAACGACCAGGAAGATTTATGGACCAATTCACATCCATACTAAATCATATAAATAAATTAGGTCTACGTACACCCACATCCGGTAATACGAACCTATACAACCAAATAAACAAAATAAGTGAAGAATCGGACACTTAATCCAAAATCGGACTAGCAATGGACACCAGATTTATAGGAGCATATCCAAAGAAGAACGATCAGGAAGATTTATGGACCAATTCTCACTAATACTAAATAACTAACTAAATTAGCTCTAGATCTACCCTCATCCGGTAATATGAGCCTATCGAAACTAAATAGTAAAAATAAAGGATGAACTTATAAGTTCTATGACTCCATGGTAAATACAAAATATGACGGGAACGAGCTCCCAATCTTTCATAAGACTGTATATTCATGTGAACATACATAGGATTATCCAGGAGATATTCCTGAATCTAAGCAACAATTAATGCCTAAGGAAAGAAGAGGGAATCTACTAAAAAGAAAATCAATAATTTGTCCCAGTGGGTTAATCACTAACATTACGACTCTACGTCTATGGAAAGTCAAGCATCAATATACTATGAACTAAGAGACATAAAATAAGCAAACTAGACTTCCCTATTATCGTGTGAAAATGTGCCTGGAATATTTGGAACAATTGCACAAGAATGGTTAGGAAGTGTTGTACACCATTTCCCAACCAGAAATATTATCATGGATAAACATCTGCCTACTCTGACAAGAAAGACATGGATTACGAAATCGGATAGCAGTGATCAGTTGCTGAACTTCGAACCCACGTATTCACCAACTTTGAGCATTAACAGACTAGTTCATAAGAAGAAATATGAAGGACTCAAGAATTCATTTATAAATCAAAATTCCAAATTCATTCCAGAATCATCCTGTGGAGGAAGTAAGAATCCGAATTAATATAAAGTATTTAAGGTACCTGTGACAAATATCAATAAAGTAACCCAATAACAAATTAACAACCACAACTTCTTTCCAATATGGCAAATCCAATGACATGATATAAAAACAATAAGAAAAAAATAATAGGTATGTAATCAAATATCCAAGATATAACACATAATCTAAGATATGGTAGTGTAACATAGTTCCATCTATATTAAGCAAGAATACTTGTATGAGCCCACACATCCAAATATCTTAATATATAATAATCAACAGCCCTTTTATTCTGAGAGGTTGAGTACAAAACTAAAAGTACAAGTGGAGGTTATTAACTTGGTAATACTACTGGCTGGATTAGTATTTGAGAATATTTGTCGATAATGACTCAAATGCAATCTATAATACAAAAAAATAATAATAAACTCATACAAGCGGTATTACACAAGAATTCGGTACCTAATAACTAATACGTGAGAAATCATCAAGCCATGCCGAAGGATAAAAATTGCTATGGTCAGGCATTATCTGGTGATTAACAATTTAAACTAAAATACTATACCATAATAAAACTAATTAAAGGCAAACACAGGAAGATATTAGCTTAAACAACCCTGTTAAGCTAATCTTCTTCCGATGAAGTTGAAGAATCCACATCGTCCATGGTGTTGTCAGGCAGTAAATCCTTTACATGAAATTGACCAATTCGCTTATTAGTCGAATTGTCCTTTAATTCATAAATCAAAGGAGATATTACCCTTGAGACAGTACATGGGACATATTTCTGGCAAAACTTTGCAGAAATGGCATCACCCTTATTGGATTTGACAAAATTGCGCTTTAAGACTCGATCACCAACAAAGAATCGCAGATCTCGTTTCCTCAAATTATAGTGCTGCTGGTTCCTTAGGTAAGAAGTTTTTAACTTCTTCCTAATGTCTGCGAAAATATGAGGTAACGTCTGGAGATCATCTAAGCGATGAAGTTTCTCAGATATTTGAGGAAGATTTTCGGAATTGTCTGAAATTACACCAAAATAATCACCTGATAAAGCCACATTCCTACCAAAATTCAAATATGCTGGAGAGCACTGGGTAACTTCATGGACAGAAGTCCTTATGGCTTGAGCTATGGAATGAATATATTGATCCCAAGCTCTGTGATCAGGGTAAGTATAGGACCTTAGAGCTGTGACAATACTGCGATTTACTCTCTCAGTATGATTTGCTTGTGGATGGTAGGCAGCATTATAAAAGGTCTTTTGAACCTTATATTTAGCTAGAAGATCTTTAAAGGCCTTCGATACAAACTGAGGACCGTTGTCACATGACACAATTTGAGGAACACCATACACCAAAAAGACTTGTTCCTCCAAATATTTTAAAATTGCTGGAGTTGTGGCCTGGCGAAGGGGACAAACTAAAGGAAATTTAGTGAAATAATCCACAACTACCAGGCAATAGGTATTACCCTTGTAACTCCGAGGATAAGGTCCAATGAGATCCATTGAGATCATCTGCCAAGGAAAATTTATGTTCCTGAAGGAACCCATAAGTCCAGCCTGTGGTAGGTTACTTGGTTTACAAGTAGCACAAACCATGCATTTAGAAATGTACCTTTTTATAGACTTCCGCATACCAGGCCAATAATATAATTCGGCAATACGGTGATAAGTCTTATAAAAACCAAAATGACCCGCCGTAACTTCATCATGAAACATATGCAGAATATTTTCCCTATTTGGCGTAGGTACAACTATTTTCCACTCCGACATATTGGATAAGGACTCTATCGGACTTAAGATGTGTTTGTACAGAATATTATTCTCTACCTTAAAATCAGGATATTTTTGTGGGTCCTGAGTGACCCTATCAATCATATTCTGATACCACATATCAGGACTTAAAGAGGACAGATCTAGGACATTAATATCATGGACACGTGAAAGAGCATCTGCGACCACTACCCCGTTTGCCTTTCTATGGACAATCTTATATGAATAGGCAGCCAGTTTGCATATCCATCGAGAAAGCCTCTGTGAAGGGTTTTTCATACTATGAAGCCATACTAAGGAACTATGATCAGTAATTATAGTGAAATTACGACCTTCCAGATAATAACGAAAAGCTTCTAACCCATGGATGATAGCTAAGAGTTCTTTCTCCGTAGTTGAATAGTTTTTCTGGGCCTTGTTCAACTTCTTACTAGTGTACGCTATGGGGTGTTCGGAGCCATCTTTCAACTGAAATAATACGCCTCCAGAAGCTGTATTAGAGCAATCTGTCATTAGATAAAAATGCTCATCAAAATTAGGTGACATCATAACCGGAGCGCTCGTTAAAGCATCTTTAACGCGCCTAAAAGCTTCGTCAGCCTCAGGAGTCCAAGTAATGGTCTGTCCCTTTTTCCTGTTCTTCAAAAGATCAGTAAGAGGTGACAACAAAGTAGAGTAGGACGGTACAAATCGCCGATAATAGCCACACATTCCCAATATCCTACGGACTTGGGTGGTGGTCTTTGGTATAGGAAAATTTTTGATAGCAACTATTTTCTCAGGATCAGTCCTCAGCCCCTGGTTATCCACAACATAACCCAAGAACTTAAGACTAGGGCGACAAAACTGACATTTATCCAGATTGACCGTTAGATTAGCTTCCTTAAGACGTAAAAATAACTTATCTAAAATTTCCATATGAAGGGAAAAATCAGGAGTGACAACCAAAATATCGTCTAAATAATAGAAAACATAGGGCTCTAACGGTGGACCAATGACTAAATCCATCAGACGACACATTGTCTGAGGAGCAGAAACAAGACCGAAAGGCATGGTGACAAACTGGAATAATCCTTTACCACTGACAGCAAAAGCAGTATACTTCTTGCTCTCTTCACTCAGTGGGATCTGTAGGAAGGCCTTAGACAAATCAATAGAAGAGATGTATTTGGCATTCTGAAGTTTGCTCAAAATCACATCTATTCTGGGGATAGGATAAGCATCCCTGTTAGTTGTGATACTGTTTAGTTTTCGACCGTCAAAGCAGATCCTGAAGGATCCATCCTTCTTCTTCGTTAACCAGAGCGGAGAACAGTAGGACGATGTTGAAGGTTCTATGATATTTAAAGCAAGCATCGAATCTACTTCCTTTTCTAAATCTGCCTGCCAGGCTTGAGGTATGGGGTACTGATATAATCTGAAAGGAGTGGGATTTCCCACTTCGATAGTGTGAGAGATTAACGACGTACGACCTAGTTTGTCTTTTGAAGAAAGAGTAGTAAATTTAGAGATCATACTCTCTAATTGCCTTTGTTCAGAGCTTGATAAACTAGCAAAATCGTGAATAGCACTAAGGGTAGATAAATTAAATTCAGATATGGAAAAAGAAAAATCAGAACAACTTAAGGTACTATTGAAAGCATTGAAAAAGTCCATACCTAAAATTATAGAATTCTGCACGGAAGGAATAACATAAAATGTAATTTCCCTACATAAATCTGCCACTGTGATTTTAATTTGGAGTTTGCCCGTAATGGACTGAACTGTACCATCTGCAGTAGATACTTGCAAAGATGAAATGGGCATAATGGGAATACTAGAATTTTTCAATAAATTTAACGAATGTGCCCCTATCAATGAAATATTAGAGCCACTATCTAACAAAGCTAAACACGATTGTCCTAAAATTTGAATAGGAAGATATGGCCTATTATCATTTTGTTTCCTAACTAATAACGAATTAATATCTAGATCTAAAGTATTTGGTTGTCTACAACCGTTATATGGAACTAACCCAGACGTATCATCATCATTAACAAAACTAGAATCTAATATAGATAATGGAACCACATTACTATCACAATTATTATTGTTACGTTGAACACTACCAATCAAAGAAGCGTTTGTAAATGACCATGTGTGATCATTTGAATCAAGCGAATCTAACGTATTATCTATAGAAATAAATTTCTGGTTTAATTTTGTTTTGTGGTGTGTGCTGCTTTCTTGAACGACACCCCTTTCCCTTTTTGTGAAGATGGGTTTGGGTTGCTGGATGTGCTTGGTCCAGCAGTTTCGTTTGACGATGGGGTTTGATTCCCTGATTGGATGTTGGACGGAGAAACGTTCAGGGGACGGACCTCCGACGTGTCGTTTCCCGAACACTTAGAACAGTTTCTTTTAAGGGTGTTCTCTCGGCCACAACCATGGCAGAAAATACGATTTTGAGGAATCCCACAATTGTAAAATGGGTGACCAGGCTGATCACAATTCCAGCAGACAAGAGAACTAACAACCGAAACATTATGTTCATGACCCTTATTTAGCCAAGAACGTTGCCTAAAGGAAGTTGGCTGAGAAGAAGAGTTAGAAGAGGATCGAGATGTGGATGGAGGTTGAGAAGACCAGGATAACGTTTCCTCCAAACGTTTGCATTTTATAGTAAGGTCATCAATGTTCTGAATGTCCATAAGAGCTAATTGTTGATGATAAAAGGGCAATAGACATTTAAGGATGATTTTAATTTTAGCTAAATCTGACAAAGGAGTGTCTAAACGACTACACATACCTAATATAGTATTAATAAACATAGTAACAGATTCCCCAGGTTTCTGCTTATGATTCTTAATTTGATCTAATAAATCATCCTGGAATGAATACGGAAGAAAATCCGACTTCAACTTTTTAATCAGATCAGACCAACAAGAAAAATTACCCCTGTTATTCATAAACCATGTAAAAGCGGTCCCGGTGAACAACTCAGCAGAAGCAGCAAACAAATCCTCTTCAGAAACACCTCTAGATATTCGAAGACATTCAACCCTTTCTAAAAATGACATCACATCAGTGTGCTGTTTTTCACCTGAAAATGAAATACCCCATTTGTGTACTTGAACAGGTTTGGAGTACGTAAAGCTAGGTACATTGACTGAAGCATTAGGAGTAGAGGTAGAATGGGGTTAACTCTAGAATCAAGTTCACCCTCTAGTGTTAATATTTTAAGAGAAACAGACCTCTTGAACGGTTCCTGTTCTTCAGAAGGACAGTGTAGCAAGTGTACACGGGCAGAAATATGGCCTAGACGAGATGTTAATCGCGCATACTCTGTATCCTTTACAGTTCCCCTAAACTTTTCGATTTTTTTAGACAAGCTGTCCAATGTTTCAGTGATTCCTTTTTGTTGTTCCTCAAAAGGAAGGGATACAGCTGAAATTTGGAGAAAACTTCTATTGCCAGCTTCTTGTTTCAAAGCACCTCTCAAAAGATTGCGTTTTTTATCGACAGTTGTCGACTCCTCTGGCATTATGTCCCGAATCTTTAATTCATAATCCAATTCATCCACCAGAAGATGTTCAGCTTTAAAAGCACACATGATGAGAGCAAAGTTATTGACAAATAGTCCAAAGAACAGAAATATGAAAAATATGAAAATATGAAAGTTTGCACGCAAAATATATATAATATAAACCGAGAAAATATCAGCAACACACCAACAAAATCAAAATAGCCAGCAAAAAAAAAATATATATATAATGCAGTATATAATCTAATAAATAAGATCAAATAAATATATAAGATCAAATAAATGGATAAATAATCCAATAAATATTGTATACTCAAGTAAACCTACTACCTAAATACTGGAAGTAAATTTTTTTATTTATATGTAACTTACCACCACTCTAGAAAAAATATATATCTATAATAATAATAATAATAATCAACACTTAGTTGTACCTCCAACTATACCACTATTGACTGAAGAAATAAAATTGTTATATGAATTATATTATTAATAGCAATATTAAATATAAGTTCCCAATAAAAATTCAAAATCTAACCCAGAATGTAAGCTGCACAAACATATACTATAATGAGGTCCCAAAATATAAACAAAAATCAAAACAGCGTTTAAGAATACCTGATATGTATCAGAAATTAAAAATAAAATAAATAAGTAACAATATGTGTATAGGATACCAAACGGAAATAACAAAGAGATTTCAGATAAAAGAGAAGAATTGACCTAAATGAATACTGTCTCAGACCAAAAATAAAGCCACCACGTTGGAAAGCCGATGTAACAACTAGCTGATGATTTTCTGTTGGAGTGAATGAATAGGGAGTGGTAAACTCCAACAGAAGTAGTAAAAAGAAGAAGATCTACTTAATGTAGCCAAAGGACAAAAATGTGTGGCTTCTCCGTTGAAGAAGCTGGAGTAACTAAAATACAACTTTGTAGTAGTATTTGTATGGAAGGATGCCAAGACAAAGAATATCGAATTGATACAGGACTAGAGATGAGAAATCATTAATAGATAGATATAACTTGAATGGCTAGCTAAATATGTATGAGAAGGGCCACTTGACACTCAAGGAAGGATTCGGCCAATTTGCACGGCTATTTTTGGCCAGACAATAGATTAAAGGAAGTGACAATGATGGCTCGAAAAGAAGATATGAAGATAATGTTCAGAAAATAGATAGAGTAAATATAATAATATACTGAAAATAGAATGAATTTTTGGGCGCCAGAAGAAGGATAACTAGGTTAACGCTCTTCCAGGTATTCTACGCTGCTATAGAGTATGTTAAATTTGTAGTACAAGTATGTGAAAAGTTATTAAAGATTATTAAATTATAAAATATACTGCTAAAAATAAAGGAGTAATAAGAAAAAAAAATCACAATAAATGTATATTTATTGAATGTAACTACTAGATCTTTTTAACAATCTCTGAGTTAGGACAAGTAACTAGTGTGTAACTCTAACATGACAGGAAAAAGTGATACTAGTGAAAGTCAATTACAAAATCATCATACAACTATGATCTAAGAATACTCTTTATAAGGTTAGAAAAACTGACTACGGGTACCTCTAATACAGGAAGTACAACTTACAACTAGGTTAGTAGAACCCTCACCAAATAATAATTGTACGTTTATAATACGTACACCTTAATTAAATACTACCTGATACTATATATAACATATAAATACCTCACTGTGAGTGGGACAGGCACAAGCCTTATTGAATAAATAAACCTACGAGTGGATACACAGATCCTTTTCCTAACTCGTGGTTTATAATAGTAATAATAACAAGTGAAACCAAAAACTAATCTGAGGGATTAGAATCCAGAAGTTCATATGAATTTAATAAATTAAAGTTAAAGTTAAATAAAGTTAATAAGTTAAAGTTAAGTAAAGTTAATAAGTTCAAGTTAAATAAAGTTAATAATTACAATTTTGACTAATATGTGAAGTTAATTTTTAAAAATTTAATTAAACATATACTAAAATAATGGAATGAGTTTAAATAATTATACAAAAGTGGAACACAGCCTAAAAATAATCAAGATAAGAGTACCGACTACTATTATCAGGGAAAATATCTGAGCTCAGAAATTTATACCTTTATAGATTGCAGAGTGTTGGGGAACGCTATCAATTAAATATTATGTTGTAAAGAAAAAAAAAACCTATAAAAAATATAAAGCAGGAAAAATGTGTGTGCAATTGAACTATAAAAAAAAATGTACTAAATATCACAAAACCAGTCTGTCTTTAATAAGAGCACAGTAAATGTTCCCAAACAAACCACTCTTTCCTAATCTTGAAGTTGATGTAATGAGCACCCAAGGGTGCTAACTCTCGCTAGCAGCTGTCCTGCTGGAGGTACAGGAGAGGAAGACTGGTAGAAAGCAGCTGAAGGTACTCAAAACTGTTGGAAAGCAGCTGGAGGTACTCAAAAAAAGAAAATGTGGAAATAATCCAGGCTGGTCGCCTATTGATTGTTTCTCTCTGTGTGGTCTGGCCTTGGTGTTGTTGTAGGGTGGCTTTAAGATTTCATGGTAGGTGCTAAAAAAAACACAGTGTGGTGTTACTACCAATCTACCAATGTCAAAAAAAAGAAGCAAGAGATACGAGGAGGTGTTTTTATTCCTGTGGGAATAAGAAGAAATAGGTCATTAAGTCCAAAAACTTGAATGACTAGACAGCTTGACCTTTTATCAGGTTGCTATCAGATGACCTTGGTCAAATAACACAAGTAATTTCCAATTGAAATACAAAATATAATTACTGTGAAAGAATATTTTATTATAATATATACACCGGTATATAGATATATTATACAAGGATGAAATATAGTAAGACTAAGCGATGGATACTTATTTGATCATCGTTCAAAAGATAGGAGTTCTGTAGACTTGAAAGGAATATAAAAAATGGAGTTTAAATTAGCTCTATTTTCCAACTGGAAGCACAAATTAACAACGAATATTGAATTATCTCTAGATGAGTTTGATCCATGAAAATAAAACATAAAAACCATGAAAATAGACTATGTGAAACTTAGTTAGCAAATGTCAAGGACTTCCAAAATGGCTGAATAAAATACTTAATAAAATGTGTATTTACCGGGGTAGAACTCATTGGATATAGTATGCTCTAAAATTCTTCAAATCCACTGCTGCTGGATAACTTCACTATACTTTTATTGTAATATTTAATCAATTTGGAACTGAGAATTAGAGGTGAATAATTGAGTCTAATGACCCCGCACACTACGATTCAGACCGAACACTCGAGAAACAATGGCAATCCAAGGCTCACGTTCACAGCTGAATCCTTCGTACCCCTCTACTAAGCATTGGCTGTCAAAGTGGGGAAACCAATGTTGCCACGTTTTAAATGTGACGTCATCAAGCATTTAAAAATTCTGAGATGGGTTTAAGTTCTATTTGAATAAACATTGAAAGAAAATAATTCTGAAAATAATTAAATAATATTTTGGATAGTTAAATAATATCTTCCCATCAATAATCGATTCTATAAGGGGCGGAACGTCACATTATTCAAAATATATAACATATTCAAAAATAGACACTTTGAACCGATCAAACTTACAGATCATATAAAGAATAGGTAAGCAAAGTAACTTGTGAATAGGTAACGATTAAATTTGGAATGCTAATTAGGGGTGATTTTCGCAAATTTTTTTACGAACAAATAAAAGGGACCAACAATATTTTGAGCGTAACTTACTTACTTTTAATGGTAGAACTTTTTTGGAAAAACAAAAATAAACATTTTTTAAACACTTTAAAAAAGTTGTACTTAATATATTTTCCCCGAAAAGTGCTAGGTTTTTTGGTTATTTCACGTTGAAATATTCAATTTGGAATTTGACTAAGAAGAACCTACTTTTCATTAGCTATAACTCTGCTTCTACAGGGTCTACAGACGTCATGCATACATTTTGTCATCTTTTTTAAGCTATATTTTTGTTAAGAATATTTTTTAGATAAAATACTTGCTTTTTGAGTAAGTTGCGAAAAACCGTCAAAAAAATGTTTTTTTTTATTAAAAATGAACATATTCACGTGCAAATAACTCGAAAATATTGACTTAGTGGAAAAACTTTATAAAACAAAAGCCGCTTAGAATTAGTTATTTTGTCCAATTCCGGACTTATTTTGAATGTAAATTTTTTCACCCCCGCGAAAATATTTTTCACCCTGTATTTCCCAATTTTTTTAATATGGAGGGGATATAATATTGTAAACTTTTTTTTATTTAATAATAGACAAGTTCATCTACATATTCCCGAATTTTCATCCTTCCTTTATTTTTTTGGGGTCAGATTGTTCTTTGATCGGGCTATAAGTAATACGCTGAAGAGGTTTACATTCGGGAAATAATTGTTGTAAATAATATTACAGGCTCCTCTTTTGTTGATGACAATGTGAGTGGAGATAGGTAATTTTTGAGCACCTGAACATAATAATGTCATGCTATTTTTGAAAAACGTAATATTCTGATTTAGCAAAGCCACAACTTTCAGCTAATACGATATGATTTTAGCAAGATGGAGCACATCTGTGGAAAGAGGGTCGAGGATTGATGGAATAGCCAACACGATTCCCTGATCTGACTTTATTAGATTTCCTCTTATGAGATTTTGTAAATATAGTATTGTATATAAATACCACTATACTATACCACTCGACTTCTTAGACTAGATAAGACCAATTAAATTGGTCAGTCCTAAGAAGTTGATTAAGGTTAAAGTTATTTAATAATAGGACGTTGTCATTTAAGACAGGTATTTTAAATATCTGGTATATTAACATTAAGCCTTTTGTTCTCTAAATGTATAAATATATACAGGTCCATATTAAAATCATCTTTAGATCAACATTTAAAACATGGGATTATTTTACTAACTAGGTAAAAAAAAAAATACATATTATGTACTTACTTTAAATTTGACATAATATACATTTTTTGCTTTTGTACCTCTTTCGTTGACTAATATGTAAAGTTAAGGGTTATAGCATGCTAACATATACATGTACCTATATAGAGAGAGCATTACATGAAATATTTTGTGGCGTGAAAGGGTTCCTTTTGGAATTTATAACTGAATAATTTTGGCGCCACAATTTCAGATGAATCCCTAGTGCATTTTAGATCCTAATTAATTATTTAGTTCTCTGTCGACTGTACTAAACCAGATATTACCCGTATATTAAAAAAACTATAATCTTAATATGCCAATTATCAGTATAATAAAGCCGGATTAGTTTGTTGCCTGGCAATTTTCGCGAATTAAATTTTAACAATTAAATCACAAGACGTCCGTCGAGTGATTTTGTCAAAATTTCATGAGCGAAAATTGCCAAAAGGCAACAAACTTTAATAAAACCCGAAGCAAATTTTTTCGGTAAATAATTTTCTCTCGAATGATATTCGACAAGACTATTTCATGAGACAAATAATGCACCATATCAACGAAACATAATCTTTATTTATTTGTTAACAATATTAAATGTACAATAATTGTATGCTGAGCAGATGGGACGTGAATTATAAATTGTAAAATTCCCTCATCTTCCTTAGTCTCAGCATCCGTATGGCTTAAAAATTGTAGAAGCCTCTGAGGTGTAACCAGAGAAGGTTCCCATTATTTTCAGTCTGGTGGGATGTAGAGTAACATTATGTTATTCTATATGCCATTAGAGTGAAAACTTAGTCTTTTAAAAAAAAATCTAGTTTTAACTTATGGCTCGAAGGACAGGCAGGCCGTGGAGCTCAAGAAGTGGGGTCTTGTCTAAGAAAATATATTATCAGTAATGTTAGCGATAAAGTTGAGCACATTATTCTGTGGAGCGACTCTTGCGGGGGTCAAAACAGGAATATTAAAATCGTACTTCTATTAAAATGTCTTCTAGAGGAATCACAGCATTTAAAGACTATTAGGCTGAGATTTTTAGTTCCAGGTCACACGTTTCTTCCAAATGATAGTGATTTTGGAGATGTTGAATGTGCTTTTAAAAAGCAACAAAATATATTTTCACCTGGCGAATATTGCAAGATAATGAAAAGTTGTAGGCAAAAACGACATATTAATGTAAATATCATAACACAGGAAGAATTTTTGAGTAGGTACCGCAAAATTAGAAAAAAGAATCACCAACAGAAAAAAAGTAAAACCAACCAAACAATAAGTTGGTTAAAAACTAAAGAAAAATAAATTATATAAGGAAAAGCCTTATAGCATATTTTTTAAAACGACGTATCAAGACCAGGACGATTATACAGAAGTAAGCATAAAAAAGGGAACAGGAAGAGAACCTTCAACTGGGCCAAGGTTTGCCACATACTTAGAACCATTGTGGCCTAAAGGAAAGCCAGTGTCAGACGCAAAACTTAAAGATATACAAAGTTATCTGCATTTAATACCCTTAAGTTACCACCATTTTTATACAAATCTTATAGCAGATAGTACTATAGTCGAGGGTATAGACGGATTTGGCAGAAATCCAGATTTCGAACCAGATGCAGACTGTTAATGTTATATTTAGCAACGTGAATTTAGCAACGAAAATCACGTAATTTTCTTCTACCTTAGGAGTTAATTTTTTAGTTGTTAATTTGGTTATAGCATAAATACCCATAAGTTTTAATAAACGTGTTTAATTTTGTGTCGTTTCTTATTATTTTTGTATCCAAATAGTTTCATCAAGCATATAAAACGTTTTTCTTGATTTTCTCAAAACTATGTTAATGTCAGTTGGTTCCTTGTTGCATAACTGGGTCCAATTATTATAAGCTATACTGCCGTGCTAGGCCCAAAGGCGGTAACTAACATTTGATAAAATGGTGGCAAAATCGATTTCAAAATTAAATGCTAAAATTTTGGTCCGTTAGGGATTTATGGACTAGCTAATAGTTTTAATGCATGCATATATGCCCCAGTTTATTAAGGGAACCATTAATTATATTTTAAAACAAAGTTTTATATAAAAAGAGGTAGATACCGCTAAAACGTTTTATCAAAACTTACTATAAAACTAAGCCTATTAGCGGTATGTGGTTTACAGTTGTGATTGATATGAAATAAAAAGCGTTTCTGTGTATTAGAGTTTATTAAATTGAAAGAATTAAAGTACTATTAAATGTTATTATTTTGTTGAGCCACAATATGACAACAACAAATTGACAATATTTAGTTGTAGTTATATCTGTTTTCTTTCAAGAGTCAATAAATAAATAATATGTTATAATATATTATATTGGCTCATTAATATTAATGTTCTATTTGTGATTCAATATAGACAATTTAATAGACAACCGAACAACATACCTTGTGTCCGGTACATACACAATACCTATTTAGTATTACCGTTGATTGATAAATATAGGAGTATTACCCCCCTATATTTATTAATCAATGGTATTACCTCATAATTAATATTTTTTATAAAATCTTTTATAGTTCGTCTAATAATTTGGGCAGAACTGTACTTATACTAGGAAAAAACAGAATCCGTTCAGATTGTTATAGATGTTTAAACACCTGTGCTGATGTTAAGCGTTTTAAAGAATTCTTCAAAACTGTGAATATGATTGTAAACCATACTTTTAAATTTCTCAGCTATTTTTATTTTATTTCTTAGCGACAAAGGTTTGCTATTTTACGACAGGTTGCTTTTAAGATTTTTATGATCGCCGAGACCTACCCTAATATTATCATGCATTGTTATATTATTGGGTATATCACAATATTATATTCGGGTAAATACCATTACTTACAGTAATTAGGGCAAACTCAGGAGCGTCATTTGAAATTTTGTTTGGAGGGGGCAAGCACTATATAAACAATACACTATATATGATGTTATGATGAATATTGATGTATTTTCTGTAAATTTCAGTCATTTTCAGGGTCAGGGGGGGCAAATGCCCCCTGGATGCCCAAATGACGCCCCTGGGCCAACTTTAACATTTTATTAGTTGTATTGTACAAACTAGTTATATGTTATGATTAAAATATGATGACATTGTCTTTTAGACCGAAAAATACCTAATTATGGGATATAAAAGATTTTTAAAATATGCAAACAAATTTTTGGATCATTATCCAGGTACCTGACGCATTCTTAGAAAATTTATAAAGGAATAAAACCAGCATTTTTGTATAAAACTTAGTTAAAGGATTCTCAAAAAATTAAGTAAAGATATCCCAAATCTACAGTCCCGTATCTATAATAGCATTGCATAACTAGACTACTAGATATTATCTAGTTAAACAATGATAATAGCTTGTATTTAAACAAAAAAAAATGCAATCAATGGGACTGCTAATTCCATGTACGACCAACAAAGGGTTTAAACATACAGAAAACTTTAAGTATGAAACAAACCTTGCGCCTGTACAGGCTGAACATATTTTTTTTCCACGTCTCTTTTTCTAAAAATGTTTGTGGACAGCGTGTGGATATATTATCAAGTTTTTAAAACCTAATTAAAAAAGACATATTTTTTAAATATGAAAATACCTTACCGCCTAATTCAAGATATAAATTATCCACTTGGCGCAGATTCATATTGTTTAGGACAACATAATTGGTTAATTCTTGAAATACTATAAACAAAAATGAAAATACATTTCAATAGATATAATAATCTCGAAAAGTTCTTACCATCCTCGCTAATTATTTCTTTTACTAACACAACTCTTTTAACTAACACAATAATTTACCCTTGTAAAGTTAGGCCGAATTTACTTTGTAATACTAAGGCGATTTGGCGGTTTCTAAATGTAGGCGTAGCATTCTTGAAAGTAGATTAGCAGTAAGTGCCATATGCTAAGGTATATGGACGGCAACTGTAGCAGATACCGTCAAAACGCCATAGTATTTAACATTTGCCGCCAAATGGCTTAGTATTTTAACTGAAAATGTAGATACCGCTAACAAAATTGCAATTTTATTTAAAATATAATGCTTCTACAACTCCAAAGACTTTATAAATATATACTAAATACCCTATTCTACCTAAAAATACAAATATCTCATTTTCGATAAAAAATCAGTTCCCGCCTTTGGTCTTAGCACGGCAGTATATTAGTTTGTCAATTATTTTCTACCTGTAGCATTTGGGAACTCGAAGGTCCAGCTTTATTTGTTGTTATGAGATTTTCGATCAACTTCTGGTGGTGAGTGAAATCCAGCTGCAGAAATGGTTTTAGAGAGCTTGCATTTGAGTGAGCCGTTAATATACTTAACTTCTGTTCAGAAACAACTTGCTTGAACAAGGCTGACATAGCTGAAGATCGATGAGACTGGTTTGTTATTTTATATTTTTTGTGTATATTCCAATTTATTTAGCTAATATTTTTGTCCACTTAGATAAGGTGTTGATTCCAAGTGGACAGTTTTTTAACCAAGATCCATTCTTCCAGTTGGGGTGAACAATAAGAAAGAGTCTGTCTGATAAAATCTTTGGTCCCCTTTTCCATTAATTTCAAAAATAATCTACTTGGGAATAAATTTTGGTTTCATAAATTTTTTACCAGCCATTTGCCGCTTGCCAAATTTTCGAACCGCCTTGATTTGCTTTGGTATTTGCTATTGTATTTAATCCGGCCCGTAAATTCTCCCATAACATCAAATTTCTTCTGGAAAAAGTGAATCTTGCAGCTTACGGCCTCATTGCCTCTCCAAACAAGTTCAAATGAGCAAAGGTGAAAAAACTTTTTTTGTGCTCCATCGGGGGTTTCCTCGTCGTAGCTTTGGATGATTTTTAATAATTCTTTGGTGGATAATGCTTTTGAACTGAGTTTTTCTTTTCTTGAACAAATTGAAGCTATCTCCGCTTGGTATCTCTAGTTAATCTTGCATATTTGAAAGATATATCGGTGAAAGGGTCGATTTGTATGCCGTACCTCGTAAAATAATTTTCTTGTACCATTTTTGCTGTAGTATTTCACATTGACTTTACATACGACTCTTTATAGTCTTCGCCATTGCCTTTTTTCATGTTAGAGGCATAATCCTCTCGAGACATTTTGCTAGTTCCGTTATAATAGTACATCTTTTAAGCGTAAAATTTCTCACCCGTACGAACTCCGAAAATTGGGTCTAAATAGAGCTTCTGGACCTCTGCGAATATTTACTAAACTGTGCTATTCACTTTGATAAGTTGACAAATTAATATATCGTCGCCTCAAAGCAACAGTAGGATATGTCAAATATTGTAGTTTCGAGAAAAACGCAATTGAAATTTTTACGAATTTTTCATTACCTAATAACTTTTTTATATGTGAATGGATTTACATGGAATTTTGTTTGAGCATATAACTTTACAGGCCTTACATAAATATTTATATTAATTCATAAAAAAGTAAAAATTATTGGTAAACAAGTTACTTGTCCTACTGTTGCTCTAACAGTTAATCTGTTTTTTAACGATACCTATCCGTAAATATGTGTTATAAAGTGAGGACGTCTAAGTTGGAATAAATTCATTATCTCTAGAATGGGAACATTTGGAGAGAAATGCTGAGACAGGTCGATTTTTATTTTTAAATTATGACTTTTTACCATATATATCATACTAATGACGTCATCCATCTGGTCGTGATGACGTAATCGATGATTTTTTTAAATGAGAGTAGGGGTGGTGCGATAGCTCATTTGAAAGTTTATTTAATTCTCTATTCACTAATATAAACGTTAACATCATTATTTATACAGGGTGACCAAAAAATTTTTTGTTTATTAAATTAATTGAGACAAAAAGAAGAGTGCATGTAGTTCATTTACTTTAAAATACATTTGAGTGCTGTCAGAAAACAAAAATAAATGTTTATTTCATAAATAAACATTGTTTTTCGCTTAAATTCAATGTTAAATCTGCCACCCACCTGTCGCTTAGCAGCTTGAACATTGAATTTAAGCGAAAAGTAATGTTTATTTTTGAGATAAACATTATCACCTATTTTTCTGACAGCAGTAAAATGTATTTTTAATTAAATAAATTACTTACATTCTTCTTTTTGTGTCAAATAATTTAATAAAAAAAATATTTTTTGAACACACTGTATAAATAATTATGTTAATATTTACATTACTGAACAGAGAATTAAATAGCCTTTCAAATGAGCTATAACACAACTCCTACCATCATTTAAAAAAATCGTCGATTACGTCATCACAACCAGATGGATGACGTCAGTAGTATGATGTATATGGCAAAAAGTCATAATTTAAAATTAAAAATCGAACTGTCTCAGGATTTCTCTCCAAATTCACCCCTTCTCGAGATAATTAATTTATTCCAATTCAAACGTCCTCACTGTATAAACTTATATTTGTACTGCAGTTTTGTTAAAATTTTACACATTTTATTATAAAAAGCAAAACAATTTTGTTCAAACATTTTGTTCAAACATTTTATTAGATAAATTATAAACTCAATATACATGTTTTCTGACAATTTTAAAACTCGCCAACGAAAATGACAAACAAAAGAGAATGGAAACTTAATCAGAATTAGTTGTGGTCACATCGGATGCAGACTAAATATACTAGATATTTTAGATTTTTTATAACTTAAATTGGCTGAGGCTGAATTATTTCTTTTTATTCTCACAATACAACTTTTAATATGAATGTAATAGTAGAACTGTGGTAAGATTTCTGAAGATAATAAATATTGTGGGTGCAAGCCTTTTAATATAAACAAAAACAAATATTCGCAATTCGGCAATACCTACATTAATAGTAGGATGTGCGTAAGATAACTTAGTGTTGCATTAATATTTTGTGACCAAAATTAGTAAACGACAAAATACAACAGTAGGATATGTATGTTGTCTTAGTGTACATTATAGCATATGAGTTAAAAAAAATTAACCTACACAAGGATATGTAATATTGTGAAAAAGTATTCCACTTTTTATTTATCCTAGTGCTACACTCAACAGAAGGGTTTATTTCCAATCATTTGAAATGGTTATCCCAAAAGTCATTTTTTTACATATCCTACTGTTGCATTGAGGCGACGATATACCACATTAATTGGGACAAATGTAACTGAAATATCACACGATAGTAAGAATAAATACAAAATAAATGCTCCAATTTTTTTTAAACCTGTTTTCATTCGGTAACTCGAGCCCTCCAGGATCTCATGTCTATTGCCAGCCAACAAGTTTTCGAAAATTTGTCGCATTATTGTCAATGTATTCTGACTCTCTACTGGTATTAATATTGGAAATGTAGTACAATGTATTTTAATTAAAATCAAATGTTTTTTCGACATTTTAATACGTTATCATCATTATCTCCCAACCTGGGTTTCAGTCCACTGCTGAACATACGCCTCTACTAAACTGTTCTACTGGGATCAGTCTTGACATGCTCTAGTCCAGTGCCCGGCTACACATTTCATAATCACTATAACATGTTAGTAGGGGAGCAAAGTATGCTAAATTTGTAGTGACTCAAACGTTATGTGGACCTATTGGGTTGTGAAGAGGAGGTCCTAAAACCAAAAAAAAGTTAAATAAAATTTTCCATTTAAGTGGGCGCTTGCCATTTTTTAATTTAATTTTCCATTTCCAACAATCATTTTGTCCGATTATAACGCCATCTATGCATAATTCGAAAAAATGTTTCGAATAAAAGTTACTTATTTTTTCGTAAGGAATCCAAATCTGCGATAAAAAATGGGGGCTCATATTCGAAATTTTAAAATAACCCCCACCCCAACTCCGTGGGGGGTCGTTTTTGGTACCATTCGATATATTTTTCAAAAATATTAAATAAGTGTATTTTACAGTTTTTCGATCAGGTGTTCACTTCGCGAAATATCGCGGGATTCGTTTTTAAGATATTAAATTTACCCCCCACCCCTCTCTGTGGGAAGTCGTGTTTGGTATCATTCGATAAATTTTTAAAAAATATTGAGCACATCTTTTTTAGTTTTTCGATCTGTTCTTCATTTCGCAAAATATTCGCTTTTTTCTTATGAAACTTTGGGATTCACCCATTTCCTTAAGCCCGGCACAATTCGTCAGATTTTTCAAATATACACTCTTTTGCATGTACTTAACTTACCTTATCTTAATCTGACAATTTCGAGTTTTTTTTAAGGATAGGTTTTTTTTTCGGGCCCCCCTTAACGAACTCCCCTGTGTTAAGAGCCAATATATGGTACATATACATCTTCAGGGTACCAGGTTTCTTTCAATATGATAGTATGACGCGCTCGAGTAACTGCAAAAATCCCCGCTTGGGCTCCCCTACCATGTGAGGTATCTGCCTCTATTCCTCTTTACCATCCGAGGTCTTCAATTAATTGTTTTTTTGTAGTTTTGTACTATATCTATAAATTTTATTCTATGCCGGATGTGTGTATTTCTTACGCGACCTTGTGCTCGAATTCCATTTTTCGTTAAGTAACCTATAATAAAACTTAAGTACGGTGTTATTTTTGTCATCGTACCAAAACTTAGCACCATAACTTATTACTGGCAATATGCATTGAATATTATAATTTTTGTTCTTAGGCTTACTTTTATGCTGCTTATAAAAACATTCCTCAGCTTTCCATTGTAGCAGTTACGCTATTAACTAAATAAATCCCAATAAAATTTCATCAAATACCTCTAAATAAATCCCGTGTGCGACGCCGTCGGTCGACTTAAGAACGATATCTCTCTGCTCACGCGCGAAAACCTCGGCGGTCGATTTTGTCGATCTGGATCTGAACCTCAGTTTTGGTCAAACTCAGGGTCTGAGCGAACGCGCTGTTTTTTTTTTTCTAAGTGGCGGATTTGGATGAGATTTTGAATAAAATGGAGCAGATATATCACTAAAATTAAGGAACATTAAGACCATTTTTTTTTTTGAATAGTGATGATATCAAAACTCAATTTATCTTTGGTTTTTTTCACATAAAAGAAGTTTAAGGCCAGCGTGTTTCGTCTTTCCAAGTAAGTAAACTGTTGATATATTTCTCATTATTTTTCGTGGTAATGCATCATTGTAGTTAAGTTCATATATAATCCATATTATAATAATGATATTCATTTCCCTTTACAAAGGAACAATCAATCAAGGCCACAGGGTTTTAGTGTTAAATTTAAATTCCAAATTGTAGCTCATATTATCCTTTAAATATTTGAAAAGAACAGAAGGTCAAGTTTTTAGTGTCCAAACCTAAAATCTAATAACTTTTATACCTTATCGTTACGCTTTTTACTTAAGTTTTTTTATCTGTGATTTATAAAAAGTTTTAACGAGTATCTATACTATACAGCCTTCTGTCACGTCCATCTAATGCGCACGTCCCTGTCATGTCTGAATTGAAGTAAACTTCAGAAATTTTGACATGACATATGGATACCTAACCTACCTAATATTTGATGTTTTTGTTTGGGCCTGTTCAATATGTACTGCTACTGTTATTGAGATACATAATAACTAAATTTAATAAACTTTATTGTAGATTCCGCCACTTAGTCACTTAGTTACGTCGTCACATAGACACTTAGTCTAGTCACTCTATGTAAATTGGGAAAACTACCTCATGTAACTATGTGTCAGTAACTGTAAGCAACTCGGGTATGGGTTACCCCTAGAGTTACTTTTAATTGGATATCTTGGATATTACCCATTTCACAACAGCCAGGATTGGATTTGTCACCAGAGCAGCCCACTAGTTTTTGCCGTGCCAAGAGGAAATTCATTCCTATCTGGACTTCAACATTTTTTAAATAGGAACTGTGGTTAAGATAAGTTGTTTTCTTTTATTATTTACATATTTTGGGTACTCTCTAGTTGCTTGCAGTGTAAACTTCTTGTATGCATACAATCGAAGTAAACTAGGTACATATTTCTTGATAGATAGGGTTTTTAGGTCGTTGGTACACATATATTCCGTTTTCTTGGTATTCACTTCTAAACCCCAGTTCCGGTACTCTTCTATGATTTTTCGGGTCATATATTCAATATCGTGATAATCCTGGGCCATAAGAATCTGATCATCCGCAAAACATAGAGTGTATAGCATGTTATCATCATTTAGCGGTATACCCATATTCTTACATTTCCTTTTCCAGGATTTCAAAGCTTGCTCTAAATATATTTTAAATAGTGTCGGCGATAGACAGCAGCCCTGTTTAAGACCCTTATTCACTTCAAATCCTGACGAGATTTCCTTGCCTAGCTTAACTTTTGCTATATTATGTTGGTATAGATTTTTTACAGCTTTAATGAGGTTCAGACTGATGTTAGTTTTTTCGAGGGCTTCCCAAAGTTTACTTTGTGGTACAGTATCGTATGCTTTTTTAAGTCTATGTACACTAAATGCAGTTCTTGATTGTAGGCTATTTGTTTGTCTATTAACTGTGTTACACAATATAGGTGGTCAGTGGTGGATCTGCCAGCGCGGAAACCGGCTTGCTCTTCGGCCTCTAAGTCCTTGTATTCTTCTTCTATTTTATTTTTGATAATTTTTCCGTAAACTCTGCTGATGGTGCTTGTGACAGATATTCCCCGGTAATTATCACATATATTTTTACTGCCTTTCTTGTGTATTGTAGAAATGGCAGACAATTGCCATTCTTTTGGTATGACTTCGCCATTCATACATCTATTAAATAGATCTCTTAGGTATTCATACAGGGTGTTGCTACCGTATTTGAGCAGTTCTGGTGCTATGTTGCCAGGCCCTGATGCTTTTCTATTTTTTAGGGATTTGCATGTATTTCGTACTTCTTCCAGTCTTAACCGAATCGGTGAGCCACTGACAATTACATTGAAACTTTCGTGATCTTCGTTTTTAATAAAATCTTCTCTATTTTCTACTAGTAGCTGCTTGAAATAGCCAGATAGATGGTATTTAATAGTGTTAAATCGTTTTGGAGATAAAGTATCACCTGTTTTGTCCCTTTTTGTAGAGAAACTTTCTATGGGCCATTCCACGAACATACGCCTGTTTTGGATTACTTCGACAACGAATATTTTACTGTGCAACATAAGAAGTACGAAAGTAAATGGCGCTAATAAGTATTCCAATAAACAACAATGTAATTTGCAATTTACTTTCGTTCTTCTTATTTTGGACAGTAAAATATTCGTTGTCGAAGTAATCCAAAACAGGCGTATGTTCGTGGAATAGGGTATAGTAGTACTGTGGATCTTAAAACTTGTTTGGAAACTTACTGTGATTGTAATATTTATCAAACGAGTGTTTCTGTAATGTATCCGACACTGACCGAGAACTTCTAAGTGGTGATACCACCTTTTGACGGATTTTATTTTTTAGTGGCTAATATTCCGATGTTTCCTCTTTGTTTTAAAACGATGAATGAGTCTCTGAAAATTGTCTTCATTTTCCTCTGCCAAAACAGTAGAACTATTCCAGGTGAATCCAACACACTTTGAATTAATTTTTTCCTGACCTATTTAGATTTTGTTAAAATTTAGAGTACTCATAGTGGATGATTAGGTGAAGGTAAATACAAAATACAAAAATACAAATTACAATTTTTCGAAAACGTGTTTTCTGGCAATAGACACGAGAGCCCGCAGGGCTTGAATTGGCTCGAACAGGTTAGACTATTGCCGAATAGAAACAAGTTTTAGAAGCAAATTGGAGCATTATTTTCCTATTTATTCTTACTGTCGTGTGATATTCGTAAGAGCATTTTTTAATACTTACATACAAATTTCAAGCATAAATAAACTTTCAGTGATATATATCGTAATTAGTGTTTTTCATCTTATCAAAGTGAACATCACACTTTAGCAAATATTCAGCCGAAGATATCAATAAAATATTAGTTAAAATTGTTTACAAAATACAGTTTTATTCATGAAAAATCTTTCCGAACTACATTCGAGCGTTTAAAATTGCCGATTCGTATTTTCCTCGTGACAATTTGATATTAGATACAGAACTAAAAGATTATTATGGTTCATTTTCTTAAATGTGATAGTTGTCAAAACT
The DNA here is from genome assembly GCF_917563875.1 of Diabrotica virgifera virgifera. NCBI lineage: Eukaryota > Metazoa > Arthropoda > Insecta > Coleoptera > Chrysomelidae > Diabrotica > Diabrotica virgifera. The sequence continues at coordinate 222,116,622 of NC_065446.1, forward strand.
AGGAAACTCGTTGTAATTTAACAGAAACAAAATAGCTCAAATTTATTCACACTATAATAATGTACAGTAGAATTATCCCAGTATAATAATAATCTGATTGGACAGAATTAAACACGTGATGAAAAATCTGGCTATAAGATTGGAAATTAAAATTATTAAAAAATAATCTTTACAACATATGTACTTCCATCCAATTAGTCTATGTGGTGAGACCGCTCCCGTCTGAAAAACATTTCGAATTCGGTTTCTCTGTGGATTCATATTAAAAAATGTTTCCTTTAAACAAATCTGAAGGGTGCCGGACGGAATTTTTGAGCAGAAATTGTTTAAACAATTTTTTTATACAAATACATAAGATTATCCTTTATTGCTCCAAAAAATATATTTTTAGATTTTTTGGGTCATTCTAAACAAGAAAGATATCTTGTGATTTTTCTCAATAATTGACAGTTTTCGAGTTATAGGCGATTAAAAATCTAAGAAATGCGAAAATACGCAATTTCGAGGCTTAAAAACTCATTTAAATTAGTATTTTTAACGGTTTCAATAACTTGTATTAAAGTTTAAACATTCTTTTTCAAGATTCCGAAGAGTGATCGGGTCTAACTTCAATTTACACCGTAGTTTTTTAATTGTTAATTATGCGTGTCCATCCGGTTTTTTTGCGGGTGAAGCGCGCACTATTTTCAAAAATCTCCTATTTTCCTCTAAAAAATATTTTTTCTAGATTCTTTGGGACATTCTAACTAAAATAAGTTTCTTGGCATTTTTCTCAAAAGTTACTAGTTTTAAAGTTATAAGCGATTTAAAATCCGAAAAATGACAAAAAAATATATTTTCGCATATTAAATCGCTTATAACTTTAAAACTAGTAACTTTTGAGAAAAATGTCAAGAAACTTATTTTATTTATAATGTCCCAAAGAATCTATAAAAAATATTTTTTAGAGGAAAATAGGAGATTTTTGAAAATAGTGCGCGCCGCACCGGCAATAAAACCGGATGGACACGCATAATTAACAATTAAGAAACTACGGTCTAAATTGAAGATAGACCCGATCACTCTTAGGAATCTTGAAAAGGAATGTTTAAACTTTAATCCAAGTTATTGGCACCCTTAAAAATACTAATTTAAATATGAGTTTTTTAGCCTCGAAAATGCGTATTTTCTCATTTTTTAGATTTTAAATCGCCTATAACTCGAAAACTGTCAATTTTTGAGAAAAATCATAAGATACCTTTCTTGATTAGAATGACCCAAAAAATCTAAAAATATATTTTTTAAGCAATAAAAAGTGATCTTATGTATTTGTTTCATAAAAATTTTTTAAACAATTTCTGCCAAAAAATTCAGTCCGGCACCATTGAGATTTATTTAAAGGGGACATTTTTGAATATGAATCCGCAGATAAACCGAATTATAAATGTTTTTCAGACGGGAGCGGTCTCACCTTATGGACTAAATATACCTATTTTAATAGTTTATGAGACGACCATGGTGACAAAAAATACTCAAGCTTAATAGTGGAGTCACTGAAGGTTTTCACCACCGATTTCGTTGAACCTTTATCGATTTTTATGAAAATTGGTGAGTAGTTAGAAGATACTTCAAGGAACAAAGGTGACATTATGCCAACTTGCGCTTTTACCCTGGGGGTGGATGCCACCCCTTCTCGGGGGTGAAATTTTTTTTAATAAAAAAATACCAGAAATCGATGGAGGGGCCACTTCTAAGCAAAATTTGTTACATAAAGTTATTAACACAAATCAATGCTTTTTGAGTTATTAAATATCAAACATTTTATTTTTTCTTATAAAAAATGCATATTTTAAAGCGGTTTTTCACGTACTACTCAAAAACTATAAGCTTTTGTAAAAAAACTGTAATTACCAAAATTAAAGATAATAAAAAATTTAATACACTCTCCACTTAAAGAACTAAACTAATGTTATTTCAAAGTGAGTTATGGGTAATTGAATGTATATTTTTTTCGACGAGTACTCAAATCTAAGTATTCAAGCTTACATAACGGGAAAACAATGCATTTTGTAGTATATACTTGTAAAACACTTGTCAAAGTACTTCGGAGTACCTATCAAATGAGCTCCAGTAGAAGTTAATAGGATTAAAATTAAACAAGTTATGATGAAAATAAGAGAACCCTTTCGATTTTTTTAGGAAAAAGTGAAAAATTAAACATACGCCATTTCCACAAAAATTAAAATTTGTAGTAATCCTCACAAGAATTTCTTTAGGTTAACATAGCTAATGATTTCAACAATTTTCACCGGTTTAGAATGCATATTTTTGAAAAAAAGATATAATTTAAAAAAATCAGAATTTTTAAAATTATCGTACTTTTCATTTTCTTTTGATAATAACTCCAAAAATACTCACTATACGTAAAAAATTGTATATAGCTAAATTTTAGTATTTTTTGGTTTAAATACACTATTCATTTTACTATTTCCGTAGAGTAAAAAATAACCGAGATAGTAACGTTAAAAATTTCAATTTTGCTGCGAGAACCATGTAACCGGGGCCATTTAACCTTTTATTGTTAAAAAAGTGAGAGATCTAAAAGACTAATTTTGACATTTTTTAATAGCTCTTAGAGTCAACTTTCAAATAGTTTTTAGGTGAACCTGATATCTTAAAAACTAACGGAGTTATTTACAAAAAAACAATAACATTTTTTTTTTAATTTTTAAAAGGTACATTTTGAAACATTTCTGGTGCATAAATTTTAATGATATCAATTTGTTCGAGGGCTTATTTGATAGATATTTCTATCAACTTTGACAATTGTTTATTAAGTTTATGTTATAAAACGCATCATTTTGCCGGTACTTAAGCTTGAATACTTAGATTTGGGTACTCGACGAAAGAAATATACATTCAATTACCTATAACTTACTTTTAGTTAACACAGAAAGGTTTTCCTAGTAAGGAGTTTATTTGATTTTTTATTCGTCTCAATTTTGATAATAATATCTTTTTTGTAGAAACTTATAGTTTTTGAGTTATTTATGAAAAATCGGTTAAAAACATGCATTTTTCTCACGAAAAATTAAAATCTTTGATCTTTAATAACTCAAAAAGATTTGATTTATTTTAATAACTTTATATAACAAATTTTGCTTATAATTTTTCCCTCTATCGAATTGTGGGGTTATTTTTAATAAAATAATTTACACCCCCGAGGAGGGGTGGCATCCACCCCCAGGGTAAAAGCGCAAGTTGGCACCATGTCACCTTTGTTCCTTGAGATATCCTCTAACCACTCACCAATTTTCATGCAAATCGATGGAGGTTGAACGAAATCGGAGGTAATAGCTCGTATCCACCTTCAGTGACTGCACTATAATTAATTTGACACAATCCTCTACGATACCTGTACCAAAATGGTTTGCCTAATGGATTTTGAATTACACAAAAATAAAGCAAAATATTGACGGTGTTTAGGCTCGAGGCCGAGAATATTGATTACGTACTCCATTAATTTGATAAATCGGATAAACCGGAAATGGACTATAAAACAGACGTTTGAATTAAACAAAGTAATCTACATGTAGATACGTGTTGAAAGTTAGATGAATTTATAAATTATTTTTTAAAAACGAAAATGTCCATATAATAAATACAATGATGAGCGCGCTAATAACCGGCAAAATAGCTCAAAAGATGAAAAACATAATACATTGCGAAACAAAACGAGATGGAAGTAGTGGAGTTGGAAATTATCGTTATGAACGTCTAAAATAATATTACATTACATAGTTTCCCACCTTTAGACGTATCAGATGAGTATGATAACTGTCACTGTGGCAGTAGAATTTTATAAAATACTTCTGTCACAGACGTCTAAAGGTGGGAAACTATGTAATGTTATGTTAATAATTAATACGTTTATAACGATAATTTCCACCTTCACTAGTTTCATCTCTTTTTGTTTCGCAATATATTATCTTATATTTTCTTCCTTTTGAGCTGTTCTGCCGGTTATTAGCGTGCTCATCACTGTATATTAAGTAGTATGGAAGGACTCAGTTTTCTCGATAGAGAATTTTTATGGATTTTGTTGTGCAAGGGCCTTAAAACGGATTCCAACAAAAATTTAAAAAGTGAAGACAGGAATCAATATGAAATAGCGTAATTTCCCACATCATTATTAATACACGAAGTATGAGAGGAGCTGACAGCGATAGTGATCATTTTCTTGTAAAATCAAAGTTGAGAACACGAATATCAGTACAGAAGATGGAGCAACAAGAACAAAGAGAAAGATGGGACATAGAAGCTCTTCAAACACCAAATAAAGAACTGGAGTACCAAGTAGCCATAAGCAACAGATTTCAATTGCTGGGAGAGGAAGACCAAAATGTAGACCTAGGAGATGCATGGCAGCGAGTGGCATCAGTGATAGAACAAGCAGCGAAAGAAACCATTGGGAAAAAGAGGACTCGCCCAAAACAGAAATGGTTTGACAAACAATGCGAAGAAATGCTGGAAACAAAAACTCACAAAAGAATGAAAATGCTACAAAACCCTACAGATGAGAACAAAGCAGATTTTCGCAGAACGAGGGCACAGACAAGGCAACTACTCAGAACTAAAAAGAGAAGCTACATAGAACAGCAAATACGAGTAATGGAAATAAGTGGCGAGAGGAATCAAATAAGAAAATTCTTTAGGGAAGTGAAGACAGTCAGACAAGGTGGAAATGTTGGGGTAACACAAGCTATGAGAAATGAAGCAGGTGAACTGATAATGATGGAAACAGAAATCGTAGAGCGATGGAAAGAATACTTTCGGAATTTACTAAATATTGAAAGTGAGATAGAGGAATCAGAGACTACATTTCATTCTGCAGATGTGGAAATACCACCACCAACACTCCAAGAAGTAAAGAATGCAATAGCATCTCTTAAAGATCACAAAGCACCAGGAAATGATGGTATAAATGGAGAATTGATAAAAAAAGGAGGAAACGTTTTACATCAAAAATTGTATAACATTATTCTCAGAGTATGGCAACAGCAGAAAATGCCTAGAGAATGGAATGGAAGCGTTATAATACCCATACATAAGAAGGGAAATAAAGAGCAATTCCGAAACTACAGAGGCATATCGCTTATTAGTACAGCGTATAAGATTCTATCAATTATCTTACTAAAGAGACTCACTTCGTATTCGGAAGATATTCTAGGCGACTATCAATGCGGCTTTCGAAGTGGAAGGTCAACAATACATCAAATATTTACCATCCGACAAATATTAGAAAAAAACTGGGAATTCAACCGAGATGTACACCAAATCTTCGTAGATTTCCAGCAAGCATATGACTCGATAAAAAGAAGCAGACTATGGCTAGCAATGCTAGAAATGGGAATACCAAGAAAATTAGTGCAGCTCACTCAAATGTGCGTGGCAGACTCATATGCACAGGTAAAGATAGGAAACAAAACATAAAGATATGTTGAGAAGGATAACTAACTGGACACCAGTATGGCCCAGGTATAGAGGAACACCCAGAAGAAGATGGCTGGATGATGTAGAAGAAGACATAAGAGCATTGAATAAGAAATACTGGAAAGTTCAGCGCAAGGACAGTAAGAAATAGAAAAGAGTCACGAGAGCAGCAAAGACACACAGCAAGCTCTAAATGACAGGAGTAATCCACCTCATCTATGAATACGATGTTGAACGCCATGGGATACAATCCCTAGGGAATGTAATACTTAATGAATCAACGAATACTTAAACTAAATGAAAAAAAACAATAAAGCAATTTGATTAAAATAATTTCTGAAAAAATAAGTATTACAGGTAACAAGCAATCTTCCGCATTCGGTACAAGGTCCATGAGCAAAAATGCTGATGATGAGTTTACCCATCTACGATGATGTGTTTACAGGTCTCCAATGGATGCCGGTGATCAGTTTGCTATAACTCGAAGGGTCTAATAATTTTGTAAAAGGCTATAGTGATATACAAATCCGGCTACACTCAGTACTCAGTACCTTTTCACATTTTGAACATGTTTTATTGGTATATTACAGAATGGTACTAGTCTTATGAAATAACCATAATATATTAACTACTAATTCAGCAATGTTATCATCAATCTCACTTCCAGCAATTTTAGATGTCCTGGCATTCACAACAAAATTACATTTTTTATAAAAAAAACTGTACGAAGCTGTACGGACCAAGTGCTGTCATTAACAACTCTTATAGAAGCTACTTTTCAAAATAAACAAAAAACAGCAACACTATTTATAGATCTAACAGCAGCATATGATACTGTTTGGAGACAGAGATTAATATATAAACTGGCCCGTATTATCCCCTGCAGAAAGATAATTAACCTCATCAATCTCACGTTATCATCAATCTCACTTTCAGCAATTTTAGATGTCCTGGCATTCACAACAAAATTACGTTTTTTGAAGTTATATTTCTTTAGGCTCGAGGGTAAATTTTTATTTTACTGAGCGCATGCGCACACCGACAGTACGGTATAAACGTTATACGGGATCTGATTGGGTTTTAAAATCATTTGTCAATAATTGTTCAATATGGAGATTTTGGATAAACAAATTAATGTTGTGTATATTAGTTTTTATTGTTGGGATGGCAGAGAAAAAGCAAGTTTATAATATTGTAGTGACTTTTTAAATAGTTTTTAAAAGCGGCAGGTACGTAATAATTGTAAATGTTTCAGTATCCTAAAAAAAATTTCATAGGTACCTACCTATTTGGAAAATTTAAAAACAACCTCCCAAAATAGTATGTAATGCTTTGATTTACATAATTTGACTACCATCAAAATTTCTATCAATATTCACCTAATATATTGTTTTCTTACTCTATGTTTTGTTGTATTTTAATATTTCTTTCAATTCTAAATAATTTCAATTCAAAATCAAAATAATTCGGTTAAAATTCAGAACCGTGAATAGTTTAATCCGTTTAGTTAGTTGATCTTCGCAAATTATGACACATGGTCTCCGTGGGTAAAAGTTTAAGGTGAATGAATTTCAATACCAACTGCGCTGATAAGCGGGTTCGAATCCGAATGAAAACTTTTATTTTTTAATTTTTTTTTATACATTTTATGATTGTAAATTTATTTATTATATATAATTTTTTTTTTTAGAAAATATGTATTTAGTTAAAAAAATTTCCTACATTGTTCAGAAATCATTTGTGGCATTTTTCAATGTATTTGTTTGTGTGTGTTTTAATCTTTTATTATTTTAATTTTTGGCAGTTTTAATAAAAATTTTTGAGAAGTAGTAAGTACTAAAATTAATTTAATATTTAAATAAAATATAAATAAACTGTTTAAAGTATATTAATTTCGTTAAAATCATATAATAGAAGTATAACTTATTACGTGCGTAAAAAGTACACACACATTCTTTTTTTTTATAAAAAAAAACTTACAATGAAGTTAACAACTTCTAGTGTGTAATTTATATACACAGCGTGTCCCAAAAGTAGCGGAACGGTCGAATACTTCGCGAACTAAACATCGGATCGAAAAACTGAAAAACACGTTTTCAATAGTTTTTAAAACTCTATCCAATAATACCAAACGCGATCCCCCACTCAACCCCGTGGAGGTGGGGTGGGGGTAACTTTAAAATCTTAAATAGAAACCCCCAGTTTTTATCGCAGATTTGGATTCCTTATGTAAAAGTAAGTAACTTTTATTTGAGTCATTTTTTCGAATTGTTGATAGATGGCGCTATAATCGGAAAAAACCATTTATTGTGATATCATAGGTAAATGATAGAAATGCTCTAATATCTCGAGAAATAAATTTTCAAATGAAAAACGAAAAAAAAAAACGTTTAAATATTTTTCAAAAACTTATCGAATAACACCAAACATGATCCTCCACTCCACCCCCTACAGGTGGGGTGGGGGTTAACTTTAAAATGTTACGTGGCAACCTATATTTTATATTGCAGGTTTGGATTAACCATGAAAACTTTTTTTTTTATTAACCCCACATTTATTACAATCTATCTATACAATCTAAACCTAAATGTTTAGGTAGATAACAGACAATAAGCAATAGGACTGACAATAATTAGGAATGACATGTAGGGAGGCATCCAGTGATGCACCCCTTTTTAAAACTTAGCCTACAACACTGACTATTTCTGACATAAACTTATACATAATAATTTAGTACCTATTGTTCACTTAACTCTAACGGAACTTTTCGTTTTAACCTACGAACAGTACGCGGTTTATTCACTAAATTTTTTGCTAACACGTTTGGATGCACTTTAAGTTTTTCTGTATGTTTTTTCGCGCACTTTTTGATGTCATCTTTGACGTATGGTAGTCCGGCGTCCCGATGGATGACTTCATTGATTATGAACCACGGAACTCATAGTATTGATCTCAATATTTTGGACTGAAATCTTTGTATGATTTCAATGTTGGAATGTGCGGCAGTTCCCCATAATTCTATCCCATAAGTCCACACTGGTTTTAGGATGGATTTGTAGATTAATATTTTATTTTCAGTTGATAGTTTTGATTTTTTGCCCAACAGCCAATATATGGTTCTTAACTTATGACCCAGTTGTTTTCGCTTAGTAAATATATGCTTCCTCCAGTTTAATCTTCTGTCCAAGTACATACCTAGATATTTGACTTCATCCCCTTGTGGGATTCCTTTACCGTTTAATTATACAGCTGGACATGTTTCCCTACGCTTGGTAAATGTTAGGTGTAGCGATTTGTTTTCATTAATTTTGTCTCTCCATTTTGTCATCCATTGTTGAATTTTATTTAGATTATTTTGTAAGATTTCTGATGCTATTTTGGGATTTTTGTTCGATGATAGTATTGCCGTATCATCCGCAAATGTGGCTGTAGTGATATGTGTATCTGTCGGTAAGTCAGCAGTGAATATAAGGTATAATATAGGTCCTAGTACACTTCCTGGGGGCACCCCAGCGAGAATTTTGTTGTATGTTTGTGTATTCATTCTCATACTTTACCTGGAAGTTTCTGTTGGTGATATATGACTTTAAGAGTATATAGTAATTTGTAGGTAAATTCTGTTTTAGTTTACATAATAGGCCTTTATGCCAGACTTTATCAAATGCCTGACTTACGTCCAGAAATACCGCCGAGCAGTACCTATTATTTTCAAAGCCCTCGTTGATTCTCTCTACAATTCTATGTACCTGTTGTATTGTTGAATGTTGTTTTATAAACCCAAATTGGTGTGGTGGTATTAGTTTTTTGTTTTCTAGTATAGGCATTAGCTTAGTAAGGGTCAGCTTTTTAAAAACTTTGGATACCACGGGAAGAAGACTAATAGGACGGTAGGACTGTACATTTTCTGGTTCTTTTCCTGGCTTTAGTATCATTGTTATTTGTGCTAGTTTCCACTGTGATGGGAAATGACCTAGTCTCATTATAGAGTTAAATAACTGTGTCAGAAATTGGAAGCCTTTCTCTGGGAGTTGCTGAAGAGTTTTTCCTGTAATCAGGTCGTATCCTGGAGCCTTTTTTGGATCGATGTTGTGTTGTATAATATTTTTTACCTCATTTTTTGTGAATCTTTTTTTAGAAAGTTCTAGTTGATAAGGTTTTGTGAGTATCGAAATAATTTCTTCTTCAGTTTGTAGTGAGTAATTTCCCTCATTTGGTGTAAAGACTTTTTTAAGGTGTGTCGCAAATGTTTCGGCCTTTTCTAGAGGACTTCTCGCCCATTGTCCTGTTTGTGTTCTTAGTGGTGGGACTGTATAGTTCTGCCTTCGTAGAGTCCTTGTAGCCTTCCATAACGAGTAGTCAGTAGCTTGAGTTGCATCTAGTTTTTGTAGGTATTCCTGAAAGCTTGCATTTTTTTCTGCTATTATCAATTTTTTTAGGTCTTTTTGTGCTTTATTGAGGTTTGTTTTACTTTGAGGTGATCTTGATAATTGCCATTGTTTTCTGAGTCTTCTTTTCTCAATTATTTTTTCATGTATTGTATTGGAACAGTGTGTGTTCATATGTCGATTTGTAGGTAATGGTGTTGAGTTCCATGCTGCTTCCTGTAAAACTGTGTTAAAATGTTCTACTGCTTGTTCGATTTGTTTATCGGTCTTTAGTGGGATGTCTAAATTGATTTGATTATTTACTTGGTATCTAAAATAACTCCAATTTGTTTTGTTGTTGTGTAATATACAGCTCCTTTCTATTTTTGTTATGTTTTTGCTTACAGTTATGATAACAGGTGAATGGTCAGAGGATAAATCGTAACAAGACTTTGGTTTAAAGTATTTTTCATTTATTCCTCTCACTATAGCAAAATCGAGGAGATCTGGAATTTTCGCAGGGTCTGTAGGCCAGTATGTTGGCCCCCTTGTGGTTACTATGTTCAGATTATCTATTAGTATTTCTTTTTGTAGTTCACGGCCTTTGGTATTAATAAGTCTAGATCCCCACATTAGATGTTTTGAATTGTAGTCTCCGCCACAAATAAACCTAGGTCCAAGTGTATCAAAAAAGGTTTTAAATTCTGGTTGTTTAATTGAATGTTTTGGTGGACAATATATAGCTGAAAAATTATAGGTCTTGTCCAGTCTTCTACAACTACATTTGTGGCCTGAATATGTGCTTTTTGATAGTGAGTTGTCTGGTAATGTTTGATGTTGTTTCTTATAATGATTGCTGTCCCACCATGTGCAGTTCCATCTGGATGTGTTGTGTGATATATTTTATAGTTGTGAGATTTTATAAAACTTTTTTTCGTGAAGTGTGTTTCTGAAATCAGTATTATGTCTAATTGGTGATTAACTATAAATGCATACAACTCATGTTTGTGTTGTGTCAAGCCATTAGCATTCCATATGGCAAATTTTAGTGTATTAGCCATTAGTTCATTTTTGAGACAAGTGTTGTTAATAAGTTTAGCATGGTGCTCATTTGTTCCATAAGCCATTTCATCATATTCTTTAACTCTTGCATGTCATTTGCCTGAGTGACCATTGTAATACCTTGTTGGTTGGCACTTACCATTTGAGCATATGTAGGTCTTTGTGTTGTACTTATATTTGTTGTAGCCACTGGTAGCTGTTGGTTTTGTAGTTGATTCGGTGACTCTTTCTTTCTTAAGGTTGGAAATCTTGCTTCTTGCAGTTGTTTGACCATGAAAACCATGAAAACTAAGCAACATTTATTTGAAACATTTTTTAGAATTGTTGATAGATGGCACTATAATTGGAAAAAGATAATTTATTAGCGCCATCTATTAACAATTCTAAAAATTGTTTCGAATAAATGTTGCTTAATTTTTCATGACGAATCCAAATCTGCAATAAAAAATGGGGGTTGCTCTTTAAGATTTTAGAGTTACCCCCATCCCACTTCCAGCTTGTAGAGGGGAGTCGTGTTTGATGCCACTCCATAGGTTTTTGAAAAATATTAAATACGCATTTTTTTATTTTTCATTTGAAAGTGTGTTTCTCGAGATATTAGACCGTTTTTATTATTTAACTGTGACATCATCCTTACGCGAAAGAATATAATTATGTATAATGTGAGTATCGTACAGGACCTGAAAAAATACCGGAATACTGAGAAATCCGAAAAAACTTAGATACTAGTTAAAATAAAAAAAAATTTATATTTCGATCTGAAAGCGCAACTGCAGCTTTTGCAGTATATTTTATAGACTGTTCAACCTTCAGAATCAATTATCAAAATATATTTGATCTCTGTACTCCGTAATTTTTTGTTATGTGGTTTTTTATATTTTATAGCAGATTTAGAGTCAAATTTTTTTAGCAAATCTAAATTCGGAATTATGGCGGATCATCGTTTTCAACAAACGTTGTATAAATTTGTACATACAAAACAATTTCATTGGTAATTTAGTGCAAATATCCTTGAGGCTACTCTACATACTACAAGAGAAATTCGTAAGTTGCGAAGTTTGTACGCTCCGGTTATCCCATGGAAAATAATCTGCATTGTTGTGTTTTAGTGTAATTAATAATATGCAGTTCTCTGCAGAAAATGTGCTAGTTTGAATATTGTTTATGCGTTTTATATGTTTCTGTTTATAAAACAACAAACAAAGAAATAACAGCAAAAATCCTTGTATTAGGTACAGTATTTGATACTGTGGAACTCCAATTATCTGGATTAATTGGGACCGTACCCGATCCGGATAATCAAAAATCCGGATAATTGGAATTTTCTCGAAAAAGGCCTTTCCCGGGAAAGAAACGTAATTATAGCAAAACACAATGGAGAACATATACGGTATTTATTATGAAAAACAATACAGTATACATAACAATATGTAAATGACAAAGTTTACTTACGTAATATTGACACACAATACTGAATCACAGTTAAATGAATTATTTTTTTACAAACTTGATTTTTTTTTCTCAATCTCATCCGGATAATTGGAGTCCGGATAATTGGAGTTCTACTGTACTCTTTTGATGATATCCATCAAGTTCGTAAGAATAGAGGTAGATCTGTATTTATTTTTGAAATTTTATAATCTTTGTAAGTAGGAATACACCTGAGAATTATCACTATTGTTATTTCCTCCAACATTTTTTCATGGACCAAAAAGACAACTGCTTTTAGTAGTTGAATAATATATCAAATAAATTTCCAGCTCTCTTCTGTAATAGAAATAAAACAGCAATATAATGCAAACTCGCTAAACCAAACAAAGTATGCGGCAAAATAAAGAGTACAGAAATGAATATTTAAATATTTATCATTACTTATACATATCTAGTTATAGCCTTGCAAACACTATTCATGACGACGCACGTTCCCGGTAAAACATATGTTAAAGCTGCCCGCCGGCCAGTGGCAGATCTACGGGGAGGGATAATGAGGAAATTTTCCCTCCTAACAAGATCCAAAATTAAAAATAAAATTGTTCAAACAGAAAAATATATTAGCTGACATGGAACCGAACCTTCTTCTTCTTTCAGTACCGTCTCGAATCGGAGGTTGGCTACCATCACAGCAATCTTAACTTTGTTGGATGCAGCTCTGAACAACTGTATTGAACTGCACCCATACCACTCCCTTAAATTTCGCAATCAGGAAATCCTCCTACGTCCCACATTTCTCTTTCCCGAGATTTTTCCTTGGATTATGAGTCTTAACAGAGAGTAACGTTTCTCCTCTCATTATGTGGCCTAGATATTCCAGTTTTGCGTTTGTATGGTTTTTATGACTTCGCATTACTTCCCCATCTTCAGCAAAACATCTTGATTTGTTACTCTTTTTGTCCATGGTATTTTCCACATTCTTCTTTAGCACCACATCTCGAATGCCGAAACACAGACAGACAAATCCAACCCAATAAACACACTAGGTAGGAAAATTAAGGGAACTTAATGCCTATAAGTTATTATTTAGGTCTTTTATGTAATCTGCGTTTATATTTTTTATGTATTTTGGTTGGTGTTTCATTGGAACTTCCCCTAAGGCAAATTTTCCCTCCCAAGGCAAATTTATAGATCCGCCACTGCCTCTGAAACGAAAAAATCTTTAATTCTCTTCCGCAATTTACCGAAATATATAGGCATCATTGTCTGTGTTAATGCTACATTGGAACAATTGCGCACGATGATCAGAGATAAAACCTTCCACAACCATTGTTTTTTGTTAATGATTTATGTTTGTAGCAATATAATCAATTTGAGTTTTACTAGTTGCAGTTACTCTTGTATAATCATTCACAGTTACGGTTAAGCCATAAGAATCTAAAATATTTACCAAGTTCTGCTTAATTAGTGCCTTTGATTTGAAATCTATATTAAAATCACATGTAGCCTTACCTTCGGAGACTAGCACATCAAGTATTAAATCCAGTTTTGACATAAAAACATCAGTAGAGCCACATCCAGACAGATATACATAACACAACACAATTAAAAAGGCAATAGTCTATTTGATCAGCACTCACTTCAAAATTATATTTCTCAGATAGAGAACATATAGAACGTTCCTTCCAAGCCACACCCTGTTTCACATATAATGAAGACCCTCCATGTTCCCCTTGGTCACGGCACAAAGATGAAGCCAGAGAAAATCCATTTATATGGTGTAGTTCTAGTTGTTCTTTAGATTTCCAGTGCTCAGTTAAACAGACACATATATTAGGTAGACCTTCGCACTGCAGGAAGAACTCTAGTTTTTCAATGCTTGTTGATACACATTGTATATTTTGATGAAGTGAGCCAAAACTTTGATTGAAAGTTGAAGCATTTCTATAACTGTGCCCATATTAGGAGAATTGAATACTTCTAGCTTATGCAATTTAAAACCAGTTTTCTGACTAACACTTGGGATATTTAATAATGTAATATCTGGATCAAAAACTTAGATTCTTCTGTCTGTTTTTTCTTGCGGTAAAAAAAAACGACTTACAACAGTTCCGTGAGGCCAAACTTCGGGATTGAAAGTTTTTGTAGAAGGTCCCTGAACATATATTTACTTTGAACGATGAGTAAATTGTTGGATGTTTCGATTGAATCATTTCACATGTCGCTTCAGGAAAATTAACTTTAATTAACTTGGTTAGAGAGTCAGTTGTAGTTTCTTTATTAATTCTTGTAACATATAGAGTTGAAAGTTTTGGAACACCCTTAACCTCATCGCTATCTCTATTGCTACCTACTATAATTTTTCTTCGTCCGTTAAACTGATGTCGCCTAGGCCTAATAGTTTTCCATTTTTGATCACTTTTCTCTTCATTTATAGGTATTTCATCGTTAGTAGGTTTTTCGTGCCCAGTAGGTTTTTCGTCCTCTACTAAATTAATGAATTTTTAATCTGCTATGTTTAAAAAGCAGTCCTTTCGAAACATCTGGTTTCGTTATTTTTTGTAAATTCCCTTGTTTATTTACGTCAGGTTTTTTTCGAGTAATACCAGTTCACTTTTTGCTGCTCTGCCCATAAAGTTTTGTTTGTGTTCTTCTTTCATTTTTTTCGGCTATACTTAACTTTGTCTTATAATGTGTTTTGGAGTTCGCAATAGTACTAGTAGATGGCGTTATATGTATCTTTTGTGAATCTGATTTCTCTTTTAATTGTTTTAGGAGAAAAAATAGATCTTCTTGTTTTTGGTACCTATTCTCTAGATTTCTAGATGATATGTAAGTTTACTTACAGCGTCAAGTTCTTTTTTGATGGTGATGGTCCTGTCTGATAGTGTGTCACAGTGAGAACAGGTTATGTTATCCACCAAATCATAAGATTTATTGTCGCTCTTGCTGTTTATAAATTCACCAATTATTTTATTTATATAGGTAATCACTTGTGGATTTGCAACATTCACTGGTACTTTTAACGTCTCAATTATGTCGATTAGTTCATTATTCTTTAATTTATTTAACTCAGTCGTTAACGTGGTCACGCGCCACCATCTTTCCACCAATAAGAATCCTGCCGCTTCTTATATTAATAGGAGATTCAGAGCATAGGTTTCATACTCCCTGTTATAATCCATCATGTATTATTCAAAGCAATGGGATATCAAAATATGTTAAGATATATTAGTCCAGGGCGCATCTGTTTTGAGATGGACGTTGAGAGGTGACTCAAATTTTTTTGCAGAAATTGCTTGAAAATAAATCAAATAATAATATTTGAGTTATCCTCCCTCTCAAAAAGGCCCGGAACATTGTTTAAATAATCAAAATGGCAAAAAATGAAGGAAAAATTCGATTTTATTCTTCGTTTTTTGATTATAACTTTAAAAGTATTCATTTCCGAGAAAAGTTGTACTAACATAAAAGTTGCGTAATTAAATTTCCTACAATATAGAATTGGTCAAGAATTTAAAAAATAGTCACCCTAGTTGCAAAATAGCAATAATTGCGAAAGAAAACATACAAAATCAAGTATTGGCATTTTACGTTTTTCAACCATTTATGCTACACTTAGGACCTTCGTGTTTTACCCAGAAAAACTTTATAGTACAGTAAAATAATACTGTAAATTTTATTAACATCGGTTCAATAGATTTTGCAAAATAAATTTCAAAATCCGGCTTTCGCAAAAAAATTCATTTTTTCAAAATGTTACAGGACCGAAAATAAAGCAGATAGCAAGTTGAAATTTTTTTCGCTTATAAAAGTGTAGTGTACCTTTCATTTACAATTTACAAAATTAAAATCGATTACTTACCACGGCGTCAGGAAATTTTTTAAATTAACATTAATTTTTGGTGCTACGCGCAGGACAGCGGTGTTCGATTCACACAAGTTGATTTCCACCAAAATTTCTTCCAATCTTTATCTAATATATTATTTTCTTACTCTATATTTTGTTGTATTTTAATATTTTAATTCCACAAAAATCAAACTAATTTTATAATTGTTTGTGAAATATTGTTTAAACAATTGCCTATATTTAAAAATAATAAACTTTTACTCTCTAAGTTAAAATATATGAACAAAGAAAGTTTCTGCTAATAAAAGTGTTATTTCAAAGGATAGTGTATGTGTTTTTATTTTGCAATAAACAAATTTTTTTATTTACATCGAAATGTAATAAAAATTAAAATGAATCAATCACTGTCAAAGGTCATTGGAATGACCAATCAGAGCCAACTATCCGCTGTCCTGCGCGTAGCACCAATAATTAATGTTTTTTTTTAAATTCCTGACGCCGTGGTGCTAATCGATTTTAATTCTGCAAAATTGCAAATCCAAGGTACAGTACATTTCTATAAGCAAAAAAAAATTCAATTTGCTATCTACTTTATTTTCAGTCCTGTAACATTTTGAAGAAATGAATTTTTTTTGCGAAAGCTGGATTGCGAAATTTATTTTGCAAAATTTATTGAACCGATCTTAATGAAATTTACCATATTATTTTACTGTATCATAAAGTTTTTTTAGGTGAAATATGAAGGTCCTAAGTGTAGCATAAATGGTTTACGTAAAATGCGAATACTTGTTTTTGTATGGTTCTTTCGCAATCATTGCTATTTTGTAACAAGAGTGACTATTTTTTAAATTTTTAACCAATTTTATATTATAGGAAATTTATATACGCAACTTTTATGTCAGTACAACTTTTCTCGGAAATGAATACTTTTAAAGTTATAATCAAAAAACGAAGAAAAAAATCGAATGTTTCCTTAGTTTTTTGACATTTTGATTATTTAAACAATGTTCCGGACCTTTTTAAGAGGGAGATAACTCAAATATTATTATTTGATTTATTTTCAAGCAATTTCTGCAAAAAAATTTGAGTCACCTCTCAACGTCCAAATGTACTAATATTTTTACAGATGCGCCCTGGTCTATATCAAAACAATTAAAATATAATATCTAATGTTGGGCATAGCTGTCGAGTTAGTTTATGTAAATAAATAAATAAATACTTGCCTTTAAGTAATCAAAGCACAGAAAAGGGAAAAACTTTCCAAATTTCCTTATATTATAGATGTTTATATAGGGCCTTGTACTCTTACTAAATAAAAAAAGAATGGAAAAACTGTTGAAACCCTTTTTATACAAAATGTTGGACGTGAATAAAATCTGCATAAAAACGGAGGGTGGAAACCGGAGAAGTGTTCGCTTTCATTATACTTATGACATCGTCGGAGTTACAAAAATAGACTATTTTACATTGCTAATTTTCTGTTCCATAAGAAGTAAAAAATTTCAAACCAGTTCGTATGTTTGATGGTTTTCGGAGAAGAGTTAGAAAGTATTTAAAGTTGTGTAACGAATCTTAAAATACGTGTTTTGAATGTATGTATGTACATTGTACTATAAAGAAAGGCTTGTTACATGACAATTCGGTTAAATACAACAGAGTATTGTATGTGTTTTTTGTATGTTGAATAGTGTATGTTCCTAATTATGTATATTTTTGAAATCTTATAAACATGTGTGGTTGATGGACTTTTGATTTTAAGTAATCGTATAGGAAAAAATCAAGTGGTGTAAGATCTGCAGATCTTGGGCGATGATCCAATATCTGCAGTTTTGTCGATTTACTGTTCCGTGTATACGTATACACAATGTTGCTTTGTCAGCAAAAGGTATTTGGCCAATGAAGCGTGGTTTTATTTGGGTATACCTATAAATCTTGTATTATTTCGCAAAACTGCATGCGGCGATCTACAGTATAAATTCGGTTTTATTATACTTATGACATCTTTGGAGTTGCCTACAAAAATAGACTATTTTACATAGCTAATTTTGTGTTCCATAAGAAGTAAAAAATTTCAAAAAAGTTCGAATGTTGAATGGTTTTTGGAGAAGAGTTATAAAGTATTATAAAGTTGTGTAACAAAGACGTGTTTTGAATGTATGTATTGTTATGCTCTATTATATCTATTTAATTAGATTGATTAGCAAATTCTTATTTTAGTTAATTATTCAATTATTTTATTTACTGCCTATGTAAAACAAAAACTAAATTTAAATTCAATTTTCCAATCAATTTTATTCTCAGGACTTATTTTGTATTGTAGACAATACCTGTGATCTGTGGCTTCTAATATTTCTGATTGCTTACTTCTTCCGGGGTGGAAACAGGGAAATTGAAAACACTCAATATCATATAAATGTAATCTATTGTTTTTACCAAATAAGCCGTGTACATGTGATTCAAAAAATATTAAATTTATACTTTGTTGCAACAATCTCTTACTTAATCAATTAAAATCTAACTCTGATATCACCTTGTTTTGAAAAAAAAAATTTAATTAATTTATTATTTACTCATAATAAATAAAATTTACTTTTCTCCTTTGGACTTGATTTCTTAAATTTTAATGACTAACTGCGTAAAAGAAAAGTTCAATAAACAAATAAACAAGTATGGGTTTGATATAAACAAATTTTCTCCATTCCGACAAATAATTTGACTGACCTTTTTGTTTCTTCACTGCCTCGTTCTCTGGATTGCGCCGTCCTTGATTCTTCCAAACATGTACTCTCTGGATGTTGCGAAAAAGTCCCTCTCGTCACGACTGCTTCCAAAATCATACAGGATTTGCTCGAATTCTGTTACTCAGTTTTCCTTCTTCGATATCTTGTGCAAAAAGATATTAATCAGCTACTCGTTCTAGACAAAACAAAGGAAGCTCCCTCGGACCAGGAAAATTGACTCTTCAACCGGTCGACAATTTGGTTTCAACTTGATTCTGCTCGCAAAGGCCCATTACACACACTATACACTGATTACTAAACTTTTTTAAAATAAAAAACTGGACTGCCTTCCGCCGATGTTAATTACACAGTGACCTCTTGTCTCTCGCCAAATTCCGACTCCCTTCTACCTCATCTTTCCCACTCAATCGAAACCACGCCTCTCTCAAAACCTTTTATACCCATTTCTTCTGAACCAAATTTTTTTTTTTTCACAGAAATTTCCCATTTTGTCATATTTCAAGAGATATCATAATTAGTTCTTTCCTACTTTCTCCGGAAATGATCTTAAAGCCGTCTTTGTTTTCGTCAACGATGTCCACTTTCTAATCACCGAAATGTTTGTTCATGTCCCGTGCATTTCGTCGAATCACTTATTAGTCGTTTCACTTTTTCCCGAAACACTTGTTTGATAGCAAAATTAAATTCTAAACAATTTTGGTGATGAAAATACAGGGTGATGAAAAACTATCATTTCATGGTCGTTGATATAAATTTAATTTTTTCTGAATTTATTTACAAAAAAAAAACAATTCTACAACAGTATATAATATGTGTGTACCTATACAGAAAGGCTTGTTACATTACAATTAAGTTAAATACAATACAATACTGTATGTGTTTCTTGTATGTTAAATAGTATATGTTCGTAATTATGTATATTTTTTAAATCCTATAAATTTTAGTGATCGATTAATGTAGACATTTGATTTTAAGTAATCGCATAGGAAAAACTCAAGTGGTATAAAATCTGCAGATCTTGGGGGATGGTCCAATGTCTGCAGTTTTGCCGATTTACTGTTCCATGTATACGTTATACGTTTGTTTCTTTTCCCACAAATTTCAAAACGCAACAACCATAAATAATCAAACTACGTACAGCTGTGCCACAGACGCCATATTGAATAATTTTTGACATGTCATTTGAACATCCAATCAGAACAAAGTTATAATGCGCATGCGCCGAGATCATAGGTTTTAACATATAAAAATTCACTCTCATATCGCCGGTAAAGAAGTATAACTTCAAAAAGTGCATTGTTACAACTTACCCCGCGCTTGGGGCTAGTTGTAACATCTATTGGGGCAGGTTGTAACAGTACACTAATTTGAATTTTTTGGTATATTTCGAAGACAATAAGAACGTTGCGCCTTTTGAAAGATGTTGCTCGACTTAATAACGTGGCTTCCGGTGTTCTTAAATATAAAATGTAGATTTCTACGCATAACATTTTGAACTTAATCTGGAGCAGCTCTATAATTTTGATACCAATAAGAAGGAAGTTGCTTAGCACTGAGTTTCACGGCACATTGGTAAGACAGTTTTCGCATCTTTAGGGGAATTAATCCAAAATATATTTCAGCTCACTTAAGAATATACGAAGCCAGATTACAACATGTTACAACAAGTCCCAACGTTTTGTTACAACATACCCCGTAGCACACGTTTGTATATTTATTAAAATAACTGTAAAAATGTCTTCCTAATCGTAAAATTGTTAAGCAACATCAAACTATGACTAAATTTAGAAAAGAAATGAATACCGAAAGTTTCATTTTCTTTTAAAACAATAGCGATAACCAAAATTTTATGAGTGTCAAATTTTATATTAACTCACCCAATTGAAGCTCGTGCACAAAACTACTATGTATTTGCAACTATGGGAGGATGACTGGCTAGACGGTGTCATTTGCAGGGCGATAAGAGAATAAGATTGAGCCAGCTAAATTAGTTAAAGACGGTCAAATAACATATGAAAAAGCTGTGTTACTACTTACCCCTGTTACAACAAGCCCCTTGTTCCCCTACTATAATTTATGTATATGTATACTATACTATCATGCTGTTCAATATATATACTGTGAGGAAATCTTTCAAGAAGCAGTAAATGATGTTGAAGCCGGAATTCGAATTAACGGAAAATGTAGGAATAACATAAGATGCGCAGACGACACGATGGTATTCGCAAGTCAATGAATAGAATAGAAGAAATAAGTCAAAAATATGGACTTCCACTAAGCATTAAGATAACCAAGTATACGATGAACTCTACAAAGGGACAGCAATTTAAACAAATCAGTGTGAACGATTAACAAATAGAAAGAGTAAAAATATACACCTAATTTGGTACGAATGTCAATGAAACTTGGGACAATTCCCTACAAAACAAATGTAAACTAAAGAAAGCCAGATCTGCATTTAAAAAATACTATTTAAATGTCGAAAATAAAGGGAAAGGCACTGAAGGATTAAAGACGATTGCCAAAAATACAAATGCACGAAAGGAATGGGTAAATGAAGAAACGGAATCCCAAGCGGACGCGACGCCTGAGAGAGCAAAAGGATATGACTAGAGCAAGAAGAAGAAGCTTCAATATGCCTTTTTTATACAGTCGAACCCTCTGATTGGAATAGCATTCGTGCTAAGCAAAAGTATTCTTATAACCGGGATATTCTAATAACCGATCATTGGTGGCTAGTAGAAGCGTTTCTGGACCTCAAATTTCTATCCCTTAAAGCGGGATATTCCTATAAGAGGTATTCTATTAAGCGGGTTCGACTATATCTACTTTATTAGGTATATAATAAGATTTATAAATAGAAAACTGTTGTAGTTATTCAAATAAGAGTACAAAAATGTATATATTGCGAAACAGAAAACTTGATAGAATTGCTCTTGAATAATAATATTCAATCCATTTTTTGTACATATTACAGTGAGAACATTAAGGTTTGCATAAATTCATTTTTTCGTGAGTGGGTGATTTTGGAAATAAATCTAAAAATAGATCGATTTTTATTTTTAAGTTATGATTTTTGGCATATGATGTAATGAGGTGATCGATGATTTTTTTCAATAGGAATAGGGGACGTGTGCTAGCTAATTTGAGAGTATATTCAATTATCTATTCAGTAGTGTAAACATTAACCTAATTATCATTATTATAATAAAAAAAGTGTTTATTTAAGGAATAAACATTGCTTTTCCCTTAAATTATGTGCAATCTGTCAAGAGGCAGGTGGGTGGTAGCTGGAACAGTAAATTTAAGCGAAACGCATGTTTATTTCTCAAATAAACATTTTTCCTATTTTCTGACAGCACTAAAATGTGTTTTCAATTAAATACATTGCACAACAATAATATTCTTTTTGTATCAATTAAGTCAATTGAAAAATTTTTCTTGGACACCCTATATAAATAATTACGTTAATGTAGATATACAGGGTGTCCAGAAAAGATTGATCATAAATTATACCACACATTCTGGGGTCAAAAATAGTTCGATTGAACCTAACAAGTTACCTTAGTGCAAATGTGCTCATAAAATATTTACAGCCCTTTGAAGTTACAAAATGAAAATCGATTTTTTTCAATATATCGAAAACTATTAGAGATTTTTTATTGAAAATAGACATGGGATATTCTTATGGGAGGAACATCTTAAAACAAAATTATAGTGAAATTTGTCCACCCCATAAAAGTTTTATGGGGGTTTTGTTCCCTTAAACCCCCAAATTTTTGTATACGTTCCAATTAATTCATCATTGTGGTACCATTAATTAAACACAACGTTTCTGAAACTTTTTTGCCTCTTATTATTTATTAGATAAGCCAGTTTTTATCGGGATGCGGCATCTGTTTTAATATCGCACACCTAGATCTAAAGAGAGTTAAGTCAAAAATATGTGAAATTGAGTTAAGCTCACCATTTAATTCCCTGTACGGATACCTATCGATCAATAAAAGAGATTTAAAAATATGTGCAAAATTCAACGCTAGATGGAACCTAGAGTCTCTTTTGTTGAACGAGCGAGCCAGATCCCACCGCGCATAAATGGGAACAATGCTAGATGCAATCAGAATTACAAGCGGAGTGCAAGTGTCCTCCGTAAAAAGTATGGAGTTATTTTGAGTTGTACCTGTTTAGTTGAAATTTGAAGCAGTATTATTTTGAGTTGTCACCTTTTAAATGGTTAGTGCTAATTACAAGGATACAACAATTTGAGCTAAACCTGTATCGCTGGCAAGGTAAGTAAAGATTTTATTTTTATTTTTAGTTGTTACCCTACTCTTGAAACATTTTCGATATTGTAGTTGTGTCTGTTTTGCTGAGTCATATTTGATACTTCCTTTTTTATGTAAAATCTTATCAAAATTAAACTTATTTCGTTATTGACGATTCGAGTTTGTACGTCGTAGTACAGTTTAATGTTTATCTTACCATTAACAATATTGGTTCCTCTTTTACTGCCAATTTTTCAAGTTGGATCCCTTTAGATGGTTTCTAACAAATTTATCTTTACAACACAGCCAAAAAGATTAAACATGTTTTTTGTGGGCTTTCTAAATTGATTTGTGTCACATGACTCTGTAAGTTAGTAAAATAAACATTGTATATTTCAGGAAAACAATGAATCGCCGGTGATTGTTAGTAAGTATTGTAGAAAAACAGTATAAATAAAATATCACTCCTATAGCTTCTAGTCAACATGCAACCGTGGAAGATAACTTGAAGATGTCATTAAGTGATAAAGTTCTATCCAAAGAAACTCATGCTGTTTTGACACCGGTTAATACATATATCCCTAGCACATCTAAACAGCAGCCCCAGACTATTATATTTCACTTATTTGGAGCGATGAAAGTGATATTGACAACTAAGATAATTATCCTAATTTGCAATTGTTAAACAAAAATGCGCACCCACCTAAGGTCGTACCTTCATCATCATCGGTAATTTGATCCAGCAGCAGCAGCTCCTGTGCATCGGATACCAAAGATGATAGTGACAAAGTTGGCCCAGAAGGTGTTATGGTTCCTGAAACTGCTACTGAGATTGAGATAGATAAACTACACTGTCAAAATCTAAAACACTAATTCTAGCAAGAATGGTTGGACCACACTGTGGAGACAAATGTCGCCTAAAATGCAAAGATAAAGTGGACAAAATGTCAAGACAACAGAACTTTGATGAATATTGGGCACTCGGTGATCTTGGAAAGCAAAAAGAATTCTTAGTACGCCACTCGCAACAAATAAAGTCTAAATATCGGTACTTAAGTACACACAATTTTAGAGCTCTCAACAATCCTTTTTACTTTGAGATAAATGGATCCAAAATACAAATATGCAAGGTATTTTTCAAATAAACTCTTGATTTGAGCAGTAAAGCGGTAAAAACAGCATATTCGAAGAAAACAGGATTAGGTATTATTCAAGCCGATTTAAGAAGAAAACAATAATCATCATCCAAACAAAAAGTCACTTCGTTCTAAATAAATGAACAATGCCTCTTCAAAAGAGAGGCAACTACAAACTTAATTCACCAACACAGGCTCAACTCAAGTTAGTATAACAAATATAAGTATATTAATAAGCAAAACGGAAATAATTCAAAAATATCGATTTTTAGCCTTAAAACGTGTATTAAACATTAAAGTACTTCAACATAATATTCTGGTGTATAAATAAAGCAAACCATAAAAACAAAACACTCCCGCAGTGCACATGGACACCCAAAACAGTTTTTCGTGTTTTTTGAAAAAAGTGCTTTTTTGACTTAACTCTCTTTACATCTAGGTGTGCGATATGTTTACATAAATATTTTGTGGGGGTTTTGTTCCTTTAAATTAAACCCCCAAATGTTTGTGTACGTTCCAATTAAACTATTATTGTGGTACCAGTAGGCAAACACAGTGTTTTTAAAACTTTTATGCCTTTTAGTCCTTTTTTTATAAGTCACCTTTTATCGAGATGTGGCTACTTTTTCAAAATATACCTAATAATGTAAATTATAAATACATTTTCAGATTATTAACAGCGCTCAATAATCGTACTTAACCATATAAAAATAGTATGGTGGATTTGACAAATATTCAAAATATCTCGATAAACACTGGCTTATCGAAAAAGTACTAAGAGGCAAAAAAGTTTTAAAAATATTGTGTTTACCTAATAGTGCAATAATAATGTAATTGGAACGTTCACAAAAGTTTAGGGGGGTTTAAGGAAACAAAACCCCTATAAAATTTTTATGGTTTGCACAAATTTCACTTTAATTTTTTTTTAAGATATTGCTACTATAATAATGCCATATGTCCTTTTTCAATAAAAAATCTCTAAGAGTTTTCAATACAGTAAGGTCTCGTTTTATGCGGTGGATACGTTCTACAGAAAAGCGCATATAAAAAAATCGCATAAATAAAGACTTTACTTGCATTGACAAAGTAGGGGTACGTTCTGTAATAGATTTTCAGTTTGTAAATGCAAAGATCTGTAACTTTTTTTGTGTGCACTATTGTATATAATAGGTAAGTGAGGTTCAATCAACCTATTGTTGACCCCAGAATCTGTGGTATAATTGATGACCAATCTTTTCGGGACACCCTGTATAATATGCCAAAAAATCATAATTGAAAAATGAAAATCGACTTGCCTAAGTTACTTATTATTTTATTAATTTATTCACAAAAAAATGAATTTCTGCATAAATTTACGTCCTCACTGTATAAAAAGTAATAGTGAAATAATAATGGCATTTTATACACTACATTGCATGAAAACAAAAACCACATCACTATTTTTTCAGAACACATAAATCTTCGGCATCGTTATGCAAATAAATTACATCAAAGCACACTTCTTTCGGGATTATTAGTTTGTTTTGGAACAGGAAACACAAAATTTTAAAAGTATAATTTATTACTCGCCCCGAAATAAGCCTCTTCGCTCGCATTTTTATTATACCAACAGTTGCCCTATCTACACTGAGATGATTTCCGAATGTTTATTAGTAATTGTGAGCATAAAAAATGCTAGAAAATATATCTATCACCTTAAAATGAAGTAAGACAACATGCAATACAAAAAAGTGTGAATATTTTGTAAGTTGTATAATTTTAATAGCGCTTGTAAAAAGCAGAAACTTTTTATCAAAGAATAAGTATTTTGGAATATGACAACGTCTTCTTTTATTAAAAGCTAAGTTGAAAGCCGTAAAAATACAAGGTTAAACAATGACTAATTGCAAAATAATATCAAATCGATGTAGAAGCAGTGAAGAGCTTTACATACATTGCAGTCAAATTAAATACAGAGGAAACAAATAAGCATAATGTCACACGCTGACCTCTACTGTCTCTCAGGTGAAAACTCAACGCAACGGGTGGCCTAATTCCTAACGGTGAACATGAAAACATCGAGAAGGTTGCAAAAAACGAGCTTAAAGCTCCGGATTGTTCGCCGCTAATCTACTGTTTGTATTTGTCTATCTATCTACTCAGCCCTAAACATCTATCCTTGGATAAATGCCACCTCTTCCTTCTTCCATTACTCTCTATCTTGGTCAATTTGCATCCATATCCATTTTGACCCGGCGTGTTTCTTCAAGTTATCCGACCATCGCATTTGTGGTATTCCCTTTTTCGTTCCTATCTTTCATCTTTCTGCTTTATATGGTATGTCCGGCGAACTTCCATTTAAGCTTTGCTACTTGTGTTGATACATCTTTCACTTTTGTTTTGTTCCGGACCCATTCGTTTCTTTTTCTATCAAATAGTTTAATGTTGAGCATTTGTCTTTCCATGGATCTTCCTGTCTTTGCTATTTTTTTCATATTTTCCTTTGCAAACGTCCATGTCTGACAGCCTTATATGAGGACAGGGAGTATACATTGATTGATGAGTCGTGTTTTTGGAATTGGGAGTATTTTCTGTTCTTTATAACAGGGGTCACCAATTAGCGGACTGCAGTCCGCATCGGACCGTAGGCTAATTTTGTGCGGACCGCGATTAAATTCAGAATATAGTGTTTTGCAATTTTGAAAATGTTTGGCCATGAAATTGTGTACTATGCTTGGCTCAACTTATATGTGCGAAGTCGCTTTTTCAAGAACGAACTTTATTAAAAATCGGTACAGATCTCAGCTAACAGATGAATCTCAACTCCTTAATGAAAATCAGTTGCCCTAAACTAAACTCATTCCAGGCTTCAGAAAGGTTGTACACTTTTTTTTGCATAGACAACAATGTTTTTAAATAAATTGAAAATTATATTTTTGCCCCACAAAAATTATTTTTAGATTTTGTGGGTGATTCTAAACAAAAGAGGTATGTTGTGATTTTTCTCAAAAGTTGATATTTTTCGAGTTATAAGCGATTGAAAATGTGAAAAATGCTAAAATACGCATGAGGCTTGACAACTCATTTGTAAATTATTATATTAGTGTTCCGGTTGACAAGTGCCTAAATTGAAGCTTATACTCAATTTCAAGATTCTAACGAGTAATCGGGGCTTATTTCAATATAGACCGTTGTTTTTTAATTGTTAATCACCGGGCATCGCACTTTATGGTGCGTATCTGTCGCATGTAGGTACATAATATATATTTATGTTATACGACTTATCCGAAAAATTCCAAAAACTTGACATTTATTAAAATTTTATAATAGGTATATTATTAACATATTAGCATTTTTTAGATTTTAAATCGGTTAAAATTTAAAATCTATCAACTTTTAGAAAAATGATCGGTTTTGTTTAAGATGACCCATAAATGCTAAAAACATATTTTCGGAGGCAAAAAACACACAGATCCACAAAGAGACCGAATCAGAACAATCGGATACAGGTAGCATTAAGTCCGGACCCCGGAAGTCTTCGGGTCCTTCGGAAACGGACCCCCAGAAAACATAATTGGTGACCCCTGTTTATAATATAAGACAGTTTTCCGAATGATGCCCAGGCCAATCTTATTCTTCTCTTTATAGAGGGTAGTAAGGCACTGAGTAAATAAGAGCGATTATTTCATTCATAGGATATTCTGACCAATAGAAAGCTACAGAGATGCAAATTAAGGTGATAATTTTTGATAATCTCACGTGATTAAGCATATTACGTCAGATGCCCTTAGTTGCTACGAAAAAATACATTCAGTGACATTAATGACAATTAATGTTTTAAAAATTAGAAAAGTGATGACTTTCAATCGTCAAATATTTATAAAAACTGTGTGTTTAATGGTACTTACATAAATAAAGTACAATCAAATTTTGGTTTTGAACAGTTTTATTCATGAAATAATCGCAATAAATTGCACTCGACCTCTGAAATTAATATAGAATTTCAGAGCTCTTGTGCAATTACTACTGAAAATTCCACACCTGTAATTTTGAACCAATCAAAATACGTTATTTTGACAGATCACCATGGCAACGGAGGTATTTTATCGGAAATTTTTTGCTCGTGGGGTACCCAACAGCGAATTATAGTGAAAATTCCACACCTGTAATTTTGAACCAATCAAAATACGTTATTTTGACAGATCACCATGGCAACGGAGGTATTTTATCTGAAATTTTTTGCTCGTGGGGTACCCAACAGCGAATTATAGTGGAAATTTTTTGACGTTTACAATAACAGAACATTTTTGACAGACTGGTTTTTATTTGTTTACATAATGTAGTTTTGATTCATTTTCTATCACTTGTAGTTACTCAAAACTTATGTAAAATTGAAGAATATACTATTTTCTATCTTGAAATGGTATTCCCATGCAACTACAATGAGTAGAAATTACGAATTTGAAAGCCTAAATAATTGCTGACAAAGCTATGGCGCGCTATTAATCTGTTCATGCAGCTTTGGATTTTCAAATGCAAATTTGGTGTGGAATTTTCTTACCGAATACCACGCGAAGTCAAATTAATATCCGGAAATTTTTTTTTGATCATGAATATTTTTAAAAAATTTCCCTCGTCTGCGACTCGGGAAATTTTCAAAATATTCATGATCTCAAAAAAATTTCCGGAAATAATTTGACCTCTAGTGGTATTACTAGTGAAAATTTTTTGACGTTTACAATAACAGAACATTTTTGACACACTGGTTTTTATTTGTTTACATAATTTAAAATAAAACGCCAAAAAATAATTTTATATCACTTGTAGTTACTCAAAACTTATGTAAAATTGAAGAATATACTATTTTCTATCTTGAAATGGTATTCCCATGCAACTACAATGAGTAGAAATTACGAATTTAAAAGCCTAAATAATTGCTGACAAAGCTATGGCGCACTATTAATCTGTTCATGCAGCTTTGGATTTTCAAATGCAAATTTGGTATGGAATTTTCTTACCGAATACCACGCGAAGTCAAATTAATATCCGGAAATTTTTTTTTGATCATGAATATTTTTAGAAAATTTCCCTGGTCTGCGACTCGGGAAATTTTCAAAATATTCATGATCTCAAAAAAATTTCCGGAAATAATTTGACCTCTATTGGTATTACTAGTGAAAATTTGTTTTGTAAGCCAGTTGTAATCGTCTCGTGATTTTGATTGTAACGTGTAACGAACTCTCTTTTGAAAAGTAAATTTTTGTAATTTGTAATATTGAAATAAATTATATGTTAGCTATTGTAACTACATATTGTGTTAGATTTTGTATATGTTAATGGATAAATCAGTGTAAATACTAAATAATTTAAATAAGTTAGTAAAAATAATAATAAAGTCAATCGTTTAACAATAAATTCAAAAAAAAAATTAAAGCAACAATAACATGACTGATATTTTCTGCTCTAAAACAGTAGATCGGAAATCAAAGATTTTTCTTCTTCTTCATATTTTTTCGTATATACATTGACTGCCAGACATCTTGACTTTTTTAAGGGACTTTCCGGTTATCTGGCGCTAGTCGTGGACTATTCTCCCACTAACCTATTATCACTTATTCTTCCACACCACATCTCTTAGAGCTCCTGATATATTATGAGCTGCTTTATTTGCTACTTATCTTTTATATTCAGGCGAGACTTGTTAATCTATGGTACTGGGTCGTAAGACCTTTGTACCGTACAATGTTTTTCCATTAAACTGTAATAAGTCCAGTAGCCACAATTTCCTTATTGGTAGTTTTAGTATCCATTCTGGTTCTATTTGTAATAGCCTTTCTGATGCCACAGAATGGATCTGGGTCTACAAAGGTTTCTCGCGAGCCTTGTATTGCCATCAAATCTGCTCGTTTATTCCTATGCACCCGTTCATGACCCGGCATCCAGCGACACTTTATTATCTTTTGCTGGGTTGTTGAGGAAATCTTCGCAGTTCCTCACCAGTTTTAATTTGATGAGTTGGTTCTTTACTGCTAGAAGAATCGATTGGCTATCTGTAGTGTTGATCCTCTCGTTTTTTTTTGGGGGGGGGGGATGGAGCACGATTCATTTCATCAATGCAGGCAAGCAAAGCAAAAGGTTTAAAGCTGGTTTTTGACTTAGGCTGTAGGATTTGTTCTAATTACTGTGAGGAGTCTGCTCAAAGACTCCTCATTCAGTACAATGGGCAGTTTAAGGTCCATTAGTGAACCCAGTGAACCTTATAAAGTCTTGATAATTATTTGGACCTTTTTTTTCTCTAGATGGTATAACATTCCTTACAAGGCATTTGACGAAGTCCGACATAACCACATTAATTAAACAAAATTTGCTTAAATCATGTTTTTATACAAATAGAACTTTTCTCTTGCTATCTTTATATAATTATTCCTGTTTAAATTCTGTTTCTTAATTTTATTATTTTATTTTTATGTTTATATTACTTTTTAATATTTCCTTTTTTTCAAGTAATATAAATTTTTAAATCTTTTCCTTTTTATAATGTTAATTTTATACTAGCACAACTAACAGAGATCAATACCTGCATTATTCTAATTTCGAAAAGAGACCAAAACTTTTGTAGCCGCTTTCGACAATATGATCTCAACTTTTTCTTTATTACCTGAGGGATTAAAACTTCTGTAATATTGTACACTACAAATTTTATATACTTTTAGAGTACACTTATAATGGAAAGCTAAAATAATAATGAAACGTATTTTTACCGGTACAAAGCACAAAAAGTTTTGACTAGCGCTGAAGTTTTGCTAAAGTTTAGTGTTTCGTTAAAAAAAAGTGAAATATAAATTCTCGTTTGATCGACTAGAATCGAAAATGTAACAATAATTTAAAAAGATAATACCAAAATCAACGTATAGGTACATACTCTTAAAACTAGAGAAATAGCAAAATAGTCCATGGCACATGGCACAATAATCCGTAAACTATGGCACATGGTACCAGATTCATACTAAAATAAAATAAAAGTGACATTCTCTTGGTTTTTACCCCTATGATAGGTGAATCTCTTCTTCTTCTCCCTTTGTATAACTAATTGCTTATAGCTTGTTTATTTTCGGGTTGTTATATCTTCTCAATATTGTATTACGGAGTTGAATCCTGGACACTCACTGAAGCAATGGAGAAAAAACTTGAAGCTTTCGAGATGTGGCTATACAGGCGAATCCCAAGGATATCATGGACGGACAAGATAACCAACGAGACCGTATTACGACGAGTGGGCAAAGAAAGAGAGGTGATGTATACCATTAAAAGGAGAAAGTTAGAATATCTCGGACACATAATGAGAAACGGCACTAAATACAGATTACTGAAGGTAATCCTTCAAGATAAAGTATTCGGAAAGCGAGGAATTGGGAGAAGAAGAATATCATGGTTAAAGAACCTGAGGAAATGGTCCTCCACAATAACAACTAATCTATTTAAATCATCAGTTAATAAAATAATTAGAGCCAGAATGATCGCCAATATTCGAAAGTAATAGCCACTAAAAGAAGAAGAATTTTCGGCTAGTTGTCACTGTGTAAGATTGCCACTGCTTCTAGTGCACGGTGGACAGATAACTCTTCTACCACCTGGTGATTTATTCGTTGCTGTTGGCGCTGTTGCTCTTGTATCCGCTTTTTTACTTAGTCCAGAAAGCCACTGCGCATCCGCTAGGAAAAATATTCTAATTCGGATTTTTCGCACAATCTTACTAAAAAAAATCTCCTTTTAACAAATTTGCATGTTGCCAGGACCAAAAGATGGTCAAAAATTTTTTAAACGTTTTTTTGTTTTTTTTCCTAAAAATTTTTTTTTGCATGGAAAAAAGTTTTTTTGGGTTTTTTGGATCATTCCAAATAGAAAAGATCTTCAGTGACTTTTCTCTAAAAATGATATTTTTTGACATATAAGCGATTAAAAATTGAAAAATTGCGAAATCGGCCATTTTCAACCCTCAAAAACTATGTGAAAAACTAAAAATTTGAATGTTGCCAAGATAGGTAGATATTCTTTAAACATCTATTGATAAAATCCCGAAAAGTTTTTTGCAATACAATATTCAAAACTCCTTTTTTTTTTAATTGCTAATCAAGCGTGCGCGACAATATTTTCCACCGACATGCGACAGTATGGTGCAAATGAAAGGAATAAATTCGTTATTTCGTAAACCGGCGACTTTCGATGGACAAATCTCGAAACAGGTCGATTTTCATTTTTAAGTTTCGACATTGTGGCATATATGGTATACTAGTGACGTCATCCGTCACTAGTAAACGTCATCCGACACAAAAAAAACCATGAAATCCTTTATAAAAGGTATATTTGTTAATATATTATTAACAAATATACCTTTTATAAAAGGTATATTTGTTAATATATTATTAACAAATATACCTTTTATAAAGGATTTCATGGTTTTTTGTAATAAATGGTATAGGTACAGCCAACTACAGGATATTTTTTTCCTCATGGATTCCTGTAGACTTGTTATAAGCACCTCTTTTTGAGTAAGTTTGTGCAAAAAATCTAATCGAAATAATTTTGCTAACGGGGGCGACGATACAGCATGAACTATAGCGCTAATTGTTAATAATTAAAAATAACAGTTTTGTAACAAAATAATAACAGAAATTTTTTCAGAATGTTGAAGGAGGGGTGTTAAAGTTTGATTTTATCACTTTCTGACTTTTATTATACTTATATACAATTATAATAACATAATTGTTATTCGAGTTATTAAGCCTTCAAAATGGCCATTCTTGCATTTTTTTAAATTTTAAAATCGCGTATAACTCGACAACAATCACTTTTGGAAAAGAATGACAGGAGAGCTTTTTTGCTCAGAAGGACCCAAGTTATCTAAAAAAAAATTTGATCGAAATTAATAAAACATTTTTTGAGAATTTGTTTAAAATAATTGTTTAGAGAATTTTAGACCACAGCACCACCTGGCACCCAGTGAATTTAATATAAGGACCTCTTTTGGAGTAAGTTGGTGCAAAAAAATCGAATCAGAATAATTTCGGGTAAATTTACCCAAATATTTTTTACTTTGGTGGTTAGCATGTTAGATTCAAGTGAGTATAACCTATAACTTTTAAGATCGTAGTCAAAATTTTAAATACTTTGCATTAATTTATAAGGTTATACACATTTTAGGCAAACACTGATGATGATCGGTCAACCGATTGAAATGTTTTGTTGTGATGTAGCCCTGCATAGGGATTTTAACAAGTATACCTTTTATAAAGGATTTTATGGTTTTTTATTGTTAATTTGATTTTATTAATTAATATTAGTTTAATATTATATTTGATTAATTTTATTTAATTTTAATTTATTTTATTCAATTTAATCAATTTTATTTACTTTTAATTAATTTTATTGAACCCGGGAACAGTCGCTCTCACTTCTGTCACGTCGAGCAATTAGATTAAATCTAATAATACGAATTTAAATACAAAATTAAAACAAATTTCTATTTTATTATATTTTTATTTACTTGTTATGTTAAAAATATCTATTTCTAAAAAGCTAATTGGTTCTCACCAAATACAAAAATTCCACAAAAAAAATAAAAAATAAAAAAAATTAAAAAAAATGCCTACACATTACTACAATCTTCCTCGACGCACTTACGAGTGAAAAGTTATGTTGCAAAATTTTTCATCAAGTTCTTAAGGAAAAGGATAAAATGTTAGATTTTTTTAAGGGCGTGACTACTCCCGATTAATATTATTTAATTTAATTTCCTCCTTCCAACGAGTCGTTGGAAAAATACTACTTATTTCCTGGTTAAACAATTTCAGGTTTTAGTTACACTAATTTTTAGCCAAAAAATGGTTTTGACAATATTTTTCTCATTATTAGAGTTACCGGTTAAACATGGGTTTTAACATATGGATGACTTTAATTTGATTTTCTTCTTTGAATTCTTCACTTTTATTTATCAGTTTTATTATAGCTATTATCCATGTAAAGAATGTATGGTTGTTTAAATAAAAAATAAGGTGAAATGGTACAATTTTAGTTTAGTAAGGTCTTGGCTTATCATATTTTTATCTACAAACGTATTAAAAATGCAATTTTTAGCACTCCATACGAGCGTTAAAAATGCTACTTTAATTCACTAGTGCTTTAAAAATTTTAGGGCACTGCAGTTCGTATTGATCGTATAGGCAATTTTGATGTAATGTCAAAAAAATATAAAAATGTAATGTCGGTCAACTTCAAGTAAAAGTTTTTTGTAGATAATGTCCTGTAATTACGTTTGTACAAAAAATATTGTATGATATGCGTGTTAAAAAGTACATTTATCTACTCTGTAACATGTCATATTATGTATAAGTTTTTAGTTTGTGAAACTGTCATTATAGATAGCAGTGCGTGAAGGGTTAAAGTGTGGGTGAAGTAACAATGTATTTTAAAGGGATTTACTTTTTCGCACACTTTCAATGGGTTTTTTGGCACACTGTCATATAAAATTTGTTCTAGCAAACAG
The DNA here is from genome assembly GCF_917563875.1 of Diabrotica virgifera virgifera. Lineage (NCBI taxonomy): Eukaryota > Metazoa > Arthropoda > Insecta > Coleoptera > Chrysomelidae > Diabrotica > Diabrotica virgifera. The sequence goes on from NC_065446.1 coordinate 222,151,465, forward strand.
TCAAACTAGTCAGAAACCGTCAGCGTCAGAAATCGTCAGCAAATAGTTGGTCAGTGAGAGAACATAATACAGTCACCAGTGCTATCCCCTCTACTCGCGCTGGTCCAATATTCGCTGATGGTTTCAAACCGTTTGAAATAGTCCGTTCATTAACGGTAAAATATTGCAAAACCTCTAAATTTTAAAGAACCGCTTGGATTGACATGAAATTTGGCATAAACATAGCTAACAAGTCAAAGAAAAAAAGTGATATTGTGCCGATATGCGCTTTTGCCCTGGGGGTGGTTTTCACCCCCTCTTGGGGGTGAAAAAATATTCGTCCAAAGAAAGTCAGGAAATGGATAAACTGGCTAATTTTAAGTAACTATGTTCTATGTTCTTTAAGTAACTGTTCTATAGAGTTTTTTCACTAAGTCAATACTTTTCGAGTTATTTGGCCGTGAATATGTTCATTTTTTCAACAAAATAACCACGCTTTTAGACGGTTTTTCGCAAATAACTCAAATAGTAAGTATTTTGTCGAAAAAACATTCCTAGCAAAAATTTAGCCCGCAAAAAATTTAAAAAAATGGTGTATATATCACGTCTCTACACCTAGTAGAAGCAGAGTTGTAGCTAATGAAAAATAGGTTCATATTCGTCAAATTCCAAATGGAATACTTTAACGTGAAATAACCAAAAATTAAGCACATTTCGGGGAAAACCCATTACAACTTATTTAAAGTGTTTAAAAAAAGCTTAATTTTTGTTTTATAAAAAAAATTTCTAGCATCAATATTAAACAAGTTACGCTCAAATTAAAGTTAGTCCTTTTTAGTTTTGTTAAAAAAATCGAGAAAATCACCCCCTAATTAGTATCTTAAATGAACTTAATCGTTACGACTTCACAAGTTTCTTGACTCGTGTATATAGGGTGCGCCAAACCTTTGGTTTTCTTTGATTACGGCTAAACTGTGAGATATACAAAAAAATGTTTATAACAAAACTAATTTGTATCAAAGAAGTCTATAATTTAAAATTATTTTCGATTATACAGGGTAAGTCAGAACGACGGTATGAACCAAAGTTTTATTTTTTTAAATGGAACACCCTGTATATTAAATCATTTTTGAATATATTATTTAAAAATATGATAAATTTCTATAAGGTCTTATAGGCCTAAAGTTAATAATTTTCGAAATATTTACATTTTTATTGAGAAAAATGGTAATATTTATAGGGTTGTGGATTATGTTTCCAATGTAATAAAAATTTAAGTGATAGGTCAAAGTTTTTATAATATAGTGTTATTATTAAATAAATTAATATCTCTTACTTTTATCCTAAAATATACAGTGTGATCACTATTTACAAATACAAAATTTTCTTATTTTTTTAAATGGGACACCCTGTATATTAGTTTTGCATTTTGTAGTAAATATTACAACCTTTCTTTTGGTATGAGGTTGTATTCACCTAGCATGTTTCGTTTTGTAGATATTTTTAAAAATCTATAGATTTTACGTTTTTGCGGATTTTTTATTTAAAATAATAAATATAATCTGGTTTTAAAAACATACACTAAAATATAAAATATGAAAATAGAAATGTAATTAACGATTAAAATAAATCGTATGCTAGTAAAATTCAATTGAATTTAATAACTTTAAATTATTTTACAAAAAATATTTCACCATACGCATAAATTGGTTAATGGATGCATATGGATGCATATGGATGCATAAATTAGTTACTAACTTAAATAAACAACCAAATTTTAAATCTACCCTAGCAATTTTTCTACCGCAGCAACTTTCCTGTACTAAATTAATTGTTAGTTATATTGTATTTACGAGTAAGGTCAGTTAATAACTTTTTAATTTACCTGCACCTTGAAAACGTATAAAGTATGCTTTGAAACAAATGAACGTTATAGAAGTATATTAAGAAGTAAATAGTACCTCTGTACCTACTCGTGTCACAAAAGCTGGTAATAATTTCTAATGGTTTCGCCAAAAACAAATGTCATATCCACCAATTGTTCGGTTGAGAAATTAAAATTTAAAATATAAAAAATTGTTTCAAAAATTTCAACTACAAAAGCATTACCAGCTTTTGTGACACCAGTAAATACTATTAAAAATAATTTGGCTGACACATTTAATATTCATTTGTTTCAAAGCATACTTTATAATTATTATGTTCTCAAGATGTAAGTAAATTTAAAAGGTAAATTAAAAGTTTAACTGATCTTACTCGTATATACAATATAACTAACAATTAATTTGGTATAGGAAAGTTGCTGTGGTAGAAAAATTACTAAGGTAGATTTAAAATTTGGTTACTTATTTAATTTAGTAACTAATTTGTGCATTCATTAGAATGGTAAAATATTTTTTGTAAAATAATTTAAAGTTATTAAATTCAATTGAATCGTACAAAAAATACTAGCATACGATTTATTTTAATCTTTAATTACGTTTTTATTTTCATATTTGATATTTTAGTGTATCTTGCTAAAACCAGATCATAATTATTTTTTTTGCAAACATTTTTTAAATAAAAAATCCGCAAAAACATATAATTTATAGATTTTTTTTAAAATATCTACAAAACGAAACATGCTAGGTAGGTAGAACCTTATACCAAAAGTAAGGATGTAATATTTACTACAAAATACAAAACTAATATACAGGGTGTCCCATTAAAAAAAAAGTGATACAATTTTGTATTTGCGAATAGTGATCACACTGTATATTTTATGGCTAAAAGTAGAAGATATTAAATTATTTAAAAATAACACTATATTATAAAAACTCTGACATACCACTTAAATTTTTGTTACCTTGGAAACATAATCCACAACCCTATAAATATTACCATTTTTATTTTTCTCAATAAAAATGTAAATATTTCGAAAATTATTAACTTTAGGCCTATAAGACCTTATACAAGTTTTTCATATTTGTAAATAATAGATTCAAAAATAATTCAATATACAGGGTGTTCCATTTAAGAAAATACAACTTTGGTTCATACCGTCGTTCTGACTCACCCTGTATAATCGACAATAATTTTAAATTATAGACGTCTTTGATACATATTAGTTTTGTTATAAATATTTTTTTGCATAATATCTCATAGTTTAGCTGTAATCAAAGAAATTGGCGCACCCTGTATATTGTTTATATGATCTGTAAGTTTCATCGGTTCAAAGTCCTTAATATTGAAAGGGCTGTAGTTAAAAGGGGTTGAACGAATCACTGATCACGAATGTATGCAAATTTAGAAACACCAAATCTTAATCAATTTTTGTCTAACAGGAAAACAAAAAAATACATGATATTCAGAAAAGCAAATCTGACTTTTTTTTTTGTTTTTCGAGATTTTTGGTATCTCTAAGAATTTTTAAGTTATTTTGAAAAAAAGCCTATTTTTCAAAATTTAAATTTTTAAAAATTTTACTTTGAAACCAAATTTTTTCAAAAAAATCGAAACTTTGAATCGATGAAACTTACAAATCATACAAACCCAACATAAGTAAAATAATTTGTGGAGCGGTAACGATTAATTTCATTTAAGTTGCTAATTAGGGGGTGGTCTTCCCGATTTTTTTTTTGCAAAAACAAAAGAGACCAACCTTATTTTGAGCGTAACTTGCTTAAATTTAGTGCTAGAAACTTTTTGTAAAAACAAAAATAAACCTTTTTTTAAACACTTTAAAAAAGTTATAATGGGATTTCCCAAAAAATTGCTTAATTTTTTGGATATTTCACGTCGAAATATTCTATTTGAAATTTGGTGAATATGAATCTATTTTTCATTGGCTACAACTCTGGTTCTACGAGATCCAAAGACCTAACGCGTACACCATTTTTTTTACTTTTTTATAGGCTATATTTTTGCTAAGAACGTTTTTTTCGACAAAATACTTACTCTTTGAGTTATTTGCGAAAACCATCTAAAAATGTGGCTATTTTGTTGAAAAATGAACATATTCACTCGCAAATAACTCGAAAAGTGTTGACTTGGCGAAAAAGCTCTATAGGATACAAGTTACCTAAAATTAGTCAGTTTACCCATTTCCGGACTTATTTTGGACCTATACTTTTTCACCCCCAAGAGGGGGCGAAAGTCACCCCCAGGACAAAAGCACACATCGCCACAATATCACTTTTTTTCTTTGACCTGTAGGCTATATATATGCCAAATTTCATGTCAATCCAAGCGGCTCTTTAAAATTTAGAGCAAAAACCGTGAAATAATGAAAACTGATGCTAGAACAAACCTATTATCAAATATCCTTAACTTTCACGTTGTCATGGTGATGACAATATGAGCAATGACTTACAACAAAATTTTTGACAGTTTTGTGATTTGAAAGTAGTTAGGATTTTTAAATGTCAAAGTTCTAAAAATTGTAGAATAGAAATGAATTCCAGTGACGAAGAGTTACAGTTTTTTATTTGTTTATCGTAGATAAAATATTTTATGAAACTGTGCGTGAAGTACTTTTTGCGAACTTACGCGATGTATAGCACTCGCTCTGTTGTCGCTCGTGCTCTAAAAATCGCGTGCGTTCGCAAAAAGCATACTTCACGAACTGTTTCATAAATAACTATTTTAAGGCACTCATGTGAATTGCAGAACTCGCTTCGCTCATTCTGCAAACTTTCACATGCGTGCCTTAAACGTGTACTTTTAACACTTATATCATAAGTAACTATTTATGTTATATTTTTGAGTATATTAGTTATTATGATATAAGTGTTAAAAGTACACGTTTAAGGCACGCATATGAAAGTTTGCAGAATGAGCGATAGCGAGTTCTGCAATTCACAAGAGTGCCTTAAAAATGTACTTTTTAACACGCATATCATACAATATTTTTTCTACAAACGTAATTACAGGACAATATCTACAAAAACTTTTACTTCAACTTGACTGACATTCCATTTTTATATTTTTTTGACATTACATCAAAATTGTCTATACAGTCAATACGAACTTCAGTGCCTTAAAAATATTTTAAAGCACTAGTGCCTTAAAGTAGCATTTTTAACGCACGCATGGAGTGCTAAAAATTGCATTTTTAACACGTTTTTAGAAAAAATAATTTATTGTGTGAAAATATACGTTAAATTTAATTAAACAATTAACTGGTAAAGTTTTTCCAAAACCGAATTTGGTCTCCTTATTATTCTAGATATAATTTGCATATAAATTCCTTATAAAGTTGAAGCTAAATTCTAAATAAAAGTTTTTAGAATTAACATATTTCCGATTTGTAATTACCAGGAGAGAAGCCAGAACAATACAAAAGTTTTCCGACCATTGTACCTAGATTGTAATAACGAGTTAATTATGCAAATCGTATACATTATCACAAAAAAAAACTAGAGAAATTAAATAGTTGCAAGCAATTTGCTCGTTTTTAGTTTTTCCTCCATTACGAATAGTTGCACGAGAAAAGACAATTTGCTTGCCTAATGCAATCTACAATTTAAATTTTATTATTTATTATGGATTGCAAAAAGTTAATATTTAAAAACATTAATTGTATATGGGTTAAAGCACGTAAAGCACGGTCTCATAATAACGAGGATGTTGGTATGCTAGCAAAAAAAATTAAAAATGGTTTGACTAATAAATATCCTGTATGTTTTTGTGATGCGGTTGTATACATTTAACTCAAACATCTTCACAATTTGAAAAGAATATTGGGCCAATTACCCAACATAGCATACTTATATCGTAGACCGGGCAGTATCCTCGCCCCCGCTAGCGAAATTATTAAGATTCGATTTTTTTTGCACAAACTTACGTAAAAAGAGGTCCTTATAACATATATCCACAGGGTGCCGGGTAGTGCCGCATGCCCTGGTCGAAAAATTTTTTAAACAATTTTTTAAAACAAATTCACGAAAATAATTTTTTTATTTTGAACGATTTTTTTAGATAATTTTGGTCATTCTGAGCAAAAAAGGGTTCTTGCCATTTCTCTCTAAAATTGACTGTTGTCGAGTTATATGCGATTAAGAATTTTTTTTTTATTTAAATTTATGTGTCTCGGCTGCAATGGCCATTGACACAAACAGTATTGGTTATACAATAGTTAATTACAATGAGGACTTAAAATTAATTATTATAACAGTTAATTTCTAAATCTTAAATAACTTTAGGTAAAAATTATGACAGAAATATTGGGAGTACAATTATTAGATACTATAGAGACTTACAACTAATTATTACAATAATTATTAATTATGGATTATAGTGATTAATTATTAATCACTAAATTTTGAATAATAGGTAGAGATTATAAAGACAAAAGATCATATTGTGTTAAATAATCGAATGTCTTTCAAGAAACTAATTAGGTTATGAAGTTGATCGGACGAGTTTAAAATATCTTTAATATTTGGCTTAAGTTTATGTCGATTTCTTTGAGTCACATACTGAGGACACTCAATAAGGATGTGTTTCACGCTCAAAACACTACAGCAAATTTGACAATTAGGCTTCGGTTCAGACTTCATTAAGTATTCGTGTGTGTATCGGGTATGTCCAATTCTCAACCTTCGAATGACTGCTTTTTCTTTTCTAGTCATAGTTGGGAGTTCAAATATATTGACAGTCTGCCGGATCTCGTGTAATGTGTTTTTGATTGTGTTCCAGTGGATTTGCCAAGATATATGTTGTTGCTGCTTAAACATCTGCTTCAAGTCACTACAGATTTGAACATGTACTTTTGAGTGCTGACCATTTAGGGCAGAAGCTAGTTTGGCGACGTGATCTGCTTTTTCATTACCGGGGATGCCGATATGGGATGGTACCCAGATGATAGTAACAACTACGCCTTGAGAGGCAAGTGTACTATATATGTTATGGATTTCATGAACTAAAGGATGTTGAACATATAAACTTTTTATGGAGAAGAGTGACGATAAGGAATCTGTGCATATTGCTTGGTTTTTACTATCGATTTCTAAGGATTTAAAAGCTTCTAATATCGCGTATAATTCACCAGTATATACGCTGCATACATCTGGTAATAAAAATGATTTTATTGTCTTATCAACTGTGGTAACAGCACATCCAGTTCCTATTTCATACGTTTTTGGAAGCATCTGTGTATAAAATTTTTTGGATTTGGTTCTTTTCTATGATTCCTTCAAAGTATTGTCTTATTAAAATGCTCGGAGTTTTGTGTTTGTTATAGGCCAACAAAGAAGTATTTAAATGTAGGATTGATCTGCTCCAAGGAGGGGTAGTTGGAATTGGATATGGAAGTGTTTTGGTAAGATCGATGGCATTTCTTAAGGTTGATTTCTGGATTTCAATAATTGATTGGATCGTTCTCGGTAAATCCGAGAGGGGCGTTGAATTTATTAGACGATAGACGGGGTTAGATGGATTTGCAGATACTGTAGCAAAGCAAGATTGTAGGAGATACTCTCGTCGAATCCAGAGGGGTGGCTCATTAGCCTCGCAATAAAGGCTCTCTACAGGACTAGATTTGAAGGCGCCTAAACAGAGACGAATGGAAGTATTATGCACAGAGTTGAGTAACTTTAAGTCAGACTTTGACGCAGACATGTAAATGAAACTACCGTAGTCCAGTTTAGAGCGAATTAAGGCTCTATAGATATTAAGTAAAATGCTTTCGTCTGCACCCCAAGTATACTGTGACAGTGCCTTTATTATATTAAGCCTCTTCATTGCATTTCCTTTTAGTTTGTTAATATGCTCTTTCCAAGTTAGTCTACTATCAAAAGTTAAACCAAGTATTTTGTAGTGTGTTACAGTTTGCAATGGAATTTCGTTGAGATATACAATAGGATTTTGGTTACAGGTCTTCTGCTAAATCGAATTAATTTTGATTTGGAAGGTGATAGTATTAATCCTGTGTTTTTAGCCCATTCGTTAAGTTGATTTACGACGGTTTGCAATACTTTACATGTGACGGTTGTATTTTTTCCTTGACAATATAGAATAAGATCATCCGCATACATTACATATTTGACTGGTAGACAAACACTCGAACATATGTCATTTATTGCGAGAATAAACAAGGTTGTACTGAGTACGGAACCTTGTGGGACTCCATTATTTTGCGGGTATGTTGCAGATATTTCACCGTTTACTTTTACCTTGAAAGTCCTCTTTTTTAAAAAGTTTTGTATGAAGAAATAAATATTGCCTGTAATATTGTATTGAAGAAGCTTTTGAAGAATGGCTGGTCGTGAAATGCTATCGAAGGCTCCTTCTATATCAAAAGCACTAGCGATAACATCTTGTTTATTCGAAAAGGCGGTAGCTATTTGTGTTTGCAGTAACACTAAATTATCAAGTGTAGAACGGTGGCGTCTGAAACCAGATTGGGCTTCGTTAATTATAGCACATTTTTCTAGAAGCCAGGTTAATCTTGAGTTTATCATTTTCTCTAGAAGTTTGCATGACGAGCAGGTTAGTGAAATTGGCCTATATGATTTTGGCAGATTGGAAGGTTGATCAGGTTTTTTTATTGGTATGATGATTGATTCGCGCCATATGCGAGGAAATTTCTTAGTAAGCCATATTCTATTGTACAGATTTAGAAGTTTTGCAAGGCTGGAATTAGATCAATTTTTTAAAAATATGTATGGAATATTATCTGGCCCGGCAGTGGAGTTTTTACAAGACGCTAGAGCTACTGTTAATTCTTCTAGTGTAAAAGGAAGCTTGATAGCGGCTATATCATGTCTACTAATTTGAGGAGTGTGAGAAGTTAACGGATTTTGCTCATTTAAACTTTGGTTATGCTCGAGTTCATATCTAAATTTCAGTGCGAAACTTTCAGCCATAATATGCGAAATTGTTTGGTTATCTGTAATTACTTTTCCTTCCCGTGTAATTGCTGGGATTTTTGGTGAAGATTTCTGTCCTTTCATTTGTCTTATTTTTGTCCACACTTGTGTTGGAGAAGTATCACTGGTAAGAGTGGAAACAAAATTTTGCCAGGAATCTTTTTTACTTTTTTTAACAACATATTTAGCTTTAGCTTTTAGTCTTTTGAAGCAAATCAGGCTTTCTTGACTTCTCTTTCTTCGATATCTGTTAAGAGCAGATTTACATTCTTGCACTATTTGTTCGCATTCTGGATTCCACCATGGTACAGCCTTTTTAGAGGGGCATATTGTTATTTTCTGAACATGAGTTTCTGCAGCCATGATAATGCAATTATTAAAAAGAGTTATTGTCTCGTCTATATCTTCAGACCCTTGTACTAAGGATAGTAAGTTTTCGGCACTACTTTTGAAATGATTCCAGTCTGCTTTAGCAATATTCCACTTAGTGATGGGGCAATATTTTTTATGACTATTTGTTATGACTATCGGGAAATGATTACTATCGTATAGGCTGTCTAACGTATACCATGAGAGTGAATCAGCTAACTTGGGATCACATATACTTAAGTCAATAGAGGAGTAACTTCCTGATGCGATATTAAAATATGTGTTAGCTCCACTGTTCATCAAACAAGCATTATTGCAACTCAATACGGTTTCTATGATTTTTCCTCTTCCGAAAGTTTTCTTGGAGCCCCACATAGTATTATGGGCGTTAAAGTCTCCGACTAGTATAAATGGGCTAGGTAGTTGGAGGACTAAATCATCTAACTCGGTTTCAGAGAGGTTATAGTTAGGTGGAATATAAATACTGCATATAGTTATTTTATCTGGACACCAGATGGTTACTGCTATAGCCTCCAAATTAGTGGTTAGGATCCATCCACTTGCTCTAGTAAATGTTGTTCGAAGAAAATGGTAACCTTCAAAGTTTTTAAGCTCTCGTTTATGAGAGTGTTTAAAATTAGTTTCTTGAAAGCAAATGATATCAGCTTCTGTATTGTTGATTAACTGTTGTATGCGTTCTAAGCGAGGGTAAAACCCATCGCAATTCCACTGAACTAGCGTCAAAGTAATGGCTTTAGGTAGTTAAGGAAGAGTCTGAGAGATAATCGTTATCATTATTGGTTGATGTAGATGCTGTTCTTTCCGTTTCTGTGTTGTCTATATTTAACTGTTTTTTAATTTTCTTAGAGACTCTTGTGAATCTATTTTTCGCTGTTCTGTCTTCAAGTGAGGGGTATATTTTTCTCATATCGTCAAGGAGTGCCTGGACATTTTGAGTGAACTCCTGTGCTTCGTGCAATGGGTTATCACTGCCGAATGTATTTTCTAGGAAGGCCAGAAAATTTTCAACAGGAAGGGAAAATGAGTCTGGATTTTCTTGAAAAAGATTTTGGATAATGTGAATTGTGGAATTAGTTAATTTAGACTTATCGGGAGAGTCTTTCTTAGATCTTTTGGCTTTATGCTTAGTGGGAACAATTACATCTGGTGAGGGCATTTCATTGATTTTAGTGGGTGTATTTTTAGAAGTTTGTGTTTCTAAAGAGCTTGTATCACTGATGTCAGAACGACTTCGTTTCTGACTGGTGGATGGGGGAATAAAATCATTATTTGAGGTTATGGAAGTAATGGGAACATCGACTGTATTTATTTGTTGACTAAGATCTATATTATTTGTTGGGTTTGATAGTGTGTCATTATTTGATATTTGGAAAGTGGGGATGGGTTCAGTAGGAAACGATTGTTCATTTAGGGAGGGACTTCTAGGAGGATTTTGACAATTATTTGCTGTGTGATTTTGCTGTTTGCATAGAAAACATACCATTTTATCCGTAGAGAGGAATATTCTGTGAGAGTTGTTGTCAAAAGGGATTATTATTGAAGTTTGGAGCTCAAAGTTTTCTGTGGATGGAGTGACATATACTTGTCTTCTGAAACTCATAATATGGGTAAATACATCACCGGGGATTCCAGCTTTTAAATATGACACTGGTGACGCGAGTTGTAGACCAAGATCCTTGAGATGTTTCTCTATGATGTCGTGTGGAATTGATGGACAAGCGTTGGAGATTATAAGCCTTTTAGCTGGGGTTACTAATCTCCGTACTGGTAGTTCAACTGTATTTATTTTAATTGTAGGATGTTCAGTAATAATTTGATCAACAAGTTCAGAATTTGTTAGGTAGATACAGATTCTATTATTGGAAATTCTTGAGGCGAAGCAGATGTTTTTCGGATTAACAATATTACCTATGGCCTTGACATAGTCTAGTAGTACTAAATTTGGTTCTGCATGAATTAAAATAGCTTCGGTCTTCTTCGGATACCTAGGACGTGCTTTAGTCATTGTAGCGGTTGCATATGAACTAGTAAGATTACTTGAAGAATTGGGTATAGACATGGTGTTGCTAACAGTGGGGGAACATTGATTTAAATTGTTACTCATGTAGTCAAAAGTAACTCGAATTTGTTTATATTAACGCTTTGGTTTTCTGGAAATAAGCGACAACTTGAAATACATCACTGCAATACTGGTTGCCTAACCGTTTGGGGCCAGAGAGCAACCGTGGAAAACTATTGACAGTTTCACACTGAAAGTGTTTAAGTTGGAAGATTATTACGTAAAAAAGGTCTTACTGACTGAAGCTGCAGCTTGTTCTTGATAATCAACACTTAACACAATTGTTATTAGTCACTGTTTGAGCGAAAAATAGTTTTAATAACTAGTATTTACAGTAATAATTACAAATTACGGCACCAATTTACAGATCGATACATACACGTTCTGACGTTAGTTTGACCCGATTAAGAATTTGAAAAATGCGAAAATGGTCATTTTCATGGCTTAATAACTCGATTAAAAATTATTATTTAATCAAGTAACCAAATCAAGTTTCAACCCCCTTCTTTAAGGCCCTGAAGAGATTTTTGTCATTATTTTATTACAAAGCTATTAGAATTAGCGCTATAGTCCAGGATGTATCGTCGCCGCCGTTAGTGAAATTATTCCGATTCGATTTTTTTCACAAACTTATTTAAAAAGAGGTTCTTATAACATATCCACAGGGTGCCGGGCGGTGCCGTGGTCTTATTTTTTTAAACAAATTCACAATAGTTATTTATGAAACAGTTCGTGAAGTATGCTTTTTGCGAACGCACGCGATATTTAGAGCACGAGAGACAACGGAGCGAGTGCTATATATCGCGTAATACGATGTTTTTTACTTTTTTGGTCTAATAGGTATTTAATGGCTCTGTAATTTGTAATTATTGTATAATAGAACTCTAATAAAAATAAATAAATTTTTCAAATCTAATGTGTAGTAATATTTTTGTCGTATAAATGACCGAAAGTTTCTTATAGGATATAATATAGGATAATAAAAACGATATTTTTTGTATTTTTACTGTTCAATTAACAGAATGTCTTAATTCAAAATAAACGTTTTATTATTAAGTGAAGGACATGTTTTCTTCAAAAATCAATTCTCATTATTTTAATTAATACTATCTATGGCCACTTTTTTACTAGAAACCTATTATAAATGTATTCTCATATTTTTAAATGTACCTACCTATCTATTATGTAAAAATGTGAGTTTTTTTAATAGTCCAAGGAAATAAGGATTTTCTGTAGCAAGAAAAGATTCCTGATTCCTGCTTACAAATAGGGGAGTGCAATTAGAACGGAAATATGCATTGTTTCGGAAAAATTTAAACAAGCTTATATTTTTCTAAAACTTTTGTTGTTAGTTTATATACATGTTAAAGTAAAAAGCTCTACTCGCGGATTTGGCCGCTAATTGTTTATAATTGTTTAAACAATAACAATTGTTTTGTATTAATAATTTTAAAAATATCGTTAAATTCATCATTCTACTTTGACCAAATATGTTTCTATTTTGTTTTTGATTACATATACTCAATCCGAATATGGCATTGCAATTTGAAAATTCTTATACAGAAGCTCTTATACAGTATGTCCACATGGAAAACTTTTTTATTATCAATTTTGCGAAAAAAAGTTATTCTTCATAAAATGCTCTGGATATTCAAAAATCTAAAACTCACCCATCAGATATCAAATTTTGTCAATTTTATACGAGTTATGTCGAAAATATGAATTTCGTTAAAAAGTAAAGTACTTTTATATTTCAGAATATCAAAAAATGCTATTATGAAAAGTTTTTTGAAATTAAAAACTATGTTTAAATATACAATTACATTATTCTAATGGAACTTTTTTAATTTTATACGAAGTATGTAAAAAATATGAATATTTCTTAAGAGTTAAGTGCCTTTATTGTTCACAATATTTTAATTAGAAGGATGTAATTGAAGACGAAAACAAATTTTTTAATTCCAAACAAATTTTCTTAATCACATTTTTCGATATTGTGAAATTTAACAATACTTTACTTTTGAGTGAAATTCATATTTTTTGACATACCTCGTACAAAATTCATTAAATTTGATATTTGATGATTGCATCGTAAATTAAGTATGATGCCTAGTATTTTATAAGGAATAGCTTTTTTATATTATTTTAGTATTTTTTCGTAAAACTGATAATAAAAAAGTTATCAATAGGTTCCAAGTTACGCAGACATACTGTATAATAGCTAAAAAAAAAATTTTTTAAAAAAAAAAATGTATTTTAGGTGAGTTTTACAGAAAAAAGTTTTGATCACTAAACATTTTTTTAGCTGGTAATTTTCGGTTTTTGTATTACATTTTTGTTATATTTCTTAATTTTCTCAAAAAGAAATAGTCTGTTTCATATATATAAAAAATAATTAAGTGCATTTGAAAGATTGCATCATAAGCTTTAAAAAAGCACTTATAAAACTGTAATAAATTTGTTCAAACTTGAGTAATACAGTCTTAAACTGGTGGTAATTCTATAAAACTGCGACGATTTCAAAAATTCCATTTTTTAAGGCGTCATATCATTTGAATTAAATTTTTGAGATTTTCTTGAATGAAACATCATTTAGTAAAATGCTTGAAAGGTAAGTTGTGCAAAATTGAGGGTTTTATAAGAAAAATTGTATTACAACGTAGAATGAAGTAAACACTTCTGTTGTATATAGGTATATTATAAATTTATTAAAAAATTTTTAAAATTCATCCACAAGGGAGTGGTTGTACAAAACGTTTTCGGTCAAACTGACCATCCTCAGTGTAAACCTGGAAATAAGTGAACCACTTAGATTGAAATGCAAAAGGGTGAAATTTTGACAGTTAAAAAAGAAAATGTGGTTACTTACGTCCAGTGTACAAGTAATTGAAACTAGCCACTTGAATAGGTGTAAAACCTCAAAATAACATTATTGCTACATTATGAGCTGTATAGTAATCGACAATAAGTCGATGTCTTAAGATTAAAAATGTATCACATGTGGATGTATGTCATCCTTGCTCGGAATTAGCACAAGGTTGTGATCAGGTGAGAGGTTAACAACCAACTGATTAGACAGATTGGTGCCTGAAAATTCATGACAAGATGTCAAAGAAGATAGGTGGATTTCTCAAATGTCAACCGAAAAATTTTTGACAATGTGCACTAATATTTAACTTAATTATTCAATTGTGAATATGCAACTATTAAATTTGTTTGATATGAATTCTAAATTGTAAATAAAGGTTAATAAGCTATAATGATATATTCATTAGTGCACCGTGAACAAAAGCAAAATTCTACTCATATGCTGTGACGTCATAGACTGTTTGTCTACTGTATAGGACTGATAATAATTATATTAATTTGAGCAAAGTTATAATGAATGAATATTATTGAAAATTATATAGAAAATTTTTAAAATTTTTTTTATCAAAATATGATATTTTAATAGAGTAGCAGCTGTAGAATTGGAAGAAATGCCAATAGGGAATGGTCGGTTGCATATGTTTCAGGGAACCAACGAATATAATGAGAAAATACCAATCTATAGATCTGTAATGTGAATTATTGGAGGTATTAAAGGAAATGATATTAAAAGAGGGAAGTGGAATTGAAAAAATGTATGTACATATCTTAATCAAGAAATCTTCTCTAAAAATATTTTGTTATGACTGAATGTAAAAAGTTTGTCCCATATAGAACTATTGAAAATCTAAATTTAGAAAAATTATTAAAAAAGGTGATAAGGTAAGTTGCCTATGTTCAGTGGACAAATAAATGAAATATAATTACTGTTTTGAAATTAAATTGTGTGAATTGTTAAATGGATAAAGACTGATATTAAATTAGGAAAACTGCGCTGAAAGAAATGTACATGTTTTGATCAAAGAAGAAAATTAATTTTGATTGTAAGCTCTAAATGTAAAAAGAATATGTCACATATTAAACTATTGAAATTCTAGATTGAATATTGTATTGACCAAAGTTGATATTAAGTAAATTTATTAAATGTTGATAGCTGAGATTTATTTTTTAATTTTAATCTAAATGAAAAATAGAGTGAATCAATTAAAATGTTGGAAATTCAACAAAATTTATGGTTATTGTCTATATTAGAATGTCATATCCGAAAAGATCAAGGGTTCCATGGTGTGATTTTGATATAATGAGAAAATGATTTTGTTAAGTGAAAATAATTAAAGAATGAGATGGAAGAGATAGAGTCTTGACAGGAGCACAGAGTGAAAGAAACTGGAAGTACTAAAAGAATATTTGATTAGGTATAATGTTTGGGTTTTTTGTTTATTTTGGGTTTGTCGTGGTATGTATAGGAAAGAAGGCCAATGTGAAGGTGAATAAAAATATAGAATTATGGAAATAATTGTCTATGAATGGGGGTGAAATCACGGTTAAGAGAAAGTTGACGGTTAACACAGTTTGGACTTGTCCTTGCGTCCCTGACAATCTCTAAATCCTCATATAGGTCTAAACGAAGGGTATTCTTACCTTGGATGTTATGAATCAAAGTCACACCATCTGGGATGTTAAGGTGGTGTTTGTTGACTTTGAGATGGTGAGAGAAAGCTGATGTATTGTCACGTTTAGTGTGCTCTGCTGCTCTAGTAGACAGTGATCTATAGGTTCTTCCTACATAAGAGGCATCACAATCGGAACAAGATAATCTGTAAACACCACTACGATTCATAAAGTTGATTGGATCTTTAGTGTTAGATAATGTTTTGTTGAGAGTGTTATTGACTTTAAATGATATGTGGACATTGTCCGAAGAACAGAGAATGTGTTTGATCTTCTCAGATATGACAGTATTATGAAAAGGTAGGGACCTATAGATTGGTGTGATGACTGGGTTTGAATTGTAAGCTAGTTGCTGAAGACGATTGGATTCTCTTTTCCGGATGAGCTTGTCGATTATATTAGGGTTGTAATCATTGTTGACTGCTATTTGTTTAATTATATTAAGTTCCTTGTTAAATTCAGCTGTAGATAGAGGTAGTGTATGTAGTCTATGGATGAAACTCCTAAAAGCAGAATATTTATGAGACAGTGGGTGGTTGGATGAAGAATGGATAACATGATCAGTTTGAGTAGGCTTGCGGTAAATACCAAAGTTGAACTGGTTGTTGAGTCTGGTAATGGAAAGGTCTAAAAAATTAATGGCATTAGATGATTCTAGTTCCATAGTAAATTTGATATTGGGATGGATTTGATTGATTTTGAATAAAAGGTGATTAGCTGAGTCTTGCTGACCATCCACAAAAACGAGACAATCATCTACGTAACGGAACCAATGTAGAACTTCAGGATTTTTCATGATATAATTGGATTCTAAATGATCCATAAAAACATCAGCTAGAAAGGGGGATAAGCAACTACCCATTGCTAAACCATCTGGTTGTTTATAGAAATTATTGTTAAAAATAAAGAAATCTTGTGATAGACAAATTTGTAGAATATCTATTATCGAAGAAATGATATGGGGTTGAATAACCTTATTGATTAGGAGAGTTTTTACCAGACTAATTGTTTCATTTTTGGGTACTGAAGTAAATAGGTTGCTAACATCAAAAGAAAGCATAGTAATGTTTGGATTCAGATTGATGAGTTGAAGTTTTTCAACCAATTGGTAAGTGTTAGAAACTGAAAATTGAGGAGTGAAGTTAATTAAGTTTTTTATTGTTTTTAATAGAAATTTAGATAAGATAGAAACTGGAGTATTAATGAAGCTAACAACGGGGCGTATAGGAATGTCAACTTTGTGTATTTTTGGCAAACCATACAACCTTGGAACTAAAGGGTTGCTAGGAACCCTGGTTGCCTTTAGTTCCAAGGTTGTATGGTTTGCCAAAAATACACAAAGTTGACATTCCTATACGCCCCGTTGTTAGCTTCATTAATACTCCAGTTTCTATCTTATCTAAATTTCTATTAAAAACAATAAAAAACTTAATTAACTTCACTCCTCAATTTTCAGTTTCTAACACTTACCAATTGGTTGAAAAACTTCAACTCATCAATCTGAATCCAAACATTACTATGCTTTCTTTTGATGTTAGCAACCTATTTACTTCAGTACCCAAAAATTAAACAATTAGTCTGGTAAAAACTCTCCTAATCAATAAGGTTATTCAACCTCATATCATTTCTTCGATAATAGATATTCTACAAATTTGTCTATCACAAGATTTCTTTATTTTTAACAATAATTTCTATAAACAACCAGATGGTTTAGCAATGGGTAGTTGCTTATCCCCCTTTCTAGCTGATGTTTTTATGGATCATTTAGAATCCAATTATATCATGAAAAATCCTGAAGTTCTACATTGGTTCCGTTACGTAGATGATTGTCTCGTTTTTGTGGATGGTCAGCAAGACTCAGCTAATCACCTTTTATTCAAAATCAATCAAATCCGTCCCAATATCAAATTTACTATGGAACTAGAATCATCTAATGCCATTAATTTTTTAGACCTTTCCATTACCAGACTCAACAACCAGTTCAACTTTGGTATTTACCGCAAGCCTACTCAAACTGATCATGTTATCCATTCTTCATCCAACCACCCACTGTCTCATAAATATTCTGCTTTTAGGAGTTTCATCCATAGACTACATACACTACCTCTATCTACAGCTGAATTTAACAAGGAACTTAATATAATCAAACAAATAGCAGTCAACAATGATTACAACCCTAATATAATCGACAAGCTCATCCGGAAAAGAGAATCCAATCGTCTTCAGCAACTAGCTTACAATTCAAACCCAGTCATCACACCAATCTATAGGTCCCTACCTTTTCATAATACTGTCATATCTGAGAAGATCAAACACATTCTCTGTTCTTCGGACAATGTCCACATATCATTTAAAGTCAATAACACTCTCAACAAAACATTATCTAACACTAAAGATCCAATCAACTTTATGAATCGTAGTGGTGTTTACAGATTATCTTGTTCCGATTGTGATGCCTCTTATGTAGGAAGAACCTATAGATCACTGTCTACTAGAGCAGCAGAGCACACTAAACGTGACAATACATCAGCTTTCTCTCACCATCTCAAAGTCAACAAACACCACCTTAACATCCCAGATGGTGTGACTTTGATTCATAACATCCAAGATAAGAATACCCTTCGTTTAGACCTATATGAGGATTTAGAGATTGTCAGGGACGCAAGGACAAGTCCAAACTGTGTTAACCGTCAACTTTCTCTTAACCGTGATTTCACCCCCATTCATAGACAATTATTTCCATAATTCTATATTTTTATTCACCTTCACATTGGCCTTCTTTCCTATACATACCACGACAAACCCAAAATAAACAAAAAACCCAAACATTATACCTAATCAAATATTCTTTTAGTACTTCCAGTTTCTTTCACTCTGTGCTCCTGTCAAGACTCTATCTCTTCCATCTCATTCTTTAATTATTTTCACTTAACAAAATCATTTTCTCATTATATCAAAATCACACCATGGAACCCTTGATCTTTTCGGATATGACATTCTAATATAGACAATAACCATAAATTTTGTTGAATTTCCAACATTTTAATTGATTCACTCTATTTTTCATTTAGATTAAAATTAAAAAATAAATCTCAGCTATCAACATTTAATAAATTTACTTAATATCAACTTTGGTCAATACAATATTCAATCTAGAATTTCAATAGTTTAATATGTGACATATTCTTTTTACATTTAGAGCTTACAATCAAAATTAATTTTCTTCTTTGATCAAAACATGTACATTTCTTTCAGCGCAGTTTTCCTAATTTAATATCAGTCTTTATCCATTTAACAATTCACACAATTTAATTTCAAAACAGTAATTATATTTCATTTATTTGTCCACTGAACATAGGCAACTTACCTTATCACCTTTTTTAATAATTTTTCTAAATTTAGATTTTCAATAGTTCTATATGGGACAAACTTTTTACATTCAGTCATAACAAAATATTTTTAGAGAAGATTTCTTGATTAAGATATGTACATACATTTTTTCAATTCCACTTCCCTCTTTTAATATCATTTCCTTTAATACCTCCAATAATTCACATTACAGATCTATAGATTGGTATTTTCTCATTATATTCGTTGGTTCCCTGAAACATATGCAACCGACCATTCCCTATTGGCATTTCTTCCAATTCTACAGCTGCTACTCTATTAAAATATCATATTTTGATAAAAAAAATTTTAAAAATTTTCTATATAATTTTCAATAATATTCATTCATTATAACTTTGCTCAAATTAATATAATTATTATCAGTCCTATACAGTAGACAAACAGTCTATGACGTCACAGCATATGAGTAGAATTTTGCTTTTGTTCACGGTGCACTAATGAATATATCATTATAGCTTATTAACCTTTATTTACAATTTAGAATTCATATCAAACAAATTTAATAGTTGCATATTCACAATTGAATAATTAAGTTAAATATTAATGCACATTGTCAAAAATTTTTCGGTTGACATTTGAGAAATCCACCTATCTTCTTTGACATCTTGTCATGAATTTTCAGGCACCAATCTGTCTAATCAGTTGGTTGTTAACCTCTCACCTGATCACAACCTTGTGCTAATTCCGAGCAAGGATGACATACATCCACATGTGATACATTTTTAATCTTAAGACATCGACTTATTGTCGATTACTATACAGCTCATAATGTAGCAATAATGTTATTTTGAGGTTTTACACCTATTCAAGTGGCTAGTTTCAATTACTTGTACACTGGACGTAAGTAACCACATTTTCTTTTTTAACTGTCAAAATTTCACCCTTTTGCATTTCAATCTAAGTGGTTCACTTATTTCCAGGTTTACACTGAGGATGGTCAGTTTGACCGAAAACGTTTTGTACAACCACTCCCTTGTGGATGAATTTTAAAAATTTTTTAATAAATTTATAATATACCTATATACAATAAAAGTGTTTACTTCATTCTACGTTGTCTTAACAAAGGTATACAGCCAACTACAGGGTTTACCCTTTTAATGTTTTAAAAATTGTATTAGTTACACATTTTTAAATCATTTTTAAACAAAATTTATGTAAGGCTCACTTTCCGCCACCACCGTATGCCCATACATTTTATTTTTTTTATTATAGCCATAAGATAGCTTAATTATTCTTCTTTTAGGTTCAATTTGTAAAATTTCATTTCATCCATTAGTTAAAGAATCACATTAAAACAGCTCAATCGTGCACTTCGCCGTACGCTAGTTTACAGTGCGGCAATGTTTGTGAGAAGGGTGACTTTAGCGTTATAAATAAAAAATTATAGAAGAAACAGATTTAATTTTAGAAAATTCTTTATATAAGGTTTTTTTTTGTAAAATTTTCTGAATTTTTCTATGATCAAGTCAGTTTTGTCCTGAAATTTATATTTTCGGAATTATTTAAAAAAACATCAAACTTCGTAGATCATTTGTTTAATAAAAAACGAAGTACCCACTTCTCGAGTAGGCCTTTTTGATATGTTGTTTATTAAACATTTCTTAAGTAAATTACAAATAGTTCTATCTTGTTTGATTTTTTTCCGAAGTGAAAATCTATATGCACGCCCCTAAACGCGATTTTTTCTATTCTTTGCATTAAATCGCTAAATAGTTGACAAAAAATTACAAAGTTTGATTTTTAAAACAGTGGAGAAGCTTTAAAATGCCGATTTTTTAAAGTTAAATGTCAAATATCTATGTATCTTTGTTTTTTTTTTCAATCTTCTCAAAAATTAAATTTTGTATATTTATGTATGTCAACTATTTAGCTTTTTAATGTGATGCAAAAACTAAAAATAATCGCGTTTTTTGCACTAATGTGTGCCGTTTATTATGATAAAAAATAAATTTTATTTCGACCGATACCAAACCGGTTGTCTACGCAAATAATACAAAACCAAAAACAACATCGTAAAAAAACAAAAAGGAAATTACAGCCATTTGTGTGAGTAATTCCTCTTTTAGATTTCCTAATTAGTAGCAAAATGTAAGGAAATTTTAATTAAATTTAGAGAAGAGAGCATTTCGATTTAATCTATTTTTTCTCATTTAAACAATAAAACAACAAAACTAATTGGATTCTTTTATAAAGAAAAAGAACTAAGCACCTTTAGCTCAAATTAATTTCTTACTCCAAACCGTGCTCAGGATTGAATTGAAGCCAGATACTACAGCAGTGGCGGACTCAGCACTCAATAATATTATAGCCTTCAAAAACATTGAACATGGAACATGCAAATTATATATTTTTCAGGAAAGTTTTGTTGTATGTATGTCTTTTAATATCAGATGTCTATGATGTCTACCATTTATAATATCTGCTGGGAAGTTCTGAGAGATTTGAGATTACTTGGGTGGATAAGTAGTAGGCGTACCCCAACACCTTATTTCGCTTATAACTGAACTGTACGAACACACTACTGGATCAGTTAAAGTGCTTGACCTACTTTCAAACGAATTTCATCCAGAACGGGGTGTCAGACAGCAATGTATACTATCTCCACAATTATTCAATATATATGGAGAGCATATTATGAGAAGAGCACTTGAAGGATGGGAAAAAGGCATTTGAATAAGTGGTCCTTAAATAAACAACCTACGTTTCGCAGATGACACAGCCCTTTTTGCAAATAGTCAAGCAGAGCAGATTGATCTTATACGACTGGTTGAAAACGAAAGTCAAAAACATTTGGTCTGCAATTAAACATATCAAAGACAAAGATCGTGATAGTGGATAGACTACATAACAATCATCCACACATAATCACAATTGATCGGTTTGAGGTTGTGAGCTTATACTTATATCTGGGATCATTAATCACAAACAAAGGGTCACTGCAGGAAGAAATAAAACGTAGTTGTGATCTAGCAAAAGTCGTCACAGCAAAAATGATCACAATATGGAAGGATTGCCAAATTTTAAGAGCGTTAAAGATGAGGTTGATCAACTGCTTAATATTCCCAATACTGACCTACGGATGTGAATCTTGGACCCTGAGAAATTCGGAAAGAAGATTGATACACGCCACTGAAATGTTCTATTGGAGACGAATGCTACAAATTCCTTGGACCGACCATAGAACAAATAATTCAATTTTAAGAGAGCTAAAAGTTAGCCAACGACCCTCCAGTAAAGTCCATCTCCAACAATTAAAATACTTTGGACATGGTATGAGAGCAAACACAGAAAACATGGAAAGACTCATTATAAAAGGGAAGGTGGAAGGCCGAAGATCACGAGGAAGATCCCCAACAAGATGGATTTATCAAATTACGGGAATATGCAAAAGATCTATGCATGAGTTAAAAGAAATGACCAGAGACAGAGATCTTTAAAAACGGATAATACACGACATCATGTCGACCACTACACTCCCTCCGGGGGTCAGGATTGAAGAGAGAGGGTGGATAAGTGGAGCAGAAGAAAAGATTGAAATGGGAATAGATATACTGCGAGAAGTCTAGGAAATCTTTCTTTTTTCTGTTCCTCTCTTTTCGGAGATTGTTTTTAACAACTTTGTTTTTACCTATTGTAAATAGTCTGTTTATAGTGAAATCAAACCACTATAAATTCTTCATGAAGAGGACGTTCTTCTACTGCCCAGATTTCTTCTTTATTTATGACTTTGTCAAGTGTTTTGAAGTGTTTTCTAGCATACATGTAAGTGCACTCTTGACGACAAGATAACACTGGATGAAGGGCCGGCGATAACGGGCCCGCAAGGGATGCACTACAGGCGGGCGCCCCTGTATAGGCGGGCGCCAAACTGAGCTTTTTCTCTGCTGGTGCTATACAAAAAACTAATTAAAAAAACCAAAGGCCGCCTATGCTAGTGTTGCAGGCAGGCGTCTTATACTCTAGCGCCGGTACTGACTGGATGATGTTCATCTGACCAACAGGTTTAGTTTAGTATGGGTACCGGGACATACAGCTGTGAAAGGAAACGAACGGTGACGCTCTGGCAAGACTAAGATCATCGACTCGGCATGTGGGACCCCAAACTGTAATTGGGGTGCCTTTTAGTGCTGGTCGGGGTAATCTCAGAAGGCTTTTTCTGTGTAGGTTCCAGGACTTCTGGGCCCGTTGTAGAGATTTCAAACAGGCTAGTGTAGGCTCCATATAGTGGGGTCATTCAAAAATTTCACAGCACAACTTCTTCTTCTAGATATTAGAAGATGCTATCTGGTGGACAGTATACTCAACGGCCACTGTAGACTCGGACAGTACCTTCATCTGCTGAGATTGCTGGATGGCCCACGGTGCCTTCTGTGTATTGAGGAAGAGGAAACCTGTAATGAGGAGTCTCCTCATATGTCCTCTGGAAGTACCTGGAATTGGCCTATCAGTGAAGGCAGATCCTGGGATCGTCCTTTATGCAGCCAAGCGAGATGAAGGAGTTGCTTTTGCAGTGACTTGTGGCTTTCTGTGAGGCCATAAGATTGCTGAAAGATTAGACGTTCGGGGTGACATCGACAGGAGGAGCTCAGATTTTCAGCCCCTGATAATTCTGACAGACACGGAAGCCGATGCAGCCTGGCGGGCCCCAGAAACACCGAAGAACAGGTTCTTATGGACTTGGTTCGTAAGATAGGGATGATACAATGGACCCGCTGTGGGAGGTTTAAGTGTCTGAAGGGCCCACAAGTGGGCCCTGTCCCGATGTACCATACGATACCATACCAGAATTATTACTAAGTTAAGGATCCGTCATATCAGAACATTGTACAAGAAGGAGACAAAACTAGTAAAGGTGTTATAAAAAGCTAATTTAAAATTTACTAGTTTTAATCAAAACGAAAAAGAAAAGCAAAAGAAAAATCGAACTATAAAATGTGCGTTTGATATTATGTAAAGTGGAGTTAATATGAGAAGCAACGGGGGATGTAACTTGTATTACAAACCAATAAAATAAAATTATTGCACAAATTAGGTGCTATATATCAGAAAGAATAATAATAGTTAAAATTAAATATACTACGAGGCATAAAAATGGGTACACGACAATTAGACCAAAATCATTAGACCGAAAGCAGTAGGCCGAACTCATTGGACTGAAAAGCAGTTTACCAAAACCTCACTAGACCGAACAGCATTAGACCGAAATGGTACTATATTAAAAAATATTGCACTAAATTATGCTAAGCTTTTGCATATCTGTGTTTTGGTTTATTGTATTTTTTTATATTATTTTATATATAAACTGTGTAAATTGTTACTCTGTACAGTCTGATATGAAATAATTTTCATCCGTTAAACAAATTAGTGAAGATAAAAATAAATTAATGGTAGAGTGGCATTAACACCATTCTAGCAGCTGTTTCTAATAACCATACAAATAACATTTAGTTGTAATTACATTTATCTTATCTCTTTTACTGCGGCAAGTAAAAATGGAAAGAAAAAAAAACAATGCAAATAACAAACTCTAAGCTCGCCAGTACTTTGTGCTGCCAGTCCTAAGACTGGATAAAGGGTGAAGGGAGGTTTACTTTACCCTTGCTCAGATTACAATCCTTTTTGAGCAGCCTGTATTATGTATGGGTCATTCCACGAACATACGCCTGTTTTGAATTACTTCGACAACGAATATTTTACTGTGCAAAATAAGAAGAACGAAAGTAAATTGCAAATTACATGGTTGTTTATTGGAATAATTATTAGCTCCATTTACTTTCGTACTTCTTATGTTGCACAGTAAAATATTCGTTGTAGAAATAATCCAAAATAGGCGTATGTTCGTGGAATGGCCCATACCTAATGCTTTTCGGTCTCCTCATGTTCGGTCTAGTGAGGTTTTGGTAAAGTGCTTTTCGGTCTAATGAGTTAGGTCTACTGCTTTCGATTTAATGATTTAGGTCGTTTTACAGTAAATCATAAAATATGGATATAGAAAATTATGCTCATTTTCATAGTTGATTTTTTCGTGAATAGATTAACGGATTCGGCTAATTTTTCCGCTTGTTTTATTATTGTAGATTTTTTTGATATGTACATAGTCGGGCAAAGGTTTACTTAAATTATCTTTAACCCTGCTGTCCCGTTCGAGTCAACTACACAAATGTACTGTTCGGGTCAATATGACCCAACTATAGTTTAAGCTCCTTAATCGAAATAAAATAAGCTAATGGTGATAAATAAAACTTTATTAACAAGAAATTATGGTTAATTAAACAAAAATTATGTTGTTAATATAAATTAAACCTTATTAACAAAAACAAAAGGCATTTTTTATTTCCTAGTAACAAATATCTACAAAAATTTAATTCAGTTTAAACTGGGACATTAATAAAAAGAATGGATTTTACAAATATGTTTGTGATATAATTCAACATAATAATTTGTCTTGTTATCGTTTTTACGGCAAGTTTACAGCGTGTTCGTTTAGCAGGCGGAGTTAGATTTAATAGACGGTTCACTAGCATTTCCATCTTGTCTACTTGTTCCTGCTCGTGTCCTTTTTGCCAGTTCGTAAGAGCCTTTAGTTATTGGTATATTTTTTCTGGAAATGATGACTGGATTCATTAGTTTTTCCCAATTCCTCAAGAAAAATTCGCCGTTTTCCCAATTGATTGGTATTCCATTGGATATTCATTGATGCCCATAACACGAACGCATTGTAGGCAGAAATGTCCAGTAGATTATAAAAAAACAATCATTGGCCAGCGATTTATCTCTTCTCACATGTATACGTGCCAACAAGCTAATCTAGAGTATCCACTGCTCCCTTATTGGAATTGTAATCTAAAATAATTTGGGGCTTTTTCATTTGATGAAAGTGATGCATGATGCATCGATTCATGATGCAAAGTACTCATAAGAACAACATTTTTATTATTTTTGGGAATATTGTCAAATCTTGCATGAAGCAAAAAAGACGAGCTAGGAACTTCTTTATTCGCGATTTTTGCTGAAAGCTCTGGTTTATTTTACTTATAATTCCCGGCATTGTATCTACTTTGTTTTAGAAGAAATTGTCCTAAATTTTACGATGCAAAAAAGTTATTATACACGTAATATTGTGGCATTTCAAATCACTACTCAAGTCACACATCACAAGCATTTCTGTATAGATCTGCAATTTTAGAGCATAAGAAGTTTTACTGTTCATAATTACATAAACCCTAAAGTTTTGTGCCATATTTCGCTGGCTTGCTGGAATGTACCATTTGAAGGGAGAGCGGCCTCTAAAGGCAACTAGTTGCTTATCGACGGTAACATTTTCATCAGGGTTAAAAGTTCTTTTTACATTTTCTACCCATGTTTCACAAATTTCACGTATTGCCGCAAGTTTATCAAAACGTCTTCTATCCTGTCTAGTAGTTTTGTTATCACAACGTATTACTTGCAAACTTTATGTAAATATATCATGCGACATTGTTGATCTAAATATAGTAAGAGTACGGCCCGTTTCTCCATTCCATAAATCTTTAGTTGATTCACCATGGGACTTACAAACTCGAGCTAAAAATAAAAGACCAATGTATGCTTGGAAACCAACTTTATTCATGTCTTTCCAGTTTGTTCCAAATACATGCTGTCCGTCCATGTTGGTCATATTTATAATTTGGTTTGCAACATCGTCCAGCTACACTACAGTTTATTTTACAAGTTTTAGCTTGCAGAAACCTGTTTTTATTTACAGACGTATCCGGCTGACAAACACACAGGTACTGTTAATATAGAATACTGCCAACTAAACACACATACACAGGTCATTTTTAACGGTTTAAATACGCGGGTCACATTGACCCGAACGTACCCTAGGTAACAATTTCATTTTTATCAAAAACATCAGGAAGTTGAATGTTTATCTCATATGCAATTGAAAGACCTCATATTAGGTAATAAAGTCACGAAACACCAAATCGTTACGCCGCGTAATAATTTGAAAAATAAGAAATAAATTATTTTTTGGGTCAAATAGACCCGAACAGGACAGCAGGGTTAAAACTATACGGGATGGAAGAAAAAAGTGTGTTTCTTATGTTAAGTTTAAGACTCCGATAGGAACGTCAAGATACAAGTGTGGGTATATATCGAAACCGTGTTTTAATCTTATGTTTTCTGAACATGTTGCTTTTTGGATGCCCCTAAAGACTTTAGAAACAAAGAAAATAGGTGGTTTTACCCTTTAAGATATGTTTTAACTGAAACAAAACTAAACTACCCAGATAGCACAAGTACGTTTTATGGACATCCAATGGACGTACATCTGTGTACATTGGAACGTCCAATGGACGTTCGGCTAAGGTACAATGGACATCCGATGGACGTCCATCGAACGTCCATATTTCACAAAATTGGACGTCCATAGAACGTCCGCAACAAACGTACAGTGTACGTTGTTGGAGCTGTCAGTGTACGCCTTATGTATTGTTATATTTCTATTTGATATAAAAATTAAAATTTGATAATTATAAACAAAATTCACTTTAATATAAAATATTTTTAATTTTCTCAACCTCGGGCATATAAATTTAGAACAACCTGTATACAACAAATTGTTATATTTAATTTTAAGAAGTGATTAGAATAAGCGTACGAAACTCGGAACAATGTGCTTAGATAAACAAAGTGAATGACGCGTACCATTATCGTTCTTCTCGGAAGGTCGATCATTAGCCTATGCTAAATAAAACTCAGTGAAATAGATGATAGTTCATTATCGTTTTTCGCGGAAGGTTTCGATCATTAGCCTATGCTAAATAAGACTCATTTGAAAGAGAGAATAGGTCATTAAAATTTGTAAATAGTTAGAAAGTATTTTAGAATGGGAATTAAATATTTTCTTTTGAAATCCATTAAGCATATTTAGAAAGATTAAAAATTGGTTTTGAGGAATATTACGAATGAGAGTTGGTGGTGGAAGATTGATTTGTGAATTTGGAAGGGATATTTAGAAAGTAGGGGAATGAATGAAAAGGAGAGCAGAATGTTTTGAGCTGTGGAGAAGTGAAGTCGAGTAGTAGACGGTAGTGTACGGAGAGTGAGAAAGCCGATGTAGTTCCGTGAGTGTGGAGTATCTATCGTGGAACGAGAAGTAGGCCAGGTCGAGAGTAAAAGAACCTCCTTGAGCCAAGAGTGTCCCGGTAGCTGATAGCAGTTTCGAGAAAGGTAGAACACAGCATCACGACAGACGCAGGAACGAGAGCTATACGAGCTAGTTTTTCAAAGGAGAACATTACTGGAAGCCAGGACGAGGTTTGATCGCAGCCAAGGATAGCAGGAAACGGGTCTTGTGTGAGGACATTTTCAGTTCACCAGGAAAAGGTCAGTCTCATTTGTTTGGACATGAATGTATGGGTTTTTCGTATTAAATTCCACATTAAAAATTGAATAACATAATCAATAATATCAGAAAAGCTTCATCAAAGTTAAATAGAGTTGTTCCTAATAACTCCTAATAGTTAAATGTTAATAAAAACTTTCAATTGAAAACCAAAAGGAAATAAGATTCCCATTTGTAAATGTTATGTTTAAGAATAATAAGAAATAGCAAATATTAAGCATTGATTGCCTTTTAAATAAAATAAAAAATATTTTGATTATAATTGTAACCCATATGTGTATTTTTTTTGCTCTTTTCTTTTCTATCCCGATTAGGAACCATTAAGAAATATTTGAAGCCACGAAAGTAAGTAATTAATTTATAATTCGCCCTGAGATTGAAAACATATTGATATGTGATCTGGTTAATTAATTAGATTAGTATTAATACATTGATTAAATTAAGTGACATATACGAATATTATCTCATATCAATAATCAAGATCACATCAACTGTCGTCCAACGTGGAAAGCATTGTAAAGTATTTCTAGTGGCAAATTTGAAGGATAGAAAGAGTAAAGCCGGTATTTGAAAATTTATATGCCTGTGGTAAAAAGTGAGATACTTACATTTGATAACATAAAATTTTAGATCTCTTTAGGTACAAATTTTACATAACTGATTTAATATTTTATTTTTACGATATTTACATTTGATATATTTATTGACAATTTATAATATTTGGGTAAAAAAAAAAGTCGTATTGGTAACATACTAGTAAAATTTCATATTTGGCGGGGATAATACTTCTTGAAAACAAATGTCTGTGACAAGAAGCCAAAGCAAGGATAACAAAAAACAAAAAGAACATTCAGACCAAGAAGATATTTTAGACACGACAATCATGGCATCAGAACAGCAAGAATTATCAGGAATAGATAAATTATTACAAATGATGCAACTCCAGTCACAAAGAATGGAACAGAAAATGGATGAAACACAACAAAAACTGGATGACAATCAAAGAGAAACAAAACAAACAATGGAGAAAAATCAGGAAGAAACATCAAAGAAAATGGATAAAGTGGATCAAAAAATGGAGGAAACACAACGAAAAATGGATGAAACACAACAAAAATTGGATCAAAAAATGGATGAAACAAAAAGAATAATGCAAGAAAATCAGAAGGAAACAAAACAAGCCATAGAAGAGAACAACAAGAAAATGGAGGAACGCATAGAAAAGTATGAAATGAAAATTCAAGATAAAATAAAGGAGTTAACGAATGGCCAGAAAAAGGAACTAGAAAATTTGGAAAATAAGTTGGAAAATGCTATTCAAGTAGACAGAGAAGAAGTGGAAAAAAGAATCACAGAAATAGAAAAACAAGTCACCGAAAACCGGACGCAACAAAATGTCGGAGAAAGAAGAGAAATGGTTATACATAGCACAGATGACGTGAAGATAAGGTTTGGCGGGGATGTAAGAAGATTACACCCAGTGCCGTTCATAAATAGCCTGAAAAAGAAAATACAGCACATCGGAAATTTCGAAACAGCAAAAGAAACTATCAGAAACCATCTCAAAAATGAAGCAAGCCTATGGTTCGATTGCAAAGAAGAAGAATTTGACAGTTGGCAACAATTTGAACAAAAATTTTTGAATTATTTCTGGGGAAAAGTCCAACAATTGGAAATTAACAAGGAATTGCAAAATGGGAAATACAATGATAGGATGGGTATATCAGAAAGGACATATGCATTACAAATTTACTATAACGCAAAACATTTACAATATAATTACTCATCGGAACAATTAGTCGAACTGATTGCAAGACATTTCGAAGAAACGCTGGAAGACCATATCACATTGCAAAACTACAAAGACATAGATAGTTTATGCCAATTCCTACAAATAAGAGAATTGCGTGTAAGAGAAACAAAATCAAGAAGGTCGCGAGAAGATTACAGGCCCCGAGAAACACAGGATTACAGAGATAGAAATCAAAATAGGAGGGACTATACAAGACGAGATTTTAATCCCAGAAGGGAAAACGAAAATAGAGACAACGGAAGAGGAAATTATGAACAAAGAAATAGGCAATGGAATGAGGACAGAAATCGAGAATACCAGAATAGAAACACCACACGCTCAAATCAAGAAAACAGAAATAATGGTAGACAAAATGAACAGGGATATCAAGAAAACCGAAACAGATCCGACAGACCAAGAGAAAATAGAAGAGAAGTAAATAATACCCAGACAGATGGATATGACGGAGAGAGACATTATGACGAAAATATAAACAACGATGAGCAACCGGCGTTTTTTCACGACGGGCGCTCACTAAAAACCAAAAATCAAACAGGAATCTTTTGTAACCCCAAGGAGTTTATTAAATTGGCAAGAAACAACGAAAAGAAAAATGGAGTTAATTTAAAATTTGTGGATGGATTTATCAACGAGAAACCAATTAAAATTATGATAGACACTGGATCTGAAATAACATTGTTCAACAGAAAACTAATAGAAGAAGTTAACTTAACAAATTTAATTTACAAAATACCTAGGGTAAATTTAGTGGGCGCAAACAAACGGACATTGGCAACTATAAATGAAGGCATACGAGTAATGGTACGACTGGGTAAGAAGATGTATGCACTACAATGTGTAATAATGCCAAACATGTCACATGACATGATAGTAGGAGTTGACGAATTGGCAGAAAAACATGTAGTGATAGATTTTAAAAATAATACGATGAATCTAACAGAAGAAAAAGAAGAAGAACAGGACAAGGAACAGGAGAAACAAAATACGGACGAATCAGGTAAAGAACAAACAGTGGAAATGAATTTGGCAACGAAGCAAGGACAAAGAAGAAAAGGGAGAAAAAGTCAGAAAAAGACAAAAGAAAATGAAACCTGTGGCTCCTCAAAAGAAGAGTTGAGCCCAGAAGAAGAAAATTTGAGAGTATCAGAAACAAAGGAAACCTGGGATTCCTCAAAAGAAGAGACGAGCTCAGGAGAAGAAGAAATAAAGCAAAAAAATGAAAGCGAAAAAGATATGATCGAAACAGTGGCATTTGAAGAGGAGGCATATGAAAACGAGGATGCAGAATACACGATAAAAGTATGTGAAAAATCTGAGGAAAAAGACAGAAGATTAATATGGGAAAAAGGGAAAGACAACATAATAGCCGACACTCTAACACAGGATGAGGACACTGAAAATAAGGAAACAATTACTCTACAGGTGGGACTAATTAGAGTAATACAAGAAGAAGGGGTATAAGACGTAGATTAAAGTAAGGAAATATACAGGGAGTTGGTTTTGCCTCGAGAAAATTTATTTAAAAATGCAGATAAATTTTATCGAATACAAGGCGGGGATTTGTTATATTTCTATTTGATATAAAAATTAAAATTTGATAATTATAAACAAAATTCACTTTAATATAAAATATTTTTAATTTTCTCAACCTCGGGCATATAAATTTAGAACAACCTGTATACAACAAATTGTTATATTTAATTTTAAGAAGTGATTAGAATAAGCGTACGAAACTCGGAACAATGTGCTTAGATAAACAAAGTGAATGACGCGTACCATTATCGTTCTTCTCGGAAGGTCGATCATTAGCCTATGCTAAATAAAACTCAGTGAAATAGATGATAGTTCATTATCGTTTTTCGCGGAAGGTTTCGATCATTAGCCTATGCTAAATAAGACTCATTTGAAAGAGAGAATAGGTCATTAAAATTTGTAAATAGTTAGAAAGTATTTTAGAATGGGAATTAAATATTTTCTTTTGAAATCCATTAAGCATATTTAGAAAGATTAAAAATTGGTTTTGAGGAATATTACGAATGAGAGTTGGTGGTGGAAGATTGATTTGTGAATTTGGAAGGGATATTTAGAAAGTAGGGGAATGAATGAAAAGGAGAGCAGAATGTTTTGAGCTGTGGAGAAGTGAAGTCGAGTAGTAGACGGTAGTGTACGGAGAGTGAGAAAGCCGATGTAGTTCCGTGAGTGTGGAGTATCTATCGTGGAACGAGAAGTAGGCCAGGTCGAGAGTAAAAGAACCTCCTTGAGCCAAGAGTGTCCCGGTAGCTGATAGCAGTTTCGAGAAAGGTAGAACACAGCATCACGACAGACGCAGGAACGAGAGCTATACGAGCTAGTTTTTCAAAGGAGAACATTACTGGAAGCCAGGACGAGGTTTGATCGCAGCCAAGGATAGCAGGAAACGGGTCTTGTGTGAGGACATTTTCAGTTCACCAGGAAAAGGTCAGTCTCATTTGTTTGGACATGAATGTATGGGTTTTTCGTATTAAATTCCACATTAAAAATTGAATAACATAATCAATAATATCAGAAAAGCTTCATCAAAGTTAAATAGAGTTGTTCCTAATAACTCCTAATAGTTAAATGTTAATAAAAACTTTCAATTGAAAACCAAAAGGAAATAAGATTCCCATTTGTAAATGTTATGTTTAAGAATAATAAGAAATAGCAAATATTAAGCATTGATTGCCTTTTAAATAAAATAAAAAATATTTTGATTATAATTGTAACCCATATGTGTATTTTTTTTGCTCTTTTCTTTTCTATCCCGATTAGGAACCATTAAGAAATATTTGAAGCCACGAAAGTAAGTAATTAATTTATAATTCGCCCTGAGATTGAAAACATATTGATATGTGATCTGGTTAATTAATTAGATTAGTATTAATACATTGATTAAATTAACCTTCGGAGTACGGAGATTATTTGACTTACTTAGATTACGATGATGGGTCAAGCGTGACCCATTTTCATTTTATTTATAAGGATGTTTTAAGTATTATCAGTATTATAAAACAGTATCTTTAATTCAACAAAAACCAAACAAAATCCTAAATTATTGTATTTAAATTTTTTAAGATGATTACCCATGGGCATATACTAGTTCGCTCCGGCGGCCAGATTTTAATACCTTACAGAAAACGGGCATAGGTAAATTTGCTCCGGCCATATATTTGAATAAAGTGGAACCTCGAGAAGTCGGATTAATCGAGACTGCGGCCGATCCGAGTTATCGAAAATCCGAGTTAGCCGGAGAATATGGTAAAAATTAATAAAATACTTACAGATAAACTCCATTATAATTGCAAAAACATGAAATACATAAAATATGTATAATACATCTTAATTACGTACAGTTGTATACAGTATTGTTTATTTCTTGGTAAAAAACTTGGTCAAAGTGAGAAAATGTTTATTTTGTCTGATGAAAATCGGTTCGGGTTAGCCGGACTTCCGGGTTATGGGAGGCCGACTTATCGGGGTTCCACTGTACGTATACCCGTAAACAGAGACGGCTGCGATTTACGTGTACCTACAAACATATTGAAAATATTCTTCGAAATCCGAAGACCGGGTCAGGACTGACCCGGCATCATAGATGTTACGTAGAGGAAAAACTGTAATTTGCATGTTCACGAATTATATACGAAAAAATAGATTGAAACAAATAAGGAGAACTTACGATCAATCGGATTTGTAAAAAAATTATTTCATAAAATATTAAGAAATAACTGAATTTCGGGTCACGCTTGACCCAGTCTTCGTACTCCGAAGGTTAAGTGACATATAAGAATATTATCTCATATCAATAATCAAGATCACATCAGTATATTCAATGTACGTCTTATGGACACTTTTAGCCAATTTTCACAAAGCAATCTAGTATCTATAATTTTGTGAATACATAGCAAAAAGCCTTTATAGGAAATAGTTCCTTTAATACTAAAACTTGTACATTAAGAGACGTTTTTATTTTTCTTTACTATAACAACTTCATTGTAATATATAGGTCATAGGTACTTTATTATAGGAACTTCATTAATGCACGACTGAACTTGCACGATAAACAGCAAAACAAAGGTATTATTACAGGATGTATTATATTGTATGTAATAATTTAATAAAAACGAGATTCAGTTAATGGCGGGGTATGCAGCATGGCATCATGCACATAGAAAAATTGTTTAGTTTAGGAGCATGAAGAATTAAGTCATGAAGACATGAAGATGAAATACGCCGCGCCGGGCCAGTTGGTAACCAGCGTTGCCAGAGTTGGTACAATTGTACCAATTTGATACAATTAACAACCAAACTTTTGATACTAAAATATCTTAAAGTAAAAACCTCAAATTTTGCGATATAAGAAGTTTGCTTCAAATAACATTAAACGACGTTTTTTTAAGTTATTGTACAAAATGTGTTGGTTTAGTACATTTAGTGTCACTATTTCAGTCATTCCAGTGCATTTACAAAAATTTTCTCTGGCTACACTGTTGGTAACTAAAAAGACATTCGATGACGGACAAATATTGCAAGACGGGAAATTTAACAGTTAATGCACATTTAAGATTTAAATTGGTAGTGTCTAATTCTTGTAATGTCTATAATTACCGATGTAGCACTGTTACACTGAAAAAGTTTACGATCATTTTATCATCGTCTAATATTATTATATAGGTTTAATTAAAATAATTTTAGTGGTTCATTGTCTTTTAATTCGATGATGAAAAAATATGTGACTACATTTATTGGAAGCTTTTGGTATTCTACTAATAATATTATTTTGATTAAAACAGTAAGCTAATAAATTACTCATAATAATAATCGCGTTTTGTTTAAAATCTCCATCGAGCACAAATGGATGTCAAATGAACGTTGAAATCAAACGTCCAATGGATGTGGGGTAATGTACGTACATATTTCGTCCAGTTTTGGTCCATGGACGTTTGGACTTTAAATGTACGTTACATGGACTTCCATCGGACTTTGTGATATGGGTAACAATAAAAAATAACGGTTAACAGAACTTTTAAAACAGAAAGGCACATAACGTAAACAGTTCTCATGGATACCTACAAGAGTTATTTGTCGACTAGATAAGCGGTATGCAGAGCGCAACATAAGAGAGAAGCCATTGTTTAATGGAGGGTCTGGGATGTTTTGGGGTGGAATCTGTTTGAGAATAAGTACGGATTTGGTGGGTACGTGGAGGCTTTTTAAATAGCAAGAGGTACATTGCTCACATTTTCTTCCTTTGGACACTCTGTTCCTTTTGCACTATATAAAGAAAATTATTTCATCTTAGTGGTATGATCAGACACAGCCTCCTCACGTATCGCATGCCGTCAGTTAAAACACGTATTAAAGAGTAAAACCGTCTATTTTCTATAAATCTTACTAGAACATTTTAAAATAAAATCATTTGAAAATAATCTCTTCAATTTAATATTAAATCTAAAAATAAATAAAAAATAATTATAGTCCAAGTAAAAGCTCAAAATAAAAAAAACTCGCACTTTTTACAGAATGGATCGATTTTCTTGAAAATTTGAGAATAAATAGTGGATCGTCCAAGGATCAAAATCTATATCATTTTGAAAGGCGCTTTTACCATGGGGGTGGTTCCCACCCCATCTCGGGGGTGGAAATTTTTTATTATATTTTGACCGCAAAAGTTTGTAAAAACCTCCATTCTGAGCAAAAAACGTTCTATACATTTTTTCGATAAAATTGACAGTTTTCGATTTATTCGCTATCGAAACTGTTAGTTTTGTATCGAAAAAACCAATTAACTATTTAGATGGGAAATAAGCCACAATTAAATTGAAAAAATAATCTTTTAATAAAATTATTTTTTCAATTTAAATGTGGCTTATTTCCCATCTAAATAGTTAATCATAAAAATGCCACAAGGAAATAGCTTCAGAACAACATGAAACAACCAATGTTTTTAACTAAAAGAAAAAAGGAAAAAACTGGAGTTTTCTGCTAAAAACTTTAAAAATTTTCGTCTTATCAAAACAACTTTACTTAACAAAAAGGTACCGTTTAAAAAATTAAACAAAACCGTTTTTTTTTTTTAATTTTTTGTAAGACCAATAGTAATCGAGCTATACTTCATTATATGTTTGCCCTTCTTCGTCAAATGATAAATATTGTAGTTTCAAAGTCAAAAGACGGGAAAACTATCCATTTTTCGAAGACAACTTGCTCAAACTAATTTAAAGTACATAAAAAATATCTATCTCTAGAAATAAAAACAGTCTCTAGCTCAAAAATTAAGTGACTTATAATGAAAAGAATGTCAGTCCCTATTTTTTTTTCAGGGAAAAAGTGATTGCAAGCAACCCCCTAATCACCACCCTAATTAAAATTGGTCATTGACATTATTTGGTATTTTTTGTTTATGTATTATTAATAGGTTCTAGAAGTTTGACCGGCTTAGAATGATTAGTTTAAAAAAAAATGAAATTAAATGCGAATAACAAATTTTTGTATTTTGTAAAAAATGACATTTTTTTCAGAATAGCAAGATTAGCATTAAAGATACGAGAAAATGTTTAAATATGTAATTGTAATTTAAATATGTAAATTTTTCTACGGCAAAAGTTGAGTAAGCTATT
This sequence comes from Diabrotica virgifera virgifera, assembly GCF_917563875.1. Taxonomy (NCBI): domain Eukaryota; kingdom Metazoa; phylum Arthropoda; class Insecta; order Coleoptera; family Chrysomelidae; genus Diabrotica; species Diabrotica virgifera. The sequence goes on from NC_065446.1 coordinate 222,188,531, forward strand.
GACAAATAAAATTTGTAATAACATACAAAAACCACCCTTACCAACCTTTTCAAAGTCAGATCTTTTTGCGACTGAGGATTTTAAAAAGATTTAATATTAAAGTCTTATAGATCTTGTAAAATCCTACAAAACTATTTTTTAACAAACTTTCTAAGATAAAAAATAAAAAAGTTATGGTTAAAAATCAATATATTTTTTTGAAAAAAAAAGGAGAAATCCAATTGGAAGCATAATAATGTAAGTTAGCGGTGTTTTAGTTATGGACCTTATTCACTCATATTTATTTATGCATTATTAATTGATTCTAGAAGTTTGACTGGCTTAGAATGATTAGTTTTTAAAAAACTAGAGTTAAAAGCGAAAAGCGAATTTTTGTAGTTTGGTAAAAAATGCCATTTTCCTAAGAATAGATAGATTAGCAGCAGAGATACAAATAAATGTTTCAATATAAAGTTGTAGGTTATTTAATTCTTAAGAACTTGGTTTGAAAAAAATTTTTCCATCGAAAAAATTTAGTGAATCGTAAATGAGCATATCGAAAACCATTGATTTTTTTCTATACAAAGCTAACTCTTTCGATAGCGAATAAATAGAAAACAATTAATTTTATCAAAAAAATGTATAGAACATTTTTTGCTTACAATGAATATTTTTACCAATTTTTGCGGTCAAAATATAATAAAAAATTTCCACCCCCGAGATGGGGTGGCAACCACCCTCATGGTAAAAGCACATTTCGGAATCATATAGATTAGATTTTGATCCTTGGACCATCCACTATTTATCCTCAAATTTTCAAACAAATCGATTCATTCTATAAAAATTGCGAGGTAAAAAGCTTCGGTTCCTGGCCTATTAATAGTATATCCCCACTTACTTATTTTTTTAATATATCACCCAATGTAAAATGTCTAATGATAAAAATATCCATTACCTAAAACTCGAAAAAAAATATTATTTTAACTTTATCAAATTTAATATAAAAAACGCTTTTTATTATTAAAGATCCTGTATTTAAATGATATCAATTTTTTTCTTTGTGTTAAATATATGTTTTACTAAGACGATAAAATTTAATAAATGTAAATTTTTTCCAAATTGATTTTTTGTCTTCAAATATTTTTAAATCGTTAGATGCTTTGTTCGCCAAACGCAAAAAAGCAAATATTTTTTTCTTTATTATCTATCCACGTTGGCGTTGGCGTAATGATCATCAAGACCGTGCCTGGAAATCAGCACAAATGAGAAGAGCCGAGAGAAAGTTAAAGAAGTAGATTGTTAGGTATACTGGAAAAGAACGCTGAAATGTTGTTAAGTGGAAGTTAAGCCCCACTTCTTGACTCGAGAAAAAAGTTTTGTGTTTTGTGACACAGACAGTTTTAACACCCTCTGAAAGCTTCGGAAGACTGGATGTAAGTTCGTTGTTCCTGTTTATCGCGTAGGATCCTGTAGGAGTTGTGGAAAATCTCTCTGAAGGTTATTTTATTTTATTTTATTTAATACGAAAATAAAACGGTTATTTTCTGTATAAAAGGAAAGAAAAACTCGAATATAAAAAATCAGATTTTGTTTATTTCATTCGTTAAAATTGTAAAAATTTCCACACAAAGTTGGGGTCAGTGTGTTTAAATTCTTCTTCTTCTGCTAGTGCCTACTACACGTAGGAAGGCTGGTTCTAACCATTGCAAATTCGTCTCCATCTTCTGCTTTTAATTTTAACCCTTAACTACAGAGATCCGGTATTTTTTACCGGCGGGCATTCCCAAAATGTGGATTTCGTGGTAACCTCACCACTTAAAAGTTCATGTGTCTCTGTACTTCTCAGGCAGTTTGTATAAGAAGATTAGTCAAAGCGTGTATTGTCAATATTGTCAATATTGTCAAATATTGTCAATATTTTATTTTCTAGCGCACATCGAAAATCTTAACCGGTAAAAATTACCGGATGTCTGTTTTAAGTAAGTATTTCTATATGAGTACTCTATTTGTAAATCTGAAATGTTTATATTATTTTTTTGTGTTTTTAGGGAAAAAGTAAAGAAATGGCCCGTGGAAGTCATCCTGGACCTTCAATGAAGGTTAAATTTGAAGACAAAAATTTTGAGGCCACTTTCCAAAAATGGAATTGCCATTTAATTCTTTAGTTCTGTGATAATTTTACCCCTTGCATATTTTTTTTTTCATGGATGTAAAAATTTTCGTAGATGCTATTTTACATTTCCTTTGTGATTCTATGTTAGGTTTATTTGTTAAAAAAAAGTCTAAATTTTTGTCCATAGCATTTATGGCCGTTTGTTTCAACAGACCAAAAATGTCACCAAAATTCTCGTTCAATAAATTATTCTTTAAAAATCTTGTATTATATTATTAAAATCACTCATTTTACGATTTTTTCCATATTTAGAGACTCCAGAAAAACATATAATGCATATTTTTTTGTTTTTTATTATTAACTTTATATTTTGACTCTATTTTATAATGACCGGTAAAAAATACCGGGGATCTGTAGTTACGTGATAATATTGGGATGTCTGTAGTTAAGGGTTAACCCAGGATGTTTGTCCTCTACCAGGACCCCTTTTTCGTTCGATTTTACCCTTTACAATTGGTACACGACAATTAGACCGAAAGCAGTAGACCGAACTCATTAGACCGAAAAGCACTTTACCGAAAGCTCACTAGACCGAATAGCATTAGACCGAAATGGTAAATAAATTTAAAAAGTTTGCAGTAAATTATGCTAAGACTTTGTATACCTGTGTTTTTTGTTGTATTTTTTTGTATCATTTTATATATAAACTGTGTAAATTGTTACTCTGTACAGACTGATATAAAATAATTTTCATCCGTTAAACAAATTAGTGAAGGTAAAAATAAATTAAGGGTAGAGTGACGTTAACACCATTTTACTGGTGACATTTTACAACTGTTTATAATAACCATCCAAATAACATTTAGTTGTAATTACATTAGTCTTTCTCTTTTACTGCGTCAAGTAAAAGGAACTGCTTTTCGGTCTTCTGCTGTTCGGTCTAGTGAGGTTTCGGTAAAGTGCTTTTCGGTCTAATGAGTTCGGTCTACTGCTTTCGGTCTAATGATTTCGGTCTCTTTACAGTAAACCTTTTCAATTAGTTGTAACATCTCGTACTTATCATTTTTAAGAATTGCCTCAAATATGCTAAATATTCCTCTATTTAATGGTGGTCAAAAGTTCTCTGTTCCTTCCCATTCTGTGCAACACCATTTCGTTCGTAATATGATCGGTCTATAGTATTTTCAAATTTCTCCTAAAAAGCCACATCTTAAAGGCTTCCAGCTTTCTCGTTAAGTCAACATTACCAGTCCAAGCACCATAAAGAAGAATAGAGCGGATATAACATTTTACCATCCGATATCTGATTTGCAGATTGACTCTTTGGTTAGGTACTCAGAAATTTCCTTATCTTCAAAAAGGCTATTCTTTAAGTCTCTATTCTTGATCGAGTTTCTGTTTTTGGGTTTACATCTTCCAAAATCCAGACTCTTAAGTATTTTATTTTGTCCACTTATTCAATGTCTTCAATTCAATCAATTAGACGTAGAGTGAGACAGGGATGCGTGTTGCCGCCAATTCTTTTTAATGCCTACTCGGAAGAGATCTTGAAAAAAGCTCTTGAGGGTGAAAGAGCTGGAATAAAGATAAACGGAGTTCCCATTAACAACATTAGATATGCGGATGACACTGTCATCTTAGCTGAAAATATTGGGGATCTTCAGAGGCTGGTGACCAGAATAATAGAGTTTGGACAAGAATACGGGCTAACAATGAATGTCAAGAAGACAAAGTTTATGAAAATATCGAAAACTCAAAGAAATAACGAATATCTCTTCATAAACGGATCCAATATCAAACGAGTCGACCAATATTCATACCTTGGAACAATGATCAACTTCACAGAAGATTACTTACAGGAAATCAAAATCAGAATAGAAAAGGCTAGAGCAAATTTTAACAAAATAGGAAAAGTGCTCTGCACAAGAGATTTGAAGTTGGGGCCAAGAGTTAGGTTGCCTAGGTGCTACGTTTTCTCGACTTTGTTTTATGGAATGGAAGCTTGGACCTGGAGTGCTGCATCGACGAAAAAACTAGAATCATTCGAGCTGTGGGTGTACAGAAGAATTCTGAAAATATCATGGACAGAACACGTCACAAACAAAGAGGTTCTGAGAAAGATGAATAAAAAAATGGAAATCCTAAATTCCATCAAAACAAGAAAATTGGAATATCTCGGAGATATTACACGTAGAGGGAGATACAGCTTGCTCCAATTTATTATGAAGGGAAAGATTCAAGCATAGTGAGACGCAGAATATCGTAGCTGCGCAACCTGAGAGAGTGATACGAATGTACATCAAATGAATTTATCATAGCAGCCGTTAAAATACGAATAGCTATGATGACTGCAGATCTCCGCCGCAGAGATGGCACTTAAAGAAGAATATTCAATGTCTTGATAAATAAGAATTGGACGAGAGCGGCGCAGTATAGACAAGGTTGGAAACAAAGAGAGGAGGCCTATGTACAGCAGTGGACTTTTGAGGCTAAATAAGAATCAATTCTGAAAGAAAATCAATTCATTCCTAACCATCAATTTGCATTTAGGGCGAAATATGCCGCCATCGAACAAGTTCATCGAGTTATAAAAAAAGAATGTGTGTGTACTTTGTACGCACGTAAGAAGATATTCTTCTATTATATAATAGGTAATTTAAACGAAGTAAATATACTTAAAAGGTTATTTGTACTTATTTTATTTAAAAATCAAACTAAGTTTCTTATCTACCACTTTCAAAAAAGAAGAATATCTTCAAAAATTATATAATAATATACTTACAATCATAAAACCCATATAGCACACAACGTCCGATGGACGTCCACATGACGTACATTTAAAGTCCAAACTTCCATGGACCAAAACTGGACGTAGTATGTACGTCCATTACGCGACGTCCATTGGACGTTTGATTTCAACGTTTTTACACAAAATGCGACTCTTATTACGAGTAATTATATATAGCTTCTTGTTTTAATCAAAGCAATATTATTAGTAGAATACAAGAAGCTTCTAATAAATGTAGTCACTATTTTTTCGTCATCGGAATAAAACACTGAACCACTAAAATTATTTTAATTAAACCTATCTAATATTAGATGACGATAAAACGATGGTAAACTTTTTCAGAATAACGGAGCTACATCGCGCATCGGTAATTATAGAACATTATAGATGTGCATTTTGTAACTCTTAAATTTCCCGCCAAACTAAATGAGAATCTTCTTGACAACGTTGTCGCTCTTCACGCTATCGGTCGTAAAAGGTAGTACTAGGTAGGTACTTTTAGGGATTATCGCTGTTAATTGTTGTGGAATACTGAAGGAGAATTTATTTATGATAATTCACAGGATGGCAAACCCGCTTGCAATATACAATCGTACTGACTCTCAAGTTCTAAGAAATAATGTTTGGAAGGAACAAAACAGAAATAAACCTCTTTTAATGTGCATGCATCATAGGGCGCCGTTATCTGAATGTTGGTCTTTATTAAGTTATTACATCATCCTGTGATATCTTGGTGTTTGCTGTTTATCGTGCAAGTGCAATCGTGCATTAATGAAGTTCCTATAATAAAGTATACATAATAAAGATAAATAAAAAGGTATTTTGTGTAATATTTTAAAGTATAAGTTTAGTATTATAGGAACTATTTCCTATACCTAAAGGTTTTTTGCTTTATGTATGTATTCAAAAAATTATGGACACTAGATTGCTTTCTGAAAAGTGCCCTAAAAAATGTCCATAAACGTACATTGAATGAACATCAGATGTACATAAAATGTACACTGAAAGCTTCAACAACGTACACTGTACGTTTGTAGCGGACGTTCTATGGACGTCCAATTTTGTGAACTCTGGACATTCGTTGGACGTCCATCGGATGTCCATTGTACCTTAGCGGGACGTCCATTGAACGTTCCAATGTACACATATGTACGTCCATTGGATGTCCATAAAACGTACTTGTGCTATCTGGGAATGTATAAAAAAAATAAAAAAATAATAACTTGCTTGGGGCTTGAACCCACTTCACGTCTACCACGCCGTACAAAAGTTGACGCCATTTCAAGCTGCACCATAAATTTATATGAATTTAATAAAATTATTAGTTTGATTTTTGTCGAAATAAAATACAACAAAATATAGAGTAAGAAAACGATATAGAAGATGAAGATTTGTAGAAAGTTTGTTCGTAATCAGATTATGTAAATTAAAGCATTGCCTACTAATAGGTAACTACATTATTTTGTTTACATTTTGAAAATAGATAGGTATTGAAACTATTAGGTATTTCCAACTGAAACATTTAGAATTACGTACATGCGGCTTTTCAAAACTATTTAAAAAGTCACTATAATTATAAATTTGATTTTATTTCTGTCCACATATCAATAAAAACTAATATTATACAATACTTTTGTTTACCGATAACCTCCATATTGAACAATTATTGACAGATCATTTCAAAATTTCAACACCCAATCAGAGCCCCTATAACAACTAATACCATACTGTCGGTGTGCGCATGCGCGCGGATCAATCAAATTTTACCCTCAATCGATCCGCCGCTAAAGAAAAATATCTTCAAAAATTATATAAAACCTTTGAATATCAAGCATACTGATCTTCTGCCGCTTTAGGTATTGCCCAAGCTTTCTACAAAGTTTGGTACGATGGATGTCAATACAATACAAAATCATAAAAACTTACCGAACAACATTCTCCTTATCCTCAAATCCTTCCTTCAAAATTGTCACTTCCAACTAAAGCATCAAGACAAAATCAAAACTCTGCACCCAATGACCATCAAGAAATGACCAAATCTACACCCAATGGCAAGCCACAATAAATAAGAATCATTCGAAATAAAATAAAAATTCCATTTATATTCAGTTGTAATGCGAAGGCAAAACCGTCTTATTTTTCACTTAGAACAGGAAGCGCAGACTAGCACTCTAAAGACAAGCGTCCACAGATTAGGCTATTGATTATATTCAAAATAAGATGACTAAAAGGAACTACAACGTTAACAGGGTTTTATTATTTCATATGGTCAATGGACATCTATATATGAAAAAACTGCGGAGTGCTACCATTTAAAGGGGTGCGTTTTTGAGAAATGGTTAAATTAGTCCCTGGGCACAGGTTACATTAGGGTGAGTTCTATGCACTTTTGGTACAAACATATCTACATAAAAATTGTTCTTGGTTAAAATTCCTATCTAAATATCAATTTTTAAAGTTAGGGATACTTTTTTTTACAAAAATATATGCAAAAGAAAAAGCACAAAGAAACCCAAAAGAAATAACTTTTGTTTCTTGTCCCATAACTTTTGTCCACGAGGATATAGGTATAGACATTGCTTTACAAAAAAAAAACCTACATATTTCTTCTTTAAAATGTTGTTTAGTAGAGGTAATTAGGATTTATAGTTTTCGAGATATGGTTTTTCAAAATTCGCCACTCACAGCAATTTTGGCCAATTTTCTTTGTTATTTCGCAAATATTGTTCTGTAACTTTTATCTACGTAACTTTAGGTATAGTCGGTTCGCTAAACTCAGACGCAACTGGCTAGATATTTTAGTCGATAATTTTTTTGTTTTTTGCCAATTTTGCAAAAATTGGCAAAATTACTAAATATTTAGTGATTATTAACTATTTAAAAATTATTTTTTGCCAATTTTGCTAAAATTGGCAAAATTACCGACTAAAATATCTAGAAAGTTGCGTCTGAGTTTAGCGAACAGACTATATATGCAATAGTACACGTAATAGGAATAGAAATCAATTACCTTTAAAATGGTCTACTGTATAACGTTTTACGACTTTTTTTAAAGGGATTATGGTTTTTCAAGGTTTTTATACTTTTAACGATTTTTTATAATATAATATAAAAATAAAATAACATTATTATATAATATTATAGTATATATATAATATTATAGTATATTATATATTATATATTATATTATAATACCTAATATAAAAAAAATATTATTTTTTACATTTTTTACGATTATTTTCGAAATTTCTCATTATAACTTTTTTTTTTCTTTTACATGAATATACTATATATTGCTCAATAAAGAGGGCTTATTTTCTGTTCTTTAAAATGGTTTATCATCTATATTTAAATATGTAATGGAAACCGAGTGATTCTTTGATATTTTTTTACCTGTATTATTTAAAATTATTTCTTTTACAAAAATTACATAAAAATTAGTCTTAGAAAACATCACTTTAGTTAAAATTATTTAAACGTTGACATTTAAAATTTTTTCAAAATCAAAGTCCATCTCTTCGTTAGCATTAGCTTCAATATCTTCCTCTGACACCTCAGTTATTTTAGAGTTCCCACAATTAGTACCCATGCACATGCACCCTTTGCAGAATATTGAACAACTAATTCCTATCTTCCTACAACCGCAGTTTTTGTACATCCTTTGGTACATTTACATGCTATTTTTTCAAGCAAATCTTGAGGTGCAGGAGCTTTGACAGTAAATATTGGAACTAATCCATATTTTGAAGTTTGCCCGGCCGAGTCAAGTGGATCTAAAGTATTACCTATAAAAAATCAGATTCAATCATAACACACAATTACATAAAAAAGTTATAATGAGGAATTTAAAAAATAATCCTAAAATCAAAAATCGTTCCAAGTACTTATTACATTTTGAAAAAGCATATCTTATTCAAAAATAATCCTAGAATTTTTTATAATACACCATTTTAAAGCAAACAGAATAAGCTTTCTTTTTTATTATATAATATACACCTAAATGAAGAAAAAAAAGTTATAATGGGAAATTTAAAAAATAATCATGAAAAATATAAAAACTCATTAAAAGTATAAAGTCTTGAAAAAGATAACCTGTTAAAAACAAGTCGTACAGTATTATACTGTAGAACATTTTAAAGGTAATTGATTTCTATTCCTCAAAATTGCCCAAAATTGCTGCGAGTGGCGAACTTTGAAAAATCATATGTCGACAACTGTAAATCCTAATGACCTCTACCAAACATCATTTTAAAGACAAAATATGTAAGTTTTTTTTCTGTGAAGCAATGTCTATACCTATATCCCCGTGAACAAAAGTTATGAGACAAAAAACAAAATTTCTTTCTTTTGGGTTTCTTTGTGCTTTTTGTTTTGAATATATTTTTGTAAAAAAAAGTATCTTTGACTTTAAAATGTTATATTTAGATAGGAAATTTAACCAGGAACAATTTCTATGTAGACGTGTTTGTACCAAAAGTGCATAGAACTCACCCCAATGTAACCTGTGCCCAGGGACTAATTCACCCATTTCTCAAAAACGCACCCCTTTAAATGGTAGCACTCTGCGGTTTTTTCATATATAGAGATGTATTGACCATATGAAATAATAAAACCCTGTTAACGTTGTAGTTCCTTTCTATAGTACATAATCAATAGCCTAGATCCGCATCGTACGCATCGGACGGATCGCATCAAACGGAATAATTTTTCATACTACGTCCACTGTATCGGCAGCAATCGGATTGTCGATGCCTACCTGCGGAAAGTGTTTGTGAGAATGGACGAAAGCGATGAAGAATAAGCCATTATTACTTTGTTAGCAGAAGAGGAAGAAGAAGAAAAACATCTAGAAAAAGGAAGCATAATTTTTGGATATACAACATATTCAACAAGAAATCGAAACATGGAGAATGTCACACACTATCACATTTTTATTCACTTTGTAAACATTTTTTTGTCGGTATTGTAATATTACAGCTTATACACCGATTCTCTCGGTAGACCGAAAGCTATAGAAGAAACACGACTGTAGACCGCATAGTAGCATTCATTTTTCTAATTATACATTTGAGCATAAAGGAATACACAAAGCTGTTACAATTTGATTTAAATGGAAAATAGTAACTATATCAATAAAAGTTTGTTTAAGATTAATGAAAGTTGCCTTTCTGAAATCGGTAAAAAACTTTCTGCGGTTTTCAACTACTTGTAACACACTTTGCTTGCTTTCTCTTTTTTGTGAGGGACAATGAAATGTCTTGCATCAATTTTACACCTCTCTCAGTAACATAATTAACAACTCTAATATTAGCCCAGTCGGGATAGCATTTGACCTTGCATTTGGAGCTGCCCCAAATTTTATTTTTCTAATCTTTAGGGAGAGTCAATATTAGTATAAATTTAAAATCTCGACTGAATTCCACAGTTGCGTTAGCCGTCATCTTGATTTTAAACGAGAACCGTTTTTGCTCAATATCTCCGCCATTTTCAATTTTTTGACAAAAAGTGTAGAAACTGAAATTGTTGAAAATGCGATTTTCTATAATTTAATTTATTATAATTTTTTTCGTGCGGTCGATATTTTCCGAGTTATGAGGGGAAAATAGTGACCGTTGTAGCATAATTATTGAATTATTAAATTATCTCGTTTATTATTAGTTTTACAACAAATATATACCTATACAAAAATGAAGAGAATTAAATTTTGTACAATTTTGAGGCCGTTCATTTTTTTGATAAAATCAATATTTAAGGTAGTACGTATGTGGTAAAAGTGCGAGCGTAAGACCTGATTGATTTTGTAGCAATGGTTTTTGTTCAATATCTCCACCATTTTCAACTTTTCGACAAAAAGTTTAAGAACTGAAATTGTTGCAATTACGATTTACTACAATTTTTCGAGAGAACCAGTGGCGGGTCTACAAGGGGGAAATGAGAAAATCGCCCCCCCCCCCCAACAGAGTCCAAAATTAAAAAAAAAATGTTGAAACATCACGATATTTTAGCTGACAAAACTTAAAATATCGACAGACAAATTCAACCAATAAAACCCGCTAGTTATTAAAATTAAGTGAACTTAATGCATGTAATGTCTTTTTATGTCTTTTTATATACTTAGTTTGGTTGATGTTTCATTGGAAGTTTTAAAAATGGTATAAAATATAATTCTCTTTAATTTTGTTTATGTAAAATTATGTCGTAAAGTTAATAATAAATGAGACAATTCAATAATTATGCTTCCCCTCCGCTTCCATTATTGTCCCCCTTAACTCGGAGAATATTGATCGTATAAAAAATTGTGCCAAAAAAATTGTAGGAAATTGCATTTCCAACAATTTTCTCTCCCACTATTTATGTCGAAAAGTTGAAAATGGCGGAGGTATTAAGCAACAACAGTTCTCATTTAAAATCAATATGGCGGCTAATGCAACCGCGGAATTCAGTCGAGATTTTAAATTTACACTACTATTGATCTCTCCTAAAGGATAGAATTATAAAATTTGGGGCAGCTCGCAAACAAAATTTAATTCAATAATTATGCTCCCCCCACCACTTTTTACTATTTTCCCATGTAACTCGGAAAATATCAACCGCATGAAAAAAATTGTTCAAAAGAAATTGTAGGAAATTATATATTGAACAATTTTAGTTGAAAATGGCGTAGATATTGAACAAAAACATTTGCTATAAAATCAATCCCGTCTTACGCTCGGGTCATTAACGCATACGTACTACCTTAAATATTAATTTTAGCAAAAAAATGAAAGAAACCAAAATTGTCTAGAATTTAATACTCTTAATTTTTGTATAGATATATATTTGTTGTGAAACTAACAATAAACGAGATAATTCAATAATACAATAATTATGCTCCAACTGTCACTATTTTCCCCTCATAACTCGGAAAATATCGACCGCACGAAAAAAATTATAATTAATGAAATTATAGAAAATAGTATTTCCAACAATTTTAGTTTCTACACTTTTTGTCAAAAAATTGAAAATGGCGGAGATATTGAGCAAAAACGTTTCTCGTTTAAAATCAAAATGGCGGCTAACGCAACGGTGGAATTCAGTCGAGATTTTAAATTTGGACTAATATTGACTTTCCCTAAAGATTAGAAAAATAAAATTTGGGGCAGCTCCTAACGCAAGGTTAGGCCTGTTATTCGTCTAAAACCCGACTGGACTATATGTTTTAAATAGTTCATTGCTTTAAGATACTCTTTGTTCTCCTCTCATGTTTGTACTGTAGTTTTCAGCCTACTATTTTCCATTTCCGTAAATGTGTAACAGCTTTGTGCACTCCTTTATATTCAAATATATAATTAGTCAGAAAAATGTAGAAAGGCCAATAAACATGAAAAATAAGTAATGTGTATGACATTTTAATCCCCATAATCAACTTATCATGGCCTGTGATATTTTTTCTGAATATATCTATGTATAAAATAAAAGTTAAAACTGAGTTTACTTGTCTGATTACTACAAAAGTTATACATTAAAAATAATTATAAATATTAAATGCGCGCAGGGTGCGTCTACTGATAGGTATTCCGTATGATTCATCGGTACGCATCGCAAAAGTTGCCTCTCGAAGCAACCCTTCGGCATTACCGATGATGCGATCCGTACGATGCGGATCAGTGGACGCAGTTACATAAGTTTTTGTACAAGGCAAACTAAAATCCGTTGCGTACGGTGCGTCTGATGCGTACAATGCGGGTCTGTGAACGCTTGCCTTAAATCGACGATTTTTGACTCTATTTGGAGTCATCGTCAGAGAGGCGTAGATCTACTGCTCTCTGCCCTAAGTGACAAAATTCCGAAAGCTTATCCCTGCATTGCAACTGACGTTTATGGAGTAGGTGACTAGCGTCATCTGGCAACTGAAAGCTAAAATAAGTTTTCAACCTAATAGAAACATTAATAATATTGGAAAATATTAATAATATTACTAAAAGATTTTTAACTAAAAACTGATTGGTCCATTCCCCTGATATCACCTCTATGGCTTCTAAAAATTGCAAGCCAGGTGGATGCTGAAGCGAAGAGGATAAGAGGGAATTCAAAAACTTACAATTCACGACCCCGTCTGTTTAGCTGGTTAATTCCAACGGAAAATGGACCTAGTTACTCAAAGGAGTAAAGACCGATATAAAAATAAAATAAAAATTCCATTTTTTTTCATTTTTATTTCGTTGCAATGCGAAGTTAAAACCGTCTTATTTTTCACTTAGAACAGGGAGCGCAGACCAGCAATCTAAATCGACGATTTTCGACTCTATTTGGAGTCATCATCAGAGAGGCGTGGGTCTGCTGCTCTCTGTCCGAAGTGATAAGAATCATTCGAATTCTGGTGCTATTGACATATCCTAAAGATACAGTATTGCCCAAAATAAACAGTACTGAAACTGAACCACAGATGTTTCTTTGTGCGCACTGTCATATTCAAATTAACTAGTATAGCCATGTCAAGAAACCCTTAAACAATTAATTACTAAGGCCTAATTGTTAAAAATTGTGTTAAATACAGAGGAGAGAGTGTTTCTTGGGAAACATTATTTTCGCTCATACGCAATCAGCCGATGTAATAGTGCAAGTCTGCAATACGTATGTGATCAATTCACACAACGGTTTAATAAACGTTCTCCAAGTAATGCTGTAATTTTCAACAACCTCCAAAATTACAGCATTACTTGAAGAACGTTTATTAAACTGTTGTGTGAATTGATCACAGACGTATTGCAGACTTGCACTATTACGTTGGCCGATTCCGTATAAGCGAAAATAATGCTCCACAAGAAACACTCTCTCCTCTGTACTTAACACCATTTTTAACAATTAGGCCTTAATAATTAATTGTTTAAGGATTACTTGACAGGTCTATACTAGTCAATTTGAATATGACAGCGCGCACAAAGAGATATCTGTGTTTCAGTTTCAGTACTGTTTATTTTGGGCAATACTGTATTTTAAAGATATGCGTTTAGTTATACAAGGGACAGTTAAAAGAAAGAAAGGACCGGGAGGCGACGCATTTCCTGGTTGAAGAATTTAAAGCACTGACCAACAACAGAACTCTTCAGAACCGCTGCAGACAATGTAAAATGGTCCATGATGATCGCCAGTCTCCTTAGAGGGTGAGGCACATGAAGAAAAAGGTTTCGCAGACTATCAATAAAGATATCCTTAAGAGGAACGGAGCAAAATGCAAAATTTTGACGCATGTCAAAATTTTCAATGTGTTTTAAACGTATTCATTTTTTTCGAATCCTGAGAAAACTAATAAGTGTTTTTGAAAAATTAAACGCAGAATTAAAAACTACTTCATTGCCAGGGTCGAAAGTAGCTTAAAATAAATAAAAGTTTTCTTTTGAATGAAATATTTGAAATAAAAAATCACGCTAAATTGTATCTTTTATTTTCACTCCTAACTTATTAAAATAAATATTATGAAAGCTTTCAGGGACTTTCGGCCCTCGGTAATAATGTCATTTTTCATTCTGCGTTTAAATTTTTCAAAAATATTTATTAATTTTCTCAGGATTCTAAAAAAATAATACACTTAAAACACATTGAAAATTTTGACATGCGTCAAAATTTTGCATTTTGCTCCGTCCTCCTTAAGATTCGATTGAAGTGGTATTAAAGTATTTAAGTTCATATTTTAGGGAAATATGAAAACAAAGGACTTGGCTGCATGGGAAGACATGGTAAAGAGATACTAAACAGAAATGAAATTAAAATGATCAGATCCTGCCAGACAAATGACCTATTAATAGGAAACTCGTTTACACAGTAAGTACTACAACATAAATATAAATTTGTAGCAGAAGGCAGAGATGCAAAAAGCATAATAGATTACGTAGTCTACACGCAAGAAATTAAACAAAATATAAAACAAGTCTGGACAGAACAGAGAGCAGAGATCGGAACTCATCACAGACTGGTAATGCCAGAGATGACATGGCGAAAACCGGTACAACAAGAACAGATAGAATAAAGCAGAATAGCCATAAAGAATTTATATGGGAAATAAAATAAAATAAAATAAAATAAAAATAGCCATAAAGAAGCTAAAAGATGAACAAAAGAAAAGAAGATATCAAGAACAAACTAATAAGCAGTTTAAAATGGAGAAGAGAAAGAAAATAGAAATGGATATGAAGGAAAAATGGGAAAATTTTAAAGAAGTAATAATGAAGAAAGCAGAAGAGATATGCGGAAATCTAACAGTCATAAAATTAAACAAAAAGACGGAATAGTGGAATGCAGATATACAGGAAGAAGTAAGGAAAAAGAAAAATACATGGAAAAAATACTAAAGGAGAGGAACAAGATAAAAAACAATACCAAAAACACAGAAACATAGTGTAAGAACTAGTTAGAAAAGGAAAGAAAGAGAGTTGGAAGAAGTTCGGTGAATCACTAAACCAAAATTACAGAGACAACAACAGATGCTTCTAGAATAAAGTAAGGAGCCTAAGAGGAAAGGAAATAAAAGAACTCAGAGGAATAAAATAAAAACCTAACAAACTAAAGACAAACACAATAGAGATACTAGAGGTATGGAGAGGATATTATGAAGAGAAATATATGGGCGAGGAAAGTGAAGAAATAGAGACAGAGAGACCCATAAAACAGACAGCAGCAGACGAATACCAAATAGAAGAAATAAGTACAGAAGAATTGGAAGAAGCGATAAGTAGAATAAAAATATAAAAAGCGAGCGGAGCAGATAAAATTAATCCCGAAATGATAAAATGGATATGGAAAGAAAGAGCGACGTGGTTGCTGAAAATACTGAGGGAAGTATGGAGAACAAACAAAATGCCGAGAGAATGGGAAGAAACTTACTGATTTCAATCCACAAGAAAGGAGAAGGATTCACCTGTGGAAACTATAGCGATATATGCCTCTCATCAGTAGTGTACAAGCTCTATACGAGAATAATAGAAAGAAGATTAAGAACAGAGGTAGAAGAAAAACTTGAAGACGAACAAACAGCATTCACAGACAAAAGGATAACAGTTGACAACATAAGCATACTACGAAATATAATAGAAAAAAATAATGATCGGGGAACAAACATATATAAGACCTTCATAGACCTTAAAGCAGCGTTCGACTTAGTACCCCGGGAAGTATTGTGGAATACTATGGAGTAGCTGGGAATAACGAGGAAACTATTAGAGATAATTAAAAGTACGTACATCAGAGTGGTGGGAAAAGTACAAATGCGAGGTAACAGATCACTAGAATTTAGGATGAACAAGGGGATAAAACAGGGAGATAGCCTAAGCCCACTCCTTTTTGTCATAATTATGGATAAATTATTTAAAAATGTAAAAAGAAGAACAAACCACTTAAAAACAATAATAAACTACACGCACCTAACACCAGTATGATAGAAGGACTACTGTATGCGGACGACGTTGTTCTCTTAGCAGACAACCCGAGAAAGATGCAGCGACTAACTGATGTATGGACTGAGGAAATAGAGAAAATGAAATTAGGAATAAACATCAGCAAATGCAAGACGATGAAAATAGGTCAGCAATAGCAGAAGATTGAAGGCGAAACACGAGTGTTCTGTAGAGGACAAAAATTGGAGAGGGTGACGGCCTATGAGTACCTGGGCACGATAATATCGAATGACGGAAAGCTAGACCTAGAAATTGCAAATAGGACAAAAAAAGCTACGAAAATATATTATGCGATTAATAATACGATACTGAAAAAACGGGAAGTCAACCAGGAAACAAAAATACATGTATATAATACAATCACAGTACCAACTCTTGTATATGCAAGCGAGACATGGGTCACAAATAAAAGATATGAAAGTGCCATATATGCAGCAGAAATGAAGCAGCTGAGAAAAATAGCTGTAAAGACGAAGATGCACAGGGAAAGGATCGAATAGAGAAAAAAATTGAAAAAAGAAAACTAATTGGTTTGGACATATAACTAGGATGAACGGGAACAGACTAGTAGAGGACGTGACAGATGCCAAAAGACAGGGGAAAAGAAGAAGGAGCAGACCTAAAAACGGGTGGATGGAGCAGATCGAGGAAATCGGGACAAAGAGAGGGAAAACAGTGCCACAGATGAAGGAAATGGCAGGAACCGGAAGGCGTGGAAGAAATGGGTAAAAGATGGATAGGTGATACCAAAGACCGACGCTCTAATAGGGCATAAGGACAACGAGAAGAAGAAGAAGAAGTTCATATTTTAGTTTATGGTGTGCCACATATTATTACACAATTACCGTGCCGTTATGTAACATACACAATGTACATATAGGGGAGTGCATATAGATTTTCACTTCGGAAAAAATCAAACAAGATAGAACTTTTTGTAATTTCATTAAGAAATGTTTAATAAACAACATATCAAAATTTTCATTGCTTCATTTTTTATTAAACCAGTGAACTACGAAGTTTGATGTTTTTTTAAATAACTCAGAAAATATAAATTTTAGAACAAAACTGACTTGACCATTGAAAAATTCAGAAAATTTAAAAAAAATTTAAGAATTTTCTAAAATTTAATCTGTATCTTCTATAATTTTTTATTTATAACGCTAAAATCACCCTTTTCACAAACATTGGCGCACTGTAAACTAGCGTACGGCGAAGTGCACGGTTGAGTTTTTTAATGTAATTCTTTAACTAATGGACCAAATGAATTTTTACAAATTGATCCTAAGAGAAGAATAATTAAGCTATATTATGGTTATAATAAAAATAAATAAAATGTATGGGCGGAAATTGAGCCTTACATGAATTTTGTTTAAAAATGATTTAAAAATGTGTAACTAATACAAGTTTTCTTATAAAACCCTCAACTTTTAACAACTTACCTTTCAAGCATCGTACTAAATGATGTTTAATTCAAAAAAAATCTCAAAAATTTAGTTGAAATGATATGACGTCTTAAAAAATGTAATTTTTAAAATCTTCGTAGTTTTATAGAATTACTACTAATTTAAGACGGTATTACTCAAGTATGAACAAATCTATTACAGTTTCATAACTGCTTTTTTAAAGGTTAGGGCGTAATCTTTAAAATGCACTGAATAATTTTTCTTTAAAGATGAAATAGAATATTTCTTTTTGAGGAAATTGTGAAAGATAACAAAAATGTAATACAAAAACCGAAAATTACCAGCTAAAAGAATGTTTATACAAAGTGATCAAATCTTACTTACCTAAAATACATTTAATAATTAACTTCAACAATAATAAATGTTCAGCAAAAAAAATTTTTTTAGCTCTTATACAGTATGTCTGCGTACTTGGAACCTATTGATAACTTTTTTATTATCAGTTTTACGAAAAAAAGTTATTCTTTATAAAATAATCTGCATTGTATTTGATCTAAGATGCAGTTATCAAATATCAAATTTAATGAATTTTATACGAGGCATGTCAAAAAATATGAATTTCACTCAAGAGTAAAGTATCGTTAAATTTCACAATATCGAAAACTGTTATTAAGAAAAGTTGTTTGGAATTAAAATATTTGTTTTAGTGTTCCATTACATCCTTCTAATTAAAATATTGTGAATAATAAAGGCACTTAAATCTTAAGAAAATTCATATTTTTACATACCTCGTATAAAATTAAAAAAGTTTAATATCTGATATGTAGTTGTATCTTAGATTTTAGACCAGGGGAGAGCAGTTTATGAAGAATAACTTTTTTTCGTAAAAGTGGTAATAAAATAGTTATCATAATTGTAATAAAATGATGATGAGTATCCGTAATTTGAGAAAAAATTTAAAAAAATTTTTTGATTAAAATAATGTAATTGTATTTTTAAACATAGTTTTTAATTTCAAACAACTTTTCATAATAGCATTTTTTGATATTATGAAATAAATATAAAGGTACTTTACTGTTTAACGAAATTCATGTTTTTGACATAACTCGTATAAAATTGATAAACTTTGATATCTGATTGTTGAGTTTTAGATTTTTGACTATCCAGAGCATTTTATAAAGAATAACTTTTTTTCGTAAAATTGATAATAAAAAAGTTTTCTATGTGGTCCTTAGTTACGCAGACATACTGCATAAGAGCTTCTGTATAAGAATTTTAAAATTGCAATGCCATATTCGGATTCAGTATAATAAAAAAAAAAAAATAGAAACATATTTGATCAAAGTAAAATGATGAATTTAACGATATTTTTAAAATTATTATTACAAAATATTTCTTGTTTTTTAAGCAATTAATAAACAATTAGCGGCCAAATCCGCGAGTAGATCTTTTTATTTGTATATAAACTAACAAAAATGTTTTAGAAAAATATAAGCTTCTTTGAATTTTTCCGAAACAATGCATATTTTCGTTCTAATTGCACTCTCCCCTAATAGTTACTCAGATTAAACCATGACCTAATTTTTGTTATCGCAAAGTTTATTAGCCATAATCACTGGAAAATGTCAAAATTAATTATTTTTTATACGAGTATGGTTTTATCTAGAAAAAAAAAACAAAGTTTTTAAATGTTCGCTCATTAATATTAGGGGGAAAAACTTTTCAGCCGCTTGAGACCATTCGAAAGTCATAATTTATGTGTTTATTTTAATTGAATGACTGTTTTTACAGACAAACCGCTTGCCTCCAAAATGACCATTCCATTTTGAAACGCGAGTTTATTCTAACATTATTTAGCTATATGTCCCCGAGAGCAAAACATTGTCATCTATAAACACAGCCGACATTTTTGGTTCATTTTTGCATGTAAAAAAGATCATTATTTTTCATTAGTCCAAAATGTGTCTGACGGTCCGTGTTATTTTCATTCGGCAAATAACATTACAGAACAATTATTTTTGGAAAAACAACCACAGGACATTAAACTCTGCTCAAATTTTTATTCGTAAAATACAACTTCATTCGACAGTCCGTTTAGCATAATTTTTTATATACATCCAACATAGCATCATTAAAGGGCTTTACGAATAATATATACTTTAACCCTTTTCGGGACAGACGACTCAAAAAATAAATGCCCATAGCTCCATTCGAGTTAAATAATCTTTTTTGTTGGAAAGTCTGATTATACGGCTCTATTAAACCTTAATTATTATTAACGTTACAGGTTGCTATAGTCGAGGAAATGATGTACGCTAAAACTTTGGGGTGGTTGCCACCCCATCTCAGGGGTGGGAATTTTTTATTACATTTTAACCATGTAAATCGATGTAAAAAGTAATTCTAAGAAGAAAATGTTTTTTATATTTTTTTCGTAAAACTATTACTTTTCGCATGAGTTATTCGCACTTGAAAGTAACAGTTTTTCGTCGAAAAAATCGATTTTTTTAGAGGGTTTTTTGAGAATACCTCGAAAAATACGCATTTAGTCGAAAAACTGCAGATAACAAAATTTTAGTTTTTAGTAACACAAACTAAATTATTTTTCTATAATATCTTTAAGACCAATACAAACCGAGATACGGCATGTAAAAGGTTAGCTTTTCTCGTCAAATACATAATTTGAAATATTCAAAGCCAAATAACGTGAAAATTTTGCATTTTTCGAGGAAAACTAAAATTATCTTTTTTTAAGAATACAATTAAGCCTTTTAAATAATAGTGATAATAAATTTCTAGCATGAAAATAGAGCGACTTATGATCAAAAAAACTCGGTACCTGCTTTTCTCTACGAAAAAATCAGCGAAAATAACCACCTAACTGCAATCCTAATTAAAAATTGGTCTTCACCTTTCTGTAATTCCTTGTATATTTGTATTGTCAATACACCCAAGAAGACCTATTTGAAATGCCTAATTTTAGAAAAATTTGTGTTTAAAAAAATGATTTTTTGCAATTTTGTATTTTTTACCTTTTACTTCAAAATATCTTCGAAAATACTGGAGACACGAAAACAATTATAGACGACTAAATTGTAGCTTTTTAATAATTAAAATTATGTTGTACATATATTTTCATTACAGTGAATAATTAGCGAGATATAGCTGTTTAAATCCTCTATTTACGAGCAAACACCCCCTTTTTCCAGCCCTTTAAAACCTCCTCAATGAAAAACTAAGGGATCTAACGAAATTTAATTTAAACAGTCTTATAGCTCTTCAAAAATCCTGCAAAATCGTTTTTGAAAAAACTTTTTATCGCCAAAAATGAAGGAGCTATGATTATAAAACAATTTTTTTTTCGAAATATTCGAATAGTTTGCTTATGGAACATTTTCAATCAATTTTTAATACCACAGAACTGGTTCGTATACTGGAAGATGACTTAAAAACTATTTGTATTTTGTATTTCTACATATTTGTAAATTCGTATTTTTGTGTAAATAAATGTTTTTGTTTTATTCTACTATTTTCTGTATAGATCTATTAAATTATTATCTACTTATAAAAATTGTAATGTTCTTAAGGGTGGTTTTTAAGGGTGGTTCTTTAAGGGGGTTTAAGGTTTAAATTCAATTAGTATGAAATAAAAATGTATACCATTTTTATTCAGTTGCAATGCGAAGGCAAAACAATCTTACTTTTCAATTAGAATACGGAGCGCAGTCCAGTCCTCTGAATCGCGATTTTCGGCTCTTATTGGAGCCTCATCGGAAAGAACGTAGGCACTGTTCTCCATACCCCAATTGACTAGCGTCGAGAGTTTTTCCCACCCATTGCAACCGAAATGAAGGTATTAGGTGACTAGCGTCATCTGGCAATTGAAAGATGAAGTTAGTTTTCAATCCTAATAGCAAAATTAATAATATTGAAAATTTAAAAAATATTACTAAAAGATTTTTAAATTGAAAACTTATTGGTACATTTCCCTGGTGACACTTCTGTTGGAACTTTACCGAGCTGCAGACGGGGGATGTGAATTGCATAGTGTAGAATTCCTTCCCTTTGTCTTCACTGCAGCATCCATTTGGCTTGCAAATTGTAGAAGCCTTGGAGGTGTCACCAGGGAAATGTACCAATAAGTTTTTAATTTAAAAATCTTTTAGTAATATTTTTAATACGTTCAATATTAATAATTTTGCTATTAGAATTTAAAACTAACTTCATCTTTCAATTTTATTATGATATTATATCCTAAAACATAAAACAATCATTATTTTTAGCCAATCAAAACCAAACTTCACCCATATTAAAGTTTACAATATTTTTATATAATTTTTGAAAATAAGGGGTAGTTTACACCCCTAAAAATAATCGACGCTCTTGAGCGTGTTGTAGAATATGAACTACAGGGTGCAATGATCCTAATCCCAAATTTTTATGAAAATCGATGCAAGCCGAAATTATTCTTTTAGGATAAGTACCTAATTTTTTATATATAGCTACAACAAGGGTGGTTTTAAGGGTTGAAATATTATGATAGTATATCTTAAAGCATAAAAAAATCATTATGCAACAAATAGGAACCAAATGTTGACAATATTAAAGTTTAAAATGTTATTTTATAATTTTTTATGGGTAGTTTTTTTAGGGGTCGTTTTCACCCTTAAAAACCAATAGCGTACAACGGCTCAATATAGAAAATGAACTAGAGGATGAAATGAGCCTAATTCCAAATTTTTGTATAAATCGATGCTGGACGAAAAAATTGCGAGGTTTTGCCATTTTTTCAGTTTTATTTCCTCGACTACTAGGTACCCCCTACCGTAATTTTAGTTTTTTTTTATGTTTCGACGCGGTACTACCCTTCGATTAGATATGCTGGTGATGCAAGTGTGTGAAAAGATATGAATTTATTGGCTCTAAATAACACAAAATTAACAGTAAAATATTAAGATAGTCCCCTGAAACTTTCACTGTCTATACTAAAGATAAGTCCAACACAAAAGCACTTATAATGCTTGCATGAGAGGATGTTCCACTCTTTAACTGCACTTCTTGGTGATGTAATGACGACTGCCTTTTTCGTATAAAGATATGTAAATTATATCAGTATAAGAATACCACGTTGCCACGTCATCAGAAAAGGCTTAAAATCAAAATAAACCAGAAGAGAACATAACCATTTAAGTTGGTAGATTTTTGATAAAAGAGAGATGCAGTGATTTTAATTTATTTTATAATGAAGAATTTTTATCATTTACGTTTAAATATTTATGTTTTTTAAAACATTTTCTGATAATATCCCTTACCTTTGACGCGTTGTTTATTTAATCACCATAAAACTTGGTAAAATTGATAAATTCTTCAGTACCTGACAAATTCACTGACGAGTTTACATAAATTCTTAAGTCGTAATGGCGAATATGGTAAATAACTTTGATCGATGATAATGATATAATATGCATGTAATATGTTACTTCTTACACCACTATAGACTGGGAATTGGAAATTTTGACTTTTTTAAACTAAATTGTTGTTGCTCTGAAAACAGAAAGTTTATTAATTTTACAATATTTACAAACTTAAAATTATGCTACCTGAAAACACAGAGATACAACAATTTAAGCTATTAATTATTCTACGTTAATAAATTCTTAATTATTTATGACCTTAATTTTAAGAAAGTTTATTTATAACATTTTGCCACTATTCCAGTCGGGTTAGACGAATAACAGGCCTAACCTTGCATTAGGAGCTGCCCCAAATTTTATTTTTTTAATCTTTAGGGGGGTCAATAGTAGTGTAAATTTAAAATCTCGACTGAATTCCGCTATTGCGTTAGCCGCCATCTTGATTTTAACGAGAACCGTTTTTGCTCAATATCTCCGCCATTTTCAACTTTTCGACAAAAAGTACAACAACCAAAATTGTTGAAAATGTAATTTTTATCATTTCTATTTTTACAATTTTTTCGTGCCATCGACATTTTCCGAGTTATAGCGGAAAATAGTGACAGTTATATATAAATAGAGCATAATTATTGAATTATCTCGTTTATTGTTAGTTTTATGACAAATATTCCTATACAAAAATAGAGAGAATTGAATTCTACATAATTTTAGTTTCTTTCATTTTTGGCTAAAGTTAATATTTAAGGTAGTATGTATGCGATAATGGCGCGAGCGTAAGACCAGATTGATTTTGTAGCAATTGTTTTTGTTCAATATCTACGCCATTTTCAACTTAAATTGTTCCAAATATGATTTCCTACAATTTCTTTTTAACAATTTTTTTTCATGCGGTGGATATTTTCCGAGTTAAGTGGGAAAATAATAAAAAGTGGTGGGGGGAGCATAATTACTGAATTGAATCTTTTTTCCGAGCTGCCCCAAATTTTATAATTCTGTCCTTTAGGGGAGATCAATAGTAGTGTAAATTTAAAATCTCAACTGAATTCAGCGGTTGCATTAGCCGCCATATTGATTTTAAAGGAGAACCGTTGTTGCTTAATATCTCCGCCATTTTCAACTTTTCGACAAAAACGGTAGGAACTAAAATTATTGGAGACGCAATTTCCTACAATTTCTTTGCCACAATTTTTTTATGCGATTAATATTCTCCGAGTTAAGGAGGAAAATATTGGAAGCGGAGGGGAAGCATAATTATTATTGAATTGTCTCATTTATTATTAACTTCACGACATAATTGTACATAAACAAAAATAAAGAGAATTATATTTTATACAATTTTTGAAACTTATAATGAAACACCTACCAAACTAAGTACATAAACGACATAATAACTTATATGCATTAAGTTCACTTAATTTTATTAACTAGCTGGTTTTATTGATTGAATTTGTCTGTCGGTAATTAAGTTTCATGTCATTAACATATGTATTTTAATATTTCAACAATTTTTTTTAATTTTGGACCCCGTTGGGGGAATTTTCCCGTTCCCCCCCCTTAGACCCGCCACTGGTTCTCGAAAAATTGTAGTAAATCGTAATTGCAACAATTTCATCCCTTAGACTTTTTGTCGAAAAGTTGAAAATGGGGAAGATATTAAACAAAAAAAAATTGCTTTAAAATCAATCGGGTCTTACGCTCGCGCTTTTAGCGCATACGTACTACCTTAAATATTGATTTTGTCAAAAAAATGAAAAAATCAAAATTGTACAAAATTTAATTCTCTTCACTTTGTATAGATTAAAATTTGTTGTAAATGTAATAATAAACGAGATAATTCAATAAATCAATAATTATGCTTTAACTGTCACTGTTTTCCCTATATCTCGGAAAATATGGACCGCACGAAAAAAATTATAATAACGAAATTATATAAAATCGCATTTTCAAGAATTTCAGTTTGTATATTTTTTGTCCAAAAGTTGAAAATGGCGGAGATATTGAGCAAAAACGGTTCTCGTTTAAAATCAAGGTGGCGGCTAACGCAACGGTCAAATTCAGTCGAGATTTTAAATTTATACTACTATTGACCCCCCTAAAGATTAGAAAAATAAAATTTCGGGCAGCTCCTAATGCAAGGTCAAATGGTATCCCGACTGGGCATACCCTGCATGCTCTACGTAAGTAATCCATTTCCACTACTTCTATATATTTTTCCTTTCCTGTGAGTTGTCAACAACACTCTGCCTCATAAGTTATAATAGGTTCCACAATTATTGTTCTGTAGATTGTTAATTTCGTGTTCAGCTTCACTTTTCGTGTTCAGCTGAACCAATTATGGTTCAGACCATAATATACCATTTAGAATACGAGTTGCTATTCATAGATTTGATAAAAAATTGACCGTTTAAGCTAGTCGAATAAAGCGCAGTTTTATTAATTACTCAGATCCCCGGTAATTTTTCCAATTACTTTTGAACAAGGACACGTCTGGCTATATTTTGGGTGCCCAATCGATAAACATCTTGTAAGAGAAAAACTACTGGGACATCAGTCTTAACAATATTCAGAATTATGTGTAGGTAATTATTTTACACTGTATTATCTAAAACATTATTTTTTCATTCACTTTTCCACACTATTTATAAAAACATTTTTTTTAAACTTTTACATTATACACACATACATATACAGAGTGTTCAAACGAAAATTTCACCCCCACCGGGTAACTCAGAAACCAAGAGTTTTTTCATAATTAAAAAAAAAAAGCATGTCAATTTGTATTGAGGATGGGACGAATTTTAATGCAAAATCCGTCCCCCTTTCCCTGCCTGGCTTCAGCCCCGCAGTTTTTTTAATGAGCAAGTGTAGTATATAGTTTATTTTTTAACCAGGAGGAGTAAACTAAAAATACAGATTCACACCCAAGAAAATCACTAGGATAATCACCAAATACATCTTCTTTATTGGTTGATCATGTCGGATCTCGACGGTAATCCATATAGTCTAGGCGCCAAATAGAGGTCACCGTGTCCTTTTTAATTCTGATGGACAAACTCAACGGTTTCTTATGGATTTTTGGCTGCTGATTACGGATTTTGAGGGTGGAAATCGATCCCAGTGGTCAAAAATTTGTTATAAACAATTTAATTGTTTATAAATTGTTTATAAGGCTGTGGCTCATAAACTAAAAGAGATAAAAAATAATGTTCCTTTTGAATTTTTCTATCATTATTGTTAATTAAAGTATAATTGTTTATAGCTCAAATTTTCTTGAAACCCTTATAAACAAATTAATGTAAAATTTTTTTTAGAAAATTATAAGTTCAAACGGGTATAACTTAAAAACAAATGAAGATAAAATATTTTAATAAACTTTTTTTGGAAGCCTATTAACAAAGCTTTAAAATGAGACCTTCTAAGGCTCATTTTCATGCGCAGAAGCTGAGTTACGATCGATAAAGCTGCGAAAAATACCTATTTTGCAATTTGCAATTTGCATTGTGCACTAATTTTACAATATCTTGAGTTCTAACTGTTGGATTTAAGTTTAGTAAACGGTTTGTTCTTCGTTTTTTATTAACGAACAAATTTTATTTGAAACATTCTTTTTTATTTCTTTTAGTTTATGAGCCAGAGACTTATAAACAATGTATAAACAATTAAATTGTTTATAACAATTATTTGACCAATCGGATCGAAATCCACCCTCGAAATTCGCCATCAGCAGCCAAAAATCCATAAGAAACCGTTGAGTTTGTCCATCAGAATTAAAAAGCACACGGTGACCCCTTTGGCGCCTAGACTAATAAATATTATATTATATTAATACGTCGCTAAAGAGTTCTAAAAACAACTGCTTTTTATATAAAAGCAGACTAAAAATCTAAAAATTAAAGGAATAACGCAGAAAATACAAAAAATCGCCGATGTAACTCAATTAACCTATGAAATGTCAATTGTGTCAAAATTTGTTAAATGTCATTAGTGCCAAAATTTTATAACATTGGAGTAAACTTGCCTGCGGTTGGACCAATTACAAACAAGCATTACAGCGCGTTAAATTTGAATCACTCCTCTTGATTTAAAAACAAACCATAGTGGCAGATCATTTGAAAGGTATTTGTTTTCTCTACAAGATCCTCTATTTTTTTTTAATTTGCGTAATAACCTTAAAAATAATTTTGGATTTAACTAATTTATAATAAATTTGTTTGTTAAGTCCAAAATTATCTTTAAACTTATTACGTAAATTAAAAAAAAAATAGAACGTCGTGTAGAGAAAAAAAAATACCTTTCGAATGATGTGCCCCTCGACCATACTTTCTATTTAAAAAAAAGTGGTGGTTGATGCGGGGCAGTAGGGGGTTACATTTGAGGGCATGGATTTTGCATGAAAATTCGTCCCCCTTCCATTAAAACTTGACGTGTTTTTTAATTTTGAAGAAGCTCTTGGTTTCTGAGTTTCTGAGGTGGTCAAATTTTCGTTGGAGCAGACTGTATATTATTATGATGTCTACTATGTATAGATTATATTATAAACAATCATTTAGGAAAATTGTCTGCAAAGCAATTAATATTTGACTCGCAGTAAATTATCGAATTTCTCTATACGTTGTCACGTTCTATGCAAAAATCAATGGCGATAAACGAATTAAAATTGGTCACGGCCAACTGAACTATTCCCTTATATAGTGGATTGCATATTGATCACAAATTTACTCTCTGCTTCCAACGTGAGCGGTTTAGAAATTATAACCTCAATCATTACCCATCACCATAAAGTCATAATATGGTCTTAATTTAAAACAGAAC
Source organism: Diabrotica virgifera virgifera (assembly GCF_917563875.1). Classification (NCBI taxonomy): domain Eukaryota; kingdom Metazoa; phylum Arthropoda; class Insecta; order Coleoptera; family Chrysomelidae; genus Diabrotica; species Diabrotica virgifera. The sequence continues at coordinate 222,216,469 of NC_065446.1, forward strand.
CGCCAAATACTGAGCAAATAAATTAGATTATTTTAGATATAGTTGAAAGACTGATAAATTTGTGAACACTTGAATCAATAAAAAAGTAAAAAAATAGTATGTATATCAAAGTGTGTAAGAAGAAATTTATTTCTATAGCTGAGGGTTTTCGGCAAAAATGCCATCATGAGGCAATGGCCAATTAGAAAAAAGTACCATTACTTGAGGCATATGAACGCTTGAGCATCTCGATAATATTAATTTGCATTACAATGTATAATCATGTATGTTATTGAGTTGTTTTGTCCTCCGCACAACATTTTTATGTGTTACGTTTCTATTTTGTGTTTTCTTATCACTCTCCCTATTTTCTCTGTTGTACCTACTCTTCACATATGGCATAATGGTTTTGCCAGACGGTTTTTTGTCTTCTGTTGGGTCCTTAATTCTTCTTTGAGCATTTTGGCAGAAAGTGTAGGCAGTATACACCCTACTAAATTATGTTAAATAATCGTTTCTGGCTACTACCAGAGGCGTACGACAGGGGAAGTGAATGGTTGACCCATCCCAAATTCTACGTCACTGATGAAACTGCTATTTTAGCATAATTTTTAGATTCTCCAATACTTTCTATGAAAATATAATACTCTTCAGTCGTAACGATAAAGTCATCAGTTTTTGAGATATTTGAAGTTAAAAATGAAACGACACACTTACTTTGATTAATGTATTATGCTCCTTCGTTTTAGCTTCAAATATCTCGAAAACTAGTGACTTTATCTTTACGAATGAGGAGTGTATTATTTACATAGAAAGTATTGGAGAATCAAAAAATTACAATAAAATAGCAATTCTGCCAGGGCGTAGAATTTGGGAAGGGTCAACCTTTCACGTCCCCCGTCGTACGCCTTTGGTAGTATCCAGAAACGTTTGTTGCACATAATTTAGTAGGCTGTACAGTACCAGCACCACTTACCAAATTTCGTGTTTCTGTCCCATGCCGGTCAGGAAATATTCAAAAATAAATAAAATAAAAGTTTAACTTTGACACCTTGTATTTCGGTTATTATCAACTTTTGTACTAAGGTAAGTTAGCTTAAATCTACCTATTTTAACCTCAGGAATCTCAGGTTAAGCTATGGCCCATTTTTTACCAAACACCCTGTATAAATAATGTAGAAGGAACGCAACGCGTATATAATATTGGTATAACACCATTTTTGGATGGGGATAAATAATTGATTTCGCGAACGTCATCGTTTAGTCGAAATAAATTTTGTATGTATATATATATTATCTTCTTCTTTAGCCTGTTTGCATCCACTCCTGGACAAAGGCATCCCCATGAGTTCTCCATTCTTCTCTGTTTTGTTTTATTTGATGCCAGTTTCTCCCCATTTTTGCTTTGATGTCGTCTAGCCATCGTTGTGGTCTTCCTTTACTACGACTGTGCTCGCGTGGTCTCCAACTTACAATGTTTCTCGTCCACGTTTTGATGTTTTGTCGTACCACGTGTCCAACCCAGGTCCGTTTAATTTGCATTTCAATTCTTCCAATTACATATTCCACTCTCGTCCTGCTTCGCACGTCCTCATTTTGTATATGTTCCCTCAGAAATACCCCTAAAATAGCTCATTTGATCGCCCTCTGTGTCGTTCTCAATCTATTGGCTGATACCTCTGTAAGGGCCAATTTCTCATATCGAGTTCAACTCCAGTTTAACCTGAACTTCTAGTAAACGTCAGTTTAAAGTCAAAATCGTCTTTCTCAATTCACGTTCAACCGATGGCAGTTTAAACTTGAACGATGCTTGAACGGTAGAATTCGGCCCTTCAAAGATTTCAGAACTCAGTTCAGATGATTCCATGGACTACGCATGCGTTGTATTAACACGAAACGCTGTCATAATATAAATATATCCTATTTTATTATATTAAGCCTAACGATAAACGATAAAATTATTTTTGTTTTTATAATATTTATTTATAATTATTAAAATGACTATTTGACTATAAATACTTAAATTTAACTTTATTCAAAAACAGCATAAAAATGGTAGTTCAAAATGGCGACAGTATTTTACCTTTTGCCATCTGTTGGCGTTTCTCGAAAGCTGTAGAACGAGCGCTGACATGAACGCGCAATGAGAAATGCATTTCAAACAAAACCACAGATCACGGGTGAACCTGGTTCAACTGAACCATAGATTAACGCAGGTATGAGAAATCGACCCTAAGTGTCATCGTCTCCATTCTGTAGGTCATAATTGGTAGAATACAATTGTTGAATACCTTTTTCTTTAGATTTATTGGTATCTTTTTGTTCTTCAACACATCAATGAGTCTTGCTACTGCTGCTGAAGTCATTTGGATTCTTCTAGTTATTTCTGCCGTTTGACTCTGTTTGCCTAGTTTGATAGTGTGACCTAGGTATATATTCTTTTCGACACGTTCGATATCACTTCCATCTAAGTCGATTGTGTTATATTGATTTGTCACCACTTTTGTTTTATTTGTTTATGTCCTCTGTCTAAGTTCTCTCTTCGTTCTTATTGTTCTTGCTGTTAGACCTTCTGATACATTTATTTGCATAGTTGCATTGTCGTATATGAACTTGCGGAGTCTTCTATATCTAGAATCAATCCTTGAGTTATTCATTCCTTCTAATACGGCCCAGATGTCTATGGAATCGAATGCCTTATTGTAATCCTTCTTCTTCTTAAGGTGCCTATCCGTTCCGGATGTTGGCGATCAGCATGGCTATCCTAACTTTGCTTACTGCTATTCTGAACAGTCCGGTTGTCGATGAATTAAACCACGTTCTCAGGTATTGTAATCCACAAATGCCAAATGAAGAGCTTCATTGTATTTTCACTTTCCGATAAGTGTCGTTATTGTCTATAGGCGTTTTATGTTACTATGTGAACAGACGTAACTATCGAATTTATTTGATAGCCTGTTAGTAATTATTTTAGTAAGGATTCTGTACGGATATGGTAACAGGCTTATTGGTTTGAAATTTTCGCGTTTGTGGAACCTTCATATTAGGTGTATGTATATACAGTAGGCCGGGCCGAAAAAATTTTTTTCTACTTTTTCTATACGGCTAGTTGCCAAAAGTTGTGACTAGTATTTATATAATGCTATACCAAATTTGGGCCGGTTTAAAAAATAATTAACCGGGCCCCTGGCCCTTAAAATTTTTTTTTGGGTCAATATTTTTTTTTCAAATTCTTGTACAAGGCTAGTGGCCAAAAGTTGGAACTACTATTTATATAATCCTATATCAAATTTGGGCCGGTTTAAAAAGTAAAACCGGGCCCCCCGGCCCTTAAAGAATTTTTATTTTGTTAAAAAAAAATGCTAGGGGCTATTAAAATAGCTTCTATTGTCATATTCTATTGTTAAGCGAAAGAAAGATAATACAGTCGACAGGAAAAAATACTTAAGCTTTTATATGCCGTTTTAGAAGATATAAAGTAAATTTTTAAAGATAATACAACGCTGGTCATCGACAAAAATAAAATTCGGAGACGAGTTAAGGAAAACAGACTGCAACTCCAGCGTGAGAATAAAAATTTAAACAAGTCAATTAAAGGGAGCCCCCCGGGGGCCCGGTCAAAAATATTTTAATTCGGCCTATGTTTGGTACACAGTATTAGGACTACCATACACAACTTTTTTTTACTAGCCCGTTTAAAATTTCCCAAAAAAATTTTTTTTGCCCTTTTTCGGCCCGGCCTAATATACAGGGTGAGTTTTTAGTGCGGGATCGGTCGATAATTCCATTACGGTATAGAATATCAAAAAAAGTTATTTAGAAAAAATGTAGGCAATGATATTCTCCACGCTTGGAAAATATGTCCATTTCTACAGGGTCATCAATAACAGCGTGGTATATCAAACAAATAATTTTTTAAATGGGACACCCTATATATTTTTTCATATTTATATTCCCCTCATAATTCTTGTTCATATAATATAGGGTTTTGCATTACTATACAGAGTATTTAACAAGTTATGTCCATTTTTATTTCGAAATCCCTATGAGATTAACACCTTGTATTTAAAGAAGTAATTCATAGACAATAATTTGTTTTATGTAGTAAGATAAACAATATACTGTAGTTTTTAAATTAAGTCCAATTGAAATCATCGACGAATGTTTGTATACAGGGTGAACTACAAAACCAAATTACGATTTTCTCTATTTTTTTAAATGGATCACCCTATATTTTATTTCTCAGAAATATTGTATTTATTATACTCTTTCATTTTTATATAGCATTCCCTATATCTAAACTTATTAGTTTCGGAGATATTTTTAGTTTTCTTCAACTTTCGGGAATACATTAAATTTTTCTAGTGTAAATGAGTTGGTATTGAATGATAATTAAACAAAATTATTTTTATTCAATAAATAACCAGCACAAAATATAAACCATAGCAATATGCAATGAATGTATCAATAAATGTGATATTAAGGAATTATCATATTTCCCTAATATATAAAAATCATACAATTCCTACAAAAAGAATATAGGTATCTTGTGTATAATAAAATTACAAGATTATTTTTATTTAATAAACAATTCACACAAAACATAAATCAAAACAATATAAAACTAATTTAATAGTCAAGTATATTCAAATGGGAAATAAGCCACAATTTTACCTAAAAATGATTTTATTAACGTTTCGACGCCCAAGTCGGGTGTCGTTGTCAAAATACAAAATAATACTAATTAAACAAAAATGTTGTTGCTTAGTAAAAAATTCTTCTAATAATTTATTTAATCTGACTCATTTATATCGGCAATTCAAACTTGCTTGGGCAACTTGGGCGTCGAAACGTTAATAAAATCATTTTTAGGTAAAATTGTGGCTTATTTCCCATTTGAATATAATTGATTATAAAAATGCCACAAGAAAATAGCTTCAGAACAACATTAATTTAATAGTTTTTAGATTATTATATCAACAGCATTCTAAGCCAAGAAGTTTTTAGTAACACATTCCTAATTGCAGATTGTGACCCGCAGTTATTAATAATATAATTTTTATATTAAATTTCATTAATATGCATCAAGAAATCCCTACTTTGTTAACATTCAAACTAGGTGATCTATAAATGTTTAAGGTGATATTGTTAGAGATTATGTGATTGGTCCACATTTTTTGACGGTTGAGGTTATTATACGACGCGGTGCTCTAGTTCTTGATTTTTTGAAAAATTGATTTTTTTAAGTGGGGCTATATAAAAAAACCTTGTATACCAGAAGCATCCAACAGCGCTTGATGATATGAAAAATAGAATAAAAGATGCTTTTAATAATATTGACTTACAAAAATGTTAGAAATGTGGCTCGGTCATTTGCATATTTGCAAAATTGCATAGACGTTGAAAGTGGTCATATTCAAAATTTACTTTAGACTTATATTCTTAACATCACATTAATTGGTACATTCATTAAATTTTGTTATGGTTTATTATTTTTTTGTTAGTTATTTATTGAATGAAAATATTTGTTATATTATTACATAATACTTATTTGTTAAGTTATTTATATTTATAAGAATTGAATGTATTCCCGGCAAATGAAGAAAACTAAAAATATCTCAGAAACTAATAAGTTTAGGTATAGGAAAGCTATACAAAAATGAAAGAGTATCATAAATACAATATTTCAAAAAAAATAAAATATAGGGTGATCTATTCAAAAAAATTGAGAAAATCGTAATTTTGTTTTGTAGTTTAAAAGTGCTTATAAAAATGAATGTTCTACTAAAAAATGCTTGGCTTAGAATGCTGTTGATATACCAATCTAAAAACTGTTACATCAGTTGTATATTGTTTTGATTTATGTTTCATGTAAGTTATTTGTTAAATAAAAATAATCTTGTTATATTATTATATACAATACAAAGTTTTTTTTGTAGGAATTTTACGATTCTTGTATATTAGAGAAATATGATAATTTCTTAATATCACATTTATTGGTATATTCACTGCGTATTACTATGGTTTATATTTTGTGTTAGTTATTTATCTAATAAAAATAATTTTGTTTAATTATCACTCAATACTAACTTATTTCTACTAGAAAAATTGAATGTATTCCCGAAATTTGAAGAAAACTAAAAATATCTCGGAAAGTAATCAGTTTAGATATAGGTAATGCTATATAAAAATGAAAGAGTATATTAAATACAATAATGTTGAAAAATAAAATATAGGGTGGTCCATTTAAAAAAATAGAGAAAATCGTAATTTGGTTTTGTAGTTCACCCTGTATGCAAATATTCGTCAATGATGTGAATTGGACTTATTTAAAAACTACAGTATATTGTTTATCTTATTACATAAAACAAATTATTGTCTACGAATTACTTCTTTATATACAGGGTGTTAATCTCATAGTGATTTCGAAATAAAAATGGTCATAACTTGTTAAATCCTCTGTATAGTAATGCAAAACCATATATTATATGAACAAGAATTATGAGGGGAATATAAATATGAAAAAATATATAGGGTGTCCCATTTAAAAAATTATATGTTTGATATACCACGCAGTTACCGATCACCCTGTAGAAGTGGACATATTTTCCGAGCGTGGAGAATATCATTGCCTACATTTTTTTAAATAACTTTTCTCGATATTTTATACCATAATGGAGTTATCGACCGATCCCGCACTAAAAACTCACCCTGTATGTACAGGGTGTCCCGAAAAGATTGGTCATAAATTATACCACACATTCTGGGGTCAAAAATAGTTCGATTGAACCTAACTTACCTTAGTACAAATGTGCTTACAAAAGAAGTTACAGCCCTTTGAAGTTACAAAATGAAAATCGATTTTTTTCAATATATCTAAAACTATTAGAGATTTTTAATCGAAAATGGACATGTGTTATTATTATGTCAGGAACATCTTAAAACAAAATTATAGTGAAATTTGCCCACCCCATAAAAATCTTATGGGGGTTTTGTTCCCTTAAACCCCCCCAAACTTTTGTGTACGTTTCAATGAATTCATTATTGTGGTACCATTAGTTTGTTAAACACAACGTTTTTAAAACTTTTTTGCCTTTTTGTATTTTTTCGACAAGCCAGTTTTTATCGAGATGCGGCTTCTTTTTTAATATATTTACATAAAAATCTGATAGGGGTTTTGTTCCTTTAAACCCCCCAAATGTTTGTGTGCGTTCCAATTAAACTATTATTGTGGTACCATTAGTTAAACACAGTGCTTTTAAAACTTTTTTGACTCTTAGTCGTTTTTTTATAAGTCACCTTTTATCGAGCTATGGCTTCTTTTTCAAAATATACCTAAAAATGTAGATTATAAATAAATTTTCAAATTATTAACAGGTCTCTATAATCGTACTTAACCATATACAAATATGCGGTGGATTCGACAAATATTCAAAATATCTCGTTAAACACTGGTTTATCGAAAAAGTACTAAGAAGCAAACACGTTTTGAAACCATTGTGTTTAACTAATGGTGCCACAATAATAATTTAATTAGAACGTACACACAAGTTTGGGGGGGTTTAAGGGAACAAAACCCCCATAAAATTTTTATGGGCTGCACAAATTTCACTTTATTTTTTTTTAAGATGCTGCTGCCATAAGAATGCCACGTGTCCATTTTCAATAAAAAATCTCTAAGAGTTTTCGATATATGAAAAAATATCGATTTTCATTTTGTAACTTCAAAGGGCTGTAACTTTTTTTGTGAGCACATTTGTACTAAGGTAAGTTGGGTATAATCGAACTATTTTTGACCCCAAAATGTGTGGTATAATTTATGACCAATATTTTCGGGACACCCTGTATAAATAGTATAGGATGCACGCAACGCGTGTATACTATAGGTATAGAATTTCTTTTTGGATTGAGCAAAGGCATTGAATTCGCAACCGTCATCGCTACGGCGAGATATTAGTAATTTATATACTATAGGTTGAATTGCGTATGTGTAAGTTCGAACGAAGTTATAATGGTTGGAGGAGGGATAGAGTGTGTACCCGAAGGAGCTTGCGAAGCAAGCACATAAGGGGTCACACGGTCCCTACTCCAATCATTATAAGTGATTAGTGTTTAAAGTATTTTTGAAGTGAAAACTTCTGTATGGTGTATTCCACGAATATACGACTGTTTTGGATTATCGCGACAACGAATATTTTAGTGTGCAACATGAGAAGTACGAAAGTATTTTGCTCTAATAATTAGTCCAATAAACAACAATATAATTTGCAATTTACTTTCGTTCTTCATATTTTGCACAGTAAAATATTCGTTGTCGCGATAATTCAAGAGGGTCGTATATTCGTGGAATTGGGTATAGCGATTTTATGCACTTTCTGGATGGGGAAAAAGCCTTGAATTCGTGACCGTCATCGCTTCGCCGAAATAAATTCTGTACGTTTATATGTTATGTGTATGTATAGTCCGTCCGCTATAACTTTTCCCATGCGGTACCGATTCATTTTCAATCAAATTCAGTCAAAAGAGAGAGTGAAACGTACGCCAATGTATGTAGTATATAGTATACAGTATACAAAATGTATATACACGTCGACGTTCGTTTAAATTTATGTTTTGACTTAATTTGATTGAAAATGAATCGTACCGCATGGGAAAAGTTATAGCGGACGGACTATAATATGTATGTATATATAAATTGTAGGATGTACCCAAAGGGTACATAATGTAGGTATATCACTTCTCTTTGGATGGAAAAAAGCATTAAACTCGCGATCGTTATCGACACGCCAGATATTAGTAATTTATATACTACAAGTTAAATTGCGTATAAGTTCGACCGAAGTTATGATGGTTGGAGGAGGGATAGAGTGTGTACCCGAAGGAGCTTGCTTCGTAAGAAGTTTTCACTTCTGTCGGCATTCCCACGAGTGCCCTAATTTTTTTATTTAAAGTTTTATCATAGAATCCATGAAAGAAAAGGTAGTTTTAATTTAATTTAATGAACAGAAGTAAACTTCCAGTTTTCATTTTTGTTTCACGAAGAGTTTTAAACCATCTTAAATTGTATTAAAACAATTTTTACCGTTAATCTAATCTAGTAAAATGCTATGCACTTTTATTGTTTCATTAATCTTCTTTAATTTAGTTTTTATAGGAACAAAAATTCATTTCCAAGACTCTTACTCTGTTTGACTTGTTCCAAAGTGAATTGCAAATTGAACCGATTCACTTCAAATTCGAGCTCCATACCAATTTATTTAACTTTTAGTACAATTCTACTTTTCTACTGGAGAAACTTCTCCAACAAATTTGATTAAAGTCGTTTGAAAAGTCCCTAACACCTGCATTTAAAAACATCTTTACGTACCCAAATTGTATAGAACTAGACAGCAGCGAGTAATAGATGAGTCAAGTAAGTTTTTAAACAAAAGTTAGGGTCACAATCAGGACCGTAACTAGATTGGCGTAAGCAATGCACGGGATCTCAATGGGTACACTTCCGTGTAATGGAAATTAAGATAACGTTCGCCGAAGTAGTAGTAGCTACTCGGAACACATCCGTTTTTAGAGCTGTTCTAAATATACAGGACGATCAACTTCTGTGAGAAAGTCCATTACATCTAGTAATACAGTCGAACTCGCCGTTCCTGTTATAGGAATATCCCGGTTAGAATTCCTGTTATAAGAATATCCCGGTTTATGGAATATAAATTCGAGGTGTCGAAACGTTTCCATTTACTCCTTAATAAATTTATCTGTTTATTGGAATATGTTTTAATTAAATAATACCGCTTATTAGAATATTTTTAGGTCGACGAATAAATTTTTTGTACAATTTACCAAAAAATTAAATTATGTTTGTTATTATGGTTTGTCGTCAAGGGCCTGTAACATCTGTATTGCCGGTTTATATATTATTAGGGTTTCATAATAAGTAGATAATAAATATTTATTACTTTTTTACGAGGACCAATTCTATCTTTAGCCGACACATGCATGGGTCATAAAGTAATTTTTATTTGTCTACAAATTTCTATACATATTGGCACCCACGTAGTTGCCTGCTATAAAATTTTTAGAAGCAGTTTACAAATATTTAGAATTTACCCAGAGAGTAACTACTTGTTTTCAAGAAGTGAAACATGGCTTTGTTCAATTTGAAAAGAAAATATCTTTAACCAGACATGAGGTTGAATAATGTAACAATCCATGTCTTGCCGCCAATACAACTTCGATTCAACCAATGGATTAAGGATGACCACAAGGTTTAACAACAAAAAAGATATAATTACCGATGATTTCTCAAGAAAAAGTAATTTTGTTATATAATATATATGCATTTTAATAAGAACATACAGTAGGAAAAATGAAAGAATACCCATGAACGAACATATAAAACACGCTGTATTTTCCTGTCACCGTGTCATACAAAAAATTGGCCAGCGCAAGTACATGTAATAATTATTATTACATGTACTTGCGCTGGACAATTTTCTTTGTGACACGGTGACAGGAAAATACAGCGTGTTTTATATGCTCGTTCATGGGTATTCTTTCATTTTTCCGACTGTATCTATATATTGCACACATTTCATAATAATTACTTTTCATATTATCATTACTGTAATCATTCACATACATATAATGTAATTTGGTATTTAATAGATAGATAATAGTCCAGGGCGCATCTGTTTTGAGATGGACGTTGAGAGGTGACTCAAATTTTTTGGCAGAAATTGCTTGAGAATAACTCAAATAATAATATTTGAGTTATCCTCCCGCTCAAAATGGTCCGGAATATTGTTTAAATAATCAAAATGTCAAAATATGAAGGAAAAATTCGATTTTTTATTGGTTTTTGATTATAACTTTAAAACTATTCATTTTTGAGAAAAGTTGTACCAACATAAAAGTTGCGTAATTAAATATCCTACAACACAGAATTAGTTAAAAATTTGGAGAATAGTCACCCTTGTTGCAAAATAGCAATAATTGCGAAAAAAACCATACGTAAACAAGTATTGGTATTTTACGTCTTTTAACCATTTACGCTACACTTAGGACCTTCGTATTTTATCCAGAAAAACTTTATGATATAGTAAAACAACACTGTAAATTGCATTAAGATCGGTTTAATAGATTTTGCAAAATAAATTTTGCAATCCAGCTTTCCCAAAAAAAATTCATTTTTTAAAATGTTGCATGACTATAAATAAAACAGATAGCAAGTTGAATTTTTTTTGCTTATAGAAATGTACTGTACCTTTTATCTAAAATTTGCAAAATTAAAATCAATTAATTACCATGGCGTCAGGAAATTTTTTAAATAAGTTTTAATTTTTGGTGCTACGCGCAGGACAGCGGTGTTTGATTCACACAAGTTGATTTCCACCAAAATTTCTTCCAATATTTATTATCTAATATATTATTTTCTTACTCTATATTTTGTTGTATTTTAATATTTTAATTTCACAAAAATCAAACTATCAAAAAATCAAAATTTTATTACTGTTTCCGAAATATTGTTTAAACAATTGCATATGTTTAAAAATAATAAAATTTTATTCTCTAAGTTCAAATATATGAACAAAGAAAGTTTTTGCTAAAAAAGTGTTATTTCAAAAGATAGAGTAGGTACATATGTGTTTTTATTTTGCAATAAACAAATTTATTTATTTATATCGAAACGTAATAAAAATTAAAATGTATCAATCATTATCAAAGGTCATTGGAATGCCCAATCAGAGCAAACTATCCGCTGTCCTGCGCGTAGCATCAATAATTAATGTTTATTAAAAAAATTCCTGGCAGTTAACCGATTTTAATTTTCCAAATTACAAATGAAATGTATGGTACACTTCTATACGCAAAAAAATTTTTAACTTGCTATCTGTTTTATTTTCAGTCCTGTAACATTTTCAAAAAAATGATTTTTTTTGCGAAAGTTGGATTTCAAATTTTATTTTGCAAAATCTGTTAAACCGATCTTAATGAAATTACAGTATTGTTTAACTGTATCATAGAGTTTTTCTGAGTGAAATATGAAGGTCCTAAGTGTAGCATAAATGGTTGAAAAACGTAAAATGCGAATACTTGTTTTTGTATGGTTTTTTTGCAATTATTGCTATTTTGCAACAAGGGTAACTATTTTTTAAATTTTTAACTAGTTCCATATTGTAGGAAATTTAATTACACAACTTTTATGTTTGTACAACTTTTCTCGAAAATGAATACTTTTAAAGTTATAATAAAAAAACCAACAAAAAATCGATTTTTTCCTTAATTTTTTGACATTTTGATTATTTAAACAATGTTCCGGACCTTTTTGAGAGGGAGGATAACTCAAATATTATTATTTGAGTTATTTTCAAGCAATTTCTGCAAACAAATTTGAGTCACCTCTCAACGTCCGAATGTACTAATATTTTTATCGATGCGTCCTAGTCTATAAGTAGTAGTTACAATACACTGTATTATTGACATAAAATGACGTAAAACCATATACAAAATATACATTATACATTATACATATTGGCATAGTATTATATGTATAAATACTATTATTACGTATATTCGGTACACTTATTTCGGCTAGCCCTAAATGATTGATTATTAGAATATCCCGGTTATAAGAATAATTTTGCCTGGCACGAAGGCTCTTCCAATAAGCTGGTTCGACTGTATAGGTGAATTGCAAAAAAGATATACAGTATCATTCAGATAAAAACGGAACAAACCGAGTTAATACAGTGTAATGGAACTACATTTAAAATAGTCGGCTATTTTAAATTATTAAAAACTATTTAAAATTATTCGACACGACACCATAAATATAGCAACGGTAAATTATTCGACGGTTGAAAATAACCTTTTCATTTTGTATACCGGGTGGTCCAATAAGCTCGGCTATATATCAGAAACTATTCATGTTATAACTTTACGAGAAAAAATTCCTTAGTAAAAGTGGGCAAGAGAAATCGCTGGAAATAACTTTCAAATTTCTGGGTTAACCGTTAGGGGGCGTAACCTGTGAAGAAAAATTTGAAAACCAATTTTTTGTCAAATATGCCCAATTATACCAAGTGTTAAATAAGTAATCTGGAAAGAGGCCTAAATTCCGCACAAAGTTGTTCAAGTACTTTTATTTTTATTTTTTCAAATAAAGGGTGGGGGAGAGTGGGAAAATATTTGTGGACAAATACCTATAACTTTGGTTTGGATTAACCGATTTTAACGAAGTTAGTGTCATTAGAAAGAGTGTTGATGATTTAATTTACATCTACTAAAACACAATTGCATTTAGTTTTAATTGTCATAGGTAGAGGGTACTTTCTAATAGAAAAAATTAAAATTTGTTTTTCTTCAAAATATTTAATGGAAACATCTATTTATTGCAAATTATAATGGAACTGGATTCAATTCGTAACAAAATAGCGCAAACCGTATGTTGATAGTTCTTGTTGAACTCGAGATATGAATAAAAACGCATAAACATAAGTAAGTATAGTTTTGACTCACCCTTTATTATAACTTAAAATTAAATATGTGAAAGAAAGATCATACAAATATCTCGATCATTAAAACTTAATGTTCAATTAAATTTCACGTTGTTTTCCATCGTTGTCCACACAAAAATGTAATCTTTCGCGTGTAGACATAACAGCTGCTTCAATTTCAGCTGTTGATATACTATTTATTGCGTTTATAATGCGCAGTTTCATGTCATCTCGCGTGGTTGGTCGAGTTTGTACACTAAGTCCTTCAATCTTCCCCACAGATAAAAGTCCAGACATGTTAAGTCTGGGGATCTAGCTGGCCATGAAAATATACTTTCCTTTCCAATCCATTTATTTGGATAACTTGCATACAAATAATCTCAAACTCGTCTGGAAAAGTCAGCAGGACACCCGTCATGTTGTAATATCATATCTCTTCTTGTTTGCAAGAAAATATCTTCCAATAAAACAGGCAACTAATTTTTCAGAAAATCCAAATATGTTTGGCCAATTAAAGTTCTATCAAAGAAATATGGACCTACGATCTTTCCATCAACTATATCACACCAAACAATAAGACTCCATCTACTTTGAAGCTGCACCTCCTGTATGCAGTGCAAATTTTCTTCAGCCCAATAATGCATTATGCAGATTAACACCACCAGCACTATTAAACGTAGCCTCGTCTGTCCACAAAATCTTTGACATGATATGCGGTTGTTCTTCTAGCAGAACTAATATCAAATTGCAGTAATTCAGCCTTGCATCAAAATCTCTCTCATGTAAAGCCTGGTGGAGAACTACATACATGATAAGGATGCAGTCTAAAAAACAGAACAATAAATATTGGTAAAAAGAAACCACTATATTTACTAAAACTAAAAAATCTTGAAAAATCCACAATTGTTTCACAAGATAAATCGTGCATAAGTATTTTTAAGAAACGGATAAAAGGATAAAAGCGCCGTGTTGCCGTTTTTATCGGAATATTAAAATAACAGTTGAATCTAAAGTTTAAAGGGAATTTCCAAGTTTCTGACCTAAACGTTAACTTTATAATATGAAAAACCAACCTGTGATGTTTTAATATCCTCAGTACAGTAGTTTTGGGTATATTTAATTCTATAGAGATTTGCCGACTACTTACATATATGTGGATTCTGTTAAATTAAAGCAAGAACATTGATTGATTTATCTTCGGTGATACCTCTACTACGTCGTTTAAAACAAGGACGATGACAAATACCAGTTTTTCTTAATCTTCTTGCCTTTCTTTCAAATACTTTTTTGTCATAATGTCTCCTGTCAGGATATCTTATAGAATATATACGTGAGGCAGTAGCGGCATTTTGGTGACGTTCGAAATAAACTCCAATCATATCATACAATTCTGCATTTGATATACTCATCACGTCATCACGAATTATTAGTACTGATAATTAATTACTAATATTACCAATATTAAGATCTATTGAAAAAAGTGCAATCTTCAATTTGAATTATAATATATCATTTCTTAACAATGTTTTGACTGCTGTCAATAAATAAACAATATGAACTCCCCGTCAAATTCATTGCCGTAGCCTACTTAGTTTCGAAAAACTATTTTTAATCGTATGAAATAACAATGGGCAAAATAGGTATCATTAGGATTCTTCTGCTATAAAAAAATTTGAAAGTACCTACTGACTTATTTTTTAATTTAATTTATAATACAGAGTGGGTCAATACTATACTTACTTATGTTTATGCGTTTTTATTCATATCTCGAGTCAGACAAAAGCTATCAATATGTGGTTTGCGCCATTTTGTTACGAATTTAATCCAGTTCCATTATAATTTACAATAAATACGTATTTTTGTTAAACATTTTGAAGAAAAACTAATTTTAATTTTTTCTTTTCGAAAGTACCCTCTACCTATGACAATTAAAACTAAATACAATTATTTTATAGTAGATGTAAATTAATTCATCCACACTTTTTCTAATGACAATAATTTCGTTAAAATCGGTTCATCCAAACCAAAGTTATAGGTATTTCTCCACAAATACTTTGCCACTCTCCCACACCCTTTATTTGAAAAAATAAAAAAACTACTTGAACAACTTTGTGCAGAATTTAGGCCTCTTTCTAGTTTACTTATTTAACGCTTGGTACAATTGGGTATATTTCACGAAAAACTGGTTTTCAAATTTTTCTTCACAGGTTACGCCCCCTAGCGGTTAACCCAGAATCCTGAAAGTTATTTCCAGCATTTTCTCTTGGCCACTTTACTAAGGAATTTTTTCTCCTAAAGTTATAACATGAACAGTTTCCGACATGTAGCCGAGATATCGGCTTATTAGACCACCCGGTACATACGGGTGAGTCATAAGCAACTGTACATACTCCTACCTCGTATAGAGGCCCCTATGGGGAATAACAAATGACCATTAAAAAGTGTCTGCTCCCATTGTTTAATAATATACAGGGCGAGTTTCGCATTTTGACAGAAATTTGTATTCGTCATAATTTTTGAACGGTCAGATCGATGTGTCTCTTATTTTGGTCAATCGTTACACTATTGCCACCTAATCAACTGATTTATTCAAACTAGAAAAAATTCAGGTCCGGCTTTAAAAAATTAGTTCGTTTGGGTCTTAGAAAAAATTTCACCCTGTATAAGCTTTTTGAAAACTCTAATATGAAT
Organism: Diabrotica virgifera virgifera; assembly: GCF_917563875.1. NCBI lineage: Eukaryota > Metazoa > Arthropoda > Insecta > Coleoptera > Chrysomelidae > Diabrotica > Diabrotica virgifera. Next base: position 222,232,635 of record NC_065446.1, read on the forward strand.
TTTACAAATTAGACAATAGGCAATTAAAATAACATATTTATTTTTTTCCGCACACGATTGCTTATATTAGTTTTTTATAAAAAAATCAAATTTGATTATGAATTAAAAGTTTGGTATAGTGAACCATAGATTTAACAAAATTAACTTTTATTACCAAAATTAATTTTTTTTTTGAACAAACATTTAATTTATGTTACCACCAATTAACTGATTTATTCAAACAAGAAAAAAATCAAACCCGGATTTAAAAAAAAAATCGTTTCGGTCTTAGAAAAAATTTCACCCTGTATACGCTTTTTCAAAACTCTAATATGATTGTTACAAATTAGACAAATAGGCAATTAAAATGGCGTATTTATTTTTTCCCCACACGATTACTTAATTTTTTATAAAAAAAAAATCAAATTTGACTATGAATAATTAAAAGTTTGGTAAAGTGAACCATAGGTTTAAAAAAAAATACCTTTTATTACAAAAATTAATTTTTTTTGAACAAATATTTAATTTATGTTATCACCCAATCAACTGATTTATTCAAACTAGAAAAAAATCAGGCCCGGATTTAAAAAATTAGTTTGTTTGGGTCTTAGAAAAAATTTCACCTTGTATACGTTTTTTGAAAACTCTAATATGAATTTTACAAATAAGACAAATAGGCAATTAAAATGGCTTATTTATTTTTTCCCCACACGGTTACTTATTTTTTTATTAAAAAATCAAATTTGACTATGCATAAAAAGTTTGGCAAAGTTTTTGCATAGGTTTAAAAAAATTAACTTTTTTTACAAAAATTAATTTACAAAAACAACGTTTTTCTTAAAATTAAAAGTTTTACCATTTTTTTTTTCTATAACACGTCTAGATCTAAAACTTTCCATAACACTTCTTTTGGACTCTATAGTTTAACATAGACGTGATCAAATTGATAAATTTTAAATTTTTCCACCTAAATTTTGCGATTTACAAGTTTGCAACTTTTACAAGAAGAAGACTGAAAGTCTACAACAATTTTCATAGTCTTCACAATGGTAAGAGGTGTGTGCTGTAAAAATTTCAGAAAAAAATATTAAAATGGAACCGAGTTGTAGTGAGTTAAACCGTGAGTTCATTTTTTTTTTCATTTTTCGGTTAAAATTCCGATTTTGACAAATTTGATTTTTTAATAAAAAATTAAGTAATCGTGTGGGGAAAAAATAAATATGCCATTTTAATTGCCTACTTGTCTTATTTGTAAAATTCATATTAGAGTTTTCAAAAAGCGCATACAGGGTGAAATTTTTTCTAAGACCAAAACGAACTAATTTTTTAAATACGGACATGATTTTTCTCTAGTTTGAATAAATCAGTTGATTGGATGATAACATAAATTACTTATTTGTGCAAAAAAAATTAATTTTTGTAATAAAAGTTATTTTTTTTTAAAATCTATGGTTCACTTTACCAAACTTTTTATTTATAGTGAAATTTGATTTTTTTATAAAAAATTAAGTAATCGTGTGCGGAAAAAATAAATATGCCATTTTAATTGCCTATTTGTCTAATTTGTAAAATTCATATTAGAGTTTTCAAAAAGCGTATACAGGGTGAAATTTTTTCTAAGACCCAAACGAACTAATTTTTTTAAAGCCGGACCTGATTTTTTTCTAATTTGAATAAATTAGTTGATTAGGTGGTAATAGTGTAACGATTGGCCAAAATAAGAGACACATCGATCTGACCGTTCAAAAATTATGACGAATAGAAATTTCTGTCAAAATACGAAACTCGCCCTGTGTATTATTAAACAATGGGAGCAGACACTTTTTAATGGTCATTTGTTATTCCCCATAGGAGCCTCTATACGAGGTAGGAGTATGTACAGTTCCTCATGACTCACCCTGTATAATTTGTATACAAAATCAAAAAGTTATTTACAATGAACTGCAAACACAAACAAATCAAACAACCAAATAAAAAATTGTTATTTTTATTGTAGAAGATGCTCGAAAGAAGCTGTTCAAAATGAGTTCCTATTCAGTAAGCATAACAATCCCTAGGGATTATAGCTAACGATATGGCATTAAAAATCCTATTCTTGGGTGAGGTGGATTACTGATCTGTGTCATTTATATCTTGCTGTCTGTCTTTGCAGCTGTCATGACTATTTTCCATTTCTACCTGTGCTTGCACTGAACCTTCCAGTATTTCACATTAATTGCTCTTATGCCTTGTTCTACATCATCCAGCCATCTTCTTCTAGGCCTTCCCAGAGCCCATTTTATTTCAAGTCAGGCCCGAGGCACTACACAATTTTCGAACACCTAAATATATATTAAAAGTAATAATTATAACTAAAGCTCGGATTTATAGGCAACAAAAATTGAAGAAAAAAGGCGCCTATATAGGCAAAGATTTTTATTAAGAAAGGCAGGAATATTAACATTTAGGCAAAATATAGGCAATAAAGGAATATAACTTATTATTTATTGTACAAAGTGAATTAACGTAATATTAACTTAAGGCAGGTATATTTACACATCATAATCATTACATTAGTATAATTAAACTAGTAACTAAATAACTGCTAATTAAGAATTAAACATTGTAACCACTTAATATTTTATTATTAATAGAAACAACTAATTATTTTTCAATATTTTCGGTCTTAAAACTATGTCTTCGATCACTTAAAATTAATTTGTACATTGAAAACGAACGTTCGACATCGACAGATGTAATTGGAGTATATTTCAGAGCGGATAATAAATCTGGCATAATTTGTAATTCCTCGGAAAATGTCCCATTCAAAACTTTAGCAACATTAGATAAAAACGAAAAACCTTCATTCTTGTCGAAAATATATTTCATTTTTTTTTAAATTAATTGACCGTTACTTCCAGTTGCCGATTTAATTTTCGTCTTTAAATTATCTATTAATTATACTGACTAACATAAATTTATCTCTTGTTTTTCTAATAAGGTAATTGTGGTAACTATTAATTTATAATTGTCATGGATATAAGCGAGTTCCTGTTTCAATTTGGGATTTTTTAATATTTTTTTTGCTTCTCGAATGGATTCGGAAATATCATCATCAAATTCTGATATAACTAATTCTATTTCATTGCACTGTTCAAAGTAAAAAAAAACTGCTTCGAGCCAGGTTCCCCACCTTGTAATTACTGGTTTAGGTGGCAAAGGGACACCGGGAAGTCTTTCTTTATATATTTGCACCCTCAACGGAGCCTTTACAAAAACTTTTTTCATAAAATTTATAAAATTATCTACCAACGGAAACAGATGTCTTATTTCTTCAGCAATTCTATTTACCCCGTGGGCTACACAAGTGCAATGAATTAATTAGGATAAAAAACCTTTAAATTAACAGCAGCTTTTAACATATATGCCGCAGCATCCGAAAACATTAAAACTATTTTATTCACTGGTATAGGGTTGGGTAAAAAGAGGTTTGTTAAACTATCTTTTATAAATCGGCTTATTGTTAAATTGTTTGTTTTTTCCAATTCTTTAACGGCAACTAAATAAGGTTTTCTCGCAAAATTTTCGTTCAAAATTCCAATCATTAAATTAGCTATACGCTCTGAGCTTTGCTGGTGTCGCTCCTAGCGGTTACTAATTCAACTTTCACCGGTAATTTTTAAATTTATTATTTAATTGTTATCGCTTAATATTTACAACGCTAAAAAGTAATTAAATTGTAATAGATTTTTTTAAGATTTTGCTAATCATTTTGACGTTCTATTGATGAAATATTAATTTCTTACTTCGGATACTTTCACAATTATCATGTAGATGGCGCCAAGATTAATTTATAATTACATATTACAGAACATTAAAAAACGCAAATTCAGTATTTAAAACGTAAGTATATTTAAGGTAAAAATATAAACCACAACTTTGATCAACTAATATTTTTTATAATTAATAATTTTAATTTTAATTTAAAATTAATCACTTTGACATTTATGTCAAATTTCCGGTAAACGTTTACAAACTTGTCACTACTGGCGCTCACAAATTTATAAATATCCCCTCTACGTACGAGCTCACAGCGTATATACCTGCCGCATACATCTGTCGTTTCATCCACGATAATATAGAAAAAATTGCCCTCTAACTGCCGCTTCATTTTTGAAATACATTCCACATAACATTTTTCCACAGTATGTTTTCTCAATGTACTCTCGTCCGGTAAGGATTTATTAAGATATTTTTCGAAAAAGCATTTAAAACTAGGGTTATTAACTTTATATAGAGGAATGTTGGATGCAATCATCATCTGGCATAAATCAAATTTAAATGCGTCTTCCTCCTTTTTTTGAACTGCTTAAACTATCTCGTAGAGATATTTGGGCTAACTTAGAGGAATTTAATTTTTCCAAATTACGTTTATGAAGTGGGGTTCCACAATGGGGTTCCACAATGCACAATGTTGAAATCTGAGCATTAAAAAAAAATAATTAGAATTTTAAACCGCTTTAGAATTTAGTTATATTGTGGGACGAGAAAAAAAGAGAAAAAATAAAACTTACCGATTTGCCGCATGGTTTACAAAATGCTCCATCTCCTTCTAGAGAAAGTTCCGAATAAGGTGCGATCCATAGCCTTAATTTAGATGTCATCTTTTCACACAAATGTCTAAAACGTTTTAAAAGGTGTTCTTTGCTTTTCGGTATACGCAACAAAACTAAACTAGGATATAGCAATTTGTGACTAAACTCTGATACAGTAACCGACTGTACAACTGGTAATAAACTAATAAAGCTTAGAGATTTCCAAATAGTTAACCCTCAAGTCTCGATCAGGTACATTTTCCTAGAAATCTGTTATATAATCAAAACCATTGATATTTTATTATTGACCCAAAATTTTATTATAGAATGGTTTGGTAATAGAATAATATCATGGGTAGTACCATGAAATTTTAAAAAACGCACAAATAGGCGGAATTTACGAAAAAAGGCAAAAAGTGCAAAAAACAATTATAATAGGCAAAATAGGCAGAAAAAGGCATTTTGCCTATAATCCGAGCTTTAATAATAACATTTGATGCATTAATTGTTTAATAGAAATATAGTTGCACCAGAAATTTAAATTTTTATTAACAATAAATAAAATTGATATTTAAACAATTACAATTTGGTGGTCTTTCAGGGCCCCATTAAAATGTGGGCCCGAAGCAGGTGCCTCACGAGCCTAGTGGTAAAATAGGCCCTGGGCTTTCCTCTACATTTTCCAGTTAGTTATTCTTCTCAACATATCCTATTGTGGGCGTCTCTCTGTATGTCCTTTCCATTTTAAGCGAAGATATTTTATGTATGTTTGTTTTTATTCTATTTGTTTTCATTCTCATTTCTCCCTCTCTTGTTACAGTGTGGCCCAGTATTGGTCTCAATATTTTTCTTTTAAATTTCAGAAAGGTATCTTCCTATTTCTTGTTAATCGTCGTTGTTTCCATCCCATATGTAACAACAGGTTTTAGTAATATTTGTTCTCCTACCTTAGGGTCTTGCTCCTCAGAAGATTTCTATTCATTCCATCTATTTTTTTCCTTCAGAATTATTTCTTCTATTCTCTCTTTTCCAGTTTTCCCTATTATTACTCCCAGGTAGCTAAAGGTGGATATAGTTCTGTGTTATTAGATATTTATGACTTGTTGTGTCGTCCTTCCCTATCGTCATGTATTTTGTTTTGTGCTGGTTTATCTCTAGCCATATTCTCTTCGCTTCCCTATCTAATTTTTCAGCTAGTTTTATAAGTGTCATCTTCGTCTTCGTTATGATAAATAGATCATCTGCATATTCTACTAGTTCAAGTTGATCTGTAATAAAGTTTTTGTTTGCAAAGTTTGTCCTCCTTATTAATATTTCAAATATCAGGTTAAATAGTGTCTGTGAGATAGAGTCACCTTGTTTCACACCTTTGTTTTTATTGATCTCCTTAGAAGTTGTTCCGTTGAAACTGATCTTTGTTGTGGTATTCTTTAGGCACACTGTTAGCATAAATATATGTCTTAATTTTTTTGGAATACCAAGATTCTGTAGCTCCTCCATCATTTTGCCACATTTTCTTCCGATTGATTGTGTCAGAAGCTCATTTGAAATAAATGAATATTAGGTGCATTTTTCTGTTACATTCTCTTGATTTTTGAATTATTTACTTTACCATATACAGGGTGGTTCATCTTATTCGCCTCGGTCTCTGTACGGAAAACCACTTGATATTTAAAAAAAAATTCTTCACAGAAATATACACGGCCTTTAATACTACAATCTAAAACTTATGTGAATTATACAGGGTGCTCCAAAAAAGAGTGGTATGTCAAAGTTATATTTTTTCTTATGGAATGCCCTATATCTGATGACATTATTGAATTAACCTTAAAAAATAAGCTATACTTTCATAAGGGTTCCCTATACCTAAATACAGGGTGTTGTGATTTATATCGATTTCTATAAAAATGTAAGGTTTTAGAAAAAAATAAATATCTACGAATCTAAGAAGCAGTAACAAATTATTTCTTGGATCTAAATAACAGACTATTTAGCATACTTAAACAGATGCTTATTGCAACAAAATTTCTTACAGGGTGGTCAAAATATGAGATTGTTCTATTAACAAATTCAAGCTGTAATATCTTACTTATTTTAAATGGAACACCCTGTATCTTACTAGTCTCTCACGTAGAAAATTTACTTAGCTTTCAGTTCCTATTAGGGTTTCCTATACCTATCTTTTTACAGGGTGGTCAAAATATTAGATACTTCTATTAACAAATTCAAGCTGTAATAACTTACTTATTTTAAATGGAACACCCTGTATCTTACTAGTCTATCGCGTAGAAAATTTACTTAGCTTTCAATTCTTATTACGGTTTCCTATACCTATCTTCCTTCATTTTTTAAATATTTAAAGATTTCCTAATTTGTAAGCTTTAAAAATTAGAATTAAGTACCTGTGTCGTGTTTATGTACATCATATCACCAACACCGGCAATATACTTAGACAAGATACTGTCATTAATAAAACTTTCATTGTTATCATGTAATCACACAGAGTGTTGTATTATTTTAGTTGATTTTGGCCTACATGTGACATTGAATAATAGGTTTATATTAAACTGCATACCTTATATTAGATGCCGTAATCTGGAAGATATTTAAATTATATTTCATTCAGTATAAATATTTTCCATATCTTATGAAAACGGTTATTGAGTAAATTTAAGAACACCACTTTTTGTTTGAATCTTTGAATCGCAATTACAAACAATTAAATGCAATGGCTACTTTGACGAAAACGAGCCTATTGTACAAAAATATGTAAAAATGGGTATTTACAGAATAAGATGTGTATTGAGAAGATTTACATGGAATTGAGGAGAGTTTAAATATCTTCCATTATAAAGAATAAAATATCGAGTATGTCATTTAAAATACGAACACTCTGTGTGATTAAATGATAAAAATGTGAATTTTATTAATGAAGCTATCTTGACTAAGATATTTAAGTATATTGCCGGTGTTGGTGATGTGTTGTACGTATCCACAACATAGGTACTTAATTCTAATTTTTAAAGCTTACGAATTAGGAAATCTTTAAATATTTAAAAAATTAAGGGAGATAGGTATAGGAAACCCTAATAAGAATTGGAAGCTAAGTAAATTTTATATGCGATAGACTAGTAAGATAAAGGGTGTTCCATTTAATATAAGTAAGTTATTACAGCTTGAATTTGTTAATAGAACAATCTAATATTTTGACCACCCTGTAAAAAGATAGGTGTAGGAAACCCTAATACAAGTTGAAAGCTAAGTAAATTTTCTACGTGACAGACTAGTAAGATACAGGGTGTTCCATTTAAAATAAGTAAGTTATAACAGCTTGAATTTGTTAAGAGAACAATCTCATATTTTGATACCCTGTAAGAAATTTTGTTGCAATAAACATCTCTTTAAGTATGCTTAATAGTCTGTTATTTAGATCCAAGAAATAATTTGTTACTGCTTCTTAGATTCGTAGACTTTGATATACCACTCTTTTTTGGAGCACCCTGTATAATTCACATAATTTTTAGATTGTAGTATTAAAGGCCGTGTATATTTCTGTGAAGAAATTTTTTTAAAAATATCAAGTGGTTTTCCGTACAGAGACCGAGGCGAATAAGATGAACCACCCTGTATGTATGGAATTGATAATTGTCGATCTTTCCGGTCTGAAGCCGTTTTGCTGTTCTCCTAATATTCGTTTAGCGAATAATTTAAGTCTTATATTTAGTATGCTTTCTAGAATTTTTATAATATGTGGTGTAAAGTTATTGCTCTGTAATAATTCTTTTATGCTCTGTAATTCTTCTCTGAGTTTTTATAGGTATTCATAAAATCGAGGTAACTATGAAGGTATGTTTCACAAATTGGCAAATTAGTTTTAAATCAAATCAGATCAAATTGTCTGGAACTTGCCTTGAATTTTATTTCTGTTACATCTTTAAACATTTATTAATTTTAAACTGATAAATATGAAATGGACGTAAGGTATTCGGAGCGGTCTGTGAGAACGGAATATGGAGGCGTAGATATAACTTTGAACGGCGGAATATCTACAAGCATACGTTTGGTGGAAAAGATATTATCACTATAATTAAGCGAAACCGCCTGCAGTGGGCAGGACATGTAGCCCGGGCCCCTGAATCGAACATGATAAAAAAGATTCTAACAGCTCAACCCGTGGGAATGAGAAGACGGGGTAGACCAAAGCTGAGGTGGATGGACGGGGTAACACAGGATGCCGAGAAGATCGGAGTCGGCAACTGGAAAATGCAAGCAAGGGACAGAACAGAATGGCGTAGAAAGCTTGAGAAGGTCGAGGCCCTCTAAGGGCTGTAGCACCAATATGATGATGATGATGAAATATGAAATGGATATGAGGTGAATGTAATAAGCATTATTTACTTGCAACAAGAGTCCATGACGTTATAAAATTTCTATTATATTCATAGGGAAAAAAGCTACATTATTAGTAATACTACTTTTCTTTGTTTCAGGTAGGTAATGAGAAAAACTCTTAGTCGGAACTGGTAAGATAAAATTTAAAATTAAGGTTTTCTTAATTGTTAATATCATTTATGGTTGGACGAAGATCTTCTTTTTAGATATATTTTGTCATTATTTCGAATTTGACAAGCTCAACAAAACTATTTACTTTGTCTTCTTACCAAACACTGACTGACCAGAAAATATGCGGACAGACAGCTTCCTCACTATCACACTTAAATGGGTAGGGCGTATTAAAACTGTTGCTGGGTCACACTGACACTGTCAGTAATAGTCAGTGGCGGCCGGTCAGGGTCGGCGGGGTCGGCAGTGCCGACCCACACATTTATGGACACATTTTATATTTTCTAAATATTTAATTTAATCAGAGTTAAAGATATTTGTTTCTGTAAAATAAAGTAGACAAGATTCTGTGAGATAATACAGACATAGATCTTGTAGATCTTGGTCTACATCTTGATCTCCCCCATTGTGGTTTTTTTAGGGTACTTTCACATACTATGGCAACTTCCAACCATTCGAATAAAATCGATAACTTGATACCAACATAAAATTTCTTTTCTAAACCCTAGATATCCACATAACAGGGCTTGATAACGTTTATTAGGTTTTCGTGCAACGTGTAAGGTAGTTTGCCTATCTCTTTCACTACAAATATTCTACCTTTTACATCAAGTTCATTTTCAGTAGTAATAACCCAAGGACATTGATAATTGTTCGAAAAAATTTTATAACAGATTTCGAAAGCTTGTTGCTTGGAAACAGACCGACGCCGTAGGCGGAGGTCTGTTGCCTCTAAGCAACAAGCTTGAGAAAGTTGTTAAAAAATTTTTAAGCATTTATCAATGTTCGAGGGTTATTCGGATAGAAAATTTTTTGCTGGTTATGAAAAAAAAATACAGAGCAGAAACAATTTATTTAAATGTGCAATTAACAAAAGAACAATTAGAAAAATTTAATGAAGATCCAGACATGTTAGTTTCTATAACTGATGAAGATGTATTTCCACTACGCATGCTGTTAATAATTTTATTATGATGTTCTTCGTCAATGTTCAAGTACGGTTTTATTGAGTTGGGATTGTTATGCCCCGTAATTTTTATAAGCTCTTGCTCTTGAACACTACTTTTGGCCAACCAACTGACCGCGGTCGATCTATTGGAGTGATTAGTAATTTTTTTTCCTTGGTTTTCAAGCCAATCGCTTCGGCAGACGTTTTTGTCCAATTTTGAATCATATTTTTTCCAATGGGCATATTATCATACCAATGATCATTTTCGGTTTTCCAGTAACGATTTGTTCTTAGGAATAATCTATCCGTTTTAATATTTGGGCCCCTTTTTGATAACAATTTTTTAAATAATCTGACAGGACATACGTTACTGTCGTTGTTTTCTATTAAAAATTTGCTGTCAGTACACCTTCTTGAACCACCTTGGCAAGTCTTGCTGAATACAGGGTTATATTGCTCGATTTGTTACAGAACCATCGTTAATTGTTTCAATACGAAAAAAGTCAATCAAACAAACAGCAGCTTTCCCACCTCGCCAAGCTAATTCTACGGCGGTTATGTGATAGAATTTCCGTTGTAGCCCTTCAGGGGTGTCTTCGTTCCACAAATTTATCATTTTTGTTATTTCTACTGCACTCAATGCATCTGCACTTTGTTTCCTTTTACAGGGATCCGATTGTAGTTTTCGTCGTATAGAATCGCGGGCAGCTCGTGCTTGTTGAAATACAACGCTTTTGAATGGGTCAATAATAACTTTCATTTCCTTATAATACTTTTCTTGTAAAAGCTTACTTGTTAGGTTCCACATGGTTTTGACAGTAGCTTCTTTAAACTCTGTACCATCTTTTCTTCTCATGTTCACAGCCCAATCCTTTAAAATCGACGCCAATTCTTCCACCGTCCGATTTCCATCTAATTCATATTTTCTATCATTGCAAAAGTCCATAAACGCTTTCCATACAAATTTTTTACTGTAAACAGTATTCTTTGGTATATTTGATTCGATAATTTCATTAATATTCTCATCAGTATTACAACCAAATCGTGACATTTTGAAATATTGAATATTTGAAATGTAAAAATCGAAATGAAACGAAATGTAGGTATCCATAGCTACATGATTGAGTGAAAACAGCCCATGGGATCTGTTTTCAGTATAATGTTGGTTTTATTGGTTGTATTCAATCAGATGACCACAAATTAATTAATTTCACTGGATTTCTAATTGAGCAAAAAATTTTCATTTAAACAGATCATTTACCATAGTGTGAGCGACTGTTTTTATTGTTAATGATTTAACAAACTTTACAATAAATATCACAAAACCATCAGGGAAATTTTAATTTCCTGTGGAACTGTCATTTCTGTCATGTCACCATTCAGGATTTCCGCTATCAAAGTCACTTGCTTCTACACAGCCATGATGTAATCAAGTCATATTTAGCTGTATGGTACCTCGAGAGTGAAACATTGGATATTTTATACATCCATGTGTATCACATCATTTTTATATGTTCCTATGACGGATTAAGTTTAAAGGGTTTTTACCCTAATATTTTTACTTTGGTGGTTAGCATGTTCGATTCAAGTGAGTACAACCCATAACTTTTTAAAATCATAGTCAAAATTTTAAATACTTTGCATTATTTTATCAGCATGTACACATTTTAGGCAAGCCGCACACCAAAGAAACATGAAACGTAAAAAATGAAAATAAAACACAGGTAAACAAATCTTGAAGTCCGCCTACCAATGAAACGAGTGTGATTCATGCTCATAAAATATTTTTATTTTCGGAGAGTTTCATAAACGGCCGGACGTCTATTTGTTTAGCAGTATTTTATTTCCATGAAACGTGATTTACGTTTCATGTTTCTTTGATGTGCCTGATGATGATCGATAAACCGATTGAAAACTAGTTCTGTTTGTTTTGTGATGGAGCCCTGTATAGGGATTTTAACAAATATACCTTTTATAAAGGATTTCATGGTTTTTTGTAATAAATGGTATTCGCGGTGTGCAAGTACTTGGAAGGGATACGCGAAACGGTCGTGCGCGAATAGCGGATAAATATTGCAACTTTCTTAAATAATTCATATTGTCAACTGAAATTGTCAAATTGACGTACATTTCATACCTATTGTCATTTAAGAAGAAAAATTATATATTGCTTCACAATATTGATATGATATGCAATTATTATATAAAGGTAAATTTAATTAATTGTATTTTGCTTGCAATACTGCATTTTAATAACTAATTTTATTTACTACATACAATTGTTTACGTTTGAATAACACAACCTACATCTTATTTTTTCTTCTTATTACTTTTTTTTGGACTATGGCCTTGACTGCCGTGCTAGGCCCAAAGGCGGTAACTAACATTTGAAAAAATGGTGGCAAAATCGATTTCAAAATTGAATGCTACAATTTTGGCCCGTTAGGGATTTATGGACTAGCTAACAGTGGTGTCATGGTGCGGGAACGCGTGGGAACGCCGTTCCCGCACTGGTTAAGAAAAGAAAAAAAAATAATAGAAAATTTAGGTTTTGTAAACAAAAATTAGCAGTGCGTTCCGGCACTGCGTTCCCGCACTGCTAATTTTGCCATGACACCACTGCTAGCTAATAGATTTAATGCATGGATATATGCCCCAGTTTATTAAGGGAACCATTAATTATATTTCAAAACAAAGTTTTATATAAAAAGAGGTAGATACCGCTAAAACGTTTTATCAAAACTTACTATAATACTAAGCCTATTAGCGGTATGTGGTTTACAGTTGTGATTGATATGAAATAAAAAGCTTTTCTGTGTATTAAAGTTTATTAAATTGAAAGAATTAAAGTACTAGTAATAGTACATTGTTTACCGGGTAGGAAAAGCTTAACATTCCTGGACGACTGTGAAGATTGCTAAGTCGAGGCGCAAGCCGAGACTTAGCAACACAGAGTCCAGGAATGTGGCTTTTCCTACGAGGTAAACATACTATTTTTCCGCAAATCGTTTAAAATTCGACAGATATTGATTGATTTAAAAAAAACGCGATAATTTTATTCCCAAATAAATGGTGCTTTGAAATTCCTAATAAAATTACTTGGGTTACTATGGAAACGTATTGAGGTTGAATTGTCAAACTTGATGTTTTCAAAATATAAATTAATTCCTTATAAGCAATGTGTTTTCTATCATTTATGTAGAACACTAACAACTGTACGGAAATATCATTTCCTTACAGTAAGGAAATGACATTTCCTTACAGTAAGGAAGTCCTGACTTTTTCTTCAAGAAATTTTGACAGGAATGTCAAAATTTCCTGGCGATTTGCGGAAAATGTTATTATTTTGTTGAGCCACGATATGACAACAACAAATTGACAATATTTAGTTGTCGTTATATCTGTTTTCTTTCAAGAGTCAATAAATACATATTGGTTCATTAATAATAATGTTCCATTTGTGATTCAATATAGACAATTAAATAGACAACCGAACAACATACCTTGTGTCTGGTACATACCGAAAAACTATTTAGTATTACAATAGTATTACCTCATAATTAACAGTTTTTATAAAATCTTTTATAGTGCGTCTAATAATTTAGGCGAAACTGTACTTATACTAGGAATAAAACAGAATCCCTTCAGATTGTTATCTGCTGATGTTAAGCGTTTTAAAGAATTCTTGAACTGTGAATGTGATTGTGAACCATACTTTTCACTTTCTATTTTCAGCTATTTATATTCTTAGCGACAAAAGTTCGCTATTTATTTACGACATGTTATTATGGAGCTTTAACATTTTTATGATAGCCGACACCTACCCTCATATTATTATGCATTGTTATATTATTGGGTATTTCACAATATCATATTGGGTATTAAAATACCATTACTTAATGTAATTAGGGCAAATTTTAACATTTTATTAGTTGTATTTTAGAAACTAGTTATATGTTATGATTAAAATATGATCACATTGTCTTTTACCTATTTATAATAGCATTGTATAACTAGACTACTAGATATTGTCTAGTTAAACAATGATAATAGCTTGTATTTAAACAAAAAAAAATGCAATCAATGGAACTGCTAATCCCATGTACGACCAACAAAGGGTTAATTACAGAAAACTTTAAGTGTGAAACAAACCTTGCACCTGTACAGACTGAACATAATTTTTTTTCACCTCTTGTAATTACTTTACAATAAATTTGTCCTCTTTCTATAATATTGTCTTCAGTGGTTTCACCTCGTGTTTCACAACTCTTACTCGACTCTACTTGATTTTCTAAAAAACAAAATATTTTAAGTCTCTTTTTGTAAAAATGCTTGTGGACAGCGTGTGGATATATTATTAAGTTTTTAAAACCTAATTAAAAAAAAAGGATTATTTTTAAATGTGAAAATCTCTTACTGCCTAATTCAAGATATAAATCATCCACTTGGAGCATAGTCATATTGTTTAGGACAACATAATTGGTTAATGCTTGAAACACTATAAACAAACATGAAAATACATTTCAATACATATAATAATCTCGAAAAGTTCTCATCATCCTCGCTAATTATTTCTTTTACTAACACAAATGTTTTAACTAACACAATAATTTAACCTTGTAAAGTTAGGCCGAATTTACTTCGTAATACTAAGGCGATTTGGCGGTTTCTAAATGTAGGCGTAGCATTCTTTAAAGTAGATTAGCGGTAAGTGCAATATGCTAAGGTATGTGGACGGCAACTGTAGCAGATACCGTCAAAACGCCATAGTATTTAACATTTACCGCCAAATGGCTTAGTATTTTAATTGAAAAGTGTAGATACCGCTAACAAAATTGCAACTTTATTTAAAATATAATGCTTTTACAACTCCAAAGACTTTATAAATATATACTAAATACCCTATTCTACCTAAAAATACAAAAATTTCATTTTCGATAAAAAACAGTTACCGCCTTTCAGCTTAGCACGGCAGTTGACAATTATCCAGTAACCAGGACCATATGATTGGCCAATATAATTAAAAGTGCGAATAAAAGTTCAGAGCGTAGAAATAGGTGTCGATTTTCCGAACTTGCACGGTCCCAATACAGCCAACTACAGGAAATTTTTTCCACGTGGATTTTTTAATTTTTTTTATTTCCCACTCTACATAATTTTGAGATCACAAAACTTTTATTCCTCTATTCTTTTTACTTAAAGAAGGTACACTACATTCATCTCGTTAAACTCGACCGTTTTCGAGAGAAACGCATTTTAAATCTACGATGCAAAATTATTTTTTTTGCATTTAATTGTAGTTATTAAAATCATTTGACATAATATCCTTATCATACTTGGCAGCAGGTATAATTACTGCACACCCTTCTAAATTGTATTAAACAAGCGTTTCTGGCTAATACCAGAAGGCGGAAGACGGGGGAACAGTAAGGGTCAACCATTCACTTTCCCCTGTCGTACGCCTCTGGTAGTAGCCAGAAACGTTTGTTTAATACGATTTAGTAGGGCGTTCAGTACTTTCACTTGCTGCCAAGTATGGCAAGGATATGTCGAGTGGTTTTTAATAAATACTTCTTCTTCTTTAGGTACCGTGCCGAAATTTTTAGGCGTGGGTAGCTTCCATAACAATTTGCCGATATCGTTCTCGATCTTGTGCGGCATGTAACAATTGATCTGCTGATAAGCCAGTCCATTGACGAAGGTTTCGGAGCCATGAATATTTCTTTCGACCAATTCCTCTTTTTCCGTCGATCTTTCCATTGAGTATTAACTGCAGTATCCTGTATCTGCTACCTCTCAATATATGAACCAGATATTCAAGTTTTCTCTTTTTTATCATCTTCATTAAGTCACCTTCGCCTTGACCTACTCTGTTTAAGACTTCTCAAGATATTCTGAGCATTCTACGATACGACCACATCTCAAAGGCTTCTAATTTGTTCATCATGTTAACCTTCATGATCCAGGTTTCACATCCATATAGTAATACAAGATACACATAACATTTTAGGAACTTGATTCTTAGTTGTAAGTTCAGCTGAGAGTTGCTCAGAATAGATCTAAGTTTCATAAATGCTCCTCTTGCAATTTCTATACGAGTTTTAATTTCTCCATCCGGATTTAGTGTCTCGTTTATCCAACATCCTAGGTATTTAAAATGGTTAACTTTTGTTATTGATTCATCATGGACAATTAGTTGCATAGGGCCGACGTCTTGTTTACTAACCACAAGTAACTTTGTCTTTGTTGCATTTATGTTAAGTCCGTTATTGGAGCATTCCCTAGTGACTCGATCTATAAGGAATTGAAGATCTTCGATATTTTCAGCCATGATCGCGGTGTCGTCTGCATATCTGATGTTGTTAATAGTTTCTCCCCCGATTCGAACTCCACATTGTCCTTCCAAGGCTTCATTAAAAATTATTTCTGAGTATACGTTAAACAAAGTTGGGGATAACACACAACCCTGTCTGACACCTCTTTGAATGCAAATTTTGTCTGTTTCTTTGCCGTCTACCAGAATAGAAGCTTCTTGATACCAATATAGATGTTGTAAAAGTCTCAGATCTTTATCGTCTATTCCAATCATTTCTAGATATTCAAACAACCTATTATGTTGAACTCTATCAAACGCCTTCTCAAAATCTATAAATAATAAATACAATGATATTACAATCTATTAATAAATACAATGAAATTCAAAAAATTTAATTTTGCATCGTAGATTTAAGATGCGTTTCTCTCGAAAACTGTTGAGTTTAGTGAGATGAATGTAGTATACCTTTTTATAATAAGAATAATAAGGGAATAAAAGTTTTTTGATCTCAAAATTATGTAGAGTGGGAAATAAAAACAAACGTATTAAATGAGCGCTTAAAGACGTATGTGGCGCCCTCTGGGTAATATGTAATTTTTGGTGGGGAATTTAGGTTTATCGTCATACAAAAACCCCACCTACCAAATTTCGTGTTGCTATCTTATGCGTGTCAGGAAATATTCAAAAATAAATAAAATAAAACTTTAACTTTGACATCCTGTATTTCGGTTATTATCAACTTTCGTACGAATAGGCTATTGATTATGTTCAAAATAAGAGAGCTAAAAGGAACTACAACGTTAACGGGATTTTATTGTCTCGTATGGTCAATGGACCACTAAATTTAAAAAAACCGCGAAATGCTACCATTTAAATGGGTGCGTTTTTGAGAAAGGGGTGAATTAGTCCCTGGGCACATGGTGAATTAGGGTGACTTTTATTCACTTTTGGTACAAACACTTCTACAGCAAAATTGTTTCAGGTTAAATTTACTATCGAAATATCATATTTTAAAGTCAAAAGTATATTTTTTACAAAAATATATTCAAAAGAAAAAAACACGAAAGAAAGCAATTTTGTTTTTTGCCCCATAACTTTTTTTCACAGGAAAATAGGTATAGGCATTGCTTTAACGAAAAATAACTTGTATCCTTCCTCTTTAAAATGACGTTTGGTAGAAGTCTCTAGGATGTATATTTTCCAAAATTGGATTTTTCAAAGTTTACCGCTCACTGCTGTTATTTTTTTTTATGCATTTCCAGGTATATGCAATGGTACATTTAGTAGAAATAGAAGTCAATTACCATGGGCGTCGTTTGGGGGGCAAGGGGGAGCAAATGCCCCCCTTGCAAGAGGTAATAAAAAAAAACAAAAAACTGTTTCGAAAATGTTTTTAAGACACTTGGTAAAAGATGGCAACGTCGCAACTTTGTAACCAAAGAACACTCAAGAAACCCCTAACAGTCGCACTTCGTAGCACAGCATTGCATCATAGATCACTAATCTAATCAGTTGCTTCTTGTTCTTAATGTACTCTACTGCACACGTCGTATACTTATTGCAGACTGCTGTTCAGATAAGTTATCGTCGAATATTATAAACGCGTATTTTCTGCATGATTGACAAAAATACAACCTATTATTTGCTTTAATAGTGTTTTAATAACAAAACTAATAAAAGAATCTGATTAAGGCCTAAGGAATTAACACAATAATCGACCTATTTTAACTTCAGGAATCTAAGATAAAGCTATGGCCCATTCTTTACCAAACACCCTGTATATAGTTTTTGTTGTAGCTCTTTATTACATGTTTTTTGTCAGTTTGAGGGGTCCGCCTTACATGCTGTTGTCGGTGGCATATTTAATGTGCAAAACAATCTTGTTGAAAGGGGGTAACGCTATTGTGTCATTCTTACACTATGTTTTTACGTCTGGAACGTCAGCGTTGATCCGACGTTCATAACTCCGAATTTAATTTAGATACTACCTCGGAAGGCGTCGCAAAAACACAGATGTTATGACGAAGGGGATTGTGGTGTATACCAAACTTATGATCGAATTATCCGAGCTGCCGACGCCCACAGTAGGGTCGATTCTTTTACGAATCTTATTTTAAAGTTCATTGTTAAAGGCAGAGATAAATAACACAGGCCTACAGAAAAAAAATTTTGTTTTGGTGCCGTGAATCTTTAAGCTGATTTTACTGTATTAGGGGCGATAAATCGAAATATGGATTCCGTTTTATTTTATCAGCTCTAGTGTTATGGATATGGCACATTCCGAAATTAGTAGTTTTAATATTTAAAATAATAAAAAAATTAAAAACCTTATTTTGTAAAACGTATATTTAAAATCCCTAAAAAGGGCTGTATCCCAACAAAACGTTTTCGAAATCAATACTCCATCGTCATCGTTGAGATGACACCTAAACTCTGCCATGTAAGGTTTTACCTACAATTTCCCAACCAATATGGTTGATGTCATGTGATGCCAGGGGTTAATCTGGAAATATTTTTAACATTCTTTTAAATCAGATAATATAATGTAACCCCAACTGTTTAATATCAATTTAAGGGTTTTTACCCGTACATTTTGGTGGCTTAAAGCATGTAAACCTGTGATAACACTGATGATGGAATATTGATTCCGAAAACGTTTTGTTGTGATACAGCCCTTTTTAGGGATTTTAAATATACCTTTTACAAGATAATTTTTTTATTTTTTGTGATTTATGGTATACAGCCAGTACAGGAACTTTTTTCCTTGTGATAATTTGAAATAATGAAAAATATGCTATTCAAAGGAATATACATTGTTAATTAAACTTCTTCCTCAGTATATTTGTTGCTTTCACTGTATTACGCCTTATTTATGGAAGAAATAATACTTTTTCTATGGATGCTATACAATGTGCAACTTCTCTCACTACTTACATACATTCAAAACGAACAATTTCTCAGGCAGTGAGAAAAGTCGGCCATTGCAGTGAGAAATATTTTTTCTCACGGGTTCACCGCCGGTTTACATACATATGATCTTCATTCCCATGGTAACATGCACAATACAAACACAATTATTTTTGTCAAACAAAATGTGTTGAAACTTGTCAAAACTTATCAAAAATTATCTTTTAAGACTGTTCAACTGTGAGTTATAATTTTAAATAAATAAAGTATATAAATATTAAGAATATTAAATACCTATGTGTATTTTATTTCAATTTAGGCATATAATATACCTAAAAGCACCTAAATTATTTAATTTTGAAGTTTGAACTCTTGACAAAAACGCATCCTGAGAAAAAGTACAGTGTACAACACAAGAGAAAATGACATATTTCTCTCTCGCTTGATTTGCGGCTCTCGCCTCGTACCTCGGCTCATGCCAACAAACTTCTGCGCTCGTGAGAAATATGTCTTTTTTCTCTCTTGTTGTACAATATACTATTTTTTCGGCTAGTACTCAAATCTAAGTATTCAAGCTTAAATAACGGGAAAACAATGCATTGTATAAAATATACTTACTAAATACTTGCCAATGTACTCAAGAGTACCTATCCTACCTATCAAGTGAGCTCCAGATGAAGTTGATGACATCAAAGCTAAGCAAGTGATGACAAAAATGAGAGAACTCTTTCGAATTTTTTACGAAAAAGTGAAAATTAAAACATACGCTATTAATATATTTATTTTGAAATTAGTTAACCCGTGGCTTTGTAACGCGTCAACTGTCACGTGGGGTGCTCACAGCACCCCTTAAAAATTTTCTGTGATCTACTTGTTTATAAACAAAATAATGTGTTGAGTTACACAAGTATATAAAAAAACATGTTTATTAACTTAGTAGCTACTAATATATTATAAATTTAAAAAATAAAATTAAAAAGGTGTTAAAAGCAAATTAGCGAGTACCAACCCATAATAAATGCAGTGAAGTTAAATATCTAAAAAAATTAAAATTTATTGAGCATAGAGCCTATATTAGTAAATTAAATCAGTTATTACAATAAAAAAAATGTAAATCTGACCTGTTTATCAAAAACACAAAAAACATTTAAAACTTATACTGGCAGATAATGACACCCCGATTCGACTTTAGAGCTACAAGTTCAGAATGACACTAAATATCCACTTCAAACGCAAACATATCTATGCTATATAATATTATAGAAAGCTACTATGACGCACAGCACGGTTAACAAACTTAAAATACCAAATATTTGATGAAAATGTGTTATGGGGTGCTGGTAGCACCCCACGTGGCAGGAGCCGGGTTAACAGAATAATTTTCAAAAGAATTTCGGGAATTAAGTTAGGATTATAATTTAATAATTAAATTATCAAGTTCGTTTTATTAAAATTCAAAAATAACAAGGTAAACATGCAAGCATTATTATAACGAAAACTTTGTTTATTTATGTATTTAAATTCCTAATATGGAAAAATGCTATTATGAAAAGTTGTTTAAAATTAAAAATTATGTTTTTATGTGCAATTACCTATATCCTTCGATTTAAATATTGTAAGCTATAAAGGTACTTTACTGAGCGAATTTCTTGAGCGAAATTTATATTTTTTACATACCTCGACCTCGGTTATGTCAACATTTCTCGCAAAAAAAGTTTTCGCAGCTTGAAAAAGATGATAACATTCAGAAACTTGTGACAAATACACGTACTAACAAAGTTTATCAGTTATCATTTAGAAGACGCCTTACAACATTTTTGTTACAACCAAATAAAAAACCTGTTTTCTATTCTCTAGGTCGTCCACCGGCCAATAAAAGTGTAGATATTCGTTTTAACTATGCAATTAGACCATTAATTTGGTTATTTCACGGGACAAACCAACTCGATGTTGTTTGTGCCATGATATAGCAAAGATAAGGTGTTCAAAACGCAACATAGGCTTACATGTCAAATGTTCTGTTATGTTATGGTAATGATAAATATGGTTTTATCCATGGTGCCATGATATAGCAAAGATAAGGTATTCAAAACGCAACACATAATGTCAAATATTCTGTTATGTCATGGTAATGATAAGATATGGCTTTTTTCACCTTATATAACGCGTTTTGGAGAAAAATATCAAAAAAGTTTTAGGCATATCCATGCTAGCAAATTAATCAATACAACAAATAAACGGAGAATACGCGCTTAACCAAACACGTCCAAAACTCGATTGACGATTCAAATTTATTGTTAAAATTAAAAAAGGTTTTTATTGAAACAGTTGTTTGATGAGAAAAAAACATCAATTTACTGTTTTCGATAATTTTTTCTTTACCTTTCGTATTTACGCTGCAGGCGTAATCCAAGCGGCATTCACAACAGAATATAATTTGGGTTTTCCGGAATAAAACCGACGGGAAAACAAAAAAATGGAGCCCGGATTAAAGATCACTCTGCCTAAAATCGAAATCGAATTAACGCTTTAGGTTTACGCTTTGTCTAATTCGTTCCTCCCTATCTCCAGTGTAAATTAGAATGCTGTAGTATTGTGTTACATACAGCAGGGAGGTGAAATGTACGAGTATACAGATAATACAGAAAAACTCCGTATAATTTTATTGTAACCAAATACTTACTCCGGTTATTCGACTATTATTATACAAAAGACTAAATAGAATAATCCGAAAAAAAAAAATAACCGAAGCAAAAGAGAAATAGCTGGAAACAAAATGCGTCGAAATAGAAGAACTGCAACAAAGGCAGGATTTTTTTTAATTTACATAAAATGGTAAAAGTGTTTACATCAACTGCCAAGCGAACTAGCGAACAACTTTTCATACCATGCTGAACACGGATGGCAAACTGCTAGAATCAACAGAATATAAACTGAAAGAATGGGAAAACTTTATTAAAATTCTTTTTCACGACACACGAGAGGAACGAAGACTGGAAAATAAAAACAAAGGACCAGCAATTCTGAAATCTGAAATTATCAATGCAATTAATGAACTCAAAGCAAATAAGAGCCCAGGCCCAGATGGAATATACCTAGAAACGTTAAAATTAATCAGCTAAGAAAATATCAAAATATTTGTCCTTTTTTTTTTAGTTAGTTATCTTTATTCCAAAAAATCACAAATTTACAATAAATATAATTTTAACAAAAATATTTGAACAAGAACAATATGTGATTTTAGCCTAAGCGTTGGAACCGTCTAGGTCTAGATCATTAAAATTTATTAAAAAGAATTCATCCAGACTATAAAAAACATATTGACCTAACAATTTTTTAATTTTTTTTTAAACTTACATATTGAAAGTGCTTTAATCCCAGTGGGCAAATGGTTGTATACTTTAATACCGGAGTACAATGGACCATTTCGAGTACGTCTATAATTATAATTGGGAAGAATTATATCTTGCCTAGGTGTATTGTGACTGTGTATATCAGAAGGTTTTAACAATTCATGTCGTTTTCTATGTATAAGTAGAGACATCTTATAAATATAAATATTAATGAGCGTCATTATTCCATGATCTTTGAAGAGAGGTCTACATGAAGTTCTATTTGTTAAGTTGAATAGTGCTCGAATTGCTCGTTTTTGAGCCACAAATGTGGATTCTGCTGTGCTAGCCGCGCCCCAAAATTCCACACCATATTGCATAATACTTTGAAATTGAGCAAAATAAACTATTTTTGCCACACAAAAATTTGTATTTTGTCTAATTGCTCTTATGGCATATGTAGCTCTGCTGAAGGTTTTATTAAGTTCAGTTATGTGGTAACTCCAATCAAGTTTGCTGTCTATGTTTATGCCTAAAAATTTAATTGTATGACAAGAAGTAATGCTTTCTTGATCTACTTTAATAACAACATCTTCCACATTTTGATACAAATTAAAACGGATACTTTGTGTTTTACTAATATTCAGAACCAATTTATTGGCGAGAAACCAGTCTGATATCTCTTCAACTGTAGTAGCGGCACAGGATGTTAATGTATCAGAACTATCGTACTCTACTTTAGATACTTTAAATACTATAGAATAAATACTACAGAACTACTTTAAATACTATACTCGTATCATCTGCAAAAAGTGAAAATGTGGTATTCGAGAAACTAGCTAACAAGTCATTGATATATATAAGAAACAGTGTTGGTCCTAAAACAGACCCTTGTGGAACTCCACACTGAACTTCTGCGAAATTTGAATAGGATGCTTCACAGCTACTATCAGAATTATTTATTCTAACACACATTTTTCTGTGTGATAGGTATGTCTGAAACCATTTATGTGGTGTACCTCTAATGCCGTAGTAGTAGATCTTGTCCAGTAGTATTTGATGGTCTACGCCTACGCAATCGAATGCTTTCGATAAATCACAGAAAATACCAAGAGGATGGTGTTTTGCTTCCAAGATTTTATGCACATTTTCGATTAGAGAAAATGCTGCATCTGTAGTACTCATATCAGATCTAAAGCCATATTGAGAAGTTGTTAGAATTTTATGTTTATTTAAAAAAAGAAGTAATTGTTTATTTACGCACCATTCTAATAGTTTTGAAAGGGACGGTAATAGAGACACTCCGCGATAGTTCTCTATATTACACCTATCACCTTTTTTTTTCCTACAGGAATAACTACCGATTTTTTAAAACATTTAGGAAATATTCCGTTTTCAAGAGACAAATTAAAAAGAAAAACTAAAGGCCTACAAAGGGTATCAATATTTTCTTTTACAAGGGTAATTGGAATTTTGTCAAGCCCCGCGGATTTCTTTGGTTTTTGTGACAAAATGCACTCCCTGACATCAGTTTCTATTAAAGGTCCAAAAAGCAATGAACTTACATTATTTGCCGGTAAACTCTGCAAATAGTTATCACTAGATTTTTTACTTTTGATATTAGGAATAATACCTGATGCAATGTGTTGAAAATAAGATTTAAATTCTTCTGCAACTTCAGTTGGATTTGTGATATCGATATCATCTTTTTTAATAAATATATCTTTCTTAGCTGTTATGTTTTTTCTGTTAAAATGTGAAATTAAATCCCATGTTGCTTTAGATTTATTATTTGAGGAGTTGATTATACCGTGGAAGTACTTATTTTTTGCCTCTTTAATTATTTGTTGTAACCATCGACAATACGTTTTAATGTAGTTTTTTATGGTAATATTATTTGTATATTTTTTTAGTTGTAATAAGAATCTTTTGTTTTTTGACGATACTTTTATTCCGGGAGTTAACCAACCTTTAAAATTTCTTTTGTTATGTATTTTTTACGTTTAGTCGGGAACGCGTATTCGAAGCCCGAACCAATTTTTTCATTAAAAACATTATAAGCTACTTCCACATCTGATATTTCATATACATCATTAAAGTCGCACTGACGAAGATACTCAAGAAATTTTAATTTATTAGTTTGACAAAAGGATCTAACCAGATGATATTGATTATTAGCATCAGCTTTATCCACACTTATGGTTAAAATTTGAGCTTTGTGATCAGACACTCCTACTTCAAATGTAGACCCCTCAAATAATAGTTTAGGATTCAAATTAACACAAATATTATCTATTCGTGTAGCAGACGTTATTGTTACTCTAGTAGGTTCTAAAATAGTTGGTATTAAATTATAGATTGTCAATATGTTTTCAAAATCAAAAACATTCCTATTCTTACAATCTAAGTCTATACGAGGGTCGTTTTTTTCAACCTCCGTTTGTCCATAAAAAATTCCCGTGAAGCGTTTCGCCATTGCGGTGCGCAGTGGGCGACAGCGCATCTCCCCCGCTGCGCTCTACATTAATCCCGACTTCCAGGCATCAGTCTGTACTGTGCTACACACGAAACAACATGGCCGCGACAATTAGTTCTCCCGCCAATTTTGAATTACGCGCTGTCATTCGCTTTCATTTGACACATCAAGGATGTGTCAAGTGTGTGTGTCAAATGAAACTTGTGGAAATTCCATTGCCAACGATGTTAAAGTGAAGCGACGGTTGTTTCTCACCGCTTCATCAACACGTTGAACAAGCTCATCTGTAACGATAGAATTGCGACCTTGACCCCCTTCGTCATGCACATCATTTCGTCCTTCTTTGAATTTTCGGCACCATTCACGCACAACTCCATCAGTCATAAACCCTTCTCCGTACACTTGACACATCCTTCGATGAATTGCAGCTGCACTATTGCCTTCTGCCTGCAAAAAGCGAATGACAGCGCGTAATTCACACTTGTCGGGAGAACTAATTGTCGCGGCCATGTTGTTTCGTGTGTAGCACAGCACAAACTGATGCCTGGAAGTCGGGATTAATGTAGAGTGTAGCGGGGGAGATGCGCTGTCGCCCACTGCGCACCGCAATGGCGAAACGCTTCACAAGAATTTTTTATGGACAAACGGAGGTTGAAAAAAAAACGACCCTCGTATTAAAATCGCCGCAAATTATATAATTGTAATTTCTCTATTTTAAATACAGTTCCCTTAACAAATTCAATTCACTTTTATTCAATTGCATTTATAGTACAGGTGAAATACCCCAAGACTAGCTAGAGTCAATATTCATCCCACTACCGAAAAAGCCAACCCACAACAGTGCAATGAGTTTCGTCTGATAAGCATTATGAGTCATGCAGTAAAAGTCCTATTAAAAATCGTACATAATCAATAATCATATCTATAGAAAGTGCGAAACAATCATCGGAGATGATCAGTTTGGATTCAGAGCCGGCATGGGAACGAGAGAAGCGCTCTTCAATTTACTAGTTCTCGCCCAAAAATGCTACGACCAACAAAAAGATATATTTATATGCTTAAAAGACTTCGAAAAAGCATTTGATAGAGTAAGACACGACCTACTGTTAGAACGTTTGCAAGAAGTCGGTTTAGATGGAAAAGATATTAATTTACTAAAAAAACTTGTACTGCAACCAAAACGCCAGAGTTAAGATCGAAGGTTTTACATCCGCAGAAGTAGAAATTAGGAGGGGAGTTAGACAGGGATGTGTTCTGTCGCCTCTGTTGTTTAATATTTACTCCGAGTTTCTATTTAAGGACGCAGTGGAGGACTCCAAGGATGGAATCAAGATGAATGGCGTAAATATCAACAGCATCAGATACGCCGATGATACATTGTTGATTGAGGATTCCGACTAAGGGCACCCAAAGTCCCATTTAACGACAATGTTAACATTATGTCACATAGCTCTGCAACCAAAGCACTTAGAGACCTAATTTTTGTTTTATTTTGAAACTGCATGCATTGTTTAGTCCCGCGTAGATTTTTGTAAAGTTAGAGTTAAAGAAACATTTATTTTAAATTTTTTTCAAATACTCTTACAAAAAAACCCAAAAAAAGTTTGGATTTTATTTTTTATTTTACTTGTTTTTATACATTTTTCAATAAAACTTTACGCGGGACTAGACATTATCTATCTACAACAACTGTAATAATTTGGACCTTATATCATCTAAGAATCCAGAGATATCTGATATCAAAAGTTAAAAACCTAGTATTCGGGAAATCGCACAAACATAAAACACTCTAATTAGTCCAGAAAGCCACTGCGCATCCGCTAGGAAAAATATTCTAATTCGGATTTTTCCACAATCTTACTTAAAAAGGACCCCTTTTAAAAAATGTGCATGTTGCCAGGACCAAAAGTTGGTCAAAAACTTTTTAAACGTTTTTTTTTTTTGTTTTTTTCCTAAAATTATTTTTTTGCATGGAACAAATTTTTTTTTGGTTTTTTGGATGATTCCAAACAGAAAAGTTCTTTAGTGACTTTTCTCTAAAAGTGATAGTTTTTGACATATAAGCGATTAAAAATTGCGAAATTGGCCATATTGAACCCTCAAGAACTATGTGAAAAACTGAAAATTTGAATGTTGCCAAGGTAGGTACATATTCTTTAAACATCGATTGATGAAATCCCGAAGAGTTTTTTGAAATACAGTATCAAAAACCCCTTTGTTTTTTAATTGCCAATCAAGCGTGCGCGACACTATTTTCCACCGTTGCATGTGTATTTGTGTATACAGTATGGTGCAAATGAAAGGAATAAATTCGTTATTTCATAAACCGGTGACTTTAAGGAAAAAGCTCAAAACAGGTCGGTTTTATAGTATACTAGTGACGTCATCCATCTGGGCGTGATGACGTAATCGATGATTTTTTTAAATGAGAATACGTGTCGTGTGCTGGCTCATTTGTAAGGTTCTTCAATTCTCTATTCAGTAATATAAACATTTACATAATTTTTTATACAGGGTGTCCAAAAATTTTTTATTAAATTAAATCATTTGGCAAATTGACAAAAAAATTAAATTATTGGACAAATAATTATGTAAATGTTTATATTACTGAATAGATTATTGAATAACCTTTCAAATGAGCTAGCACACGACCCCTATTCTCATTTAAAAAAATCATCGATTACGTCATCACGCCCAGATGGATGACGTCACTAGTATACCATATATGTCACAATATCATAATTTAAAAATAAAAATCGACCTGTTTCGGTATTTTTCCTTAAAGTTGCCAGTTTACGAAATAACGAATTTATTCCTTTCATTTGCACCATACTGCATGCACATGCAACGGTGGAAAATAGTGTCGCGCACGCTTGAATGGCAATTAAAAAACAAAGGAGTTTTGATATTGTATTGCAAAAAACTCTTCGGGATTTCATCAATCGATGTTTAAAGAATATCCAGCTACCTTGGTAACATTTAAATTTTCAGTTTTTCACATAGTTTTTGAGGGTTAAAAATGGCCGATTTCGCAATTTTTCAGTTTTTAATCGCTTATATGTCAAAAACTATCAAATTTAGAGAAAAGTCACTAAAGATCTTTTCTGTTTGGAATGATCCAAAAAACCTAAAAAAAAATTTGTTCCATGCAAAAAAAATAATTTTAGGAAAAAAACAAAAAAAAAACGTTTAAAAAATTTTTGACCAACTTTTGGTCCTGGCAACATGCAAATTTGTTAAAAGGGGTCCTTCTTGAGTAAGATTGTGCAAAAAATCCGAATTAGAATATTTTTCCCAGCGGATGCGCAGTGGCTTTCTGGACTAAATAGGTTATAAAGCTACTGGTACACGGTAAGTTGAGTGCAGACGTTCAGAAAATAAATAGTTTCGTAACCATGGATATTTTGTACTATAATGTGTTATATATCGTTGAAAAGAGAAGATTTCAGAGAATAATTTTCAATCATAACGCAAAAAACTTAAAAAAAAAATTCAGACTTTGGGTGCCCACAACTACTCATCGACAAGAACAACTCGACCTGTGAGCAATTTGGTATGAAAATAAATATAAAAAACTAAAGTTATGTCAATCCGAAAAAACCAAAGCGTACCTCAACCTTGCACAATAAATGGGAACATTTTAGAACAAGTCAATAGATTTAAGTACTTGGGATATTGGATCGATAGCAGCCTAAATCCTGATCTATAAATAAGATCGAGACTAGAACAGGCCAGAAAATCTTTCGAAAAAACCAAAAACCTGCTTTGTGATTCTCTAACAAAACTTAGAATTCGACTACGTTTATCCAAATGGTACGTCTGGTCGACTCTTCTTTATGCAGTTGAGATATGGACCTTTAAAATATCAACCGTAAATAAGTTGGAGGCCTTTGAAATGTGGATCTACCGGAGACTCCTCAAAATTTCATGGGCATCGCATACCTCAAACGAAGAAGTGCTGAGTAGAATAAGCAAAGCAAGAGAACTGTCCAACACAGTGAAAGTTAGAAAAACATCATACCTAGGCCACACACCGAGTAATAATAAGTACCAATATGCTCAACTTACAGTGAAAAGAAAAATCGAAGGAAGGAGAGGACTAGGGAGGAAAAGACTATCGTGGCTCAGAAATATCCGACAATGGACAGGGCTAAATTTTGAACAGCTAATAAGAACAGCTGAAGACAGAGCAGAGTTTGTAATTGTAGTAGCCAATCTCTATTGAGGAGACGGCATTTTAAGAAGAATAAGAAGGCCGAACTCCTTATCAGCGAGGATATGCACTAAAATCGTCTAAGGCTACGACCAGACAAGCGACAATTTACGGCGCTGTAAGGGCAGTAAAATGAAGGGTATGTTGCTGCACGATATTTTACAGCTCAGTCTGGCCATCCACTACACTCACCATGGGAACCATTTTTGCGCTTCATTTTACTGCTCTTACAGCGCTGTATATAATTGTCGCTTGTGCAGCCGTAGCCTGAACCTCTAACGTTTTTACAGTAAATTTGGCATTCGATTCGGGAGAGCTTTAGAAATTTTTTTGACCACTTGGCATCAGGGAAAAATAAAAATTGCATTTAGTTCAGAGAAATAGGGAAAAAAATATCGTGTTGGTGACACATCCCCCTCCAGGCTAAAACCAAATTTTTCGAGTAATATGGTCATCTATAATAATAACCTATATGTTTCCTGCAGCCGATTTTGATGATATACATAGTTATAAACAAATGAAGATCAAAAAACGGTAAATTTTCGCTTTTTTCGTCTCTTACTAAAAAATTAGGCATTTTAAACAAATTTGAGAGTAATAAACTCATAAACCGTATAAAAAACTTCAATATGGCGTTCGCTGAATATGTCTATCCTTATTGGTTATTTAGAAAATTGCCAAATAAATCATAAATTTTGAGTTTCTATAAATATTCATAACTTATGTAAAAATTAACTTAGAACCTTCTTATTATATGGAATGCTGAGACTTATGGTGCTTAAATCACACCCTAAATTCCAAAGCAATTGGTCAAATAGTTTAAAAGTTATTTAATTTGTTTATCCAAAATTAATTTTTTTTGCAACACTGTAAGTCAGAAAATGATGAAGTTACAGTAATATTTTGGATAGTTTATGAAAGAAGAAAATTTACAGTATTAAGTTAATTTAAAAAAAATGACAAAAAATAATTATAGATATTGCAAAATAATTTTGCAAGAACATGTGAATTAAAAAAATGGGGGGGGCTAACTTTGTCCCTAAATGTCCTAGAACAGTTGTTTTTCTTTCTAAATGTGTATAAAAAATAAATCTTTCTAAATATGAAAAAATAATTTTTCTACTGGTAACGGTTAAAAAGTTATTCTAATTGTTTATAAGTAAGCAAAAAATGGACATGTTTTTGCAAAATAATCTTACACTGTTCAAAATTATTTTTTGTCATTTATTTTTAATTAAGGTAATAGTATAAATGTTCTTCTTTCATAAACTGTCCGAAGTATTATTGTAACCTCATAATTTTCTGACTTAGTGTTGCAAAAAAAAATGAATTTGGGAAAAATAAATTAAATAACTTTTAAACTATTTGACCAATTGGTTTGAAATTTAAAATATAATTTAAGTACAAGAAGTCTCGGCATTCCGCGTAATAAGAAGATTCTAAGTTAATTTTTACCTAAGTTACGAATATTTATAAAAACTCAATATTTATGATTTATTTTGCAATTTTCTAAGCAACCAATAAGGTTGGACATATTCATCGAATGCCATATTGAAGTTTTTTATACGATTTATGAGTTTCTTACTCTCAAATTTGTTTAGAGTGCTTAACTTTTTGGTAATAGACGAAAAAAGCGATAATTTACCGTTTTTCGATCTTCATTTGTTTATAACTATGTATATCATCAAAATCGGCTGCAGGAAACATATAGGTTAATAATATAGGTGTCCATACTACTCAAAAAATTATTTGGTTTCGGCCTGGAGGGAGATGTGTCACGAGAAAAACCTTATTTCTCTGGACTAATTGTTATATCCGGAAAATGCATTCAAAGTGAATCTCAAAGTGATAAAAAAAAAGAATTCACAACTCGGAAAATTTATCCATTTCCGGATTTATTTTAAATGTATGTTTTTCATCCCCTAGAAGGGCTGACTTTCACCCACCAAGTAAAAAGCCACCAACGGCACAAGTCCAACTTTGAAGTGGAGGGTAAGTAGAACCTAAATCCAAATTATCAGTAGTAATTGCACAAGAGCTCTGAAATTATTGAATTTTTCCCGAGTGACACTTTGACAGCTTTAATTTCACGAGCCGAAGGCGAGTGAAATTATATCAAAATGTCACGAGAGCAAAAATTCTATATTAATTTCAGAGGTCGAGTGCAATTTGTTGCGATTATTCATGAATAAAACTGTTCAAAACCAAAATTTTATTGTAATTTATTTATGTAAGTACCATTAAACACACAGTTTTTATAAATATTTGACGATTGAAAGTCATCACTTTTATAATTTTTAAAACATTAATTGTCATTAATGTCACTGAATGTATTTTTTCGTAGCAACGAAGGGCATCTGACGTAATATACTTAAAGATGGGAGATTATCAAAAATTATCGATTTAATTCAGATTTCTATAGCTTTCTATTGGTCAGAATCTCCTATGAATGAAATAATCAAGCAAATACGTCATGAAGCTGATAATTATACTCCAAAACGGTCATTTACTGGACTATTAGTGTTTTCATGCACTGTTTATGACAACTTATATTTCTTATCTTTATTGATATAGAATAAAATAGAACAAAAATTACATGGAACATGGAAATGACGTCAATTTGCATATTCGGGGGGTTTCTGAGATTGCTGGATACGAATATCGGGTCAGCAAAACTGTAAAAGGTATCTGGTGCCAGGTATCTACGTCGTCTCCTGGAGTTTTATGAAAATCTCCGTTATTAAAATCATTGAAACTTGTTATCCCGAGGTTTTTGAGGTCACTGATCACGAATATTACTTAGACGATGTTGTACGAGGTACCTGGTGCCCGGGATATATGTCATCTCTTAAAATTTTATGAAAGTTCGTTATGAAACGAGTTGAAATTTATAATCTCGCGGTATTTAAGGTCGCTGAACACCAATATTGGCTCGTCGAAGTTGTAGGAGGTACCTGTTCCCTTGTATCTACGTTTGACTCCTGAAGTTTTATGGAAATTCATTAAAAATATTTAAAACGAAAACATCGTCGACGTAATATTCGAGTTCAGCGACCTCAAATACCCCGAGATAATAAATTTCAACTATTTCACTAGTTTACAACGTGTTTTACCCAGCCATGGAACCAACGTGTATAAGTAGTATAATCAATTCTAAATAAGGTTAGGTAGTGAAAAAAAAAATCAGGACGTCATTTTTTTTATATTTAATTTTTAAGTTTTTCCTAATTTTTCATATACAGTCAAACCCGCTTATTAGAATACCTCTTAAAGAAATATCCCGGTTTAAGGAATAGAAATTTGAGGTCCCGAAACGTTTCTACTAGCGACCAATGATCGGTTATTAGAATATCCCGGTTATAGGAATACTTTTGATTTGCACGAAGGCTATTCCAATAAGCGGGTTCGACTGTATGTTAAAAAAACTAAAAATGACACAGATTACTTTTTCTTTTATACTGATTTGTATCAGTTTCTCTTAATGTAGACCAGCAGTAGTCGGCCAGCATATTTTGTCCTAAAAGCCTTGATATCTCTCTTCAAAGTTCTTCAAATCTTGATGAAAACGTTCGCCGTGTTCGTTATTTATGCCTCCCAGAGTTTTAGGAAAAAATCTAGGTGCGAGTGTAAAAAATGAATTTTTAGGGACATATTCACTCCCATTTTGTGGTAATTCTTAAGTAAATTGGAAACAATTACTTCATAATCATCCGTTTTGTTGTTTCCTAGAAATTGTTTCACTACCGCTTTAAAAGAATACCAAGCATCTTTTTCAACATCGGACAAATGGTGGTGAAAATTTTCATCTTTTGGTATTTTTCTTATTTGGGGGACCACGAAAATGCCCTCTTTCAGTTTGGCATCAGACAGATTAGGAAAAATATTTTTTAATTATTCAAAGGCAGTACCATTTTTGTCAAGCGCTCTAACACAATTTTTCATTAATCCTAGCTTAATACGCACCGGCGGTAAAATGTCATTTTTGGGATCAATCAAAGGATTGTGTTTTATATTCATTTTGTTGGGTATATATTCATCACGTGCAAGCCATTCTAATATAGTTATCTTTCCTAGCCCTACTATCGCATAAACACAAAAAACAGCAATATTTGGTATATCCGCTGTGCAAACCAAGCAGAAGTCCCACAACTTTGAGATCTCCACAGACTTCCAATTTATGATCCTCATATTGTATTAGATTAATTAAAGTTGTCATAGTTTTATATGTTTCTTTACAATTAACGGCATGTCCTATAGGAACAAAGGATTTTTTGTTGCCATTATGTAATAATACAGCTTTAATTCTTACTTTGGAAGAGTCTATAAACAAACGCCATTCTTCAGCATCGTAAGATTTGCCCATCGAAACGAAAAAAACAAGAATAGCACTGCAGTACCCATATCCATTCTTTGATTCAAAATACTTAGCAAATTGATCACTTCGCCTGCGATAAACACTCACTCGGGTGTCAGGAGCTAATAAATTTCATTGCTTATGTCGTGAAGCAAGCAGTTCAGACTTACTTTTGAAAGCTGCAGGTCTCTCACAAGATCATTTAGTTCACTCTGTGAAATCATATTTATGTGCTCCTTCATCCCCAAAATTTTTTTTTTTATTTTACAAAATAGTCGCATCAACCTCGGAGGTTATTAGCGACATATACATATACATAAGGTAATTTATTTACAGATGTTAGATTTTGTTAAATACATTGATATCTTTAAGGAATTTTACCAAGTGTTCAATTTTACAATTTTCTCCTAAGATTTCACTTGTTGATCCGATGATGTGGTTGTTCTGTCTCTGCAAGTGGTATTTTGGACGCTCTGCAAGTACATGCTTAACACTTAGTGGGATATTACAGTTTTCACATAAAGTGGGATTAGTGTGACCAATTATGTGTCCGTGGGTAAGTCGGGTATGTCCTAGACGAAGGCGAGTAACAATGTCATGGTGAGTTCTGTTGTGAATTTGAGATTTCCACGGTTTTACAAACGTTTTCACTTCGCGAAGTTTTGAAGTTGAACTGTCCCACTGGTTTTGCCACAGATTTTTGACTTTCACTTTAATAAATGATTTTAAATCATTAAGAACTACATCTCTCACTTCACTCGCGGTTTCACTATCCCTGGCTTGTTGGGCTGTCCGATCCGCCGCTTCATTTCCTTGGAGGCCAATGTGTGAAGGAACCCATAGGAATTGTACAATATGGTTGTTGTTTTGAATGGTAGCTAGTTCTTTTTTAATTAGGAGAGCAATTGGATGCTTCGTGTACAGTTGGTTAATGGTATGGATGGAACTGAGGGAATCGGTACTTATAAGAGCATTGGATATATTACTGGAGTTAATATAAACGAGAGATTGATAGATGTCGTATAGCTCGCCAGTATGTATACAGCTTAAGGATGGTAGTTTATACTCAAGTGTACTATTTGGAGTAATGACAGCTGCCCCAACTCCAGTAGATGTTTTAGAAGCGTCTGTATATATATGATAGGATTTAGAAAATTTTGTTAGTTTGTTGAATGTTATAGTTATAATTATTGAATGTTCAGCTCCTGGGATAATTCAGTCGATGTATCCGTGTCAGGTTCTTCATCCTCGTAGTTGTCTTTTGTGAGCTGTCTCGTAATTTTTTTGTTAAGCTTTGTACATTTCAATTTTAATGAGCGTTCGGATGTATATGAATGAATTTTGGTTATGAGGTTTTTAAATTCTAGAATGTCTACTGTATATTTATTTACAACGCTGACAACATCTTTTGTTCCATGAGCGTTTTCAAATAAATCAACTGTTTCCTCAAAAGTTAATATTTGCTTTTCGGAATTGAATAATTCTTTAATTGGTTGCATTAGCGTTTCTAATGGTATTGTTGATATTTTTGTTTTTATTCTTTTTTGTTTCTGAGTTGGCTTTGAAAATACATCGTCACTAGCTGATGTCTCAATCGGGGGTGATATTGCTTCAGATACAGTTCGTTTGGAGGATGATTTAGATGTATTTTCTTCGTTGGATACGCTAAATTCTTTTGGTGCTGGATTCTCTTTATTTTCATTAACCGAGCAAGAATTATTGCTTAGACTGGAAGATGAAGGCTGGTTAGTTATGACTATGTGAGGTGAGGGGGCTGATGAGGTGGATATATTTGGTTTAGATATCACTGGCATTGTATTATCTGTAGTTGATGAATCAAGAGGTGTTAGGTTGGTTGTAGATAATATTTTTGTTAGTGGCGTTGAATTATTTGATATGTTTGTAGAAGTGCATGTTGTTGAAGGTGTAATAGCAGTCGTTTCTGTTGAAGTTACTGTACTAGGTTCGTTTCTGTTTGAAAGTGTAGCAGTTGGGACAGCTGTTTCTGAGTGATTTACATTTACTGAGCAACTACTGGAAATATGGCCATGTTGTTTGCAAATAAAACATAATATGTCTAATGTCAAAAAAATTCGATTTGTAGTATCTTCATGAGTTATTAAAATGGTATCGGGAATTGGACCTGTGAGTGGAGATACGTAAATATGTCGACGGAAACTGAGTACATGTTTGTATTCAGGATTGTTGGTTCCTATTCGCAAAAATGATATTGATGAAGTTGGTTTTAGCCCTAAGAGCAGTAGTTCGTTTTCTATTACCTTATGCGGGATAGTGGGAGAAACATTGGATATTAGGAGTCTTTCACTTGGAGTAATTAGTCTACGGACTTGAATTTGTGTATTGTTTACAGTGATGAAACCTCTACTGTTTGAAAAAAATTCATCTACGACTTGTTTGGTTGAGAAATAGATACAGATACGATTGTTGGTGATTCTTGATGAAAAAATAATGTGTTTTGGACTAACTAAAGCTCCTACCGCTAACAAGTATTCTTCTAATTTAACATCATTGAGAGAATTAAAAACTACTGCTTGTAGCTTGGATGGATAGATTGTCTCTTTTTGTCTACTAGCTGCAGCAGAGTAAGATAAAGGTTTTTGTGATGTGGATTGCGATAATGATTTATCGCTATTATTAGTGACGTCGAATTCCATTTCTCAACACCATTTGATTTTCCTAAGTACGGACCTGTTCCGCTTCAAATTTTGGTAATTGTCTTTAAAGACAAAAAATTGGTGTCGATCAATGACTGGTGTTGTTTATTGACGGTTTTATAAAATTCTTTGGTTATGAAATACTTATTAATAGAAAAATATGTACTCACAGAAAATGTTTTTCTATACACACTTAACTAACACTATTATACTTGATGTTAACGTAGTGTAAGAATACTATGATTGGTTTTTGTAAGTTAAATTTACTATTTGTCAGGATCGATCAAAAAGCATGTGTGCTTATTCGATATCAGTGCCGGACTCCTCATCCCCAAATTCACATCCACTAAGCACTCCATCATCAGATTCATCCAAATTAAGGTTAGGAATCGAAATCGGGTTTTCTGTCTCAGTTTCCATATAATCTGGTTCATTTTCTCTGCAAGAACTGCTAGGTAATGACGGGTAAGGAACTCCGTCTGAATGCAATATAGGCTGTGTCACCGATGCAACATCAGGGTATTGTATATGCTTTTTATTTTTGTTGTTAAAGCCTCTTGTTTTTGTAAAGCAAAAGTTCCAGTCCGTGTCGTGATTTGTTGGTTCTCTCCACAACATTGGGACACCGAATTGCAAGTATTTTTTATTACCTGCACCCAGTTCGTTAAATACTTCTACAGTTTTCACATACTACACCAGGAACCCATTTTTCATCAAGATTTTTTATTGATACCTGAAAGTATTGAAAATATGCCTTTTTTACTTCTTCTGAGATCGGTCTCTTCTTTTTTGTTAAGATTATTTTACCACAAATATGGCAAAAGTTGTTTGGGCTTAATTTATACTCCTTTGATGACATTCTGAAATTAATTGAAATGTCGATAATCACTTTAACACAACAATAGGGAAGGTCAAACTGGACGCACTGAAAAAATGACTGAAAAACTTCATGCGGGAATATCGCAAAAACTTGACGTGATAAAAATTTGTGAGATAGGTTTTAGTTATACGAGGGCAGTTAGAAAACAAATTTTGTATGCATTGTTTTTGGGTAAAAGAAAAAATATATATTTGCAAACTAGTGGCATAACTAATTTTCCAAAAACTCCAGGAGATAAGTTGAACCTCGTACAGCATCTTCGATGCAATATTCGTGTCTAGCGACCTCAAAAAGCTCGAGGTAATAAATTTCAACTATTTTCATACCGAATTTCCATAAAACTCCAGGAAACGATAAAGATACCGGGCACCAGGTACCTCCTGTAGCTTCGCTGACACGATATT
The DNA here is from genome assembly GCF_917563875.1 of Diabrotica virgifera virgifera. Lineage (NCBI taxonomy): Eukaryota > Metazoa > Arthropoda > Insecta > Coleoptera > Chrysomelidae > Diabrotica > Diabrotica virgifera. The sequence goes on from NC_065446.1 coordinate 222,270,257, forward strand.
TGTGTTCAACGACCTTAAAAACCTCGGGATAACAAGTTTCAATGATTTTAATAAATAATTTCCATAAAACTCCAGGAGGCGTCGCCGACGTATATACCGGCCACAAGGTACCTCTAACAGCTTCACCTGCGCGATATTCGTGTTTAGCGACGTCAAAAACCCCGAGATAATAAATTTCAACTAGTTTCATAACGAATTTTCATACAACTCCAGATGACATAGATACTAGGCACCATGTACCCCATATAGTCTAAGAGCTAGTGAACCCTCCGACTAACGGTCGTGCTGTAAGGCTAGAAATTTGTCTAGTGATAATTCATAGCACTCCAAGGCTAAAAACCATGACCTGGCAGGCCTCAGTGGTGCACGTGTATCTATCAGGTGAATCGAAAAGTGCAAATTTAGGGGGTAAAATAAACTTTCTCCTGTAAGATATAATTTTAAGTATTTGTTTGAGTAAGTCATTTAGAAGAAATGTGTACAATGACAGGCGATTCTGAAGAGCATAAGACCTTGCCAGGCGAGGGGAAAGATTATGGGTTTTTCCTAAAATTATTCTTTTTGCATCGAACAAATTTTTTTTAGGTTTTTTGAATCATTTCAAACAGAAAACGTCTTTTGTGATTTTTCTCTTAAGTTAACAGTTTTTGTTATATGAGCAATTGAAAATTTTGAAAATTGAGAAATCGGCCATTTTTAACCCTAAATCGGACATTTATCTAAAAATTTCAATGTTGCCAAGATACGTAGATATTCTTTAAACATTGATTGATGAAATCCCGAAGAGTTTTTTGCAATAAAATATCGAAAACCCCTTTGTTTTTTTTAATTGCTAATCAAGCAGGTGCGACACTGTAGTATAAGTGAGGACGTTTGAGTTTGCATAAATTCATTATCTCGAGAATGGTCAAATTTCAAGAGAAATCCTCAGACAGGTCGATTTTTATTTTTGAATTAGGACTTTTTGGCATATATATAATACTAGTGACGTCATTCATCTGGGCGTGATGACGTAATCGATGATTTTTTTAAATCAGCGTAGGGGTTATGTGATAGCTCATTTGAAAGGTTATTTAATTCTCTATTCAGTAATATATAGAATAGAAAGTGAAGCTAGTGAATAGAAAATTCAATAACCTTTCAAATGAGCTATCACACAACCCCTACTCTCATTTAAAAAAATCATCTATTACGTCATCACGCTCAGATGGATGACGTCACTAGTATTATATATATCCCAAAAAGTCCTAATTTAAAAATAAAAATCGACCTGTCTGAGGATTTCTCTTAAAATTTGCCCATTCTCGAGATAATGAATGTATGCAAACTCAAACGTCCTCACTTATACTACAGTGTCGCACCTGCTTGATTAGCAATTAAAAAAAACAAAGGGGTTTTCGATATTTTATTGCAAAAAACTCTTCGGGATTTCATCAATCAATGTTTAAAGAATATCTACGTATCTTGGCAACATTGAAATTTTTAGATAAATGTCCGATTTAGGGTTAAAAATAGCCGATTTCACAATTTTCAAAATTTTCAATCGCTTATATAACAAAAACTATTAACTTAAGAGAAATCACTAAAGACGTTTTCAATTTGGAATTATTCAAAAAACATAAAAAAAATTTGTTCGATGCAAAAAGAATAATTTTAGGAAAAACTCCTAATCTTTCTCCTCGCTTATGCTCTTCAGAATCGCCTGTCATTGTACACATTTCTTCTGAATGACTTACTCAAACACATACTTAAATTTAAACCTTACAGGAGAAAGTTTATTTTACCCCCTAAATTTGCATTTTTCGATTCACCTGGTAGATACACGTGCACCACTAAGGCCTGCCAGGTCATGGTTTTTAGCCTTGGTGTGCTATGAGTTATCACAAGAAAAATTTCTAGCCTTACAGGACGACCGTTAGTCGGAGGGTTCACTAGCTCTTAGACTAATACAGCATCTTCAATGCAATATTCGTGTACAGCTACCTCAAAAATCTCGGGATAACAACGTTAAATGATTTTCATAACGAATTTCCATAAAACTCCAGGACACGACGTAGATACCCGGCACCAGGTACCTCTTACAGTTTCGCCGATATTCGTATTCAGCGACCTCAAAAACCCCCGAGTGTGAAAATTGAAGTCATTTCCATGATAATTTTTTGAGTTGTGAATTTTTGTTTTTTAAATACTTTCGAAAATGCATTTTCCGTCTACAACAATTAGTCCAGTCGGGTTAGACGAATAACAGGCCTAACCTTGCATTAGGAGCTGCCCCAAATTTTATTTTTCTAATCTTTAGGGAGGGTCAATAGTAGTGTAAATTTAAAATCTCGACTGAATTGCGCCGTTGCGTTAGCCGCCATCTTGATTTTAATCCAGAACTGTTTTTGTTCAATATCTACGCCATTTTGAACTTTTCGACAAATAATATACAAACCAAAATTGATAAAAATGTGATTTTCTATAATTTCTATTATTACAATTTTTTCGTGCGGTCAATATTTTCCGAGTTATGGCGGAAAATATTGACAGTTAGAGCATAGTTATTGAATTATTTCGTTAATTATTAGCTTTACGACAAAAATGTTTCTATACAAAAATAGAGAGAACTAAATTCTACACAATTTTTATCTCTTTAATTTTTTTTCTAAAATTAATATTTAAGGTAATGGCGCGAGCGTAAGACCTGATTGATTTTATAGCAATTGTTTTTGTTCAATATCTACGCCTTTTTTAACTAAAATTGTTCCAAATATGATTTCCTACAATTTTTTTTAGCAATTTTTTTCATGCGGTTGATATTTTCCGAGTTACATGGGAAAATAGTAAAAAGTGGTGGGGGAGCATAATTATTGAATTGAATCTTGTTTCCGAGCTGCCAGAAATTTTATAATTCTCTCCTTTAGGAGCGATCCATAGTAGTGTAAATTTAAAATCTCGACTGAATTCCGAGGTTGCATTAGCCGCCATATTGATTTTAAATGTGAACTGTCTTTACTTAATATCTCCGCCATTTTCAACTTATCGACAAAAATGGTGGGAGAGAAAATTGTTGGAAATGCAATTTCCTACAATTTCATTTGCTCAATTTTTTTATGCGATCAATATTCTCCGAGTTAAGGGGGAAAATATTGGAAGCGGAGGGGAAGCATATTTATTGAATTGTCTCATTTTTTATTAACTTTACGACATACATAATTATACATAAACAAAAATAAAGAGAATTATATTTTATACAATTTTTGAAACTTCCAATAAAACATCAACCAAACTAAGCACAATACCCGGTGTCCACTTATATTTTCCCCCATTTTAACTGCCTATAACTTCTAAACGGCTTAAGATAGAAATATGCGGTTTTCGATGAAATGTTTTATTTTAGTAAAAGTTTTGTCTGAATGGATTAAACTTTTTATATCGCTTTCGAATACGAAAAGAAAAATGGCGGATTTTTGAAAAAAACGTTGTTGACTTTTTTTTAAAGGAACACCCAGTATATTTTATTCTAAATTGAAAGAAAGGTCATTCACCTATGTAGCGATATAAAGTTTTTCAAAATCGGTTGTCAAATCAGTGAGTAATTAATTTTTAAAATGAGCGGTGCAACGTGGATATCGCATACCTAAAAACATAACTAAGCAAAATGATATTATGTTATGTGATTTCCACATTGCATCTTTCATTTTAAAAATTATTTGCTCAGTCATTTGACAACCGATTTTAAAAAATATAATATCGCTGGATAGGTAAATGACCGTTTTTTCAAGCTACAAAAAAACATACTGGGTGTTTTAATAAAAAAAGTCAACAACGTTTTTTTCCAAAAATCCGCCATTTTTTATTTAAAAGCGACATAAAAAATGGTCATTTACCTAAAAACTTGAAAAAAAGTTCATTTCCCTATCCAACGATATAATTTTTCTTAAAATCGGTGGTTGAATGACTGAGCAATTAATTTTTAAATTGAGAGATGCAATGTGGAAATCACAATACCATGTTACGAGTATTTAGGTATGTGATATCCACGTTGCACCTCTTATTTTAAAAATTAATTACTCAGTGATTTGACAACCGATTTTGAAAAACTTTATACTGTTGGATAGGTGAATGACCTTTCTTTCAATTTTCAAAAAAACATACTGGGTATTCCATTAAAAAAAAGTAAACAACGTTTTTTTTCAAAAATCCGCCATTTTTCTTTTCGTATTTGAAAGCGATATAAAAAATGCAATTCATTCAGACAAAACCTTTACTAAAATAAAACATTTTATCGAAAACCGCATATTTCTATCTTGAGCCGTTTAGAAGTTATAGGCAGTTAAAATGGGGGAAATATAAGTGGACACCCGGTATATAAAAGGCATAAATAATAACTTACATGCATTAAATTCACTTAATTTTATTAACTAGCGGGTTTTATTGGTTGAATTTTTCTGTTGATATTTTAACTTTCATGTTATTTTAATATTTCAACATTTTTTTTTTTAATTTTGGATCCTGTTGGGGGGAATTTTCCCATTCCCCCCTTATAGACCCACCACTGGTTCTCTCGAAAAATTAAAGTAAATCGTAATAATTATTGCAACAATCTCAGTTCCTACACTTTTTATCGAAAAGTTGAAAATCGCAGAGATATTTAACAAAAACAATGGCTATAAAATCAATCAGGTCTTACGCTCACACATTTACAGCAAACGTACTACCTTAAATACCTATTGACTTTTTCAAAAAAATTAACGAAATTAAAATTGTACAAAATTTAATTCTCTTCATTTTTGTATAAGTACATATTTGTTGTAAAACTAATAATAAACGAAATTCAATAATTCAATAAATATGCTCCAACTGTCACTATTTTCCCCTCATAACTCGGAAAATGTCCACCGCACGAAAAAAAATTATAATGAATGAAATTATAGAAAATCGCATTTTCAATAATTTCAGTTTCCACACTTTTTGTCGGAAAATAGAAAATGGCGGAGATATTAAGCAAAAACGGTTCTCGTTTAAAATCAAGATGGCGGTTAACGCAACGGTGGAATTCAGTCGAGATTTTAAATTTATAGTAATATTGACCCTCAGTAGAGATTAGAAAAATAAAATTTGGGGCAGCTCGTAATGCAAGGTCAAATGCTATCCCGACTGGGCTAAATGGAGTTTTCATTTGTCTCTCATGCCAAGTGGTGAAGAATTTTCCTCCAATTTATTTACGGTTGCTGTTTTAAGGGTTCGCGTTTCGACCGCATAGAGAAAAGTCGACCAGGCGTAGGTAGCATTTTGATAAACATAGTCGAATTTCGAGTCTTATTCAAGAATGACATAGCAGTCTTTTAATTTTTTCGAAAGATTTTCTCGCCTTTTTTGACAGTTACATGACAGTTGCATTCAGCAGATATATGAAATACTTGTTGTTTTTTTATGAAATGAGGTGAGAAGGAAAATGATTTTATTGTCAGTGTCGCTGGCCAAGTAAACTGTAAATACTAGCTAATGGTTTCAGTTATCTATTTAAAACAGAATAAATAATAATCAACAGTAGTTCACTAATAATGCCCGGTTGCATCAACAGATCTTAAGCTTAAGTCGAGAATATCATAAGAATAAATATAATATAATTATAATATATTACAATAAGAATACCATAATATAATAATAGATAAAATTGATAATAGGATAAGAATCTAAAATTATGGTGCAATGTAAGTGATACTCAAGGAGGCCCTATCTATAAGTAGAGTTTAGCTAAGCTGGAGCTTAAGATCTGTTGGTGCAACCAGGCATAAATCCCGCAGTTCTATTCTACATTTAATCAGTTTTCTTTATGTAATTTTCTACCGAACGAGTTTGTCACTGTATTTATTGTCATTATTACAGGTCCTTTCCGTATTTATTGTATTCTACTTGAATGGTGTCTTCCATTTTTTAAAATTTCCGTTCTTTTAATGCAACTTTGGAAAAGATGGCTTAGGGTTTTATATAATTTTGCTGTACTTTAGTTAAGCACGGATGTTTCCTGGACCAGCTGCCTTGTTATTTTTTAACGATTTACACATCTCTTCTACTCCTTTTGATGTTATTCGTATAGGTGAGGCTGGTATATTTTTTATACTACTGGCGTCTTTGCTATTTTTGAAGTCAGGTCTATCTTCATTTAAACGTCTTTTGAAGTAGTCATCTCATTTATCAGGTGTAATTGGTAATCTTCTATAATCTCTTTTCTCTTCTCGTAGTAGTAATTTTAAAACTCTATTTCTAAAACTTTCTGTGATTCTATGTCCTTCTGTATGAAAATTTATCATGTTATACTTCTTTTGCCAGGATTAATTTCTCTGGCAATATCATTCTGCACAATTTGCTTCTGTTTTTTTTATGTCAGTTTTTCGGTGTTCAGTAGTTTGTGTTGCTGTCCTATTTAAGCACATGGTTGCAATTTTTTATTTGCTATTTATTTCAATATAATTATCTCACTCTTTCTTGTTCTAAACTGTTTAGGTTGTATCTTTCTTCTGGTGATATCTCCATTTCTCCATCGTATGAAATCACGTTTGTCTTTTATCTTACAATTTTCATGTCAGTAATAGATTGTACATCTCGTGTATTTGTATATTATTGCATTTCTATATATTTCGGTATAAGACGACTACGTTGGCAATTTTTATTTCATTTTGTTCAAGTAGAGTTATTTGTCTAATTAATCTATAATTATATCATCTAATTTGGCTGTAATTAAATAATATTTAGAATATTGTACATAACAATCATTTATTATTTTGTAATTAAATGTATTTGTATATTGATCGTATCCATGTTTATTAGGTATACCTGAAGAATAATTGTGGGTGTTAATTAAATTTTTTTAAACCAGCCGTCTTAAAAATATTGACTTTATTCTTAGTATCTAACAATTTCATAAATAGTTGACTCTGAGTTGAGTGCAATCAATTCAGAGGGTTTTCTTCCTTAAAAAATATTATTAAATACATAGATGTTCAATACGAAACATTTTATTTCCTCCAGGACTATTTTTTATTAACAATATTGACGCCTTTCTTTATACTACAACTTAATAGCGAACTTACAAAAAAATAAAGTACCTATGTAAATACACTTAACTCACCAACAGAAAGACGGAATGGCAACAGTAAAAGAGCAAAACATCTAACTGTGTCTCCCTCTTTTCAAATATATATTCGGTGTTTATAGAACCCTTGTTGCGTATTAAAGTTATCCCTGTTGCTTCGCTAACCCTCGCCCTCAAACTCACCCTTACCTAATCATCCCAGATTTTCACCACTGCTCCCTGTGCGATTCATGCTGATAGTCTAGGGGCTAGAAGTTAGTCAAACGGAAAATTGTGTATGTGAGTCAGTTGGTCAATCAAATTAAACTATCTGGAACAGGGGTAAAGTCTTTATAAATATTTATTTTTTTGTTAATGAATTATAGAAAAATATATATATTTTATAACGTCTTTCCAATACTTGATACCCAAAGCAAGCCATACATCATTTATGATAATAATTAAAAAAATTTACTCCTGTGTATATCAGCAATAGCACAGTATAAAGAGGGACAGTAGAACCACTCTCTGAAAAATTGGAAGTAAAATCTGTAGTCGAGCATGGCGACCGCGCAATGTTCTTAGTCGCTTTTGCCCCACTCTCGAATTGCTAGTCGCATAGAAACGTACGGGTTTTAACAGGGAAAACCCGCATCCACCACTGGTGAATTATCAAGTGCGTACTGCCGGTATTACATCTTGAGATAAAAGTGCCGACAGAGAAGTGGTTTTACTGTCTCTCTTTATACTGTGGCAATAGTTCACAGTAAATTGACTCCTAGTGAATTATTTTAATTCACTAGGTAATAGATTTCTTGCCGGTGCTGACTATAATGCAAAACATGTGAGTTGGGGCTCTCGACTTTCTCCACCAGGTAGAGGTAGAATCCTCTTTCAAGTGATGCAGGAACTACATCTCAAACACTTATCTAGTTACACACCTACTTACTGGCCTACTGACCCTAGTAGACTTCCGGACTGTCTTGACTTCTTTGTAAGCAAAGGTTTTGGAGAAGGCTATCTAAATATTGTACCAAATTATGAAATTGCTTCAGACCATACCCCTGTAATAGCGACGCTAAATTCAAGATTTGTTGAGAAGGAACGTCCAGCAAAACTGCACAATCATAAAACTGACTGGAATGAGTTCAGGGAAGAAATACATAAAAAAATAAATCTTAATATTTCTCTCAAAACAAAAGATGAACTTGAATTGGCAGTATATGAATTTACTACACTTCTCCAAGAAGCTGCTTGGAATGCCACTCCAAAATGTAAAGATACACAGAATAAAAGAAACAATCTTATTAATATAAGAAATCAAATTAAAGAGAAGAGGAGACTAAGAAAGATATGGCAAAACACAAGGCAGCATCAAGACAAAATGAACTACAATAGAGCCGCAAGACAGCTGAAAAATACAATACTACAGCACAAAAACTCCTACATCGAAAATTATCTTCAAAATTTAACACCAACAGCAGATACCGATTATTCACTTTGGAAGGCAACCAGGAAATTAAAAGAATCCAGTAAACACATACCAGCATTAAGAAATCCAGATGGCTCATGGTCGAGAACAGATCAAGAAAAAGCAGAGGCATTTGGAAAATATCTTGAAGAAGTTTCTCAACCTCTGCCCTCTGTCAGTGTTGAAGAAGATGAGGCTATCTATGAAAGTCTAGCAACAATCCAACAGCCAAGTGAGCAAATGAAACCAGTAACAAAAAGAGATGTAAAAAATACTATTCAATATAGATTAAAAACCAAAAAAGCTCCTGGCTATGAACTTATAACAGGAACTATCTTAAAAGAGTTACCAGATGAAGGTGTAATTATGATAACACAACTATTCAACGCCGCAATAAGGCTGAAAATTGTACCAACGCAATGGAAAATTGCTGATATAATAATGATCCATAAACATGGTAAACCACCTCACGAGCATACCTCTTATCGTCCTATTAGTCTTTTACCGGTACTAGTTAAACTATTTGAGAAGCTTACAATGTGTTTGCCTTTTTAAGTCTTCAACTGAAGAGGTTGAGGAGTGGGGAGCTGTTTGTCTCGAGTTGGTCATTCAGAATTATATCTGTATTTTTCAGTTTATTAATTTCCATAGATTCTAAAAAAGATAGCTTAAGGCCTTTATTTTGAATATGTAGAATTTGAAACTCTTCGTTGAAAGAATGATTATGATCTAGAAGGTGAAGTGCGTATGTAGAAGTGTCTGTTTTTCTATTGTTGAATGCCCTTTTGTGTTCTGCTATCCGTTTGTCAAAAGTTCTGCCAGTTTGACCGATGTATGTTTTCGGACAGTCACCACAAGTTAGTTTGTACACACCACTCTGTAGTTGCTGCAGAGTGGTGTGTACAAACTAACTTGTGGTGACTGTCCGAAAACATACATCGGTCAAACTGGCAGAACTTTTGACAAACGGATAGCAGAACACAAAAGGGCATTCAACAATAGAAAAACAGACACTTCTACATACGCACTTCACCTTCTACATCATAATCATTCTTTCAACGAAGAGTTTCAAATTCTACATATTCAAAATAAAGGCCTTAAGCTATCTTTTTTAGAATCTATGGAAATTAATAAACTGAAAAATACAGATATAATTCTGAATGACCAACTCGAGACAAACAGCTCCCCACTCCTCAACCTCTTCAGTTGAAAACTTAAAAAGGCAAACACATTGTAAACTATATCACTTGAGAAAGGCACTCCGCCGAAACAGCTGTAGTCACTTAGTTATAATAAATTTTGTGGAAGTATAGAAAACAAACGTTTTCAGTGTTTTATTGTTAGATAAAATGAACTTCCATCAAGTAACGGTCGAATCCATCAATTATTTGAGAAGCTATTAGCGACCAGGCTAATGAAGATAATAACTGATAATAATCTTTTTCCGGATCACCAGTTTGGTTTCAGAGAGAAGCATTCAACAATAGAACAAGTTCATAGAGTCGTTGATATAGTAAATAAAACTTTTGAAGAAAAAAAGTACTGTTCTGCACTTTTTCTTGACGTCAGTCAGGCTTTTGATAAAGTCTGGCATGAAGGGTTGCTCTTCAAAATAAAAATGAACGTTCCTGATTCAATGTTTACTATACTAAAATCATATTTAGAAGAAAGGTACTACCGTGTCAAGCATGAAGCAGATACATCGAAAATCTACCCTATACGATCTGGAGTCCCTCAAGGTAGTGTTCTGGGTCCTATATTATATTTAATATTTACACACGACATACCAACAAACGAAAATGTAACGACTACAACATTCGCAGATGACACAGCTATGTTAGTCACAGATGAAAATCCCGCAACAGCTACCGAATCTCTTCAAAGGCATATTAGGAACATTGAAAAGTGGACAAAGAAATGGCGAATAAAGATTAATGAATCAAAATCACAACATATCATATTTACAAAATGTCGTAAAATATCGCCTAATATAGAAATAAATAACAAAGCAATTCCACAAGCCGAAAGCGTTAAATACCTTGGTATGCACCTGGACAAAACTTTGACATGGAGAACACATATATGGAAAAAGCGCCAACAGTTAAATTTAAAATTTCGTAAACATTATTGGATACTGGGCAGAACATCGAAGTTGTCTATACGTAACAAACTGTTGGTATACAATACAATACTCAAACCGGTCTGGACTTATGGGATCCAGCTATGGGGTACAGCAGCAAAATCCAACATATCCATAATGGAAAGATTGCAATCCAAAGTGTTACGCTCTATAACAGACGCCCCATGGTTCGTGTCAAGTCAAACAAAGACATTTATTGTGATCTAGAAGTACCTACGATCAGTGAAGTGATAGTTCAGTGCAGTGTTCGGTACATAAAACGCCTAGAAAGCCATCCAAATGCCCGGGCAATAAACTTGCTTGATAATAGTCAACAAACTCACAGACTAAAACGTAAAAATCCACTGGACCTTATTTATAAATAAGTTTTATACCTCACCGTAATTGTGTTTATATTTTAGATATATGTATTGTTTGTAAATGTAAAATGTATGTTTGTATGTAGCATATTATCGGAATGTCATGTTTGTTCCATACTAGAGGTCCAGTCATTGGACTGACCTCTCTAACGTCAATTCTTTTTTATTTCAAACCCCAAAGACGCTTATTATTAGAATTTTTATAACTAACAGATTGCTGAATAAACGTTTAAAAAAAAAATTGACTCCTGTGTATATCAGCAATAGTACAAACATCTGGAGCGCCAGATGTTGGGTGTCTCCCAAAGGGACCGAATCCCAAACGAAGAAATACGTCGTAGAACAAAAACAACGAACGCCGTCGAAACAATCGCGTCGCTCAAGTGGAATTGGGCAGGACACGTCGCCAGATTGTCAGACCGATGGACAAAAGGTATTGTCGAGTGGAGGACACGAGAAGAAGCACTACGGAGCAGAGGACGACCACCAACCAGATGGGTTAACGATCTGAAGCGTATTGTCGGCAACTGGATGCAAGCCGCACAAAACAGAGAAAGATGGAAAGAGCTGAGGGAGACCTATGTCCAGCAGTGGGCGAGTACGGGTTGATGATGATGACACAGTAAGTTTTACCCACGAGCTCTGTCACATACTATAGTCAAAATATATAAACTAAAGTGCATAGAAATCGACCCACTTAAAAATTTGGTCATTTTTGATGTCTCGAATTTCCAAAATTCGTTGTCCGATTAAGTGGTTTTTTTAATATATTATCACATTATGTGTAATATACCTCATAATATACCTCATTCTTTAACAATATCGCTGTAATAATATTGTTGTAAAACAGGTAAATTTTCATTGTATACCGGGTGTACGAATCAAACTGTGTTTTTTTCTCAAAGTTCGCATCACCATGAGGAATACTATAGCATTTATAAAATACTAAAATTAAAACCCAACTATAGCATCATGGTTTCTCAATAGTCTGTTTATAGATTTATACGCTTATGTTGGACCATAAAAAGTTAGGTACTTTAACAACTAGCCTTGTTTTTCATCAATACAAGATGTTTTTAAATAAGTATGGCAAATTTTAAGGGGTAATTCTGCATGAAAAAATAATGACAGTTTGCTTTATAATCGTATGTCCGCAAATGCTTCGTTTCCGAGATAGGAGGTGTTGAAATTTTTCTTACAAACTGACGATTTATTTATTTCTCTAAAACCGGTTGAGATATGCAAATGAAATTTGGTGGGTTTTAAGACCTAGTTATTGCTCATTTTTTGGCATACAACTAAGAATTTTACATTCCTCTTAACGCAAATAATACTCAGATACCATATGCTGATACCTCAAAATATTTGGATATCACATTAGCCGCTAGGCTACGCTGGAGGGCCCATGTTAAAAAGAAACCAGAACATTTTAACACGACGTATAAACAAATGTATTGGCTATTGGGAAGACAATCCACTCTGTCAATCTACATTCTACAACAAAATACTTTTGTATAAACAGATTCTAAAACCTATATGGACATACAGAGGGTGTCTGTAATTTGGAAATTCAAAATCTCAAATACTAATTGTTTTTTTGAAAAATGCTCAGACCCGTCGATTAGTATTTCAAATTGTCCTTTTTGACATACAATAATAATGTATACAGGGTGTCCCAATTTAGAGAAATGACGTCATCGTTAATTTTTCGTACCTTCTCCTAGACGAATGAAAGCGCAATATGGTTGCATATTGTAGACTCCTTCTTGCTATCTATATTCGTCCTTTCCATGCCTTATAAATTGTAAAAGGACGAGATTTAGATGTTAACAGGAAGGGGTTCTAATAAGGAATAATAATTATCTATTATTATTTTTAATAATGGATTCTGTATCTGGGAGTTTCCTCTTTTCTACATTTAGTTTTGTTTTTATTTAAATTTACCTCTTATATATATAATAATAAGTAGCCCCTTTACTATAAATTATAAATGACAAGATTAATGCAGATAGGGCTTGATTGGGTTTTAGTGTTTTTAGGGTGAGGGTGATAGATAGTTGTTGATGTCGACTGCTTTTGAAGGATATTAGAGTTATTGTTTGTGCTGGTAATCTTGGAAGTCTGTGATTAATAGCCCATGGGAACAGTTGACTCTATGTCCGAACTGGCATTTGATCACAGACAAATGTTTATTTTTTGCCAAATGCATTGGTAGTTATATTAACCTTTTTTACATTAAAGATAAGAATACATTGACATTGGCATTAACTAAAAAAGAAATTCTGTTTGAGTAACAAGAATGTCTTTGTTAGAGTTCTTCTGAATTCGGTAACATAATATACGACTTTTCATAAATACATTGACACAAATGCACTGAAACTATCTAAAAAAACCTGTTGGAGTCATAAGAATGTCCCTGTTAAACTTCAGTCCCTAAATTCAGTGCCGTAATATACGACTTGTCACAAATTCGTGAAAAATTACCAACAGGTAAAAGGGAATTCAATTTAAAAATTATAATAAAAAGAGAATTTCAACATATTTATTCCTCGCGAACTTATAAACGAAAAACCTTATTAATAAATTATAAAATTTTAGTAGTCATTTTGAGAAGTGTATCGTTGTAATAATTTTTTTAGTACATATTTTGTAAATACAAATCAAAACGAAACATGATAAAATTTTATTTAGGAAATTTAAGAAGCAGCCCTTTTTCAAAAAAAAAAAAGAAGAAAACGAGGATATAACTCACATTACATCCACGTGGGTTAGACTCCTGTGTTACCTTGGGTAATCGACATCCTTGTAATTTGCAACATCCAATATCATTATTAACCATATATAGTACCATTTAAAGGGTTTTAATAACCACATAACACAAAATGTTATGTACCATAACATTTTGGTGGCTCACGCATATATGCTGTTGGCATTTATCACTGATGATGGATTTTTTTAATCCGAAAACGTTTTCTTAATGTAATTTAACCCTTAATAGGGTCAGTTAAATATACCTTTTACAAAGGATCCCGTATATTTTTGTTCTAAAATTAATTCAGCGGCTATAACAAAATGTCAAAAAAAATTTCAAAAGAGTACAACGTCGAGAATTTTCATCGAAATATTACTGCCGCGGAAAAATTTAGGGAAATATAGTTACAGATGGTAGGAAAAAAAGTTTAAATCTGATTATCGACGTTTCTTATAAATTTGACTGCGCTCATCACTAATCAAAGCAAATATTTGAACAATGCTGTTAACAGTTAATTGCATTGTTATTGCTTGGAAATCAGTCTTGACTGGCAAATAACATTCCAATACAAATAACCTTAAACATACATACATCCAATATTACTTGCCTGTTAGGCTATACAAACGTCTAACCTAATTGTATCTAACAAGATCCTCTGTCTTCGTCTTTTAAATTTGTGTCATCCTATTTATACGTTAAGTTTGTTTACTCACATACATTATTACCTGCGCTTCTAAAGCTATATATCCTAGAGCTGGAATTGTCAACAGTAACAAATCGATGTTACCTATTTTCCAGTAGATATCAATACCTCCAGTTGATGAAAATCCTATCTATATGTTAATTTTGTCACGGTCTACTCGTTGTCGTTTCCTATTTGTGCAATTGTTGCTTATTACTCAATTGGAATCTACATTCTGAGTATAACTGTCTGTTATGTCGAGTTGTGTAATAGTTTCTCGTTTATTTTAAACTTGTGTTCCATAATAACCAAAAAATATTGAACGCACTTTTCGTTAAGGTAGTTACTAACAGCTTGTGTGTTCGTAAAACCGGCCACTGACGCTACTGCGGCGCCGTTCAATTTTGTCTAATACGACTAATTGGCAAAAATTTTGATCATGTGTGACCGTGCATTCAATAAAAATAAAATCGTACAATTTGACTACAGAGAGACAGGTCTGTCTGCTGCAGTACTGCAGAATTGAAATCATCGACGATTTTGTGGAACGACACCGCAGTACCGGTGAGTGGCCGGTTTAACTTTCTTATTAGGTGAAGTAATAAATATGCACAAACCTTATGGAAATTAGGTCCCAGCGGATTTAGTTCATACTTTGGGAAAATACTCTTTGAAGCATCCTGAAGAAAAGTTGTCACGGGCAGATCTTGATCTGATGGAGGATTTTTAAGATATAGAGACACAGACTCTGGGAAAATTATTTAATTATTATAAGATTTACCGGGTACCTATTTAAATTCCCAGAGTTACTGGTTATCTGGCAACATGTAGTGGTTAGGATCAAATAAAAGTACTAGCACGGTACACGTACAGACGGTATGCAGAGGCGCATCTCTCTCTCGCTGCTGTGACGTCACGCGCGAGGAGAATGTTTTCTAAATGCATATCATTTTAGGAGATACGTTCCAGTTTTATCGAATTTAAAATGATAGCGTCTGATTTTTTTATTAAAAATGATTATAAGAGAAAATACTTTTATGTACTATTATTATTCCTAGGGATTTAAAATTTGTCCACACGTTGTTCATTAAAAATGTATTTGAAAATTATTTTCGAGGAAATACGTCCAAAAATAATAAGCCTTGATTATTAATTCAAGGTCACTAATAAATACTTTTTTGCAGTATTGTCTTAATAACCTGATGAAATGTTTTCTTTTAAATTGCCAGGTAATTAAAAAATATTTTCAAGAAAAGAAATTATTGATGTTATAAATAATACTATTAGTTATATCGTCCTACCAAAAAAGGAAAGAAAAAATGCAGACATTTTATAGAATATTTTATTGCAAGAGAACAAAACAAAAGTAAAATACTGTTATATTTTAAAATTGGTTAATTTTGACATTTTCTTGTGTATGCTCCTTTGAGCATTTTTAAACAAATTTTTCTATTTAACTCTCGTAGCATAATATAACTTTGAGTTTTACCGAAGCAAAGACAACTTCGTAAGGCACTGATGTAGTTGTTATTTGTGACATTGTTTTATCAGCTAATTTGTGAAAAATTTTCTCCTCTTTAGATAAAGAGTTAGATAAAGAGTGTTTATTCAAAAGGGGCAATTTTTTGACCCTGAGAAAAATGATATAAATATTCTTCTTTCGAATAGGACCTTAAAAATAAAGATGAATATTCCTTCAAATGTAGCGATTATATCAATTATGTCAGTTTCGTAAGTCAACGTTGATTTCTTCTTCTTCTTCGGTCTGTTTGCATCCACTCCTGGACAAAGGCCTACCCATAAGCTCTCCACTCTTCTTTATTCTGTGCTATTTGTTGCCAGTTTCTCCCCACTTTAGTTTTGATGTCATCTAGAAATTGATTTTGTGGTCTTCCTCTACTAAGACTGTGTTAGCCTGGCGTGGACTCCAATGTACAATGTTTCTCGTCCACTTGTCGTTGTTTGGCCGTGCAACATGTTCTACCCATTTCCATTTCATATGTGCAATTCTTCCAAAATTACATCTTCTACCTTCTCCTGCTTCGCACGTCCTCGTTTCGTATAAGCTCTCTTAGAGATACTCCCAACATAGCTTGCTCGATTGCCCTTGAACATTGATTTACCCAATATCATACCTTAATGTTCTTTTTCTTTTAGATAACGTATTGTTTCCTATCTGTAGTTTATTTAAATTGCATTTTTAGATTCATATCAATCAGATGCTACCTATCAATATTTATTTAGCTTATGTTCCTACCAAAATTATTTCGCCGCGGGAGGGTCATGAGAATAAAAATTCTCATGACTTTGATACGAACAAGAATATTATAATCAAGGTCAAATTCAAGGTCGGTATCGTTAAGCGGTAAAAAAATCTTAAACTATTATTATATTACTTTGAAATCTATAACCCATTAACCCACTAACCTTGACCATGATCTTCAAGGTCATATTCAAAGGTAGATATATATATTCTATTCATTATTGAAGTCAGAAACATAGGTTCCCGCTCGAATAAGAACGCTTGAACGTCAAGTTCAAGGTCAAAGTAAAGGTCGCCATTGGATAGCCAGGAAAAAGTCCTAGACTACTAGTACTTTTCTTTGATGCTAACCTCTACCTGTTCCCAGATAAACAGTAGCTCCGGGAATTTAAATACCCGGTAAATCTTATAATTTTCCGAGTTTGTGCCTCTATATCTTAAAAACCCTTTATCAGATCGAGATCTGCCCATAAGAACTTTTCATTACGATTCTTTAAACAGTATTTTCCAAAGTATGAACTAAAACCCCTGGGACCTAATTTCCATAAGGTTTGTGCGGGGATAATAATGCAAAACCAGCCGGATTCGTAAGCGCCTTAGAAAACTTGATGAACCAAATTGATGATGACGAAATAAAAATGGCATTATTGTATTGCATTGAACTGCATTTTCCAAAATATATTTCGAGCTGATAAAAAATAATGATTTTGTAATTGGGAAATAATTGTCGAAAATTAGTTTAATATTATTACTGGAGGATCTTGGGCTCACTGCAAACGAATATCTTAACTGAGATGGTCTCCGAGGAATTGGTGCTCAGGACGGATCTCTTCTCCTGTAATTTGTGAGAAAATTTAATACAAACTCAGTGCAAATGCGTTACTAGGTGGGTTTTTGGGGTAGCTGAAGACAAAAAATTAGACTGTTCGATCGCGCAGTAAATAAATATTTAATTTCTATTTTTCATCTTAAAATTACATTTATTTATTACACAAAATAACTATTTTGAGCAAATGCTTTCTAATGCAATGTCTTCATTTTTTTAATACACTCTCTCATTTTCTTCGTCTATCGATTCATTTTCATATTTTTCGTTATTTTTGTAATTAACTCCTGCACAATAATTGTTGTACGCGTCACTGCAATGCAATCCACGTTTTTTTGCATCTACATGAATTTCCACAATCCACTTTGCACCCGCAAATTATCAAGCTCATGGTGCCTATCAAGCTCAATCATTGGTGGACCAGGTAAATGTGTCATTGTTATGGGAAGTAAAGTTTTTGCTCCTCATAGAGCCAGTTTTGCCCCTAACAAATTTCTTGTTTTTTTTTTGCAATTTCTCTTAAATACATTTGCTCTCTACATGTCTCTACCAAGTGAGTAGTACTCTATTTAAATTGCTCTGGTATGTTTAGCTTTCTAAAGCCCCCAAAGTAGTTCGCCGCCATGTTCAATTAATTCGTCAATTGGTCAATTGTGCGTTAGGTAGGCAAATTACGTGGACCATATGAAGCTCTTAGCACACGAAACAAATTCCTCATAGAACGCCTATTTTATTAATACAGCCGAATAGTTTCTAGATACTGTGCCGTGCTAAGTCTTTCCAGGATAAAAGGTCAAACAATACTGAATAAAAACGTAACATCAGGTGATACAATTCATGCATTTACCTCCCATCAAATCCCTTCCAAATTAACCTCTAAATGAATCACAATTTACAAACAAACTACATTTCAAGTCTTAAATTTCATACATGTGGTTGAGTGAAATATTGCAGTGACTACACTATTGACGTTCGTTATTTATTTGTCATTTTACAGCCTCCCATAATTAGAAATGTGTTCAATGCTCTATAGTGCACGAACATAATCAAGTTGGCAACATGTCTATTCGCTTACAACGATGTGAAAATATTTAACAGTATATTTTATTTCTATAGAATGGTAAATATTCTGTAAAAATGTAAAAATGTTCATTTTGATAAAACAAACTATTAACGTTGACTCTAATTTATTTGTTGCATCAATATTAAATTTTTATCATTTAAAATACCTATGTACTCATTCGGGTGGTGTAAGAGTTATCGCATATTTTAGTACAAAATAACATTTTTTTGTAATTGTTTTGGTGTTGATTCGTTTAAACGTTCGTAAAAACACTAGTCACTATTTAAATACAGAAATAAATTACATATATATGGTTTTGAAATGTTTACGCTCAGATAGCAATCAACAGTTTCCAATTATTCGCGTAGATTTGATTGAACTGTGAAAAAATTCAACGATAAAAAACAAACTTTATGTTTTGTATGTATTAAGTCAGCTTAATTAAGTACAATAGTTTCGACTTCTAACAGTCATACTAAGTTTATAAAACAATATTTTTTTAAAAAGACTAAAAGAAGACTAAGTTTTCACTCTAGTGGCATATTTTTTTTTTATTTGAAAACTTGCAAATTTACAATCTACTCTGTACAAATGAGTATTAAGTAAAACTGATAATTATGTAATGTTTTGTAGGTGTTGCCGGCCAGTGCCGGTTTACCTTATTCACCACTGTATTCACTAACACAAATGTCACTCACACAAGTCTTCTGGCCACTGTCTCTTGAGTCTTCTAACTGGTAATAAACGATTGGAAAGCGTGGAAATCAGCCCGTTGTTGTGATTGATACTTCTTTTTCTATGTTTGGTCGCATGCAGTCCTATTACATCCTTTATGAATGGTATTTTTAAGTCCTCATGTAATGTTTGGTTTGAAATATACCAGGGTGCATTTGCAATGATTCTTAAAGTTTTTGATTGGTATGTCTGCAGAATTTTGGTGTTTGATGGTTTCGTACATCCCCATAGTTCAATCCCGTAGGTCCATATAGGTTTTAGTATTATTTTGTATATTGCCAGTTTGTTTTCTATGGATAATTGTGATCTTCTACCAAGAAGCCAATTCATTTGTCTGGTTTTTATTTGGAGTTGTTGTTTTTTAGCTTTAATGTGCGCTTTCCATGTTAGTTTCTGATCAAGGTGAATACCTAAATATTTGACTTCAGCCTTCACTGGGATAACTTGGTGGTTTATTGTAACATGTGGACAATTTACATGTCGGTTCGTAAATGTTATGTGAGCCGATTTTTCGTGGTTGATTTTGATTTTCCATTTTTGGAGCCAGTTTTGTAATCGATCTAAATGTGTTTGTAGCTTGTTAGAGGCCACTACTGGATCATGGTCAAGCGCAATTATTGCTGTATCATCGGCAAACGTGGCGATAGTTGTTTCGTTGGTAGTTGGTATATCAGCAGTGTATAATAAGTACAAAAATGGTCCCAAAACACTGCCTTGGGGTACTCCTGCCCTTATGAGTTGGTAGCTTTTGTTATCTTTTTCCATTTTGACATCGAAATTTCTTTCGGAAAGGTATGATTTTAGAAGTAAGTGAATCTGACTCGGCATGTTTTTTTTAATTTGTATAACAGCCCTTGGTGCCAAACCTTATCAAAGGCTTGCTGAATATCTAGAAATGCTGCAGTGCAAATGCTCTTGTTTTCTAAACCGTCTCTGATTACATTTACTATCCTATGGCATTGCTGAGTTGTGGTGTGTTTTTCCCTAAAGCCAAATTGATGATTTGGTATTAAATTATTTATGGAGGTTATACTATTTATTCTACTTTGCAGTAGTCGCTCAAATATTTTAGAGAGTATAGGCAGCAGGCTTATAGGTCTGTAAGAGGCAGCTTCTGTTGGTGGCTTTCCAGGTTTGGCGATCATGATAATTTCAGCAAATTTCCATTGCGTTGGATAGTAGGAAAGATGAAGAATTCGGTTGTATAAAGTAGTGAGAAACACGATAGCTCTTCTTGGTAAATGTTTGAGAATGTCTCCCACTATTAGATCATATCCTGGAGCTTTAGGGGAGTTGATTTTGTTTATCTCTTCCATAATTTCTGATGGAGTAATTGACCTAGCAGGTAATGATAGTTGACAGGGAGCATCTAAATAGCTATTTATTTCTTCATCTTCGAATAAATCTACTGGTGCAAACACTTTTTCAAGGTGTTCTACAAAAACTCTTGCTTTTTCCTCATTTGATCTAGTCCATGCATTACCGTTCTGTCTTAATGGAGAAGCTGTTACGACAGGTCTTTTTATTTTTTGGGTTACTCTCCACAATGAGTGATCACTGGGAGTCAGGTTTTTGATGAAATATTCAAAAGATGTATTTCTGGATTCTTGAAGTGCTGAATGTAATCTGTGAGTCAGTCTATTG
Organism: Diabrotica virgifera virgifera; assembly: GCF_917563875.1. NCBI lineage: Eukaryota > Metazoa > Arthropoda > Insecta > Coleoptera > Chrysomelidae > Diabrotica > Diabrotica virgifera. The sequence goes on from NC_065446.1 coordinate 222,291,252, forward strand.
AGATTGGTTTTGTCCGCTGGGTTTCTTGTGTGCTGCCAGATTCTGCGTGCCCTACGCTTCTCGGTTACCAACTCCTTAATATATCTGGGAACATCATCTGTCTTTCCCTTATGATGTACAGGTGTTGCTTTCCAGGCCGCGTTTTGCATCAGATTTGTGAAATCGTGAACTGCTGTCTCAATTTCTTCTTCTGTTTTTAGCCTTACGTTGAGATTTAGGTTGGTGTTTACGATTTCTTGAAATTCTAGCCAGTCAGTTCGTTTAGAACACAGTCTAGTAGGGAAAACTTTTTGCAGAATTTCACTATTCACATTGATGATGATAGGACTATGATCGGAGCTAAGGTCAAAGTTTGATTTAATATCACAACGATTGATTGGTATACTTTTGATTATAGCAAAATCTAATAGGTCTGGAATTTTATTTCTATCAGTGGGCCAATAAGTTGGCTCGCCAGTTGATAAATAGTTAAGATTTTTTTGTTGAACTGTTTTCAGGAGATGTTTTCCTTTGGTTGTAATAAGTCTTGAACCCCAGGTAGTGTGTTTTGCATTCCAATCTCCAGCAATTATGTAATGGGAGCCTACTCTAGTGGCATATAAAACAACATAATGCTATTCTACATCCCACCAAAATGAAAACAATGGAAACCTTCTCTGGTATTAAATAGTTTTTTTTATATCATTGGTTTTCACACGTGTGTTTCCAGTCATGCTTTACAACGCCAAAACATTTTCTTTCACCTTCCGATGACCAAACTTTTTTTGTTACACGGATGACCAAGGGGGGGGAGGAAAGACCCCAGGTCAAAAATGTCAAAAATGACATTTACCAAAAAAAAAATTTTTTTTTATTTTTTTTTATTTTTTTTATGGCATGGACTTTATGTCATTCAGCCAGTGACAACATGAGTATTAGTGTCATGTGTAGTGTGTATGTTGAGTAAGTGTCTTGTTACTTTGCAAAGTCGACGTCATTAGCGTAAAATTACTTGGAATTACACATTATAGACGGTATTTTACTAAACATCAACTTCAGAATATATTTTTTATTCGTAGAATATAGGGAATTTTATTTATTTCAAAATATGAGGATATCTAGAATGATATTAAAGTCAAATAAAAACATAATGAGTTAAAAATTAAAAATACCTTTGAATTTATCAAAGAAAAACTTACGCTGGGGTCACAATTTCCCCCGCTTGGTCATCCGAAGGTAAACCCAGGTCACAGTAAACAAACTCAAAATGGCCCAAAGGAATATGGAATAGTCGTTACTTGGAGTAACTTTCAGAGACAGGGTTAGAAAGAAGAAAATAAAAAGAACGGTGAAGACCAAGAGCAAGCACAGGAAACAAATGTAGATCTGCTAGACGATAGATAGACGACGTCAAAAGAATCGCTAGGAATTGACTGAAGGAAGTTCAAGAACGACAGAAATAGAAGAAATATAGGGAGGTTTATATTCAACGTTGGACGAACAAGGCCGAGTTATGATGTGATAATGATCTACTACAATAGATGATTATCTAGAAAAAATGATAATGTATGCATTGCACATCCATATTACCATATGTAAAATACCTAGGCCTAGATCTTGACCAACTCCAGCATGAAAGAAACTGATTCAAATCAAAAGATGACACAAAAAATCTGGACAAAACTTGGCCCCAAGACCTACTTTGAGATTAAGCGAACTGAGAATACCGTGAAATCGATGTCTTTCTTTTCCCCTTCGTCTTCTACGGCATTACAGCGCAAATTGAGCCTTGGCCTCCTTTATTTTTTGTCTCTACCCTTTTTCAAACCAAAAGATGACCCAAAAAAAGAATGTGTGTACTTTGTACGCACGTAAGAAGTTATACTTCTATTATATGATTTCAACGAAATCAATATACTTTAAACAGTTTCTCTACTACTTTCCAAAAATTTTTATTAAAACAATACCAAAAATTAAAAAAATAAAAGAATAAAACACACACAAACACATTGAAAAATGCCACAAATGATTTCTGAACAATAATTGTTGCAAAAAATTTTAATTAAATACGTATTTTCTGAAAAAAATTATATAAAAATATACTTACAATCATAAAATCTATAAAAAAAAATAAAAAAATGATATAACTTGCATTGGGCTTGAACCTACTTCCCGTGTATTCCGCCGTACGAGAGTCGAAGCGATTTCGAACTGCACCACCTTCGCGTATACGTCATGTGGGAATATACACAAACTGAACAACTTTTTGACATTTTGTTTATATGAATTTCTATTAGTTTGATTTTTGTCGAATTAAAATACAATATATAGAGTAAGAAAACGATACATTAGATGAAAATTTGTAGAAAGTTTGTTCGTAATCATATTATGTAAATTAAAGCATTGCCTACTAGGTAAGTACATTATTTTTTTTACATTTTCCAAATAGGTATGAAGAAAATTTTTTATTGGAATACAATTGAAACATTTAGAATTACGTACCTGTGGCTTTTCAAAATTATTTAAAAAGTCACTATAATTATAAATTTGATTTTATTTCTGTCCTCACAACAATAAAAACTAATATATTATACAACATTTTTGTTTACCGATAACCTCCATATTGAACAATTATTGACAGATCATTTCAACACTCAATCAGAGCCCGTATAAAGACTAATAACAAACTGTCGGTGTGCGCATGTGTGCAGATCAATATAAATTCACCCTCAATCTCAATCGTGCCTAAAGAAGTATAACTTCAAAAATCTGGACAAAACTTGGTCAAAAGACCTACTTTCAGATTAGGCGAACTGAGAATACCGTAAAGTCGATGTGTTTCTTTTCCCCTTCTTCTTCTACGGCATTACAGCCCAAATTGAGCCTTCCTCTCCTTTATTTTTTGCCTCCACTCTTGTTTGTCTGTAGCTGCTCTTCTCCATGCGCGAACTCCTAAAAGTGCTCATGGGTCGCTGCTTACTATGTCTTCCCAGCGCTTTCTTGGCTTTCCAACTGGTCTTTTTTCCTGAATTCTAGCGCTCAGTGCTCTTTTTGGTAAACTATCCTCTCCTATTCTTATCACATGTCCGGCCAATTGCAATATTTGTATTCTTATGAAGTCTGACAGGAGTGTTTCTTTATAAAGCTGATAAAGCTCGTTGTATCGAATGCTGAAGAGTCCGTTTTCACTCACAGTTCCTAGTATTCTCCTTAGTATTTTCCTTGTAAATGTGTCGAGTTTGTTTTTAGATGTCCCTTTCCGGACCCATGCTTCACTGCCATAGCATGCTATTGGTCGAATTAAGGTTTTATAGATTCTCATCTTTGTATGTAGGTCTAAATATACAGGGTGTAACAAAAATACAGGTCATAAATTAAACCACATATTCTGGGACCACAAATAGTTCGAATGAACCTAACTTACCTTAGTACAAATATGCACACAAAAGAAGTTACAGCCCTTTGAAGTTACAAAATGAAAATCGGTTTTTTTTAATATATCGAAAACCATTAGAGATTTTTTGTTGAAAATGGACACGTGGCATTCTTATGGAAACAACATGTTAAAGAAAAATTATAGTGAAATTTGTGCACCCCATAAAAATTTTATGTGGGTTTTGTTCCCTTAAACCTCCCCAAACTTTTGTGTCCGTTCCAAATAAATTATTATTATGGTGCCATTAGTTAAATTCAATATTTTTAAAACTTTTTTGCCTCTTAGTATTTTTTCGAGAAGGCAGCTTTTATCGAGTTGCGGCTTTTTTTTTAATATGTTTACATAAAAATTTTATGGGGGTTTTGTTCCTTTAAACCCCCCAAATGTTTTTAAACCCCCCAAATGTTTGTGTACGTTCCAATTAAACTATTACTGCGATACCATTAGTTAAACACAGTGTTTTTAAAACTTTTTTACCTCTTTGTATTTTTTTGATAAAGCATATTTTATCGAGATGTGGCTTCTTTTTTAATATGGTTCAAAATATACTTAAAAATGTAACTCATAAATAAATTTTTATATTATTACCAAATCTCCATAATCGTACTTTACCATATACAAATATGTGGTGGATTTGACAAATATTCAAATATCTCGATAAAAACTGACTTTTGGAAAAAGTACTAGGAGACAAAAAAGTTTTTAAAAACTTTTGTTTAACTAATGGTGCTACAATAATAATTAACTTGGAACGTACACAAAAGTTTGGGGGGTTTAAAGGAACCAAACCCCCATAAAATTTTTGTGGGGTGTCCAAATTTCATTATAATTTTTTCGTAAAATACTACTGCCATAAGAATACCACATGTCCATTTTCAATAAAAAATATCTAATTGTTTTCGATATATTGGAAAAAATCGATTTTCATGTTGTAAATTCAAAGGGCTGTAACTTTATTTCCGTGCACATTTGTACTAAGGTAAGTTAGGTTCAATCGAACTATTTTTGGTCCCAGAATATGCAATTAAATTTATGACCTGTATTTTTATTACACCCTGTATAACTATTAGGTCTAAATTAGGGATGGCGGTTTTTGACAAAACACCGGTTTTCGGTTATACCGGTTTTTTGAAGTTATACTTCTTTACCGGCGATAGAGGGTGATTTTTTTATATGTTAAAACCTATCAGCCCGGCGCATGCGCATTATAACTTTGTTCTGATTGGATGTTCAAATGACATGTCAAAAATTATCCGATATGGCAACTGTGGTTTGGAGGTAAAGGTAAAGGTAAACAAATGTATAATATATTAGTTTTATTGTTGTGAGGACAGAAACAAAAAAGTTTATAATATTGTAGTGACTTTTAAATAGTTTTTAAAAGCAACAGGTACGTAATAATTGTTAATGTATCATGGTTATAAACATAACTATTTGATCTGCCAAAATACATAGTATGTAATACTTTTATTTATATAATTTGATTACCATCAAAATTTATATCAATACTCACCTAATATATTGTTTTTTTACTCTATGTTTTGTTGTATTTTTTCAATTCTAAATCATTTCAATTCAAAATTAAAATAATTTGATCAATTTTCAAAATATCAAAATATCACAAGTTTAATCCGTTTAGTTAGTCGATCTTCGTAAATAATGACACATGGTGTCCGTGGCTAAGCGGAGAAGGCGAATGAATTCCAATACCAACCGCTCTTATCAGCGCTGGTTCGAGTCCCAATAGAAACTTTCTTTTTTGTTTTTTTTAATACATTTTATGATTGTAAGTATATTTATTATATAATTGTATTTTCAGAAAATACGTATTTAGTTAAAAAAATTTTCGACAATTAATGTTCAGACATCATTTGTGGCTTGTTTAATGTGTTTGTGTGTGTTTTATTCTTTTATTATTTTAATTTTTGGCACTGTTCTAATAAAAATGTTTGAGAAGTTGTAAGTATAAATTAGTTTAATATTTAAACAAAATATAAATAAAAAGTATATTAATTTCGTTTAAATCATATAATAGAAGTATAACTTCTTACGTGCGTACAAAGTACACACACATTCTTTTTTTGCTTACGGTTTAACCTGGCGGTTATAACCGGCAAAAAAAACGGTTTTTGGAAAAACCGGTTATTGCAAAAACCGGTTTTCGTTTTTTTTTAATCCAATAGGTTACAAAGTTACATTTACAATACACTTTAGTTTGCGATACTCCATTAGACTCGATATCAATATGATCATAATTAGTACTATCGAAAGTCGAAAGAACATGTATTACTTTTAACACGTTTGTATATTTGTAGAATTTTAACTGATTTAATACTTCCTGTATGAGTGTATCGTTTTGAAAACGTAGCAAAATTCTTGGAGATTCATATTCGTAATCAGTAATTCGATATTCATTGTCAGAGCATTATTTTTGGTAATCAGAAAAAGTCATTCACCCACTTTCAATGTCAAGAGTTAAGTGTGAAAAATAGATGATGTTTGCGTCTAATTCAACCAGATCACTTCTTATGTAAATATTATGATTACAAATACCTTTTCAAGGAAATATTATAATAAAACTTAATAATTGTTTCTGGCTGATGTGAGATTGCACTTTCAGTTTGCTTCTGTATTTTATAAAATAAAATTTAAATTATGGTTTTGTTTGGAATAATTACTTTAGGATAATAATTATGATTGGGATCCAAAATAATACCTAACCTAATCCTAATCACCGTAAAAATCTAATAACCGGTTTTTACTTTAAAAAGAAAAAACCGGTTATAAACAGGACAAAAAACAACCGGTAAAACCGGTTATTGCGAAGTAAAAAAACCGTTTTTAGGTTTAAACCGGTAGGTTTTTCCCATAACTAATCTAAATATATTATATTGGAAGAGGACAAAATAAGTTTTATTTGCCTGCGTTATTCTCTTCCGTATATCTCCGTCTCCTTATCCGTCGGCATATATTTTTTCTCCCAGGTATATCGGGTGAGGCAGATAAAGGGCCTATTAGAAATATCTCGAGAACTAAAGGCAACTGAATTATGAAAATTGGAATAAGGGGGTTTTGAAGCCTGATCTATTTAATGAAAGTATTTTCATTGATTTGGTACTTCCGGTTATACCGGAAGTTGCTTATAACTTCGTTTTTTTTAATGGGACACCCTGTATATTTTTACATTTTTGGATTCTCCTCGATTTCTTCTCTCTTAAAATATGAGGTTTTGTAACATTATATAGGGTAGGTTAAAAGGTAATTACGTTTTCTTATTAATTTCGTAGCAATATTCACACCCTGTAGGATTGTAGTAGTTTGACATAATAAACTCTATTTATGTTCAAAGGATTTTTAATATAGTCTACTTTTGTTAACAATTATTAGTGTAGCTAAATTTTTAATTTTAGTATACAGGGTGGGTCGAAACTCGGAATGAGTATTTTCTGAGTTTTCTTAAATGGAACACCCTTTTTAGTATTGTAATGAAATGATATTCCATGGTACTTTTTTACTTCTTAAGCATTCCCCATACCTCACTGCTTTAATTTGTGCTTAAATGTTAATCGCACCAACAATCTTAACTTCGATAGTATTTTGATAGTTCAACCATTGTTGACAATTTTAACTATAAGTCTAGATTAATATGTATTTATTTTTAAAAAATTATTTGTTATTGAATATTTTCACGGCCAACCTAATACAATGTCACCTATTTTGTGTTGCAATTTTTGTTTGACTTGAATCACCAATAACTCACAAATTAAAGCAGTTAGGTATAGGGAAAGCTTAATAAAGTAAAAAGTACCACAAAATAACATTTCATTACAATACTAAAATACAGGGTGTTCTATTTAAGAAAACTCAGAAAATACTCATTCCGAGTTTCGGCCAACCCTGTATACTCAATGAAAAATTTAACTATATTAATAACTCTTAACAATAGTAGACTATATTAAAAATCATTTGAACATTAATAGAGTTTATTATGTCAAACTACTACAATCCTACAGGATGTGAATATTGCTACGAAATTAATAAGAAAACGTAATTATCTTTTAACCTACCTATATAATATTACAAAAGCTTATATTTTAAGAAAGAAGAAATCGAGGAGAATCCAAAAATGTAAAAATATATAGGGTGTCCTATTTAAAAATACGAAGTTACAATCAACTTCCGGTATAACCGGAAGTAGCAAAGAGACCAAAATATTTTCGTTAAATAGTTTATACCTCAAAACCCTTGTATACCAATTTTCATTATTCTGTTAGCTTTATTTCTGGAGATATTTCTAATAGGCCATTTATCTGCCTCACCCTGTATATGTAAACTTTCCAACCATTTCAATGTCATCTTTATGTATAATGTTTTGTGGGATTATATATTTTCTTCTCGTCTGTATCATTATCTTTGTTTTTTGTGGTAATTTCCAGACCTAGCCTTTTCGTTTGCATTTTTAACTGTGCTTATGTTTCCTGTGCGTATATTTCCTGTGCTTCTGTTGATGTTCTCATCATAATATTAATATCATCGGCATAAGCTTTCAGTTGAACCGTTTTGTTGGTTAGTAGGTTTCCTCGTCCAGTTTGCATTTGCTTAACCGCATACTCCAGTGCCATGTTAAACAATGCAACGTTGGAGCCAGCCCATCTCCCTATTTCAGTCATTGCCAGGTTTTGAGAAGGTCTGTCCAGTGGTTTTGTATTCGTACACATGCCTGATATTCATCCATTGTGGCTTTAATGAGTCTTACTTCTACGCGTCCAAACTTATCACACATTCACTTAATAGTTTATAACAATGCAGATTTTTAATTTATTCTCAAAGTAAGTGAGAATTAAAAAAGCCACATCAATTTAGACTGTGGATTGCCTGTTGCACAATATTAACAAATGCGCAGATATGCTTCCAATTTAAAAACGATCGCAGTAGCAGCAGTAACAGCGACCAATATTGTGGAGTATCATTCTCAAGTCTTTCGGAAAATACCTCGTAATTTAGTGATCGATTTTCCGCCAGCCAAGACCCTTTATTTAGTTTAACAGTAACACGGCAAAACTATCATCCGTCTACTCTTTAGCAAGCGAACACCTTCGTAAAATTTTTTGCTTTGCTCTGCAAACAAAAACCAGGAGAAAGCGAACACCCTATTCCTAGTAAGACTCAAAAAAGATTCCGACGAGGAATTATAATAATATTCGTCCTGAAGGATTTATAATACATGAAATCGCCCAGGCTGCACATAATAAAAATCAGTCAAAGCATCAGGACCCAAGGGTATGCCCCTGGAGGCAATAAAGATCGTGATGAAGAAAAAGCGAAATGAGCTCAAAAAGTATAGAACGAACTCCTATATAGCCAAGAATTCTCATATAAATGGAATCTGGCTAGACTAACATCTAATGAGCTATTGAAGATACTACTGTAATTGAGAGTGTGGACAACTACAAATACTTAGGAACATGGATACCATCAAATGTAGAACAAACCAAATAAATTAAGACACGTATTGAAATAGCACGTGCATCTTTCATTAAACTTAAAAAGTTTCTTTGTTGTCGGGATATATGTAAGGTTAGAACTACTTCTCGATGTTACGTGTTCTCTACTCTGCTTTATGGCTTGGAAGTGTGGACATTGAAACAAGTCCATTTGAATAAGTTGGCCGCCTTTGAATGTTGGTGTTACATAAGAATCCTACGAATATCATGGATTCAAAGAATGTCAAACGTGGAAGTAACTAGAAGGATAGGACATCAACCGGAAATAATACTACCTATCGAAAGACGAAAACATGAGTACTTGAGACATGTAATGAGAGGGCATAACTACTCATTATTACAACTTATTATGCAAGGCAAAATCCGAGGAAAGCGAAATGTGGGAAGGCGAAGGACATCCTGGCTTAAAAACTTACGGGAATGGTTCGAATGCAGTAGTGCAGAGCTATTTAGAGCGGCAGTCAACAGGGTCCGCATTGCCATGATGATTTCCAACCTTCGATAAAAGATGGAACTTAAAGAAGAACAAGACTAACATTGATATTAAAACCAATAATCATCTGGACAAAGGCCAATTTTTATAAACTGATATACTTGCTGTTAGTCTGTTATTAAAACACGCCTAGAAGGAAACTGCGAGCATTGGGAACAATTTTCGAGGGACAGTACGATTTTAGAAAAGCCAGATCGGCTGTTAATGCGGTGTGAACCTTATCTCTGACACGGTTAAAAGGACGACGAAGAGAAGTGAAAGCCTCGTGAAGTTTGATGTGAAAAATTCTATATTAACTCTCCAAATTAGCATCACATCATAACCATACTAGAAATAGCTGGTGTGTCAGACTACTTGAACATAACAAATAAATCATGCTCAGTAAGCGAACAATAAAAAATATAGCGAAAGGAAGAGACATGAACTTATCATCGGGAGTACCGCAAGGCTCCATACTGGCTTTATTATTTTCAACATCTTTTACAATGGTGTATTGAAAGTCAACTACAGAAGAGATACAAGGGCTATAGCATACGCTGATAATCTTGCGATATTAATTGGATCACGTATGGACCTGGACATGGAAAAAAGTGTTAATACGTGCTGCAGAAAAGTTAACAGATGGATGGGGAGTAATGACCTACAGCTGAAAAGCAGTAAAATAGAAATAGTTATATTAAAACGGCCGAAAAATAGGCCAAAGTTTACATTTTAATTAAATGGTATTGTAGAGCCTATTAACTAAATTTTTAGGCATAAACCTAGATTTGGGTCTTTGATTTACGAAAGATGTAACAAATGTAGTCCAGAACGTGGAGCAGTCATAACGAAGATTATGCCTAATATAGGCGTGTAAAGTAGCCTCCAAAGAAGGATGTACCTGGGAATAGTACATTTTGGGGCCTGGGGCCTGCATATGAATTGATGATCTGAGAATGACGAAATATAAAGACATGATAATGAGAGCACGAAGAAAGCCCCTTTGTAGAGTAGAAAGTGCATAACACACTACATCGACGATAGACCTACAGGCAATTGCGCGTAGGCTCCCCATTTAAACCCTAACTAAATAAATAACAGATAATATGTTAAAATAGAGATGGCCATCTAACACACGTTAAGGTACGTATCCATACGTTGGTGCTCCATGCTTCGTGTAACAGTTCCACATAGTGGATACGTTGGTATTCGCCGCTCGGCGCTCACCCTCTTCGATTCAACCGGTTTGCAGTTTATATGTAGGGAAGCGCATGTCGTATCCATTTGAGAAGCTACACGGAGCACCAACGTATGGATACGCACCTTAATCCGGGATTCGACAGGTGGGGTGTAGTACACCCCAACAATGCTGAAGCTCCTCAAACATAAGGAAATTTTGCATGTAGTGGCCACAGTGGCTAGATAGCTTTCTATTGTATATTCATCTATGCGATGACACATAGTTTTTAGTCTGTTTAGTTTCAGCAAGTACATTTGTATTGAAAGTGGTCACACCCCACGAGTCAGATTTTGTACTTTCTGCAGAATTGAACTAGTATAAATAAGTAAGTATATGTTATTGAATATTACTTATTACAGAATTTAACATACTTTTTTATTAGTCCAAGCTACAATGAATTACGAACGAGAATAAGCACGCCTTCAGGCCTTATGGGATGGAGCAGACAGTGACAGTGGGAACAGTGACGAAGTCACCGTCACATTCGGAAGTAAGTGAAGAAATAGAAAATGTTATTGTAGATAGTGACTATCCTGACCAGCTTCAAGATGTTGACCTTCCAAATATCACAGACAAATAAAGGTAGATATATTTTTTGAGTTCCTTTAACTCTTTCAATTGTTGGGGTTTGTCACACCCCACCAGTCTGTTAGTGGTAAAAAAGTTCACCTGTCGGATGCCGGGATTTAAGGGTGTGGTGTCAGAAGCTGACGATCTGACTTAATCCCAAACACCGAAGGAGGGGGCAGTGAACCAGGATTTTCTTGGGATACTGCTGCCTCTTCTGATGCTCTTATGAAGATTTCCTCATCACCTAAAAAAACCTGTAACATGTTTGCTTAATAGTCTCTGACGATGTAAATTCTAAATAAATTTTACTCCGAAAATAAGTGAGAATGAAAAAAGCCACAACAATTTAGACTGTGGATTGCCTGTTGCACAATATTAGTAAATGTGCACATATGTTTCCAATTTCCAAACGATCGCAGCAGTAGCAGTAACAGCGACCAATATTGTTGAGTGACATCCTTAAGTCTTCCGGAAAATACCTCGTAATCCAGTGATCGATTTTCCGCCAGCCAGAGCCCTTTATTGAGTTTAACAGTAACACGGCAAAGCTAGCATCCGTCCACTCTTTGACAACCGAACACCTTCGTAATAAATCAATTTAATTTTGTCGCAAACTCTACACCGTCAATAAAAATATCATATTTGGCTAGCGTATGACATTTGCACGAGAAAATTTACGACATTGTCGATAAAAAGTGACGCGATGCGGAAAATAGGGTTTTATTAAAGCAAAGCCGAAGAGTATATTTTTTATTTGTAAAATGTGTAATAGTAGAAGAGCTGGTAGACATTTTGGGTACCTATTTAAGGCATTCCGAAAATTTTTCAGACTATTTCATTCCTAGGAGAATCTGACAAAAGGGACGAGATAGAATAGGGCAAAATGTTACGGTAGATTCATATAACTTTGAAAGACTGGACAGTTTTAAATACCTCGGAGCAACAATCACTACAGATAACGATATCACGAAAGAGATTAAAGGGAGAATTCAGGCAGCAAACAGATGTATGTGTAGCATCTAAAATACTATTAAATCTAAGAGCCTAACACGAGCATCAAATATCAGAATTTATAAAACAGTGATTAGACCTGCTCATGTATGGGTGTGAGACGTGTACTCTGACCAAAGCAATTGAAAGAAAACTTAGAGGCTTTGAGAGAAAAATCCTCAAAAGAATCTTTGGACATTATCACGACCCTAATATCGAATGAGAACCAATGCTGAGGTCAAGCAGATATATAGGGCGGGCGACGTAGTCCAAGAAATTAAATCTCAGCGTCTAAGATGGACTGGCCATGTTCATAGACTCCCTAATAACCGCCTTGCCAAACTGATCTGGGAGGTAGCCCCCACAGGAAGAAAAGACCATTAGGATCCCCACGAATGCGATGGAGAGACAATATAATATGGTTAGATATTAAGAACAATGGGGCCACCCACTGACCCAACTATCATGGACGACCGTTCAAGATATAAGCGAGTTGTGCAGCCAGCCAAGACCCACCCTAGTTTGTAGTGCTACCAGAAGAAGAAGAAGAAAATTCTGACCAATAGAAAGCTACAGAAATAAAAACTACAGCGAAAATTACACTCACCCATTTGTCTACTCGACAATTATCGCTTGATTAGAGCGATTATTTCATTCATAGGAGATTCTGACCAATAGAAAGCTACAGAAATCTAAATTATATTGATCATTTCTGATAATTTCCCGTCGTCATGTATATTACGTCAGATGCCCTTCGTTGCTATGAAAAAATACATTCAGTGACATTAGTGACAATTAATATTTTAAAAATTATAAAAGTGATGACTTTCAACCGTCAATATTTGTAACAACTGTGTGTTTAATTGTACTAATTTGTACTTACATAAATAAATTACAATAAAATTTTGGTTTTGAACAATTTTATTCATGAAATAATGGCAACAAATTGCACTCGATCTCTAAAATTAATATAGAATTTTAGAGCTCTTGTGCAATTACTACTGATTAGTTCATTCTGACCAATAGAAAGCTACAGAAATCTGAATTAAATCGATAATTTTTGATAATCTCCAGTCGTTAAGTATAAAAATACATTCAGTGACATTAATGACAATTAATGTTTTAAAAATTATAAAAGTGATGATTTCAATCGTCAAATATTTATAAAACTGTGTGTTTAATGGTACTTACATAAATAAATTACAATAAAATTTTGGTTTTGAACAGTTTTATTCATGAAATAGTCGCAACCAATTGCACTCGACCTCTGAAATTAATATAGAATTTTTGCTCTCGTGACACTTTGACATAATTTCACTCGCCTTCGGCTCTTGAAATTAAAACTGTCAAAGTGTCACTCGGGAAAAATTCAATAATTTCAGAGCTCTTGTGCAATTACTACTGATAATTATTGCATAGTAGCAGTCGAAAATTGCACTGTCATGTTTTTAATTGTTGAATTTGGCAACCGTATACTAACAACAGCTTTGTTTATTTAATATGTCAGTTTGGCATTTCATATATTTGCAAACATTTTTCTATAAAAATGTCTCGTTTTGGCACTGAATATGTAGAGTCCATTATACAGGGTGTCCCGAAAAGATTGGTCATAATTTATACCACAAATTCTGGAATCAAAAATAGGTTGATTGAACCTCACTTACCTATATAAAATAGTACACAAAAAAAAGTTACAGCCCTTTGAAGTTACAAAATGAAAATCGATTTTTTTTCATATATCGAAAACTATTAAAGATTTTTTATTGAAAATGGACATGTCTTGGACATTGAAAATGGAAAATTAAAGTGAAATTGGTGAACCCCATAAAAATTTTATGGAGGTTTTGTTCCCTTAAACCCGCCCAAACTTTTGTGTACGTTCGAATTAAATTAATATTGTATTACACAGCCCAACAAAAACAAATTTTTGTCTTGCTGCTGAAAAAAAATCAACTGATTTTAGTTAATGCATCTGTGCTGATTCCAAAAATACAAACCTTTTTTTGTATCAGTTCTACTTTTCGGGATATAACATACTTATCAAATACTTAAATATTCTTACATTTCTGTATATTCCATCACTATAATTGCAATATATTTATAAACAAACTTAACAAATTCTAAGACAAATGGGCAAATGAACGAAAGGGCCTATTTTGTTGTTTATTTAGGAGATCAAGATAAATTCTGAGCTCCACATGTAGTGTGCAAAACTTGTATTGAAATCTTACGACAGTGGACGAAAGGACAACAAAAATGTTTAAATTTGGTTTTTCAATGGTATAGAGGAAACCAAAAAATCATTTTGACGATTGCTATCTCTGTCTTGTGAATATAAAGGGTATTAATCGTAACAATCGACGTACGAACATATCCTAACCTGGATTCAGCAATAAGACTAATTCCACATCAACTGGAGCAGATACCCATTCCAATATTTAGCAGTCTACCTATGTTACCAGAGGATAATGCCGAAACGGTATTTGACGAACTGCAGACTAATATATTTGAGCAAGACGACAGTGATTTTGAAGGGGATTCAACACGTTCTGAGCGCTTTACTCAGGAAGAGCTAAGCGAACTTATCAGAAATTTGAACCTTCCAAAGGATTCTTCAGAGTTGCTTACCCCCAGACTAAAAGAAAAGAATGTTCTTCACCCAGACACCAAAATTACGTACTACCGTAATAGAGATAAAAGATCTTTTGTCTTTTTTTCTCAGCAAGATTGTATGGTTTTTTATAACAATATTAAAGGACTGTTAGAAAAAATGGGTGTATCGGACTATACACCAGGTTACTGGCGTCTTTTTATCGACAGTTCCAAACGAAGTTTAAAGTGTGTCCTTCTACATAATGGCAACAAATATGGAAGTATACCAATTGGGCATTACAGTGGAATAAATGCTCAACAATTTTAACAAACATGGTTGTCATATGAGTATTAAAATTCATTACCTCCACAGCCACTTAGACCGTTTCCCAGAAAATCTTCACCAAGATATCAAAACGATGGAAGAGGGCTATCAGGGAGATGGGGCTATCACATGATGGAGGATTACTGCTGGAATCTTCAAAGGGACCGTCCTTTTAAAACCTTTGCAAGAAAATCATATAAAAGGAAGTTTTTATGTGACGCAGAATAACACCTTTTTGTTGCGACGCTGCCGGTTAGGTTAGATGAAAAGTTAAGTTTTTTTGGCAGATATGTGTGATGATTTTTGTAAGTACATTATTGTACAATAAATATCTTACTTTTTATTCGTATTTGGTTTATTTCATATGTAGCAGCACTACATATATGTAGGTAGTACTGCGTTAAATTACCCTCTATGTTAGAAATGTGATCTGTTGTCGTATTTTCTGAAAACGATCTGATGGAGCAAATCTGGTGGCATTTTTCGATTCAGCAGACCCAAATTACCTAGAAAGAGTAAAAAAATTTCCGGCAGCACACTGTGTGTTTATCAGTGTTATCATTAGTTAAAAACTATGTTTTTAAAACATTTTTGCCTCTTAGTACTTTTTCGATAGGCTAGTGTTTATCGAGATATTTTGAATATTTGTCGAATCCACCATATATTTGTATATGGTTAAGTACGATTATAGAGACCTGGTAATAATGTGAAAATTTATTTATAATTTACATTTTTATGTATATTTTGAAAAAGAAGCCACATTTCGATAAAAGGTGGCTTATCAAAAAAATACTAAGAGACAAAAAAGTTCTAAAAACACTGTGTATAACTAATGGTACCACAATAATAGTTTAATTGGAACGTACACCAACATTTGGGGGGTTTAAAAGAGCGAAACCCACAGAAAATGTTTATGTAAATATGTTAAAAAAGAAGCCGCATCTCGATAAAAACTGGCTTATCGAAAAAATAATAAGAAACAAAAAGTTTTAAAAACGTTGTGTTTAACTAATGGTACCACAATAATGAATTAATTGGGACGTACACAAAAGTTTGGGGGGATTTAAGGGAATAAAATCCCCAT
Source organism: Diabrotica virgifera virgifera (assembly GCF_917563875.1). Taxonomy (NCBI): domain Eukaryota; kingdom Metazoa; phylum Arthropoda; class Insecta; order Coleoptera; family Chrysomelidae; genus Diabrotica; species Diabrotica virgifera. Next base: position 222,307,444 of record NC_065446.1, read on the forward strand.
AAAATTTTTATGGGGTGGACAAATTCCACTATAATTTTGTTTTAAGATGTTTCTGACATAAGAATCATACATGTCCGTTTTCAATAAAAAATCTCTAATAGTTTTCGACATATTGAAAAAAATCGATTTTCATTTTGTAATTTCAAAGGGCTGTAACTTTTTTTATGAGCATATTTGTACTAAGGTAAGTTAGGTTCAATCGAACTATTTTTGAGTGCAGAATGTGCGGTGTAATTTATGAGCAATCTTTTCGGGACACCCTGTATATACAAGCTATACGCTCTCGAGGAAGCTGAAGCTGTTTTCACTTGAAGATCCTTTTTGTGGGGGATCATCCCATTCTGAGTTTGGTTTTACAGTTGCTGGTGTGACTTCGCTGTTTCGACTACCTTTCCCCATTCTTCTCTCTCTCTCTCTCTGATTTTCCTTCCTATATTTCTAATTTCCATACTTCTTAGGTCTTCTTCCACTTGTTGCCTCCATCTGAGTTTAGGCCTGCCTCTGGTCCTTGTACCTGGTGGTATCCATTCGGTTATAACTCTTAACGGATTATTCTTCTCACTTCTCATTATGTGTCCATACCATCTAATTCCTTGTGTTTTTATTGCTCTAACTATGTTCTCTTGGCCCATCCATTCTTGTATTTCGTGGTTCATCCATTGCCTTGCATCCTCTTCGTTTTCCCTCTTTGGTCCCAGAATGTTTCTCATAATTTTTCTCTCAAACATTTTCAGCTGCTCTTCTTCTCTTGCTGTTAATGTGAATGTCTCCAAAGCATATAGCACTATTGGTCTTATGGTCGTTTTGTAGATTTTCATTTTTGCATTTCGGCTTATCTTCTTATCTTTAAAATTTTTTTTATATCTGTAGCTTTGTTTCCTGCTTGAATTCTTCTTTTCATATCTACATTTTCATTTCTTCTGTTGACTAATACTCCCAAATATTTGAACGTTTCGACATCTTCGAAGCTGTGTGCATCTATTGTCATTTCTGTCAGTTGCGTCTTCTTTTTTTTTACTTACATAAATGTATTTTGTTTTATTTTCATTTATTTCCAGTCCTCTCAGTTTGGATTCGTTTCCTATTTCTTGGAAGGTTTTCTTTAATGCCCTTTTATCTGTTGCTACTATGGTTATATCGTTCGCTTATCCAATAATCCAATTATTTGTAGTGTATTTTTATTTATAGTTCCTGCGTTTGACAACTTTTTTAATATCTTGTCTAATGATAGAATAAATAGTACCGTTGAGAGCGCATCTCTTGTCTTACTCCATTTTTTATTTTTATTATTTCCGTTCTCTCTCTTCCGGTGTCTATTGTTGCTTGGGAATCTCGCATTGTCATTTCTATCATTCTTATAATTTTATTTGGTATTTTGCTCTCTTGTAAGTCTTGGATCATTTTTCTTCTACTTAGTTTGTCAAAAGCCTGTTTAAAGTCTAGGAAAACTATATGTGCTTCTCCGTCGTACTCGTACGTTTTCTCTATCGCTTGTTTTATTCATTACTTTATATGTTACATTCAGTAAATTAATTGCTCGGTAGTTTTTACATATCCTGTAGTCTCCTTGTTTTGGGATTGTCACAATAATTCCTTTCTTCCATTTTTCGGGCATTCGGGGCATTGTTTCGGGCTGTATAGTGCCTCACCCTCCTGTATTTTATAAGTTCTGCACATATTCCGTCGTCTCCCGCTGTTTTCCTGTTCTTGAGTTTGCATATTTTATCTTTTACTTCTGTATACGTCAATTCTTCTTCATCGCCTTGTTCCGGGTTTATTATTGTTTCTCTTTCTTCTTCTATATCCGTTTCTTGATACATTTCTTCGAAATACTTCTGCCATGTTTCTGCTTCTATGGCTACATTAGCTGTCCGTTTTCTATTACCTAGCTTTAAATATTGGTACAGTGGTTTTGAATTGTGTCTCTTATTTTCTGTTTCGATCTCGTGCATAATTTCGTCTACTTTTTTATTTTTCTTTGATTTAAACAATTTCTTTGTCTATTTCATTTCAATCTTATTTTATTCTTTTCGTCCACTGCTAGTTTGCACTCTTCGTCAAACCAATTGTTTCTTCTTTCTTTTTGCATTTTTCCAAACACTTTCTCTGCTGCTTTGTTTACTCCTTGTTTGATTTTTTCAATGCTCCTCCATTTCTTGCTCCTCCTTGAACTGCATCTCTGCATTTACTTATTTTACAAATCTTCTTTTTACTCCTTTATCTTTCAATTTATCTACGTTCCATCTTCCCTGTGCTTTTCGTCTTTCATTATTTGTTGTTTATATTTTACATTTTGCAATTACTAGCATATGGTCCGAATCGATGTTGGCCCTCTGTGAGATCTAACGTCATTTATTGACTGTTCGTGTGACTTTTTAATAAGTACACGGTCTATTTGATTCCCCTCCAGACTGCCTGGTCTCATCCATGTTATCTTGTGTATGTTTTTGTGTTTATATCTCGTGCTACTTATGTCCATGCTTACTGCCGCTGCTAAATTACATAGTCTTGCTCCATTATTGTTTGTTGTGCTAGGTAATGAGTTTTCCCCTGCAACCTCCCTAAAGCATTTTTCTTTACGTATTTGTGCGTTGAAATCGCCTATAATAACTAATATTTGTTTTATTAAGTTGTCACTGTTTTCTGTGGGTGCTAGACATTTATTATGGATAACTTGCTCGGTTTGCTGTTTATGTATGATAATCTTTGACTTATGGATTTAAATTCCCCTAACACCATAAAAGCAGTTCCTCCATATCCTTGTTTTTCTCCTTCAGCATACCATACTGTATATTTTTTTTTCGATTTTTCCATGTCCCCCCCACCTGGTTTCCTGAATTCCTGCAATATCTATATAGTATTGTTTCAACTGTGTCGCTAGTTCTTCCATTTTCCCTTCTTATAGCAGTGTCCTGACGTTCCATGTTCCAATTTTTTTTGTCATTTTCTTAATTCTCTTTCTTTTTTTTGTATTTTTCTTGTTATTTTGAATATACCGTGATTCATTTACCTCTTCGTTTGCATTGTCTGTTTCCTTTTTATCCATCCATTCTCTTCTGTCTAGTTTTTTGGAACATTTTCAATTTCTATGAGTTAATTTTCTCTCGCATTCAATTTTAGGACTTTGCCATTATTTATTTCTAATTTCTGGTATCTGATTTTAACTTTTGCTCCTTTGCTTCTCTGTCGTTTTGCTATGTCTCTGATTTCTTTTTGTATCTTTGCTTCCTTTAACGTCAGCGCTGCATTTATGTATATTTCTCTACAGTCTCTTGTATATTTGAGTTTACCTTTTTCTTTCAGTATTTTCTGTTTGTCTTCCCAGCTCTTAGTTTCTATTATACATTTCCTGAATCCTATCTTAAATGCACTTTTAACTTCTATTTTCAGTTGCAGCTCTGTTTCCATCATTTTTTGTATGTTTTCTCTTAGTCTAACTTCATCTTCAAGATCTACCTCAATTCCTGTTATGATTAATTTATTGCGTATTTTTTCTTTATCGATCTTCTCTAATCTATTCTCCATGAGTGTTAACGCCTTTTTGTGTTCTTCGTTTTCTTTCTCCCATTTTTGTTCCTTTTTTTCTACATCTCTTTTTAAATTTTCTGTTTCTGCTTTGTTTTGCTTGAGCTTCTGCTTAATATCTCCCAGTTCGTTTTTCATATCCTTGATTTAATTTTTAATTTCTGTTTTGCTTTCCAGGATATCTTCTTTAATTTCTTGCCTCATCTGGCTCAGCAATATCTTAATCTCTTCCATGTCCGTTAATATTGAACTTACTTTTTTTATGCGCGTGTCTGGAGCTTTTTTACTCTTATGTTGCTCTTCTTTTTCTTCTTCAATCGAGCTGTCGTGCTCCGGTTTGTGTCTTTTTTCTTCGTTTTTATTTTCTTCGTTGTTCATCTATTTGTCTTGTTGTTTGTTTTCTCGACTGAAAATCTTTATCAATATAAAGCGAGAAAAATATATTTTTAGTTCACTTAAAGCTTATATACCGAAAAATAGAAAAATGTAACCTGTGTCTAATAATAATTATTACTTTTTGCCTAATTAATTTAGCTCCAACATCTGACAGCGTTGCTGAACCTATAATAAGGAGTACTGTAACAATGCGGAAGGTACCCACCCCCAATCAACTCTCCGGAGGGTTGATACCTATCAATGCACAGTTTTCTTCTTATTTTAAATTACGTTTTGGTAAGGTCTCAGATATGTTTCACACGCCGGTAACGTCGCAGAAATTTTGACCGTACTCCTGTCTGCTAATTTATTTATGGCTTTCAGTAATTAAATATTCATTAATGGTTAATTATACACGTTTTTGTTATATTCAATGTTTGTTGTATTTGTAAATTAAAAAAATATTGTTCTATAATAATACTATTGCGAATCTCCTCTCTCACGTACCGGGTGTCCCAATAAGAATGGCTCTCGGCCATATGTCAGGAACCGTTTATAGTAGAGCTTTGAAATAAAAAAAAATATAACAAAAGTTGCCTCAGGAAAAGCCTGGAAATTATTTTCATAATTGTGGGACCACCGCTAGAGGGCGTAATTGAATATCAAAAATTAAAAAATCTAAATTTTACAAAATTTTCCTAATGAAGGGGCACTGTAAATACGATCGTCGTATTCTTCATAAAATTCTACGCATATTTGATTTGACAAGTTTAGGTCTACCTTTGGAAATAAGAGGTGGGGGTGAGTGGGAACCTTGTTATGAAAAACTGGCTGTGAGTCCGGTTCTGCTTAATCAAATTTTGCAAACTTGGTCTTGTTGAAGACAGATCTTTTTCGTCAATGTAAAAGTTATGATTTCGAGCCAACTTACTGAGTAATATGCCAGCTAGAAGGCGTTATTTAATTTTTTCAGAAATCTAGTGTTCCTTGGAAAATATTAAATACAAACATGCATTTTTAATACTATATTACAGAATTAGATAAAATTAGCAACAGAATAGCGAAAACCGCATGTTAATACCTTTTTTCTATCTCGAGATATCTTACAAAACGTGTAAATTTAAAAACATAACTGTTACTGTCACCGGTAAACGAAATTCATTAAAAGTAGTGTGCTATGGAAACAACAAAGAAACATTTTCCAGCTGTCAACGTATATTAGGTCTTTTCAAAGCTTCTCATTTGTTTCGAGCCTCGTTCATATCTCGTATATTAATATTATACACGGATTATACGGCATATGACAGAGGCTCGAAACAAATGAGAAGCGTTGAAAAGCCCTATTACAAAGAAATAAAAACAACTATTTAGTGATGACATAAACGTTCAAATTTTTACCCATCATTTTCGTTGCAGACATTTACTCTTTCAAGAGTAGATTGAACAGCAGTCTCAATTTCTGCTCTCGATATGCTTTGAATGGCGTTTAGTATTCTCTGGATAATGTATTCTAGAGTAGTGTATGATGGGCAACAATTTGAATATTTAGGTCGTCACTAAGTAGTTCTTTTTGTTCTGTGTTATATTTAATTTTAATAGTATTGTTTCTCTTCATATTGTTGTTTTAATTAATTATATTTTTATACGTTGACATCTAGAAAATGTTATTTTGATTTTTTTCCACAGCACACTACTTTTCATTAACTTAGTTTACCGGTGATAGTAACAGTTATGTATAAAATTTACACGTTTCTCGAGATATCTTGAGATAGAAAAAAGATATCGACATGCGGTTTTGGCTATTCTATTTCTAATTTAATCTAATTTTATAAAGTATGATTAAAAATGCAAACTTATATTTAATATTTTCCAAAGAAAACTAGATTTCTGAAAAAAATTAAATAACGCCTCACAGCTGGCTTATTACTTATTAGGATGGTTCAAAATTATCACGCTTACATTGAAGAAAAAGATCTGTCTTCAACAAGACCCAGTTTTCAAAATTTGATTTAGCAGAACCGGACTTACAGCCATTTTTTCATAACAAGGTTCCCACTCACCCCCACCTCTTATTTGCAAAGGTAGAGTTAAACTTGTTAAATCAAATATGCGCAGAATTTGATGAAGAATACAATAATCGGATTTCCAGTGCCCCTTCATTAGGAAAATTTTGTAAAATTTAGATTTTCTTATTTTTGATATTCAATTACGCCCTCTAGCGGTGGACCCACAATTATGAAAATAATTTCCAGGCTTTTCCTGAGGCAACTTTTGTTATAAAATTTTTTATTTCAAAGCTCTACTATAAACGGTTCCTGAGATATGGCCGAGAGCCATTCTTATTGGGACACCCGGTACATCAAATTAACAAAAAGATAACTTACAGTTGAAATGTGGAACACACACTTTGTGAAAGTTTCACCAAAAACCAAAGTTTACTTCCGTACTAAAACAACTTTTTTGCACCAGAGAGCCAATCAACTTGTGTTCACACCAACTTTTAACACCCTATTGTAGAGTCCATTAAAGAAGCTATTAATAAAACTGAGCCAAAAAATACAATCAATAACAGTACGTTTGCCATCAATTTAGGCAGTTTTGTGTTGAGAGAAACTACACATTTAACGAAGAGACACAAATTAGTAAACCAAAGGAATCGGGAAATAATGTAAACAATTATTATAACTGTGTCTTTAATAATTATTAGTTTTTTTAAGATTGGGTTTTGTTGTATTATTAAACAAAATGTTTAGAAAATTATTATTTCTTCATTTGATAGTTTCACTTTCTTCGATTATTTTCTCTCCTTAGATATCCTTCGGAGTCGGGCTCTTTCGCCAAAATATGAAAATGAACTCTACACTCCGTCTACCGAACAGACGGAATAATCACTTGAATAAATCACAATATTTCTTCAAAATACCTTAACTTACGTCCTTATACACAGTCTAAAAGTAGATTAAGAATCTCAAAATTAAACGAATAACACAGAAAAACCCCAAAAATCGCCGATATAACTTTATTAACCTATGAAATGACAGTAGTGTCAAAATTTTATAGATATCATTAGTGTCAAAATTTCATAGCAATGGAGTAAACTTGTCTGAGGTTGCACCAACTACAAACAAGCATTACGGCGCGGTAAATTTGAATTACTCCTCTTAGTTTAAAAATAGACTATAGTAGTAAAGTAAATTGTTCAAATACTTACATAAAAACAGGCATATTAGCAAATTGTTCACTTAACTCACTACGCTATAACACGTCTGTTAGCAAAATGCTCAAAAGACATGCTCAGCAAAATATTTCGACAACGGTTAACGGCAGTCTAGTTTGACCTACGAGCGTACTGTATAGGAGTGGGGGGAGGAATAGTCAGCACCGCGACTCTTCTTTTATACGAAAAATAAAGTTATTTCAAGAATTTCTGAAACTGCGCCAAACTGCCGAACTTACGTGTTTAGACGTTATCAATGTTGAAAAGGTTAATTAAAAAGAGAACGAAAGATAATTAGATAATGCATGTATGTATTTAATATTCCAAGACATTGCGGTAAAACCAGATTATTTATATAACTAGTTAAATGTTAAAACCACTCAAAGAGGGTTTACATTAAAAATTCATTCGGCCTTTGATAGAATAATAATTATCTTTAGCATGCGCTTTCTTAGATCTAATATCCAGCATGCAGAGGATTTAGTTTCCTTTGATATTAGATACGCCTCTGAGTCTCCCTTTTAGTACATTTAACTACCTTGACTGTCTCCTCTTTTCCTTTAATTAATACTGAGTGTAAGGTGAAAGTGTTTTGGGAAAGATTTATTTAATAGTTGAGCAATTTGCTGATGGTCCTTTCCCCGTCTCTCTGACAGAATGACGAAAAGGAGATTAGAGTAATAGAACATACGCAGGCAAAGGGATTACCTTTGAAACATATTGGTTTACAAAGTTAAGTAGTGGAGTAAACAAATTTTTAACATTAATCTTTTTGCTGCTAATTTAATCCATACTAGGTGTAATTACAAAATTTTAAATGAATTTACCAATTATTCACTCTGGCTATAGTTGAACATTCACTCAATAAATAAAACAGTGGAAACTAATCTTTATTTGAGGTTTAAACAATTTCATAAAAGCGTCATGACAGTGGTTTTATTGTCAATGTTTTTCGAAAAAAAATGAATTATGATTTTTATGGCGTGCAAAACGAAATATCACGCTTTTTAATAGGTCAAAGAACGTAGGCAAAAACTAATATCATTGTTTATACAGGGTGTTCCCGAAAAAAGTGCGTTCCTAAAAGGTATAGGTAGAAGGCATAATGTGGAGCAAAATGGTCTTACAACATTTTTTTCTAAATTGATCCATTTAACCAAAAAACGAAAATACATTTTGATATGCAAATTGAAGTCTGGCAACAACGAACAACTCAAAAATCTAAAGATTTAAAAAGCAGGTTTGTGGGTCAGTTGCATCTGGTAGGAAAAATAATGTAAAACCCATATTCATTATTTTGCAGGTAGAACAGTAGGTACCTACGATGTCAACAACCCCAAAAATCACACCTCAAAGTAAATAAACAAGGGGTTATTAGGTTAAATTTTCACAGTCACAGCAAGTTCTTCTAGGCTACGTTGCCATGTCATTGAAATTTATGAAAATAAAAATTCACTTATATGAAAAACAATGTAATTTTTTTCTTGGAAACGGTTAACCTTAGAAAAAATGTTATAGGACTTTTTTGTTCTAAATTTTGTATTATATCCATACCTTAAAGGAACGCACTATTTTCGGGGACACCCTGTATAGGGAGATAGTTGGTCAGCCCAATAGGTAAAAATATGTTTGATCCAAATTGAGACAGTCACCAGATGTCCCCACAATTTCTGTCAGGGTTGCAACATCAAAATGCATAGACACCAAGTTGGACACGATCCTATTCATAATACCCCTACTCGCATACATATTAAGAAAAATAAATTAATATATATAGAAGAGTATATTTAGAAATTAAATTAATGATGTCATGCTACTATACATTATATATTGTTACGCTCTGTATTTCTCTCTTTTATGAGATTGATGAGTAAATTCTTAATTTAATCAATTACTCAATTATCTTAATTACTGCTTATGTAAAACAAAATTAAATTTAAATTAAATTTTCTAATAAACTTTATTCTCAGGGCTATTTTATTTTTGATGCTTTACCTTTGGTTTGTGGCTTCCGATATCTCTAGTTGCTTACTCCATTCAGGACCAAAGAGGGAAATTAAACACACTCAATATCATATAAATGTTAAAAAATAATATTTATTTATCCAATAAACCATAAACATAGGATTTAAAAAAATATGCTAAAATCTAAATTTGTTGCAACTATTTCTCATCTACTAAATTAAGCATTAATTCTGAAGTCTCCTCTGTTTTAACAAAAAAAAAAATAATATTTTAAATAACTCGTTATTTATTCTTACAAAATTTTTCTCTCTTTAAAATCAAACTCAACACTCTCACCCCTTCCATCCATCATTTTCCACCAATCACAAAACATCCTTTCTACCCACTACACATATTATCATTTCTCAAGAACCAATTTAATTTGTATACAGCTTTCCATTTTGTTAAATTCTCGGAGACATCAAATTACTTTCGTTGTTTCAAACTGCTAAGCAAAAAACCATACATTCTAAACTTAATAAATTTGTTTACCGCTTAACCTTCTTCGAATTTTTTATAAAATGTCTTATTCTCCATTGCAAAGCGAAAAAAACGGTATTGTCTAATCTGACCGCACCATTGTTTAAGTCCGTTCACAAACCCATTAGGAAAAGCCACCATCTTAACGATTTCACTTTTCCGCGAAAACACTGATTACCAAACTAAATTATCCTATTACAATTTTTGGTCATATACAGGGCGATGAAAATCTATAGTCCACAAAAAAATTATACAACAATATAAAATAGCATGACACCATTAATTAAATTTCTAAATATATTCTTCCATATATACCTCGTCCAATTTACTTACCGTTGCACGTCATCCGCGCCATAGCCTGTAACACGATACCAACACGAAATATTTAGGCGGTGGGTGTGTTCTTTTTTAGAATCAAAATGATTCTAAAGGGGAACATACCTACCGCCTAGATATTTCGTGTTGGTATCGTGTCACAGGCTATGGCGCGGATGACGTGCAACGGTAAGTAAATTGGACGAGGTATATATTTATTTTTCCTAATGTGTATGGGAGTTGGGTGTTATGAATATGATCGTATCCAACTTGGTGTCTATGCATTTAACGTTACGACCCTGATAGAAATTGTGGGGATATCTGGTGACTGTCTCAATTTGAATCAAACAAATTTTCCTATTGGGCTGACCAAATATCCCTATATAAACAATGCTAATATACTCAAAACACATAGAAAACTTTACGTGAATTAACTATCTAAAAAAGCTCTATGCAGAAGTAGAGCAAATGCTCTATACAGAAGCAGTTAATATATATATATATATATATATATATATATATATATATATATATATATATATATATATATATATATATATATATATATATACAAGTTCGAAGAACACTTGAAAAGGAAAAGAACAAAATAGCTGGAGGTAAAGATGGAATGCCGAACGAATTACTTAAATATTTTGCAGCTGCAGCTGCAGAACAATTAATAACATTAATTAGCACAATGATTATGATTATAAAAAACAATAAAATTCAAGAAGAATGGAGAAAGGGCGAACTAATTCTACTGTTAAAAAAATAATAAAAAAACTTCCAGAAAACTACAGATGTATAAATTTATTAAAGCTAACACTTTTAACCAAAATAATGAACCACCGGATAAGTTTAGCATATTAGCAAGTTTTTCGTACTGGAAGCTCGTGCACAGATACAATATTTATCATAAAGCAAATTACTGAGAAACCACTAGAGAAATAATAGACCAGCATTTTTTTGTCTGACTGACTTAAAGACAGCATTTGACAGATAGTAGAGGATCCGATATAAGGTCGATTTGCACCGATCTGTTTAATGGATAAAAATTATTGGGCATGTAATTTTGCATGTTAATAATTACAAAAAAAGGGTTGCCGATCTAATCTTGTTCTAACTATAATTAATTAATAATTAAAAAATCACATTTTTTTCATGAATTAAAAAAAAATCTTCGGGCAGATATTATTTTAGATTTTTTGGATCATTCTAAACAAAAAATTCTTTCGTAATTTTCCCCTAAAATTGATCGGTTTCGAGTTATAAACAATTTAAAACTGAAAAAAGAACGAAAGATGACAATTTTTTCAAGGCTCAAAAACACAAGTAAAAAATATCATTTTTGTTAACATCAAGTACATTAATTCAAGTTCAAACCTTTTTCTATGAGGTCTCGATAAGAATTTTGTTATCTTTTATTCTAATACATATTTTTTTAATTGTTAATGAGGAAAGTTTCTTATGGAGAGACGGGCATTAACAACTAAAAAACAATGTTTCAAAATGAAATAACTACAAAAGACTTATCATGAACTCAGGAACTGATAGAATAAGGTTTTAGCTTGAATTTAGGTACTTCGTAATTTCAAAAATGATATTTTATACTTATGTTTTTGAACCATAAAAATCGTCATTGTTCGGTCTTTTTTCAGTGTTAAATTGTTTATCACTAGAAAACGATCAGCTTTAGAGAAAAATTACAAAATACCTTTTTTGTTTAGAATGACCTACAGAATCTAAAATAATATCTGCCCGGGTCGAAAAGTTTTCTTTTAATTTATAAAAAAAAATGTAATTTTTTAATAAATAATTAATTATTTTTAGAACAAGATTAGATCGGGCAACCCTTCTTTTTTTAATTGTTAACATGCTAAATTACATACCCAATAATTTTTATCCATCAAACAGATCGGTGCAAATCGACCTTATATCGTATCTTAGACTAAGAGTAGGACTCAAAGATGTAATTCATGCTCTGTATTTATAATAGTACATTTTTCCACCAAGTATTTTAAAAACTAGGTATTTAAAAGTTTAAAACAACAAAATTGAAGTCAGAATAGACGAAAAACGCAAAGGACATAAAGACATAAGCAGCGGAAAAAGACAGGGGTTAGAGATTGTGGTTATTGAGAAAACAACGGTTATTGGTTAAACCATTTTTTACTTACCGTTTAACCTGGCAGTTATAACCGATCAAAAAACCGGGTATACCAAAAACCACTGTTTTTTTAATTAACAGCCAATACAGAACAGGTTACAATGTTACATTTACATTTACATTTACATTATAATGTTCATTTACGATACTCCATTCGAGTCGGTATGAATATTATCAATACCGATTCTATCGAAAGAGTATATCGATAGCAAGTGATAATAAATCGTGATTGCGCACTGCGAAGCGACATGGGAAAGGAGGAACTGGAAGTTCGAACTAAAAGCCTGTTGCCGATAAAAAATTTAGCCGATTGGGATCGAATATCGATAGAAATTAATCATCAGTGTTGCCAAATCGATTTCGGTTTCGGTCAGCTTAAGAGCTAATTTATGTTACGACGGGACGTGGACAACAGGAAGTTGTCTTACGGAGCACGTTGAAGATCGTCTGATATGAAAAGCATTGGCTAGTTTATCATACAACGGAACGGGGCGACACTGGGGAGTGCCGGGAACGTGCTCTTCCTATTGTTCTACGTCGCGTATCGTGCACGTCCTGTCCTAACATAAATTCGCCTTTAAATTGTCACTTCGCGCGCGGGGGGTGAAAAATTTCCCGATTATTTCTCTAAATTCATTATTTTTTCAGATGTAATTTATTTGGATTTTCACAGTATAGTAGGTACATACTTTAAAAATCGGTTATAACCGGGACAAAAAAAACGAAAAAAGTTTATTTCGGAGTAAATAACCGGTTTTAGGTTATAACCGGTAGGTTTTTTCCTCCCACCCCTAACACCGACTTTAGCCCTATGCTCTATAAATTTAATTATGGGTGAAACCGTCACAAGTATCAACGAAGGAAGAAGATATATAATGGGAAGTAATATAATATATAATAATGTTCTTGAACTCCTAAGTGGAGCATAGAGCTTCAGTGAAAACGCGCCATCGGTTTATATTTTGCACTAGGGCCCTCACCTCATTCTAAGACTTTCCTTGACTTCTTATCTCGTCCATGGTAGATCTTCTCCAAGTTTGTTCTGGGCGACCTCTTTTTCTTTTTCCTTGGGGATTCCACTCTAGGGCAGTTTTTGCAATACTGGAACTATCTTTTCGGAGTGTGTGACCTATCCACCAACACTTTCTGGATTTTATTCCATTTTCTACCCTCTTTTGTACTACGCTTTCTGTTATGACACTTCCAAGGTACGTGAAGTTTTCCACATTTTCGATCTGAATGTTGTCGATATTAAATAGCGTGTTGTTCCTTGCATTTTGTTCTCATAGATTTGGTTTTACTAATATTGATTTTTAAACCTATTTTATTGGCCTCAGTGGATAGTGTTTCCAATTGGTCGGCCACATCCTGGAACCTTTGTCCAAAGAGGCAGATATCGTCGGCGTATTCTAGATCACTTAGGCGTGTGGTTAACGTCCATTGTATCCCTTTTGTGTCGAAGTTTAGTTTGGAAAGAACATAGTCTAGAGCTATCTTAAACAGAAACGGAGAAAGCACACATCCCTGTCTGACTCCAGTAAGTACGTGAAATTCGTTACTGTTGATATTATTGTGTGTCACGCTGCACGTCGCCTCAGTGTGCAGTGACTTTATAATGGAAATTATTTTATGAGGAATGTTTCTTAGCTCTAAAATTTTCCATATAGCAGCATGAGATAGGCTGTCAAAGGCACGTTCGAAATCAACAAAAACTATGTATAGAGGTGTGTTCCGTTCAACCAATTGTTCCATTATTACCCTCACAGTATTAATGTGATCTATGCAGGAAGATTCTGGTCTAAAACCTGCTTGATTTGCTCGAAATTCAACCTTGTTTGTTAATATTTTATGTATGATGGTCGTAAAAATTTTATTTATGACGGTAAGCAAGGTTATTCCTCTCCAATTTTTGCATAGTGTGAGGTTGCCCTTTTTTGGAAGCTTAATAATGTTACCTTTTTTCCAGCCCGCTGGAATGCGGTTGGTCTCCCACATCTCTCGAATTATGGGAAGCAAAAGTTCAGCGGTTAGATGCGGGTCAGTTTTAAGTAGTTCGGCAGCAATTTTATCGATTCCCGGGGACCTGTTATTTCTCAGAGATTTGATAGCTGTTATTATCTCCGTTTTGGAAGGGGACGCGCAAAATATATGCAAGTCTATATTCTGCGGGGTTTCGACAATTTCATCTGCGTTATCCCTGGGCGTGCCTAGCATCTCCTGAAAGTGCTCTTTCCATCTCTCGACTTGATCATCCGTTGTAGTAAGTAATTCACCTGTCTTGTATCTTACAATGTTCGAACAGTTGGGCCCATTTTTTGTAAATCGTCTAGTAATTTGGTACAGCTCTCTAGTCCTGTTGTGTTGTGCAGCTGTTTCTGCTTGTTTTGCCAGTTCTTCAGGCCACCTTCTTTTGTCTCTTCTTGCATTCCTTTTAACTGCTTTATTTAGTGTTTCATATTCTTGTTGTCGGTTTGTTATTCCTTCTACAGTTCTTGCGTGCAAGATATCTTTTTTTTTTGTTGTTTTCTTTCCTCGATAAGATTCCGAGTTTCATCTTGTATCCATTTCTTTCTATCTTTCTCTTTTTTACCCAGTTCGTCTTCAGCTATTTCTGTAAGAACATTTTCCAAATCTTCCCAGCTATTTACTTCACGTTCTCTTGTTTTACTTGAAGCTCCTCCCTAAACATGTGTTTTCCTGGGAGCGTTTTTAATTTGTTTAGATTATAATATGTGGGTAGAATGGGAAGTAGAGAAGTAAAAATATTATGTGACGCAGACGACCCATTATTGATTCTTTATTAAAACTAGTCCGATTCGGCTAAAATTTTGGCAATAGCTGTCTACAAGAATGTTTTAAAAGATAATAAAATTTCACTTACGATAATGGTGTCTTAGACCTATTTTATTCCTTTTGATTACTACGGCAACCATAATGGTATAAACAGCAAAATTACAAAACATTAATGGTTCTACAAATGAAACGATTGATCACCCGATCTAAGTTAAATCTTCAACGATCTACGAGATTGTCGATACAGTATAATGCAACAAATATTTAATAATAATGTAAATTTATTTAAAAATTTTGATTTATATGAAAATGCATTTTGTTTTAATACTTGCTAACATGATCCCTCACTTTTGACGAACACTATATGATTATAATCCTCTTTTGTTCACTGGTTAATATAAGAGAAAATCTTTAATGGACACAAAAGTAACGGATATCCTTTTTCAAGATCACATTCAATTCCTTCCGCATCATCCTATCTTATTTCTCGCCATCACCTTTTATATATATCTATATGATCAATTTTATTACGTCCCAGAAACATCTATGTCGTTACGAAATGGCAATCTCGGTCATGGCAGACAGGACGATATCCAATACCTTACATCTGGACCTAATTTAATTTATATAACTTAGTTTGTAGCGCTTTAGCATGCACCTTTCCATTTTGACCATACGACAGGAAAGTCTGCTTATTGCGAGCCCGAATAATTCAAACGAGGAAGCGTCAAGACGTTGATTGATGATACTTATCCAGTGTATTTATACGGGTTGGACGTGTAATAAATTTGTTGTATCTAGGAAGAAGATAGTTTCTGTTTTATATGTAATATATGAGTAATTTTGTAGTGAGTGATGGCGTACTAACTCAAAAATAAGTTGAGTAATATGCATGAGTTTGATTTTCAACTATAGTCTTTCATACATAACGTATTGTAGCTAATACAATATACGGGGACTTTCACGAAAACAGCATCCAAAGATCTACCCCCACGATCAGTAAACAACGGAGGCTTTGCTCATCTGAGTGTTAATACCTTGTGTGCTAAAATGTCGATTTACAGTTCTAATTTCTGTTCATTCATTCGTTCATTAAGCATAACAATCCCTAGGGATAATAGCTAATGCTATGGCGTTAAAAATCCTATTCTTGGGTGAGGTGGATTACTCCTGTCATTCCTCATCGTCTCCTTTTAAATCGATATACTTGACCCAGCAATGCTTTAACTTTTTAAACCCATCTAAAATAGCTATTTGTATAACAAAGGAAGAAAGTGCTACTTTTCCTCCAGTAATCATTCGAGGGAGGAGAAGGCACTTTACTCCCATGTTATACATATGATTTTTCTACCTTCCTCAAATATCCAGAAATTTTTTCATTTTATAATTTGCACCTTAGTGTGTCATAATTAGATAATCTGTCATAATTGTGATTCTAGATCAGTTTTTGAACGCAATTGCTAGAAATCAATTACTCAAAATCAACTGCTCGAAAATGAGTTGCTAGACATGAAAATTGATCGAAATGCAATTTGCTCGAATAAAAAAGAAAATTATATGTCCAAATATTTTTTCACAATAATGCAAAATTTGTAGGTATGGTCAAATGAAATTCGATAGTTTTAAGGCATTCCAGAAGCCGCTACAGATAAAATGTTTTAACAACTCATTAATCATTCAGAATTAGTCGACGGTTATTAAAAGTTAAAATAATTAAGGCGATAACTGGACGATAACGATTTAATGAGTGAAATTTAATTTTTTTCTACTTTAGTGACAAAAAAGCAAACTCATTAGCAGAACCCAATTAAAAATTATTTTGCACATCATATTTGAAACAGTATTTGGTTGAAAAATCTCATTTTTGGGGCAAAAAATATATTAATTTGTCTGGACTAAATTACAGTTCTGTTTATCTTAAAAGGGATATGTTACTATCAACATTCACACAGTGTTGCCAAACTGGATTTTGTTATTTTGAGTGTAAATTTTCCCAGCGATCTCCGAGGGTACAATACATAAAAAAGGTACATAATATGACAAATTATATGATATTCAACGTATACAGTACGTAAATCGTTCAGCTGGACATAGGGAACATACAATATTAAGATTTAGATAGATACATAAATACATACATTGTATTATATTGAGATACCTAATTGAGGCAACTGAGCTTTCTCGATGACAATATGGTTGTTAGCATTAAGGGGCATTAACCTCGAAATTGACAAATCATTTCGACTGACACAAATAAACGTCAAAATATGAGAATGTAGTAGGTAGCTAAATATTTTTGGCCTAAGAGAATGGAAAAACTGTTTAGTTTTTAAAGTAAAATAAATTTTATTACTTTAATTCATACCTTAACCTTTAACTACACGCGCTGGCGTATTTTTGTACGCCACATATAAGAATTCTATTACAAATGTATTTAAAAATTTAATTTTTGTCTTTGTTTATTTATTTAACCTATCACTGGAATGTGCTTTACACTGGATTTAGTTTCGTTATAATCGGCGTTCTAGGAAGATCGTAATTTACAGTTTATTATTTGTTGTTTCCGGTGCTGGATAACATACGCCACAATTAAAGTAATACAATTAGTAATATAAGTACATATTTCAAATGTTTTTTAGTCATACATAATGCACAAACTATATTTTTCTTTATAAACAATATTTTTCTCAGGTAAAAAATATTTAAAAAATTTTTATTGGCAATTTTATTTATCATGGAATCAGATTCCAGTTATATATCCCAATTTGCTTACTGAGAAGGAACTCCAAGTATTCGCTGACGCCGAGTAAGGTTTATAACAAACAAATAAGTGTAATTTTTCAAACAAAAAAAAAACAAATTCGCTGTTTTTAAGTGTATTTTCTTGTGGCTTCTAAAGTACGCCACGCGTGTAGTTATGTTATATTTTGATGCATGGGTAGTTAAAGCTTAAAATTCTAAATATTAATTAATTATGACAATAACAAAAAATATTATCAATCATTTAATACATGCAATAGTGTACATGATATTTTTCGTTAGTTCATCTAATAAACATAAATAAACTGGATGGTTTGCCCAGGCGAAAGCAAGATTTTTTTGAAAATTGCGTAAAATTAAAAAATTCATATTTTATCCAATTTGAGTCCAAAGGTTAATCTGTTGCACTTTTCTTTTATGAAATTTCCCGTTCGTTCCTCTTCTGTGCTCAGAATTTTTCTACGGCTTACGGTTCGCTATTTCGGAAACGAACTGCGCTAGAGAAGAAAAAATAGCAGCGTTTTGTTCGGAATTCAGCAGGGAGTCTACCTGAAAAATTTCATAAAAACGGTCAAGTCGTTTCGGAGGAGTATGGCAACAAAGATGTAAAATATTTAAATGGCTATTAAAAAATAACGGTTGAAGATAAAAAAGTGAAAATTTAGGATTGTATGTATCTTTTGCTTCTACATCATACAAAATTAAGAAAAAATGGATTGTCAAAAAATTTAAAAAATATATCAGGGGGGCAAGCCCCATTATGACGTACGGGCACGAAATCAGAGTTATGCATATACCCAGTCCGGTAGAATACACGTGTGAAATTTCATAAAAATCTGTTAAGCCGTTCTCGAGTTATAAATGGTGTAACTAACATTACTCAACTTTCATTAATATTATATATAGATGTAAAATATTTAAATGGCTATTAAAAAATAACGGTTGAAGATAAAAAAAGTGAAAATTTAGGATTGTATATATATCTTTTGCTTCTACATCATACAAAATTAAGAAAAAATGGATTGTCAAAAAATTTAAAAAATATATCAGGGGGGGCAAGCCCTCTTATGACGTACGGGCATGAAATCAGAGTTATGCCTATTCCCAGTCCGGTAGAAATACGTGTGAAATTTCATAAAAAGCTGTTGAGCCGTTCTCGAGTTATAAATAGTGTAACTAACATAACTCAACTTTCTTTTATATATATATATATATATATATATATATATATATATATATATATATATATATATATATATATATATATATATATATATATATATTGTTGTGATCTTGATTATTGATATGAGATGATAATTTTATATGTCATTTAATTTAATCAATACATTACTAATAATCTAATTAATTTACCAGATCACATATCAATATGTTTTTAATCTCAGGGCTATTTATAAAATTAATTACTTACATACGTGGCTTCTAAGTATTTCTTAATGGTTCCTAATCGGGATAGGAAAGAAAAGAGTAAAATAATAACACATATGGGTTACAATTGTAATCAAAATATTGTTTATTTTATTCAAATGGCAATCACTGCTTAATATTTGCTATATCTTATTATTCTTAAACATAACATTTACACATGGGAATCTTATTTTCTTTTGATTTCCAATTGAAAGTTTTTATTAACATTTAACTATTATGATTTATTAGCAACAATTCTATTTAAGTTTGATGAAGCTTTTCTGATATTATTGATTATGTTTCTTCAATTTTAAATGTGGTATTTACTACGAAAAACCCATACATTCATGTCCAAAAAAATGAGACTGACCTTTTTCTGGTGCACTGAGAATGTCTTCACACAAGACCCGTTTCCTGCTATCCTTGGCTGCAATCAAAACCTCGTCCTGGCTTCCAGTAATGTTCTCCTCTGAAACTAGCTCGTATAGCTCTCGTTTCCTGCTTCTGTCGTGATGCTGTGTTCTACCTTTTTCGAAACTGCAATCAGCTACCGGGAACTCTTGGCTCAAGGAGGTTCTTTTACTCTCAACCTGGCCTACCTCTCGTTCTACGATAGATACTCCACACTCACGGAACTACACAGGCTTTCTCACTCTCCGTACACTACCGTCTACTACTCGACTTCACTTCTCGACAGCTCAAAACATTCTGATCTCTATTTGTCATTCATTCCCCTCCTTTCTAAATATCCCTTCCAGATTCACAAATCAAAATTCCACCACCAACTCTCATTCGCAGTATTCCTCAAAACCAATTTTTAAACTTTCTAAATATGCTTAATGGATTTCAAAGAAAATAGTTAATTCCCATTCTAAAAATTACTTTCTACTAATTACAAAATTTAATGATCTATTATCTACTTTCACTAAGTCTTCTTTAGCATCGGCTAATGATTGAACCTTCCGCGAACAACGATAATGACCTATTTTCGATTTCACTTTAGTTTTATTTTAAGCGCATTGTTCCGAGTATCGTTTTAATCACTTCTTAAAATTAAATATAACAATTTGTTGTATACAGGTTGTTCTAAATTTATATGCCCGTGGTTGAGAAAATTAAAAATATTTTATATTAAAGTGACTTTTGTTTATAATTATCAAATTTTAATTTTTATATCAAATAGAAATATAACAATATATATATATATATATATATATATATATATATAGATTTATGTAACTAACTGACAAAATTTATTAGAGCACTAAAACTAACAAGTAGGTACAGTAGAACTGTCATTTGTCAAATATAAGTCAAACTATTAATGTAAACATTGTTAAATCAAAATAACAATTTGCTGTTTTACCATTCTGAAAAATACAGGTTGCTCTATAAATAAACGTTAAAGTGTATAGATACTAACGTAATAAATAATAGAATACTGTATAGGGCGTCAATAAGTTATTTCATCAATGACATACCATGACGTCACTTTTACTTCTCCTCCCTAGGGAGGAAAAGTGCGACTTTGCTCCCTGCAATCAGGTCAGGAAAAGCATATTTTCGGTAGAGGTAGGTGGAAAGATACCTTTCCTCGAGGTAACCCCAATGTAACAAAAAAGAATTCTTCTGCTGGAGTTTATGTAAGGGGAATGAGAATTAGAAAGTTGGTTGTAAGATAAACTCCAAACAGAAGTATGAATAGAATGGAGTCAATGTAACAAAAATGGTCCCACGTTCAACGCCGATTTAACCAAAAAGAAGCTTCAGCTAGAGTTTATGTAAAGTAAATGAGAATTGGAAAGTTGGTTGGAAGATAAACTCAAAGCAGAAGTAGAAATATATACCTAATGTAACAAGAATGGGCCCACGTTGGGAGCCGATGTAACAAAATAACTACTTTTGCAGTAGCTTTTATATAGGGAAATGATAGGATGAAGAGATATTTGGACGATGGACTCCAAGCAGAAGCAATTTTTGTTATAGGGGAATGGGGGCATGACGGGGTCTCGAGGTAAGACGGGGTACCGCACACAAACAAGAAACTACACGTTGGTGAATAGCATGCAGTAACTCAATAGGAAGAGTCATTCGACTAGCGGTCCCTGCAAGAGAAACCGTGAATGAGAGTGCACGCGTTTTTTGTTTTTTGTACAGACGGAAAACTGTTTTAGCGATCCGTTGATCTAATTTTGTGCAAGGACAACCATCGTTATTTTAAGGTAATTATGACCACCTCATTAATGTCTTTTTTATCGTTGTTTACTAGTATTCTTATTTTGATAATGGCATATTGTTTGTGTGAATACGTTAAACATTTAATTAGTGAATTTTTTTTTGTTCAAAGTTACCTTTTGAGGCAAGATGGGGTATTGCGTGCGGGGTATGATGGGACATTGGTGGTAAGTCTGGGTTAATTTAAATTTCTTAATAAATAACATTGGATTATTATTTTAGATAATACCATGGTACGTACTTACAAGAAAAAAACAAAAAGAGGAGAGTAGTGGTCGAGAGATGCTATGAAAACAGCCATAGATAAAGTGACATCGTCAGAACCCTGGGTAGGCTGCCAGATCTGTGGATGTTGAGCTCACAATGATTGTGCTAGGGTGGACAATGAAGATCTGGAGCAAATACACATTTTTGTTTGATTTGTGAGAATTAATTAGCATCACCATTATGCCCCAATTCCATTACCCCATCATACCCCATAGTATGGGGCAAGATGGTTTTTCATAATGTTCTTATTAATGGCTAATTGTTGAAAAATGTGATAGGTTGATTTTCCAAAGATTATACCAAATCATAGTTAGATTAATGACGTAACGTGCCATCAATTAGTAATAGTAATAAACGTAGTAATTATGTTGTATTTTTGTTATTTTCCTTAGCTACCCCATCATACCCCTCCTTCCCCTATTGCCGCCCAACGTCGGCTTCCCAAAGCAGAAGCCTTAGTATATTTTGTTACATTCGCGGTGATGTCCTCCATATTCCACTTAAATTTCTGCCGAGCGTGTGATTTTTCAATCAACATGGAACCAAATCTGGAGAGTAGAGTGAAGGGAGCAGCAATCTAGGTCATAGCAGACAGGACAGTATCCAATATCTTACATCTGGGCCTAATTTAATTTATATAACTTAGTTTGTAGCGCTTTAGCATGCACCTTTTTATTTTGACCATACGACAGAAAACTCTGCTTATTGAGATCACGAATAATCCAAACGAGGAAGCGTGAAGACGTTGATTGATGATGCTTATATAGTGTATTTATACAATTAAAAGGTGTAATAAATTTCTTTTATCTAGGGAAAAGATAGTTTCTGTTTTATATGTATTATATGAGTAATTTTACAGTGAGTGATGGCGTAATAACTCAAAAATAAGTTAAGTAATATGCAGGAGTTTGATGCGACAGACAGACAACAATAGATGCGATTGAAACATGATGGCGGCCACAAGTGAGTCTACAATTGAATCATGTCAATTACTGTTTCAACACTTTTCGAGAGCATATGACAAACAAAATGTTCTGTTCACCGGTAAGTCTGCGATTTCTCGAAATCAAAATGTTTATTTCTAGGCAAATAACCCCCATTTCTTTGAGGAAGTGAAAAAAACCCGCCTCATGTTATGGCATGGGCTGGAATTATTTCAACTTATCTGTTTGGGCCATATTTTATTAAAGGCTCCATAACTTATCAAAGTTATGGTTATTATTGCAATCGACAGCTCGGGGCACTGCTGACACTATTTCTTTTCAACAAGATGGTGCCTCATCCCATTTCACTCTCGTTGTTCACAAGCGCCTGAATGAAATCTTCCCAAACCGATGGATTGGACGTGTTTCTCCAATTTTTTGGCCTCCAAGACGTCCAGATTTGACAGCGCCGGACAATTCACTGTGGAATTTTGTTAATGAAAAAGTTAGAAATGCAGATATGTTTTGAATGAGGACTTGCGAAACGGAATGCGCCCAGCTTTTACATCAGTATCTCCGGACATGCTGAGATGGATAAGTATACGAACATGGCGTCGTACCATGTTGTGTTGCGACAATGCAGGTATTCACACCCATGGTTTAGATAAATAAATAATTAATAAATAACTTACACACAAAATTGTGTTATTATTTTTTCCCTCTGTTGTATAAAAATTAATTCATTAATGTAAATGGACTTTCCGGCCACCCTATATACTTATTGTAATTTGTGTTTTTTTTTATTTAAATAAAAAATAAACACAAAATTCAAATTAAACAAGCACGTAAAGTGAAATAACATAAATACTAATAATTACAATTAGGTATTTGGCATAATATGTAAACGATTCAGACACATCAAAGAATTAATTACTTTCTGCAAATAGAGCATAAACCTTACTATATTATAAAATACAAAAACAAATATCAACATTTAATTACAACATTTTATGATATATTTCGGTAAATTAATTTTGTAATTTAATAGAGAGAGTGCTGTCAGAATGAAAAATCACCTTGTTTTATATATTAGAATGCCAGTCGTAAAAAACAATCTTTTTTTTTGCACCATCACAGAATATTTTTTGTTAAGAAAAGCTGCCACTTCATAAAAATGTCGACATTTAAGTTTTGTTTTTCAGAATACAAAGCATGTCATCAAATTCTCACCATAGGAAGGAAGAATAATTTTTATTAAAAAATGTATATTCTGTATTTGAAACAGCACTAACAAATAATTTATAATATTACTAAAGTGTTCAATAGTTGGGAAGATCATGCACCGACGCTATATTTATAATGAGGCATGTTCAGGAGAAATCATAAGAATACAATAAACCGGCATATTTATAATTGATGGATTCGACCGTTACTTGATGGAAGTTCATTTTATCTAACAATAAAACACTGAAAACGTTTGTTTTCTATACTTCCACAAAATCTATTATAACTATGTGACTACAGCTGTTTCGGCAGAGTGCCTTTCTCGAGTGATTTAGTTTACTATGGGTTTGCCTTTTTAAAGTCTTTAACTGAAGAGGTTGAGGAATGGGGAGCTGTTTTTCTCGAGTTGGTCATTCAAAATTATAATATAATATGCATTTTTTTAATTTATTAATTTCCGTAGATTCTAATAAAGATAGCCCATGGCCTTTATTTTGAATATGCAGAATTTGAAACACTTCATTAAAAGAATAATTATGATCTAGAAGGTGAAGTGCGTATGTAGAAGTGTCTGTTTTTCTATTGTTAAAAGCCCTTTTGTGGTCTGCTATCCGTTTGTCAAAGGTTCTGCCAGTTTGACCGATATAAGTTTTCGGACAGTCACCAGAAGTTAGTTTGTAGACACCACTCTGTAGTTGTTTTCTCTTTCGGCTCTTGTTGTTCTTAATATATATGCTTAAGTTGTTGTTAGTTCTGAAAGCTGGTGTTATTCCTTTCGTTTTTATGTACCTAGTTATTTTTGTTGTTATCTTGCCAGTATAAGTGATAGAGCAGAAGGTATTGGGTTCTTTCTGTGGTGGTGGATAGACTAATTTCAGGGCTTTCTTATCGAGCTCTTGGTTTAAAATTTTATTAATTCTTTGCTCGTTATAGCCATTGTTTACTGCTATTTGTTTAATGATGTTCAGTTCTATTTCAAAGCTATTTTTTGACATGGGAATTTCTGTCAGTCTATATATCATTCAATGATAGGCTGCTAATTTGTGTTGTGTAGGACGTTTTAGTCTTTTATTGTTAGACGGCATATTTGTGTTTCGTGAGCCTTAAGAAGGACGTTATCCATTTATTGTGCGCAAGTGAGGTGCTACTAGAAATAGTTAAAACGATCGAGAATATATACCAAAATAACGCAATAAAAGTAAAGGATACATGTACACAGATGAAGAACAACTGGCCCAATTGAAGCTGGCAATGGGATACGATACGGAAACTCCCTGAGTCCTTTATTGTTCAACCTGATCATGGATGAAATAATAAAAAATCTTAGAAGGAACCAAAAAAGGATACCAAATAGGAGAAAAACAACTTAAATAATCTGTTATGCAGACGGCGCAATAATAATCTCTCAAAGTGAGGATGATTTACAACGTATGCTGCACCAATTTAGTATAACTGCCAGAAAATTTAACATGTTAATTTCCCCAAAAAAAGACAAAAAGCATTGTTATAACAGTAAGTCCAATAAGATGTAAATTGGAGCAGGAATGTCCGATAATAGAAAAAGTGGAAGCTACGGAAAGCTCGAAACAGAAGTGAAATATCAAGTGAATAAAGCAAACAGAACCGCAGGCAACGGTGAGAGACGGTATATTTCGTTGAGAATGCCTCGTAAAAACAGGGTGCATCAGGTCCATTCTGGATAGAGGGGGCTCAGAGGGTATCAGTGTTATTTAAAAGTTGGCGTTCGTCAAGGATCTCTCCCACGCTATTCAATATTCACAGCTAATAGATTTTGTGCATTGCTTTTCATGGATGTCAATGAAGAAAGCACTCGGACGTCGCAAAATCAGCACCTTAGTACTAGCATCATCGACAGTTAAACTTAAATAACTTATGACGAGACTAGATACTGTTAGTCGTAAATACGGACATAAAATCATTCACAGGAGACCAATGTGATAAGGGACTATTAATTTTAAGCTGTGAAATAGCCAACCGGTAATACGAAGCGTATGCAGGGTAGGAAGCTGTAAGCTGTTTCAATTACTTGGGTTATTTCAAAAAAATTGTGGATGCGCTGAAGAAATACGGCGACGCCCTTCAATGATCAATCAAGAATGGTAAAACCTACTAAAATCTGAAAATATATAGCCATAACACGAAACAAGCTGTAGAAACTTGGCCCATAAAAAAATTCTTGGACGTATAAAGGCCTTTGAAATGTGATTATATCGTAAAATGATACGAGTACCATGGACAGCACACCTTACGAATATCTCAATATTAACAGAACTCAACATCAACACTGGGCTTACCACAATCACCATCCAAAATATATTGAAGTCTCAAACTAGATGCTAAAAGAACACCAGGAAGATCGCCACTCCGATGGTCCGAACAAATAAAGATCATCACTGGTTACTCTCTGTGTGAGTCGGCACATCACGCCTAGGAAAGAGAAGAATGAATAGCAACTCTACATCGAGTATCATACCGTCACCACATCGTTGCGGACGACCAAATATAGAGGAGGAGGAATGAAATCCCCTTATCTAGGTATCTTATCAATCTTTTTAATCCAAAAAATAAGAAAAAAATATGAAAAAAACTATTTAAGAAACCCTTTTCTTTAGTTACGAGAGACTAAAATTAAAAATATTATAATAAAATCAACTAAAAAGCAAAAAATAAAAAAAAATCAAACTCGAAGGATTATTCGAAAAAAAAAACTGTTAGATAGGTTAAATATAACCAAAATCTCACATATTCGTTAAAAAATTTAAAAAATCTAACACATTCGTTAAACGCCCAACCTTTATAAGTTCCATGTAAGCCCAAGGGTGGGTAAAAAATGTCCACCTCGACAATAGCTAATATATTTATTGAGAGTTGTTACAAATGTTAGAAAATGAATTAGACAGAAGAAATGAAAAGAATCTTACGCATAGTAATCACAGCATCTTCCAAAATATTAATAAACGATGTAGGTAATAAACCTTAAAACAAAATTTGGGCATCAAAATTAACATTCCAGTAAAAGCCAGTAATTCAGATTTGTCGATTTTTTCGACATTCTTTCTTTACGTCCTCATTAGTGTGGCGAATAATTATGTCGGTTATGTAATTATACGTCGATAATTATGTGCATTATGTTTCCGGCGACGAGAAATTATATAGAAACCTTTACCCAAGGGTGGACTTTTTGTGCCCACCCATATTTTGAATTCAAGATATTACTTTTATTTTTTTAAATATCGGTAGAACCAAATTAACATTCGATAAAGGGTCGTCTTTTTAACAATAAATAATTTTTGAAAAATTTTGGAACACGTAATAAATATGTTATAAGGGAATACGCATTAGGTGGACATTTTTTTTCCACCCTTGGGCGTTTAAGGGTTAAAGAAAAGCGTGGGGCGAAAACCGTTTATTCGATGAAGACGCGCCCCAACAGTTTTTTTCGAATTTGATTTTTTTTTGCTTTTTAGTTGATTTTATTCTAATATTTTCAATTTTAGTCATTCGTGACTAAAGAAAAGCGTTTCTTAAAATTTGTTTTTATATTTTTGTATTTTTTACTTTTTAGTCTTACACTTTTCAAACATTAAAATATCGTCATGTTTATTAAAATACACTAAGCATCAAAATTAGCCGAACACCTTAAAAATGGGACATTTTTGATGTCTTGTATTTCATAAATCTGTTGTCCGATTTTAGTGACTTTTTTACTATACGATAGCTTTATTCTTCAAGAATATCATATCGATGTAGTAATATTACTGCTAAACAGGTACGTGTCATTGTATACCGGGTGTAACAATGGTAGTGTGTTTTTTCCTCAAAGTTTGAAACACCCTGTGGAATATTCTAAAGTAAATAAAATACTGAAATTAAAACCCAACTTTAGCCTTACGCTTTCCTTTTTTAACATTTTACTTTTTGATTTATTCGCTTATGTGGGATAATAAAAAAGTTAGGTACTTTAACAACTAGCCATGTTATTCATCAATACAGGGTGTTTCTAAATAGGTGCGACAAACTTTAAGGGGTAATTCTGCATGAAAAAATAATGATCGTTTGCTTTATAAACATACGTGCTTCTTTTCCGAGATACGGGATGTTGAATTTTTTCTTACAAACTGACGATTTCTTTATTGCTCTAAAACCGGTTGAGATATGCAAATTAAATTTGGTAGGTTTTAAGAGGTAGTTATTGCGCATTTTTTACATACAAATAAGAATTTTCTATTCACCATTGGCGTGCATACGGGATGTATCTAAAATTTTTATACCCGTATGCACGCCAATGGTGAATATAAATTTCTTAATTGTATGTCAAAAATGCGTAATAGCTGCTTCTTAAAAACTGCCCAATTTCATTTGCATATCTCAACCAGTTTTAGAGCAATAAATAAATTATCAGTTTTTAAGAAAAAATTCAAGATCTCGTATCTCGGAAACAAAGCATTTGCGGACATATGTTTATAGAGCAAACGGTCATTATTTTTCATGCAGAATTAACTCTTAATGTTTGTCGCACTTATTTAGAAACACCCTGTATTGATCAATAACATTGCTACTTGTTAAAGTAACTAACTTTTTTATTATCCAACATAAGCGAATGAATCAGAAAGCAAAATGTTAAAAAAGCCTAAGGCTACAGTTAGGTTTTAATTTCAGTATTTTAAATACGCTAGAATATTCCACAGGGTGTTCCAAACTTTAAGGAAAAAACACACTATCATTGTTACTACCGGTATATAATGGTCCTTACCTGTTTGGAAATAATATTATTACATAAATATTCTTGAAGAATAAAGCTATAATATACTAAAAAAGTGGCTTAAAAATCGGACAAAAGTTTAGGAAATACGAGACATCAAAAATGTCTCATTTTTAAGGTGGTTCATTAATTTTGACGCTTAGTGTATATGTATAAAACATATGATGTACAAACATGAAAAGTAGTCGGAATCGGCAAAAAATTTTAAACTTTATGGTTTATTTATGAATCATAACATAAACAATTAACGTAAAAGTGAAATTATGATTAGTTTATATAATTAGCTACAATCTCTAAAAGTTTCAAATTTCTTCATTGTAAAAAACAAGAGAATGTAAGCCTGTTTGCATTATAATCGTTTTTTTAATTAAACAATTAATAAAGATAAAAAAAAAACGTTTATTGACTAGTCGTGTATTGTTCCCGCGAATGCATGTGTCTGAAAATTTCCATTCATTGGCATTGAAGAAAAGGCAGTCAAATTAACGTTTAAAGATTTGACACAAACAATTGAACTTAAGAAAAGCGTTTAATAAAACAGAAACATCAAAGAGTAAGCTTTATGAAATGATAGACAACAACAAATAAGTCAAGTAAGTTTCTATTTGCAACTATTTTATAATAAATTTTCTTCACTAAAAAATGTTATATTATACAAATTAAAAACAATTTTTAAAATATAAGCTCCAAATCAGCCCTTCACCAATATTTAGCAAAGAGTTCTTGAATACTATCATATATCATAAAGGTAATGGCCACATCAAGGCAAACTCGGCCTAATCTTGGTACGACACCCTTGTAGAACGCTCTTGGACCTTCATTCGTAAACACTCTTACTGCGCAATCCCATGTATTTTTGTACATCTTTGCTTCCAAACCTTGCATTCTTGTTTTGACTACATCAACTGGATTGTTAACATATACAGAACAAAGGCCGGCAAAAGCTCCAAAGATTCCAATAATAGGTTTTGGAATTATCACATTTACATCTCCACCTGGAATATAATACAATATTATTTATTTAAATTACCATTAGGTATAGATTAAGCTTCACGCGAAGCAATTCCAAACTACAAACTGTCAACAACAAAAGAATCCTGCCCTCCAACTCTAAAAGAAAAAAATTCAGAGAAAAAAGGCTAAGAACAAATTGGCCACAAAACACAACAGTGACAAATGAAAATAAATTTAATAAAGGGAACTAACAATATCAATACTTGATTAATACTTAAATAATACTTGAAAATGATTTTACACAAAGATACCTAGAAGAAGGTACGCCAACAGAAGCCACAGACTACTTATTATGGAAAGCTTCAGGACAACTAAAAAGTTCATAGACACTAATACCACTAATAAGAAAAAAACAATGGCAAATGGTCAAGAACAAACATGGAGAAAGCAGACGCCTTTGGTGGTTTTCTCTCACAAGTCTTTCAACCAAGCAGCTTGGAAACAACACCTGAAGGATTGGAGGATATAAACAGAGTATTAAAAATGAACCTTACCAACTAGAGCTACCCTTACCGAAACTCAAGTTTAATGAAGTTAACCAGGGCCGGCGATAACGGGCCTGCAAGGGATGCAATGCAGGCGGGCGCCCCTGTTTGGGGGGCGCCAAAATGAGCTTGTTTCTGCTGGTGTTATGTAAAATACTAAGATAAAAAATTCATTTTTTAAATGTGGTTTAAATTCGTCATAATACCCTAATCTGTGTTTGTTAATTTTGCATATCACACATGTAAAATATACAAAAATATGCAATGCGGCAAAGAATTCTTTCCATGTAGTAATATAATTTATTGGTCAAAGATATTATATCTCAACCAAACAACCTTGCTCTTAAATGCTTTGTTTATTTTCTCCAAATTTCTTGCAAGTTGTAGTTTTGTCAGCAGTTATGAGAGGAAGTGAATTATTTCTAGTAAAATAAACAAGATTGTGATACTGCTTTCTTGCGGCTTGTCTAATTTAAGTATTATGTATTTTACCTCTTAATTTAAGTATCGAGTTAAGGATTAATTCCATAAAAACATATGTATTTAAAATAAACATTTTAGTATTATTTCATGTGATTATAATACAGAATAGTTTGTCAGTTGTATACTCTTCATCTGCAGTTAAAGAATCCAGTGTTGTATTCAATTAATATAAAATTATATTTGTTAAATACTCAGTACTAATATTAAATTACACTTTCACATTACTACAGAATGCATTCAAAAAAATTAGCAGAAAAGCCGAAAAAGAAGAAATGACAAAAAGCAATCTTAGTTCTTTTAGCTAATTTCTTAAAAGAGTTAAAGTGAAGTTGTTTTGTCAGATGATGGGTTCAATAAATCTGTACGGAACTTTATTTACCGGGGACATTTGCGGATAGCGGGACACCGACTTAGTTGGTGCCCGGAACACACATTTTTAGGACACAATCCAAAATCAAGCATTAATAGAGAGAAAAGCTCTTCTAGCTACCCCTAAAATCAGGTGGTTTAACCATATAAAGTAAACCGAGGTAAACAAGGGCATCCTAGCAAGGGCATGCGAGGGCATCCAACGTAACGTTTAGTACAAAGCCTCCTCATTCGTTATATACTGCGACGGGTGGAAGGGGGATAGTGGTATAGCTTGGAGGTCAGATAGGTTACAACTCTAGGTTACGCAGTGTGACCGGTTTGATTTTCGTACATGTGGGTCTCACTGTTCCATTAGAACCCACATAATGTCCCCGAGGCTGGGGTTGTACGAGTATCTGTGTGTAGGTGGGGGGGGGGCCTTTGCTAGTTTTTCAGGCGGGCACCTTATACCCTGGCACAGGCACTGAAGTTAACAACGTCATAACGAAAGAACTTAATGACTTATCCTAAAAAAGCACCTGGGAATAATATGATATACGGGCAGGATACTTCAAAAACTAACCAAGAAATAATAACGGTAATATAAGAAATTTTTTATGCAATAATAAGATTCAATTATTTTTCACAGCAATTGAAAATGGCAGTAATTATGATCCCAAAGGCAGAAAAAAACTAGAAGTATTAACATCATAAAGACCAATAATTTTACTACCTGTGCTTCCCAATTTGGGTTTAGACAATAACATGAAATCATAGATCAGCTCCATAGATTAGTAAAACAAATTAGTAATGACCTGGAACATAAGCGATATTTCTCAGCAGAGTTTTTTTTATAAGCCAAGCTTTCGATCAGGCCGGTCCTTAGGGATATTGCCGCCCTGGGCAAGATCAGCGACCGCCCCCCCCCCTTTATATACCCAAAACTCAAAAATTTCACCATGGCTCTTAATTTGCTGAAATCTATCACTTAATGCATTAACGGTTGTGTCTATAATTTTTAAATAGAAGTCAAATTTTTATCGTGTCTCTGGATCTAGGTCCATACTTTCATCTTCAGCCTCATGGCCAAATTGTCTTATCACTTTCCTCCTTCTGGCTATTACTGTGCCTCCTTTTCGGGTTCTCAATTTCTAATTTTGATGAGCTCTTTTCGGTCTGTCAAATAGCCCTGGAATTTTAAATCACTTTTGAGAGACTTAGAATGGATTTCCGATTTTTACTCTGTATACACGACTACGTTAAGGCTATGGGTATATATAGTCCTGTCGCCAGTGGGGGTACAACGGCCTCCTTAATTCAGATGGACTTACCCAAGTTTTTTTTATGTATTTTGACCCGTAGAATAATTTTTTGGGTAACAGTCGATCCGGATGTCGAAAAGATTGTTATAAACAAAGAACTTGAGGAATCACATAACAGCGATTTCTCGCAAAACAAAACATTTTTTTGTATTTTTTGGGTCATTCTAAGCAAAAAATGATTTTACAAGTTTTTTCGTAGGATGCATAGTTTTCGATATAAACGCGGTTAAACTTTCAAAAAATCGAAAAATCTCAATTTTTGAACCCGAATAACTTTTGATTGAAAAATAAAATAGAAATTCTGATTACCGCATTTGAAAGTTCAAGTCAAATTCTATCGGTTTTGATTACATTCATTGCTAAAAATTAATTTTTTTATTGTTAAACAAAGCTATAAACACATAAAGATTGAATGATGTTTGTAATGCATTTCCCATTTGAAATCGAACGAATAGGCGCGCGTACAAAATTTCTACGTAGATTTACGTACATTAAAACGCATGCATTAAACACGGGAAACACTATGTGTTTATGGCTTTGTTTAGCAAATAAAAACTAAATTTTTATTAATGAAAATAATCAAAACCGATAGAATTTGACTTGAATTTTCAAATGCAGTAAGCAGAATTGCTATTTTATTTTTTAATCAAAAGTTATTCGGGTTTAAAAATTACACTTTTTCGATTTTTTTAATGTTCAACCACGTTTATCTCGAAAACTATGCATCCTACGAAAAAACTTGAAAGACCATTTTCTGCTGAGAATCACCCAAAAAATACAAAAAAAAAATGTTTTGTTTTGCGAAAAATCGCTGTTATGTAATTCCTCAAGTTCTTTGTTTAAAACAATCTTATCGACATCCGGATCAACTGTTACCCAAAAAATTCGTGTTCTACGGGTCAAAATACATAAAAAAACTTGGGTAAGTCCATCTGAGTTAAGGAGGCCGTTGTACCCCCCCCCTGGCGACAGGACTAATAATTCGCAAATATTTTACGGCTCTCCCTACTTTTTCTGTCTTTACACGACAAATCACGTGTAGTAAAACTCACACTGGTATGGATATGTAAATATTACTAGAATGTCATTCTACTTGAAAATGTCATCATTAACTGAAAGAGATGGCTTTTGAATGTTCTTGGATTACTGCTATTTGTATAATTGCAAATTATTAATTCAGTTAATAAATGTGATAATTTTTTCACTAACTATGTATTCAGTGATTGTAATAATTTATATGTAGGTACCTACAACTAAAACTAATACTCAATCAAGAAAAGAGGGAAAGTGTTAAATCAATTTTTTAATAATATATTGTTACTATGGAACGCTTACAATTTTGAACATCTTTAACAACAAAATACTTGGACCCCGATTTTTGACCCTTCGCTTCGTTATCGGACGTATTCGCTTCGTATCTGTTTAGTGTACAGATAGAGAATGATCGATAACGAAGCGAAGGGTCAAAAATCGAGGTTTTGGATCACAGAATATTATTATCCTGATGTATTCTCTTCTTGGATCTTCCACAAATAATGCACAATAAATAACTTTTTATTAAGTTCACGTCTTAAATCATTTATTTATCAAATACACTATATATTTAATCAACAACTCAAAGTATTCCCGATGCCATGTCAAATATTTAAAACTGTAACTGATTGTCACTGACAATATGCTGACAATATTCTATTCGGATGAGTGCGTTGTAAGACAAAGATAGATTTGGAAAATATTACCACGGACAATGTGTTCATTTTTTTCGAATCCTGAAAAAATCAATAAATATTTTTGAAAAATTTAAACGCAGAATGAAAGACTAAATTATTACCGAGGGCCGAAAGTCCCTTAGAATAAACAAAAAGTTTATTTTAAATGAGATATTTGAAATTAAAATCACACTAAATTTTCTCTTAGTTTTTCACCTCTGTAACTTATTAAAATAAACATTATAGAAGTTCTCAGGGACTTTCTGCCCTCGCTAATAACGTAATCTTTCATTCTGCGTTTAAATTTTTCAAAATTACTTATTAGTTTTCTCAGGATTCGAAAAAAAAATGAATCCCCATTTGAATAGCATTGCAGCCGAAAATACGTACCCATCCTCTTAATGTGAAGTAAAATGGCATGCCATATTACCACAGCAAAGAAAATTAAAATCACGGATTTGATTTGCCCAACAGCTTGCCTCATAACCTCATAAGCAACCATTTTATCGTTGTTTTTATTCACAGTGATTTCTACAAGAGCATCGTAAATTTCTTAAATTTGGTATCTAATGGGAGTAATTGCATCAATATTCTACTTTCCTATCTAGTTTCGGACAAAGGCATCAATGTTAGGCTAGAACTATGATTTTTCAGCATAGCCCAACGATGAATAGATGCTGAGAAAAAGTTGTAAATTTTTGTCACTAAGGAAAAGAAAGAAACTGCAAACTGTGAGGCTTTAGCAGTATCGTTCACGACTAAGTTAAGTGAATGTCTAGAACATGGGACAAAAAAATGCTCTAGGATTCATTTTCAAAATTCTGTTTTAAACTCCCAAGTTCTTCTCTTCTATGTTTGCTACATTATCATACCCGTGTCCTCTCATATCTTCCAAAGGTGTTCTTAGTTCATTCTGGGACTCTGTAACTCCCAAGCCAGTGGTTTCCACTACAGGTGCAAATCCAAGAAAATGTTCGTCAATTTTAACACTATGTGAACGAGAACCTAAATTGACAAAATTTACAACAATAGTCATCTCTTCCACCCCAGCAATATCAGATATACAATTTAAAATTATGCTATATTACACTTTGTACACTAATGTACTTTGCTGATTTTAAAAAGTTTAAAATTTAATTTTTTTTTAAATTTCATTTCGTCATGGAGGAGTTGAATTTCGTGTTGAATACGTTTTCCCAAGTAGTGATGCTGCTTGTTACACCCATTAGTTATTCTTCTAATATGCCCTTGTAAAAGACAATCAAAATTTTTAAAGAGCGCAAAAAGCTTAACAAAATGGCCATTGTTTTGATGAAAATGTTTATCAGAATCGCCCCACAATGTAAGACACTGTTGTGCTAAGAATTGTATTATTGATATAAGTCGTTGTGTTGCATTTTTCCAATGACCAGTTTCTGAATTTAGAACTTTTTGTGTTTCTTCATCTATGATTTTGCCCGATTCTAGTCTAATTGCTAGTTCTACCCACTGTCGCTGTGACTGTAGATGAGCTGGAGACAAAGCTTCAACCATATGTTTCTAATTATTATATCCATTTTCAGTAAAGGTTATTTTAAGTGAATTTCAGTGAATTTAGTTTAGTTCTAGTCCTACTATTCTTATGCGTTGAAGAAAAAGGCGGTGTTGTCGATGTTCCGTCGAATTAGTCTTGCAATTGTTATTGTTTCACTTACTTAATTCTAGTTTTTACAAATGCATTTTTGCCGCTTTTTTCATAATATTGATTTTTTCTACGAGCGTGCAAAAATGTCTACTTTCGCTCGCGCATTTTAGTTTAGAAAGTTTCACTTTTCCGCAAGCGTGTTACTTTTCCGCACGCGTGTTAATTTTCCGCACGCGGTTTTTACTTTTCCGCACGCGTGTTAATTTAGATATGTTAATATGGCCTTAAAGTAATTATATTACATGCAATAAACTAATATTTAGATATTATTTACAATTTTATTTCAAATATATCTTATTGTGTTCCTGTTTTAATGAAATTAACGCGACAATTCGATGAAATAAAATTATTTTGACATAATATTCGAAAGTCAAATCGGTAGACAATAACAGTAGTTTTGAATCATCATCATGGAAACCAAGATCGTCGTCATGCTAACTAATTATATTGAAAGTTTGGTTTTGACAACCTTGTCAAAGAATTAATTTGCGTATGTATTTTCATATTAATTAAATTAATTGATTAAGATTTGGTAATTCTTTAAAGACTTTTAGAAAAAATATTGTTCCTAACTCTTGCAGAAAGTCTCTTTTCCGCACTCGACTGTTTGCCGAACTCCCGCTTCGCGTCGTTCGGCAAACTGCAGTCGCGTGCGGAAAAGAATGACTTTCTGCACTTGTTAGGAAAATAACTATTTTATAATATTAAAAACATAAGTTATTATTTCTTCAATTTCAAAAATTGGGGCCGGAACTGCTTTTGATAAAGTCTGACACAAAGGTCTACTCTAAAGTGACAAACCTATTGCCTCATCCGCATTATGAACTTCTAAAATCTTACCTATCTGGCAGATTCTTTTCAGTTAAATACCATTCAGAATATTCAGAACTACACCGGTTAAAATCAAGAATACCGCAATGCAGCAGATCTAACTACCTTAAGAACTACAATAACAGCAATAGTCGCAGGTGACACTGCAATACTCCCATCATGATCAAATAAATGCCTCAAGAAACTTAAAATCCTCAATCTAAATGCCTCAAGATGCTTACAAGCATGGTTAAAGAAATGTAAAATTTGAGTTAATGAAACCAAGTCAATCCATGTTGCCATTACGATAAAAAGAGGTACATATATGTCACCCAATATAACTAAATAATTAAATGATTACTCAAAGACATGAAGTCATTTTATTTACATCTTGACAGAAGGTTAACATGGAGAACATATATTTTTATAAAACGAAAACAATTAAGACTCAAACTAAGGCAACTTGACTGGCTTATTGGCAGGAAATCACAATTAAATCTAACAAATAAGATCTTAATATATGAATCTATATTGAAGCCAATATGGGCGTATGGCATTCCATTCAATTACGGGGTTCTGCTAGCAACTCAAACTTGGAAATCGTACAAAGATTCCAGAACACAGTTTTTACAGTTATAACCAATGCTCTGTGGTATGTTTCAAACAATATAATAGAAAAAGACCTCCAAGTTCAATCCATAAAAGCTAAAGCCACAAAGTACAGTAAAAAATACAAAATTAATACTATTAGTGCTCACTCTAATGACTTAGTACGCAAAATATTTAACACATTGCATGCCACGTCGCTCATATATGAGAAACACATATGTTCTGCTAGGGGCCACGTCGCTCATTTTTTATATACACGTACAACTGACTTTCATTGCCGTGGATATGCCGTGGCCCCCCGAGAGTATTATCCCGATTAAGGCGTGGCACGCAATGTGTTAATGTTAACGGATTGTTGACCATAAAAATACACAGAAAGCAAAAGTGTTTCTTATTACCTCTGTAATAGTCCTTAAAAGTTTCCATTATAAAAAATCGTGTAGCTTGGTTAGTTCCTTGTCTTAATACAGTCGCCGTCATTCCTTTGTATGTACCACCCAAACCTTCTTCTTTGATAATGGTAGCTACACCACGAATTAATCCTTTGAATCGTGGTTCTGCCGATCTTTGATCATTAATAAACTTTACTTTAATCGTTTCCATGGGAGTTACAACTAAGATCGCTTCACTTACACCAGCCCCTAACCCGCAGAGCATTCTACCAACAGGAGATAGAGTGCCATCTGGCTTCTTTATCCGATTTTTAAAAGTTTCAAAAGCACCAAATCGTACTGCACTTTTCGGTACAGAACCCAACAACAACACACTTAATCCCCTATACAGACCAAAAAAACCGTATCTTTTAACGGTCTTCTTGACGCAATCAACAATTCCATCGTACTTTTTTCTGTCACCTTTCTCGTCTAACTGAAGTTGGGTTTTAACGTATTCAGTAGGAAAAGTTATACATATTTCAATACCCCCTGTTATTCCTCCAGCTATAATTCCTTTAAAACCAATGTTTCCTTTACCTCCTGGTGCAGCTGCAGCTCCATACTGGCGTAACCATGGTCTAAGGAAGGGATTTTTTACTGATAAGCCATCACGCTGATCCATTGAAATTCACACAGAAAACAGGAATAAATGGAAAACTTTTCTCAAAATAGGTAATTGCACTGCTTATGACATTTATATGAGTTAATCTGACATACATATATAGTTTATCAATACCAATGAACTGTCAATACGGATTGACAGTTCATTGATCAATACGCATTTACCTGACATTATGTTTTCACTTGCTTTATTTTAAATAGGCTGAATTTTATTGGAAAAAAATTATTATTCTTCTTCTGTTTGTCTTTATGGCTTCCACGCAGTAGTGATACGTTAGCTCCATTTGGTGGTGACCACGAAGAAGTCTGGTTTTAAACTAACTCAAGGCCACTTACTTGTAAGTCAAATTATTTTGTAAAAATATATTAAAAAGAGGTTATATTTAGATTATTAAATAATCAGATATTGAACAAATTAAAACAAGACTCGATACAGTCACAACACAGAGACTCTTGGAAACGGCAGATAAGATACTCAGAATAATTACAGGAAATGGGCTGAGAGATCGAAAGGGGCGTAAAGACATTAGAAGACAACGTAACGTACAGTGTATAAACCAAGTATAAACAAATGGATACTAAATAGAAAAGAAAAAAATTATGGAATAACCACATAATCAGAATGGGGGAGACACATGGGGTCAAAATAGCAAGAGATGTATCAACAATCGATATAAGAAGTATCGGACGACCGCGCAAAAGATGGGAGTGCATTGCTTATAAAAAGGAAGAAAAGGAATGTAAAAAATTTTGAAAATAGATGCAAGTTTCACAAATTGATTGTAAATGTACCTTATTTAGCTTCAGGAAATATTCAGTGATTCTTTTATATTATCCTGTAAACTAAGGGTGATCGCAAGAACAGCCACTTGTGGCCGCTAACGACTTCAAGTAGCGAGAACCGGCCACCGCCTAGCTAGTCGCTCGAAGACTACCTGGAACGCAGAATGTGCGCCGAGTCCATTTAAAGTAAATACAAACCTTAGTCAGCAGCGTGTAGCAGCCACCCATGGTGACCACAAGTGGCTGTGTTTGCGAGCGCCCTATATGTACTTGGTTATTAACAGTTAATTTTCTTTCAGGTAAATATGGTGCATTAGATACTAATTAGTAAGAAAGGTAAGGAACAAATTATTCGTTAGGTAATATCCAAACAAGTTAAGTAATGTCTTTAAGTCAATAAAAAAAATATGAGCGTTTCCCTTATCTTTATAAAATTGCTCCATTATAAACTTTTGCCGTGGGTGGTCCCAAAATCTAAGCCAGAATTTCGAACTTTACTTGGGAACCCTAATCGAGATATTTGGCGATTTTTAATAATATTTAGTTATATTTTTACTTATACAGCGAACCTATAAATGGTTCACTACACTTTTCACAGCCAGTTTTCCTCCGAAACCATGAGGTGTTCATAACGCAGATTGTGACCAATTATTATAACTTGTGGAAGATTACTTTTTTTCTTCTGTTATGTAGCTGAAAGGTTTTGGTAGAAGGTTATATTGTAAGTAGTTTCAATATAGTTCTCCCCCATTGGTTTTACTCAGAACTTTTTGACTTAAAACCTAAACGAAAAGTGGTTTTAGGTCTAATGCTAGTTGGATGGCTTTGACGCCTAAGTAAAGTCTAAGAGCTAGAGCCCGAA
Source organism: Diabrotica virgifera virgifera (assembly GCF_917563875.1). Classification (NCBI taxonomy): domain Eukaryota; kingdom Metazoa; phylum Arthropoda; class Insecta; order Coleoptera; family Chrysomelidae; genus Diabrotica; species Diabrotica virgifera. The sequence goes on from NC_065446.1 coordinate 222,347,104, forward strand.
AATCATCGTCATAAGTAATACGGAGTTTGGCATGTGAAATGTGTCTATTGTATATTATTATGCCTCCTTTCAGGCTGACACCTCAGTGGATACAGGAAGTAGCAATATGGGATGAAAGGGGAAAGTTAGTGCAGTCATTAAAGGTTTTCGCCTCCTATTTTGTTAAACCTTCATCGATTTGCATGAAAATTGGTGACTAGTTAGAGCATACCTCAAGAAACAAAATTGATTTGGTGCCAACTTGCAATTTTGCCCTAGGGTTGGATACCACCCCTTCTCGGGCGTGAAAACTTATTCTCTATTTTACTAAAAATTACCCCACAATTCGATGGAGGTACAAATTTTAAGTAAAACTTGTTATATCATGTTATTAAAATAAATCAATACTTTTTGAGTTATTAAAGATCACAGATTTGAATTTTTCGTGAAACAAATGCATGGTGTAAAGCGGTTTTTCATGATTAACTCAAAAATTATAATATAGGCTTTAATTATAAACTATAATATAATATAGGCTTTATTAAAAACGTTATAATTATAAAAATTGAAAATAATAAAAGATAAAATAGATTTCTTATTCGAAAAACCTTTGAAAATTAATTAAAAGTGAGTTATAGGCGATTGAATTTATATTTTTTTCGGCTAGTACCTACTCAGATCTAAGTATTCAAACTTAGATAACGAGAAAAAGATAGATTTTATAAAATATATTCACTAAACACTTGTCAAAGTACTCAGAAATATGTACAGTTGCGGTCATTGAATAGTTTACAGGCTTACGTATCTAGGAGCCGATTTTTTTAATTTTTACCTCGTTTAAACGCACCTTTTACGTCAAAGTGACGTTACCAGTGGTGTACCTAGAATAGGTTGATTAGAATTAAAAAACCTAAATATTATACTCGTAAATATATTTTACAAAACTTAACAAAATGGAAAGTATAGAAAGAAGTTTTTTTGACTAAAATAGATTATGGTCTTAATAACGAATATAAGGAAGTCTGGTTTTAAAATAACCATTTTATTTTAGATCTATTTTACATTAAATAAGGATAAACGATGAGAAAAAATAAACAATAATTAATTTTTGGTGGAAGCTCCATTATTGCATTACAACTTTGCAGTCTTCTGTTCATAGATAGATAACACCAATTCCCTCATATTATAGTCACCAAACTCTTCACATGCCTGCTCAATTGCTTCCCATCTTATAAACTCTTACTCGGCCATTGCTATATGACTGAAATACTTTTTCATCGGTAACCGTAGACCAAACCTTCTTCGTGTTTGGCAATTGCTGTTGCTTTTTGCGCATCATTTAAATGCATTCTAACCATTTTGGAGGAATTTGATATCATTTTATTTTATTTTTCAACACTCGCGAAACTTCTGACAAGCACTGACTGTTTAAATTTTTTTGAGTTTGACATTTATCAAATCCGTACGACACTGCAATTTTACAGTATTACAATATAAAAATTAAGGTGTAAACTATTCAGTAACCGTAACTGTACAAACTACAAACATTTTTCAAAGTTTAGGCTCTAAAAATTTGGAGCTTAATTATTATATTATTTATATAAGTTTTTCAAATTGTTTTGAGACATTTATGTAAAATTTAGCAAAAATGTATTCGAATCTGTCAAATGTACCCATTATTGGACACCCCTATTTTATGGACATATTCAGTTTATATTGATGGAAAAAATTCAATATTATTCAAAATAATATAAAAATAAGATTTTACTAACATACAATTAATTAATAGATAATGTTTTTTATCATCCGTAACTTCACGCATGTGCTCTTAAATAGACGCTTTGTATAGGTATGTACTTGCTACTGTCAGTTCGGAGTCGGCGTTTGTATTGAATATACAGAGTGGGCCAAATAAAAGGAGCCACCCCGATATTTGGCAGTATTTATTAGATTTTAAAAAAATAAAAAAACAGGTCAATTTTTTATCTAAGGGGGACACATTTTTACGATACAAACATCTGTCATTTGTCAACTCCTTCCTTTCCACTTCCCCCACCCCTTATTTTTAAATAGGGAATAGGGGTTGTGTGCTAGCTCATTTGAAAGGTTATTCCATTCTCTATTCAGTAATATCAACATCGACTTAAAAATGTATACAGGGTTTCCAAGAAAAATTATTTTGAATTAAATTAATTTACACAAAAAGAAGACTGTATGTAATTTATTTAACTCAGAACACATTCTACTGCTGACAGAAAACAGAAAAAAATGTTTTTTGATAAATAGACACTGCTGTTTGCTTAATTTTAATGTTCAAGCTTCCACCCATCTGCCTCTTGGTAGGTTGAATATTGAATTTAAGCAACAAACAGTGTTTATTTATCAAATAAACATTGCTTTCTCTTTTTTATCATCAGTAGAATGTATTCTGAGTTAAATAAATTACATACATTCTTCTTTTTGTGTCAATTAATTTAATATAAAGTAATTTTTCTTGGACACCCTGTATAAATTTTTATGTCAATGTTGATATTACTGAATAGAGAATTGAATAACCTTTCAAATGAGCTAGCACACGACCCCTATTCCCTATGCAAAAATAAGGGGTGGGGGAAGTGGAAGGGAGGGAGTTTACAAGTGACAGATGTTTGTACCGTAAAAATGTGTCCACCTTAGATCAAAAATTGACCTGTTTTTTTATTTTCTTAAAATCTAATAAATACTGCCAAATATCGGGGTGGCTCCTTTTATTTGGTCCACTCTGTATATTATATACTCCAAAAATATAACTGTTTTCGACATGGCAACAGAATACACGTGCGTGCTTAAAATAAATTTTACAATTGATACAGATACTGCTGTGAAATTCATTAGTGAAAAAACATTGAAAACTGCAAAAGAAAAATTTAATTATTAAATTATAATCCTAACTTCATTCCTGAAATTTCTTTGACAATTATTCTGCTAACCAATTTCTAACACTTACGCAACACACAAACTACACATTACTCCCCTTAGTTAGTGATAAGTTATATGTAGTCTAAAAAATCATTATGAAATTGACTGGTCAGTCGGTTGTGAAAACCAGTGCCAATAAAACACAAAATACAAAACACAAAACTAATTTCAAGATAAATATATAAATAGCGTATGTTTTAATTTTCACTTTTTCCTAAAAAATTCGAAAGGGTTCTCTTATTTTCATCATCACATGTTTAGCTTTGATGTTATCAAGTTCATCTGAAGCTCACTTGATAGGTATTCTTGAGTACTGTGACAAGTGTTTAGTAAGTATGTATATTTTAGAAAATGCATCGTTTTCCCGTTATCTAAGGTTGAATACTCGTACTTAGATTTGAGCAGGTACTAGCCGAAAAAAAATATAGGTATATTCAATCAACTATAACTCACTTTTAGTTATTTCTAAAAGGTCTTTCACGAAAAGAATCTATTCGATTTTTTATTATCTTCTATTTTTCTAATAATCACTATTTTGTTAAAATTTACAGTTTTTGAATTATTTATGAAAAACCGCTTTACACCATGCATTTGTTTCACGAAAAATTCAAATCTTTGTTCTTTAATAACTCAAAAATATTGATTTATTTTAATAACTTGATATAACAAATGTTGCTTAAAATTTGTCCATCTATCGATTTGTGGCGTTATTTTTAATAAAATAGTTTTCACCTCGAGAACGGGTGTTATCCACCCCCAGGGTAAAAGTGCAAGTTGGCACCAAACCAGTTTTGTTTCATGAGTTATGCTCTAACTATTCACCAATTTTAATGCAAATCGATGGAGGTTTAACAAAATAGGAGGTGAAAACCTTTAATGACTGCACTGACTTTTCCCTTTCATCCCTTATTGCTACTTCCTCTATCCACTTAGGTGTCAGCCTGAAAGGGGTCAGAATTGTCAATAAAAAATGGACATATTTCACAGGAAAAACTCCATATTACTTATGACGATGATGTTTCGGCTCTAGCTCTCAGTCTAGTACGTAATATCCAATTGCTTTATTTAAGGGAAAGTGGGGGAATGGTGCGCGGCGGGTAATCGTGCGCTGCATTATATTTCAAATTCCGTGGAAGATTTTATGAATCCAACCAGTCCGACACCTTTTGGCCGATCTCGTGAACAGTTGACGCTATTATCTTCAGTCGATCGTTGCACGTGAACTAAGTAAGATCCGATTAATGAAAATTGCAAAAATTCTTTTAGTTTTGCTGCTTCAAAAATTAAGACGTTAAGTTCGTATGCTTTATTTAGTTGGTTTGAACTTATTATTGACTGAAATCGTGTTGTTTTCCGTACATTTTGGTGCATCTGTTGGTTTATATGGTTCAGTAGTTTTCCTTTTGTGGTGACTTTTGTTGTTTCACGCATAAAGGGGTAATAGTGCGCAGGAGTGCGCACGATTCCCCCACAAAAAATGAAATGGTAAATATTAACATTACCATTTTATACATGCACACACGTGCAACATGCACTTTATAGAGAATATGATCTTTATCTGTTTAACAGGTCATCAAAATATAACCGAAAGTGACGTCGTTGAGCTGTTAAATATAGAATTTATGAAAGTAGTCATTATGGAGAAGGCAGTGTCAGGTTTTAGTGCATCTGAAATAGGTCCGTTAGATCCCGATAAATTTAATGAGGATGATTTTACTCTTGCCAATGCCAATCAATGCCAAGCAAAGGAAATTATATTAAAAGTCGCTTCTCTACCAGGGGCTTCTGCAACGTCTAAACAAAATGCATTTACTGATGAGTCAATGTTGGATATTACAAATGTTCAGCCTTCTACACCTAAGGAAAACTAATTTTTCGCTTTTTCTCCAATGACAGCGATAACGGTTAAACCAGAACTTAAAAGAAAATCTCGTAACAAGCAGTGGCACACCCAGGGTAAGGTGTTGGGGGTTAAAACCCCTCTCAGAGCATATAGAAATATATATAAAGAATAGTAGGAAAATGTAACATGTCTTTCACAAACATTACAAAAAAATTTCGGTGTCCAAGCCTACCCCTCCCAGAGGAAAATTCTAGGTGCGCCACTGGTAACAAGCAACAATCGGAAATTCTTACAAGCACACCATTGAAAACAAAATTGGAGGAAGCTCAGGAAAAAAGACGATTAAGGGACGAGAACCTCAAGAGAAAGGAGGAACAGAAAGCAACAAGAAAGGTTTTTTCTAATATTAATTTAGTGCGCACCATTTCCCCATCTATGCGCATGATTACCCTCATGGATGGGAAATCGTGCGCAAAGGCATTTCTTTTCTTTTTTAATATTATACGTTTGCACTTTGTATTTCTCTAAAACTTATTTTAAGAATTCAAAGTAGAATAATTAGAGCTTACTTAAACGTACTGGTCGTTATGATAGCTTTAAAGAATTTACAGCAGAAGCGATTACTGCTTAAGAGAGCACCATTCCCCCACTTCCCCTTACATCAGTGTCAGCAGTATCACAATAATTCAGCACGTACCAAATCACATCCTTCGTTCTTTTGGCTGTAGGTCGTTCTTTGTGCGTTCGAATATGTACTGTGATCACTTTCTTCAACACATTCTTCAGATGCATCTTAATCCAATCCGCCAATCTCTTCTTCGCCGTCGGAAATATTGTTTTGAGAAGCCAAACTAAGGCTTGTACAGTAAGCGATTTTGAGGAAGAAAAACTAATATATGTTTCATAAATAATAGTTAGAATTGGTTAAATTCATTTACACTTTTAGTCGATACACTTTATTTGGTACACAACTCTTAACAAGCCAATAGAACCAACTTCACAAGCCAATAAAAAAGCAAACTAAACGTGCGACATTTCAAACTCAAAGCTTAAAAGTAACTGACAATGATCGTGGTAAAGTTGACACCATCTATCTATCGTCCGTCGGAAAATTCAAACAAAAATATAACTTCAGACCATCTTTTACCACCTTTAGTCCAGACAAATTAATATATGTATTTAATATATTTTTAATACCAAAAATGAGATGTTTTAATCAAATATTGCTTCAAATATAATCTGCAGAATACGTTTGAATCACGTTCCGCTTATGAACTTGTTTTTTTGTCCTTAAAAGTAGAAAAAAGTTTCAATTCTATTGCTTAATATTTCATCTAAATATAATGGTCTAACAATTTTAACTGTACTAATGCCCAAGTATACATTTTCAAGTGTTAAACTGATTGATTTACGATGAGTAACCCGGTTGTAAAAATACCGGCGTGTGCTGTATCAAAGGGACATCAGTTTACTCGAATTTCATAACATACAAATGTTATCTGTTTGAATTTGCCGACGGACGAAATATCTACGGACCCGACTTTACACAATGAGGCCGATGGTTACGTACGTTACGTAGTGTAGTGGGTGGAGAAATGCCCTCGTAGGGAGTAAACATTTTTTAAAGTCAAACTGTGTACTGTTCTTACGATATCAGTTGGACCAGTATAAAAACAAAATTCGACACCGATTGTCGGCACCGTTTGTAAAACATAGGCGGCGCAATAGAAATTAATGAGTAAACTTTTATTTTTAAATTATGGTTCAATATTTGTTAAACAGTAATAATGTTGTTAACTGTTCACATTTCTTTATGAAATTGACACCAAAGATAATTAAAAATACATAATACAAATGAAATTTAACGTGCTTATTAATTTGAGAACTAAAGAAATAAGACTACACTTTGAATATACACATAAAATACATGAAAACAAACAATTCCTCTTCCAGTCGAATTGTCTAATTCATGACTAATGAAGAGATCATTTTACTACTGTATAGTATTTTTACTACAAAAGCGATATTACGTAGGTCAAAATTTTTGACGTAAGAGAACTGTCAAAACATTAGAATGTGACTCTTCATTATATCCATGTTTATAATAAACATGGCAATAATGAAAATTCACATTCTAATGTTTTGACAGTTCTCTTACGTCAAAAATTTTGACCTACGTAATATCGCTTTTGTAGTAAAAATACTATACATAGGACATATTTTTGACAAGTTGAAATATATCACTATCCGTGTGTTCAGAACTTGATTCGACACTTGTCGTGTTTATAACTACCACACCAATATTGGAAAAGAAGTGAAAGGCGCAATTTACACAACAGTTATCAGACCAATAATGACATAAATACGCGGCAGAAACACGACTTGACACAGAAAGGACAGAAAGAATGCTAGACACAGAAGAGATGAAAATACTTTGAAAAATCGATGGGATATGGGAAGAGGTAGAAGTGCAGATATACGACAGATATGCAAGGTGGACAACATCAATAACTGGGTAAAAAGCAGAAGAGTATAATGGAACAACTGCATGAGCCAAATGACAAAAAACAAAGTAGTAAGGACGGCGAGAGACGGTTCCCCAATAGGAAGACGATCAGTTAGGTCTGTATCCCGCGTATGAAAAAAAAAGTTGATTAATAGTAAGCTGAAAATTTGTTAATAGCTTAAACGGTGTCCAGTCGGATAAACTGTGATATATGAGAACACTGTAACAGGGGCAGTTTTAATTGTGGTTAAAAATTTGGAACGGTCAGACTTAAACTCTCCGAACAGAGATTAAACTCTCATGCAAAAATCAGACTGCTATTTATCAGCTGTCATAATTCCTGTCATTTGACATATTCTACATGTTCCACTCATTAAAACGCCCATTTGGTGATAAATAGTAGGCTGATTTTTGCATGAGAGTTTAATCTCTGTTCGGAGAGTTTAAGTCTGTTCTGTCGGACAAAATACATGTGCCGTTTTCGTGGTCTGGCCGTTCCAAATTTTTAACCTGTTCCGCAATTAAAACTTCCCCTATTCCAGTGTTCCCATATATCAAAGTTTCTCCAACTACACACCCTTAAGCTATTAAAAAATTTTCAGCTTGCTATTAATCAACTTTTTTTTCATACTCGGGATCCAAAACTAAGTGGGAAGACCACGAAAACGATGGAATGACAACTTACTGGAGCCACATTGAAAAACAGACAGTCATGTCTACACAAGAAGAAAAAGAAGGAAAAGAAGAAGAAGACATTAATATTGGTGACAAAGCAAGATAATATTTTTATTTTACTTGAACATGAGCTACACAATTTTTCCAAATGTCACTTTTGACTTGTAAGTATATATATTGTAATAAAACAGAAAATAGTGAAGAATTACCAAGAATGATGGAAGCACTAGATAGTGAATCGACAAAGATGGGACTGAACATCGCTTACAGTAAAACAAAAGCCATGACCAATCAACAAGGAGAACCAATAATTACAGTGGCACAAACAAGAATAAAGCAAGTAAAAGAGATATTCTAGGACAAATCACTAAATTAAATAAAAAAATCAGACCGAAGAAATAAAAAAAATAATAAGATTGGCCTGGGCATCACTCGAAAAACTGTCTTTTATTCTAAAAAAAAAATACCCCCAATACCTAAAATCAAGTCTTCAATCAATGTACACTCCATCTCCTCATATATGGCTCTTAGACATGGACACATACAAAGGAAAATATGGAAAAAATAAAAATATGAAACATGAAAAATTCCATTAATTACATTATCCAATCAGCGGACTGAGCAAATTGACGTCATTAAATCTCGCATAATATATGGGACATCCTGTATAAACAATACAGTTTCAGTATAATACAATACAATAAAATTTAAAATTGATCATTCAAAGTATATAATACTTACAAATGCAATTTAATGTGCTTATTCATTTTTAAGTGAAAGAAATGAGACAAAAAATGTATTATAAAAATAAAATAATTGTAAGTTATGACGACGACACTGTTTATTTAGTGTTTATATTGCTTGCCGCCTTTGAAACATGAGAAGGTATTTTGACCAGATAACGATATGATTTGAGCCTAAGCACTTCCGAACAATTTGACCAATTACTCTTCAGTATTGCCCAATAAGATACGTTAGAAAGTAGTAAGCCACACCCGCGTCCATGTAGACTAATACAAGGAGTGATCAATTTTGAAGCAAGCAAATGTTTATATGGTTTATCTTTATTTCTATGCTCTTCGTAGAATTATTGACCGGACACAGTTAATAATTCTACGAAGACCATACAAATAAAGATAAAGACTGACATCGTAAGAACAGTACTGTTCTTACGATGTCAGTTGGACCAGAAGCATTTTTGGGGTCCGGTCAATAATTCTACGAAGAGCATAGAAATAAAGATAAACCATATAAATATTTGCTTGCTTCAAAATTGATCACTCCTTGTATTAGTCCACATGGACGCGGGTGTGGCTTACTACTTTCTAACGTATCTTATTGGGCAATACTGAAGAGTAATTGGTCAAATTGTTCGGAAGTGCTTAGGCTCAAATCATATCGTTATCTGGTCAAAATACCTTCTCATGTTTCAAAGGCGGCAAGCAATATAAACACTAAATAAACAGTGTCGTCGTCATAACTTACAATTATTTTATTTTTATAATACATTTTTTGTCTCATTTCCTTAGTATTTAAAAAATGAATAAGCATATTAAATTGCATTTGTAAGTATTATATACTTTTAATGATCAATTTTAAATTTTATTGTATTGTATTATACTGAAACTGTATTGTTTATACATGATGTCCCATATATTATGCGAGATTTAATGACGTCAATTTGCTCAGTCCGCTGATTGGATAATGTAATTAATGGAATTTCTCATGTTTCATATTTTTATTTTTTCCATATTTTCCTTTGTATGTGTCCATGTCTAAGAGCCATATATGAGGAGAGGGCGTGTCCATTGATTGAAGACTCTTGATTTTAGGTATTGGGGGTATTTTTTTCTTTAGAATAAAAGACAGTTTTCCGAGTGATGCCCAGGCCAATCTTATTATTTTTTTTTTTATTTCTTCGGTCTGATTTTTTTTATTTAATTTTGTGATTTGTCCTAGAATATCCCTTTTACTTGCTTTATTCTTGTTTGTGCCACTGTAATTATTGGTTCTCCTTGTTGATTGGTCATGGCTTTTGTTTTACTGTAAGCGATGTTCAGTCCCATCTTTGTCGATTCACTATCTAGTGCTTCCATCATTCTTGGTAATTCTTCACTATTTTCTGTTTTAATACAATATATATACTTACAAGTCAAAAGTGACATTTGGAAAAATTGTGTAGCTCATGTTCAAGTAAAATAAAAATTATATCTTGCTTTGTCACCAATATTAATGTCTTCTTCTTCTTCTTTTCCTTCTTCTTCTTCTTGTGTAGACATGACTGTCTGTTTTTCAATGTGGCTCCAGTAAGTTGTCATTCCATCAGTAAGTTGTCATCCACGGATAGTGATATATTTCGTGGTCTTCCCACTTAGTTTTGGATCCCGCGTATGAAAAAAAAGTTGATTAATAGCAAGCTGAAAATTTTTTAATAGCTTAAGGGTGTGTAGTTGGAGAAACTTTGATATATGGGAACACTGGAATAGGGGAAGTTTTAATTGTGGAACAGGTTAAAAATTTGGAACGGCCAGACCACGAAAACGGCACATGTATTTTGTCCGACAGAACAGACTTAAACTCTCCGAACAGAGATTAAACTCTCATGCAAGAATCAGCCTACTATTTATCACCAAATGGGCGTTTTAATGAGTGGAACATGTCGAATATGTCAAATGACAGGAATTATGACAGCTGATAAATAGCAGTCTGATTTTTGCATGAGAGTTTAATCTCTGTTCGGAGAGTTTAAGTCTGACCGTTCCAAATTTTTAACCACAATTAAAACTGCCCCTGTTACAGTGTTCTCATATATCAGAGTTTATCCGACTAGACACCGTTTAAGCTATTAACAAATTTTCAGCTTACTATTAATCAACTTTTTTTTTCATACGCGGGATACAGACCTAACTGATCGTCTTCCTATTGGGGAACCGTCTCTCGCCGTCCTTACTACTTTGTTTTTTGTCATTTGGCTCATGTAGTTGTTCCATTATACTCTTCTGCTTTTTACCCAGTTATTGATGTTGTCCACCTTGCATATCTGTCGTATATCTGCACTTCTACCTCTTCCCATATCCCATCGATTTTTCAAAGTATTTTCATCTCTGCTGTTTCTAGTATTCTTTCTGTCCTTTGTGTATCAAGTCGTGTTTCTGCCGCGTATTTATGTCATTATTGGTCTGATAACTGTTGTGTATATTGCGCCTTTCACTTCTTTTCCAATATTGGTGTGGTAGTTATAAACACGACAAGTGTCGAATCATGTTCTGAACACACGTATAGTGATATATTTCAACTTGTCAAAAATATGTCCTATGTATAGTATTTTTACTACAAAAGCGATATTACGTAGGTCAAAATTTTTGACGTAAGAGAACTGTCAAAACATTAGAATGTGAATTTTCATTATTGCCATGTTTATTATAAACATGGATATAATGAAGAGTCACATTCTAATGTTTTGACAGTTCTCTTACGTCAAAAATTTTGACCTACGTAATATCGCTTTTGTAGTAAAAATACTATACAGTAGTAAAAGTGATCTCTTCATTAGTCATGAATTAGACAATTCGACTGGAAGAGGAATTGTTCGTTTTCATGTATTTTATGTGTATATTCAAAGTGTAGTCTTATTTCTTTAGTTCTCAAATTAATAAGCACGTTAAAATTCATTTGTATTATGTATTTTTAATTATCTTTGGTGTCAATTTCATAAAGAAATGTGAACAATTAACAACATTATTACTGTTTAACAAATATTGAACCATAATTTAAAAATAAAAGTTTACTCATTAATTTCTATTGCGCCGCCTATGTTTTACAAACGGTGCCGACAATCGGTGTCGAATTTTGTTTTTATACTGGTCCAACTGACATCGTAAGAACAGTACCTACTTTTTTACATTATATACCCTTTAACATTATATACCATATAACCGTCCCGGTTATAACCGTGACCAAAAAAACAACTGCTAAAACCGGTTATTGCGGAGTAAAAAACCGGTTTTAGGTTATAACAGGTAAGTTTTTCCCATCCCTACAACAAAGTGATGTCCACTATAAATCAAATACAAACACTACTAGGGGAACAAGGGGCTTGTTGTAACAGGGGTAACACGGCTTTTTCATAGGTTATTTGAACCTTTTTAACTAATTTAGCTGACTCAATCTTATTCTCTTATCGCCCAGCAAATGAGACACCCGTGTTGAGCTGCCCCCCCCCCCCCACTTGCAAAAATCAAAAAACAAATAGCCCTGATTTATGAGCTATTTATGAGCTCTCATATTCCGCAATCTAAAAATTTTGAGCTCGTTCCACTGAGCAGGAATTTGATACTATAGTGGGGGGGGCTGAGTCAGCCCCCCCACTACTTAAAAATAGGAATATGGAATCGGTTTTTGCGGCAGAATTATGAGCTATTTATGAGCTCTTGAAATTATATAGTTACGATTTTTGAGCTCATCACCTTCACCCCCAAACAACCCTTTAATTGATTTAACTTAAGAAAAAATGCTGACAAAACTTAAAATATATCGTATTGCGGATATAATTCCTATAGTTTATATACTCTAAGAATAAACTATTAAATCACGTGCATTTCGATTATTGAGCTACAACCCCTTCGCAAGAAAACCACCCTATCTTCCCGGCTTAAGAGAAAGTTGTACTTAAAATGCATTAAACTAATTATTTGGCGACTATATATCATTAAATAATTTATAAGCTTCCAAATTACGCGCATTTAGATCAGTAAATTGCAATTTATTTTGTATAGTGCAGTCACTGAAGGTAAAAATCAACGATTACCTTCAATTTCGGTGAACCTTCATCGATTTTCACGAAAATTGGTCAGTGGTTAGAGGATACGTCAAGAAGCAAAGGTGACATGGTACCACCTTGCGCCTTTACTCTGAGGGTGGATACCGCCCCTTTTCGGAGGGTGAAAATTATTTTATTAAAAATAACTGCACAAATCAATAAAAGAACAAATTAAAAGCAAAATTTATTATATAAAGTTAATAAAATAAGTCAATACTTTTCAAGTTATTAAAGATCAAAGATTTTAATTATTAGTGAAAAAACTGCATGTTATGAAACGGTTTTTCGTAAATCACTGAAAAACTGTAAGTTTTTACAAAAAAGTTAATAGTAGTTTAATTCGTATAGCCTATATTCTAAGAATATACTCTTAAATCACGCGCCTTTCGATTATTGAGCTACAACCCCTTCGCACGAAAACCATCCAATATTCCCGGCTTGAATGTACTTAAAATAATTTAAATTAATTATTTGGCGACTAGATATCGTTTAATAATTTATGAGCTCGCAAAATATACGCATCTCAATTATTTATTTGTCATTTTCTTTCTATGGTGCAGACACTGAAGGTAAAAATCAACTATGACCTTCGATTTCAGTAAATCTCCATTTATTTTCATGAAAATTGGTGAGCGGATTTTGATGCTATCAACTTTTTTTGGAGCTCATTTTTGATAGGTATTTCTAAGTACTTTGACAAGTATTTAGTACCTAAGTGTTATAAAATGCATCTCTTTCCCGTTATGTAAGCTTGAATCCTTAGATTTGAACAGTCACAGAAAAAAATATACATTTAATTATCAATAACTTCCTTTAAATTAACATTAAAGGGTTTTTCAAGTAAGCAATTTATTATATTTTTTATTAGCATCAATTTTAGTGATAAACCCTTTTTTGTAAAAACTTACAGTTTTTGAGTTATTTATGAAAAATCGCTTTAAAGCATGCATTTTCTTTCACAAAAATTAAAATATTTGGTCTTTAATAACTCAAAAATCTTGATTTATTTTAATCACAATATATAACAAATTTTGCTTACAATTTGTCCCTCTCTCGATTTGTGGGGTTATTTTTAATAAAGTAATTTTCACCCCCGAGAAGGGGTGACATATACCCCAGGTTAAAACCCACAGTTGTTATTGTTAATTTGTGAAAATGAATGGAGATTTACCAAAATCGAAGGTCATAGTTGATTTTTACCTTCAGTGACTGCACTATAGAAAGAAAATGGCAATTCAATAATTGAGATGCGTATATTTTGCAAGCTCAGAAATTATTAAACGATATGAGTCGTATAATTCCAATATCCGCTAACTCCACTTTTTACATATTTTGAACTATCTATGTTTTTAGATAGTCTGTGCAATTTGTCAGATGTCATTATATTTGTTTTGTGCCTAAAACCGTCAGATCCCGACTAAATTTGAAAATAACTTTGCGAATTCATTCCAAAACCCGCCAGCTTTTTTCATACTTACTTCCAAATCGCGTTAAATCCGTTTCGACCAATCACAACACTCTATTCTGAGAATTTCAATATGGTGTTACAGTGCTCAACTGTGTAAATATTGTTGTCCGTAATTTGCTTTTAATAGTTAAAATAATGGAAGAAATAACGAAAAAAGTTGAAAAAGCATGTCTTAATAAAGGACGAAAAAGAAAAAGTCAGCCGGATTTATGGAAAAAGAACAAATTGAAGGAAAAAAGATGAGTTAAAGTTTGGTTTCCTACTATGGCTTTAGGTACTATTTGGAAGGTGATACAGCATGTCCGTTTTGTTGACAATTCATAACAATAACATTAGTAACATTACTTATTTACTTATATACTTACTTATTATACACTTGTAAGTTTCGAAAAGATTTTTTTATATAAAGGGAAAACCAACGTTGTCGTACAAGGAGAGGAAAATTACAGAAGTAAATTTAATGATAAAAAACTGGTTACCAAAAAGGGTAAATCTGTATCAATTTTATCGCCTGTTAACTTACCATTAGGAACTAACGTTAAAAAATAAAAAGTTGATGACGTCTGCAAATTACTGCAGAAGCATTACGGAGAGAATTGGCGCGAATTATCCGACTTAATCTATTACTACAAGGCTGAACAGGCCTATCTTAACGGAACAGCAATAACTAACGAGGATAATGAAAATGAGGATATTGTTTGTGAAAATGTAGTTGAAAATGATAAATTTTTTTTAAATTTCTTTTTTTTTTAATATATTTTTGTATGTCTAAATTTTGTTATTAAAATGAAAATATTAGCCTCAGTAACCGACTTTTCCATTTGGACATCCTGTATATGATCAAAAGAATAATTCGTAACAAAAGTCGCTAGATCCACCTATAGTTATATCCAAAATCCGCTAACTCCACTGGTTTGTTTCAAAACCTGCTACATCCACTTTTTGATATTTAAATCAATTTTTATCTTTTGTTTTATTAACCAAATTACGTAAATCAAGGTTATCGGCAAATTAGAATTATATTCCCTAATAGAATAATTACAATTCATTTAGACAGGTACTCGGAAATAATAGATACAGTTTTTTGCTTTTACTGTTAATACATTGCGTGTGGAGTTAGCGGATATGGGAATTATACGACTCATATGTAGTCGCCAAATAATTAATTTAAATTATTTTAAGTATAACTCTCTCTTAAGCCGGGAATATGGGATTGTTTTCTTGCGAAGGGGTTGTAGCTCTATAATCGAAAGGCGCGTGATTTAAGAGTATATTCTTAGAATATAGGCTATACGAATTAAACTACTATTAACTTTTTTGTAAAAACTTACAGTTTTTCAGTGATTTACGAAAAACCGCTTCAAAACATGCATTTTTTTCACGAATAATTAAAATTTTTATCTTTAACACCTTAAAAAGTATTGACTTATTTTAATAACTTTATATAATAAATTTTGCTTATAATTTGTTCTTTTATAAATTTGTGCAGTTATTTTTTATAAAATAATTTTCACCCCCGAGAAGGGGCGGTATCCACCCTCAGGGTAAAGGCGCAAGGAGGTACCATGTCACCTTTGTGTCTTGAGGTATCCTCTAACCACTGACCAATTTTCGTGAAAATCGATGAAGGTTCACCGAACTTGAAGGTAATCGTTGACTTTTACTTTCAGTGACTGCACTATACAAAATAAATTGCAATTTACTGACTTAAATGCGCGTAATTTGGAAGCTTATAATTTATTCAATGATATATAGTCGCCAAATAATTAGTTTAATGCATTTTAAGTACAACTTTCTCTTAAGCCGGGAAGATAGGGTGGATTTCTTGCGAAGGGGTTGTAGCTCTATAATCGAAAGGCGCGTGATTTAAGAGTATATTCTTAGAATATAGGCTATACGAATTAAACTACTATTAACTTTTTTGTAAAAACTTACAGTTTTTCAGTGATTTACGAAAAACCGCTTCAAAACATGCATTTTTTTCACGAATAATTAAAAATTTTATCTTTAATAACTTAAAAAGTATTGACTTATTTTAATAACTTTATATAATAAATTTTGCTTATAATTTGTTCTTTTATAGATTTGTGCAGTTATTTCTTATAAAATAATTTTCACCCCCGAGAAGGGGCGGTATCTACCCTCAGGGTAAAGGCGCAAGGAGGTACCATGTCACCTTTGTGTCTTGAGGTATCCTCTAACCACTGACCAATTTTCGTGAAAATCGATGAAGGTTCACCGAAATTGAAGGTAATCGTTGATTTTTACTTTCAGTGACTGCACTATACAAAATAAATTGCAATTTACTGACTTAAATTCGCGTAATTTGGAAGCTTATAAATTATTCAATGATATAATATAGTCGCCAAATAATTAGTTTAATGCATTTTAAGTACAACTTTCTCTTAAGCCGGGAAGATAGGGTGGTTTTCTTGCGAAGGGGTTGTAGCTCAATAATCGAAATGCACGTGATTTAATAGTTTATTCTTAGAGTATATGAGGGGTGTAAAATCAAAGGCGGGAATCTCCAATTTTTCATGTTTTGAGTTAGGGACGCCATCTGTTGTGTTTTTTTATTATCTGTTAGATAAAACTATTTATAAGAACCAAAAGAGGTGTTAATTGTATAAAAATCGCAGTGAAAAATTCATATTGGGATCAAAAGCGGCAATATTCATAGTTGAGTGCGTACCAAACACGGCAACCTCCGCTGCAGCCAATAAGAACCAAGTAGCGCCCGCACGTGATCAACACATCGTTAGATTTGCCGTAATATCGTGCTATTACAATTTGTTTTAGTTTTGGGAGTCGTTACATTGTTTTTGTGCCTTTCCTAATTGTGCCTAAGAAATTAGTTTTATTTACAAAAAAAGCATTAATTTTTTATCATGGAAGTTAATGAGTCTCCTGTTACACCAACAAAGGCAAGGAAGCGAATAAGACAACCTGAAAAATGGAAGAAAAACGTTGCAAAACGTCTAAGGTGAGTACATTATTTGTGAATGTTTTGATTGCATGTGAATATATACCCGAAATCCCGGTTATTTTGGTTTAAGTAAATATGCATATCAATAATAATTGCTTTTATATATTATTATTCAATATAAAATATATTTTTCTTGACTAAGTAACCGGCTTTCTGATGTTTTATTAGTTTCAAACCTGGCAATATCCTTATAGATCATTTTCATATCCGTCAATCTCCAAACATTGCAAACAAAAACGGCAATCTCCAAACTAAAATATTAAAAAAAAAAGACAAGAAATAATTTCTTAAGCTCTTCGTTCTGGACATCCGATCACAAACAAAATTTTTTATAATTCTTCATCAGTTTTATTGTTTTAAGTTATTTTGTTAGTTTCTACAGTTTTTCGCGGTTTCCCAAAATTATGCAAATGGGAGATTGCCGACTTTGATTTTACACCCCTCATATAAGCTATAGGAATTATATCCGCAATACGATATATTTTAAGTTTTCTCAGCATTTTTTCTTAAGTTAAATCAATTAAAGGGTTGTTTGGGGGTGAAGGGGATGAGCTCAAAAATCGTAGCTATATAATTTCAATAGCTCATAAATAGCTCATAATTCTGCCGCAAAAACCGATTCAATATTCCTATTTTTAAGTAGTGGGGGGGGGCTGACTCAGCCCCCCCCCCCAATAAAGTATCAAATTCCTGCTCAGTGGAACGAGCTCAAAATTTTTAGTTTGCGGAATATGAGAGCTCATAAATAGCTCATAAATCAGGGCTATTTGTTTTTTGATTTTTGCAAGTGGGGGGGGGGGGGGCAGCTCAACACGGGTAAATGAGACCGTCTAGCCAGTCATCCTCCGATAGTTGCAAATAGTAGTCTTGTGCACGTGCTTCATTTGGATGAGGTTACATAAAATTTGACACTCATAAAATTTTGGTTATCGCTGTTGTTTTAAAACGAAAATGAAACTTTCGGAGTTCATTTCTTTTCTAAATTTAGTTATCCTTTGACGTTGCTTAACAATTTTACGATTAGGAAGTAATAGGTCTGGATCCCGCGTATGAAAAAAAAGTTGATTAATAGCAAGCTGAAAATTTGTTAATAGCTTAAGGGTGTCTAGTCGAATAAACTTTGATATATGGGAACACTGAAACAGGGGTAGTTTTAATTGTGGAACAGGTTAAAAATTTGGAACGGTCACAGCACGAAAACGGCACATTTATTTTGTCCGACAGAACAGACTTAAACTCTCCGAACAGAGATTAAACTCTCATGAAAAAATCAGACTGCTATTTATTACCTGTCATAATTCCTGTCATTTGACATATTCTACATGTTCCACTCATTAAAACGCCCATTTGGTTATAAATAGCAGTCTGATTTTTGCATGAGAGTTTAATCTCTGTTCGAAGAGTTTAAGTCTGTTCTGTCGGACAAAATAAATGTGCCGTTTTCGTGCTGTGACCGTTCCAAATTTTTAACCGGTTCCACAATTAAAACTACCCCTGTTCCAGTGTTCACACATATCAAAGTTTATTCGACTAGACACCCTTAAGCTATTAACAAATTTTCAGCTTGCTATTAATCAACTTTTTTTTCATACGCGGGATCCAGACCTATAATTTTTACAGTTATTTTAATAAATATACAAAAGTGTGCTACGGGATTTGTTGTAACAAAACGTTGGGGATTGTTGTAACATGTTACAACTTGCGCTGAATCTAACTAAATTTATGAAGTGCGTCGAAATATATTTTGGACTAATTCCAACGAAGATGCGAAAACTGGCTTACCAATGTGCCGTAAAACTCAGTGCTAAGCAACTTCCTTCTTCTTGGCATCAAAATTATACAGTTGGTCCAGATTGGGTCCAAAATTTTATGAGTAGAAATCTACAATTATTATATTTAAGAACACCGAAAGCCGCGTTATTAAGTCGAGTAACATCTTTCAACAGGACCAACGTTACTGTTACAACCTGCCCCATTAGGTGTTACAACTCGACCCAAGCGCGGAGTAAGTTGTAACAATGCACTTTTTTTGGTAAATCCCAGTTGATTAAAAAATGCCAGTCTTTTTAACTTTTCTTCAGTTCAATTTTATTCAGAAAGAGTTAACCTAGTGTTTAGTGTTTAATTAATGATAATTGGGAAAATCGCTGTCGATATATTTGATTATAATGAAAATTGTAACAACTAGCCCTCTGCTCCCCTACTTCTTGTTGGTTTATCTTAACTTTTCCGCATTCGGTTTCGCACCAACGCATTCGTTGGTCATCCTTTCTCTCTAGCCCATTCTGCTGCTCTTCTCCAAAAATACATTTCAGTTACTCTCAGCGTTGCCAATGTTCTTCCTCTCATTGGTCATATCTCAGCTGTATAGAGTGGTACTTATCACTATAGCCCCATATATCCTCTTTTTATGTTCTTTTCTGATGGATTGACCCCAAAAATAGTATATTACTTTATGAGGCGGAGAAGCATGATTTTTCTTGACGCGCCCGATATTACGCGCCGAACGAAGTGAGGCGCGTAATAGAGGGCAAGTCAAGAAAAGTCGCTTCTTTGCCGAATAAAGTATACTATTTTTTCTTCAAACGTAGCAATTTTCAACCATAAATAGTACAATTCATACGCTATTTTTACTCGAAATTAACTGTGACAACTATCAAAGTCGTCTAGATGTTAGAAATTAAAATAATTAAGTCGTCGGTGGGATTTGGGTCTCCCTGGTTACAGTTGTTTGACAGTTGTTTGCAATTATTAAAGACAGCTTATTGTTGTTGCAACCGCAAGCGCAAATTTAGTGCGAAAATGGAAAACCTAAACGAAATTGAGTCCGCGGCTAATGATGCAGTAGCACGTTTGGGGCCCTCCAAGTCCGGAATAAAGTATCGGTTAGCGTACAAGCACTTCCAAGAGTGGTGCGATACAAGAGGAGTACGGCAAGTTACCGAAGACGTTTTACTGGCATATTTTAATATAATGGAAAATGAAAATAAATGGAAATCTTCTACAATGTGGTCACGATATTCTATGATAAAATCCGAGTTAGTTATTAGAAAAAATGTGGATATAAGCAAATTTTTAAAGTTACGTGCCTTTCTGAAAAAGACAAGCGAAGGATATACTGCAAAGAAGTCTAAAGTTTTCACTAAAGACGAGTTTGATAAATTTTGGTTTGAAGCGCCAGATAAGTTGTATTTAGGATTAAAGGTAAAAAGAATTATATTGCAAAGCATGTAGTATACTCTACTAAATTATAAAAATATTTCAGATTGTTTTGTTAATTGGGGTTACCGGCGCCTGTCGATGCGACGAAATGGTAAAAATGAAGACTGTGGACATTGAGGATAAAGAAAATGTAATAATTATCAAAATCTGAGACAGTAAAACACGACAAATTAGATCTTTTACGATAATTGGTCAAAACTACATTAAACTGTATAAAAAGTATGCATCACTGCGGCCTGAAAATTTCACAGAAAACCGATTTTTTATCAAGTACCAAAATGGAAAGTGTTACCGAAGCATCATGGGAATACATTCGGTCAGCGCAGTAGCCCAAAAAGTAGCTAGTTATTTAAATTTAAACGATGCAAGCGCATACACGGGTCACTCTTTACGACGAACTTCAGCAACACTTTTAATCGATGGAGGCGGAAATCTAGAATGCCTCAAACGACATGGGGGCTGGAAATCAATCACGGTTGCCGAAGGATATATAGAGGCTTCAATAAGAAATAAGAACGATAATGCTCAAAAAATTTTAAACCCTCATGATTCGCCAACATCGGAAATGATTGCTGAAAGTTGTGCTCGACCATCAGTATCATCAACAATTACCAATGCGTATCAAGAGTCGGGAACATTTTTGCACGGTTTCAATTTTGAAAATGCCTCATTAACTAATTGTACTTTTAATATTACTATAAATAAAAATGGTGTTTAATTGTTGTTAATGACATTTGTATTGTTGCTTTGTGACATGTTTCATATTGTTGCCATGACAACATTTTTCCCTCCGCCGTAAAGAAATGGGAAAAAAAACTGCTGCCGGCGGAGACATCAAACTTTGACAGGATCAAGTTAGATAAGTAATGTCATCATTATTTGACGTTTGAAGAAAAATACTCTCCGCCGGCAGCAGTTTTTTTTTCCATTTCTTTACGGCGGAGGGAAAAATGTTGTCATGGCAACAATATGAAACATGTCACAAAGCAACAACACAAATGTCATTAACAACAATTAAACATCATTTTTATTTATAGTAATATTAAAAGTACAATTATTTAATGAGGCATTTTCAAAATTGAAACCGTGCAAAAATGTTCCCGACTCTTGATACGCATTGGTAATTGTTGATGATACTGATGGTCGAGCACAACTTTCAGCAATCATTCCCGATGTTGGCGAATTATGAGGGTTTAAAATTTTTTGAGCATTATCGTTCTTATTTCTTATTGAATCCTCTATATATCCTTCGGCAACCGTGCTTGATTTCCAGCCCCCATGTCGTTTGAGGCATTCTAGATTTTGCTACGTTTGAAGAAAAAATAGTATACTTTATTCGGCAAAGAAGCGACTTTTCTTGATTTGCCCTCTATTACGCGCCTCACTTCGTTCGGCGCGTAATATCGGGCGCGTCAAGAAAAGTCATGCTTCTCCGCCTCATAAAGTAATATACTATTAACATTTTGCTGACTTTTCTACCTACGCATTTCCCTCTTGTTGTTTTATCTCATGTTTTATTGTGCGAAATATAGATACCTATATAGATATTAATTTGTAGTCGTAGCAGTGTTTTATTGTAGTCACGTCATCTATGGACCGCATACATTATACTCTTGTATACAATTTTATTTCCATATTTTTAAAGAACTTCGAGGTATATTTTAAATATAGTGGAGGAAAAGTAACATACTTGCTTAAATCCTTTACGCTGATCACCCACAGTATTTCGGTTCGACAAAATCGTCGATGATAATATCAGCTCTGTAATACTATAGCTGACAGGCCAGCCTCTCTGTCACTCATGATACGCGACGCCGCAGTATCATGAGTGCCAGCTTTAATTAAATACATCTTTAATTAAAAATCAAAAGTTTTGTTCATGCACATGGCTGTCAAAAAATTACGTTCCCACAAGTTTTTCGTGTATACGCTATGAGCTCGTAGGTAGAGGGGATAATTAAAAATTCGCGAGCGCCAGTAGTGGCAAGACTGTAAGCTTTTACTGGAAATTTGTCATAAATGTTAAAGCGATTGATTTAAAACATTGGAATTAAAAACATTAATAGGAAATAATATTAGTTGGTCAAAGCTGTGGTGTATATTTTTACCTTAAATATACTTACGTTTTAAATACTGAATTTAAGTTTTTTTAATATTTCGTAATATGTAATTATAAATTATTTTAAGCGCCATCTACGCGATAATTG
This sequence comes from Diabrotica virgifera virgifera, assembly GCF_917563875.1. Taxonomy (NCBI): domain Eukaryota; kingdom Metazoa; phylum Arthropoda; class Insecta; order Coleoptera; family Chrysomelidae; genus Diabrotica; species Diabrotica virgifera. Next base: position 222,369,767 of record NC_065446.1, read on the forward strand.
TGAAAGTATCCAAAGTAAGAAATTAATATTTCATTAATAGAACGTTAAAATGATTAGCAAAATCTTTAAAAAATCGATTACAATTTAATTACTTTTTTGCGTTGTAAATATTAAGCCATATCAATTAAATAATAAATTTAAAAATTACCGGTGAAAGTTGCATTAGTAATCCGCTAGGAGCGACACCAATGAAGCTCAGAGAGTATACACCTTATTGTCACAGATCAACCCAACAAACAATTCGCTCTCGCATTATACTTTTTTGGACCCAAAACTTATCACTTTTTGAAAAAATTCTTTATTTGCCAACTAAACGTTGTTTACATAATTAAATTTGATTATATAATTAAATAACCTGGAACTTGAAAATTATTACATTAACAACACTTTATCTGGTTTTGTTCTAGAAGGCCATACCTGGAATTCCCAAATTACTGTCACCAAACGACTGTCACTTTTCTAATACCTAGTTTACTTCCTCTTGTTTGGTTAAGGACAAAACTTTGTTTTGTTTTGTTTTGTAGCTAGTTTACTTTCTCTTGTTTTGTACCTACCTAGAATTCCCAAATTACCCTATTCTATTTATATCGTGTTTGCATCCAAGCAACTTTTTATTATTTTTCAATATACACAGAAATTTAATAAATGACCATTTATATATCAATCTTTAACGATTGTCACTTTTCTAACAGTTAGTTAACTTTCTCTTGTTTTGTTAAGGCCATACCTAGAATTCCCAAAATACCTATTGTATTTTGATTTCCTTTTTCGTTTAACACATAAATTTATTAAATGACCAATGTTTTGTTAAGTTTGTTTGTCTTAATTTTTAGTGTAAATATAGTCAATATTAAATCAGGTGTAAAAGTAAGTATTATAGACCAAATGAACTATTTTGTAAGTTATCAATTGTATTGGTGCAAACACCGGCACAACAACTGTGCTCCTTAGTTTCAAGGTTACCAATTTTTGTACCGGCATCATAGCATAGCTTTCGCATCTGTGTTGGGTTAATCTGTGTTATTGTATAATGATTTAATTTACGATCACACTTTCGTTCGTTTTCTTTTATTGAAGTTTCTTTTCAAATGATGTAAATTTGGTACTTAAAAATTATAATTTAGATAAAAAGAGTAATTAATTTCTCACCTCTTACGACTTTCAGCGTATGCTGGTTAACTTCGCAAAGTACACCTGACAACGTCAAAGAGAGTGTCTATAAGTTATGACGTAACTGTTAAATAAGATTAACACCATGTGGCTTACAAGTCGTCAAAATAGTTAACTTAACTCATTAAGTAAACAGCTAGTGCGAGTAAGTTGATACAAACAGTTAGGATCTGTTGAGCGCTAACTTAATGAAATTTGTTAATATCGATTAGGACTGTTTAACTGTATTCGCATAGTTCTTATTAAAGTTTATTATGTTTATATTGGTGGCAATATGCACTCACCGGCACAAAATTCCGCAACCCAAAATTTTTGATTAAGTTTGACAATTTATAATAACCATATTATTTGTGCTCCGATTTTCAAGATTATTGCACCAGTTTATAGGAACATGTATTGATATAGTTTGGTATTATTCCGGCAACAAAAATTTTTGCTTGCATGGCATTATACAGGGGTAAATGAAAGCGTTGTGTTTTCTCCTAACTTTAAAAAACTCTGGAAAAATGGAATGGCTGATTTTGTTTCATAGTCCTGTCATATGATCCCGGAGGCATCACTAAATTTTTGATTTTTGAATTATCCGAATATCCCTTTTTTTGTAAGAGTTGTACCATTTTTTGTAAATAAAAACACTGATTGACTTACAAAGTATAGGTTGGATTAATAAGATTTGAATGGTCCGCATGCAGCCCAGCTCTCAATCCTATTGAGCATTTTTGGGATGAATTAAAAAAAGCCATTCGCCGTCATCCTAGGCCTCCAGAAAATTTGGTACAGTTATGGCCCTGGTAAAGGAGTATCGGCCTATTCTCCAGGTAAAGATAATACATCTTTATTCGATGCTAAACAGATTGCAAGCAGTCGTTGCTGTAAGAGGTGGACATACCCGTTATTGGATTGTTTTGTTTTGTTGTTAATTTTGTTTTGTTAATTGTAGTGAGTTTGATATTTTTAAATAAATAAACCTTCAAAGTAGTGTTTTTATTTACAGCTCTTACAAGAAAAGAGATATTCGGATAATTAAAAAAACCAAACCTTAGTGATACCTCCAGGATAATACAAAAGGAGTATGAAACAAAATCAGCCCTCCAATTTTCTACAGAATTTTTTTAAGTTAGGAGAAATAACAACGCTTTCATTGATCCCCGTATAATGCCATCTAAACAAAAAATTTTTGTTACCGGAATAATAACAAACGACATCAATACATGTGCCTACAAACTGATGCAAGAATCTTGAAAATCGGAGTACAAATAATAAAGTTATAGATTGTCAAACATAATCAAAAATTTTGGTGGCGGAATTTTGTGCCGGTGAGTGTATATGAATTGACGACATTAACTTTAGACTTTAAAAATTGCAAAAAATTAAAAGCCTAATAAATATAAAAATCGTATCTGCCTTTTTCTCTCTCTATATATTATCGTTTCCTCATTACTGAGGATAGTAATTTTCTCCAATACTACTAACACTTTTTCCCTTTGTTTCTATCTTCAGCTGCTCTTAGAGTGGTAGCAAACAGCCACGTGTGGTCTCTAAGCGTCTGCTCACTACGGAGACCAAAGGATGGTATCTTAGCCTAGAGTGCCCTAGAGCATAGTATCCTACTCTTCATATTCGTGAATTCTGGCATTCAAAATTTATTCAATAAATTCATTTATTTTACATAGCGCTCGATAATAAAGTTTCGATTGCCAGGTAAAATAAATACATTATTTTAAATACGAGCATTCACGAATATGAAGAGTACGATACCATGCTCTAGGCTAGGATACCATCCTTTGGTCTCCGTAGTGAGCAAACCCTTACGAATTCAAGTAGCGAGAACCGGCCATCGCCATATACTCTGCACTAATTAGCAAAATTCATGGAAAAGTTATTTACCAGCAATTTTATTGCTGGAATCGAATTATAAGATCCTATATATTAATAATATAGTTATGCAAAGTCCGTAGATAGTGTGCTACTTTTTTTATAAACAAAATGGCGCCGACAAATCGTATTTTTTTTCAATTATTTCTGTATAACTCCGAAGATTTTAACTTTACAACAAGAGCACCCAAACAAAAATTCACCACAATTAAATTCTCCATAGAAATATGTTTTCACGATTTGCTCCGACGAAAATTTTCCTCGGAAAATGCGGGTTTTCCTAACAAAAGCTCTAATTTTCAAATAAAGTTTTCGGTAAGTAATTATTAATCAATAATTAAATAACTTAGTGACATCAAAGCTTTCTTGGTATAGATTGTAATTCCAGAAGCCGGTGAAAATTAAACGAATATTTTAGCAACAATTCAATTGTTAATAAACAATTTACGATCGCAATAATAACCAAAATAATCATGATACATTGATCAAACTTATAAAGATTATAAAGATGAGATGCTTATTTAATATTTTGTCGACAAAATATAAATTTTTCTTTTTTTTTGCATTATCTTTAAATTTTGAAAAAAAATAGTTATAATTCGCTGGTCTAATTAGTAAAGTACAAAGACAAGTTATTTACCAGCAATTTTATTGCTGGAATCGAATTATAAGATCCTATATATTATTAACATAGGTATGCAAAGTCCGCAGATAGTGTGCTACTTTTTTTATAAACAAAATGGCGCCGGAAAATCGTATTTTTTTCAATTATTGCTCTATAACTCCGAAGATTTTAACTTCACACCAAAAACACTCAAATAAAAATTCACCCCAATTTAATTCTACATAAAAGCGTGTTTTTTCTGATTTGCTTCGACGAAAATTTTTCTTGGAAAATGTGGGTTTTCCCAACAAAATCTCGAATTTTCAAATAAATTTTTTGGGCCAATAATTATTTATCAATAATTATATAGCTTGGTGAAATAAAAGCTTTCTTGGTATAGATTATAAATTCAGAAGCCGGTGAAAATGAAACGAATATTTTAGCAACAATTCAATTGTTAATTAAAAATTTACAGTCGCAATAACAACCAAAATAATCATGAGACATTGATCAAACATAGAAATGTTATAAAGGTGTGATGGCTATTTAATATTTTGTCGACAAAATATAAATTTTTCATTTTGTTGCATAATCCTTAAATGTTTAAAAAAAATTGTTACAAAAAAATTAACATTTCTCAGAAATTGTTTATTATATTCTAATTTTATAAAATACTTAAAATGCGTATTTCATAGGTATTGAAAATGAATGCTTTTAAAAAATTTTCCAACCATTCGCAAAAAAGTTATGAAACAGCAAAATAAATATACGAAATCTCCGTTGTTTATAATTTGTTTTAATTGTTTCAAAGCTGAAAAGTGAGTCTATGGTACAATCTAATTACTCACAAAGAATGTCAAAAATTAGTGCAATGGTTATATTTTAATCAAAGATTAAAAATACTTTTTTTTGTAATTTTTAGCGCAAAAGTAGGCCTAATACAGAGTCGGAGCTAAAATGTTCACTCGAAGCGACTGACACGCAGCATATATTATTTATAAAAGTGTACGTCTCGCGCGGCCGGTCGTCGCTCAGAGTGAAAATTTCAGCTACAGTGCTGTATTATTCTACTTTCGCGCGTATAAATTACAAAAAAATATATTTATAATCTTTAATTAAAATATAACCATTAAATTGATAATCGATATTTTTTTGTAAATAATTAGCTTGTACATTATACTCACTTCTACGCTTTGAAAGAATTAAAAAAATGTATAAACACCGTAGTAATCGTATGTTTATTTTGCTGTTACATAACTTTTTTCTAAATGGTTGCAAAAAAGTTTTAAAGCATTCATTTTCAAGATATTTTTGAAATGCGCAGTTTAGCTATTTTTAAAATTACAATATAATAAAAACTTTCTGAGAAACATTAATTTGTTTATAACTATTTTTTTAAACATATAAAGATTATGCAAAAAAAATAAAAAATTTATATTTTGTCGACAAAATGTTAAAAAGGCATCTAATGTTTATAAGATTTCAAAGTTTGATCAGTGTATCATAATTATTTTGGTTATTATTGCGACCGTAAATTATTAATTAACAATTAAATTGTTGCTAAAATATTCGTTTAATTTGCATCAGCTTCTGGAACTATAATCTAAACCAAGAAGGCTTTTAAGTCACCAATTATTTAAATATTGGTAGATAATTACTTACCTAAAAATTTATTTGAAAATTAAAGATTTTGTTGGGAAAACCCGCATTTTTCGAGAAAAATTTTCATCGGAGCAGATCGGGAAAAACACGTCTCTATGCAGAATTTAGTGACGGTGAATTTTTATTTGAGAGTTTTTGTTGTAAAATTAAAATCTTCGGAGTTATAGAGCAATAATTGAAAAAAACACGATTTTCGGACGCCATTTTGTTTATAAAAAAAGTAGCACACTATCTGAAAACTTTGCATACCTATATTATTAATATATAGGATCTTATAATTCGATTCCAGCAATAAAATTGCTGGTAAATAACTTTTCCCAAAAATGGCCTATTCTCCGATAATCAGCCCGGACTAATAGCTAGTCGCTAGTCGCAGCGCATCTGTAAAAATATTAGTACATTTGGATGTTGAGAGGTGACTCATATTTTTTTGCAAAAATTGCTTGAAAATAATTCATATAATAATATTTGAGTTATCCTCCCCCTCAAAAAGATCCCGAACATTGTTTAAATAATCAAAATATCAAAAAATTAAGTAAAAATTCGATTTTCTTCTTCGTTTTTGGATTATAACTTTAAAAGTATTCATTTTCAAGAAAAATTGTACTGACATAAAAGTTGCGTAATTAAATTTCCTATGATATAAGATTAACTAAAAATTTTAAAAGTTGTTACCCTTGTTGCAAAATAGCAATAATGGCGAAAAAACCATAAAAAAAACAAGTATTCGTATTTTACGTTTTTCTACCATTTATGCTACATCTAGGACCTTCATGTTTCACCCAAAAAAACTATATGATGTAAAAAAACAACACTGTAAATATCATTGATATCGGTGCGACAGATTTCACATAATAAATTTTGAAATCCAGCTTTCGCAAAAAAAATCATTTTTTCAAAATGTTGCAGGACTGAAAATAAAGCAGATAGCAAGTTAAATTTTTTTTCATATAGAAGAATACCGTATCTTTCATTTAAAATTTGCAAAATTAAAATCGGTTAACTACCACCGCGTCAGCAATTTTTTTTTAAACAATAATTTTGGTGCTACGCGCAGGACTGCGGATACGTTTGCTCTGATTGGGCATTCCAATGACCTTTGATATTAATTGATACATTCTAATTTTTAGTACATTTCGATATAAATAAATAAATTTGTTTATTGCAAAATAAAAACACATACACTGTCCTTTGATATAACATTTTTTTAGCAAAACTTTCTTTGTTCATATATATTTTAACTTAACATAACAGAGAATAAAAGTTTATTATTTTTAAACATAATATGCAATTGTTTAAACAATATTTCACAAACAATAATCAAATTAGTTTGATTTTTGTGGAATTAATATATTAAAATACAACAAAATATAGAGTAACAAAATAATATATTAGATAAATATTGGAATATTTTGGTGGAAATCAACTTGTGTGAATCGAACACCGCTGTAGCACCAAAAATTACTGTTTATTTAAAAAAATTCCTGACGCCATGGTAGTTAACCGATTTAAATTTTGCCAATTTCAAATAAAAGTTACAGTATTTTTCTATATGTAAAAAAAAGTTCAATTTGCTATCAGCTTTATTTTTAGTCCTGCAACATTTTGAAAAAATAATTTTTTAATAAAATTAATAGGAACTGATCAGTATGACTACCAGAATCAGCTAAGTAATAACAATTGTTTTCATGGTCAATATGACCAAAGTTGGATTTCAATTGAGCAAGCATCATATTTTGAGTATGAAATAAGTTACCTAGAAGATGGAATATTCATGCATGTGCATTATGATATATCAATTTTTTTTATTTATGTATAATAAAGTAAACATAAAATAAAATCAAACCACAGCTAGTTTTCTATTTTTCAATAGTATGCTTTTAAGATTTTAAAATCAGCCAGGAAATAAAATATCTAATTACCTAGATAATTATAAACGATTCCAAACACTTCTGAAACATCAACTCCATGACCCCATAAAAGGCCAATTTGATACACTCGAATAACATCGAATTGCTCTTTTCCATCTGGATTAAGCTATATAAAAAGATCTTCATTCTGGCGCCAATTATTCACTCGTTTATGATGTAAATTAATCAAGTATGCCGAGTGGCGTGACTCTCTTTTGTTTATCACTGAGAAAACAAATGACAAAGCAGAGAGCAATCTGAAACCCTCTTCGGTAACTAGATTAGTTACGCTCAAAGTTAATATCGCGGAAAATATTTTGTACGGCAGTAGCTCCTACGTGTATAATTTGATCGTGACTAATGTGCTTGTGAGTCTAAAACGAAGCCAAATGTTAGGAAAGGGTCATGAATGAGAAGTCAGCTATTTTATGGAGCGAGCTCTAATCTTAGCCATATTCTATTTAATTGCGATGATGTCGATAACTTCTTAATTTAAACAATTGGATCGGGTGTAGTAGTTGACATAAACCTTCATCGATATAGAATAAAATATTGCTTAGAAGCTTTTCAATTTCTTTATGCTAGTCTAGTCAATATAATATAATGCTAAAACATACTCGTATAATCAAGTGCATTACTTACTGTATAAACTTACGTCAATAGCTTGTTTGCACGGTAGTGAGCAGATACTGCTTCACGATCCTGGTAGAAGATAGATCTATAGACCAGGGTAAAAAGCTAGAAATAGACCATGTTCGGAACACTCAAAGATCCAGGTAGCTGAATACTTTTTTAGTTATTGTATACCTATAGGATGAAAACCTACCTGTTTCCTGCCTAGAGTTCGCGTCCGTTTTTTAATTATTAACAATTTAGTGCAAAAATCGCGATTTTTTCGATTTTTTGCGCCCCACTCAGAAGCTAAATAGTTGACATAAAATTACAAAATTTAATTTTTTAGAACATTATAAAGCCTTCAAAATGCCGATTTTTGAAAGTTAAAAGGTTAATTTGTTGCTACGCAAACTGCAAAATAAGTGAAAATCGTTATTTGTTAATAACTTTTGTTAAAACTACCTTAGAACTTTAGTGTTTAAACCAAAGTTGGGTATTGGGGTACTTAACGAACTCTCAAAATTTGAGACCGATCCATTAATTAGTTTAAGAGTTATTCTATTTGTTTTTCCCAGAGACCTTTATTTTGCAATAAGATAAGACAGAAAATAATAAATATAGGGCAATTCTGAGTATGCCAAATGAAATTAGAAAACCGATACTATGAAAATGTACTAAAAAACGAAAAAAAGATTATCTAATATAGTCAAAAATACTAATGCCAAATTTGTGAAATTTTGTAGTTTAAAATCATTTAGAATAACTTTAAAAATATTGTCTGTAGAAAAAGTCAATTTACATATTAGAAAAGCCGGTATTTTACACGAATTTTTAAAAATGTAGTTTAACCTTTAACTACCCGCGCATCAAGTTATAACATAACTATACGCGTGGCGTACTTTATACGCCACAAGAAAATACACTTAAAAACAGCGGATTTGTCTATTTTTTTTTGAAAAAATACACTTAGTTGTTTGTTATGTGATTTTTTACAGGAGAAAAAATATTGTTTATAAAGAAAAATATATTTTGTGCCATAATGACTAAAAAACAATTGAAATATGCACTTATAATACTACTTATATTAATGTAATCGTGGCATACATTGTCCATCACCGGAAATAACTAATAAACTGTAAATTACGATCTTTCCAGAACGCCGATTATAACGAAACTAAACCAAATTGTAAATCACATTTCAGTGATAGGTTAGAGAGATAAACAAGGTCAAAAATTAAATTTTTAAATATATTTGCAGTAGAATTCTTATATCTGGCGTACAAAATACGCCAGCGCGTGTAATTAAAGGTTAACTGGTGACTAGTCGTGGTAAGTGAAGGGGGAGCTGGAAACCGACAAATGCACGAGTTTAAAAAATTAAAAAAAGCAACTTAAAACTACTATCATTTTATATGTCTCGGGATCTACTGAATTTATTTTGATCGTTCTTATTTTAATTTGTATGTATTTTTCTGTACATTACAAATATGTAATTTGTCTACATTTATTAATTAATAAACATTCTAATTTGTTTAAACAATTTTTGAAAAAATAATCTTTTCCCAAAAATTCATGATTTTAATCATAATATCCCTATTAATCATAGAAAAAGTTAAGGTATACTTTAATAAATAAATTATCTTCAATAAATAATTATCTAATAAAAATCATTTATTTATTTAAGTGTACTTTCACTTTTTCTGTGATCATTAATGATACTATTATTAAAAAATAGATTTTTGTAAAAAAAGATTTTTTCAAGTATTGTTTAAAAAATTAGACTGTTTATTAATGAATAAATTTATAAACAAATTGCATATTTGTAATGTACGTAAATATTACATAGTCCTGTCGCCAGGGGGGGTACAACGGCCTCCTTAATTCAGATGGACTTACCCAAGTTTTTTTTATATATTTTGACCCGCAGAATACGAATTTTTTGGGTAACAGTTGATCCGGATGTCGATAAGATTGTTATAGACAAAGAACTTGAGGAATTACATAACAGCGATTTCTCGCAAAACAAAACATCTTTTTGTATTTTTTGGGTCATTTTAAGCAAACAATATTCCTACAAGTTTTTTCGTAGAATGCATAGTTTTCGAGATAACCGCGGTTGAACTTTCAAAAAATCGAAAAATTGTAAATTTTAAACCCAAATAACTTTTGATTAAAAAATAAAGTAGCAATTCTGCTTACCGCATTTGAAAGTTTAAGTCAAATTATATCGGTTTTGATTATTTGCATTGCTAAAAATTTATTATTTTATTGTTAAACAAAGCTGTAAACTGTAGTAAACACCTAGTATGTGAGTGATGTTTTCTATGATTTCTCATTTAAAATCGAACGAGTAGGTAGAGTAGCTACAAGTGCAAGCGAGGCAATTTCTACGTAGCATGCGTTAAAACGCATATATTAGGCACGGGAAACCTATGTGTTTATAGATTAGTTTAACAATAAAAAAATTAATTTTTAGCAATGCAAATAATCAAAACCGATATAATTTGACTTAAACTTTCAAATGCGGTAAGCAGAATTGCTACTTTATTTTTTAATCAAAAGTTATTCGGGTTCAAAAATTGCAATTTTTCGATTTTTTGAAAGTTCAACCGCGGTTATCTCGAAAACTATGCATTCTACGAAAAAACTTGTAGGAATATTTTTTGCTTAAAATGACCCAAAAAATACAAAAATATGTTTTGTTTTGCGAGAAATCACTGTTATGTAATTCCTCAAGTTCTTTGTCTATAACAATCTTATCGACATCCGGATCAACTGTTACCCAAAAAATTCGTATTCTACGGATCAAAATATATAAAAAAAACTTGGGTAAGTCCATCTGAATTAAGGAGGCCGTTGTAACCCCCCTGGCGACAGGACTAACATACCAATAATTAAAACAAGAAAGATCAAAATCCATTCAGTTGATCTGGAGATACAGCAAATTATATTTGTTTGAAATTGCTTTTTCGGTATTTTAATTCGCTGAATTTGTAGGATCCCCCTATACTCTGGGCTAATTAGCAAAATACAAGGAAAAGTTATTTACCAGCAATTTTATTGCTGGAATCGAATCTTATTATTGCATGTATTAATAATATAGATATGCAAAGTCCGCACATAGTGTGCTAATTTTTTTATAAACAAAATGGCGCCCGAAAATCGTGTTTTTTTCAATTTTTGCTCTACAACTCCAAAGATTTTAACTTTAGATCAAAAACACTTAAATAAAAATTCACCGCAATTAAATTCTGCATAGAGACGTGTATTTTCCGATTTACTTCGACGAAAACTTTCCCCGGAAAAAGCGGGTTTTTCCAACAAAATCTTTAATTTTTTAACTAAACTTTTAGATAAGTACTTGTTAATCAATAATTAAATAACTTGGTAGCGTAAAGCCCTTTCTGTATATATTATAATTCCAGGACTCTACGGAAATTGAATGAAAAGTTTAGCAACAATTAAAATGTTAATTAAAAATTTACGGTCGCTATAATAACGACAATAATTATGATGCATAAGAATAACTATGATTTTTTCATAAAAAGACACTATACCTATCTAATGCACTTTAGAGGATTGAAATTGGACTATTTAAGAGGCCTCAGGAATATTTTAAAATTATAAACAATTTTTTGGTTTAAAACCAAATAGAATATCTCGGTAAATATTAAACTAAATTAAATTGTGAAAACGGTATTCGAAAGACAGCGGCAGGACGCTTCTTTTAAAAGAAAAAAAGTTTAATTCTGATGAGTGGTTCCTGAGATACAACCGGTCAAAGTTGACCGAAATTTACGGCAAAGATATAAACAATAGGATCATAATTTTCAAACCATCACCTTTTTATTTTTGTCCTATTTCTCCACACCAATTTTCATATCTTTAAAATCCTCATACAGCCTTACACCTAAAGGTAGAAAGGCTTAGGACTAAGTAAGTAAGTAAAATCCTCATAACGTATATTATTATAATAAAAACTATCGATAATACGTGTGAAAATTGCCAAAAATAGCAAAATTCCAATCAAAAATTATGTTGGAGAAAATGTAACCCTCAAAGTTCAAAATCGGTATACGTTAACAAAATGCATTTTCTCGGCTTCCCATGGAGCAATTTCCTTCATTCTTTTTTTGTTCCCTAATAACTCGACTATAGCCATCGAACTAACGCATTATTAAATGTCAAACTTGCTTTTGTTTTGTTATAATAGATTAATTTATTTATAAGAACAGAAAATTACATATTTTTTTTGTTGTAGGCTTTTTTTTAGATAAACTTACTACAAGTGTACCTTTTAAAGTTAAAAACATAAATATTCTCATTTGAAAGCTGTATAATTATTTAAACAATTTTTATTTAAACAAATTAAAATATTGTGTTATAATAAATAAATTAATTTATTATAACAAAACAAAAGCAAGTTTGACATTTAATAATGCGTTAGTTCCATGGCTCTCCTCGAGTTACTTGGGAACAAAAAAAGAATGAAGGAAATTGCTCCATGGGAAGCCGAGAAAATGCATTTTTTTAACGTATACCGATTTTGAACTTTGAGGGTTACATTTTCTCCAACCTAATTTTTGATTGGAATTTTGTTATTTTTGGCAATTTTCACACGTATTATCGATAGTGTTTAACATAATAATGTATGTTATGAGGATTTTAAAGATATGAAAATTGGTGTGGAGAAAGAGGACAAAAATAAAAAGATGATGGTTTGAAAATTATGATCTTATTGTTTATATCTTTGCCGTAAATTTCAGTCAACTTTGACCGGTTGTATCTCAGGAACCACTCGTCATAATTAAACTTTTTTTCTTTTAAAAGAAGCGTCCTGCCGCTGTCTTTCGAATACCGTTTTCACGATTTAATTTAGTTTAATATTTCCCGAGATATTCTATGTGTTTAGAAGCCAAAAAATTGTTTATAAATTTAAAATATTCCTGAGGCCGCTTAAATAGTCCAATTTCAATTCTGTAAAGTACATTAGATATAGTGTCTTTTTATGAAAAAATCGTAGTTATTCTTATGCATCGTAATTATTGTCGTTATTATAGCGACCGTAAATTTTTAATTAACATTTCAATTGTTGCTAAACTGTTCATTCATACGGAAAGGGCTTTTAAGTTACCAAGTTATTTAATTATTGATTAAAACTACTTATCTAAAAGTTTAGTTGAAAATTAAAGATTTTGTTTTAAAAACCCGCTTTTTCCGGGGAAATTTTCGTCGAAGTAAATCGGAAAAAACACGGTTCTATACAGAATTTAATTGCGGTGAATTTTTATTCGAGTGTTTTTGGTCTAAAGTTAAAATGTTTGGAGTTATAGAGCAAAAACTGAAAAAAAAACAAGATTTTCGGGCGCCATTTTGTTTATAAAAAAAGTAGCACACCATCTGCGGACTTTGCATATCTATATTATTATTATATACAATCATAAGATTCGATTCCAGCAATAAAATTGCTGGTAAATAACTTTTCCCAAAAATGGCCTATCCTCCGATAATCAGCCTAGACTACTAGTAATCGTTTGCACTACACTTTTGAAAAATCGTAGAGGTTGCTGTGAAGGTATAATGTTTGTGCAAATTTTTTAAGAAAAATACAAATCCCCTTCTTTAAAATGGCACTAATGAGATTCCTTAATTATTATAAACAAATTAGCTGTGAATTAAAAAAACATATGGCTAACTTTGTCCCAAAGAGTCCAGGCTAAATTTTTTATTTAAAAATTTGTGTTAAAATACTATCTTTTCGAATATATAAAAAGATTGTTTCTACGGACCACATTTTTAAAGTTATTCTAAATGTTTATAAACTTCAAAATTTTAAAAATTTGGCATTAGGATTTTTAACTGTTAATCATTTTTTTATCTTTTTTTAATACATTTTCATACTATCACTAGTCTACTTTCATTTGACATACTCATAATTGTTCTACCTTCATTATTTTCTGTCTTATCTTATTGCAAAATAAAGGTCTCTGGGAAAAACAAACAGAATAACTCTTAAACTAATTATTGGATCAGTCTCAAATTTTGAGGGTTTGTTAAGTACCCCAATATCCAACTTTGGGTGAAACACTAAAGTTGTAACGTAGTTATAGTAAAAGTTATTAACAAATATCGATTTTCATTTATTTTGCAGTTTGCGTAGCAACAAATTAACTTTTTAACTTTCAAAAATCGGCATTTTGAAGGATTTTCAATGTTCTAAAAACTTGAATTTTGAAATAATATGTCACTATTTAGTTTTTGAATGGGGTGCAAAAAATAGAAAAAATCGCGATTTTTGCACTAAATTGTTAATAATTAAAAAACGGGCGCGAACTCTAGGCAGGAAACAGGTAGGTTTTCTTCCAATAAGTCTACAATAACTAAAAAAGTAGTCAGCTACCTGGAGCTTTGTGTCCCGAGAAAATCCTTATTACCCTGGACTACTAGCACTTAACTAGACAGACTCGGTAGAACGCCAGACTCGGCAAACTATAGCGGTCCGATGAGTATACCGGTGAAAAGTAACAATTCGCAACACTCGGATAGGGCTCTTCGTCACTGGAGTTCATTTCTAATCTACAATTTTTAGAACTTTGACATTTAAAAATTCTATCTTCTTTCAAACCACAAAACTGTCAAAACTTTGGTTGTAATTTATTGCTCACATGTCATCACCATGACAACGCGAAAGTTAAGGATATTTGAAAGTGTGTCAAAAAACAGTGCGAAAAACTAAATCCCATTTAAAATACATTGTTACCTCACGCACACTTTAAATCCTTCACGCACTGCTATATATAATGACAGTTTTCCCAAACTAAAAACTTATACATACATAATATGAGATAGAGTAGATAAAATATTTTTCAGCCGCTTTTATATGTTTGTGTTAAATTTAGTTTGGAATTCATTATAAGTTTACGAGTTTACTGGCAGCCGGTATTCAAATTTTTTTATTACTATTATCAAAGAATACAACAACGACGTTGGTGTATTCTTTGCTATTATCTCCCAGATAGATATAATATAATGATAGAATATAAGGCAGTTGATGGAAAAATACAGGAGTTTTGAAACAAACGATCATAATATGGTATTCATTGATCTTGAGAAAGCATATGATAGAGTTCCTCGAGAGATTCTGTGGTGGGCACTCAATAAGAAAGGAGTCCCTGGTGCATATGTAAAGATTGTGAGGGATATGTATGAGAGAGTAACGACTAGTGTTAGGACAGGTGTGGGAGAGACTAATAAATTTCATGTGAAAGTAGGATTGCACCAAGGCTCGGTGCTTAGTCCGTATTTATTCTCATTAGTTTTGGACCAGATAACAGCGAAACTACAGGGTAACATTCCATGGTGCTTAATGTATGCTGATGATGTCGTATTAGTAGGAAATAGTGAAAGAGACTTAGAACAAAAACTGGAACAGTGGACACGAGCTCTGGAGGAAAAAGGTTTAAAACTTAATAGGACAAAGACAGAGTATTTGAAATGTTCATTTATAGCCCAGTCGGGATAGCATTTGACCTTGCATTACGAGCTGCCCCAAATTTTATTTTTCTAGTTTTAGGGAGGGCCAATTAATAGTAGTATAAATTTAAAATCTCGACTGAATTTGACCGTTGGGTTAGCCGCCATCTTGATTTTAAACGAGAACGGTTTTTGCTCAATATCTCCGCCATTTTCAACTTTTCGACAAAAAGTGTAATAACTGAAATTGTTGAAAATGCCATTTTCTATAATTTCGTTTATTATAATTTTTTTATAATATATACTATATTTTATAATATAGTATAATTAGTCCGACAACCGGACTATTCAAATAGCAGCAAGTGAACAATATCCCTTCGTTGGCTCAGTGTAGTTGGTCTTTAAGTTGTGATGGAAACACCAAATAATAGTAGCAGAGTTTATTGATGAGACTTACACTATGGATGTTGACCCGGGGTACTTTGAGTAGAGACTTAAATGATGAGCGTTGAAGACAATCACTCGCGTTAATGAATTAATAATAATTGAATTTCTAGACAAGAGATCTTAGTTTTATATAAGTTTAAATTGGGTCAATGTAAACACGGGCCCCGCGTGCTTTTGTGTATTTAATTAAGGTAAATTGTTTATCTTATGTCAGCAACTTTTGGCTGATGTCCAAATTATATTATTGATAATTGACCAAATGTGTATGTAATTTAATTAATTACGTGTGTGTGTTTAATAACAAATAAATGCATTCGATCTACTGGGTGATAAAATGATACTGTCCAATTTCGGATATGAATACTGAATATTTGATATTGGACATACTGCGGAATCGGGCAAAAACTGGCCCAAGCGTCAATACTCAAAGTTTACATATAAGTATTACATAAAATAGTCAAATTCAAACATGTTAATAAATAAATAGTTTAAGAATAATCAACAATCTTCCAACCGTACTCTAGCTATCAATGTCCGACTCTATCTCTAGATTAAAATTAGGGCAATTGGATGAAAATGTGGAGAGTGGGATGTCGGCCTTTGAAGTCGACGGTACATTGTTATGCCGATTACTACTTAATACAGGTACTTCCTGTTCGTTAGTCTGAGTATGTGGATTCCCTGAACGACATAGTCGTACAACAGGACGGTATTTCCATAACGTGAGTATCCCAATTATTACCATTATAGTGATGGTCCCGGTGGCTACAAAATAATGCCAATTAGATTCTGGAATCGATTGCCACTGCGTATGCGTCATTTCTTGTTCTAGACTTTCCTCCTCAAGTAACGCGTGACGTAGCTCTCCTCCTGGTATGTCCAGGTAGGTGTTTAGAGGCATGTTAAACCTGCGGGGTGTCCTCGCCACTAATTGGGCCACGGGAGTGATTGGCGCCTTCAGGTAGCTTGTTACCGCTCTCTCCATCCCACTGCTAGTGGGGAGTAATGTAATATTTTTCGTTTGGGCGATACATTTGGGTGAAAAGTTTCAGGAATGTGACTCGTTCCAGTACTCTTTCGCTCCGATTTCCATCGCAAATAATGGATATGTGTATCGTGACTGGCGTGATAACGAGCCAGAGGTTGGGGGTACCCATCTTACTCCATTGAGCTGTCTATATTGTCCTGGCTACCACTGGACATGTGCTATTCTTAGATCGCTCATAAATTTCTTCAAGTATGCAGTTTGGTTGGGTATCCATGTTCCTTATAGCCGTTGGTGAGCACGCTATCTGCGTCTTTGTCAACAGTAAACATCTTTCCCTATCTTCTGCGGTCAATTCGAAGTAGTGCAGTGTGTTATAATCTACGACCAGTAGATTCCTTGGGGCGACAAATGTGCGCAACACCGACCCCTCAACGTTAAGTGGTATGGCCGTGACCTTCAGCATGCTGTACTTAATTTTCCCTGTCACTATGAAATAGCCGATGACTGTTATATATCTGTCGTCATGACTGACTTCTGTTTCTATAATGGGCTGTCGTCGTATTTCGACCCCTTGTGGCAGTATCTGCCCTGCTTTCTCTATCAATTTGGTTATCTCACCCGGTTTCACTATATCAATGAAGTGTCCGTGGTTATAGTGAAGGTTTAATATTCCCTCGTAAAATTGAGTATATTCGTTTATGAATTCCATAACTTGCAACGCTATCGTTTGTATTCGCAACGTGCTATATTCGGTTTCTAGTATCTGTGCTTTGTCTTCTACTTCGTTAAGTCCTTTAGATATTTCTTGTAGGCCTGTGATTAGTGCTTTGTTAAACTTGTTCATTTGCTCGTTTATCCTGTTCTCTGTGTGATTGATTGATGTTATTGTTTCTAACATTATCTTCGCTTGATGCTGTGATCCCTTTATTAGCTCCTTTTGGTTATTGTCTAATGCTTCAATGTTACTGTAGGCTTCGTCATTGACTCCAAATACTGAGGTTAATATTGTTCCTAATATTCCTCTTCTTTCCCTTGCTTTTATTTCTACTGTCAACCCCTCGCTTACTGATTCCGCCTTTCTTTGTCCTTCCTCTAACTTCCCTATTATATCCTTACAATTCACGATTTTTATATCCTGACATAGTTCTCGTACTCCTTGTATCATATTTCCTATTAGTTGGTGCTCTGTTCGAATTCTTCCCTTTTCTAGTAACACCTTTATTCGAAATGTTCCCCGGTCTATAACGACCTCTCCAAGATCTTCTGTGAAAAATCCTGGTTCCGGATTATATATTTTATATGGTTCTGCCTTTATGGGTTTTAACATCGTTAAAAACATTATAGCTACTAGTATTTTCTTCCATCTTAGTGCTGCTGCCTTCTTCGGATTTTCCTGTTTCTCTTCTTCCAGTCGTATTAGTTTATGTATGGGTCTTTTTGTCAGTTTCCCGTTCGCCTTTCTCACTGTTACGACTCTGGTTAGTCCCTCCGCTCCAGGGTGTGTTTCTGTTACCCTCGCTAATGGCCATCTGCCTGGAGGTGTATCTTCTTCTTTTATTATAACTATTTCTTCTTCTTTTATGTTAGAGTGCGCCTTATGCCATCTATTCCTCCGTTGTAATTGGTGCAGGTATTCCTGTTTCCAAATTTTCCAGAAGTCTCTTTTTATTTTCTCCAATAATCTCCACCTCGTCGGCATCTTCAAATAAGTCGTAAGCTCTTCTTCCCGATTTGGTGATATAATTTCTCTCCCTATAAGGAAGTGAGCTGGTGTCAGGGCTATTTTCCCTTCAGGGTCTTCTGCTGACCCACATAATGGTCTCGAGTTCATACATGCTTCTATTTGTGTCAGCACCGTACTCAATTCTTCATATGTTAGAACTGTTTCCCCGATGATTCTTTTCAAGTGATATTTCATTATCCGCACTGCGCTCTCCCATAGTCCTCCGAAATGTGGTGCATATGCAGGTATGACATGCCATTGGGTACCTAGTGCCAGTAATCCTTGTTTTATCTCGTCATCTATTTTTTGATTTTCTTTTTTCAACAAATTTGCTGTTCCTACGAATGTGGTTCCGTTATCGCTGTATACGTTGTTGCACTGTCCTCTGCGTGCCGTAAATCTCTTGAATGCCGCGATGAATGCATCCGTAGACATATCGCTTACTACTTCGAGGTGTACTGCCTTCGTTGACAGACACACAAATACTGAGATGTAGCCCTTATAGCTCCTCTGTCCTCTGCCTCTCGTGGTACTTATTTTTATTGGCCCGGCATAATCTATCCCTGTGTTAGTAAAGGGATGACTCGGGTTCACTCTGTCTTTCGGTAGATCTCCCATTAATTGTTGTGCTGCTTGGCTTTTATACCTCCTGCACCTTAAGCATTTTGCTAGATGATCTTTCACGGTTCTTCTGTCGTTGATTATCCAGTATTTCCTTTTTATATACTGTAGTGTTTGTTGTAATCCACTATGTAGATTTTTTGCGTGACTATCTGATATAAGTAACTTTGTTAATGCACTATCCTTTGGCAAAATTATCGGGTGTTTTTCTCCGTACTTTAGATTCGTGTGTCTCAGTCTCCCGGTTACTCTTAGAATTCCTTGTCTATCCAGGAATGGTACCAATGACGCTAATTTATTTTTCTTGTCTAACTGCTGTTTCTTCTCCAGCTTCTTTATTTCTTGTTTGAAGTAGGCGTGCTGTGTGTGCTTTATCACCTTTAATAGCGTTTCCTCTAATTCTTGGACTGTCAGCTGACTTTGTCCACTGTCCTTCTTTTTTCTGCATTTGTCTGCAAATCTCCTACAGTATGCAAGTACTCTTCTCATTCTTTCTAAATTTGAGAATCTCTCGCATATGTCCTCCTTTATCGTTGTCGTGTGCACCGTTATTTTCGTTTTGACTTCCTCCTCATTTGTCTCTGGTATTTCTTCTGATTCCTGCGTTAAAGCTTTGTTACTAGTCAGCCAAGTTGGTCCCTTCCACCATAGCTCTGCTTCTAATAATTCTGATGCGGTACTTCCACGTGAGAGGATGTCCGCTGGGTTTTCCTTCGTATCTACCTTATGCCAATTTTTCGGTCCTATAACGCCTCTTATTTCCTCTACTCTGTTGGCGACGAACATTTTCCACCTTTTTGATGATCCCCTTATCCAAGCCAGGGTTATCATTGAGTCTGACCATGCATATACCTCAATGTTTTCCCTATTCAATGCTTGTAGGGTTTTCTTCATTAAATTTGCTAATAGCACCGCGGCACACAACTCGAGCCTCGGTAATGTCGTTTTTCCTTTCAATGGTGCGACTTTCGATTTTGCTATCATTAGATTCGTTTTGATTTCTGGGCCTAACACCCTTGAGTAGATTACCGCTCCATATCCTTTCATAGATGCATCTGCAAATCCATGTAGTTCTACTCTGTTTGTCTTGCTTAAGTTGTTCCACCTGGGCAATGTTATTTTCTCCAGATTTACTAATTGCGCCTGGTATGTATTCCACCTGCTTTGTTGGTTGCTAGTTAATTCTTTATCCCAACTGGTTTTTTGCTCCCATAATTCCTGTATGAACATTTTCGCCTGAATTACTACAGGTGCTATCCACCCTAGTGGGTCGTATAGTTTTGCTACTTCTGACAGTACGTGTCTTTTCGTTATTTTCTTTGCTGTCGTTATCCCTATTTTGAATGTGATTATATCTTCTTTAGGGGACCAGTGTATTCCTAACGTTTTCCGTACTTCTTCTTGTTTGAATGCCTTGGAGTCTACGTTCCTCATTTCCTCCGGTACGTTCTCCATTATTTTTTCTTCGTTGCTCAACCATTTTCTGAGAATGAAACCTCCTTTTCTGAACAGTTGTATTAATTCCTTTTGGGCTATTTCTGCTTCCTGCACTGTCTCCGCTCCTCCTAGTATATCGTCTACATACATGTTTTCTTTTACAATTTTCGATGCCAACGGGAACCTCGCTCCTTCGTCTTCTTGTAATTGCTGTATTGTTCTCAACGCTAAAAATGGTGCTGCTGCCGTGCCGTATGTCACCGTCGTTAAGTTATATTCTTGTATTGGGTCCTTTGTGTCCTTTCTCCACAAAATTTTTTGATATTTTTGGTCTTCTTCTGCCATTCCGATTTGTCTAAACATTTTTTCCAAATCCGCTGAGTATGCTATCTTATTGGATCTCCATCGTAATAGTATATTTGTAAAATCTTGTTGTAATTTCGGCCCTGTGTGCATAATATCATTCAGGCTTACTGCCGATGAGCTTTTACTTGATGCATCAAACACGGCTCTTATTTTCGTTGTAGTACTGTCCTCTTTTCTCACTGGATGATGAGGTAGGTAGTACCCATCTCCCTGGTTTTCTGCTATTACCATATGACCTTGGTTTTCGTAATCTTCCATGAATTGTCTGTAATTCGCTTCTAACTGTTTGTCTTTTGCAAACTTTCTTTCTAGTTGCATCAATCTGGCGAATGCCTGCTGCTTAGATTCTCCTAGCTTTGTTACGTCTTCCTTAAACGGAATTCTCACTTCGTATCTCCCGTCTTCATCTCTTTTTACTGTCTGTCGATACATTTCTTCACATTTTTGTTCTTCTACTGATAAACTTGTTTCCTGATTTACTTCTTCTAATTCCCAGAATTTCTTTATTTGTATGTCCATCTCTTGTCTGGATATCATACAGCATACTTCTACTTTTGTAGTCTCCTTCTCTCGTGCTATCCCCGAAACTATCCATCCTAGTTTGGTGTTTTGACTCAGGAGTCCATTACTTATTCTGTGCATCCCTTCTGTCAATATGTAACTGTATTCTTTTACTCCTAGTAGTAAGTCTATTTTCCCTACCTTGTAATATCTTGGATCTGCCAGTATTGCATTTTTCTCGTTATAGTCCGGTAGAATTATATCCTGTTCCGGTAAATTCCTTGTTATCTTCGGTAATACTAGTGCTTCTATTTCCATCTCGAAGTTACTTTCGTAATGAGTTTCGATTAAAAGTTTCATACTCCAATTGGCTGTTTTTTCTCCTGACGAGCCTATCCCGGATATGGTCGCCTGTATAGGCTTCCTAGTTGTTCCTAGCGTCGTCGCAGCTTGTTCCGTTATAAATGCGCATTGTGACCCTTGGTCGATTAATGCTCTCATTATGTGTGAATCTCCTTTCGCATCTCTTATGCGTACAACAGCTGTCGCTAGTAATGCTTCACCTTCCTTATGGCTTGCACAGTTTACTGAATTCTGCCCTCTTTGGTGGTCGTTGATATTCCTATGCCCATTGGTATCTTGTGTATTTTCTCGCCTTCCGTTATTTTGTTCTCTGGCGTTGTATGGATTATTATTTCCTCCTCTGTACCTATTAGCTTGATACCCGTTTCTTCTATTATTCGAATCTCTTCCATTTCTTTCTTGTGTTTGTTCTCCTTTCGTTTCATTGGAGTTTCTTTTGTTGCCTGTGGTTCCTTTCTCATAATGCAACATATGGTGATGGTCTCCGCCACAGTGTCTGCACCTATATTGTACATAACATTGTTTTTCTTTTTTATGTGCTAGGCAGTTTGCACACAATCCTTTTTCTTTTATCATTCTGTTTCGGTCTCTTACATTGAGTTCCTGAAATTCTCTGCAGTTCGGTACTCCGTGATCTCCGTTGCATATCACGCAACGTGTTCTTGGTTTCCTCCCAGATCCTCCTTGCTTCTCTTGTCTTTTTTCTGACTCCAGCAGTTCCAGTGTCTGGAATCTTCGCTGTAAGAATGTTTGTGTCAATTTGTACGTCGGTATCTCTCTACTGTCTCCAACGTGGTTTTCGTACAGCCTCCTGGTTTCATTGTCCCATTTCGTTATGATAATTCGGGCTACCAATGGGCTCCACGCTTCCGTGTCTGTTCCTAACCCTCCTATGGCTTCCAGACTTTCGTGGAAGGTGTCATGTAGTGATTTCAATGCTCTAGCAGAAGATTCCTTTACTTCCTGTGCTAGTAGCATCCTGTCTATCAATTTAAACAATATCATCCTTGGATTCTCATATCTATCTTTTAGCATGTTCCAGGCCACTTCGTAGTTGGCCTCGGATATGTTTAAGTGTTGTATCATTCTGTTGGCTTCCCCTCTTAGTTGAGTTTTTAGGTACTGCATTTTTTCTGCGTTTGATAACTGGTCGTTTTCATGTATTACTTTAGTAAACAGATCGTGGAAAGTTCTCCACGTTTCATACCTGCCTTCATACACAGGGATTTTTACCTGCGGTAATGTCAGACCGTCCCTCCTCTGTGTGCTTTCTGGCCGTTGCATTCCTGGGCTTATTTTCTTCAAGGTTTCCCTGACTCTCCTCTTTAGTTGATTTATTCTCTCTACTTCTCCATTATCTATAGCGTCTAGTTCCTCATTTACTGCTGCTTCAATTATTAGTGTATTCACCTTTTCCATGTATTCTCTTAACTCTGACTGCAGCTCTTCATCCTCCTGCAAATCTTGTTCATTTTCTGGCCGTAATAATTCCTCGATTCTTTGCTTCCTTATCTGTATCTCCTTTACTTTCGGTGCTTTTCCTCTTTTCAGCACCCTTCCATATTCTTCCAACAGGGTTTTCCCCTTAATATATGTCTTAAATACCTGATCATGGTATTTTGTTTCAAAATATTTTTCTTTCGTTATACCTCCTTCTAGCAGCTTTTCGTGGTTATTAGAAATTTTGCCCAATATTCTTCTAATTTTTCCTGCCTATCCCGGATGTCTTGTTGAGTCCTCCGAGATTGAGAATCCTTTTTAGTATTAGAAACTAGTTTCGCTAATTCTGCTCCTATCTCCGCTTGCTTAACGTATACACTTTCCATGGTTATTTTTATAAAATTTTAAATTCAACGGTAAATATATTAAACAATATGAACTGTATTTTATTTATTAAGCAATGTACTTAAATATGCCTATAATGTCTGGCTAATTGGCTAGTCCAAGGCCATCAAATTCACAAAAAAAAATATCTGTTTATTAACAATTATATTAATTTTCTATACCTGTACTATCACGCTCTCTCGTAAGCCAGAATGTATATAAATAAAAATGTAATTGTATGCCCTTGTCAAGTTTGCAATTTTTTCAACGTTACCGTAGGTCGCTTGCCTGACTAAGTGATTTCTGTTTGTAAATAAACTGAATAGTATTACGATTTCACTAACGCTAAAATTGAAATTCTTTGGTTGGATAATTTAATGAACCTTTGTATTTATAAAAGATCTGTAAATGATATCTTTAATATTACTACTGGAATCTTATTCAAATTTGGCAATTAGATATCTATGTGATTAATTTTTACAGAAGTAGGTAAAATATTTTCATTTTCTAAAATAGTGAAAATTTAACTGAAATTATTATATAGAGTGGACTTTTATCGTTCTATAAATTACGTAGTATTTTAATTTTTTCGAAATAAAGTATGTAATTGAAATTAAAGCAAGCTATATGTTTATGAACGTTTCTTTTTTTTTTCAAATTATTTTTCAAATATATTTTTGTCTCTTTATTATTTATATGGTATACATTCTAAAGTACATTATTTTACTATTGATAGAGTGGAGATTGTTGTTCTAGATTGTTGAATTATAATAAAAATACAAACTTGTTAAATTGTACGATTGTAACAGTTGGAAGATTTTGTAATTATTCAAAAACTTACGGTTTTTTTTTTTGTTTTCTTAGACGTCTAGGGTCCCTCGCTTCTGGTAGGCTCTGCAATCGGCTCTCGGCTATGGTACTGCTCTTAGCTCTGCTATCGGCTCTCGGCTTTGGTACTGCTCTTAGCTCTGCAATCGGCTCTCGGCTATGGTACTGCTCTTAGCTCTGCTATCGGCTCTCGGCTTTGGTACTGCTCTTAGCTCTGCAATCGGCTCTCGGCTTTGGTACTGCTCTTAGCTCTGCAATCGGCTCTCGGCTTTGGTACTGCTCTTAGCTCTGCAATCGGCTCTCGGCTTTGGTACTGCTCTTAGCTCTGCAATCAGCTCTCGGCTTTGGTACTGCTCTTAGCTCTGCAATCGGCTCTCGGCTTTGGTACTGCTCTTAGCTCTGCAATCGGCTCTCGTTCTCCCGGGTCTAGTGGTCTCTCTCTGAGGGTGTTGCTGGTGTGGACTGTATAGGCTTTCTCAAACTTCCTTGAAGTATTCTTTTTCTCGAAGGACCATGAACAATATCCCTTCATTGGCTCAGTGTAGTTGGTCTTTAAGTTGTGATGGAAACACCAAATAATAGTAGCAGAGTTTATTGATGAGACTTACACTATGGATGTTGACCCGGGGTACTTTGAGTAGAGACTTAAATGATGAGCGTTGAAGACAATCACTCGCGTTAATGAATTAATAATAATTGAATTTCTAGACAAGAGATCTTAGTTTTATATAAGTTTAAATTGGGTCAATGTAAACACGGGCCCCGCGTGCTTTTGTGTATTTAATTAAGGTAAATTGTTTATCTTATGTCAGCAACTTTTGGCTGATGTCCAAATTATATTATTGATAATTGACCAAATGTGTATGTA
Source organism: Diabrotica virgifera virgifera (assembly GCF_917563875.1). Taxonomy (NCBI): domain Eukaryota; kingdom Metazoa; phylum Arthropoda; class Insecta; order Coleoptera; family Chrysomelidae; genus Diabrotica; species Diabrotica virgifera. The sequence continues at coordinate 222,395,042 of NC_065446.1, forward strand.
ATTTAATTAATTACGTGTGTGTGTTTAATAACAAACAAATGCATTCGATCTACTGGGTGATAAAATGATACTGTCCAATTTCGGATATGAATACTGAATATTTGATATTGGACAGCAAGCAAAGTTAGGATAGCCATGCTGATCGCCAACATCCGGAACGGATAGGCACCTTAAGAAGAAGAAGAAGATAATTTATTTCGTGCGGTCGTTATTTTCCGAGTTATGGAGAATAAATAGTGACAGTTAGAGCATAATTATTGATTTATTGAATTGTATCGTTTATTATTAGTTTTACAAACAAATTTAAATCTATACAAAAATTAAGTTAATTACATTTTATATAATTTTGATGTCTTTTATTTTTTTGATAAAATGAATATTTAAGGTAGTACGTATGCGGTAAAGGCGCGAGCGTAAGACCTGATTGATATTATAGCAATTGTTTTTGATCAATATCTCCGCTATATTCAACTTTGCGACAAAAAGTGTAAGGACTGAAATTGTTGCAATTACGATTTACTACAATTTTTGGAGAGAACCAGTGGCGGGTCTACGAGGGGGGATTGAAAAATTCCCCCAACAGGGTCCAAAATTTAAAAAAAATTGTTGAAATATTAAAATATCTTTGTTAAAAAATGTTAAAAATAGCTGACATGAAACTTAATTATCGACAGACAAATTCAATCAATGAAACCCGCTAGTTAATAAAATTAAGTGAACTTAATGCATATAAGTTATTTTTTATGTCTTTTATGTACTTAGTTTGGTTGGTGTTTCATTGGAAGTTTCAAAAATTGTGTAAAATATAATTCTCTTTATTTTTGTTTTTGTACAATTATGCCGTAAAGTTAATAATAAATTAGACAGTTCAATAATTATCCTTCCCCTCCGCTTCCAATATTTTCCCCCTTAACTCGGAGAATATTAATCGCATAAAAAAATGATTAAAAAGAAATTGTAGGAAATTGCGTTTCCAAGAATTTTAGTCCCTACCGTTTTTGTCGAAAAGTTGAAAATGGCGGAGATATTAAGCAGCAACAGTTCTCCTTTAAAATCAATATGGCAGCTAATGCAACCGAGGAATTCAGTCGAGATTTTAAATTTACACTATTATTGATCTCCCTTAAAGGACAGAATTATAAAATTTTGGGCAGCTCGGAAACAAGATTCAATTCAGTAATTATGCTCCCCCCCACCACTTTTTACTATTTTCCCACTTAACTCGGAAAATATCAACTGCATAAAAAAATTGTTAGAAAGAAATTGTAGGAAATGATATTTGGAACAATTTTAGTTGAAAATGGCGTAGATATTGTACAAAAACAATTGCTACAAAATCAATCAGGTCTTACGCTCGCGTCATTATCGCATACGTACTACCTTAAATATTAACTTTGGCAAAAAAATGAAAGAGATTAAAATTGTGTAGAATTTAATTCTCTCAATTTTTGTATAAGAACATTTTTGTCGCAAAACTAATAATAAACGAGATAATTCAATAATTATGCTCTATCTGTCACTATTTTCCGCCATAACTCTGAAAATATCGATGGCACGAAAAAATTGTAACAATAGAAATAATAGAAAATCACATTTTCAAAATTTTGGTTGTAATACTTTTGCCCAAAAGTTGAAAATGGCGGATATATTGAGCAAAAACAATTTTCGTTTAAAATCAAGATGGCTGCTAACGCAACGGCGGAATTCAGTCGAGATTTTAAATTTACACTAATATTCACCCCCCTAAAGATAAGAAAAATAAAATTTGGGGCAGCTCCTAATGCAAGGTTAGGCCTGTTATTCGTCTAACCCGACTGGACTATTAAAGATGCAGTTACTACAAATAAAATGGTATCTTTGGATGGTGAACTGATTGTAAAAAGCAATAGTTTTAACTACCTGGGATCGGTATTACAGAGTAATGGAGAAATAGATGGAGATGCATGCAGTAGAATTAGGGCTGGATGGATGAAGTGGAAGGAAGCGAGTGGTGTGTTGTGTGACAGAAAAGTCCCAATGAAGCTGAAAGGAAAATTCTATAAAACAGCCATAAGACCGGCTATGATGTACGGAACTGAATGTTGGGCAGTGAAAAAAAGAAAGAGGAACAACGAATGCATGTGGCGGAGATGAGAATGCTTAGATGGATGGGTGGAGTGGCAAAAAAGGATAAAATTAAAAATGAGTGTATTAGGGAGAAGTCTAGGTGTGGTACCAATTGATGCCAAAATGAGAGAGCGTAGGTTGAGATGGTTTGGTCATGTTCAACGTCTAGACGTTAATCATCCAATACGAAGAGTAGCTGAAGTGCAGATTCCTGGAAGGAGTAGGAGAGGAAGACCAAAGAAGACGTGGGGGGAGACGATTAGGCAGGACATGTTGGTAAAGGGGATTAATATTGATATGACCCAGGATAGAATTGTGTGGAGAAATGCAATTAGGGAAGCCGACCCCGCATAGGGATAAGGCAAAGAGAATCATGATGATAGATATGCAATCTGCCTAGTAGGCAATAAGAGGTTTTTCTGACAATGACGCTGATGACATGTAGAGTTATCGTTCCAATGAATAATCGCTTTTAAAATTTTCTAAACCTAAGGTAAATATTATTTGTGTGAATTTTTAATCATTTGCTTTAAAATATAAACTAAAGTCTGTGTGATGTAGATAGGTCGGATGGCAGCAAACGTTTTAGCATACGGAGTTAATTGGCATCACGCGCGTTTAGGTAATCGGTTAACTGATTTTGGAACCTCTGCAAAATGGATATGTTCTCCACAACTGTGTGCCGTAGGTTCACAAGGGTCTCAATACCGTATGGTATAATAATATTATTTTGTTGTTTAATGACAATTTTGTGAATATGTGTTTTGTTTAAGTCAGTCGTCAGTCCAGGTGCATACTGAGGTTATCAACATTCTCTTTGCCTTATCCCTATGCGGGGTCGGCTTCCCTAATTGCATTTTTCCACACAATTATAACTTGGGACATATCAATGTTAATCCCCTTTACCAACATGTCCTGCCTTATCGTCTACCTCCAGGTCTTCTTTGGTCTTCCTCTCCTACTCTTTCCAGGAATCTGCACTTTAGCTATTCTTCGTATTGGGTGATTAACGTCTCGACGTTGAACATGACCAAACCATCTTAACCTATGCTCTCTCATTTTGGCATCAATTGATACCACACCTAGACTTCCCCTAATATACTCATTTCTAATTTTATCCTTATTTGTCACTCCACTCATCCATCTAAGCATTCTCATTTCCGCCACATGCATTCGTTGTTCCTCTTTCTTTTTCACTGCCCAACATTTAGTTCCGTGAATCATAGCCGGTCTTATGGCTGTTTTATAAAATTTTTCCTTCAGCTTCATTGGAATTTTTCTGTCACACAACACACCACTCGCTTCTTTCCACTTCATCCATCTTAAAACTATTGCTTTTCACAATCATTTCACCATCCAAAGATACCATTTAATTTGTAGTAACTTCATTTTTAAATGAACATTCTAAATACTCTGTTTTTGTCCTACTAAGTTTTAAACCTATTTTCTCCAGAGCTTGCCTCCACTCTTCCAGTTTTTGTTCTACGTCTCTTTCACTATTTCCTATTAACACTACATCATCAGCATACATTAGGAACCATAGAATACTACCCTGTAGTTTCGCTGTTATTTGGTCCAAAACTAATGAGAATAAATAAGGACTAAGCACCGAGCCTAGGTGCAATTCTACTTTCACCTGAAATTTATCAGTCTCTCCCACACCTATTAGTTTGATTCGTACACTCGGTATACAATGACAATTTGACTGTCTAGCAACATTATTATTACAGCGATATTGTCAATGAATAAAGCTATACGCTGTGAGCTTGTACGTAGAGGGGATATTTATAAAATCGCGAGCGCCAGTAGTGACAAGTCTGTAAACGTTTACCGGAAATTTGACATAAATGTCAAAGTGATTAATTTAAAATTAAGATTAAAAACATTAATTATAAAAAATATTAGTTTGTCAAAGCTCTGGTATATATTTTTACCTTAAATATACTTACGTTTTAAATACTGAATTTACGTTTTTTTAACGTTCCTTAATATGTAATTATAAATTAATCTATTAATCTTAGCGCCATCTACACGATAATTGTGAAAGTATCCGAAGTAAGAAATTAATATTTCATCAATAGAACGTCAAAATGATTAGCAAAATCTTATAAAAATCTATTACAATTTAATTACTTTTTAGCGTTGTAAATATTAAGCGATAACAATTAAGTAATACTTTTAAAAATTACCGGTGAAAGTTGAATAGTAATCCGCTAGGAGCGACACCAGCGAAGCTCAGAGCGTATACGCTGGTGTCGCTCCTAGCGGTTACTAATTCAACTTTTACCGGTAATTTTTAAATTTATTATTTAATTGTTATCGCTTAATATTTACAACGCAAAAAAGTAATTAAATTGTAATCGATTTTTTTAAGATATTTCTAATCATTTTGACGTTCTATTGATAAAATATCAATTTCTTACTTCGGATACTTTGACAATAATCGTGTAGATGGCGCTAAGATTATAATAGATTATTTATAATTAGATATTGCGGAACATTAAAAAAACTTAAATTCAGTATTTAAAACGTAAGTATATTTAAGGTAAAAATATATACCACAGCTTTGACCAACTAATATTGTTTATAATTAATGTTTTTAATTTTAATTTTAAATTAATCACTTTGACATTTATGTCAAATTTCCAGTAAACGTTTACAAACTTGTCACTACTGGCGTTCGCGAATTTGTAAATATCCCCTCTACGTACGAGCTCACAGCGTATAACGTGATAAAAAATCACTTAAATCGGACAACAGGTTTGGTAAATTTGGTAAAACATCAAAAATGACCAAATTTTTAGTGAATCGATTTTTTGCACCGCAGCACAATGTAGTAAAATATGTAAGTAATAAATGTATAGCACTTTTCGGATAGTTCTTGTAGAATTGTTCCATATACCAAATCGAAACCAGGAACTTTTTATGTTAGTTTTTTCCATAATTATTTATTTAACTTTTTTAATGGTGAACTTATTATGTGGTAGGCAAGTAGGTTCACAAAAATAGCAAGAGGTAGGTAAATCACTGCTCTAAAAAGGTAACGAGAAGACGAAGAAAATAATGGTACAATAAATTAAAACAGCTTATTCTGAAAACCATTTCGAAGCTGTAACTCGAAAAGTCAAATAAAATTATGATTTAATTCTAAAAACAATAATTATTAAAACGTAAAATGTCGAAATGTTTTTCAGATTTAAATAAGTTCAATTCGGATTATATTGCCTTAACTTATTTGTACATTATATTTATTTATTTCTCTCATTCGTCAAAGTAATCAAATATATAAAATATTTTCAGCCGCTTTTATATGTTTGTGTTAAATTTAGTTTGGAATTCATTATAAGTTTTCGAGTTTACTGGCAGCCGATATTTAAATAAGGTAAAAAGTTTTGCGCGAATCCGAATAAAAACCGCAAATTATACATTCCCGTTGGTAAAACCCCTATTTAAATGGAAGTTTTGAGAACCAAATCCCTCAGAACATATTTGAAAACTTTAGGTAATTTCGGTGAAGGTCAACAAAACTTTTTGACTTTAAATCTCACCACATACTTGAAATTCTATATGTGTGAATGTTTGTATGTTCGAAGAGATGTATTTATTTATTTCAGCAATAAAATATATACTACTACAGTATTCATACAAAATGAACAGTGCCGAAAATAAACATTTTATTTGTTTTTTAAGTTATACAGTGATGAGCAAGCTAAGAACCGGCGAAATAGCACAAAAAATGGAAAATATATTAAGTTGTGAGATAAAAAGGAATGAATCTAGTCGAGCTGGGACATTTAGCGATATTAACCTATAAATTTACATTATATTGACTCTTTCCCACCTTTACACGTATCAGAGGAGTATGTCGACTAAAATTGTCACTGTGACAGTTGTGGTTTCCAAACTCGGGCGATACCTCTAAAGGTGGGAAACAATCCATATAATGGAGATGTATACGTTAACATCGCTAACTTTCCCAGCTCGACTAGTTTCATTTCTTTTTATCTCACAACTTAATACATTTTCCATCTTTTGTGCTATTTTGCTGGTTATTAGTGCGCTCTTCAGTGTATAATAATTTACATGTTCAAAATAGTGAATTTTAAAGCGCAAATATAAGCTTCATAAAAATTTTTCAGATTATCCAATATATTTATGAAGAATAGTAGACACAGAGGTTGAAAATAGGTAATATTGTGTCGTCGTATTTCTCCAATATTTTCTCTCAGAACTTAAATCTAATTCCATCAGCATGCCCCAAATGTCATGTGTTGTCATGCATCATGTGTTTTCAGGTCAGGTGAGAGACTGAGAGTGGGTGTACAATAATTAAGGCCTGTACATATTATATCATTTTTCAGAGTTATGTGAACTGTATGTTTTTGGGTTGCTGATTTAACCCGGGAGCAGTCGCGTCGTTAGAAAAAATCTAACAATTTATCCTTTTCCGTAATAACTTGATTAAAAATATTGCAACATAACTTTCCACTCGTAAGTGCCTCAAGGAAGATTAGAGTAACGCGTAGGTATTTTCTTTTATTTGTTTTTATTTTTTTTTATTTTCTTTGTGGAATTTATGGCTTTGGTGACAACCAATTAGCTTTAAAATTTTTAGAAATAGATATTTTTAACATATTAAGGAGATACAAATATTACAAAATACAAATTTGCTTTAATTCGTATTTAAATTCGCATTGTTAGATTTAATCTAATCGCGCGACTACTTACGTGACAGAAGTGAGCGCGACTGCTCCTAGACCTGGATCTCGCGTACCAAAAAAAGTTGAGTAATAACAGGCTGAAAATTTGTTAATAGCTTAACGGTGTCTAGTCGGACAAACTTTGATGTACGGGAACACTGGAACAAGGGAAGTTTTAATTGTGGAACAGGTTAAAAATTTGGAACGTCAGACTACGAAAACGTTCCATGTATTTTGTCGGACACAACTTCCAATTGATTTGTTACCATTTCATTAAACTCACATGCAAAAATCAGACCGGTGTTTATCCACAATTGGGCATTTTAATGAGTGAAACACGAAGAACATGTTAAATGACAGGAATCATGTTGGTTAGTAATAGCAGTCTGATCATGAGAGTTTAATGAAAGGGTAACAAATCAATTGGATGTTCTGTCCGACAAAATACATGGGACATTTTCGTAATCTGACGTGCCAAATTTTTAAACTGTTCCACAATTAAAACTTCCCCTGTACCAGTGTTCTCGTACATCAAAGTTTGTCCGACTAGACACCGTTAAGCTATTAACAAATATTCAGCTTGCTATTAATCAATTTTTTTAAGTACGCGGGATTAAGTCTATCCCAGGTTAAGGTAGATTAGAGAAGGAATATAATGATATAGACAATATTATAAGTTTATAAAAAATCTTACTCAAGTCACTCTTTGGTCACCGTTCACACACGTCTCGATCAAAAACCTATGCCGATTTGATACGCGTTGCTTCTCGTACGAGATTTAATTGCTTTTAGCGGATTAGAGGTTTGTCTATATCGTATTAGTATCTTACGGTATTGCGCAGGGAGAAAAGCGTTTTCTCAGCGATAATTGAAACCCAGAGAAAGGTTCGCGTACCGAGATGGATGTGTTGCCAACGAAAGCTAACACAAGAGAAATATATGCATTTTGTTGCCTTTTCTGGTCATTAGTTAAGAGATAAAATGGCCTGTTGTAATATTTAAGCCTAATGTCTGTACATAGGTTGGAAGTGGAGTAGAGTCAGCAGTAGGAATTACTAATAAGGGTTGGAGCAAGGTCAGAACATCACCATCGATGATTTTAACTTTGAGCGCGTTAGAGAATTTAAGTATCTTGGAACAACAATAATCGAAGACAATAACGGATCACAAGAAATAAACAATAGGATACAGGTCGGCAACATATGTCTTTTTGCCCTCCAAAAACCTTATAAAATCGAAACAGTTAACAAGATGTACGATGATACAAGTGTATAAAACAATCATAATATGACCCGTTGTGATATATGGAAGCGAAACGTGGACGATAACAAAGGGAAACGAAGAGAGACTACGTGTTTGGGCAAGAAAAATCCCGAAAAATATTTGAGCATGTGCTGGATGAAGCATTAGGAAAATATAGGATAAGAACTAACAAAAAGTTCGAAGACCTTTATCCAGATGCCAACATCATAAAAGAAATAAAATCCAGAAGAGTCCAATGGGCAGGACACCTCAGAAGACATTCTGAGCACGAAACATAAGACTGGTGTGGAAGGAAGTCCCAACTGGAAGAAGACAACGCGGTCGCCCTCGACTCCGGTGGCGAGATAATATCAGGAAACCTGAATACTATGGACGTGGAGAATTGGATGGAGGTTGCTTAAGACAAACAACAGTGGAGACATGTTGTCGTGTCGGCTAAAACCCACGAAGGGTTGTAACGCCACTGAGTAAGTAAGTATGTAAGTTGGAGTGGGGAATTATTTAAAATTAAGGATGGCAATTATGTATTTGGTACAGTAAAATATATTAAAATTATTTTTTGCATGTGAAAAATTGAACAGTGGGTATGGTGCTGGGTATCTCGAAGTCTGCTTTACGAGAATTTATTCTGTTTTTAAAATATTCGTGAAGTAAAGCTAAGGAACGTATATCTGTATGGGTCGTTGGGTCATCCTGTTAAAACCACTGCCTGAGCATCTGCAGATTTCATGCGTACAAAAATTTTGTAATTCTCCAAGGAGTTGTGTAGTAATGTTCTCTCTGTAACTGTATTCTCGTCCAGATATGCCCAGATATAGCACACCAAATGGTAACTCGTTTACTACGGAGTAGTTTTTCTATAATGACATCTGGGTCAGCAAATCGTTCGAAGTTTATTTTTGAACAAATAAACCCTTCTACTGGGACCAGATTCTGGTAACTCCTGTATTCATGATTTCTAATACTTGCAAATTAAACGAACAATGAGTTAAAGAAGACTAGAGGACATCTAAAATTGCATTTCATTACCTTTCTATTCATATAGGTAAAAATTTTAACGAATTCTTGGTTCTCTATTCTTAAATAGGAGTAAACTAATATATAAGGAAAGTTTGGTAAAAATAATATTGTCTAATTAAATTAAATTGTTAAAATAACTGAGTTAGCTATTCCTCTTCAGCCATGATGGTTGGGTGAAATGTCCCTGCCATTAACACACTTTTAATGTATTTGTAACATTTTTGTGGCTGTTTTTTCATGTTTTTTCTGTTTGGGGTAGGGATGGGAAAAACCTACCGGTTTTAACTTAAAACCGGTTTTTTTACTTCGCAGTAACCGGTTTTACCGGTTGTTTTTTTGTCCCGGTTATAACCGGTTTTTTCTTTTTAAAGTAAAAACCGGTTATTAGCTTTTTACGGTGATTAGGATTAGGTTGGGTATTATTTTCTATCCCAATCATAATTATTATTATTCTCAAGTAATTATTCCAAACAAAACCATAATTCAAATTTTATTTTATAAATACAAAAGCAAATTGAAAGTGCAAACTCACATCAGCCAGAAACAATTAAGTTTTATTATAATATTTCGTTGAAAAGGTATTTGTAATCATAATATTTACATAAGAAGTGATTTGGTTGAAGTAGACGCAAAAATCATCTATTTTTCACACTTGACTCTTGACATTGAAAGTGGGTGAATTACTTTTTCTGGCCAAAAATGTTATTCAAAAGTGGGTGACCAAAAATAATGTTTTGACTATGAATATCAAATTACCGATTACGAATACAAATCTCCAAGGATTTTCCTACGTTTTCAAAACGATACACACATAGAGGAAGTATTAAATGAGTTAAAATGTAACTATTATTAAAATATGCAAACGTTTTAAAAGAAATACATGATATTTTTTTTATGGTAGTAAAAATAAAAGATAAATTGCATTATCCAATTATTTTTTAAGTAAAATATTTATGTTGATATTATTTTTTTAAATCCCATTTAAAAGAGTGAAATTTTTTATAAGTTGAAACGGTTGGGTTAGATTTTATATTATTGCAATATGTATACATATGTTAATCGTACGCTGTATTATATTTAATAATAATCAATAAATATATAATAATAATAAAATAAAAATTAAATATAATAATTAATAGAATAAAATGGTTTTATTAAAACTTGTGTTTTATTTATATTGATATTGATGTTCTTTCAATAGTATTAATTTTGATCATATTGATATCGAGTATCGAGTCGAGTGGAGTATCGCAAACTAAAGTGCATTGTAAGTGTAACATTGTAACCTATTTGGTTAAAAAAACCGCAAACCGATTTTAGGGAAATCCGTTTTTTTTGTCCAGTTATAACCGCCAGGTTAAAACGTAAGCAAAAAAAAACCGGTATAACCGAAAACCGGTGTTTTGTCAAAAACCGCCATCCCTAGTTTGGGGGTTGCATAGGAGATAACTGGAGCATACATGACTATATTTATACTGTAATACAGTTAGATCTTTAATGTTAGATGCTCACGCATAAGACCCTAAGTAAGGGTACTTCTTTTGAAATTGACCATTAGATCCGATGATGACAATTTTGATGAAAGCGCTTAGCTAAGAAAATAAATACTTTTTACAAACTTTGATATATATATTGTTATGATCTGCTTCTTATTAATTTTATATTAATTATTATTTATTTGATTAATTATTTAATTGTCGCAAATCAAACATAAAAAATGAATAAAAAATCTCAGGGTGCCTTTTTATACTATTAAAAAAAATCTAAATTATCTCACGTTATACTTATCTTCTCTCGTGGGTTCAGTATCTCTTAGTTGATCCTAATCGGGATAAAATAGGGAAAAGAAATAAAGCAAAATATTAAATTAAACATACAGAATTGTCTTTTATTTATCAAAATCAATACTCTAAAATCTATCAAATCTAGAACCTGTGGACACAGATGTCGGAATGAAATTTTTACCACTTAAATTTATTATAGTTAAAAAAAAACAATTTATCGGTTTGTTCCCGATGACTTTGGTAAAACAAACCAAACAAAACAAATTTTTGTATTCGCAAGATCACCTATATTTACTATTTACTTTTTGAAATATTGGAATTTTAATTCATATGCTTTTTACTCAAAAATTTAGTTTCCGAACATAAAAATCTCTTTCACATAAATTCACTGACCTTTTGCTTCACTCACTCTGATGTCTTCTCGTGACCCAAAACAGCTCTCCCTCGTTGACTATGTTGAAGGCTACTCATCAAAGCCCTCTCCGTTCTCCAGCTTCAAAACTATCAGCATACCAGCACCAATTTTCCAACAAGCCGGGCCTCTTTTGACACGTACTCGATTCAAACAAAACTCCAAAAATTCTCTGCTCTCCTCACAATAATACAGAATCAAAGAGGTATTTCATCTCAATTTGATCTGTCTCTCGTTCCACTTTTCAACACTATTCTCTACTATCAAACAAACCACTGGTACTTGCTAACTATATATTCACGAAAACGTCGAACTGCTCCTCAGCGATACCAAAAACATAATGCCTTCTTTTTCAAACTCTCTCAATCATCCAATCCACTTTTCCCCTTCCACATTGCCAAGAATCAGAAACATCGACTTTTCCATTCGACAAACAAACAGTCATTTTCAAAATTATTCCGACCATCCTAATTACTTTCGAAGAACCCTACAATATTTACTCGGGTTGAAACAAAGATTAAAACTCCAAACTTTCTTTTAAAACCACTCTTCTAGAAATTGATAACTACCTCTACCTGTGGATTCTATAGTTCTCGTAATAAACAATCTATTTCCATTTTAAATCTAAATACATCGTCCTTTTCACTTTAATTATTCACAAAAGTCTTTAAGGGTTCACCGGAAAGCTCATTAAAAGAGAAATCCACTTACATCCAAACTAAATTCTAATAAATATTTACAGCTCAATATACAGGGTGTATCAAATTTATGTGCCCGCGTTATTTAAAAAAAATTTAATTTAATTTTCATTTTGCTTTTGATTGATAAATTTGAAAACACAATAATATATTTTTTTCCAGTTCCTTGATTCATTCTAGTGTGTACAAAATTTATCAGACTTTCAACTTCATAATATATTTACTTTATTTGGGAAAACAAGGTTTAGATACTCTTTAAAGTAATATTATAAATTTAAGGTATTTACTAACGACATAGACCGATAAATATCACCAACCACGAAATAGCTTCTGGTGTAAAACACAAAAACCTCCCTTAAGAAGACCATTAAACTTCTTGCTGTAGAAATATATTGAAAAACTTTTATTTATAAAAATCTTTTACTCGTATCCGTTTCAGTCTCAAGAAAACTTTCTGACAACAATAGAATTTCACTGGATATCTTTCAATTTAAGGCGTTTTCTTGGGAAATTCAATCAGCGATATAGCTACACGAGGTTTCCTTTTGGAAATTACTTATATTGGAAAAGATTCTTTCATTTTCTCGCGTGATCATCTTTGTGCTTTAGCGTGCTGTATGTTTCCATATTGCAAATAAAGAAATAATGTTGATTTCAACTGATTTTGGAGAGTTTACATTATTTAATAAAAAATAACGTTAGAAGCCATATCCTTAATATTGTTTATTTTCATTTGAGGCAGCTGTTCTTAATTTTTCAATTTACAATTTCATATAGGTTCAATATATAGGGTGTCCCAAAAGTAGTGGAACGGTCGAATATTTCGCGAACTAAACATCGGATGAAAAACTGAAAAATATTCAATAATTTTCAAAAATCTATATAATGACACTAAACACCAACCCCCACTACACCCCCAGGAGGTGGGTGGGGAGTAACTTTAAAATCTCAAATGGAAACCCCTAGTTTTTCTTGCAGATTCGGATTCGTTACGTAAAAGTAAGCAACTTTTATTCAAGACATTTTTTCAAACTGTGGATAGATGGCGCTACAATTGGGAAAAACCATTTATCCTGATACCTTAGGTAAATTATAGAAACGGTCTAATATCTCGAGAAATACACTCCCAAATGGGAAACCAAAAAAAAGGTTTTTAATACTTTTCGAAAACCTAAAACTGAAAAACACGTTTTCAATAGTTTTTAAAACTCCAAAAATACCAAACACGATCCCCCACTCCACCCCCTGGAGGTGGGGTGGGGGGTAACTTTAAAATCTTAAATAGCAACCCCCACTTTTTATTACAAATTCGAATTCGTCATGAAAAATAATTAAGCAACATTTATTTGAAACATTTTTTAAAATTGCTGAGAGATGGCGCTAATAAATCTATCAATAATAATAATAATCTATCAACAATTCTAAAAAATGTTTCGAATAAATGTTGCTTAATTTTTCATGACGAATCCGAATCTGTAATAAAAACATGGGGTTGCTATTTAAGATTTTAAAGTTAGCCACCACCCCACCTCCAGGGGGTGGGTTGGAGGGTCATATTTAGTGTTATTCGATAGGTTTTCGAAAAGTACGAAAAACCTTTTTTTTTGGTTTCTAATTTGGAAGTGTATTTCTCGAGATATTACACCGTTTCTATAATTTACCTATGGTATCAGGATAAATCGTTTTTCCCAATTATAGCGCCATCTGTCGAAAAAATGTCTTAAATAAAAGTTGCTTACTTTTACGTAACCAATCCAAATCTGCAAGAAAAACTAGGGGTTTCTATTTGAGATTTTAAAGTTAACTCCCACCCCACCTCCAGGGGGTGTAATGGGGGTTAGTGTTTGGTGTCAATGGATAGATTTTTGAAAACGATTGAATACGTATTTTTCAGTTTTTCGATCCGATGTTTAGTTCGCGAAATATTCGACCGTTCCACTACTTTTGGGACACCTTGTATAATATATTGACCGTTCATTCTTGTTAGAGTATATAGGTCGCTCAAATACTATGAGCTCTTTTAATCCATTTTAAGCGGTCGATTAGTCCGCAGTGTCCTTTAGGTCGTCGTTCATAGGTTGTGATGTTTTTTTGCCTTCTCTACTATCTTCTTCCACTCTCTCCAGTCCTGAATCTTTTCTCTTTAGTTTGCAATTTCCATCTTTGGTATTATCGTCTAGCAGTTGTTCTTCTCATCTTATTTTTGGTCTTCCGCTTGGTCTATTTTTTACTGGTTTCCAGTTCATTATCTTCCTGGTCAGTTCTTCTACCCCTCTTCTTTGTGTGTGCCCAAACCATCTGAGCCTTTGTGCTTTAATGAATTTTACTATATCTTCTCCTTCAGTTATATTTATTATTTCATGGTTCATCAGCTTTCTATATTCCCCTGTTTCTGTCTTTACTGGGCCATGTATTTTTTCTCTCAATTATTCTTAATTTTTATTCGTCTTTTCTCGTAAGACGCATTACTTCTGCTCCATAGGCTATCACTGGTCTAATTGATGCTGTATATATTTTTGATTTTGTTTTTTTGCTCAGGTTTTTGTCCTTGAGTAGTCGGTGATATTTCCAATATACTCTATTACCTGCTTTAATTTTTTCGTTTATCTCTATACTCCTTTCGTTTTGCCGTCCACAATCACCCCCAGGTATTTGAAGCAATCTACTCTCTTGAATGTATTTTCACCTATGTTTATTTCTGTTATTCTGTTTACATTGTCGCTTGGGATAATAAGGAATTTTGTTTTATTCTGATTGATTATTAAATCCTCTCGTCGTTGCTTCTCTTACCAGGGTTAAAAGTGCCTCTTCTAGTATTTTTTTATCTCGTGCTACCAGTCCCAGGTCATCCGCATATCCTATGATCTGTGTTGAGCTTTGAATAATTGTCTTTTTTAGCCCTGTGTCCCTAATTGCTCCTTCTAGAGCGATATTAAATAGTGTCGATGACAGACTGTCTCATTGTCTTACCCCAAGTTCTATTTTGATGTCGTTTGTATCTCCCTCATTTGTTTTAACTTTTGCTGTTGAGTCTTTCATTGTCATTCTAGTTAGTCTTGTTAATTTTGCCGGTATCGCCATTTTTTTCATTTTCTTTAATAATTTTTGTCTGTATATGCTGTAGGAGGCCTGTTCGAAGTCGATGAATAGTATGTGTAATTCTATGTTATGTTCATAGCTTTTTTCAATTGTTTGTGTTAGTACGTGTATTGCATCTATTGTTGATCTTCCTTTTCTAAAGCCCTGTTGGTATGGTCCTATAATTTTTTCTGTGTATTGATTTCGTCGGTTTCGTATAATTGTGGTCAATATCTTATACGTTGAATTTAGTAGCATAATTTCTCTGTAGTTGCAGCATTTAATTGGATCTCCTTTCTTGAAGATTGGTGCGATATGTCCGTTTTTCCATTAAATGGGTATGCTTTCGTCCTTTCAAGTTGTAACCATTAACTTGTGCATTCGCTTCGTGAGCTCCTCTCCTCCGTTGACGATCAGTTCGTTATTGATTTCATCTGGCCCTGGCGTTTTGTTTACTTTTAGTTGTTTTGATACCTCCATGAATTCCTGATAAGTAGGTGCTCTTCATCTCTGTTATCTCTTATAAGATAAGTGCATTCCTCTTCATCTCTGTTATCTCTTATATCCTCATTCTCTGACTATATAGGTTCAATAGTCATCTTATTTTGTTACATCGTCAATGAACATCTCGCGACCTGTTTTCTGTCATCCTATCGTCCATTTTTGGATATAGGCCTCTCCTAACTCCTTCCATCGGACTCTATCTTGAGCAACATAATTTCCAATTTGTTCCGGCTATTCTTTTTATATTATCTGTCCATTTTCGAAATTATACTTCTTTAGCCGCGTTTGGAAGTAAATGTATATGTGCGCGAATTCATCAAAAGTCTTGGTCCTGAGCGCAGCTCAAACGTTATACGGGATCTGATTGGATGTTAAAATGATCTCTCAATAATTGTTCAGTGTTATGGTTATGGGTAAACAAATTTTGTGTATATAAGTTTTTATTGTTGTGAGGACAGAGACAAAAGCAAGTTTATAATTGTAGTGACTTTTTAAATAGTTTTTAACCTTTAACTACACGCGCTGGCGTATTTTGTACTCCAGATATAAGAACTTTTCTGCAAATATATTTAAAAATTTAATTTTTGACCTTGTTTATCTCTCTAACCTATCACTGGAATGTGCTTTACAATTTGGTTTTAGTTTCATTATAATCGGCGTGTTCTGGGAAGATCGTAATTGACAGTTTATTATTTGTTGTTTCCGGTGGTGGACAAAATACGCCACGATTATATTAATATAAAGTAGTAATATAAGTACATATTTCAATTGTTTTTTAGTCATTATGGCACAAAATATATTTTTCTTTATAAACAACACTTTTCTCCTGTAAAAATTCACATTTCAAAAAATTTTTTATTAGTAATTTTATTTATCATGGAATCCAGTTATTTCATGATTCCAGTTTTAAATCCCAATTGGCTTACTGAGAAGGAACTCCAAGTATTCACTGATCCCGAATAAGGTTTATACCAACAACTAAGTGTATTTAAAAAAAAAATTAAAAAAATCCGCTGTTTTTAAGTATATTTTCTTGTGGCGTGGCGTATAAAGTACGCCACGCGTGTAGTTATGTTATAACTTGATGCGCGGGTAGTTAAAGGTTAAAATCAATAGGTACGTAATTGTAAACGTTTCAGTATTGTAATAAAAAATTATCTACATACCTATTTGAAAAATGTAAAAAATAATGTACTTACCTGTTAGTAGGTAATGCTTTAATTTACATAATCTGATTACGAACAAAATTTCTACCAATCTTCATCTAATATATTGTTTTCTTACTCTATGTTTTGTTTTATTTTAATATTTTAATTTCACAAAAATCGAACTAATTTGATTAAATTCATAAAGTAATAAGCAACTGTCAAAAAGTGTATGGTGTAAATGTTCAGTTGGTGTATCTTCCCACATGAATAATACGTCTAGGTGGCTAAATGGTAAACCGCTCTAAGTTACAATCTAACAGCCCTATAATACGCGGGTGTGAACCCCAAAGCAAGTTTTTATTTTTTATTTTTTTTATAATTTTGTGATTGTAAAGTGGAACCTCGATAAGTCGGCCTCCGATAACCCGGAAGTCCGGCTAATCCAGACCGATTTTCATCAGACAAAACAAACATTTTTTCACTTTGACTGAGTTTTTTACCAAGAAATAAACAATACTGTATACAACTGTACGTAATTTAGATGAACTGTCCATATTTATTTCATATTTTTGCAATTATAATGTGTATTTGTTTATTATTTATATGTATTTTATTAATTTTTACCATATCCTCCGGCTAACCCGGATTTTCGATAACCCGGATCGGCCGCGGTCCCGATTAATCCGACTTATCGAGGTCCCACTGCATATTATTATATATATTTTTTCCAGAAAATACGTATTTAGTTAAAATTTTTGGGAACAATTATTGCTCAGAAATCATTTCTTTGTGGCATTTTTTGATGTGATTGTGTGTGTTTTATTCTTTTATTTTTTTAATTTTTGGTATTGTTTTAATAAAAATTTTTGGAAAGTATGTAGTAAGTATTAAAATTAGTTTAATATTTAAATAAAATATAAATAAACTCTTTAAACTCTATTGAATTCGTTGAAATCATATAATAACTTCTTACGTGCGTACAAAATACACACATTCTTTTTTTATCTGTGGCGTTCCCTTTGGTCGTGTATCTTGTTAAGGTTTCCAATGTTGTATTGTGGTATTGCAACGTTGGTCTTCTTGTCTAGCAGTGTGGTCTGTGAAGCTCCATTTGGATTTTCCAAATGCTGCCGATGTGGTAGGGGCGCCCAAGTGGGGATTTTTGCAGTTACTCTAGCATGTCAGAGAATCACATGGGGAGAAACCTTGTACCCTTTAACTGTACCCCTACCATATATTATGGACTCTGAATAAAGGGGAGTGCGTTGAGGGCAATCCGTAAAAAATCTATCCTTACAAAAAATCGAAGATGTCAGACTAAGACAAGGTAAGTTCTTCTTCTTCAAGTGACATCTCCGCGACGGAGGTCGTCAATCATCATACCTATTCGAACTTTTGATGTACATCTATACGAGGGGTGGGCAAACTTTTTTTAGTAAGGGCCACAAAATATTTTTGGTCTATTACCGAGGGGCTTGTTACCTTAACATGTTCGAATTTTTAACTTTTTACTAATTTTGTTTAAGGGGGTGGGCATGGTTTGAAATCAACATTTCAAGCACTTTTTCTTGAATTTTGTTTGAAATTATGGTAGAATTATTTTATTTTTGAATTAAATAAACATATTTAGTACAATTCAAAGACTATTCAAAAAAAATTCAAGACCAAATATTGAAAAATAAGCAAACGGTGGCAAATTTTTATAGGTAGCTCCAAGAAAATGGATTTTGTAGTAGAACTAGTCAATGGATCATATGAAACAAAAAATTCAAAAATATTTTATTAGCTTATGATTTTGTCAAGGTAACTCTGTTGAGTTTTTCAGTTTTAACGATTTTTGAGTTTCTGATATCACTCAAAATACAAGTCAAAATAACGAAATTTTTGTAAAAAAGGGTGAAAATCAACATATTTATTATTGTTAACCAAAACATATCTCGACAGAGTTACCTCACGAAATGTCTAAAGAAAATCTATGAAAAATTTCAGGTGGATCTCTCAAGTAGGTAGTTTTTGAGTTACAATATCCACCGCCTTTGAAAAAACAGTTTTGAGAAAAACGCGTTTGGTTTGACAAATTTTATTTCAATTTGTTTTTTGTCTGTCAAATCGTAAAGTAATGCACGCCGGGATATGTTTTTGAATAGCAGAGTAATTTACAAAAGAGACGGGAACAGCTCTTGAACGTTTCTCACTACGCTCAAGCTACTGCAAAGCGAGTCGAAGGTAGGGGTATTAAACATGCTTTACTTCCGGTAATTTTACTCCGGTCAAGCTGAAAATTTTAGAGAGTATTCTTGAAGTTTATTTATTTATTGTGAGCGGCCGTAGAGTATCGGCATAAACGCTGGCCTCATACGCTAGTGCACGTGGGTTCGAGCCCTGCCAAAGACAAACCATTTTCATTTTCAATAATGACACGAGCCGTCTCACCGTGCCTCGGAAAGCACGTTAAGCCGTCGGTCCACCTGGGCTAGTGTACATCGGACCTAGTTACTTGAAACACGGTTAAAGATGTAAATGGCGCCGGAACTGTCCGAAAGGATCTCCCCAGCAAAAATGCCATACGATATTATTATTATTTATTTATTTATTTATGTACTTTCATTTAAAATAATAAAAAAATCAAAATAATAAAATTATAAAAAAATTTCAAATTTTTCAAAGCGTACCCCTCCCACGTAAACAAGGTTCGCACTTAATTAAGCATGCTATTTCCCTCAAATATATGTGTATCTATATATTTATTTATTTTTATTTTATCTATGAACCCATTTATTTTTTCCCTAATATTGTTCTGAGGGGCTTGTGACATCTTATGCACTTTACTATGGGAATAAGCCACAATTTAAGTTTGAAATTAAATTTATTTGACGTTTCGATTTCCACTTCGGAAATCGTTATCAAAATACAAAACGTAATAAATGAAGTATTTAATTAATTAGTTTAATTTATTAATGTTTTTTATTTTGATAACGATTTCCAAAGTGGAAATGGAAACGTCAAATAAATTTAATTTCAAACTTAAATTGTGGCTTATCACCAAATAAAATAATAAATTATATTTTCACATTGCTATTAGTTACTTAAATATGTGAAGGGAAATTCCGTGCTTAAATAGATGCAAACAGGCATCATACGTAATATGCAACACGCGTCATTTAAATCAAAATAAACAAAGTTATAAATTTGAAAAATCTTAGGTTCCCTTCATTGTTTTTGTTTTCTTTGAAAGAATTAAATAATATAAAAATATGCACGATGATTTAATCCTATTGAACGAATATTAACAATATTAGTTATAATTGAAATGACGTTGGCGTTGACTACTTGCAAAACATTTTTGCACAATACCTGCTCATGGATTAAGCAGTGAAAAATAATAACTGATGTTCTGAAAATTGTTCATGGAGTAATGTTTAAGTTTTCTCAACATTACAATATTTGTTTCTCTTAAATTTGGTGCTACGTCAGTTGTTACACTTACTATAGGTGGTTACAGCGGTAATTTAAAATTTTCCAAACAGTTCCAGACTACTTCAAAACTATCATTTCCATTAATTTGTTGAAATTTTCATGGATTTCATTCAGGGAGCCGACAAAACTCTGACGGAAACCCAAATAATTGCCCGCGTTATTTTGAAAATTTGCGGAAAAATCACTCGCTGCGGAAGTGATAATTAATGGCTGAATTATCTATATTTATTTATTTATATTAGCAATAATTAAAAAAAAATCTTTAAATGAAAATAATTCATTTTTTCCGCGGGCCGCAAAAAAATGTATAAAGGGTCGCATGCGGCTCGAGGGCCGCACTTTGCCCACCCCTGATCTATACCATTCTCTCAGGTTGCGCAGCCACGATATTCTGCGTTTCCCTATGGTCCTTTTCATTTAATCTTTCCCTGCATAATGAGTTGGAGCAATTTGTATCTCAACGTGTAATATGTCCGAGATATTCCAATTTTCTGGTTTTGATTGTATTTAAGACTTCCATTTCGTTATTCATCTTTTCCAGAACCTCTTTGTTTGTGACGTGTTCTGTCCATGATATTTTCATAATTCTTCTATATACCCACAACTCGAATGATTCCAGTTTTGAAAATTCTAGATTGAAGAAATCAGTTTAAAAGGACTATATGCACAGAAGTCAACGATCGCATTATTTTCAGATTATCATTGCATCAGTTGTTGAAGTTGATAAAAGTGGATGATACTGATATAGATGGTGCAGATATTTATATTTAGCCTCCAGGGGTAAATTTGGTATAATCGGAGGAATGCAGCGATAGATCCGACCAAGAATCTGGTGACATAAATCGTTTGCCAAGAGCGATTTTGAACCAATCTTTCGAAATTTCATTTAAAAATGACTTAGATGACAATGAGGAAAATAATGCACCCCGTTCTGTTCCTCCACATAATTTACCAAGACGAAATTCTTCAAGAGACTTAGACGAGGACAATGTTCCTTTGTCTATAAGTATGGAAAAAAAAATATCCGAAAAAATATCCAATGCACCATCCAAAGCTAAACGTAAAAAAGCACATAATTGGACAAACTCAATTGTGAATAATAATATAGATGTTGATTTCCAATCTATACTACTTTTCTATAAAGCTGTAGATTTATTTCTGCTTATCTTGTTAACAAACAATCTTGGATAATATAATTTTCCAAACAAATATTTATGGCTTGCAAAAAAAAACAAAATCTAAATGTTTCTTTAGACGCGGTTTATGTTATATTTGGTGCTATTTTACGTAGTGTATATGCAAAATATCCCAATAAACGTATGTTTTGGCATTCTTCAGATGTTATCCTATTATACTAAAGAATTCCATGACGCTAAATCGATTTAAACAACTTATAAAACATTCCCATTTCAATGATAACAGTAACATTGAACAAACCGATAAGCTTTCAAACTCAGGTCAATTATCGACACTTTGAATAAAAACTTTCGAACAGATGGGGGTTTAGATGAACATTTATCTCTATCCATATTCTTGTTCATATAGTCATTTTAAACGGATTTGCTTTTTTCAAAACACAGAAAAAAAACGGCCTAGGTAATATTTTTGTTTGAATTATAATGATGTGCTTATGGATTTTATTCGCAATTTAACTTTTCGTCTCTCTATCTATACACTAATGAGTTAAAGGAATTTTAAAAAAGTTAGCCTAGTAAACGAATATAGTACAGTGTGGGCCAAAGAAAAGAGTCCACCTCGATATTTGGCAGTATTTATTAGATTTTAAGGAAATGACGAAACATGTCGATTTTTGATCTAAGAGGAGAGGGACACATTTTTACGGTTCATACCTCTGTCATTTGTCAACCCCCTCCCTTACACATCCCCCACCCCTTATTCTTATTAAATTGGGAATAGGGGTCGTGTGGTAGCTCATTTGAAAGATTGCTCAATTCTCTATTCAGTAATATTGACATTGACATAATTATTTATACAGGTTGTCCAAGAAAAATTATTTTGAATTAAATTAATTGACACAAAAAGAAGAAGGTATGTAATTTATTTAACTCAAAAATACATTCTACTGCTGACAGAAAACAGAGAAAAATGTTTGTTTAATAAAAATAAACATTGTGTGTTGCTTAAATTCAATATTCAACCTACCAAGAGGCAGATGGGTGGCAGCTTGAACATTGAAATTAAGCAAAAAGCAATGTTTATTTATCAAAAAAATATTTTTTTTTCTTTTGCAATAGCAGTCGAATGTATTTTGAATTAAATAAATTACATGCATTCTTTTTTTGTGTCAATTAATTTAATTAAAACAAATTTTCTTGGACAATGTATAAATAATTATTGTGTTAATGTTTACATTACTGAATAGAGAATTGAATAACCTTTCGAATGAGTTAGCACACAACCCCTATTCCCTATTTAAAAATAAATAAGGGGCGAGGGAAGTGAAAAGGAGGTGGTTGACAAATGACAGATGTATGTACCGAAAAAATGTGTCTCCCTTAGATCAAAAATCGACCTGTTTCGTCATTTCCTTAAAATCTAATAAATACTGCCAAATATCGAGGTGGACTCTTTTCTTTGGCCCACTCTGTATACAAATGTATATAGGAGCTAAGTGTATGTTAGTTACAGACATAAAAGGAATAGTTTTTATTGTTCCTTGGGGAAATCTATTTAACAGCGGCATTTGTTTACTGGTATCGAAAGTCATTACTTCTCTTTGTAAATGAAATAAAGTATACAATAATCCGGTAGCTTATTGTTTCATTATTCACTACTAAGCCTATAGGGGAACTCGAGATGGATACCCGTGTGAGTCACAAAAATATATGCCTGCAAAGTTGCCAAATTTATGATGAAGATTAAATATTTTTATATATTTTCCTTCCTATTAGTTATAAATAGATAAGGCACATCATACAGCAATAAAGAATGCAAGATCATGTAGAGGGACAGATATGGACTTGGATCACTTTATAGTCAAAATAGTTGTCAAGATAAAAGGAAGAGAAAAGGGAAAATATAAAAAGAAAAAAACTAGAATTAAAAGATTTGATGTAGGAAAGCTGATGGATTCAAAAGTGCAACTTCTTCTTCTTGATGTGCCTATCCGTGACGAATGTTGGCGATCATCATGGCAATTTCACCTTATCTGCAGCAACGCGGAAAAGCTGCACAGATGTTTTGTTGAACCAGGTTCTGAGGTTTTTTAACCAGGATGTTCTTCTTCTTCCTGGACCTCGCTTTCCAAATATTTTTCCTTGCAGGATGGCTTGTAGGAGGGCATATCTGGATTGTTTTCGCATAATGTGTCCAAAGTATTCCAACTTTCGAGATTTGATGGTGGTTAGTATTTCTCGGTTCTTCCCCATTCTTCTAAGAACCTCCTCATCTGTGACTTTATCAGTCCATGGGATTTTAAGAATTCTCCGATATAGCCACATCTCAAATGCTTCCAACTTTCGGCACATATCCTCGTTCAAGATCCATGATTCAACACCATAAAAAAGGACAGAGAAAACGTAACATCTCAGCATTCTTACTTTTATACCAAGAGAAAGGTTGTGGCTCTTGAAAAACGCCCCCATACGGTTGAAGATTGATCTAGCTTTTCCGATACGCGCTCCTATTTCTTGGTTATTGGTCCATTCTTCATTTATTATGGTGCCGAGGTAGTTGTAGTACCTCACTCTTTCTACAGGGGTTTGATTGATATGGAGTTGACCTTCTGTTATCTTTTTCTTGCTGACGATCTTTGTTTTCTTTACGTTTATATTGAGTCCATATTGCTGACTGTAGTACGTGATGTTGTCCATGAGTACTTGTAGGTCTTCTAGGTTGTCCGCAAATACTATGGTGTCATCTGCATACCTGATATTATTTAGCCGGTACCCGTTCAGTAGAATACCTTTTTCAGTTTCGTGCAAATCTTCGATAAATATTCTTTCAGAGTAAAGATGGAAAATGAGGGGGGACAAAATGCAGCCTTGCCTCACTCTACGCATGATTTTGACATATTCGGTGAGTTCACCGTCAACTCTGAGGTTTGCAGTCTGATTCCAGTAAAGGTTTCTAATTATATTCAGATCTTGGTTGTTAATTCCTGCTTCTTTTAGTATTTGCATCATCTTGGCGTGTTGTACTCGATCAAACGCCTTCTCATAATCAACCAGACATGCGTATACGTCGCAGTTTACGTCTCTGCATCTCTGGAATAAGACTTGTATTGAAAACAAAGCCTTTCTCGTACCAACAGCATTTATGAACCCGAACTGGTTGGGCGAAATTTGACTTTCACATAGCTTGTAAATTCTCGTATGGATTACCTTTAGGAACAATTTTAGGAGATGACTCATCAGGCTTATCTTACGGTATTCTTCGCACTTTTTGGCTCCTGGTTTTTTTGGAAGTGCAATAAACTCAGACTTCAGCCATTCTGTTGGTATTTGTCCAGAGTTGTATATGTTGTTGAATATCTTTGTGATTATTGCTATTGATTCGTTGTCCATCAGTTTGAGTAGTTCTGCTTGTATATTATCGGGACCTGCTGCTTTGCCATCCTTTAGCTATGTTATGGCAGAATAAAGTTCCTGCTGTAATATTCTTGGCCCATCATTTACCTCTTCTTCTAGCTCAAAGGTGTTATCTCTTTGGTCTTCAAACAGTTTTTCTAGATATTCTTTCTACGTTCTAATTTTACTCTGTTTATCTAAGATGATGTTTCCGTCAGAATCAGTTAGATTTCCTCCCTGTCTCCGTCTTAGTCCACCTGTGAGTTCTTTGACTTTCCTATGTACATTGTGACTATCGTACTTTGATTTTAGAATCTTAATTTCTTGGCATCTCTCCATTGCTTCTTTTTCTTTCGCTTCTCTAATTTTCCTTCTTATTGATATATTGATTATTGATATAAAAGTGCAACAAAGTTATTAAAAAGAATTGCAACGAATATGCCAAGAAAGAGAACAGGATAAGTTAGAGGGAATACACGACAAAGGGAACAATTAGAGGACATAATAAAGAATGCTACTGAGCAAACATTACCATACAAGAAACAGCAGAAAAACGAAATATGGTGGGATGAGGAACGCCGCGCAGAGACAGAAAAAAAAATAAACTAAGAATGTCAGCATCACAAACACAGTAACCTGATGCAAAAGGAGTAGCGAGCAAAAGTGAAAAAGATAAACAGACAAAAGAAAAGAGCAAGTAATGAATAAAGAGTAAAAAATAGAAGGCTAATATAAAAGAAAAGAAATAAGAAACTTTTATAAATCATTTTATGCAAATCATAAATTTTGTAAACCATGATTTGGGATTTACAATGTATAAACATTGTAAATCTTGATTCGGGAGTACTCCTAGTAACATTCAACGTGTCTTGGTTTGTTTGTTTCTAGTGCATCTTTATTGTGATTTTAGTATAGAACCATTGCAGAGCAGTTTAACGTTTATAATTAAATGGTGAAACATTTTTGAAAAGAAATTTATCGCGTTTGTGTAAATTTTACTATCATTAAGAACTAAGGGAAGAAGATGTTGAGGAACGATCGGAATTTTATATGAAATTTTAATTCAGACAGACAGGTTTTAAAAAACAGTTTTTTAGCGATTGATGTGCATTTGCAGTAAATATTGTCTGACGCTCCTAAGCCCCGATCGACCGCCGAACATTCCGGCCTATTTTTATATTCACATATAAACAATTTGTTTGGCTACCTAAGCCCCGATTTTATTACCTGTTTAATTTATGACCTGAATATTGGATTCCTTCCAGAAAACTCTCGATTAATTGAAAATGTATAAATAACAATTCCTTAACCATATTATGTTCAAAATTACAAGATCTTGTCGAAAGAAATTTGGAGGATATTGTTGAAAAAATTACCAATGTCGTCGAAAAATAAATAATATCTGCTTAGAAATATTTGGACAAAATGTTATTGGACCATTTTTCTGTGACGAAAATTTAAATTTAAAAAAGTTTTTGCACTGTTACGAGAAGAGATTTTAACGAGACTTGCAGACTACAGCTGACAAAATGGGTGCCATGCGCACAATATGAATGCGTCTTTTGACTTTGAAACTAAAATATTTATCATTTGACGAAGGAGAGCTAACATATATAATAAAGTATAGCTCGATTACTATTGGTCTTAAAGAAAATAAAAAAAACGGTTTTGTTTATTTTTTCAAAAGGTATAATATTTTTGTTAAGTAAAGTTGTTTTGATAAAACGAAAACTTTTGGACTTATTGGCGTAAAACTTATTATAAATATTGATTTTTTCGATATAAAACTAACACTTTCGATAGCGAATAAATCGAAAACTAAAAGTTTTATCAAAAAAATGTATAGAAGGTTTTTTGCTTAGGATGAACGATTTTACCAACTTTTGTAGTCAAAATATAATAACAAATTTCCACCCCCAAGATGTGGTAGTACCGACCCCCATGGTAAAAGCGCCTTTCGGCATCATATAGATTTTGATCCTTAAACTATCTACTAATTATTCTCAAATTTTCAAGCAAATTGATCCATTCTGTAAAAATTGCGAGACTCTGTCCTATTTTACGCTTCATGACTTGGACTATTAATAGTGTTTTATATTTCGAGAACGATTTTCAAATTGTAAATCGAAACGTCAAAATAAACTTATGTTTATACAAAATAGTGGCATATTTCCGAATAAACGCCATTAAAATGTCACAAAAAATAGCTTCAGAACAATATTCGGAAAATGTCTACATTAATTTTGTTTATTATTTTTAATATATTAAATTCCACTCTCTTCCTTCCCACCAATATCTGTCGCCCTCACTTCGCTCTCAACTCCTGCCACACAAGTCCTGCCACATACATTAGGCATCGCCGCCAGATCCGCGCGTTCTTTATTGTCAAAACGTCAAAATAAACTTATGTTTAAGCAAAATAATGGCATATTTCCAATTACCAGAGAACGGCGGTTCTCGCCAGTGGCGCACACCAATACCCCCCTACACGCGACACTATATACACACGAAATTTTCGATTTTCTAAATCTGACTTATTTGAAAGATAGGCGAAGTCCCATCTTAAAGCTCAGGAAAAGACCCACTCATTTATAAGTCAATAATCCATTTTGGTCCAAGGATGTGGATTTTACGGCACTTTCTATTTAGGGTCTGTTTTTCGTTCTCGTCCACAAAACTCCCAAAAACTTCAAAAATTTAAGTCCGATCTTACCTTTCCAACGCATGTCTAATTATGAAAATCGGTTATACCTTTCAAAAGTTACCGAGCTCAGAAATATGACTCAATTTTTATTTAAAAAAAAAAGGAAAATGTTTGTGGATATGTATGTGTGTTTGAAAGTTAAACTGATTTGAATTTTTTTTTCTGTGTTTGAAGAGGGGGTCTGGGCCGATTCAGAACCGGTATAGTTTGTGACTTTCGACCACCCATAAGCCAGCTAGAGGACTTGGTAGGTCCAATTAAGGTTTATTCCCGAAATGGTTTATGTAGTTGTAGTGATTACGACGCTAAATTTGATCTGGCAACAGGCAATCCGACGTCATTTACCGGTCATCTCAATATTTTTTTCAATCTATTTCGAATAGAAAAAGATCTAGTGTACATTCGATGGACATTAGATCATTTGGGAGATAATGCAACAAACGTGACCATTTATAAAGCTTAACGAGTAATAGCGGAACATTGCATTTAACTTCATACATTCAGTTTATAAATAACTTTGAAAAACTCCTGACACAAGAATAAAAAACCGCTAAACGCCTTAAAAATGAGTGGCCATACAATATTCCAGCTACAAAATATCTGATATAAATATTAAGTGGCGCGAAAATGTATTTTCATTTTGATGTAAAACAAAATTCTGGTTTTATTTTAAAATATTTTTCCATAATATTTGCTAAATTTGAAGTAAACGCGCCACAAAAGCGTTTTAAAATTCAAACTGTATCAAAGTTACCATTTTGTGGCGTGTTTACTTCAAATTTAGCAAATATTATGGAAAAATCTTTTAAAATAAAACTAGAATTTTGTTTTACATCAAAATGAAAATACATTTTCGCGCCACGTAATATTCATATGAGATCTTTTGTAGCTGGAATATTGTATGCGCCACTCATTTTTAAGGCGTTAAGCGGTTTTTTGCGGTACGAATGCTACGTACTCTCTACGCTACTTTACGGAGTAGAAGGGTGAACGTTAATAGCAGCAACTATAAAGAAGTTAGCGGCTCTAGAAATGTGGCTGTATCGACGCATACTGAGAATACCTTGGACAGACAGAGTGACCAACACAGAGGTATTGAGACGAATGGGTAAAGAGGTGGAATTGTTAACAACTGTTAAAAGGAGGAAAGCGTCATACCTGGGCCACGTGTTCCGTAATGATAAGTACAGTCTGCTACAGCTTATCGTGGAAGGCAAGATTGAAGGTAGAAGAGGTTTGGGCAGAAAGAAGAAATCCTGGCTGAGAAACTTGAGAGAATGGTTTCAAATACCAGAAGCTACGAACATAATACATGCGGCACAAAACAGAGAAACCTATCGTTTGATGGTCGCCAACCTTCGGTAGAAGACGGCACATAAAGAAGAAGAAGCGGTTTTTTAGTCTTGTAAACAAAATGCCACAAAAAATAGCTTCAGAACGACATTCGGAAAATATCTACATAAATTTTGTTTATTATTTTTAATATATTAAATTCCACTTTCTTCCTTCCCACCAATATCTGTCGCCCTCACTTCGCTGTCAACTCCTGCCACACAAGTCCTGCCACATACATTAGGCAACGCCGCCAGATCCGCGCGTTCTTTATTGTCAGTCGCAGAGAGTCCCATTATAACTAACACTAAAAGTACAAAGGGTACATTAATGACAAAGGCAGAGGGAAATGTATTTTTTATGTACCACGCTGTATTAAAATGATTTTGTTATACCTTACTAAGTTCTCCTAACTTTTGAATATTATGCTTCTAAGGGAAAACAGTGTATTTGTTTTATGCTCGGTTAAAAAGCTAATTATAAAACTTTTAATGTTTTTAGTAGCTTTTCAAGAATATTTGTGTACAATTATTATTATAATTAAAATCGTATTAAGATAATAATAATTGTAGTCGAAGCAAAGGTATAATGCATAACAAACCCTCCAGACAAATACAAAGAAATTGATAAAAACATAAAAAATTCTAGAAGAATACTGGCTACAAAAATACGATGGAATAGATGATATTTCTAGTCCTTACAAAAAGGTAAAAGAGAAAAACTGAACGCATAATAAAAGTCGAATTAGAGCAATTAAGAACACAGATGAAAAAATATTACCAGAAATAACAATATATTATATTAAAAAATTAACTGAATACATACAAGAAATATTTGTAGACAACATTATCTTATACCTATCAAAAGTGAACCAGCATTAGAGATATACAGCTTTATTGGTGTTTATCTCAATATGTATAAAATGTAACATTCCTTGTTTTTCCCATGTACTCTTCATTTGAGGAAAAAGACTTCTTTGATGTTGGTTTTTTAATTGCCCTCTATTTAGATATTGCAGCATTAGAGATATACAGGGTGTCCCGAAAATACTGGTCATACATTATATCATACATTCTGGAGTCTAAAATAGTTCGATTGAACCTAACTTACCTTTGTACAAATGTGCTCATAAAAAAGTTACAGCCCTTTGAAGTTACAAAGTGAAAATCGATTTTTTCTAATATATCGAAAACTATTAGAGATTTTGTATTGTAAATAGACATGTATCATTCCTATGACATAATCATCTTACAACAAAATTATAGTGAAGTTTGTCCACCCCATAAAAATTTTATGGGGGTTTTGTTCACTTAAACCCCCCCCCCAAACTTTTGTGTACGTTCTAATTAATTCATTATTCTGGTACCATTAGTTAAACACAACGTTTTTAAAACTTTTTGCCTCGTAGTATTTTTTCAATAACCCAGTTTTTATCGAGATGCGGCTTCTTTTTTATATATTTACATAAACATTTTATGGGGGTTTTGTTCCTTTAAACCCCCCAAATGTTTGTGTACGTTCCAATTAAACTATTATTGTGGTACAATTAGATAAACACAGTGTTTTTAAAACTTTTTGTCTTTTTTTTGACAAGTCACCTTTTATCGAGATGTGGCTTCTTTTTCAAAATATACCTAAAAATGTAAATTATAAATAAATTTTCAGATTATTAACAGGTCCCTATAATCGTACTTAACCATACAAATATGTGGTGGATTCGACAAATATTCAAAATATGTCTATAAACACTGGCTTATCAAAAAAGTACTAAGAGACAAAAAGGTTTTAAAAACATTGTGTTTAACTAATGGTGCCACAATAATAATTTAAGTGTAACGTACACAAAAGTTTCGGGGGGTTTAAAGGAACAAAACGCCCATAAAATTTTTATGGGGTGCACAAATTTCACTTTAATTTTTTTTTAAGATATTGCTGCAATAAGAATGCAACATGTCTATTTTCAATAAAAATCTCTAAAAAAAGAGTATTCGATATATGAAACAGAGTCGATTCTCATCTTGTAACTTCAAAGGGCTGTAACTTTTTTTGTGTGCACTATTTTGTATATAGGTCAGGTTCAATCAACCTATTTTTGACCCCAGAATCTGTGGTATAATTTATTACCAATCTTTTCGGGACACCCTGTATATTACGGGAAGAAACATAGAAATAAACAAAAAATGATATTTCTTCTTCTTAACCTTCAATGGTCCAGTTTTAGATAGAGACCTCTCCCAACTGCTTCTACCGATCTTTATCTTGAGCAACATACTTTTAACTTGATTCCAGATATTTTTTGATGTTATCTATCCATCTCATCTGTGGCTTTCGTCTTGGTCATCTACCTTTGTAAGGTCTCCAATGTTGTATTGTGGCATTCAACCGTTGGTCTTTTTGTCCCACACTGTGGCCTGCGAAGCTCTATTTCTTCTTTTTCTTCGTCCTACTTTATAAATAGGCTCAATGCCTGTTTTACTTCGGTTTTTAGCCTCAATTGACATTGTCTGACCATCTTTTCCTCGGTCGTCCCAATAATCTTCTTCCATTTGCAATTTGTTAGTTGCTATTCGTACTATTCTATTTTCTGACATTCTTTCTATGTGTTGATTCCATTCTATTTTTCTTCTTTTGGTCCACATGTTTATTTCTTCTACACCACACCTCGCTCGTATTTCCTCACTTCTTAATCTGCCTTTTAGACTTTGGTTTGTTATTTGTCGTGACACTTTCATTTCTGCAGATTCCAGAAATCTTTGTGTTTTCGCCGTAGCTGCTCTTGGTTCCGCTGTATACGTCATTATCGGTCTTATTGTAGATTTATATATCCTGGTTTTCGTTTCGATTTGTTTCTCCAGATTGTGTTGCTGAGACATCTTGCTGCTCTGTTCGCCATATTCACTTGTTTTTGTACTTCTTCTTCCACTTTTCCGTAGCTTGATAGTTTTATTCCCAAGTATTCTGCTTCCATCACTTGTTCTATTATTTTGTTATTTACGACCAATTTATATCATCTCGGTTCCGCTGATACCACTATCGATTTAGTTTTAGTACGTATGTTGAGATCACCATGTTGTATATGAGCGCCGTGTCTTCGACATTCTTTAATTAATCGAATTAAGGTCATCTTCATTTTCGGCTATGATTATGGCGTCGTCGGCGCCCATTTTTTTCTCCCATTCTATATCTTCTCCTTTTTTTAACTTTCTTTATGATTTCATCCATTATCAGATTAAATATTAATGGGCTCAGCGAATCTCCTTGTCTAATGCCAGTTTCATAGGTTGCGATAGTTTTCCCTTACATCCTACCATAGCCATGTTATCTTTATACAGGGTGTTTGGTAAAGAATGGGCCATAGCTTAACCTCAGATTCCTGAGGTCAAAATAGGTCGATTTAGGCTAACTTACCTTAGTACAAAAGTTGATAATAACCGAAATACAGGGTGTCAAAGTTAAACTTTCATTTTATTTATTTTTGAATATTTCCTGACAGGCGTGGGACAACAACACGAAATTTGGTAAGTGGTGCTGGTATTGTACAATCTACTAATTTATGTTAAACAAACGTTTCTGGTTACTACCAGAGGCGTACGACGGGGGAACATGTATGGTTGACCCTTCTCAAATTCTACGCCACTGGCGGAATTGCTATTTTAGTGCAATTTTTTGATTCTCCAATACTTTCTATGTAAAAAACATATTTTTAATTCATAACGATAAAGCCATTAGTTTTCGAGATATTTGAAGCTAAAAACGAAGGAGTATAATACATTAATCAAAATAAGTGTGCCTTTTCATATTTAACTTCAAATATCTCGAAAACTAATGACTTTATCATTACGAATGAAGAGTATATTATTTGCATATAAATTATTGGAGAATCTAAAAATTATGCTAAAATAGCAGTTTCATCAGTGGCGCAGAATTTGGGAAGGGTCAACCATTCACTTTCCCCTGTCGTACGCCTCTGGTAGTAGCCTGAAACGATTATTTAACATAATTTAGTAGGTTGTACAGTGCCTACACTTTCTACCAAGTATCACATGGATATGTCAAATTATTTTAAAGTATTCTCTTTTTTTAATAATTTATTTTTTATTTAAAACTTTAAGAATTATGTGAATGTAAATTATGTTAAATAATCGTTTGTGGTTGATACCAGAGGCGTACGACAGGGGAAAGTGAATGGTTGATCCTTCCCAAATTCTACGCCACTGATAAAACTGCTATTTTATCATAATTTTTAGATTCTCCAATACTGTCTATGTAAATAATGTACTCTTCAATCGTAACGATAAAGTCATTAGTTTTCGAGATATTTGAAGTTAAAAATGAAAAGACGCCTATTTTGATTAATGTATTATGCTCCTTCGTTTTTAGCTTCAAATATCTCGAAAACTAATGGCTTTATCGTTACGAATGAAGAGTATGTTTTTTACATAGAAAGTATTGGAGAATCAAAAAATTGCGCTAAAATAGCAATTCCGCCAGTGGCGTAGAATTTGGGATAGGTCAACCTGTCACGTTTCCCCGTCGTACGCCTCTGGTAGTAACCAGAAACGTTTGTTTAACATAATTTAGTAGATTGTGCAATACCAGCACCACTTACCAAATTTCGTGTTGTTGTTTCATGCCGGTCAGGAAATATTCAAAAATAAATAAAATTAAAGTTTAACTTTGACACCCTGTATTTCGGTTATTATCAACTTTTGTACTAAGGTAAGTTAGCTTAAATCGACCTATTTTAACCTCAGGAATCTTAGGTTAAGCCACTGCCCATTCTTTACCAAACACCCTGTATATATTCTCAATTTTCAAGCTCTATTTAAATTTGGCAATTTTTTTTATCCTCAACTTTTGTCTTTGATCTTACCCAATACGTCCTCTTTGTATCGGACATAGTATGTTGTATACTTAACATTGCCTTTTCCATTGCTCTTTCCGTTGCATCACTTAGTCATGATAGAAAGGATTCACTGGTTGAAAAATTTGCTCCTCAAGTATTGAGGCATTTGGCGGATCTTAAGTCTCCAACTGAGTGTGCCAAATTCTTTCCATGCTACTCTTGCTCTTCTAGTGATTTCGGCACTTTGGTCCTCTTTTTCAAGTTTCAGAATTTGACCTATTCTTGGATTTGTTCTACCTCTATCGTGAAAACAGTTGGTAATATCATTAATAAATATATTAAAGAGTAGTGGACGCAAATGGGACCCTTGTGGTACACCTGACACAACTGAAATGTTTGTGAGTAAAAGTGGTTCACTCGGACCTGTTGAAATCTTGCGGTTAAATAACTCTGTAACCACTGCAACAAAGGTCGACTTATGCCATAGGAGCTAAGCTTTGGAATCAGGAGTTCATGATTTACTCTGCCAAAGGCTTTGGAAAAGTCAGTATAAATTGAATCAACTTTAAGTCCCTCTTCCAAGGCTTCAGACAGAAAATCAACGTAGGCCAACAAAATCAGTTCAGCAGACTTACCTTTAGTAAAACCAATTTGCTGAGAGTTTAGGATCCCGGAGCTATCGAATTTGAGGAAATCAGTTATAATACTTTCAAAAACCTTTAGTATAACACTAAGAATAGATATAGGGCGGTAATTACTAATATTAGATTTATAACCAGATTTATATATTGTGTGAAATAAGAAAGTTTCCAAAAGTCTGGAAACTGACCTACATCCAAAGATTTATTAAATACAGGGTGTAACAAAAATAGAGGTCATAAATTAAATCACATATTCTGGAACAAAAATAGTTCGAATGAACCTAACTTACCTTAGTACTAATGTGTACATAAAAAAAGTTACAGCCCTTTGAAGTTACAAAATGAAAATCGCTTTTTTCAAATATATCGAAAACTATTAAAGATTTTTTAACGAAAATGGACATGTGGCAATCTTATGGCAGGAATATCTTAAAGAAAAATTATAGTGAAATTTGTGCACCCCATAAAAATTTTATGGGTGTTCTGTTCCCTTAAACCCCCCAAACTGTTGTGTACGTTCCAATTAAATTATTATTGTGGTACCATTAGTTAACTTAAATATTTTTAAAACTTTTTTGGCTCTTAGTATTTTTTCGATCAGGGAGTTTTTATCGAGTTGCGGATTCTTTTTTAATATGTTTACATAAAAATTTTATGGAGGTTTTGTTCCTTTAAATCCCCCAAATGTTTGTGTACGTTCCAATTATACTATCACTGCGATACCATTAGTTAAACACAGTGTTTTTAAAACTTTTTTGCCTCTTTGTATTTTTACGATAAGGCACCTTTTATCGAGATGTGGCTTCTTTTTTAATATGGTTCAAAATATACCTAAAAATGTAAATCACAAATAAATTTTCATATTATTACTAACATATTATTACTTAACATATTATTACTTAAGGTGATGCAGTAGCGATCAACAGGTAGCCAAAACGCGTTCCAAGATTGCGCCTGTAATTTTGAATATTTTTTCGAGATATTTGGCACACGTATTCGTAATATAATAAAGAATGGCGGTACAGAGCCCAATTTGAAAAATATAATAATATGTGGAAATTGCTCTGTAATTAAATACAATATTAAAAAAACGAGCCTGTACCGCCATTAAGAAGAACAAAAAAATACACTTTCTTCAAATAAACTTTTTTATCCGATGCCTAGATTTTGTGTCATTTTGGAACTACTAATGAAATAAAAAATTTTAGTAGTTCCACAATGACACAAAATCTAGGCGTCGGATAAAAAAGTTTATTTGAAGAAAGTGTATTTTTTCGTTCTTCTTAATGGCGGTACAGGCTCGTTTTTTTAATATTGTATTTAATTACAGAGTAATTTCCACATTTTAATATATTTTTCAAATTGGGCTCTGTACCGCCATTCTTTATTATATTACGAATACGTGTGCCAAATATCTCGAAAAAATATTCAAAATTACAGGCGCAATCTTGGAACGCGTTTTGGCTACCTGTTGATCGCTACTGCATCACCTTAAGTAATAATATGTTAAGTAATAATATGTTAGTAATAATATGTTAAGTAATAATATGTTAGTAATAATATGAAAATTTATTTGTGATTTACATTTTTAGGTATATTTTGAACCATATTAAAAAAGAAGCCACATCTCGATAAAAGGTGCCTTATCGTAAAAATACAAAGAGGCAAAAAAGTTTTAAAAACACTGTGTTTAACTAATGGTATCGCAGTGATAGTATAATTGCAACGTACACAAACATTTGGGGGATTTAAAGGAACAAAACCCCCATAAAACTTTTATGGGGTGTCTAAAATTCACTATAATTTTGTCTTAAGATACTACTGCTATAAGAATGCCACGTGTCCATTTTCGATAAAATATCTCAAATAGTTTTCGATATATTGGAAAAAATCGATTTTTATTTTGTAAATTCAAAGGGCTGTAACTTTTTTATGTGCACATTTGTACTAAGGTAAATTAGGTTCAATCAAACTATTTTTGGTCCCAGAATATGTGATTAAATTTATGACCTGTATTTTTGTTACACCCTGTATATGAAACAAAAGTCGCGATAGTACAAAACTGAATTCCCTAAGAAAATTAGGTGGTATACCATCAGACGCAGGACCATTGTTGACACTTAATGATGAAAGCTTTTCGTAAATTTTGGAAATCTGGATACGATATGATGAGATATTGAGTTGAGACTGAATATGGTCAACATTGCAATTTAAAGTACAGCTGGTTCCAAAAAAAACTGATACGACTCTTAAAGCGTATTTTGTGGAAAATTGAGCAGTGTACTTTCTTCTTCTTCTTCTTTTTGTTTTTGGTCTTGCTGCAAGGCAATTACCAGCACGATTTATAGGCGATCTTGATGTAGTCTGGCTCATAGAAAAAAGTGTTGTGTGATTTGGTAGAATGCGATCTTACTCTTTAAAAAATATGTCACGTATTTCAGCGCCATCTCAGCACCTGGTTAAATGGAAGGGTACTACAAATCTGGCCTCCACATAAGTGGTCTGTAGCTTCGACATGATAGGTGTGAAATTTTAAACGTTCTTGTTGTTGATTGGATAGGAAGAGTGGCGTAATCTAGCCTCCATGCTACGTACATCATAGCCTCCATACGGTACTTCCAATATTTAATATTTTATTCAAGTGGACAATAAAGTTACAACACAAACAACTTTTGTTTCTTAATTATTTATTTATACAATAATGTGACATTTTACATAGAAATATGAGTATTTAATTTGGATTAAATATATGTTTACTCGTTGAATTTTTCAACCGACTGCACACAACACCTGATGGGAGCCATTAGACCTAACAACAAAACGCGAAATAAAATGTGTATTTTAAAACTGTTGGATAAACAGTACCTACAATCAGAAAATCTCTACATTACAATCAGAAAAACTTACCTTTAAAAAGGTACTCGATTACAAAATAACAAAAATATCAAAAAAACACGACTGAATAGAATATCAGCTTTTTATGGTGACACAAACACATCACATAAACGCATAAACCGACCATATAAAATGACTGAACGACAACGAACGAACGAACACGAACACTGAACACAGATTCACAGATAGCGCAGGATTTGTCAAAAGTCATGTTCCACCAATCACAAGGCCGACATCAGCGCGTCTGACTAAATGGAAGGAAAATAAATACCATTACATGTTTTTTATTAGAGTGAGCGGGGCATGGTCTGGCTCTAAGCCATATCAAAATCGCTGACAATGTTCTTGTAAGAAGCTTTTGGTGAGGTGTGATATAATGAATATGAGTTTAATTATATTTAATTTATTATATTTTGAAGGATAAATACTTATTATTTAATGTCACTGTCACTACCAAATCTTAAAATTTGTCAGATAACTTCAACCTCAAAAAATGACTGTTTGTTTGTTTATTTTATTATTTGTCTGTCATAATAAATATAATATAATGTCAGACCAATCATACACTGCTCAAAATGATCAAATCTTACTAAGAGTCGTATCAGTTTTTTTAGGAACCAGCTGTAATATCACTATAAACTGATGAAAAGTGATCTGCAAATAAGTTGGCAATATCATTGACACATGAAGCCACAGAGTCATTCAGGGTCATTGAGTCAGGTATACAATTGTTTTCACGCTTGCTACCTACAAATTTCCAAAAATGCCTTGCGTTATTTTGTATACAAAATTCGGTGAAACGTATGTAGTTGTCATAACAGCATTTAGATAGATTTTTACAATTTGTTCTCAGATGACAAAAATGAGCATAGCTTTCAGGAGTCTTTATTCTTAATAAAAGGAGATCTTGAGGTTTTATAAACTTTATGAGCTTTTATTTTTTCGTTTAACAATTGCTTAAGCTCAGAAGAATACCAACAAGGAAATTGCTTAGCACTAATATATTTAACTGGAGCGAAATGTTTAATAAGAGAGTAAATAATGTCATAAAACATAGCAGTCATGTCGGAAAGCTCTCTACCACGAAACAGGTTATCCCATTCTATATATTCCAGACATTGGTGAATTGCTGAAAAGTTTGCGTTACAGAAATCACAATAATATTCGTTACCAGAAATTGACCTGTTGAAAACATTAAGCTGCAATGTTATTAACAGAGGAGGATGATGAGAGTCAGCTGAAACCAGAGCATCGTCAGCTTCAGAAATGACAAGCTCTTCTGGGGCCAGGATAAAATCTAGAATAACACCCCTACTATTAAATATAAAATTACATTGAAAAAGATTATGATAAGCACACTGATTTGAAACAACCTCAATGGCATCAACTACAGCTAGCGGTGATGAAGTTTGTGAAGTTGAAGAAGAGCAATAATCTTCAACTCTCCACCTAGCTGAGGGGAGATTATAGTCACCAAATAAGTGAAATTTCAGGGATGAAAATTGTTCACTTAGAGGCATCAGTTGGTCAGCATGAACTTGATAGGTGTAGGCTGGAGATTGAGGTGGAATGTATAGAGCTCCCAGAATAAGTTTGCCATGGAACCGTACAAACAGGTGTTCAATGGAAGGATCAGATTGGATTCGTAATGATGAATATTTCTTTAAAATAGCTATCAATACTCCACCCCCTCTAAGAGATGAACTAGAGGCAGGTGTACGATCCTGTCTCTAGATATTGTAATTGACAAGACCAATTTCAGCATCAGCAATATCACTATTGAGCCAAGTTTCTGTTAGAATGGTAATATCATAGGTTCAATTAAAAACATTGAGGCTTAATTCAGTAAGTTTTGTTCTGAGACCCCGGACATTTTGGTAATAGACTGTAAACTTGCCCAAGTCAGTAGAGTTTAAAAGGTTTTTTTTTTAATTATTTTAGGTATGTTATTAAAATACTTAATCGTGAGATTAACTTCTCCAGCGTTTTGTCTCTCTGAAAGCTCCGACCTAAGATTATCTAACAGCTTTCTTTGGTTAGGGGTTTGATCTAAAATAAAATATATCATTTTTTCGCGACTAACTGTTTGTTTGTTTTTAATAACATGAACAGCATCACTTGCTGAAGAAAAGATTACTTTAAGCCAAGCCGCACACCAAAGAAACATGAAACGAAAAACATGAAACATGAAACGAAAAACATGTTTCATGAAACTAAAACACTTCTAAACAAATCTCAAAGTCCGCCTACCAATGAAACGAGTGTGATTCATGCTCATGACACATTTATATTTTCGGAGAGTTTCATAAATGGCCGGACGTATATTTGTTTAGCAGTGGTTTATTTCCATGAAACGTAATTTACGTTTCATGTTTCTTTGATGTGCGGTCGGGCTTATGGGACGATGACCATTCTTGTTCACATTTCCAAAGCGTAAGATCTTGACTTCAGTAGTGTTGATGGAGGCATGGGCCTTTGATAAAATAGATTTTACTTGGGAAGCACCTTCAGAAGTGTTACTTAATTCAGGAAGATTAAAAATGAGGATGTTTTAGATCTTTTTTCCCGTTCATGAAGCTCGTTTACCACATCATCAACAGAAAATGAATTAGCACCTTTTTCAGCTTTAAGTTTTAACATGTCCTGTTTCAAAGCAATAAGTTCATTTTTAAAATTGTTAATTTGCCTAATAAATTTGGGTACACTTTTAAAATATAAACGACAATCAGCACAAAAATGTATTAAGGTTCTTTATTGGATAACAAACCAAAGGTGTAGTTCAGAGGCGCATAAACCAGTACAATGTTCACAGTAGTGCACAGTAACATGGCAGCTATCACATGCGACAAACTTGTCAAGAAGATCATCATTACAACTGGAATATTTTCTAACCATTTTAAAGTTGAATTGGAGATATTAAGTTCACTGATGAAGCAAAATCAAATTAACACCTGGCCTATTAGACCGGTCTAGTTAGACTCAAAAATAGGAGTGAGGCTACAATAATTACCATCAAGCTGAAAATTGGCAGGATTGTTCAAAATACCATCATAAATGAAATCTAAAAAGTCCTCATAAATCCGACCCGTGCTAAAAAATTTACGCGAGGTCAAATGTCACCAAATATGGTTTTTAGCGATTTTCAGCGAAACGGTAAGTTTTATCGTAAAATTAGCTCTGGCTCTAACAAAAAATGTAGGTTAGATAATTATCTGTAAAAAATATCTTAATAGTTTTTTTCCTAAGAGCCACTGTTTTTGAGATACAACGATTCAAAGAGTTGAAAGACTTCTAATCGTCATAAAATATATGTATTAGTACACCAGGTATATATTTACATCACTGAAGCTGTAATACAAGTAAACATAATATTCTATCGGTCAACTTAACTTATATTACACATAATAATATAAGATTGTAAATATGATATTGTTTCTACTTTACAGCTTGCGGTCTACCGAGGGATGCAATGTATAAGCTGTATTATATTACAGTGCCAACAAAAAAATCTTTACAAAGTGAATGTAACGCGAAAATAATAAGAATTATTTGAATTTTACGGCTTAATCCCAACAAAAATAGTAAATTGATATGACAAAGTATTAACTTATAATAATTCTTTTTATTTATGCGCCTTAGTTCAATTTGTAAAGATGGGTTTTCGTCGGCTAATCTAATCAAATAATTCTTTTTATTTATGCGCCTTAGTTCAATTTGTAAAGATGGGTTTTCGTCGGCTAATCTAATCACCCTACCTATTCTTTTCTCAGAAGGGTTTGAACATAATAATGAAAGACAACTTTCTAGGCAAAATGTTTATTGCTAAGTACTAATAAATACTTATGCAAATTACACCGTAATCTTCCTGGGTGGCAAAATCCTTCAGGTAGATGACACCCTCGAGGTAATAATTAGTCTTGAGTACTACTCCGGAGTGAAAATACGTGTTAAACATATATTTTTTAACCTACCTATATACGGCGATTCTCGCCGTATAATTAAACAAGTAAGTACCCTTACATTTAAAGATTCGATTCTGGGAACAGCTCGGGCTCGTTCTGATCCTATGGCCAAAGCTGTCCTTGCTCGAGTTGAATTCGAATACGATTTGGTTGCTGATGAAGCTAAGTATCATAGTGATTGCTTTGTTTTCTTCTTGAAACCGAACACTGGAGTGAAAATCGGTCGTCCTCAAGATGAAAGTACGAATCTGGCAATAGAGGAAATATTCACGTACATTGAAAATAGCGATGACTGTCAGTTCACTTTGAATGAATTGAACAATATTTGCCAAACTACAACAGTAGATTACAGGACGCTAAAGTAACGATTAAGAATGAAGTATAGTAATAAAATTATTATCACTGAAAAATCGGGAACGTCAACATTCATATGCCTAGTAGACAATCATCATGATATTTTGAATCAAGCTTATTACGAAAACAACATGAATAAAAAAGAAGAACGATTCAGAATTGTAGAAGCTGCTGCGGCAATCATTCGTGAAGACATTCAATCCGCAGTGTTCGATAATTCTAACTACCCTCCACCAGGTCGCATGTTTGAAGATTTAAACAATGAAATCCCAGAGTCGCTGACACATTTTTTGGAGCGACTGATTTTAAAAAAGGAAAGATCAAACCTAGATAATTTAAAATTAATATGCACAAATATTAGCCATTGTATCATGACTGCTGTTAGGCCGAGGCCTTTTAAGTCTAAATTACAATTAGGTCTCTCAGTTTTTTTTTTCATCGACGATTTGGGTCTAAACGTCTTACACAAATTTTTTCAGCTTTCGGTTTGTGTACATCTTATAACGATACAATAATGTACGAGGCAGCAGCAGTTTTCCATCGTCCTCCTCATGTTCTACCACCAGAAAGTGGCACATTTGTTCAATACGTTGCAGACAATGCTGATATTAATGTAATAACACGCTCCACATAATGGGTATTATTTAAATCGTTACTCCAAAATATTCTGTTTTACTAGAAGAACCTATGCCACGAATAAAAGAAGCCCTTTCAGCAAAAGATTTCACAGCAAAAGCTCATGTGCCGATACAGATCTATCAAAATGATGGTGTCGTAGGTTGGTGTCTAGTTAGAACTAGAAGATGAAGAAGAGGAAGAAGAACAATGAGAAGAAGAACAATGAGAGGAAGAACAATGGAAGCAGAAGTATTAGAAAATTATTAACCAGTTTGATAAATTTCCCTTTTTTTATATTTATACCGCTTTATATAACTTTTATCAGTTTTAACCCTTGCCAATATCAATTATTAAATAGCTTTAAATTGAACAGAATCATAACAGATCCGTGGAATAGGCCTACTGGGGAAACCACGTTAAAAAACGAGCTAAGTACACTACCTCAAAGGTGGTGTGGAAACGTGTGCGCATATTCTGACGATTACCACTTTTTGAATCGTTATATCTCAAAAATGGTGGCTCTCAGGAAAAAAAGTAGTAAGGCATTTTTTATAGATAATTATCTAATCTACATTTTCTGTTAGAACTAATTTTACGATAAAACTAACCGTTTCGCTGAAAATCGCTAAAAACCATATTTGGTGACCTTTGACCCCGCGTAAAATTTTTAGCACGGGTCGGATTTATGAGGACTTTTTAGATTTCATTTATGATGGTATTTTGAACAATCCTGCCAATTTTCAGCTTGATGGTAATTTTTGTAGCCTCGGATGTGTAAGTTGACCGGAGTATATAATGAATAAAGGTTCTGCTTGTTTAAATTAAATCCATATACAAGCCACACTCATTAACTGGCCTATACTCAAATTAACTTATCAGAAGTAGTTTTTTGTAGAATTAAATTTTTAGAATTTTATTTTTAGCAGTATATTGCAAATTACACAAATTCCTTAAAATAGGATAAAAACGGATACAGCCATTGTATAACTCACAAGTTTGTCCAAAAAATGATATTACATATTTTCAAAATAAAAGACTCACTTTAAACTATGAAATTCAAAGAATTTTTAGGAGCAGATGTTTTGTGTCTGTTGTTGGCAATTAGCTTTTATGACTGAAAAATCTCATTGAAAAATCTCACTTGGTTGAAAAATCTCATTTTTGTTGGCAAAAAATATATTAATTTGTCTGGACTAAATTACAGTTCTGTTTATCTTAAAAGTGTTGCAGTGTTGCCAAACTGAATTTTGTTGTTTTGAGTTTAAATTTTCCCAGCGATCTCCGAGGGTACAATAACCTTTGTATTAGCATATTAAGTGAGAAAAGAGCTTCACGCGCTACTGTAGCCTCTTAATTATTTTATAATTATTATCTAAAATAATCCCAGGAATTTATATATATTATAACTGAAAGCATAATCGTGTTTAAGTACTTAAAAAATTTATAAATTCTTATTTTAGAAGTCATTTGAATATTTACTTTTATCGACTAGCTCGACTCTAGTTACAGTTTTGCTCGAACCTATTATAGAGCATAACGCTGTTTCAGTTTACAATAGCATTTTACCTTATTAAAATGCAAATTTTATTAGTTTTATGCATACTATGAATGTGTGTCACATTTAAATGGCTGATTATTCTTAACATGTATGATAATGTGGTGCACATTTTTAGTAGTATAGACCGTAGTACATAGTTTGATGCTGGGTATGTATATTATACGGAGAGGTTCAAAATTATGGAATAAATTAATTTTTTTTTTTTTCGAGAATAGGTAGGTCACTTTGAAGAAAAATCCCGAGACAAGTCGATTTTTATTTTTAAATTACAATACTTTTTAATGGGAATAGGGGTCGTGTTGTAGCTTATTTCAAAGGGTATTTATACAGAGTGACCAAAAATAATTTGTGAATTAAGTTGATTGACGCAAAAAGAAGAATGTATGTACTTAATTTATTTAACTCAAGATACATTTTACTACGGTAAGGAAAGAAAAAAGGTTTATTTGACAAATAAACATTGTTTTTTGTTTAAGGGGATCGGTACGTATTTTCGGCTGCAATTCTATTCAAATGGTGATTCATTTTTTTGAATCCTGAGAAAACTAATAAGTATTTTTTTTAAATTTAAACGCAGAATGAAAGATTAGGTTATTAGCAAGGGCCGAAAGTCCCTGAGAGCTTCTATAATATTTATTTTAATAAGTTTCAGGGGTGAAAAACTAAGGGAAAATTTAGTGTGATTTTTAATTTCAAATATCTTATTCAAAATAAACTTTTTATGTATTCTAAGGGACTTTCGGCACTTGGTAATAATATAG
Source organism: Diabrotica virgifera virgifera (assembly GCF_917563875.1). Classification (NCBI taxonomy): domain Eukaryota; kingdom Metazoa; phylum Arthropoda; class Insecta; order Coleoptera; family Chrysomelidae; genus Diabrotica; species Diabrotica virgifera. The sequence goes on from NC_065446.1 coordinate 222,439,432, forward strand.
TCTTTCATTTTGCGTTTAAATTTTTAAAAAATATTTATTGGTTTTTTCAGGATTCGAAAAAAATAGACACAATGTCCGTGGTAATATTTTCCAAATATATCCTTGTCTTACAACGCACTCAGTCGAATAGAATATTGTCAGCATATTGTCAGTCAGACAGTGACAATAAGTGACAATTTTAAATATTTGACATGACATCGGGAATATTTTGAGTTGTTGATTGAATAATATTGATAGTGTATTTGATAAATAATTGATTTAAGGCGTGAACTTAATAAAAAGTTATTTATTGTGTATTATTTGTGGAAGATCCAAGCAGAGAATACACCAGGATAATATATTCTGTGATCCAAGTATTTTGTTGTTAAAGATGTCCAAAATTGTAAGCGTTCCATAGTAAATTATTAAAAAATCATTTTAACGCTTGTCCTTTTTTCTCGATTAAGTATTAGTTTTTGTTGTACATATAAATTATAACAATCACTGAATACATAGTTAGTGAAAACATTATCACATTTATTAATTGAATTAATAATTTGCAGTTATACAAATAACAGTTATCCAAGAACATTCAAAAGATATCTCTTTAAGTTAATGATGACATTTTCAAGTAGAATGACATTCTAGTAATGCTTACAATATCCATACCAGTGTGAATTTTACTACACGTAATTTGCCGTGTAAAGACAGAAAAAGTAGGGATAGCCGTAAAATATTTGCGAATTATTTACCAATGATCAAACTGCAAAGAGGTAGGTGGGTGGCTGTTTGACATTTATTTAAGCGAACAGTAATGTTTATTTATGAAATAAATATTTTTTATGTTTTCTCCTTCTTTCTTCTTTTTGCGTTAATTTATTTAATGTCCGACTGGTCTATTATTTGACAAATAATTGACATTATTTCGAAATCTATTAAGTACGATATAAAGCCCAAGGGCAAGTTATTGAAAAATAACGCCCTATGCCTATTAAATTTAAATAACGAGTTAAATACTGTCAAGTTGACAAATAAAACTCTAAGTAAAACTATGGTTACCACAATTACTTTACGACTATTTCTGGTAAATGTAATTATTTAAAAAATAATTAATTCAAAATTCATTAAAATTTTTTGCATATAAAGAATAATTTAGTCGGACATTAAACGTTGAAGGCACCACGGATATTATAATAATAACGTTTTCGGTCAAAGTATATATATCGAGCCGAAGGCCCTCGGTCTATATACCATTAACCTCAAGCGTTATTATCCTTTTATTACCTTTGGTACCTAAATAACTATAATTTAAAAATTGTTTTTTTGGCCACCCTGTACAAATAATGATGTTAATGTTTATATTACTGAATAGAGAATTAAATAATATTTGAAATAGCTCCCACACCACCCCTATTCCAAATTAGAAAATTTATCTATTACGTCATCACGCCCAAATGGATGACGTAACTATTATGGCATATATGTCAAAAAATCACAATTTAAAAATAAAAATCGACCTCTCTTGGATTTTTTCTTCAAAGTGGCCTATTATCGAAAAAGAATTTAGTCCATAATTCCATAATTTTGAACCTCTCTCTATTTACACTCAACCAAACTTATTCGCTTTGTGCAAATACTTGGAGGGGATACGAGAAACGTTCGTGCGCAAGTAGCGGAGAAATCTTATAACTTTCTTAGCATATTTATTTCTTATATAATTCATATTGTCAATAATTGAAATTGTCATATTGACATATTTCATACCTACTCTCATTATGAAATCAGGCATTAATGTTGCTCCAAAATATTGATATTGATATCAAATTTGATATTGATTTTTAGGATATGCATGTTGATATGCAATTATTATTAAAGTAAATTTAATTAATTGTATGTATTTTACTTGTAATACTGCATTTTAATAATTCATTTTATTTACTACAATGTTTACCTTTCAATAACATAACCCCAATCTTACTTTTTCTGCTTATTTTTTTTGGGCTATGGCCTTGACAATTATCCAGCAACCAGGACTAATATAATTGGCCAATATAATTAAAAGTGCTACAAATGTTGCTGAGCTATAAAACCAGGTGTCGCACTTCCGAAATTGCACGGTCCTAATATGGAATCCCGGACAGCTTGGCTATTAGTGCACCCTATGTAACCCACAGGTGAACCTTATGCTTGTGCGTCACAGTGTTGCCATACTATTTTCTTTATTTGTTTCGTAATTTCAATCAATGTTAAATGTAGGCTACAAGAACAATATAATAATGTTATAAGAACGTTTATTTCTCCGTCATTATACCAGGTAGAATGACAAATGAGGTATCAAATAAAAAAAAAACTTTACTGTATTGGTGTTTTAAAACTATTTTTTAATTTATTATAATCATTCATGTGTTTGATTTATCTATTTATCCACTTTTATATAACGATATAAATTAACTTCGATTTAAAAACATTTATACAGTTTATCTTCATTCACCTCTTTTATTTATCAGTTGATATTCTTTTTTATAGGTAAAAATTTTAAGGTAACTTTGATTTAACTATTTTTTAATTTATTATAATTATTTATCTTACTTACTTACTTAGTCCTAAGCCTTTATACCTTTAGGTGTAAGGCTGATAATTATTTATCTACTTTTTTATAATTAACATCCCCCTTTTGAGCTGTTTGTAAAAAACAAGTAATTGGACTTAGTCCTATTAGACGAATTCGTAATTGGACAACTAAGTTCAAGGGTTTCACCCAAAGTAATCGAAAGTAGAACTGGAAGTCGATATTTGAACCCTTCCTGTAAGTTTGCGTCGATAGATATACGATTTTACTAATTTTGATTCATATTTACTAAACTGTGGGTCATAATTATTTAAACAGAAATGACATCAAAATCGAAATTAAAGATTCAAACTCGATTTTTCAATACGCTTCGATTGATCTGTTACATGTATTTCTACGACTATAATTATGGCACTTCCGGTTAGAACCTTCTAACCGGAAATAATATAAAAATCAAGATTCTCCATTTGTTCTCATCTTGGTAAGGCACGTCGAATGATAAATCGCTTATACTATTTCGGTGACTTTAAAACATTACTTACGGTTGCAAATCTAAAACCGGAAGTCCGATGTCAAATTTCTCATATTTTGGCATTCTACCTTGTATAGTGAAGAAGGAGTTATATTCGCGGTCGCACGGACAGACGGACAGACAGTCTAGGTCAAATTTCTCACCTTTAGTACCAACCTTGGATTATAAGCTTTCATTTGACACCACATTTGTCATTCTACCTGGTATAATAACGGAGGAGTTGAGTTTACAAACAGACAGACAAGACGGACGGACAGACGGACGCGGATAATTCAACGTTTTTACATTTTTTTTTTCAAAATTGGTGAAAAAAACAACATAATAAACTTTATTATTTACTAAATTGGTGTTTCAAAACTACTTATTTTTTACATATTATACACTATTACAAGGTTTCTATCAAGTCAAACTTCACAATGATTTAAAATAATCAAGTAAAAACCTATATAAAGGGTGAGTCACCTCTAACGGGACGAAAGATTACAGCGAAATGGTAACAGATTTGAAAAAATTTTTAAATTAGTAGTTTGTATGTTGATAAAATCTACATTTTAAAATTATTTTGAAATATACAGGGTGTCCCAATAAATGGCGACGTATCAAAGATTTATTTTTTCTTATAGAACACCCTGTATTTTATTGCACTTTTTAATTGTCCGCTAAAAATAAGGTATAGTTTCATAAGACTTCCCTATACCTATGTACAGAGTGTTCTGAGTTATGATGACTTTTCTTAAAATGTAAAGTTTTAAAAGAAGGCTTATTCTCAAGGTATTTAAGAAATTATGAAAAAAATACTTTTACATCTAAATAGTCGGATATTGGTTGAATATATTCCATGATTAATTATTACACAATTATTTACAGGGTGTTCAAATTTATAGTTTAATTATTGGATTATTCAATGTGTCATATGATGCTTATTTTAAATATAACACCATGTATATTAATACACCATTATACTAAACGGAGCCATCTCTTTCGAATGGTATATAGATGTCCTATACCTAGGTCTAATAGTTTTTGCATAATTTACAATTATTTAAATTCTTAATCTGTAAATCAAGTTTAAAACAAAAGATGTATCTCATTGTATGACATCGTCATTTTATGACAGTACGGTCTGGTAATTATCAAAAATTTAAACATCCGTGTATGATATTCAAATTTAATTGTTAATAAAAATGAATAATCACGTTATGTACGAAAGAGTAGACATGGTACTTTGCATTGGGGAGTGTTTGCAAAATTGTATCTTACCTTCTTAAGTTTACGCTCAAAAGTATCCTGATAGAAGACATCCAAAAAAGGACGTTTTTGAGAGATTTCAATAGATTCCGTGCGACTGGTAATGTTGAATACGGAAAGTTAAATAAAAACTTTGATACGCCGACATTTATTGGGACACCCTGTATATTTCAAAATAATTTTAAAATGTAGATTTTATCAACTTACAAACTACTAATTTAAAAATTTTTTCAAATCTTTTACCATTTCGCTGTAATCTTCCGTCCCGTTAGTGGTGACTCACCCTGTATACATATTAGAATATACCTAAAATACACAAATGATACATTTCACACACAAATATACTATCACAAAAAATTGTAATGTGATAGTATGAAAAAATAGAGGATACGGCAACGGTGTTACATATCATGCTCGGATCCAATGCCAAAATCTACACAGACATATTAGGGTGCACTAATAGCCCAGCTGTCCTGGAATCCCTATGTATTTAAAATCTGCAGCTTTTGCAAGCTATTATATAGGTGTAAGTATTTTAGTTGAACCGATAAGAAGAAGAGTTGCCGTGTCCAAGGACTATACAGCAGGAGAAAGTTACGGGATCTTAAGTTAACCAGGCAGCACAAGATTAATCACATAAATTGGTGTCTTTAACACCAAGACAGGAACAGTGGAAATTGGTAAAGTGTATTATTTTCAAGTAGGATAATGTAAAATCAGACAGCGAGGAACACAAACAAGAACGGAAACTGCCAGATTTGTTCAGGTATATAAAAGAGAAAGGGTCATGTTCTGGGGAAGAATTATGACGGTAAAAAAATTTTTAGTTTTCATCCAACCAACTTTAATAGCTCGCAGATATGTTGATCTGGTTCTATAACCTTTAGTAAGGCTCCGGAGAGGTGCAATAAAACAAAATTAAATTTAGCTTTAATTAGCTTAAAATAATAAAAAATATCAGATGATTCCATAAAGGTTTGGTTGAGTCTATCTGTATACCTATACTCTCTGAGCTTCGTTGGTGTCGCTACTAGCGGATTACTAATGCAACTTTCGTCGGTAATTTTTAAAGGGCCTAGCCGGGTAAGATGGTGAAAAGTGCCCCCAACTTAATTTAAATTCCATATAGGTCACCTTTTAGCACCTATAGAGGAAGTCACTTTCTGAAATTTTTAGCCCCCTAGGTGGTCACGTGACCCCCCTAGACCCTAATTAGGCTTTTTATGTTTTTATTTTTTATCTCAGCCGCGTCAAGAGCTAGCCAAAAACTTTATTTAAAAAAGTTGTAAGTTTCAAAAAGATCTAGGTAGGGTAAGAACGTGTACCTCTGGACATTTCACAAAATATTGCTTTTGGATTTTTTTATTAGAGAAATTATACTGCTAAGAAAAAAATCTTCTAGTGCAACCTATTTATCAGACTGTTTTGAATTATTGTGAATTTTGTATAATCTATAAGTTGCACCATTTTAAAATCAACATGCATTTGTTAAAATACTGTCATATTGTCCAAAGGGACAGCACCTACGTCTACCTTTGGACTGGTTTGTATGTACCTTTGGACAGAGGTTGTACCTTTGGACGTATAAAAAATTAATTACAAATATGTGTTATATATTTTTTAATCATCATAAAAATGGATAGTCAACTAAAATATTGTTTATTACTAATAACAATACTAATAAAATATTTTTCAATGAGTATATTAAAACATATTATAATTGTCAAAAGTTACATTGAATTTAATGTGAGAAATAAACCTTTTTGATTCTCCCACGCTTTGAGGCAGTGGTAATTTAAGCACTATGTCTTGAAAATCGACTGCATATGGTTCTTCTTTTCCTTCTACGAAATGAAAGTTTTGTTGAGTCTTCGCATAAAATTTTACAATATAACTAGTATTATTATCAATCGTTTCCAGCACTTTAGCTACGTAATGTTTAACTAACTTTTTAGAACAGAGCTTAACCAAAATAAAGTCTCCTACTACTATGTCAAGATCTATTTCTGATGGGAACTCAGGAAAATCATGTTCTTCAACCATATTATCACAATCCATTTCATCAGACGTGTCACAGAAAGGTATTTGATCGTCATCTTCACTATCAGATGAAGAACTAGAAGGAAGTTTATATAGCTTCTTTTTTACCTTTTCCTTAGGTTCCTTTTCTCTTGGCGTTGACTTTTTTTTTCTGTTTAGCAGCTCTGACATAATAGCAAGTTTCTCTGGTGTACTGGTTAAAATTCTAGTTTTTCCTTTCTTACGCATTCCTCTGCCTTTTAAATCTTTTCTAGGTGGCGCTTTTGGAAACGGTGCTATAGACTCTATAGAGATATTGAGAGGCAGATCGGTTACAGGTGATGCATATTCACTCTGTGGTGCAGCTAAAGACCCTGAAGTTGGATAATCAACTTGAAAAGAAGTGGACGGAACAGGATTAGAAACGGAAGTAGACGGGGTAGATAAATGTTCAGCTGGGATTAAAGTCAAACAATTGGAAGTTTGGTCACAAGGAGCGGTAGATGATATAGATTTATCAGCCATTGTTGTCTCCGGTCGATCTGTAACGTACGATTGCAGATATTCCTCTTCTGTAAAAATATTGGTGTTAACTGGCCACAAACCTGTAACCTCAAAACTTTTTACAATATTTTTTGGTGTGAATGCTTGTAGATAAGCTTTTCCTGCAATGCCTGCAACGTCATAAATACTTATTGGTTTACCAGGATTACTTAACATCCAGTCTTCTGCAGTTTTGTGGTAAAAAGTTTTGTATGGACCAAAAACCACTGTGTCCAAGGGCTGCATTTTGTGCGATGTATGTGGATGAATTGTTAATAAAACTACACCGGAATTTTTGGCTTTATCAATTACGTCTATTGAAATATGCGTATCATGATTATCCATGACAATCAGTATCGGCTTTTCCTGGGTAGGTTTAGTGTAAGATATTATGTGTTCCAAAAATTGCAGAAAAATCTTTGCTGATGACCATCCTGAAGGATTTGCTGCCCCAATGCATCCGGGTGGACCTCCATTTGTCATGTGATCTTTATAGTGCACACGAGGAAATATAAATAATGGTGGGATAGTTTGACCTGCTGCATTTACGCAAGCTATCATTGTAATATTATTTCCTCTTTCTGCGGAGGTTAAACTCCCAAGTTGTTTAATGGTCTTAGGCGCTAATATTTTAGATGGTTTATGTACTGTAAAATTTGAAGTTTCATCCAAATTATATATACGTTCAGGACCAAATTGATACATCTTCATAACATTAGTGTAATTATTAAAAAATTGCTCAACGTTGTTTTTATTAAAACTAGTGGCTCTAGCTAAACTTGTTGCCTCTGGTTTCCTTAGAGATAACGCCGGCCATCTCTTTCTGTATTGAACTAGCCATTCTCGGCCTGCAATTTGCTTGTCTTGCCACGAGTCTGGTATTTTTTTACCTAACACTGTGGCATAATTAAATGCCAATTTTCTAGTTCGGATTTTAGTAAGTCCCAAATGAAGATAGGCAGCTTTTTCTAGATAATTAAACAGTTCCTTCTCTTCTGCAACACTAAATACTTTATGAAAACAGTAGTTTGGTGGCGAAACTATGATATCATTAATACTGGTTACCAAATTATGCTGCTTTTTCATATAATTGTGTAACGTAGATTTACTTATATGCCATTTCTTCGCCACGCTACGAATAGATGCATTATTCGTCAAAACTTCATGCAATGCCTCCTTCAATGACTCTTGTGGTACATGTTCCCGCTTTTTACCAATTTTACTGCGTGGCACTGTAACAAATTATTCTCGTTACAAGAATTACTCACGATAAAAACGTTCTTGTACCTTTGGACACGTCCAGAGGTACAAGCAACGGTGTGTCCACAGGTACAAGCAGCGCTTATTTAAAGTTTTAAACACGATAATCTATTTTAGGTTAAGATACAACAAAAAATATTATGCATAAGTGCTATCTAGATTATCACTCTTTATTATGATATCAAAAGTTTTGCAATAACTACAGCGATTGCCAAAATAAATGTTGGTGAATATTGCTAATAAACTTACTTTTATCAATAAAAATTTTCAACACCAGCTCGGAGCTCTAAACACACAGTAACAAACACGTTTTTCATACACTGTTGCCAACTCTACATAAAATATTATAGCTGACGCTTTGTAGATTCATACTGTTTGTAGTTTTCGAAATACTTAAGTTGTCCAAAGGTACAAACGTCCAGAGGTACACGTCCTTCCCCTATATGAAAAAATTTTTTTAAAATTTTTTGGCGGGAAATTTGAATTTTTAGAACAATTTTAAAATTTTAAATAACTCTGAAAAAAAAAACTAAAACAATCGTTTTTACGAAAATCAATTATAATGTGTATTTTTGCACAATCTTTCTCCCTGAATTTTTTCAGATTTTGAAAATTGGTGAAACGTACCTTTAAAAATAAAAAACCGCATTTTTTCGGTTTTTCTTTTTCGTTTTTTGATACAATTTTATACATATTTTTCAAAAAAGGTAACACCGTCACTAGAATAGTTAAAAAAGTGAAAAATAATTGGGGTTTGCTTAATAAAATTTTTTTCAAGATACAGGGCGTTGAAGAAAACAAAAATTTTACACATTTTTTACGATTTTGCCGAAACTACTGGCAACATTGCAATCAAATTTGGCAAGTTTTAGGAGGTATTTATTGTGCATTTTTTGACATACAATTAAAAATTTTATATTCATCACTGGCGCGCATACGGGTAATGGTCTGAACTTTTTAAAGAAAAAAAGATGGTACACCACTGACATATTTCAAATTAACAATCATTTTTGAATTCCTCGTTCCATTTGTGACAAAAAATCTATCTTCCCATTTTTTCATACGACGCGCCGTTGTGTTGCAAAAAATAAAATATCTTTACGCTTCCAAAGTATTCGAATTAATTTTTATAATGGATGTACGAGTTTATGTACGAGTGTGTAGATGTAGAAGAAACTACTAGAAGTTCGAATGCTTTGTAAGGATTAAGATCTTTTATTTTTTGAATAAAAATGGTGAGTCGTATGAAAAAATAAGAAGATAGATTTTTTGTCACAAATTAAACGAGAAATTCAAAAACGATTGTTAATTTAAAATATGTCAGTGGCGTACTATCTTTATTCTTTAAAAAGTTCAGATCATTACCCCTATGCGCGCCAATGATGAATATCAAATCCTTAATTGTATGTCAAAACATGCACAATAACTACCTACCTCTTAAAACTCGCCTAGTTTTATTACAATGTTGCCAGTAGTTTCAGCAAAATCGTAAAAAATGTGTAAAATTTTGTTTTAAAAACGGATGGCGTTACAAAAATTTTTTATAAAGCAAACCCCAATTATTTTTCAGTTTTTTGCCTATTCTAGTGACGGTGTTACCTTTTTTGAAAAATATGTATAAAATTATATCAAAAAACGAAAAAAAGAACCGAAAAATGCGGTTTTTTATTTGTAAAGGTACGTTTCACCAATTTTAAAAATATGAAAAAATTCAGGGTGAAAGACTGTGCAAAAATACACGTTATAATTAATTTTCGTAAAAACAAGTGTCTTAGTTTTATTTCAGAGGTATTTAAAAGTTTAAAATTGTTCTAAAAATTCGAATTTCCCGCCAAAAAATAAAAAAAAATTTGATATAGATCTTTTTGAAACTTACAACTTTTTTAAATAAAGTTTTTGGCTAGCTCTTGATGCGGCAGAGAAAAACCTAAAAGCCTTATTAGGCTCTAGGGGGTCACGTGACCACCTAGGGGGCTAAAAATTTCAGAAAGTGAGTTCCTCCATATGTGCTAAAAAGTGGCCTATATGGAATTTAAATCGAGTTGGGGGCACTTTTCACCATCTTACCCGGCTAGGCCCTTTATTATTTAATTGTTATCGCTTAATATTTACAACGCAAAAAAGTAATTAAATTGTAATCGATTTTTTTTTATTTTGCTAATCATTTAAACGTTCTATTAATGAAATATTAATTTCTTACTTCGGATACTTTCACATTTATCGTGTAAATGGCGCTTAGATTAATTTATAATTACATAAATATTACGATATATTAAAAAAAGTTAAATTGAGTATTTAAAACGTAAGTATATTTAAGGTAAAAATATACACCACAGCTTTGACCAACTAATATTTTTTCCTATTAATGTTTTTAATTTCAATGTTTTAAATTAATCACTTTGACATTTATGTCAAACTTCCACCGAACGTTCACTGATTTAAGTGACAATAGTGGTTATTAGTGACAGACGACGTTACAGCGCTACTATGACAGATAATTTTAAATGGCACCTTATGGCAAGTAATATCTCGTTTGAAAGGTATTGAAAATATTTATTCAGTAAAACTATGTTTAAACTTAATTTGATGAATAAATTAAATAAAAAATACTAGATGACTGGGAAAGGAGTATTTTATAAAATTTATCCTGTCACAGTGAGACTTACCATAGTCCTCCGATACTTCTAAAGGTGGGAAACTATGTAATGTATTGTTAATTAATACGTTTATATCGATAATTTCAACCTCAAGTAGTTTCATCTGTTATTACTTCACAATGTATTATATCTCACTGTACAGTGATTAGTGCGCTAAGAACCCGCAAAATATGGAAAACATAATACATTGTGAAGTAAGAAGAGATGAAACCCATACCGTACACAGTTTCCCACCTTTAGACGTATCGGAGGAATATGACAACTGTTACTGTCACAGACTTATAAAGGTGGGGAACTATGTAATGTAACGTAAATTAATAGGTACCTATTAATAAGTTTACAGCTCTACTAGTTTCATCGCTTTTTATTCCATAACGTATTATGTTTTCCATCTTTGGCGTTACTTTGCTGGTTATTAGGGCGCTCATCATTGTATAAATAATATTTGTGATATGTATTGATATAATACCAGAAATCTTTCACTGAAATATGGAATATATCGAACACAAAGATACTTGTTCCCAAGGTTATTTTACAAATAATTTATTAGTTCTACTGTCCAGGTCTAGACAGTTGTCAAAACAGATAACATAAATATGTTTATTAATTAAGAAACACTTAAATAAGTTTATCAACTAAAACTGTTTAGAGTTGTAAACTGATTAAAAACAAATACAATTAGTAAATGTATTCCCACACATAACCCACCCTTCCTTCAGAAATGTAGGTATATTATTATCTAGACAAACTAATTCCAAAGTCCGTTAACGAAGTTATGTAGTCAGTAAATTGGTTATATTGACGCAACGTGCATAAGTAGCTTTAGTCCATTATTAAATGGAAGAAAGTTTGGTACAGCATATAGAGTATTTGATAATATTAGTTTGCGGTATAAGAGTGGAATCGACACTGTAAAAATATAATCTGCATATCGTTATCCTACTTTAGGAGTTTACTTCAGATCCCCGCGTTCCTGATCGTGACAGGACGCTTTGCTTAAAGAATATTACGAAAGTTGGTAAAATGTGAAAATTGTTTTCGATATATCAAGCAATTTTACATATTTTACAGCTATATCGAAAAAGCTTTAAAGATTTCGTAATTTCATTTTAAGTCAATCTATTGCGATCTCAGCCTTTAAACATAGCTATTCACTGGAATAACAACTATTAGTAACTTTGTAGATAGAGTGAAGCGCTACAACTACTTCTGCGCCATAATAAATGAAGAATGGATCAACAACCAAGAGATAAGAGGGCACATCAGAAGAGTTAGACCCACCTTCAACCGGACGGAGGCTGTTTCAAGAGCCACAACCTCTCTTGGTACAAAAGTAAAAATATTGCGATTCTACGTCTTCTCTATAATTTTTTATGTGGTTGAATCATGGACCATGAACGAAGATATGTGCAGAAAATTGGAAATATGTGAGATGTTGCCCTATCGGAAAATATTTAACCCTTTCCTGTCAGATGATTCAATTTGGGATCAGGGCAACGTTTTTTTTTCTTTTATGACCTTTGGGAACTGTGCCCATTTAGCCAGCAACACTTCTTAAAATCGACGCCTAACCATACACCAAGACCATTAGGGTGACTAACCACATACTAGGTAGGGATACGGGGTATTATTAAGTTACACGACTAATTTTATAATCCAAAATTTCAATTCACACGACTTAACATAATCTAGAAGAATCCTAAAGATTGACGGTTTGTTCAAAGCTAGTAAGTTCATCAGATTATATGGGGGATAAACGTTGTCTTGCAATAGCTGCATATTTAACACATTTCTTTGTGTCACATATTTGTCACATGCAAAAATATATGGTCCAAGTCACTTATTGTATTGCAATTTTCGCACAAATCCGACTGTATTACATTTATTTTATATAGATGTGCGGAATAACAAGCATGGCCAAATTTTAGTCGAGAGATACTAACAATATCCTCTCTTGAAAAATCTGAATTTTTATGCCAATAATCTGTCGGGATTTTCGGATGTAAAAGAGTATACCTTGTCGAACAATTTATACAGTATTGATTCCATTGAAGTTTCCAGTTATCATGTAGTCTGGTTTAACATTTTTGGTTAGTACATGGTTACACATTCTTGAAGTCCAATATCATTTAATGTTTTCTCGCCACTGAAAATGCTGTCTTTTGTCAAGTGATCTACTTTTTCATTATTTTCAATACCAATATGAGCTTTTATCCACGTGAATACTACTCGTATATTACACTGCATAGTTGTTAGATTAGATAATATTATTTTTAATTCTTTAATGTAGGGTAGTGAGTAGAGTAGGGATGTGATGTAGAATAGCCATGATTTTTGTATAAAAAGACACTGTACCTATCTAATGTACTGTCATGATTTTAAATAGTTATTATGATTTTTAAGATACCCAAACCATAGAATAGTTAAAATAATAGATAATTTAGTAATTTTAGTAGAGCCCAAAGTATATGGATAATCAATTTTATTATTGCCACTTTTGAGGGGTATCGTTGATTGGAAGGTTGAGAAGAATGAGAATTATAAAAAGAACTAAAGTTAGGAGAGCACTTAGTAATAACTAAATAGTTATAAGATGATTTTATTTAAGAGTATAAAAGTAGAATTACATAAGAAATCAAAATAGGTAATCCTATATCAAAGATGATATTATTTAAATTATTATATTATATAAATTAGAAATTTGTTACTAGAACCTATAATAATTTGAATTTTGAGTTTTACCAGAGAATTACTTCTAGTTGTATCACACAATAGCCTTATTTATTCGTAAGAATCATCAAAAGGTTCCATTTTTCCAAAACTTACTTCGAAAGGAACTTCGTTAAGGTGATACGTCTTGCATTACTTAGCTGCATGTGTGAATTTATGAAAATATGTTGAAATAGACATCAATCTAAAATTTGAGAACAATAGTTAGTTCGATATTAATATTATTAGTATAAATTTTACCAAAAATGTGGAAAATAGTTCAATAGAATCATAGCTTTGACAAGTGTCGAAACTTTAGGTAAAATTTAACGTATAAGAATCATCTTTTGAGGAAATGGCTTATGCATATTCAATTGCTGATTTATTTTGTATAAATTGAAAGTTATTTCAATCCTTATTTTGTAGTAATTGTGTAAATATTTGAATTTTAATATGTGAGTGTAAGTGTTAAAGAAACTAAAAATGAAGTGTCGGACGTTGAAGTGAACCTTAATAGAACTTTAATAAGGGCACCTAGGAAGAAGGACATTATATCAAAATAAACTAGAAAGTTTAATCTATTCAATTCCCAGATTAGATTATACCCAAATATTTTAATAGAATCACAACTTGGGTTCATATTTCCAAAATTTTCATCAAAATTATCATTTTGATGAAATGTCAAATTTATTGGAATTTTTTGATTGGTGAATTCAAATTTTCATAGCAAGGATTGTTATTAATAATTAATTTCCATTGGCTGTGAAGGGACGCCAAGCCAAAAAGAATCCATTTTAGAGAGAGTGTTCCAGACCTTTGAACAGGCAACAGCTTGTTGCAAGTAGCTCCGCAAATTTTGGAAAAAAATGCGGTAAATCGTAAAAATTAAGTTCAAAAAACTTTTATTCTACTAACCTGTATAAATAATCTTCATAGTGAAGCAAAAGTTTTCAAAAATGACCTTCAATTTAATAAGAAAAGTGAAGAAGTGTTCTGCATATGCCGGTAACTACCATAGAATTTAGAACAAAAGACGGTGAAGGAGAATGGATTGGTTTCTTCTTGGATCCGAAGAGACTTCATAGCAACATTCGTTGGTTTATCTTCATATTACATCGTGAAAGGTTGTACTGAACAGATTTTTTAATCGATCATGATCAAAATCAATGTTTTTCATTTTCTAGCTTTAGTATAACAAATTTTGAATATTCAAGATAATTTTGGGTTATCTTAGACTTAGTTTTTTTTTGTCAAATACTCTAATTTATTTCATAGTTAAAATTCATTGCATCGTATTTCTTTATTCAGATTTTCGACGAGATAACCTAAAATAAATAATTTAGCGTTAGATAGATCAGCAAATATTTCAAGTTGATATCATATTGATCTGATCTATATTATTGTATAATTACCTTGTATTTTTGATGTTGCATAACAAAGCCTTTTATTTTCCAATATATTCTCAAGATTTCCGTACATATTCGACAGTATTTTGTTTTTCTTTATCCACCATTTTGTATAACTTTATTTCTTGTGTCGTTTTGTTCAATTGATATTTCAGAAATTTTTTTCTCACACCTCCACAGATAGGAGATTTCATGCAGGTTTTTACATGAAATCTGAGCTAGTTAGGTAAGTGATTAATAGATGGCGCCGGGCAAAATCAATATATAAATCAATAATATAAATCAATAAATCGATATTAAATTTAAATAATAAAAATATTTCAATAATAAAATTAAAATCAATAAATTAAATAAATTAAAAATATATAATAATTAGCTTACCAACGTGGGAGCTAAACACAAAGGAAGCTAAGCTAAATAAATAAATAAAATAATTAATAATAAAATTTTAAATAAATAAATAAATTAAATACAATATAAAATATATGTTAATACTTTACAGAATTGAAGTTGGACCATTTAAGCGGCCTCAGGAATATTTTAAAATTATAAACATTTTTTTGGCTTATAAACAAATAGAATATCTCGGGAAATAATAAATTAAATTAAATTACGAAAAAAACGGTATTGGAAAAAAAGCGGCAGGATTCTTGTTTTAAAGGAAAAAACTTTTAATTGTGATGAGTGGTTCCTAAGATACAACCGGTCAAAGTTGACCCGTATTTACGGCAAAGATATAAACAATAGGATCATAATTTTTGAACCATCACCTTTTTGTTTTTGTCCTCTTTCTCCATAACCTTTTTAATATCTTTAGAATACTCATAACATATATTAATATAATAAAAAGTATCGACAGTACGAGTGAAAATTGCCAAAAATAGCAAAATTCTTATCAAAAATTAAGTTGGAGAAAATGTAATCTCAAAGTTCAAAATCGGTATACGTTAAAAAATGCATTTTCTCGGCTTCCCATGGAGCAATTTTCTTCATTCTCTTTTTGTTCCTAAGTAACTCGAGTAGAAACATCTAACTAACGCTTATTAAATGTCAAAGTTGCTTTTGTTTTGATATAATAGATTAATTTATTTATAAGGAAAGAAATCTACATATTTTTTCCAGTTGTAGACTTATTTTAGATAAACTTACTACAAGTGTACCTTTTAACGTTAAAAACACAAATATTCCCATTTGAAAGCTGTATAATTATTTAAAAAATCTTTATTTGAACAAATTAAAAATCTTTGTTATGTTATAATAAATAAATTAATTTATTATAACAAAACAAAAACAACTTTTGACCTTTAGTAATGCGTTAGTTAGATGGCTCCACTCGAGTTACTTGGGAATAAAAAAAGAATGAAGGAAATTGCTCCATGGGAAGCCGGAAAATGCATTTCCTTGATGTACACCGATTTTGAACTTTGAGATTACATTTTCTCCAACCTAATTTTTGATTGAAATTTTGCTATTTTTGGACAAAAATAAAAGGTGATGGTTCAAAAATTATGATCCTATTGTTCATATCTTTGCCGTAAATACGGGTCAACTTTGACCGGTTGTATCTCAGGAACCACTTATCACAATTAAACATTTTTTCTTTTAAAAGAAGCATCATGTCGCTTTTATTCCAACACCGTTTTCATGATTTAATTTAATTTAATATTTCCCGAGATATTCTATTTGTTTATAAGCCAAAAAATTGTTTATAATTTTAAAATACTCCTGAGGCCGCTTAAACAGCACATTTTCAATTCTGTAAAATACATTAGATAGGTACAGTGTTTTTTTATACAAAAATCATAGTTATTCTTATGTATCACAAATATTGTGGTTATTATAGGGACCGTTAATTTTTAATTAACAATTCAATTGCTGCTAAAATATTTATTCAATTTCGATCGGTTTCTGTAATTTTAATATATACGAAAAAAGCTTTTATATTACCAAGTTATTTAATTATTGATAATCAATTACTTATCTAAAATTTTAGTTGAGATTTAAAGATTTTGTTGGAAAAACCCGCATTTTACGGGAAAAATTTTCGTCGAAGCAAATCGGGACAAACACATCTAGATCCAGAATTTAATTGCAGTGAATTTTTATATGCCTGTTTTTGGTGTAAACTTAAAATCTTTGGAGTTATAGAGGAAAAATTTAAAAAAAAACACGATATTCGGGCGCCATTTTGTTTATAAAAAAAGTAACACACTATCTGCGGACTTTGCATACCTATATTATTAACATATACAATCATAAGATTCTATTCGAGCAATAAAATTGGTGGTAAATAACTTTTCCCAAAAATGGCCTATTCTCTGATAATCTGCCCAGACTAGTTCGGTTATAATTCTTGGGGCTGTGGGGACATGCAAGTCTAAAGGAAGCAGTTTTGACTCATTAGTCAGGTTAGAGATTAGTCTAGCAGCGGGATTGACGGGGCCGGGGCAACTACACACACCGGCAAAATTAGCCGAACACCTTAAAAATGGGACATTTTTGAGGTCACGAATTTCCTAAACCAGTGGTCCGATTTGAGTGATTTTTTTAGTATATTATAGCCTTATTATTTAAGAATATCGTTGTAATAATATTGTTGCTAGACAGCTAAATATCATTTTATACCGGGTGTAAAAATAATACTGTGTTTTTTTCTTAAAGTTTGGAACACCCTGTGGACTAGTCTAGCATATAAAAAATATTGAAATTAAAACTCAATTATAGCCTTAGGCTTTCTTAACATTTTCTTTTCTGATTCATTTGCTTATGTTGTAAAATAAAAAAGTTATGGGCTTTAACAACTAGCCATGTTTCTCATTGATAAATCGTCATAGTAGGGGAGGAAAGTATGCTAAATTTGCAGTTACTCGAGCGTTATGTGGACCTATTGAATTGTGAATAGTATGTGTTCAGACCAGAAAAAGGTTAAGTTAAGTTTTCCATATAGTGGGTGACTTTTCATTTTTTAATTTATTTTCCATTTAAAACAATCGTTTTTTTTTTTCGATTATAGCGCGATCCATCCATAATTCGAAAAAATGTGTCGAATAAAAGTTGCTTATTTTTACGTAAAGAATCCAAATCTGCAATAAAAATTGGGGGCTTTTATTTAAGATTTTAAATTAAATCCACCACCCCACCTCCGTGGAGTTACGTGTTTGGTGCCATTCGATAGATTTTTCAAAAATATTGAATACGTGTATTTTGCAGTTTTTAGATCTGATGTTCAGCTAGTTCAGCTGAAATCCACGGAAGGTCGTCATTGTGACATGGCTTACATAGCTTATTAATTTATTTATTTAATACATCTATTGAATTACTTTAGGATTGTTTATTAAACTAAGCAGATAATGATGGTATGGGAGCCCAAGCGGGGATTTTTTCAGTTACTCGAGTGCGTCAGATTATCACATGGAGGGAAACCTTGTACCCTGTAAATGTACCTGTATCATATATTGGTTCTTAACACCGGGGAATTCA
This sequence comes from Diabrotica virgifera virgifera, assembly GCF_917563875.1. Taxonomy (NCBI): domain Eukaryota; kingdom Metazoa; phylum Arthropoda; class Insecta; order Coleoptera; family Chrysomelidae; genus Diabrotica; species Diabrotica virgifera. The sequence goes on from NC_065446.1 coordinate 222,457,834, forward strand.
CTAAAGGGGACCGAAAAAAATCTATTAGAAAAACTCGAAATCGTCAGATTAAGATAAGGTAAGTTAAGTACATGCAAAATAGTGTATATTTAAAAAATCTGACGATTTGAGCTGGGCGTAAGAAAATGGGTGAGTCACAAAAAACTGAAAAATACGTGTTCAATATTTTTCAAAAATCTATCGAATAATACTAAACACGTCACCCACGGAGAGGGGTGGGGGGTAAATTAAAAATTTTAAATACGATATTTCGCGAAATGAACATCAGGTCGTAAAACTGCAAAATACACGTATTCAATATTTTTCAAAAATCTATCGAATGGCACCAAGCACGTCCCCCCACGGACGTGGGGTGGGCGGTTACTTTAAAATCTTAAATAGGAGCCCCAATTTTTATTGCTGATTTGGATTTTTGACGTAAAAATAAGCAACTTTTATTCAAGTAAGCAACATTTTTTTAAATTATGGATAAATGGCGCTATAATCGGAAAAAACAATTGTTTTAAATGGAAAATAAATTAATAAATGGAAAGTCCCCCAATATATGGAAAACTTAACTTAACCTGTTTCTAGTTTTAGCACATACTATTCACAATCCAATGGGTCCCCATAACGCTCGAGTAACTGCAAATTTAGCATACGTTCCTCCCCTACTATGAGGATTTATCGATGAAAAACATGGCTAGTTGTTAAAGCCCATAACTTTTTTATTTTCCAACATAAGCAAATGAGTCAAAAAAGAAGATGTTAAGAAAGCCTAAGGCTATAATCGAGTTTTAATTTCAATATTTTATATGTGCAATAATAGTCCACAGGGTGTTCCAAACTTTAAGAAAAAAACACAGTATTATTGTTACACCCGGTATAAAAAGATATTTAGCTGTCTAGCAACAATATTATTACAAAGATATTTTTAAATAATAAGGCTATTATATACTAAAATAATTACTCAAATCGGACAACTGGTTTAGGAAATTCGTGACATCAAACATGTTGTCCAATAACAAATATTCAGAATTCATATCCGATATTGAACAGAATAATTATATCACCCAGTAAATTGCACGAATTTATTTGTTTTTATATTCACACACGTAGATTATTAGTTTAGATCCAAATTGGTCAATTATCAACATTATAATTTGGAAATGACACGAAAGTGCTGACAAAAGTAGAATTATTTACCTTAATTTAATATACAAATCACGCGGGCATCGTGTCACCAATGACCCAATTTAAGCTTCTATAAAACCAAGATATCTGGCCTAGAGAAAAAGCATTCATCAGTCTACATCAGTCTTTAGCTAATCGCGTATCAGTAATTAGTCAGTGTTCGGAAGTACTCCCGGGGTAGAATTACCCTAGTGTCGGTTCTATCAATAAATACCTTTATCGCTATTCGGTGTTATATATATCCTTTTCTTTATACACATGTCCCATTTTTAAGGTGTTCCGCTAATTTTGCCGGTGTGTGAATTTGGGTGGAGTGGAATTTTGACTTGTTCTTGAATTAGTTCAGAATCCAGCAGCCCGATCAAGTATTGGATTTTATAATATAATTATTTGAAAACCTTTTGATGGTCAACCGCCTCGACCAGAGTTAAGCCGAAATAAATATATTTTGTGTAAGTTCCGAAATTTACTCGCGGAAACTGTAGATAAAGCAGCTATAGTCCAACGATGCTAATAACTGGTTCTAATGCCATTTTTTCAGGGATGAATGCTATTCCCTTATTTTAAATTTCCATTTCTAGTCTCTTTCATATTTCCTTTTTTTTTTCTTTCTGCGAATCAGAAGATTCTTTTCGTTAAACGTAGGGTTGCCATGTGATGCTGGGAGCTAAGGTGGATGCATCTGATGAAGGAAGCTTGTATAATTTCTTCCCAAAGAGACAGGTGCTAGACCTGACATCGACAAATTATAAATATAATCGAACAATCATCACTGCTAATGCATAATATGCAATACATATACATACATATATTATCTAACAGGGGTAAACTTTTTAGACACGCATGTTGCTGTACTATGGTTTTTCAGTTATATGATAGCGACCGTAAAATATGTCGTAATGGGGTAAATAAATAATTTACATAAATAATAATTTTGTACCAAGGGAATTATTTAAAATTCTTTGTTCACTATCAGAGAGAGGCACGTGGATACATCACACAGGACATTGATCACTTTATGTCGTTACTACACACATATTATCCAAATTAAAGCCACATTTTCATTTCACATAGACACTTTTAACTGACGTATTAAAATATTCACTGTACGTTATTCGGCTTAACATTAAAGCTAGATTAATACCGAAATACACCCCATAAAGCGGTAATGCACGTACATGCTTATTATGGTAATTGTTGTTATTTAACTACATTCACCCAAATGCGTTTTTAATGCTTATCTCAATCATTTTGATAATCGACGATCATAAAAATACGTTTTACATACATATATTTTATACTGTCTTTGATTGTAAACAATTTATAGAGCAATTTTGGGAATAACAAACACCAAGAATCAACAAACAAACAAAACAAGCAATATAGTTAAGGATCCGATATAAGGTCTATTTGCACCGATCTGTTTAATATATAAAAATTATTGGATATGTAATTTATAATGTTAACAATTATAACAAACAAGGGTTGCCCTATCTGATCTTGTTCTAACTATATTTAATTAATAATTACATAATATCATTTATCTACTCTACGTCATATTATGTACAAAGTTTGTGAAAACTGTCATTAGAGGTAGCAGTGCGTGAAAGGTTTAAAGTGTGCGTGAAGTAACAATGTATTTTAAATGGGATTTACTTTTTCGCACAATTTCAATGGGTTTTTTGGTACACTTTCATATAATCAAATATCCTTAACTTTCGCGTTGTCAAGGTGATGACAGAATGAGCAATGACTTACAACAACATTTTTGACAGTTTTGTGGTTTGAAAGTAGTTAGGATTTTTAAATGTCAAAGTTCTAAAAATTGTAGAAGAGAAATAAATTCCAGTGACGAAGAGTTACAGTTTTTTTTATTTGTTTATCGTAGATAAAATATTGTATGAAACTCTGCGTGAAGTACTTTTTGCGAACTTACGCGATGTATAGCACTCGTATACGCGTGCGTTCGCAAAAAGCATACCTCACGAAATGTTTCATAAATAACTATGTTTTTATGAATTTAAAAAAAAAATTTCGAACCGTGCAGACATTATTTCACATTTTTTGGATCATTCTAAACAAATAAGGTATTTTGTAATTTTTCTCTAAAGTTGATCGTTTTCGAGTTATAAAGAATTTAAAACTGAAAAAATAACGAAAGATGACAATTTTCAAGGCTCAAAAACACAAGTAAAAAATATGATTTTTGTAATCGTCGAGTACATAAATTCAAGTTCAAACCTTTTTCTATCAGTTTCCGATAAGAATTTTAACCATTTTTATTCTAAAACATATTTTTTAATTTTTAATGAGGAAGGTTTCTTATGGGGAGACGGACATTAACAACTAAAAAACAATGTTTCAGAATGAAATAAGTCCAAAAGGCTTATCAAGAACTGATATGGTGTATTCCACGAATATACGTCTGTTTTGGATTATCGCGATAACGAAAATTTTAGTGTGCAGCATAAAGGCGGGTATACATATGCGCTCTGTTCGGTGTGCGAGCCGCTCGCGCGCAGCATATTTGTTAGATTAGTACGTGTTTTCAAGTGGCACACAAACGGCTCGCACACGGCACACCACGATCTAACTTCTGTCGGCTTTTCAACAAATGCTTTGATGGTTCGCAATACGTATTTGGACGGGTTTGCGAGTGGTTTGTTGGTTTTGGGCCGCCTGAGTAAATATTTGTTAGTAATGGAGCGTTAGGAAGGAAATATCAAACTTATTGATGTTTACCGTGGGAAGTGAAAATGAGATGATGACGTTGAATATATTTAAACATGTTAGCTTGCAACCCCCAACTTGTAACCAACTTGCAACCATATTGCAACCAATTTGCAACCAACTTGCAACCAATTTGCAACCAACTTGCAACAAATTTGCAACCAACTTGCAACCAATTTGTAACCAACTTGCAACCAATTTGCAACCAACTTGCAACCAATTTGCAACCAACTTGCAACCAACTTGCAACCAACTTGCAACCAACTTGCAACTCAACTTGCAACCAATCGGAATGAAACCAAACACTTCTCGATGAGAATAGGAGAAGCTACTCCCGACGTCGGCCGATATCGGATCTGATCTGATCGGAGAAAAACGGATCCAATGAAGGCACCCACATTTAATACTAATTATCTACAATTACTAAATGTTTTCGTAAGTTTCCTCTGGATCGCGGAAGGTTCGTCAAAATTAAAAATTTTAACGAACATTAACCGCGCCACGAACGCGCGGCGCTCACACGGCGCGGAGTTCGCGGCGCGGATATGTATTTCCGCCTTAAGAAGTACGAAAGTATTTTGCTTTAATAATTACTCCAATAAACAACATATCGGGTCTGGATCCCGCGTATGAAAAAATAGTTGATTAATAGCAAGCTGAAAATTTGTTAATAGCTTAAGGGTGTCTAGTCGGACAAACTTTGATATATGGGAACACTGGAACAGGGGAAGCTTTAATAATTGTGGAACAGGTTAAAAATTTGGAACGGTCAGACCACGAAAACGGCACATGTATTTTGTCCTACAGAACAGACTTAAACTCTCCAAACAGAGATTAAACTCTCATGCAAAAATCAGACTGCTATTTATCACCAAATGGGCGTTTTAGTGAGTGGAACATGTAGAATATCTCAAATGACAGGAATTATGACAGGTGATAAATAGCAGTCAGCTTGCTATTAATCAACTTTTTTTAAATACGCGGGATCCAGACCTAACAATATAATTTGCAATTTACTTTCGTTCTTCATATTTTACACACTAAAATATTCGTTGTCGCGATAATCCAAAACAGACGTATATTAGTGGAATGGTGTATTAGTCCAGAAAGCCACTGCGCATCCGCTAGGAAAAATATTCTGATTCGGATTTTTTGCACAATCTTACTCAAAAAGGACTCCTTTTAACAAATTTGCATGTTGCCAGGACCAAAAGGCGGTCAAAAATTTTTTGAACGTTTTTTTTTGTTTTTTTCCTAAAATTATTTTTTTTTGCATGGAAAAAAGTTTTTAGGTTTTTTTGGTTCATTCCAAACAGAAAAGGTCTTTAGTGACTTTTCTCTAAAAATGATAGTTTTTGACATATAAGCGATTAAAAATTGCGAAATCGGCCATTTTAACCCTCAAAAACTATGTGAAAAACTAAAAATTTGAATGTTACCAAGGTAGGTAGATATTTTTTAAACATCGATTGATGAAATCCCGAAGAGTTTTTGCAATACAATATTCAAAACTCCTTTGTTTTTTAATTGCTAATCAAGCATGCGCGACACTATTTTCCACCGACAGTATGGTGCAAATGAAAGGAATAAATTCGTTAATTCGTAAACCGGCGACTTTAAGGAAAAATACCAAAACAGGTCGATTTTTATTTTTAAGTTATGATATTGTGGCATATATGGTATACTAATGACGTTATCCGTCTGGACGTGATGACGTAATCGATGATTTTTTTTAACTCAGAATAGGGGTCGTGTGGCACCTCATTTCAAAGGTTCTTCAATTCTCTATTCAGTAATGTAAACATTTACATAATTATTTATACAGGGTGTCCTTCTACTTCTTTTTTTGTCAAATAATTTAATTTAATTAAAAATTTTTTGGACACCCTGTATAAATAATTATGTAAATGTTTATATTACTGAATAGAGAACTGAAGAACCTTTCAAATGAGCTAGCACACGACCCCTATTCTCATTTAAAAAAATCATCGATTACGTCATCACGTCCAGGTGGATGACGTCAGTAGTATACCATAATATATGCCACAATATCATAACTTAAAAATAAAAATCGACCTGTTTCGGGATTTTTCCTTAAAGTCGCCGGTTTACGAAATAACGAATTTATTCCTTTCATTTGCACCATACTGTCGCGTCGCGCGTCGGTGGAAATTAATGTCGCGCACGCTTGATTAGCAATTAAAAAACAAAGAGGTTTTGAATACTGTATTGCAAAAAGCTCTTCGGAATTTCATCATAAGATGTTTAAAGAATAGCTACCTACCTTGGCAGCATTCAAATTTTCAGTTTTTCACATAGTTTTTGAGGGTTAAAAATGGCCGATTTCGCAATTTTTCAATTTTTAATCCCTTATATGTCAAAAACTAGTTTTTTTTAGAGAAAAGTCACTAAAGACCTTTTCTGTTTGGAATGATCCAAAAAATCTAAAAAACTTTTTTCCATGAAAAAAAAATAATTTTAGGAAAAATACAAAAAAAAACTTTTAAAAAATTTTTGACCACCTTTTGGTCCTGGAAACACGCAAATTTGTTAAAAGGAGTCCTTTTTGAGTAAGATTGTGCAAAAAATCCGAATCAGAATATTTTTCCTAGCGGATGCGCATTGGCTTTCTGGACTATCTAGACTAAGGTTTGAATTTGAATTTAGGTACTTTGTAATTTCAAAAATGATATTTTACACTTATGTTTTTGAGCCTTGAAAATCGTCATCTTTCGTTATTTTTTCAGTTTTAAATTGTTTATAACTAGAAAACGCTCAACTTTAGAGAAAAATTACAAAAGACTTTTTTTGTTGAGAATGGCTTATTAAATCTGAAATAATAGGTATCTGCCCGTGTCGAATTTTTTTTAAATTTATAAAAAAGTATCATTTTTAATGCTCGTTTTTTAATGCCTAGTATACTCCATTTAATAATAGGTACAAGGCAAGGTAGACGGAAGTAGGGGGCCAGGTAGAAGAATAATGGGTTAGAAAGTGAATAAACACTGTACGTTATTCGGCTTAACATTAAAGCCAGATTAAAACAGAAACATACCCCATGAAGCAGTAATGCACGTACATGCTTATTATGGTAATTGTTGTTATTTAACTACATTTACCCAAATGTTTTTTTAATGCGTATCTCAATCATTTTGATAATCGCCGATTATAGAAATACGTTCTATATTTTGTACAGTCTTTTTGCTAATTTTGCGTTTCTATTAATAAATATTTTCTTTTTTCTTTTAGGTAAGCTCTCGTGTAATTGCTACAACATCAATATAATCGTAAGTTTTTAATATAGTTTACATCTCCATATTATTTATACTATGCTCTGTTTTTAAACCAGGAGGAGTAATTCAAATTTACCGCGCCGTAATGCTTGCTTGTAATTTGCCAATCGCAGGAAAGTTTACTCCACTGTTAAGAATTTTTGACAATACATATTTACATTTATGAAATTTCGACACTATTGGCATTTCATGGGTTAATTAAGTTATATCGGCGATTTTTGTCTTTTCTGCAATGTTTCTTAAATTTTTTAAGTTTCTAATTCAGCTTTTATATAAAAAACAATTGTTTTTAGAAGTTTTTGGCGACGTATTAGTATAATATAATATTTATGGATTACTGTCAAAAGCCGAAATGATGAAACAAAAAAGAAGATTTATTTGGTGACATTTCTAATGACTTTCTTGGGTGTGAATCTATCTTTTTAGTTTACTCCTCCTGGTATAAAAAGAAAGCATAATAATGCTTATTTATTTGCTGAAATTTTATATTTCAAGTGATAAAAATAAATACCGTGAAATTATAATTCTGCTTTCTTTTTTCCGGATACTTTCTAGACGTACTATAGTATATATTATATACTATATAACTATAACTATAATAACTATATTATATACTATAGTCCGTCTAGAAATTATCCGGAAAAAAGAAAGCAGAATTATAATTTCACGGTATTTATTTCTATCACTTGAAATAAAAAATTTCAACAAATAATTCATCTCATTTACTTATACAACCTCCATTTAAATCTAAACACTTAACTAAACATCCAGGTACACCTGAAACTAGGTCAAGTCCATAATTTTCGGTAATGATGTTCCAGGTCTGTAAAACTGACCGAATCAAACATTCTGTATCTCGTGGCGCTACTCGTTACACTTCAGTCTTCATCAGTTCCCATAGGTTTTCAATGGGGCTAAGATCTGGAGATGCTGCTGGCCACGAATTTGTTGCCAATTCGTTTTCTTGCATCCAAGCTTGAGTATAAGAGAAGTATAGCATCTTGCATTATCTTGCTGAAAACGCCACCCCTCTGGATATAAACCATGAGTCGTTTCAAGAAGAAAACCATTTAGGATGTCACAATATTTCTCACTATCAACAGTACCATTAACTATACAGAGAGGTGTAACATCACGCTGAGATATTGCTCCCCAAACCATTATTTTAGTGGGAAATTTGAAAATTTGAACGGTAACATTTTCTCTTGATAGGATTTTAGATGATTTTCACCAAGCTGGAAACAACTTTCATCAGATATAAAGACATTATTAAAATTATCTTCTCGAAAACGTTGACAAAAAAACGAAAACGTTTTGCGTTGCCTTTGCAGAGGTGTCATTGTAGGGATTTTTTTTGGATTCCTTGATATGTAGCCTTGCTTTTTCAGTGACATGCGGACAGTTTCTGGGTACACTTTTATTCTTCGTTGATTTCCAAACCTGTTCGCTAATTTTCGAAACCCTAGGCGCGGATTTTTTCGTCCTAAAGCCACTAAAGCATTTAAATTGCTCCCGCGAATCTTACGCGGTCTAACCGAAACTGGTCTATGTCTCATATCTATGCCATTTCTTATCCTCTTTATTGTCTCATACACTGCACTTTTTCCGAGTTAAGTCAATTGCAATAATTTTTTAAAGTTTTGGACACCCTTTCTATACAAATATTCAGCCACTTTTCTTTTTTGTACTTGTGACATTATTTCACAAAATTTTTAAGTCTGTTTACAAACAAACAACAAACAACAATATTATTAACAGATAGTGTTGTAGTGCGATTTTGTCCATAACCTACTATCGGCACAACCTACTTGATGCATTACTTTTGTTTTAGAATGTTACAAAAAGGAAATCTATTAAAATTAGGAAAAATATAAAATTCCGGGTACTTTCTAGACGGAATATATTTACATTATTGTCGATAGATATTTTATTATTTTAGGAACCGTATAGTGCATTAATAAGTTTACTTCATTTTCACTTATAATAAAATTGCAAACAGAGTTAAAATGTGACTTTCGTTGGAACAGTTCGGAAAAAATGACAGTTGTCACTTGAATTTATCCAAAAAGCGTATTGTAAAATCTAGAAAATATTTATGCCAGACAATGATAGCAAGAAGAGGATATTACCTCCGAATTGTATCCTACTGCATGGATTTAAATGAAATTTTGGGAATAGTCTCTACTTATCTCCTAATTCAAAGTCTGCCCTATACAGGGTGAGGCAGTTAAAAGTCCTATTAGAAATATCTCGAGAACTAAAGGCAACATGATTATGAAAATCGAAATAAAGGGTTTTTGAAGAGTGATCTATTCAATGAAAATATTTTCATTTATTTTCTACTGCCGGTTATACCGGAAGTTGCTTATAACTTCGTTTTTTAAATGGGACACCCTGTATATCTTTACATTTTTGGATCCTCCCCGACGTCTTCTTTCTTAAAATATTAGGTTGTGTAATATTATACAAGGTAGTTTAAAAGATAATTACGTTTTTTTCTTAATTTCGTAGCAAAATTCACACCCTGTAGAATTGTATTAGTTTGACATCGAAAACTCTATTTACGTTCAAATGGTTTTTAATATAGTCTATTATTGTTATTAATTGTTAGTATAGCTTATTTTTTAATTTTAGTATACAGGGTTGGTCGAAACTCGGAATGAGTATTTTCTGAGTTTTCTTAAATGGAATACCCTGTATTTTAGTATTGTAAGGGAATAATATTTTATGGTACTTTTTTATTTCTTAAGCATTCCCTATACCTAACTGCTTTAAATTGTGAGTTATGGGTAATTCAAGCCAAATATTAATTGTAACAAAAAATACGTGAAATTTTATTAGGTTGGCCGTGAAAATGTTCAATCACAAATAATTTTTCGGAAATGAATACATTAATCTAGACTGATCCTTAAAATTAGCAATAAAGGTTGAGCTATTAAAATAACTACGTAATTAAGATTGTTGGTACAATTAACAATTAAGCACAAATAAAAGAAGTTAGGTATAGGGAATTCTCAAGAAATAAGAAAGTATCATAAAATATAATTTCATTAAAATACTAAAATATAAGGTGTTCCATTTAATAAAACTCAGAGAATACTCTTTCCGGGTTTCGACCAACCCTGTATAATAAAATTAAAAAATTAGCTATACTAATGATTCTTAACAATAATAGACTATATTCAAAACCATTTAAACGTAAACAGAGTTTATGTTGTCAAGCTGCTACAATTCTACAGGGTGTGAATGTTGCTACGAAATTTATAAAAAAAGTAATTATCTTTTAAACTACCCTGTATAATATTACAAAACCTTATATTTTAAGAAAGAAGACATGGAGGAGAATCCAAAAATGTAAAAATATACAGGATGTCCATTTAAAAAAAACGAAGTTATAAGCAACTTCCAGTATGAACCGGAAGTAGCAAATAGGTGAAAATATTTTCATTAAATAGATCACTCTTCAAAACACCATCATTTCAATTTTCATAATTCTGTTGCCTTTAGTTCTCGATATATTTTTAATAGGCCAGTTATCTGCCTCACCCTATTGCGCTTTTATTTGGGGGAGGTTCCCACCCCTTCTCGTGGTGGTAAATTTTTTGGTTAAAATAACCACGGAAGTGGCTAGAGAACCTAATTATAAACAAAAACTATTCTATACTTTTGTTTTGAAAACACAATACTTTCTGAGTTATTCATGGTTTAAAATTGATGATTTTCATTGAAGCATAACACTTTTCGAACGGTTTTTTGCGAATACCTTAAAAACTATGCATCCAATTAAACAAACTGTATAAAACATTTTTGTAACTTATAAAAAAACAAAGAGATTCGTTCCTCACATAAATTTTCTAGTTATAATACAACAAGAGATATTCCAGGTGAACACAGTTTGTTTTTTGGTGCATGCTCTAATCCGTGTGTTCAACTTGAAATAACAGAGAAACGGTCCATTTTAGGTGTATAGTGCTCCCAATACCTTTTGTAGTGCTTAAAAAGACCTTTAAAATTATCGATATTAAATGTCGGTTACACTCAAACTAAGCGAGATATGCTGCAAAAAAATTGATGGCTAATGTATTTTAAGAAAAAATAAGGGGTATTTAACCACTGATCCACCAGAATTTAAATGCATCGTTTTTCTTCAACAGTATCTTTTATTATAGTTTTATTTTTATATTCAAAAATTTGGACGGGTTTAAAATGAATGGTTTTTGAAAAAATAAGGTCAAATTATAGAGCGCATTTTAAAATTTTCTTAAAAATCTTCCATTCTTTTCCATGTAACTTAAAAACGATAGGAGATACAGTAATAAAAAAAAACTAAATTTTTGACTAAAAAAACCCTACACTTTTGTATGGCATCTTTTTTTCGTATCTCTTATAATTTTCGAGTTACATGGAGAAAAACGAAGATTTTTCAGAAAATTTAAAAATGCACTCTATAATTTGATCTTATTTTTTTTTTCAAAAACAATTCATTTTAAACCCATTCAACTTTTTGAACATAGAAATAACATTATAGAGAAAAGTATTGTAGAAGTAAAACGATGCATTTAAATTCTGGTGGATGAGGGGTTAAATATACTTCTCGTTTTTTCTTAAAATACATTAGTCATAATTTTTTTGCAGCCTTGTCTCGTTTAGTTTGAATGTAATCGACATTTAATATTTCTATTTTAAAGGTCTTTTCAAGCACTACAAAAGGTATTGGTGGCATTAAATATTCATGGAATTATTATAAATACATCTATGTTATTATAAATTTAAACTGTTTTTCTTTCTTATTTATTTATTTAATAGTTAATTAAATTCATTCATTTATATTTTGTTTGCAACTTTGTTATAATACAAAATAACTTTACACACATAAAATCCCCTACCTAGCAGGTCTTGTCAATAATCTTTCAATGTCAAATTTTAATCAGTCTGTTTCCTACTATCTTCAATATTACCATGTCGTTTGAAGCCAAGATGAAGACCCATGTTGGTTTAAATATACCTTATTCTTTTAACATCGACTTATTGTCGCTCTCGATGTAGACGAGATGGCTAATATTTTATATTGGTAAGGTAATTTACCTCGGTAGCTAGTTTTAACTGTTTTGGATCTGGAGTAAGTAACCACATGTCTTAATTTTCCTTACGTTTTTAACAGTCAAAATTTCAACTTTTGTCATTTTTATACAGTGGTTTACTTATTTTAGGCTTTAACCTGATGATGGACTAATTAGTCCGAAAATGTTTGTTGTAATGTACTAGTGATGTACGTACTTTGAGTCCAACTTGGATTTATTTTAGAAAAAAAAATTAAATAATTTTTATACCATCTACAAGGGAAGATTTTTACTTCTTTAGTAATTTTTATTATGGTATACAGCCAATGAGAGGGATTCATTCCTTTTTACATCATTTTCTGTTATAGGTATTCCTAGGTAAGTGTACTTTTTTACTCCTTAGATCTGCTGGCCATCTACTGTCAAGATTTTGTTAATATTATGGTTGTTACGACAGATTACTTTTAGATATTTTTGACATAGGTACTACTTCCAATATTACCGACAGGACAAAGTATGGAGGAGGCTCAGTTATGATTTGGTCTTACATAAGTTCCGATACTCATATTGACTTAATTACCTTAGTGCCTGACAGGAAGGTATATAATAACAAATTTTATTTTTATGGACGATAACGCACGTCCTTACTGTGCTAGTATTGTCAATGAATATTTAGAAAAGGTTGAAATTCTCCGTATGAATTGGCCAGCCTCCAGCCTCGACCTCAATTCAATTAAACATCTATATAACATATAGACAAGTAAGGATCTGTTTTTAGGTGGATGTGAGAGGTGGCATTCAGATTTTTGCGGATAAAGTTAGATGATAACTTCGTTAATAACAATTGAATTATGCTCCTTCTCCACTATGCCCGGAACATTAATAAAAAAATAAAATATTTAAAAATTTCAAAAAATTTCGTTTTTTTTTCTACTTTTTTTGCTTATAACTTAAAAACTGTTCATTTTAGAACAAAGTCGTATGGAAATAAAACAAAGATAATTAAATTTTCTATCAGATACGATTAGTTCAGAATGTCTTAATTTATCACCCTTGCTTCAAAATAGCAATGAATATAAAATAAGGGGGCAAAACGAGCCTGTCCTTATTCAATGATTTTCCATCACTTAGGTTACACTTGGAACCTTCCTAATTCGCTTAGAAAATTTTTGTAATGTGCTAAAACCGTACACAAAATTTCATTAAAATTGACTTACTAGATTTTGCATAATAATTTTGCAATCTAAACTTTTTTTAAAAAATTAAAATTTTTTAAAATATTGCACAACAAAAACTAGAACATAAAAAGATTTGTCAATTTTTTTACATATAAAGAATCTATCTATCTAATGCACTTTACAGAATTGAAATTGGATTATGCAAGCAGCCTCAGCAATGTTTTAAAGTTATAAACAATTTTTTGGCTTATAAACGAATTAGTTCTGTGGCCAGGAGGAAGTGCTACGGGCTCCTTTATTTAGATGGACTTACCCAAGTTTTTTTATGTATTTTGACCCGTATAACACCAATTTTTTGGGTAACAGTTGATCCGGATGTCGATACGATTGTTATAAACAAAGAACTTGAGGAATTACATAACATCGATTTTTTGCAAAATAAAACATTTTTTTTGCGTTTCTTGGGTAATTCTAAGCAAAAAATGTTCTTACAAGTTTTTTCGTAGAATGCATAGTTTTCGAGATAAACGCGGTGGAACTTTAAAAAAATCGAGAAATTGCATTTTTTGAACGCGAATAACGTTTGATTAAAAAATAAAATAGCAATTCTGCTGACAGCATTTGAAAGTTTAAGTGAAATTATACCGGTTTTAATTATTTGCATTGCTAAAAATTTATTTTTTTATGATTAAACAAAGCTATTTGTTTATAAGCCAAAAAATTGTTTATAAATTTAAAACATTGCTGAGGCCCCTTAAATAATCCGATTTTAATTCTGTAAAGTGTATTAGATAGGTAGAGCACCTCTTTATATGTAAAAAAATTAGCCAACTTCTAAATGGTCTACTTTTTGTTCAGAAAGATTTTAAAAATTTGAACTTTTTTAAAAACATTTAGGTTGCAAATTTATTATGCAAAATTTATTAGGTCGATTTTAATGAAATTTTGGTACACGATTTAGGTATGTTATGAAGAATTTCCCAAGCGAATTACTAAGGTTCTAAGTGCCACCAAAGTGGTTAAAAATATTGAATAACAACAGACTTATTTTGCCCCCTTATTTTGTATTTATTGCTATATTGCAGAAAAGGTAATACCCTAAGACATTTTTTACCAGTCGTATATCATACAAAATTCAATTATCTTTATTTTATTTTTCTACGACTTTGTTCCAAAACGAATTGTTTTAAAGTTATAAGCAAAGAAAGCAGAAAAAATTCGATGTTTTTCGAAATTTTTAAATATTTTAATTTTTTTATTAATGTTCCGGGCATATTTGAGAAGGAGCATAAGTCAATTATTATTACTGAAGGTGTCACCTAACTTTATCTGCAAAAATCCGAATGCCACCTCTCACATCCAAAAATAGACGTTTTTTCGCAGATCCTTACTGGTCTAATACTGGGAAGACGCATTCAAGTTCAGGTATAAAGCCCAAACAACAATTTCGAAACAAATGGAAATTTATGAGAGATATCTAGGTCCAGCAATGGACAAACGAAAATTGAGTGATTGTTAAATACGCAATACTATGCAAAATGTATATAAAGTATTATAGTGGAAATGTAAAAAAATCCAACATAAAGCAAATTCAAATTATTGTAAAAAGCTTATGACAAATTACAAATTTGTCTGTTATTTAATATTATTTATACCAAATAGATTTCAAAAACAGACACAACTGCAGATAAATTCCATTCAAAATTAAACATTCTTTCCATAATTAAAAACAAAATTAAACACTGAGATTGTTTGACCACAAATAATCCGAAATCAATATTCATTTGGGCGAGTTTACAATCGAGTTTCCATTTTCCATATAATGCATTAATGACAAGTCGCCACTACTTCGTAATCCAGTCAGCCTAGCGTTACTGGCCACTGGTCGTAGTTTTAGTGCCGCTGATGCCCTTTCTGATTGCATTCCGTTGCGGAAGATCTACGTGATCCAGTGTGACAAATTAGAAACGCTGTTTCCAAGGGAGGATGGCGCAAACGTTGTTACGTTGTTTATTTACGCCTCACTTACCGTAAAATTGTAGAATTTCTCTTTGAGCAATACAGCTATAAAAAATATCATTGCTACATTTGTTGAGGATTATTCTGGAAATATTTCTGGAAAAAATGAGGTTTATATCCACAGATAGGTGTAAAACTGGCTGAAACATGTTGCAATAACTAATTTTTATTTGAATTAGTTTTTAAAATAATTTCTTATTTGCATTTATGTAATACATTTGTATATAAATATATTTATCATTATTCTGAAATGCTGTGAATATCTCAATGCATTATTATAAAGTTTACAAAAAAACCCAGACCATTAATTAGATAAGTAGTAGTAGTACATCCTTTCACGGTTTTTGCTGTACATTTTAAAGAACCGCTTGGATTGACATGAAATTTGGCATACTCATAGCTAACATGTTAAAGAAAAAAGTGATATTGTGCCGATACGTGCTTTTGTCCTGGGGGCGACTTTCACGCCCTTTTGGGGGTGAAAAAATATATGTCCAAAATAAGACCGGAAATGGATAAACTGACTAATGTTAAGTAACTTTTGTTCTATAGAAATTTTTCGCGTTATTTCGCGAAATTTTTCGCGTTAAAAATCAACACTTTTCGAGTTATTTGCGTGTGAATATGTTAATTTTTCAACAAAATAACCACGTTTTTAGACAG
This sequence comes from Diabrotica virgifera virgifera, assembly GCF_917563875.1. Classification (NCBI taxonomy): domain Eukaryota; kingdom Metazoa; phylum Arthropoda; class Insecta; order Coleoptera; family Chrysomelidae; genus Diabrotica; species Diabrotica virgifera. The sequence goes on from NC_065446.1 coordinate 222,473,950, forward strand.
TTTTTCCCAAATAATTCAAAAAATAAGTATTATGTCAAAAAAATATTCTTATCAAGAATATAGTCTATAAAAAAGTTAAAAAAAAATGGTGTACGGTTGAGGTCTCTGGACCTCGTAGAACCAGAGTTATAGCCAATGAAAAATAGGTGCATATTCGCCAAATTTCAAATGGAATATTTCAACGTGAAATATCCAAAAACGTTTTGGGGAAATCCCGTTATAACTTTTTTAAAGTGTTTAAAATAGGCTTGATTTCTGTTTTTATAACAAGTTTCTAGCAACAAATGTAAGCAAGTTACGCTCAAAATAAAGTTGGTTCCTTTTTTTATGGCAAAAAAAATCAAGAAGTTCACTTTCAATGTTTTCTTTAATAGCATACGGTGTGAAATGTGTTCAGTCCATGTAAATGAATAATTATTAAAAAAATATGTGTTTTATAATGTGTTAAATAATATGTATTTATTTTTAACAAAATGTGTTAAATTATCAATTTGTAAAAAAAATCGTTGGCCATAAACAAATTTTGGTCCAACTTTGGATATGCTTTATAATAGCCCGGTAGGTAGTGTCAAATTTGACCGGAGCATTTTAGCATGGGTTTGTTTCTTTATTTAGTTAGGTGTTCCATTAACAAATGATGTGTTAGCTGGCCCAAAACCGGGGCTTTTAGGTGAAACAAGATAAAATATGAGTGGTCGCGCGTGAGATTTTCTCTCACGTTATCAACTTTTGCCTTTCTTTGCAAAATTTTACAAAAAAGATGAGGTTTCATCAACGATAAAGCCATTTGCTTTAAAAAGACACGGCGTTTTTCTGTTTTATTATTATTATCTATTATTATCTTTATATAAAATGTGACTATTGATGCCGCCAATATTTAACATTGAAAAATATATGGTAAGTGGCCATCTACAACTAATCCGTGAAACAGAATATAGGATTTTCATATCATCGACTACATCCACGGCGCCTTTTATTACATCATAAAAGGATATTATTTTAGGTTTTAAGGGGAAAAATAAAATTAAATTTTATACACAGTTGGTGACGCCGCTGGTCGCTTGATGAGAGAATCTCCCTCATGAAGCGCACTGACTCAACAATATGGTGATACTAAGTAAACTGAGTCACTATCTGAGTGGACGAGTCTATTAGATTGTCGAGGGAGGATAGTTAGGAGACTAGAAGGAACTACAGCGCGTATAATTTCCCAGAAAAAAGTGGTGCGCCATTTTCTGATACCGTGGGAGAAAATCTCATATAGCGACCACTGGTGGGTTAAATGAAATTAATCGTTACCGCGTCACAAATTATTTTACTTATGTAGTGTTTATAACATCTGTAAGTTTCATCGGTTTGAAGTGTTTATTTTTGAAAAAAGTTGGTTAGGTAAAATTTTTAAAAATTCTTAATTTTTTTTTTCAAAATAACTTAAAAATTGTTACAGATACCAAAAATCTCAAAAACCAAAAAAAATCAGCATTGCTTTTCTGAATATCTTGTATTTTTTGTTTTTATGTAAGACAAAAATTTATTAAGATTTGGTGTTTCTAAATTTGCATACCATCGTGGCCAGTGATTCGTTCAATCCCTTTTAACTACAGCCCTTTCAAAAATAGGGACTTTGAACCTATGAAACTTACAGATCGTATAAACAATACATAGACGTGTAAAGAAACTTGTGAAGTGGTAACGATTAAGTTTATTTGAGATACTAATTAGGAGGAGATTTTCCCGATATTTTTACCAAAAAAAAAGGGATTAACTTTATTTTGAGCATAACGTGTTTACTTTTGATGCTAGAAATTTTTTTTATAAAACAAAAATGAAACTTTTTTAAACAGTTTATATAAGTTGTAATACGTTTTTCCCAAAAATGCTTTATTTTTTGGTTAATTTACGTTAAAATATTCCATTTGGAATTTGACGAATATGAACCTATTTTCCATTAGCTATAACTCTGCTTCTACTATGTGTAGAGACCTAATATATACACCACTTTTTTTTTAAATTTTACAGGCTATATTTTGCTATGAATATTTTTTTCGACAAAATACTTACTTTTTGAGTTATTTGCGAAAAACCGTCTACAACGTCGTTATTTTGTTGACAAATGAATATATTCACTCGAAAATAACTTGAAAAGTATTAACTTGGTGAAAAAACTTTATAGAACAAAAGTTACTTAAAATTAGTCAATTTATCAATTTCCGGACTTACTTTGTAGTAATATTTTTTCACCCCCGAGAAGGGGTGAAACTCTCCCCTAGAGAAAAAGCACCCCTCGGCACAATATCACTTTTTTCTTTGACTTGTTAGCTATGTGTAATGTGTATGCCAAGTTTCATGTCAATCTAAGCGGATCTTTAAAATTTAGAGGTTTTGCAATATTTTACCGTTAAAGAACGTACTATAGTGATACAGTATAATTGAGTAATTAATTTATTCAGAAAAAACAACGGCAATGCGTATAGTAAAACTTTCTTTATACGTGTTTCTAAAAAAATATAAATTGTTATTTTTTATTTACGAGAAAGTTTGCTACGCCACTGGTAGCAAATAGTTTTTACTTTCATAAAACGTACCTGTTAACTGTCCCGAGCAAATACCCCAGAAATCCGTGTTAGCAAATATTCAAAAGGTGGTTTGTGGTTTTACCTATTTACTTCTTGAAATTTCGAAGTTGTCGCCCGTTAAACTCTTGGGCTTGGCTTGTCATTGCAATTATAATTTTAAGCTGGACGCTTCATGGTTAGAGTTTTGAACTCTCGCGCATTTGTAGTGAAAAAGTATCTTGTTGGCATTCGACAAATCGACGCATTTATTATTTAGGGTTTTCAACTCGCGCATATTTTACATAGTTATTATATGTGTCCGTTTTCTTTAGTTTTCTTTAAGACCAATAGTAATCGAGCTATACTTTATTATATGTTAGCTCTTCTTCGTCAAATGCTAAATATTGTAGTTTTAAAGTCAAAAGACGGAAAAACTATGCATTTTTCGAGGATTACTTGTTTAAACGAATCTAAAGTATTTAAAATTATCTATCCCCAGAAACCAGGGCAACCAGGCTACATCTGCGAAATTGGTGACTGGAAACCCAAAACTAAAATTACACACAAAACACCGTATAGCCACATGGAACGTCCGAGGTCTGCTAGAACCAGGAAAACTACATATCTTAGAACGAGAGCTTATTAGAGAAAAAGTAGACATATGTGGGGTTTCAGAAACACACTGCTGGGAAGGCCAAGGACTCTGGGAATCCAACTACTATAAAATATTCATGTCGGGAGCCAATAAAACTGGTCAAAATGGCGTAGCAATACTGGTAAGGAAGAACCTCGCAAAATGTGTATATGAATATCTCCCAATAAATGAGCGCCTAATTAAAATTACTCTTGATGGACAGCCAACAAAGGTTCATGTACTACAAGTATATATGCCAACATGCGACGGGACAGATGAAGAAGTAGAAGAGATATACCAGTTAATAAACAGTAACATCGCTAACATACCCAAAAAAGAGCCAGTCATAATATTGGGTGACTGGAACGCAAAAATAGGCAAAACAACATCAGAAGAGCTGCTGAAAGGAACAGTTGGTGGGTTTGGAATAGGCGAACGAAATGAGAGAGGAGAAAGGCTATTACAATTTGCCATCGACACTGAACTTAGTATCACGAACACCATGTTTAAACATCACCCGCGAAGACTATCAACTTGTACTTCACCAAGGGGAAGATATAAAAATCAAATAGATTATATTCTTGTCAGCAAACGATGGAAAAGTTCGGTAGTAAACGTAAAGACAAAACCAGCGGCGGATTGCGGAACAGACCATAAACTGTTACAATCCGAATTCCGTATCAAATTTTTTAAGAAAATTAAAACAACTAGAATAATTAAATATATTCCTAAAGAGCCTGGAAAATACAAAGAAACACTAAGACATAGTAACACACCAAACATTACTGGCGATCCCAATCAAACATGGGAACATACAGAGACGTGGATTATAGACGCAATAAATATTACAAACCCCAAAGAAACCCAACGGAAAGAAAAACACTGGATGACTGATGAGACACTGAACCTAGTAGAAGAACGAAGAAACATTAGAAACAACGCTGCAAATCCAACAGAAACTGAAAACAAGATAGCAGATGTAAACAGACACATAAAATCATCAAGTAGAAGAGACAAAAATAATCACATTAAAGAAATATGCAAACAACTAGAAGAACACGCCGACCGTCAAGAATCTAGAGAACTGTTTGCCAAAGTGAAATACTTAACTAAAGAGTTTAAACCACAAACGCAGGTCATTAAAGATAACTTGGGAACGATCATCACCAATGCAGAGGGCATAGCAGCGACATGGAAACAATACTGTAAAATGCTGTTTCATAGTGACCATGGAGATGTGAACCCAGAAGAAATAAATGACGAAAAGGAACCACATATTTTAAAATCGGAAATAGAAACCGCAATAAAAAAATTTAAAACTGGAAAATCTCAAGGAGAAGACGGAATCACGGCGGAAGCACTTAAAGAAATGGGAGACGTAGGAGTTGAAGTGATGTTCAAACTGTGTAATGAAATCTGGAACACAGGAAAATGGCCAGATGATTGGTGTAAGCTTACTTTCATACCCATTTATAAGAAAGGCTCACCAACTGATTGTAATAACTACCGCACTATAGCCCTGATCTCCCACGCAAGTAAAGTCCGTCTAACTATAATTAACAAGAGATTAAAATCAATACTTTTACCACAGATCCCACAAGAACAATGTGGATTTGTCCCTGGAAGAGGAACACGAGAACAAATTCTTAATCTCAGACAAATTATAGAAAAATCTAGAGAAGTTAATCTAGAAACATATTTGTGCTTCGTCGACTACTCGAAAGCGTTCGATAATGTAAAGTGGCATAAAATGTGGGGAATACTGAGAGACATGGGTACCCCGAACATCTAATATACCTGCTGAAACAACTGTATATCAACAACACAGCAAACGTAAGAGTCAACAACACATACTCCGATAATTTTACACTAAAAGCCGGTGTTCGTCAAGGATGTGTTATCTCTCCCACGTTATTCAATATATATAGCGAACACATCATGCGCATTGTATTCGACGGATGGCTAGGAGGAATATCAGTCGGAGGCCGAAAAATCAGCAATCTCCGCTATGCTGACGACACTTTAGTACTAGCATCATCAACAAATGAACTTGAATACATCATGTACAAACTAGATACTATTAGGCGTGAATATGGACTTAAAATTAATGCACAGAAGACCAAGGTAATGATAATCGATCGAATTAGACATAACCAGCCGGAAATACGAAACGTAGCGGGGTTTGAAGTGGTAAGCCGTTTCAATTACTTAGGTTCTCTTATCACAAACAATGGTGGATGCGAAGAAGAAATACGCCGACGCCTTACAATGGCCAGATCAGCAACGGTCAAACTCACTAAAATATGGAAAAATACGGCCATAACCAGGAACACGAAACTGCGTCTGGTACGGACGCTTATCTTTCCTATCGCTACCTATGCTTCAGAAACTTGGACCATTAAAAAGTCCGACTCACGACGTATAATGGCCTTTGAAATGTGGGTATATCGTAGAATGATGCGCATACCCTGGACAGCACATCGCACAAATATCTCAATATTATCAGAACTCGACATCAACACTAGGCTTACCACCATCATCAACCAAAATATATTGAGGTACTTTGGACACATTACCAGACGAAGAGAAGTCATGGAGAGGTTAGTAGTTGAAGGCAAGGTAGAGGGTAAAAGAACTCGAAGAAGATCGCCACTCCGATGGTCAGACCAAATAAAATGCGCCACCGGTTACTCTCTGTCTAAGGCAGCACACCGCGCCCAGGAGAGAGAAGAATGGATGGCAACCATTCGTCGAATGCCATAACGTCACCACATCCTTACGAAGGATAAAGGACAGAGGAGGAGGATCCCCAGAAATAAAAAAAGTCTCTAGCTCAAAAATTAAATGACTTATAATGAAAAGAAAGTCAGTCCCTATTTTTTTAGCGAAAAAGTGATCCGACACAACCCCCTAATCACCACCCTAATTGACCTTATTTGGTCTTCTTTATTTATGTATTATTAATAGGTTCTATAAGTTTGACCGGCTTAGGATGATTATTTTAAAAAAATGGAGTTAAAAACGAATAAAAAATTTTTGTAGTGTGGTAATAAATGCCCTTTTCTTCATAATAAAAAGAAGCAGCAGTACTAAGAACAACAGTGGTCAACGACGAGTGGACGCCTACCAAGATCAAGGAAGAACAAGAAAAAGATCCAGTTTTACAGAAGATTCGAAAATGGAAAGAAGAAAATCGTCGACCATCTTGGCAAGAAATATCAAGCCTAAGCTCAGTAGTTAAGACGTATTGGGCCCAGTGGGACTCATTTATCTTGGAAGACAGCTTGCTTAAACGAGTAATAGAAAATGATGATGGTTCAGTGAGGAGAACACAGATGGTGATTCCAAAGAGCAGAGTAGCCGAAGTACTCCGTCAGTTACACGACAGTCCATCAGGAGGGCATTTTGGTGTAAAGAAGACCCTTCAGAGAATTCGGGAACGATTTTATTGGATGAATAGTTCTGACGATGTGAAGGACTGGTGTAAGAAATGTACTACCTGTGCTACAAGTAACGGACCCTACCGGAAAAGAAAGGCTCCTATGAGACAGTACAATGTTGGAAGTCCGTTTGAAAGAATAGCTTTGGATATTGCCGGGCCATTTCCAGAAAGTGACAATGAATGCAAATACATGTTGGTGGTAATGGATTACTTCACGAAATGGGTTGAGATCTACGCAATTCCAGACCAGAAGGCCGCCACTATTGCAGATGTGCTAATCAGAGACTGTATCAGCCGATTCGGAGTACCTCTGGAGATCCATAGTGACCAAGGAAGAAACTTTGAGAGCGATCTATTTAAAGGAATCTGTGATAAACTAGGCATGAAGAAGACAAGAACCACGGCCTATCACCCGCAATCGGATGGAATGGTGGAGCGTATGAATAGGACAGTCGGCAAGTATTTGACAAAGATGGTGTCCAATCATCAACGAGACTGGGACCAGTACCTTCCATTCTTCGCAATGGCCTATAGATCTGCTGTTAATGAATCAACTGGCCAAACACCAGCAAAAGACCTATTTCTAATCTTCAGATCGCTAGCGACCGAATGAAGAAACGATACGATACCCAAGCTGAGAAGGCATGTTTCAAGGAGAACGACAAAGTCTGGCTTTATAATCCAAAGAAGCGAACAGGTTGTTCTCCCAAGTTGCAGCAGTTCTGGGAAGGTCCGTACCTCATTGTCAAGAAAATCAATGACGTTATCTACCGAATAAGCAAGATTCCTAGGGGAAAGCCGATGATAGTCCACCATAACCGGTTGGCGCCGTACGAGGGAGACCACGACGTAGATGAAGAAGTGGAAGTCAACCAAGTTCGAGAAATTCCTGACCTTACCTTTGAAGAGTTCATGGGTGCCTACGGAGGTACCGGTAAAGCAAGACATGGTGTTACCACTGAAGAAAAGCGAGATCTTCTCGCACTTCCCGATGACTACTCGCTGGCCCATACCATCCCTGCCAGTATCAAAGACGCACGAGGGTTGGCATCCGCCTTCCGAAGGAAGTTTGGTCGAGTTGCAGAACTTCAATGCCAACTGCCAGCTCCTGGCAAAGCATTGAAACTCCAAGATGCATCACGTTACCTATTCTATCTGGTAACAAAAGACACTGTCCGTGACCAACCTACCTACCAAGATGTATGGGATGCATTAATTAAATTGAGAGAGCACGTGTTGGAGTCCGACGTGCAAAAGTTAGCCATGCCAAAGTTAGAATGCAGCCAATTAGACTGGAGAGTTATCCGAAATATGGTAGAAGAAATTTTTTAAGACACCGAGGTCCAGGTGTTAGTCTGTTGCAATCCGCATAGTTACTGGTGCGGAGAGAAGACCGTCCCCTGCCACTTTTATACAACTGGGAGTTGTAAAAGAGGGTCCAGTTGCCGATACCAGCATCCAGTTCCAGTCCCGACAAGGTTCCAGGAGGAACCATCTTTTAAGGAGGGGGCAATGTGACGCCTCACGACCCGGCCTAATTATTCTCGATGCTTCCCGGGCTTACGAGTAAAGGCCAGACCTTCCACGGCGATTCGAGGCGACCGATGTCAGAGTATTTAAGAACAGGAATTCGAGCACAGGCCAGTCAGTCAGTGAATACTTGTAGCGACGCGTAAATTTTATTGTTTGATCGGGTTTCTGAAATGTATGTATTTTTAAAGTAGATAAGTCGTATTTGTAAATAAATTAAATGTTAGAAAGTGTAAAATAAATTAGATATTGTTGTTAAATAAGTGTTAATTGTAAGTGTTATAAATAAACAATTTCAAGTAAGTCTTTTATTTATTTAATAATAATTAAAAGTCAATTCGCGTAATATTTCCTAAAATAACGTAACAATATATTAAAAAAAGGAGAAATCTAATTGGAACCATAATAATGTAAGTTAGCGGTGATTTTAGTCATTTTCCTTATTTATTCTTCGTTTTTTATGCATTATTAATAGATTCTAGAATATTAACTGACTTAAAATGATTAGTTTAAAAAAAAAAACTGGAGTTAAGGGCGAATAACGAATTTTTTTATTTTAGTAAAAAATGCTATTTTCTTCAGAATAGAAAGATTAGCATCAGAGATACGAAAACTTGTTTTAATATGAAATTTTAGGTTATCTAATTCCCGAGAACTTGGTTTTAAAAGAATTTTTTATACGGCAAAAATTGAGCTAATCGTAGATGAGTATTATCGAAAAACATTGACTTTTTCAATATAAAACTAACACTTTCGATAGCGAATAAAGCGAAAACTATTAATTTTATCGAAAAAATGTGTAGAATATTTGTTGCTTTGAATAAATGTTTTTATCAAGTTCTGTGGTCAAAACATAATAAAAAATTTCCTACCTCGAGAAGCGGTGGCAACCACCCCCATGGTAAAAGCGCCTTTCGGCATCATATATAGTCCATGCGCATTGCGCATGCGGTGAGAACGCTCCCGTCTGAAAAACATTTCTAATTCGTTTTTTCTGCGGATTCATATTCAAAAATGTCTCCTTCAAACAAATCAACATAAATAACACGCATAATTAACAATTAAAAAACTACGATCTAAATTGAAGTTAAAACCGATCACTCTTCGGAATCTAATAAAGGAATGTTTAAACTTTAATCCAGGTTATTGGCACCCTTAAAAATAATAATTTAAATATGAGTTTTTAAGCCTCGAAAATGCGTATTTTTGCATTTTTTAGATTTTAAATCGCCTATAACTCGAAAACTGTCATTTTTTGAGAAAAATCACAAGATACCTTTCTTGTTTATAATGACCCAAAAAACCTAAAAATATAATTTTTGGAGCCATAAAAGGTGATCTTATTTATTTGTTTAAAAAAATTGTTTAAACAATTTCTGCCCAAAAATTCCGTCCGGCACCCATCAGATTTGTTTGAAGGGGACATTTTTTAATACGAATCTGCAGAGAAACCGAATTAGAAATGTTTTTCAGACGGGAGCGGACTCACCACATGGACTAATAGATTTTGATCCTTGTACTATCCACTACTTATTCTCAAATTTTTAATCAAATCGATCCATTTTGTAAAAATTGCAACGTGAAAAGCTTCGGTTCCTAGACTATAAGAAATTTTACCAGAAAGCCTAAATTTTATAATTCAGTTAATAAATATGTAAATTTTGCAGTGAGAATGAGGAAGTAGCTTTTTGAAATAAAGGTACTTTTCCTATTCAGGGAAAAGAGCTCGAGCTCGCTTTCATCCGACGATTTTTGATATCACAGCTTGAAAGCGCGGTATAAAATTTTGCCATATTTCAGCTTCTTTATTTATATGGAATAACTTAATGAAACAATCGTAACTGGCTAATCATTATTAAAAAAAATTGGCAGGTACTGGAAAAATTTACGTGCACCAATATTTTAAATATAATGGCGAATACTTTAAAAATGTTAAAAGCTTTATCAATTAATTATTATATTTTAGGCAATAACTGTTTTAAAATTTGATTATATGAGAAGTAATGCAGAACTCAGAAATATATATTGTGTATTCTTCCATTCATCTTTTTTCCTGGGGGTTTCCTTCTTCTTCCTAACGTGCCCTATCAAGTCCCCTTGACGTTGGCGATTAACATGGCGAAACTGTCTCTGTCTCGAGCTATTCTAAATTGTTGCTCTGCTTTCTTTATACATGTCCACTCCCTGATATTCTTCAACTAAGGGGATTTCTACCAATTCCTCTGCGTCCTTCGATTTTACCCATCATAATAAGTTGAAGGATATCATAAGAGCCTCCCCTGACTACGTGTTCAAAATAGGCCATCTTTCAAAATTTTATATCAAGCAGCTCGCGAGTAGCATTTACTCTCTTAAGTACTGCAACATTTGTCAGCATAGCTATCCATGGTATTTTTAATGTACGTTTGTGCAGCCACATTTCAAAGGCCTCCAAACGATTAATGGTGGATATTTTTAATGTCCATGTTTCGACATCGTATAAGAGGACTGACCAAATCTATCACTTTATTAATTTTTATAATACTTTCAAACAAATAGTACCAGAAAAAAAACAGCGACTATGTCTAGGCCTGACAAAGGTTACCATCCAAGTGAGTTGGAGAAACAAGGAGCGAAATTAACTGTAAAAAAACAGGGACAGACAAGTGACTTTTGGTCCATTCCATTGCGACTTTCTAAATACATATATTCTGATCTTCTAGTGCTAGATTTTTTTTCTCTAGTATGACCCCTTTTAGAATGTCTATAATAAGTTTGACACGAACCTTCTTTGCAGCTCTTTGCCGGTGGCGTTTGTTTGCCTAATGCAAGGAATTAATTTGTTTAGATCATAATCTGCCAATCTCATAAGCTTCAACTGCCCATTCAGCTTACAGTGTATTGCTAGCAGACCTACTTAGTCCAGAGAAATAAGGTTTTTCTCGTGACACATCCCCCTCCAGGCCGAAACTAAATTTTTTGAGTAGTATGGACATCTATATATATATATATATATATATATATATATATATATATATATATATATATATATATATATATATATATATATATAATCGGTTTAAAACGTCCTCCGACGTCTTCCGATGCCCAATCTCCATGCATCTCTATCTTCCCAAAGGTCTTCGTCTAAACCTCTCTCTCGGATCTCTCTGTCTATTCCTTCTCTCCAGCTCTTTCTGGGTCGGCCTCTTTTTCTTTTTCCATTTGGTGACCAATCTAGAATCTGTTTGGGCAGACGGTGTTCTGGCATTCTCTGCACATGTCCATACCACTTTAATTGTTGTACTCTTATATCTTCGACAATCGTATGTGTGACTCCCATAATCTCTCGTATACGTTGGTTATTAACTCTTTCGAGTTTTGATTTTCCTGCGGCACGTCTCCAGTAATCCATCTCCGTGGCTTGTAGTGTTCTTTCAGTAGTTGTCTTTAATTGCCACACGTCACTTCCATACATTACTATGCTCTTTATAATAGTGTTGTATATTCGATGTTTATTTTTTTTTGGATATATGTCGATCCCAAATAATACTATTTAGTTGCGATATGGCCCTTCTACCTTGAATGTTTCGTTTTTTTATAGCCTGATCTGATTTGCCGTCGTCCGTGATTTCTACTCCTAAATAAGAATATTTATTGTTGTACTTAATGTGTTGTCCGTCATTTAAAATTAGACTCTGCTCGTTGCCACCGATGTTCATGTACATTGTTTTATCTATGTTAACTTCTAATCCCCATTTTTTGTATTCTTCGATTAATTTTCGAGTCATGTATTCCAGATCGTCATATTCGTTAGCAATCACAATTTGATCATCAGCAAAACATAGAGTGTACAGGTTGTTATTATTTAATTGTATACCCATGCCGCTGCATTTCCGCTTCCAAAGTTTCAATGCTTGTTCCAGATATATTTTGAAAAGTGTCGGCGATAGGCAGCATCCCTGCTTCAGTCCTTTGTCTACTACGAAACCTTTGGAAACATTCGTTCCTATTTTAACTTTGGCGTTGGCGTTATCATATAGTTTTTCCACTGCTGTTATGAGATTTGAGTTGATGTTCGTTTGTCTTAGAGTGTTCCATAACTTATTTTGGGGAATGCTATCGTAGGCCTTTTTTAGATCAACAAACAAAAAGTGGACTTCTTGATTTACGGAAACCTTTTTTTCTATAAGTTGAGTGATACAAAAAAGGTGGTCTATGGTCGATCTACCAGCTCTAAAACCTGCCTGTTCTTCTGCCTCCATATCAGTGTATTCTCTTTCTATTCTATTTTTGATCATTTTCCCATAGATTTTACTAATGGTACTAGTAACTGCTATTCCACGGTAATTATCGCAATTTTGTTTGTTTCCTTTTTTATGTAAAGTTGAAATGGTAGAGGTTTTAAATTCGGCTGGAACCTCTACTTTGTTTATGCAGTTTTGAAATAGTATTGTCAGGTGCTCATATAGTTTTTCAGTTCCTTTTTTTATTAGTTCTGAGGGTATATTGCCAGGTCCGGGTGCTTTTTTGTTTTTGAGTGAAGTACAAATATCCTTTACTTTCTTTTTCGTGATTCTTATAGAAGATGCTTCAACGCGTATGTTTTGGTTATTATCTTTTATTTTGAATTCTACTCGATCTTCTTGTAACAGTTTACTGAAGTACATGTCCCATGCTTCTAACGAAATTGGTGAGATTAAATCTTTTTTCTTGTCGTTGGTCCTAAGAGATTTAATAAGTTTCCAGCTTTGTGTACTTCTGGTTCCTCCTATGTACGTATTTATTTTTTGACAGTTTTGATCCCAGGATTCATTTTTTTTCTGTCTTATCATTTGTCTCACCTTAGCTTGTTGGTTTTTGTAATTAGACCAATTGGTATCTGTTTTTGCACTTAAATATTGTTCATACTTTTGTTTCTTTTGTTTTATCGCTGTGTCTATTTCTTCATCCCACCAGTATGGAGTATTTTTGTTTTTCTTTTCGTAATATCCAAGGGCTTCTTTTGCTGCAGAGTGAATACTTTCTTTAATGTAATTGTAGTGGTCCTCGATGTTATTGAAAGTTATGTTTTTAAGTTTCTCGTTTAGTCTGTTTTGATACAATATTTTTACACTATCTTGTTCTAGGCTTATAAGATTATATCTTACGTCATCTGCCATCTCTGAGCGAACTACTGGTTGTTCCTTCTGGCATCTTCTTGAAAACATTATTTTTGCTTTTAAGAAATGGTGATCGCTTCCACAAACTGCACCTCTATAAGCTCTTACGTCGTAGATTTTAAGATTTGATCTTTGGCATACAATCAAGTAATCTATTATAGATTTTAGATTCCTTGTTCTCTGTCCCCAGGTGTATTTATGTACTTCTCGATGTTGATAGAATCCATTTGTAATACGGAGCTGGTTCTGTTCGCATATTGTGATGAGTCTGGTCCCATTGTCATTTGTTATGTTTTCTCCGTAAGGACCAACTATTTTATTGTTTTGTGTTTTTCCGACCCTGCCATTAAAATCTCCAAGTAAGATTAATTCCCTCGTATTTCCTATCGATGTTATTTCTCGGTTTAGTTTCTCGTAGAATTCTTCTTTCTTGTTAACCAATGCATCTTCGTTAACTGCATATACACCTATTATCGTTAGTTTATGACCATGTATATTGAGGTTTATTTTAATTAGTCTTTCATCTATGGCTTCCCAAGTGGTGATATACCTTCTTAGGCTTTTACGAATAATTATTGAGACACCTTGTTGTGCTCTTTTTTCTTTTGATATGCCGCTATAGAAATGGTCGTAATGCCCTAAGTTTTCTGACCCTGTACCCTTTTTCTTGGTTTCTGTTAACACCACTATGTCCATATTGAGCTTCTTTATTTCATACATTACTTCATTGAGTTTTGTAGAGAGACCCTGTACGTTCCATGTTCCTATATTCTTGATCCATTTTCGTAGCTTAAGTCGTCGTGTTTTATTCCATCCGTTCCGAGGCTGTAGATTTGGCTTTTTAACATTTATACATTTTTCTGAGTATTGAGGAGTTAGCCCAATGCCTCAACCCCCAACCTGGAGGACCGGGTGATTTGTTGTCAAGGTTTTCTTCCTCTAGCCTTTGATGGTTCAGCATCTAACTACAAGGCAGCAGCTTCGCCTGTACCCTAGGCAGGGGCCCTTACAGGGTGCTATCATCCGGGCCAGATGAACCCTGGTTTTTTTACGAGGTTGTTACTCCTCCCCCTTCCTCCTTTATCCGGGCTTGGGACCGGCAACATAACAGCTAAACTACTCAATTCGCCCAGCCGTCATGCAGGCGGAGTTTGGACATCTATATTATTAACCTATATGTTTCCTGCAGCCGATTTTGATGATATACATAGTTATAAACCAATGAAGATCAAAAAACGGTAAATTATCGCTTTTTTCGTCTATTACCAAAAAGTTAAGCACTTTAAACAAATTTGAGAGTAAGAATCTCATAAATCGTATAAAAAACTTTAATATGGTGTTCGCTGAATATGTCCATCCTTATTGGTTGCTTAGAAAATTGCAAAATAAATCATAAATTTTGAGTTTTTATAAATATTCATCACTTAGGTAAAAATTAACTTATAATCTTCTTATTACAGGGAATGCCGAGACTTCTTGTACTTAAATTATATTTTAAATTGCAAAGCAATTGGTCAAATAGTATAAAAGTTATTTAATTTGTTTATCCCAAATTCATTTTTTGCAGCACTATACGTCAGAAAATTATGAGGTTAAAATAATACTTGGGACAGTTTATAAAAGAAGAATATTTATACTATCACCTTCATTAAAAATAAATGACAAAAATTAATTTTAAACAGTGTAAAATTATTTTGCAAAAACATGTCGATTTTTTGCTTACTTATAAACAATTAAAATAACTTTTAAACCGTTACCCGTAGAAAAATTATTTTTTCATATTTAGACAGACTGAATTTTTATGCACATTTAGAAAGAAAAACAACTATGCAAGTTATGAATATTTATAAAAACTCAAAATTTATGATTTATTTGCAATTTTCTAAGTAACCAATAAGGAGAGACATATTCAGTGAACTCCATATTGAAGTTTCTTATACGGGTTATGAGTTTATTACTCTCAAATTTGTTTAACCCTTAAATGCCCAATCGGGGTCACTATGGGACCCCAGACATACATTTTTGGCTATAATATCTTTATTTGAAACATTTGGCAACCGCGCAATCAGGTATTTGTGTGGACGTGTCTCCTACGTTTTCTGTTAGTATACCACGAACATTCGTGAGGTGCAGTGGTCTGTAAGAGAGATTTAGATAAGTGGGGTCTCGCTGTGACCCCGATTGGGCATTTAGAGGCACCAGAATATTTTTATTATTTTTAACATTTTTCGTCAGTTTACATTGAAAAATGGACCGTAAGAGAATGAAAATGACAATAAGCGACCAAGAACATGAAAAAATTATCCGAAATATAGAAGAAGGGATATCAGACTCCGATTTCGACTATGAGATTACCGACGAATCAGATAGCGAAGAGCAAGATGTTTTTGAGGAAAATGTTTCGGAAACTGAGGACAATTTAGAAGTCAACAGTGACGAGGAATCAGATGCAGAACCTACCGAAGTGGACGATAATATTAGTGAGGTTAGTGGTCCAACATATACATCCAAATCTGGAATGCAGTGGAATAGCCTACCTTTCGTGAGATCCAAGAGGCAACAAAAAAATATTATAAATGTACATCCAGGCTTAACAAACTATAGTAAAAATTCCAACACGTTTTTAGACTATTTCAATTTATTTTTGACCGAAGAGATGAAGAGTGTCATATGCCTTCATACTAATGAAGAAGCTGTTAGGCGTTATCAAGAGTGGAACGAAAAACATCCGAATAACAAAAAAGAGTGGACGGTACTTACCAACAATGAACTGGATAGCTTTTTAGGAGCACTTATCAAAGCTGGTGCTTTAAGGTGTGGGAAAGAATCGACACGAGAGATATGGTCTACAGACACCTCAATACGCCGGTCATTTTTTACAGCCGCATTAGCTAGGAACCGATTTGAAGAATTATCGAGTTTCTTGAGGTTTGATGACAAAGTGACCAGGGTGGAGCGGAAGGAACAGGATAAGTTAGCGGCGATACGAGTAATTTGGGACATGTTCGTCTCTAACTGTGACAAAGCCTTTGAACCATACGAACATATAACCGTTGACGAACAGTTAGTGAGTTTTAGAGGAAAGTGTCCTTTTAGACAATATATAAAATCAAAACCTTGCCGCTATGGGATAAAAATTTGGGCTGCCGCGGATGTTAAAACATCTTATTTATCAAAACTTCAGGTGTACCTTGGAAAACTACCAGGTGGTACAATAGAGAAAAATCAGGGATTTCGTGTTGTGAAAGATCTGGTGGAACCATATCATGGCAGTTGGAGAGGAATTACAACTGACAACTTTTTTACCAGTGTTCCTCTTGCTCAATATCTTTTATCTAAAAACCTTACTTTACTTGGGACCGTCCGCAAAAATAAACCTGATACACCACCACAACTAAGTTTGACAAAAAGACCTGCGGAGTCGTCAATATTTGCTTTTACTAAAGAATTAGCTATGGTTTCGTACATACCTAAAATACACAGGATGGTACATCTTCTTTCAAGTCAACACGATAGTGATATAATTTGTCAAGACTCTCAAAACAAACCCTTGATGATTTTAGACTATAATAATACCAAGGGTGGTGTTGATAATGCCGACAAACTGATTAGGGAATATTCCTGTAAAAGAAGAACTGCTCGTTGGCCATTCAGGCTCTTTATGAATATTATAGACATATGTGCACTAAATGCCTATATTTTATACATTGAAAAAAATCCTGATTGGAAGAAAAATAATTTTTCACGAAGACGTATTTTCCTGTTACAATTAGGGGCTGAGCTTGCTCGAAACAACATGGAAAAAAGAGCGAAATATATAAAACATAAAGCCTATGTAAAATCTGCTCTAAAAGATTGTGGCATACCAATGGTAAACCCAACTACCGAAGTTGCAACTCAATCCGTCCATTCAGCTAAGAAACGTGCTCGTTGTTACCAGTGTCCGCGAAACTGTGACAGAAAAGTGAATACCGTTTGCTCTTTTTGCAAAAAATTTATATGCCAGGTGCACAGAAAAGAAGAAAAAACTATTGTATGTAAAAATTGCAACTAAAAGTTATATGCTTATATTATTATTTAATTTTAATTTTGTTCGAATTGAAAATAATTTGTTTCTAGAAAAGCCGTTAATTTTGTATGAAAAATAAATAAAAATTATTCAAATATGCTTAAAATTATTTTTAACCGTGTTTTCCTTTTAGTCAGTGCTAAATGACGTTACTAAATTGAAAATTTTAGTGGGGTCCCTAGGAGACCCCACATGGGCATTTATGGTTATTTTCATATCACGGGCATTTAAGGGTTAAAATGCCCAATTTTTTAGTAATAGACGAAAAAAAGAAAATTTACGGTTTTTTGATTTTTATTTGTTTATAACTATGTATATCATCAAAATCGGCTGCAGGAAACATATAGGTTATTATTATAGATGACCATACCACTCGAAAAATTTGGTTTCGGCCTGGAGGGGGTTGTGTCACCAACAGGATATTTTTTTCCTTATTTCTCTGAACTAACTATGGCTTTGATATTATTGTCCTGTTTTCGCTTATTACGTCTGCCGTAAATGTTGGCGAATGTTCTGTAATGAACCTTTTGATCTCTTCTTGTCCTGATGAATTCCTCTACCATTCCAGAGATACCTGAGTAACCCACTTTTTTGTATGGATCAGTAACCCACAACGAATGTCATGGATCAGTTTTGTGTAGCCATTTTATTTGCTTTTTCGTTGCTCTTGTGTCCCGGTATCCAGGTTACCGTAACTTTGCCACAATGTTCTAGATTATTTCTGGCAATCACACAACACTATAATGTCTTAGAATTGACCTCTACAGAATTGAGAGCGTTTGCTTGTCCAGTAGTAGTTTTAGTAATTTTCCAGAAAAATCTTTATAAAAATGTACTTAACTTAATTCATTATACTTCCTATTTGATGCTTAAAAGATTATGTTGTAAATAGGTAAGAAAATATGTTATTAAACTGCGCGTCATAGAAAACGGGCACCCTAAAAAATGGGTCATTTTTGATGTCGCGTATCTCCTAAACCTGTTGTCCGATTTAAATGATTTTTTGAATATGTTATAGCCCTATTCTTTGTCAATATCTTTGTAATAATATTTTTGCTAAACAGGTAAATTTTCATTGTATACCGGGTGTACGAATCAAACTGTGTTTTTTTCTCAAAGTTCGCAACACCCTGTGGAATATTCTAGCATTTATAAAATACTGAAATTAAAACCCAACTATAGCCTCAGGTTTTATTAACATTCTGTTTTTTGATTCATTCACTTATGTTAGATAATACAAAAGTTATGTACTTTAACAACTAGCCATGTTCTTCATCAGTACAGGGTGTTATAAGTCTAATGGGTTTTAGGGACTAAATAAGTTCGAGAAACTTTAAGGGGAATTCTGCATTAAAAATAATGACAGTTTGCTTTATAATCATATTATATCCGCAAAAGCTTCGTTTCCGAAATACGGGATGTTAAATTTTTTCTTACAAAGTGATGATTTATTTATTGCTTTAAAACCGGTTGAGATATGCAAATGAACTTTGGTAGGTTTCAAGACATGGTTATTGCGCATTTTACATTCAACTAAGAATTTTATATTCACTATTGGAGCGCATACGGGTAATATGACCGATCATATTATTCGTATGCACGCTAATGGTGAATAAAAATTCTTAATTGTATGTCAAAAAATGTTCAAAAATTACGTCTTAAAACCCACATATCTCAACCGGTTTTAGGGCAATAAATAAATCGTCAGTTTGTAAGAAAAAATTCAACATCCTGTATGTCGGAAACGAAACATTTGCGGACATATGTTTATAAAGCAACCGGTCATTATGTTTTCATGCACAATTACCCCTTAAAGTTTGTCGTACTTCTTTAGAAACACCCTGTACTGATAAAGAGCATGCCTAGTTGTTAAAGTACATAACTTTTGTATTGTCCAACATAAGCGAATGAATCAAAAAAGAGAATGTTAAGAAAATCTGAGGCTATAGTTGGGTTTTAATTTCAGTGTTTTATAAATCCTAGAATATTCCACAGGGTGTTGCGAGCTTTGAGAAAAAAACACAGTTTGATTCGTACACCCAGTATACAATGAAAATTTACATGTTTTGCAAAAATATTATTACAGGGATATTGACAAAGAGTAGCGCTATAACATATTCAAAAAATCACTTAAATCGGACAACAGGTTTAGGAGATACGCGACATCAAATATTACCCATTTTTTAGGGTGCCCGTTTTCTATGACGCGCAGTGTATTTTCACAATATCGTTATTGTTTTCTAACACATTTAATAAATTCAGAAATGAAAAGCAGGGTCTTTTATATATTTTTTAAAATAAACAAAAATAAGAATAAAAATTTTCTAAATTTTTTCTCTATTTATTTAAACTCTAACTCCGGTCATTCATCTTTTTAAAATTTTGCGACATCATGTATACATCACGGTAATGCAATATGATGTGTCATACTAAATTCGAATTGTAAGAATCTTGCCCGCAAAAAATTTAATCCAATTTTCACCATGAATACTTTCGAAAATCTCAGGAAACAAATGTCGTAGAATGGAACAGCAGACACCATGCGGGCAAATCTTCCTTCTGGGTAATGAAATTTGCTAAATTGCTCTTAGTTGTTCTACGAAGATGTTTCCTAAAAACCTTTATTGCTTTATTATAAGAAAGCCGAACTGCGGCTAGTTAGTTTTTTACTGGTCTGAAAGCGTGGAAATAAAACGTGAAAATTCAATTTGTAGGAGCTTTATGAAAGTTTACGGGAACAAAGGAAGATAAACATTAATTTATTCAAAAATTCATACGTGTATTAACGGGTAAAACGGGATGTAGTTCTTTTATTTAATATAAACTGTACACACTTTTAAATTTTACTATAGACTTCAGAATTAGGTGGCAATATATACGAGGCTTCTTCAAGTTACGCATCTTTGATCCAAAAAAAATTATCGCCAAATATTCTAGATATAACTAACACGATTTAAGGCACACATTCCATTTTTTTACCAACCAATGCATACCTTGATTAAAAAATTCTTGTGCTCATAGAAGAATAATTATATTAGAGCATTTTGTATTTCTTCGTCCATCTGAAAACTGTTACATTTAACGCCATTTTCAGTTGCCCAAAGATGTGAAAATTATACAGCAATAAATCGGAACCTTAAGGTGGATACTTTAATATCTTCCATTTATTTAGTTATTAAAGGTTTCAGAAAATTGCTCAGAACTTTTTTTCTGGGAAATTATATGCGCTGTAAGAGAAAAAATCTCACGCGCGACTAATCGCGTACAAACCCACCTAGCGACCAATGCCGGGCCGAGCATTGTTGTGTAGAAGAATGACACCACGTGGGAGCTTTCCTGGATATTTTCGTTATATTGCTTGATGAAACTTACTTAAAGATTCATTGTACAGGTTTTCGTTGATATACACTCTAGATTCTATGAATTTTATGAGCAAAGGTTCTTCGTGGTTGAAAAATAAAGTTAACATGACCTTTCCCGCAGAAGGTTAAATTTTGTATGGCTGCACGCTGAGTACATTTAGACGGATTATTAACAAAAACTCCACTTTTAACTCACAATATTAGGCCTGGATCCCGCGTACCCCAAAAAAATCCACAAGGAAGAACTTCCTGTAGTTGGCTGTATACCATTAATTACAAGTGAAATTTAATAAAAAAATTTCTTCTTGGTAAAAGGTATATTATTTTAAAAAGCCCTAAAGGGCTACAAACAAGTGAACAAAACGTTTTCGCTCTGTAACAAGAGCATCATCAGTGTTACAAGAACATGGTGAGCCAACCAAAAAATACAAAGGTCAAAGCTTTTCAAAAAACAGACAAGGTTTGTTTGTCACTTATATTATCATGAACGTCACTTATATAAGATTCAGTAAGGCATGCAGTGTAAAGCAAGTCAAAGTAATTTAATTTTGACAAAACCAGAGTGTTACATAATAATGGCTTGGTGGCCCAATTTACTAAGTTACTGCTTTGATAGAGTAATTTTAATACCGTATTATGCACTTTGTAAACAAAGATTCACGTGATACGTAAACTTTAAATCTTGGTCGAACCAAAGACCTAGGCTTTTAATCTTTTTTGGTAAAAATTAAATTATCATTTCTTAAGATCACTTGGTTTACGTAATCCTTTAAAAACATATTTCTATGCAAATTTCGCCCAAATCTGATGTATTTAGGATGTATTCAATTTTAAACGATTTTGAGAAAAATCTGCAAATTAAGAAACTCATGATTTATTGTATTTACCGCTTCATCACACTAATCTGGATATAGTCGGTTTGTATATTGCGTTGGCATGAAATGATATATTGAGTCGGCTATCGTCTGCGCAGTAATGCTGTCAACAGGATAAAAACACATAGAGAAGATTGGATGTGTATATAGAAAATAAAATTGGACCTAATATAGATTCATAAAGTACATTAACTTGAAAAGGCCGCTGTCTTCATCATTATACTAAGTTTTAAGATTGTAGAGAGACATAAGTTTCTATTAAGTCGGAGATTTTAAGATGAAGGAGAAGAAGTTGAAGATGAGTCACGGCAGGGTGCAGGGTTCTACATCAACAGCAAATAGTATCGGCAAAAGCGTGAATGTATGACGAAATAATTCAATTTTCTAAAAGCCCGTTTTCAGCTCTGGTTTTCGCAATTGGCGCAGTTATATTAAGATTTTCCGAAAATTTACAGTGTTCGTATTAACCCTACCTAATTTTGCTTGAATTTTTTCTTTTTAAACATTTACAAAAAAATTCTAATGTCGGATATCATAAGAGCCAAACATCCTGGACTAAGAAGAAACATTGTTCACTACACATTGTAGAAGCCAAACTGTGCCAATTATGGAAATCATAACCGAAAAGGGTGTTAAAAAAATTGAATTTCCTAATATAATAATTTAGGATGGCCGGAGTAGCTCAGGCAGTAGGATGTCTGACTTCCACGCAGGTCGGCCAGAGTTCAAATCCCAGCGTCCACAAGAACAGCTAGACCAGGGGGCGGCAAGTAATTTTATGTTAGGTCCGGATACTAGAAGAAAATTTGAACAAGGTCCAGAAAAAAAGACAAATGATAACAATTAATGACAACATATTTATTATTTTGGTAAATTCTTCATGATCAAACAAGAGACATTAAATTAATGCGCAAAATTGCACCGACGGTCTTGAGCTAGTTGTTTGTTGTCTGGTTCTCGAGTCCAACAGCAAATTCGAAGTGTATCTTCGAGGTGGGCGTCCGTTAATCGGGAGCAATATTTGTTTTTCAAAAAATTCATTTTTGAGAAAAACGTTTCGCACTTTTACGTTGAGCCAAACATAGTGGCCAAATTGTCTGCAATTTTCATATTTTGCTGGCACATGTTTGGCCCAAAATTCTTCAGCGTATACCTATTGATAAACGTGCAAGGACAAAAATCTCCTTGTAATTCAATAATCTCCATTTGAAGTAATGCTTTTGACCGATTAAACAGGTTAGCAGCCACATCTGTCCATTCTGTCGCTGCATCAACTTCAAATGGCGATTTTAGAAATGAAGATACTCGCTTGCGATTGTTTCAACAAAACAAAACAGGCGCGAGCTCACCGCATGGAAGTACGAAAAGTGCGGGCGGTCCGCAGTTCAACGTTTCGCGGTCCGGATTCGGACCGCAGTCCGCCTGTTGCCGACTGTAGAGCTAGACATTTTAAAAAATGTCTGTAGGCCCCGGTGGTCGTATTCTCGAGCTCATTCGAGATATATCGACCGTGACAAATGTCGAACAAAAATGTCGCATGCAAGTATGAACGTCGTAGATTACTTTTTTTTGAACAACCAATAGAATTGCAATGATGAGAATTTTAAGTGTTGACTGTCACAGTAACAAGTTGAAAAGTAAAAATATTTATATTCAAACATGTCGAGTGGGCCACCACCGCTCGATGCTTATCATTGGACATTATGTCGAACAAGGAATTTCGAGAATAGCAATCTCGATCTTTTGCATTTGCAGAACATAATCAATGTCGAACAATAGAGCACTTGCGTGCGACAGTATTGTTCGACATTAGTCACGATCTCGAATGAGCTCGAGAATAAAACCTTAGGTCGACTCAGCCTGAATAAAATGAGTACAGTGGGTGTAAAAATCGGACAATAAAAAAAACCAAAAATAAAATAGAGCAACAGAGATGGAATTCCTAAGGATAAGCTGCTCAGTAACAACGAGAGATAGAATAAATAACATAGAGATTAAGAGACTAACGTTAGTGAACTCAGACATAATAGACTACATGCCGTCTTTACGCACCCAGTAGCATAGGTGACTTAATAAATCCTTTCATAATAAGATACTGTCGTTCAGTCGCATGAAGCTAGTTTCTTTGGTTGTTTGGTACATTATTTTCATTTACACTTTGTGGCTGTTTAAAGTAGGTGCATATATTTCATATTATGATGTCTCAGATTAATAGTCAAATATTAATAACATTAATTGAAACGAGACCTGTTCATTGGGACAAAACAATAGAAATATATAAAGATAGAAACTTGACGAAAAATGCTTGGAATGGTGTATGCCGTGCACTAGACAATACACTAATTAATTTGAATGAATTAATTTAACGAATTAGGTGATAAAGAAAATAACACAGTTTTATAAGTACAGCAAAATTAATTATAATATGTTACTGATAACAACAGTAATTAAAACTGCTAAGTATATTATAATAAACTTTATTTTACATAGTTGCAATTAACCTTGAGTATAGAGGGTGTTCCATAAATATATGTGAATATAAAAATATATAAATCGTATCTTTTTGTGTTAATAGGATGGACCTAATGAATTCGGTTCCTCTTATTTCTCTTTTTTCGACGCTAAAGTAAACACAACGCTATACTTTGATTCTGCTCCATATAAAATATATCTTTTATTCTCGAAGTTATATTTAGTTATATAGGGTAAACAACTCGGTGAAAACTGGAGTAGGGCGGCGGTCACGTTTTGTGTGAAATTATCTAAAAACAACATTTAAAACGAGGGGAACAACATTTAAAAATGAATGAATGACAGAGGGTCTTTAAAATTCTGTACATGAAAAACATAAATTGTAATATTGTTCTGAAGCTGTTTCCTTGTGGAATTTTTATAATAAACTAGTCTAAATGGGAAATAAGCTACAATTTAACCAAAAAATAATAATTTTATTAACGTTTTAACGCCCAAATCGGATGTCGAAACGTTAATAAAATTATTTTTTTAGTTCAGTTGTGGCTTATTTCCCATTAAGAATAGTTTATTACATAGATTGTATGAGCTAATTAGATGAGCTAATCCAAGATCCCACAAATAACTTCGTAGAACAACTATTATAAAACAAATTAAGGCTTTTAATTAAAAACATAAGAAATAATAACTGAAAAAATAGAAATTGCAAATGAATTAAATAGGCATTACAGTACATTAGGACAAAAGTATGAACAAAAAATACCCATTTGTAATGATACATCGTACTGATTCATACCCGATATCGTACCATGTACCTACCTCAGCCACAAAGTGTAAATAAAAATAATATACCAAACAGCACAGCAAAATATCTTCATGCGACTAAATTCTTATTGTGTGAGAAGGAAAAGTGCGACAAAACTACGGCACGAGAAATCCCTCGCACGTTCATAATTCTTATAATGTGAAACAGCACTATGGAAGGAATGGGACTAGGGATGGCGGTTTTTGACAGAACACCGGTTTTCGGTTATACCGGTTTTCTTTGCTTACGGTTTAATTTGGCGGTTATAACCGGCCAAAAAAATCGGTTTTTGGAAAAACCGGTTTTCGGTATTTTTAATCCAATCGGTTACAAAGTTACATTTACAATGCACTTTAGTTTGCGATACTCGATTCGACTCGATATCAATATGATTAAAATTAGTACTATCGAAAGAACATCAATATCAATATAAATAAAACACAATTTTTAATAAAACGATTTTATTCTATTAATTAATATATTTATTTATTATTTTATTATTATTATTTATTGATTATTATTAAATATATAATATAGCGTAAGATTAATATATACATTGGATCGAAGTAAAATTTTATTTGTGTGAATCCCAAAGATTTGTGAATTTCAGTAGTCAGATGTAGAGGACAGTAAACCAAAATTATTATTATACTACTGCTCAACAGAGAGCGCTGAAATAATTCAAGTTCTATCGTCATTGAATATATTATAAGAGTAGAATATAATATGCAATTATTGTATTCAATTAATGATTTTAATTTATTTTATCATTTAAAAATATAATCCTCTAAAATACCCACCAATTTTCCTCTCCTCCAGAAGCCCAAAAACTCCCCAACCATTTCAACTTTTAATTAAAAAGTTTCCCAGACTCTTTGAAATGGGATTTAAAAAAAAATAATATCAACACAAATATTTTACTTAAAAATAAATTGGATAATGCAATTTATCTTTTATTTTTACTACCATCAAAAAAAAATTATCATGTATTTTAACACGTTTGTATATTTGTAGAATAGGTACAATCATTGATTAATAAGTACATAGATACCTCACCTTTAGGTAAAACCGAATTCAGTGTTAAACTCCGCCCACTTACACCTCTTTGCCCCTCAAGTCTAAGTACTAACTGGCTGGACGGTGGCGACATTTATTGAAATTTTTGCCAAGATTGAAAAATAAATTTGAGTCGCTTGGCTGGCATAATAGACAACGATATAAGGGTAGTATTCAGCATTTTAACAAATAATTTTAACGCGATTGTAATCTCTATTTTGGAATTCCGGTTTTACTTCAGATAAAACGCTAAAAATTGATTAATAAAAATAGTGAAGAGGTTTCTTAAAAATTATTTAATTATTAATACACTACAAAAAAACAACAAAATAGAAAATACATAATAAAATTAGCAGTGATAATTCACATGTAAATTATTTTTTGCAATTTGTAAAAGAATGATATTTTCAGAACTTATGCGAAATAAACTATTTGAAGTTGATATACAGAATTTCTTTCCAGATCTTACCCATTCACCCCAGGTAAAATATTGCAAAACCTCCGAATTTTAAAGAATCCATTAGATTGGCATGAAATTTGGTATACATATATCTTGATAAAATGACAGGGAATTTCCAACATATAAATAGTTGAGGGCCATCTGCCTAGGAACAATAGGTAAAAGCTGATAAACGGACAGGATTAGAAAGTTTAAAACATCACTAATTAGATCATATTTCAAAACAAAGTAAATAAGTATATTTGAATGTTAATTCTTTTCAAACTAAGATAGTAAAATTAAAATTTTAGGAAAAAAAGATATTTATTATTTCTTGTTCTCAAGAAGTACTTTCATTATTGACAATATCGAAACATTTTATTATTAAAACTCGAGAACAATTAAAAACCACGTTCATGTTTATATGAAAGTACTTTAAAAATGAAGGTATATTACTCTTGAGAAGAATTAATATTTTTTAACAAACTTGGTATACGACTCATAATATTTGACATCCTTTCATTTTGAGTTTTAGGACGTGCAAGTTTTTATCAATAATACATTTTTCCCTAAACTGAACAAAAACGTTTCCATATGATTCCAAGGTTTTAAGACATACTGACATTGTTTTCCTGATATTATAAAATACTTGTTAATATCTACTGTATATATAAACTAAAACTAATAGTGTAGTTTAACATTCAGTTGACTCCACGATTATTTACCCGTGCGTCATTAATACTTGACGAGATAAAACACATACTTTTGATCTAGCATCATTCTCTTCCACGCATGAAACTAAAGACAAACCAGCAACCGCCTGTTATTAAGTAAAAACACATGTTTTTTTATGAACGCACTAGACTAACTCTATTGCGCACAATAGAGAAAAAATTTCTAGAGGATTTTGGTTCAGAAAAGATGTTAAAAGAGATGACACATTATATTATTTTTGAAGTTCCTCCCACAAACATAAAACTGACAAAATGGTCCACTGAAAGCCGTGTAGACAGTGAATATTATTTCTGTCTTTTTGATTTTCAAAAACTTTAATTTTTTTAAAATATTCTAAACTTGCTTTTAAGTTTTCAGTTGACTTGCTTAAAGTTGACATTGGCTTTCTGTTTGGATTATTATCACTAATACAATATTTGCTGTTAAGACCATCAAAAATATTATTTATAATTTTCAAAAATTCGGCAGTAAGAGAAGCCGTTTTGGTGTGTAACTGCCCTACAGATATTGCTGTTGATATTGCTGAGGCAATTGAGTTGGAAAAAATTTGTGCTGCTAATTTTACACGCATTTTTTGAAAATTATTAGGGTTTATATGAACGCTTGTCATTTTCACCATGCATTGTGCTCTCACACTGGTTCTATCGATGTTGTATGTGTATTCAATATCTTGCCACGATATTTGTTTAGAATCGGCAAAAAACGTCAACTTTTTGTTTAGAAAATTATTTCTTAGACTTTTTAATAAGTGGGGTGTATCGAACACAGTGAAAATCCTCTGATTTCCTATTTCTATTTCAGGCTGATCCTTACATGCGCCTAACAGCTTAAATAAAGCTCTATTATTAGATGCTTGATCACACAACACTTTTGGTATATACCCAATATTTTGTAATTTTGAAACAACTTCAACTACAATGTTTTTTAAGTTGTCGCTATGTATTGCACCACTTGTAGCAAGCCGCGTAGCCTTATGTAGCAAGCTGCGCATCATGAAAACCAGACCTGTGTTGGCAAGTTTGTTTGTTCTGTTCTTCCTAAAGCACCTAAATCTTGAAACCCTTCTATAATGTCATCTAATTTATTGTACTCCAATTGTTTTTTCAAAGAAATTTCATCAAACATTAACACACAAATTTTTTCCCACTCATCCATTGTCTCTACTTTTTTCTTCAACTTGTCAATTAAGGAAATGTTTAAACCAGTTCTTAATTTTATGACACGCAACCAAGTTTGAATTGTTTTTAGTGAAGGTAAGATTAAGTTAAGAGATCTAATTACAAATTTTTAACAACTAGGAGACTTATAATAAATGGCCAGAGCTAAATCCTTTTCATTGTGACTCCATTGTGAACGAGTTTTGTGTGAAAACTGCATATTAACAAAAGTGTGCACGTATATGCTTTTATTTTCTAACAGTACCTCTATCATGAATTTGGTTGCCGATTTTCTGTTTTTTGTTGTTCTTCTACAACGCTGACTGTTCTTCTGACGGCACTTCTTCTTTAAAGCATTTACTTGATACTCCAATTTTTTTACCTTCTCCGTCAATTCAGTTTCAAGTTTTGTGGGCAAATTAATATCAAAACTGTAAATATCACTGAGACTACTACTTGATCTCTTAGGCGATGGAGTTGACCTAACCATACAATCGCCACTTGTAGATTTTTTACGTTTCGTACCGCAATAAACGTATGTCGAGCATAATACTGGTGGGGTATCACCTAAAATAGGTCATGATTGAAATGTATGTGTAATAATTTTAATTAAATCAAAACAAGCATCTTCGTTATTTCTGGAGTGATCCTAACAACGCATTCATATTTAAAAAAAATCTCTTTTGATTTAATTGTATAAAAAATATATAAATCACTCAATATCAACTGATTTTATATAAAATATATTTTAATAGTATTATTCTCATTGACAAAGCGCATTAGGCAAACATAAAAATATTTCCAAAGTTGAGTACTCACCTAAATCAGTTGCTAACTGTGCAAATTTTAGAGGAACAGCATTTTTCCTTAATAACTTTGTTTGGCTACTTTGGTAAATATGTTCCACTGCATAATGATGCTGGAAAATTACCCTATGTTTCAGGTCACTGATATCCATCAATATAATATCAATATTTCCACAGTTTTTTTGCCAAATTTTTGTGCGCTCTACTAGTCCGTTCTTTAACGGTAAAATATTGCAAAACCTCTAAATTTTAAAGAACCGCTTGGATTGACATGAAATTTGGCATACACATAGCTAACAAGTCAAAGAAAAAAAGTGATATTGTGCCGATATGTGCTTTTGCCCTGGGGGTGGTTTTCACCCCCTCTTATGGGTGAAAAAATATTCGTCCAAAGAAAGTCAGGAAATGGATAAACTGGCTAATTTTAAGTAACTTTTGTTCTATAGAGTTTTTTCACTAAGTCAATACTTTTCGAGTTATTTGGCAGTGACTATGTTCATTTTTTCAACAAAATAATCGCACACTTTTAGACGGTTTTTCGCAAATAACTCAAATAGTAAGTATTTTGTCGAAAAAACATTCTTAGCAAAAATAAAGCCTGTAAAAAATTTAAAAAAAAATGGTGTATATATCACGTCTCTACACCTAGTAGAAGCAGAGTTATAGCTAATGAAAAATAGGTTCATATTCGTCAAATTCCAAATGGAATATTTTAACGTGAAATAACCAAAAATGAAGCATATTTCGGGGAAAACTCATTACAACTTATTTAAAGTGTTTAAAAATCTTCATTTTTGCTTTATAAAAAAAATCTAGCATCAAAATTAAACTAGTTACGCTCAAAATAAAGTTAGTCCCTTTTGGTTTTGGTAAAAAAATCGAGAAAATCACCCCCTAATTAGCATCTTAAATGAACTTAATTGTTACGACTTCACAAGTTTCTTGACCTGTGTATATATTGTTTATATGATTTGTAAGTTTCATCGGTTCAAAGTCCTTATTATTGAAAGGGCTGTAGTTAAAAGGGGTTGAACGAGTCACTGATCACGAATGTATGCAAATTTAGAAACACCAACTCTTAATCAATTTTTGTCTAACAGTAAAACAAAAAAATACATGATATTCAGAAAAGCAAATCTGACTATTTTTGTTTTTCGAGATTTTTGGTATCTCTAACAATTTTTAAGTTATTTTGAAAAAAGCATATTTTTCAAAATTTAAATTTTTCAAAATTTTACTTTACAGATCATATAAACACAACATAAGTAAAATAATTTTTGGAGCGGTGACGATTAATTTCATTTAAGTTGCTAATTAGGGGGTGGTCTTCCCGATTTTTTTTTGCAAAAACACAAGGGACCAACTTTATTTTGAGCGTAACTTGCTGAAATTTAATGTTAGAAACTTTTTGTAAAAACAAAAATAAAGCTTTTTTTAAACACTTTAAAAAAGTTATAATGGGCTTTCCCCAAAAAGTGCTTAATTTTTTGGATATTTCTCGTCGAAATATTCTATTTGAAATTTGGTGAATATGAATATATTTTTCATTGGCTATAACTCTAGTTCTACGAGATCCAGAGACCTAACGCGTACAATATTTTTTTTTACTTTTTTATAGGCTATATTTTTGCTAAGAACGTTTTTTTTCGACAAAATACTTATAGGTCTGGATCCCGCGTATGAAAAAAAAGTTGATTAATAGCAAGCTGAAAATTTGTTAATAGCTTAAGGGTGTCTAGTCGGACAAACTTTGATATATGGGAACACTGGAACAGGGGCAGTTTTAATTGTGGAACAGCTTAAAAATTTGGAACGGTCAGACCACGAAAACGGCACATTTATTTTGTCCGACAGAACAGACTTAAACTCTCCGAACAGAGATTAAACTCTCATGCAAAAATCAGACTGCTATTTATCACCTGTCATAATTCTCTAATAGAACTAATAGAATAATAAAGCTCTATAGAACAAAAGTTACTTAAAATTAGTCAGTTTACCCATTTCCGGACTTATTTTGGACATATATCCTTTCACCCAAAAGAGGGGGTGAAAGTCACCCCCAGGGAAAAAGCACACATCGGCACAATATCACTTTTTCTCTTTGACATGTAAGCTATACGTATGCCAAATTTCATGTCAATCCAAGCGGTTCTTTAAAATTTAGACCAAAAACCGTGAAAGAATGGACTATACGTCTTTCAGGGGAAATTTAAAGAAAGATATATTATTATTTGTTCCATCGTTTCTTTCAAAACATCCCGCGTAAACACACTTATGCGTTACAGAGGCCATTTTATCTAAAATGTGAGTCCTTTTTTTTAATTTTGCTATAACTTGTCACAACACTTGTCACAGATAATACACCTATAGGGTAAGTTCGGCCCTGACACTACTCCTACCTCCTCGCAAGTCAGAGAGAGAATGAGAAATCTCGATACGGTTTTCGAGTAGCGCCATCTAGTTGTTGATACGTCTTTCGGTTACCAAGAGGTGAGCTATCTAGAGGAATATTTATAATCAATGGTACAATTTAACTCATTTAATACTTCCTGTATGGGTGTATCGTTTTGAAAACGTAGGGAAATTCTTGGAGATTCGTATTCGTAATCAGTAATTCAATATGCATAGTTAGAGCATTATTTTTGGTAATCAGAAAAAGTCATTACCCACTTTCAATGTCAAGAGTTAAGTGTGAAAAATAGATGATGCTTGCGTCTAATTCAACCAGATCACTTCTTATGTACTGATGTGATCTTGATTATTGATATGAGATAATATTTTTATATGTCATTTAATTTAATCAATGCTTTAATACTAATCTAATTAATTTACCAGATCACATATCAATGTGTTTTCAATCTCAGGGCTTTTTATAAAATTAAGTACTTACATACGTGGCTTCTAAGTATTTCTTAATGGTTCCTAATCGGGATAGGAAAGAAAAGAGTAAAATAATAACACATATGGGTTACAATTGTAATCAAAATATTGTTTATTTTATTTAAATGGCAATCACTGCTTAATATTTGCTATATCTTATTATTCTTAAACATAACATTTACACATGGGAATCTTATTTCCTTTTTGTTTCCAATTGAAAGTTTTTATTAACATTTAACAATTATGATTTATTAGCAACAATTCTATTTAAGTTTGATGAAGCTTTTCTGATATTATTGATTATGTTTCTTCAATTTTAAATGTGGTATTTAATACAAAAAACCCATACATTCATGTCCAAACAAATGAGACTGACCTTTTTCTGGTGCTCTGAGAATGTCTTCACACAAGACGCGTTTCCTGCTATCCTTGGCTGCAATCAAAACCTCGTCCTGGCTTCCAGTAATGTTCTCCTCTGAAACTAGCTCGTATAGCTCTCGTTTCCTGCTTCTGTCGTGATGCTGTGTTCTACCTTTTTCGAAACTGCAATCAGCTACCGGGAACTCTTGGCTCAAGGAGGTTCTTTTACTCTCAACCTGGCCTACCTCTCGTTCTACGATCGATAATCCACACTCACGGAACTACACCGGCTTTCTCACTCTCCGTACACTACCGTCTACTACTCGACTTCACTTCTCGACAGCTCAAAACATTCTGATCTCTATTTGTCATTCATTCCCCTACTTTCTAAATATCCCTTCCAGATTCACAAATCAAACTTCCACCACCAACTCTCATTCGCAGTATTCCTCAAAACCAATTTTTAAACTTTCTAAATATGCTTAATGGATTTCAAAGAAAATAGTTAATTCCCATTCTAAAATTACTTTCTACTATATACAAATTTTTAATGACCTATTCTCTATTTCCACTTAGTCTTATTTAGCATCGGCTAATGATCGATCCTTCCGCGAACAACGATAATGACCTATTAACGATTTCACTTGAGTCTTATTTAATCACTTCTTAAAATTAAATATAACAATTTGTTGTATACAGGTTGTTCTAAATTTATATGCCCGTGGTTGAGAAAATTGAAAATATTTTATATTAAATTGAATTCTGTTTATAATTATCAAATTTTAATTTTCATATCAAATAGAAATATAACAAATCCCCGCCTTGTATTCGATAAAATTTATCTGCATTTTTAAATAAATTTTCTCGAGGGCAAAACCAACTCCCTGTATATTTCCTTACTTTAATCTACGTCTTATATCCTACTTACTATCTACTTCATGTAATTCTGTCTTTTATTCGTGATATTTGTATACATCGTGAATATTATAAATTCCTCGGATCTTTTCCGAGTTCCTGTGCCTCAACTCATAACTATTTATCCCATTTTCATTATTCACGATATACGGGCCTTCGAAAACAGGCATCAACTTTGCGCAAATGCCCCCAGGAAGATTTGATACTCGTAATGCCCTCACGAGTACTTTTTCACCCTTTTGGAAAGTCACTGGTCTTCTTTTTCTATTTTGTTCCTGTCTTTGGATATATTTTTCGTTGCTTCGCCGTAATCTTCTCTGTACGGTTTCAATCACCTGTTGATATTCTTTTGGCTCTTGGTCTTCCCATGGCCTTATCGGCAGTACACCCTTCATGATGTATTCTGGGGTCTCTTTTGTTACTGTGCTCGGAATTGTATTTAGATACCTTTCTATTTCCGCCATTTTCCTGTCCCAGTGGCGATGTTGACCATCTGTTGCAATGCGAAGAAATTTCGTCACTTCCTGTATGAATCGTTCCGAAGGATTACTCTGTGGATGCCTGATGCTGACAAAATTTGTCTCTATTCCTCGTTCTCGAAGTTGTCCCTTGAAACGATCATTTCGGAAATACGTTGCATTGTCCAGTAGAATCTTTTTTGGTGTTCCTACTATGGCTATAAAATTGTCGATTTTTCTTAATATTTCTTCCCCCTTTGTGGTGCGGCAACTATATAATTTTACGTATTTTGAAAACACATCCACCATTACCAGAATATGTTTGTTCCTTTTTGTGGTCATAATTAGATCGCTTAACATATCTATTGCTACAATGTCTAGTTTGTTTCGGGCTTCAATATTTTTGGCAACATTTTCGTTTTTGAAATTCCGACTCTTATATTTTTGACATACATCGCACTTCTGGGTAATTTCCTTTGCAATGCGGTAATCCTGTCGGCTTATGTAATTTTCCCTAAAAACGAGCCAAACTTTTCTGCTACCGATATGCCCATTGTCCTCATGTAATTTCTTTATTATCTTTTCGGCCAATGTCTGTGTCACTAAATATAGTTCCTTTCCGTCTATTCTCTTAAAATATATGTTATTTTCTACTTCCGCTCTTCTTTTCTCTCTTTCCTCTAGGTCTTCCTGGTTTGTCCTTATCTCATTTAAAGAATATATCCCTTCTTCTTGTATTAATCTATTTAGTCCCACCTGTAGAGTAATTGTTTCCTTTTTTCCGGTGTCCTCATCCCGTGTTAGAGCGTCGGCTATTATGTTGTCTTTTCCTTTTATATATCGGAACTCAAAATCATACTCCTGTAATAATAGAATGCCTCTATGTATTCTATTATTTACTAATCTATTCTTCATGATATGTACTAAAGCTGCATGGTCTGTTTCGATTGTGAATTTTGCTCCCAATAAGTAAAACCTCAATTTGTTTACGCAATATAGTACACTGGCAAACTCCAATTCTGTAACACTATATTTTCTTTCATGTGTTTTAGTCACTCGAGATATAAAACATATCGGTACTTCTTGGTCGTTTTGTATTTGAGACAGAACTCCTGCAAATTTTTGTATGGACGCATCAGTTCGGAGTATAAAAGGTAAATTGTAATAGTTTATCTATTCCTGATAATTCTTGCTGTTCTGATGCCATGATTGTCGTGTCTAAAATATCTTCTTGGTCTGAATGTTCTTTTTGTTTTTTGTTGTCCTTGCTTTGGCTTCTTGTCACTGACATTTGTTTTCAAGAAGTACTGTCCCCGCCAAATATGAAATTTTACTAGTATGTTACCAAGACGACTTTTTCTCACCCAAATATTATAAATTGTCAATAAATATATCAAATGTAAATATCGTAAAAATAAAATATTAAATCAGTTATGTAAAATTTGTACCTAAAGAGATCTAAAATTTTATGTTATCAAATGTAAGTATCTCACTTTTTACCACAGGCATATAAATTTTCAAATACCGGCTTTACTCTTTCTATCCTTCAAATTTGCCACTAGAAATACTTTACAATGCCCTCCACGTTGGACGACAGTTGATGTGATCTTGATTATTGATATGAGATAATATTTTTATATGTCATTTAATTTAATCAATGCTTTAATACTAATCTAATTAATTTACCAGATCACATATCAATGTGTTTTCAATCTCAGGGCTTTTTATAAAATTAAGTACTTACATACGTGGCTTCTAAGTATTTCTTAATGGTTCCTAATCGGGATAGGAAAGAAAAGAGTAAAATAATAACACATATGGGTTACAATTGTAATCAAAATATTGTTTATTTTATTTAAATGGCAATCACTGCTTAATATTTGCTATATCTTATTATTCTTAAACATAACATTTAGGGAATCTTATTTCCTTTTTGTTTCCAATTGAAAGTTTTTATTAACATTTAACTATTATGATTTATTAGCAACAATTCTATTTAAGTTTGATGAAGCTTTTCTGATATTATTGATTATGTTTCTTCAATTTTAAATGTGGTATTTAATACAAAAAACCCATACATTCATGTCCAAACAAATGAGACTGACCTTTTTCTGGTGCTCTGAGAATGTCTTCACACAAGACGCGTTTCCTGCTATCCTTGGCTGCAATCAAAACCTCGTCCTGGCTTCCAGTAATGTTCTCCTCTGAAACTAGCTCGTATAGCTCTCGTTTCCTGCTTCTGTCGTGATGCTGTGTTCTACCTTTTTCGAAACTGCAATCAGCTACCGGGAACTCTTGGCTCAAGGAGGTTCTTTTACTCTCAACCTGGCCTACCTCTCGTTCTACGATCGATAATCCACACTCACGGAACTACACCGGCTTTCTCACTCTCCGTACACTACCGTCTACTACTCGACTTCACTTCTCGACAGCTCAAAACATTCTGATCTCTATTTGTCATTCATTCCCCTACTTTCTAAATATCCCTTCCAGATTCACAAATCAAACTTCCACCACCAACTCTCATTCGCAGTATTCCTCAAAACCAATTTTTAAACTTTCTAAATATGCTTAATGGATTTCAAAGAAAATAGGTAATTCCCATTCTAAAATTACTTTCTACTATATACAAATTTTTAATGACCTATTCTCTATTTCCACTTAGTCTTATTTAGCATCGGCTAATGATCGATCCTTCCGCGAACAACGATAATGACCTATTAACGATTTCACTTGAGTCTTATTTAATCACTTCTTAAAATTAAATATAACAATTTGTTGTATACAGGTTGTTCTAAATTTATATGCCCGTGGTTGAGAAAATTGAAAATATTTTATATTAAATTGAATTCTGTTTATAATTATCAAATTTTAATTTTCATATCAAATAGAAATATAACAGTACATATTACATATATGATTACAAATACCTTTTCAAGGAAATATTATAATAAAACTTATAAATTGTTTCTGGCTGATGTGAGATTGCACTTTCAGTTTGCTTCTGTATTTATAAAATAAAATAAAATTTGAAATATGGTTTTGTTTGGAATAATTACTTGAGAATAATAATTATGATTGGGATCCAAAATAATACCTAACCTAATCCTAATCACCGTGAAAACCTAATAACCGGTTTTTACTTTAAAAAGAACCGGTTTTTACTTTAAAAATAAAAAACCGGTTATAACCGGGACAAAAAAAACAACCGGTAAAACCGGTTATTGCGAAGTAAAAAAACCGGTTTTACGTTTAAACCGGTAGGTTTTTCCCATCCCTAAATGGGACCGCCAGTCAACCTCTCTCATGTGTACGATTCAAGCGTCGGCGTCGTCGGCTAACCGCGGCGTCAACCGCCTGCATGAACAAGCTCTTATTTAATAACGGCAATGCTGTTGTGTTGGGTATATTAACCAGAAGAATAATCATTGTGCACTGTGCTAATGATAAACTTGTTTATGTGGGAGACTCTGTCAGGTTAAAAAATATAAACTGTAGAGATAGAATTGTCCAATAAATAACTCACTCTTAGAATTAATCACAAAGTGACATCTGCCTACTAAATAAATACTCTCACCTAACCTGATAAATTATTATGCAGCTAATCATATTGATATCATTGTGTACACTGGATACATACACTGAGCTCTAAGGAATAAATTATGAGCAAGATTGCTTACGACTAGAGGCGAGGATGTCACTATGAACGTAGCTAGTATTAGAGCAGATAGAATATGACATGCAATATGATTGTTTGGGCCTGACTGATGTGTTATTAAAACTAATGTTGTAAATGATTGAATTGCGTATGGGAACATATGGCCCACCAAAATGTGCACTAATTTAATTTATTTAAGTGCCAGATCAATTTGTATTTATTGATAATATTAAAAACTCGCTTAGACCACATTCACACGGTCAAACAACTAATATAAAAAATGATGGCCATACATAGATCACTTCATTTGCCTATTTGCCTTTTATTGGACTAGTAGTCCAGGGTGATAAGGTTTTTTCCATGACACTTCAACAGCCAGGGTACTGAAGCGTTTTTTCGACAGGTAATACCTATAAAAGTAAATTGTAACTATTTCCTGCGTAGGATCTGACGGTCATTTTTATTTATAAACAATTTAGTGTAAAAAACGGCATTTTTCTTTTTTTTTTAAATCAATACAAAAAAAGTGAAACTTTTGGCTTTTTTAGTACAAACATCTTCGAGAGCATGGAAAAAGCTTTAAAATGACTTATTACAAAGTTTGATACTCTCATTTATTGTTAATGTAATTGCGAAAAAGTCGAAATTGCAAAAAAAATAATTTCGCAATAACTATTGTAAAAATGAGTGCACAGCTTTGAAATTTTTGTCAAATGAGGGTTCTTTGGTGCTTAATGTTATAAAAATTTCAGGGCGATTCATTCAATTGTTTAAATTTTATTCAAATTGTTTATTCCAGAGAGCATTTTTTTGCAATAACATGTCAGAAAAAAATGATGTTAGAACCATTCCACAGGTGTCAAGTGAAAGAGCATGAGCTACGTTTTCAACTTTGTTTAAAAAGGTGAATAAAAAATTATTTATCAGTAATAAATAATTATACAAAATATCGTCAATCTTTCCTTATAAACTTTTTATTTTTGTATATGATAAATTATATATATTTATTACAATTTGTTATTAATTATTATATAAGTAACATTACTTGGTAGTTGTGCGCCTAAAACAGGGTAAAAAAATAGATTTTTTTGAAAAAAAATATTCAAAAAGTTTATAAGGAAAAATTGACGATACTTTTGCATAATTATTTCTTACTAATAATAGTTACTAATGAAACAGTTCGTGAAGTATGCTTTTTGCGAACGCACGCGATGTTTAGAGCACGACAGACGGTGGAACGAGTGCTATACATCGCGTAAGTTCGCAAAAAGTACTTCACGCACAGTTTCATACAATATTTTATCTATGATGAACAAATAAAAAAACTGTAAATCTTTGTCACTGGAATTTATTTCTATTCTACAATTTTTAGAACTTTGATATTTAAAAATTCTAACTTCTTTCAAACCACAAAACTGTCAAAATTTTGTCGTAATTTATTGCTCATTATGTCATCACCATGACAACGCGAAAGTTAAGAATATTTGATTATATGAAAGTGTGTCAAAAACAGTGCGAAAAAGTAAGTCCCATTTAAAATACATTGTTAGTTCACGCACACTTTAAACACTTCACGCACTGCTATCTATAATGACAGTTTTCACAAACTAAAAATTTATACATAATATGACATAGAGTAGATAAATGCATTTTTTGTTTACTTTTGTTAAACCAATTTAAAAGTTTAGCTCATGCTGTTTCATTTGAGACCTCTAGAATGGTTCTAAAATAATTTTTGTCTTCTTCTCCTTAAGGTGCCGAGACCGTTTGTCGATCGTTGGCTCTCATGTTGCCCAGCATATTAACAATCATTGTCTTATTTACAGCCGCACGAAATAGTTCAGTGCTACTTTTCCCAAACCATTGGCGTAGGTTTTTAAGCCAAGAAGTTGTACGGCGGCCCACACTTATTTTTCCCATTATCTTACCTTGCATGACAAGGTGAAGTATGTCACATTTTTCATATTTTTATATGATTTTTATCTACTCTATGTCATATTATGTATACATTTTTAGTTTGTTAAAACTGTCATTATATATAGCAGTGCGTGAAGGGTTTAAAATGTGCGTGAAGTAACAATGTATTTTAAATGGGATTTACTTTTTCGCACACTTTAAATGGGTTTTTTGGCACACTTTCATATAATCAAATATCCTTAACTTTCGCGTTGTCATGGTGATGACAATATGAGCAATGATTTACAACAAAATTTTTGGCAGTTTTGCGGTTTGAAAGTAGTTAGGATTTTTAAATGTCAAAGTTCTAACAATTGTAGAATAGAAATGAATTCCAGTGACGAAAATTTTCAGTTTTTTTATTTGTTTATCGTAGATAAAATATTGTATGAAACTGGGCCTGAAGTACTTTTTGCGAACTTACGCGATGTATAGCAATCGCTCGGTCGTCGCTCGTGCTCTAAAAATCGCGTGCGTTCTCAAAAAGCATGCTTCACGAACTGTTTCATAAATAACTATTTTCTGACCTATGTTATTGCAAAAAATGCTCTCTGGGTTAAACAATTTGAATAAAATTTAAACAGTTGAGTGAATCGCTTTGAAATTTTTATCATATATTAAGCACCAAAAAACCCTCATTTGGCAAAAATTTCAAAGCTGGACACTAATTTTTACAGTTATTGCACAATAATTTTTTTTGCAATTTCGAACTTTTTTCGAAATTATATTAACAATAAATGAATGTATCAAACTTTGTAATACCGTAAAATGGGGTTACTTTGACCTCTGGGGTGAATTTGACCGAAGACATAGAAAAATATCTATTGTGATATACTTGTGAGAGCCACCCTGTATAATTTTTAAAATTATTTTTAATGATTCAAATTTATAAATATCTAAGAATTCATTTTTAATTAAAAAAATAATTAATATTCCAAGGGTTGTTAAATCCACCGATATAACGAGTTAAGAAAATATGGTTTAAAAAACGGTCAAATTAACCCCACTTACAAGAAAAATAATTTTACAGGCAAAATGCATATACGGTCAACTTCCCCCCAGATGGGGTGAACTTGACCAAAGGCATTTTTTATTTTTTTTTTTCTAAGTCATGATTATTTTCTTGTAATTATAATCTAAGCTACTGAAAGTAGACGCCTAAACATATTTGCATATAGAAAAATGTAGCAAAATTTAAAATATGATTTTTATAGGATTAAAGTACAAAATCGGTCAAAGTCACCCCATTTTACGGTACGCCATTTTAAAGCCTTTTCCATGTTCTCGAAGATTTTTGTACTAAAAAAGCCATAACTTTCACTGTTTTTCATTGATTTGAAAAAAACAGGAAAAAAGGCCGTTTTTTGACACTAAATTGTATATAAATAGAAATGGCCGCCAAATCCTATGCAGGAAATAGTTACAATTTTTTCTTATAGGTATTACCTGTCGAAAAAACGCTTCTGTACCCTGGCTGTTGAAGTGTCACGAACAGGGTATATTTTTTCTTATTACCCTGGCCTATATAGCTGAAGGACCTGAGAAGATGGTTTGTCCGCTCATCCGCAGAAATTTTTCGTGCAGCCGTTTTTAAAGCTATAATTGTCATTTGGATCGCCATCCTTCGAAAGGAGACGTAAGGCGCAATAAGAAGAAGCAGAAGGCCTATGGCTTGATATCTAGACCCAATCTATGGGAAGCAATGGAAGACATCGAAATTCAACGAATATAATAAAAGCAGTAAATTTACTCTCCAAATAATTCTACATATTTTTGGAAAAAAAAACCCTGAAACCATGTAAAAGCAAGTGCGAGGGAATGGCCATACCAGTAAAAACGAATACATACCTATATAACCTAAGCATTCCTGACAACCAAATAGTGATCGCACAAGATAAAGATAACCTCAGCTTTATGTCGAGTAAACTGGACAGTAGTATACTAAAAATGGAATAGAAAGAAACAGAATACCTAACAACGGAGAGGACATACATAAAAAAGCTGGAAATTAACAAAGGTAAACAAATCAAAGGAACAGACAAGTACAAGTATTTAAGTTTCATAATATCAAACCAAGTAGCAACTGAAAAAGATATAAAAAATAGATTAGGACAATCAAGAAACTGACAAGAATATTTAACACCATGACAAGAAATATCCTGACTATGGGTGTGAAACATGAGCAACAGAGTAGAAATTCCTAAGGAGAAGCTGCATAGTAACAAGAAGTTATAGAATAATTAAGATAGAAATTAAGAAAAGAATGGGAACAAAGATATATTACACTTTACACTATATAGAACAAAAGAAATTAACCTGGTACGGACATAGCAGAAGAGTAGACACAAAACGTTGGATGAACAGAATAACAGAGTGTAGCCCGATATAAAAAAAAAGAAGAGAGGCAATCCCCAAAAATGTTTTAGAGATGTTTAGAGATTTGGACGAAGTAACGGAAAGGAGAAATTTCCAGAAAAGAGGCTGGTAAAACAACAAGATCTCGATAGAACTGTTCAGTGAAAGCATACAGTGAAAACTGTGGAAAACGTTAGTATGCATATAATATTATTTTTAAATGAAATGAAACATGAAATAAAAATGTATACCATTTTTATACAGTGTGTCCAGAAACTCTACCGACAAACGAAGACAGAAGATTCTTCAGATAATTTTAAGACAATTTAACCCAGTTCACTTAGTCTGAAAATGCTTCCTAAGGGCGCTAGAGCTTTTTGAAGATGCCGTATTGTAATGAGTTTTCTTAAATATTTCCAGAATGCTTCTGTTTAGATAAACAAAAATTTGTACGCATATTTATCTTCCAGAGATAAATCTATTCCATCCATTACTAATTTTTAGTACCGATCATAGGCGTCCGTTTTGGGTAGGGTAACGGTTATTTTACCGCATAACTTTTTGTCTTTAATTTTTAAGCATTTTTAACTCTGAATTATTAAATTGTGAGGTATTCTAGTATTTAAAGATACTCTTGTTTTAAGTCGATAGAATACACCGTTTTCTAGAAAAATCGATTTGAAAATTTTTCGTTCTTTAAATTAAAAAAAAAATTTCAAAAAAACCTATTTAGAAAGACGAAAACTGGTACATTTATTTATACCCCAGAGATGAATCGATTTCATTAATTGCGAATTTCTAGTACTGGTCATAGGCATTCGTTTTGGGTAGGTCAACAGTTATTTTATAGCATAACTTTTTGTCTTTAATTTTTAAGCATTTTTGAGACTAGACTATTAAATTATGATGTATTCGAGTACTAAAAGTTACTCTTGCTTTAAGTTTGTAAAATACATCGTTTTTTTTATTTTAAATTTTTTTTCAAATTCCGCAAACGAAAAACTTTCAAATCGATTTTTCTAGAAACCGGTGTATCCTACCGACTTAAAGCAAGAGTCCCTTTTAATACTAGAATACCTCACAATTTAATAATCCAGTGTCAAACATGCTTAAAAGTTAAAGACAAAAAAGTTATGCGATAAAATAACCGTTACCCTACCCAAAACGGACGCCTATGACTGATAGTAGAAATTCACAATGGATGAAGTCGATTCATTTCTGGAAAGTAAATATGCATACCAATTTTTGTTTTTCTAAATAGAAGCGTTCTGGAGGTATTTAAGAAAAACTAATTACATGACGCCATTTTCAAAGAGCTCTGGCTCCCTTAGGAAGCATTTTCGCACTAGGTGAATTTTGTTAAATTGTCTTAAAATCATCTGAGGAATCTCCTGTCTTCGTTTGTCGGTAGAGTTTCTGGACACCCTGTATAAATGTGTGAAATAAAATATGTTAAGAGATGAAAACGAACTTCAAAATGTTACGCTACCGTTACAAGTATCCTCTGAAACGTCAAATTGGAACTCCCAAGAAAACATCCTGTATAACTTTGATGCTAATATGTTGTTTTTAAACGCTTTTCTTTACTTCAATAGTTTGCATCAAATCTTTAGACGTTACTTTGACTGATTTTTCTTCAATGCAAATGAATGAAAATTTGCAGACGTATACATTCGCGGGAACAATACACGAATAGTCAATAAAGATTTTTTTATGTTTATTAATTGTTTAATTGTTTAAATAAAAAAAAAACGATTTTAATGGAAAATGCTTAAATTCTCTTGTTTTTACAATGTAGAAAGTTGAAATTTTACGGATTGTAGCTAATGATATGAACTATACATAATTTCACTTTTTACGTTAATTGTTTATGTTTTATTAAATTATTAAATATT
Organism: Diabrotica virgifera virgifera; assembly: GCF_917563875.1. Classification (NCBI taxonomy): domain Eukaryota; kingdom Metazoa; phylum Arthropoda; class Insecta; order Coleoptera; family Chrysomelidae; genus Diabrotica; species Diabrotica virgifera. The sequence goes on from NC_065446.1 coordinate 222,517,505, forward strand.
TTTTATTAAAGCATATAGTGACAGAAAAAAAACTAAAATTATCCGGTAAAGCAATATCGAAAGTTGAAATATCCTAATCACCTGAGGCAGAATCTAGAACTAGCTGTTAACTGCGGTTCTGTCCAGCGATGAACCCCCTATGAACCAGCTACTGACCGCCAATGACTGAGGTTTTGAGCATCAAAAATAACAACGTAGTGGCGAAGCTTTATCATCTGTTGTATATGGTTGATTTGAATTTAATTGTTTTCATCCGAATATGCACCAAATTGCAATCAGAGGAAAGGTTTCAGCCTGGAGGACTCTATATGAAAAATGGCCAAAACATCGACGCTATAGTGCAGTCTGTGAGGGTATTTGACTCCGAATTCAATCTTACTGCATGAATTTACTTGATATTTTCAATGTCAGTATGAAATAGCTCAAGAAACAAAGTCTACCCTATGCTGATGTCGCTTTTATCTTGGTGGTGGTTCTCACCCCTTCTCGGGAGAGGAAAATTTTTTGGTCAAAATTGGAAAACCTATTCGTAGTTGAAAATTTACCATTTTCGTTTGAAAAATGACACCTTTCCGGACGGTTTTCTGCGAATACTTTAAAAATTATGTATCTAACGAAAAAACTATATACCCCATGTTTGTAGCTTAGGAAAAATTAAAGAGATGCATTCCTTCAAAAATCTTCTAGTTATAATACAAAAAGCTTTTAGGGGTATAATTCTACAAATACCTTTTGCAGTGCTTGAAAAGACCTTTAATGCACTTGAAAGCACCGAGCACTGTTAAATATCGATTACATTTAAGCTAAGTGAGATAGGGTGCAAAATAATTGATGACTAATTTATTTTAAGATAAAATGCAACGTATATTTAATCCCTCATCTATATGATTTAAATACATCGTTTTACTTCTATAATCTCTTTTATTGCAGTGTTATTAAATTTCTATGTTTAAAATGGTGAACGGGTTTAAAATGCATGGCTTTTGACAAAAATATAATCAAATTATAGAGGGCATTTTTAAATTTTCTTAAAAATCTCCTTTTTTCTCCATGCAACTCGAAAATGATAAGAGATACGAAAAATATATACAGTACAAAAATGTAGGGTTTTTTAGATAACAATTTTGATTTTTTGGTCATTACTGTAGCTCTTTTTCATTTTCGAGTTACATGGAGAAAAAGGAAGATTTTTAAGAAAATTTAAAAATGCGCTTTATATTTTGATCCTATTTTTTTTCAAAAACCAGGCACTTGAAGGCAACATAAAAATAACACTATAATAAACGGTATTGTAGAAGTAAAACGATGCAAGTAATCTCGGTAAATTTTCAACCACGAATAACTAAAAAAGTATTGAGTTTTCAATAAGAAATTATAGAACAGTTTTTGCTTAGAATTAGGTTCTCTTTAGTTTTTATTTAATAACCACTTTATTGGTTATTTTGACCAAAAAATTATCCATCCGCGACAAGGAGTGGGAACCATCCCCATTATAAAAGCGCATATCGGTATATGGTAGACTTTACTTTACTTACTTACTTACTTAAGCCGTCCTCTTGTACCTTACGGTGTCGAGATAAGTGGAGAAATCAGACGTCTCCATGCCTTTCGGTCAGTAGCTAGTCTTTCTGCTTCTCTCCACCCAATATTCCTTTTTACGCAAGCCTTTCCAATATCTGCGTTCCACGTTCTTGCTGGCCTGCCTCTTCTTCGTTTTTTGTCGGATGCCGCTTTCCATATCCTCTTTACAGTTCTACCTTCACCCATTCTCGTCATATGTCCGAACCACGATAACTGTTTCGTTTCAAGTCTGTCTAAGGTCCTTCCAATACCGCACCTTTCACGTATGTCTTCATTTCTTATACGATCACGTCTGGTCACCCCGGATACCGCAAGTAAATATCGCATTTCGCATGCCTGAATTTTACTACGGATGTTGTCATTCATTGTCCACGTTTCACTACCGTAGAGTAGCACCGGCTCGTTTACAGATTGGAACACTTTCATTTTTGTTTTCAGGCTTACTTCTTTCTTCCTAATAAAACTTTTATTTAGCGCATAGTACAATTTTGTTGCACTCATTACCCTGCTGTTTATTTCTGGTTCTATATTTCCTTGTCCATTCACTGTTGATCCTAAATACTTGAAGTCCTCTACTTGTGTGATGGTCTCATTATTCAGCTTTACATTTATATTTTCTTGAGTTTTCGATATTACTAAAGCTTTTGTTTTTTCAATATTTATTTTCATCCCAAATTTCTTAAAGGCTTCATTCCAAACATTTACATTCACTTGCAAGTATTTTTCTGATTTTGCCACAATTACCAGGTCATCGGCATATATCAACTCTGACACGTGAACTTGTTGAAGTTTATACACCCCTACCCTAGTTCTTTTTACCTTACCCCTGCATTCTTTTGCAATTTCGTCCATTAGAGTGATGAATAACAAAGGACTCAGAACACCACCTTGTCTTACACCTGTCCTTGTGTAGAATTCTAGAGATGAGCGATTTTTCGTTCTTACATTATTACGTGTACATTTATATATACTCTTTATTGCTTGGATTAACTTCGTTTTCACATTTCTACGGTTTAATATTTCCCAGATCTTGTTACGTGGCGTCCGATCAAATGCTTTTTCCAAGTCCACAAAACATAGAAACAACTTACTGTTATGTTGTAGGGCTTTTTCTGATAACTGTCTCACCGTGAATATGAGATCGGTTGTACCTCGCCCTGGCCTAAAGCCGCATTGGCTGTCATCCAGTGTGGCCTCGATATTTTCTCGCATCTTTTTGTCTAGTATTATTTCGTAGATTTTACTAGCAACTACCAAAAATGATGTTCCCCTGTAGTTAGAACACTTATGTTTATCAACTTTTTTGTGTAATGGTAGAATAGTGGCAAGAGTCCAGTTTTTAGGTATGCATCCGGTATGCTCCTTATGATTTTCCGTAGTAACTGTAATCCTTCTCCTTCCATATATTTAATTAGCTCAGCTTTAATATTACCGTGTCCTGCAGCCTTGCCATTTTTTTATTTTAAAATTGCTTCCCTATATTCTTCCTATGTTATGTCATCATTATCTTGTTGTTCATTTAAATTGTACTCCTCCCTGTCATTTTCTATTTCGTTGTTGTCTCCCATTAATAATTTCATAAAATGTTCTCGCCATCTTTCCTTAATCTCTTCATTTTTTATTAATATGTTACCATCTTTGTCCTCTAAACCTGTTACTCCGTTTGATTTCTTTTGTCTTAGGTTTTTTAGGGTCATATAGAGCAACTTCGCGTTACCCTTACTACCACTTTCCATTTTATTTCCAAATTCTTCCCATTGACGATTCTTAGCTTCTTTAATTTTATTTTTAACCATTATTCTCTGTTCCTTATATTCTTGATAATTACCTTCACTTTTATTACTTATATACTTTTTCCACAATTTTTTCTTCTTCGAAACTTCCAATTTTATGTCATTATTCCACCAAGCTGTACCTTTCAGATATCTTCCTTTCGTTACACCACATACTTTACTCCCAGTTGCATACACCAGTTCCTTAAAAATATTCCATAATATTTCTATATCCTCCTCATTTTTCCAATTTGTTTTTCGTATTTCTCCATTTAATTTACGACAGTATTATTTTCTAATATTTTCAGACTAAAGTTTGTATACTTTAACACTTGGTTGTTCATAGCGATTTTCTTCATTTTTAATATTAAATTTCTGTTCTCTCCTTGCCTTTATGTTAGCTTCAACGAGAAAATTATCTGAACTGATCTCATAACCTCTTTTAACACGAACGTCCGCTATTTCATTTTTATATCTGTTCTGTACTAATACTAGGTCAATAACGGATTTTTCGTTCCGCGAATCCATCACTCGTGTGTATTTATGAATCTCTTTGTGTTGAAAAAATGTGTTACTAACTTGCATATCATTCATGATGCAGAACTCGATAACTTTTTGTCCATTATTATTCCTGACTATTTCTCCATATGGTCCTACAGGGTAGTCATATTCATTGCTTGACCCTACTCGCCCATTAAAATCGCCTACTATTATGACCTTATGACTTATTTGGTCCATTTCGTCCTGCAGTTGTTCCCAGAAGCTATCTTTGAGTTCCTTGGCTTCATTTTCCGACGGTCCATACCCTACAATAATTGTTGTCTTTAGACTTTACATTAGGAGATAACTAGATGTTATTCCAAAAATTTAATGAAAATCAATGCACTAGGATAGAATTCGGAGGTAATATTCTGTTTTTGCTTTCATTGACTGGCGTACTATTAGTGAAAATGACATGCACAAATACCTCGGAGTGAATGTGCAAAGATAATCAACTTTTGAGAAGAGTAAGACAGCTAAATAGACCGTATGTACGCATGTTCCAAGAGGACATGTGGATATGGGTAATCAATTAAAAAACATACTGCTAATCCTAAATCCTTATTTTCAATTGCAAGTGGGACATCCACTTTACACCGTGCAATATTCGCTGTAGATGACTCAAGATAACTTAAACTGTGGGACCAACATATGCGGATATTTTGTTGTTTCTAATAAAAAAATGCATATCTGAATGGTAAACCTATGTATATGTGGACAAGATCCTAATGAAATCAGCTAAGGGCTAAGACTATGTCGGCAATATACCGTGGAACTATTGATTGACATCAGAGACCATGTTTCCTAAAACAGAGAGTTTTCTACTCCCATTCAGGATCATCGATGTTATAAGTAGGAAGTTTCCTAAAATGACTAGAGAGCATAAAGAAATACCTATACCATTTTAACCCCAATAAGGAGAAATCTCCAAGCAGCACTTGCAGATACTAGAAGACGACCAACTGTTAATTAGATAACATTACGTCACCCTAATTAGCAAAACTCGTAACTCCATTTTTACTCAATTTGTGAATATATGCGCCATCTGTTTGTAAATTAATTTATCTGTCTTTTGACCAAATCCTGTAACTCCATCTAAATGTAGAAATTTAATATAAGCGAAAAAGTAAACCTTGTAACTCCTTATCAGCTTTTGATATCAGAAAACCACGTATCTCCAATTATGTGTATAATGCTTGTGTGCTTATAACCTCGTAACTCCAAATTAATATTGGTTTAATTGGGACAAACCTCGTAACCCCACAAAATTTTAGAAAATTTTAAAATTGATTCTCCGCAATCAGGTAGATATATTATTTTATTTTAAAATGTTCGATTAATTTTGACAGAATCGCAAAATTTATTCCAAATTCAAATTTTTGCGTCTCCTGAACAATTTGTTGTTTTGGAGTTACGAGTTTTTCTAATTAGGGTGACGATTAGTGGATGTCACTGTAACTACTATACGAGTGATGCAAGGACGCTCTCTTTTTCTGAAGAGGAGAAAATCGTCCCAAAGGCGAATGAACAAAACGTAATCAACCGTCAATCGTCAACGGCGTAGGATGCGAAATGCAAGTTTAATAGCATTAATTCCTCTACAGACTCATACTGTGAATCTCTTAGATGGACAGAATTACTAATAATTGGTCTTGCATAGAATGAAAAAGAACCGCGAAATATGCATAGTTACAAACGAAGCAAACTGTAATATATGAACCACGTAATGCATATTGCTTTCTGCACATACGATGGTCTTTATATAACATATGAGGACGGCATAAAGGGAGTGTGGATACATATATACATTCAGCCTAAATCACGGTGGTTTCTCTCTTTCGAATTGAGTATGTACATATATTATGATATACAAATTAAATAAGTAAGTCTACTATAGTAAAATCTATTTATAAAAGTGAAATAAAAGAAGAGCATATCATATATACATTTAGTTCTAATTAATTAAGATCTACAAAATTAAAACACGTGACCTGAACCTACTAACCAATATTTCTTTATACGTATCCGTGATACTTATACCAATAGTAATGCATGTAATACAATTATTAATACAAGCAAATCTAGTAGGTTAGTAGTATTTCTTACACACGATATAATCAGTAATAGTACGTTCTTTATAGGTAAAATATTGCAAAACTTCTAAATTTTAAAGAACCGCTTGGATTGACATGAACTTTGGCATACACATAGCTAACAAATTAAAGAAAAGAAGTGATATTGTGCCGATGTGTGCTTTTGTCCTAGGGATGAGTTTCACCCCTTTTCGGGGGTGAAAAATATTTGTCCGAAATAAGTCCGGAAATGGATATAATGACTAATTCTAAGCAACTTTTGTTTCATAAAGTTTTTTCACCAAAATAATACTTTTCGAGTTATTTGCGAGTGAATATGTTAATTTTTTTACAAAATAAGCACGTTTTCAGACGGTTTTTCGCAAATAACTCAAAAAGTAAGTATTTGGTCGAGAAAATTTTTTTTATTAAAAATGAAACACGTGAAACAGTGAAAAACACGGTGTATATTTACTATACCTAGTAGAAGCAGATATAGCTAGTGAAAAATAGGTTCATATTCGTCAAATTCCAAATCGAATATTTTAACGTGTCATAACCAAAAAACGAAGCACTTTTTTGGGAAAAAAATGCTTATTATTGTTTCATAAAAAAATTTTTTAGCATCAAAAGTAAACAAGTTACGCTCAAAATAAAGTTGGTCCCTTTTTTGGTAAGAAATTGGGAAAATCACCCCCTAATTAGCATTTCAAATGAACTTAATTGTTACCACTTCATAAGTTTTTTACTCGCGTACGTGTTGATCATATGATCTGTAAGTTTCATCGGTTCAAAGTCCTTATTTTTGAAAGAGCTGTAGTTAAAAGGGCTTAAACGAGTGACTTATCACGAGTGTATGCAAATTTAGAAACACCAAATCTTAACCAATTTGTGTCTTACAGAAAAACAAAAAAGACAAAATATTCAGAAAAGTAAAGCTGACTTTTTTTTATTGTTTAAGATTTTTGGTATCTCTAACAACTTTTAAGTTATTTTGAAAAATGCATTTTTTTTCAATTAAATTTTTTTTAAATTTTACTTTAAAACCAATTTTTTTCAAAAATAAGCACTTTGAATCGATGAAACTTACAGATCATATTAACACAATATAAGTAAAGTAACCTGTGAGGCGGTAACGATTAATTTCATTAAGTTGCTAATTGGGGGTGACCTTCTTCATTTTTTTTGCCAAAACAAAAGGGACCAACTTTATTTTGAGCGTAACTTGCTTACATTTGATGCTATAATTTTTTTTATAAAAACAGAAATAAAGCTTTTTTAAACATTTTAAAAAAGTTGTAATGTTTTTTCCCCGAGAATGCTTCATTATTTGGATATTTCACATTGAATTATTCTATTTGGAATTTTTCGAATATGAATCTATTTCTCATTAGCTATAACTCTGCTTTTGCTAGGTATAGAGACCTAATATATATACCGTTTTTTTTTCTTCATTTTTTATAGGCTATAGTTTTGCTAGGAATATTATTTTCGACAAAATGCTTACGTTTTGAGTTATTTGAGAAAAACCGTCTAAACACGTGGTTATTTTGTTGAAAAATGAACATATTCACTTGCAAGTAACTCGAAAAATATTGATTTGGTGAAAAACTCTATGGAACAAAAGTTGCTTAAAATTAGTCAGTTTATCCATTTCGGGACTTATCTTGGACATATATTTTTTCACCGCCGAGATGGGGTGAAACTCACCCCCAGGGCAAAAGCACACATCGGCCCCATATCACTTTTTTTCTTTGGCATGTTAGCTATGCGTATGCCAAATTTCATGTCAATCCAAGCGGTTTTTTAAAATTTACAGCAAAAACCGTGAAAGAATGTACTATAATTGGCACAACGCGACGCAATATGAAATATATTTCAGCTCACAATTGCAACTTGCAACAATTAGTTAAATAATAATTCGATACAACGTGTAACGATTTTGGCATGAAAAAATATACTTTGTATCATTCTTCTTCACGTGCCACGTCTAGCGGATATTGGAAATCATCATGGCCACTGCGACTTTGTTAGCAGCTCGCCTAAAAAGTTCAATCGAACTACACCCGAACCATTCACGTAGATTTCGAAGCCACGATATTTTTCTTCTTTCCACACTACTTTTGCCCTTAATTTTACCCTGCATGATATTTCTTAAAAGTTCGTACTTTTCACCCCTCATTATATGCCCCAAGTATTCCATATTTCTAGTTTTTATCTCATTTATAATTTCGCATCTTTTGTCTAAAGTTTGGAGTACTTACGTGTTAGTGAAGCGGTCGATCCATGATATTTTGAGAATGCGCCTATAGCAACACTTCTCGAATGCTTCGATGTTTTTTATGGTCGACTGTTTTAGTGTCCAAGCTTTAACTTCATATAACAGGGTGGAAAAGACATAACACCGTAGCATTCGTATTCGTAACTTTATGTTGATATCACGATTGCAAAAGGGTTTGCGCATTCTATTAACCCGGCACCTGCCACGTGGCTTTGCAAGGCGCCAACTGCCACGTGGGAATCTCACAGCACCCCTTAACAATTTTCTGTGATCCACTTGTTTAAAAAACAAAATAATGTGTTGAGTAACACAAGAATATAAATAAACATGTTTTATTAACTTATTAGCCACTAATATGTTATAAAAGTTGAAAAATAAAATGAAAAAGGTGTTATAAGCAAATTAGCAAGTACCAAACCATAATAAATGAAGTCAAGTAAAATATCTAAAAAAATTAAGATATAGTGAGTATAGAGTCTATATTAATAATTTAAATCAGTTATTGCAATACAAAATGTAAATTTTACCTGTTTATATCAAAAATACAAAACAAATTTATAACATAAAGTGCCAGATGATGACACCCCAATTCGACTTTAGAGCTATAAGTTCAGAATGACACTAAATAACCACTTTAAACACTAATACATATATACTATATAATATTATAGAAAGCTACTATGACGCACAGCTCGCTTACCAAACTTGAAATACCAAATATTTGATAAAAATATGTTATGGGGTGCTGGTAGATCCCCACGTGGCAGGTGCCGGGTTAAAGACTGATCTAGCAATTTTTATTCTGCATTTAATTTTTTTTTGTTTGATCAGTATTGTCTGCGATCCAAACACCTAGATATTTATAACAGAACACACGCTTAATCGTTGTATTGTCTATTACAAGATTATCTCTGATGTTATTGGATTTCGCGATTACCATAAATTTAGTTTTTTTTGAAATTAATTTTCAAGCCGTAACTATTACAGTAGATATATATTGAGACCTTGAACGAGATGTTGTATCGTCAGCACACCTTATATTGTTGATCTTCTTACCATTTATTATAAGACCAACATCTTCTTCTCCGAGTGCTTGTTGACAGATGGTTTCACTATACAGATTAAGTAAAAGTGGCGATAAGGTACATCCCTGTCGGACTCCTCGACGGATTTGAATTTCTTGTGTGAGCCTACCCTCAACGTTCACATTTGCTGTTTGGTTCCAATATAGGTTGCATATAACTCGAATATCTCGGCTGTCTATATTTTTGTTTATTAACACTTGACTTAGTGGTTCATGCTGTACTTTGTCAAAAGGCCATTTCGAAATCAATAAAACATGTGTAAATTTCTTGGTTCATGTCTAAGCATCTTTGTGAGAGAACGTTCATTGGAAACAGAGCTTCCCTTGTATCCAGCCCTTTTGTGACTCCCATATGAGTGCTACTGATGTCTACGTCTAATTTCCTTTAGATCCTATTATGGATTATTTTTTTAAGAATAGTTTTAGAGCACGACTCATCAAAGTTATCGTACGATATTCGTTGCATTCCTTTGTATTTTTGTCTTTTTGGGAAGTAGTATAAAGGTCGAACGAAGCCATTCCTTAGGTATTCCAGTTCTATAATATATTTTGTGAAATTGATCTAAGAGTATTTTAATAGATTTATGGTCCATAAGTTTGAGCAGTTCTATGGGAATTGCATCAGAACCGGGGCCCGACCGGGGGCCTTACCACTTTTCGCTTGTTTGATTGCATATTCTATTTCTTCTCTGATTATATCAGGCACTGTGTCATCTGTGTATCAGAAAAAATATAATGTTTTATGAATCTGATTTGTACTTACATCTTTCTTCCGCAGACAGGAACCAAAGTCTAATCAAACTCTACGTGGTGGCATAGTAAGGGTAGGAAGGGAAGGGGGAAGGGCTTTGATAGCGGAAGCACGACTGCCTCTTCTGGTAGATAGGAAGAAGATAGATGATGTAGATAGACTGGTCTTTTATCTTAGAATTGGCTGTATATCGGAAATATAGGCGGGGGCAACTAATATCACCATTGTTGCTTAATTCTTAAACAACAGTGATGTGTCCTTCTCCTTTCATTTATACTTCCGGCGTTTAATCGGCGATAGAGGGGTGGCTAGATACGAATTAGAAATACTTTCTATTTCCTTTTTTTGTAATCCTTCTCCTATCGGAGGTTGGCTATCATCACAGCTATCCGCACTTTATTGACGACGGCTCTGAAAAGATCTACTGAGCTGCAACTATGCCACTCTCTTAAGAGGATCGGTACGTTTTTTCGGCTGCAATGCTATTTAAATGGGGATTCATTTTTTTCGAATCCTGAGAAATCTAATAAGTATTTTTAAAAAATTTAAACGCAAAATGAAAGATTACGTTATTAGCGAGGGCCGACGGTCCCTGAGAAATTCTCTAATGTTTATTTTAATAAGTTACAGGGGTGAAAATCTAAGAGAAAATTTAGTGTTATTTTTAATTTAAAATATCTCATTCAAAATAAACTTTTTATTTGTTCTAAGGGACTTTCGACCCTCGGTAACAATTTAGTCTTTCATTCTGCGTTTAGATTTTTCAAAAATATTTTTTCTACGAGCGTGCAAAAATGTCTGTTTTCGCGCACGCATTTTAGTTTAGAAAGTTTCACTTTTCCGCACGCGTGTTACTTTTCCGCACGCGGTTTTTACTTTTCCGCACGCGTGTTAATTCAGATATGTTAATAGGGCCTTAAAGTAATTATAATACATGCAATAAACTAATATTTAGCTATTATTTACTAATTTATTTCAAATATATCTTATTGTGTTCCTGTTTTAATGAAATTAACGCGACAATTCGATGAAATAAAATTATTTTGACATAATATTCGAAAGTCAAATCGGTAGACAATAACAGTCGTTTTGAATCGTCGTCATGGAAACCAAGATCGTCGTCATGCTAACTAATTATATTGAAAGTTTGGTTTTGACAACTTTGTCAAAGAATTAATTTGTGTATGTATTTTCATATTAATTAAATTAATTGATTAAGATTTGGTAGTTTTTTAAAGACTCTTGGAAAAAATATTGTTCCTAACTCTTGCAGAAAGTCTCTTTTCCGCACTCGACTGCTTGCCGAACTTCCGCTTCGCGTCGTTCGGCAAACTACAGTCGCGTGCGGAAAAGAATGACTTTCTGCACTTGTTAGGAAATAGTATATTGTGCAACAAGTGCAGAAAGGTACTAATTTCTCACGAGTTTGAAAAGTTGCGGTACGAGCGCAAGCGAGTGCAGCAATTCAAACGAGTGAGAAATTACCTTTCTGCACGTGTTTCACACTATACTTTTTCTACAAGCACAGTTTTTCCTAAAAATAAAAATCACAATTTTAAAACGACGATTAATTATAATAGGTACCTATGTGATAAATTTTAAACTGTATTTAATTAATACCTACTAATCAATTTAAATTCCTTATACCTAAATAAATTGCACAGAAATCAGTTAAAAAATTAATGCACTGCCTTAATTTGTTTAAATTTAAACAATTATTACACATTATTGACAGTATATTTATGCAGTCACGGATTTACACAAAACCTACTTCATTCGACGTCTCTTGCACAGGTTGCTAAATCCTTATTGGTTATTTGATAATTATAAAATGTTTAATAAGAATAAAATTGTAAAATAAAACAGTTGTAACATCAATAATTTAGTTTCTATGCTATAGTTAAATATAATAATTGTCTTATAGGTTATATATTTGTCTAAAGTTTAACCACGGATGTAAACAGAATATAACGTTACTCAGAATGCGGTAGTCCATGGATGTAAACAGAATATAACGTTACTCAGAATGAGGTAGTCAACTGTGCAGAATAGTATATTGTGCAACAAGTGCAGAAAGGTACTAATTTCTCACGAGTTTGAAAAGTTGCGGTACGAGCGCAAGCGAGTGCCGCAATTCAAACGAGTGAGAAATTACCTTTCTGCACGTGTTTCACACTATACTTTTTCTACAAGCACAGTTTTTCCTAAAAATAAAAATCACAATTTCCAAACGACGATTAATTATAATAGGTAACTATGTGATAAATTTTAAACTGTATTTAATTAATACCTACTAATCAATTTAAATTCCTTATAGCTAAATAAATTGCACAGAAATCAGTTAAAAAATTAATGTACTGCCTTAATTTGTTTAAATTTAAACAATTATTACACATTATTGACATTATATTTATGCAGTCACGGATTTACACAAAACCTACTTCATTCGACGTCTCTTGCACAGGTTGCTAAGTCCTTATTGGTTATTTGATAATTATAAAATGTTTAATAAGAATAAAATTGTAAAATAAAACAGTTGTAACATCCATAATTTAGTTTCTATGCTATAGTTAAATATAATAATTGTCTTATAGGTTATATATTTGTCTAAAGTTTAACCACGGATGTAAACAGAATATAACGTTACTCAGAATGCGGTAGTCCACGGATGTAAACAGAATATAACGTTACTCAGAATGAGGTAGTCAACTGTGCAGAAAAGAACTTTGCGGCACAGAAACGTCACTTTGCGGCACAGAAACGTCACTTTTCTGCACACTAATGTCAAATATCTTATACTGTGAGAAAATATCAAGTTTGTTAACATAAAACCGTGCAGAAAAGTGCACTTTGAATAGTGGTTGTAGAAAAAAGAACTTTGCGGCACAGAAACGTCACTTTGCGGCACAGAAACGTCACTTTTCTGCACACTAATGTCAAATATCTTATACTGTGAGAAAATATCAAGTTTGCTAACATAAAACCGTGCAGAAAAGTGCACTTTGAATAGTGGTTGTAGAAAAATAACTATATTGGTTTTTTCAGGATTCGAAAAAAATGAACATAATGTCCGTGGTAATATTTTCCAAATCTATCTTTATCATACACTTAGTCGAGTAAAATATTGTCAGTCAGACACTGACAATCAGTGACAATTTTAAATAATTATTTGACATGAATCGGGAATATTTTTAGTTGTTGATTAAATAATATTGATATAAATATAGTGTATTTGATAAATAATAATTGATTTAAGGGGTGAACTTTATAAAAAGTTATCTAATGTGTAATATTTATGGAAGATAGAAGCAGAGAATACATCAAGATATATTCTGTGATCCAAGTATTTTGTTATTAAAGATGTTCAAAATTGTAAGCGTTCTATAGTAACAATGTTATTAAAAAATCACTTTAACACTTTTCCTCTTTTCTCGATTGAGTGTTAGTTTTTGTTGTAGGTACATATAAATTATTACAATCACTGAATACATAGCTAGTGAAAAAATTATCACATTTATTAACTGAATTAATAATTTGCAATTATACAAAAAATAACAGTTATCCAAGAACATTAAAAAGCCATCTCTTTAAGCTAGTTATGACATTGTCAAGTAGAATGACATTCTAGTAATATGAACATATCTATACCAGTGTGAATTTTACTACACGTAATTTGCCATGTAAAGACAGAAGAGGTAGGGATAGCCGTAAAATATTTGCGAATTATGTACCCATAGCCTTAAGTTTCTCAGCCAGGAAATTTAATCTATATTCAGATTCATTCATATTTATTCTATTAGTTTACTAACGTTGCGAAACTGCTTAAACGATGCTTAATGAAGATTGGTACAGGTCGCTCCAAATCATTCCGCAGGTTAATGTGCACGGTATAGTCTAAGATCCGAATAGGAGGACAAAATGTACCCATCTGCTTGCCGGATGAAACATTTTTTTCTAAATTTCATACATAGACAAACACGATCAGCATGGATTGTCTATCAAAATCGTGTCATAGCTATCCTTAAGGGTGGCCGTAGGGGTTGAAATCATCATTTCAAGCACATTTTTGTGAATTTTTTTTTGAAAGTATGATAAAATTATTTTATTTTTAAATTAAATAAGCGTATTCAGTATAATTCAAAGAATACTCAAAAAAATTCAGGAAAAATATTGAAACATAAGCCAACGGTGGCAAATTTTTAAAGACACCTCGAAAAAAAAAATGGATTTTGCGATGGACATCCGAACTTATCATTGGATCATGGTAAACAAAAAATTCAAAAAGATTTTACTAGCTTATATATTTAGCGAGATAACTCTGTCGAGTTTTTTAGTTATAACCTATTATATAGTTTATTTAGTTATATTTTGTCATTTTCACCCATGTTGAGCTGCCCCCACCTGCAAAAATTAAAAAACAAATAGCGCTGATTTATGAGCTATTTATGAGCTTTCATATTCCGCACATCAAAAATTTTGAGCTCGTTACACTGAGCAGGAATTTAATATTTTATTGGGGGGAGGCTGACTCAGCCCCCCATTACTTAAAAATATGGATATTGAATCGATCTTTGCGACAGAATTACGAGCTATTTATGAGCTCTTGAAATGATATAGTTTCGATTTTTGAGCTCATCCCCTTCACCCCCAAACAACCCTTTAATTGAGTTAACTTAAGAGATACATGCGTCTTGTTTTTCACTTTTACTAAAAAACTTGAAAGGGTCCTATTATTTTCATGTTCATTTGCTTAACTTTGATCGTATTAACTTCTTTCGGTGCTCATTTAATAGGTATTTCTGAGTACTTTGACAAATATGTATATTAATTAATATAACTGTTAATTAGGATTGAATAATTAGATTTTAGTACTCGCCGAAAAAAATACATTTAGTTACCTATAACTCCCTTTGAATTAATAACAAAAGGTTTTCCAAAGCTTTAATTTTGGTAATGATAACTTTTTTGTAAAAACTTGTGATGTATGAAAAACCGCTTTAAAACATGCACTTTTTTACGAAAAATTAAAATCTTTGATCTGCAAAAACTCAAAAAGTATTGATTTATTTTGATAACTTTATACAGTATGTCCCTGTAAGTTGTATCCATATGGAAAACTTTTTTATTATTCATTTTACGGAAAAAAGTTATTCTTCATAAAAAGCTCTGCATGGTCCAAAACCTAAGATTTAACCATCAAATATCAATTTTTTTGAATATTATACGAGGTATGTCAAAAAGTTTGAATTTCACTCAGGAGTAAAGTAGCTTTATTTTTCACAATATTGAAAATTGCTATTATGAAAAGTTGTTTGGAATTAAAAACTATATTCTAATATACAATTATATCCTTCTAATTGAAAAAAAAATTTGAAAAATTATGGATAACTAACATTATTTTCAGTTACATATTTCAATTCTGATAACTCTTTTATTATTATTTTACGAAAAAAAGTGATTCTTAATAAAAAGTTCTGGATGGTCTAAAATCTAACATACAACTATCTTATATCAAAGTTTATCAATTTTATACGAGGTATGTCAAAAAGATAAATTTAGATCAAAAGTAAAGTATGTACCTTTATAGTTCAGAATATTTCAATTAAAAGGATGTAATTACATACTGAAACATAGTTTTTAATTCTAAATAACTTTGCATAATAACAGTTTTCGACATTGTGAAAAATAAACGTATTTTACTCTTGAGCGAAATTCATATTTTTTGACATACCTCGTATAAAATTGATAAAATTTGACATAAGATGGTTGTATTTTAAGTTTTAGACCAGGCAGAACTTTTTATTAAGAATAACTTTTTTTCGTAAAATTAATAATAAAAGAGTTATCTGAATTGAAATAACTGAAAATAATGTTAGTTATCCAAAATTTCAAAAAAAAAAAATTTTCAATTAGAAAGATGTAATTGCATACTAGAATATAGTTTTTAATTCCAAACAACTTTTCATAATAGCAACTTTCAATATTGTGAAAAATCAAGCTACTTTACTCTTGAGTGAAATTCAAACTTTTTGACATACCTCGTATAATATTCAAAAAATTTAATATTTGATGGTTAAATTTTAGGTTTTGGACCAAGCAGAGCTTTTTATGAAGAATAACTTTTTTTCGTAAAATTAATAATAAAAAAGTTTTCCATATGGATACAACTTACAGGGAAATACTGTATAACAAATTCTGCTTATAATTTGTCCTTCTATCGATTTGTGGAGTTATTTTTAATAAAATAATTTTCACCCTCGAGAAGGGGCGGTATCCACCCTCAGGGTAAAGGCGCAAGGTAGCAACATGTCACCTTCGTTTCTTGAGGTATCGTATAACCACTCACCAATTTTCGTGAAAATCGATGAAGGTTCACCGAAATTGAAGGTAATAGTTGATTTCAGTTTCAGTCAATGCTAGAGATTTAACATATCGGAAAAAATGGGAAAAATTGGGAAAAAAACAGGTTTTTTTCCGTTTTTTCCCGACCATTGGAAAAATTGGAAAAAATGGGAATATTTCAATATTTTTTCATAGAGACTTGAAACGTGAAAAGTATCGATTTTAAACTCGTTTAAATATATTTTGTAATAATGATATCTAAGATATAAATACAAACATGTATATGGGGTCTAAAATTATAATTATTATCTAATAATTTAAAGTATGAAAACCGAATCTTCAAACGTAGAAATCAAATTATTTAACCAAAGCGCTCAGTGGTATATTTTCATCTGAGTCTGAATCTTTAGACCAAGCATCTGATTCAGACTCGATCTCCGCCTCATCATCCTGGACAGTAGGCCGGGCCGAAAAAGGGCAAAAAAAAAATTTTTGGGAAATTTTAAACGGGCTAGTAAAAAAAAAGTTGTGTATGGTAGGCTTAATACTGTGTACCAAACATAGGCCGAATTAAAATATTTTTGACCGGACTCCCGGGGGGCTAAAAAAAATATATTTTTTTTGCTTTATTTTTGGGGCGGGCTAGTGTCCAAAATATTAATATCGATGCTACTATCTTGTTAAGAAATTTTCATCATGATTTAAAAAAATTTAACCAGCCCCCAGGACTAAAAATATAAAAGAGGGGTAAACAATTCATATTTATTTACAATTTTTGCGCTGTGAACTCTGTGTGCAGCTCTTTGCTTGAATCAATATTCGGCACGAAAGTTTGTTACATTTAACTATTATGGACATATTTAACATTATTTTGTACATATATTATTATTTATTTAACCCAGAACTCATCACGATGAGGTAGCTGCTTGGCGAGTTCCACCCGCCCACTATGAGATGTATGTAATCTTCTGCATCGAAATTGATTTAAGGATTTGGGATACTATGAAAACGCAATTTTGACACCAGCCTTCCTATATTTTATAATTTTTCTGACAGCAACCTCTTTAATACGTTAACGTGAATCTGTTAACATACAAATTTAAATGACTTCCGGGTGCGCAAAGTTAGCATTGTCTTGAATAACTTTATTGATAATTGATGAGACATTACTCGGAAAATCCCTTGAGGCCTGTGTTAATTTCCATAGATTGCTAGCACCATATTTTAATGAGTTTTTACCTCAAACCTCATACGAGAATATACTTGTCTTGTAATACAAACTCAGCTAAAATCTTTAAGCTTTCACAAAGGATCAGTTGTAGCTACATAAACTCTAAGAATGCGGTTCTCTGTCGTGAACCAACGTGTTTGTGCCATCTTCTCTGGACTTCTCTCTGCCAAACTTTGAGAACATATTCCATCTCAAATTATTATTATTATAATAATTGGAGAGAACTATATAATTATACAGGGTGAGGCAAATAAAGGGCCTATTAGAAATATCTCGACAACTAAAGGCAACAAAATCATGAAAATTGGAATAAAGGGGTTTTGAAGGATGATCTATTAAATGAAAATATTTTCATCTCTTTGCAACTTCCGGTTATACCGGAAGTTGATTATAACTTCGTTTTTTTAAATAGGACACCCTGTATATTTTTACATTTTTGGATTCTCTTCGATGTCTTCTTTCTTAAAATATGAGGTTTTGTAATATTATACAGGGTATATTAAGAGATAATTACGTTTTTTTATTAATTTCGTAGCCAAATTAACACCCTGTAGAATTGTAGTAGTTTGACATCTAAAACTCTACTTACGTTCAAATAATTTTTAATATACTCTACTTTTGTTAAGAATCATTAGTATAGCTAAATTTTTAATTTTAGTATACAGGGTTGGTCGAAACTCGGAATGAGTATTTTCTGAGTTTTCTTAAATGGAACACCCTGTATTTTAGTATTGTAATGAAATGATATTTTATGGTACTTTTTTATTTCTTAAGCATTCCCTATACCTAACTGCTTTAATGTGTGCTTAATTGTTAATCGCACCAACAATCTTAACTACGTAGGTATTGTGATAGCTAAACCATTATTGGTAATTTTAAGGACCAGTCTGGATTAATATGTATCTATTTCTGAAAAATTATTTGGGATTGAGTATTTTCACGGTCAACCTTATAAAATTTTACGTATTTTTTGTTGCAATTAATGTTTAGCTTGAATCACCAATAACTCACAAATTAAAGCAGTTAGGTATAGGGAATGCTTAAGAAATAAAAAAGTACCATAAAATATCATTTCACTACAATACTAAAATACAGGCAGTTCCATTTAAGAAAACTCAGAAAATACTCATTCCGAATTTCGACCAACCCTGTATACTAAATTAAAAATTTAGCTATACTAATGATTCTTAGCAATAGTAGAGTATATTAAAAATCATTTGAACGTAAGTAGAGTTTTAGGTGTCAAAATACTACAATTCTAAAGGGTGTGAATATTGCTACGAAATTAATAAATAAACGTAATTATCTTTTAAAATACCCTGTATAATATTACAAAACCTCATATTTTAAGAAAGAAGACATCGAATAGAATCCAGAAATGTAAAAATATACAGGGTGTCCCATTTAAAAAAACGAAGTTATAAGCAACTTCCGGTATAACCGGAAGTTGCAAAGAGATCAAAATATTTTCATTTAATAGATCATCCTTCAAAACCCCCTTATTCCAATTTTTATGAATCTGTTGCCTTTAGTTCTCGAGATATTTCTAATAGGCCAGTTATCTGCCTCACCCTATATAGTTTGAATAAATACTGTTGATCTGGACTTAAATCATTTTCGTTTACAAGGGTCAGGATAGCTTCTATGGGTTTAAATTTAATAACAGACATTTTTTCGCAATTGGGAAGAGGGGATCCAATCAGCTCAGAATATGAATAGGGACCTTTTGTGTGGGCATCTAGTTTTTGCAGCAAATATGGCAAGGCAAGTTCAGTAGCGTGCAACGGGCATACATTCCGCTGTAATGGTTTATGCACTCGCCTTTCTATAATTCCAATGATTCCACCTTCCAGCCGTATTGACATTTGTACCATCACATCCCATAACACTTAAACTGCTTAGATTTATATTATGACTTTGTAAGTAATAATAGATATTCCTTCGACAATATGATACGAGACTGGCTAAGAGCTAAGTACCCAAAATATAAATTACCGGGTCCTTCGATTAAAGCTATATGGTCTTCAGTTTTCATAATTCGTCTAGCGTTTCCGAAGACCATGGTTTGATATTTTCTTTCATCACAGTATAGCCCTTTAATTGACTTGTTTAAATTTTGATTCTCGCGCTGGAGTTGCTATCTGTTTTTCTTAACTCCTCTCCGAATTTTATTTTTGTCTATGACCAGCGTTGTATTATCTTTCAAAATTTAGTTTATATCTTCTAAAACGGCATTTAAAAGCTTAAGTATTTTTTCCTGTCGACCGTATTATCTTTCTTTCGCTTAACAATAGAATATGACAACAGAAGCTTTTTAATAGCCCCTAGCATTTTTTTACCAAAATAAAAATTCTTTAAGGGCCGGGGAGCCCGGTTAATTACTTTTTAAACCGACCCAAATTTGATATAGGATTATATAAATAGTAGTTCCAACTTTTAGCCACTAGCCTTGTACAAGAATTTGAAAAAAAAAATTTTTGACCCAAAAAAAAATTTTAAGGGCCAAGGGGCCCTTTTAATTATTTTTTAAACCGGCCCAAATTTGGTATAGGATTATATAAATACTAGTCACAACTTTTGGCAACAAGCCGTATAGAAAAAGTAGAAAAAAAATTTTTCGGCGCGGCCTACTGGACAGCTAAAACAACATGATTTTTGTCAGTCTCTCCTAAAAGTGGATCTGGTCTCGCATCATAAATGAATATTTGTTTTTCGTTTATAACCAAATTTAAATGAATAGCAACAACTTCTGGATTTTATTCTGTGATAATTATATTTACTTTGCTTGTATGTATGAGGCAGTGTAAAGACCAGTTTCTTTCTGAAGAGGTGGAAGATGGAGATCCATTTAAAATTCGGGAGGCAATTGGCATAAGTGGCTGCAATGTACACAAACCTTGCCACCATATAAGGATGAGTACTATTCGCACTATCCCATAAAGAATTTCGATCAAAAGAATCTAGTTTTTGTTTTAAATTGGGCCAGATTTGCCACCACCTTCCCTACATTGGGTTTAATGAATGAGCCATTTCAGAAATATAAGCCTATAGCTTCCATTAGTTGGTCTTCATTCAATTGGTCTTTAAAGCGAGCACCAAGAAGATTGGCTGCAAAGTGAATCGGCTTAGAACCAAATTCGCAGCGTTCTAGCTACGTTCTAGCGTTCTAGCAAACATATTTTAGGAAGCTTTCGACAAGAGAACTAGTCTGGTCAACTTTTTGAGGAATATTAAATATTGTGTCTTTTATATACTTAGAGACAAAAGGCACTTCTGATAATATAGATAATATCCGATTCTACTAAATTTATCGATGTTGATACGTTATGCAGAATTTGTTTAGTAGGTATGTATGTTGTAACAAATTTTAATTTTTCCATATTTTTCCTTTTTTCCTGTTTTTTTTTCCGGAAAAAACAGGTTTTCTTCCTGCACCCAATTTTTCCGGAAATTTTAAATCTCTAGTCACTGCACAATACACAAGGAATTGCAGTTTAATTATCTAAATGAGCGTATTTTGGGAGCTCATAAATTAATAAATGATATGTGGTCACCAAATAAGCATTAATTAATGCATTTTAAGTACAACTCTGTCTTAAGCCGGGAAGAGAGGGTGGTTTTCTTGCGAAGGGGTTGTTGCTCAATATTCGAAATGCGCGTGATTTAAGAGTTTATTCTTAGAATATATAAGCTATAGGAATTATATCCACGATACGATATACCTATTTTAATATTTTTCAGCATGTTTTTCTTAAGTTAAATCAATTATAGGGTTGTTTGGAGGTGAAGGGCATGAGCTCAAAAATCAAAACTATATCATTTCAAGAGCTCATAAGTAGCTAGTAATTCTGTCGCAAAGATCGATTCAATATCCCTATTTTTAAGTAGTGGGGGGGCTGATATAGTCCCCCCAGTAAAATATTAAATTCCTTCTCAGTGCAACGAGCTCAAAATTTTTGATGTTCGGAATATGAAAGCTCATAAATCAGCGCTATTTGTTTTTTACTTTTTGCAAGTGGGGGGGAGGGGCAGCTCAACACGGGTGACTTTTTGGTATCACTCAGAAATTAAAACAACGAAATTTTTTGCACAAAAAAGGGCGAAAATCAACATATTTATTATTGTTAAATAAAAAATAAGCATAAAACAGAAAATATGTCGACAGCTATTTTACCGCAAGGAATGTCTAAAGAAAATATATACAAAATTCCAGGTGGGTCGGTCAAGTAGTTTTTTAGTTACAATGTCTAGAGCCTTTGAAAAAAGAAGTTTTGAGGAAAAAGCGTGTAAAGTATTGCCAACTTTTATTTTGAATTTCTGTTTTATTTTCAGTTTGTCTGTCAAATCGTAAAATGATGCACACCGGAATATCTTTTTGAATCGCGGAGTAATTCACAAAAGAAAATGAGAACAGCTGTTGACCGTTGTTCATTACGTTCAAGCGTGATGACGCGAAGCTGCTGCAAATCGAGTCAAAGATAGGGATATTATACACTATCTCACTACCTTCGACTCGCTTTGCAGCATCATCGAGCCAGCGCGCTTGAGCGTAGTGAGAGACTGTCAACAGCTGTTCTCATTTTCCTTTGTAAATGACCCCGCGATTCAAAAACATATTACGGTGTGCATCACTTTACGATTTGACAGACAAAAATAAGTGAAAATAAAAGTTGACAATACTTTAAAAGAGTTTTTCTCAAAACTGCATTTTTCAAAGCCTGTAGACATTGTAACTCAAAAACTACTTGACCAACTCACCTGGAATTTTGTACATATTTTCTTTAGACAATCCTTGAGGAAACACTGTCGAGATATTTTTTGTTTTATGCTTATATTTTGTTTAACAATAATAAATATATTGATTTTAACCTTTTTACTGTAAAAAATTTCGTTGTTTTGAATTCTGAGTGATACTAAAAAGTCAAAGATTATAGAATTAAAACAAACTTGACAGCGTTACTTCGAGGAACTCATATGCTAATAAAATATTTTATAATTTTTTGTCTACCATGATCCAGTGATAAATTCTGATGTCCACCGCAAAATTCATTGTTTTTTGAAGTGTCTGTAAAAATTTGCCACCGTTGGCTTATTTTCAATATTTTTTCTTATATGTTTTCTGAATATTCTTTGAATTATACTTATTTAATTTAAAAATATAATTATTCTCTTATACTTTCAAAAAAAACATCACAAAAAAATGTTGATTTCAACCCCTACGGCCCCCCCTTAAGGATAGCTATGACACGATTTTGATAGGCAACCCATGCTGGTCGTGTTTGTCTATGTATGAAATTTAATTTAAAAAAATGTTTCATCCGGCAAGCAGATGGTTACATTTCGACCTCCTATTCGGATTCCTACTAAAAAATGTCCCAAGAATGATTAAAATATCATGGCTTCGTAATTTTCGAGATTTTTACAACTTAACGAATACAGAATTTTTAGATCAGCAGTCAATAAAGTTAGAATAGCCATGCGGATAGCCAACATCGGTAACTAATAGACACTGTAAGAAGAAGATATTTCTCTATCCCAAAGAACCTCCTAGATAACATCATTTAGTAAAAATCTTTATAAGATCACGCCAAAAGGGGTATTTCTCATGTGGCGGCTAGAGAAGAAAGCTAAAAATTCAATGGACTGCCACAAAAACCAACAAATAAAGATTTACTGTACCAAATGCATAAAATAACCAAAATTTTTAATACCGTCAAGAAAATAAAACTAGAATACTTTACATACGTTATAGGAATTGCCAAATATAACCTGCTGCAGTTAATAATAAAAAGCAAATGTGGGCGAGGCAGAAGAAGTACCTCATGGAATTACTCAAGAATCTGTGTGAATGGTGTGGAGCACTAGATCAGTACTGCAGTATAGTATACAAAATGAATATTAGGTAATTGGTTGTCAATGTTCTAGTAAGTAGAACATGACACTTACGAAGAAGTCATTATACATTTTCTTACACAATTTTTTTACATGTTTTAGTCCATGTGGTGAGACAGCTCCCGTCTGAAAAACATTTCTAATTCGGTTTCTCTGCGGATTCATATTCAAAAATGTCCCCTTTAAACAAATCTGAAGGGTGCCGGACGGAATTTTTGGGCAGAAATTGTTTAAACAACTTTTTTAAACAAATACATTCATCATCATGGCATCCGCGCTTCTGGCGGAGTGATTGACGCCCTCTTTGGGCTCTTCCGATTCGTTTGTCGCGGTGAATAATTTGCATTAACATTTTGGTTTTACAATTGGTTGTGTGACTTGGCATCTTCTACAATTTTTCTCCATTCGTTCCTGTTTTTGCTTATGGTTACCCATTCTCTGACTCCCATCTTCTTAAGGTCCTCCTCGACTATCTGGTTCTCCCATCTAGTTTTGGGTCTTCCTCGTGGTCTGCCTGATACAGGTCTCCATTTGGTAATTTTCTTGATGACGGCTTCTGAATTTCTCCTTTCTATATGTCCCATCCATCTGAGTCTCTGTGCCTTGATAAACCTGACGATGTCTTCTCCTTTCAGAAGTCCTCTTACTTCGTGGTTCATGAGTTTTCTAAATTCATTATTACCTAAGTTTAGTGGGCCTGCTATCCTCCGAATTATTTTCCTTTCTAGGATCCTCAATCTTTCTTCCTCTTTCTGGGTCAGACACATTACTTCAGCAACGTATGTGATTACTGGTCTAATTGCTGCTTTGTAAATTTTCAGTTTAGTATTCTGAGTAAGGTTCTTCCTCTTGAGGAAGTTATTGTATTTCCTGCACGCTCTGTTTCCTGCCTGGATTCTTTGACTGATTACGATGCTTGTATCATTAGTTCCATTAACTGAGACTCCAAGATATTTAAAGTGTTCTACCTTTTCAAACTCATATTCACCAATATTTAAACTTATCACATTAACTGGATTTTTTCTTGAGCATATTAGGTGTTTTGTTTTGTTTTGATTTATTTCTAAACCTCTTTTGGATGCTTCCTTACATAACTTCGTAAATTCTTCCTTTAAACTGTTCAGGTTTCTGCTAATTAATGCTATGTCGTCAGTATACGCCACAAGTTGCTACGTCGATGTTATAATTGTACCTTTTATTTCTGTACCTCTTATTGTTCCTTCTATTGCGACATTAAATAATGACGTTGATAGAGAGTCGCCTTGTACTCCACTTGCTATTTCTATATTTTTGGTGATTTAACAAATATATTAGATCACCCTTTATTGGTCCAAAAAATATATTTTTAGGTTTCTTGGGTCATTTTAAACAAGAAAGGTATCTTGTGATTCTTCTCAAAAATTGACAGTTTTCGAATTATAGGCGATTTAAAATCTAAAAAATGCGAAAATACGCATTTTTGAAGTTTAAAAACTCATATCTAAATTACTGTTTCTAAGGGAGCCAATAACTTGGATTAAAGTTTAATCATTCCTTTTCAAGATTCCGAAGAGTGATCGGGTCTAATTTCAATTTAGACCGTAGTTTTTTAATTGTTAATTATGCGTGTCCATCCGGTTTTTGCCGCTGCGACGCGCACTATTTTTAAAATTCTCCGAAAAATATTTTTCCTAGATTCTTTGGGACATTCTAAATAAAATAAGTTTTTTAACATTTTTCTCAAAAGTTAAAAAGTTAATATTTTTAAAGTTATAAGCGATATAAAATCCGAAAAATGACAAAAAAAACACATTTTCGCATTTTAAATTGCTTAACTTTAAAACTAGTAACTTTTGAGGAAAATGTCAAGAAACTTATTTTATTTAGAATGTCCCAAAAAATCTAGCAAAAATATTTTTCGGAAGAAAATATAAGATTTTTGAAAATAGTGCGCTGGAAGTATTATTACCAATGATGGGAAAATAGACCTCGAAATAACAGAACTAAAAAATCAAATAAACTGTACTACGCACTAGCGCCAATTCTGAGGAAAAAAGAATTGTCCCACGAAACAAAAATTAAAACATATAATACGATTGTGATACCGACGATACTGTATACAAGCGAAAATTGGACTTTACAGAAAAAGCATAATAGTAGGATAAATGCAATTGAGATGAGACATTTACGTGCTATAGCCGGAAAGACCAAATGGGATAGAATAAGAAATGAGACAATAAGAGGGATAACTAAACAGGAACCAATAATGAATAAAATAATAAAGAGGCAATTAAACTGGTATGGACATCTGATGAGAATGAAACCTAGTAGACTAGCAAGGAAAATTCACGAAACAAGGAGTATTACAAAAAAGAAAAAAGGCAGGCCGAAGAAAAAATGGATACAGCAAATAGTAGAAGCAGGAAAAATCAAACAGAAAACGCTAGAAGAAATGAAACTAATAGCACAGGACCGAAAAGAATGGAAGAGATGGGTGAATATGTAGCTAAATTAAACCCAAATCCGACACCTGAAAGGGTATAAGGAAGGGGAGAAAGAAAGAGAAAGAAAATAGTGCGCGCCGCACCGGCAAAAAACCGGATGGATACGCATAATTATCAATTAAAAAACTACCGTCCAAATTGAAGTTAGACCCGATCACTCTTCGAAATCTTGAAAAGGAATGCTTAAACTTTAACATAAGTTATTGGCATCCTTAAAAGTACTAACTTGAATATGAGTTTTTAAGCCTCGAAAATGCGTATTTTCGCATTTTTTAAATGTTAAATCGCCTATAACTCGAAAGCTGTCAATTTTTGAGAAAAATCACAAGATACCTTTCTTGTTTAGAATGATCCAAAAAATCTAAAAATATATTTTTTTGAGCAATAAAAGGTGATCTTATGTATTTGTGTAAAAAAATTATTTAAACAATTTCTGCCCAAAAATTCCATCCGACACCCTTCAGATTTATTTAAAGGGGACATTTTTGAATATGAATCCGCAGAGAAACCGAATTAGATGTTTTTCAGACGGGAGCGGTCTCACCACATGGACTATTAATTTGTAGTTATTTGCATTTAAACATTTTTTGATAAATCCAGATACGAAAGTATTTGTAGCTCTATTTAGATTTTTTTACCACGTATACCACTGCTTTGATTATTTTTATGGCGACTGGATTTCCCTATTTTGTTTTCCAATTATCCGACCTTATAGAGTCCATTTAGTTGTTGTTTTGCCTACTTTACGCCAGTTCGAGCGCAACTCTAGAATTGCTATCATGGAAATAACAGAAATAAGATTGCTGAAATACTTTCTAACAAAACATAACGATTCTCTAAGGACAAGGCAGAGGAAATGGATACCTATTTTCTGTTTCTTTTAAGATTCCTTATCAGTAGCGGGGTATTCGTCTAAAATCGTTAATAGCAATAACAATGTAAGATTTTTACAGTCGGATATTTATCTTTATTTTTATACATAATATATTTATGCACCGTTAAATTTGTATATATTTTTGCAGCAGGAAGATATGCAGGAACCATACAAAAATAAACTTTGAAATGTGAATAAATGGATATATAAATGTTTGGAAAAATATTCACTGTATTAACAAGAATAAAGAACCGCTAAACGCCGTAAAAATGAGTGGCGCATACAATATTCCAGCTAGATCTGATATGAATATAACGTGGCGCGAAAATGTACTTTCATCTTGATGCAAAACAAAGTTCTAGTTTTATTTTAAAAGATTTTTCCATAATATTTGCTCAATTTGAATTAAAACGCCCTACAAAAGAGTAACCTTGATACAGTTTGAATTTTGAAACTTTTTGTGGCGCACTTACTTCAAATTTAGCAAATATTACGGAAAAATCTTTTATAATAAAACTAGAATTTTGTTTTGCATCAAAATGAAAGTACATTTTCGCGCCAAGTATTATTCATATCAGATCTTTTGTAGCTGGAATATATGCGCCAGTTTTTATTCTTGTATCAGGAGTTTCTCAAAGTTATTTATAAATTAAATGTCTAAAGTTAAATGCAGTGTTTCTCGATTACACGTTAAGCTTTATAAATGGTCGCCTTTGTCGCATTATCTCCCAAATGATCTAGTGCCCATCGAATTTGCACTAGATTTTTTTTCTGTTCGAAATAGATTGAAACAAAAAATTGGGATGGCCGGTTAATGAACCCTGATTGCCCGTTGCCAGATCAAATTTAGCGTCGTAACCACTACAACTACATAAACCATTTCGGGAATAATCGTTATTTATTGGATTATATTTTTGTAGCTTAATAACTTCTAAACGGCTTAACCGAATTTGACCGCTAAACATGAGTGAAACGTATTGACAAGTAGTATCTAATAGTATATTCTTTCACGGTTTTTGCTCTAAATTTTAAAGAACCGCTTGGATTGACATCAAATTTGGCATACGTATAGCTTACATGTCAAAAAAAAAAGTGATCTTGTACCGATGTGTGCTTTTGCCCTGGGGGTGACTTTCACCCCCTCTTGGGGGTGAAAAAATATATGTCCAAAATAAGTCCGGAAATGGGTAAACTGACTTTAAGTAACTTTTGTTCTATAGAGCTTTTTCGCCAAGTCAACACTTTTCGAGTTATTTGCGAGTGAATATGTCCATTTTTCAACAAAATAGCAACATTCTTAGACGGTTTTTCGCAAATAACTCAAAAAGTAAGTATTTCGTCGAAAAAAATGTTCTTAACAAAAATATAGCCTATAAAAAAGTAAAAAAAATGGTGTACGCGTTAGGTCTCTGGATCTCGTAGAACCAGAGTTACAGCCAATGAAAAATATATTCATATTCACCAAATTTCAAATAAAATAATTCGACGTGAAATATCCAAAAAATTAAACACTTTTTGGGGAAAACCCCTTATAACTTTTTTAAAGTGTTTAAAAAAAGCTTTATTTCTGTTTTTACAAAAAGTTTCTAGCATTAAATATAACAAGTTACGCTCAAAATATAGTTGGTCTCTTTCGTTTTGGCAAAAAAAAATCGGTAACACCACCCCCTAATTAGCAGCTTAAATGAAATTAACCGTTACCGCACCACAAATTATTTTACTTATGTTGTGTTTATATAATCTGTAAGTTTCATTGTTCAAAGTGCTTATTTTTGAAAAAATTTGGTTTCAAAGTAAAATTTTTAAATTTTGTTTTTTTGAAAAATATGCTTTTTTTCAAAATAACTTAAAAACTGTTAGAGATAACAAAAATCTCGAAAAACAAAAAAAGTCAGCATTGCTTTTCTGAATATCATGTATTTTTTTGTTTTTCTGTTAGACAAAAATTGATTAAGATTTGATGTTTCTAAATTTGCATACATTCGTGATCAGTGACTCGTTCAACCGCTTTTAACTACAGCCTTTTCAATAATAAGGACTTTGAACCGATGAAACTTACAAATCATATAAACAATACATACACGAGTCAAGAAACTTGTGAAGTCGTAACGATTAAGTTCATTTAAGATACTAATTAGGGGGCGATTTTCTCAATTTTTTTACCAAAACAAAAAGGAACTTTATTTTGAACGTAACTTGTTTAATTTTGATGCTAGAAATTTTTTTTATAAAGCAAAAATAAAGCTTTTTTAAACACTTTAAATAAGTTGTAATGAGTTTTTCCCGAAATGCGCTTCATTTTTAGTTATTTCACGTTTAAATTTTCCATTTGAAATTTGACGAATATGAACCTATTTTTCATTAGCTATAAGTCTGCTTCTACTAGGTGTAGAGACGTGATATATACACCATTTTTTTAAATTTTTTACAGGCTATATTTTTGCTAAGAATGTTTTTTCGACAAAATACATACTATTTGAGTTATTTGCGAAAAAGTGTCTAAAAGCGTGGTTATTTTGTTGAAAAAAGGAACATATTCACTGCCAAATAACTCGAAAAGTATTGACTTAGTGAAAAAACTATATAGAACAAAAGTTACTTAAAATTAGCCAGTTTATCCATTTCCTGACTTACTTTGGACGAATATAATTTCACCCCCAAGAGGGGGTGAAAACCACCCCCAGGGCAAAAGCTCATATCGGCACAATATCACTTTTTTTCTTTGACATATTAGCTATGTGTGTGCCAAATTTCATGTCAATCTAAGCGGTTCTTTAAAATTTAGAGGTTTTGCCATATTTTACAGTTAAAGAACGGACTATAATACATCTTATGTCAAGTATGATAACTGAAGCTATTACAGGAATTATTGAGCTTGAAAAACCGTTTTTCCCATAGGAAATAGATTTGATCATAATTATGAAGCCTATAACTTAAAAATTTGAATTTTCCCGGATATGAGGTATACACCGTCAGATTCGTCTAGAATCCTTCTATAAACGCTCAGTTATTGGCGGAATTCGTAGGTTGAAATTTTGAGTAATTGTCGAAAAACCAAAATTTTCAAAGTTTAGTTTTTCAGTTTGTCGGCTATACTGAACCGTGCGTATGTTTAATCCTGACGGCTTAAACACCATGTGAAAGCTTAACTCAACACTATTGATTTGGTGTATTTGTGGTTCTTCTGTCTCTTCTTGAACCGAAGATATATACCCCCAATAAATATGCCGTTTTGTACCTACCAAGTCCTATAGCTGGCTTATGGGTGGTCAAAAGTCACAAACTACACCGGTTCTGAATCGGCTCTGAACCCCTCTTCAAACACAGAAAAAAAATCAGATCGGTTTAACTTTTCCGCACACATACATACATAATATATACATACATATCCACAAACATTTTCCCTTTTTTAAATAGAAATTGAGTCATATTTCTGGGCTCGGTAACTTTTGAATGTTATAAGTTACAGTCGAACCCGCTTATTTGAATAACCTTTATGCCAAGCAAAATTATTCGTATAACCGGGATATTCTCATAACCGATCATTGGTTGTTACTATAAACGTTTCGGGACCTCAAATTTCTATTCCTTAAACCGGGATATTCCTTTAAGAGGTATTCTAATGAGCGGGTTCGACTGTATAACCAATTTCAAAATTAGACATGCGCTGGAAAGGTAATGATCAGTACTCTTAGAAGCCGCAAAGGTCAGACTCAAATTTTCGAAGTTTTTGGGAGTTTTGGGGACAAGAACGAAAAACAGACCTTAAATAGGGGTCGTAAAATCCACACCCTTGGACTAAAATGGGGAGTTGACATATGAATGGGTGAGTATTTTCCTTAACTTTAAGATAGGAGTTGGCCCAATTTTCAATTTAGACAGATTTAAAAAATAGAAAATTTAGTGTATATATAGTGTCGCGTGTAGGGGGGTGTAGTTGTGCACCACTGGCGAGAACTGCCGATCTCTGGTAATATTTTATATTATGGCTGGATGGCTATATTAACTTTCAGAGAGTCAAAAGGTACATTTTCTCTTCCTCTACCGTTTCGACAATCCTCTTGACCAAGACTTGGTAGTCATCGTTGACCTAAGATGGTTGATTGGGTCCTCGGGTAGAGCATCATCATGTTCCCAGAGGTTATATCTTTCACATCGGCGTTTAGCCTTTACAATATTATTATAACACAATGTAGATTGATTTATAATCACAACCATTGTTTGGTTCTGGGGCTATTTTGCATGTATTTCAAATTCACTGATGATGGACCGATAGGTTCGAAAACGTTCTGATGAACACATTTTATTCAATCAATTGGGGTTTTTAAAAATTTTAGTAAATATATCTTTTACATAGAAGTGGTTTTATTTCATGTTCCAGTTTGTTTAACTATAAGGTATACAGCCAACCCAGGGAACTACCCCCTTTTAGTTAATATGTATTTATTTCTGAAAAATTATTTGGGATTGAGTATTTTCACGGACAACCTAATAAAATTTTACGTATTTTTTGTTGCAATTAATGTTTAGCTTGAATCACCAATAACTCACAAATTAAAGCAGTTAGGTATAGGGAATGCTTAAGAAATAAAAAAGTACTATAACATATCATTTCACTACAATGCAAAAATACAGGGTGTTCTATTTAAGAAAACTCAGAAAACACTCACTCCGAGTTTTGACCAACCCTGTATACTAAAATTAAAAATTTAGCTATACTAGTGATTCTTAACAATAGTAGAGTATATTAAAAATCATTTGAACCTAAGTAGAGTTTTAGATGTCAAACTACTACAATTCTACAGGGTGTGAATATTGCTACGAAATTAATAAAAAAACGTAATTATCTTTTAAAATACCCTGTATAATATTACAAAACCTTATATTTTAAGAAAGAAGACATCGAGGAGAATCCAAAAATGTAAAAATATACAGGGTGTCCTATTTAAAAAAACGAAGTTATAAGCAACTTCCGGTATAACCGGAAGTTGCAAAGAGATGAAAATATTTCCATTTAATAGATAATCCTTCAAAACCCCTTTATTCCAATTTTCATGATTCTGTTGCCTTTAGTTCTCGAGATATTTCTAATAGGCCAGTTATCTGCCTCACCCTATATTGTGCAACAAGTGCAGAAAGGTACTAATTCCTCACGAGTTTGAAAAGTTGCGGTACGGACGCAAGCGAGTTAGAAATTACCTTTTTACACGTGTTACACGCTATACTTTTTCTACAACCACAGTTTTTGCTAAAAATAAAAATCACAATTCCCAAACGAAGATTTATTATAATAATAAATTATAAATTTTAAACTTCCTATATTTAATTAATACTAATCTATTTAAATTCCTTATACCTAAACAAATTACACATAAATCAGTTAAAAAATTAATGCACTGCTTTAATTTGTTTCAATTTATTAATTTAAATAATTATTTATTTATTCGACGTATCTTGCTGAGGTTGCTAAATCCTTATTGGTTAATTGGTAATTATAAAATATTTATTAAAAATAAAATTGTTACATAAAACAGTTGTATCATCCATTGTTTAATTTCTATTCGATAATTAAGTATAATAATTGTCTTAACCCGGGAGTAGTCGCGCTCACTTCTGTAACGTCGATAGTCGCGTGTGAGATTCTATCTCAAAATACGAATTTAAAACAAATTTTTATTTTGTACTATTTTTATCTACTTTTTATATTGAAAATATATATTTCTAACAATTTTATTTAAAAAAACCTGTGTTAACGGCCACCTGCCAACATCGGCCACCTGCCCTAAAGGCCAGTTTAAAAATTTCCCAAACCAATTATATGTAGACTACAAAAACTGGCAATACCGTCCACCTTTCTATGTCGGCCAATAGTTCTTTCATTTTTAGTAGCCGTTACTGACAAATTTTACTGTACAGTAAAACCTGTGTTAACGGCCACCTGCCAACATCGGCCCCTGTCCTAACGGCCAGTTTAAAAATTTCCCAAACCAATTATATGTAGACTACAAAAAGTGGCAATAGCGGCCACCTTTCTATATCGGCCAATAGTTCTTTCATTTTTAGTGGCCGTTACTGACAGGTTTTACTGTATTAAGAAAAAGGATGAAATGTGAGATTCTATCTAACGGCGCTACTACTCGCGGGTTAAAGCTAATTGGCTCTCCCCAAAGCCCTAAATTCCACAAAAAGAAGAAGAAGAAAAAAAATTCCTACGCATTACTACACCCTTCCTCGACGCACTTACGAAATTTTTTCAAAATTGCAAAATTGTTCATCAAGTTATCGCGAAAAAGGATAAAAATTGAGATTCTATCTCACCACGCGACTACTCGCGGGTTAAAGGTTATACATACCTATATTTGTCTACACTTTAACCACAGATGTAAACAAAATATACAGTGAGAACATCTGAGTTGGAATAAATTCATTGTAACTCGAGAAGGGGCGAATTTGAGGAGAAATCCCGAGAAAGGTCGATTTTTATTTTTAAATTGTGACTTTTTGGAATGTAGGGCGTGATGACGTAATTTATGATTTTTTAAATGAAAGTAAGGGTCGTGTAATAGCTCATTTGAAAGGTTATATAATTCTCTATTCAGTAATATAAACTTTAACACAGTTATTTATACAGGGTGTCCAAAAATTTGTTTTTTGAATTAAATTATTGAGACAAAATGAAGAATGTATGTAATTCATTTATTTCAAAATTCACTTGAGCGTTCTCAAAAACAAAAAGAAATGTTTATTTGACAAATAAACAAAT
The DNA here is from genome assembly GCF_917563875.1 of Diabrotica virgifera virgifera. NCBI lineage: Eukaryota > Metazoa > Arthropoda > Insecta > Coleoptera > Chrysomelidae > Diabrotica > Diabrotica virgifera. The sequence continues at coordinate 222,551,171 of NC_065446.1, forward strand.
AAATACCTGTCTCTTAGCAGTTTGAATATTGAATTTAAGCGAATAGCAATGTTTATTTGTGAAATAAACATTATTACCTGTTTTTCTGACAGCAGTTAAATGTATTTTAAATAAAATAAATTGCTTACATTCTTATTTTTGTGTATATTACTTTTATAAAAAAAATTTTTTGTACACTCTGTATAAATAATTATGTTAATGTTTATATTACTGAATAGAGAATTAAATAACCTTTCAAATGATCTGTCACACAAGCCCTTTTCTCATTTAAGAAAATCATCCATTACGTCATCACGCCCAGATAGCGTCAATATTATGATACTGTGACACTATTTAGTCCGCTCACGAATTGGCCTATTTCTTCCCGAAGCTTCTCGGCGTTACGAGACAATACCATTCCTATCCACGGCGTTCGAGACGACCGCTGCCGAAGTATATATAGAGTCGAGATTCGAGCACAGGCCAGTCATTCATTTATCGAAGCGCGTCGCGTAATTTAATGTATTCGAATCGAAGATATGAAATGTATTTATTAGTTGTCGGAATTATTATGTTTAGTTAATTAAATCATAAATTTGAGTTTGTAAATAAATTAGATGTGTTAGTTGGTGTTATTTGTAATTATTAAAATAAATAAGTGATGTAAATAAAATAATATAAGTAAGTCTTCCTTTATTTAAATTAAATTAAGTGCCTAAAGATATAAATAAATAAAATAGTAGAGTCAATTGCGCAATAACTGGTGATCAGAAGTGGATAAAAAATAAATAAGTAATATAAGCTCGGTTTAATACAGTGTGGAATCTTTAATAATAACTAAATATAAATCGTAATAAATAAAGCGTGTGATCATGCCTTCCTTGTGTAAGCTAACAATTGCAGACCTGAGGCTTGAATTGGAAGAAAGGGACCTGAGTTCTACTGGCAAAAAGCTGATCTAGTTGAACGTCTGAAGAACGCACTAAAAGAAGAGGGTCATGATCCAGAAATTTACGTGTTTGAAGACAAGCATGCTGCTTTAATTTCGTCAATAACATCGTTAGAGAGCAAAGTTTCTAGTGAAATCTCCCAAGTTTCCTCCGATGTTTCTAAAGTTTCGACAGACATTACATCGTTAGAAAAAAAAGTTTCTAGTGAAATCTCCCAAGTTTCCTCGGATGTTTTGAAAGTTTCGACCGACATTATATCGTTAGAGAACAAAGTTTCTAGTGAAATTTCGAAAGTTTCGGGTGATAATTCATCCCTTGAAAGCAAGATGACTAACGAGATCTCTAAGTCACTTCGGATTTTGACGACAAGATATCGTCCATAAAATCTACTTTTGAAGAAAAGATCAAGGAAATAGAAAAGAAAATGGAGGAAACGGAGAAAGTAGACAAAGGGATGGAATCCATCTTAACAGACATTAAAGATGATGAAACCAAATACAAATTGGAGCCACGGTCGATAGTTGAAGGGAGTGTAGGTCATGCTCGTGTTAAGGTGCCAAATTTCGACGGAAGGTCATCATGGAACAACTACATGAAACAGTTCGAATCGGCGGCCAGAGCGAACGGATGGTCCGAAAAAGAAAAGGCTGTAAACCTCACTATTGCTCTTCGAGGCGACGCTTTGGATGTCCTCCAGACCATAGCCGTAGAGGAGACCGATGACTTCGAGCAGCTTAAAAAGAGACTGAATATGCGATACGGACACGAACATTTAGAGCATGTCTATCAGTCCCAGTTTAAAAATCGAAGACAAAAGAAAGATTAAGCTCTTCAAGAATACGAGGTCGATATTGCCAGGTTAGTACGGTAGGCATATCCAACAGCTCCCGAAGACATGATGGAAAAGTTGGCTGTTCAAACATTCATTGATGGCCTTCGTGATCATGAAATGCAAAGAACACTGCGGTTAGCTCGTCACAAGACGCTGGTCGATGTCTTGTCTGCCGCCCTCGAATACGACTCAGCTACCCAGGCCTCTGGCGGGTACAGTAAAGTTAGGACTGTGAAAGATGAAGAGGATGAAGATAAACTGGACCAGATTGTCAATATGATAAAGGGCATTTCATACAAGAAAACGAAGACCATAAGGTGCTGGAATTGTGGTGAAATGGGACACGTACGGAGTTCATGTAAGTACCCTAGGTACAATAACAATCAAGAGACTCACCAGCAGGAAAACTAGAACGGGTCGGCCTTAGGGGGCAGCTTTGACCCGCAACTTTTCCAAAGACCCTCTCATACTAATAGCTTCTTTGAAATGTCGTGAAGATAGTGTATATGTAGATGGAGAAATAAATGGTAAAAAGTATACATTGTTGGTGGATACCGGAGCGACCAGGACCATTATACGACCGTCAGTTTTAAACAGCCGTAAGAAACTCTTACCAACGAGGTTGCGACTGCGGACTGCCACAGGTGAAAATGCCAACACCCACGGAGAAATCCAGATACAATTAGGGATTGGAGCAGAAAAGTTCGTCCATACTGTCGTAGTTGCAGACATTGAAGAAGATGCTATATTAGGAATGGACGTAATGAATTTGCATGGATTTCAATTGGATTTTAAGAACAGGGTAATCAAAGTGGGCAATGAGGAGGTATTTCTTCATCCACATGATGACAGCACTGTGCTAGCAGCCATTAAAGAAGATACGGTTATACAGTTGTGCCTGCGAGGAGTGAAACGATCATCGTAGCGCGGCTACAGGGAATTGTAGAAGAAGGAACACCTGTTATGATGGAGCCATGGAACCACGACGAGGAAGTTGGCCGAGGAATCATAATTGGAAAGGAATTGGTTACTTCTGCTAAAGAAATTCCCGTGAGATTGATTAATGTTAATGACTACGGAACTTGTGTACCCGTGACGTCCATAATCCGTCAGACAACAACATCAGATAATTCCAACGACAAGTTCGACCAAATGGTTGCAGTTGCAGGCCAATCTCTAAATCAAGTGGAGAAAAGGAAATTAAGGGAATTTCTTCGGCAATATCGTGACATATTCGTACCGAAAGGAGGAAAGACAGGAAGAACGACAGTTGTCAAACATAAAATTGACACTGGTACCGCTAGGCCAATTCGTCAAACCGCTCGACGATTACCACAGGCAAAGAGAGAGGAAGCTAAAAGGATTGTTCAATAAATGAAGAAAGACGGGGTGATAGAACCTTCTACGAGCCCATTGGTCTCTCCGGTGGTCCTGGTCAAGAAGAAAGATGGAACTACGAGGTTCTGTGTGGACTACCGTTTGTTGAATAATGTTACCAAGAAAGATAGTTATCCTCTGCCTCGGATCGACGACACGTTGGACACGTTGGCTGGAAGTAAATTGTTTTCTACGTTGGACTTGAAGTCTGGATATTAGCAGGTAGAAATGGATCCAGTGGACAAGGAGGAGACGGCCTTCACGACAGGATCTGGATTATGGGAATTCAACGTTATGCCGTTTGGACTCTGTAATGCTCCTGCGACATTTGAGAGGCTTATGGAAAATGTGTTGAGAGGGTTATCTTGGAAAACATGCCTGGTGTATTAGACGACATAATCGTTTTGGGGGAGACGTTTGAAGACCACCTGAAGAATTTAGAAGACGTTTTTAATCGACTTAAAGCTGCCCAGTTAATGTTAAACCCCAAGAAATGCCAGCTATTTCAAAGTAAAGTCAATTATTTAGGTCATATAATCAGTAAAGAAGGAGTGGCCGTGGATAAAGGAAAAATCGATTCCATTAAGGAATGGCCTGAACCAACTGATAAACATCAAGTGAGAAGTTTTCTGGGACTATGTACATACTACCGTAGATTCATTAAGAAGTTTGCAGATATTGCTAAGCCATTAACGCGACTTACAGAGGAAGCAAGGGATTATTGCTGGGTTGGAGACTGCCAAACGGCCTTTGAAACTTTGAAGAGGCATTTAATTACAGCGCCAATATTAGGGTATCCACTGCCAGAAGAAGAGTTCATCTTAGATACGGATGCAAGTAATGTGGGAATTGGAGGAGTGCTGTCGCAGATCCAAGGAGGACAGGAACGAGTCCTTGGATATTTTAGTAAAGTGCTTTCAAAACCTGAACGAAATTATTGCGTCACGAGAAGAGAACTTCTAGCAGTAGTAAAATCAGTGGAACACTTCTATCAATACCTCTACGGAAGGAAGTTTCTAATCCGAACCGACCATGCCGCCCTTAAATGGTTAATGCAGTTTAAGAATCCAGAGGGTCAGATAGCCAGATGGATTGAACGACTTCAAGAATATGATTTCAAGATCGAGCATCGGGCCGGAGTTAGCCACAGAAACGCTGATTCTCTATCTAGAAGACCGTGTCCAGCAGAATGTTCCCATTGCAACAAAACAGAGTCGAAGGAAGCAGCAGTACTAAGAACAACAGTGGTCAACGACGAGTGGACGCCTACCAAGATCAAGGAAGAACAAGAAAAAGATCCAGTTTTACAGAAGATTCGAAAATGGAAAGAAGAAAATCGTCGACCTACTTGGCAAGAAATATCAAGCCTAAGCTCAGTAGTTAAGACGTATTGGGCCCAGTGGGACCCATTTATCTTGGAAGACAGCTTGCTTAAACGAGTAATAGAAAATGATGATGGTTCAGTGAGGAGAAAACAGTTGGTGATTCCAAAAAGCAGAGTAGCCGAAGTACTTCGTCAGTTACACGACAGTCCATCAGGACGGCATTTTGGTGTAAAGAAGACCCTTCAGAGAATTCGGGAACGATTTTATTGGATGAATAGTTCCGACGATATGAAGGACTGGTGTAAGAAATGTACTACCTGTGCTACAAGTAACGGACCCTAGTCCGTTTGAACGGACCGAAGTCCGTTTGAAAGAATAGCTTTGGATATTGCCGGGCCATTTCCAGAAAGTGACAATGGATGCAAATACATGTTGGTGGTAATGGATTACTTCACGAAATGGGTTAAGATCTACGCAATTGCAGACCAGAAGGCCGCCACTATTGCAGATGTGTTAATCAAAGACTGCATCAGCCGATTCGGAATGCCTCTGGAGATCCATAGTGACCAAGGAAGGAACTTTGAGAGCGATCTATTTCAGGGAATTTGTGATAGACTAGGCATGAAGAAGACAAGAACTACGGCCTATCACCCACAATCGGATGGAATGGTGGAGCGTATGAATAGGACAGTCGGCAAGTATTTGACAAAGATGGTGTCCAATCACCAACGAAACTGGGACCAGTACCTTCCGTTCTTCGCAATGGCCTATAGATCTGCTGTTAATGAATCAACGGGCCAAACACCAGCAAAAGTCCTATTTGGACGTGAGATGCGTCTACCCTGTGATCTAGAGTTTGGATGTCGACCTGGAGAAGATGTTGCTGGTGAGGATTACGTGAATGAATTGCGAAGAAGGATGGACGATATACATGAGTTGGTCTGTTCTAATCTTCAAATCGCTAGCGACCGAATGAAGAAACGATACGATACCCAAGCCGAGCAGGGATGTTTCAGGGAGAACGACAAAGTCTGGCTTTATAATCCAAAGAAGCGAACAGGTTGTTCTCCCAAGTTGCAGCAGTTCTGGGAAGGTCCGTATCTCATTGTCAAGAAAATTAATGACGTTATCTACCGAATAAGCAAGATTCCTAGGGGAAAGCTGATGATAGTCCACCATAATCGGTTGGCGCCGTACGAGGGAGACCACGACGTAGATGAAGAAGTGGAAGTAAACCAAGTTAGAGAAATACCTGACCTCACGTTCGAGGAGTTCATGGAGGCCTATAGAGGTACCGGTAAAGCGAGACATGGTGTTACCAATGAAGAAAAGCGAGATCTACTCGCACTTCCCATGACTGTTCACTGGCCTATACCATCCCGGCCAGTATCAAAGACGCACGAGGGTTGGCATCCGCCTTTCGAAGGAAGTTTGGTCGAGTTGCAGAACTTCAATGCCAACTGCCAGCTCCTGGCAAAGCATTGAAACTCCAAGATGCATCACGACGTTACCTATTCTATCTGGTAACAAAAGACACTATCCATGACCAACCTACCTACCAAGATGTATGGGATGCATTAATTCAATTGAGAGAGCACGTGTTGGAGTCCGACGTGCAAAAGTTAGCCATGCCAAAGTTAGAATGCCGCCAATTAGACTGGAGAGTTATCCGAAATATGGTAGAAGAAATTTTTAAAGACACCGAGGTCCGGGTGTTAGTCTGTTGCAATCCGCATAGTTACTGGTGCGGAGCGAAGACCGTCCCCTGCCACTTTTATACAACTGGGAGTTGTAAAAGAGGGTCCAGTTGCAGATACCAGCATCCAGTTCCAGTCCCGACAAGGTTCCAGGAGGAACCATCTTTTAAGGAGGGGGCAATGTGACACTATTTAGTCCGCTCACGAATTGGCCTATTTCTTCCCGAAGCTTCTCGGCGTTACGAGACAAAACCATTCCTATCCACGGCGTTCGAGACGACCGCTGCCGAAGTATATATAGAGTCGAGATTCGAGCACAGGCCAGTCATTCATTCATCGAAGCGCGTCGCGTAATTTAATGTATTCGAATCGAAGATATGAAATGTATTTATTAGTTGTCGGAATTATTATGTTTAGTTAATTAAATCATAAATTTGAGTTTGTAAATAAATTAGATGTGTTAGTTGGTGTTATTTGTAATTATTAAAATAAATAAGTGATGTAAATAAAATAATATAAGTAAGTCTTCCTTTATTTAAATTAAATTTAGTGCCTAAAGATATAAATAAATGAAATAGTAGAGTCAATCGCGCAATAATACATACGATAAAAAGTCACAATTTAAAAATAAAAATCGACATGTCTCAGGATTTATCTCCAAATTCGCCTATTCTGGAGATAGTCATTTTTTCTAAAATACCAAATGATGAAAAATAATGTGTTAAATTAAAATAGCGAATTTTGTAGATTTCTCGGACATGAGTTTAATCGGTTCTTTTTTGAAAAGCACTATCAAATATAATATCTTAAATAAAACCATTTCATCAAAACATGTTATAATAAATTTCTCATTTTATTGTGGAATGTAATGGTATTGTGCAGAAAAGAACTTTCCGGCACAGAAACGTCACTTTTCTGCACACTAATGTCATATATTTTATACTGTGAGAAACTTTGTTAACATAAATCTGTGCAGAAAAGTGCATTTTGAATTAATAGTGGTTGTTGAAAAATGCATTTTTTTTTGTTCAATAATGCAATTTTTATTTCGTCATCACCACTTTAGTTCGCACTGTTTCCTAAGGCTCTTACAAATCAAATGCAATAAGTTTCATTGAGGTGCCTCCAACTTCAAAAATTTGGTAGGTTTTGTGCGTTTTACTGTTTCACTGCCTCGCCTATGGCAAAGATTTCGAAGTTTTGTAACTGTTGGAAAAGAAGGTTTGTATGTGGATTAGCGATTGAACACTACATTATTACGTTTCCTCACTTTAGTAACTTTTAAAATGAGATTAGATCTCTCTTTTTTTTTAAATCACTCTTGTCGTATAATAATTAGGTAGTAGTTAAAGTCGTTAATGTATTATTGCATGATTTTTATAGTCAGATACTACCTTTAATTTGCTTACGTCAAGTATTTTCTATGGGAAATAAGCCACAATTTTACTAAAAAATGAATTTATTAACGTTTCGAAGCCCAAATCGGGTTTCGTTGTCAAAATACAAAATACTATTAAAATAAACAAAAATGTTGTTGCTAAGTAAAAAAATTCTTCTAATAATTTATTTAATCTGACTCATTTATATTGGCAATTCAGACGTATATTATACATTTTAAGTAGAAGACTTTAAAATGATATCGCCAATATTTATGAGTTGCGTTCCTGGGACGACTTTACTAAAAGATAGTTCATTCGATTACATGAAATCAATCCCAACTCAAGAATATCCGTCGCAAAAAAATCATAGCATGTGATCTGTCTTTAAAAAGACAACCAAATGCAACGATGACAGTAAAATTCTTGCGTTAGAGATTCCATAGCAAATCACGAGGGAAAACCAGGAAAAAACCTCGTGATACTATCCCGACATCGTAAGTATTTGGTCTTACATTTAATTTGCCTTCAAAAAATTTATTTCTAATTAAGCTAAATAAAACCCATTGTGTCGCAAATTCCTCAGTAGAATGCAGTAGGATGTGGTTACCCATACTGAAAGAGGATGTCAATAGAAAGAAAATACCACGATTAGTAAGTCAATAACATATCGAGTTAGTACAAATTTTATATTTTAGTATTACTTATTGTATATCTATGTATTATTAATATTATTTATAATTTAAACATATTAAAGTCAGAATTTGGTATTAGTTTTTTGAAGGTAAATTAAATGTAAGACCAAATACTTACGATGTCGGGATAGTATAACGAGGTTTTTCCTGGTTTTCCCTCGTGATTTACTATGGAATCTCTAACGCAAGAATTTTACTGTCATCGTTGCATTTGGTTGTCTTTTTAAAGACAGATCACATGCTATGATTTTTTTGCGACGGATATTCTTGAGTTGGGATTGATTTCATATAATCGAATGAACTATCTTTTAGTAAAGTCGTCCCAGGAACGCAACTCATAAATATTGGCGATATCATTTTAAAGTCTTCTACTTTAAAATGCATAATATACGTCTGAATTGTAAATATAAATGACTCAGATTAAATAAATTATTAGAAGAATTTTTTTACTTAGCAACAACATTTTTGTTTATTTTAATAGTATTTTGTATTTTGACAACGAAACCCGATTTGGGCTTCGAAACGTTAATAAATTCATTTTTTAATAAAATTGTGGCTTATTTCCCATAGAAAATACTTAATAATAAAAATAATTGCTTACGTCAGTTATTTTTATCCATAGTACATAATATGCAGCAGTATATAGTTTTTCATTATGTAGGTAACAGGAAAATATGCAGGAATCATACCAAAACGAATGTTTATATATGAATAAATGGAAATATACGTATGTTTTGATAGAATATTTTGCCATTAATAGTTAAAAGCGCATAACAGAAATAATGCTTTATAGTATAGCGTATTTTGTATGGTTTTGTAAACAGTTAATAATGTAGCAATATCCTAGAAGTATGCATTATATTTCAATAAAACGTATGGTGCAATATTTAATATTTAAAACTCATTAAAGGGAGAAATATATTTCCATATTTTCATTAAATACAAGAGCTTATAACTGTAGCGCAGTAGTGATACATATTGTAGTTTTTAGTATTATGTTGTTAATTTTGATAAAAAATAAACATTTATATAAAAAATAGAGCGTAGTATCTACAGAAAAAAGTACTGCTTATAGATTCGATTATACTCGATTGGATTTGATTCGAATAATTTTTTTTAATTTTATCTAATTTTTATTTAACTGTATTTGTTTTTATACAATTATTTTATTCAGTTTTATTTAATTTATTTAATTTTACTGAATTTTATTGAATTTAATTTAATTCTAAATAATTCTAGTTCATTTGTTTTAATTTCATTTAAATTTAAGTTAACAAAATTTAATAAAATGTACCTAATGTACTATTTACCCCGGAAGTTTTTTACTTGTTTATTACGTTTAAACTCCAGTAGGTATACAGCCAGTTACAGGGATTTCCATTTTTTTTTATTTAGCTTCATGCCTCGGTAATGGTAGGGTATGCTAAATGTGCAGTCACTCGAGCGTTATGGGGATCTATTGGGTTGTGAAGAGTAGGTCCTAAAACCAAAAAACGTTAAGTAAAGTTTTCCATTTTAGTAGGGACTTTCCATTTTTAATTTAATTTTCCATTTCCAACAATCGTTTTTTTAGGGAATCTAAATCTGCAATAAAAAATGGGGACTCTCATTTAAGATTTTAAAGTAACCCCCCACCCCACCTTTGTGGGGGGTCGTGTTTGGTGCCATTCGATATATTTTTAAAAAATATTGAATAAGTGTATTTTTCAGTTTTTCGATCTGATGTTCATTTTGCGAAATATCGCGGGATTCGTATTTAAAATTTTAAATTTACCCCTAGACCGGTCTAGTTAGACTCAAAAATAGGAGTGAGGCTACAATAATTACCATCAAGCTGAAAATTGGCAGGATTGTTCAAAATACCATTATAAATTAAATCTAAATAGTCCTCATAAATCCTACCCCTGCTAAAAAATTTACGAGGGGTCAAAGGTCACCAAATATGGTTTTTAGCGATTTTCAGCGAAACGGTAAGTTTTATCGTAAAATTAGTTCTAACAAAAAATGTAGAGTAGATAATTATCTATAAAAAATATTTTAATAGCTTTTTTCCTAAGAGGCACTGTTTTTGAGATACAACGATTCAAAGAGTTGAAAGACTTCTAATCGTCATAATATATGTATTAGTACACCAGGTATATACATCACTGAAGCTGTAATACAAGTAAACATAATATTCTACTGCCAGCTTAACTTATATTACACATAATAATATAAGACTATAAATATGATAATGTTTCTACTTGCTTGCGGTCTACCGAGGGATGCAATCCATAAGCTGTATTATATTACAGTGCTAACAAAAAAATCTTTACAAAGTGAATGTAACGCGAAAATAATAAGAATTATTTGAATTTTACGGCTTACGGCTTACGGCTTACGAAATGACAAAGTATTAACTTATAATAATTCTTTTTATTTATGCGCCTTAGTTCAATTTGCAAAGATGGTTTTGTCGGAATATACACGTTCGTCAGCTAATCTAATCACCCTACCTATTCTCTTCTCCGAAGGGTTTGAACATAATAATGAAAGACAACTTTCTAGGCAAAATGTTTATTGCTAAGTACTAATAAATACTTATGCAAATTACACCGTAATTTTCCTGGGTGGCGAAATCCTTCAGGTAGATGACACCCTCGAGGTATTAATTAGTCTTGAGTACTACTCCGGAGTGAAAATACGTGTTAAACCTATATTTTTTTATTGTGTATTTCGTGTTATTTTCATTGTTATAACAAAAATGTCAGAATATTGTTATATTTGCGCGTATTTGCGCGTATTATTTGACGTAATGATAATTGAAACAGCCATAGAGCAATTCAATTTAACAAATACAACTATCGTTTTAGGTGAAGATGTAGACTTGCTCGTATTACTCACTGGTAGAACTCCAATCGAAAAAACTATCTTTGTTTTTTAAACCTGGAAAAGCTCAACACCAATCGGAAATATATTCATCGAAAAGTTTATCTAATTTTGCAAAATGTCAAAATCATATACTATTTTTACACGCAATAACTGGCTGTGATACGACATCTGCATTTTTCAGGAGGGGTAAAACGACTGTTTTTAAAATGTTTGAAAAAGAAGATTTACTTGAATGTGTTGAAGATTTAAAAAAACTAATTCAACTCCACAAGAAGTTATTTCCAACGGAATTAGCTTTCTTCTCTCTATGTATGGAGCGCCTAAGAAAACTACGTGCTTAGATAAGTTTCGATATGCATGTTTTTTTAAAAGTACTCGAAACAAAAAACAAGTGCAGTTATCTTGTCTTCCTCCAACCTCAGCGGCTGCTCATCAACAACTTTTTCGGGTATATTACCAAGTTCAAGTGTGGCTTGGTTATCAGCTAGATCCAAAAGACTGGGGATGGAAATTAGTCGACAGTTCATTAGAACCAATTGAAACTTTACTCCCCCCTGCGCCGGAAAAACTTCTGAACACAATTTTTTGCAACTGTAAAAAGGGATGTAGCGCTAAATGTGGTTGCAAAAAAGTTGGACTGTTTTGTTCGGTAGCATGCACTAATTTTCAAAACCGGTCGTGCTCCAATGTTGAATCACCAACAATTGAGGATTCATTTGATTCTATCGAGGAGCCATGCGATGTGTCATTATTGGGACAATTTACTTGCACCCAGGATGAACAAGAAGAAGAAGAAGAAGAAGAAGAAGAACAAGAAGAAGAAGAAGAAGAAGAAGAATTAGAAGATGAAGAAGAGGAAGAAGAACAATGAGAAGAAGAACAAGGGAAGCAGAAGTATTAGAAAATTATGAACCAGTTTGATAAATTTCCCTTTTTTTTAATTTATACCTACCGCTTTATATAAAGTTTAATCATTTTTAACCCTTGCCAATATCAATTATTAAATAGCTTTAAATTAAACAGAATCATAACAGATCTGTAGAATAAGCCTACTGGGGAAACCACGTTAAAAAAACGCGCTAAGTACACTACCTCAAAGGTGGTGTGAAAACGTGTGCGCATATTATGACGATTACCACTTTTTGAATCGTTATATCTCAAAAACGGTGGCTCCCAGGAAAAAAAGTAATAAGACATTTTTTATAGATCATTATCTAATCTACATTTTTTGTTAGCACTAATTTTACCATAAAACTTACCGTTTCGCTGAAAATCGCTAAAAACCATATTTGGTGACCTTTGACCCCGCGTAAAATTTTTAGCAGGGGTCGGATTTATGAGGACTTTTTAGATTTCATTTATGATGGTATTTTTAACAATTCTGCCAATTTTCAGCTTGATGGTAATTTTTGTAGCCTCGGATGCGTAAGTTGACCGGAGTACCCCACCCCTCTAAGTGGGAAGTCGTGTTTGGTATCATTCGTTAGATTTTCGAAAAATATTGACCAGATATTTTTTATTTTTTCGATGTGTCGTTCATTCATTTCGCGAAATATTCGATTTTTTCTTGTGAAATTTTGCACTAACCCATTTCCTTATATTTTTTTTAAGCTCATTTCGTCAGATTTTTTAAATATACACTATTTTGCATGTACTTAACTTACCTTATCTTAATCTGACGATTTCGAGTTTTTCTAAGGTGAGATTTTTTTTTCGCTCCCCCCCCCCTTAACGAATTCCCCTGCATTAAGAGCCAATATACAGGGTGTTAGTAAACAAATATGAAAAATTTTAAGCACTAATTCTACATGAAAAATTAATACCAGTTTGCTCTATAAACATATGTCCGCAAATGCTTAGTTTCGGAAATACGGTGTGTTGAAATTTTTATTTCAAACTGTCAATTTATTTATTGCTCAAGACCAGTTGAGCTATGAAAATGAAATTTGGTGAATTGTAAGAGATAGTTATTATGAATTTTTTGACATACAATTTAGAATTTTGTATTCATCATTGGCGCGCTAACGGGCAATGGTCTTAATTTTTTTAAAGAAAAAAATAGTACGCCACTGAGATATTTCGAATTAAAAATTATTTTTAAATTCCACGTCTAATTTATGATAAAAAACCTTTCTTGCCTTTTTTTCATTTGATACACCGTTTTTATTCAGAAAAATAAAACATTTTGGCGCGTATTTTTCATTTCTTAATACATCATCAAGAACTATCCAATATAATAATACTAAACTAGAACAATAACAGAAAATATTACTAATAAGATTTCAACTAGGTGCAAAGATACAAGAAATGTTTAAAATAATCTCCTTTACAGATAACAGAAGAATTTTATATTCATCATTGGCGCGCGTACGGGTAATGGTCTGAATTTTTTGAAAAAAAAAATAGTACTCCACTGAGATATGTCAAACTAAAAATCATTTTTAAATTTCTCGTTTAATTTACTATAAAAAATCTTTCTTTCCTTTTTTTTCATAAGAGGCGCCGTTTTTATACAAAAAAAAAATAAAACATCTTAACGCTTACCAAGTATTTGAGGTAGTTTCCATATGCATACAAACTTAGTTCAAATACTTTGTAAACGTTAAGATGTTTAACTTTCTTGCATAAAAACGGCGCCGCATATGAAAAAAGGCAAGAAAGATTTTTTGTCGTCAATTGAACGAGGCATTCAAAAATGATTTTTAGTTTGACATATCTCAGTGGCGTACTATTTTTTCTTCAAAAAATTCAGACCATTACCCGTACGCGCGCCAATGATAAATATAAAATTCTTTTGTTACCTGTAAAGGAGATCATTTTAAACATTTATTGCAGCTTTGCACCTAGTTGAAATGGTATTAGTAATATTTTCAGTTATTGTTCTAGTTTAGTATTATTATATTGGATAGATCTTGATGATGTATTAAGAAATGAAAAATATGCGCCAAGATGTTTTATTTTTCTGCATAAAAACGGTGCATCATATGAAAAAAAGACAAGAAAGGTTTTTTATGATAAACTAGACGTGGAATTTAAAAATAATTTCTAATTCGAAATATCTCAGTGGCCTACTATTTTTTTCTTTAAAATAATTCAGACCATTGCCCGTAGGCGCGCCAATGATGAATACAAAATTCTTAATTGTATGTTATCAAATTCGTAATAACTTCCTCTTAAAACTCACCAAATTTCATTTTCATAGCTCAACTGGTCTTAGAGCGATAAATAAATTGGCAGTTTGAAATAAAAATTTCAACACCCCGTATCTCCGAAACTAAGCATTTGGGGACATGTATGTTTATAGAACAAACTGGCATTAATTTTTCATGTAGAATTAGCCAGAATTAGCCCTTAAAATTTTTCATACTTATTTACTAACACCCTGTATATGGTAGAGGTACATTTTTAGGGTACAAGGTTTCTGCCCATGTAATAATCTGACCCGCTTGAGTAACTGCAAAAGGAAGGCCCAGAAAAAGGTGGTTTGAAAGTGTACAGGAAGATCTGAGAAATGAAGGAGTTATTGGTTGGGAAGAAAAAGTTACAAACAGGGACGAATGGAGGAGATTCGATTCGAGGGAAAGTCGATTTAGTAGGCAAGAAGTATGACTGGACAAGATGCCACCCCACCTGCTACAAGTGTTGTAATATATATAGTAGTATATTATTCATCATCATCATCATCATCAATGGCGCTACAACTCTTCGTGAGTCTTTGCCGCGTTTTTTACTATTGCCTTCCATGTTTGTCGGTCCTGTGCCACTAATTCCCATTATCGCACTCCCATTTTCTCTAGATCTTCTTTGACTGCATCTTTCCACCTTTTTATAGGCCGCCCTACAGATCTTCTTCCATCTGGCCTTTCACCGAACACATTGTTTATAAGGCGATTGTCGTTACTGCGTATCACATGCTCTGCCCATCTGAGTCTATTAGCCTTTATATGTCTGACTAGATTTTCTTTTCCGAATAGAGACTCTAACTCGTTATTGTATCGGCGCCTCCATTCGTTTGTCACGCTGTCTCTGCAAGGGCCTTATATCATTCGAAGGATTTTACGTTCCCACACCAGCAATTTATTTCCTTCTCTTTTTGTTAGCGTCCATGTTTCGCTTCCATACGCGACTGCTGGTCGTATTATGGTCTTATATATTTGGATTTTTGCACCTCGTGAAAGAAGTTTTGACTTCATTAGATGTTTCATTGCAAAGAAAGATCTGTTTCCTACCATTATTCGCGTTTCAGCTTCTCACTCTAATTTATTGTCATTTGTGATTGTTGCTCCTAGATATTTAAATTCTTTAACCACTTCGAAGGTTATTCGAAGAATTGTGTGGAGAAATGCAATTAGGGAAGCCGACTCCGCATAGGGATAAGGCAAAGAAAAAGATGATGATGATGATGAACCACTTCGAAGTTATGATCGTTTATAGTAATATTTTGCCTTATTCGCCGTCGTTCTTGTTTTGAGACGACCATGTATTTTGTTTTGTCTTCATTTATTTTTAGACCGATGTTTAATGCAGCTTCTTCAAAGCTCGAGAAAATATTCTTAATTTCTAATGTTGATTGTGCTACTGCGTCTACGTCATCGGCAAAGGCGAGTATGATTTTGCTCCCCGAGCAGTTATGTCTGGTTTAAGTTGTGGGTAAATTTTTTGCACGTATTCTAAGGCCAGGTTAAACAGCAATGGGGACAACGAATCTCCTTGTCTCAGTCCAGAATTTACGCAGAAAGCATTTGATATTTTTCCTCATATTCTAACTTCTGCAAAAGAGTTACTTACATACATTTGTGTTACCGCAGCTAGTTTCTTGGGTACGCCGAGCTCGATCATTGCGTTCCATAATGTTGCACGATTAATTGAATCATAGGCCTGTTTGCAATCAGATCATAAGTCAGATCATAAGTCTATAAAGATCTGATGCACGTCCTGACTATATTCCCAATACTTTTCAAGCATTTGTCTTACTGTAAATATAATTTGATCAATAGTCGATCTGCCAGGCCTGAAACCACACTGGTAGTCACCAACTATTTCTTCGGTGTATGGTACTGATCTTTTTAATAATATCGAAGCAAATATTTTATACGTAGTGTTAATTAGTGAGATTCCTCTGTAATTCATGCATGAATAGTTTATTATTTTATTGTTGTATTTTATCAATTATTATATTTCTAGCCTTAGGCCTCCAAGTCCTGTTAAGCTTTTAAATAAATAAATAAAATGTATTTTTATTTACATTATTCAAGTTATACTTCTTTAGGCGCGATTGAGATTGAGGATTAATTTATATTGATCTGCGCGCATGCGCACACCGACAGTATGGTATTAGTCGTTATACGGGCTCTGATTGGGTGTTGAAATGATCTGTCAATAATAAATAATTGTTCAATATGAAGGTAAACAAATGTATAATATATTAGTTTTATTGTTGTGAGGACAGAAACAAAAAATTTTATAATTTGAGTGACATTTAAATAGTTTTTAAAAGCAACAGGTACGTAATAATTGTAAATGTACCATAGGTACCTACCTATTTGAACCTACCAAAATATATATTATGTAATACTTTTATTTACATAATTTGATTACCATCAAAATTTCTATCAATGTTCACCTAATATATTGTTTTCTTACTCTATGTTTTGTTGTATTTTTTCAATTCTAAATCATTTCAAATCAAAATCAAAATAATTTAATTTAATTCAAAAATGTCAAAAGCTTAATCTCTTTAGTTAGTCGATCTTCGCACATAATGACACATTGCCTCCGTGGCGAAGCGTTTAAGGCGAATGAACCCCAATATACCAACCGCCCTGATAGCTGGTTCGAATCCCAATAAAAACTTTTATTTTTTTATTTTTTTTTATACATTTTATGATTGTAAGTATATTTATTATATAATTTTATTTTCAGAAAATACGTAATTAGTTAAAAAAATTTCCGACAATTAATGTTCAGAAATCATTTGTGGCATATTTAATGTGTTTGTGTGTGTTTTATTCTTTTATTATTTTAATTTTTGGCACTGTTTTAACCTTCCGTTACTCGCGCCAACTTTTTGTGATCGAATACTCGCGCACGGTGCAGAAGACCGGGTCCAAAAATATGGGTCAACAATATTTGAAAAAAAAAATTTTCTGCAAAATTTTGTACAATTATATTATTTAATGAATATACGATCATATAATTGTGTAAATATGCGTTTGTGTCAACATTATATTACTTTAACAAAAAGTAACTTTGTTAATCATCATTTTCATACGTTTCCTCGTCAGTCGATACTTCCTTAAATAATTTTAATAATCTTTGCTTCTCCTTCTCGTAATCCATAAATAAATATATGATATATAATAAATAAAATATAAACAAATTAAATATATAAATAAACAATATAAATATAAATAAACAAATATATAAACTTTATAAATAAGAAAAAGACCTTAAATTACCTGACTAGTTAAAACTTACTACTTTTAATTACCTGACTAATTAATAGGTCTTGCCTAATGTCACAAAAGCGGAGATGAGAGAATAAGACTGTCCAATACTAAAATTGGAACTTGGAATGTTCAGAGCATGTTTCAGCCTGGTAAGATGCACAATACAATTCAAGAGATGAACAGGTTGAATATTGATATACTGGGTATCAGTGAAGCCAGGTGGCCTAACTCAGGCTGCTTCTCAACAGCAGAAGCTACAATATATTATTCAGGTAGCGATGACAACCTACATAGACACGGAGTGGCAATAATTGTTAATAAAATATCTAATAGAGCAGTGAAAGGGTTTGTCCCCATCTCAGAAAGAGTAATGTTACTACAATTAGAGACATCTCACGCCACGTTGAACCTGATACAAGTATATGCTCCTACGACGAATGCCAATGAAGAAGAACTAGAATTATTTTACCAGCATATCGAAGAAGCACTGAAAAAAACAAAAAGCAGAGAAATCACGATAGTCCTAGGTGATTTCAATGCAAAAATTGGAAAGGGGCAAAGCGGAAAATGTGTAGGAAAATATGGTCTGGGAAATTGCAATGAAAGAGGTGATCGTCTACTACAATTTTGCCAAGAGCAGAACTTCATTATCACAAACACAGTTTTCAAACTACCCAACAGACGACTGTATACATGGCGATCGCCCGCAGATTCATCGGAGAAAGTAGTTAGGAACCAGATAGACTACATTATGATACACGAAAGATACCGTAATGCTGTTAAAGCCGTAAAAGCATATCCCGGAGCAGACGTGGCCTCAGACCACAACCCACTTATCGCCAAAATTACACTCGCACTTAAAAATATTAAAAGAAATCAGAGAACAGCTACAATAGACATAAGCAAGCTTAAAGAACCCAACGTAAAAGAATGTCTTCAACACGAACTGCATAAGAACTGTAGAGATCTGAACATAGACACCAATGACATTGACGAGCACTGGGAGCAACTAAAACATTGCATACTAGAACCTTGTAAAGATATACTAAAGACTTCCACAAGGAGAAAAGAGGAATGGATGAATGACGAGATACTGAATATGATGGAACAACGGAGGCAATATAAGAACAAAAATGACAATAAATACAGGGAGATTAACCACGAGATGAGGAAGATGATAAAGCAGGCAAAAGAAAAACACTTTGAAGAGAAATGCAAAGAGATCGAGGATCTCCAAAAAAGATACGATCTATTTAACCTACATAAGAAAGTCAAAGAAATGGCTGGACTAAGAAAGCAAAATCTAACTGGTGCACTTCTGGATAGACACGGGGTCGCTATAACAGAGACCGATGAGAAAGTACAACGTTGGGCAGAACACATCGCTGAACTGTTCGATGATGAAAGAGGGTACCTGGAACACATAGAACTTACTTCAGGAGAAATAGGTCCATATATTACAACGGCAGAAATAATACATGCGTTAAAAACAATGAAGAACAGAAAAAGCCCAGGACCTGACATGCTTCCTATCGACCTTTTAAAAATTATAGATGAGCAGCATATTGATATTTTAGTGGTACTCTTGAACAAAATTTATAGCTCAGGCACATTACCCAAAGAATGTTTGACGTCGATCTTTATTTGCCTCCCTAAAAAGAAAAACGCACGAGAATGCGGCGACTACCGCACCATTAGTTTGATGTCCCATGTGCTAAAGTTGCTACTGAAAGTCATCCATAACCGAATATATCATAAACTAGACATAGACATTAACGATACGCAATTTGGGTTTCGCAAAGGCCTGGGAACTCGTGAAGCTCTTTTTTCACTTAACATACTTATACAAAGGTGCCTGGACGTCAATCAAGATATATATGCGTCTTTTATTGACTATAATAAAGCATTCGACAAAGTACGACATGAACAATTAATGCATGTTCTGGAATCAAGGAAGCTGGACTACAATGACCTCAGGATTATATCGAATTTATACTATAAGCAACGAGCAAAAGTACGTGTTAACGATCAGCTGTCGGAGGAAATTGAAATCAGACGTGGAGTGAGACAGGGATGCGTGTTGTCGCCGGTTCTTTTTAATGCTTACTCGGAAGAGATCTTGAAAAAAGCTCTGGGTGGTGAAACAGCTGGAATAAAGGTAAATGGAGTTCCCATTAACAGCATTAGATATGCGGATGACACTGTCATCTTAGCTGAAAATATTGGGGATCTTCAGAGGCTGGTGACCAGAATAGCAGAGTTTGGAGAAGAATACGGGCTAACAATAAATGTCAAGAAGACAAAGTTTATGAGAATATCGAAAACTCAAAGAAATAACGAAAATCTCGTCATCAACGGATCCAATATCGAACGAGTCGATCAATATGCATAACTTGGAACAATGATCAACTCCACAGGAGATTACTTACAGGAAATCAAAATCGGGATAGAAAAGGCTAGAGCAAATTTTAACAAAATGAGGAAAGTGCTCTGCACAAGAGATTTGAAGTTGGACCTAAGAGTTAGGTTGGCTAGGTGCTTCGTTTTCTCGGCTCTGTTTTATGGAATAGAAGCTTGGACCTTGAATGCTGCATCAATGAAAAAACTAGAATCATTCGAGCTGTGGGTGTACAGACGAATTCTGAAAATATCGTGGACAGAACACGTTACAAACAAAGAGGTTCTGAGAAGGATGAATAAAGAAATGGAAATCCTAAATACCATCAAAACAAGAAAATTGGAATATCTCGGACATATTACACGTGGAGAGAGATACAGCTTGCTCCAATTGATTATGCAGGGAAAGATTCAAGGAAAGAGAAGCATAGGGCGACGCAGAATATCGTGGCTGCGCAACCTGAGAGAGTGGTACGGATGTACATCAAATGAACTTTTCAGAGCAGCCATCTCTAAAATACGAATAGCTATGATGATTGCCGACCTCCGCCGCGGAGATGGCACTTAAAGAAGAAGAATAATAAAAGTACAATACCTTTTTTTTACACTGCACGTGGACTTCACACACAGTTGACTGATGACTGAAGAGGTATATGCAGCAGCAATTGAAAATATGCACTACAATCAGAGTTACAGGCAGTTATTTAGAGGCCCGGTCTCATACACCGTGTGCGAGTAACGGAGGATTAATAAAAATGTTTGAGAATTAGTAAGTATAAATTAGTTTAATATTTAAATAAAATATAAAAAAAGTATATTAATTTCGTTTAAATCATATAATAGAAGTATAACTTCTTACGTGCGTACAAAGTACACACACATTCTTTTTTGCCTTTGTAATATACAGTCAATCGTCTTGCATTTTATGGAAATCTACGTAAATAACGGTATGTATTTCGAAGTCAATGTAGTTCGTGAGACCGCAAACTGTTATGTGTATGAATAAGAGTTTTATTTTTGTGGAGAGCGGAGCAAAAAGGCAGACATATTTTATATTTCTTTATGCGAGTACATCTCTCTTTTAGATATTTTCAATAAAAGGGTTTTCCCATACAAAGGCCCGGTCTAGGAATTTCTCAGAAATATGCCGCTGGCGATAAATAATTTTGACCCGGCCGGAAAGAAAAGGCTATACGGTGCAGTGTGAGAGGAATAATTGGAGAGTGCCATACAATACATTATGTGTCTACCTCTCATGTCCTATAATATTATCGTTAGTACATCAAAATCAAATATGACTTAAACTTGTTAGTTTCCATTATAGTCTAAAAAAATGTTTTATTAAATTTAATATATGTATAAACAAATAACATTACTTGCATGGGTTACCTATCAAAATCTTATCATAGCTATCCTTGGGAGGCGTAGGGTTTGAAATCAACATTTCCAGCTAGACAAGGCGAAAACGGCGGGTTCGTTGGAACAAATATTCCCATGAGATTTTTTTTCATATTCACATTCGTGTGACATCCCAGAATAAGGTTCAAGAAGTCGCCACGTGAAAAGTGTTCCAAATTTTTTTTAACAATTTTTTTAATCAAATTGCAAAATTCAATATTTTTGGCCAGGACAGATTTTAGATTTTTTGGACAATTCTGGACTAAAAAGGTTTCTTATAGTTTTTCTCTAAAGTTGATCGTTTTCGAGTTATAAGCAATTTAAAATTGAAAAAAAACGAAAAATGGCGATTTTCAAGGCTTAATAACTCCGTTATAAGTTATTATTATGTAAGTCAGAAAGTGACTAAATCAAAGTATAAAGCCCCCTCACAAGATCCTGAAGAAATTTTTGAAGTTATACTTCTTTACCGGCGATAGAGGGTGATTTTTTTATATGTTAAAACCTATCAGCCCGGCGCATGCGCATTATAACTTTGTTCTGATTGGATGTTCAAATGACATGTCAAAAATTATCCGATATGGCAGCTGTGGTTTGGAGGTAAAGGTAAAGGTAAACAAATGTATAATATATTAGTTTTATTGTTGTGAGGACAGAAACAAAAAAGTTTATAATATTGTAGTGACTTTTAAATAGTTTTTAAAAGCAACAGGTACGTAATAATTGTTAATGTATCATGGGTATAAACCTACCTATTTGATCTGCCAAAATACATAGTATGTAATACTTTTATTTATATAATTTGATTACCATCAAAATTTCTATCAATATTGACCTAATATATTGTTTTTTTACTCTATGTTTTGTTGTATTTTTTCAATTCTAAATCATTTCAATTCAAAATTAAAATAATTTGATCAATTTTCAAAATATCAAAATATCACAAGTTTAATCCGTTTAGTTAGTCGATCTTCGTAAATAATGACACATAGTGTCCATGGCTAAGCGGAGAAGGCGAATGAATTCCAATACCAACCGCTCTTATCAGCGCTGGTTCGAGTCCCAATAGAAACTTTCTTTTTTGTTTTTTTTTTAATACATTTTATGATTGTAAGTATATTTATTATATAATTGTATTTTCAGAAAATACATATTTAGTTAAAAAATTTTCGACAATTAATGTTCAGACATCATTTGTGGCTTGTTTAATGTGTTTGTGTGTGTTTTATTCTTTTATTATTTTAATTTTTGGCACTGTCCTAATAAAAATGTTTGAGAAGTAGTAAGTATAAATTAGTTTAATATTTAAACAAAATATAAATAAAAAGTATATTAATTTCGTTTAAATCATATAATAGAAGTATAACTTCTTACGTGCGTACAAAGTACACACAAATTCTTTTTTGTCAATATTTTATTACTAAGCTGTTATTTTTAAGCAATAATAATGAGCGCCATGCACGTGTTAGGCAACCGTAAATGCTGAGTGCGAGAGAGATGCAATTACGGCAGTCCAATTGTGCATCTTACTCGCACTCACATTTACACCCCCGTCAATACGATCTTACCGCTCATGGTTAATAATTAAAAATAGCAGCTTAGTAATAAATTACTGACACAAATTTCTTCAGGGCCATGTAGGGCGGCTTTAAACTTTAATTTAGTCGCTTTATGACTTTCATAATAATAATTTTTAACCGAGTTATTAAGTCCTAAAAATGGCCATTTTCGCGTTTTTCAAATTTTAAACTGCTTATAACTCGAAAACGGTCAACTTTAAAGAAAAATTATAAGAAAACTTTTTTATCCAAAATGGTCCAAAAAATCTAAAAAAAAAATTGGTCCTTAAAAAAAAACTAGGTTTTTGCAATTTGATTAAAAAAAAGTTAAAAAAATTTGGACCACTTTTCACGTGGCGACTTCTTGAACCTTATTCTGGAATGCCTCACGAATGTGATTATGTAGAAAAATCTCATAGAAATATTTTTTCCAACGAACCCGCCGTTTTCGCCTTGTCTAAGAATATTTTTGTGATTATTTTTTAAGTATGATACAATTATTAAAGTTTTAAATTAAATAAGCATATTCATAGGCTATTGATTATATTCAAAATAAGATAGCTAAAAGGAACTACAACGTTAACGGGGTTTCATTATTTCATATGGTCAATGGACATATGAAATATATATATATATATATATATATATATATATATATATATATATATATATATATATATTCATATATGAAAAAACCGCGGAGTGCTACCATTTAAAGGGGTGCGTTTTTGAGAAATGGGTGAATTAGTCCCTGGGCACAGGTTACATTAGGGTGAGTTCTATGCACTTTTGGTATAAACATACCTACATAAAAATTGTTTCTGGTTAAATTTCCTATCTAAATATCGCTTTTTAAAGTCAATGATACTTTTTTTTACAAAAATATATTCAAAAGAAAAAGCACAAAGAAACCCAAAAGAAAGAAATTTTGTTTTGTGTCCCATAACTTTTGTCCACGAGGATATAGGTATAGACATTGTTTTACAGAAAAAAAATCTACATATCTCTTCTTTAAAATGTTGTATAGTAGAGGTAATTAGGATTTATAGTTTTCGAAATATGATTTTTCAAAGTTCGCCACTCACAGCAATTTTGGGCAATTTTCCTTGTAATTTCGCAAATATTGTTCTGTAACATTTTTCCACGTAACTTTAGGTATATGAAAACACGTAATAGAAATAGAAATCAATTAGCTTTAAAATGGTCTACTGTCTAACGTTGTACGACTTTTTTTTAAAGAGATTATGGTTTTTCAAAGTTTTATACTTTTAACGAATTTTTATAATATAATATAAAAATAAAATTATATTATTATATGATATATTGTATATTATATAATGTTATATTATATAATATATAATACCTGATATAAAAAAAATATTATTTTTTACATTTTTTACGATTATTTTTGAAATTTGTCATTATAACTTTTTTTCTTCTACATTTAGGTATATATTATATTATATAATAAAAAAAGCTTATTTTGTTTACTTTAAAATTTTGTAATTCGAGGATTATTTTTGAATAAGATATTATTTTTCAAAATGTAATAAGTACTTGCAATGATTTTTGATTTTAGGATTATTTTTTAAATTTCTCATTATAACTTTTTTTTCTTGTACATGAATATACTATATATTGCTGAATAAAGAGGGCTTACTTTCTGTTCTTTAAAATGGTGTATCATCTATATTTAAATAATGGAAACCGAGTGATTCTTTGATATTTTTTTACCTGTATTATTTAAAATTATTTCTTTTACAAAAATTACATAAACATTAGTCTTAGAAAACATCACTTTAGTTAAAATTATTTAAACGTTGACATTTAAAAAATTTCAAAATCAAAGTCCATCTCTTCGTTAGCATTAGCTTCAATATCTTCCTCTGACACCTCAGTTATCTTAGAGTCCCACAATAAGTACCCATGCACATGCACCCTTTGCAGAATATTGAAAAACTAATTCCTATCTTCCTACAACCGCAGTTTTTTGTACATCCTTTGGTACATTTACATGCTATTTTTTTAAGCAAAGCTTGTGGTGCAGGAGCTTTGACAGTAAATATTGGAATTAATCCATATTTTGAAGTTTGCCCGGCCGAGTCAAGTGGATCCAAAGTATTACCTATAAAAAATAAGATTCAATCATAACACACAATCACATAAAAAAGTTATAAGGAGAAATTTAAAAAATAATCCTAAAATCAAAAATCGTTGCAAGTACTTATTACATTTTGAAAAAGCATATCTTATTCAAAAATAATCCTAGAATTTTTTATAATACACCATTTTAAAGTAAACAGAATAAACTTTTTTTTTTATTATATAATAATATATACCTAAATGTAGATGTTCTCGAACAAGTTCAAGTACAATTCCTAAAACGAATTCTTATGCTTCCCATATCCACACCCGGTTACATAGTCAGAGTGGAATGCGGCAGAGTCAAACTCTTGTATAATATATTCAAGTGGACACTAAACTGGTTAAAGAAAATTTATATGATGGACGATTCCCGTTACCCCAAAATGTGCTTTTTTCGTCAACTACAACTGATGGAGACCGATAGCAGGTATAACTGGGCAGCGCAGGTAAAATCACTTTTTACTTTTATTGATGCTGAACCTATTTGGAATAATCTCTCCCTTCATTCCCTACAACTGAATAGAAAAGCCTTGTTAATCAAATTTAAAAATAAGCTCTCAGAATTAGATATTTCTCTTTGTCAGCAATCCAATTTTCTCCCCTTATATAAACACCTAGCTCTTTCCGAATTAAGTCAAAAATACTTATGCCTAAAAATGCCCATCCAGATTACAAGAACTATTGCACAGCTTCGATTATGTAATTCATTCTGCTTAACGTTCACTTATAAGGATTCTACATATAAAATTAATCCTAATGAAATCTGTACTATTTGTAACAATAAGGAGTTAGAAACAATTGAACATATACTTTTTGATTGTCCAATATATTCTTGTATGAAACAATCATCCATTAATTATATAGCCGATATTGATACTGTAACTCATACCTTAAATAACATTACAGTGTATTCAGCTAAAATAATAGCTGGCTATATCTGGAATGTTCTAAAACTTAGGTCTTTCATCATAAATGAATAGTTAAATACGTAAATTATACTTTGTATCTTTAATTAATTCTTATATAACTCGTTGTTTTTTTTTTTTTTTTTTTTTTTTTTTTTATTTATTTCTTTCTTTTGTTTATCCCTAAAATAAACATATTGTGTGTTTCTTGGGATGAAAAAAGGAAAAAAGAAAAAAAAAGGAACGAAATATTTGTTCTCACCCTTTCCATAAAATTGTAAAATTTTAAAAGGAAATAAATGTATCTATCTATCTATCTATCTATAATAATATATACCTAAATGTAGAAGAAAAAAAGTTATAATGGGAAATTTAAAAAATAATCGTAAAAAATATAAAAACTTGTTAAAAGTATAAAATCTTGAAAAAGATAACCTCTTTAAAAGAAGTCGTACAACATTATACAGTAGAACATTTTAAAGGTAATTGATTTCTATTCCTCTTACATGTACCATTGCATATGCCTAAAGTTGCGTAGAAAAAAGTTACAGAAAAATATTTGCGAAATAACAAGGAAAATTGCCCAAAATTGCTGTGAGTGGCGAACTTTGAAAAATCATATTGCGAAAACTGTAAATCCTAACGACCTTTACTAAGCATCATTTTAAAGAGAAAATATGCAAGTTTTTTTCTGTGAAGCAATGTCTATACCTATATCCCCGTGGACAAAAGTTATGGGACAAAAAACAAAATTTCTTTCTTTTGGGTTTCTTTGGGCTTTTTCTTTTGAATATATTTTTGTAAAAAAAAATATCTTTGACTTTAAAAAGTTATATTTAGATAGGAAATTTAACCAGGTACAATTTTTATGTAGACGTGTTTGTACCAAAAGTGCATAGAACTCACCCTAATGTAACCTGTGCCCAGGGACTAATTCACCCATTTCTCAAAAACGCACCCCTTTAAATGGTAGCACTCCGCGGTTTTTTCATAAATAGAGATTCATTAACCATATGAAGTAATAAAACCCCGTTAACGTTGTAGTTCCTTTCTATAGTACATAATCAATAGCCTATCAGTACAATTTATAGAATATTCAAATAAAATTCAAGGAAAAATATTGAAAAATAAGCTAACGGTGGCAAATTTTTAAAAACGCCTTAAAAAACAATGGATTTTCCGGTGGACATCAGAAGTTATTATTGGATCAAGGTTAAAAAAATTCAAAAATATTTTATTAGATTATGAGTTTCTCAAGGTAAAGCAGACGAGTTTTTTTTTAGTTTTATCGATTTCGGCTCCCATGCTATTTAAATGCATTCATTTTTTTAAATCCTTAGGAACCAAACAACTATTTTTGAAAAATTTAAACAGAGAGTGAGGTATTACGTTATTACCGAGGGTACAAAGACAGTGACAAACTAGGCTACTAAATATGAGACTCGGCTTCAGGAATATTTTGAGTGGTTGATTAAAATAATAATGTTAGTGTATTTGATAAATAACTGATTTAACCTTAAACTACCCGCGCATCAAGTTATAACATAACTACACGAGTTAAAGTACAATGACCGCTACCATCCAGTAAATTCTACAACGTGGAGTCAACACGAGTCTACCGCTTGAACATTCTGGACCTAATTGCGACGTATTGAACAGCAAGATCAGCAATTATAAAATTATAAAACACCATGTAAAAATCAATATTTTTCAGTCTGATTAAAATCTCTAAATAAAAGTCTAAATTAAATGTTAAAGTAAAGTCTGATTTAAATTATTGAGTTGTATCTAAAATCTTTGTTTGTCGAAATAAAAGTTTTAATTGTGAAGTTCAGTTTTTAAAAAAAGTGTTTTTCCAAAGAACAGTCATAATTGGCGCAGTCAGTACGGAAGTGGAAGAGTCTTTACAGATCCTCGTCACTTTTAAGTGTTTGTCCACTGTTCCAAGAACCAGCCCCAGGGAAACCGTTGCAGAGTTCACCCAAGGGAATTAGCAGTTAGAAATAGAAGTTAGGAGCCTTCAGGAGCAAAGGAATGCGCATCGGCATCGTCTTTACCCTGTAAGCGATTTTTATTATTACTTAGAATTAAGAAGATTAATTTTTGAAAGAGATATTATTAAATCAGACTCCTCTGAGTCCTTAGATTGAATCAAAGCTAGATTAAGAAGATAAAAACAAAGATTTGAATAAATTAATAGCAAGATTAAAATAATTTAGAAATATCTCCTCTAAGTCCTTAGATTTACTTTAGAGCCAGATTTAGAAATTTATTTAAAGAAAAATTTGAATAGCTTAATAAATACTATACAGAGAGAGTCTGTAAAGTGGAATAAATTCAATATCTCAAATACTAATTGTTTTTTTGGAAAATGCTCAGACCCGTCGATTAGTATTTCAAATTGTCCTTTTTGACATTCAGTAATAATGTATACAGGGTGTCCCAATTTAGAGATATGACGTCATCGTCGATTTTCTTAAATGGCAACACTGTCATTTTGATAGCTAATTTTATAGGGTTTGTAAAGTTATACATAACTGCAAAATATCAAATTTTTATTCTCTACCATTTACAAGATAATAGAAAATAACAAAGTTATATCTGTAATTTGGAATATATTCAATAATTAAAATACTAACTGTTTTTTTGAAAAATGCTCAGACCCGTCGATTATTATATCAAATTGTCATTTTTGACATATAATAATAATGTATACAGGGTGTCCCAATTTAGAGATATGACGTCATCGTTGATTTTCTTAAATGGCAACACTATCATTTTGATAGCTATTTTGATAGCGTGTGTAAAGTTATACACATCTGAAAAATTTCAAAATTTTATTCCCTACCATTTACAAGATAATAAAAAATAACAAAGTTATGAAGAACAAGAAGTAATCAAATAATAATTGAATTTATTTATTTCAATTAAGCAAATGCTCATAACGTTGCCCATTGACAATTTGACAATAATTGAGGGCAACATTATGAGTTTTTGCTTAATTTATTGAAATAATTAAATTCAATTATTAGTTGATTACTTCTTTTTCATAACTTTGTTATATTTTATTATCATCTAAATGGTAGAGAATACAAATTTGAAATTTTGCAGTTGTGTATAACTTTACACACCCTATCAAAATAGCTATCAAAATGACAGTGTTGCCATTTAAGAAAATCAACGATGACGTCACATCTCTAAATTGGGACACCCTGTATACATTATTATTATATGTCAAAAAGGACAATTTGATATACTAATCGACGGGTCTGAGCATTTTTCAAAAAAACAGTTAGGGCCGGTTGTTCGAACGTTAATCAAAACTGATCATTATCAAATATTTAATTACAATTATATTTGATTAAGCGTACTTCTGACAGATGTCGCATTTTGAGGTTATGTTGACTGATTTATTTTATTATTTTGGTTTTAATTTAAAATAAAACATAATTAAACTCTTTCTGATGTTAATTTCTTGTTTTTACTTACAAATCAATAATAATAATAAGCAATTTTTAATAATTTAAGAGCTGCGGCTATATTTTAATTACTATTTTACCTACAATCAATAACTGATTAGTGTTTTACATGTATTTTTCATGTCGCGATTTGATTCCCATCAAGAAAATTGATTACAATAAATGATTGATTATAATCAACTTCTTGATTAGCGTTCGAACAACCGGCCCTTAGTAGGTATTTTAATTATTGAATATATTCCAAATTACAGATATAACTTTGTTATTTTCTATTATCTTGTAAATGGTAGAGAATAAAAATTTGATATTTTGCAGTTATGTATAACTTTACAAACCCTATCAAATTAGCTATCAAAATGACAGTGTTGCCATTTAAGAAAATCGACGATGACGTCATATCTCTAAATTGGGACACCCTGTATACATTATTATTGAATGTCAAAAAGGACAATTTGAAATACTAATCGACGGGTCTGAGCATTTTCCAAAAAAACAATTAGTATTTGAGATATTGAATTTATTCCACTTTACAGACTCTCTCTGTATATTAATAAACACTAGAGATTAATAGATAAATAATAAGCAGTTTAAGATTGATATATTGGAAATTACTATACGTATTCGACTATTGACTATATATATTGAAATTTTTTTTAAATATGGCAGTTCCACAATTTGACGTGAAAAATTTATGCATTCTTCCAAATTTCGACGGAAACCCAAATGAATTACATGAATTTATTAAAGTTTCTACAATACTTCTAAACCATTATTATGATAGACTAAATGCAGCTAATATCCAAAATAAATTTTTGCTTCATGGTATTATAAGTAAATTAACAGGTAGAGCCAAAGAAGTTATATCTGTATATGGATGCGAAACTTTTGACGAAATAAAAAATGCATTAATTCAAAATTTTGGAGACCAAAGAGACGAAAATTCGCTTACAAGAGACTTAGTAAATTTAAGACAAGGAGCAACAGAATCTATCATGCATGTTTACGAAAAAATAATGGGACTTTTAAGCTGTATCAACAATTACTTAGAATTACATACTGTAAATGCCGACATTAAAAGAAGCAAACAGGAATTTTTCCGTCAACAAGCTCTTACAACATTTTTAGCAGGCCTACGAGAACCAATGGGCTCTGTTATCAGAGCAATGAGACCAGGAAGTTTAGCTACGGCGATACAATACGTACAGGAAGAAAATAATGTTAGATATCTTCAAAAAAATCAAATAAGTCAACCTTCAACATCAGGAAGAAGCGAAAATTATCAAGAACGCCGACCTCAGAGACAGCAAATGCCTTTACCTGTCCAAAAACCATTTTATCAACAGCAAAATTTTGCACCTCCGCAATGGCAGCAACCAATCAGGCAATTCTACCCACAGAATCAGTTTCAACAACCACATCGACAACAAAACTTCAACCAATTTAGACAAAATTCAAACCCTCCAGCATTCAGAACCCAGAACCAGTCAAATGTATGGGCACCCAAACCCGGACAGCCAAAGCAGCCTAGACCAACACCTATGAGTGGAATATCAGAAACCACAACAGGAGGCCGTCAAAAATTTACACCAAATTACCGAGCAGAACCAAAATTCACCGTAGAAGAACTTTACAATATACAATGCCACGGAGATGAGCAAGAAGAGAATGCCGACTACAATGATTACTATGAACCCGAATATGACAATTTTCTACAAGATACATACGGAAATCAACCAACCGAATACGAAGAAAACGTAAATTTTCGAGAGAACCACCTCGCCTGGACCGAAATTGCCAACTTCACGTCAGAACCCATTCACCTTTCTCTTATGGAACCACTCGAAAGCCAGGAAATAGACATTCAAGATTTCCATATATATTCCATGGAAACAACCTCCGGACCAGACTACAGACAAGATATCGACGACTTAATTAAAACCGAACATCTTAACGAAGAAGAAGAGGATCAAGTTCGTCAGCTATGCCGAAAATTCTCCGATATATTTCATCAACCAGACACTCCTCTCAGCTTTACTAACGAAGTTAAACACCACATCAGAACCAAGGATGAAGAGCCTGTATATACGAAATCATACCGGTATCCGTATGTGCACAAAGAAGAAGTAAAGAAACAAATCTCTTCAATGTTAGAGCAAGGGATCATTCGACCAAGCCAATCGCCATGGTCCTCGCCCATTTGGATTGTGGCAAAGAAACCAGATTCTTCCGGTAAAATAAAGTGGAGGATAGTGGTAGATTATAGAAAGGTCAACGAGAAGACAACTGACGACCGATACAGAATTCCTCACATTAGCGATATTTTGGACAAATTGGGAAGATGTCAATATTTTACGACCCTCGACTTAGCGAGCGGATTTCATCAAATCGAGATGGCTGAAGAAGACATTCCCAAAACAGCATATAATGTGGAAAGTGGACACTATGAATATTTAACAATGCCATTTGGACTTAAGAACGCTCCGTCCACGTTCCAACGTATGATGGAAAACGTATTGAAGGGACTTCAAGGAGAAATATGTCTCGTCTATATGGATGACGTAATAGTATACTCAACATCACTACAGGAACACATAGTAAATCTCACAAAAGTATTCCAACGATTAAGAGAAGCCCGACTAAAAATCCAAGTTGACAAATGCGAATTTTTAAAACAGCAAGTTCATTTTCTGGGACACGTAGTCACAGAAGAAGGAATAAAACCGAATCCAGCGAAAATTGAAGCAATAGAAAAATATCCAATACCGAAAACAGCAAAAGAAATTAGAGGATTCCTGGGACTCTTGGGATATTACAGAAAGTTTATTCGAGACTTCGCAAAAACCACAAAACCTCTAACAAGATGCTTGAAAAAGGACGCAAAGATCGAACATACACCCGAATTCGTAGAATGCTTTGAAACATGCAGGAAATTATTAATGAATGAGCCTTTATTGCAATATCCAGATTTTTCCAAACCGTTTAACCTCACAACAGATGCCAGCAATTTTGCTATCGGAGCAGTACTTTCCCAAGGACCAGTTGGCAGTGATAAACCAATTGCCTTCGCTTCCAGAACACTAAATGAAACTGAGACCAAATACTCAACAATAGAAAAGGAAATGCTAGCAATGGTGTGGGCAACTAAGTATTTCCGACCCTACCTATTTGGAAGGAAATTTAAAATACTTTCAGACCACCGTCCCTTGCAATATCTATCTTCCCTAAAGAAACCCAACTCCAAACTAGTACGTTGGAGATTAAAATTAGAAGAATTTGACTACGAGGTAACTTACAAAAAAGGAAAAGCTAATACCAATGCCGACGCATTGTCTCGAATCGAAATTCACACAAAGGAAACTAAGGACATCGATTCACAAATTAAGGAAGTCTTTGACGACTTAGTAGACATGGAAGACGATGGATGGTCAACGACTAATAATCCAGATGCAGATCGAATAATCGACGAGATTGTAGAAGAAAAAGCAACAGAATTAATCCAAAAAAACATCCCAGAAGACAACGTTGAAAACGAAGATCAAAACATTCAAGAAGACACTGTTGAAAACGAAGATCAAAACATGGATGAAGACGGAAATGAAACAATACATACAACAGTAGAAAACCCAATTCTTGGTATACCTATTTCGGAAAAACCACTTAACTTCTACAATAACCAAATTATAGTCAAAATCGTCAACTGCAATCCACGACCTCCAGCAATTATACAATCCTTTTCGAATAAAAGACGTTATCATATCCAGCTATCGAAAGATCAGCTAAAAGCTGATACCATAAAATTTTTAAGGAACACCTCAACCCTAAAAAGAAGTATGCAATTTTATTTGAAGCAGAAGAAGAAATTTTTGCAGAAATTTGCGAAATTATCAGAAAAACTTTTAAAAACAACGCATATGACTTAGTAAAATGTAATCTTTTATTGGAAGATGTTAACCTAGAAGAACAACAAAAGGAAATTATAAAAAACTATCATGAAGGTAAAACGAACCATAGAGGAATAGCTGAAACAGAAAGCCAAATAAGAAGAAAATATTACTGGCCTAATATGAAGAAAGACATAGAAGATATTATAAACTTCTGCGATATATGTCAAGAATATAAATATGACAGACTTCCTCCCAAACCAAAATTTATGGTTACACCAACTCCCACTAAACCACTGGAAATAGTTCACATCGATTTATTCCAGGCTGATGGACAGGTTTCTAACCATAATAGACGCATTTTCGAAGTATGGACAAGCCTATCCAATAAATGGAGGAAATGCAATCAATGTACTCAACGCCCTACTAATTTTTATAACCCATCATGGACTCCCAACAATGATAGTAGCCGATAATGGTACGGAATTCAAAAATGGAGTAATACAAGAATTTGTAGACTCCCATAAAATCTCAATCCACTATACGACACCAGAGAATCCGCAATCCAACGGGATGATTGAGAGATTTCATTCTACATTAATCGAACATCTTCGAATCCTAAGGAACACCAAGGCAAAGCTCCCGATAAAAGAACAAATGCTATACGCTATAATTGGGTACAATAATTCCATACATTCCGCAACGAAGTTACGACCCATTGACATATTAAACGGCTATATCGACGCAAAAGATTTCTTTGACTTTGACATACAGAAAGTAATACTGAATAATTATATTCAGAATCATAGAGAGATAACAAAGGAATTATACAAGGAAGTAAACCAGCATATACAAGAGAATAAAAATAAAGTCATCCAAAATAGAAACAAATCGAGACAGGACCCTATTACGTATAAACCAAGCACAAAAATCTATACACGAAAAACAGTTACCAGAAATAAATTACTTCCGCGATATTCCGCAAAATATATAAAAAGAAATAACGAAGTGACTGTAAACACATCAAAAGCTACAGTTCACAAGAGAAATATAAAACATCAACCCAAGTCAAAAACTAATTCTGAACCTTCCCCACAGGATCACCCTGACGATGGGAGAAGAAGTGAAGATCAAGGACCTGAAAGACAACCCAGGAATAATTACCCTCAACCTGGGACAAGATAAGATTCATACTAGCACACACGATTTTATACACATTTTCAAACTACTACCAATAAAAGAAGAATTGGACAGAATTGAAACCCAGTACGATGCAGTGACCACAGCAATTCAAAATGGACTTAGCCATCCGTATTTTAGCAGTTTACAAAATTTTGACCAAGCTCTTAGATACCAATTAAAATCAGCTCAAGAAAAATTCTCAACAATTTACCCCTATAGCAGAACAAGAAGAGGGCTAATTAATGGACTAGGAAGCATTATCAAAGCAATTTCTGGAAATTTAGATCAAGATGACGCAGAAAAATACAACAATGCTATAGAAACCTTACAGACGAATCAGGAAAATCTTATTAATCATCTTAATTGTCACATTAGCCTGAACAAGAAGATTATAAAAGAGTTTAACGAAACTATCACATTACTAACACACAACCAAGAAATAATAGCAGAAGAAGTAAATAATATCAGCACGAACCTCAATACATTTATTTTTGACTTCAATCATTATTTGCAAGCAAGGAATGTTCTGGACCAATTAAATTTGACCCTTCAAATTATACTTCAGTTACTTAATGACCTAGGAGAAGCCATTACATTTTCTCGTGTAAACACTCTCCATAACAGTGTGATCAAGAAAGACGAAATAAAATGGATCATCAATAAAATGCTAGAGCACCATAAGGCAGACCAGCTTGTGTACATCGAAGACGAAGACATCCTAAAGTACTACGACATCATCAAAGTAGATGCCTATTATTCAAACCATACTATTATATGTATCCTTCATTTTCCTGTCCTACATCCTAATTCCTTTACTTATTATCATTTATTTCCTATACCTACCGCAAATTCTACTACAATCATTCCTCCCGAGCCATATCTCCTCATAAGCGAAAAATCCTTTCAATATTTGGAAGAACCATGTGCCCGAATCGACACAAGATATCTTTGCCAAGAAGGAACAATACTGGAAGCAACGAAAACTGACGACTGTATCAAACAAATCCTGCAGTTGAGCACCCAAGAAGATTCTTGCCAATACACCCCCGTCCAAACTCGAGATGTCATCATACAAAGACTATCAGATGCCCACTATATAGGAATATTCCCCGAATCAACCAAAATTACATCTCGATGTTCTACGACAAAAATTTTAGGCCTAAAAGGAACTTATCTCATCAATCTTCCGCCCAGATGTGAATTCAAAACCCCAATCCAGAGTTACATAAATTCAAGAACAACCATCCCAGAGGAACCACTAATGCTTCCCAAAATTAGGACCATAGATATTCAAATAGCGATTAAATTCAAACCATTAAGAATATATCACATCCCCTTAGACAAACTGCATGAACTCTCTAAGGAAGAGGAACATCTAGAGACCATTAACCCGAAATTATAGAACCATAGCCATAACCATTTTTGGATGACTCCTTTATATATCTTAATTACAATAATCTGCCTCTATATATGTTACAGGTATAAAACAAATAACAAAAAGCCCAACTCTAGCGACGAAACTCCAGAAGAGGCCAACTCAACAGTTCTGTTCGTCCCTCACAAAACTTCTTCAGGGGATGGAGTAGTTACAGTACAATGACCGCTACCATCCAGTAAATTCTACAACGTGGAGTCAACACGAGTCTACCGCTTGAACATTCTGGACCTAATTGCGACGTATTGGACAGCAAGATCAGCAATTATAAAATTATAAAACACCATGTAAAAATCAATATTTTTCAGTCTGATTAAAATCTCTAAATAAAAGTCTAAATTAAATGTTAAAGTAAAGTCTGATTTTAAATTATTGAGTTGTATCTAAAATCTTTGTTTGTCGAAATAAAAGTTTTAATTGTGAAGTTCAGTTTTTTAAAAAAGTGTTTTTCCAAAGAACATTCATAATTCACGCGTGGCGTACTTTGTACGCCACAAGAAAATACACTTAAAAACAGCGGATTTGTTTAATTTTTTTTTTGAAAAAATACACTTAGTTGTTTGTTATAAACCTTATTCGGCATCAGTGAATACTTGGAGTTCCTTTTCAGTAAGCCAATTGGGATTTATAACTGGAATCATGGAATAACTGGATTCCATGATAAATAAAATTACTAATAAATTTTTTTTTAAAATGTGATTTTTTACAGGAGAAAAAGTATTGTTTACAAAAAAAAACAATTAAAATATGTACTTATATTATGACTTATAGTAATATAATCCTGGGGTATATTGTCCACCACCGGAAACAACAAATAATAAAATGTAAATTACGATCTTTCCAGAACGCGAATTATAACGAAACTAAAACCAAATTGTAAAGCACATTCCAGTGATAGGTTAGAAAAATAAGCAAGGTCAAAAATTAAATTTTTAAATATATTTCCAGTAGAATTCTTATATCTGGCGTACAAAGTACGCCAGCGCGTGTAGTTAAAGGTTAAGGCATGAAAGTAATAAAACGTTATTTATTGTTTATTATTTATGCAAAATCAAAGATCTAAGCAGAGAATACACCAGGATATATCCTGTGATCCAAGTATTTTGTTGTTAAAGATGTTCTCAAAATTTATCTAAGCGTTCCATAGTAACAATATATTATTAAAAAATATATATTTTTCTTATTTCCCGATTATTATAGTTTTCATTGTATAGTATAAAAATTATTGTAATCACTGAATACATAGTTAGTGAGAAAGTAATAATATTTATTAAATGAATTAATAATTTAAGCGATCAAACACGTAACGGTTATCCAAGAACATTCCAAAGCCAGTTAATGATGACAATGTCATTGTGAACTAAGCTTCATACCAGTGAGAATTTTACTACAAATAATTTGCCGTGCAAAGAAAGAAAAAGTAGAGATAGCCGTAAAATATTTGCACCTATGCTCTTAATAATATATGTCTAGAAAATTTATCAACGACGTCTGCTACCAACCACTTAAAATTAAACAGTCTCTTAATACACACACCGGCAAAATTAGCCGAACACTTTAAAAATGGGATATGTTTGATTTCTCGAATTTTCTAAACCTGTTGTCCCGATTTAACTGATTCTTTTAGTATGTTATTATTTAAGAATATCGGTGTAATAGGTGTGTTCTAGCAAACAGTCAAACTAGTCAGAAACCGTCAGCAAACAGTTGGTGAGTGGGGGAACATAATACAGTCACCAGTGCTATCCCCTCTACTCGCGCTGGTCGACTATTCGCTGATGGTTTCAAACCGTTTGAAACTGATGCTAGAACAAACCTAATATTATTGCTAGACATGTAAATGTCATTTTATACCAGGTGTAACAATCATACTGCGTTTTTTTCTTAAAGTTCGGAACACGCTGTGGGATATTCTAGCATATATAAAATATTGAACTTAAAACTCAATTATAGCCTTAGGCTTTCTTAACAATTTCTTTTTTGATTCATTTGCTTATGTTAAAAAATAAAAAAGTTATCAGCTTTAACAGCTAATCATGTTCTTCATCAATAAATCCTCATAATAGAGGAGGAAAGTATGCTAAATTTGCAGTTACTCGAGCTTTATGGGGACCTATTGGATTGTGAAGAGTGGGTGCTAGAACCAAAGAAAGTTAAGTTTTCTATAAAGTGTGGGACTCTCCATTTTTAATTTAATTTTCCATTTCCACCAATCGTTTTTTCCGATTATAGCGCCATCTATCCATAATTGGAAAAATTGTTGCGAATAAAAGTTGCGTATTTTTACGTCAAGAATCCAAATGTGCAATAAAAATTGGGGGCTCCTATTTAAGATTTTAAAGTAACCCCCGCCCCACTTCCGTTGGGGGTCGTGTTTGGTGCCATTTGATAGATTTTTGAAAAATATTTAACACGTATTTTTTAGTTTTTCCATCTGACGTTTATTTCGAGCGTTTTGTGAAACTTTGTGACTCGCCCATTTTCTTACGCCCCGCTCAAATCGTCAGATTTTTTAAATATGCACTATTTTGCATGTACTTAACTTACCTTATATTAATCTGATGATTTCGAGTTTTTCTAAGAATAGATTTTTTTTCGGTCCCCCCTTAATGAATTCCCCGATGTTAAGAACCAATATATGGTACAGGTACATTTACAGGGTACAAGGTTTCTCCCCATATGATAATCTGACGCGCTCGAGACAAAATCCGACAAAAATCCCCGCTTGGGCTCTCCTACGATCATTATCTGCGTAGTAATAAACAAGCCTAAAGTAATTCAATAGATGTATTAAATAAATAAATTACTAAGCGATGTAAGCGATGTCACAATGACGACCTCCCGTGGATTTCAGCTGAACAAGCTTCGAGGGGGGTTTTATGTCAAACGCTGAGCGCACATGTATTTGAATCAAGTATAGTCGGAAAAATGAAAGAATACCCATGAACGAACATATAAATTATGCTGTATTTTTCTGTAACCGTGTCACAAAGAAAATTGCCCAGCGCAAGTACATGTAATAATAAGTATTACATGTACTTGCGCTGGCCAATTTTTTGTATGACACGGTGATAGGAAAATACAGCGTATCTTATGTGTTCGTTTATGAGTATTCTTTCATTTTTCCTACTGTATGTAATATTCAATATTTATTTTTGAATGTTTTCTTACAAATTTTATATAAGTACAACATCGACGAAAAATGAACATCAGATAGAAAAACTGCAAAATACACGTATTAAATATTTTTGAAAAACCTATCTAATGGCACCAAACACGAGCCCCCACGGAGGTGGGGGTGTGGGATTTAATTTAAAATCTTAAATAGGAGCCCCCAATTTTTATTGCAGATTTGGATTTTTGACGTAAAAATAAGCAAGTTTTATACGACACATTTTTTCGAATTATGGATAGATCGCGATATAATCGGAAAAAAACGATTGTTTCAAATGGAAAATTAAATTAAAAAGTATGAAAAGTCCCCCACTATAACCTTTTTCTGGTTTTAGCACATACTCTTCACAATCCAAAAGGCCCCCATAACGCTCGAGTAACTGCAAATTTAGCATACTTTCCTCCCCTACTATGAGGATTTATTGATGAAAAACATGGATAGCTGTTAACGCACATAACTTTTTTATTATCCCACATAACTAAATGCATCGACGAGGAGAATGTTAAGAAAGCCTAACTCTACAATCGAGTATTAATTTTAATATTTTACATATGCTAGAATAGTCCACAGGGTGTTCCAAACTTTAAGAAAAAAACACAGTATGATTGGTACACCCGGTATAAAATGATATTTACCTGCCTAGCAACAATATTATCACAACGATATTCTTAAATAATAAGGCTATAACATTTTAAAAGAATCACTCAAATCGGACCCCTGGTTTAGGAAATTCGAGACATCAAACATGTCCCATTTTTAAGGTGTTCGGCTAATTTTGCCGGTGTGTGTATATTACGTTTTCAATATATAGACCGGTCTAGTTAGACTCAAAAATAGGAGTGAGGCTACAATAATTACCATCAAGCTGAAAATTGGCAGGATTATTCAAAATACCATCATAAATGAAATCTTAAAAGTCCTCATAAATCCGACCGATGCTAAAAAATTTACGCGGGGTCAAAGGTCACCAAATATGGTTTTTAGCGATTTTCAGCGAAACGGTAAGTTTTATCGTAAAATTAGCTCTAACAAAAAATGTAGGCTAGATACTTATCTATAAAAAATATTTTAATAGTTTTTTTCCTAAAAACCACTGTTTTTGAGATACAACGATTCAAAGAGTTGAAAGACTTTTAATCGTCATAATATATTATGTATTAGTACGCCAGGTATATACATCACTGAAGCTGTAATACAAGTAAACATAATATTCTATCGGTCAACTTATCTTATATTACATAATATAAGACAATAAATATGATAATGTTTCTACTATACAGCTTGCGGTCTACCGAGGGACGCAATGTATAAGCTGTATTATATTACAGTGCCAACAAAAAAATCTTTACAAAGTGAATGTAACGCGAAAATAATAACAATTATTTCAATTTTACGGCTTAATCCCAACAAAAATAGTAAATTGATATGCCAAAGTATTAACTTATAATAATTCTTTTTATTTATGCGCCTTAGTTCAATTTGTAAAGATGGGTTTTTTTCGGAATAAACACGTTCGTCGGCTAATCTAATCACCCTAGCCCTACATATCCTTTTCTCAGAAAGATTTGAACATAATAATGAAAGACAACTTTATTAGATGGCTATAATGATTTAACGAGAAACATTAAAGCTGCAGAACAACGTCGTAGAACTTCAGCAACATCTTCATCTTCTAATATTTTATTTGATCAATCTATGACAGTATCTACCACTCAACAGAAATTTCTTGCAAATACTCACAACAAATCTCGGTTTATTTCAATGCTGAAAGATAAGTTTATTGCTGAAAATATATCGGTAAAAGAAGCTGATAATGATGCTGACGTAATGATAATTGAAACAGCCATAGAGCAATTCAATTTAACAAATACAACTATTGTTGTAGGTGAAGATGTAGACTTGCTCGTATTACTCACTGGTAGAACTCCAATCAAAAAAACCATCAAAATGTCAAAATCGTATACTATTTTTACACGCAATAACTGGCTGTTACACGACATCTGCATTTTTCAGGAGAGGTAAAACGACTGTTTTTAAAATGCTTGAAAAACAAGATTTACTTGAATGGGCTGAAGTTTAAAAAAAAAATAATTCAACTCCACAAGAAGTTATTTCCAATGGAATTAGCTTTTTTCTCTCTATGTATGGAGCGCCTAAGAAAACTACGTGCTTAGATAAGTTTCGATATGTTTTTTAAAAGTACTCGAAACAAAAAACAAGTGCAGTTATCTTGTCTTCCTCCAACCTCAGCGGCTGCTCATCAACATCCTTTTCGGGTAGGTATATTACCAAGTTCAAGTGTGGCTTGGTTATCAGCTAGATCCAAAAGATTGGGGATGGAAATTAGTCGGCAGTTCATTAGAACCAATTCAAACTTTATTCCCCCCTGCGCCGGAAAAACTCCTGAACACAATTTTTTGCAACTGTAAAAAGGGATGTAGCGCTAAATGTGGTTGCAAAAAAGTTGGATTGTTTTGTTTGGTAGCATGCACTAATTGTCAAAACCGGTCGTGCTCCAATGTTGAATCACCAACAATTGAGGATTCATTTGATTATATCGAGGAGCCATGCGATATGTCATTATTGGGACAATTT
The DNA here is from genome assembly GCF_917563875.1 of Diabrotica virgifera virgifera. Lineage (NCBI taxonomy): Eukaryota > Metazoa > Arthropoda > Insecta > Coleoptera > Chrysomelidae > Diabrotica > Diabrotica virgifera. The sequence goes on from NC_065446.1 coordinate 222,592,873, forward strand.
ACTTGCACCCAGATGAACAAGCAGAAGAAGAAGAAGAAGAACTAGAAGATGAAGAAGAGGAAGAAGAACAATGAGAAGAAAAACAAGGGAAGCAGAAGTATTGGAAAAGTGTGAACCAGTTTGATAAATTTCCCTTTTTTTATTTATACCGCTTTATATAACTTTTATCATTTTTAACCCTTGTCAATATCAATTATTAAATAGCTTTAAATTAAACAGAATCTAATAGATTCGTGGAATAGGCTTACTGGGGAAACCACGTTAGAAAAATGTGCTAAGTACACTACCTCAAAGGTGGTGTGGAAACGTGTGCGCATATTATGACGATTACCACTTTTGAATCGTTATTTCTCAAAAACGGTGGCTTTCAGGAAAAAAAGTAATAAGACATTTTTTATAGATAATTATCTATTCTACATTTTTTGTTAGAGCTAATTTTACGATAAAACTTACCGTTTTGCTGAAAATCTCTAAAAGCCATATTTGGTGACCTTTGACCCCGCGTAAAATTTTTAGCACGGTTTGGATTTATGAGGACTTTTTAGATTTCATTTATGATGGTATTTTGAACAATCCTGCCAATTTTCAGCTTGATGGTAATTTTTGTAGCCTCGGATGCGTAAGTTGACCGGAGTAATAACCCTCTGAGCATTCATATCTTTATCTACACTTTTTTCAGAACAACATTATTTATCTACACTGCTTCCAGATGTACAAATCGTAAGGTCCACAACATAAGCCAGCTTATAATTCATGTGACAGGAAAATATGTCCGTCCCATTTCTACCCAAATTACCCCTTGAACTTTGGATTAAATGTCCGTTTTACAATACTCGAAAAGGATTTAAGTCTCGTTGGACCTGTCACCAGCTGCAACATGTTGAGCCACTTAAGTTTTTTCCATTTCTATATAAGTTGTGTACTTGTTGCAAGACGGTTTTATACTTGACCGCTTTAAATGTCTTCTGCAAATACATGTCATGTCAGTGTTCGCTTTTGATTTATTTAAAATTGCATTTTACTTGGAAATGTTAATAATTTAAGACGAATATTTGGTGTAAAGGTCGCGTCATATTATAATGCACGTCGCGTTTTCGTCACGTAGCATTTCGTTTGCGAAAAATATAATTTAATGGGTTTTAAATTGAACCATTCATATTGTGCGTATAAGACACGTAACGTAGCGTATAAGACACGTTACGTCTGCGTTCGGTTCATTCGAAAACAATATTTTTCGGATGTTGACAGATACGGGTCGTTTTCCCCTTGTTGTTTATGTAGGTATTTCTTTGAATTTGATACCGAGTATTTAGACCGGTCAGTATCGTCGCCCTCGCTAGCGAAATTATTCCGATTCGATTTTTTGCACAAATTTACTCAAAGAGAGGTTTTTATAACATATCCACAGGGTGCCAGGCGGTGCCGTGGTCGAAAAATTGTTTAAACAATCTTTTTTAAACAAATTCACAAAAATATTTTTTCATTCGAGCAATATTTTTTTTAGATAATTTGGGTAATTCTGAGCAAAAAAGGCTTCCTGTCATTTTTCTCTAAAATTTCGAAAAATCAAGGCTTAATAACTCGATTAAAAATTATTATTATGAATTTCAATAAGTGACCAAATCAAGTTTCAAACAACTTCTTCAAGGTCCTGAAGAGATTTTTGTCATTATTTTATTACAAAGCTGTTATTTTTAACTATTAACAATTACCGCTATAGTCCAACTGTATCGTCGCCCCCGTTAGCGAAATTAGATTTTTTTGCACAAACTTACTCAAAAAGAGGTTCTTATAACACATCAACAGGGTTCCGGGCGGTGCCGTGGTCTAAAAATTGTTTAAATAATTTTTGTTAAACAAATTCACAAAAATAATTTTTTATTAATAATTTAATTAAACCCAAATTAATAATAATTTGAGTTATTCTGGGCAAAAAAGGTCTCTTGTGATTTTTCTCTAAAATTGATTGTTGTCGAGTTATATGGCCATTTCCGCATTTTTGCAAGATATGTTTTTTGCTAAGAATAACACAAATTATCTAAAAAAAAAATCGTTCGTAATGAAAAAATTATTTTTGTGAATTTGTTTAATAAGAATTGTTAAAACAATTTTTTGACAACGGCACCGCCCGGCACCCTCTGGATGTGTTTGTTATAAGGACTCTTTTTGAGTAAGTTTGTGCAAAAACATCTAATCGAAATAGTTTCGCCAACGGGGGCGACGATACAGTTGGACTATAGCGCTAATTGTTAATAACTAAAAATAACAGCTTTGTAGTAAAATAATGACAGCCTTGAAAATGGCCTTTTCGCATTTTTCAAATTTTTAATCGCATGTAACTCGACAACAATCAATTTTAGAGAAAAATGACAAGAGACCTTTTTTGCCCAGAATGACCCAGTTTATCTAAAAAAATATTGCTCGAAATGAAAAAAATATTTTTGTGAATTTGTTTAAAAAAAATGTTTAAACAATTTTTCGACCACGGTACCGCCCGGCACCCTGTGGATATGTTATAAGGACTTCTTTTTAAGTAAGTTTGTTTAAAAATATCGAATCGGAATAATTTCGCTAGCCGGGGCGACGATACTGCCCGGTCTAATTTAAAAAGTAGTTTTCGAGGCAATTTGTCATGTAAACATGTGTTGTGACAATAAACACATATGTACCACACCACACTGAAACCAACGTAAACGTTCTATGTATGATAATGTGAATGGGCAGTCCGATTGACGGTCTGCAAACGCTACGTGCCGAAAACGCGACGTGCATTATAATATGACGCGACCTTAAGACACGTAGCGTAGCGTATAAGACACGTTACGTTTGCGTTCGGTTCATTCGAAAACAATATTTTTCGAATGTTGACAGCTACGGGTCGTTTTCCCCTCGTTGTTTATTTAGGTATTTCTTTGAATTTGATACAGAGTATTTTGACCGGTCAGTATCGTCGCCCTCGCTAGCGAAATTATTCCGATTCGATTTTTTGCACAAATTTACTCAAAGAGAGGTTCTTATAACATATCCACAGGGTGCCAGGCGGTGCCGTGGTCGAAAAATTGTTTAAACAATCTTTTTTAAACAAATTCACAAAAATATTTTTTCATTCGAGCAATATTTTTTTTAGTTAATTTGGGTAATTCTGAGCAAAAAAGTTTCTTGTCATTTTTCTCTAAAATTGCCAAAATGGCTATTTTCAAGGCTTAATAACTCGATTAAAAATTATTATTATGAATTTCAATAAGTGACCAAATCAAGTTTCAAACAACTTCTTCAAGGTCCTGAAGAGATTTTTGTCATTATTTTATTACAAAGCTGTTATTTTTAACTATTAACAATTACCGCTATAGTCCAACTGTATCGTCGCCCCCGTTAGCGAAAATACGTTTTTTGCTAAGAATAACCCAAATTATCTAAAAAAAAAAGTTCGTAATGAAAAAATTATGTTTGTGAATTTGTTTAATAGGAATTGTTAAAACAATTTTTTGACAACGGCACCGCCCGGCACCCTGTGGATGTGTTTGTTATAAGGACTCTTTTTGAGTAAGTTTGTGCAAAAAAATCTAATCGAAATAGTTTCGCCAACGGGGGCGACGATACAGTTACTATAGCGCTAATTGTTAATAACTAAAAATAACAGCTTTGTAGTACAATAATGACAAAAATCTCTTTGGGACCTTGAAGAAGGGGTTTGAAACTTGATTTGGTCACTTATTGAAATTCGTAATTATACTTTTAATCGAGTTATTAAGCCTAGAAAATGGCCTTTTCGCATTTTTCAAATTTTTAAACGCATGTAACTCGACAACAATCAATTTCAGAGAAAAATCACAAGAGACCTTTTTTGCCCAGAATGACCCAGTTTATCTAAAAAAATATTGCTCGAAATGAAAAAAAATATTTTTGTGAATTTGTTTAAAAAAAATGTTTAAACAATTTTTCGACCACGGTACCGCCCGGCACCCTGTGGATATGTTATAAGGACTTCTTTTTGAGTAAGTTTGTTTAAAAAATATCGAATCGGAATAATTTCGCTAGTCGGGGCGACGATACTGCCCGGTCTAATTTAAAAAGTAGTTTTCGAGGCAATTTGTCATGTAAACATGTGTTGTGACAATAATCACATCTGCACCACACCACACTGAAACCAACGTAAACGTTCTATGTATGATAATGTGAATGGGCAGTCCGATTGACGGTCTGCAAACGCTACGTGCCGAAAACGCGACGTGCATTATAATATGACGCGACCTTAAGACACGTAGCGTAGCGTATAAGACACGTTACGTTTGCGTTCGGTTCATTCGAAAACAATCTTTTTCGGATGTTGACAGCTACGGGTCGTTTTCCCCTCGTTGTTTATTTAGGTATTTCTTTGAATTTGATACAGAGTATTTAGACCGGTCAGTATCGTCGCCCTCGCTAGCGAAATTATTCCGATTCGATTTTTTGCACAAATTTACTCAAAGAGAGGTTCTTATAACATATCCACAGGGTGCCAGGCGCTGCCGTGGTCGAAAAATTGTTTAAACAATCTTTTTTAAACAAATTCACAAAAATATTTTTTCATTCGAGCAATATTTTTTTTAGTTAATTTGGGTAATTCTGAGCAAAAAAGTTTCTTGTCATTTTTCTCTAAAATTGCCAAAATGGCTATTTTCAAGGCTTAATAACTCGATTAAAAATTATTATTATGAATTTCAATAAGTGACCAAATCAAGTTTCAAACAACTTCTTCAAGGTCCTGAAGAGATTTTTGTCATTATTTTATTACAAAGCTGTTATTTTTAACTATTAACAATTACCGCTATAGTCCAACTGTATCGTCGCCCCCGTTAGCGAAAATACGTTTTTTGCTAAGAATAACCCAAATTATCTAAAAAAAAAAGTTCGTAATGAAAAAATTATGTTTGTGAATTTGTTTAATAGGAATTGTTAAAACAATTTTTTGACAACGGCACCGCCCGGCACCCTGTGGATGTGTTTGTTATAAGGACTCTTTTTGAGTAAGTTTGTGCAAAAAAATCTAATCGAAATAGTTTCGCCAACGGGGGCGACGATACAGTTACTATAGCGCTAATTGTTAATAACTAAAAATAACAGCTTTGTAGTACAATAATGACAAAAATCTCTTTGGGACCTTGAAGAAGGGGTTTGAAACTTGATTTGGTCACTTATTGAAATTCGTAATTATACTTTTAATCGAGTTATTAAGCCTAGAAAATGGCCTTTTCGCATTTTTCAAATTTTTAAACGCATGTAACTCGACAACAATCAATTTCAGAGAAAAATGACAAGAGACCTTTTTTGCCCAGAATGACCCAGTTTATCTAAAAAAATATTGCTCGAAATGAAAAAAAATATTTTTGTGAATTTGTTTAAAAAAAATGTTTAAACAATTTTTCGACCACGGTACCGCCCGGCACCCTGTGGATATGTTATAAGGACTTCTTTTTGAGTAAGTTTGTTTAAAAAATATCGAATCGGAATAATTTCGCTAGTCGGGGCGACGATACTGCCCGGTCTAATTTAAAAAGTAGTTTTCGAGGCAATTTGTCATGTAAACATGTGTTGTGACAATAATCACATCTGCACCACACCACACTGAAACCAACGTAAACGTTCTATGTATGATAATGTGAATGGGCAGTCCGATTGACGGTCTGCAAACGCTACGTGCCGAAAACGCGACGTGCATTATAATATGACGCGACCTTAAGACACGTAGCGTAGCGTATAAGACACGTTACGTTTGCGTTCGGTTCATTCGAAAACAATCTTTTTCGGATGTTGACAGCTACGGGTCGTTTTCCCCTCGTTGTTTATTTAGGTATTTCTTTGAATTTGATACAGAGTATTTAGACCGGTCAGTATCGTCGCCCTCGCTAGCGAAATTATTCCGATTCGATTTTTTGCACAAATTTACTCAAAGAGAGGTTCTTATAACATATCCACAGGGTGCCAGGCGGTGCCGTGGTCGAAAAATTGTTTAAACAATCTTTTTTAAACAAATTCACAAAAATATTTTTTCATTCGAGCAATATTTTTTTTAGTTAATTTGGGTAATTCTGAGCAAAAAAGTTTCTTGTCATTTTTCTCTAAAATTGCCAAAATGGCTATTTTCAAGGCTTAATAACTCGATTAAAAATTATTATTATGAATTTCAATAAGTGACCAAATCAAGTTTCAAACAACTTCTTCAAGGTACTGAAGAGATTTTTGTCATTATTTTATAACAAAGCTGTTATTTTTAACTATTAACAATTACCGCTATAGTCCAACTGTATCGTCGCCCCCGTTAGCGAAAATACGTTTTTTTGCTAAGAATAACCCAAATTATCTAAAAAAAAAAGTTCGTAATGAAAAAATTATGTTTGTGAATTTGTTTAATAGGAATTGTTAAAACAATTTTTTGACAACGGCACCGCCCGGCACCCTGTGGATGTGTTTGTTATAAGGACTCTTTTTGAGTAAGTTTGTGCAAAAAAATCTAATCGAAATAGTTTCGCCAACGGGGGCGACGATACAGTTACTATAGCGCTAATTGTTAATAACTAAAAATAACAGCTTTGTAGTACAATAATGACAAAAATCCCTTTGGGACCTTGAAGAAGGGGTTTGAATCTTGATTTGGTCACTTATTGAAATTCGTAATTATACTTTTAATCGAGTTATTAAGCCTAGAAAATGGCCTTTTCGCATTTTTCAAATTTTTAAACGCATGTAACTCGACAACAATCAATTTCAGAGAAAAATGACAAGAGACCTTTTTTGCCCAGAATGACCCAGTTTATCTAAAAAAATATTGCTCGAAATGAAAAAAAATATTTTTGTGAATTTGTTTAAAAAAAAATGTTTAAACAATTTTTCGACCACGGTACCGCCCGGCACCCTGTGGATATGTGATAAGGACTTCTTTTTGAGTAAGTTTGTTTAAAAAATATCGAATCGGAATAATTTCGCTAGTCGGGGCGACGATACTGCCCGGTCTAATTTAAAAAGTAGTTTTCGAGGCAATTTGTCATGTAAACATGTGTTGTGAAAATAATCACATCTGCACCACACCACACTGAAACCAACGTAAACGTTCTATGTATGATAATGTGAATGGGCAGTCCGATTGACGGTCTGCAAACGCTACGTGCCGAAAACGCGACGTGCATTATAATATGACGCGACCTTAAGACACGTAGCGTAGCGTATAAGACACGTTACGTTTGCGTTCGGTTCATTCGAAAACAATCTTTTTCGGATGTTGACAGCTACGGGTCGTTTTCCCCTCGTTGTTTATTTAGGTATTTCTTTGAATTTGATACAGAGTATTTAGACCGGTCAGTATCGTCGCCCTCGCTAGCGAAATTATTCCGATTCGATTTTTTGCACAAATTTACTCAAAGAGAGGTTCTTATAACATATCCACAGGGTGCCAGGCGGTGCCGTGGTCGAAAAATTGTTTAAACAATCTTTTTTAAACAAATTCACAAAAATATTTTTTCATTCGAGCAATATTTTTTTTAGTTAATTTGGGTAATTCTGAGCAAAAAAGTTTCTTGTCATTTTTCTCTAAAATTGCCAAAATGGCTATTTTCAAGGCTTAATAACTCGATTAAAAATTATTATTATGAATTTCAATAAGTGACCAAATCAAGTTTCAAACAACTTCTTCAAGGTCCTGAAGAGATTTTTGTCATTATTTTATTACAAAGCTGTTATTTTTAACTATTAACAATTACCGCTATAGTCCAACTGTATCGTCGCCCCCGTTAGCGAAAATACGTTTTTTGCTAAGAATAACCCAAATTATCTAAAAAAAAAAAGTTCGTAATGAAAAAATTATGTTTGTGAATTTGTTTAATAGGAATTGTTAAAACAATTTTTTGACAACGGCACCGCCCGGCACCCTGTGGATGTGTTTGTTATAAGGACTCTTTTTGAGTAAGTTTGTGCAAAAAAATCTAATCGAAATAGTTTCGCCAACGGGGGCGACGATACAGTTACTATAGCGCTAATTGTTAATAACTAAAAATAACAGCTTTGTAGTACAATAATGACAAAAATCTCTTTGGGACCTTGAAGAAGGGGTTTGAAACTTGATTTGGTCACTTATTGAAATTCGTAATTATACTTTTAATCGAGTTATTAAGCCTAGAAAATGGCCTTTTCGCATTTTTCAAATTTTTAAACGCATGTAACTCGACAACAATCAATTTCAGAGAAAAATGACAAGAGACCTTTTTTGCCCAGAATGACCCAGTTTATCTAAAAAAATATTGCTCGAAATGAAAAAAAATATTTTTGTGAATTTGTTTAAAAAAAATGTTTAAACAATTTTTCGACCACGGTACCGCCCGGCACCCTGTGGATATGTTATAAGGACTTCTTTTTGAGTAAGTTTGTTTAAAAAATATCGAATCGGAATAATTTCGCTAGTCGGGGCGACGATACTGCCCGGTCTAATTTAAAAAGTAGTTTTCGAGGCAATTTGTCATGTAAACATGTGTTGTGACAATAATCACATCTGCACCACACCACACTGAAACCAACGTAAACGTTCTATGTATGATAATGTGAATGGGCAGTCCGATTGACGGTCTGCAAACGCTACGTGCCGAAAACGCGACGTGCATTATAATATGACGCGACCTTAAGACACGTAGCGTAGCGTATAAGACACGTTACGTTTGCGTTCGGTTCATTCGAAAACAATCTTTTTCGGATGTTGACAGCTACGGGTCGTTTTCCCCTCGTTGTTTATTTAGGTATTTCTTTGAATTTGATACAGAGTATTTAGACCGGTCAGTATCGTCGCCCTCGCTAGCGAAATTATTCCGATTCGATTTTTTGCACAAATTTACTCAAAGAGAGGTTCTTATAACATATCCACAGGGTGCCAGGCGGTGCCGTGGTCGAAAAATTGTTTAAACAATCTTTTTTAAACAAATTCACAAAAATATTTTTTCATTCGAGCAATATTTTTTTTAGTTAATTTGGGTAATTCTGAGCAAAAAAGTTTCTTGTCATTTTTCTCTAAAATTGCCAAAATGGCTATTTTCAAGGCTTAATAACTCGATTAAAAATTATTATTATGAATTTCAATAAGTGACCAAATCAAGTTTCAAACAACTTCTTCAAGGTCCTGAAGAGATTTTTGTCATTATTTTATTACAAAGCTGTTATTTTTAACTATTAACAATTACCGCTATAGTCCAACTGTATCGTCGCCCCCGTTAGCGAAAATACGTTTTTTGCTAAGAATAACCCAAATTATCTAAAAAAAAAAAGTTCGTAATGAAAAAATTATGTTTGTGAATTTGTTTAATAGGAATTGTTAAAACAATTTTTTGACAACGGCACCGCCCGGCACCCTGTGGATGTGTTTGTTATAAGGACTCTTTTTGAGTAAGTTTGTGCAAAAAAATCTAATCGAAATAGTTTCGCCAACGGGGGCGACGATACAGTTACTATAGCGCTAATTGTTAATAACTAAAAATAACAGCTTTGTAGTACAATAATGACAAAAATCTCTTTGGGACCTTGAAGAAGGGGTTTGAAACTTGATTTGGTCACTTATTGAAATTCGTAATTATACTTTTAATCGAGTTATTAAGCCTAGAAAATGGCCTTTTCGCATTTTTCAAATTTTTAAACGCATGTAACTCGACAACAATCAATTTCAGAGAAAAATGACAAGAGACCTTTTTTGCCCAGAATGACCCAGTTTATCTAAAAAAATATTGCTCGAAATGAAAAAAAATATTTTTGTGAATTTGTTTAAAAAAAATGTTTAAACAATTTTTCGACCACGGTACCGCCCGGCACCCTGTGGATATGTTATAAGGACTTCTTTTTGAGTAAGTTTGTTTAAAAAATATCGAATCGGAATAATTTCGCTAGTCGGGGCGACGATACTGCCCGGTCTAATTTAAAAAGTAGTTTTCGAGGCAATTTGTCATGTAAACATGTGTTGTGACAATAATCACATCTGCACCACACCACACTGAAACCAACGTAAACGTTCTATGTATGATAATGTGAATGGGCAGTCCGATTGACGGTCTGCAAACGCTACGTGCCGAAAACGCGACGTGCATTATAATATGACGCGACCTTAAGACACGTAGCGTAGCGTATAAGACACGTTACGTTTGCGTTCGGTTCATTCGAAAACAATCTTTTTCGGATGTTGACAGCTACGGGTCGTTTTCCCCTCGTTGTTTATTTAGGTATTTCTTTGAATTTGATACAGAGTATTTAGACCGGTCAGTATCGTCGCCCTCGCTAGCGAAATTATTCCGATTCGATTTTTTGCACAAATTTACTCAAAGAGAGGTTCTTATAACATATCCACAGGGTGCCAGGCGGTGCCGTGGTCGAAAAATTGTTTAAACAATCTTTTTTAAACAAATTCACAAAAATATTTTTTCATTCGAGCAATATTTTTTTTAGTTAATTTGGGTAATTCTGAGCAAAAAAGTTTCTTGTCATTTTTCTCTAAAATTGCCAAAATGGCTATTTTCAAGGCTTAATAACTCGATTAAAAATTATTATTATGAATTTCAATAAGTGACCAAATCAAGTTTCAAACAACTTCTTCAAGGTCCTGAAGAGATTTTTGTCATTATTTTATTACAAAGCTGTTATTTTTAACTATTAACAATTACCGCTATAGTCCAACTGTATCGTCTCCCCCGTTAGCGAAAATGCGTTTTTTGCTAAGAATAACCCAAATTATCTAAAAAAAAAAAGTTCGTAATGAAAAAATTATGTTTGTGAATTTGTTTAATAGGAATTGTTAAAACAATTTTTTGACAACGGCACCGCCCGGCACCCTGTGGATGTGTTTGTTATAAGGACTCTTTTTGAGTAAGTTTGTGCAAAAAAATCTAATCGAAATAGTTTCGCCAACGGGGGCGACGATACAGTTACTATAGCGCTAATTGTTAATAACTAAAAATAACAGCTTTGTAGTACAATAATGACAAAAATCTCTTTGGACCTTGAAGAAGGGGTTTGAAACTTGATTTGGTCACTTATTGAAATTCGTAATTATACTTTTAATCGAGTTATTAAGCCTAGAAAATGGCCTTTTCGCATTTTTCAAATTTTTAAACGCATGTAGCTCGACAACAATCAATTTCAGAGAAAAATGACAAGAAACCTTTTTTGCCCAGAATGACCCAGTTTATCTAAAAAAATATTGCTCGAAATGAAAAAAAATATTTTTGTGAATTTGTTTAAAAAAAATGTTTAAACAATTTTTCGACCACGGTACCGCCCGGCACCCTGTGGATATGTTATAAGGACTTCTTTTTGAGTAAGTTTGTTTAAAAAATATCGAATCGGAATAATTTCGCTAGTCGGGGCGACGATACTGCCCGGTCTAATTTAAAAAGTAGTTTTCGAGGCAATTTGTCATGTAAACATGTGTTGTGACAATAATCACATCTGCACCACACCACACTGAAACCAACGTAAACGTTCTATGTATGATAATGTGAATGGGCAGTCCGATTGACGGTCTGCAAACGCTACGTGCCGAAAACGCGACGTGCATTATAATATGACGCGACCTTAAGACACGTAGCGTAGCGTATAAGACACGTTACGTTTGCGTTCGGTTCATTCGAAAACAATCTTTTTCGGATGTTGACAGCTACGGGTCGTTTTCCCCTCGTTGTTTATTTAGGTATTTCTTTGAATTTGATACAGAGTATTTAGACCGGTCAGTATCGTCGCCCTCGCTAGCGAAATTATTCCGATTCGATTTTTTGCACAAATTTACTCAAAGAGAGGTTCTTATAACATATCCACAGGGTGCCAGGCGGTGCCGTGGTCGAAAAATTGTTTAAACAATCTTTTTTAAACAAATTCACAAAAATATTTTTTCATTCGAGCAATATTTTTTTTAGTTAATTTGGGTAATTCTGAGCAAAAAAGTTTCTTGTCATTTTTCTCTAAAATTGCCAAAATGGCTATTTTCAAGGCTTAATAACTCGATTAAAAATTATTATTATGAATTTCAATAAGTGACCAAATCAAGTTTCAAACAACTTCTTCAAGGTCCTGAAGAGATTTTTGTCATTATTTTATTACAAAGCTGTTATTTTTAACTATTAACAATTACCGCTATAGTCCAACTGTATCGTCGCCCCCGTTAGCGAAAATACGTTTTTTGCTAAGAATAACCCAAATTATCTAAAAAAAAAAAGTTCGTAATGAAAAAATTATGTTTGTGAATTTGTTTAATAGGAATTGTTAAAACAATTTTTTGACAACGGCACCGCCCGGCACCCTGTGGATGTGTTTGTTATAAGGACTCTTTTTGAGTAAGTTTGTGCAAAAAAATCTAATCGAAATAGTTTCGCCAACGGGGGCGACGATACAGTTACTATAGCGCTAATTGTTAATAACTAAAAATAACAGCTTTGTAGTACAATAATGACAAAAATCTCTTTGGGACCTTGAAGAAGGGGTTTGAAACTTGATTTGGTCACTTATTGAAATTCGTAATTATACTTTTAATCGAGTTATTAAGCCTAGAAAATGGCCTTTTCGCATTTTTCAAATTTTTAAACGCATGTAACTCGACAACAATCAATTTCAGAGAAAAATGACAAGAGACCTTTTTTGTCCAGAATGACCCAGTTTATCTAAAAAAATATTGCTCGAAATGAAAAAAAATATTTTTGTGAATTTGTTTAAAAAAAATGTTTAAACAATTTTTCGACCACGGTACCGCCCGGCACCCTGTGGATATGTTATAAGGACTTCTTTTTGAGTAAGTTTGTTTAAAAAATATCGAATCGGAATAATTTCGCTAGTCGGGGCGACGATACTGCCCGGTCTAATTTAAAAAGTAGTTTTCGAGGCAATTTGTCATGTAAACATGTGTTGTGACAATAATCACATCTGCACCACACCACACTGAAACCAACGTAAACGTTCTATGTATGATAATGTGAATGGGCAGTCCGATTGACGGTCTGCAAACGCTACGTGCCGAAAACGCGACGTGCATTATAATATGACGCGACCTTAAGACACGTAGCGTAGCGTATAAGACACGTTACGTTTGCGTTCGGTTCATTCGAAAACAATCTTTTTCGGATGTTGACAGCTACGGGTCGTTTTCCCCTCGTTGTTTATTTAGGTATTTCTTTGAATTTGATACAGAGTATTTAGACCGGTCAGTATCGTCGCCCTCGCTAGCGAAATTATTCCGATTCGATTTTTTGCACAAATTTACTCAAAGAGAGGTTCTTATAACATATCCACAGGGTGCCAGGCGGTGCCGTGGTCGAAAAATTGTTTAAACAATCTTTTTTAAACAAATTCACAAAAATATTTTTTCATTCGAGCAATATTTTTTTTAGTTAATTTGGGTAATTCTGAGCAAAAAAGTTTCTTGTCATTTTTCTCTAAAATTGCCAAAATGGCTATTTTCAAGGCTTAATAACTCGATTAAAAATTATTATTATGAATTTCAATAAGTGACCAAATCAAGTTTCAAACAACTTCTTCAAGGTCCTGAAGAGATTTTTGTCATTATTTTATTACAAAGCTGTTATTTTTAACTATTAACAATTACCGCTATAGTCCAACTGTATCGTCGCCCCCGTTAGCGAAAATACGTTTTTTGCTAAGAATAACCCAAATTATCTAAAAAAAAAAAAGTTCGTAATGAAAAAATTATGTTTGTGAATTTGTTTAATAGGAATTGTTAAAACAATTTTTTGACAACGGCACCGCCCGGCACCCTGTGGATGTGTTTGTTATAAGGACTCTTTTTGAGTAAGTTTGTGCAAAAAAATCTAATCGAAATAGTTTCGCCAACGGGGGCGACGATACAGTTACTATAGCGCTAATTGGTAATAACTAAAAATAACAGCTTTGTAGTACAATAATGACAAAAATCTCTTTGGGACCTTGAAGAAGGGGTTTGAAACTTGATTTGGTCACTTATTGAAATTCGTAATTATACTTTTAATCGAGTTATTAAGCCTAGAAAATGGCCTTTTCGCATTTTTCAAATTTTTAAACGCATGTAACTCGACAACAATCAATTTCAGAGAAAAATGACAAGAGACCTTTTTTGCCCAGAATGACCCAGTTTATCTAAAAAAATATTGCTCGAAATGAAAAAAAATATTTTTGTGAATTTGTTTAAAAAAAATGTTTAAACAATTTTTCGACCACGGTACCGCCCGGCACCCTGTGGATATGTTATAAGGACTTCTTTTTGAGTAAGTTTGTTTAAAAAATATCGAATCGGAATAATTTCGCTAGTCGGGGCGACGATACTGCCCGGTCTAATTTAAAAAGTAGTTTTCGAGGCAATTTGTCATGTAAACATGTGTTGTGACAATAATCACATCTGCACCACACCACACTGAAACCAACGTAAACGTTCTATGTATGATAATGTGAATGGGCAGTCCGATTGACGGTCTGCAAACGCTACGTGCCGAAAACGCGACGTGCATTATAATATGACGCGACCTTAAGACACGTAGCGTAGCGTATAAGACACGTTACGTTTGCGTTCGGTTCATTCGAAAACAATCTTTTTCGGATGTTGACAGCTACGGGTCGTTTTCCCCTCGTTGTTTATTTAGGTATTTCTTTGAATTTGATACAGAGTATTTAGACCGGTCAGTATCGTCGCCCTCGCTAGCGAAATTATTCCGATTCGATTTTTTGCACAAATTTACTCAAAGAGAGGTTCTTATAACATATCCACAGGGTGCCAGGCGGTGCCGTGGTCGAAAAATTGTTTAAACAATCTTTTTTAAACAAATTCACAAAAATATTTTTTCATTCGAGCAATATTTTTTTTAGTTAATTTGGGTAATTCTGAGCAAAAAAGTTTCTTGTCATTTTTCTCTAAAATTGCCAAAATGGCTATTTTCAAGGCTTAATAACTCGATTAAAAATTATTATTATGAATTTCAATAAGTGACCAAATCAAGTTTCAAACAACTTCTTCAAGGTCCTGAAGAGATTTTTGTCATTATTTTATTACAAAGCTGTTATTTTTAACTATTAACAATTACCGCTATAGTCCAACTGTATCGTCGCCCCCGTTAGCGAAAATACGTTTTTTGCTAAGAATAACCCAAATTATCTAAAAAAAAAAGTTCGTAATGAAAAAATTATGTTTGTGATTTTGTTTAATAGGAATTGTTAAAACAATTTTTTGACAACGGCACCGCCCGGCACCCTGTGGATGTGTTTGTTATAAGGACTCTTTTTGAGTAAGTTTGTGCAAAAAAATCTAATCGAAATAGTTTCGCCAACGGGGGCGACGATACAGTTACTATAGCGCTAATTGTTAATAACTAAAAATAACAGCTTTGTAGTACAATAATGACAAAAATCTCTTTGGGACCTTGAAGAAGGGGTTTGAAACTTGATTTGGTCACTTATTGAAATTCGTAATTATACTTTTAATCGAGTTATTAAGCCTAGAAAATGGCCTTTTCGCATTTTTCAAATTTTTAAACGCATGTAGCTCGACAACAATCAATTTCAGAGAAAAATGACAAGAAACCTTTTTTGCCCAGAATGACCCAGTTTATCTAAAAAAATATTGCTCGAAATGAAAAAAAATATTTTTGTGAATTTGTTTAAAAAAAATGTTTAAACAATTTTTCGACCACGGTACCGCCCGGCACCCTGTGGATATGTTATAAGGACTTCTTTTTGAGTAAGTTTGTTTAAAAAATATCGAATCGGAATAATTTCGCTAGTCGGGGCGACGATACTGCCCGGTCTAATTTAAAAAGTAGTTTTCGAGGCAATTTGTCATGTAAACATGTGTTGTGACAATAATCACATCTGCACCACACCACACTGAAACCAACGTAAACGTTCTATGTATGATAATGTGAATGGGCAGTCCGATTGACGGTCTGCAAACGCTACGTGCCGAAAACGCGACGTGCATTATAATATGACGCGACCTTAAGACACGTAGCGTAGCGTATAAGACACGTTACGTTTGCGTTCGGTTCATTCGAAAACAATCTTTTTCGGATGTTGACAGCTACGGGTCGTTTTCCCCTCGTTGTTTATTTAGGTATTTCTTTGAATTTGATACAGAGTATTTAGACCGGTCAGTATCGTCGCCCTCGCTAGCGAAATTATTCCGATTCGATTTTTTGCACAAATTTACTCAAAGAGAGGTTCTTATAACATATCCACAGGGTGCCAGGCGGTGCCGTGGTCGAAAAATTGTTTAAACAATCTTTTTTAAACAAATTCACAAAAATATTTTTTCATTCGAGCAATATTTTTTTTAGTTAATTTGGGTAATTCTGAGCAAAAAAGTTTCTTGTCATTTTTCTCTAAAATTGCCAAAATGGCTATTTTCAAGGCTTAATAACTCGATTAAAAATTATTATTATGAATTTCAATAAGTGACCAAATCAAGTTTCAAACAACTTCTTCAAGGTCCTGAAGAGATTTTTGTCATTATTTTATTACAAAGCTGTTATTTTTAACTATTAACAATTACCGCTATAGTCCAACTGTATCGTCGCCCCCGTTAGCGAAAATACGTTTTTTGCTAAGAATAACCCAAATTATCTAAAAAAAAAAAGTTCGTAATGAAAAAATTATGTTTGTGAATTTGTTTAATAGGAATTGTTAAAACAATTTTTTGACAACGGCACCGCCCGGCACCCTGTGGATGTGTTTGTTATAAGGACTCTTTTTGAGTAAGTTTGTGCAAAAAAATCTAATCGAAATAGTTTCGCCAACGGGGGCGACGATACAGTTACTATAGCGCTAATTGTTAATAACTAAAAATAACAGCTTTGTAGTACAATAATGACAAAAATCTCTTTGGGACCTTGAAGAAGGGGTTTGAAACTTGATTTGGTCACTTATTGAAATTCGTAATTATACTTTTAATCGAGTTATTAAGCCTAGAAAATGGCCTTTTCGCATTTTTCAAATTTTTAAACGCATGTAACTCGACAACAATCAATTTCAGAGAAAAATGACAAGAGACCTTTTTTGTCCAGAATGACCCAGTTTATCTAAAAAAATATTGCTCGAAATGAAAAAAAATATTTTTGTGAATTTGTTTAAAAAAAATGTTTAAACAATTTTTCGACCACGGTACCGCCCGGCACCCTGTGGATATGTTATAAGGACTTCTTTTTGAGTAAGTTTGTTTAAAAAATATCGAATCGGAATAATTTCGCTAGTCGGGGCGACGATACTGCCCGGTCTAATTTAAAAAGTAGTTTTCGAGGCAATTTGTCATGTAAACATGTGTTGTGACAATAATCACATCTGCACCACACCACACTGAAACCAACGTAAACGTTCTATGTATGATAATGTGAATGGGCAGTCCGATTGACGGTCTGCAAACGCTACGTGCCGAAAACGCGACGTGCATTATAATATGACGCGACCTTAAGACACGTAGCGTAGCGTATAAGACACGTTACGTTTGCGTTCGGTTCATTCGAAAACAATCTTTTTCGGATGTTGACAGCTACGGGTCGTTTTCCCCTCGTTGTTTATTTAGGTATTTCTTTGAATTTGATACAGAGTATTTAGACCGGTCAGTATCGTCGCCCTCGCTAGCGAAATTATTCCGATTCGATTTTTTGCACAAATTTACTCAAAGAGAGGTTCTTATAACATATCCACAGGGTGCCAGGCGGTGCCGTGGTCGAAAAATTGTTTAAACAATCTTTTTTAAACAAATTCACAAAAATATTTTTTCATTCGAGCAATATTTTTTTTAGTTAATTTGGGTAATTCTGAGCAAAAAAGTTTCTTGTCATTTTTCTCTAAAATTGCCAAAATGGCTATTTTCAAGGCTTAATAACTCGATTAAAAATTATTATTATGAATTTCAATAAGTGACCAAATCAAGTTTCAAACAACTTCTTCAAGGTCCTGAAGAGATTTTTGTCATTATTTTATTACAAAGCTGTTATTTTTAACTATTAACAATTACCGCCATAGTCCAACTGTATCGTCGCCCCCGTTAGCGAAAATACGTTTTTTGCTAAGAATAACCCAAATTATCTAAAAAAAAAAAGTTCGTAATGAAAAAATTATGTTTGTGAATTTGTTTAATAGGAATTGTTAAAACAATTTTTTGACAACGGCACCGCCCGGCACCCTGTGGATGTGTTTGTTATAAGGACTCTTTTTGAGTAAGTTTGTGCAAAAAAATCTAATCGAAATAGTTTCGCCAACGGGGGCGACGATACAGTTACTATAGCGCTAATTGTTAATAACTAAAAATAACAGCTTTGTAGTACAATAATGACAAAAATCTCTTTGGGACCTTGAAGAAGGGGTTTGAAACTTGATTTGGTCACTTATTGAAATTCGTAATTATACTTTTAATCGAGTTATTAAGCCTAGAAAATGGCCTTTTCGCATTTTTCAAATTTTTAAACGCATGTAACTCGACAACAATCAATTTCAGAGAAAAATGACAAGAGACCTTTTTTGCCCAGAATGACCCAGTTTATCTAAAAAAATATTGCTCGAAATGAAAAAAAATATTTTTGTGAATTTGTTTAAAAAAAATGTTTAAACAATTTTTCGACCACGGTACCGCCCGGCACCCTGTGGATATGTTATAAGGACTTCTTTTTGAGTAAGTTTGTTTAAAAAATATCGAATCGGAATAATTTCGCTAGTCGGGGCGACGATACTGCCCGGTCTAATTTAAAAAGTAGTTTTCGAGGCAATTTGTCATGTAAACATGTGTTGTGACAATAATCACATCTGCACCACACCACACTGAAACCAACGTAAACGTTCTATGTATGATAATGTGAATGGGCAGTCCGATTGACGGTCTGCAAACGCTACGTGCCGAAAACGCGACGTGCATTATAATATGACGCGACCTTAAGACACGTAGCGTAGCGTATAAGACACGTTACGTTTGCGTTCGGTTCATTCGAAAACAATCTTTTTCGGATGTTGACAGCTACGGGTCGTTTTCCCCTCGTTGTTTATTTAGGTATTTCTTTGAATTTGATACAGAGTATTTAGACCGGTCAGTATCGTCGCCCTCGCTAGCGAAATTATTCCGATTCGATTTTTTGCACAAATTTACTCAAAGAGAGGTTCTTATAACATATCCACAGGGTGCCAGGCGGTGCCGTGGTCGAAAAATTGTTTAAACAATCTTTTTTAAACAAATTCACAAAAATATTTTTTCATTCGAGCAATATTTTTTTTAGTTAATTTGGGTAATTCTGAGCAAAAAAGTTTCTTGTCATTTTTCTCTAAAATTGCCAAAATGGCTATTTTCAAGGCTTAATAACTCGATTAAAAATTATTATTATGAATTTCAATAAGTGACCAAATCAAGTTTCAAACAACTTCTTCAAGGTCCTGAAGAGATTTTTGTCATTATTTTATTACAAAGCTGTTATTTTTAACTATTAACAATTACCGCTATAGTCCAACTGTATCGTCGCCCCCGTTAGCGAAAATACGTTTTTTGCTAAGAATAACCCAAATTATCTAAAAAAAAAAAAGTTCGTAATGAAAAAATTATGTTTGTGAATTTGTTTAATAGGAATTGTTAAAACAATTTTTTGACAACGGCACCGCCCGGCACCCTGTGGATGTGTTTGTTATAAGGACTCTTTTTGAGTAAGTTTGTGCAAAAAAATCTAATCGAAATAGTTTCGCCAACGGGGGCGACGATACAGTTACTATAGCGCTAATTGTTAATAACTAAAAATAACAGCTTTGTAGTACAATAATGACAAAAATCTCTTTGGGACCTTGAAGAAGGGGTTTGAAACTTGATTTGGTCACTTATTGAAATTCGTAATTATACTTTTAATCGAGTTATTAAGCCTAGAAAATGGCCTTTTCGCATTTTTCAAATTTTTAAACGCATGTAACTCGACAACAATCAATTTCAGAGAAAAATGACAAGAGACCTTTTTTGCCCAGAATGACCCAGTTTATCTAAAAAAATATTGCTCGAAATGAAAAAAAATATTTTTGTGAATTTGTTTAAAAAAAATGTTTAAACAATTTTTCGACCACGGTACCGCCCGGCACCCTGTGGATATGTTATAAGGACTTCTTTTTGAGTAAGTTTGTTTAAAAAATATCGAATCGGAATAATTTCGCTAGTCGGGGCGACGATACTGCCCGGTCTAATTTAAAAAGTAGTTTTCGAGGCAATTTGTCATGTAAACATGTGTTGTGACAATAATCACATCTGCACCACACCACACTGAAACCAACGTAAACGTTCTATGTATGATAATGTGAATGGGCAGTCCGATTGACGGTCTGCAAACGCTACGTGCCGAAAACGCGACGTGCATTATAATATGACGCGACCTTAAGACACGTAGCGTAGCGTATAAGACACGTTACGTTTGCGTTCGGTTCATTCGAAAACAATCTTTTTCGGATGTTGACAGCTACGGGTCGTTTTCCCCTCGTTGTTTATTTAGGTATTTCTTTGAATTTGATACAGAGTATTTAGACCGGTCAGTATCGTCGCCCTCGCTAGCGAAATTATTCCGATTCGATTTTTTGCACAAATTTACTCAAAGAGAGGTTCTTATAACATATCCACAGGGTGCCAGGCGGTGCCGTGGTCGAAAAATTGTTTAAACAATCTTTTTTAAACAAATTCACAAAAATATTTTTTCATTCGAGCAATATTTTTTTTAGTTAATTTGGGTAATTCTGAGCAAAAAAGTTTCTTGTCATTTTTCTCTAAAATTGCCAAAATGGCTATTTTCAAGGCTTAATAACTCGATTAAAAATTATTATTATGAATTTCAATAAGTGACCAAATCAAGTTTCAAACAACTTCTTCAAGGTCCTGAAGAGATTTTTGTCATTATTTTATTACAAAGCTGTTATTTTTAACTATTAACAATTACCGCTATAGTCCAACTGTATCGTCGCCCCCGTTAGCGAAAATACGTTTTTTGCTAAGAATAACCCAAATTATCTAAAAAAAAAAAAGTTCGTAATGAAAAAATTATGTTTGTGAATTTGTTTAATAGGAATTGTTAAAACAATTTTTTGACAACGGCACCGCCCGGCACCCTGTGGATGTGTTTGTTATAAGGACTCTTTTTGAGTAAGTTTGTGCAAAAAAATCTAATCGAAATAGTTTCGCCAACGGGGGCGACGATACAGTTACTATAGCGCTAATTGTTAATAACTAAAAATAACAGCTTTGTAGTACAATAATGACAAAAATCTCTTTGGGACCTTGAAGAAGGGGTTTGAAACTTGATTTGGTCACTTATTGAAATTCGTAATTATACTTTTAATCGAGTTATTAAGCCTAGAAAATGGCCTTTTCGCATTTTTCAAATTTTTAAACGCATGTAACTCGACAACAATCAATTTCAGAGAAAAATGACAAGAGACCTTTTTTGCCCAGAATGACCCAGTTTATCTAAAAAAATATTGCTCGAAATGAAAAAAAATATTTTTGTGAATTTGTTTAAAAAAAATGTTTAAACAATTTTTCGACCACGGTACCGCCCGGCACCCTGTGGATATGTTATAAGGACTTCTTTTTGAGTAAGTTTGTTTAAAAAATATCGAATCGGAATAATTTCGCTAGTCGGGGCGACGATACTGCCCGGTCTAATTTAAAAAGTAGTTTTCGAGGCAATTTGTCATGTAAACATGTGTTGTGACAATAATCACATCTGCACCACACCACACTGAAACCAACGTAAACGTTCTATGTATGATAATGTGAATGGGCAGTCCGATTGACGGTCTGCAAACGCTACGTGCCGAAAACGCGACGTGCATTATAATATGACGCGACCTTAAGACACGTAGCGTAGCGTATAAGACACGTTACGTTTGCGTTCGGTTCATTCGAAAACAATCTTTTTCGGATGTTGACAGCTACGGGTCGTTTTCCCCTCGTTGTTTATTTAGGTATTTCTTTGAATTTGATACAGAGTATTTAGACCGGTCAGTATCGTCGCCCTCGCTAGCGAAATTATTCCGATTCGATTTTTTGCACAAATTTACTCAAAGAGAGGTTCTTATAACATATCCACAGGGTGCCAGGCGGTGCCGTGGTCGAAAAATTGTTTAAACAATCTTTTTTAAACAAATTCACAAAAATATTTTTTCATTCGAGCAATATTTTTTTTAGTTAATTTGGGTAATTCTGAGCAAAAAAGTTTCTTGTCATTTTTCTCTAAAATTGCCAAAATGGCTATTTTCAAGGCTTAATAACTCGATTAAAAATTATTATTATGAATTTCAATAAGTGACCAAATCAAGTTTCAAACAACTTCTTCAAGGTCCTGAAGAGATTTTTGTCATTATTTTATTACAAAGCTGTTATTTTTAACTATTAACAATTACCGCTATAGTCCAACTGTATCGTCGCCCCCGTTAGCGAAAATACGTTTTTTGCTAAGAATAACCCAAATTATCTAAAAAAAAAAAAGTTCGTAATGAAAAAATTATGTTTGTGAATTTGTTTAATAGGAATTGTTAAAACAATTTTTTGACAACGGCACCGCCCGGCACCCTGTGGATGTGTTTGTTATAAGGACTCTTTTTGAGTAAGTTTGTGCAAAAAAATCTAATCGAAATAGTTTCGCCAACGGGGGCGACGATACAGTTACTATAGCGCTAATTGTTAATAACTAAAAATAACAGCTTTGTAGTACAATAATGACAAAAATCTCTTTGGGACCTTGAAGAAGGGGTTTGAAACTTGATTTGGTCACTTATTGAAATTCGTAATTATACTTTTAATCGAGTTATTAAGCCTAGAAAATGGCCTTTTCGCATTTTTCAAATTTTTAAACGCATGTAACTCGACAACAATCAATTTCAGAGAAAAATGACAAGAGACCTTTTTTGCCCAGAATGACCCAGTTTATCTAAAAAAATATTGCTCGAAATGAAAAAAAATATTTTTGTGAATTTGTTTAAAAAAAATGTTTAAACAATTTTTCGACCACGGTACCGCCCGGCACCCTGTGGATATGTTATAAGGACTTCTTTTTGAGTAAGTTTGTTTAAAAAATATCGAATCGGAATAATTTCGCTAGTCGGGGCGACGATACTGCCCGGTCTAATTTAAAAAGTAGTTTTCGAGGCAATTTGTCATGTAAACATGTGTTGTGACAATAATCACATCTGCACCACACCACACTGAAACCAACGTAAACGTTCTATGTATGATAATGTGAATGGGCAGTCCGATTGACGGTCTGCAAACGCTACGTGCCGAAAACGCGACGTGCATTATAATATGACGCGACCTTAAGACACGTAGCGTAGCGTATAAGACACGTTACGTTTGCGTTCGGTTCATTCGAAAACAATCTTTTTCGGATGTTGACAGCTACGGGTCGTTTTCCCCTCGTTGTTTATTTAGGTATTTCTTTGAATTTGATACAGAGTATTTAGACCGGTCAGTATCGTCGCCCTCGCTAGCGAAATTATTCCGATTCGATTTTTTGCACAAATTTACTCAAAGAGAGGTTCTTATAACATATCCACAGGGTGCCAGGCGGTGCCGTGGTCGAAAAATTGTTTAAACAATCTTTTTTAAACAAATTCACAAAAATATTTTTTCATTCGAGCAATATTTTTTTTAGTTAATTTGGGTAATTCTGAGCAAAAAAGTTTCTTGTCATTTTTCTCTAAAATTGCCAAAATGGCTATTTTCAAGGCTTAATAACTCGATTAAAAATTATTATTATGAATTTCAATAAGTGACCAAATCAAGTTTCAAACAACTTCTTCAAGGTCCTGAAGAGATTTTTGTCATTATTTTATTACAAAGCTGTTATTTTTAACTATTAACAATTACCGCTATAGTCCAACTGTATCGTCGCCCCCGTTAGCGAAAATACGTTTTTTGCTAAGAATAACCCAAATTATCTAAAAAAAAAAGTTCGTAATGAAAAAATTATGTTTGTGAATTTGTTTAATAGGAATTGTTAAAACAATTTTTTGACAACGGCACCGCCCGGCACCCTGTGGATGTGTTTGTTATAAGGACTCTTTTTGAGTAAGTTTGTGCAAAAAAATCTAATCGAAATAGTTTCGCCAACGGGGGCGACGATACAGTTACTATAGCGCTAATTGTTAATAACTAAAAATAACAGCTTTGTAGTACAATAATGACAAAAATCTCTTTGGGACCTTGAAGAAGGGGTTTGAAACTTGATTTGGTCACTTATTGAAATTCGTAATTATACTTTTAATCGAGTTATTAAGCCTAGAAAATGGCCTTTTCGCATTTTTCAAATTTTTAAACGCATGTAACTCGACAACAATCAATTTCAGAGAAAAATGACAAGAGACCTTTTTTGCCCAGAATGACCCAGTTTATCTAAAAAAATATTGCTCGAAATGAAAAAAAATATTTTTGTGAATTTGTTTAAAAAAAATGTTTAAACAATTTTTCGACCACGGTACCGCCCGGCACCCTGTGGATATGTTATAAGGACTTCTTTTTGAGTAAGTTTGTTTAAAAAATATCGAATCGGAATAATTTCGCTAGTCGGGGCGACGATACTGCCCGGTCTAATTTAAAAAGTAGTTTTCGAGGCAATTTGTCATGTAAACATGTGTTGTGACAATAATCACATCTGCACCACACCACACTGAAACCAACGTAAACGTTCTATGTATGATAATGTGAATGGGCAGTCCGATTGACGGTCTGCAAACGCTACGTGTGTAGCACTTAGAAATAAGGGGGAAGATAAAAGCTTGGAAAATTTAGATACTGCTTAAATACAAAAGGGTCGAGAAAACTAGGGGATATTTCTAAAAACTACTTTGCTACGGCGGCTCGTGTTTTGGTTGGAGAGCTAAGGTTGTGAGTTCGTTAAGAAGAAGTTAGGGATTAGGGAATATTTACTACTATCAAAAATTTAAACAAGGGTACTTACAGATATCCTGGGGTGTTAAATATTAATCCTGGCTATATTTTGTTAGGGCGCCTTACCAGGAGTTTTACTTTCTATGATCATCCAACATCTTAAAATTTGACTCTAAAAAGCTTTTAAAGTTTGTGGTTAAAATTTTGCCAATAGGTTAGCGGTAAATAAACAGGACAAAATACACAGTTATGGCATTTATTGAAAAATTATTCCTTGACATAACAAAACTTTCAGATTACATAAAAGATTACCTGTAAAAAAAATACATCTACTTTTCTGAACATAGGTTATGGTGCACCAAAAGATAAACAATAATATTATTGCATTGAGGATTTGATATCTGACTTAATTATGACTTGTATAACTGACTGACTGACCTAATTATGACATATATTATAGCATTTGCATTAAAACAAAAATTTATATTCATTCAGGGAACAATGTTTACATTAAAGAATTACTGACTACTCCTCGTAGTACTTAATTATTGAAAATAACAACAACTATGTCACCTGTCAAATATCATTCCGTAAATCTTTTATTTTTAACTATTTCAAAAGGTTTCAAAAAGGATTTTAACATTAACTTACAATTATGTCTTTACAATAATATTTTAATGATGGAAGCAAAATTATTCTTTGTTCTGTTCAACAATTTACTTTTTCATCTTTGTATTTTAAGTTCCAAAAAGATTTATTTTTTTTATGTTGAAAGAAATTAACGTTATTAGTTTGAGAATTTTATAATTATTAAAAGTCACTATACCTTAAAATTCAAAACTTCACCATTGTGAAACTTGACATGACACTTGACAGCACGTACGTAGTTCATACGTCACTCGAAGGGGAAAATGTCAATGGAAAATTACTGATTGCACCATATACCATTATACCATGAAAATACCATAAAACAAAAGAAATTTGCTTATTTACCTCGGGAAATAGGTTTTCTAATCCAGGAGACGGGAGGCTTGGGTTTAATTCATCACTACGATATTAGTACTATGCCGGCTTTCATAAATACATACGCAGTATTTTTACAAAGCGTATATTACACTTTTACCATCAAAAAAGGAACTGCTACACCATCAAACTGATGGTACACCTACTTAACAAAAACACAGAAGAACTTTGATAGATCCCATTTACTTGGAAATTCTTTTTGCGTCACAAAAAAGCCGGTAACTCACTATCGATGTTTACTGATTCACTACCATTGTAAGAATGCCTGCTTTCTTCTCCGTCTCCTGCCAAAATTCCTTGATCCTGTCACTACGCAATTTCCGGCTTCCGTTCTTCAGAGCCAATTACGAGCTTCGATCTTTGTACCAAATTCAAACAAACCAATCAAATTGATTTTCAACATTTATTCTAGAAAGTTCATCAACGCATTAGAACTGTACTTTTGTCAAAACTTCTTACAAATTCTGTTTTTGCGTCTCAAATAAACAGGAATCTTGTAACACATTGAAATGTTGCGGAATACTTCGTAGATGTATACAGGTGCGGTTTTAGAAAATTCCTTGCAATCTGAATTTAAGTAAAAAACTGAATAAAAAAATTTGGACTTCTTAGAGAGGGATTGTAAAATCTATACAAATCTAAAGATCATATTTTCACTGGTTTTTTTAAACGCTACACAGCCTCCTCCGAAAAGAGAAAGCTCGGATAGCTATCCAGTTTTCGATAAACCAAACAAAAATCAACCATGACTCCTTGAGTGAGGCTAAACAATCACATCAAAAATTTTTTTAGATGATGGCTAGTGGGGATTAAATTAAACAAACAAACGTTAGGGATTGGGCTAGCGTACCATCGATCGCCAGACTCTTTAAAGTCGAGTAGACTTAAATGTGTAATGACTCTAAAATGAACTGTAGGTGACAAGAGTTTCTGTGCCTTGGGAAAGAAACTAAACTTGTGCCCTGTGTGGACCTCGCTGACATCCACAGCAGTAACACAAGTGACATACCAGGGCAGACACAGCCTTGTCACCTCGTTGCCTAACCGCGAGCGGTTCTCAAAAACTAAACAAATCATTTGAGCTCTAGGCTCAGCAGATAGGCATCTGCCTAAACTCCACTAAACGCCTAGCGAGTTTCAGGGAATTTTGTTGGCAACGGTTCAGCAAAAATGAGGATTTAGAATCTCCATTCTAAATACCTCAATGAGACAACGTAATCTTAACATTTGTCTCAAGTCGAGATCGGTAACTTTATGTTAAACGTCTCACAGGGAATATACTCACTTCAACAACTAGACTAAAATAAAAGAAGACTAACAAAGGGGGATACAACAACAACAAGGGCCAAATCACAACAAATTCATACAAGGGGGTATACGACAACAACAGGGACCAAAAGACGACATACCAAAATCAAAGAGAATATCAACTTCTTATCAAGACTAAGGGAACTGAAGAACAATACAGGGGGAACATGGAATAGGGGATCAGGACTAAGGGGATGACATATTATCTCCATCAGATACAAAAGGTTTTAAGTCTTTAACATGCCATTTACCAAGATCAGAACCATTTAAATCAGAGAGACGATACACCACTGGTGACAACTTTTCACGGACTGTAGCTTCAATGTACCTCGGTGCTAGTTTAGACATAAACTTGTTAGCAGCATTAGACAGGACTTTATTCCTTTTCCATACTCTATCTCCTACTTGGAATTGGACTTCTCTTCTTCGTAAGTTGTAACTTCTAGCGTTACGTTCATATCCTTTTCGAAGATTAGCCCTGACCTTTTCGAAGACTTGACTTAATCCTTTTACTTCTGAAGCATACATATCACGGTTACCAGGAATAATTTCTAGATCTTGCTTCCGTTGATCGTTTTGATCAACACCATAGTAGTTTCCACTCAGGGGAACATGACGGCCATAATTAAGGAAAGCTGGGGTGTATCCAGTTACTTCGTGCTTTGCGGTATTAATAGCTTGTCTGATCTTTGCTAAATTCTTGTCCCAGTCTACGTGGTCTTTTATATACATACGGATTGCTGTTCCAATGGTTTTATTATTTCTCTCCACAAAATTACATTGTGGTGCATACACGGGGCTAAACCATACTTTCTGAACATTATACCTACTACAGAGATTAATTAGAAGAGGGTTGTTCAGATTTGAGGCATTATCACAAATCACATACTGGGGAACACCAAACATCAGGAAGACATTATCTTCCAAAAATTCAGTAATACTCTTAGCCGTAGCCTTCCTCAAAGGATGGACTAAGGTATATTTACTAAACCAATCAGCAACCACTAATAACCATGTATAACCTTTTTTAGAACGAACAAAGGGACCTATCAGATCAATGGCAACTATTTGCCAGGGG
Source organism: Diabrotica virgifera virgifera (assembly GCF_917563875.1). NCBI lineage: Eukaryota > Metazoa > Arthropoda > Insecta > Coleoptera > Chrysomelidae > Diabrotica > Diabrotica virgifera. The sequence continues at coordinate 222,621,141 of NC_065446.1, forward strand.
AATTGGGCTTCTCTCTGCTTACCCATTTTACCTAAAGGAGCATGATTTGGTGTTTTCTGAGCACCACAAACTTTACATGATCTGACAAACTTAAGCACATCACAACGCATTTTGGGCCAATAGTACCTTTCTTGAATACGGGACAAAGTTTTATAGAATCCAAAGTGAGCACACGTAGGTGGCTCATGACAAGATTGCATTACTTCTAATCTTTGGGGTTTGGGAACTAAAATTTTCCATTCAATATCATTAGTCTTGAAAGAATTGGGGGATGGGGCATACTTGTAAATGAAATCATTTTCCACTTTCCATTGTGGAAAATCACCAGGGGAACGGAGTATCTTTGATCTTAAATCATCGAACCAAGGGTCTATTCTGTCAAGATCTATTTCTAGATAATCAACTTTTTGGGCATCTTTGGGTGTATCATTGGTATGAGCTCGAGATAAAGCATCAGGGACTAAATGGGATGTTCCTTTTCTATGAATCAAATCGAAAGTATGTTGTCTTAGGCGCATAGCCCACCTGGCTAATTTGCCTGTAGGATTGGACAGTTTATTCAACCAGAGAAGTGAATGGTGGTCAGTAATGACCGAAAACTTAACTCCTTCAATATAACCTCGAAATTTCTCGATAGCGAAGATCACTGCGAGACATTCTCGCTCTGTAACTGAATAATTTCTTTCAGCTCGGGAAAGGGACCTACTTGCATAAGCTATAACTTTTTCTTCACCATCAATAGTTTGAGTCAAGACACCACCAAGACCAGTGTCAGATGCATCACATTGCACAACAAAGGGAAGTTCGAAATTGGGTTGGGCTAAGATAGGGGCAGAAATTAGGAGTTCTTTAATTTTCAAAAAAGCTTTTTCAGCTTCACTAGTCCAAACTACTGGTTGTTTTTTCTTTCTATGACCTTTAAGGAGGTCATTAATAGGGGAGGCTAAACTGGAAAAATCTCTAATGAAACGACGATACCAGGAACACATACCTATAAATCTTTTAATTTCAGTAGAATTAGATGGCCTGGGATAATTAACCATAGCTAAGATTTTTTCAGGATCTGCTTTAAGGGAATTGTTACCAACTACATAACCAAGATACTTCAATTCAGATTTAAAAAAATCACACTTATCGATGTTAATGGTCAAGTTTGCTTCTTTCAGTTTATCTCTTATAATTTTCAACAATCGGATATGTTCTTCAAAAGATGGGGTACACACTATGATGTCATCTAAATAACAGAATATATAGGGTTCAAATTCAGGGCCAAAGATAGCATCAACTAATCTTTGTTGAATCTGTGCACTATTACACAAACCAAAAGGAACAGAAGTGAATTGAAAGGAACCTCTACCAGAAACATTAAAGGCTGTCTTTTTCCTAGAGTCAGGATGCAGCGGGATTTGCCAAAAAGCTTTTCTTAAGTCAATGGAACTAATGCATTTAGCTCCTCTAAGTAACGAAAGAATTCTGTCTATTTGGGGCAAAGGATATGTATCATGAACAGTGACTTCATTTAATGAACGACCATCAAAACAGAACCTATATTCACCTGACTTTTTCTTGACTAATAATATGGGACTTGACCATGGGGATTGGGCTGGTTCGATTACTCCTAATCGTAACATATCGTCTAACTCTTCATGTAGTATTTTATTCATGTATGGGGATAAAGGATATTGTCTTTTCTTAAATGGCTTTGCATCACCAGTGTCAATAACCATTTCAATTTTATTGGTTCTTCCAATGTAGTTGGAACTAGAAATTTCCTCAAAAGAAGCGACTGTGGAATCTACTAAATTTTTTTCAGTGGGGGAAAATGAGTCTACAGAATACAAAGTTTCTGTTTTCTCTTCCTTTTGGGAAGAATGCCATGTTCCATCTCTAAAATTCAAGAACACTGAAAATTTATGCATAAAGTTACTTCCCAAAATAAAACTATGGGGAACGGAGGGTACGACAAGAAATTTCACTACTTGGGAAACACCATCAGCCTCAATTGGAAGATCAATAGTACCAACAACTGATTTTTGAGAACCATCTGCTAAGCAGACGTGTTTACAGGGAGTAGAATTATATTTAATTCCTTGGGAATCCAAAAATTTAACTCCAGCGGCACCTACTACGGATGTGGTGCAACCACTGTCTAAGAGGGCGACAAAGTTTTTAGAAAAGATAGAAATACTAACATGAGGACGACTGTCACAACCTTTCTTTTCAAAAAGAGGGTTAAGTATGTTTTGGGGGAATTTGTCGGGCTTAACTCTATATGGAGTGCAACTGCCGACTGGCTGCACACTACCTAGTTTTTTTGACACATACAGGAGGACGTTCTCACTCCTTTATTACCACAACGAGAACAAGACATTTCTCTGTTTGTACAATTGCGAGAAATGTGGTTGGGCTTACCACAAGTAAAACAAAAAATAATTTTTCTAGGGTTGTCATGTGTTTGGTAGGGTTGTGGAGGGGGTTGCATTGAATGAGGTTGATAAGAAGAAGACTGATTTCCATACGGTCGATAGGGAGGGGATTGCATCAATGGAGGTGGATAAGAAGACTGATTTCTGTGGGGTGGATAAGAAGAAGAAGACTGATGTCTTTCATCAGTATCTACTGGAGGATTGGGTCTCTCATTTCTCTGCGTAGACTTGGATTTCTTAAAGGGACGATCTTGCTTTTCTCGTTTGTCTCCTTTGGGGTTATCAGGCTTGTCTTGTTTATCAAGTACCTGAAGCTTCTCTTGGGGTTTTTCTGAATCCTCTAATGAAATACCAGCAAGACCTTTTGTAGTTTGAAGCAGGGGCAAAACATTTTGCTCCAAACGTTTAACAGTTATGACTAACATTTCGACAGTGGGAAAATCTTGAAGGGCTACGAGTGGAATATAATCCACCAAAATATTTTTTCTTAAAATCTTTACTCGTTGGGCTTCAGATGGGTACTCTTCTAAACGTTTAAAGAGATTCTCCATGATTGCGGAATAAATAGTGATTGACTCAGACTTTTTTTGTTTTCGACCTTTAATTTCATCAAGGAGATTATCATTATAATCTGGGGGTAGGAAAGCAGTTTTGAGAAGGGTTACCAACTCATTCCAACTGTTAACTGTATTTCCAACACTCCTATACCAAATAGCAGCGTTTCCGTCGAATAACTCAAAAGCTGATCTAAACAGGACATCATCAGAAATATTTCTGGATCTAGCAGAATCTCTTACTTTTTCTAAAAATGTGGGAAGGGCTTTACTCTCACCATTAAATTTGATATTTAAATCAGAAACTCTAACAGGAGTTGAAATTTGTATAATAGGGGCTGAAACTGAACTAATAGGGGCAACGGGGACTGAAGTTGTACCACTAGTCGATGGGACGGACACATTGTCAGATGTCTCTTCCTTTTCTAAGACATCTCCAGTCAACATCAATAAATCCATCTTATAGTTGTCAATAACTTCTTTTATAGCTTCTTCTACATTATCAGGGAAATTTTCCAATCTGAAATCCAGATGACTGGACCTTGTTTTGAAACGAGCAAAGTCAGCCTTTGATGACTGTGCACTCATTGCCCGCGCAATACTTTGCAAATCTGCTAATATTGACTGGATTGTAGGTAACTCTTGATCAGGATCGACTACATTTTTAGTCAAATTAATGGAAGATGAGATGGTCTCTTTACTTAACTGACCTCTCAACAACTTACGTTTTTCTTCAACAGTCCTATTTTGGACATTAAAACCTCTTATGAAAAGTTCATAAGATAACTCATCGGTTTTCAGATCATTAACTTGGGTAGACTTCATTTTTAAAACTGGGGTGAAAACAACACACAGGGGAAAGACCAAAGGGAATAGTAGAAAGTATGACTTTCGGACAAAAAACCGTTTCTATTTATCAAACGAACACAAACCTCACTTGCACTCTCACGCAGCCAGATCCTAACCTCACTGACTTTGTTGCAACTTCTGCTCTTGGTCTGCAATCACTCAATAAACAAAAGAGGGGTCAATAAACTATTGGTCAAAAAATTCACACTCCACCACTGACACGGACTAACAGGGAATAACACAAGGGTACACAAAACAAACAGGAAACAACAGACTCAAATATTTTCAGACAAAACAGGGATAGACAAACACAAACAATATTGAAACTTGCTTCTCGAATGAGCTTACACGGGATAACACCAACAACGGTTCTTGTTCCGATAACTAATGGGAGTGTTCCTAGACAACTAAGCACACTTCCTTTATCACGAGTATTACACTTGTGATCTATTCTGGTACAAGAAGGGAAAGACAAATAGTAATTGGACTGACTAACTACTTTACTTCACGGATACACTCAAACTACTTCACAGGCAGACTCCAACTAACCTTTGGTATCTTTATGACACTGACAAAACTAGATTAGTTGAGAAAAAAATAATGGGACAACTAGACAACATTGGGACTAAAAACTCAAACGGAAACTACACAGACTATACACATATACTCAAATGACGAACAAAAAAAATCACAAAAACAAGTTATTCTGTAAAAAATTGTTAATCAATTATGAATAAATGCACAAATACAACTAAAATGTTATACTTTATCAATAGTTTCAATATTGGAATGTTCAACGCTACTTATATAGACTACTTGTCTATACAATCAATACTTTTTTAAAAAAAATTTAAATATTGCTTTCACCATGGGTACTGTATTAACATCTACTATAAGTACATACATAAAAACAATGTTAATACACTACTATGAGTACATATTTACACATCCTATTGAAAATTTTATACCACTTCGTAACGTTCTAAAAAAATGTAGGGGCTCTTGGGCTAAACTATGTTGCGATACTGGTTGTGATAGTAGAATCGGTCTCAAATCTGGGGCAAGGAGAGGAAATTAAGTTGAAAAACAGTTGGGACTAACTAAAAAAATGTAAACTGCTTGGGAACAACTTAACGATATGACTGGGGGGTGAAAAGAGACTGGCCTCACGTCTGAGGGTGCTATTTTGTAGCGCACAACTGGACACTGAAAGAGGCAGAAAAATGAATCGGCCCCACTTTCTAGGGCGACATTTTGTAGCACTTAGAAATAAGGGGGAAGATAAAAGCTTGGAAAATTTAGATACTGCTTAAATACAAAAGGGTCGAGAAAACTAGGGGATATTTCTAAAAACTACTTTGCTACGGCGGCTCGTGTTTTGGTTGGAGAGCTAAGGTTGTGAGTTCGTTAAGAAGAAGTTAGGGATTAGGGAATATTTACTACTATCAAAAATTTAAACAAGGGTACTTACAGATATCCTGGGGTGTTAAATATTAATCCTGGCTATATTTTGTTAGGGCGCCTTACCAGGAGTTTTACTTTCTATGATCATCCAACATCTTAAAATTTGACTCTAAAAAGCTTTTAAAGTTTGTGGTTAAAATTTTGCCAATAGGTTAGCGGTAAATAAACAGGACAAAATACACAGTTATGGCATTTATTGAAAAATTATTCCTTGACATAACAAAACTTTCAGATTACATAAAAGATTACCTGTAAAAAAAATACATCTACTTTTCTGAACATAGGTTATGGTGCACCAAAAGATAAACAATAATATTATTGCATTGAGGATTTGATATCTGACTTAATTATGACTTGTATAACTGACTGACTGACCTAATTATGACATATATTATAGCATTTGCATTAAAACAAAAATTTATATTCATTCAGGGAACAATGTTTACATTAAAGAATTACTGACTACTCCTCGTAGTACTTAATTATTGAAAATAACAACAACTATGTCACCTGTCAAATATCATTCCGTAAATCTTTTATTTTTAACTATTTCAAAAGGTTTCAAAAAGGATTTTAACATTAACTTACAATTATGTCTTTACAATAATATTTTAATGATGGAAGCAAAATTATTCTTTGTTCTGTTCAACAATTTACTTTTTCATCTTTGTATTTTAAGTTCCAAAAAGATTTATTTTTTTTATGTTGAAAGAAATTAACGTTATTAGTTTGAGAATTTTATAATTATTAAAAGTCACTATACCTTAAAATTCAAAACTTCACCATTGTGAAACTTGACATGACACTTGACAGCACGTACGTAGTTCATACGTCACTCGAAGGGGAAAATGTCAATGGAAAATTACTGATTGCACCATATACCATTATACCATGAAAATACCATAAAACAAAAGAAATTTGCTTATTTACCTCGGGAAATAGGTTTTCTAATCCAGGAGACGGGAGGCTTGGGTTTAATTCATCACTACGATATTAGTACTATGCCGGCTTTCATAAATACATACGCAGTATTTTTACAAAGCGTATATTACACTTTTACCATCAAAAAAGGAACTGCTACACCATCAAACTGATGGTACACCTACTTAACAAAAACACAGAAGAACTTTGATAGATCCCATTTACTTGGAAATTCTTTTTGCGTCACAAAAAAGCCGGTAACTCACTATCGATGTTTACTGATTCACTACCATTGTAAGAATGCCTGCTTTCTTCTCCGTCTCCTGCCAAAATTCCTTGATCCTGTCACTACGCAATTTCCGGCTTCCGTTCTTCAGAGCCAATTACGAGCTTCGATCTTTGTACCAAATTCAAACAAACCAATCAAATTGATTTTCAACATTTATTCTAGAAAGTTCATCAACGCATTAGAACTGTACTTTTGTCAAAACTTCTTACAAATTCTGTTTTTGCGTCTCAAATAAACAGGAATCTTGTAACACATTGAAATGTTGCGGAATACTTCGTAGATGTATACAGGTGCGGTTTTAGAAAATTCCTTGCAATCTGAATTTAAGTAAAAAACTGAATAAAAAAATTTGGACTTCTTAGAGAGGGATTGTAAAATCTATACAAATCTAAAGATCATATTTTCACTGGTTTTTTTAAACGCTACACGTGCCGAAAACGCGACGTGCATTATAATATGACGCGACCTTAAGACACGTAGCGTAGCGTATAAGACACGTTACGTTTGCGTTCGGTTCATTCGAAAACAATCTTTTTCGGATGTTGACAGCTACGGGTCGTTTTCCCCTCGTTGTTTATTTAGGTATTTCTTTGAATTTGATACAGAGTATTTAGACCGGTCAGTATCGTCGCCCTCGCTAGCGAAATTATTCCGATTCGATTTTTTGCACAAATTTACTCAAAGAGAGGTTCTTATAACATATCCACAGGGTGCCAGGCGGTGCCGTGGTCGAAAAATTGTTTAAACAATCTTTTTTAAACAAATTCACAAAAATATTTTTTCATTCGAGCAATATTTTTTTTAGTTAATTTGGGTAATTCTGAGCAAAAAAGTTTCTTGTCATTTTTCTCTAAAATTGCCAAAATGGCTATTTTCAAGGCTTAATAACTCGATTAAAAATTATTATTATGAATTTCAATAAGTGACCAAATCAAGTTTCAAACAACTTCTTCAAGGTCCTGAAGAGATTTTTGTCATTATTTTATTACAAAGCTGTTATTTTTAACTATTAACAATTACCGCTATAGTCCAACTGTATCGTCGCCCCCGTTAGCGAAAATACGTTTTTTGCTAAGAATAACCCAAATTATCTAAAAAAAAAAGTTCGTAATGAAAAAATTATGTTTGTGAATTTGTTTAATAGGAATTGTTAAAACAATTTTTTGACAACGGCACCGCCCGGCACCCTGTGGATGTGTTTGTTATAAGGACTCTTTTTGAGTAAGTTTGTGCAAAAAAATCTAATCGAAATAGTTTCGCCAACGGGGGCGACGATACAGTTACTATAGCGCTAATTGTTAATAACTAAAAATAACAGCTTTGTAGTACAATAATGACAAAAATCTCTTTGGGACCTTGAAGAAGGGGTTTGAAACTTGATTTGGTCACTTATTGAAATTCGTAATTATACTTTTAATCGAGTTATTAAGCCTAGAAAATGGCCTTTTCGCATTTTTCAAATTTTTAAACGCATGTAACTCGACAACAATCAATTTCAGAGAAAAATGACAAGAGACCTTTTTTGCCCAGAATGACCCAGTTTATCTAAAAAAATATTGCTCGAAATGAAAAAAAATATTTTTGTGAATTTGTTTAAAAAAAATGTTTAAACAATTTTTCGACCACGGTACCGCCCGGCACCCTGTGGATATGTTATAAGGACTTCTTTTTGAGTAAGTTTGTTTAAAAAATATCGAATCGGAATAATTTCGCTAGTCGGGGCGACGATACTGCCCGGTCTAATTTAAAAAGTAGTTTTCGAGGCAATTTGTCATGTAAACATGTGTTGTGACAATAATCACATCTGCACCACACCACACTGAAACCAACGTAAACGTTCTATGTATGATAATGTGAATGGGCAGTCCGATTGACGGTCTGCAAACGCTACGTGCCGAAAACGCGACGTGCATTATAATATGACGCGACCTTAAGACACGTAGCGTAGCGTATAAGACACGTTACGTTTGCGTTCGGTTCATTCGAAAACAATCTTTTTCGGATGTTGACAGCTACGGGTCGTTTTCCCCTCGTTGTTTATTTAGGTATTTCTTTGAATTTGATACAGATTATTTAGACCGGTCAGTATCGTCGCCCTCGCTAGCGAAATTATTCCGATTCGATTTTTTGCACAAATTTACTCAAAGAGAGGTTCTTATAACATATCCACAGGGTGCCAGGCGGTGCCGTGGTCGAAAAATTGTTTAAACAATCTTTTTTAAACAAATTCACAAAAATATTTTTTCATTCGAGCAATATTTTTTTTAGTTAATTTGGGTAATTCTGAGCAAAAAAGTTTCTTGTCATTTTTCTCTAAAATTGCCAAAATGGCTATTTTCAAGGCTTAATAACTCGATTAAAAATTATTATTATGAATTTCAATAAGTGACCAAATCAAGTTTCAAACAACTTCTTCAAGGTCCTGAAGAGATTTTTGTCATTATTTTATTACAAAGCTGTTATTTTTAACTATTAACAATTACCGCTATAGTCCAACTGTATCGTCGCCCCCGTTAGCGAAAATACGTTTTTTGCTAAGAATAACCCAAATTATCTAAAAAAAAAAAAAGTTCGTAATGAAAAAATTATGTTTGTGAATTTGTTTAATAGGAATTGTTAAAACAATTTTTTGACAACGGCACCGCCCGGCACCCTGTGGATGTGTTTGTTATAAGGACTCTTTTTGAGTAAGTTTGTGCAAAAAAATCTAATCGAAATAGTTTCGCCAACGGGGGCGACGATACAGTTACTATAGCGCTAATTGTTAATAACTAAAAATAACAGCTTTGTAGTACAATAATGACAAAAATCTCTTTGGGACCTTGAAGAAGGGGTTTGAAACTTGATTTGGTCACTTATTGAAATTCGTAATTATACTTTTAATCGAGTTATTAAGCCTAGAAAATGGCCTTTTCGCATTTTTCAAATTTTTAAACGCATGTAACTCGACAACAATCAATTTCAGAGAAAAATGACAAGAGACCTTTTTTGCCCAGAATGACCCAGTTTATCTAAAAAAATATTGCTCGAAATAAAAAAAAATATTTTTGTGAATTTGTTTAAAAAAAATGTTTAAACAATTTTTCGACCACGGTACCGCCCGGCACCCTGTGGATATGTTATAAGGACTTCTTTTTGAGTAAGTTTGTTTAAAAAATATCGAATCGGAATAATTTCGCTAGTCGGGGCGACGATACTGCCCGGTCTAATTTAAAAAGTAGTTTTCGAGGCAATTTGTCATGTAAACATGTGTTGTGACAATAATCACATCTGCACCACACCACACTGAAACCAACGTAAACGTTCTATGTATGATAATGTGAATGGGCAGTCCGATTGACGGTCTGCAAACGCTACGTGCCGAAAACGCGACGTGCATTATAATATGACGCGACCTTAAGACACGTAGCGTAGCGTATAAGACACGTTACGTTTGCGTTCGGTTCATTCGAAAACAATCTTTTTCGGATGTTGACAGCTACGGGTCGTTTTCCCCTCGTTGTTTATTTAGGTATTTCTTTGAATTTGATACAGAGTATTTAGACCGGTCAGTATCGTCGCCCTCGCTAGCGAAATTATTCCGATTCGATTTTTTGCACAAATTTACTCAAAGAGAGGTTCTTATAACATATCCACAGGGTGCCAGGCGGTGCCGTGGTCGAAAAATTGTTTAAACAATCTTTTTTAAACAAATTCACAAAAATATTTTTTCATTCGAGCAATATTTTTTTTAGTTAATTTGGGTAATTCTGAGCAAAAAAGTTTCTTGTCATTTTTCTCTAAAATTGCCAAAATGGCTATTTTCAAGGCTTAATAACTCGATTAAAAATTATTATTATGAATTTCAATAAGTGACCAAATCAAGTTTCAAACAACTTCTTCAAGGTCCTGAAGAGATTTTTGTCATTATTTTATTACAAAGCTGTTATTTTTAACTATTAACAATTACCGCTATAGTCCAACTGTATCGTCGCCCCCGTTAGCGAAAATACGTTTTTTGCTAAGAATAACCCAAATTATCTAAAAAAAAAAACGTTCGTAATGAAAAAATTATTTTTGTGAATTTGTTTAATAGGAATTGTTAAAACAATTTTTTGACAACGGCACCGCCCGGCACCCTGTGGATGTGTTTGTTATAAGGACTCTTTTTGAGTAAGTTTGTGCAAAAACATCTAATCGAAATAGTTTCGCTAACGGGGGCGACGATACAGTTACTATAGCACTAATTGTTAATAACTAAAAATAACAGCTTTGTAGTACAATAATGACAAAAATGTCTTTGGGACCTTGAAGAAGGGGTTTGAAACTTGATTTGGTAACTTATTGAAATTCGTAATAATACTTTTAATTGAGTTATTAAGCCTAGAAAATGGCCTTTTCGCATTTTTCAAATTTTTAATCGCATGTAACTCGACAACAATCAATTTCAGAGAAAAATGACAAGAGACCTTTTTTGCCCAGAATGACCCAGTTTATCTGAAAAAATATTGCTCGAAATGAAAAAAATATTTTTGTGAATTTGTTTAAAAAAATGTTTAAACAATTTTTCGACCACGGTACCGCCCGGCACCCTGTGGATATGTTATAAGGACTTCTTTTTTAGTAAGTTTGTTTAAAAATATCGAATCGGAATAATTTCGCTAGCCGGGGCGACGATACTGCCCGGTCTAATTTAAAAAGTAGTTTTCGAGGCAATTTGTCATGTAAGCATGTGTTGTGACAATAAACACATCTGCACCGCACCAAGCTGAAACCAACGGAAACGTTCTATGTATGAAAATGTGAATGGGCAGTCCGATTGCCGGTCTGCAAACGCTACGTGCCGAAAACGCGACGTGCATTATAATATGACGCGACCTTAAAAATAAAAATTGTATTTAAGAGTAAAGGTCGCGTCATATTATAATGCACGTCGCGTTTTCGGCACGTAGCGTTTGCAGACCGGCAATCGGACTGCCCATTCACATTATCACACATAGAACGTTTACGTTGGTTTCAGTGTGGTGTGGTGCAGATGTGATTATTGTCACAACACATGTTTACATGACAAATTGCCTCGAAAACTACTTTTTAAATTAGACCGGGCAGTATCGTCGCCCCGACTAGCGAAATTATTCCGATTCGATATTTTTTAAACAAACTTACTCAAAAAGAAGTCCTTATAACATATCCACAGGGTGCCGGGCGGTACCGTGGTCGAAAAATTGTTTAAACATTTTTTTTAAACAAATTCACAAAAATATTTTTTTTCATTTCGAGCAATATTTTTTTAGATAAACTGGGTCATTCTGGGCAAAAAAGGTCTCTTGTCATTTTTCTCTGAAATTTATTGTTGTCGAGTTACATGCGTTTAAAAATTTGAAAAATGCGAAAAGGCCATTTTCTAGGCTTAATAACTCGATTAAAAGTATAATTACGAATTTCAATAAGTGACCAAATCAAGTTTCAAACCCCTTCTTCAAGGTCCCAAAGAGATTTTTGTCATTATTGTACTACAAAGCTGTTATTTTTAGTTATTAACAATTAGCGCTATAGTAACTGTATCGTCGCCCCCGTTGGCGAAACTATTTCGATTAGATTTTTTTGCACAAACTTACTCAAAAAGAGTCCTTATAACAAACACATCCACAGGGTGCCGGGCGGTGCCGTTGTCAAAAAATTGTTTTAACAATTCCTATTAAACAAATTCACAAACATAATTTTTTCATTACGAACTTTTTTTTTTTAGATAATTTGGGTTATTCTTAGCAAAAAACGTATTTTCGCTAACGGGGGCGACGATACAGTTGGACTATAGCGGTAATTGTTAATAGTTAAAAATAACAGCTTTGTAATAAAATAATGACAAAAATCTCTTCAGGACCTTGAAGAAGTTGTTTGAAACTTGATTTGGTCACTTATTGAAATTCATAATAATAATTTTTAATCGAGTTATTAAGCCTTGAAAATAGCCATTTTCGCAATTTTAGAGAAAAATGACAAGAAACCTTTTTTGCTCAGAATTACCCAAATTATCTAAAAAAAGTATTGCTCGAATAAAAAAATATTTTTGTGAATTTGTTTAAAAAAGATTGTTTAAACAATTTTTCGACCACGGCACCGTCTGGCACCCTGTGGATATGTTATAAGAACCTTTCTTTGAGTAAATTTGTGCAAAAAATCGAATAGGAATAATTTCGCTAGCGAGGGCGACGATACTGACCGGTCTAAATACTCTGTATCAAATTCAAAGAAATACCTAAATAAACAACGAGGGGAAAACGACCCGTAGCTGTCAACATCCGAAAAATATTGTTTTCGAATGAACCGAACGCAGACGTAACGTGTCTTATACCCTACGTTACGTGTCTTATACGCACAATATGAATGGTTCAATTTAAAAACCATTAAATTATATTTTTCGCAAACGAAACGCTACGTGCCGAAAACGCGACGTGCATTATAATATGAGGCGACCTTAAACAGTAGCGATCAACAGGTAGCAACAAAATATAACTTCACGAGATAGTATCATAAACTTTTGCAACAGTGGCAATCTTTGACATTATCTAAGATTAATATTTTGACAATATCATAGTCGCGCTAAATGGAAGTAATAGAAAACGATTTTATTATTATTAAATAGATATGTATAAAAATAAACCAAAATGGGTGAAAATTTTATGTTAAGATAGGTATTTAGAAAGGTACTTGCATGAAATATCTAATAATAAAAAAATAATAAATAATCATTTTTTGTTGTAAAGCGAAACAAATTTCGATTTTCGCATAATTTTGGCACGGTTTTTAATGGACTTTTTCTTGGAAGGTTTCACTTTATTTTTCGTTTGATTTACTTTTTCCATTTTGTTAAACTATTGTTAATATTATTAGAATAAAAAATCCTCCTAAAACTTTTTATACTTGCATTAGAATTCGAAATATTTTTACGTAAAATATACTTACCTACATACATATAACTAAAACTCACAATTAACAACAATCTATTCTTTCAAAGAGGCCAACAACTTATACAACAACAACAAATATATAATAAGTTAACTATAAATAAACACTACTTTCCTATGAAACAACAAAAACGAATTCTTAAATTAACACACTACTGCACTGAACAGATATCGATAAAGATGACAGAACAGATTAGAGAAAATCCGATGCAGGTTTGTCAAAATGACAGTGATAATTTCTCTATGTTGCCTAATTAGTTATTTAGTTATAATATGTTCGATTTCTTGTTAGAAATAAAAAATTTTAGTAGTTGTAAGATTACACAAAATCTACGCATGGAATAAAAAAGTTTATTTGAAGAAAGTTTATTTTTTTTTCTTCTTAATGGCGGCACAGGCTCCTTTTTTCAATATTTTATTTAGTTATATAATAATTTCCACGTACTAACATATTTCTGAAATTGGGCTCTGTATCGCCATTCTTTATTCTATTACGAATGTGTGTGCCAAATATCTCGACAAAATATTCAAAATTAGAGCCGCAATCTTGGAACGCGTTTGTTGCTACCTGTTGATCGCTACTGTAGCCTCTTAATTTATCAATAGAATTACATTTTATAATAACGAAATAAAACTAAGGTATTATATAGCTTAAATCTCTTTTGTCTTAAAAGAGACTTAAAAAACTACAGACCTATCTCACTACTCTTACAAATGTGCAAACTCTTTATTAGAATTATAACCAATAGACTTATAATAAATAAAATCGACAGTTATCAGCCAGTTAAACAAGCAGCTTTCAGAAAAGGGTTTAGTACCATTCATAGATCATCTCCTTTCTATCAAAATATTGATAGAGAAGGCAAACGAATACAGCCTACATTTATGTTTAGCCTTTGTATACTATGAAAAAACATTAGATAGGGTCGAGATATGGGCGATAGAAAAAGCTCTAAATAATAGCAGAATAGACACCAGTTACATGCAACTCTTACATAACATCTATAAAGCAGAAAATCGAATGGGAAAATAAAACAAACATAACTCATCCCTTAAAAATACTTGGAGGCGTTAGAGAAGGAGATGTAATATCCTCAAAACTCTTCACCTTAGCTCTGGAAAACGTCTTTAAAGAACTGGAATGGGAAGACATGGGTATCAACATAAACGAAAATAATCTCAGTCACCTTACATATTGCAATGATGTTGTTCTTATTACAACCAAAAAGAACTAGCCACAATGCTGACTCAACTAGTACACGCATCAGAGAAGATAAGATTAAAAATGAAGATTAGTTAAACAAAAATGATGACAAATACAAATGACAAAATCAACATAAATATAAATAATGCCAATATTAAGGTTGTTGACGATGTATACCTGGGTCAAATAAATAAAGCTAATAAAGAGAACCAAACAATTGAAGTACAGAGAAGAATCCGATTGGCGTGGGCAGCGTTTGGAAAGTTAAGATGGTTACTAAAAAGCACAAAGATACAACAGTACCTAAAAATCCGTGTATTTGACCGGTGCATCCTTCCTGCTCTAACGTATGTCTCAGAAACATGGACATTAACAAAGGCCAACATAAACAAAATAGAAATTACTCAGAGAAAAATGGAAAGATCCATGTTGGAAATAAAACTGCAAGACAGAAAATGAAACAAATGGATAAGAGAGAAAACAAAAGTAAAAAATGTAACTGAACATATAACAGGGTTAAAATGGAGATTTGCGGGCCACAATGCGAGACAGGACGATAAATGATGGAATGCTGAAATACATAACTGGAGACCGTGGACAGAAAGAAGAGGAAGAGGAAGACCTCAGATGTGATGGAAGGACGATATTGTTTAAGCTGCAGGAACTAACTGGAAAAGCGCAGCCAAAGACAGACGGAAATGGAAAGATTTGGGGAAAGCCTATGCCCAAAGTTGGATAGAATTGGGCTAAAGAAGATTACATAGCTTGACAATTTTTTTATCAATGTAGGTCAGTACAAGAAGACTATTGCCAGGAGGGAGATGAAGCTCGAGTGTTCTGTACAGAACAAAAATTAAAGTTGGTGAGACGGCCTATTCCTTCAATATAGGATAATAACAATAGGTTCACGATTGGGAATAGCGCTAGTAGTTTCTTCGAGACGGGCATGCTTATAACCTGTAAATGTTTTTCCTTGTACTGCTACTGTCGAAGTGTATATCTGTATAATATTTTAAGGTGTAGAGTGTTGGTGGATATTCGTATTTTAATGAATATTATTTAAAAATGAATAACCATTTTCAATTTCGTTGCAAAACGAAAATACAGCCGAACCATATTCTAGTCCAATCAGAGAGTGCAGCAAGCACCCCTACCGGTTTCGAAACTTATTAGTCTCTCATCAGGAGGCACATATACTGCTCTCTCTGATCCAACCAAAACAAACCCCAGCGTGCAGTCCCGGACTGCAACGAACGAAATAGCATAGATGCCCTAGCGGCAACTGCTAGCAAAAAGACTAAGTTTTCACTTTAGTGGCATATGAAACAACATAATGCTATTCTACATCCCACTAGAATGAAAACAATGGAAACCTTCTCTGGTTACACCTCCGAGGCTTCTACAATTTGCAAGCCATACGGATGCCGAGACTAAAGAAGGTGAGGGAATTTTACAATATATAATTCACGTCCCATCTGCTCAGCCCGGTAAAGTTCCAACGAGAATGGTTCCCTTCGTACTATAATCAGAGTAAATATAAATCAAAAATGAATAACCATTTTTAATTTCGTTGCAAAACGAAAATACAGCCGAACCATATTCTAGTCCAATCAGAGAGTGCAGCAAGCACCTCTACCGGTTTCGAAACTTATTAGTCTCTTATCAGGAGGCACATATATGCTGCTCTCTCTGATCCAACCAAAACAAACCCCAGCGTGCAGTCCCGGACTGCAACGAACGAAATGGCATAGATGCTTTAGCGGCAACTGCTAGCAAAAATACTAAGTTTTCACTCTAATGGCATATAAAACAACATAATGCTATTCTACATCCCACCAGAATGAAAACAATGAGAACCTTCTCTGGTTACACCTCCGAGGCTTCTACAATTTGCAAGCCATACGGATGCTGAGACTAAGGAAGATAAGGGAATTCTACAATTTACAATTCACGTCCCATCTGCTCAGCGCGGTAAAGTTCCAACGAGAATGGTTCCCTTCGTATTCTAATCAGAGTAAATGTAAATCAAAAATGAATAACCACTCTCAATTTCGTTGCAAAACGAAAATACAGCCGAACCATATTCTAGTCCAATCAGAGAGTGCAGCAAGCACCTCTACCGGTTTCGAAACTTATTAGCCTCTCAATATTATTTTCTCATCAACACTCGACAGTATCGTATCCGAATACGCAGTCCTTCGGTTTTGAAGGCACAATTATTGCGACTCCATTTGTTGTACTCATCATCATTCTCTTTGCCTTATCCCTATGCGGGGTCGGCTTCCCTAATTGCATTTCTCCACACAATTCTGTCTTGGGTCATATCAATGTTAATCCCCTTTACCAACATGTCCTGCCTTATCGCCTCTCCCCAGGTCTTCTTTGGTCTTCCTCTCCTACTCCTTCCAGGAATCTGCACTTCAGCTATTCTTCGTATTGGGTGATTAACGTCTCGACGTTGAACATGACCGAACCATCTTAACCTATGCTCTCTCATTTTGGCATCAATTGGTGCCACACCTAGACTTCCCCTAATATACTCATTTCTAATTTTATCCTTCTTTGTCACTCCACTCATCCATCTAAGCATTCTCATTTCCGCCACATGCATTCGTTGTTCCTCTTTCTTTTTCACTGCCCAACATTCAGTTCCGTACATCATAGCCGGTCTTATGGCTGTTTTATAGAATTTTCCCTTCAGCTTCATTGGAATTTTTCTGTCACACAACACACCACTCGCTTCTTTCCACTTCATCCATCCAGCCCTAATTCTACTGCATGCATCTCCATCTATTTCTCCATTACTCTGTAATACCGATCCTAGGTACTTAAAACTATTGCTTTTCACAATCATTTCACCATCCAAAGATACCATTTTATTTGTAGTAGCTCCATCTTTAAATGAACATTCCAAATACTCTGTTTTTGTCCTACTAAGTTTTAAACCTTTTTCCTCCAGAGCTTGTCTCCACTGTTCCAGTTTTTGTTCTAAGTCTCTTTCACTATTTACTACTAACACGACATCATCAGCATACATTAAGCACCATGGAATGTTACCCTGTAGTTTCGCTGTTATCTGGTCCAAAACTAATGAGAGTAAATACGGACTAAGCACAGAGCCTTGGTGCAATCCTACTTTCACATGAAATTTATCAGTCTCTCCCACACCTGTCCTAACACTAGTCGTTACTCCCTCATACATATCCCTCACAATCTTTACATATTCACCAGGGACTCCTTTCTTATTGAGTGCCCACCACAGAATCTCTCGAGGAACTCTATCATATGCTTTCTCAAGATCAATGAATACCATATGAGCGTTTGTTTCTTTACTCCTGTATTTTTCCATCAACTGCCTTATAATGAAAATTGCATCTGTTGTTGATCTACCCTGCATAAAGCCAAATTGATTCTCGGATATTTCGGTCTCTTCACGTATCCGTCTGTCAATTACTCTTTCCCATATTTTCATGGTGTGGCTAAGCAGTTTTATAGCCCTGTAGTTTGTACATTGTTGTATATCTCCCTTGTTTTTGTAAACAGGTACCAGTATACTGCTTCTCCATTCGTCTGGCATTTGTCCGACTTCCATAATTCTATTAAATAGACCTGCTAGCCACCTTGTTCCTGTCTCTCCCAATGCTCTCCATACTTCCCCAGGAATATCATCTGGTCCTACCGCTTTTCCTTTCTTTATTTTTTGAAGCGCTTGAGCCACTTCCTCGTTGGTTATTTTGGTGACCATTGCTGCTACTGTCTCCGTTGACTCTACAGGCTGTCTGTCAAATTCTTCATTTAATAAGCTGTCAAAGTACTTTCTCCATCTCTTTTTGACTTCCCTTTCGTGAACTAGTATTTTATTATTTTCATCTCGGATACATCTAAACTGATTAAAATCTTTTGCTTTCCTTGCTCTCTGTTTGGCTATTTTATATATCTTCGTTTCGCCTTCCCTGGTATCAAGTTGATCATATAGGTTTGAATACGCTTCTGCTTTGGCTTTTGCTACTGCTATTTTCGCTTCCTTTTTCGCCACCATATAGTTTTGAAGATCTGTGTCGGATCTGGTTTCTTGCCACTTTTTATATAATTTTCTCTTCTCTTTTATTTTTCCTTGTACTTCGTTTGACCACCACCAAGTCTCTTTATCCTCAAACTTTTTTCCTGACGTTTTCCCAAGTATTTCAATAGCAGTCTCTCTAATACTACTGGCCATTTTTCTCCAAATTGTATTAGGGCTTCCTTTCATGTTCCAACATATTTCTTCTACTATTCTTCTCCTGAATAGACCTTCTTTCTCATCTTTCAGCAGCCACCATTTGATTTTTTGTGGTCCTCTCCGATATTTTTGTTTAGTTTCGCTTTTTACTTCGATGTCCAGAACAAGCAGCTTATGTTGTTGGCTTACTGTCTCACTCACTATTACCTTGCAGTCCTTGCATTCACGTATGTCTTCTTTCCTTATCATGAAGTAGTCTATTTGGGATTGATGTTGTCCACTTTTGTAGGTAATAAGTTGAGTTTCTCTCTTTTTAAAGAATGTGTTAACAATCGCCATATCCAATGCTGTTGCTAATTCAAGCATGTCATCTCCAGCTTCATTTCTAGTTCCAAAGCCTAATCCCCCATGTATTGTTTCATATCCTGTCTTGGTTTGGCCCACATGTGCATTGAAATCACCTCCTATTATAACTTTCTCCTCTGCTGGAATATCACTCAGTACGTCTCCTAATTGATCATAGAAAGCTCTTCTTTCATTCTCACCCAGACCTGTTTGGGGAGCATACACACAAACAACATTCAATACCTCTTTATCAATTACGAATTTCACTGACATCATTCTATCACTCGTTCTTACAACTTCTACTACGTTACCTTTCATTTCACTATCAGCAATTATACCAACTCCATTTCTAGTGTTACTACTCCCTACATACCACAATTTGTATCCTTCACCTAGTTCTTTCGCCCTTTGTCCTTTCCACCTAGTTTCTTGAATACAAGCAATTTGAACTCTTCTTCGTTTGAGCGCATCCACTAACTCCAGACTCTTACCTGTAAGACTACCAAGATTCCAAGACCCTATCCTGATTTTTCTAGCCTGCAATGGTGTTCCCCCTGAGATAGTCCTCACCCGGAGATCCGAACGGAGGCTCATTTTACTTCCGGAACATTTTACCTCAGGAGATGCCATCATTTCAGTATAAGTTTTTACTGCGTTTGGAGAAGGTCTTTTCATTATTATGGCCTGAAAAGATTTTTGGATATTTGATGCCTGAATGCCTTTTCTATCAGCACCATACCCTGCCCTGCACGTTTAGCCAATACACCACCAATGCAACCAAAGTGCAGTATTACCCCACACCCGCCTGCATTTTTCTGTATAGGCCAGGATCCCTACTGTAAGGACTGCCCTATAAGCCAATGTATTGTTGCCCGTATCCCGCCGCTAGGAGGCACGTACTTTGGTTATTTCGGGATACAATCCATTTTTTTTTTTTTCTATTTGGATTTAAAAAAAGCCAACGTTAACAGTATTTGCTTTAAAATGGCCTTCACTTTTCTAGCGAGTTTGCCATTTCTTTCTTAATTATTTTTAGCTTTCCAGGGATTTTAATCAATCCCTTAAGATTCCGTGTTCTAATTCTTTGACACTTTCTTACATTTGGTTAAGGTTTGGATTCAGTTGCCGTTTCTGCAAGATGACTGATCCCTCATACCTTGTCAATAGGTACTATATTTCGGGTAGAGTCAGTACACAACTACATATCGTATCTTCACTTTCTGTTATTTTCATATTGGGAAAAATTTTCCTGTGGATATATATTATAGTCCAGTGGATTTCATTTGACTTTAGCACAGCAGTGCCATTATCATTAACCTTTAACTACCCGCGCATCAAGTTATAACATAACTACACGCGTGGCGTACTTTATACGCTACAAGAAAGTACACCTAAAAACAGCAGATTTGTTTTTTTTTTAATAATACATTTAGTTGTTTGTTATAAACCTTATTCGGCATCAGTGAATACTTGGAGTTCCTTCTCAGTAAGCCAATTGGGATTTATAACTGGAATCATGGAATAACTGGATTCCATGATAAATAAAATTACTAATAAAATTTTTTTTGAAATGTGATTTTTTACAGGAGAAAAAGTATTGTTTATAAAGAAAAATATATTTTGTACCAAAATGACTAAAAAACAATTGAAATATGTACGTATATTACTACTTCTATTAATATAATCGTGGCGTATATTGTCCACCACCGGAAACAACAAAATAATAAACTGTAAATTACGATCTTTCCAGAACACCAATTATAACGAAACTAAAACCAAATTGTAAAGCACATTCCAGTGATAGGTTAGAGAGGTAAACAAGGTCAAAAATTAAATATTTAAATATATTTGCAGTAGAATTCTTATATCTGGCGTACAAAATACGCCAGCGCGTGTAGTTAAGGGTTAAACTGCTTCATTCATGCTTGAGGTAGTCCAATTTCAAACCGGTCCAGAATCACTTTCTCTGAGCCTTGAGTTGATACCGATGATCGATGCTGCCCTTCATCAGGGAGAGGTAGGAAACAGATGCTGAAAGTATAAAGGGATGGGATAAGGTTTCTCTCAATAAGGTGTTAAGAGCAAAGTTTGGCTCACTTGAGCATGGTCGATTTCCTGAAATAGATTTATTATACACTGGGATCGTAAAAAATTGTCTACCTGTTACCCTAAAAATCATAATACATACAATACTGTAAATGTTCTGATTCTTTATCGTATTTTTATCATTCTAGATATCCTATAGCTTATTAGGCCTGGATCCCGCGTACCAAAAAAAGTTGTATAATAGCAAGATGAAAATTTGTTAATAGCTAAACGGTATCTAGTCGGACAAAGTTTGATGTATAGAAACACTGGAACAGGAGAAGTTTTAATTGTGGAACAGGTTAAAAATTTGGAACGTCAGACTACGAAAACGTCCCATGTATTTTGTCGGACAGAACTTCCAATTGATTTGTTACCCTTTTATTAAACTCTCATGAAAAAATCATCCATCCATCCAATGGCACTACAGCCCAAATCGAGCCTTGGCCTCCTTCAACAAGCTTCTCCAATCATTTCGATTTACCGCTGTTCTTTTCCATGAACGCATTCCCAGAAAGTTCCTGGCATCCTCATCGACTTCGTCTTCCCATCTCTTTTTAGGTCTTCCAACAGGTCTTGTTCCCTGCATTCTTGCATTTAGCAATTTTCTGGGGATTCTATTCTCATGCATGCGGACCACATGCCCTGCCCACCGTAATCTCTGCAGTTTAGTGTATTGTGCTAAAGTTGGTTCGCTATATTTCTCTATTATATCTAATTCGTCAGTTGTTATTTTCACTTATTGGGCCCAGTATTCTACGTAATATTTTTCTTTCAAAAACATCTAATGCATTGGCAGATTTCTGTGTCACCACCCATGTTTCACAGCCATAACTTACTATGGGCCTGATTATTGTTTTATAGACCCGGAGTTTTGTTTTCCGGTGTACGTCTCACGATTTGAATATGTGGCCCATCGCGAAATAGGCTTTATTTGTCAGCACAAGCCTTCTATTTATTTCCTGTTCGTCTACATTGCTTGCGACCAGATCCATTCCTAGGTACGTGAATCTATTCTAGGCATAAAAACATCATACTGGTATTTATCACCAACTCGGCATTTTAATAAGTCCGACATGTAGTGTCATGTCAAATGACAGGAATTAGCAGTCTGATTTTTGCATGAGAATTTAATGAAAGGATAACAAATCAATTGGAAGTTCTGCCCGAAAAAATATATGAGACGTTTTCGCAGTCTGACGTTCCAAATTTTTAACCTGTTCCACAATTAAAACTTCCCCTGTTCCAGTGTTCCTGTACATCAAAGTTTGTCCGACTGGACACCGTTAAGCTATTAAAAAATTTTCAGCTTGCTATTAACCTTCGGATGACCAAGCGGGGGAAATTGTGACCCCAGCGTATGTTTTTCTTTGATAAATTCAAAAGTATTTTCAATTTTTAACTCATTATTTTTTTATTTGACCTCTATTTTTATCATTCTAGATATCCTCATATTTTGAAATAAAAAAAATTCCCTATATTTTACGAATAAAAAATATATTCTGAAGTTGATGTTTAGTAAAATACCGTCTATAATGTGTAATTCCAAGTAGTTTTACGCTAATGACGTCGACTTTGCAAAGTAACGAGATATTTACTCAACATACACACTACACATGACACTAATACT
This sequence comes from Diabrotica virgifera virgifera, assembly GCF_917563875.1. NCBI lineage: Eukaryota > Metazoa > Arthropoda > Insecta > Coleoptera > Chrysomelidae > Diabrotica > Diabrotica virgifera. The sequence continues at coordinate 222,644,074 of NC_065446.1, forward strand.
CATGTTGTGACTGGCTGAATGACATAAAATCCATGCCACAAAAAAATTAAAAATTAAAAAAAAAACTTCATTTTTTTGTTAAATGTCATTTTTGACATTTTTGGCCTGGGGTCATTTTTCCCCCGCTTGGTCATCCGTGTAACAAAAAAAGGTTGGTCATCGGAAGGTTAATCAACTTTTTTTGGTACGCGGGAGCCAGGCCTACATGACTCTTGCCATTTTACCCATTTGTAGTTCATCCTTTCTGACCAAAAATAAGCCCCACGCCCAACTTCTCTTCTTGTTTCATATTGATTTTCGTAATTATTATGCTTCATCATTGGTTACGTATATTAAATACAAAAAAATACAAAGTAGAGCTTATATCAGTTGAATTAATTTTATTATATTATACAGTAGCAAATGTTAACGAGTTTTATTAAAAACGATTTTGGCTAATGCGATAAAAGCATAGAGTCGGAGAAAATTCTCATACATTCCAGATTTTATACTCGAATCGCTATCTTCAAATGAAATTTTAATCTAAAATAGAATTACTTCTCCAAGTAAAACTTCATGTAATGGAAAAGTGATATTAAAATATTAAAATGGTTGAAATAACTTCTGAGACCATAAACGTCTGTAGCGAAAGTTTAAGTTGTTTAAACTTTTGATCCTGTCCTAATTTTGGATATATATTTCACTAATATATGAAGGAAAATTTAATTTAGAACTAAAGCTACTTAAGTTGTGCTTTAAATATTAAATGTCATCAAAACGAATGTCCTCTAATTTATTTCTCTGATTTCTTTTTTGTATGCCTTTAGTAAAAGGTACATATTTCTTCAGATTTTTGTGGGAGTCAATCTTAGACAATAGTTTAACCTGTGGAATTTCTCACCAATTGTTTAACCGAGTGTTCATTTGCCTTCCGTCAAGTAAACATCGTACGGATAAAAATGAATAAAACCATAATATAATAGTAGGGGGGGATATATCCCCCCCTACTATCCTTAAAAATACCTTAAATTGTCAGATTAAGATAGGGTAAGTTAAGTGCATGCAAAAGAGTGTATATTAAAAAATCTGAAGATTTGAAGGGGGCGTGAGGAAATGGGTGAGTCAATATGCTTCACAAAAAAAAGCGAATAGTTCGCGAAGTGAACGTCAGATCGAAAAACTAAAAAATACGTCTTCAATATTTTTCAAAAATCTATCGAATGGTACTAAACATGACCCCACGGAGAGAAATGCGGGGTAAATTTAAAATTTTAAATACAAACCCCGCGATATTTCGCAAAATGAACATCAGATCGAAAAACTGCAAAATGCACATTCAAAATGTTTATGAAAAATCTATTGAATGGTATCAAATACGACTCCCACGGAGGTGGGGTGGGGATTTTTTTATTGCAGAGTTGGATTTTTTACGTAAAAATGAGCAACTTTTATTCGAGACATTTTTTCGAATTACGGGTAGATGGCGCTCTAATCGGAAAAAAGATTGTTGGAAATGGAAAATTAAATTAAAAAACGGAAAGTCTCCACTAAAATGGAAAATCTTACTTAATTTTTGGTTTTAGGTCCTAATAATCAGCCCATAACGCTTGAGTGACTGCAAATTTAGCATACTTTGCTCCCTTACCATAAATCTTTATTGTACGAAACCATTAAATCAGTGAGCTTTAAAATAAACTGTAATTACAATAGGAAAAATTGAAAAAATACCAGTAAAAAAAGGACCTTAAGTACATAATATTTAAGAGAGATTCTCCTACCTCGTCAGTTCTTAGCCTCCTTGCGTTGCAGAATCTTCAGCAGGCCTGCCAATTTCTCGTACTGCTATTTCTGATATGATGTGGACCTAACTTGCGGGTACTGAGAGAGTTGTAAGCGACTATTAAAAATTGTCTTTTAAAATACAGTAGAACCTGCCATATCCGGACCTGTCTTATCCGGACCTCCCCATATCCGGACGGTTCTGCACCGTCCGGATCTACCGAAATCTACCGAGAAAGGCAGTCCTGCTGTTGGATAACGCACTAAAAGAAGAACTAAAAGATGGCGAAATAATGTATTATAGAATCTATAAAACGTGTCTATCGACGAAAGTTATTGACGGCGTTGATTACTGGAATGTATGAAGGAGAAAACGTTTCAGAGACTATAAAAGAAGTAGTGGTCTTGATATCCGGATTTTTTCATATCCGGATTGGTCTGTCGCCACATTGATCCGGATATGGCAGGTTTTACTGTAATACGAGTAGGCAAGTAGTTACAAAACAAAAAACTTAAAAGGTGTTTTCACGAAAAGACAAAAATGAATAATTGACCTCACTGAATTAGTCGCCGACTCGTGTGTAGGCATAACATTGAAAAATAAATTAAAACATTCTTTACAAAAATAAAAAAAAATAAAAAATGTTAATTATAGTGGTGTGAGCGAACCACAAACGCCCACCACAATACGCAGTATTGCTACGGTCAAAAGGCAAAGGACGTAATTTTACTATAGGGCCTTTATACATAATATGCCACTATTAGTTTTCACTGTGACCACTCTAACTCTAGCATTAGATCCAGGATTGACCTCATTTATACGGCCCAAAGGCCACTGTAGCTGTGGGATATTATTTTGGCGGATTACCACTTTTGGATAAAGTCCTTTTCATGAGCATTTTTCAGTGCGTCACAAATGATAGAAAAAAAGGTAAGTCCGTGATAATATACATTTATAACATTTACTCTAACATGACATTTTAGTTAAATCTGACAGTTGTCAAATTTTATTTGCAATTTGGCATAAAAACAAATCAATTGTGTTTATTGCATTTATAAAATGCTATTTTCTTTGATTTGTATAGTCTTATTGTACAGATTATATTCGTAGATATATTATATAGGGTGTTTCATTGGGAAGCGGAAATACTTTAATGGTGAATAGAGGTCACCGAGCCGGTTCTAGATATACCCCATTTTTTACCCTACCGACTTTTATAACCGAGTTACAGGGTGTTTTATCGATTTTGCCCATTTCTTTCCTAAGCCATAACTTTAGAACCACCCTGTATATTTTTTTCATATTTGGTACACATATGTCTCATTCAAAACCCAAACCACCGACATACTAACCATAAGAAAAATCCAGGTCCGGATTAACAAAAAATTATAAAGTAATTGTGATCTTAAAACAACACCCTGTATATTCAAATTTTGAAAATCTGTTTGCATATTTAAAAAGAGCACAAAAAAGTAAGTTTAATAGTTTGCTTCAATTTTTCGGCCAGACAATTTTATGACTTTAATTTTGAAATTATATTGACTTTTTTAAGAACTCTGACATTAAAAAGCAGATTAAAGTTATTGAATAAATACTCATTTTAAAAATAATCAATACTTATTTAAAAATCCAGGTCCGGATTAACAAAAAAAATATAAAGTAACTGTTACCTTGAAACAACACCCTGTATATTGAAACTTTTAAAATTTGTGTATTTTAAAAGAGCATCAAAAACTGCGTTAAAGGGTGCATGTCAAATTTTTACGCGGATAATTTAATTACGGCAATTTTTAAATCATATTGATTAATTCTGTCAAGGTCACAAGAAGCTGCCAGAAAAATGAAGAACAATCCCAATGTAACTAGAAAATCGATTCGAAATCTTTTAAAATGAGCAAGGAAATTCATCGAACAATATGGCGGACATTTTTAGCAACTGTTATAGTTCAAATATTTTTAATTTATGTTAAATTGTTGAATTGTTTAAACAATTTTTTTTTATTAGATATAGCTGTTTTTTAATTCTTTACTAAATCATTAAAATATCCCAATTCCAGCAATTATAATTTTTAATGATGTGCATACAGCTACAAATCCAGAGAATCCATGAAGCCAGCGTAGTAAATAAGTATTAAGTATTTTTAAAATAAGTATTGATTCATTAACATTAAATTATTAAAAGTTAATAATACATAAAACTTGGTTTTACCTGGTTTTTAACTCTGAGTTCTTTAAAATTTCAATATAATTTAAAAATTGATGTAATTAAATCAACGGCGAAAAAATTGAAATGAACCTTTAATCACAGTTTTTTACGCTCTTTTAAAATGCGCAGACAAATGTTCAAAATTTCAATATACAGGGTGTTGGTTCAAGGTCACAATTACTTTATATTTTTTTGTTAATCCGGACCTGGATTTTTCTTGTCATTAGTAATTGGGTCGTTCCAATGTGGTAAATAAGTATTGATTATTTTTAAAATGGATATTTATTCATTAACTTTAATAATTCATAACTAAAATTTAATAATACCTGCTTTTTAATGTCAGAGTTCTTAAAAAATTCAATATAATTTCAAAATTAAAGTCATAAAATGGTCTGGCCGAAAAATTGAAGCGAACCATTATACTTACTTTTTTGTGCTATTTTCAAATATGCAAACAGATTTCCAAAATTTGAATGTACAGGGTGTTGTTTTAAGGTCACAATTACTTTATATTTTTTTGTTAATCCGGACCTGGATTTTTCTTATGGTTAGTATGTCGGTCGTTTGGGTCTTGAACGAGACATATGTGTACCAAATATCAAGAAAATATACAGGGTGGTTCTAAAGTTATGGCTTAGGAAAGAAATGGGCGAAATCGATAAAACACCCTGTAACTCGGTTATAAAAGTCGGTAGGGCACAAAATATAGTATATCTAGAACCGGCTCGATGACCTCTATTCACCATTAAAGTATTTCCGTTTCCCAATGAAACACCCTGTATAATTCGTAAATAATTTTTTTTCGATTATAGCGCCATATATCGACAACTAGAATAAATGTTATAAATGTCTGTAATCACAGACGTTCCTTTTTTTCTGTCACATACAATTTAATGCGTTAGAAAGAAATCGAAAAACTGTGACGCACTGAAAGATGCTGATGAGAAAAAGAATACCTAGTTGGATGTTTGGAGACGGATAATTCCATTTAGTCCTTTCATGAAGAGTTTGGAGACACTCTCTAGACCACCGCTCCTCAAATCTGTTGGCGCAATTTATTTAATAACTGCCAACGTTTCAAACGAGTGTGCGGACCATCAAGCAACGTTTCTTCAGGCGGAGCACCCAAAGGCTCCATGGTCAAAAAATGTCCTGGAGTTAACACACTAAGATAGTTTGGGTCTGAACTTAACGGGCATATTGGCCAGGAATTCATGATGTCCTCAGTTTGAGAAAAAATAGTATATAACTCTTCAAATGGTAATACTTGTTCTCCAATTGGGCAAATTAAATGACCCTTTATCGTCTTATTATTAAATTCCCATAAGCCTCCAAAATGTGCAGAAGAAGGAAGAATAAGATGCCTTTGAATAAATTCATGAGAAGCAGCTTGTGATGCCAAGCTGTTAAGTTCTTTTCTGGCTTCAACAAACTTAGTGCCTTTGTCACTATAAACATGTTGACATCGTCTTCTACGACTGACAAATCGTTTAAGCGCAACTAAAAACGCGTCAGTGGATAATTCAAATTCGAGCTCTACATGAAGAAATTTTGCCGAGAAACAAATAAAAAGCGACAAATACGCTTTAAGCGTTTGAGATTTTCGAAGTTTGGAATCTTCAATCTTACCATCAAGCTGTAATACGAAAACATCCAGATAAGTTCGTATATGGTGTCATTCTTTTACACGACAATGATCTGCCTCATGTTGCCAAAGTAGTGAAAGAAAATCTACAACGAAAGATTTTGATGATATTAGACCATCCACCAGATAGTCCTGATTTGTGGCCTGGTAATTGAAGGCGCTAAAATACAATCGTTTTGAGCCGGACGAAGAAATAAAAAATGCGATAGAAAATTTTTTCGAGCATGAATTATTTAAGCAGGATATACATCGGTTGATGTAATAATGGGATATCGCACCCTCGGTAATATAGAGGCACATTTCAAAAAAGTAGATTTTTGGGAAATAGCGTTTAAAGATTCTGGTTTCCAAAATTACAGCTATTTTTTCAAATAACATGCTTATTATTTAAGTTATAAATGTGAAATTTGGCAGATTTGATATTTGATACTTGCACTATAAAAAGTAATGTGAAAAAAATAAAATTAATAAATTCTATTAATTATACGTAATTGAAAAAAATACTTCCAAGTCAGTCCCATTTAGTACAAAAAAACATAACAGAAATAAGGAACTGTTTAAGTTTGATCCCTTATATTATTAATGCCCTGTAACTGTTTATGCAAAATAGCGATCTATTATGAATTAGACCCATTTATTTATTATATTTTGCTTAATATAACGGCTCAACTAAAAACTATTTTATATAAGTAATAAAAAATGTTAAAAACACAAACTAACCAGTATTTTCGTCATAGAAACACATGTTACTGATTGCTCCCTTGTAGCAGTAAAAACGAGAGGTGGCCGGGGAGAGTGAGAGAGAGGCATAAATATATTTACCGAACTATTCATGTTCTTTTTATCCCTCTGTCAACTCTAACCGGTAGAGAATTTCATTTTGTGTCTGTATCATTTAAAATCACAGTTAACACAAATTTTGAGTTAAGCCATTATATTATTGAGGGTGCGATATGTACCCACATTGTAATTATTTGTAGATATATTTAAACAATGTTTTTTGAGGGCCAAAGATGGATGACTTAAAAAAACAAATATAAAACGCATATTTTAAAAAACACACATTACCATATCCAATTCTAAACTGTGTATAAAAATGAAAAAAATAAACCTTTTCCGCAAATCGTCAGGAAATTTTGACATTCCTGTCAAAATTTCTTGAAGAAAAAGTCAGGACTTCCTTACTGTAAGGAAATGTCATTTCCTTACTGTAAGGAAATGATATTTCCGTACAGTTGTTAGTGTTCTATTTATAAGCGTCAAGTTTGACAATTCAACCTCAATACGTTTCCATAGTAACCCAAGTAATTTTATTAGGAATTTCAAAGCACCATTTATTTGGGAATAAAATTATCGCGTTTTTTTTAAATCAATCAATATCTGTCGAATTTTAAACGAACGGAAAAATAGTATGTTTACCTCGTAGGAAAAGCCACATTCCTGGACTCTGTGTTGCTAAGTCTCGGCTTGCGCCTCGACTTAGCAATCTTCACAGTCGTCCAGGAATGTTAAGCTTTTCCTACCCGGTAAACAATGTACTATTTATGCCATTCTCGACGGAAATGAAATTCTGCAACATAATTGGAGACCTACGCCGAAGAACAAGTAGCGCACATTCAATGAGTTTCAGCTGAATTCATTACTATATCGAAATTATTTACAGCATTTCCGTAGCATACATACGTTTAAGTTTTATTTTGTAGCTGCCGGAAAGATTTTCTAACTTGTTTTAACTCATTCACATCTAACAGAAAGCATAACTCGGTCGTTGGAAATGTAGGAATACCGTAATAAATTATTTTACATTTTCCTGCATTTCCAACTTTTAGTGTCGTAAGAGTGGCTTTAAACTTGGAAATGGGACTTATTAAACTTTCATACGAGTTCTACGAATGTATAAAACAAGGTTATACTGTTTGTTTCTAGTTTTTATAGTTGTTAAAAATTATTCGTCTTTTAAAAATATAATGGATGTATAGGAACACAGGGTGCTTCTAAGTAAGTGTGACAAACTTTTAGGTTTGTCACACACTTTTCTGCAGAGTAAAAATGGGGAAAACTGTAAGTATCTTGGAAGTGTCGTAGCAGAAAACGGAGGTACAGAAGACGATATTCGTATGAGGATACGAAAAGCTCAACAAGCATTCAGCATGCTGAACCCTTGTCTTGAGGTCTGGCGAATATACCACATGGACAAAGATCGAAATATTCCAGTCAAATATCATATCTTAGTATGATACAATTGATCTAAAAAATGGCATAACCCAGACATCCAAAGTGAAAGTTATCCTCCAACACCAAATTGTTCTATATGGTCCACGTAATGTTCAGAAATAAGTCACACCATTTTGAGTGTCGGGTTTGGGGGGAGGGGGGAGAAATCTGTAAATTCGTAGTTTTTTAGATTTTTCGTAAATATTTCTAAAACTATGCGGTTTAGCATGAACAACCTCCTATACAAAAATGTTCTACATTAAATTTAAAATAAAAAAGACCCTATGCATATCAACTCCTGGACAAAATTAACGCACCACTTTAATTAATCTAAATATTTACAATATGAACAGAAAATAAAACTAAGTTACATTGAAATAATAATAAACACCTACAAATAAGTCCAACATGACTTTATCATGACCTTAATTTGCCTTATTGTTTCTTTAAAAAATTGTTTTTGCCGGAAATGCGTAAATAAGCTAGCATAACTCCAAATTGCAAAAAGAAGAAAATCAGTAAAGTAACACAATAAAATGCATCTTGGTCAACACTAATACCGTGTAGGCCCTCCTCTACTTCTTATGACTGCATTTATGCGTCGAGGCATGCTTGATATCAAATGTTCAACAAAAGCTTGCGGAATATTCTCCCATTCTTCAATAACGGCTTCAATGAGTTGGTTGTGATTGGCATTAAGGGGTCTACGACTTCGAATCTTCTTCTTAAGTTAGTCCCATAGATGCTCTATGGGATTCATGTCCGGGATGTTAGGTGGTCACTCTAATAATGGAGTATCAACATCATTTACGTAGCCAATAACCTGTCGAGCCACATGAGGACGAGCGTTGTCTTGCATGAATAAAAAATTAGGTCTAAGAAACGGAGCAATAGGTATTACATATTCGACAATAATGTTGTCTAAGTAATAATGGGCGTTCATAGACCTCGTACGTATGGGGATCAACTCCGTAAGAACTTCAAAAGAAATTCCCCCCCAAAACATTTCAGAGCCACCACCAAATGTGGTATTTTAGGAGAGATATTGCAGCTGGCAAACCTTTCTCCTCGCCTTCGCCAGACATGACCACGACCCTCTGGAGCTTTTAGGCTTAGTCTAGTCTCATCGGAGAAAAGAACTCGTTTCCAATCATCGATGGTCCAATTTTCATGCAATGTTGCAAAATTTAATCTCTGAACCCTGTGTTCTCTGGTAAGCAAGGGTTTTTTGGCCGGTTTCCTGTTGCTCAATTCTGCTTCATGTAAACGTCTTCTAACTGTTCGAGACGATATCGCGACATTTCGAACATCTGCTAGTTCAGTTTTTAGCAAATTGCTGGTGAATCTCCTCTCTCTGAGAGCACGTTGTCTCAAAAAACAGTCATCAATTTGATTATTGCAACGTTTTGGCCCTTGCCCTGGCCTTCGATGGTAGGAAACTGTTTCATTATATCGCCTTACCTTGCGACTGATGCTGGAATGATGTCTTCCTAATAAACCTGCAACGTATCTCATTGAATATCCTTCATCTAGGATATGCCTCACTGCCTCCTCCATTGACAAATTTCTTTGGCGGTTCATTTTTTATTTGATTTTTATGCAAATGAACTTCCAAATATGCATGTAATGAAAAATATCACAATAAAAAGCTTGTTTCTCACTAGCACTTTGCTTTAATCGGCACTTTTTATGAAAAGTTTCACTCACTTTTGGTCTAAAACGAAGTTTAATACAAATTATTGTTAAAACAAGACTATTATTAGATTACATAACAACTGTCACTGTCAAACAATGTCCATAGGCAACTTGTCGTACAGTAAATTATCAATAATAGTATATTATTCAACGAGCATGTAATGATGGCTATTACTCACGATGATAAAGTTTCTCGTAATTCATCAGAGTGAGTAATAGTCATTACATGCGAGTAGAATACTATACTTCTTCTACGACCTTTTTTTTAATTTAATTAGTAAAAAAATTAATTATCAACTACCCACTCGAGATTTAAATTATAATAATTTACAAAAATACCTAAATACTATTTACCCCTAGTACGTGGCTGTACAATAAATTCTTATTTATTGTAAAAATACAACTAGAAATAGTCAATATAAGTTCTATTCGTTTCCGAAAAATTATAAGCTAAAATTTGTACCTACTGTCAGTGAATCTAATAAATAGGAAATGGCTGTTGTCGGTGGACGTATTTCATATATAGTTATAATGTATATTTACATTCAACTATATAATAATATAATATAATAATATAAATAACTACACTAATATGTTATAACATATTTAACACAATATAACTTGAAAAATAAACACAATATTATTTATAAATTCCAATTATCTAACATAAACAAAATGCGCTAATGTCACTGTCACTTAAATAAATTATAAACGTCAAAATTTTTAGTAAACAAGATATAAACGTAAAAATTATACTGACATTGTTACAGTTAAAATTCCTTTAAAATTTTTTCGAAGTTAATTATTGATATAAATTACCATAATTATTGTATTAAATAAACAAGTTTAAGTAATTTTATTTGCAGTTTATATAGGTACGATTAATATTAAAAGTGGCATGCGCCACTTGAATCTAACTTCAGCCCGTGAGTAATGACCCGTGAGTAACTTCAGCCCGTGAGTAATGAATTATTACTCACGGATACAGTAATGGGTGCTATTATCAATGAAAAAATAGCGAATAATGAGCATGTTATTAAACGGTCCTAGAAAATAGTATATTATTCAACGAGCATGTAATGATGGCTATTACTCACGATGATGAAGTTTGCGACACGAGCCGTAGGCGAGTGTCGTAATTCATCAGAGTGAGTAATAGTCATTACATGCGAGTAGAATACTATACTTTTTCTACGACCTTTTTTTTAAATTAATTAGTAAAAAATTTAATTATCAACTACCCACTCGAGATTTAAATTATAATAATTTACAAAAATACCTAAATGCTATTTACCCCTAGTACGTGGCTGTACAATAAATTCTTATTTATTGTAAAAATACAACTAGAAATAGTCAATATAAGTTCTATTCGTTTCCGAAAAATTATAAGCTAAAATTTGTACCTACTGTCAGTGAATCTAATAAATAGGAAATGGCTGTTGTCGGTGGACGTATTTCATATATCTGTACGTTAGAATTGATACGGCGGAAGTCACCTTCATTTTGTTTTGCAGTAGATCAAAATTAGTGCTCTTAATTTGTACACCATAATTTTAAATGCCGTGAAAATTATCAAATGATGTGGCAGCTTTATGATTTAAAGGAATGTGGTAAAGCATGCTTTGTATTTTATTTTACAGGAACATAATCGGCGTTAAGTTGTTTTGTATTGAAATAATAAATAATTTAGGAGTACAGCCTTTTTTGTTCTGTGGTACTATATCAATAAAAAAACAGGACAGCCGCCCTTTTGGTATGATTTTATTAGGAAAAGAACGTTATAATCAGAACTTAACATTACAAAAATAATATAAAACTTAAGTTAAAAAGCATTTAATCATCTTCGGAACACGAAGAATTGTTTTCGTTAACGACAACTTTATTTTTTGTTGTTTTTAAAGATTTATAGTAGGAATGGTAAATAGAAGGTACCCATTCTAGCAATTCCATTAGGTGGTTATATTTTGAACTATCAATTGGAATTGAATTTTCATTATTTATTTGGTCCAATGTCTTTGGTAGGAAACCATCGAGAGAACTCCTCAGTTTCCTTTTAAAATTGACAGATTTAAAATTTTCCTGGGAAAATGTTGTTTTATAAAACATAATGCCAGGGTGGTCTCTTTCGACTTTCAAGTGCACAATTTTACAGGATAGAAAGGGTTCATTGTCTGTGTTCCGTTTCCGACTCACAAACGGGCTTGTCGATTCTTTGCCCATTTTTTCAAAGTTAAAAAGTCACTTGTTTTCATCTCATAAACAATAAATTGTTTTAACAAACTGCAGGTCCTTATAAACTGGGCCCATTCATGAGGTACAGAAATATTCATAGTAGGCAGTCTTTTCTTCTTCCTCTCAATTAGTGTATGCATTGTGTCTGCTTCGTTGTGTATATGTCCATAACACCTCGGTAGTTAGAATTCATCATAAATATTTACTCAAGGGGCATACATAAAAAAAAAATTCGGTTTTGGCCAGAGCAGGTGTCTGACCAAAATGTTACCTCTTCTGCTGTAGAAGGTAAATTTTTTAACCACGTTATTACAGCGGAAGCTATCTCATTGCCACCCTTTTTTGCAATAGACTCGTCCCACATGAAGCATGAACCTTCGGCAGTACTATCATTATAGATGGTAAAATTAAATAATTAAATATCCATAACTGCTTTAAATCAAACGATTTTCCATTAGTTAACATAGGTGTAGGGTGGCATTTTTGCAAATCCATCATTGCTACGACTTCTTTTAAATTCTGCTTGCATCTTATCTTATCCTGCCTTTTTAACTTGTATCTGTTATATGCGTCATTCAAATGATCTGCTTTTTTCTTTAAAATATCTTCAACATTAGGATATGCCTCTTTTCGCTTATTTTCAAAACTGTCACAGGTGTCACATGTATCAATGTTAGGGGGCTTGAAATGAAGATTGAACTCAGTAGAACCATCTTCTTTGCTCTTGATTCAGACATTTTTGGTTGTTATTTATTATCACATTAATCTCGATAAAGAAAAAGTTACTTTTATCTATAAACCATGCAAAAACATTAGCTTATAACCTCAATATTTACACAGCTGACAGGCGGTTGTCCATAGAGATTGGACTACCGTCTTTTTAACAATCAGCGTGCCATGCAAAAAAGACCGGTGTACCACATAGGGCTTTTTGCAACAAATTTCACAGTGGACATCCGACTTGCAATTTTAGTAATATTGCCTGTACAATAGGGTGGAACGAAAAATTCGAAGTCATTATTTTTTATGGGGCTAGTGCGAAAAAGTTGTGTTTTGATGTATAATAAAACTGTAAGAAATCTTTTTGGTATTGCACCCTATCTTCAGGTTCCATATTAAATTTAAATTTTTGGGAATAACAAAAAAAATAAAATTTTGAAAATTTATTTTTTTATTAGTTCTTTGAATCTAAATAATTGTTTTATGACACAATATACATTTTAAGATTGGTAGTCTGATTTTGTGTTAAAAAAGGGCATAATATTTCTAGACTGCAACTTTGAACGAATAAAGCCATCCCTTGATTCTGGTACACAAACAGCAGCTGATTCTTCAGTTACTAACTTAACAGTTCTGTTCAGGGATTTTGTATGACAAGGGCAGTTTAAGACCTATATGTTGTTGTAATTCTCAGAATCAATCATATCTCTTACATCTTCATTAGTAATATGTTTTAGAAAATGAGGAGCCGTAACTTTGAATCCAGAAATAGAAATTAGGTCATTATAATCTGCAATACTAAAATTTAATGTTGGTATTTTGAATCTCCGGATCTTTTTTCTTTCTGACTTTCTCTAGCGTTCGGCACTCTGCGTAGACCTAGCTCCTGTATATTATGTTTCGTTCATATTTTCATCATACCGAGTAATACATTTTCGGGATGTTCAAAATAAGCATTCCTTTAAATAACGGCATCGACAATTTTTCTTTGGTCAACTGGTAGAAATCATGAATAATGGATTCATTCGCCATAAATGTTTTGAACCATCAGAACAGCTAGGATACAGTTTTATATAAAACCAAACTGGAGCATACACTTTTTAGATGAAACTTACTAACATAATTAATTGGGAGCTGGGGCATTCAGTTCCAACATACAATCGAAGCAACCGATTATCAACTGTCAGCCACCTTGCGTGTGATATTTTCCCAGGTTTTTTAAGGCTCAAATCATTAGGACATTTTCCCGCAGCAACTGCTCGACTGATTCGGTACAAGTACTTCTGATTGGTACTAAGGTCTGTTGTTTTTAATAATATTGCTAGGTTGTTTTCTATTGCGACAAAATCGACAACAGCCTTCTCTTCACATCGTTCCAGAAGTTTCCCTATTGGCCCTGAAAAACCAAGTGGTCCCTGGTGCGTCCATCTAACTCTTAAATTAAATGACGTAGAGGTAGCTCATTGCAATGAAATAAGCATACTAGCCATTGAAGTGAAGTGCCACAGTATTTGTGACGTAGATGGTTGGACTGTAACTGTTGACAAAGGAGCAATGAATTCTTCTTCATGATCATGCATCAGAAGAATTTGAGTCAGACAAGCTGCTACTTAGGAAAGGATTAGAGGAATCAACGGTACATGCTTTAAGAACAATTTCGTCAGTAATATATTTTTGAGAACTTACCTTTGCCTTCATTTTTCTTTCCATTTTCTCCCTTATTGCTGCAGACGCTGCAATATCCACTGGTCCAATTGCCATTTTTCGACAGGATCGTTGATCTTGAAGAAAAATTCGCTGATTTTGTGGTACTTTCTTGATTTTATCACAAGTACACACACAGTTCCAGTCATGTTGCACTTGCAAGCCGCGATATTCAATAACTTTTTACACTCCTTTCGAAACTGGTAAATCTTTTCTATTTATGAATTAGATGCTTGCTGAGTTTTTGTGTACCTATAGCTTAAGATTTTGATACTCTGTATAAATATTTTTAATCATATCTTGAATGCACTTATGCGATAATGTTGGAATAGAAGCTTTTATTCATATGTGTTCTACTTTCGTTGCAACGGCATTCAAGACGTCGGCGATTCTTCTTCTTAAAGTTCCCTCTCCTATCGGAGGTTGGATATCATAATGGCTATGGTCACTTTGTTGGCTGCTGCTCTGAATAGTTGTAATGAACTACAGTTAAACCATTCTCTAAGGTTCCTCAGCCAGGAGATGCGTCTTCTTCCTATGCCTCTTCTTCCTTGGATCCTTCCTTGCATAATAATTCTCAGCAACTCATATTTTTCTCCTCTGGTAATGTGACCCAAATATTCCAGTTTTCTAGTTTTTATACTTTTCATAATTTCTAACTCCTTATTTAAACGTCGTAGCACTTCAACATTGGTAATCCTTTGAACCCACTGAATTTTCAATATTCTTCTGTAACACCACATTTCGAACGCTTCTATTCTTCTTATGTGTTGTCTCTTCAATGTCCAAGCTTCCATTCCGTATAGCAATATAGAAAATATGTAGCATCTTAGAGCGCTCAATCTGAGAGGCAACTGAAGGTCTTTGTTTGTAAGCAGTGTCTTCATTTTTATAAATGCGTGCCTTGCAGTTTCAATTCGGACTTTAATTTCTTTGCATTGGTTATTTTTGTCATCAACCCAGGTTCCCAGATATTTGTATGTCTTAACTTTTTCTATTTGGGTTTGCTCTATCATTAACCTTTCATTTCCATGTTCTGTTTTTGAGACAATCATAAATTTAGTTTTTTCCTTGTTTATTTTTAGTCCGTATCGAATGCAATAATCGTTAATTCTATTTAGCAATTCTTGTAGTGATTCCAGGGTGTCTGCCATTATAACGGTGTCATCAGCGAATCTTATGTTATTTACTATTGTTCCGTTTATAGAGATTCCATCATTTAGCTCCGCTATCGCTTCCTGAAATATGGCTTCACTGTACAGGTTAAACAGTAGCGGCGACAGAACACAACCCTGTCTTACTCCTCTCTTTATATCAATATTCTCGGACTCCTGTTCTTCTATCTTTATATTGGCCTTTTGATTCCAATACAGATTGATGATAATTCGTAAATCTCGTCTGTCTATATCTCTGTTTTTCAATAATTCTATTAGTTTTTCATGTCGGACCCTGTCGAACGCTTTTTCGAAGTCGATGAAACAGGAGTAAATATCCAGGTTTATATCTAAGCATCTTTGAGAGAGGACATTAAACGCAAACAATGCCTCTCTTGTTCCAAGTCCTTTGCGGAACCCAAATTGGGTATCATCCATATCATATTCTAGCTTTCTGTATAATCTTCCATGAATCACCTTTAGAAATATTTTGAGGGTATGGCTTATTAGTGATATTGTCCTGTAGTCCGAACAATCTTTGGCGTATATTGTTTTTGGTATTGTTACAAAGGTGGACACCAACCATTTCTGAGGGATTTTTCCGGTTTTATATACTTCATTAAACAGATCCAGTAGTACCGGTAGAGTTTCATCGTCTAGACATTTCAGTAATTCCGCAGGTATTTCGTCTGGACCTACAGTTTTTACGTTTTTTGCGTTTCGTATTGCTTGTTCGATTTCCTCCATTATAATCTCTGGTCCCGTTTCGCTGTCGATTTCTTCCGGTTCTTGTCTATTATCCTCAAACAGATCTGTTATGTATGTCTTCCACTTTTTTAATTTCTCTTTGACTTCTATAATAATTTTTCCATTTATATCTTTAAGAAGGCCATCTCTCTTTTTTCGCTGTGTATTTGTGATTTCCTTAATTTTCTTTTGCATGTTAAAGCTATCATACTTTTTAGAATATTCTTCTATTTCACTACATTGATTTGCCAGCCAGGTGGATTTGGCCTCTTTTATTTTCTTTCTTATAAATCTCTGGATTTCCTTGTATTTGCCTTACTCCTGCCTTTATGTTTCCTTCTTTCCTCCATTAGCTGTAGGATTTCTGAAGTCATCCATCTCTGTTTTTTTATTATTTTTGTGGATAATATCTTCTTTCCTGCCTCTACTAACGTTTCTTGTATTACGTTCCATTTGTCATTTACATCTGTTGTCTTTATCACTTCTTGTTTGATTTTCTTTAAGTTATCATTTATTTCTGCTTTTAGCCTCTGACGTACAGGTTCTTCTTTTATATTTGAGACATCAAATCGTTGTATATTTGTTTGTTTGTGGATCTTTTTCAGTTTTATCTTCATTACGCCTACTAATGGATTATGATCTGAATTTATGTCAGCTCCGGGGTATGTTCTCACAGACTTTATAGTGTTTTTATATCTGGATTTGATTAAAATGTAATCTATCTGGTTTCTTACAATGTGATCTTCCGAATCCGCCGGTGATATCCAGGTATAAAGTCTTCTTTTAGGTAATTTAAATAAGGTATTCATTACTACCATCTCCTCGCTTTGGCAGAATTCGACAAGTCTGTCCCCCCTTTCATTTCTTTCTCCCAAGCCAAATTCTCCCACACATCCATCCACTTTTCCTTTTCCAATCTTGGTGTTGAAATCTCCCATCACCAACAATATGTCATCTTTTTTTGTGGATCTTATGATTTCGTTCAATTGCATGTAGAACCTTTCTATCTCGACCTCATCTTTGTCGGCAGTAGGTGCATATATTTGGACAACGTTTATCTTTTTAGAGAATGTTTGTAACTGAATCATCATCAATCTTTCTGAGTAGGGGGTAAAACCAACGACAGATTTATTTGTCTCTTTGTCTACAAGTAATGCAACTCCATATCGATGTCTTGGATCATTGTTACCAACATAATACATTATACCGTTGTTTGTGGTTAGTTTTCCTGAATCGGGCCATTGAACGTCGCTGATACCGAGTATATTGCGCCGAGTGTATTGATACGTCGGCGATAGATGGATCTTTATTATTATTTGTCAACTTAATTTCATTACGAATAAAGAGAAACCACATTAGAATGTCACACTTAGTTGGTAAAACACGATCATTGAAATTTGATCAGAGCCATATTGATTTTTTTCGACAAAAATATTTTTTTTTGTTTTTTCATTTTTCAAATCCAATATGGAACCTCAAGATATTTTTTTATTTCAAAATGCTCTCGCTCCAATTGTTTTCATCACCTGACACAACTTTTAAACGTAAGCCACAATAATTTTTCTTTTCTTTTATTTTTTTGACCTTTTTCGTTCCACCCTACTGTACAACCACCTATTAACCACCATTCGAAAAATTACACCTTTAAGTGTATTATTGGCTGCATATCTCCATTTACTGTAAAAATGGACTACCGCCCTTTCAATTCTAACGTACAGATATAGTTATAATGTATATTTACATTCAACTATATAATAATATAATATAATAATATAAATAACTACACTAATATGTTATAACATATTTAACACAATATAACTTGAAAAATAAACACAATATTATTTATAAATTCCAATTATCTAACATAAACAAAATGCGCTAATATCACTGTCACTTAAATAAATTATAAACGTCAAAATATTTAGTAAACAAGATATAAACGTAAAAATTATACTGACATTGTTACAGTTAAAATTCCTTTAAAATTTTTTCGAAGTTAATTATTGATATAAATTACCATAATTATTGTATTAAATAAACAAGTTTAAATAATTTTATTTGCAGTTTATATAGGTACGATTAATATTAAAAGTGGCATGCGCCACTTGAATCTAACTTCAGCCCGTGAGTAATGACCCGTGAGTAACTTCAGCCCGTGAGTAATGAATTATTACTCACGGATACAGTAATGGGTGCTATTATCAATGAAAAAATAGCGAATAATGAGCATGTTATTAAACGGTCGTAGAAAAATAAATATTATTGAGAAAAATAGGAGTGGTGCGATAATTTTGTCCAGGAGATTATAATTATCCTTATAAAATGAACGGTTCCAAAGTTACGGAGGTAGTATAGTATAATTGGTTCAAAAAAAGACCTAACCCAGACATCCAAAGAAAAAGGACCTCCAACATTACCTCCAACACCAAATTGTTCTATATGGTCCACATATTGTCCAGTAAAAAGTTGCACCATTTTGGGCGTCCGGTTTGGGGGAGAAGATAGTCTGGGGGAGAAGTCGGTAAATTAGTGGTTTTTTTTAAGTTTTTCGTTAATATTGCTAAAACTATGCTTTGGCGTAAACAATGTTCTATACAAAAATATTCTACATATTTAAAACAAAAAAGTTCCGATACATAATTGTTATAAAATCAACGGTTCCAAAGTTACGGAGGGTGAAAAGTTGAGGTTTTCGATACTTTTTATATTTTTTGGGCAATTGATGATGATTTTGGGTAGTAAGGTTGACGTTTCTTCAATGGCTTATCACTAACATATCGTCAGCTACTGAAATAGCAAATTTTATTTACAAAACACAATCCTGTTAAAGAAAATTGCCCAACAAATATAAAAAGTATCGAAAACCTCCACTTTTCACCCTCGGTAACTCTGAAATCGTTGATTTTATAACAATTTTGTACAGGACCTATTTTGTTTTAAATTGTATGTAAAACATTTTTTTATAGAACATTGTTTTCGCTAAAGCATAGTTTTAGAAATATTGACGAAAAACTTAAAAAAACTACTAATTTACCGACTTCCCCATCTCCTCCCCAAACCGGGGAGCTTTTTACTGAACAATATGTGGATCATATAGAACAATTTGGTGTTGGAAAAAAACTTTTACTTTGGATGTTTGGGTTAGGCCTTTTTTGGACCAATTATAGATATACTACCTCCGTAACTTTGGAACCGTTGAATTTATAAGGATTATGCATAGATCCTTTTTTTATTTAAAATTTAATGTCGAACATTTTTGTATAGAAGGTTGTTCATGCTAAACCGCATAGTTTTAGAAATATTGACGAAAAACGTAAAAAACTACGAATTTACTGATTTCTCCCCCCTCTACCTCCCCCCACCACCCCCCCGAAACCCGACGCTCAAAATGGTGTGACTTTTTCTGAACATTATGTGGACCATATAGAACAATTTGGTGTTAAAGGATAACTTTCACTTTGGATGTCTGGGTTTGGGTCTAGATAAACCATACTATCTGTTCCACTTTGTGGGTGTGATACCTGGAAAGTGACAAAAACCCTTACACACTCTGAAAAAATAGTTCCAGTATTTCAAAGGCTGCCCTAGAGTGGAATCCCCAAGGAAAAAAAAAAGAAGTTGCCCAAGAAAGTTTTGGAATGAGGTGAAGGCCTTAACGCAAAATAGAACCTGATGGCGCGGTTTCACTGAAGCTCTATGCTACACTTAGGAGTTCAAGAACATTAATATTATATAATGTTTGTTTCTAGTTTTTATAGGTGTTAGAAATGAGTCGTCTTTTAAAAATATAATGGATGGATGGGTACAGAGAGTGTTTCTAAATAATGTGAAAAACTTTAAGCAGTAGTTCTAAATGAAAAAATAATGACAGTTTGTTCTATAAACATAAATATGTCCGTAATTGCTTTATTTCCTCGATACGGGGAGTAGTTATTGCACATTTTTTGACTTACGTGTACTAGAGCACACATAATCAACTTGAATGACCAGATTTGAATCTTGAATCAACAGAATCAAACAGAGTCAACTTGAATCAACAGATAGGCTATTGATTATGTACTATAGAAAGGAACTACAACGTTAACGGGGTTTTATTATTTAATATGGTCAATGAATCTCTATATATGAAAAAACCGCGGAGTGCTACCATTTAAAGGGGTGCGTTTTTGAGAAATGGGTGAATTAATCCCTGGGCACAGGTTACATTAGGGTGAGTTCTA
Organism: Diabrotica virgifera virgifera; assembly: GCF_917563875.1. Classification (NCBI taxonomy): domain Eukaryota; kingdom Metazoa; phylum Arthropoda; class Insecta; order Coleoptera; family Chrysomelidae; genus Diabrotica; species Diabrotica virgifera. Next base: position 222,664,370 of record NC_065446.1, read on the forward strand.
TGCACTTTTGGTACAAACTCGTCTACATCAAAATTGTTCCTGGTTAAATTTTCTATCTAAATATAACTTTTTAAAGTCAAAGTTTAATGGCGCGCTATGGGGCGCAACATCGGCTCACAGTCAAGTATTTTTCGACGCTTTATCGATCGTAACTCGGCTTCTACGCATGTAAATGAGCCAATATGTGATATCCATATAAAAATGGATTGATTTATTTTGCAGCATCATCATTGCATATAAAACGAGCATTTATGTTGTGGCCGCATACACACAATTGACGTGCCTTGCTGATGCTGCAAAAGATCTAGATCCACTTTATATGGATACTATCCACTATCCACTGGATATGTATATGATATAGATTATATCTATATCATATAGATAATTAGACTCTGAAGCCCCAGAAAGTTTTAGTTTTACTGCGTACAAGAACAGACTTAGTACCACCATGTAACTGTAAAAATTGCTGTAAGAACTTATGCAGATGTAAAAAAGCTGAGTTTCCCTGTATATTTCGATTCAGATGCATGAACAAAAAGTTTCTAAAAATACTATTAATAAATAATACCAACTTACTTTTTAGTTCTATTTCTAAAATATTAGTTTTTAATGTTTTTTTTTTCTCATTTAGTACAAAAAATAGAAGACAAAGTAAATATAACGGTGCCAGTAAATAATCTACGGTGCCATCACACGCTGCCCGGAGATATACCAAGGGAGGCAGAATAGCTTCTCGGCTCCGTTGCGTGGTTGCGTGCGTCTCAGGACAACGAATTTTAGGGTCCTGACTAAAAATGATGAAAAATCTAAAATTGCGAATTTTGTTATGAAATTTGGTATGTGGGGTTATAATAATATTTGGAACAACTTGCTCAAATAACTTTTTCCGATATATCTCTAACTCAAAGCAAAATATCGGTAATTTATGGTGTTTTTGAATTCGCAGTAGGCCGCGTTTAGAATTAAAAAATTCAGTTGATATCTTAAAAAATTTGAAGCTTCATTATGTATGGACTGCAAAACTTCAAATCTGTATTTATTTTGATATGCGAGGTATCTATTTACAAATAGATGGAATTGTTAACAAATAAACGACACAAACTTTGGTATTAAACTTTTACAATTAGACTAACTATTTTTAAAATGATATGATATCATGAAATTATGAATTAGGATGATATTATGAAATGTAAATAAAAAATGGTCAAAAAATGGGGCCTTAAATTACATTTTTTTGCGCATTTTAGTACAAATTTGTCTAGATATTTTACAGTTAGGTATAGCCTCCCCTATTGTAAAAATCACGAGCCGCCACTGTATCAAAGAAAAAACGAAGGTGAACGATGTATCAACACAGGTGGCAAAACTTAAATGGAACTGCGCCAGCGACATTATGCGGCAAAAAAATGAAAGATGGAATACATAAGTTAATTCCACACTGTTGACGATGGGAATAGAAAAGAAAAGAGGAAGACCAAATATGAGATGAACGGATAACTTTAATAAAACGGCAGGAAAGGACTGGCTGAAGATGGCCCAGAATAGAGACCAATGGAGATTAAGAGGGGATGAATATGCCCAGGAATTGGCGTTTAGGTTTGATTAGATAGATATATAGATAGTTATATAGATAGATATGTTACCAGAGAACGACAATTCCCGCCAGTGGCGCACACCCACACCCCCGTACTCGCGACACTATATATACACGAAATTTTCGATCTCATAAATCTGACTGAATCGAAAATTGGGCCAACTTCCGTCTTATACTTCAGGGAAAGACTCACCCATTCATATGTTAACCATCCATTTTGGTCCAAAGGTGTAGATTTTACGGCTATTCCTATTCAGGGTCTGTTTTTCGTTTTCGTCCCCAAAACTCCCAAAAACTTCGAAAATTTAAGTCCGACGTTTGCGGCTTCTAATAGTACTGATCATTACCTTTCCAACGCATGTCTAATTTTAAAAATCAGTTATACTATTCAAAAGTTAAAGAGCTCAGAAATATGACTCAATTTCCAATTAAAAAAGGGAAAATGTTTGTGGATATGTATGTATGCATGTAAATATGTCTGTATGTATGTATGTATGTATCTATGTATGTATGTATGTATGTATGTATGTATGTATGTATGTATGTATGTGTGTGGAAACGTTAAACTAATCTGAATTTTTTTTTCTGTGTTTGAAGAGGGGGCCATGGCCGACTCAGAACCGGTGTAGTTTGTGACTTTTGACTACCCATAAGCCAGTTATAGGACTTGGTAGGTACAAAACGGCATTTTTTTTTGGGGTATATATCTTGGGTTCAAGAAGAGACAGGAGAACCATAAATACACCAAATCAATAGTGTTGAGTTAAGCTTTCAAATGGAGTATAAGCCGTCAGGATCATACATACACCCGGCTCAGTATAGCCGAAAAACTAAAAAACTAAACTTTAAAAATTTTGGTTTTTCGACAATTACTCAAAATTTCAACCTACGAATTGCGCCAATAACTGAGCGTTTCTAGAAGGACCCTAGACAAATCTAACGGTGTGTACCTCATATCCGGGAAAATTCGAATTTTTAAATTATAGGCCTCATAAATATGATAAAATCTATTATCTATGGGAAAAAACGGTTTTCAAGCTCAATAATTCCTGTAATAGCTTCAGTTATCATACTTGACCTTAGATGCATCAGATACTACTTGTCAATACGTTTCAAACTCATGTTTAGTGATCAAAATCGGTTAAGCCGTTTAGAAGTTTTTAAGTTACAAATTGTTAATCCAGTTAACGATTATTCCCGAAATGGTTTATGTAGTTGTAGTGATTACGACGCTAAATCGTCGGGCAACGGGCAATCCGAGTTTATTTACCGGCCATCCGAATATTTTTTTTAATCTATTTCGGATAGAAAAAAAAATAGTGTACATTCGATGGACACTGTATTTTCATTTGGATGTAAAACAATATTCTAGTTTTATTTTAAATGATTTTTCCATAATATTTGCTAAATTTGAAGTAAACGCGCCACAAGAGTTTCAAAATTCAAACTGCATCAAAGTTACTCTTTTGCGACGCGTTTTACTTCAAATTGAACAAATATTATGGAAAAATCTTTTAAAATAAAACTAGAATTTTGTTTTGCATCAAAATGAAAATACATTTTCGTGCCACGTAACATTCATATCAGATCTTTTGTAGCTGGAATATTGTACGCGCCACTTATTTTTACGGCATTTAGCGGTTTTTTTATTCTTGTAGATATAATATACATTATATTTGTACTTTGTGTTTTTTTTTCATTAAACATTGTTTTTCGCTTAAATTAGATTTTTAAACTGTCAAGAGACAGATGGGTGGCAGCTTGAATAATATTCAATTTGAATATTATTGAAATTAACCTAAAAGCAATGCTTATTTATCAAAAAACATTTTATTCTGTTTTTTAACAGCAGTAAAATGTATTTTAAATTAAATAAATTACGTATACTTCTTTTTTTGTCAATTAATTTAATTCAAAAAAATTCTTGTTCAACCCCTTGTATAAATAATGATATGAATGTCTATATTACTGCATAGAGAATTAAATACCCTTTCAAATAAGCTAGCACACGAACTCATTCAAAAAATTATCGACTACGTCATCATGCCCAGATGGATGACGCCACTGGTATGATAATATATTATATTATGTCAAAATATCATAATTCAAAAATAAAAATCTTACTGTTTCAGGATTTTTCCTTAAAGTCACTGGCTTACGGAATAACGAATTTATTCCAAACGTTTATAAATACAAGTAAAACTTAATAAAAAATTTTTGTCCTGGTAAAAGGTATATTAGTTTAAAAAGCCCCTATAGGGCTACAAACATAGAATCAACACGTTTTCGCTGTGTAACAAGAGCATCATCAGTGATACAAGCACCCAAAAATACAAAGGTTGACACCTTTTAAAAATAGAATAAAAGACTTATATAAATATAAATATCCTAAATCCAAAGGATGGATAAAATTCCTATGGATGCGGCTTTAGGGCAACATATCACTCCCACAGGTGGTAAGCGTGGTAAGAGGTAAGTAAAGTCAAAAATTAGACCTAATTGCCAAACAATGATCAATGTCAACTTTGTTTGGGTTGCTGAAAACATAATTAATTACAATAATTATGAGATTTATTAATCGATTATGTTAATAATTGGTATGTTAATTGATTAACTAGTCTCATATTTGTAATAAATTATGTTTTCAGCAACCCAAACAAAGTTGACATTGACAGTTGGTGACAGTAATTAAATATTTGATAATAATCATTGTTGATTAACGTTCGAACAACCGGCCCTTAGTCTATTTTTAAAAGGATTCAACCTTTGTATTTTTGGGTGGCTCACCATATGCTTTTAACACTGATGATGCTCTTGTTACAGGGCGAAAACCTTTTGTTTCTATGTTTGTAGCCCTATAGGGGCTTTTTAAACTATTATACCTTTTACCGGGACAAAAATTTTTATTAAATTTTACTTGTAATTAATGGTATAGCCAGCTACAGGAATTTCTTCCTTGTGGATGTTTAAAAATACCATACTGTATCTTCTTATGGTGCCTATCCGTTGCGGATGTTGGACACGAACCTGGCTATTCTGACTTTGTTGACTGCTGCCCTGAAAAGTCCGCTAGTGGACCTCTTTTCCCATGCACTTTACCTTGAATTATGGTCCGAAGTAGGTCATATCGTTGTTCATTGCGCATTATATGGCCCAGGTATTCCAGTTTGCGACGTTTAATGGTTACGACTAGTTCGCGCTCTTTACCCATTCTATGTAGAACTTCTTCGTTGGTAACTCTGTATATCCAGGAAATCCTCAACATGCGTCTATAGCACCACATCTCAAATGCTTCGAGCCTCTTCAGTGATGCTTCAGTTAAGGTCCATGACTTCACGCCATATAAAAGAACGGAGAATACGTAGCATTTTAGTAAACGAACCTTTATTTCCAATTTTATATCATGGCTGTTAAAGATTTTTTTCATTTTGACGAAAGCTGATCTTGCTTTCTCGATCCTTATCTTAATTTCCGTCGATTGGTCCCACTGTTCATTTAAGTTTGCACCCAAATAACAAAAGTTGGTGATTTGTGTTATATGTTGTTGGTTAACTAGTAATTGACCAGGTGGTATCCTATTTTTGCTTATAGCCATGTATTTGGTTTTTTATGTTAAAATCAAGCCCAAACCTGCTACGTACTTCTGCCACCCTGGAGACAAGTGTCTGCAGACCTTCAAGACTGTCTGTAAAAATTACAGTATCATCAGCGTATCTTATGTTGTTCAATCGTTCTCCGTTTATAAGTATTCCCTCGTATATATCCGTTAGTGCTAGGTTCATAACGTGCTCTGAATATGTATTGAACAATAATGGGGACAATATATATCCCGCTTTTTATCTTTATGTCGTCTGTTAACTGATCCCCTACTCTAACAGCTGCAGTTTGTTCGTAATAGATATTGTTTATTATACGGCGATCTCTGCCGTCTAGACCAATTGAATTTAGTATTTTCATCAGTTCGTCATGTTTTATTCTATCGAATGCTTTCTGGTAATCAACAAAACACACATATATATCACAATTCACGTCTCTACATCTTTGAAAGAGAACTTGTATTGCAAAAAGTGCCTCTCGAGTACCCAATGCATCCCTGAAGCCGAATTGTGTGTTTGTCATGTGTATACCATACTGTATAGTATTGTTTATAGTCTAGGCGCCAAATAGAGGTCACCGTGTCCTTTTCAATTCTGATGGACAAACTCAACGGTTTCTTATGGATTGTTGGCTGCAAGCAAAAAGTGCCTCTCGAGTACCCAATGCATCCCTGAAGCCGAATTGTGTGTTTGTCATGTGTATACCATACAGTATAGTATTGTTTATAGTCTAGGCGCCAAATAGAGGTCACCGTGTCCTTTTCAATTCTGATGGACAGACTCAACGGTTTCTTATGGATTGTTGGCTGCTGATTACGAATTTAGAGGGTGGATTTCGATCTGAGTGGTCAAAAAATTATTATAAACAATTTAATTGTTTATAAATTGTTTATAAGGGTCTGGCTCATAAACTAAACGAGATAAAAAATAATGTTTCTAATAAAATTTGTTAATTAATAAAAAAAAAGAAAAAACCGTTTACTAAACTTAAATCCAACAATTAGAACTCAAGATATTATAAAATTAGTGAACAATGCAAATTGCAAAATAAGTATTTTTCGAAGATTTATCGATCGTAACTCGGCTTGTAGGCATGCAAATGAATCTTAGATGATCTCATTTTAAAGCTTCATTAATGAACTTCCAAACAGAGTTTGTTAAATTACTTGATATTCATTTGTTTTAAAGTTATACTCATTTGAATAATAATTTTCTTAAAAAAATTGTACATTAATTTGTTTATAAGGGTGTCAAGCAAATTTAAGCTAAAAGCATTTAAACTTTAATTAACAATAATGATAGAAGAACTCAAAAGAAACATTTTGAGCTTACGAGAATGTTCGTAAGTTTATTTTTGGCCAAGATATCGATATTTTAATAGTGCGCTCTGAGGCGCAAGATCAGCTCACCGCGTAAAGGTTCATGCGCTAACTTCTCGATGCAAATTATAATTTCTATGTATATATACGTTATCTTCATTTTTCATTTTTGAAGATCCTAATAAAATTTTATCCTATAATTCTTGTAATTAAATCATCATACTGTAACCTTGTATCGCCTTTCATTATATTTACTTTGTCTTCTATTTTTTGTACTAAATGAGAAAAACACATTAAAAACTAATATTTTAGAAATAGAACTAAAAAGTAAGTTGGTATTATTTATTAATACTATTTTTAGAAACTTTTTGTTTCATGCATCTGAATCGAAATATACAGGGAAACTCAGCTTTTTTACATCTGCATAAGTTCTTACAGCAATTTTTACAGTTACATGGTGGTACTAAGTCTGTTCTTGTACGCAGTAAAACTAAAACTTTCAGGGGCTTCAGAGTCTAATTATCTATATGATATAGGTATAATCTATATCATATACATATCCAGTGGATAGTGGATAGTATCCATATAAAGTGGATCTAGATCTTTTGCAGCATCAGCAAGGCACGTCAATTATGTGTATGCGGCCACAACATAAATGCTCGTTTTATATGCAATAATGATGCTGCAAAATAAATCAATCCATTTTTATATGGATATCACATATTGGCTCATTTACATGCGTAGAAGCCGAGTTACGATCGATAAAGCGTCGAAAAATACTTGACTGTGAGCCGATGTTGCGCCCCATAGCGTGCCATTAAAATATCGATATCTTGACCAAAAATGAACTAATATTTTTTTAAGCTCAACTTATTCCTTTTGAGTTCTTTTATCATTATTGTTAATTAAAGTATAAATGTTTACAGCTCAAATTTATTTAAAACCCTTATAAACAAATTAATGTACAATTTTCTTAAGAGAATTATTATTTCAAACGGGTATAATTTTAAAACAAATAAAGATAAAGTAATATAATATACTTTGTTTGGAAGCCTATTAAGAAAGCTTTAAAATGAGAACTTCTAAGGCTCATTTGCCTACGTAGAGCCGAGTTACGATCGATAAAGCTTCGAAAAATACTTATTTCGCAATTTGCAATTTGCATTGTGCACTAATTTTACAATATCTTGAGTTATAATTGTTAGATTTAAGTTTAGTAAACGATTTTTTATCGATATGACAATGATGTTGAATCTTCTATAGTCAATTAAAACAGACACTTAACAATCTAAAAAGGAACGAAATCACATATATTATTGGAGATTTTAACGCGAAAATTGGTCAAGGACGAAGATCTGACCTGATAGGTGAATATGGACTAGGGGAGAGCAATGAAAGAGGCGGTAGATTATACCAGTTCTGTCAAGAACATGACATGATAATCGAAGTACATGGTTCAAATTACACAAAAGAAGATTATATACATGGAAGGGACCAGGAGATAAATCACTTCATAAAATTAGAAATCAGATAGATTATATTCTAGTAAACAAGAGATTTAAGAATGGTGTCAAGAGATCAACGACATATCCTGGTGCAAATATCGGTTCAGACCATAACCCTCTAATAGCTTACATCCAAGTGAAGCTCAAAAAAGTCGAAGAAAGCCCCAAAACACCAAAATTACATATATCAGCATCCAACAAAACGCTAATAGAAAATGACCTGAATCATCAGCTAAAGAATTCAACAAATGAAAACAATACAGAACTATGGAACATGTTTAAAGATCTTACCTGGAAAGTAATGGAAAAATATACAACAACGATGCAGAGGCACAAAAAACAACAATGGATGACTGATGAAATCCTGGAACTGATGGAGCAGAGAAGAAAACTGAAAGATAACAAAACATAATACAAAGAAAAACAGAAACTAATTAAACAAAAAATAAAGGTAGCTAAAAAAATGGATGGAGGATAAATGCAAGGAATTAGAAAAGTTGAATGAAAAACATGATACGTTTATTATGTTTAAAAAAGTTAGAGAAGTAGCTGGTCTTTATCATAAGAAAACTCCACATACTATAACCGATTCGTCGGGAAAAATGATAATAGACGAACACGAAATTCGAACTACCTGGTATAATTATATAAATGAACTGTATAATGATGATAGACCCGAAGAACTGGAGACTTTAGATGAAGGTGAAGGACCAGAAATACTAAAATCAGAAATACTACATGCTATAAAATTGGCAAAAAACAAGAAAGCCGGTGGTCCCGACAACATACCTACAGAAATGTTAAAGCTCATAAATGAGGAAAATATTGGAATACTAGTCAAACTTTTCAATGATGTTTATTCGACTGGTGATATCCCTGAAGATTGGTTAAAGTCCGAATTCATAACAATACCAAAAAAACAACGTCCGAAAAACTGTAGCGATTATAGAATGATAAGCCTTATGAGCCACACTTTGAAAATCTTTCTACGTATCATCCACAGTAGAATCAGAGATAAATGTGAAGAAGACCAGGATGAAACACAATTTGGCTTCAGAAATGGACTGGGAACCCGGGACGCACTCTTTGCACTAAATGTGTTATTGCAGAAATGCCGAGATCAAAGGAAAGACGTCTTTCCTGTATTTATTGACTATGGGAAGGCCTTTGATCGAGTACAACATCACGAATTAATTAAAATATTAAAGGATAAAGGAGTTGATAGTCAAGATGTACGAATCATAGAAAAATTATACTGGCGTCAAACAGCGACAGCTTGCATAAATGGAAGATCAACAGAAATATGCAAAATACAAAGAGGTGTCAGACAGGGTTGTATACTGTCCCCACTGTTATTCAATTTATATTCAGATAGAATATTTAAGGAAGCGCTGCATAATTTGGAATGGGGTGTGAAAGTTAATGAAATTCTGATAAATACAATCAGATATGCAGACGATACAGTTATTTTAAGTGATGATATGAATGGACTACAACATATTTAAATGCCATTGACACAGTGGGAAGAGAGTTTGGCCTAAATATAAACTGTTCAAAAACAAAATACATGGTATTTAGCCGTTTGGCCCATCAAGATTCACGGTTATATGTTGATGGTCATATAATTCAAAGAGTACCCAGTTTTAAATATCTTGGTTGCCATATTACTGAAGAACTAGATCCAGATAAAGAGATAAAATGTAGAATCGAGATAGCCCGCACGACATTTTTAAAAATGAGGTCATTCTTCTGTAATGATATCTTGCAACTTCAACTTCGAAAGCGCATGATTAAATGCTACATTTGGTCAGTCCTCTTGTATGATGTCGAAGCATGGACATTAAAAATATCCACCATTAACCGTTTGGAGGCCTTTGAAATGTGGCTGCACAGACGTATACTGAAAATACCATGGACGGCTATGCTGACAAATGTGGCAGTCATTAGAGAGCAAATGCTACCCGCGAGCTGCTTGATAACATCAAATATAGAAAGATGGCCTATTTTGGACACGTAGTAAGGGGGACCGGTATAATATTCTTCAACTTATTATGATGGGTAAAATCGAAGGACGCAGAGGGATTGGTAAAAAGCATGCCTCTTGGTTGAAGAATATCCGGAAGTGGACAGGAATAAAAAAAAGCAGAACACCTATTTAGAATAGCTCGAGACAGAGACAGTTTCGCCATGTTTATCGCCAACGTCAAGGGGACTTGATAGGGCACGTTAAGAAGAAGAAGAAACGATTTTTTCTTCGTTTTTTATTAGCGAACAAATTTTATTTGAAACATTCTTTTTTATCTCTTTTAGTTTATGAGCCAGAACTTTTAAGTGCTTTACTTGAAGTTGCTTGAAACTTTAAAAAATTTAAACGATTAACTGAATATTTAATTACTACCTCCCAGTATAACTTACACTAAAACGTTATTTTAACTTGAGCGTACTAAATTTGGTTGTTGAACACTTCTAAAATGTGTTGTGTGCGGTTTTATAATCGAATTCGCCCCTGTTTAGTTTGCGAAATGAAGTTGAAAAGCAAAACTCTCATAGTCAGTACATGTTACTGCAACTTAACGGGTTTTCGGTCGAACTTCAGGAAAAAACGTTACAAGAATGTAAAATTTGCTTGTTGATAATGAGCTTCTGCTAACAAGTTTATACGAGTTTATAATTAAAGCATTGTTGTGGCTCGCAATCTGATAAAACTCTCTGAAAGGGGAAAAAGTCACAAAAGTTGTTAACCGGCTTTTACACCAAAATGGCCAATCTCGTGATTGATGTAAAGAGGTCCGATGGTTTTAAACTTACTTCATCTGTTAATAAAAAGTAAAGAGGTTACACCCAAAGTTTAATACAAAAGAGAGAAAGCTTTTTGTGCGCAACAAGCTTTTAGAACTTTATGGTTAAAATTAAGAACTAAAAATCAAAATTTACTAGTTAAAACGGATATATTAAGTAATATACTTCATATTAAGAATATGAAGCTACAGGAAATCATCATTATCCAGCTTCTTCTCTTGCCCACTGCAGGACATAAGCCTCATCAGCACCTCTCCAAGAAGTTCAATATTGTCCTAATTGCATCCTTCTGCTACCTATTCTTTTTATGTGGTCTGTCCAGCCTGTTGGTGGTCTGTCTCTGCTTCTCTTGCCTATGCGAGGTCTTCATTCTAACAGTCCTTTTATCCACCTGCCATCCTGCAATCTCGCTATGTGTCCGGCAAAACTCCATTTTAATCTTTTAATTCTTTCTATGATATCTTACACTTTACACAACTGTTCTTTGCCTTATTTCTAAATTTCTCACTAGATCCGCAAGACCCATTTCTCCAATAGAAAGACAACTGTATGTGTGTATGCAATACAACAATCTTAAAAACATATCTAGGGGTGAAGCTACCTACTGCTTTATCGATAGAAATAAAGTATCAGACCTAGTATATTTTGTAGTCATTGTGGGTTTACTAAACAACCACATGAGGACATCATCTTGTTATGATCTGAAATTTGACCAATATTCTCTTGTTTCAATGGAAGTAAGTTCAGAAAATCTTTAAAGGACATTAGCGATGGTGTCCTGTTAGCAATTCAGAGAATTAATAATTAATAAATAAAAAACGTAGTCGTTAGCGTTAAAAAAGCTGCAGAAGAAGCACTCGGCTCTAACACTCAAAGACAAAGTGAAAAACTATGGTGAAACAAAGAAATAGAAGCACTCGTAGAAGGGAAAAAGCAAGCGTATATCAGATGGCTGAGCAGTAAACAACAAAAAGATAGAGATGAATACCTTGAACTCCAAAGAATAACAAGAAGAACAACAGTAAAAGCAAAAAGAGAAATGTGGGATAAGAAGTGCCAGGAAATGAATACCTACCTGGGAGGCCGAAAATGCACAGAAACATGGAAGTTGCTCAATAAAATAAGAACTAACGAAAGGAAGAGCACAAACATTCCATTAATATCCACACAAAAATGGGAAAATTACTATGGGGAACTACTGACAGAAAATAGGGACGAATACTTAACTCAATCACCAACAGAGGTTAACATTGAAGGAGAAGATATAACAATACAAGTGACAGAAATTAGAAAAGCTATAAAAGAACTGAAAAACGGTAGGTCTCCAGGACCAGGGGATATCCCAGCCGAACTAATAAAATGTGGATCACAAAAATTGTTTGAAACCGTCACTTGGTGCATAAATCAATTTATAAATGGTTCTCCCGTACCCGAAGAGTGGAAAATTGCTTATATTTCGTCGATCCATAAGAAAGGAGATAAGCTTAAATGTGAAAACTATAGAGGGATATCAGTCACTAGTACATTCAGCCGTTTGTATGGACGAATAATTAGAGACCGCATTGAGAAGGAGTACAAAGACCAAGAGGAAGAAGAACAATCCGGTTTTCGAACAGGATAAAGCTGTACCGATAATATCTTCTGCCTCAAAAAACTAATAGAAAAAAAATTAAGCACAAATCAAGAAACCCACCTCATGTTTATTGACTTGCAGAAGGCGTACGATACAGTTCCTGTAAACAAACTCTGGAACGTGTTACGACAGACGAATATTAGTGTAACCTTAATAAAAGCCTTAAGAAATTTGTATGAAGGGTCAACATCACAAATAAAAACTTGAAACAGATTATCGCAAAGCTTCCTGGTTAATAAAGGTCTACGTCAGGGGTGATGTATATCACCGACCTTATTTAAAATATATGTTGCAAAAGCATTGAAAGAGTGGAAACGAAAATGCAGAGGTATGGGCGTAGACCTTGGAGAGATTTGCTTATATACATTGCAGTTTGCTGATGACCAGGTTGTTATAGCAAACGATAAAGATGATCTAGAGTACATGGCAAGGAAATTACAAGAAAAATATAGAAAGTGGGGACTAGAAATTAATAAAGAAGAAACAAAATACCTGCCAATAGGTACCGAACTATCGAACATCACATTAGAAAATAATGAAATCATCATGTCCTGCGACCATTACACATACCTAGGAATCGTTTTTGACACAACGGGGAAAGATGATGAAGAAATAAAGAGAAGAATAACACAATCCAGAAAAACAATAGGTTGTCTAAACAGCGTACTGTGGAGTCATGAAATAGGAAAACGAAGAAACCTCAATATATACGAATCTCTTATTAAAAGCAGTCTATTGTACGGAGCAGAAACTTGGCGGATAACCGAAAACAACAGAAGAAAACTGGAGGCAGTAGAAATGGACGCTTTTAGAAGATCAGTAGGAGTGTCACGCAGAGAGAGAATACGTAATGATGAGATAAGACAGCGAATGGGGATTGACGGCTCTCTAACAACAGACATAGAAAGAAAACAGCTGATATGGTACGGGCACGTCCAGAGGATGGATAACTCAAGACTTCCTAAAATAATTATGCAATGGGTACCACCAAACCGCAGAAAGAGAGGAAGACCCAAGAAATCTTGGAGAGAGGGAGTAACGAAGGCGATGAGCGCAAGAGATCTTAGAGAGGGCCAATGGCATGATATAGTGTCATGGAAATTAGGCATCGGACAACGTCGCAAGACGTTTTAAAACCGATTGATATATATATAGTAATTAATAAATTAGAACTAAATATCTCACCAAAACCACCTAGCAATTGACAATGCCACAGAATGCCGTAGCCAATTACCCTACGCATGAAGTCCCCAATAAAATAAAAAAAAAACTTCTTCTTCTTCTTCTTGTGCCACTCCTATCGGAGATTGGAAATCATCAAGGCTACCCTGACTTTGTTTACAGCTGACCTAAAAAGTTCATTAGTGGTGCAGCCAAACCACTCTCTCAAATTCCGCATCCACGACATTCTTCTACGGCCTGGATTCCGTTTTGCTTCTATTTTTCCTTGCATTATATTTTGAAGTAATGCGTATTTATGACCTCTCATCAGGTGACCCAAATACTCGAGTTTTCTTCGTTTTATCGTTAATAAAATTTCTGGGTCTCTTCCTATCCTTCGTATTACTTCAAGATTTGTGATTCTTTCAACCCAACTTATCTTCAGCATTCGACGGTAGCACCACATCTCGAAACTTTCAATATTTTTTATGTTGTTCTGTTTGAGAGTCCAGGCCTCTACACCGTATAATAGCGTGTTAAATACGTAGCCACTTAGCATTCTTAATCGTGGAGGGATGCTTATATCTCTGTTGCAGAAGAATTTTCTCATCTTTATGAAGGTGGCCCTGGCAATTTCGATAGGTCTTTTGTTTTCATTGTTTTGGTCTCCAGTTTCGTTTATTAAAGTTCCCAAGTATTTATAACTTGATACTTTTTCAATTTGAATGCCGTTTATACTAATATGTGCTGGTTGTGTCATGATTTTACTGAAGACCATATACTTGGTTTTTTTGATATTAATGTTTATGCCATAATTGTTGCAAGCAATATTTATGTTTGTAAGTAATCGTTGTAATTCTTCTACTGTTCTTGCAACTAGTACAGTGTCGTCTGCGTATCGAATATTATTTACAACCTCTCCATTGATTACGATTCCTTCATTTGTTTGCAAAAGGGCTTCCTGACAGATGCTTTCACTATATACTAAATGCATCCCTGTCTTACTCCTCTACGTATTTCTATTGCTTTTGATATCTCGTTTTCTATTTTGATGTTAGCTTTCTGATTCCAATATAAGTTGAGAATTATTCGCAGATCTTTATTATCTATGTCTTTTCTTTCAAGAATGTCTCTTAGCCTATCGTGGCGTACTCTGTCAAACGATTTTTCAAAATCGATAAAACATGCATGTACTTCTTGATTAACGTCTAGGCATCTTTGTGTAAGAACATTCAAACCGAAGAGAGCTTCTCGAGTACCTAGTCCTTTTCTGAACCCCATCTGTGTATTACTAATATCTGACTCCAACTTTTGATAAACTCGGTTGTGGATGATTTTTAGAAATATCTTTAGTAGATGGCTCATTAAAGATATTGTTCGATGTTCTGAACATTCTTTTGTATTGGATTTCTTTGGCAGTGTAACGAATGTAGACAGCAGCCACTCTTGAGGTATAATACCAGTATTGTATACTGTGTTAAATAAGTGCAATATTATACCTATTGATTCATCATTCAAGAGCTTTAGTAATTCAGTAGGAACCTCATCGGGTCCATTTGCCTTTCCAGTTTTGGAATTTCTAAGTGCCATTTCTACTTCACATTTTAGGATTTCAGGTCCCGTTTCACCATTTACCTTGTCAATGTTATTTCTGTTGTCCTCAAACAATTCTCTTATGTATTCACTCCATCTATTAATTTTTTCTGTTAAGTCTACAATAATATTTTTAATATTTTTTTAATAAAAAAAAACTATTGAGAAACTAATCAAGGCCAAACTAAATAAACATGTATCACAGTTAAAAGCGCTTATAAACAACCACAACAACAATGGTGTCTATACATTCTTATCTGATATTTTCCACCTCCATGATAATAGAACCTCCTCAATCTCTTATCCTCCATATATATAAAAGGACTATCCGAGAAACATAAAACAATACGAAATAAATTCAACATTTCAATAACATTCAAAACAACAAACACACTGAGATCT
Source organism: Diabrotica virgifera virgifera (assembly GCF_917563875.1). Classification (NCBI taxonomy): domain Eukaryota; kingdom Metazoa; phylum Arthropoda; class Insecta; order Coleoptera; family Chrysomelidae; genus Diabrotica; species Diabrotica virgifera. Next base: position 222,679,972 of record NC_065446.1, read on the forward strand.
ATTCTATTTAAAACTAAACCTAACAATGAACAAGAAAAAACAAAGAACTGTATTTATAAAATACCTTGTGAATGCGAACAATTTTATTTAGGTGAAACATCAAGAGCATTAAACGTTAAAATAGGTGAACATCAGTCTTATTATTAAAAATAGAGAATTTGATAGATCTGAAATATACCAACATGCATGGGATAATGAAAGAGTTCAGTGGAGAGATTCAAGTACAGCCCTAAAAAAAAAACAAATAGTAAAAAGAGAAAAATCAAAGAAGCGGCTCTAATTATGCAAAATGAAATCAATTGTGTCGCAAATTCCTCGATAGAATGCAATAAAGTGTGCTTACCCATACTATAGGAGAAAGTAAATAAAAAGAAAACACCACGATTATTCATAACCACGATTTTCATTATAAGTCAATAACATATCGAGTTAGTACATATTTTACATTTTAGTATTATTTATATATCTATGTATTATTATGATTATTATTTATAACTTAAAATAACATATTAAGGTTAGAATTTGGTATTAGTTTTGAGAGTAAACTAAATGTAAGACCTAATACTTACGATGTCGAGATAGTATCACGAGGATCTTTCCTGGTTTTTTCCCTCGTCATTTACTATGGAATCTCTAACACGAGAATTTTACTGTCACCGTTACATGTGGTTGTATTTTTAAAGACAGAAACAATGCTATGATTTTTTTTGTGACAGATGTTCTTGAGTTGGGGTTGATTTCATGTAATCGAATGAACTGTCGTTCAGTAAAGTCTACCCAAGAATGCAACTCATAAATATTGCCAATATCATTTTAAAGGCTTCTACTTTAAAATGTATAATATATGTCTGAATTGCCGATATTAATCTTCTATAGGTGCCGTGTCTGTATTCAGACGTTGACCGTCATCATGCTTACAATTTTTTGAAACTCCTCTCTATCGACTGCTGCGCGAAATAATTATTCTACTGTACAGCCACACCATTGTCTAATATTACGCAGCCATGAAAGTTTCTTCCGACCAATCCATCTATTTCCCTCCACTTTTCCTTGTATTATAAGACGAAGCAGATGGTATTTAGGTCCTTGAATTATATGGCCGAAGTATTTTGTTCTTCTTCTCTTTATGATGCTTATGAGCAGACGTCTGAATTCATCATTTGAAGAACATCTTCATTGGAAGTGTGCGAAACCCACGATATCTTTAGGATTCGTCGATAGCACCACAATTCGAATGCTTCTATTTTGTTTAGAATTGTGGTTTTTAACGTCCATGCACTCAACGAAAAAGGTACGTAATATCAATAAAAATGTTAATTCAGACAACAAACGCAATACTTAAAATTTGTCCAATTCTTGGTTGTATTGGGACAACAAAACGATGTTCATCAATTCATTATTTTCGTTCGTTGAGCAAATGTATTACGTTTATTGAATGGATGCACATTCATTATGTATACCATAATATCACTTTATTGGTATTACTAACTCTGTTCACTGAGTCAACGAACACTATTTATTGATATTACGAACTCTGTTCACTGAGTCAACGAAAATTATTTATTGAAACAACAACGTCGTTAATTCACCGACGAAGACTATTCGTTGTGTCAATAACAGTGTTATTTCTCCTAACGTATTTCGTTTATTTCTACAATTTTTTCCGTTTATTGTTACAATTAATTCCGTTCAATTAATCAATTCCATTCATTTTTAAAATCAGTTTCGTTCATTCCTACTATGAACGTATTTTATATTAATAATTACTGAATGCAATAGCCCAATGTATGATATTAATTGATTAATAATAATTTTTTAAATCCCCCTTTTTTGTCCTTAATCTAAAGGACTTTACACTGTGTGATTTTTCATATGATTTCACTTATACAGTGTATTGGAATAAGTGTTACACTTCCCCCACCCCCTTATTAACTTATTTATTTTTAGCACATAAGCAAAACGCTCGGACAGGTCGATTTTTAAAATAATCAAAGTATATTACAACATCAATGTTTCGAACTTTACACGATCCCTCTTCAGGTGAGAGGCGCGGCGTAACTTTGATTTTTTTTTAATGGGAAAGTACGTCATGTGACAGCTTATTTAAAAGCGTTTGAAATAGTGATTCCAAAAATGTATAACACTTTAATCCTTTTTGAGAGGGCAGGTGCAAAATTTCGATCGAATTCTCTTTAAACGCATTCATTTTTTTTTGAATTCTGAGAAAACTAATAAGTATTTTTGAAAAATTTAAACGCAGAATAAAATATTACATTATTACCGAGGGCAGAAAGTCCCTTAGAATAAACAAAAAGTTTCTGTTGAATGCTATGCCTATTTGAAATTAAAAATCATACTAAATTTTCTCTTTTTCACCCTGTGACTTATTAAAATAATCATTATAGAGGTTCTCAGGGACTTCAGACCCTCGATAATACTGTAATATTTTATTTTGCATTAAAATTTTTAAAAATAATAATTAGTTTTCTCGCGATTCGAAAAAAATTAATACATATAAAAAGAATTCGACCGAAATTTCACGATAATAGACACACAAAAACTTCCTGCTACTACGGACTACACTTGAAAACAAAATGCAATTATTATTCGGCACTTCGGTAACACAAAACGCTAGGGGTATCACGATAAGGAAAAGCCGTTAACTTTCAAATGGTCAAGCAATACGTTTATTGTCTCAACAACTACGATTATTGTCACAATGATCGCATTGATTGTGGGTATTAAATGCAGTAGTAGATTGATTAATGCATTCGTTGTCACAACAATCAATTTACATCTATTCAATAATCATATATTACTCTATATTAACAACATTTGTACATTGTTTTAATGAAATCTGTACGTTGTCACGATAAACCAAGGTAATTGCTTGTCATCTACGAAATCAAGAACGTGAGTTGCTGCCATAATTAACAGTATTTATTAAATATACGAAACTAAGTTATTGGCTGAATAAATTGAGTGTTATTGATTAATGTACTCTAGTTATTCTCACAATTATTATTCAATCATTGTGACTATAACCAAATACATTCGTCAATGTCTAAAAGTTCGTTGAAGCAACAAATTAAATTGTTGTGACAACGAAATACTATTCAGTAATCACTGTTAATCAATATTACGAACTCAATTTTTTTTAGTGTGTCTCACAGCCATACAATAGAATAGACCACACATAACATTTCAGGACCTTCTTTCGAATATTCATCGACAGGTTTCTGTTACATAAAACTGGTTTCCAGGTCATAAAAGCTTTTCATGATATTTCGATCCTAGTTATTATCTCTTCATCAGAGTCACAATTTACATTTAACTAGCTGCCAAGGTACTTGAAATGATTCACCCGTTCTAACTCCGCTCCATAAAGAGAAAGCTGACCTTGATCTATATTAATCTTTCCAACTACCATCCACTGTGTTTTTGAAATGTTGATTTTAAGGCCTCTTCGATAACTTGCTTCACTGACTAGATTTAGTAGTTCGGAAGACCTTGTAAATTTTCAGCGAGAATTACTGTATCGTCAGCGTATCTAATATTGTTGATTACTTCTCCATCTAGCCTTACTCCCTCTTGTATGTCATCCAAAACCTCCCGAAAGATTTCTTCCGCCGATATAAATGAGTCAGATTAAATAAGTTATTAGAAGAATTTTTTACTAAGCAACAACATTTTTGTTTGATTTATTAATATTGTGTATTTTGGCAACAAAATCATTTTTTTAGTAAAATTGTGGTTTATTTCCCATTTAAAATAGTTGATAATTTCTCGTTGATTGAAATATATCAAATTTGATTATTGTCCAAATAGGAATGATTCTTATTTTCAAAGTTCAACTAGCATTTTAACCCAAGGGCTAAAAAAATACAATATTGTATTTACATTACAATTAAATTACAAAACTTGTATCAGCTGGGGTGGCTTCTTATTCAATCAAGCTTCTTGCTTTCTAAACTGACTTACTATTCTCCTTCATTCATCCCTATTTGTTGCTCTTTCTTACCAACTGTGACACAACCACTAATTTTCTCTTTTCCTAGATCTTCTTGTATGCTATCAACCGCTACCAAAACAATATTGCATCCAATACCAAATTGGAAAGCCACCATAAAATAATCTCCTTGTCTAAGACCTCTGTTCACTTTAAATTCATCCGATAAGTATCTTTTTTTTTGTGTGAATTTGATGGCCTTGTTCGAGCCAATTAGCCAGACATTTTGTTATTTTAAAAACAAACAAATTTGTGTTTTCAATCAGAGGAATTTTTTCTGTATTTCTAACTCTAAATCCATAACAAACTAACATATTACAATTATTATCTAAATAATACACTGTTTTGGTTGTAAATATTTTTTTTGTAAATTTTTATTTGTTTTGTATTTTTTTATATTGTTGATTTGTTTTTTATTATTTTTTTTTATTATTTTTTATTAATTGTTTTTTTTTTATTTTTTTTTTTTTTAATTTTTTTTACTACGCTAAGACATAAACCCGATTATTCAACATCTCGGAGGTTTACATCTTTTTATATTTCTTTTTTCTTTTTTTTGCTTTTTTTTTTTCTTTTTTTTTGCTTTTTCTGTTCTCTTTTTTTTTGTTCTTTCCTTTTTTCAATTATAATATACAATATTTACTTAAATCTACAGGGTTTAAATAAAAATAACAACAAAACAAACATGTTTGTCTTGTTTTAATAAACATGCCTGCTTTGTTTTAACAAAATTTCTTAAATACAGGGTAAATTTTATTGCTACAATATATATTTACAGTTTTTGATATGTTCGTAAATTGTTTTTAATGTATTAATATCTTCAGAAAATATCAAATTGTTCAGGTAGACGGGAAGTAGAATTTTTAATATATGTATGAAGATTACCATAAAATTTGTTTATATTTACTGATTGATGTGAACATTCGAGGAGAATATGTAGTAAATCACCTTCTTTTCCTCACTCACAGTTAGGTGACTCTGTGAGACCCAAACTGTACATATTGAGGGGGGTAAGAGCATGATTACATCTCAATCTATTTATAACTCTTATGAAATGGCGATTTGATACAGAATGACACCATCTTTTAGTGGGAATTTGCGGCTGCACTTGTTTGTAATTACTACCAGTTCTCGTGTTTCGATAATACCTTAACCAATTTTCTTTTTGGTGTCGTCTACTAATAATATCAATATCCGAAATGGGCACTAAGTTCATGAAAAGTTCTTCGCCTATTTCTAGGGCGGATTTGGTTAGCCTGTCTACTATTTCGTTACCCCTAATACCTGCGTGTCACTTTATCCATGATATTATAATGATGTTTTTTCCTAAATTTGCAATTTTATTATAGTCATAATTTCCAGTTCTATATGATTGAGTTGTTGGGACTTATGTACGTTAGTTAGTCTATCAATGACACTCTTACTGTCTGTAAATATTATGCAGCTATAGGGTTCGTTACTAAATGTGTGTCTTAAAGCAAAAAGTATCGCTATCATTTCAGCGATGTATATCGATGACTCACAAGGCAATTTGAATAATTTTTTTAATCCACTTTGAATATTGATTATTGCACATCCTACTTTGTTTAGTTCTTTGGATCCATCTGTACAGTAAAACTGATAATGTGGCCATTTATGAAGTATAAATGATTGAAAAACGGCTGGATTTAAATTACTATCCATAAAAAAGTGTTAATTTGTTTTGAGAAAAGTTCTTCTAATACATGGGAATACATAGGTGAAACTTGATTTTCATAAGTATAGAAAGTACTTCGGTATTGAGATATTTTCAAGTAACTATCTACAAGAAGGGAACATTTTTTCTTTGTCCAATATTTATGAGTTAGATCTAAAATTGATAACTTATGTATATCCTGCAGATAGTTTGTATTTTTTCCTATGGTTCTAGTAATGAATTTATCAAAGGTAATACCACGAGTCCTCCAAATTTTATCGATAAATTTTTTTGTTTTCACGAAAACTTCTTTATTTGGTAAAATTACGAAAACAAACCGAATGATAAAATCACGAGTCCGAAGGACGAGTGATTTTATCCATTTCGGTTTGTTTGAGTGAGTTTACCCTAAATAAAGAAGTTTAAGTATGAAAACGAAAAAATTTATCAAGCAAAATTTAGAGGACGAGTGGTATTTGAAAAGATTATTTTGTGAACCAATATGTATTATAAGTAAATACGGGCATCTGTGAAATATTTTTAAGACAACTAGGATCAATGCCTTAAGTAGGTTATAGATAAATTATTTTATGATTTAAAAATGAACCAATTTATTTATTATATTGTTAATACATAAAAAACTGTTTAAATCGAAAATGAACAATTATTAAAACACAATTTTTATTACTAATATGAGATTTCCCAATGTCGTTCGTAACGTCTAATCTGTCGTCACTTTCAGTATCATTAATTACAGTCACAGTTGATGTACTGGAAATACACTCAGTTGTAGTAGTTGTTCTAAGTTTATTAATAATTTTTTTATGATGTTCTTCATTAACTTGTAAATAAGGTTTTAACGAAGAAGCTGTGGCATGTCCAGTTATTTTTATTGCCTCCTGTTCTTGAATTCCTGCCTTAACAAGATGAGATACTACACTGGATCGGCTTGAATGATTTGTTATTTTTCGGTTTTGTTTGTCCAATCCGCATTTTTTGCAGAGTTCTTCAACCATTTAGCCATTTCATTTGGTCCAATGGGAGTATTTTTATACCATATTCCATTGCCTGTTTGCCAATATGGATTTGGGGCAAGGAAAAACCTATCGCTGGTAATATTTTTACCACGCTTCTCCATGATTTTTTTATATAGTCTTATTGGGCACCTTTCTGGATCTTTAATGTTTGGTGTCAGCCATTTTGAATCCGAACACATTTTTTGACCACCTTGGCATGTTTTTGCCAAGTTTTGAAAATTGGATTATATTCAATTCTTCCTGTTCCTTTGCCGGCATTATTTATTTCATATTTGAAATAATCAATTCTACAATGAACACCCTCACTACCGCGCCATGCTAACTCGTAAGAGACAACATGAAAAAATTTCATCTCTAATCCTAGCGGATTATTTTCATCGCACGAGTCTATAATACTCAAATACTCTTTTTCATCCAGCGCTATAGCAATTTGTTTTCTTTTTTCGGGACGACTTTGTAACTCTTTCCTTTTTGCATTTCTCACGTCTCTTGCCTTCTTAAATTCAATGTCGATAAACGGGTTAAAACTTATATTAAACTCTGAAAAATATTTTTCTTGAATCATTTTGGCTGTTACATTCCAAATAGTTTTAACAGAGTATTCCTTGTAATCTTCACCATTCATTTTCTTCATATTCATTCCCCAATCTTCAAGAACTTTTGCAATTTCTTGTATACTTGTATTATCATTCAACTGATAGTTCCTTACTGTGCAAAATTGCTCAAATTGTGTCCAAACAGACCTTTTGGTCTTAATTGTATTTTGAGGCGTATTATTTTTTAACAAATCTTTAATTTGTTCATGATTATTGTCACCAAATCTAACGCTAACTTCCATTTTGTTTAAATTAAATTATGACGATGTTAAATCGCGAAAATTTAAATCGGTCAAAATTGCGCGGCCTACTTGCTTCGTGGTCTTACCCAGCTACGCTGGGTGAGTTCACTGTAACAACTGGCTGATGATTTTCTGTTGGAGTGAATGAAAAGGGAGTGGTAAACTCCAACAGAAGTAGTAAAAAGAAGAAGATCTACTTAATGTAGCCAAAGGACAAAAATGTGTGGCTTCTCCGTTGAAGAAGCTGGAGTAACTAAAATACAACTTTGTAGTAATATTTGTATGGAAGGATGCCAAGACAAAGAATATCGAATTGATACAGGACTAGAGATGAGAAATCATTAATAGATAGATATAACTTGAATGGCTAGCTAAATATGTATGAGAAGGGCCACTTGACACTCAAGGAAGGATTCGGCCAATTTGCACGGCTATTTTTGGCCAGACAATAGATTAAAGGAAGTGACAATGATGGCTCGAAAAGAAGATATGAAGATAATGTTCAGAAAATAGATAGAGTAAATATAATAATATACTGAAAATAGAATGAATTTTTGGGCGCCAGAAGAAGGATAACTAGGTTAACGCTCTTCCAGGTATTCTACGCTGCTATAGAGTATGTTAAATTTGTAGTACAAGTATGTGAAAAGTTATTAAAGATTATTAAATTATAAAATATACTACTAAAAATAAAGGAGTAATAAGAAAAAAAAAATCACAATAAATGTATATTTATTGAATGTAACTACTAGATCTTTTTAACAATCTCTGAGTTAGGACAAGTAACTAGTGTGTAACTCTAACATGACAGGAAAAAGTGATACTAGTGAAAGTCAATTACAAAATCATCATACAACTATGATCTAAGAATACTCTTTATAAGGTTAGAAAAACTGACTACGGGTACCTCTAATACAGGAAGTACAACTTACAACTAGGTTAGTAGAACCCTCACCAAATAATAATTGTACGTTTATAATACGTACACCTTAATTAAATACTACCTGATACTATATATAACATATAAATACCTCACTGTGAGTGGGACAGGCACAAGCCTTATTGAATAAATAAACCTACGAGTGGATACACAGATCCTTTTCCTAACTCGTGGTTTATAATAGTAATAATAACAAGTGAAACCAAAAACTAATCTGAGGGATTAGAATCCAGAAGTTCATATGAATTTAATAAATTAAAGTTAAAGTTAAATAAAGTTAATAAGTTAAAGTTAAGTAAAGTTAATAAGTTCAAGTTAAATAAAGTTAATAATTACAATTTTGACTAATATGTGAAGTTAATTTTTAAAAATTTAATTAAACATATACTAAAATAATGGAATGAGTTTAAATAATTATACAAAAGTGGAACACAGCCTAAAAATAATCAAGATAAGAGTACCGACTACTATTATCAGGGAAAATATCTGAGCTCAGAAATTTATACCTTTATAGATTGCAGAGTGTTGGGGAACGCTATCAATTAAATATTATGTTGTAAAGAAAAAAAACCTATAAAAAATATAAAGCAGGAAAATTGTGTGTGCAATTGAACTATAAAAAAAAATGTACTAAATATCACAAAACCAGTCTGTCTTTAATAAGAGCACAGTAAATGTTCCCAAACAAACCACTCTTTCCTAATCTTGAAGTTGATGTAATGAGCACCCAAGGGTGCTAACTCTCGCTAGCAGCTGTCCTGCTGGAGGTACAGGAGAGGAAGACTGGTAGAAAGCAGCTGAAGGTACTCAAAACTGTTGGAAAGCAGCTGGAGGTACTCAAAAAAAGAAAATGTGGAAATAATCCAGGCTGGTCGCCTATTGATTGTTTCTCTCTGTGTGGTCTGGCCTTGGTGTTGTTGTAGGGTGGCTTTAAGATTTCATGGTAGGTGCGGGGTAGAACTCATTGGATATAGTATGCTCTAAAATTCTTCAAATCCACTGCTGCTGGATAACTTCACTATACTTTTATTGTAATATTTAATCAATTTGGAACTGAGAATTAGAGGTGAATAATTGAGTCTAATGACCCCGCACACTACGATTCAGACCGAACACTCGAGAAACAATGGCAATCCAAGGCTCACGTTCACAGCTGAATCCTTCGTACCCCTCTACTAAGCATTGGCTGTCAAAGTGGGGAAACCAATGTTGCCACGTTTTAAATGTGACGTCATCAAGCATTTAAAAATTCTGAGATGGGTTTAAGTTCTATTTGAATAAACATTGAAAGAAAATAATTCTGAAAATAATTAAATAATATTTTGGATAGTTAAATAATATCTTCCCATCAATAATCGATTCTATAAGGGGCGGAACGTCACATTCCCTTTCAACCACCAGAAAAAAAATTTTATTTAAAAAAATTTTTTTTTTTTTTTTTTTTTTTTTTTTTTTTTTTTTTCAAAATATTAAACTAGAGTAGTAGTGCTTAGTGTATCATTCCCCGTTGATTCGCAAGATTACAAATAATCACCACTAATAATCAAGGGAAAGTAGGATGGTCACTGCAGCAAATAACGGAAATTGCAAAATATGACCCGAAGTCCTAGTAAAAGTGCTAAAGATGAGACATAATTTATAATGACAAATAAGTGTCGAATTGGCAGTAAATCCAAAGTTGAACTATCCATGGACATCAGATTTATAAGGAGTATATCCAAGGACGAACAACCAGGCAAAGGTGAGAGCCAATTCATACCATAACGCAAGTACATATACTAAAGTCACCAATGAAATCAATAACTATAATAAGTGAAGAATCAAACACTCAATCCTAAATTGGACTAGCAATGGACACCAGATTCGTAATAGCATATCCAGAGAAGAACAACTAGGAATATTTATAGAATAATTTTCACCAATACCAACTAATATAAATAGTGAACATACCAAAGGAATGCAAACACATTAACCAAAATAAATGTGGAATCAGACACTCAATCCAAAGTCAGACTATCAATGGACAACAGATTCACAAAAGCATATCCAATGAAGAACGACCAGGAAGATTTATGGACCAATTCACATCCATACTAAATCATATAAATAAATTAGGTCTACGTACACCCACATCCGGTAATACGAACCTATACAACCAAATAAACAAAATAAGTGAAGAATCGGACACTTAATCCAAAATCGGACTAGCAATGGACACCAGATTTATAGGAGCATATCCAAAGAAGAACGATCAGGAAGATTTATGGACCAATTCTCACTAATACTAAATAACTAACTAAATTAGCTCTAGATCTACCCTCATCCGGTAATATGAGCCTATCGAAACTAAATAGTAAAAATAAAGGATGAACTTATAAGTTCTATGACTCCATGGTAAATACAAAATATGACGGGAACGAGCTCCCAATCTTTCATAAGACTGTATATTCATGTGAACATACATAGGATTATCCAGGAGATATTCCTGAATCTAAGCAACAATTAATGCCTAAGGAAAGAAGAGGGAATCTACTAAAAAGAAAATCAATAATTTGTCCCAGTGGGTTAATCACTAACATTACGACTCTACGTCTATGGAAAGTCAAGCATCTATATACTATGAACTAAGAGACATAAAATAAGCAAACTAGACTTCCCTATTATCGTGTGAAAATGTGCCTGGAATATTTGGAACAATTGCACAAGAATGGTTAGGAAGTGTTGTACACCATTTCCCAACCAGAAATATTATCATGGATAAACATCTGCCTACTCTGACAAGAAAGACATGGATTACGAAATCGGATAGCAGTGATCAGTTGCTGAACTTCGAACCCACGTATTCACCAACTTTGAGCATTAACAGACTAGTTCATAAGAAGAAATATGAAGGACTCAAGAATTCATTTATAAATCAAAATTCCAAATTCATTCCAGAATCATCCTGTGGAGGAAGTAAGAATCCGAATTAATATAAAGTATTTAAGGTACCTGTGACAAATATCAATAAAGTAACCCAATAACAAATTAACAACCACAACTTCTTTCCAATATGGCAAATCCAATGACATGATATAAAAACAATAAAAAAAAAAATAATAGGTATGTAATCAAATATCCAAGATATAACACATAATCTAAGATATGGTAGTGTAACATAGCTCCATCTATATTAAGCAAGAATACTTGTATGAGCCCACACATCCAAATATCTTAATATATAATAATCAACAGCCCTTTTATTCTGAGAGGTTGAGTACAAAACTAAGAGTACAAGTGGAGGTTATTAACTTGGTAATACTACTGGCTGGATTAGTATTTGAGAATATTTGTCGATAATGACTCAAATGCAATCTATAATACAAAAAAATAATAATAAACTCATACAAGCGGTATTACACAAGAATTCGGTACCTAATAACTAATACGTGAGAAATCATCAAGCCATGCCGAAGGATAAAAATTGCTATGGTCAGGCATTATCTGGTGATTAACAATTTAAACTAAAATACTATACCATAATAAAACTAATTAAAGGCAAACACAGGAAGATATTAGCTTAAACAACCCTGTTAAGCTAATCTTCTTCCGATGAAGTTGAAGAATCCACATCGTCCATGGTGTTGTCAGGCAGTAAATCCTTTACATGAAATTGACCAATTCGCTTATTAGTCGAATTGTCCTTTAATTCATAAATCAAAGGAGATATTACCCTTGAGACAGTACATGGGACATATTTCTGGCAAAACTTTGCAGAAATGGCATCACCCTTATTGGATTTGACAAAATTGCGCTTTAAGACTCGATCACCAACAAAGAATCGCAGATCTCGTTTCCTCAAATTATAGTGCTGCTGGTTCCTTAGGTAAGAAGTTTTTAACTTCTTCCTAATGTCTGCGAAAATATGAGGTAACGTCTGGAGATCATCTAAGCGATGAAGTTTCTCAGATATTTGAGGAAGATTTTCGGAATTGTCTGAAATTACACCAAAATAATCACCTGATAAAGCCACATTCCTACCAAAATTCAAATATGCTGGAGAGCACTGGGTAACTTCATGGACAGCAGTCCTTATGGCTTGAGCTATGGAATGAATATATTGATCCCAAGCTCTGTGATCAGGGTAAGTATAGGACCTTAGAGCTGTGACAATACTACGATTTACTCTCTCAGTATGATTTGCTTGTGGATGGTAGGCAGCATTATAAAAGGTCTTTTGAACCTTATATTTAGCTAGAAGATCTTTAAAGGCCTTCGATACAAACTGAGGACCGTTGTCACATGACACAATTTGAGGAACACCATACACCAAAAAGACTTGTTCCTCCAAATATTTTAAAATTGCTGGAGTTGTGGCCTGGCGAAGGGGACAAACTAAAGGAAATTTAGTGAAATAATCCACAACTACCAGGCAATAGGTATTACCCTTGTAACTCCGAGGATAAGGTCCAATGAGATCCATTGAGATCATCTGCCAAGGAAAATTTATGTTCCTGAAGGAACCCATAAGTCCAGCCTGTGGTAGGTTACTTGGTTTACAAGTAGCACAAACCATGCATTTAGAAATGTACCTTTTTATAGACTTCCGCATACCAGGCCAATAATATAATTCGGCAATACGGTGATAAGTCTTATAAAAACCAAAATGACCCGCCGTAACTTCATCATGAAACATATGCAGAATATTTTCCCTATTTGGCGTAGGTACAACTATTTTCCACTCCGACATATTGGATAAGGACTCTATCGGACTTAAGATGTGTTTGTACAGAATATTATTCTCTACCTTAAAATCAGGATATTTTTGTGGGTCTTGAGTGACCCTATCAATCATATTCTGATACCACATATCAGGACTTAAAGAGGACAGATCTAGGACATTAATATCATGGACACGTGAAAGAGCATCTGCGACCACTACCCCGTTTGCCTTTCTATGGACAATCTTATATGAATAGGCAGCCAGTTTGCATATCCATCGAGAAAGCCTCTGTGAAGGGTTTTTCATACTATGAAGCCATACTAAGGAACTATGATCAGTAATTATAGTGAAATTACGACCTTCCAGATAATAACGAAAAGCTTCTAACCCATGGATGATAGCTAAGAGTTCTTTCTCCGTAGTTGAATAGTTTTTCTGGGCCTTGTTCAACTTCTTACTAGTGTACGCTATGGGGTGTTCGGAGCCATCTTTCAACTGAAATAATACGCCTCCAGAAGCTGTATTAGAGCAATCTGTCATTAGATAAAAATGCTCATCAAAATTAGGTGACATCATAACCGGAGCGCTCGTTAAAGCATCTTTAACGCGCCTAAAAGCTTCGTCAGCCTCAGGAGTCCAAGTAATGGTCTGTCCCTTTTTCCTGTTCTTCAAAAGATCAGTAAGAGGTGACAACAAAGTAGAGTAGGACGGTACAAATCGCCGATAATAGCCACACATTCCCAATATCCTACGGACTTGGGTGGTGGTCTTTGGTATAGGAAAATTTTTGATAGCAACTATTTTCTCAGGATCAGTCCTCAGCCCCTGGTTATCCACAACATAACCCAAGAACTTAAGACTAGGGCGACAAAACTGACATTTATCCAGATTGACCGTTAGATTAGCTTCCTTAAGACGTAAAAATAACTTATCTAAAATTTCCATATGAAGGGAAAAATCAGGAGTGACAACCAAAATATCGTCTAAATAATAGAAAACATAGGGCTCTAACGGTGGACCAATGACTAAATCCATCAGACGACACATTGTCTGAGGAGCAGAAACAAGACCGAAAGGCATGGTGACAAACTGGAATAATCCTTTACCACTGACAGCAAAAGCAGTATACTTCTTGCTCTCTTCACTCAGTGGGATCTGTAGGAAGGCCTTAGACAAATCAATAGAAGAGATGTATTTGGCATTCTGAAGTTTGCTCAAAATCACATCTATTCTGGGGATAGGATAAGCATCCCTGTTAGTTGTGATACTGTTTAGTTTTCGACCGTCAAAGCAGATCCTGAAGGATCCATCCTTCTTCTTCGTTAACCAGAGCGGAGAACAGTAGGACGATGTTGAAGGTTCTATGATATTTAAAGCAAGCATCGAATCTACTTCCTTTTCTAAATCTGCCTGCCAGGCTTGAGGTATGGGGTACTGATATAATCTGAAAGGAGTGGGATTTCCCACTTCGATAGTGTGAGAGATTAACGACGTACGACCTAGTTTGTCTTTTGAAGAAAGAGTAGTAAATTTAGAGATCATACTCTCTAATTGCCTTTGTTCAGAGCTTGATAAACTAGCAAAATCGTGAATAGCACTAAGGGTAGATAAATTAAATTCAGATATGGAAAAAGAAAAATCAGAACAACTTAAGGTACTATTGAAAGCATTGAAAAAGTCCATACCTAAAATTATAGAATTCTGCACGGAAGGAATAACATAAAATGTAATTTCCCTACATAAATCTGCCACTGTGATTTTAATTTGGAGTTTGCCCGTAATGGACTGAACTGTACCATCTGCAGTAGATACTTGCAAAGATGAAATGGGCATAATGGGAATACTAGAATTTTTCAATAAATTTAACGAATGTGCCCCTATCAATGAAATATTAGAGCCACTATCTAACAAAGCTAAACACGATTGTCCTAAAATTTGAATAGGAAGATATGGCCTATTATCATTTTGTTTCCTAACTAATAACGAATTAATATCTAGATCTAAAGTATTTGGTTGTCTACAACCGTTATATGGAACTAACCCAGACGTATCATCATCATTAACAAAACTAGAATCTAATATAGATAATGGAACCACATTACTATCACAATTATTATTGTTACGTTGAACACTACCAATCAAAGAAGCGTTTGTAAATGACCATCTGTGATCATTTGAATCAAGCGAATCTAACGTATTATCTATAGAAATAAATTTCTGGTTTAATTTTGTTTTGTGGTGTGTGCTGCTTTCTTGAACGACACCCCTTTCCCTTTTCGTGAAGATGGGTTTGGGTTGCTGGATGTGCTTGGTCCAGCAGTTTCGTTTGACGATGGGGTTTGATTCCCTGATTGGATGTTGGACGGAGAAACGTTCAGGGGACGGACCTCCGACGTGTCGTTTCCCGAACACTTAGAACAGTTTCTTTTAAGGGTGTTCTCTCGGCCACAACCATGGCAGAAAATACGATTTTGAGGAATCCCACAATTGTAAAATGGGTGACCAGGCTGATCACAATTCCAGCAGACAAGAGAACTAACAACCGAAACATTATGTTCATGACCCTTATTTAGCCAAGAACGTTGCCTAAAGGAAGTTGGCTGAGAAGAAGAGTTAGAAGAGGATCGAGATGTGGATGGAGGTTGAGAAGACCAGGATAACGTTTCCTCCAAACGTTTGCATTTTATAGTAAGGTCATCAATGTTCTGAATGTCCATAAGAGCTAATTGTTGATGATAAAAGGGCAATAGACATTTAAGGATGATTTTAATTTTAGCTAAATCTGACAAAGGAGTGTCTAAACGACTACACATACCTAATATAGTATTAATAAACATAGTAACAGATTCCCCAGGTTTCTGCTTATGATTCTTAATTTGATCTAATAAATCATCCTGGAATGAATACGGAAGAAAATCCGACTTCAACTTTTTAATCAGATCAGACCAACAAGAAAAATTACCCCTGTTATTCATAAACCATGTAAAAGCGGTCCCGGTGAACAACTCAGCAGAAGCAGCAAACAAATCCTCTTCAGAAACACCTCTAGATATTCGAAGACATTCAACCCTTTCTAAAAATGACATCACATCAGTGTGCTGTTTTTCACCTGAAAATGAAATACCCCATTTGTGTACTTGAACAGGTTTGGAGTACGTAAAGCTAGGTACATTGACTGAAGCATTAGGAGTAGAGGTAGCAATGGGGTTAACTCTAGAATCAAGTTCACCCTCTAGTGTTAATATTTTAAGAGAAACAGACCTCTTGAACGGTTCCTGTTCTTCAGAAGGACAGTGTAGCAAGTGTACACGGGCAGAAATATGGCCTAGACGAGATGTTAATCGCGCATACTCTGTATCCTTTACAGTTCCCCTAAACTTTTCGATTTTTTTAGACAAGCTGTCCAATGTTTCAGTGATTCCTTTTTGTTGTTCCTCAAAAGGAAGGGATACAGCTGAAATTTGGAGAAAACTTCTATTGCCAGCTTCTTGTTTCAAAGCACCTCTCAAAAGATTGCGTTTTTTATCGACAGTTGTCGACTCCTCTGGCATTATGTCCCGAATCTTTAATTCATAATCCAATTCATCCACCAGAAGATGTTCAGCTTTAAAAGCACACATGATGAGAGCAAAGTTATTGACAAATAGTCCAAAGAACAGAAATATGAAAAATATGAAAATATGAAAGTTTGCACGCAAAATATATATAATATAAACCGAGAAAATATCAGCAACACACCAACAAAATCAAAATAGCCAGCAAAAAAAAAAATATATATATAATGCAGTATATAATCTAATAAATAAGATCAAATAAATATATAAGATCAAATAAATGGATAAATAATCCAATAAATATTGTATACTCAAGTAAACCTACTACCTAAATACTGGAAGTAAATTTTTTTATTTATATGTAACTTACCACCACTCTAGAAAAAATATATATCTATAATAATAATAATAATAATCAACACTTAGTTGTACCTCCAACTATACCACTATTGACTGAAGAAATAAAATTGTTATATGAATTATATTATTAATAGCAATATTAAATATAAGTTCCCAATAAAAATTCAAAATCTAACCCAGAATGTAAGCTGCACAAACATATACTATAATGAGGTCCCAAAATATAAACAAAAATCAAAACAGCGTTTAAGAATACCTGATATGTATCAGAAATTAAAAATAAAATAAATAAGTAACAATATGTGTATAGGATACCAAACGGAAATAACAAAGAGATTTCAGATAAAAGAGAAGAATTGACCTAAATGAATACTGTCTCAGACCAAAAATAAAGCCACCACGTTGGAAAGCCGATGTAACAACTGGCTGATGATTTTCTGTTGGAGTGAATGAAAAGGGAGTGGTAAACTCCAACAGAAGTAGTAAAAAGAAGAAGATCTACTTAATGTAGCCAAAGGACAAAAATGTGTGGCTTCTCCGTTGAAGAAGCTGGAGTAACTAAAATACAACTTTGTAGTAATATTTGTATGGAAGGATGCCAAGACAAAGAATATCGAATTGATACAGGACTAGAGATGAGAAATCATTAATAGATAGATATAACTTGAATGGCTAGCTAAATATGTATGAGAAGGGCCACTTGACACTCAAGGAAGGATTCGGCCAATTTGCACGGCTATTTTTGGCCAGACAATAGATTAAAGGAAGTGACAATGATGGCTCGAAAAGAAGATATGAAGATAATGTTCAGAAAATAGATAGAGTAAATATAATAATATACTGAAAATAGAATGAATTTTTGGGCGCCAGAAGAAGGATAACTAGGTTAACGCTCTTCCAGGTATTCTACGCTGCTATAGAGTATGTTAAATTTGTAGTACAAGTATGTGAAAAGTTATTAAAGATTATTAAATTATAAAATATACTACTAAAAATAAAGGAGTAATAAGAAAAAAAAAATCACAATAAATGTATATTTATTGAATGTAACTACTAGATCTTTTTAACAATCTCTGAGTTAGGACAAGTAACTAGTGTGTAACTCTAACATGACAGGAAAAAGTGATACTAGTGAAAGTCAATTACAAAATCATCATACAACTATGATCTAAGAATACTCTTTATAAGGTTAGAAAAACTGACTACGGGTACCTCTAATACAGGAAGTACAACTTACAACTAGGTTAGTAGAACCCTCACCAAATAATAATTGTACGTTTATAATACGTACACCTTAATTAAATACTACCTGATACTATATATAACATATAAATACCTCACTGTGAGTGGGACAGGCACAAGCCTTATTGAATAAATAAACCTACGAGTGGATACACAGATCCTTTTCCTAACTCGTGGTTTATAATAGTAATAATAACAAGTGAAACCAAAAACTAATCTGAGGGATTAGAATCCAGAAGTTCATATGAATTTAATAAATTAAAGTTAAAGTTAAATAAAGTTAATAAGTTAAAGTTAAGTAAAGTTAATAAGTTCAAGTTAAATAAAGTTAATAATTACAATTTTGACTAATATGTGAAGTTAATTTTTAAAAATTTAATTAAACATATACTAAAATAATGGAATGAGTTTAAATAATTATACAAAAGTGGAACACAGCCTAAAAATAATCAAGATAAGAGTACCGACTACTATTATCAGGGAAAATATCTGAGCTCAGAAATTTATACCTTTATAGATTGCAGAGTGTTGGGGAACGCTATCAATTAAATATTATGTTGTAAAGAAAAAAAACCTATAAAAAATATAAAGCAGGAAAATTGTGTGTGCAATTGAACTATAAAAAAAAATGTACTAAATATCACAAAACCAGTCTGTCTTTAATAAGAGCACAGTAAATGTTCCCAAACAAACCACTCTTTCCTAATCTTGAAGTTGATGTAATGAGCACCCAAGGGTGCTAACTCTCGCTAGCAGCTGTCCTGCTGGAGGTACAGGAGAGGAAGACTGGTAGAAAGCAGCTGAAGGTACTCAAAACTGTTGGAAAGCAGCTGGAGGTACTCAAAAAAAGAAAATGTGGAAATAATCCAGGCTGGTCGCCTATTGATTGTTTCTCTCTGTGTGGTCTGGCCTTGGTGTTGTTGTAGGGTGGCTTTAAGATTTCATGGTAGGTGCGGGGTAGAACTCATTGGATATAGTATGCTCTAAAATTCTTCAAATCCACTGCTGCTGGATAACTTCACTATACTTTTATTGTAATATTTAATCAATTTGGAACTGAGAATTAGAGGTGAATAATTGAGTCTAATGACCCCGCACACTACGATTCAGACCGAACACTCGAGAAACAATGGCAATCCAAGGCTCACGTTCACAGCTGAATCCTTCGTACCCCTCTACTAAGCATTGGCTGTCAAAGTGGGGAAACCAATGTTGCCACGTTTTAAATGTGACGTCATCAAGCATTTAAAAATTCTGAGATGGGTTTAAGTTCTATTTGAATAAACATTGAAAGAAAATAATTCTGAAAATAATTAAATAATATTTTGGATAGTTAAATAATATCTTCCCATCAATAATCGATTCTATAAGGGGCGGAACGTCACATCACCACAGTGCAGTGGTGTAATTGGTTTTGCCTAACCCCCAGGTGAATGCATTTTATTTAATTATTATTCACCCGTGTTTTTGTAATAATAAAATAGGAGAATGTAATTTTAGAACTATTTTACTAATTCTACTAATATAATGTGTATTTTAAAAGTAACTATTGTTCCAAAATATTACGTTGTAAGTATTCGCATCCTTTTATGTGATAACACTGGTTTGTTGAAATCGGCAACAAAATAGAAGAATTAGTTCTCTGTTCTGTGTACGGTTTGCATCGGTTCTGTTTGACGTTTATGAAAAGTTTAGAAATATTTATTTTGAAAATAAAAACTGTAGAAAATCTGAGTATATCGTGGTTAGTGTTTTTAAAATATCTATGTACCATTTAAAATATCTATGTTCATAAATTAAGTTAGTAAACACAGGTATGTACGTATTATGTGAAATTTATGGTACCTTAAGTTTTATCAGGGAAGAGAGTGTTTTATCAAGGAAGAGGCTGTTTTATCAGTATTACACTCAATGATTGGCTAGAACGACGCATGGTGATTGGCTGAAAAAGCAAAAACGTCAGAATTTGACAGGTGAAAAAAATAATCACTAAAAAACTGTCGTCGATAAGAGTCTTCTCAATACTACATAATTCCGTGTGCTACTACACTAACCCAACAAGTTTTGTGGATATGCCTAAGGAGCTCAGGGAGTCACAAATTGTATTCCTTCTTATCCTATCATACGCGTGTTTAAAATATATGAACAACAAATGAAGTGCTACATAATTTTTATAGCAATTAGTCTGGATTTCTTTTAGAGAAAAAATCTTATTTCTCACGGATGTGATGTGTTAACTCTAAAGCCAGCCTGCTACTCACCTAGTTTATCTCCAGCAAATATGTTGAGTATATCTTTGCATCCTGGCTGATACCTTGTACCTAGTACTTATCTAACAAAGCAACAGCATCTCTGTGAGTTTCGCATGCCAATCTATCCCGCTTTTATTTACGGAACATATTACAGCTTTGATCCGATCTTTTGGGCCCATTTTTCTCTTCCCATATTGTCTTGATAAGGCTATAAATCTTTTTTTTTGTAGATTAAATCTTATCCGGACAAGGTGCGTCCAACGGGCCCGAGACGCCAATTCTTTTGTCATAAACTGATAAAAAAATTTTTGTTGAATTTTATGCATCACTGAATTGGCTTAGAAGTATGTTTCCTTCAACATCGTCATGAGCTATTAAAAATATTCATTATCATTTTTTAAATTGTTGTGTCGAAAGAATTTTGTCACGTAAAGGGGCAACACGGGCCCGTCGGACCCTATTTGTATTTATACTTTAAGTCTAATTCTTTGGTACAGAAGTTAATCTGGCAGTCAGGTGATGTTTTTGTGGATTATCTTAACGACTTTTATGATTCCGAAAATCCAATAGTAAAGTCTAAACGTGTCGCAAACAATATAAACATCTCTTTGATGTGAACATCAAAGAGATGCTTACAATAGGTGTTATATCTATTCTAAATGAATTTAAAAAACTGATTATTATTGTTGGAATGCAATAATATTGTTAGGTGGGTACCTATGCATATTTTGAAATCAATAATGTATCTGCTATCAGTCGTTTGATATCTATGTTAGTGTCGACAACCAAGCTCCTAAAATTATATTGACTTACAGTGAAAGTAGATAGTGCGAATAAAATGTTCCGAAAACCATTATGAGCTGCAGAACTGCAAGATATGGCTAATAATTGATGGGGTTCCGATGGTGAAGAATATCTTGAGGTAGGTGGCATTGAAAGTGACTCTGAAATTAAAGATCATCTTTCGGAAGCAAGTGAAAAGGATGATCAACAAATAGTATTAAGTGATAATGAAGAAGAATGTGTAGCTACAAGTTACCAGATTTCAGAGTGTGTAATTTTTGAAACTAAGAATGGAATTAACTGGAAGACTCAACCACAACCGACAGGACGTATGCGATCCTGCGACATAATAAAAAGCAAAGTGCACAAAGTAATGTTAGCCCCTGGTTAAAGTGTAGATGATCCTGTTGGTTCCTTTTGTTTGTTTGTGGACGAAAAAATTGTGAACGAAATAGTGAAGTGTACAAATAAAGAAGCCGAAAAAGTTTTAGGGATGGAGAACTGGAAATATTGCGACTCTACAGAGCTATATGCCTTTATTGGACTACTACTAACTGCAGGCACCTGAGTGCCCTCGATAGCACTCTCGAAGTAGACCTCATACTATTGGGGCCGTGCAAGTTCGGCAAAGCGACCTCTATTTCTACGCTCTGTACTTTTATTCGCACTTTTAATTATATTGGCCAATTATATTAGTCCTGGTTGCTGGATAATTGTCAAGACCATAGTCCAAAAAAAATAATAAGAAGAAAAAATAAGATGCAAGTTATATTATGCAAACGCAAACAATTGTATGTAGTAAATAAAATTAGTTATTAAAATGCAGTACTGCAAGCAAAATACAATTAATTAAATTTACCTTTATATAATAATTGCATATCATATCAATATTGTGGAGCAATATATAATTTTTCTGCTTCAATGACAGAAGGTATGAAATATACGTCAATTTGACAATTTCAATTGACAATATGAATTATTTAAGATAGTTGCAATATTTCTCCGCGACTCGCGCACGGTCGTTTCTCGTTTCCCTTCCAAGTACTTACACACCGCGAATAGTAGCACATTTTTATTAAACTAGACAATTCAAATTTAACTTTAATAAAAAATCAAAAAATGATATGAGAAATATATATGTAAATATGAATAGCACATTCAGGAACAGTGGTGGGCCCAACGGACCCGAGTTGCCCGGTTACGTAAATAAAATGTGTTGCTCGGATAAGGGTTAAACTGGACAAATTCCATATCTGTAATTGGAAAATAAATTAAAAAATAAAGACAGTATCTTTTAGTAAATTTTCTTTTGTAAAATATATTTATTGCTAAACTAAAACTAAATATCTGGGTTCATTATCTAAAAGCTTTTCAAGGAAAGGTATTTTCATTAAACATTCTCGTATATTATTGTGTATCGTTCCTAAGAAGCACTGTGCATTAAATTCCGCTTTACTTTAGACTTAAACTCTGGCTCCCTCTCTTTAAATGCTCTTCTAAGCGTCACATATCTCCGTTGCTCATTAAAAATTTTACATCATCGCTCTAGAGCAAAAGAGAAAAAGAGTAAAAATCCACTTTAGTTCTTCCACTCTTTCGGCTGTCTCTGCTAGCATATAACATTTAAATCGAGACCTTTTCTTTGACGATGCATTAAATTTAATAACGGTTAGTTGAAGGAGAGAAAAGGAATTGAGCCACGAAACCCAGCAAAAAATTTGAATGCCTTTAAACTGAAAAAAGGAAATTGGAAGTTCGATATTATGTTTTCGATACCGACGCGCGACGAACTTCGGTTCCAAAATAAACTTGAATTTTTATTAATATGTAGTCCGTTCTTTAACGGTAAAATATTGCAAAACCTCTAAATTTTGAAGAACCGCTTGGATTTACATGAAATTTGGCATACACCTAGCTAACAAGTCAAAGAAAAAAGTGATATTGTGCCGATATGTGCTTTTGCCCTGGGGGTGGTTTTCACCCCT
Organism: Diabrotica virgifera virgifera; assembly: GCF_917563875.1. NCBI lineage: Eukaryota > Metazoa > Arthropoda > Insecta > Coleoptera > Chrysomelidae > Diabrotica > Diabrotica virgifera. The sequence continues at coordinate 222,703,349 of NC_065446.1, forward strand.
TCTTGGGGATGAAAAAATATTCGTCCAAAGAAAGTCAGGAAATCGATAAACTGGCTAATTTTAAGTAACTTTTGTTCTATAGAGTTTTTCACTAAGTCAATACTTTTCGAGTTATTTGGCAGTGAATATGTTCATTTTTTCAACAAAATAACCACGCTTTTAGACGGTTTTTCGCAAATAACTCAAATAATAAGTACTTTGTCGAAAAAACATTCTCAGCAAAAATATAGCCAGTAAAAAATTTTAAAAAATGGTGTATATATTACTTCTCTACACCTAGTACAAGCAGAGTTATAGCTAATGAAATATAGGTTCATATTCGTCAAATTTCAAATGGAATAATTTAATGTGAAATAACCAAAAATGAGGCACATTTCGGGGAAAACTCATTACAACTTATTTAAAGTGTTTAAAAAAAGTTTCATTTTTGTTTTATAATAAAAAATTCTAGCACCAAAATTAAACAAGTTACGCTCAAAATAAAGTTAGTCCCTTTTGGTTTTGGTAAAAAATCGAGAAAATCACCCCCTAATTAGTATCTTAAATGAACTTAATCGTTACGACTTCACAAGTTTATTGACTGGTGTATATATTGTTTATATGATCTGTAAGTTTCATCGGTTCAAAGTCCTTATTATTGAAAGGGCTGTAGTTAAAAGTTGTTGAACGAGTCACTGATCACGAATGTATGCAAATTTAGAAACACCAAATCTTAATTAATTTTTGTCTAACAGAAAAACAAAAAAATACATGATATTCAGAAAAGCAAATCTGACTTTTTTTTTCGAGGTTTTTGGTATCTCTAACAATTTTTAAGTTATTTTGAAAAAAAAAACATATTTTTCAAAATTTAAATTTTTAAAAATTTTATTTTGAAACTAATTTTTTTTTAAAATAAGTACTTTGAATCGATGAAACTTACAGATCATATAAACACAACATAAGTAAAATAATTTGTGGAGCGGTAACGGTTAATTTCATTTAAGTTGCTAATTAGGGGATGGTCTTCCCGATTTTTTTTTGCAAAAACAAAAGGGACTAACATTTTTTTGAGCGTAACTTGCTTAAATTTAAAGCTAGAAACTTTTTGTAAAAACAAAAATAAAGCTTTTTTTAAACACTTAAAAAGTTATAATGGGTTTTTCCCAAAAAGTGCTTAATTTTTTGGATATTTTACAGCGAAATATTCTATTTGAAATTTGGTGAATATGAATCTATTTTTCATTGGCTATAACTCTGGTTCTACGAGATCCAGAGACCTAACGCGTACACCATTTTTTTACTTTTTTATAGGCTATATTTTTGCTAAGAACGTTTTTTTCGACAAAATACTTACTTTTTGAGTTATTTGCGGAAAACCGTCTAAAAATGTGGTTATTTTGTTGAAAAACGAACATATTCACTCGCAAATAACTCGAAAAGTGTTGACTTGGCGAAAAAGCTCTATAGAACAAAAGTTACTTAAAATTAGTCAGTTTACCCATTTCCGGACTTATTTTGGACATATATTTTTTCACCCCCCAAGAGGGGGTGAAAGTCAGCCCCAGGGCAAAAGCACACATAGGCACAATATCACTTTTTTTCTTTGACATGTAAGCTATACGTATGCGAAATTTCATGTCAATCCAAGCGGTTCTTTAAAATTTAGAGCAAAAACCGTGAAAGAATGGACTATAAGGGCAGGAACTTATCACTGAATTTACTAATATAAATCAGTTGATTTTAAACAGATTTTTATTAAATTGAAATATAAGAAATATACATGGGTTTTTTACTCACCGTAGTTCACGCCATATTATTACAATGAAGCGAACGGCAGGCACCCCCAAAATAATATGATATTGACCACGGTGTGATGAATGGCTAATTATTTTGGCCATACTTTATGTTTTTGATGGTGCTGAAAATGAAGTTTATTTTGAATTTTTATTGGGAAAACATTGTCAAATACGCAATTTTATCCTAAAAAATGTAAAAATAAAAAGAAATCACGTTTTTTTTGTGTCTAACTCGCTACAACTCTGTTCGGTTTTCTAATTTTTTTTTCTAAAATTTTTATAAAATAGATTTTTTGCCGTTCTGAAGACTATGGGATCCGTTTAGAGCCTTTAGTATTATTTTACAAAAAGTTATGATTTTTTTTTAAATAAAAGGTGAAGATTTGTGTATTGTAAAGTATGATTGCAAAACTTGTTTGACAATATTTGCAATTTAGCTTTTTATCACATTTATGTTAAAATATAGAGTACGAACAAGTTTTCTGGGGAGTTTTAAATTAAAATGTTATATGAGAAAAACATGGTGCGACTTTTAATATCGACGTTATACACCGCCAAACTAATGCATTTTACCCTAAAAACTAAAAAAAATCACATTTTTCTTAAAACTAAAACTCACCATATTTTTTCTATGAAACAATTTTATCTAAAATTTTCCAGAAAACTTTTTTGTACTCCATGTTTTAACATAAACGTGATAAACGAGCTAAATTTCTAGTTTTGTTGGTTAACTTTTGCGGTTTAACATCTAAAGTTCGGATTATAAGCATTTTTCTTCGTTTTTTTCTTTTTTTGCTTATAATTAGGATTTTTAGTAAAAATGCTTATTTTAAAGATATTTTGCTTATCTTTTTTATTTTACTTCTTATAATAAACTATAGTGAAATTTCATGTTACTTCCTGTCTTAAGCAAAATTCTATGAAATATACAGAGCTATAAAACTCTAATAATTCAATAAACCATAGGAATTTTAATCTCTTAGGCTTAGGAGATAAACGGGAAAACCCATCGTTATACCTGTCATGTAATAAACTAATATCTGCCTGCAGACAGCCCAACTTTATTATATTGTTGTAAAATAGTATCGGTACATTTGTCTAAGTTTAAATACGCACCAATCTTCTGCAGATGTTGAAATAACTTTTTCTACGTATAAACTGGCGCGTGACCTTAAGCGAAAATACACAGCGAGAAATACATAATACGAGAAGGTCAGCCGCCAGTTCTCGCTTTTCGGATTGTATATGTATACAGATAGAAAACATAGCTTTTTACAAGAAAATTATAGCTTAACATTTTGGTAATTTGGCGTTTTATTCTAAATTCCTTATTCTAAATTTTAACCTATTTAAGGACACACATGTTAATTTTGGAGTAGATATTAATAGTAAAAGAGTAAAGTAATAAAGTAAAATGGTTTAAAATTAAATATTTACAGATAGGCAATGGCAATAAGAATGCGGAAAATTTGAGATATTTTATACAATTTTTTTTTTCATAGTGATAGAATATTAATATTATTGTAAAATTTATAATTTCTAATTAAAATTGTGTAAACTGTGAGTTGACATCTTGTTTAAATATACCATAAAAACTAATTTTCTCCTAGCTATATTGCAAATAGCTCAAAACATACAAGCTTTTAACAGTTAAACGGGAAAAATAATTAACATGGAGAGTGTAAAATGGTTGTTAGGCGAGTTACAACCTTTTTCTACGGATACTCATGTTTAATCTCAAGGCTATATCTCAATCAAACTCAAGATTTTCGATAGCTAATAAAATTACATAGCGTATCTCACAGTAATCCCTTATTATGTTATAAATATCATATTAGTCCAGAAAGCCACTGCGCATCCGCTAGGAAAAATATTCTAATTCGGATTTTTTGCACAATCTTACTCCAAAAGGACTCCTTTTAACAAATTTGCATGTTGCCAGGACCAAAAGGTGGTCAAAAATAAACTTTTATTTTTTTTTTCCTAAAATTATTTTTTTGCATGGAAGAAATTTTTTTTAGGTTTTTTGGATAATTCCAAACAGAAAAGGTCTTTAGTGACTTTTCTCTAAAAATGATAGTTTTTGACATATAAGCGATTAAAAATTGCGAAATCGGCCATTTTTAACCCTCAAAAACTATGTGAAAAACTGAAAACTTAAATGTTGCCAAAGTAGGCGGATACTCTTTAAACATCGGTTGATGAAATCCGGAAGAGTTTTTTGCAATACAATATTCAAAACTCCTTTGTTTTTTAATTGGTAATCAAGCGTGCGCGACACTATTTTTCACCGACATTATGGTGCAAATGAAAGGAATAAATTCGTTATTTCGTAAACCGGCGACTTTAAAGAAAAATCCCGAAACAGGTCGATTTTTATTTTTAAGTTATAATATTGTGGCATATATTATATGGTATACTAGTGACGTCATCCATCTGGGCGTGATGACGTAATCGATGATTTTTTAAATGAGAATGGGGGTCGTTTTCTAGCTCATTTGAAAGGGTCTTCAATTTTTTATTCAGTAATATAAACATTTATATAATTATTTATACATAGTGTCCTTCTACTTCTTTTTTTGTCAAATAATTTAATTTAATAAAAAGGTTTTGGACACCCTGTATAAACAATTATATAAATGTTTACATTACTGAATAGAGAATTGAATAACCTTTCAAATGAGCTACCACACGACCACTATTCTCATTTAAAAAAATCATCGATTACGTCATCACGCCCAGACAGATGACGTCACTAGTATAGCATATATGCCACAATATCACAACTTAAAAATAAAAATCGACCTGTTTCGGGTTTTGTCCTCAAAGTCGCCGGTTTATGAAATAACGAATTTATTCCTTTCATTTGCACCATACTGTATACACATGCAACGGTGGAAAATAGTGTCGCGCACGCGTGATTAGAAATTAAAAAACAAAGGAGTTTTGAATGCTGTATTGCAAAAAAACTCTTAGGGATTTCATCAATCGATGTTTGGAGAATATCTACCTACCTTGACAATATTCAAATTGTAAGTTTTTCACATAGTTTTTGAAGGTTAAAAATTGACGATTTCGCAATTTTTCAATTTTTAATCGCTTAAATGTCAAAAACTATCATTTTTAGAGAAAAGTCACTAAAAACCTTTTCTGTTTGGAATGATCCAGAAAACCTAAAAAAACTTTTTTCCATGCAAAAAAAATAATTTTAGGAAAAAAAAAACAAAAAAAAAACGTTTAAAAAATTTTTGACCACCTTTTGGTCCTGGCAACATGCAAATTTGTTAATAAAAGGAGTCCTTTTTGAGTAAGATTCTGCAAAAAATCCGAATTAGAATATTTTTCCTAGCGGATGCGCAGTGGCTTTCTGGACTATCATGCACTTGGCTGAAGAAAACTGTGACATTCACCACCTCGTGAGCGAATGACGCAGACATTTCCCCTTACGGAGTAAGTAACGAAATAATGAAAGCAATTCCTTCTTCTGTTTTATCAAGGTATTCTTTAAATTGCCATTCTGCATCTCTGACTTCAATTTCCAACTCTTAAAGATTCAGATGAGGTTGCTATGCTTGATTTTATCGAGGGCTTCTCAAAAATCGAATAAGTTTATGTTATTAAATCCGGTTATATTACATACGATCAGTTAAATATTTCTTAATTAGCAGATCATATTTATTATCTGATTCGACTACAATTTTACCAAAAATGCTAATAGAATAGGAGGGATCTGTTTGAGGTGGATGGGAGAGGTGGCATTCGGATTTTTGCAGATAACGTTAGGTGACAACTTCAATAATTATAATTTACTCATGCTCCTTCTCAAATATGGCCGGAACGTTAATAAAAAAATTAAAATATTAAAAAATTTCAAAAAACATTGATCTTTTTCTATTTTATTGCTTATAACTTTAAAACGATTCATTTTGGAACAAAGTCGTAGGGACATAAAATAGAGATAATTGAATTTTGTATGATATACGACTAGTTCAAAATATAGTAAATTATTACACTTTCTGCAAAATAGCAATAAATACAAAGTAAGTGGGCAAAAAAGCCTGTTTTTATTTAACGTTTTTCCACCACTTTGGTTACACTTAGAACATCCGTAATTCGCTTAGAAAATTCCTACAACATACTTAAACCGTCCACCAAATTTCATTAAAATCGACTTAGTAGATTTTGCATAATAATTTTTTTTAAAAAGTTCAAATTTAAAAACTTTTTGAACAAAAAGTAAACCATTAAGGAGTTTGCTAATTTTTTTACATATAAGGAGGCTGCCTGCCTATTTAATACACTTCACAGAATTAACATCGGGTTATTTAAGTGGCCTCAGCACGGTTTTAAAGTTATAAACAATTTTTTGGCTTATAAACAAATACAGTGAGGACGTTTGAGTTGAAATAAATTCATTTTCTCGAGAATGGGCAACTTTGGAGATAAATCCCGAAACAGGTCGATTTTTATTGTTATTTTATAATTTTTTGGCATATAGGTATATCATAATAGTGTCGTTATCCATCTGGGTGTGACGACATAATCGATGATTTTTTAAATGAGAATAGGCGTCGCGGGATAGCTCATTCGAAAGGATATTCAATTCTCTATACTTTAATATAAACATTGACATAATTATTTATACAAGGTGTCCAAAAAAAATTTTTTAATAAAATTAATTGAGACAAAAAAGAGAATGTAGGAATATAATTTATTTATTTCGAAGTACCTTTTACTGTTGTCCTAAAACAGGCAAAAATGTTTAGGTATTTGACAAAAAACTATTATTTTTCGCTTAAATTCAATAATAAAGTTGCCACCCACCAGCCTCTTACAAGTTTGAACATTTAATTTAAGCGAAAAGCAATGTTTATAATTCAAATTAACATTTTTTTCTGTTTTCTGACTGCAGTAAAATGTATTTTTTATTAAATACATTACCGACATTCTTCTTTTTGTCTCAATTAATTTAATTTAAAAAATGTTTATGGTCACCCTGTATAAATAATTATGTTAATGTTTATATTAGTGAATATAAAATTGAATAGCCTTTCGAATGAGCTATCAAACGGCCGCTATCCTCATTTAAAAAATCATCGATTACGTCATCACGTCCAGATGGATGACGTCACTAGTATGATATATATGCCAAAAAATTAGAATTTAAAAATAAAAATCGACCTGTTTCGGAATTTAACTCTAGAGATGCCCACTCTCGAGAAAATGAATTTATTCCAACTCAAACGTTCTCACTGTATTTGTTTATAAGCCAAAAAATTGTTTATAACTTTAAAACAGTGCTGAGGCCGCTTAAATAATCCGATTTTAATTCTGTAAAGTGTGTTAGATAGGTAAAGAGCCCATTTATATGTACAAAAATTAGCAAACTTCTAAATGGTCTACTTTTTGTTCAGAAAGCTTTTAAAAATGTTGAACTTGTTTTAAAAATATTTAGATTGCAAAATTATTAAGCAAAATCAATTAAATCGATTTTAATGAAATTTGGTGGACGATTTAAATATCTATTAAGAATCTTCTAAGCGAATTACAAAGGTTATAATTGCAACCAAAGTGGTCGAAAAACATTGAATAAAAATAGGCGTATTTTGCCCCCTTATTTTGTATTTATTGGTATTTTGCAGAAGAGGTAATAATTTAAGACATTTTTAACCAGTCGTATATAATACAAAATTCAATTATCTTTATTTTATTTGTATACAACTTTGTCCCAAAACGAATCGTTTTAAAGTTATAAGCAAAGAAATTAGAAAAAAAATCGATGTTTTTCGAAATTTTTAAATATTTTTATTTTTTTTATTAATGTTCCGGGAATATTTGAGGTGGAGCATAAGTCAATTATTATTATTGAAGTTGTCACCTAACTTGATCTGCAAAAATCCGAATGCCAACTCTCACATCCAAAGATAGAGGTTTTTTCACATATCCGCCCTGGTCTATAATTACTTTCCTTCATTGACATTTATTGATTTCCTTAAACATTCCTTACCGTTATTTCTGTTCTGTTTGCTTTAAAAGTAGACATCTATTATTAGTGTAAAACTATATTAACCTTCTTAAACAGGATCCCAAGACCCCAACATTCTTTATTAAATATATACAGGCTGACAGCATAACAAATTAGGTTAGGCGCATGTTCCCTGAACAACTTACCTACCTACCTGTTTCATGATTAAAAATCTCCTCGCAACGTTCCTGAACCTCTACATATCATTATATATGGATACATGCTCCTTCAGAATTCCCTAACGAGCTAGTTAAATGAAATTTGTGGCTGAAATAAAGTATAAAATAATAAAAAATGACAAGAGTAATGGATTCTTTCGTTTTCCTTCCGTCGTATGTGCGACCGTAAAAAACACAGTCGTATTCTGAAGTGCTGCTCAAGTACGAAATAAGAAGAATAAAAGTCCAAAAGTATAGTGTCTGTGTTTGTGATCGAAGACGAACTGTTTATCGTCACATGGGTGATTTTTTGAGGTGATAAACGCAGGAAAAACAGTAATACAAATCATAAAAATTTACGAGTTAAATTCGAATCTTGCCAACTTTTCATTCGTCCCGATTGTGAAGTCTCTCCCGTAGAAATAGCTATTTGTATAACAAGGGAGGAAAGTGCTACTTTTCCTCCCGAAAATGAAGTAATCATTCAAGGGAGGAAAAGGCACTTTACTCCCATGTTATACTTATTATGATTTTTCCACCTTCCTCAAATAACAAGTCATTTTTTCATTTTTATATAATTTATTTATGTAACTTCCTGAGAAAATTTATTAGAGAACTAAAATTAATAAGTAGGTACACTTCGCGTCATATAAAACTGGTACACTTTTTTTTCCCAATGTAAACCTGTGTTCAGACTGACAATTACTATTCGTGAATCACTTCGTTGTTGCCATCACAGATAACGGAATTGCACTAAATCTAAATACAAAAAATAACGTTTAAAATGTATATTTCGAATTGTAATACATATATTTAAATTCCATACTTGTTCACTGTAAAAGTTATTCATTTTGTATTAATTTCAAATTAAATTTTTAATTTTTCCAGTGTGTTTTGTTTATTCTACACAACTTAATGCAGTTTTGTCCTACAATTTACGAGAAACCAATCACACCTCTCGATTTGACATTAAACATAATAATTTAAAGTCATGTCAAGATTTATATCTATCATTATTTTTGAATTGAAATATTTTCATAAATTATAATAAAACACGAATCAATGTATGGATACTTAATTGAGATGACGGAAAATTACCATTGTTTTAGTTTTTAGTATATTAAAAAATGCGGTCTGTCGCTCAACCCCTGTTTTTACCTAGTTTGATATAATATTTTCGTTGAACTAGCAATGTTGCCCTAGAAATTAGAATGACACTTGTGACAAGATCAACTTACACAACTTGAAAAACACGATTTTCGGTTATAAGAGTTGTACCAGTTTTTTTTGACGCGAAGTGTACATTATTATAACTGTCAACTGTCAAGTATAAGTCAAATTATTAATGTAAGCATTGTTAAATCAAAATAACAATTTACTGTTTTTTACCATTCCACAAAATACAGGGTGTTCTATAAATAAACGTTAAAGTGTATATATTTATATATAGATATTTACCAATCAATAAGTTATTTCATCCATGATATTCCATGAAGTCACTTTCACTCCCTATGGAGGAAAAGTACGACTTTGCTCCCTACAATCAGGTCAGGAAAAGTATACTTTCGGTAGAGATAGGTGGAAATAGCTATTTGTGTAACAAGGAAGGAAAGTGCTACTTTTCCTTCCGATGCGTCGGGCAGTAATCATTCAAGGGAGGAAAAGGCACTTTACTCCCATGTTATACATATGGTTTTTCCACCTTCCTCAAATTAATAACAAGTCATTCATTTTTACTTAATTTATTTATGTAACTAACCAACAAAATTTATTGAAACTATAATTAACAAGTAGGTAAAATATAACTGTCAACTGTCAAATATAAGTCAAATTATTAATGTAAACATTGTTAAATCCAAATAACAATTTACTGTTTTTTACCATTCTGCAAAATACAGGGTGTTTTATAAATAAACGTTAAAATGTATAGATACTTACGTAAGAAAATAGATATTACGTAAGAAGATAGATATAAAATATAATAGATATAAGGGACCGTTCAAGTATTACGTAACGAAGGTTGAGGGGGGGGGGTCAAAAAATATTCAAAAATTGCATTACGCAATAGTTAAACTCCTATAAGAGTGCGTTACGTAGGGGGGGGGTTAAAAATCATCAAAAATCGCGTTACGTAATACTTGAACGCTCCCTAATGTCAATAAGTTATATTTAATGAATGAAGTACCATGACGCCACTTTTACTTTTCCTCCCTAGGGAGGAAAAGAGGAAAAGTACAACTTTGCTCCCTACAATCAGGTCCGGAAAAGTATACTTTCAGTAGAGGTAGGTGGAAAAAATGTTTGTGATTCAGTTTCTTTGCCGATTAATGTTCAAAATGTCCCCTTTAACCAAATCTGAATGCTGTCGGGCAAAATTTTTTGGCAGAAATTTTTTTAAGCAAATTCCATAACTCAAGTTTTTTGCCCAGTAAAACATTTTTTATGTTTTATGGGCCATTTTAAAAAGGCCTCTTTTAATTTTTCACTAAAGTTCATAGGTTTGGAGTTATAAGCAATTTAAAATCTGAAAAATGCATAAATAGGCATATTCAAGGCATGAAAACTCATATGTAACTCACAATAAAACACTGAAAAACGTTTGTTTTCTATACTTCCACAAAATTTATTACAACTATGTTATTACTACACCTGTTTCGGCAAAGTGCCTTTCTCAAGTGATATATTTTACAATGTGTTTGGCAAACACATTGTAAAAGGCATTGTGTTTTTAAAAAGGCAAACACATTGTAAAATATATCACTTGAGCAAGGCACTTTGCCGAAACAGCTGTAGTAATAACATAGTTGTAATAAATTTTGTGGAAGTATAGAAAACAAACGTTTTTCAGTGTTTTATTGTGAGATAAAATGAACTTCCATCAAGTAACGGTCGAATCCATCAATCGTATGTAACTTATTATTTTTAAAGCCACTTAGTGACTAAATTGACGTTTAATGTCAACATACATTCAATGTTAAGGTTCTAAAGATTAATCCGGGCTTACTTAAATTTAGACCGTTGTTTTTTAATTGCTAATTATGAGCGTCCACTCAATTTTTAACAAATGCTTTATAATACAACATTTATTAAAATATTGTAATTTATTATTAACATAATTTTTTTAACCCGCGGTCAGTACCGCCGTTATAAATTACATATTTAGCAGGTTTATCTTTTTTGTATTAGGTAGGTACTTTTCTTTTGCGTCCCAAATGTTCATCACCGGTCAGATATCCACAGCTTATAGGTACGTATCCATACGTGGGTAGTCATAAGACATAAATAGGCAAAACGAGGGAGATGCAACGCGTTAAACCATGGAGAAAGAGGATAAAACACCTCTTTATTCTTCTTCTTGATTTACCTTTCTGTGACGAATGTTAGCGATCATCATGGCAATTTTAGTCTTAAATGAAGAGGAGCTGAAAAGCTGCACCGATGTTGTGTTGAACCAGATCCTGATATTCTTTAACCAGGATGTTTTTTCCTGGATTTCGCATTCCAAATATTTTTCCTTCTTCATATTGGACGAATATAATTGTCATCCCAGTATGGCAATGTTAAAGGTCGCGACAGATTATCATGCACGCATTGTTTCCAGCACTAAATGCACAACACCAATCCCAAATAGACTATTTCATGATAAGGAAAGAAGACATACGTGAATGCAAGGACTGTAAGGTAATATTTAGTGAGACAGTAAGCCAACAACATAAGCTGCTTGTTCTGGACATCGAAGTAAAAAGTGAAACTAAACCAGAATATCGGAGAGGACCACAAAAAATCAAGTGGTCGATGATAAAATATGAGAAAGAAGGTCTATTCACGGAAAGAATAGTAGAGAAAATATGTTGGAACATGAAAGGAAGCCCTACTACAATTTGGAGAAAAATGGCCAGTAGTATTAGAGAGACTGCTAATGAAATACTGGGGAAAACGTCAGGAAAAAAGTTTGAGGATAAAGAGTCTTGGTGGTGGTCAAACGAAGTTCAACAAAAAATAAAAGAGAAGGGAAAATTATATAAAAATGGCAAGAAACCAGATCCAACACAGATCTTCAAAACTATATGGTCGCGAAAAAGGAAGCGAAAGTAGCAGTAGCAAAAGCTAAAGCAGAAGCGTATTCAAACCTATACGATCAACTTGATACCAGGGAAGGCGAAACGAAGATATATAAAATAGCCAAACAGAGAGCAAAGAAAGCAAAAGATTTTAATCAGATTAGATGTATCCGAGATGCAAATAATAAAATACTAGTTCACGAAAACGATGTCAAAAAGAGATGGATAAAGTACTTTGACAGCTTATTAAATGAAGAATTTGACAGACAGCCTGTGGAGTCAACGGAGACAGTAGCAGCAATGGTCACCAAAATAACAAACGAGAAAGTGGCTCAAGCGCTTCAAATAATAAAGAAAGGAAAAGGGTAGGACCAGATGATATTCCTGGGGAAGTATGGAAAGCATTGGGAGAGACAGGAACAAGGTGGCTATCAGGTTGATTTAATAGAGTTATGGAAGTTGGACAAATACCAGACGAATGGAGAAGCAGTATACTAGTACCTGTCTACAAAAACAAGGGAGATATACAGCAGTGTACAAACTACAGGGCTATAAAACTGCTTAGCCACACCATGAAAATATGGGAGAGAGTAATTGATAGACGGATACGTGAAGAGACCGACATATCCGAGAATCAATTTGGCTTTATGCAGGGCAGATCAACAACAGACGCAATTTTCATTATAAGACAGTTGATGGAAAAATACAGGAGTAAAGAAACAAACGCTCATATGTTATTCATTGATCTTGAGAAAGCATATGAGAGAGTTCCACGAGAGATTCTGTGGTGGGCACTCAATAAGGAAGGAGTCCCTGGTGCATATGTAAAGATTGTGAGGGATATGTATGAGGGAGTAACGACTAGTGTTAGGACAGGTGTGGGAGAGACTGATAAATTTCATGTTAAAGTAGGATTGCACCAAGGCTCGGTGCTTAATCCGTATTTATTCTCATTAGTTTTGGACCAGATAACAGCGAAACTACAGGGTAACATTCCGTGGTGCTTAATGTATGCTGATGATGTCGTGTTAGTAGGAAATAGTGAAAGAGACTTAGAACAAAAACTGGAAGAGTGGACACGAGCTCTGAGGAAAAAGGTTTAAAACTTAGTAGGACAAAGACAGAGTATTTGGAATGTTCATTTAAAGATGGAGTTACTACAAATAAAATGGTAACTTTGGATGGTGAACTGATTGTAAAAAGCAATAGTTTTAAGTACCTGGGATCGGTATTACAGAGTAATGGGGAAATAGATGGAGATGCATGAAGTATAATTAGGGCTGGATGGATGAACTGGAAAGAAGCGAGTGGTGTGTTGTGTGACAGAAAAGTTCCAATGAAGCTGAAAGGAAAATTCTATAAAACAGCCATAAAATCGGCTATGATGTACGGAACTGAATGTTGGGCAGTGAAAAAGAAAGAGGAACAACGAATGCATGTGGCTGATATGAGAATGCTTAGATGGATGAGTGGAGTGACAAGAAAAGATAAAATTATAAATGAGTATATTAGGGGAAGTCTAGGTGTGGCACCAATTGATGACAAAATGGGAGAGCATAAGTTGAGATGATTTGGTCATGTTCAATTCAGATGGTTTGTCGAGACGTTAATCATCCAATACGAAGAGTAGCTGAAGTGCAGATTCCTGGAAGGAGTAGGAGCGGAAGACCAAAGAAGACGTGGGGGGAGACGATTAGGCAGGACATGTTGGTAAAGGGGATTAATATTGATATGACCCAGGATAGAATTGTGTGGAGAAATGCAATTAAGGTAGCCGACCCCGCATAGAAATAAGGCAAAGAGAATGATGATGATTGTTTCCAACACGTAGCGTTGTCTGCGAAAAACATGATTTTACAAACAGGTGTCTGATACGATACGTTCCGGACAGTGTGAATAATTGTTCATATTTGAGGCGCTCAAGGCAACAGGGGCCTAACCCCAAAAGCGAAGTTTAAAGATAAATGCAATCTTTGCATTCGTATTTCCAATATGCTTATGAGATATCGCTACAAATTATGAAGCGCCATTTAGCCAAAGATAGGGGTAGGTTTTGTAGACCCTTGTTAATTGGAAGAGTTATTGTTGATACTTTTATTGATATATGAATCTAAAAAATTTCAATTTGTGCTTTAGGCCACTGTTGCTCTGAGCGCCTCATTTAAAACCATTAAAGTCAATATTTTTCGGAAACTAAACGCTACGTGTTTTCTACCGAAATAACTACCTCCTAAAAAACCACCAAATCTCATTTGCATATCACAACCTGTTTTAGAGCAATAAATAAATCGTCAGTTTGCAAGAAAAAATTCAACACCCCGTATCTGGGAAACGAAGCATTTGCGGACACATGTTTATAAAGTAAACTGTCATTATTTTTTTTGCAGAATTACCCTTTAGAGTTTGTTGCACTTAATTAGAATCACCCTATATTATTGAAGAACGTAGCTAGTTGTTAAAGTACCTAACTTTTTTATTATCCAACATAAACAAATGAGTCAAAAACGAGAATGTTAAGAAAGGTTAAGGCTACAATAAAGTTTTATTTTTAATATTTTATATAAGCTAGAATATTCCACAGGGTGTTATTCTTAAATAATAAAGCTACAACATACCAAAAAAAATCAATCAAATCGGACAACTGGTTTAGGAGATTCGAGACATCAAACATGTCCCATTCTTAAGGTGTTCCTTTAATTTTGCCGGTGTGTTTATTTAATCTTAAAATAAAGTATTTAAAATATATAAAGCTAATTAAAATTTCTTCTGCACTGCGTAAGTAAGTAGTTGAGTAGATAAAACAACGCACATATTTTCCTTAACCTTGGGATACCTACCGGAAAGGAACTTTTAAGGTTTCTATAAATCCTTAAATAAGCTCTGCTTAATTAAAATAAACTTTGTTTATAAAGTTTCGAGGAAGAATTTTCCTCTTTACCCAGTTAAACATAATTAGCCTCCTCCTCGCAGATCCTCTAAATATGAGGCGGAAAATTAATTAGTTAACTAACTAAGTAAAGTTTGAACGTTCGTTGGCACACCATGTTCGAGGAATTATCCGCAATGAGAAAAAATATCAGAGAATTGATTTGATGCTAATAATTAATCAATAAATAATTTGTTATTGTTTTTTAAAATAATCATAAACGATCCTTCAAATTTAAAATCGTAATATTGAATATTCAGATATTTTCTTAATTATAATACCATATAATATTTAATGAGTTATCACTACGATTAGATCACTGTATTTATACTCCAGGCTGTGGGTGAAAAATAGGTCGATTTCAGGATATAATTCAGGAATTTTTGAAACCTATCAGGTGTTGTAAAGGACGATGCCATGAATAACTTCTACTAAAATGTGACCAAAAATATTGTGAGCTTTTTTTTTATTGCGATTTTCATTTGTTAAATTTGCAATTTTTAAAGATTTTTAATTTTGCAGCTTAGGATATTGATTCTAGGGAAAAACTTTTTAATAGAAAGTTATAGTAAATTAAAAAACCTACAATTTGAGCTATGGTAAGTTTAATTTCGTTTATTGGTTATTGCAACACAGCCTGCGAAAAATCCAAAATGGCCTTTTTTTACAATTGCGTTATTTATTGTACAAATATTTTTTGTATTATTTTTTAAAGCTTTAAAATGAAGATCTTTTAATTCCAAACATAAAAAAAATTGTAAGGCCGGATTAACGAATTTTTTACTTAGATATTATAAATTGTTTATCCAAAGAGGTCAAATGTCGAAGGCTATAACTTTTTGAAGAAAAATCGTAGAGAGTTGGTGAAACATCCAATCTCCTTCTAAAGAGTTATATTTTCATATTCTGATGTAAATAAATGCGTAAAACATTTTTAACTTCTAATTTTTGGGTTTGAAAATAAGGGGGCAAATTTCGTTATAAACATTTATAGCTGAAACGGTCCTGTACATCCTATGAGTTTTTAACTTACAGATTATTGTTGCTAAAAACGAAACGAAGATTTATAAAAAAATAAGAAATTTCTACGACCAACTGAAGCCGAGCTAAATGTTGGGCTTGAAAATAAGGGGGCAATTTTCGTTATAAACATTTAGAGCTGAAGCGGCCCTGTAGATCCTATGAGTTTCTAACTTACAGATTATTGTTGCTGAAGACGAAACGAAGATTTATAAAAAAATAAAAATTTTCTACAACCAACTGAAGCCGAGATAATTGTTTCTTTTTTCTTAAATCGTAGTGCCTTTATTTACAACAATTAAGAAATTATTTTACAGTCATTGACTAAAGAAAAACTTATATTATCTTAAATTAAAAATAATTATAAAATATAGCTACATTTAACTATTAAAAATTATTTTTAAAATCGGTGCTTTTGCGAGCGTCCGAATTTTGCAAATCGCCCGGCTCGCTTCAAATCCGCGCGCTCGGAAAATTTTTACGTAACTTGTATTAAATTTTGACCGAAAACAATTTAATAATATTACCATTATAATATACAGTCTATTTACCACTGTATTTGTTTTTCTTGATAAACTTTTATATGTGAGATCTCATTTCTGAAGAAATAATATTAAGTACAAAAATGATACATATACATGAAAATGTACATATATGAAATATATAACTATATTTTTAATTTTTTCATTGTTATATATAAATATAATAATAATAATAATGTTACTTCTTATTATACAATATAAAACTTTTTCTTCTTGTAGTGACTATCCGTTTTGGATGTTGGCGACCATCATGGCAATCTGTACTTGCACACTAAATCGGTACGGCTGCTCCAAAAAGATTTGTAGTTGTTGTGTTGAGCGACGTACGTAAATTTTCTAGCAAGGTAATCCTTCGCCTTCCTGGTTCTGAGTTTCCAAATGAGGTTTGTCAAATTGCCATGATGGTCGCCAACATCCAAAACGGATAGTCACTACAAGAAGAAAAAGTTTTATATTGTATAATAAGAAGTAACATTATTATTATTATATTTATATAACAATGCAAGAATTAAAAATATAGTTATATGTATCATTTTTGTAATATTATTTCTTCAGAAATGGGATTTTACATATAAAAGTTTATCAAGAAAAACAAATTCAGTGGTAAATACACTGTATATTATAATGGTAATATTATTAAATTGTTTTCTGTCAAAATTTAATACAAGTTACGTAAACATTTTCCGACCGCGCGGATTTGAAGCGAGCCGGGCGATTTGCAAAATTCGGCCGCTCGCAAAAGCACCGATTTTAAAAATAGTTTTTAATAATCAAATGTAATTATACTTTATAATAATTTTTATTTTAAGATAACATAAGTCTTTCTTTAGTCAATGACTGTAAAATAATTTCTTAATTGTTATAAATAAAGGCACTACGATTTAAGAAAAAATAAACAATTATCTCGGCTTCAGTTGGTTGTAAATTTTTTTTATTTTTTTATAAATCTTCGTTTCGTCTTTAGCAACAATAATCTGTAAGTTAGAAACTCATAGGATGTACAGGGCCGCTTCAGCTCTAAATGTTTATAACGAAATTTGCCCCCTTATTTTCAAACCCAACATTTAGCTCGGCTTCAGCTGGTCGTAGAAATTTTTTATTTTTTTATAAATCTTCGTTTCCTCTTCAGCAATAACAATCTGTAAGTTAAAAACTCATAGGATGTACTTGGCCGCTTCAGCTCTAAATTTTTATAACGAAATTTGCCCCCTTCTTTTCAAACCCAAAAATTAGAGGTTTAAAAATGTTTTACGCATTTATTTACATCAGAATATGAAAATATAACTCTTTAGAAGGAGATTGAATGTTACAACAACTCCGTACGATTTTTCTTCAAAAAGTTATAGCCTTCGACATTTGACCTCTTGCGATAAACAATTTATAATATCTAAACAACAAATTCGTTAATCCGGCCTTGCAATTTTTTTTATGTTTGGAATTGAAAGATCTTCATTTTAAAGCCTTAAAAAATAAAAAAAAATTATTTGTACAATAAATAAGGCAATTGTAAAAAACGGCCATTTTGGAACTTTCGCATGCTGTTTTGCAATAACCAATAAACAAAATTAAACTTACCATAGCTCAAATTGTGAGTTTTTTAATTTACTACAACTTTCTATTAAAAGGTTTTTCTCTAAAATCAATATCCTAAGCTGCAAAATTAAAAATCTTTAAAAATTGCAAATTTAACAAATGAAAATCGCAATAACAAAAAAAGCTCACAATATTTTTGGTCACATTTTAGTAGAAGTTACTCATGGCATCGTCCTTTACAACACCTGATAGGTTTCAAAAATTCCTGAATTATATCACGTTTTTTCACCCACAGCCTGGGGTATTAACACTTTCAATACTTTCATCGCCATTCTCTTTGACTTTAACCCTATGCAGAGTTGACTTCCTTAATTAGATTCCTCCATAAATTTCTATCTTAGATCATATCACTGGGAGTCGAAATATGTATTATCCCGTTTTATATTTTCGAAATATGTAGTTATGGAGATGTTAAAGAGAGCGTCCCAAAGCAAGCAAATAAAGCTAATTAATTACGTATCAGGATCTCTGAGGAATGTCATCTGGAGAAACAAAGATGTGATGCTGGAAGGGAAAGTACGCATACACAAATCATGTGTAAGACCGATCATGACGTAGAGGAAAGTAACCAAATATGGAATAGTGCCCTAATATGGAATTTCTTGATTTCTCCAAAAATATAAGTTGAAAGCTCACTACAAGATCATCCTCTATTTCAGTCACTCTCTTTATTATCGTATTTACACCTCTGTGTCAGATACGCGAACGAGACGTCTCTGACAGGCGCGTTTTGTTTTATCGTCTCGCAGAAAATTTCAATGGTAAATATATTCGACGAGTATTATTGATTATTATGCATGAAAACAGAATCGTTATGCTATTGCGTAGGTATATCAATAGTACCTTTATTTTGATATTTTATGACCTTCTGTAGGTAATTAAAACATTACGACTTAAAAAAATGTTGATACTAGTTTGAACTAATGTACAAATCCAAATATGGACAGTCATTGGTGCCTAATTATGGAATAGTGGATTTAGTGTAAGTGGGCTCATTATGATTGTGCTGGTCCAGAGTTTCATACATGGACCTGTGATGTCTGCAAGTGAATTAAGCTACTTCTTTCATGTTTCACAATTTTCTTATTTAAATTTATTTGATCTCAGATGTTTCTATATTTTTGTTATTGATATGTTGGTTTATGCCTATATTCCATATATGGTTACCTATTCCATATTTGGTTACTCATTTCGGATTTGCTTTTTTTGTTCGATTTTTTTTTTTGTTAATTAAGATATTTAATAGAAGGCTTTTAATTACTATATAAAAATGTACGACTGATGTGTCATAACATTAAATTGTTTTCATTTCTATAAAGGTATTATTTTATATCCCCAAAACAAAATGGTATTCCATAATTGGCGACATTCCTCTACGCGATAGAAACAAGATATGACACAGCAGAAACCAAGAGGATACTGAGAACATCAGAAATGAGAACGTTGAGGTCAATAACTGGGAAAACACTGAGAGATAGAATACCGAACGACAGAATAAGAGATCTCTGTAACATACAAGATATAGTACAGTGGGGAAGACAAAGAAGACGAGAGTGGAATCAGCATGTGATGAGAAAGGACAGCGAGAGAATAGCCAGGGATTCGAAGCCTACAGCCAACAGTTTACCTGCACAAGATCTATACTTATAAAATATTTATTGAATTTGAAGGTATTTAAGCCCAAAAAAATTAGCTAGGAACTTCTCATGAGACAAATTTTCATTTTCATTAAATGTTATTACAGTAAAGCCTCTGTTAACGGCCACCTGTCAAAATCGGTACCTGTACTAACGGCCATTTACATAATACGGACGCGGCCAAATAATCTCATTATTTTTAAAACCCATTTCATAGAAATTTACCAATTAATATAGGCCAAAATATTTTTGATACTTGTATCAAAAAGTACCAAAGGTACTTGTTTTTAACACCTAATATTGCGAAATACCCAATACTATTTTATTACTTGTATTTATCTAAAATGAAATTAAAAATAACCTGTATAATAATTTATTAGGGTCGGTGTCGGCGAACACAAAGTTCTTGCTCTATAATAATATATCGTAAAATAGGAAACCTTTGTCGCTAAGAAACAAAATCAAAATATAATAGCTGATAATAGGAAAAGTAGAGTTTAAATTCACAAAAGTTGGCCGAAAAATATAGTGTTGTACAGTTATCAAGCTGTATTATAAAAAAATTGAGTTGAAAAATTCTTTAAAACGCTTAACATCAGTTGTTTAACAGCTGATAACAATCTGAAGAGATTCTGTTTTTTCTCTCTGGCCAAATTATTATTCGACGCTACTACAAAAACATATTTAAAAAAAATGGTAATTATGAGGTAATACCATTGTAATACTAAATAGATTTTTTTGTATGTACCAGACACAAGGTATGTTGTTTGGTTGTCCATTCAATTGTCTATATTTTATCACAAATAGAATATTATTATTTGAACTTCAAAGCCGCATACGACTCAGTTAATAGAGGTAAACTTCTACTTCCTATCGTAGAATTTAAAATACCGCTTCATCTTGTTCAATTAACTGAACTTACGCTCACAGGAGCAGAGAGCGTGGTAAAGATCCAGAACGATTTCTCAAGACCCTTCCATTGCAAAAATGGACTAAGACACGGTGATGGACTATCGTGTCTCTTATTTAACCTGGCATTAGAAAAAATAATTCGAAAGTCCCAAATTAATACGAATGGTGTTATCTTTAACAAATCAGTACAAATTGTCGGATACACAGGTGACATAGACATCATAGGTAGATCTAAAGAATCTCTGACTGAAGCATTTCGGTCGTTAAGAGCATCTGCACAGAGAATGGGGCTGAATATGAATGTTCAAAAGACCAAATATATATGTGTTGCACTAGGTCAAGCAACCCGACACCTACAAGAATAATAAATGACGACCTAGAACTGGAAGGTGTCGACACCTTCATATACTTAGGCTCGCTGCTAATTAAAGACAACAATGTCAGTGAAGAAATTAAAAGAAGAATAGTGCTCGCCAATAAGGACTACTATGGCTTAAGAAAACAGATGAGCTCAAAAATACCTAGAAAAATTAAATTGACTCTCTACAAAACACTAATAAGACCAGTGCTAACATATGGCCCAGAAACTTGGTCACTTACTCAGAATGACCAAGAAGTGCTCAAACGTTTTGAGCAAAAAATTCTAAGACCAATATATGGTGGCATAAAAGAAAAAGGTTTGTGGCGCAGGCGTTACAACTTTGAGTTGTACAGAAATTTTGGAGAACCCGACGTTGTACAATTCATTAAGGTAGCACGCCTTAGATGGATAGGTCATGTTATCAGGAGAGAGGAAGATGCCATAGTCAGAAAAGTGTTTGACCAAAGAGGGCCGATGGGACAACGAGCAAGAGGAAGACCGAGACTTAGATACCAAGACAACATAGAAACTGATTTAAAATCTATTGGAATTAGAGCATGGAGAAGAGTTGCCAGAGACAGGGGGGAATGGAGGATTGTTCTGAAGAAGGCTTTGGCTCTTAAAGAGCTGTAACGCCACTGATGATGAAGATGAATATTAATATTAATGAACCAATGCGTATTTATTAATTCTCGAAAGAAAACAGAAATAACAACAATTAAGTGTTGTCAATTTGTTGGTGTCATATTCTGGCTCAACAAAATAAAAGCATTTAATAATACTTGTTGTTATTTATGTTTCTTTTATAATTTTTATATTTATCATTGTTAGTTAAATTAAGCATAATTTTAAGTGATGCATAACTTTTGAAACTATGTGTATAATATCACTCGAAATAGGAACACCAATTTTTAAGAGAAGGTACACAATATTTGTTGATTGTTTATTACAATGTATTAATAACCACGATTTTTATAAAAATAACAACTATGTAACTATAAAAAAATAATAGATAAAAACAAACAGATTTATTTCTGTTAAAAAGGACAGTAATCTATGACCCGTTTGCCACTAGGTGTTCAGTGCACTAAGTCAACATAGTGTTGTTTGCCATCAGCACGCAGTTAGTAACTGTGAGGTAAAAACACCCAAGTTTACATGGCGCTTTTTACCTCTTAAATTATTTGAATATAGTGTTGTATTTTTTTGGTAATTTCGTTTTCGTGGTCATTAGTACAAAGTGTAGTATACCTCTAGAAAGCTCTTGGAGAGCTGAGTGAGTTAAAGGAAAAAAAATCAAATACAATCTAACTAAAAAAACGCTGAAATTTGCCCTAATTACTGTAATTAATGGTAATTTACAATGGCATAGTGCAGTTTACCTGCACAAGATTTACACTTATAAAATATTTAATGAACTTGAAGGTATTTAAGCCAAAAAAATTAGCTAGGAACTTCTCATGAAACAAATTTTCATTTTAATTAAATGTTATTACAGTAAAACCTCTGTTAACGGCCACCTGTCAAAATCGGTAACCTGTACTAACGGCCATTTATCGGCCAAATAATTTCATTATTTTTAAAACCCATTTCATAGAAATCTACCAATTAATATCGGCCAAAATATTTTTGATACTTGTATCAAAAAGTACCAAAGGTACTTGTTGTTAATACCTAATATTTCGAAATACCCAATACTATTTTATTACTTGTATTTATCTAAAATTAGATTAAAAATAACCTGCATAATAATTTATTAGGGCCGGTGTCGGCGAACACAAAGTTCTTGCTCTATAATAATATGCCGAAAAATAGGAAACCTTTGTCGCTAAGAAACCAAATAAAAAGGTAATGGCTGAAAAAGTGAAAAGTATGGTTTAAATTTACAAAAGTTGGCCGAAAAATATAATATTGTAAAATCATCAAGCTATATTTTAAAAAAATAAAAGTGAGTTGAAGAATTATTTAAAACGCTTAACATCAGTTATTTAACATCTGATAACAATCTGAACAGATCCTGTTTTTCTCTCTGGCCAAATTATTAGTAGACGCTAGTACAAAAAAATTTAAAAAAAATGGTTATTATGAGGTAATACATTGTATTACTAAAGAGATTTTTTGTATGTACCAGACACAAGGTATGTTGTTTGGTTGTCCATTTAATTGTCTGTATTTTATCACAAATAGAATATTATTATGAATGAACCAATGTGTATTTATTGATCTTGAAATAAAAATGAAATAACAACATATAAATATTCTCAATTTGTTGTAATATTGTGGCTCAACAAAATAATAACATTTAATAATACTTGTTGTTATTTCCGTTTCTTTTATAATTTTTACTTTTATCATTTTTAAGTTAAGCTTAATTTTAAGTGATGCAAAACTTTTGAAATTATGTGTATAATATCACTCGAAATAGGAACACCAATTTCTAAGAGAAGATAGACAATATTTGTTGATTGTTTATTACAATGTATTAATAACCACGATTTTTATAAAAACAACAACTATGTAACTATAAAAAAAGGATAGATAAAAAGAAAGTGATTTATTTTTGTTAAGAACAGTTATCTATAACCCGTTTGCCGCCAGTTATTCAGTGCACTAAGTCAACATAGTGTTGTTTGCCATCAGCACGCAGTTAGTAACTGTGAGGTAAAAACACCAAGTTTACATGGAGCTTTTTACTTCTTAAATTATCTGAACATAGTGTTGTATTTTTTTGGTAATTTCGTTTTCGTGGTCATTAGTACAAAGTGTAGTATACCTCTAGAAAGCTCTTGGAGAGCTGAGTGAGTTAAAGAAATCAAATACAATCTAACTAATAAAACGCTAAAATTTGCCCTAATTACTGTAATTAATGGTAATTTACAATGGCATAGTGCAGTTTACCTGCACAAGATTTACACCTATAAAATATTTAATGAACTTGAAGGTATTTAAGCCAAAAAATTAGCTAGGAACTTCTCATGAAACAAATTTTTATTTTAGTTAAATGTTATTAGAGTAAAACCTCTGTTAACGGCCACCTGTCAAAATCGGTAACCTGTACTAACGGCCATTTATCGGCCAAATAATTTCATTATTCTTAAAACACATTTCATACAAATCTACCGATTAATATCGGCCAAAATATTTTTGGTACTTGTATCAAAAAGTGCCAAAGGTACTTGTTGTTAATACCTAATATTTTGAAATACCCAATACTATTTTTTTACTTGTATTTATCTAAAATGAGAGTAAAAATAACCTGCATAATAATTTATTAGGGTCGGTGTCGGCGAACACAAAGTTCTTGCTCTATAATAATATTCCCTAAAGTAGGAAACCTTTGTCTGTGTTTGAAAATAATGGTTCGATAACGAACCATTGGCGGAAGTCGACATATAATCCTGTCTGATCAGGAATAAGTTCAGGGTGATGCATAGGCAGTAATTTGTTGGGATATTTCTTTATTATGTGTAAAAACACGTATCCACTATGCTTGCGCTCCTAGCTCCTGCAACTGCTCCACATAGTGGACACGTTTGGCGCTCCTGGACTGTGCAATTGTGCGCACTCTGCCTCGGCGCTCCAATCTGTGGCGGTTTATATGTAAGGGAAGGCATACCGTATCGATTGGAGCAGTTGCAGGGAGCGCAGAGCGCAAGAAGTTCGTGAACATAGTGGATGGTTGGCGCTCTCGGACCATGCAACAGTGTGTGCTCCGCCTCAACGGTCCAATAGGTGGCGGTTTATATGTAGAGGAGCGCATGCATGTAGATGGGAGCAGTTGCAGGGAGCGCGGAGCGCAAAAGGTTTGTGAATACAGTGAATGGTTGGCGCTCCCGGACCGTGCAAAAGTGCGCGCTTTGCTTCGGCGGTCCAATAGGTGGCGGTTCATATGTAGAGGAGCGCATGCTGTATCGATGGGAGCAGTTGGAGGGAGCGCGGAGCGCAAGAGGTTTGTAAACATAGTGAATGGTAGGGACTCCCGGACCGTGCAACAGTGAGCGCTCCGCCTCGGCATTCCAATTGGTGTCGGTTTATATGTAGAGGAGCGCATACCGTATCTATTGGAGTAGTTGCAGGGAGCGCAGAGTGCAAGAGGTTCGTGAATATAGTTTAGAAAGACGGGTATTCTGGTATTCAGTTTTGTTATAATCTGGGGGGGGATGGGCTACATAAGGGAGGTTGTGTAGTGTTGTAGACAATATTTATGTCGATTTGTCGAATTTATGCAACTGGCACAGTGCAAGGTACAGGATTGGAAAGTGTAAACTGGATACATATATCTAAAATAATTTCCAAAAAGATAGAGGTCCGTTCGATTTTGTTTTTGAGAAAGAAGCTGAAGAAGGTGTAGGCAGTGTTCTAACCATACTATTTTTGTTTATCAAAACTTCCAGGTTCATTTACACTCTAAATGTTTTGAGACTTTTCACAAAAAATAAAATTTGTTAATTTCAATTTTTATATCTCATTTTCGCCAAAGGTTCGAAAACGAACCATTTTGTTGTTGTGACACCTGTCATTATCAAAGTGTAAAACATTTTTTTACAAATGTTTAAGTTTATTTTACTCTAGTTAATCAAATATATTACATATTATTGCAGTATTTCTTTGCTTGGCAGTTAATGGGTTAATAACCACGATTTTTATAAAAAAAAGAGCTATGTAACTATAAAAAAAGAATAGATAAAAAGAAACAGATTTATTTCTGTTAAAACGAACAGTTATCTATGACCCGTTTGCAGCTAGGTGTTCAGTGCACTAAGTCAACACAGTGTTGTTTGCCATCAGTTCGCAGTTAGTAACTGTGGGGTAAAATCTCCCAAGTTTACATGGCGCTTTTTACCTCTTAAATTATTTGAAAATAGTGTTGTATTTTTTTGGTAATTTCGTTTTCGTGGTCATTAGTACAAAGTGTAGTATACCTCTAGAAAGCTGTTGTAGAGCTGAGTGAGTAAAAGGAAAAAAAAAGAACAAAACAACACCATGTAGACAGTGTAGTTTACCTCCGAGGACCAGAAATGTAATTACCGTTACAGTCAATTGTGTCTCAAGCCATATTTTAAACATGATATTTAACTTAGACATGCTACAAGAAAACACAGTTTTAAATGCCACCAAAATTAATTAGTTAATGGTTTATAAATTTAAAGCAAATTATTCCATCAAATAATTAGTCTAAGTGAAATAATTTTAACTAACTATTAACACAAAACTAAGCGGAAATTTTGACGGCTATATTCCATTGGATTCTATGCAATTGGTATTTCTGACACGACCGAAATGCTACAATGAATTTTGTTTCGGCTGCTTGCTATCTCTGGGCGTTTGCTTTAAAATTAGAATTGGAAACGCCACTAAATGCAGATCAACATATCAATTGCAGCTCTAACAGAATAAATGTTGTCAAAGTTGCATGCGGGAAAGCCGACGTAGAGCAATAAAAAGGAATCTTGAGTTGGGTCAGTGTCGAAAACAAAACAACAATTTATTCTGCTAAATTGGTGATTCGATTTCTAAAAGGATTAAACGAGTAGACGATTTTATAGTAATTTTGCTCTAGTAATTGGGATTTTAACTTTAAATTATTCAGTTTTGTATTACACATAATAAAAAACGTAAGGCTAATGAAAATATTAAGGAGATAAAAATCAGGAAATGTAGGCCTAATGAAAAAAACTGATGGTTTCTGAATATCTTTAGCACAAAATATAGGCTATTGATTATGTATTTTAGAAAGGAACTACAACGTTAACGGGGTTTTATTGTTTCATATAGTCAATGGTCCTGTAAATATGAAAAAACCGTGGAGTGCTACCATTTAAAGAGGTGCGTTTTTGAGAAAGGGGTGAATTAGTCCCTAGGCACATGGCGAATTCGGGTGAGTTCTATGCACGTTTAGTACAAACAAGTCTACAGGAAAATTGTTTCGAATTAAATTTACTATCTAAATATCACATTCTAAAGTCCAATTAATTTTTTTTACAAAAATACATTAAAAAGAATAGCAAGAAAACGACACGAAAGATAGCAATTTCGATTCTTGTCCCATAACTTTTTTCCACGGGGATACAGGTATAGGCATTGCTTCACAGAAAAAAAAACTTCTATCCTTCCTCTTTAAAATGACGTTTGGTAGAAGTCTCTATAATTTATTATAGTTTCCAAACTTCGCCACTCACAGCGATTTTGGGCCATTTTCCTTGTTACTTCACAAGCATCCATTGTTCTGTAACTTTTTTTCTACTTAGCTTTAGGTATATGTAATGTTACCTTTAATAGGAAGAACAGTCAATTACCTTTTATATGGTCTATTACAGAAGTCTGTACGACTATTTTTAAGCAAGATATGGTTTTTAGACCTTTTATACTTTTAATGATTTTTGATATATTTTACGATTTTTAAATTTCTCATTATAACATTTTTATTGTATATACATTGAGCAATAAAATAAAAAGCTTATTTTCTTTGCTTTAAAATGGTGTGTTGTAAAAAACTCTAGGACAATTTTTAAACAAGATATGCTTTTTCAAATTGTGACATATATACATGCAATAGGTCCCACTAAGTTGGAACCAAAAGGAAAACTTTTTTATTATTATCTACTTTATGAAAAAAAAAATGATTTTTTATAAAATGCTCTGCACAGTCTAATACCTCAGATGCAACCACCAGGTATAAAATTTTATCAATAATGTACAAGGTACAAGAAAGAAGCAAGGTAAGCTAGCTCTCGTACGGGTTGGGGCTGGATTGAGCAGGATTTAACACGAACTGTACGGGAGACGCGGAACTTGTGGAAACTCTCACTTAGAAGAAATGGAGGAATTTATAAAGAAACTGCGGGAAAAACTAGATAGAATGGAAGAAAGAGGAATGAGAATAGAAGAAAAATTAGATGGTATCCAAAGTGAGCTTGAACAACTAAAAAATACGAATCAGGAACTGAAAAATGAAAATGGACTTCTCAAACAAGAACTGCATCAACATAAAAAGAGAATAGAACAAATAGAAAGGGATATGAAGAGAAAAAACCTGATAATACACGGCATTGAAGAAACAAGTGATGAGGACACACAAATACTGGTAAACAAAGTACAAGACATCATTAACAAAATGGAAATACCTTACAAAGCCAACCAAGAGGTCACATAAATTGGAAGAATAGGAGACAAAACTAGAAATTCTGAAAGACCAGTCCTGGTAGAGCTAAGAAGTGGGAATAAAAGAACGGAAATTCTTAAAGCTACATGGAAATTAAAAGGCTCGAAATGGTTTGTTAATAAAGTCTATCCAAAAGCCATAATCGAACAACGCAAAACACTTATAAAACACATGAAAGAGGCAGGGATGAAAGGGTACAACTCAAAGATAAAATACAATAAGTTAATAATTAACGGAGACGAGTACCATATAGGCCAGGTCAAAAGATGGAACAGCGATTCCGAAGATTTTAGAGAAGATAATATGGCAGAAACTACAAAGAATAAAACTGGAATGAGAACAGTGAGTGAAAGATCACCAAACGGAGACACAGAACTAGATCCAAGAGAAAAAATAAAGAAAGTAAACGAAAATCAAACACTAAAAAACTAGAATTGGAACGGAAACACTTTATGACGACAACAGCACGAAAAATGGACAAGGCAATGATACAAAAGGATATGAGAACAAGCAAGATCAACAGAACAAAAGAAAGAAAGAAAAGTAATACAAAAAAGAATAAAAGAGAGGGTGGTGTTATAAGAATAGCGTCATGGAATATAAGAACATTACTTAGAGCAGGAAAACTGGAAGAAATTACATCAGTTCTGATACAGTATAAGGTGGAAATAGCAGCACTGCAGGAAATTAGATGGAAAGGGAAAGAACAAATAGATCAACAGAATAGTACCTTCATATACTCAGGGGAAGAAAAGCAAGGACAACATGGGGTAGGATTCATAATAATTGGAAATATGAGAGACAAAATAGTGGAAGTCAGACTAATAAACCAAAGAATAGCTTACCTAAGGATTGAAGCTAAACAAGCAAACATATTCCTACTAAATGTTTATACACCGACAGAAAATGCGAAAGAGGAGGAAAAAGATCATTTCTACGATACTATGAAAGAAGAGCTAGAAAAAATACCAAAAGAAGATGTTATACTATTATTGGGCGATTTTAATGCACAAATAGGAAAGGAGGATTATATACGGCAAATAGCAGGCAAACATACAATACATGAGAAAACGAATGACAACGGGCACAGAATATGCAACATGGCGACAGGAAATAATATATCTATGAGCAGTACAATGTTCAAGCATCAAAGAAAACACAAAGTCACATGGTTTCTCCAGACCAAACCACACGGCTGAGACTACATTAGGGACGAAGCAAATTACAAGCAAAAAGGACGTAAAGAAGCAGTTGAAGAAAAAGTAAAAGCACGAAATCAGTGGATGCGGACTCACAAAAATAAACATAGAGACATGTACGAGCAAAAAAGAAAGGAAAGCAACAAAGTAATAAGACAACAAAAGAGGAAATTCATGGAAAGTCAGTTGGAGGAAATTTAGGCGGAAAGTAAGACTCAGAACACCAAGAAATTCTACACAAAAATCAGAGAACACAATAGAGGTTTCAAACCAAAAGTAAATGGAGTTAAAAATAAAAAATGGCAAATAGTAACACAAGATCAACCATATATGAAAGTCTGGATGGAACACTTCAAGGAGTTACTGCCAGAAAATCAAACAGAAAAGATTGCAGAAATGGAGAAAGAGTGGGAAAATAATGGAAAGAAGGAGCCAACACTCGAAGAAGTAATCGAAATAATTAAAAATAACAAAAACGGAAGAGCACCCGGGAAATATAACATAAACAGCGAACTCATAAAACTAGGAGGAAAACCGTTGCTTAGGGAAATACACAAACTGATAGTAAACATCTGGAAAGAAGAAAAAATGCCAAAAGAATGGCAAACAGGTCAAACAATAACGATACATAAAAAGGGAAACCAACAAGAATGTCAAAATTACAGGGAAATAACATTACTGAGTACAGTATATAAGGTATTGTCAACCATAATAAAAAAGAAGATTACAGGAGCAGCGGACAATAAGATAGGTCAATATCAATGTGGATTCAGGAAAGGAAAATCCACAATAGATGCGATGTACATACTAAAACAAATAATGGAGAAGGCGAACGAAGCTAACATAAACTTAGAAATACTTTTCGTAGATTTTAGACAAGCTTTTGATTCCATCAAACGAAACCAACTATTGGAAATATTAAAAACGCTACAGGTACCGCTTAAATTAAGAAAACTTATAAAAATGACGATGAGCCATACCAGAACGAGTGTAAAAACGCAAATAGGGGAAACAGAAGAGTTCGAAACAAACAAAGGAGTGAGGCAGGGTAATAGTTTATCCACAACACTCTTCAACATGGCAATAGAATATATTACCAGAAAAATGAACAAAGTTTCACTCAGAAATAGAAGAGGTCAAATTGTAGCATATGCCGATGACGTTGTGATAATAGCAAAGATAAGAGATATATTAACGCAAATGGTAGAGGAACTCATTCAAGAAGGAAAAACAGTGGGTCTCTGAGTATTAACGAAAACAAAACAAAAATGTTGAGATTAGGAAAAAATCCTACTAATAGAGAGGTTAAAGTAGGAAGATACAAATTTGAAGAAGTAAGTAAATATAAGTACCTAGGAGTCATGCTGTCAAGTGATGGAACAAGAGAAAACGAAATAAAAGAGAAAACATTGGCAATAAATAGAGCATTCCAAGCAAACAAAAAAATGATAAAAAGCAAAATATTAACAAATACTACTAAATTAAGGCTCTATGAAACGTTAATTAGACCGACATTAGTGTATGGAGCAGAAGTGATGACAATGACCAAGACAGACGAAGAAAATTTGAGAAGAACTGAGAGAAAAATAATTCGGGCAATATTAGGACCAATAAAAACAGCAGAGGGTGAATACAGGAGTCGAAGAAATAACGAAATAAATGAGGAATTGAAGGGGCAATATATAGTCAGGAGAATAAAGAGACAAAGATAGAGATGTCTTGGGCATGTATGGAGAGCAGGAGAAGAAGCAGTAATAAACATAGTGACAAAGTGCTCTCCGACCGGAAGGAGACGAAGAGGAAGACCGAGGTCCAAATGGCTGGAAGAGGTGAAGCGAGATCTAGAGGGCATGGGAATTAGAAATGCAGAAGAAAAATCAAGAGACAGAAGGAGCTGGAACCGGATATGTAATGCAGTTTAAGAAAGAGAAGAATGGAGGACTGATCCACCTCGAAAACATGGATCTAGAGAGCCTGTAAAGGCGGCGCTACCCCCACGGGGGTGTTTTAGCCACTATATATAATGTACAAGCTATGTTAAAAAATATGAATTTCGCTCAAAAGTAAAGCACCTTTATATTTCACAATATCGAATAGTGTTATTAAGAAAAGTTATTTAGAATTAAAAATTATGTTATAATATGCAATTAAGTATATTCATCTAATTGAAAAAAATTAAAATTTTTTAAATTTTTCTCAAATTACGGATAACCTTGGATATCCTACACCATTTTAAAGTAAATAAAATAAAGTTTTTTTATTCCACAATGTATATAGCTAAATGTGCAAGAAAAAAGTCAAAATGAGGAATTTAAAAAAAATAATCATACAAAATATGAAAAATCATTAGAAGTACAAAAACTTGAAAAAGCATAACTTGCTAGAAAATAGTCGTATTACCTTATACAATAGACCATTTTAAAAGCAATTGACTTGTCTTTCTACCAAATGGACCATCGCATATACCTAGAGATGCGTAGAAAAAAGTTACAGAACAATGTTTGCGAAATAATGGGGAAAATGAGTCAAAAATGCTGTGAGGGGCGAAATTTGAAAAATCCTATTTCGGAAATTGTAAATCCTAGAGGCTTCTACCAAACATTGATTTAAATAAGAGGGATGGAAGGTTTTTTTCGCTGAAGCAGTGCCTATACCTATATCCCTGTGGAAAAAAGTTATTGGACAAAAAACAAAATTGCTTTCTTTCGTGTTTTTTTTCTTGCATTTCTTTTGAATATATTTTTGTAAAAAAAATACTTTTGACTTTAAAATGTGATATTTCGATAGAAAATTGAACCTGGAATAATTTTCCTGTAGACGTATTTGTACCAAAAATGAATAGAACTCACCCTAATTCACCCTGTGCCTAGGGACTAATTCACCCTTTTTTCAAAAAAAAAACACCCATTTAAATGGTAGCACTTCGCGGTTTTTTCAAAATTAGGGGTCCATTGACCATATGAAACAATAAAATCCGATTAACGTTGTAGTTCCTTTTAAGTCTCTTATTTTCAACATAATCAATAGCCTAATACAATAACATTTATTAACATTATATTTCTATCAAAAACTAACACAAAAGGTTACAACTTCATCAATGTGCAAGTCAGTTTCGATATCACCAGCCTGCTCGTTAATTTGCAATTGGGGAACATTTTAAAAAGAAGAAGAGTATTAAATTAGAGTGGCATGTGGCATTGACATGAAGCACTGAATTAAATGTAGCAGTTGTCATTGAGCTACTAACACTTTACGCAGACATAACTTATTTTCAACTAGATAATAATTGATACAAACAAAGTTTGTAAATCAACAGTATCATTTTTGTGACATCGGCAGTAAAAATTATCAGTAGTGATTTCACGAGGGCTCTAAAATTATCGATTTGTTTCCCGAGTGACACGTTGACAGTTTTAATTTCACGACCCGAAGGGGAGCTAAATTATGTCAAAGTGGCCCGAGGGCAACAAGTCGATAATAATTTTAGAGATCAAGTGTAATTCGCTGAGATTATTTTATGAATAACACTGTATTTTTAAATTATTTTAACTAATATTTTATTGGTAACTTCACCTGAATATTTGCTTAACCTGTTTCTTGGTGTTTTAAGCGAAATCACCTGCAGTGGGCAGGACATGTAGCCCGAGCCCCTGAATCGAACATGATAAAAAGGATTCTCAAGGAACAGCTCAACCCGTGGGAATGAGAAGACGGGGTAGACCAAAGTTAAGGTGGATGGACGGGGTAACACAAGATGCCGAGAAGATCGGAGTCGGCAACTGGAAAGTGCAGGCAAGGGATAGAACAGAATGGCGTAGAACGCTTGAGAAGGTCGAGGCCCTCTAAGGGCTGTAGCACCATGATGATGATGATGATGATGATGTTTCTTGGTGTTCTCTCTGACAAGTTGTAAAACATTAATTGTCATTAATGTCACTGAAAGTTCATGTTTGCGTAGTAACGAAGGGCATCTGCCGTAATGCTTGACGACGAGATATTATCACAAATTATCGGCAGTAATATCACAAGAGAGTGAGAATAAATTGACTATAATGCGACAATTTTTCGAAAACTTGTCTGGCAATAGACACGAGAGCCCACAGGGCTCGAGTGGCTACTGCCCAATGACAACAAGTTTGAGAAAGAGTGGGGCATTATTTTCTAATTTATTCTTACTCTCGTATGATATTCGTAAGGTTACTTTTTAATACTTACATATAAATTTTAAGCCTTTTTATAAAAATATCAAGTGACATTGATCCCAATTAATGTGACACACATTTTTCAACTTGTCAAAGTAAACAGCACAGTTGAGCAAATATTTAGACGAAGATATTAATAAAATATTAGTTTAAATCATTTATAAATACAGCTTTATTAATAAAATAATCTTAATAATAATTTGGAGGGCTTAAATTTGCCAATTGGTGTTCTCCTCGTGACAATTTGGCATTAGATGCAGAAATAAAAGTTTATTATGAATATTTTCTTAAATGTCCACTTAAAAAAATTCCCACTGTAATTTTGTACAGTAGAAAATAACCGATGTAATAATACCTAACCTGATTGGACAAATTTAACCAATCGTAGAAATTCTTAATTCACGGCTGGAAACTAAACTCATTAAAATAGAATCGGTGTAATTTTTATTTCTGTAGTTTTCTGTTGGTCAGAATCTCCTATGAATGAAAAAATCAATCAAATTCACCATGGAACAAAAAATAACAATTCACTTCCTATCCTGAATATAATATTCAAAAAATATGATACATAATATTTTAGCCAAAGGTTTTAGAATTACACTGATAAACTCAAAATCTGATGCTGGAAATTGTTTCGCCGTTTCTAGGTAACTTGAGTGTGCTGAATATCATCAGAATTGCTCCATCATATCGTTTTCAGAAAATACGACAACAGTTCACATTTTTAAAAAGAAACAAGATACGGATAAAAATATATTTATCGTACAATAATATAGTAACTATGAGTTACAAAAAACAATAAACCATGTCTATTAAAAAACCTGAATCTTTTCTGAATCTGAAAGGTTTCTTCTATGCGAGTTTCTTGCAAATGATTTAAAAGGACGATCCTTTTGAAGACTCTAGCAGTGATCGGCCGTCATATAAGTGTCCCATCTTCCCTGACACCTCTGTTCTATCGTTTTGATATCTTGGTGGAATCCTTACCTTTATTGCTCAATAAGGTTACCAAGGGTTTGTGGAGAACGGTCTAAGTGACTGTGGCGGTAATGAATTTTAATACCCATCTGACAACCGTGTTTCTTAAAATTGTTGAGTATGGCTTCCACTATATCTCCTAGAAAATGTTGCATAACTTTAACAAAAATCACTATGCATAGACTCAATTTCAGTAATCAATTTAATAAAAAGCGAATATTTTATAAGTTCTGTTATCTGAGGCCCATTAAATATTCCCTGTCTTTTGCACATACATAAATAAATTTTATTAGTGTTTCATTCTTCTATCAATTTATTCGTTTGCCCCTAAAAGTTCCAATATTCAGCTACTTGTCATAAGTGAAAACATTATCAAATAATGAGTACTTTGTGACGCCTCACAACCCGGCCTAATTATTCTCGATATTTCTCTGCGTTACGAGTAAAGGCCAGATCTTCCACGGCGATTCGAGGCGACCGCTGTCAGAGTATTTAAGAACAGGAATTCGGGCACAGGCCAGTCAGTCAATGAACGAGCCGCGACGCGTAATATAATTGTACTCGATTCGGATATAATGAAATGTATATATTAGTTATCGAAGTTATTATGTTTAGTTAATTAAATCATAAATTTGAGTTGTAAATAAATTAGATGTGTTAGTTGGTGTTATTTGTAATTATTAAAATAAATAAGTGATGTAAATAAAATAATATAAGTAAGTCTTCCTTTATTTAAATTAAACTTAGTGCCTAAAGATATAAATAAATAAAATAGTAGAGTCAATCGCGTAACAACTTCAAAAGAAAAATCAGCTGTAGCAATAATTCCCTTTATATAGTTTTTGACGAAAGTATATTACTTGTTACTTGTTTTTAAAAGAGATAATTATTGCGTCCATTTTCAAAAGAAGGCAGTCGACGTTTTATCTATACAGAAGTTTTACCTCTATACAGAAGTGATCATTGAATGACAGTACTCATGCCCTTTTCTTTAGAATTATCTGCTGAAGAAGAACATGAAATTACCGACTATCTAAATGTACCCATTCAAATGGATCTGCCTCATAACAAGTTCACTATTGGAGAAGTTCAACAAATAATTATGGAAGAAATTAACATAAAAAGCTCCTGTTTTCGACTTATGATCTGGAACAATGCTACAAGGAATATCCGAGTAATGCTACAGACTTATTGCTTACATATTTGACTCTATCATCATTCTCTTTGCCTTATCCCTATGCGGGGTCGGCTTCCCTAATTGCATTTCTCCACACAATTCTATCTTGGATCATATCAATGTTAATCCCCTTTACCAACATATCCTGCCTTATAGTTTCCCCCTAGGTCTTTTTTGGTCTTCCTCTCCTACTCCTTCCAGGAATCTGCACTTCAGCTATTCTTCGTATTGGGTGATTAACGTCTCGACGTTGAACATGACCAAACCATCTTAACCTATGCTCTCTCATTTTGGCATCAATTGGTGCCACACCTAGACTCATTTCTAATGTTATCCTTCTTTCTTCTTTGTCACTCCACTCATCCATCTAAGCATTCTCATTTCCGACACATGCATTCGTTGTTCCTCTTTCTTTTTCACTGCCCAACATTCAGTTCCGTACATCATAGCCGGACTTATGGCTGTTTTATAGAATTTTCTCTTCAGCTTCATTGGAATTTTTCTGTCACACAACACACCACTCGCTTCTTTCCACTTCATCCATCCAGCTATAATTCTACTGCCTGCAGCTCCATCTATTTCTCCATTACTCTGTAATACCGATCCTAGGTACTTAAAACTATTGCTTTTCACAATCATTTCACCATCCAAAGATACAATTTTATTTGTTGTAACTCCATCTTTAAATAAACATTCCAAATATGTACTCTGTTTTTGTCCTACTAAGTTTTAAACCTTTTTCCTCCAGAGCTTGTCTCTACTGTTCCAGTTTTTGTTCTAAGTCTCTTTCGCTATTTTCTATTAACACTACATCATCAGCATACATTAGGCACCATGGAATGCTACCCTGTAGTTTCGCTGTTATCTGGTCCAAAACTAATGAAAATAAATAAGTACTAAGCACCGAGCCTTGGTGTAATCCTACATTCACCTGAAATTTATCAGTCTCTCCCACACCTGTCCTAACACTAGTCGTTACTCCCTCATACATATTTGACTCTATGTTATGAATAAATTATTTGCTTAACATATGAAAAAATGCCCAAATTTTTTCCAAATTCCCAAGCCGGCAAAAACAGAAGCATTTTATTCCTAGAGAAGGACAGGTCTACTTCCAATTCTATCCAAAGGTTTTTGAAAAACTATATGTTAAAAGGCTAAAAACTATAATGGACGAAAAGAAGATGTTTCCAGATCACCAATCCGGGTTTCGCAATAAACACGGAAGAATAGAGCAAGTTCATGGACTGGTAAATCAAATCCATAAGGACCTGAATACTAAAAGATATTATTCAGCATCTTTCTTCGATATATCTCAGGCTTTCGACAGGGTGTGGCATGAAGGATTTCAAGTTACACTAACGAAGCTACTGCCCATTCCCACTTTAAACTTACTAAAAGCATACGTGACAAGGAGTTCGACAAGGCAGCGTGTTTGAACTGGTCCTGTACTTTTTGTATACTGCAGAAGTACCATTAACACAACTTACCACTGTTGCGATATTTGCTCATGATACAGCCATTTTGGCGTCGCACATTGATACATCAGCCTCTAGGAACCTGCGAACTAGTCTGAACAGAGTCCATAACTGGCTAAATAGATGGCGTATTAAAGCAAATGAATTAAAATTAACATACGTAATATTAATTTCCGCAAAGAAACGTGCCCTCCTGTTCATTTTATTAATTGTCAACTTCCACTTTGATGCTAATCTCATAATATCAAATATCTAGTCATGTACTTGTATTGATGACTGACTTGTACAAAACAAATATTCACTAAGCGAAAGCAGCTTGCCCTCAAACTAAGAACCATTTATTGTCTCATTAGTCGCAGATCAAGACTATTATTAAACAACAAAATATTTTTATACAAAACAATCTTGAAACCTGTGTGGACCTAAGGCATTCAGCTGTGGGGAACTGTTAGCCACTCCAACATATCCATCTTGCAGATATTCCAAAATAAAGCACTGCGAGCTATTGATGATGCTCCTTACTACTACGTTAGCATCAAAATTCATCAGAATGATATCCCTTCAGAATCTATCAAAAAAGCCACACATAGTTTCCTTCTTCTTCTTCTTAGCCTTCTATCGTTCACGTTTGGACATAGGCCTCTCCCAACTCCTTCCATCGGTTTCTATCCTGAGCAACATATCTTCAATTTCAATCAACCTACCTCATCCGTGGTCTTACTCTTGGTCATTTACTTCGTAAGGTCTCCAGTGTTGTATTGTTGCATTCCAACGTTGGTCTTTTTGTCTAGCAGTGTGGCCTGCGAAGCTCCATTTAAGTTTGGCAACTTTGGATGTTATGTCCTCGACATTACATAGTTTAGTTACATAGTCCATTATACATAGTTTTAGTGTAAACTATAGGGACATAGTGTACTCAAAACGGTTAACCGTCCAACTAAACGTGCGCGATGCCAATGAAGTCCGCAGACTAAAACGTCTACTGCTATACGACATATACACATCACACTGACATAGTTCAGTTTTTAAGGCAAGGTTATAAAGTCATACAAACAATATTTAACTTAGCTTTAGATAACTTTAAAAGGGATTATTCATTGGACTGATACTCTACGTGTTATGAGCTTCATTGTCACAAACAATTCTTAATGCCTACTATACTAAATTTACAATCAAGATGCAGAAGAAATAAACAAACCAAGACACGTTAAATGCTACTAGGAGCACTCCCGAATCATAATTTACAATGTATACAGGGTGTTTCATTAATAATTGTCCATATAGTAACTGGAGAAACCTTAGCACAAAATACGAAGATTTAACCTAAAACACTTAAATAAAATGTGGTTCCTTACTGAGTTACAGGGTGTTTTATCTAAAAATTTTAAAACTATTTTTGCTCAGCATTTTAAAACTATTCGACGTATCCTTTTCATACTTGGTTGGAAGTACTGTACAAGCTATTAAATTATGTTAAACAAACGTTTATGGCTATTACCAGAGGCGTACGACGGGGGAAAGTGAATGGTTGACCCTTTCCAAATTCTACGCCACTGGAGAAATTGCTATTTTAGTTTAATTTTTCGATTCTTCAATACTTTCCATGAAAATAATATACTATTCATTCGTAACGATAAAGTCATTAGTTTTCGAGATATTTGAAGTTAAAAATGAAACTACACGGTTATTTTGATCAGTGTATTGTGTTGCTTCATTTTTAACTTCAAATATCTCGAAAACTAATCATTTTATCGTTACGAATAAAGAGTATATTATTTACATAAAAACTATTGAAAAATCAAAAAATTACACTAAAATAACAATTTCATCAGTGGCGTAGAATTTGGGAAGGGTCAACCAGACACTATCCCCTGTCGTACGCCTCTGGTCGTAGCTAGAAACGTTTATTTATCATAATTTAGTAGGGTGTACAGTACCTACACTTTTTGCCAAGTATGATAAGGATACGCCAAATAGTTTTAAAGTACTGGGTACAAATAATTTTTAAGTTTTAATCCTATGAATCATGTCATAAATTAATCAAAATAACTGTGCCGTTTCATATTTAACTTCAAATATCTCGAAAACTAATGACTTTATCGTTACCAATGAAGAGTATATTATTTACGTAGAAAGTATTGTAGAATCTAAAAATGGCACTAAAATAGTCATTCCTCCAGTGGCGTAGAATTTGAGAAGGGTCAACCTTTCACCATCCCCTGTCGTACGCCTCTGGTAGTAACTAGAAACGTTTGTTTATCATAATTTAGTAGAGTGTCTACTATTCGCACTTTCTGCCAAGTATGAAAAGGATGCGTTGAATAGTTTTAAAATGCTGAGCAAAAATATTTCTAAAATTTTCAGATAAAACACCCTGTAACTCAGTAAGGAACCACATTTTATTTAAGTGTTTTACGTTGAATCTTCGTACTTTGTGATAAGGTTTCTCCAGTTACTATATGGACAATTATTAATGAAACACCCTGTATACAGTCGGAAAAATTAAAGAATACCCATGAACGATCACATGAATCACTTATTTTGTATTTGCTGTCTTTTTCTATAACAAATCATGATTGTAAATCCCAAATCATGATTTCCAAAGTTTATACATTGTAAATTATGATTCAGAAGTGCTCCTAGTAGCATTTAATTTGTCTTGATTTGTTTATTTCTACCGCATCTTGATTGTAAATTTAGTACAGGCAGATTGCAGATATCTCTAGGAGTTATTAAAGAAATAATTGGGATGCATCCAACTGCAAAAATTTGTTGGGTTTATTGCTTCATAAACTAAACTATAAACTAAAGTCCTGTCTTTTACACTTAAATAAATTTGATTAGTTTTTCATTGTTCTGTTAATTTATTCGTTTGCCCTTCAAAGATCCATTATTCAGCCACTAGTCATAAATCAAAACATTATCAAATAATGAGTATTTCAAAGGAGAAATCAGCTGAAGCAAAAACTCCTTTTATATTTTTTTGACGAAATTATATTACTTGTTTTTAAAAGAGATAATTGCGTCAATTTTCAAAAGAAAGCAGTCGACGTTTTGCAGCAAAAAATTGCTGGGACGGAAGCATTTTTGATTATCTCTATACAGAAGTTAACATTGAATGACAGTTTCATTTACCGAAAGCTTTTCGTTCTTTTTTTTTTGAAAATAATGAGATGGTTCATGAATGACTGACGAACAGTCGAGGATAAATATACCGTTGTTAGTATATTATATTGTAAAGTATCTGATATTAGGTAGCATATATTTACAACGAGCATAGAGTGTTTTGAAAACATTACGTAAAAATTATAGTTCGACCTGTTGTTGCATTGTTTTATAGATATTAGTTGATTTACTTTAATTTTAAGTTTACGTTACGATTAGGCCACCTGATATACAGTGATGAGCGCGCTAATAACCGGCAAAATAATGTAAAAGCTGGAAAACATAACACATTGCGAAATAAAAAGAGATGAAACTAGTAGAGGTGGAAACTATTCGATATAAACGTATAAATTAAAATTAAACTACATAGTTTCCCATCTTTAGACGTTTGTAAAATTCTGTTGTCACATTTACAGTTGTCATACTCCTCCGATACGGCTAGAGCTGGGAAATTATGTACTGTAATGTTAATTTACACGTTTATATCGATAATTTCCACCTCTACTAGTTTCATCTCTTTTTACTTACCAATGTATTATGGTTTCCATCTTTTGAGCTATTATGCAGGTTATTCGTGTTTCCCATAGCAGTAATAACATTTAGCACACCCTTGTAAATATTTTATTTGGTGAAATTTCTAATAGTAATGACTTGAAATTGGTAAATTGCTTTATCGCTTTGACATTACCAGCGAGTACTCTTAAATTAATTCATCAGTTATTAAAATAGTGTATAAACGCTCATCATCATCCAGCTTCTAGTGTTCACTTCTTTTCATAGACCGCTCTATACGGGGTCCGGGCAAATAATCCCGGACAAAAAATCCCCACAAATTATCCATAGACAAAAAATCCCCGGACAAAAAATCCCCGAAGAAATAATCCCCGGACAAAAAATCGCCACAAAAAATCCAGGACAAATAATCCCCACAAATTGTTTTGAAAAAATATCCCCACAAAAAATCCCGGACAAAAAATGCCCAAGAAATATTTGCTACCGAATAGTTTTCTTGAAATTTTAACAAATTTCGAATTTCAATTCCTTGCTGAAAACTTCAAAATTTTACATGAGAAGGAAGTGTAAGTTTTTTCAAAAATCGTGGAAGATTTGGTGAATGAGCTAAGGCCCCGTTTCATTGACAGGCCTTAACCTGCATTCTGATAACGCGCGATTACAACTACATACTTACATTTTACTGAAGGCCGTTCACATGCTAACGTGCGTTTTAGGTCATTAAGACGCGTGTTGGCATGTGAACGGTCTCAAGTAAAATGTATGTAGTTGTAATCACGCGTTAAGCACCTGTCAGTAATCACACGTTAAGCACCTGTCATGAAAACGGGGTCTTAGCTCATTCCCCATATTTTCCACGATTTTTTAAAAAACTCACACTTTTTGTCATGCATAATTTAAAGTTTTCGGCATGGAATTGGAATTCGAAATTTGTTAAAATTTCAGGAAAACTTTTAGAGAACTATTCGACAGCAAATATTTCTTGGGGATTT
This sequence comes from Diabrotica virgifera virgifera, assembly GCF_917563875.1. NCBI lineage: Eukaryota > Metazoa > Arthropoda > Insecta > Coleoptera > Chrysomelidae > Diabrotica > Diabrotica virgifera. Next base: position 222,745,228 of record NC_065446.1, read on the forward strand.
TTTGTCCGGGATTTTTTGTGGGGATATTTGGTCCAAAAAATTTGTGGGGATTATTTGTCCGGGACAATTTGTGGGGATTCCTTTTCGGGAATTATTTGTCCGGGGATTATTTGTTCTAGGTTTCCCTATACGCCTCCAGGAAATATTTTACGCAATTTGTAACCAGGTATGCTCTATTTTCCCTATCTTCTTTTTCCTTCTTCGTATGCCATTTTCTTTAGGAAATTCGCACTTTCGATTTCGCTGCTATAAAGAGATCAGCAGAAGTGCAGATAAACCAAGCTCTCGTTCCAGACTACTTCTACGCTGTATTTTTAATTTTTTCCTATGTCGTCTGTCTATTACGTCTGTGTTTTTTTTTGGCTTCTCCTGTCTTCACAGAGTGTCCAATCTAATAATTTATTAGTCCATCTGTCATCAATCTAATAATCTATCAGCAATTACTAATAGAATGGCAAACATAATGTGACGCACAGACAGACAAGGCACAATGGACCAAAAAACCAACACCCAACGTGATAGAGTGGTATAAATTTTTAAGATTTTAAGTACGAAAATAATGTTCGTGTTAATACTTATTCAATTAGCGTTAAGGATATTATTGATAAGATACAGAATAATCCGTGGAAACAGACAGCGAGTCCTGATGGTGTACCAATGTATTTTATTAACCTTCGGATGACCAAGCGGAAGAAATTGTGACCCCAGCGTATGTTTTTCTTTAATACATTCAAAAGTATTTTAAATTTTTAACTCATTCTTTTTTTATTTGACTTTAATATCACACTAGATATCCTCATATTTTGAAATTAAAACAATTCCCTGTATTTTACGAATAAAAAATATTTTCAGAAGTTGATATTTAGTAAAATACCGTCCATTATGTGTAATTCCAAGTAGTTTTACGCTAATGACGTCGACTTTGCAAAGTAACAAGTCACTTACTCAACATACACACTACACATGACACTAATACTCATGTTGTGACTGGCTGAATGACATAAAGTCCATGTCATAAAAAAAATAAAAAAAAAATAGTAAAAAAAAACTTAATTAATTTTTTTGTTAATTGTCATTTTTAACATTTTTGACCTCATCCCCCCCCCTTGGTCATCCGTGTAACAAAAAAAGGTTGGTCATCGGAAGGTTAAAAAATGTTTATTCACTCTTACAAAACCTATTCAGTTATTATTCAATATGTCATTAACTTCTATATTTCCTGATTTTTGTAAAGTGAGTTTTTTAAAACCCATTTTTAAATCTGGTAAAAAAAATAATGTTGAAAATTACAGGGCGGTGTGTTTGCAGTCTGAACTACCAAAGTTGCTTGATTTTTTTGTTAACCATATGTTAACCTACGACTGTAAAAATTTAATTGTCGGTCAACAACATGGTTGCTGTCAGAAGAAGTCTACTTGTACAAATCTTAATTTGTATTCAAACTTTATCGTTGATTCTATGGAATCGGGTAACCAAGTTGACTCTATATATGCTGATTTTGCCAAAGTATTTGACAGAGTGAATCATGAAATATTAAATGCTAAACTTCGTGGATATGGAAATGATATATTGGGTTGGATCGGGAGTTATTTAACAGATCGTTCACAAATAGTGAAATATGATGATTTTGGTTCTGAAGCCATTAGTGTTACCTCGGGTGTTCCTCAAGGTTCTCACTTAGGCCCACTTCTATTTAATCTTTTTTTGAATGATATATCATCATTAGGAATTAATAATATTGAATTTCTATTGTTTACTGACGACATAAAAATCTAGCAACTAAACAGCAACTAAAAATACCTCGGATATGTCTGACTTAAATAATTTATCTTGTTGGTGTGACATCAATGCCTTGTACTTGAATGTTAAAAATTGCTACAAAATTACGTTTTCCAGAAATATTAACATCAGTTAGATAGAACATACATACTTAAGAGCGTATCAGTTACGGAAGTTATACAAATTAGAGACCTCGGAATTACATTTGATCAGAGACTAATGTTTGATAGACATATTAATGATATAACGTCTCGGGCTTAGCTTGGCTTTGTTCAGAGGAACTCCCAGGAATTTTCAGTATTTACTTTCAAAATTTTGTAGTCTCCTCTAGTTCGGTCCATTTTGGAATATTTTAATATTATTTGGTATCCTTATTATAATATTTACATTGATCAGTTAGAACGAGTTCAGAATATATTCCTAATAATTTGCAGGTATAAAATGGGTTTTAATAGAACTAACTGTGATTATAACTATATTCTTTTGCAACTTAATATGAAAACTTTGGAAAATAGAGAATCTGAGTGTGAATTGCGTTTTTTACATAAAATTCTTAATGGTTTTGTTGATTGTCCGGCTAGAATTAATTGTTTTTAATATAAATTCTAGAAGAACACGTTCTTCTGACCTATTTAGACTAAAGTTTCATCACACTTATTTTGGTAAAAATGAGACAATCACAAGGATGATGGGAACTGCCAATCATTGGCAAGATAGTGTTGAATTGTTTAATCCATCTGCGTCCGCATTCAATAATAGTTTGAAGAAATTGAGACATTAACGTATTAACGTTATTAATACCTACTTTTAAAATATGTAATATATGACTACAGTTTATATGTTAATTATATGTATGTATTGTAATTTTTCGTAAGGAAAAGGGTTCGTCCCGTTAAATAAACAAATAAATAAATAAATAAATAAATGTGAAAACTGCAATAAATAAATGTAAATTGAAATGATAATTGTATAACTTACAACGTAACAGACGACGCGGAGCACTGTATCTTAGATGCAATGCGTTTGCGTCAGAACAGCACAAAATGCAGTCAAAACTAGGGGAGATACCTATCACCTGAAAACTTGATACGTATCGCTATGGAAAGCAGGGAGAATTTTGAATTCATCATAGATCATATAACAATAATCATGAAGAGAAAGTCCATAATAGAGAAAGCAATTGAGACAGCATAATAAAGATCTGGATTAATATATATATTTTTTTCTTTTTTTTAGGTTGATATTACTGATATTGCTATCTTAGGGGCCACCCCTTTTTTCTTATCTCCACATGTCCATCTCAGACACTAATAACATTTAAACTCCAATGTTATATTCATATATTCCTTTCCCTTTGTTCCCTACCGCTCCTAGGTAAGAGCCGACAAATTCTACGACCAATCTAGGCTGCGCAAGGCACTCCTAATTTTCGTTCGCTAACTGAACACGTACGGGAGTGTCTTGACGAAGACGGGTGGTTTTAGTTGGTAGGCAGAGTAACCCTGTAGATTTGGATGTTTTCCTCTATTCTGAATTCAACACACGCCAAGTATAGCACGGTGTTTAGGACATTTCCATCCACATAAAAAAAGTCCATCTATTATCGCTGATCCACCCTCAACCAGATGGGGTATGCTTCGAGAACCACAATCTATCTGTTGGTATAAAAGTAAGAATGCTGCAATGCTCTTTAGTTTTTTATGGTGTTGAATCCTGTACCTTTACGAAGATATGTGCAGAAAATTGGAAGCATTCGAGATGTGACTACATCGAAGAATACTTAAAATCCCTCAAGAACACCCGCGCGCGAGAGAGAGAGAGAGAAAGACAGAGAGAGAGAGACAGAGAGAGAGAGAGAAAGAGAGAGAGAGAGAGAAAGAGAGAGAGAGAGAGAGAGAGAGAAAGAGAGAGAGAGAAAGAGGTACTGAAACAAAATAAAGATAAACTTCTGTTGGAGTGAAAGTAAAAAGAAAGATATACTCCAACAGAAGTAAGGGAAAAGAAGTAACTAGTGGGACAAAAATGAAAATAAACAGAAAATAGCTTCTCGTTGTATAAAGATGTATAAAGATGAATAAGTGCCAAAGAAAAACCAATTACATAAAACTAACAAATCATGGGCGACAAGAAAATGATCTTCGATCACTCTCCCAGGTATCTTACACTACTGTCAAATATTAAATATATTAAATCTGTAATAATGAACATAAAGGAATAATAAAAATAAATGATATACAAAATAAATAAATATTTATTAAAAATAACTACCTAGATTTTTGACAATATTTGAGTTAAACCAAATTTAATATTGTGTGGCTCTAAAATGACATACGTTATACAAAAGCTATATCTGAGTTAACAACAATAATGTTACCTGTTACAAAATTACATAAATACCTTTTACTTACATATAGGGTACAAGTCACATGGGTCCTCTTTACCGTGGTTATTGTACGCCTGCTACGTACAACTAAATTAAAACCCGAAAAATATTACTAATATAAATAAATAGGCAAAAACCTGACGAAGAGGAAATACAATAATGAATAAGCAAAGTAATGAATCAATAAAAGTTATAAAAATGAATCTAAGATAAATACCGAAACGATGACCTAAATTAACCGAACAAATGGAATAAAGCGAATAAATAATAAAATATTTGGGAAACAAGCAAGTATATTACAAAATGAATATCAAACCAATAATAAAATATAAAGACATAATTTTCTAGGCCTGATTACCTTGTGCACACAAGTAACTTACCATATATCGTAAATAAGTTTGGGAACCTAATACAATAGTATACAAATATGTCATATAAAAAAACAGAGGTAAACTCTGAGGTATAATTAACATAGTGCATTAAACCGAGAGTCTGAAATATAAACACTATAGTTACTCAAATCCACAAACTTTAAATGTTTCCAAACCAATCCCTTCATCGAAAGACTTCAAGGTAAAGTCTGATGCTGCAATCCATAAAATTAGCACCAGAGGAGGTGCTAAACCATGTTTCCTGTAGATACAGGTGGAACGATGACAAAAATGGGACTGGAATGTCCCATCGCTTGCTCCAAAATCGACATACTCCCAATGGTGACTTGGCTGTGGCTGTCTCGGGGCTTCTTAAGATGTTTTAAGGGCTATGACTTGGTATATTTCTTCCAAATAGCTAAAAACATATCGTTCGTTTTATTTCTCATATAAACCGGTGAGCAAAAAGTAAAGGGAAGAAATAAATAAGGAAAACTTTTTAGAAGCAATAGTATAGAAAAACCGACCATTAAAAATGGAACAAAAACTAATCTCAGGTAACCTTGAACTATTTTGGGTGTACAGATATTAACAAAAAAATAACATTGAATGTGAAATTTGAATATGATCTATCTGAGGGAATATCTGTAAAAATATATTGAATTTATAAAATATTGGATGTTCAATAAATTTAAAACCTACAGAGAAATGATAATTATTTCCAATATTAATTGAGAATTGCATATGTTTGGTTATGTCTAACCAAAATCTATTAATATATAATTTTCCTTGAATGGATCTTGAATGGAACTTCACCTAATCAATGGACTAAGAAAGTTTAACAATGGGACTAATATTTTAATATTCAAGGCTGACAAAAAAAATATTATAAAAAAGAATTTATTACCGGTGATTTTTATTCCAATTCCAGAAGGAGTTGTGTTACCCACATGTCTCCCTACTGCAGAAAACCATTCGTGGTAACTTTTCACTTCACTTAAACTTGATATGATAAATATAAATAATTTAATTGAAATTATCAATCCGCCATTTCGTCGAGACAGCCAACAGCCAAGTGGCGAACGAGATGCGTTTCTCTGCCAAGATAAACGTCAAATTCTCTCAGAACACGAAATAATTCTCGAAGGGTGGCGCATATAGTACGTTCCATCACCGAGGTATGACGTCACGTAAGTAGTCCTTTACGAGAAAGTTACAGAAATTAATTGGGAGGTCAAGAGAAAATAATTATAAAAATAATTAAAGAGCTAAAAATGATATTATAACGGGTGGACCGTTACAGTACTTAATTAAAGCTTCGAAAAATACTTAGTTTGCAATTTGAAATTTTCAATTTCAACTATAGCCTAATGTACAATATCTTTAGTTTTAATCGTTTATAACAATTTTTTGACCACTCCGATCGAAATTCACCCCCGAAATTCGTAATCAGCAGCCAAAAATCCGCAAAAACCTTTAAATTTGCCCATCAGAATTGAATATGCCACGGTGACCTAGCTTGCGCCGACAGTAATATAATTGGTCATTGTGATAATATACTCATTTTCGATGTACAAGTAATCATTAGATATGATATACTTATAAACAGCTAACAAAGAGCATGCTTATAAGTATATAAAATCTAATTACACAACCAAAAATAGTTATCTATGATATAAGTGTTTAAAGTGCAATTTTAAGGCACGCATGTGAAAGTTTGCAGAATGAGCGAAGCGAATTCTGCAATTCACATGAATGCCTTAAAAATGTACTTTTTAACACGTACATATATCATACAATGTTTTTTCTACAAACGTCTCATATATCAACAATTATAATTTATTCATTCTCAATTACAGGATAATACCTACAAAAACTTTTACTTGAACGTCACTGACATTCCATTTTTATATTTTTCTTGACATTACATCAAAACTGCCTATACTGTCAATACGTAGATCATAACAACTATACAGGGTGTCCAGAAACTCTACCGACAAACGAAGACAGGAGATTCATCAGATAATTTTAAGATAATTTAACCCAATTCACCTAGTCCGAAAATGCTTCCTAAAAACGAAAATTGGTATACACATTTACTTTCCAGAAATGAATCAATTCCATCCATTGCCAATTTCTAGTACAGGTCATAGGCGTCCGTTTTGGGTAGGGCAACGGTTATTTTATCGCCTAACTTTTTCGTCTTTAATTTTTAAGCATTTTTGACTCGGAATTATTTAATTGTGAGTTATTCTAGTACTAAAAGGTACTCTTAGATTAAGTCGATAGGATACACCGTTTTCTAGAAAAATCGATTTCAAAATTTTTCGTTCCTTGAATTAAAAAAAAAAGATTAAAAAAAAACTATTTAGAAAGATGAAAACTGGTACATTCATTTATATTCCAGAGATTAATCGATTTCATTAATGGCGAATTTCTAGTACCGGTCATAGGCGTCCGTTTTGGGTAGGTCAACAGTTATTTTATAGCATACCTTTATTGTCTTTAATTTTTAAGTATTTTTGACACTAGATTATTCAATTATGAGATATTCGAGTACTAAAAGTTACTCTTGCTTTAAGTTGGTAAAATACATCGGTTTTTTTTAAATTCTTTTTAACTTTTTTTTTCAAATTCCCAAAACTAAAAACTTTCAAATCGATTTTTATAGAAAACGGTGTATCCTATCGACTTAAAGTAAGAGTACCTTTTAGTACTAGAATACCTCATAATTTAATAATCCGGTATCAAAAATGCTTAAAAGTTGAAGAAAAAAAAAGTTATGCGATAAAATATCCGTTGCCCTACCCAAAACGTACGCCTATGACCGGTACTAGAAATTCGCAATGGATGGAATCGATTCATTTCAGGAAAGTAAATGTGTATAGCAATTTTTGTTTTTTTAAATAGAAGCGTTCTGGAGGTATTTAAGAAAAACTAATTACATGGCGCCATCTTCAAAGAGCTCTAGCTCCCTTAGGAAGCATTTTCGGACTAGGTAAATTGGGTTAAATTGTCATAAAATTATCTGAGGAATCTCCTGTCTTCGTTTGTCGGTAGAGTTTCTGGACACCCTGTATAATAACATCTACTTTTATTGTTGTGTATTCTAACAAATTTTAATAGTTTTTTTTACAAATGTATTAAAAATGCAATAATACAGTTTAAATTAAATTTTAAAAAACCTTTTAAACCACCTTTTTCAAATTGCGCAAGTTGTACTATTTAGGGGAGTGCAATTAGAACGAAAACATGCATTGTTTCGGAAAAATTCAAACAAGCTTATATTTTTCTTAAACTTTTTTTGTTAGTTTATATACATGTTAAAGTAAAAAGTTCTACTCGCAGATTTGGCCGCTAATTGTTTATTAATTATTTAAAAAATAACAATTTTTTTGTATAAATAATTTTAAAAATATCGATAAATTCATTATTTTACTTTGATCAAATATGTTTCTATTTTGTTTTTGATTATGCTGAATCCGAATATGACATTGTAATTTAAAAATTCTTATACAGAAGCTCTTATACAGTGTGTCTGCGTAGATTGGAACCACATAGAAAACTTTTTTATTATCAATTTTACGAAAAAAAGTTATTCTTAATAAAATGCTCTGGATAGTCAAAAATCTAAAACTCAACTATCAGACATCAGGTTTTATCAATTTTATACGAGTTATGTCAAAAATATGAATTTCGTTAAAAAGTAAAATAATTTTATATTCCAGAATATCAAAAAATGAAATTATGAAAAGTTGTTTGAAATTAGAAACTATGTCTAAATATACAATTACATCATTGTAATCGAAAAAAAAAAAATTTCAATTTTTTCTCAAATTACGGATACTCATCATCATTTTATTACAATTATGATAATTACTTTATTATCACTTTTAGGAAAAAAAGTTATTCTTCATAAAATGCTCTCCCTGGTCTAAAATCTAAGATACAATCATCAGATATCAAACTTTTTTAATTTTATACGAGGTATGTAAAAAATATGAGTTTTTCTTAAGAGTTAAGTGCCTTTATTGTTCACAATATTTTAATTAGAAGGATGTAATTGAACACTAAAACAAATTTTTTAATTACAAACAACTTTTCTTAATAACAATTTTCGATATTGTGAAATGTAAAGGTACTTTAGTCTTGAGTGAAATTTATATTTTTTGACATACCTCGTATAACATTAATTAAATTTGATATTTGCTGATTGCATCTTAGATTATATACGATGCAGAGTATTTTATAGAGAAAAACTTTTTTTCGTAAAGCTGATAATAAAAAAGTTACCAATAGGTCCCCAGTTACGCAGATATACTGTATAAGAGCTAGAGAAATTTTTTTTGCTGAACATTTATTATTGTCGAATCTTATTATTAAATGTATTAAAGGTAAGTTTTACAGAAAAAAGTTTTGATCACTATGTATAAACATTTTTTTAGCTGGTAATTTTCGGTTTTTGTATTACATTGTTGTTATCTTTCTAAATTTTCTTTTTTTTTCTAAAAAGAAATAGTTTATTTCATTTCTAAAGTAAAATAATTTAGTAAATTTTAAAGATTACATCCTGAGCTTTAAAAAAGCACTTATAAAACTGTAATAGATCTGTTCAAACTTGTAATACCGTCCCAAAGTGGTGGTAATTCTATAAAACTACGAAGATTTCAAAAATTACATTTTTTTAGACATCATATCGTTTGAATTAAATTTTTGAGATTTTTGTGAATGGAGCATCATTTAGTAAGATGCTTGACAGATAAGTTGTGCAAAATTGAGAGTTTTATAAGAAAAATTGTATTAGTTACACATTTTTAAATCATTTTTAAACAAAATTCATGTAAGGCTCATTTTCCGCCCACACCGCACTTATGCCCATACATTTTATTTCTTTGTATTATAACCGTAAAATAGCTTAATAATTCTTCTTTCATGTTCAATTTGTAAAATTTTATTTGATCAATTACTTAAAGAATTACATTAAAATAACTCAACCGTGCACTTCGCCGTACGTTAGTTTACAGTGCGCCAATGTTTGTGGGAAGGGCGACTTTAGCGTTATAAATAAAAAATTATAGAAGATACAGATTTACTTTTTGAAAATTCTTTATATAAGATTTTTTTTGTAAAATTTTTTTATTTTTCAATAGTCAAGTCAGTTTTTTTCTAAAATTTATATTTTCGGAGTTATTTAAAAAACATCCAATTTCGTAGTTCATTTGTTTAATAAAAAATGAAGCACCCACTTCTCGAGTAGAATTTTTGATGTTGTTTATTAAACATTTCTTAATGAAATTACAAAAAGTTCTAGCTTGTTTGATTTTTTCCGATGTGAAAATCTATACGCACTCCCCTATATTAATATTAATGTTATTAAATGAAATATAAATATTTTGACTTTTCACAATTTGACAATTCACTTTTAACTGCAGTGCCTTAAAATTTTTAAAGAACTAGTGCCTTAAAGTAGCATTTTTAACGATCCTATACAGAGCTACAAATAATGCATTTTTAACACGGTTGTAGAAAAAATATATTACTTTTTATGATAAATAGCTTATTTAAAATTATTTCTGTTCCCGTTTTAAAACGTGTATCCCTTAGAGACGTGAGTAAGTTCATTATATCGACACCCCCATCGAACAAGGTTGTAACTTAAGTTACATCTTTTTTCAGATTTCAACACAGGCGAATTCAGCAAAAAATTGCGCACACGTGAATATAAACGACATAGTTTAATTCTCAATAGTTTGGCTAATAAGGAGTTGTATTTTAAGTTACGTATACCATTTTACTCCATTTTAGCGTGAAGAAGGCAATAACACTGGATCCCTACTCCCTATGTAAAATATTTACTTTCTTTATACTTGACGATTAACAAGGTTTTTACATGAGTTACATCTTTGTTGCACGTATGTTTAATTTATAACGTATTCAAACATATGGTGCATCTCATAAGTCAAATTATCAAAATAAAAGTAAAAACGGATTTACGGAGTTTTTTCCTTTTTGGTAGTTACGGTGGACAAAATAAGTATCGAATAGTGTTTGCTACGTACTTCTATGTAGTCAAAAAATTTAATATTAACATTACACCTGTATTTTTAGAAATAGCACATTCACAAAACGAGGGTAATTCAATGGAAAAACCCTTATAGAAAAACGGAAAAAACATTGAGTCGTATATGCTCCACTCCAATGGATAACCATGACATGATATTCCAAAGCATCAGGCAAACCCAAATCCGTAAATGAAATAAATCAAAAGCAAATTCTAAATTTTAACCCATTTAAGGACACACATGTTAATTTTGAAGTAGATATTAATAGTAAAATAGTAAAGTAATAAAGTAAAATGGTTTAAAATTAAATATTTACAGATACGTAATAAAAATGCGAAAAATTTGAAATATTTTTTACCATGGTTTTTTCATAGTGATAGGATATTATTGTTATTGTAAAATTTATAATTTCCAATTAAAATTATGCAAACTGCGAGTTAATATTTTGTTTAAATATACCATAAAAACTAATTTTCTCCTAGCTATATTTCAAATAACTCAAAATATACAACCTTTTTATAGTTAAACGGGAAAAATAATTAACACGGAGAGTGTAAAATGGTTGTTAGGCGAGTTACAACCTTTTTCTACGAATACTCATGTTTAATCTCAAGGTTGTATCTCAATAAAACTCATAATTCTCAATAGCTAATAAAATTACAAAGCATACATCTCACAGTAATCCCTTATTACGTTATAAATATCATATCACATTAGTGTAAAAGGGTCTAATCATTTCGCTACAAATTTTTAAACATTCTTGTTTTCGTTTTTTGCCTCTCCTGTAAAATCGCTAAAAATGAGTTACAACTTTGTTCGATGGGGGTGTCGATATTATGTAATATTGCTTGTTTCTTGTGGCAGTTTTTTAAGCGCGTAATTCATTTTCTAGTCTGAACAGTTATTTTTTATTTTCCCTGGATTTGAATTAAACATTGTGTCCACTACTTTAAAGAAAATGGAAAAAGTAATCACATTCCTACTTTGATTCAAAGATTCGATTAACTTTTTATTTCAACGTCAACAACATTCGGTTATTTCCTCTTGAGATGAAAGTTTGATTGATTTTACCACCACCAATAATTATACTTTACGGTTTTATAGAATAATCAATCACTTATTTGAAGGGTGAAATATGTTTGAACTAGTTTAAATTAGAGACATATAATTGGGACTGCTTTTAAATTTGACGAATGACTTTTCTTTTCAATAATTTCTGATCTGATTGACTCAAACTTGCATGTATTTGTTAATGACGGTGGGAAAACCGCATCTGCAATATATTTTTAAATTTGCTGTTTTTATCTATTTTTTAGTTACAATCTGTAAAATTGTTTGTAGTTCTTTAAAAATTACTGACCAGAAGCAAATTCCATTTATATTATTATATTGTGGCAAAGCCAAATACATAGAATTAATCCATTATTTCATAAACCAGCGACTTCGAGCAAGAATCCCGAAATAGGTCCATTTTTATTTTTAAATTATTAAAAACTTTTTATTATAAATTTTACGAAAAAAGATAATCTTTATGAAATGTTCTGCATGGTCTAAAACCTAAGACTCACCCATCAGATATCAAATTTTACGAATATTGTACGAGGTATGTCAAAAAAATATGAACTTCACTCAGGAGTAAAACAGTTTTATTTTTCACAAAATTGAAAATTGTTATTATGAAAAGTTGTTTGGAATCAAGAAATACATAATATATTAAAGTAAACAATTATACCCTTTTTTAATTTAGGGACAATCTAAGTTATTTAAATTATGATAACTCTTTTATTATTAATTTTACGAAAAAAAGTTATTTTTCATAAAATGTTTTGCATGGTCTAAAATCTAAACCACAACCATCTTATACCAAATTTTATCAATTTTATACGAGGTATGTCAAAAACGATGAATTTCCATCCAGAGTAAAGTATCTTTATAGTTCAGAATATTTCAATTAGAAAGATGTAATTACATATTTTGATATTACATAAATCTGATATAAGATGGTTGTATTTTAGGTTTTAGACAATGCAGAATATTTTATAAAGGATAACTTTTTCCGTGAAATTAGTAATGAAAGAGTTATCATAATTAAAATAACTGAAAATAATGTTTGGTATCCAAAATTTAAGAAAAATTTTCAATTTTTTTTTAATTAGAAGAATGTAATTTCATATAAGAATATAGTTCTTGATCTTAAACAACTTTTTATAATAATAATTTTTAATATTAATTAGGAGAGCGTTTCATAATTTTTAAAATTATGAAAAATAAAGCTGCTTTACTCTTGAGCAAAATTCATATTTTTTGACATGCTTCGTATATTATTCATACAATTTGGTATCTGAGGGTTACGTATTAGGTTTTAGACCATGCAAAACTTTTTATGAAGAATATAAGTATTATATGAAATTAACAATAAAAGATCCACGAGGAAAAGTTTTCCTGTTTTTATAATAATAAAATAGTTTTCCATATGCTTCCAACTTACAGGGATATACGATATATCATAATAGTGACGTCATCCATCTTGGCATAATGACGTAATCAATGATTTTTTTAAATGAGAATAGGGGTCGTGTGCTAGCTTATCTGAAAGGTTATTTAATTCTCTATTCAGTAATATAAACATTAACATAATTATTTACACAGGACGTTAAAAAAAATTAGTGATTTCTGAGAGCAGTGAAATACATTTTACTGTAAAATGTATGCGTTTTCGTTTTAAAAATTCCCAGATAATTTGTTTTATTTTATAGTTCCGTCGAGATAAGTACAACAGACAAGGTTGATTTTGTGGAAAAGGTATTTGTTCTTGCACCTGACTTTGCATCAAATATTAATTGCATCATAATTATGTTTGCATCCAAATACCCAATGATTAATATCATCAGCATAATTAGTGTAATCGCAAAATTCTGATTAACCTTCCGATGACCAACCTTTTTTGTTACACGGATGACCAACGGGGGGGGGGGGGGGAAATGAGAAATGACCCCAGGTCAAAAATGACAATTTACAAACAAATGAAGTTTTTTTTTTAATTTTTTTTATTTTTTTTTATGGCATGGACTTTATGTCATACAGCCAGTCACAACATGAGTATTAGCAGTGGCGGCTCGTAATTTTTACCATAGGGGAGGCTATACCTAACTGTAAAATATCTAGACAAATTTACACTAGCAAAAAAAAACCGTCAAAAAATCTAATTTAAGGCCCCATTTTTTTGACCATTTTTTTATTTACATTTTATAATATTATCATAATTCATAATTTCATAATATCATATCATTTTAAAAATAGTTAGTAAAAGTGTATTACGTATGTATTTTAAATTGTAAATTATGTAAATTGTGTGTATTTTAAATTGTAAAAGTGTATTACCAAAGTTTGTGTCGTTTATTTATTAACAATTCTATCTCTATAAGTAGATATGCATATCAAAATAAACAAAGATTTGAAGTTTTTCAGTCCATACAGGTTGAAGATTCACATTCTTTAAGATACTCAACTAAATTTTTTTAATACTAAAAGCGGCCTACTGCGAATCCAAAAACACAGTGAATTACCGATATTTTGCTTTGCATTACAGATATGGGAAAAAGTTATTTGAACAAGTTGTTCCAAACATTATTCTTACCCCACGTACCAAATTTCATCACAAAATTCGCACTTTTAGTTTTTTCATTATTTGTAGTAAGGATCCTAAAATTGCAGAGGATGCTGCTGGCCGATTAACCGTCCTTGCCCAATCTCCAGGCAGCGTGTGCGTTAAACTATAATCCAGCTCTAAGGAAACTGCGATATAAACGCTTCTGGGCTGCGCGGAGCTTTAGCAAGTGAGATTTTCCGGCCAGCAGCCTCCTCTCCAGTTTTAGGATCCTGACTACAAATAATGAAAAAACTAAAAGTGCGAATTGTGTGATGAAATTTGGTAAGTGGGGTTAGAACATTATTTGGAACAACTTGTTCAAATAACTTTTTCCGCTATCTCTAACGCGAAGCAAAATAGCAAAGTAAACAAAACAGTGTAGCATGTGTAAAAAATTTATGGGGAGGCTAAGCCTCCCTTGCCTCCTCTGACCAGCCGCCACTGAGTATTAGTGTCATGTGTAGTGCGTATGTTGAGTAAGTGTCTTGTTACTTTGCAAAGTCGACGTCATTAGCGTAAAACTACTTGGAATTACACATAATAGACTGTATTTTACTAAACATCAACTTCACAATATATTTTTTATTCGTAAAATAGAGGGAACTTTTTTTATTTCAAAATATGAGGATATCTAGAATCGTATTAAAGTCAAATAAAAAAATAATGAGTTAAAAATTAGAAATACTTTTAAATTTATTAAAGAAAAATATACGCTGGGGTCACAATTTCCCCCGCTTGGCCATCCGAAGGTTAAAGAGGCATCTAATAAACATGGAATGGATTTTTTTAATGGGGTAACTTCTGGTGGTAGAAGACTCAGTAGGTACAACAGGATGAATTTTGGTATAGTGATTGTTGATTCAATTGGAACACTTCAAAAGTGTCACTCAATATCCCAATTTTGTTTTGGACTTTTCTTGCGTGTATCTGTTAAATCGTTTCTATCTAGCCAAGTTATTTCTGTTCTTTTTAAGATCGCCTCTTTGGTAAAAACATCTTATTTGATGTTATCCAAATACCAAAGTATCCCTTTACCCAGACGTAAGCTACAGAAGTTTATTCTTCCAGCAGCTTAAGTGGGGTTTCTAAAGTTTAAGCGACAAGACTATTTTTATATAAGTGTTTACGTAAGTTTTCTAATGGTAGGGGAGCAAAGTATGCTAAATTTGCAGTCACTCGAGCGTTATGGAGACCTATTGGGTTGTGATTATTAGGTCCTACAACCAAAAAAAGTTTTTTAAAAAGTAAAATTTTCCATTTTAGTGGGGACTTCCCAGTTTTCAATTATATTTTCTATTTCCAACAATCCATTTTTTTAAAATGTCTGGAATAAAAATTGCTTATTTTTACGTAAAAAATTTAAATCTACAATAAAAATTTTGGGGGTCCCATTAAAAATTTTAGAGTAACCCCCCACCCCACCTCCGTGGGGTCTCGTGTTTGGTACCATTCGATAGATTTTTCAAAAAAAATTTGAAAGTGTATTTTGCAGTTATTCGATCTGATGTTCATTTTGCGAAATATCGCTGTGTTTTTGTTTAAAATTTCAAAACTTACTCCCACCTCTCTCCGTGGGGGTCATATTTAGTATCATTCGATAGAATTTTGAAAAATATTAAAGACTTATTTTTTAGTTTTTCAATCTGACGTTCATTTCGCGAAATATTCGCATTTTTTTTGTGAAACTTTTTGACTCACCCATTTCTTTACGCCCCGCTAAAATGGGCAGATTTTTTAAACACAGGGTGATTGATTAGTGGGGGCTCAATAGATCCTCTATAGTAATAGATAGCAATAAAATTAATAACAAAAATTTTAGCCACTTTTGAGCTTCACATTACAAAATTAGTTAGAACGTTACGGGGTGTTCGATAACACAGTGGCAGACCAAACTTTTGTTTTTTTAAATGGAACACCCTATATTTTATTTTAATTTCGAAATTCTGTTAACTTTTCCATCACAAAAATATAAAGGTTGAAATTGCTACGATTTTCATAAAAAATTGGTTATGACTTTGTAAATACCCTGTATAACATAACAAACCTTTATATTTTTGTGACGGAGAAATTAACAGGATTTCAAATTTAAAATAAAATATAGGGTGTTCCATTTAAAAAAAACAAAAGTTTGGTCTGCCACGATGTTATCGAATATCGTGTAACATTCTAACTAATTTTGTAATGTGAAGCACAAAGTTGGCTACAATTTTTGTTATTAACTTTTATTGCTATCTATTACTATAGCGGATGTACGGAGCTTTACCCCACTAATCAATCACCCTGTATGCACTCTTTTGCATGTACTTAACTTACCTTGTAAGTTGTCTTAATTATTGTCTTAATCTGACAATGTCGAGTAATTTTAAGGATAGATTTTTTTTTCGGGCCTCCCTTAACGAATTTCCCTGTGTTAAGAGCCAATATATGGTAGAAGTACATCTGCAGGGTACCAGGTTTCTCCCCATATGATAATCTGACGCGCTCGAGTAACTGCAAAAATCCGCACTTGTGCTCCCCTGCAAAGCTTTTTTTTTTTATTATTAACTCCATTGAGTACAACAATCTGCCCATTGGGCATTAAGCATTTGTTATGGTAAAAAATATAGACATGTAGAGAGTTACTCCAGTGAGTAACCTCTTTACAATTCTAAAACTAAAATTTTATCAGTCTGAATACACTTTTGATTACGTTCAGTTGGTTAAGTCGGACGGCAGTTGCCGTTTTAGTCTACGCACTTCAAAGACGTCCCGCACATTTAATTGTCTGGCAAACGCATTAGGATGCACTAACACTCGTTCAAAGTATTTAACACTAAAACGTTGTATGGCTTCTTTCACGGATTCTAGGGGGATGTCGTGTTGAATCACCTCATTGGATACATAGTATGGCGCATTGACTATGGAACGCAGCACCTTGTTTTGAAATCTCTGTAAGATGTTTGTATTGGAGACGCTAGCAGTGCCCCATAGCTGAATCCCATAAGTCCATATGGGCTTGAGGATGGACTTGTAGAGTAAAATTTTGTTATCCAGAGATAGTTTGGAATTGCGTCCAATGAGCCAATACATATTTCTCAATTTAAGTCCAAGCTGTTTTCGTTTTGTAAAAATATGTTTTTTCCAAGTAAGGCGGCGGTCCAAGTGCATGCCAAGATATTTGGCGTCCTCGGATTGAGGAATTAGACAATTATCAATATATACAGGGGGGCATGTTTCTCTGCGTAGCGTGAATGTTACATGTAATGATTTAGTTCCATTAGATTTGATGCGCCATACTTTCATCCATTGCTGAATTCTATTTAGGTTTGATTGAAGATTCCTTGATGCTGTTGTTGGATCTGTGTGGGATGCCAGGATAGCAGTGTCGTCTGCATACGTTGCAACTGTAGTTGTACTAGATGTTGGAATGTCCGCTGTGTATAAAAGATACAGAATTGGGCCGAGAACGCTGCCTTGTGGGATGCCTGAGTGAATGGGATATATCTTGGTGTGCTCGGTACCGTGCTTCACAAGGAAGTGTCTATTTTCTATGTAGGATTTTAAGAGCTGGAAGTGAGGATAGGGTAGGAGCTTCTTTAATTTTATTTGTAGCCCTATGTGCCATACCTTGTCAAAAGCCTGAGATATGTCAAGGAAAGCAGCAGAACAGTATCTTTTGGAGTTAAAATCCTCGTTTATTTGGTTGACTAGCCTATGCACTTGTTCTATGGTTCCGTGTTTGTCTCGGAAACCGAATTGGTGTTCTGGAATTATTTTATTTTCGTCTATTATTGTTTTCAACCTTTTTACGTACATTTTTTCAAAGACTTTGCTAATCATAGGCAAAAGGCTTATAGGCCGGTATGAAGATGCATTTTCCGGTCTTTTTCCTGGTTTAAGGATCATTAGGATTTGTGCCACTTTCCATGAACTAGGGAAGTACTTTAGACGCAGAATTGCATTAAATATAAAGGTGATTAGTTTTATGCACTTATCCGAGACTTCTTTTAGAATCTTGCCAGAGATTAGGTCAAATCCAGGGGCTTTTTTGATGTTGATTTCATCTATTATTGTTTGTTTTACTTGGTTGACTGTAAATTTCGTGTGGGGCAAATCCATTTGAAACGGTGCTGTTAGGAATCTGGTTAGTTCTGTTTCTTCCTCTGTAGATACTGTAGAAGGATATGGCGTAAATACTTTTTGAAGGTGCTTGCCAAAAAGATCAGCTTTTTCTTTGTCGTTCCTAGCCCAGGTGTTTGCCTCATCTTTGATTGGTGGGTTATGCTGTTGGGGCCGTTTGAGCTTTTTCGTGGCTTTCCAGAGTGAATAATCTGTAGCTTCAGTTGGTGTTAAATTTTCTAAATATTCTTGTATTCCATGGTTTTCTTCTTCATGGATTAATTCCTTTAATTCCTTTGTTGCTTTGTTAAGTTTTTTCTTATTTTCTGCCGTTCTTGACTGTTGCCAATTTTTACGTAATTGTCGTTTTTCTAAAATTTTTTGTTTAATTGTGGGAGACACATTATTTCTGTTTTGAGATGGTTCGTAGCTGGGAGTCGCGTACCATGCAGCAATTTGTATGCTTTCTGTTAGTTTATCTACAGCTGATTCAAGTTCGAGTTCATTTTTCAAGGACAGATTTAGTGAGATCAGGCTGTCTAGTTTTTCTCTAAATTGGGACCAGTTAGTCTTGGTGTTATGCAAAGTTGGTTGATGTTCTTTGTTTAAGATTTTTTCGGAGATTGTTATTATAAAGGGTGAGTGGTCTGATGATAAATCAAAGCATGATTCAGCTTTACATTTTTTGGTATCGATGCCTTTTGTGATGCAGAAGTCAACGACATCAGGTATTTTGTTTAAATCAGACGGCCAATAAGTTGGTTCGCCAGTAGAAATTTGTTGCAGGTTATTTTCTACCATTGCTTTAGCTAATTCTCTGCCTCTTGGAGTTGTTAGTCTAGAACCCCACATCGGATGTTTTGAATTATAATCTCCACCTGCAATGAATTTGTTCCCTAGAGTGTTAAAATATTTTAGGAAATGTTCTTTTTTAACGACATGTTTAGGTGGGCAGTATAAGGCAGATATTGTTATTGGGCCGTGTGCTTCCTCAATTGTTAAGCTGGTTGCTTGCAGGTAGTCTTTGTTATATTTTTCCATTTCGGAGTGTTTAATAGAATCACGTATAATCATGGCGCTTCCACCGTGAGCTCTACCGTCTGGGTGATTTGTATAATACAACTTGTAGTTGGGAATCCGCATGTAGTGTTTTTCTGTAAAGTGTGTCTCAGAAATTAATAATATATCAATATTTTGATTAAGTATGAATGTTTTGAGTTCTTTAGCCCGTTGATAAAGGCCATTTGCGTTCCAGACTACTATTTTATATTTAAGTTGTGAAGCCATTAAGCAATCTTATTGATGACAGTAGTAAGTAAATTGAGCATTGTACCCATTTGCTCCATGAGTTTTTGCATCATTTCTTCCAGCTTGGCTAAGTTGTTATTAGGTTGGTTAGGTCCTGGTATTGTTTGGTTGTTATAGCTACACTGTGGTTGATTTTTGTTGACTATTTGAGCATAGGTTAAATCAGGTTGTATTTGTTGAGTATTATTTGTTTGGATATGCGGTTGCATGATTCTTTTCTCTCTTAGTGTAGGATATAGCTTCTGCTGTAGTTGAATGTGAACTTGGCATCCTCTATAGTTAGCCGGGTGGTCACCGTTACAATTGACACATTTTACTTTGTCATCACGTGATTTCCGAGGACAATCTTTTGTTTCGTGATTGCCTGTACATTTTACGCATCTGTGTACTTTGCGGCAGTATGTTTTGGTGTGTCCGTAGTCTTGGCATCTTGTACACTGGGGGATTGTTCTTTTCGTACGAGGAGGTTCGCATTTGATGATATTGTTTCCTAATTTTTCTATTTTATAAACCTCTTTGTTGTTTTCCTTCGATACGATATCAATGAAAAACATTGGCAAGGGGGTTTTTGATACATAATGTTTTATATTGTGAATGTTCACTGCTTCGTGGCCTTGTGCTGCTAGATTTGTCTTTATGTCATTAGTATCTGTACCATGATGCAGTCCTTTTATGACAAACCTGAATGTTTTCTCGCTTTTTGGCCTAAAAGTATGGTATTGAGTATTCCTTTTATCAAGTTCAGTGATCAATTTTTTAAAATGTTCGGCCTCAACGACTTGAACTTTTACTGTTTCATAACTAATGGTTTTAATAGTGTATTTATCTCCTGTGGTTTGTTTCAGTAGATCATGAATATGTTGGACAACACCTACATTATATATGGTTATCGGTGGGGGCTTGGGTACATGTTTTGTATTGTTTTCTTGATCTTTTGCTTCGTCTTGGCTTTCTTCGTTTTCTTCCGTAAGCATACTATACGAGTTTTTTGTTTCTAGTGGCTTTTGCAGCCAATAATCACTTAATTTTGTTTGTTTCCTGGATATTTCCACTTCGGGACTTCTTATTCTTTTTTTATTTGTTACTTTCTCCCATTTATCTTCAGATTCAGAGTTAGGAGCTGCTTGTTCATTCATGTGTTGGACTACCTGTGGATTTTGTGGATTTTGATATACTAAGTGTTGGGGGAGAGGTAAAGGATTTGGTTGTGAAAGATATTGTGGGAAAATTGGTTGCATTTGAGTAGATGAGCCTGGCATTTGCTGATATATGGCCTGTTGATTTTGATCATGGTAACCCGTTTGGGGCTGTGACATTGACGTAGGAAAAAAATATTGTTGATAAGACATATTATTGTTATTCACCTGATATCCGGATTGATGAGTTGGCACACCATTTCATTTGATATCCCTTTTTAACTCCACTCCACTGGTATGAAATTGTTGGATATTTTCTTCAGTTATTATCACTAATTGCCTTATGATAACTAGCTCGATTCCAAAACACTTATTTACTTTTAAAATGTAAAAATGTAATTAAAAATAAAAACTGAATTTATTTATTTAAACAAGTTTACGGAGACGTTCAAATTACTGATATTAAAACATGTAGGTAATTAAAATCACATTTAAATAATCACATTTTGTACACAAATCGAAATTAACGTTTACAATATAAAATGTTTTAAAATATTCTGGACTGAATGCGACCGCCTTACTCGGAGGTTTGTGGTCGACTCCCTGCAAAGCTAGTAATGCAAATCTTAAACTTGAACCTGACATAATTATAATTTGGTGGTTACAATTACAATGTTTTGGTTATAGCCCATTCTAGAGCTTGATAAATTGCAAAAATTTCTGCAGAGTATAAATGGAGCGTTTATCTAACTCGAACATTAGGGATTATTGCTGGTCCGGATTATATACAGCAAAAGTAACTCTCAATGTTGATTTTGGTCCATCCGTAAAAATCCTGCATGGATTATAAAACTTAACTATCTTACCTATAAAAGCTTTTTCAATGCAGTCTAGTTTTTAAGATGACCACTTGTGGCAGATCCTTCAAGTAAAGCTTCCATAGATGCGAATGGATCTGGATCATCTTAAGGTCACAGGTCTGTCTTTTGCGGCATGCAAAAGTTCGCTAATGTTAGTTATGCCTCTCAAGTTTTTTACATTTCGCTGCCACATTTGCTTGCGACCTAACCACTTTGCCCTCAATATATCCTTGGACGATTAGTTGAGTGATTTCGTATTTTCCCCCTCTTAGGATATGGCACAGGTATCCAATTTTTCGTGCGTTGATAAAGTTGAGCAATTTTCTCTTAATATTTGCCTTTCGTAAGACTTCCTCGTTTCTCATCTTATCTGTCCATGGTATGCGGAACATTCTTGGTAAGGTCCACATTTCTAAGGCCTCTAACTTATTAATGAAAGATATTCTCAACGTCCATGTCTCCATATTGTACAACAATATGGGCCACACATAGCACTTAACAATAATTCTGTAACGGAAATTGAAGGAAAGATGGCGGTTACAAAGTAGCGGTTTAAATTTAATAAAAGCTTGTCTTGTTTGTTCTGTACGGCATTTTATTTCTTGTTGAGGATCGAATTGGTCATTTACCATCATTCCAAAGTATTTAAATGTTTTCACTTGTTCGATTTCACCCTCTTTTATTGCCATGCATTTAGTTTTTACTAACGTTTTTTCTAAGTAATGAATGTTATTTATCGGGTGTCCGTTGACGTTTATACCACAGTCAGTGATTTCCAGTGACTGTGCAAAAGCATTCTCCACATAGAGGTTGAACAGCACAGGAGACAACTTACACCTCCGTCGCACCCCTCTTAAAATTTCAAATTCCTCTGTGCTCTTTGATTTTTTCAGCCTCACTTCTGCTTTTTGATTCCAATAGAGATTCTGGATAACTCTTATATATTTGGATCTGCTATACCTATGCTCGATAAATGATTAGAATAATTTTAGGGTCAGCAAAAAACTCAGATTTATACCTAGCTTTATTCCTTATTACTTTAAAAATACATAAAAATATAAATTTATATCCATAAGCCATATCCATTCGACCTATACAATTTAAAATTATTGCCAACGGTTTTGTTTTGCATTGTAAATAAAAAGACAACGCTTTACATACACCTATGGATTACCTGGAATATCTGAAAAGGTAGTGATACCAATTTAGCCCTATTAATCATATTTAATGGTCTGACAGACTAAAAGGTAAGCAGAAAACAGGATGCTACCCGAAACATTTCGCGCTAAACTTCGGCCAACTTTCCGAAATTTTAGTCATAGTTCATTTCCCACAGGAACAACTGATCTCACGAATTAATCAATTCTCTTTAGAGTTAATAACTCTGTTTTTGAATTCGCAATTATACTTTTACTCTTGACAACCTTTATGGTATCAGCTGAAGAGGATAATTTATTATTTAAACGAGATAAAACAAGATAAATTAAAATTTTTGTGGGAAAAATATTAGTAATTTAAATTAAATTAAAATAATTAAAATATTGTATGTAAGGTTCTTGTAATGTGGCCGATATTGTGGTGGTATTTACATTGATGTCAGATCTTCCGTTTTTCTGGAAATCTAATGAATTTCTTATTTCAAATAGAACACCCTGCATATTTTTTGTGTTTTGTTCTTGTGTTAAGTTCTTGAAAAACACTCATTATTTTTAATGTAACCCTATTATACCAAAATTTCATAATTTCGGAGGTGTTACATTTTACATTATCTTCGCCTAAGTTAAAATAATACGTTTAGATGATTAAACTCCTTTAATTTCAGTTTCCTTCAATCATTTGAGTGGTCTAGATGCAAACCTGGACATTTACACTTGTTAGTCAAAATTAATTGAGTATACCCGTCTAATCAGTGATTAAAGATCCACATATTAACAATTTGATAAATAGCAAAAGTGACAAGTTCCTAATAGTAGGTTAGAGTGAAAGAATTGGTTCAGATGCAAAAGTGGGCTTTTCCTCTCTAACTCTTGAGATTCAAAACAGGACATTTCCATCAGGTGCCGCTTGGCAACACCGTTATTAACAACAGTATTATTGACGATAAGTACATATTATAAAACTTATTTACGGTAACTCAAAAAGGTGAAAAATTATAGGTATTAGATTTGCTTTTTTCATCTGGTAATTTTCAAAACAGAAATTCTGAAAATTACCCGAATACTAAGGTTAGCAGGATTTGTAAAACTGAGTTGGATCTTGAGAAACACTAAAATAGAACAGTATTGAGTTTAACTCAATAATGTTCTATTTTATACCCGTATACGGGTAATATGACTCGGATGCGCGCCAATCATGAATATTAAATTCCTTATTGTATATCAAACAATGCGCTATAATTAACTCTTAAAACCCACCAAATTTCATTTGCATATCTGAACCGGTTTTATAGAAATAAATAAATCGTCAGATTGTAGGAAAAATTTCAACATCCCGTATCTCGGAAACGAAGCATTTGCGGACATATGTTTATAAAGCAAACTGTCATTATTTTTTCCTGCAAATTACTCCTTAAAGTGTGCCTCACTTATCTAGAAACACCCTGGATTGATGAAGAACATGGCTAGTTGTTAAAGTGTTTAACTTTTTATTATCCAACATAAGCCAATGAATGTATCCCGAATAAAGTACGTGCCTCCTAGTGGCGGGATACGGGCAACAATACATTGGCTTATAGGGCAGTCCTTACAGTAGGGATCCTGGCCTATACAGAAAAATGCAGGCGGGTGTGGGGTAATACTGCACTTTGGTTGCATTGGTGGTGTATTGGCTAAACGTGCAGGGCAGGGTATGGTGCTGATAGAAAAGGCATTCAGGCATCAAATATCCAAACAAAATCTTTTCAGGCCATAATAATGAAAAGACCTTCTCCAATTATATAAAACAAAACTTATACTGAAATGATGGCATCTCCTGAGGTAAAATGTGCCGGAAGTAAAATGAGCCTCCGTTCGGATTTCCAGGTGAGGACTATCTCAGGGGGAACACCATTGCAGGTTAGAAAAATCAGGATAGGGTCGTGGAATCTTGGTAGTCTTACAGGTAAGAGTCTGGAGTTAGTGGATATGCTCAAACGAAGAAGAGTTCGAATTGCTTGTATTCAAGAAACTAGGTGGAAAGGACAAAGGGCGAAAGAACTAGGTGAAGGATACAAATTTTGGTATGTAGGGAGTAGTAACACTAGAAATGGAGTTGGTATAATTGCTGATAGTGAAATGAAAGATAACATAGTAGAAGTTGTAAGAACGAGTGATAGAATGATGTCAGTGAAATTTGTAATTGATAAAGAGGTATTGAATGTTGTGTGTGTATGCTCCCCAAACAGGTCTGGGTGAGAATGAAAGAAGAGCTTTCTATGATCAATTAGGAGACGTACTGAGTGATATTCCAGCAGAGGAGAAAGTTATAATAGGAGGTGATTTCAATGCACATGTGGGACAAACCAAGACAGGATATGAAACAATACATGGGGGATTAGGCTTTGGAACTAGAAATGAAGCTGGAGATGATATTCTTGAATTAGCAACAGCATTGGATATGGCGATTGTTAACACCTTCTTTAAAAAGAGAGAAACTCAACTTATTACCTACAAAAGTGGACAACATCAATCCCAAATAGTGGACATACGTGAATGCAAGGACTGCAAGGTAATAGTTAGTGAGACAGTAAGCCAACAACATAAGCTGCTTGTTCTGGACATCGAAGTAAAAAGCGAAACTAAACAAAAATATCGGAGAGGACCACAAAAAATTAAGTGGTGGCTGCTGAAAGATGAGAAAGAAGGTCTATTCAGGAGAAGAATAGTAGAGAAAATATGTTGGAACATGAAAGGGAGTCCTAATACAATTTGGAGAAAAATGGCCAGTAGTATTAGAGAGACTGCTATTGAAATACTTGGGAAAACGTCAGGAAAAAAGTTTGAGAATAAAGAGACTTGGTGGTGGTCAAACGGAGTACAAGGAAAAATAAAAGAGAAGAGAAAATTATATAAAAAGTGGCAAGAAACCAGATCCGACACAGATCTTCAAAACTATATGGTGGTGAAAAAGGAAGCGAAGGTAGCAGCAGCAAAAGCCAAAGCAGAAGCGTATTCAAACCTATACGATCAACTTGATACCAGGGAAGGCGAAACGAAGATATATAAAATAGCCAAACAGAGAGCAAAGAAAGCAAAAGATTTTAATCAGATTAGATGTATCCGAGATGAAAATAATAAAATACTAGTTCACGAAAGGGATGTCAAAAAGAGATGGAGAAAGTACTTTGACAGCTTATTAAATGAAGAATTTGACAGACAGCCGGTAGAGTCAACGGAGACAGTAGCAGCAATGGTCACCAAAATAACCAACGAGGAAGTGGCTCAAGCGCTTCAAAAAATAAAGAAAGGAAAAGCGGTAGGACCAGATGATTTTCCTGGGGAAGTATGGAGAGCCTTGGGAGAGACAGGAACAAGGTGGCTAGCAGGTCTATTTAATAGAATTATGGAAGTCGGACAAATGCCAGACGAATGGAAAAGCAGTATACTGGTACCTGTTTACAAAAACAAGGGAGATATACAACAATGTACAAACTACAGGGCTATAAAACTGCTTAGCCACACCATGAAAATATGGGAAAGAGTAATTGATAGACGGATACGTGAAGAGACCGAAATATCCGAGAATCAACTTGGCTTTATGCAGGGTAGATCAAAAACAGATGCAATTTTCATTATAAGGAAGTTGATGGAAAAATACAGGAGTAAAGAAACAAACGCTCATATGGTATTCATTGATCTTGAGAAAGCATATGATAGAGTTCCTCGAGAGATTCTGTGGTGGGCACTCAATAAGAAAGGAGTCCCTGGTGAATATGTAAAGATTGTGAGGGATATGTATGAAGGAGTAACTACTAGTGTCAGGACAGGTGTGGGAGAGACTGATAAATTTCATGTGAAAGTAGGATTGCACCAAGGCTCTGTGCTTAGTCCGTATTTATTCTCATTAGTTTTGGACCAGGTAACAGCGAAACTACAGGGTAACATTCCATGGTGCTTAATGTATGCTGATGATATCGTGTTAGTAGGAAATAGTGAAAGAGACTTAGAACAAAAACTGGAACAGTGGAGACAAGCTCTGGAGGAAAAAGGTTTAAAACTTAGTAGGACAAAAAGAGAGTATTTGGAATGTTTATTTAAAGATGGAGCTACTACAAATAAAATGGTATCTTTGGATGGTGAAATGATTGTGAAAAGCAATAGTTTTAAGTACCTAGGATCGGTATTACAGAGTAATGGAGAAATAGATGGAGATGCATGCAGTAGAATTAGGGCTGGATGGATGAAGTGGAAAGAAGCGAGTGGTGTGTTGTGTGACAGAAAAATTCCAATGAATCTGAAGGGAAAATTCTATAAAACAGCCATAAGACCGGCTATGATGTACGGAAGTGAATGTTGAGCAGTGAAAAATAAAGAGGAACAACGAATGCATGTGGCGGAAATGAGAATGCTTAGATGGATGAGTGGAGTGACAAAGAAGGATAAAATTAGAAATGAGTATATTAGGGGAAGTCTAGGTGTGGCACCAATTAATGCCAAAATGAGAGAGCATAGGTTAAGATGGTTTGGTCATGTTCAACGTCGAGACGTTAATCACCCAATACGAAGAATAGCTGAAGTGCAGATTCCTGGAAGGAGTAGGAGAGGAAGACCAAAGAAGACCTGGGGGGAGGCGATAAGGCAGGATATGTTGGTAAAGGGGATTAACATTGATATGACCCAAGATCGAATTGTGTGGAGAAATGCAATTAGGGAAGCCGACCCTAAGTAGGGATAAGGCAAAGAGAATGATGATAAGCCAATGAATCAAAAAACAGAATGTTAAGAAAACCTGAGGCTATAGTTGGTTTTAATTTCAGTATTTTAAATTGCTAGAATATTCCACAAGGTATGCTGAACTTTGAGAAAAAAACACGGTTTGATTGGTACACCCGGTGTGCAGTGGCAATTTACCTGTCTAGCAACAATTTTAATACAGAGATATTGTTAAGGAATAAGGCTATAACATATTAAAAAATCATCTAAATCGAACAACCCGTTTAGAAAATTCAAGACATCAAAATGAACCATTTTTAAGGTTGTGCGTTAATTTCTTGGAGTGTGCTTTTGTTTTTTTTTTTTGTTTTAAAATATTGTGTTTTGTTCTTTTTTTCGTATTTATCCTTTTTATTATTTATTACTTTTTTAATTTCAGTTGTTTCCTTTTTAGGTTTTTTGTTTTTCCTTTTCTTTTTTTTTTTCTTTTTTAATCCTTGAATTGACTAGAAATACTGGAGAAAGAACGAACCAAATACAGACAACAATAGGATACCAAAGATTACAGCCAATAAAAATAGAAGCCTTATTGTATGCTGATGACATAGTTCTTATAGCAGATTCCGTGACAAAAATGCGAAAACTTATAAACATATGGACGGAAGAAATAGAGAAATTAAAAATGGAATTAAACATCGAGATAAGTAAAATAATGGTCATCGGCGAAAAGGAAGAGAATGAAGTAAATATAAAATGCAAAAATACTCAACTGGAAATAGTTACCGCATATGATTATCTTGGAAGTATAATTACCAATGATGGGAAAATAGACCTCGAACTAACAAACAGAACTAAAAAATCAAACAAACTGTACTACGCACTAGCGCCAGTCATGAGGAAAAAAGAATTGCCCCGCAAAACAAAAATTAAAATATATAATATGATTGTGATACCGACGATACTGTATACGAGCGAAAATCGGTTTTATAGAAAAAGCATAATAGTAGGATAAATGCAATTGAGATGAGACATCTACGAGCTATAGCCGGAAAGACCAAATGGGATAGAATAAGAAATGAGGTAATAAGAGGGACAACTAAACAGGAACCAATAATGAATAAAATAATAAAGAGACAACTAAACTGGTATGGACATCTGATGAGAATGAAATCTAGTAGACTAACAAGGAAAATTCACGAAACAAGGAATATTACAAAAAAGAAAAAGGCAGACCGAGGAAGAAATGGATACAGCAGGAAAAATTAAACAGAAAACGCTAGAAGAAATGAAACTAATAGCACAAGACAGAAAAGAATAGAAAAGATGGGTGAATATGTAGCTAAACTAAACCCAATTCCGACACCTGAAAGGGTATAATGAAGGGGAGAAAGAAAGAAAGAAATTATTCGAATATCAATTTTTATATTTTACAGGAAGGTAAGATTACAAAAGGATAAAGAGGAGGTTTATAACAATTTTATTTTATGTCTAATCTCAAATTTCTCCCGAAACACATATTGTTTCGAAAATATTTTTTATCATTAGGTATTTCGTGGTTCGGAAAATATTACCGCTCGTAATTTTATCTTTCCTACGTCCTAAAGGGGTTCTAAAGAGACTTATTATTCGTCTCACCTCCTACACGGCTAATAGATGAATAAGAAAAGTCGGATTTTCCTCCAATTTTATGTAAGGTCTGAAAAAGTTTTATCTTCCTTAATAGACCAATAAATTTTGTTGCTCCTTCTATAACCAAAACTTTAGTGTTATACGGTATGTATAGGGTTTTCTCGAATCATTCTCGGCCCAAAACTTCCATAAGACTGGAAACTTCCTAATCGGGTGATAATGTTCGTTTTTGTGAGTTTTCGCTCTTCTTGAAAATATAATGGATAAGCCAATCAGATTTAATGTGTTCTCGATAGAAGGAAATGATTAGGATTACTTGTCCAAATTATTATTTTACTGACTGTATTTTTTCTTTTTGGATTTACATAATAAAACAAGGATTTTTTTACATTTCATCCACTTATTTAGATTAAATTATTACGTTTTACTATTTTGTTGGAAATAAGCTACAATTTGTAGTAACATTGTGGCTTCTTTCCATAAAAATAATATTATATTGCCACATTAAGATGCCACAAGAAAATATAGGCCTGGATCACGCGTACCAAAATAAAGATTATTAATAGCAATCTGGGAATTTGTTAATAGCTTAACGGTGTCTACTCGGACAAACTTTGTTGTATAGTATGGGAACACTAGAACAGGGGAAATTTTAATTGTGGAACGTGTCATCGTAACAAGTTTATGATTGTGAAAACTAGCAGGTTGTTTTTAAGTTTATTCAATAACAAACTTTATAAAGTATATAAAAAATGTTTGTCCGAGAGATATGATGGGCATTTTATTAAGTCCGGCACGTAAAGCATGTCAAATGGCAGGAATTATCTTGGTGGTAAATAATAGCTGTGCGCACTCTATCGTCCGCCAATGTAGGATCCGACCATGGCCTGGTACTAGGGAAAATAAATATAGAAATCAACACACAACGCAAACGAAATACAAAAGTCGAAGAAAAGTTAAACATAGAAAGCTTAGAAGACCAAGGGACACAAAACTTGTACAGAAACAGACTAACAGACAAGCTAAACAGCCATAACCTAGAGACTAAAAAGGATATAAAAGAAACCTGGAAAATTATTAGAAAAAGTATCCTACAAGCAGCAGAAGAAGCTTTAGGTAAAAGAAAAGTCAACAGAAATAAACGTGAATACAAAACTCCATGGTACGACGAAAGGGTGAAAGCACTAGCAAATCAAAAGAAACAAGCTTTCCTAACACACAAAAGAGTGAAGACACCGGAGGCACGAGACGACTACGTGACAATCAGGAATAGAGTAAACCAAGAAATAGATAACATTAAAAAGGAACACTGGGAGAAATTTACCAAAGATACGGAATACGACCTCTATGGATCCCAGAAAAAGGTGTGGAAGATGATACGGAAACAAAAAACAGAAATGAATGAATTTATACGGATAGATAACATTACGGAGACACAATGGACTGAGCATTTCGCGAAATTATATGGAGAAGGAGAAGAAGAGAACAGAGAAATAAACATTAATGAAACCCACGATAGAGTACTAATATCAGAAGAAGAGCTACAAGAACGAATAAAAAAATTAAAAAATAGAAAATCACCTGGTCCTGATAAGATAATAATGAACTGCTAAAATATGGACGAAGAACACTACTCAAATGGCTCCTAAAATTATATGTCGATATAATAAATACCGGAGTAGTACCAGCGGAATGGAAGAAAAGTCTCCTGCTACCGATACTCAAAAAGGGAGACTCGAAAAATCCTGAAAATTATAGAGGCATTAGTCTGATGAACAGCACATTAAAATTGTTGACGGCAGTCATAAAAGATAAAATCGAGGAAAAAGCGAATATGGCAGATGAACAGCAAGGCTTCCGGAAGAACCGCAGCACAATAGATGCAATTTTTATTATCAGGCAAATAGTAGAAAAGTGTATTGAATATGGAAAACCAGCATACATGTGCTTTGTAGATTTAAAAAGTGCTTTTGACGGGGTGAGGCGAAATGATATCTTAAATTTATTACAAGCTGAACAAATAGACCACCAGATAATAAGGCTAATTAAGGAAATTAACAAGAACAACAAGACTAGAGTTATAATGTCAACAGGAGAAACAGAACGCATAGAACTAAAGGGAGGAATCCTCCAAGGAGACTCGCTCAGCCCATTGTTATTCAATATGATGATGAATCAAATAATTCACGAAGTCAGAAAACGACATGGATACCACATGGGAGCGCATAAAATCACGATACTATGCTATGCCGATGATGCAGTACTAATTTCTGATAACGAGGATGACCTACAAAGGCAGCTCCACACTTTCAATCTCACAGCAAATAAATTTAATATGAGAATATCGGTAGAAAAACTAAATGTATAGTGATAAGTAAAGAGCCGCGTAGATGCAAGTTAGAAATAGACGGCAAAATTGTAGAACAAGTAATGAAATTCAATTACCTAGGAGTAGAGATCACTAGTGACAGGAATATAAGAACAGAGACCACAACACAAGCGACAAAAGCGGCAAGAGTAAGTGGTTGCCTCCGAGAAACCATATGGAGAAACAAATATCTGACCATGGAAAGCAAAATAAAAGTATACAAGACAACAGTAAGACCTATCCTAACATATGCAGCGGAGACAAGGACCGATACAAGAAAGACGAAACAACAAATCAACAATATCGAAATGAAAGTATTAAGATCAATAGCGGGCATATCATTAAGAGACAGACAAAGTAACAGAAGTATACGAGAACGTTGCAAAATTCAAAATATTAACAGGTGGATAAAAACAAGAAAGAAAAACTGGAACGAACATGTAAATCGAATGGAGCCAGATAGATTAGCGAACATCTGTAAAAACAACAAGCCGTATAGCAGAAGACCCGTTGGAAGGCCGCCGAAAAGGTGGAAAGACAATGTTCAGTCAACAACAACTGAAACAGAATAAGAGGCAGACAAACAGGAGTAATCCTAGTCGCGCGAAGAAGAAGAAGAAGAAGAAGTAAATAATAGCAGTTTGATTTTTGCATTAGCCCAGGAGACTTCAAACCAGGAGTAGTCGCGCTCACTTCAGTCACGTAAGCAGTCGCGCGTAGAGAAAAAATATCACAATACGAATTTAAATACGAGTTTAAAACAAATTTGTATTTTATAATAATTTTATTTATTTCTTATGTTAAAAATATCTATATCTAACAATTTTAAAGATATTGGTCCTCACCAAAGCGATAAATTCAATAAAAACAAGAAAGAAAAACCGGAACGAACATGTAAATCGAATGGAGCCAGATAGATTAGTGAACATCTGTAAAAACAACAAGCCGTATAGCAGAAGACCCGTTGGAAGGCCGCCGAAAAGGTGGAAAGACAATGTACAGTCAACAACAACTGAAACAGAATAAGAGGCAGACAAACAGGAGTAATCCTAGTCGCGCGAAGAAGAAGAAGAAGAAGAAGAAGAAGAAGAAGTAAATAATAGCAGTTTGATTTTTGCATTAGCCCAGGAGACTTCAAACCAGGAGTAGTCGCGCTCACTTCAGTCACGTAAGCAGTCGCGCGAAAGAAAAAATATCACAATACGAATTTAAATACGAGTTTAAAACAAATTTGTATTTTATAATAATTTTATTTATTTCTTATGTTAAAAATATCTATATCTAACAATTTTAAAGATACTGGTCCTCACCAAAGCAATAAATTCAATAAAAACAAGAAAGAAAAACCGGAACGAACATGTAAATCGAATGGAGCCAGATAGATTAGTGAACATCTGTAAAAACAACAAGCCGTATAGCAGAAGACCCGTTGGAAGGCCGCCGAAAAGGTGGAAAGACAATGTACAGTCAACAACAACTGAAACAGAATAAGAGGCAGACAAACAGGAGTAATCCTAGTCGCGCAAAGAAGAAGAAGAAGAAGAAGTAAATAATAGCAGTTTGATTTTTGCATTAGCCCAGGAGACTTCAAACCAGGAGTAGTCGCGCTCACTTCAGTCACGTAAGCAGTCGCGCGAAAGAAAAAATATCACAATACGAATTTAAATATGAGTTTAAAACAAATTTGTATTTTATAATAATTTTATTTATTTCTTATGTTAAAAATATCTATATCTAACAATTTTAAAGATATTGGTCCTCACCAAAGCAATAAATTCAATAAAAACAAGAAAGAAAAACCGGAACGAACATGTAAATCGAATGGAGCCAGATAGATTAGTGAACATCTGTAAAAACAACAAGCCGTATAGCAGAAGACCCGTTGGAAGGCCGCCGAAAAGGTGGAAAGACAATGTACAGTCAACAACAACTGAAACAGAATAAGAGGCAGACAAACAGGAGTAATCCTAGTCGCGCAAAGAAGAAGAAGAAGAAGAAGTAAATAATAGCAGTTTGATTTTTGCATTAGCCCAGGAGACTTCAAACCAGGAGTAGTCGCGCTCACTTCAGTCACGTAAGCAGTCGTGCGTAGAGAAAAAAATATCACAATACGAATTTAAATACGAGTTTAAAGCAAATTTGTATTTTATAATAATTTTATTTATTTCTTATGTTAAAAATATCTATATCTAACAATTTTAAAGATCCTCACCAAAGCAATAAATTCCACAAAAAAAATTAAAAAAAGAAAAAAAAATTAAAATAAAACTTAAATTTTTTTTTAATTCCCATGCATTACTACAATCTTTCTCGAGGCACTTACAAGTCGAAAGTTATGGTGCAAAATTTTTCATCAAGTTATCACGGAAAAGGATATAATAGGGGAGTGCAATTAGAACGAAAATGTGCATTGTTTCGGAAAAATTCAAACAAGCTTATATTTTTCTAAAACTTTTTTTGTTAGTTTATATACAAATTAAAGTAAAAAGTTCTACTCGCGGATTTGGCCGCTAATTGTTTATTAATTGCTTAAATAATAACAATTTTTTTGTATTAATAATTTTAAAAATATCGTTAAATTCATCATTTTACTTTGATCAAATATGTTTGTATTTTATTTTTGATTATACTGAATCCGAATATGGCATTGCAATTTGAAAATTCTTATACAGAAGCTCTTATACAGTGTGTCTGCGTAGATTGGAACCACATAGAAAACTTTTTTATTATCAATTTTACGAAAAAAAGTTATTCCTTATAAAATGCTCTGGATAGTCAAAAATCTAAAACTCAACAATCCGATATCAAATTTTATCAATTTTATACGAGTTTTGTCAAAAATATGAATTTCGTTAAAGAGTAAAGTACCTTTATATTTCAGAATATCAAAAAATGCTCTTATGAAAAGTTGTTTGAAATTAAAAACTATGTTTAAATATACAATTACATTATTCTAATCGAAAAATTTTTTTCAATTTTTTCTCAAATTACGGATACTCATAATCATTTTATTACAATTATGATAACTATTTTATTATCACTTTTACGAAAAAAGTTATTCTTCATAAAATGCTCTCCCTGGTCTAAAATCTAAGATACAACCATCAGATATTAAACTTTTTCAATTTTATACGAGGTATGTAAAAAATATGAATTTTCCTTAAGAGTTAGGTGCCTTTATTATTCACAATATATTTTAATTAGTAGGATGTAACTAGTCCTGTCGCCAGGGGGGGTACATCGGCCTCCTTAATTCAGATGGACTTACCCAAGTTTTTTTTATATATTTTGACCCGCAGAATACGAATTTTTTGGGTAACAGTTGATCCGGATGTCGATAAGATTGTTATAGACAAAGAACTTGAGGAATTACATAACAGCGATTTCTCGCAAAACAAAACATCTTTTTGTATTTTTGGGGTCATTTTAAGCAAAAAATATTCCTACAAGTTTTTTCGTAGAATGCATAGTTTTCGAGATAACCGCGGTTGAACTTTCAAAAAATCGAAAAATTGTAATTTTTGAACCCGAATAACTTTTGATTAAAAAATAAAGTAGCAATTCTGCTTACCGCATTTGAAAGTTTAAGTCAAATTATATCGGTTTTGATTATTTGCATTGCTAGACATTTATTATTTTATTGTTAAACAAAGCTATAAACACCTAGTATGTGAGTGATGTTTTCAATGATTTCTCATTTAAAATCGAACGAGTAGGTAGAGTAGCTACGAGTGCAAGCGAGGTAATTTCTACGTAGCATGCGTTAAAACGCATGTATTAGGCACGGGAAACACTAGATAGATAGATAGATAGATAGATTTATTTAACTACTTTACAAAAAAAAATTGTTTGTAGCAAGTCAAAATTACAAAGTCAAAATAAGGAATATAAAAATTACAAGGTATATAAAATCACAAGGTATATAAAACAGAAATATAAAACACAACTTATAAATATGTATCACAAACAAGAATATAGATTAACAAAAAATATTTTGTGTCACGGTAAGCATTTCAGTAGATGTTCTGCAATGAGTCATATATTCTTCCGAGCAATAAAAGCAATGTTTCAACAGATACCTTTTTATTACTTTTTTGAAACTGTTACAGCTTAGCTGTTTAATATCTTTTGGTAAAATATTGTAGTAGTTATAATTAAGACAATTTTTATCTGAAAGACGCAATCTAGAGCGATTTGTTCGTAAATAGTGAGAGTATCGCGTATTGTGAACGTGAACATCAGACTGCTTTGTTAAATGGGACCTTTTTCTGTGAATTTCAGTCAGAACTTGATATATCAACAGAGTAGGTAGCGGCATAATTTTTAATTTGATGAAGAGAGGTCGGCAATGTTCCAGATAACTAACCCCTGCTAAAATCCGGATAGCTTTCTTTTGCATCCTGAAAATTTGAAGAGCATTTGTTGAATTGCCCCATAAGATTAATCCATAGCTTAGGTGTGAGTGAAATAAAGAAAAATATGTCACCTTCAATGTCTCAAAGTTGACAACCCTTGCTAGTTGACGAATAAGAAATAATGAACTAGACAGCTTCGCCTTTACTTGTGAAATATGAGCCGACCAGTTCAATCGATTGTCTATGGTTATTCCTAATAGTTTAGCAGTGTCTTTGTCATCTGGATCGCAATGTAAACCACTTGCAGATATAATCAAGTCCTGCGTTTTTTCAGTATTGAGTTTTAGTTTGTTCGCAGCAAACCATGTGCTAGATTTATCAGAGACTTCCTCGTAAGCCATTTTTAAATCCTCATTTTTATTACCTGATATTATGTATACACTATGTGTTTATAGATTCGTTTAACAATAAAAAAATTAATTTTTAGCAATGCAAATAATCAAAACCGATATAATTTGACTTAAACTTTCAAATGCGGTAAGCAGAATTGCTACTTTATTTTTTAATCAAAAGTTATTCGGGTTCAAAAATTGCAATTTTTCGATTTTTTGAAAGTTCAACCGCGGTTATCTCGAAAACTATGCATTCTACGAAAAAACTTGTAGGAATATTTTTTGCTTAAAATGACCCAAAAAATACAAAAAGATGTTTTGTTTTGCGAGAAATCGCTGTTATGTAATTCCTCAAGTTCTTTGTCTATAACAATCTTATCGACATCCGGATCAACTGTTACCCAAAAAATTCGTATTCTACGGGTCAAAATATATAAAAAAAACTTGGGAAAGTCCATCTGAATTAAGGAGGCCGTTGTACCCCCCCTGGCGACAGGACTAAACTGAACACTAACACAAATTTTTCAATTCCAAAAAACTTTTCTTAATAACAATTCGATATTGTGAAGTTTAACGAGACTTTACTCTTGAGTGAAATTCCTATTTTTTGACATACCCTGTATAAAATTCATTAAATTTGATATTTGATTATTGCATCTTAGATTATATACGATGCAGAGTATTTTATAAAGAATAACTTTTTTTCGTAAAACTGATAATAAAAAAGTTATAAATAGGTTCCAAGTTACGCAGACATACTGTATAAGAGCTACAAAAAATTTTTTTGCTGAACAAGTATTATTGTTGAAGTTTATTATTAAATGTATTTTAGGTAAGTTTTACAGAAAAAAAGTTTTATATCACTTTATATAAACATTTTTTTAGCTGGTAATTTTCGGTTTTTGGATTACATTTTTGTTATCTTTCTTAATTTTCTCAAAAAGAAATAGTCTTTTTCATTTCTAAAGTAAAATAATTTAGTGCATTTTAAAGATTACATCCTAAGCTTTAACAAACCACTTATAAAACTGTAAATATATGTTCAAACCTAAGTAATACCGTCTTAAAATGATGGTAATTCTATAAAACTACCAAGATTTCAATAATTACATTTTTAAGACGTCATATCATCTGAATTAAGTTTTTGAGATTTTTTTTAACGAAACATAATTTAGTACGATACTTGATAGGTAAGTTGTGCAAAATTGAGGCCTGTATAAGAAAAATTGTATTAGTTACTCATTTTAAAATCATTTTAAAACAAAATTCATGTAAGGCTCATTTTCCGCCCCCACCGTACTTATGCCCATACATTTTATTTCTTTTTATTATAACTATAAGATAGCTTAATTATTCTTCTTTTAGGTTCATTTTGTAAAATTTCATTTAATCCATTAGTTAGAGAATTACATTATAATAACTCAACCGTGCACTTCGCCGTACGCTAGTTTACAGTGCGCCAATGTTTGTGAGAAGGGTGACTTTAGCGTTATAAATAAAAAAAATATAGAAGATACAGATTTAATTTCAGAAAATTCTTTATGTAAGGGTTTCTTGTAAAATTTTCTGAATTTTTCAATGGTCAAGTCAGTTTTGTTCTAAAATTTATATTTTCGGAGTTATTTAAAAGAACATCAAACTTCGTAGTTCATTTGTTTAATAAAAAATGAAGCACCCACTTCTCGAGTAGAACTATTTGATATGTTGTTTATTAAACATTTCTTAATGAAATTACAAAAAGTTCTATATTGTTTGATTTTTTCCGAAGTGAAAATCTATACGCACTCCCCTATAATATTAGTTTAATTTCATCGGCGCGACTGCTCCCAAAAATAATGAAAGGGTAACAAATCAATTGGAAGTTCTGACCGACAAAATACATGGGACGTTTACGTAGTCTGACGTTCAAAACCTGTAATCTGTTCCACAATTAAAACTTCCCCTGTTCCAGTGTTCCAGTTCATCAAAGTTTGTCCGACTAGACACCGTTAAACTATTAATAAATTTTCAGCTTGCTATTAATAAATCTTTTCTTGGTACGCGGGATCCAGGCCTAACAGCTTCAGAATAAATTATTGCGTTATAAAATTTGTTTCTACTTCTAATATATTCACCCATTCTAGAACATTAAAAAAATTATGAAAGCCTTGAATCAAGCATGTCTGTCCATTCGTCCGTCTGTCTGCCAATGAATAAAACTCCTTCATTATTAGAATAGATTCACTGACAAAATGAGACGAATGAGAGCATTACAATCCAAAGATTGCATTAAAGGCGAGAATTTTGACCTCTGGCTTCCAGTTCCGGAAATACAGGTTTAAAGTCGCCGAAACCGTACAAGAGATATATTATTCGACGCTCCTAAGCAAAACGGAAACAAATATGTACTGTCGGTTTTTATATCACTGCCAGTTAAAAAGTTTTTACCCAAAGGCAACCCAAAATTATTCAAAATGTGCGAAAATTATTCAAAATTAGTAAAAACATATATTGGGCGCAAAGTAAGACGAAGAGTTTAAATATCGACTTCTGGTTCTAGCTTCCGGTCACACTGTGTGAAAACTTGTTTTTTTACTTGTTTAGGATTTACTTGTTTTTCTAAATTTGACTGCTTGTTTGTATTGAAGTGGACCTGTTTGTTTTTATAGATTTAAGATAAATGGATTGCTCTTGTGTAAACCATACATCTATGTAAGATTCATGAAAGACAATCGTAATAAAAGTCCGTGTGATGTTTAACAGTTTTAATTAATAAAATAGATACTTAAATTATAGATACTATTAAACTGACGAAATGTAAAAGTGTTTGTGAAAATTGCGACCAAAATTTTACGTGTTATTACAAAAGGAAATGAGTTTTGAAATAATTGCGTCTAATGAATATTTTAACCGGCTTGTCTTAATACCCGTCTTTAAGCGTCTCTTTAACCGTTTTTTTCGATTATTCCAAATAACACACACGTCCGTCCAGGTCCTGATGTTAAAATCGACTGCCTATATAACCCCCACGCTCAATAAAATTATCTTACTGCTAATCTCCCTTTTCCGTTTTCTCCTAAGAACCAGCCCATTAAAATTGGATCAAAGTATGTACCGTTTTTTCCAATAAACGAAAACCAATAAAATTAGTCAAAGCGGCTACTGTTTATCTTAAACTCCGAGTCCAAACGATTCGCACATGTGGCATATGTGTTCGTATGCGTGAGACCCTTTTTTCGTGCTCGTAATAGTAATTAAGAAAAAAAAATATGTGTGTACTTTGTACGTACGTAAGAAGTTATGCTTCTATTATATGATTTCTAAAAAATAAGTATACTTTAAACAGTTTGTTTTAATTGTTTTTAAACACCAAACTAATTTTGTACCTACCGCTTTCAAAAAAATTTAAAAAAAAGTATAGGTTTGCACTGGATTCGAACTTAAGACCTCTCGATATCTGTCCGAGTGCTATACCAAATACGCTACGAGGACTGTGTCTGTATCGGTTCGGACGTACCTAAAGACAATTCACGGTAACAAACACACAAGGTGAAGTATAATAAATATACAATAAAATGTTTTAATAATACTCATCTTATTCCCGGTGAAGACAAATCCAAAGACACAAAAATTATAATAAATATATTTACTGAAAACACTAATATCTTCTTTTCACACCTTTTCTTGCACTGATATATTTATACATAAGTAGAAAGATTTAGCAAATATACGCCATAGTGTCTGTGTGCACATGCGCGCAGTATTATGAAATTTTACTTTCAATCGCGCTTAAAGAAGTATAATTTCACAAATATATACAGTAGACTTAAAAATATAAAGTAAAATATTTACAATTCTACATCTATATTTAGGCTTTTTATAAAGTTTTAGTATCTGCGATATAGGCTTTTAACTTCAGCTTTTCCTTTTAGGCTTTCTTCTATCCTTGCTCCATTGTAGGGGTTCAACGTTTACTAGTCTGATCATCTTTTCCGGAATTTCAAGTACTTTTAGGGTCTGGTACAGATGCCTTCTTATCACAGAATCGTAAGCTTGTGTTGAAACATGAATGGGAAATAGAATTTGACAAGATGTTTATATGTCATATAAGGGGATGTAAACGTATTACACAATTTGAAGAACATGTTCTCGGTTGCTCAAAATCGGAAGAGATATGGGGTGAATCTTAACGGGATGTTATTAATATTCTCTTATTAGCTTAGGCTATATTATTAGCTCTAGGAATAAAAAAATAGAAAAATCAAAATAAAAATGTCAAATAAAAAAAAATAAAATATTAGGCGCCACTGGTTTCCTTAGGAAAACCAAATAAATACAAAAATAGAAACGTAAAAGAAAACTAACTCAAAAATTACACAAAAACATAGTCAATACAAAACATATGTACAAAATACTTATGGCGTGACTTACCTTATCTACGTCTTTACTCCTAGCTAAATCTTTGTTGTACTTACGAAATAAGAGAGAAGGAAAATAGAAATAATAAAATTGTATTTTGCAAATCAAACATTTTTTTATTGAAACAAAATTAAATTAAATCTGTGATCTCTTACGGTGTTACAAATAGAGATCGTGATTAGAAAATAGAAAATGAAAAGTTTTACATAGAAAAAATAATACTGGTACATCATAGTCCTGTATCTTCTTGGTTGGTTTTAAGTCCAAGGCACAATTCACTGCACTAAATGTCACTTTACATATGAGAAGATACAACAACAGTACATCAGGTTACTCCCATAATTTATGGAAAAATTCAGCATTGAATTTATTTTTTTAAAGCAAAACGGCACCACTTGAACAAAAATATTAAAAAAAAATTGTTTTCTAGTTCATTAAACGGGATCAAAAAATACTAAAATAAAAGCAATTCCGTGCTTTAACTAGGATGTTGAAACTAGTAACACAAAAGAAAACTTCTAGCTCCTGCTTGTATGTAATAAATATTTATTATACCGATATTGGTATAAGATATCGCGTTCGCCTAAAAACGCCGGAACACGATGGCCTGCGGCTTGTTTAGACCATACTGGAACAAACACTTTAACTCCAACACAAAGACTTCTGCAATAAAATTGCACAATAACTTTACTATACTCAAAGAAACTGAAACTTCCACCTTTCAGGTACTGCAATCCTGCAGACCTTCCGAGGCTAGCTCAAATTGACTTCTTCCTGGCTTAAACGTAACTGACTGTCCTCGTCCCAATTCAAGACCAGATTACTAAACCAAACGCCCCTTTCAAAAATCATTCGATCTTTCCCATAACCAATTCAACGACCAAATACAGACTTAGGACACTCAATTAGTCAAAATCTTGACCAATAAAAAAACAAAATCATTCTCCGTCAAACCTCCTATCGACGCCATCGATGTTTCTCTGCCAACCAAAGACTTACCAACTGATGAGTTTAGCGTCACCTTGGGTTGAACTTTTCCCATCAAAAATGTTAAGTCAGCTCTATCAACGACTGTCGACTCAAAAACACTTAAAAACCTTATCATTTATTATATCAACATCCTAGCTCTAAAATAAATTAAACTCGGACTCTCGCCTCGTCTCGAAAAACCATTAACTTTTTTGATAATTAGCCGAAGATAAACAAATGCTCTACTCGAACGACAAACGAAAAATATATCACAGAAGAATTTACTACTTTGATTTTTTTGGCGGTTTTAAAATAACGTGAACACTCGAAGAAATAAAAATTTATCGATTCACGAGAAACACAAGATCGATTCAATACTCTGAGAAACGAAAAAGAATCAGATGACCAGATTCTGCAATCACAGTACAATTTACGAAACGGATTTAGCATACAAGCTAAACCGAAAATACTAGGGGTTCGAAAACGTTAATGATCTTCGCAGCCGTTTGTAACAAATATAAGAAAACTTCTGTTGGAGTGAAAGTAAAAAGAAAGGTATACTCCAACAGAAGTAAGGAAAAAGGGAGTAACTACCATACTAGTGGGACAGAAATGGAAATAGATGGGATGTAAAGAAAAGAGAAGGAGGCAAACTGAATAGAATTGGCTAGCAAGAGATGCAAGAGAACAACTTGACACTCAAGGATGGATACAGCTCGTTTGCATGCCTGTCGAAGAACAGTAGCTCTAAGTAGATAGTAATGATGACTAAAAGGTGAAATAATAAAATAAGAATAATGCACTGAAAATGAATGGAAATGAATAATTGCTAAAGACGAACAAAATAAATAAAACCAACAAATCATGGGCGCCATGAAAATAATCTTCGATCATTCTGCCAGGTATCTTACACTGCTGTTAAATATTAAATAAATTAAATATATAAGTAAATGTAAAGCCAAAGGGAATAAGAATGAAGGATGTACAAAATAAATAAAGATTTATTAAAATTAACTACCAGATTTTTAACAATCTCTGAGTTAGACAAAGCATATACTGTGACTCTAACATGACAAAAGTTTACAAAAGTTATATCTAAGATAACAACAATAATGTTACCTGTTACAAAATTATATAAAAGTACCTCTTATTTACATATAGGGTACAACTCACATGAGTCCTCTTTACAAAATGGTTATAGTACGCCTGCTACGTACAACTAAATTAAACCCGAAAAATATTGAAAATATATAAATAAATAGGCACAAGCCTGACGAAGAGAAAATGCAATGATGAATTAAGCAAGTGAAATACAATGAATGAAATAGAAATCTTCTTCTTCTTGTGCCACTCCTACCGGAGATTGGAAATCATCAAGGCTACCCTGACTTTGTTTACAGCTGACCTAAAAAGTTCATTAGTGGTGCAGCCAAACCACTCTCTCAAATTCCGCATCCACGACATTCTTCTACGGCCTGGATTCCGTTTTCCTTCTATTTTTGCTTGCATTATATTTTGAAGTAAATAGAAATAGAAATGAAGTTGAGATAAATACCGAAACGATGACCTAAATTAACCGAACAAATGAAATAAATCGAATAACAATAAAATATTTGGGAAGCAAGCAAGTAATATTACAAAATAAATATCAAACCAATAATAAAATACAAAACCTAATTTCCTAGGCTTATTACCTTGTGTACAAAAGAAACTTACCATAGCTCGTAAATAAGTTTGGGAACCTAATACAATACAAATATGTCATATGTATACAAATATGTCGTATTTATAAAAAAAACCAGAGGTAAACTAAATCTGGAAAAAAAATTAATTAACATAGTGCATTAAACCGAGAGTCTGAAGTATAAAACACTGTAGTTATTCAAATCCACACAAACTTAAATGTTCCCAAACAAATCCAAATGACTCCTAAAAAGTCCGCTACTGCATCCCAAAATGAACACATGGGTGGTACGAAACGGTACCTCCTATATGTCCAGGTGTAGAATGAAAATCAGGAGCAGGAACGCCCCAAGTGTTTCCCAAATGACATACTCCCAGAGTGACTTGACTGTGGCTGTAATGGTTTCCCTAGGTGGTCAAAGGGGCTACGACTTCACGTTGTGGTTTCTCCAAAATGGCTAAAAAACATTCCCAGTTTTATTTCTCATATAAACCGGTGAGCAAAAGTAAAGAGAAGAAGAAATAATTGAGGAAAACTTTTTAGAAGCAATAATATAG
The DNA here is from genome assembly GCF_917563875.1 of Diabrotica virgifera virgifera. Lineage (NCBI taxonomy): Eukaryota > Metazoa > Arthropoda > Insecta > Coleoptera > Chrysomelidae > Diabrotica > Diabrotica virgifera. Next base: position 222,789,075 of record NC_065446.1, read on the forward strand.
AAAAAACAACCATTAAATGGAACAAAAACTAATCTCAGGTAACCTTGAACTATTTTGGGCGTGAAGACATGAACAAATAATGACTTTGAATTTGAAATTTGAATATGATTTATCTGAGGGAATATCTGTAAAAATATATTGAATATATAAAATATTGGATGTTCAATAAATTTAAAACCTACAGAGAAATGATAATTATTTTCAATATTAATTGAGAATTGCATATTGGTTATGTCTAACCAAAAAATATATTAATGTATAATTTTCCTTGAATGAATATTCAATAATCGAAATAATCTACATAAAATCCAAATGATGAGTTGACTAAGAAATTTTAACAATGGGACTAATATTTTAATATTCAAGGCTAACAAAAAAATTAGGTACTATAAAAAATATTTTATTACCGGTGATTTTTATTTCAATTCCAGAAGGAATTGTGTTACCCACATGTCTCCCTATTGCAGAAAATCCTTGGTGGTAACTTTTTCACTTTATTTAACTGGATGTTATAAAATAAAAATCATCCGCCGCCATTCTATGGTACCAACCTTAGACAAGGAAAGAGAGAGGACGAGTAATCCTATGACCAAAAGTGAAGCCAAACCGACACCAGAGATTTTGATCATCGACGTATCTTTGGGGTATTGTTATGCATTGAGTATTTAAAATGAAAACATGAAATGTATTTAAAATGAAGAAGTTGTGTACGGTAAATGTTTTATTAAGTTGCTCATATTACGTACATATGTTTCAATACATACATATGTTTTTATTACGAATTTTAGATGATGATTTACTTTATTTTTTATGAAATTTTAACCTTCAACGAACACCCACCACTGGCAACCCATTGTTATTTTTGACGTGACCGCCATGTTTTTGGTGACAAACAAACCAAAAACTGGCTTCACTTTTGGAACGTGTGTGTTAAATGAGTGTTACCCGTCCTCTCTTTTTCACTTCACTTCACAACAGCCACAAGTCAAGTAAGGAACCTTCCTCGCTACTTCAACGAGGAAAACGTCAAACTCTCACGGAACACGAATTAAACGACAAGGAACGGTTCAACTAGGTTCCGTACGCCTAAGTGTGACGTCACGTAAGGAGTCCTTTATGAGAAAATTAAAGAGATTAATTGGGAGGTCAAGAGAAAATAATTATAAAAAATAATTGAAGAGCAAAAAATGAAATTATAACGGGTGGACCGTTACACGTTAGAGTGTGAAATCTATATATAAAGGAGGTTTAATTTTAACAGTTGCTCGTATGTACTGCTCTGAGTCATTTTCAACTTGAATATTTGATTTACGGCAGATATGCCCTTTTTGAATTCTCCCTCGTATTCACCAACCTGCTCGTTTAACTGCCTTTCCAGTCTGATGATTTTGGCGAGTACCTTAAATGTTACATCTAGAAGAGTGATACCTCTGTAGTTTTTGCACACTGCTATATCTCCTTTCTTCTGAATGGGACATATTATTGCCTCTCCATAATTTCAAAATTTGTGCAGTAATAGCATTGCTGCCTGAACTTTTATTGTTTTTCATGATATATGTATATATGATTTCTCTTATTTCTTTCACGGTTGGAGTCTCCATTGTTTCTGCAGGGTCGTTAACTTCCTCAAGGTGCTACATAAGGTGCTCCTGCCATCTACCTAGCTTCGTCTGCTTATCTCCCATTATATAGGTGCTCTTCTTTATTATTGTAGTAATTCGGTTTTCTCACACATTGAGCACTACTTCTTTTCGCTTCCTGGTAGAATTTTACTTTTAAACAACACCTTTAAATACTAATTTATTGGAAAATAGTACCTATTGTCTTAACGATAATCTTTATAGACACATAAATTCGGTAGTTATTATATTTTATGACTTTCCAAGTAGCAAACTAGTTTTCTAAAAGCAGTAGCTTTAAATCTTTTCACTTATTGATCACGGCGAAATAAAATTTCTGCTTTCGATGTATATTTCATGGAAATATTTTGTTCAATGGTCCAAAACGGGATATGATAAATAACTATTAAAGTATTTCAGAAGAAAGAAAGAAACTAAAAGCTCTCCATCAATTTAACCTAATATTCGCAACTGCCAAAACACTGCTAAATTCAAACAAATAAGAAAACAGGATAGGACTTAAAATAAATTTGGTAAAAGGATCTAGGAAAAATTTTAATGTCGTGTGTCTAATTTATTTTCTTATCGAATTTAGATATAATCTATTATATTTAATGGAATTTTACCATAATCTTAATTTTAACTAAAGTTATCTTAAACTTTCAATTTTCACTTCCGAAATGGTTTCAAATTTTAAATTGAACAAATTATTTTGTTTTGTTAATCGAAAATATAAATATTCTTCTAAGAAGTACATTTTATCTAGGTACCTGATTCAGAATGATAATTAAGATAGACAGTATATTGTTATCCTTCTACAGGTCTGGGTGAGAATGAAAGAAGAGGGGACTATGACCAATTAGGAGACGTACTGAGTGATATTCCAGCAAAGGAGAAAGTTATAATAGTAGGTGATTTCAATGCACATGTGGGCCAAGCCAAGACAGGATATGAAACAATACATGGGGGATTAGGCTTTGGAACTAGAAATGAAGCTGGAGATGACATGCTTGAATTATAGTCTAAGAGCTAGTGAACCCTCCGACTAACGGTCGTCCTCTAAGGCTAGAAATTTGTCTAGTCATAATTCATAGCACATTAAGGCTAAAAACCATGACCTGGCAAGCATCAGCCGTGCACGTGTATCAACTAGGTGAATCGAAAAGTGCATAGTTTAGGGGTAAAATAAACTTTCTCCTGTAAGATTTAAATTTAAGTATGTGTTTGAGTAAGTCATTTAGAAGAAATGTGTACAATGACAGGCGATTCTGAAGAGTATAAGACCTTGCCAGGCGAGGGGAAAGATTAGGGGTTTTTCCTAAAATTATTTTTTTTGCATCGAACAAATTTTTTCTAGGTTTTTTGAATCATTTCAAACAGAAAAGGTCTTTAATAATTTTTCGTTAATAGTTTTTGTTATATTATAAGCGATTGAAAATTTTGAAAATTGCGAAATCGGCCATTTTAACCCTAAATCGGACATTTATCAAAAAATTTCAAAGTTGCCAAGGTAGGTAGATATTCTTTAAACATTGATTGATGAAATCCCAAAGAGTATTTTGCAATACAATGTCGGAAACCCCTTTGTTTTTTAATGTTCCACTGTATCTACAAACCAACCGAATGATGAAATCAAAGAAGGCCCGTGAAGGTCTATAATTTTCATCTCACTCCCTGCCTGTTCAGCGTAACAAAATTCCAACGAAAACTTGGTCCCCGATACTCAGTTAGAAGTAAGACTAATAGAAAATAATAATTTCGCTGCAAAACGAAATCAAGAGACATCTTTGATTTTAATCCGTCTGAAGGGCGTCATAAACACCCTTACTGGTTTCAAGCTCCTTAGTTTTCTTCAGAGAATATATATAATAGGACTTCGTCCAGAGACAGTCATACACAGGGTGTCCCAAAATTAATTGGACATTAGCTAATGGGTGATAGAAGACATCAAAATATTAAGATTTAAAAAATAAGTTCATAAGTTCATCACTTATTAACCCTTAAATGCCCGTGATATGAAAATAACCATAAATGCCCATGTGGGGTCTCCTAGGGACCCCACTAAAATTTTCAATTTAGTAACGTCATTTAGCACTGACTAAAAGGAAAACACGGTTAAAAATAATTTTAAGTATATTTGAATAATTTTTATTTATTTTTCATACAAAATTAACGGCTTTTCTAGAAACAAATTATTTTCAATTCGAACTAAATTAAAATTAAATAATAATATAAGCATATAACTTTTAGTTGCAATTTTTACATACAATAGTTTTTTCTTCTTTTCTGTGCACCTGGCATATAAATTTTTTGCAAAAAGAGCAAACGGTATTCACTTTTCTGTCACAGTTTCGCGGACACTGGTAACAACGAGCACGTTTCTTAGCTGAATGGACGGATTGAGTTGCAACTTCGGTAGTTGGGTTTACCATTGGTATGCCACAATCTTTTAGAGCAGATTTTACATAGGCTTTATGTTTTATATATTTCGCTCTTTTTTCCATGTTGTTTCGAGCAAGCTCAGCCCCTAATTGTAACAGGAAAATACGTCTTCGTGAAAAATTATTTTTCTTCCAATCAGGATTTTTTTCAATGTATAAAATATAGGCATTTAGTGCACATATGTCTATAATATTCATAAAGAGCCTGAATGGCCAACGAGCAGTTCTTCTTTTACAGGAATATTCCCTAATCAGTTTGTCGGCAAAGAAGATGTACCATCCTGTGTATTTTAGGTATGTACGAAACCATAGCTAATTCTTTAGTAAAAGCAAATATTGACGAATCCGCAGGTCTTTTTGTCAAACTTAGTTGTGGTGGTGTATCAGGTTTATTTTTGCGGACGGTCCCAAGTAAAGTAAGGTTTTTAGATAAAAGATATTGAGCAAGAGGAACACTGGTAAAAAAGTTGTCAGTTGTAATTCCTCTCCAACTGCCATGATATGGTTCCACCAGATCTTTCACAACACGAAATCCCTGATTTTTCTCTATTGTACCACCTGGTAGTTTTCCAAGGTACACCTGAAGTTTTGATAAATAAGATGTTTTAACATCCGCGGCAGCCCAAATTTTTATCCCATAGCGGCAAGGTTTTGATTTTATATATTGTCTAAAAGAACACTTTCCTCTAAAACTCACTAACTGTTCGTCAACGGTTATATGTTCGTATGGTTCAAAGGCTTTGTCACAGATAGAGACGAACATGTCCCAAATTACTCGTATCGCCGCTAACTTATCCTGTTCCTTCCGCTCCACCCTGGTCACTTTGTCATCAAACCTCAAGAAACTCGATAATTCTTCAAATCGGTTCCTAGCTAATGCGGCTGTAAAAAATGACCGCCGTATTGAGGTGTCTGTAGACCATATCTCTCGTGTCGATTCTTTCCCACACCTTAAAGCACCAGCTTTGATAAGTGCTCCTAAAAAGCTATCCAGTTCATTGTTGGTAAGTACCGTCCACTCTTTTTTGTTATTCGGATGTTTTTCGTTCCACTCTTGATAACGCCTAACAGCTTCTTCATTAGTATGAAGGCATATGACATTCTTCATCTCTTCGGTCAAAAATAAATTGAAATAGTCTAAAAACGTGTTGGAATTTTTACTATAGTTTGTTAAGCCTGGATGTACATTTATAATATTTTTTTGTTGCCTCTTGGATCTCACGAAAGGTAGGCTATTCCACTGCATTCCAGATTTGGATGTATATGTTGGACCACTAACCTCACTAATATTATCGTCCACTTCGGTAGGTTCTGCATCTGATTCCTCGTCACTGTTGACTTCTAAATTGTCCTCAGTTTCCGAAACATTTTCCTCAAAAACATCTTGCTCTTCGCTATCTGATTCGTCGGTAATCTCATAGTCGAAATCGGAGTCTGATATCCCTTCTTCTATATTTCGGATAATTTTTTCATGTTCTTGGTCGCTTATTGTCATTTTCATTCTCTTACGGTCCATTTTTCAATGTAAACTGACGAAAAATGTTAAAAATAATAAAAATATTCTGGTGCCTCTAAATGCCCAATCGGGGTCACAGCGAGACCCCACTTATCTAAATCTCTCTTACAGACCACTGCACCTCACGAATGTTCGTGGTATACTAACAGAAAACGTAGGAGACACGTCCACACAAATACCTGATTGCGCGGTTGCCAAATGTTTCAAATAAAGATATTATAGCCAAAAATGTATGTCTGGGGTCCCATAGTGACCCCGATTGGGCATTTAAGGGTTAAGATTTAACCAAAATGGCTTAAATAAAATATGGCTCCTTACTCAGTTACAGGGTGTTTTATTTAAAAATTTAAAAACTATTTTTGCTCAGCATTTTAAAACTATTCGACGTATCATCTTCATACTTGGCAGAAAGTGTAGGTATTATACACCTTATGAATTTATAAATTTTAAATAAACGTTTCTGGCTACTACCAGTGGCGCACGACAGGAAACAGCAAATGGTTGATCCTTCGCAAATTCTACTGAAGTGTATGTTATTCACTCTTAACCATAAACACATTAATTTTCTAAATATTTTAAATTAAAATTTAAGCGGCACCATACATTAATTAAAATAACTGTGTCTTTACATGTTTAACTTCAAATATCTCGAAAGCTATTGACTTTATCGTTACGAGAGAAGAGTACGTTATTTACATAGAAAGTATTGGTGATTACGGATTTATGGTGCCCGGTGAGTTCTTCTCGTATTGCTTCAGCTTTTCGTTTTATATTGGGTGAGGTTAATTGTTTCCCAAGCCCCTCCAGAAATAGTTTTCGGCGATGTTTTTTGTTTACTTGGGTGTTCCATTCAGAATTTTTCATATTCCATAAAAAATTTGCATTGTAGTATGCAATATCCAAAAAGTTAAAAAAATACCTAAGGGCCATCTTTTTGTTGCTCTTTTGCATGTGTATTCTCGTATCAATTTATTTAAAATATCAACTCCATTTTGGTTTTGTTTTAATCCAAAATAATATTTGGTTTAAAATTTTGGTCTTCACTGTGTAATGATAATGTTCATTGTGTAAAGTCCATAATAATACGACAGATTTGTTTGGCTTGGTTACATGTGAAACTAAATTAATATTTCAGGTGAACAAAATTTTTGAAGAATACAGTGTAACGATCTGTCATTTTAAGCAATGATTTAGGCAAACCCTTCCTATTTTTTCTAAAAGTACCCAAAAGAGTTAAATTTTTGGGTAAGAGTTCTTCAGATAAAGCAATGTCAGTAAAAAAATTATCAGTTCTAATATTTTGACCAGACCTATGCCAATATTCTGTAAGTGTTTTGACAACTCTTGGTTACGTTCAGATTGATCACTAATCTTTCCAGTACATAGCTCAAAGTTGCATCACTAAAAATTTGCAGCGTCACATAGGGTCCAAACCTTTACACTATATTTCTTCAATTTACTAGCTTTATAAATCAGAAATGGACAACGTTCCCTAAAATTTATAAGTTGCTCGTCGATAGTACCAAAAGCAGATGGCTCATTATGATTCCTTACAATTTTTGGCAAATAGATCAGCGATTTCTCAAATAGGAATTAATTATTTATCTCACGTTTTACGTGCACCTACAAACATATTAAAAATATTTTTTGAAATCCGAAAATCGGGTCAGGACTGACCCGGCATCATAGATGTTACGTAAAAGAAACACTGTAATTTGCAGGTTTGCGCACGAGAGAAGTAAAAATAGATTGAAACAAATAAGAAGAACTTACGATCAATCGGATTTGTAAAAATAATTTTTCATTAAATATCAAGAAATAAGTGAATTTCGGGACAGGCTTGACCCAGACTTCGTACTCCGAAAGTTAATCCTCTATTGTTGGTATATTCTTGGTTTTGACTTCTACTTTTTAGTATTGGCAACTAAAGCCTGTAATATTCTGGTGATGTTGTTTTGCTATATGTTTCTTCATCAAGTTGATATTAGTGTATCTTTCCATTGCAGTCTGTGCTCGTTGTCCTTGTCATGTTTGCATATCTAAGATTGGAAGTATCTGTTTTTGTAGTTTTGGCGTCATTGTTCCAAATAAAACATGCCTGAAACAACTGCAATAATTATGATTTGCCTTTTTATTTTCCCAGACTTGTTATTATTAGGGTTAACCATTGTCCCTAGATATATGAACCCTTTGACTGCTTCGAAGTTTTGGTCATTGACAATTAGATCTGCGTCAACATGTCAAGATCTTGTGGTTATGTTAGTCGCCAATTTGGTTTTATTTTTATTTAAACGTCATCCTATTCGTTCTGCTGTTCCTATTAGCTCAGTTAGGTTTTCCATGACTCTTTCGTGTTTTTTTTTATTGCATTAGCTACTATAATTAGATTTTGTCCGATGGCTCTTTATTACTCATAATGCAATTTATTATTATATTATGCTTGATTGTTGAACGATATGATCATAATTTACAAATTTTTCGGCAAACTGTACATTCCATAATAATTCCATTTTTTTTTTTGTTTAAGGTAAGTACAAGCCAGATGAATTAGACAATACGACATATACTTTTGGTAAGTAAATGTACATTCTTGTTTATCTACCCTGTATTATACATATGTCAAAAAAATAAATCAATAATTATTTATCTAAGAATAAAATATACTTCCCATTACAAGGGGTTCGATTTATATTGCTTTGAACTGAGTGCAAGTTCTTGGAAGGGGATTGAGAAACAATCGTGCGCGAATAGCGGAGAAATATTGTAACTTTCTTAAATAATTCATATTGTCAATTGAAATTGTTAAATTGACGTACATTTCATATCTACTGTCATTTAAGAAGAAAAATTATATGTTGCTCCACAATATTGATATGATATGCAATTATTATACAGGGTGAGTCATAACTATAGGGACATAGACTAAGAACAGGTTATTTGGACCAAAATATGGCTATTGGGGCAAATATGCCTTAATAAAATGTTGCTGAGAAAAAAGATACAGGCTGTTAAAATTAATTTTTGTTTTTCGTTTTTTGCTAATAGTTTCCCTGTATATTTATAAATTGCTATCAAAATTGGCACAGAGGCATAATCTTAGACAACAAATAGTATTTTATCTACAATTTTACGTTTTGTCATAGAGGGCGCCACGTGGATCATTCCTGATGATCAAATTGAGTCTAAAGTTTTTCTGATGAAACTTTTTAGTAATTTTTATTAGATAATATGACGTAAACATCATTTTTACGTAAAATTGGTACTCTTGTTTAAACATGATAATTTCAACCGTTTTCGATAAAAACGCAATTGAAGGTTTCAGGAACTCAGAAGGGGATATCAAATACCAAACTAATAAACAAAGTTGCAACTGAAATGATTGTGACGAGGCATTTCAATCAAAAAAGTAATGATTACTTTAAAAAAATGCAACACTACACTACACTGTCACATCAAAAATAATTTACTCTGAACAAATGACATTTACCAACAACAATTATTATCTGACAGTCCAAAGCATACTTTTCATAAATGAAATAATATTTGAAATCCTTTTTTAAGACTCTAAGAAGTTCGACTTCGTTTTTATCGAAAACGGTTGAAATTATCATGTTTAAACAAGAGTACCAATTTTACGTAAAAATGATGTTTACGTCATATTTTCTAATAAAAATTACTAAAAAGTTTCATCAGAAAAAGTTTAGACTCAATTTGATCATCAGGAATGATCCACGTGGCGCCCTCTATGACAAAACGTAAAATTGTAGATAAAATACTATTTCTTGTCTAAGATTATGCCTCTGTGCCAATTTTGATAGCAATTTATAAATATACAGGGAAACTATTAGCAAAAAACGAAAAACAAAAATTAACTTTAACACCCTGTATCTTTTTTCTCAGCAACATTTTATTAAGGCATATTTGGCCCAATAGCCATATTTTGGTCCAAATAACCTGTCCTTAGTCTATGTCCCTATAGTTATGACTCACCCTGTATAAAGGTAAATTTAATTAATTGTATTTTGCTTGTAGTACTGCATTTTAATAACTAATTTTCTTCTTCTTCTTCTTCCTTTATTGGGTTATATCCCTCGCGATAATTCGCCCAGCTTACACCAGGGAAATAGTCTTGTCTTGCTCTGGGCAATCGAATATTTCCAAATATATATGCTAAAGCCTCAATTTTTTTAAATATATATTAGTAGGAACATCTTCTTATAGGGCCAGACAGTCCCTACAGGAAAGGCAATATTATAACATAAGGGTTAAAACTTTTATCGTTTGGAGGTCTAATATCTTTTTATATCTTTATCTTCTTAATTTTTTTAATTCAAAGTTGGGAATTGATTAATTTATAAGTTAAGTTTATCTAAGTTAAGGAATTTAAGGATCAAGTTAATCCTACGTGGATTAAGATTGGACATAAGTAGGCGAATTTCAATGGGGGTAGGGATATTTGTTTTAGCTAATTCTTTATATAGGTCAAAATTGGGTGACGTATTTATAGGGCACTCAAAAATCAGATGATTTAAGGACCCAACTTGGCCACAGTCACAATATGGGTTGCCTTTTACTCCTATCCTGAATAGGTGAACTGAAGTAGCACAATGACCTGTCCTCATTCTAATATTGGTAGTTATATGTCTTCTGTCTTGGTATGCAAAATTGTGGTACCAGGGGAGTTTATCTATCTGACCTACAATTTTAGAGTAAAATGAATTATTTCGATTTTTCCCCTGCCATTCTTGCTTCCACCTATTCCAGATGGAATGTTTGATGTCTGGTAGAAAGTTGGAATAGTGAAGAGTGATACCAGCAACTACATTTAAGGTTCTACCTATATTAGCTAGTTTATCAGCCATCATGTTACCTTTAATATTCAAGTGTCCTGGAATCCATGCCAGACTAATATTAACGTTATTTTCTTTCGCTTCTATGATGCCTCTCTTGGTCATGAACGATGAGTGTTCTATTTCCATAGAATAGGTTGATCTGCCTATTTTCTGTATGGCACTTTTAGAGTCCGAGCAGATGATTGCTTGTTTAATCCCATTTTTCAAAATAATTTGGAGGGCATGATTAATTGCGACAATCTCAGCCGTACATATTTGGGTATATTTAGGTAGTTTACTGGTATAAGAATAGTTGATCTCTGGGCTAAAGACACCAAAGCCTGCTGATCCTTCACCATCAACCGAGCCATTCGTGAAGAATTTGATGTGACTAGGTTTATTTAGAATTCTTTTTTGGAGTTGAACTGAGGCAAGTTCATCTGAACGATTAGATTGGATATTTATGATTGGAATTGTTGATAATTGATGGCCTAGTTCAAAGATATGGCATGGGTATAAGCCACTTAAATATAAGTTGGGATAAGTACTTTTAAATTTGTTTTTTAAAAGCACTAGAAATGGAATATTTCTGTTTTTCCAATGATTTTGGTTCCTTTGAATTGACAAGTTTAACAGGTCGAGAGCGGAAATAATTGGGTTGCCAATTAACATTAAATATTTTAATATAAATTTAGAGCTAGGCCATTCCCATCTAGATTTAAGCGAGATCTGACCACTTTCACTTAAGAGAGCATGGATTGGGGTAGATTTCATGCATCCAGTTATAATTCGGATACTTTTGTATTTTAGTTTCTCCAATCTTTTAATTAGTGAAGTTGGGCAATCGAAAATTACCTGGCAGCCATAGTCCAGATGGCTCTGAATCAGACCATTGTGTACAATTTGTAAGGTTTTTGAATCTCTTCCCCAATAAGTCCCACAAAGAGCTCTCATCGCATTTAGGCCACGATTTACTTTTAGTTCTATTGAGTTTACATATGAATTCCACTTTAAGTTTTTTTGAATATTTACCCCCAGGTATTTGACTGAATCCACCCAACCAATATTCTGGTTACAAAATACTACGTTGGGGGGAGAGATGTTCGTGTTTCCTTTTGTAAATAATATTGCAGAAGATTTGTTCTGAGATAGATTTAAATTGTGGTCTAGCAACCATGATTCCATCTGAATCAAAAATTTATTTACATTAATTACCAATTCGTTAATATCACTCCCTGTAATCATAAGAAATAAATCGTCTGCATACTGAATTAGTTTGCATGAAGAGGGGATTATATTATATAGGGAAAGACAATATAGGTTGAAGAGGATAGTGCTTAATGGGGAACCTTGGGGTAGTCCCAGACTTGATTTTCTTGGGCCATGGGTTTGTCCCAGTTTGTCTTTGACAAATAGCTCTCTGTCATTTAGAAGGCAGAAAATCAAAGTAGCCAGTTGAGTTGGAATGTTATACTTTATTATTTTGGAATACAGGAGTGATATATTGACATTATCATAAGCAGAAGAGATATCTAGAAAGATGCCAATAGTGTATTGGTTTAGAGCGAAGCCTATTTGAATTGTTGAGGTGAGGTATGTAAGGCATTCCGTACAACCTCTACCCCTTCTAAATCCTAGTTGTAGTGGATTAAAAATCTTATTATGTTCTATAATCCACTCTATTCTATTCTTTATAAGAGTTTGAAGCATTTTGCCTACACATGAAGAAAGAGCTATTGGTCTAAAGTTTAACGGATTATTACAATCTTTATGTTTTTTGATTATAGGCAAAATGCTTCATTTCACGTAACGAGTATTGTAGCGAGACAGTGTTCTCGGCCGAGTGCTCGTTTGGTATAAACATATTAACGATTACTTGGCCGAACACTCGACCCAGTCTATCTTGTTCTATTTATTAGGCCGAGTCTTCGACCTCCCACCCTTCAATCGTATACTCGCCAATCCACTCGGTATGTGTAAACAACACACGCTGTGTAACTGTGCATATTACCACTTCATCAGAGGAGACGACTTGTGTTAATCAATGTGATTTGTGATTCTCAAAAATAGCTAACAAATGGAACTCAGAAAGGACAATAAAGTTTAGTCCAATTATATGGAAATTTCAAATCTTTGTAGTATAAAAATAAACAACAACGTGATGCAGCGTATGTATTGATTGTAGAAGAAATAAATATGTATTGTTGGTTTTAAAACTCAAGAAGTCAAATAAAATAAAAAATTTAAATTTTACATATAGACAAGAAATAAAAAAAATCAATGAATCGAAGTAATCGGGAGCAGCGAGATTTGGTCTACTTAAAATCCATTGTCTATAGTCCAAAGACGCTTATCTCCTTCTCATAATAATATATCCCTCAATTCGTGTATAAGTAGTGGTATAAGCCGTTTGATATATTTTTAATGTTAGCTTTACGATTCATAAGTACACTACTCCTTGTCTTTGTGAATCGAAACCAGTGTTGCCAATCGGCGGATAATTATCCGATTTGCGTACCTTTTTGAGAGTTGTCGTATCTTCTTCGTATCTTTAAATAAATCGGATATTTGCGAATATTTTTCAGTGTATCTGCCATCGACTAAAACTTTTTCATCCATATAATATTTCCAACACCAACAACACATTAATTTTGTTTGGTTGCACCCAAATTTTTAGAAATAGCCTATACTGAATGAATGTTAGTGACATCCGATACTTTTCATCTTTTGACAAAAGGGACATGTGCCGTTTCTTTTGTTTAGAATGTAAATGCACAAGTGCATCCACTTAAGGTATACTAATCCAATTCAAATTTCAAAAACCGTCTGCCGTCCGATGGTATTTATGAGTTTTTAGTTTTTAGTTTTTTTAACTTATGAAAGCTAATTCACGCACGATTTAGTTTTATTTTCATTTTATGTAGTGCAGTGCTTAAGTAAACGTTTCAAGATTTCTCGAACATGAGATGTAGTTAAAGCTAGATCTTTTTTGTAAAGTTCTATCAAATCTAATATCTTAAACAAAACCCTTTCATCAAAACATGTTATACTTACCTAATTAGGTATATTTATGATTTTTTTGAGGAATGTAATGGTACTATGCAGAAAAGAACTTTTCGGCACAGAAACGTCACTTTTCTGCACACTACTCTCAGTTATTCTGTGAGAAAATATTAAGTTTGTTAACATAAAATTTTGCAGGAAAATGCATTTGGAATAGTGGTTGTAGAAAAACTAGTAATATCTAGATATCTACTAATTAACTCAAAATTCCTTTAAATTTTTTGCCTATAAAAATTATTTAGTCGGGCATTAACGTTGAACGCACCACGGGTATTATGGATAATAACTTTGATACCTTAATAACTACAAGACTCTCAAATACATTTCTATTGTTAGATTAGTTGTTAAAAGAGCGTAGGAGCAAAATTTCGGACCAATAATCTTTAAACGTATTTATATTTTTCGAATCCTGAGAAAACTGATAAATATTTTTGAAAAATTTGAACGCAGAATGAAATATTACATTTTTACCGAGGGCTCAAAGTCCCTTAGAATAAACAAAAAGTTTTTTTGAATGAGATATTTGAAATTAAAAATCACACTTAATATTCTCTTTTCCTTTTACCCCTGTAACATATTAGAATAAAAATTATAGAAATCTTCAGGGACTTTCGGCCCTCGGTAATAATGTAATCTTTCATTCTGCGTTTAAATTTTTAAATAATACTTATTAGATTTCTCAGGACTCGAAAAAAAATAATTAATTTTAAAAGAATTTACCAGAAATTTTGCGCGTATACTATTAATGTAGCTGTAGTTTATTTTGTATTGATTTATTTATTATTTATTTTTCCAGTACCTAGTTTTAGGTAGTTATTACGTTTTAATAAAATAGTATTTAAAAGTGTTTTTTTTAATTAAATAATAATTATAATAAATTAATATAACGATCCAAATAATGAAATATTTAGATTTACTTATTTATTTAGAATTTAACACTTACTATAATACAAAATACGAATAATATAATAATATTAAGTAAATAGTATGTATTTACATACATGAATTAGGTAATAATCAGCTAGGATACGAGATTTTCATCTATGTATAAACGAAAATTTTTAAACTGTGAAATAGAGAATCCAGTAGATTAAAGGGCTGGTTGTTTGAACGCTAATCAGAAATGGAATCAACTGATCATTATCAAATATTTAATTACTGCCAATGTCAACTTTGATTGGGTTGCTGAAAACATAATTGATTACAATGATGAGATTAATTGATTAATTAATCAATTATGTTAATAATTGTTACGTTAATTGATAATTAATAATTAATGAATCAATCCATTATGTTAATTATCATAATTATACTTGATTATAATCAACTGATTGGCGTATGAACAACGGATTTTGTTATTTGATGGTTGTTAAAGGGGCTAAAAGAATAACATTGGCAACATTGATTTTAATAACAGAATAAGTTTTGACCTGGCGTACCTTTTCGTGACAAATCGGATATTTTTCGAGCGATCATCGGATAATCTAGAGAAATGCGATTGGCAACACTGATCGAAACTGAACTGACTCGCCTCCAAATTCAAAAATTGCCAAATACGTATAAACCATCTCTCGCCCTCATAACTGTCTCGGCCTAGTAACAGTTTGCTGTCTCGCCACTGTACTCGTTACGTGTAATCAAACCATTAGTGATTATTGCTATTGATTCGTTGTCCAGTAGTTTTAGTAGTTCTGCTTGTTTATTATCGGGGCCTGCTGTTTGGAAATCCATTTCTTATCCTAGTTGTTTTATATATCGCAGAATAAACTTCCTCCTGTCATACTCTTGGTCGATCATTTATCGCTTCTTCTAGCTCACAAGTGTTTTCTTTGTGGTTTTCAAACAGTTTCTCCAGATACTCTTTTCACGTTCGTATTTTACACTGTTTGTCCAAGATGATGATGTGACGCATATTTCCTTACAATTGTTAGGTTCTATTATGTTTCGGTTTTTATGTGTTGAACTTAAATAGCAAATTTTCCATTCCTACGGAATTTTTCCATCAATCAAGTCTTTCTTAACTATTCAAACTTCTTTTCAAAAGCACACCATATTTAAATGTTATGTTTCATGCTTTAGTTTAAAGTTTTATTATATATAATAGGACTTATCTATAAGCGTGTTTAAGTTGTTGTTCGATAAACAATTGTGGTTATTTCATTATAATCCAGACCGTTCCTGTGCGAAAGGAACCGTATAATTCACGGAATCATTAATCTTATCTTTTACAAGTGGTGCAATTAGGAGTTGTCTTGGTCTAGTCGTAAGTCGGATTTTGGCATTGAACCGCAATCTGCCGTATTGTGCCGCCTCTCGCTATTTAGGGAAAAGACAGAAACACCAGCTGTTGTTTATGGTTTATTGCGAGCCGACAAATATTTTATGCGTGCCATATTGCCATTAATATGTAAATGTGTGTGCAAATTATTTGCTAGTTGTTGTTTTTCGGGACGAGGCGCTGGAAAAATGTAAAGCAAATTTGTGTGCCAAAAATGATTTTATTTTTTGATTGTGTTTTTCGTTTGACGTAGACATGTTTTATTTAAATACGGCGTATTCACCGCGTTAAGTGTTATTTACAGATATGTAGATAAAATTTTTAAAAGAGAGGGCATATTTAATTTACCTTAATTTGTATACACGACATTTGTAAACAGACCTACTATTACACTATCAGTAAATACAGGGTGTAACAAAAATACAGGTCATAAATTAAATCACATATTCTGGGACTAAAAATAGTTCGTATGAACCTAACTTATCTTAGTACAAATATGCACATAAAAAAAGTTACAGCCCTTTGAATTTACAAAATTAAAATCGATTTTTTCGAATATATCGAAAACTAGCGGAGATTTTTTATTGAAAATGGACATTTGGCATTCTTATGGCAGGAGCATCTTAAATAAAAATTAGAGTGAAATTTGTGCACCCCATAAAAATTTTATGGGGATTTTGTTCCCTTAAACCCCCCCAAACTTTTGTGTACTTCTCAATTAAATTATTATTGTGGTACCATTAATTAAATTCAATATTATTAAAACTTTTTTGCCTCTTAGTATTTTTTCGATAAGGCAGTTTTTATCGAGTTGAGGCTTATTTTTCAATATGTTTACATAAAAATTTTATGGGGGTTTTGTTCTTTTAAACCCCCCAAATGTTTCTGTACGTTCCTAAAATATTACTGCGGTACCATTAGTTAAACACAGTGTTTTTAAAACTTTTTTGCCTCTTTATATTTTTTCGAAAAAGCACCTTTTATCGAGATGTGACTTCTTTTTTAATATGGTTCAAAATATCCCAAAAAATGTAAATTATAAATAAATGTTCATATTATTACGGAGTTTCTATAATCGTACTTAACCATATACAAATATGTGGTGGATTTGACAAATATTCGAAATATCTCGATAAAAACTGACTTTTAGAAAAAGTAGTAAGAGGCAAAAAAGTTTTAAAAACATTGTGTTTAACTAATGGTACTACAATAATAATTGAATTGGAACGTACACAAAAGTTTGGGGGGTTTAAAAGAACGACACCCCCATAAAAATTTTATGAGGTGTCCAAAGTTCACTATAATTTTTTATTAAGATGCTACTGTTATAAGAATGCCACATGTCCATTTTCAATAAAAAATCTCCAATAGTTTTCGATACATTCGAAAAAATCAATTTTCATTTTGTAAGTTAAAAGGGCTGTAACTTTTTTTATGTGCACATTTGTACTAAGGTAAGTTAGGTTTAATCGAATTATTTTTTGTCCTAGAATGTGTGATTAAATTTATGACATGTATTTTTGTTACACCCTGTATAATCAAATATTTTACACAGGTTGCGTTCTGAATGGTGGAAAACTATAAAAAGCTCAAAACTATTTTTGTTTTTGGTTAATGTTACAATAAAAATATAATTTAGCTTTCCAAGCCTAGAAGACCCACATCTTATCTTATTTTTCTCATTTCCATTCTTTCTTGTTTGCTGCTTTATTTTTACAACTTAAGATTTGAAGGTCTTCTATATGTTTTTCGATATCCTTCCTCCACCTGGTTTTCAGTCTACCTTTTTATTTTTTCTCTTATTCCTCCTGTTATTATTCTTTTGGATAATCTCGTATTAGGTGTCATTTGGATATTTCTCAAACATCTCATTCTTTGCTATTTTATGATCCCTACGATATGTTTATCTTTAAAATATTTTACTTGGTGTTTTTTCCAACACTTCGAGCATACACTGTTCGGGTTTGTTTATCATCCATGTTTCTTGCATCTTATGCTGTAGCTCTTATTGTTGTCGGACATTCTAATCTTAGCCCCTCTAGGTATGTTTTTAGTTCTTAATATCAACTGATGTATAGCAAAGATTCAGCGATTACCTGCCATAATTAAGGCTTAGATTTCTTCTTTCCTATTTGAGATTCTGGTGAATATTACTCCCAGTTACTGGAATCTTTCAACTTCTTGACGTTCTGTGTGATCATTTCGAGGTATTAGCCTTGTATATATTCTCATTCTGTGTACTCATGTACATTGTCTTTTCCTAGTTTACGTATATGCTTTTCTTTCTCGGTTTTTCTTCTAGTATTTACAATTTACAAAATTTAGAAATACAAAGTAAGAAAGAAATGAGCACTTGCTTATTTCTTTTGAATTTCGTAATAAACAGGGTGTTTGGTAAACAATGGGCCATAGCTTAACCTCAGATTCCTGAGCTTAAAATAGGTCGATTTAATCTCTTACTTTAGTGCGAAAGTTGATAATAACAGAAATACAGGGTGTCAAAATTAAACTTTTATTAATATTATCTTTAATATTTCCTGACAGCCATGGGATATCAACACGAAATTTGGTAAGTGGGGGTTTTTTGGGACGGGAAACCTAAATTCCCTACGTGCCGGTTCTACATATTTGCAAATGTAGACTTAAACTTGTGAAATCAAATATGCGCAGAATTTTATGAAGAATACGATGATTGGATTTCCAGTGCCCTTTCATGAGGTAAATTTGGTAAAATTTTGATTTTATAATTTTTGATATTCAATCATGCCCTCTAGCAGTGGATCTACAATTATGAAAATAATTTTCAGGCTTTTCCCGAGGCAACTTTTGTTATAAATATTTTTTTCTCAAAGCTGTACTGTAAACGGTTCCTGAGATATGGCCGAGAGCCATTCTTATTAGGACACCCGCTACAAAGTAACTTTATAAAATACTTCCACCGACAAAAGCTATTTCCTAATTATTACATTGACACTACGTATCAATGATATTACACATCGACGTACGTTTCAATTAATGTTTTAACCCTTAAGTACTAACATCTTAAATCAATGGCGCAAACACTAACTAACCGCCTGACAGACGGGTTTCACATTTTACTGGTTATTTTTCTTTTGTTAAATATTATAATGCAAAAAAATATTTCGATGACTTACTGAAAGTATTACTTATCTAAAAAACATAGTAATTGATCTAGTTTTTCTGTATTTATTAAACTACAAAACATTATAACAAGAATGGAAGGATTGTTTGTGTGACTTTTTATTCCTGAAAAAAAGTGGGATAAAAATGAAACAAATTAAAGAATTTTGATAAAAATTTACAATCCAGTTAAACAAAGAGTAATAAACATGAAAATAAAAAAAATTTAAAAAATATTAAAACAAAAAAAAACTGACAGGCACTAAAATTTGTACAGTGTAGCAATGGTAGTCAGTGGCAACATTTTCATCACAAATTGATCCCACTTCGCTTACGTCGTCTTCTACCTCATCAAGTCATTTCAAAAGAGTTTCCTCATAGTCTTTGTCCCCTTATTTGAACTTTTTGACGAACTGGGGCACATTATGTTAAATGACGAACTGGGCACAAACACTAACACCCCGTCTATTAGACGGAAATCACATTTTGAGTCTAAATATCTTTCGAATAACAACCTGCAGCAAATTGCTGAATTCAATACTAGTAAATAACAACCCAACTTGAAAAGTCATAAACGGATGACCTTCAAATTTTTCTAGGAAGGGAAATATCCCACTTTCAACAAACGATGCCGTCTGAGAGACGGTGTATTAGTACTTAAGGGTTAATCTAACTTGTTTGAAAATGAATCATGACGTTTGGGCAAAGATAAAATGGAACAGCTATATTTAACTCATTGACAAGCGTCGTATATACACTTTTTTAGCATAACAAATCAAACTAAGTTCCGGTTCTATACCAAATTAACATGCAAACCCGAAACCAATCATATGATGCCTCAGCAGATGCCTACAATATACAACTATCCCGACGAAGGTCTTATTCAATTTACTTTAACTTTTCTCAAACTCTAATCAGTAGTCTACATAACAATAGCATTAGCACCCTTTCGCCACAAAGGGTTAGTTTTGTCACGCACATTCCACATCGATTCGCCGAAATTGGTACTAAAAGACAACACTTGTGGTTGTTTCTACAATATCTTAAGAGGCCAGGATACACGAGTAATAAAAAAGATACTAAAACTCGACATTAAATTTGATGTTGTTGATGGTATGTGTAATTTACAGACTTAAAAATCTGTTTTAAGAAGCCAGTGGCGTAACAAGCTTATAATATATTTAAAATAGTAATTTCTGTATAGTTGTAATTTTAAAATTACTGTAGGATACTTGTAGGAAGAACAAAGGGGTAAAACGATTTCAGTCAAAAAATTTTGAAATTCAGGCTTTAACGCATCATGTAGTTCACCGCCGGCTCTCTTGATGTCGCTCAATGGAAGAGAAAAAACAACTACCAGTTCTCTGTAGTTCAAAAAACTTGCAGTGTGCAGAAGGAAAATGATCAGAGTATCAAACCCTAAACCGATCATATGATGCCTCAACAGAGGCCTACAATATATACTATCCCGACGAAAGTCTTATTTAATTTACTTTAACTTGAACAGTTGTAATTTTAAAATTACTGTAGGATTCTTGTAGGAAGAATAAAGGGGTAAAATGATATCAGTCAAAAAAATTTGAAATTCAGGCTTTAACGCATCATGTAGTTCACTACCGGCTCTCTTGGCTTCGCTCAGTGGAAGAGAAAAAACAACTACCAGTTCTCTGTAGTTAAAAAAACTTGCAGTGTGCAGAAGAAAAATGATCAAAGTTCAATTTATGGAGAGGGAAGGCCGACAGTTACAAAAAGTAGTTACAATCAGTAGTTTACGGTTAAAACTGTTTTGTTCTTAGTAGAATTAAATTAGTCTGTGGCTACTGATTCAGAAGCGGAGTAAGTGCAATGCTGATGGGAAATCGGATTTCTGCACATCAAAAACAACGAAGATTGCAGATGCAGGAGGCTGAAATGTTTCCAAAATGTGCTTCTAAAAGAAAGATGAAGAACAATTAGGGTGTTTAATGAATTATGTAGTTATACAGATACGATGATCAAAATACCTACCCCAGACGGGACAAGCATATTCCCCTCTTGAGAAACATAATGCCTCAGCTGTTGACTTTAAGACCTGGGGGTTTGCACTCCACTTGCTCCCTACAAGTTTCCGGAGAAGGTTGTTTCTCGTAGAAACCTTTTGTCTTGTGCTCTGACAGTGGAATTTATACGTTAGTGACCGGTCTAGTATCACTCCAATATATTTGGGCCTATCAGTACGTTCCAAGCGTTGTCCCTCCCAAGAAACATTCAGTTTTACATGCGCCAGATGGTTGTTGAGGTGGAATGCACATACTTGGGTTTTGGTAGGGTTTGGCTTTAATGAGTTTTGTTTGTAGTAAGTTAACATCATGTTTAAAGCCTCTTCCATTGTCGACTCTACTTGTGTGAGTGTTTTCCCCTTTACGGCGATACCAAGGTCGTCAGCGTACACAAAACTCTCACACCGAGGGTGCATTGGTTGGTCATTGGTGTAGATGTTAAATAGGGACGGCGCCAGAACGCTTCCTTGAGGTAGGCTATTTTTTGGGTTTTCCATCTGCTCTTCTTTCCATTTACCACAACGTAGAAGCGTCTATTACACAACAGTGATCTAATGATATTTACCAGGTCATAGTCAAGCACAGTGTTATAGATCTTAGTTAGCAAGGTTCTGTGGTTTACGGTATCATAGGCCGCTGTGAGGTCTATCAAGGCTGCTCCCACTATCTCCCTCTGCTCAAATCCCTCCTCTATGTGCTCTGTTAGGTTCAGCACTTGGCATGTGCATGATTTACCTGGGCTGAAGCCTGCTTGTTGTGGGATTAGTTTTGCATCTAATGTTTCCTGGATGCGGTTCAAAATAAGGCGTTCATACAATTTATATAAATGGCATAGAAGGGATATCGGACGGTGGCTACTCGGTAGTTTAGGGCCTTTACCAGGTTTCAGAAGGGCTACTACTTTTGATTTACGCCACATTTGTGGAATCTTGTAGGTAGAGCGACAGATGTTAAATAGATCGAGCACCCATTGTCTCGCTTTTTGCCCGAAGTCTTTTATCTAAAGGGGATTTTCCATTTTTCACACAGTCAATACCATTTTTAAGCTCTTCAATGGTAAATGGGTTTCGCAAGAGAATTGTTTCCTGGTCTTGAGTTCTTATAATCCTTGGCGTTTTGCAACGATTGTTTGTTTTGCCATTCAGAATTTTGCAGTTGGTGGGCTATCTGATTTTGCGTTATTGCCATGGCTCTTTCACCTCTGTGGGATCACCATTAAGTTTTTTGATCATATTCGAAGCCTGCTTACTACTGTGCGTCATATCCATTTTACTTAAAGTCTCTCTCCACCGTTCTTGTCTGGAGGCGCTTATTATTTCCTGCAGTCTCTCCTCTATCTCTGCCGTAACTTCGCTAAATGGGTCTTTACTATATTCTTCGGTGTACTTTGTCATACTGTCTTTTGCTTCATCGTTCAGACCAGATATGTAATGTTGTTGACATCCTCTGGGTATGTGTTTACATGAGGTTTGTTTTACAAGTTTAATGAACGCATCATAGTTTTTGGGGATCGGGACTATATTTTTCACTTTTGTTTCCAATTCATCAGTATATTTTTCCCAGTTAGCTTTTTTGAAATTAAACCTTCGTTTAAAAGGGATTTTGGGAGCTTTTATAGCGCTGTATACGGATATTGCCACGGAGCTATGTTGTGTCTTTGGTATAGGCTTATATGTCTTTCTGACGCAACGGTCCTCTAAAGGCATGCTGAATGCTGATGAAGGTGAGATCAGGATTGTAACCTTTCTTCCATATTTTGCTTTGGAATGAATATGGCAGTTTTAAGTCATGCAGCAGTGCCAGATTGTTTTGTTCAGCCCAAGATTCCACAAGATCTCCATTTTTATCAGTTGAAGCGTAGCCCCAATGAACATTATGACTATTAAAATCTCCGAGAATGAATCTGGTTTTTTGAGAAGCGAAATTTTTTGGAGGGGAGAAAACAAAGTCTCTCCAGGGTGGTTTATACACAGATGTAACTATGCAGGCTCCTATTTCGATGGTCAGAATTTAAATGTCATTGTAGCATGTTTTTTGAGCTGATGTTACATCAATATCTCTTTTCACGAAGATGGCGCTTCCGTGTTTTGCACTTGGATGTTCAATGATAAGCTGCATTCCCTCAACGCTAGGTCTATGTGCTGATATGTCACGGTGAGTCTCTTATATGCATAATATATCACATCTGTGGATTTGACACAGTTCATACAAAATTTCCTGTTTATTACAAGTAATACCCTCAATGTTTATGGTCATCATTGTCAATCATTGACAATCAATACGTCCCCAATATAGGTAGATAAATAAAATTTGAAAACTAGCAACCAATTACGTCCAGCACTTTTCTGCAGCATTTATATAACATCCTAATAAAAAAGCGGTCACCACTGTCGACTTTAACCCACGAACAGATAGATTCTCATAAAAAATGTGAGTATAGAACTTGTGCAACCTCTTTTCCGGTATTCTAGCTCATAAAATACAATGTCCTTTTCTGAGAAATTGACCTTAAAATAACTGAAAGCTTTAGGAAGATAATAAAATTATATTGACCCTTTCTGGAAAGTGTGCCGTTCGGTTCGGGAGAAAACGGAGAACGGTTCTGAGGCAGTGTCGTGCGCAGCAATAACATTTTTATGTTTTCTGCTGAAGCTTTAAAGTGAGAGTTACTACGACAATTGCGTTGTTCTATTTTTGAGATGAAAAAGGGTAGGAATGTGATGCATATATTTTATATAGTTACAGTGTGTCTCTAGGGTCCCCCTTCAATAAATTTTCATTTGGCATGCGATTAACATGAAATAGCTCACAATATCTCACATTGATATAATATTATTTTTTCATGGGATTAAATCATAAGTTACTCTGTGTAATGGGAATTATGTGTTTATGGTTGGAAACATGTTTGTAGATTACTGAATCAATTCACCTAATCAGTTTATGTTTTTGAAATCGTGAATTTCGATACTTTGTAAATCTTGTTTTATATTATTTCTAATCAGCTTATTTAATACACATTATACAAGTAAGTTTTTTAGTTTTTATTATTTTTCGACTGTTTATTTTTTTTTGTTCAATTTTTTTTAACTGTTTTTAAGTTTTTTTGTCTATTTTTTTTATATTATTTTTTAAAAATTATTCTGTTTATTATTTGTTCGTCTATTTTTTAACATGTTTTATTTCTTTTGTATTATTTTTTAACAACCACATAATATAATTTAAAATTTTAAATCTGATATGTCAGAACAACTTGCTCCAATTGATTATGCAGGGAAAAAGAAGCAAAGGGAGACGCATAATATCGTGGCTACGTAACCTGAGAGAATGGTACGAATGTATATCAAATTAATTTTTCAGAGAAAAATTTATGTATTATTATTATTATAAAAATTTATTATTTTAATAATTTTTATCAAAATCCGAATAGCTATGATGATTTTCGACCTCCGTCACAGAGTTGGCACATAAAGAAGAAGATGTCAGAATTTAAAATGTATAACTTATCGTTTATGTTTTTACAATTTAAATTCATATGTTCCATTGTTCCTGTTGCTCCGCAGTCACATAATGGATCTGGCTTTACTTGTATTTTAAAAGATAAGATGCAACCAAAATGTGATCAAATCTTAGTACAATTATTCTTGCAGACCCTTTTTGGAAGCTGCCTTCTTTAAACTAATAGTCCAGGGTAATACGGTTTTTTCCATGGTACTTCAACTGCCAGGGTACTGAAGCGTTTTTTCGACAGGTAATACCTATAAGAACAAATTGTAGCTATTTCCTGCCTAGGATCTGGCGGCCATTGTTATTGATAAACAATTTAGTGTCAAAAAACGGCATTTTTTCAATTTTTTTAAATCAATGGAAAACAGTGAAAAGTGTGGCTTTTTAGTACAAGCATCTTCGAGAGCATTCAAAAAGCTTAAATTAAGTATTAAAAAGTTTGATATACTCATATATTGTTAATATAATTGCGAAAAAGGGTCGAACTTGCAAAAAAAATAATTTCGCAATAACTATTGTAAACATTAGTGTACAGCTTTGTAATTTTAGCCAGATGAGGATTCTTTAGTGCTTAATATGTGACAAAAATTTCAAAGCGATTCAACTGTTTAAATTTTATTCAAATTGTTTATCGCAGAGAGCTTTTTTGCAATAACATAGGTCAGAAAAAAATGATGTTAGAACCATTCCACAGGTGTCAAATGAAAGAGCATGAGCTATATTTTCAACTTGGTTTAAAAATGTGAATAAAAATTTATTTATTAGTAATATATAATTATGCAAAATTATCGTCAATCTTTCCTTATAACTTTTTATTTTTTTTATATAATAAATTATATTATATTTATTGCAATTGTTTATCAATTATTATATAAATAACATTACTTAGTAGTTGCGCACCTAAAAAAGGGTGAAAATTTGTTTTTTTTTTTTGAAAATAGTATACATATTAAGTATGGAGAACGATAAGGGTTTTATACCGATCGAAGACAATTGTTTGGAGGAGGAGCGGAACGACGACTCCAATTATTGTCTGAGATCGGTTACCCTTAACGTTCGACACGCTTATAACGTTTTTTTGCACGATTGATACCATTATAAATTATAAAATTAAACATTTTCGTCATATTGACTAGTTTCATTCATTTTATCAAGATAGATACTTTGGTTGTTAGGTAGTAACTAGGGTGCATAACAACAATGGAGAATTGAGTTTTTATTTAGTTGTCAATAATTTTAAGTACAATTTTGTTTATTATAAATTAAAATATGAGCGAAAGTGAATTTGAAGAAATTGAACGGGCTTGGGAAGAAGAGTGTTCCGCAATTATTCCCAAAAAATCCAAAATTCGTTATCAAAATACCTACCAAAGTTTTAAAAAATGGTGCAAAGGCAAGAATTTAAGAATCGAAGAAAAGACTCTATTGGCATATTTCGTTCAAAGACTTATGCAGTTGAAAGCTCCTGGAAGCCTCTGGGCAGAATATTCAATGATTAAATCCACCGTTTTTCTTTATGATGTCATTGATACTTCCAAGTTTTCAACTTTGATCGCGTATTTGAAGAGAAAAAATGTTGGCTATAGGCCTAAGAAGTTTCAATATTAATAAATAATTCGTTAGTTTTCTTTATTCTTTCAAAAAATAAATTAAAATTAAGAGATTTTTTAACTCGACGGTAAGTGAATTACTTACCGTCGAGTTGGACTACTTACCGTCGAGTTGTATTACTTACCGTCGAGTTGCTAGTAAATGTCACCTACTGACGTAAAATCTGTCACGGTAAACAGTCAAAAATTATCAATCGTGCAAAAAAGGTGTTTAAAAAGTTTATAAGAAAAAATTGACGATACTTTTGCATAATTATTTGTTACTGATAAATGAATTTTTGATTCACCTTTTTTTAAAGCAATTTGAAAGCTTAGTACATTTTCTTTCATTTGACATTTTTAGAATGGTTCTAATATCATTTTTTTCTGACTTATGTTATTGCCAAAAAGGGCTCTCTGGGATAACCAATTTGAATAAAATTTAAACAATTAAAGGGATCGCTTTGAAATTTTTATCACATATTAAGCACCAAAGAACCATTATTTAACAAAAATTTCAAAGCTGTAGACTAATTTTTACAATAGTTATTGCGAAATTAATTCTTTTGAAATTTAGATTTTTTCGCAATTATATTAACAATAAGTCAGTATATCAAACTTTGTAATGCGCCATTTTAAAACTTTTTCCATGCTTTCGAAGATGTTTTTACTAAAAACGCCATAAGTTTCACTGTTTTCCATTGATTTGAGAATAAAAGAAAAAAGGCCGTTTTTTGATTCTAAATTGTCTATAAATAAAAAGGGCCGCCAGATTCTACGCAGGAAATAGTTACAATTTGTTCTTATAGGTATTACCTGTCGAAAAAACGATTTAGTACCCTGTCTGTTGAAGTGTCACGAACAGGGTATATTTTTGTCTTATTACCCTGGGCTATAAGTGTGAATAAAATTTTGTATGTTTTTATAAAATACTTCCTTTTAAGTTTAAATATGCCATGTTTTTCATTCTTCCTTAACTTGGTATTTTGAAAATATATTTAAATCTGAATGTGTGCATTTATTATTACTAATGTAATTTATATAGCCAGTCTGTTGCTAAATTGTCGACTATTTCATTGTGTTGTAAGCCACAATGCGCTTTTTTAGATACAGTGAGCTCTTTTATTTATTCTAACGTACTTCTGCTGTCCTAAAAAATAATGAAATTTTTGTGAGAGCAGGTATTTTCTATATATTTTATAAGAATGCCTCATAAATAGCTTTTAATTCGGCTGAGTATAATGAGAAATATTCACTTACCCTTTTTGTTACTTTATCTGTATTATTTGAATCCCAAACGGTACAAGCTGTTTTATCATTTAGAGGCAATCAGTATAATTATTGATAGCTGTTAATTACTAGATCATTAATAGCTTATACAAATAATTGATTTCGATTAAGTTGGGGAAATTGAGAATAATCCCTAAGGAAAATTGGTCAAATATTAATTAAATCCAGTACTGAATAGAGTTCAAAATATGGCAAAACATCGCTAGTATATCCTAGTCCTATAAGACTCGTATATTGGTTGTAGATTTCTACATTAAGGGGATCGGTACAAAGTTTCGGCTCCAATGCTATTTAAATGGGATTCAATTCAATCCTGAAAAAACTAATAAGTATTTTTGAAAAATTTAAACGCAGAATGAAACACTACATTCTTGCCGAGGGCCGAAAGTCCCTGAAAACTTCTATAATTTTTATTTTAATAAGTTACAGGGGTGAAAGACTAAGATAAATGTATTGTGATTTTTAATTTCCAATATCTCATTCAAAATAAACTTTTTATTTATTCTAAGGGACTTTCGGCGCTCTATAATAATTCAGTTTTGCATTCTGCGTTTATATTTTTAAAAAATATTTATTAGTTTTTGCAGGATTCGAAAAAAATGGACACCATGTCCTTGGTAATATTCTCCAAATCGAACATTCGCTATTTTTGTCATACAACGCACTAAGTCGAATAGAAATAGAATATGGTGACAAGACAGTCACAATTTTAAATATTTGACATGACATCGGGAATATTTTGAGTTGTTGATTAAATAATATTGATAGTGTATTTGATAAATAATTGATTTAAGACGTGAACTTAATAAAAAGTTATTTATTGTTTATTATTTATGGAAGATCCAATCAGAGAATACTCCAGAATATATTCTGTGATCCAAGTATTTTGTTGTTAAAGATGTTCAAAATTTTAAGCGTTGCATAGTAACTATATATTATTAAAATAATCACTTTGTCTCTTTTCCTCTTTTCTCGATTAAGTAGTAGTTTTTGTTGTGCAGTATATAAATTATTACAATCACTGAATACATAGTTAGTGAAAAATTATCCGTAGTAATTGCACAAGAGCTCTAAAATTCTATATTAATTTTAGAGATCTAGTGCAATTTGTTGCGATTATTTCATGAATAAAACTGTTCAAAACCAAAATTTTATTGTAATTTATTTATGTAAGTACAAATTAGTACTGTTAAACACACAGTTGATATAAACTATTTTACGGTTGAAAGTCATGACTTTTATAACTTTTAAAACATTAATTGTCATTAATGTCACTGAATATATTTTTTCGTAGCAACGAAGGGCATCTGACGTAATATACTTGACGACGGGATATTATCAAAAATTATCACCTTAATTTGCATTTCTGTAGCTTTCTATTGGTCAGAATCTAATATGAATGAAATAATCAATTTAATTAACTAAATTAATAATTCAATTATACAAGTAACAGTTATCCAAGAACATTCAAAAGCCATCTCTTTAAAGTTAATGATGACATTGTCAAGTAATGTTTACATATCCATACCAGTAAGAATTTTACTAGAGTCCTTTCCATGAGCATTTTTCAGTGCGTCACAAATGATAGAAAAAAAGGTAAGTCCGTGATAATACACATTTATGACATTTATTCTAACATGACATTTTAGTTAAATCTGACAGTTGTCACATTTTATTTGCAATTTGGCACAAAACAAATCAATTGTGTTTATTGCATTTATAAAATTATATTTTCTTTGATTTGCATAGTCTTATAAATTGTACAGATTATATTCGTAGATATATTATATAATTCGTAAATAATTTTTTCTTCGATTATAGCGCCATCTGTAATCACAGATGTGCCTTTTTTTCAGTCACATACAATTTAATGCGTTAGAAAGAAATCGAAAAACTGTGACGCCCTGAAAAATGCTCATGAAAAGGACTATACACGTAATATTACATGTAGCGACAGAAAAAGTAGGGATAGTAGGGATGATTTAATCAACGTCATTTTTTTATATCCCAAAAAATAATTTTATTATTTATATTTTAAATAAATTATTTAAAAATAATATTTTTAAAATTAAATGAAGAAATTTTATTATTTATTTATTAGTTAGATTTTACACAAATATTACCTTATGTTTTAAAGTTTTAAAGTTTGGCTTTGACAGTTATAGGTATGCTGTATTCGTACGTTATCAGAGGGCATTAGGAGTATATTGAATTATTATAAATTATTAATGAAACATTAATATTATTTGATATTATAGTAGATTATACCACGAGTCAATAATGATGGCTATTATTCCCGAGGAATATTTACGAACCGAGCCGCGTTAGCGGCGAGGGAGTAACATTCCGAGGGAATGAGAGCCATTATTGCGAGTAGTATACTCTACTTTATCTACGACAAATTAATTAATTTAAGATTTTTAATGAACATTTATTTAATGAAATAGGCCAGCAGAACATTTTCGGAAAATGATTTCGCGTTGTTTCGAACACGCCATTCGTTGAAGGTTGCGTATGTTTGATTATAAATCGATTTCGATGTTTCAGGTATTAAGGTAGATGCTGTTGCTGTAGCTAGTTCTACAATTTCTGGTGGTGTACAATTAAAAGATTCTTCATTTTCGTCCATCTCAACACAAACTGTCAAATATACTATTCGTTTGACAGTGACACTTTTTGAGGTTGATTATTTTGTTTCCGTGGTGAATTTTGTGATTGTTGTGCCAGACGGATTAATAGCTATTAATCCCGCATTATTAATCCCTAAGGGATTATTATATGGCATTATATTGCAAACACCACAAGTATAATACATATATTATGTATCAGTCGTAGATAAAGTTTAATTATTATACAGTGATGAGCGCACTAATAACCGGCAAAATAACGCAGAAGATGAAAAACTTATTAAGTTGTGAGATAAAAAGAGATGAACATAGAGGAGGTGTTAAATTTAGCGATAGTAACTAAAAGATTGACATTATATTGATTGTTTCCCACCTTTAGACGTATCGGACGAGTTTGAGAAATGAAACTGTCACAATGACAGTTTTACTTGACATACTCCTCTGATACGTCTAAAGGTGGGAAACAATAAATATAATGTCAATTTATATGTTACTATCACTAAATTTAACAACTCTACTAGTTTTATTTCTTTTTATCTAGCAATTTAATTTGTTTTTCATCTCCTGGACTATTTTGCCGGTTATTAGCGCTGCTCATCACTGTATAAAATAAATAAGATGTTAAAAAATTTGAGTATCGTTTGATGAAAGAAATTATTAATAACTAGGGTTAATATTAACCTTAATTAAGGTTACTATTAACTTAAAAAGGTTGGTAGAAATATACTACTTTTGTATTTACTACTTTATCAGTAATGAACATCATCAAAGAAACTCCCGAGTTAAAAACTCTTCTCTTAAAATAAAACGTCTAAAAATGATTCCTTTTGCCCAGAAATCACTAGTATTGACTTCATCATAAAATTCTATAGGTAGATCCAGGCCCGGCCCTAGGGGTTTTACCGCCCTGGGCAAGATGGGCGACTGCCGCCCCCCTCCTTGGTAGACCCATGACTCACCACCTTCCTTCAGTCATCACCAAGATTAGATTTTTTTGTTGTGTGCATTGTGCTAAATTATTTAATACGCCATTTTCCACTTTATTTCAACGATACACGCTTAAAAACATATATGTTTGCAATATTTTCATGAAATTTTACTACATTGCTATATAAACATGCTTTAATATCCAAAAACTCACTATCCATATCTATAATTACA
Source organism: Diabrotica virgifera virgifera (assembly GCF_917563875.1). Taxonomy (NCBI): domain Eukaryota; kingdom Metazoa; phylum Arthropoda; class Insecta; order Coleoptera; family Chrysomelidae; genus Diabrotica; species Diabrotica virgifera. The sequence goes on from NC_065446.1 coordinate 222,820,175, forward strand.
CACTTACTTTTTTAAGTAACACTCTTCTTGTCTTAGTACGGGAAAAGTCTTAATACTTCTCCAAGATCCAGGGACTCAGCTATTTCGTGTTCAATAGAGATTGTCGTTAGAGCACTCAAACGTTGACATAGTTGATCTGAAGTAATTTTTTATTAGTTTCAGCTTTGAAAAGGTTCTCTCTCCAGAGCTCACTGTCACTGGTAGGGTTAATAAAATCCTCAAAGAAACACTAACGTTGGGTGCGAAATCAAAATCATACTCTCTAATCAATTTCAGGGTCTTTAGAGGTGAACGCTTGGGCTTCACAATCGTAGAAAGCACTTTGAGTTCATCTTTGAGATCAGCATAATTTGGATTTTCTGACTCATCAAAAGTTAAAGCATCACATAGCTTAAAACGTTTATCTGATAAATTGCAATTATATCCTTAATTTGGTTTATGTCGTACAAAAACTCAAAAATTTGATCATCGCTCTTAATTTGCTGAAATATATCACTTAATACATTAACGGCTGTGTCTATAATTTTTAAATAGTAAGTCATTTTAGATATAATAAGTCAACCTTATATCGTGTCTCTGAATCTTAGGTCCACACTTTTATCTTCAGCTGTACAGCCAAATTGTTTTTTCATTTTCCTATTTCTTGCTATTACTGTGCGTCCGATTTTCGGGTCTCAATTTCTAACTTTGATGCTAGCTCTTTTGCGTCTGTCAAATAGCCCTGGAATTTTAAATCACTTCTGAGAGACTTAAAATAGATTTTCGTTTTTTCTAATATACTGACAGCTTGATCATCATCATCATCATTGGCTCGACAGCCCTTTCTGGGTCTTGGCCTGTTCCAGGATTCTTCTCCACTCTGATCTGTTTCGTGCTTTTTTTCTCCAGTTTTTTATTTTTAAGGTTTTTATATCATTTTCTATTTGTTCTAAATATCTCAGCTTCGGTCTTCCTCTTGTTCTTTTTCCTACTGGCATCTGTTTGAATATTTTGTTTGGTATTTCGCCTTCTTCCATTCTTTCTACATGTCCCATCCAACGCAGCCGTCCTATTTTAATGAATGTTATGATATCTGGATCCTGGTATATTTCGTATAGTTCAAAGTTGTACCTTCTTCGCCAAATTCCATTTTCTTTTGTGCCCTTATGTATGTGTCGCAAGATTTTTCTTTCAAAAGTGGACTGACAGCTTGATACATTCCCATATTAAATACTCTGCAGTGATTTGCTGCCTACGTTGATGTAAAGTAAAATGTCATGCCATATTACCACAGAGCAAAGAAAAGTAAAGTCACTGATTTGATTTGCCAAAGAGCTTCTTCATGAGCAACCATTTTATCGTTGTGTTTATTGACAGTGATATCTATAAGAGCATCGTAGATTTCTTCAATTTGGTATCTAATCGGAGTAATTGCATCAATTCTATTTCCCCATCTAGGTTCGGACATAGACTTCAATGTTATGCTAGAAATATGATTTTTCAGTATAGCTCAACGTTGAATAGATGCTGAAAAGTTTTAAATTTTTGACACTAAGGAAAAGAAAGAAACTGCAAACTGTGATGCTTTAGCAGCATCGTTCACGACTGAATTGGGTGAATGGCTAGAACATGGGACAAAAAGTTCTTCCCTTTCATGTTTGCCTCATTATCATACTTTTGTCCTCTCATATCTTCCAAAGGTATTCCCAGTTCATTCGGTTTTTGCAAAATAACTTCTGTAAGTCCCAAGCCAATGATTTCCAGTACAGGCACAAATACCAGAAAATATTCTGCAATTTTTACACTTTGTGAATAGTAACCTAAATCAACAAAACGTACAAAAATAGTCATCTGTTCCACCCCAGAAATATCAGGTATACAATCTAAAATTATGCTCTAATACTTTGCATTTCAAAAAGTTGAAAATTTTATTTTTGGTTTGGTCATGGATAAGTTAAATAATTTCGTTTTGAATACGTTTTCCCAAGTAGTGATGGTGCTTGTTACTATCATTCGTTGTTCTCCTAATTTGCTCTTGTAAAACATAATCAAATTTTGCACACAGCTCAACAAGCTTTAAAAAATTAACATTGTTGTGATGAAAAAGTTTATCAGAATCGCCCCTCAATGGACGACAATGTTGTGCTAAAAACTGTATTTGTATTATTGACATAAGTTCTAAGCCAGTTTCAAAATCGGCTGTCCTCTAAAATTTGCCGTCCCTAAATTTGCATCTCTGGGCGGCCGCCCAGTTCGCGCCGGGCCTGGGTAGACCTACTTTAAAAGAGCTAATTGCCCACGGTTTTTAGTTGCTCCACTATCACATCTTCAACCTTGAGGTTAGCCAATTTTCTTTGTATATAATTTCACTGTAAACTGTCATTTATGTATTTATTCTATTCATTTGTTTTGTGTAAATTGTATGTAATTATTATTGTTCTAACTGTTAATATATGAATTATTGAATGATTGTAATTATTGTAATTGGTATAACCGTAAATAAACTATTTATTTATTTATTTATCAGTACAACAATTATAATAAATAATGTATTTACTAAAAAGACTAGTATATTATTTTCTTACCCTATTTGCGCTGATACATACATAAGATGAAAGATTAGCAACGAACTCCATACTGACTGTGTGCGCATGTACTAAAGAAGTATTACTTCAAAAATGGAAAGTCCCCACTTAAATGGAAAACTTTACTTAACTTTTTTTGGTTTAAGGACCTAATCTTCACAACCCAATAGGTCCCCATAACGCTCGAGTAACTGCAAATTTTGGCACACTTTCCTCCCCTACTATATTAACTTTTTAAAAAGTAATACTTATTTTGTATATTTTGTTTTTAACGTTAGCATTTCTGTTATTTTCATTTTTAACTTACGTGTTTAATAATATGATGGAATAATTATGCCGATGGCCGCATAACATAATAAAGATATGAATTAAAAAAAAATGATTATAAAAATTTATAACGCAGAGACCATTTATCTCCGGCCTCAAGCTCGGTGAATCTTCAGTACGATTAGCAGAAATAGATACTTGAGATCGTGATAGGTTTTTATACTACTCATTCGGGTCAAGAGATGTAACAGAAAATAATGTCTGTGATAGGATTACCGGGACGGATTTTCTTTGCTTATTTGACCATTTATAGTATCAAGGGATTAAACTAGTAAGTAGCTTAATGCTTGCAAACTTTGTCATACAAATATATATTTTTCGATTTAGATGCAGTGAATATATCACGGGATAAAAAATATACAGATAAGATTTTTTAAATTTATTCGTTGTCTTTGATGTGATCAACTACTGCAAATCTGCCTACAAAATTAAAGTTAATAGAAAACTTTTAAAGAAGAAAAAAGTAAAAAATATACTTCGAACTCATTCAAATAAGAATAATACGTTTTTCACAAATCATTAAACATGCTTTCTTAATTAACTAGTTTTTATGGGAAAAAGCCACAATTTTACTAAAAAAATGATTTTATTAACGTTTTGACGTCCAAATCGGATGCCGTTGTCAAAATAAAAAAAAAATTTCGAAACGTTAATAAAATCATTTTTTTAGTAAAATTGTGGCTTATTTCCCATCAAAACTAGTTAATTACAAAAATGCCACTAGAAAATAGCTTCAGAATAACATGTTCTTCTTAATATCAGGTACTTGTGCTATCTCGAGTATTTTTCTTTTTATTATGTAATGTTTTTTTTGTAATTTATTTTAAACTTATTATTTAATGAAAATACAAATAAAACATATATCGGGCGGTTTGGAGTTGAGTCTCTTGGGTTATCGGTCTTATCAAATTGTTTTTAGTCTCATTCTCATTCGCACATAACAACATTTTTTCAGCCAAACGAAATATACTATCACTTACCAATTTTGTCATGTTTATCTGTACTTAACAAATTAGATCAAATTATCAGTTATCAAAACACTCACACATTAATCAATAACTTAAAATTGTACATTTATGTACACATTAAACAAATTCTGATACCCTAGACGTTTTTCGTTAAAGACCTTTTTAATAGTTCTAAGTCTATTACCACATCTGTAAGATCCTAAGCCAAGCCGCACACCAAAGAAACATGAAACGAAAAACATGAAACATGAAACGAAAAACATGTTTCATGAAACTAAAACACTGCTAAACAAATCTCAAAGTCCGCCTACCAATGAAACGAGTGTGAATCATGCTCATGACACATTTTTATTTTCGGAGAGTTTCATAAATGGCCGGACGTATATTTGTTTAGCAGTGGTTTATTTCCATGAAACGTAATTTACGTTTCATGTTTCTTTGATGTGCGGTCGGGCTAAGGTGTTACTGACTGCATAACTCCTAGTACATACCTAGTTATCATTTGTCATGTTCATATATTTAATCATCACATATTTCCCAATTTTTACATTTAGGTTCGAATATTTCTAACACCAACAGATGGATAATTGATAATGTTTAATTTTCAACATCAACACAAACTTTAAATTCGTTGGCTAAAGTAACAAAATATTTCATAACGTCGCATTGACAATCTGTCACTGACATACTTCTAAAGTTCTTTCACCTTTCAGTTCAGTTGACACCAATGAACTGTCAACACGAATGGAATGGGCATGAAGTGAATTGAATGCGGCCAGGATAAAAGAGCAATAGCCAGGGAAAGAGGGAAGATAATCGCCATCTTTCATAAACAAACAAATTGATAGTGGTAGTCAAGGTTGTCAGATTGGGGTATTTTCCTACAATTTTGGAGTAATTTAAAAGCGTCTATGGGAATTTTTCTAAGCAGAAATGGTTGGGGGATTTTTTGGGGGGAGTGTTGTTATGGACGATTTTAAGGGGTCATGGGAAATTAAATTTGCGAATGTACATAGAACTCTATATTATACTCTCATATAATCGAAGAAGATAGGACCTTTGAATTATTTCCAGGGCCCTCTGCTGATAAGTAGTATAATTTTGGTTTACTGTTCTCTAAATTTGACTACTAATTTATTAAAATGCGGAAAACATTTTAATTTGGGGGATTTGAGCTTAATTTGAGAGAATTTCAGTTTCTAAGTGCGGGATTTATAAAATCACATCTGGCAACTCTGGTGGTAGCAAATTTTCCCTGGCATGCTCTGTTTCTCTCTAGGACCTAGGACCTCTCACTTGTATGTTGGTCGCAATCTCGGTCCACTATTTGAATGGGACCGGGCCATTCCATCCGTGTTGGCAGTTCATTGGTTGACACACAATTTTCAATATGTGAGGTTCATTCTTTTCATATCACATCCACGTGGTTTATAGTCCTGTGTTTCCCTGGGTAATATCCAGAAATATTTGCAACATCCATCTATTTTAATAATAATATGTAGTATCATTTAAGATTTTGCAACTTTTAAACGGTTTTTACCCATAACTTTTTGGTGGCTCACGCATGCATGCTATTGTAAGTATGGCCTCGGTCAATTCTTAACCTTAGTCAACTTTTACAACATTGTCTTTTATTAATTAGGTTATACTTACGATTTTAGGGCTTAAAACTAATGATGAATTACCTGTTAATCCGAAAACGTTTTGTTTTGTGATGTGATCCTTATTGGGGTCTTTTAAATATACCTTTTACAAAGGATCCTGTATTTTTTTATATACGAAAAGGTATGTGGACACGAAGTACATCAGCTTTTTAGTTATACCTATTTTGGGCATGAAATTAGAATTGTAAAAAACAATCAAACTTGTGAGATCCTGCTTCGTAGAGGGCTGGGATGGGCAGCATTGGGAAAGATGCGACATATTTTAAAAGAAATGCTACCGATTTGCTTGAAGAAAAAAAGTTTACAACCAATGCATACTGTGGTACCAATAAAATATGGTTCTGAAACCATAACTTTAACTAAACATTCTGCAAATCAATTGAGAATAACCGAAAGAAAAACGGAAAGAGCAATGAGGGAAATACCAAGAAGAGATATGGTACCAAATAGGATCGTGATAGAGAGAACAAAATGACATATGTCATACAAGAAATTCTTCTTCATGTACCGTGCTCGAATATCGAGCGTTGGCTATCAAATTAGCTATAGTAATTTTGTTGACGGCAGCTCGGAAAAGGGATGCAGAGGATCTGTTAAACCATTCTCTTAGGTTTCTAAGCCTTGATGTTCTTCTTTGATCTGATCCACTTCTTCCGTCTACCTTGCCTTGTATTATTATATCTCTCTGGCTGTCGCCTAACATGGCTAAAATATTCAAGTTTGTGATTTTTAACTGTTCTGACGACTTTTGTCAATTTTTCCATCCGATGCAAAACGACATCGCTATGAACTTATACACAAAAAATTGCACAAGCCAAATGGAGATGGTCTGGAAATGTAGCACGTTTAAATGACAATAGGTGGACCAAATTCTTACAGATTGGAGACCTAGAAAAGATAAAAGACCACGAGGTAGATCACCAAAAAGGTGGATGTATAACTTGAGGAAAACAGTGTAAAATTGGATACAGAAGGCATAATATAGAAAACAACGGCAGAATATTGAGGATATATCGTGGATGCAAGAGGTTGAGGTATAATGATGATCATGATATCCGTTGTCATTATAACTTGTAATGAGAAGAATAATTGACTTTAACAGATCAGTGACGTTTATCAAAAGTTTCTCTCAATTATTGGAAATGATCAAAATGAAAAAAGTATAATACATAAAAAAACAACATATTTAAGACAAAGAAAATTTTATTGTCAAACACTAAATTATTGGAAAAAGACAAATTAGAATATAATAATTTATGTAAGACTAGCTGATTAGGAGATACAGCGACCAACATAATTTGAAAATGTTGCCCTTTAAAACCCGAAAATATAATTTTTTGCGTAAAACTATTTTTTTCATGTGTGAAGATAGTGGGTGTTGTTATATTTTAGTTTCACTTAGGGCCGGTATTTCAATAGCTACTTAAGCTTTTGCTTAGCTAATCCTGTGTCAAAAGTTAAGGAGAAGCTTAAGCTGGGTGCCTTATTTCCATCATTCTCTTAACTAAACTGATGCTCAGCTGTAAAGTTAATTTTTTTGGTACCTCTGAATACGTCAAAGTGCCAGAGCTAACTGTTCTGAGGTAAAAACCACTACTGTTGACATTTAATTTTATCTTGTCATCTCTATCAATGTTATTATTACTTCACTTAATTTTGTGTACATGGTACATGTGTTTTTAGTTTATTGTCTATATTTTCTCTGGTTATATTTTTATTGTTATTTTGCATAAGCAATAGATCCGTCTTTGTAATTTTGTTTATTGGATATATTCCTTAAAATGTCAAATTGGAATGTAAGTTTATTTTTGTAAAATAAATATACCTACCAAGCATTGTAGAAATAAACAATTTTCATGTGCCTACACCTTCCAAAAGTAGTAAGAATTTTAATAATCGTTATTACGATTAATAAATTAATAGATTATTATTTAATAATCCAATAATAACGTTATTACTTATAGTACTTTCGTTAACGGTAAAATATTGCAAGACTTCTAAATTCCAAAGAACCACTCCGATTTAGAAGAAATTTTGCAAATAAGCTCATCTTATCTTCCTCTTCAAAAGTGATATGACTACAATGTGTGCTTTTTATTTTTAAGGGGTTAAAACTACCCTTTTTTACCAAAAATTAAAAACAGACGATATAAGCGTTATTTAAATCTAAATTATGTTTATGTACGTTAAATAGTATGTTAAATATAGGAATTTGATTGTTTCTCATATTGAAATGTATTTTATAGTTTATAACTATTTTTAAACCCTTAAAAACTGCCCTCTAAATAAGAATTTGTTTAAAAAATATTTTGTAACTTTAAAGTAGTTAATGATGTATTTTGTAGTGGTGTAAACTTTATTTTATATTTGCAATTTAGTTTATTAAGTATTTAATATTTTCAACCCGTATAAACTACCCCTACAAATACATTTATTAGATCATTCACTCACGGTAAAATATTGCAAAATCTGTGAATTTTAAACAATTGCTTGGGTTGACATGAAATTTGGCATTCACATAGCTAATAAGTCAAGAAAAAAAAGTGATATAGTACCGATGTGTACTTTTGCCCTGGGGGTGAGTTTCACCCCTTCTCGGGGGTGAAAAAATATAGGTCCAAAATATGTCCGGAAATGGATAAACTGACTAATTCTAAGCAACTTTTGTTCTATAAAGTTTTTTCACTAAGCCAATACTTTTCGAGTTATTTGCGAGTAAATTTGATTTTTCAACAAAAAAACCACGTTGTTAGACGGTTTTTCGCAAATAACTCAAAAAGTAAATATTTTATCGAAAAAATATTCTGAGCAGAAATATAGATTATGAAAAACTGAAAAAAATCTGTGTATGTATGAAGTTTGGAGACCTAGTAGAACCAGAGTCGTAGTTAATGAAGTTCCAAGATACGGGGTGTTGAGATTTCTCTTACAAAGTGAAGATTTATTGATTGCTCTAAAACCAGTTGAGATATGCAAATGAAATTTGGTGAGTTTTAAGAGGTAGTTATTATGCATTTGTTGACAGACTTACTATTAAGAATTTTATATTCACCATTGGCACGCATACGGGTAATAGTCTGAATTAAGAAAAAAGTACGCCACTGAGGTATTTCACATTAAAAAGCATTTTTGAGTTACTTATTTAATTTATGACAGAAAATATATCTTCCCTTTTTTTCATACGATGCGCCTTTTTCATGAAAAAAAAAATAAAATACTTATATCAACGCTTAAAAAGTATTCGACATAAGTTTCAATATGGTTTTTTGACGATAACTTCTGTAATTTTCAAGATATTTCATTGTTCCAAAGCTTATTTTGTGGAAAATTGTAAGTGCTAAAAGTTTTTAAAAGTTGTACTTTCTGGAGGTCTTTGATTTTTAAAGCATGCGATTCAAAGACCTTAGAAAACTCCGTCTCACACTTACGTGCAAACTTAAAATATAAATATCTCACTCAGTTTTTACCACAGAGATATTGAAAAAGCTGAATACGTTTTATTATAAAAAATACTACATTTTAGTATTGATATATATTTTTCAGATTTCTTTTAGCTTTCAAGTAATTTTGGAAAAATGGAAAACATTTATAAAATATCAAAAAATAATTTAATACTCAATTGAAATTTTTTTCAAACATAAGCACTTTCAACTGGTTAAAATCTCAGAACGCGTAGTCAGACTATAAATAAACCTAAATGTGTATGGAATAATGTTAATTTTTATTTTTGTGGAAAATTCGCCAATTTAAGTAATTATTCTTTTGATTTTTCAACGACATAATCGTTTTGTTTTTGTAATAACTCGGCCATTTTTTATCCAAATCACTTTTATCGTAGCAAATTTTAAAGGTATTAGTAAAATATTTAAAAGATGTCTCCATAATTGTTTTCTAAAAATCTCTATTTCTTGCGTTATTTAATGATAAAATGTTTGATTCCAGGTTAATTCGAAAAAACCCCGATTTTAAGTAGGCTGTAACTTAGGTTGTGTTATTGTTATAATAATTTAAAGAACACCACTCCATTCACTAATTTAAAAGGTTTCTTTTTGATTATAATGACTTTTTCACAAAAATGCATAATTTTAGAGATATTTGTGAAAATCCACTCAAAAATATGCATTTTTCATGTAGGAAATCATCAATTTCGATCGTGAATAATTTGCTAAATATCAATTTACCGAAAAAGTTGTATATGAGATTTTTTACTCAGAATTGAAATATCTATCAATTTCCGAGGTTGTTTTGAGGTTAAATATTTCTACCCCCGAGAAGGGGTGGTACCCACCCCCAGAGCAAAAGCACACATCGGCACAATATCACTTTTTTTCTTTGACAAATTATGTATATGTATGCCAAATTTGAAGTCAATCCAAGTGGTTCTTTAAAATTTACCGCAAAAACCGTCAAAGAATGTACTATTAAAAGTTGGTTTTCAAAACAACTCTATAATTAATAATCTATAGAAATAACCTCAAAAAACAAAAAACAAATTTTAAGCAAAGGCTTAAACCAACTCCCGCGCGAGCCTAATATTATTTGGTTTAAGCCTGGGCTTAAGCCTCAAATTGAAGTGGAAATACAGGCATCTAAGCTTAAGCAAAGGCTTAAAGTAAGCTTTGCCTTAAGTGAGGTTGGAAATACCGGCCCTTATAGTTGGAGAGACAGAAGCGGATTTTGCTCGTGATAAGTAACATGGACAAACTATACGGGGATATGTTGAATTCGTCGTGTACATGACTTTCCCATACTGGCGGAAATCAGAGCGGGGGACGAGGGTAGTTATAAGGGGTCAAAGTCGCGGTTTTTACTATTTTTTTGCAACGTTCGTGATTGAGATAGTGCATCAAAATTTGGGAATAAGTAGATAATGGCATAACTAAGTAAAATCCCCAGAGCCGGAAACCAGAGTGGGGGACGAGGGTAGTTATAAGGGGTCAAATTCGCGGTTTTTATTATTTTTTTTGACGCTCATGATGAAGATAGTGCACCAAAATTTGGGAATGAGTAGACCATGACATAGCTAACTAAAATCTTCAGGTTCAAAAATCAGAGCGGGGGGACGAGGGTAGTTATAAGGGGTCAAAGTTGCGGTTTTTATTATTTTTTTTTTGTCACGCTCATGATCGAGACAGTGCACCAAAATTGAATCGTTTGTTTCCGTAAGAGGTCAAGTCACAAGTATCTACTTTTGAGAAAATCAAGTTTACACACTGTTTATATGCAACAAACAATCACTTTATATAAAATAAAAATTCTACCTAACAACCTGGAGTATTTGTCATAAAGTGTTGTAATTTTTAAAAATGTATCTTGTTGTTTTGTTTAAGAAAAAAAAATTTTTTAACTCATTTGTCAAGATTTGTCGCTGGACCCCTTTCTGAAATAAACGATTCAATTTGAGAATAAGTAGGTCATGACGTAACTGAGCAAAATCTCCGGGGGCGGAACGCTGCGTGAAGGACACAGGGGTGGGGGCAGGGCTGAGAAAAAATTATAAGGGTTTTTTTCTCGATGACGAGCATCACCCAAAGATTTTGCGTATTCACCTTTGTCCGCCCCTGGAAATTTTGTTTAGTTACGTGATGATCTACTTATTTCCAAATTTTGGTGCACTATCTGGATCACGAACGTCACAAAAAAACCCCGTATAATTATTTTTATATTTACTCCTGCCCCCACCCCGTTGTCCCCAACGCAGCGTTCCGCCCCTCGAGATTTTACTTATTTACGTCATAACCTACTCATTCCAAAATTTTGGTGCACTATCTCGATCATGAGCGTCACAAAAAAATAATATAAACCGCAAATTTGACCCCTTATAACTACCCTCGTCTCCTGCTCTGGTTTCCGCCCTGTGGGAAAGTCATGTTCACGACTAATTCAACATATCCCCGTATAGTTTGTCCATATTACTTATCACGAGCAAAATCCGCCCCCAGCTCTTGGACTATTATAACAGAGAATGAAACAAATACACCTTAGAACAAAATTTCAAAAATGTTTACGTCTAGACAAATATACATAAAGATAATCTTGTATCCCGCTTATAAGATATACATCTTTACAATAGAGATAGGCCTTTTAGCAGCATGACGTATAAATTGACAAGATGACGATAAATGGACATAATAAGCATAACTATGCCATCTCGAATTCTTGTGTCGTAGATAGGAACTGCTCCCTTGCGAAATTCTGGGACCAATAAGTGGGCCTGTCGTTCGGGAACTGAGATGTCTTGACTTGACAGAGGTATACGTATGGAGAGAAATGTTATCGATTTTACCCCAAAAATGTGAGATTTCGACACATATATTTGAAATAGGACGCGGAAGTTTTTCGTTGTTATAGAAAAATGATTTTTTTTTTCATTTATTTTTACTCAAACTGTCTGGTAAGTAGAAAAAGAAAGCAACAAATACAATAGAATATTGTATCGGAATATGTCGCCGAATTTCTTTTAAATTAAAAAAACAGTACATCGTTTGAATGGTTCTTGATTTATGTATATATTAAAATTTTTTTTATAAAAATTTGGCTTTTCTTATATAGCCGATCCGGAATAAAAATGACGCAACTGCAAAAAGCCAAATTTTTCAGGAGAGAAAAAAAAAACGATTTTTAAATATTTAAAATAAGGATTACATGAGAAGTAATCATCCAGGAGCATCGGTATGGCATTATTCTTACAATGATGGCTTTTATTTTTATCCCCATTGGTTCAAATTTCATTATCCTAATATAGTCCCCCCATATTCAACCTTTTTTACCGTTGTTTCATTTTTCATCTAACAATTTTTATATATTTAAAATAGTGATTAAATAAAGAGTAACCGTCCGTCCGGAGCATCGCTATGGCTTTTATTCTTACAATGATGGATTATAGTTTCATCCGTATTGGTTCAAATTTCATTATCTTAATTTAATCCCCCAATTTTCAATCATATCTACAGTTACCTCATTCTTGATCTTAAAATTTTTCTGTACAAAAAACTATTTTTAAATATTTAGTATGCCGTTTATTATCAGAGCGATAGCTTTTATTTTCATCCCTATTGGTCCGAATTTCATTATCTTAATTTAGTCCCCCCATTTTCAACCCTATTTACAGTTGCGTCATTATTCATCTGAAACGAGGTCTAAAATGGTGCATATTTCAATAACGACGTAACTACCCTGTAGTGGCTCAGCACATAGTTACAGTTCTGTCGCTTTTGTATAACCTGTGCACAGTATTTTTCTGTATAAACAGGAATCAGTGGCGTACTCAGCATGATTCCGCGGGTTCATTGGAACCAGGGCCCGGGCCCGGAGGGGCCCGCTCTAATGCGCTTTTTGCTTCTTTTGTTTCTAATTTGATGGGGACATTTTGAATTACACAAGTACACACTAGGAAATGTAACTGCTAAATAAATTTTAATTTTTGTGAAGGTGCTTATAAATAAAAACGAAGAATACGGAATACGTATTCATCAAACAATTTTAAAACAAAATTTATTAAGAAACACAGGAAACGCTTTTGTAAGGTTCCTTACTCGTTTTACCTGCTTACCGAAGGATTTGTTTCAACACTTGTTTAAAGACTAACCGCCGGTGCCTGCCTACACGTGCTCAACTCAAACACTTGTGTATTTTTTTATAAAAACTTGTATTTTAGGTAAACTACAGAGTTGCAGGAATTCGGAAACTGATCAATGCAAGTTTTATACGGTGGGTCATAAAAATAATCCCAATACAATAGGCACGATTCTCGATACTGGTGTTTATAGCACCCTCATTCATCAGCCTGTACTTTTAGGTAATTCTTAGTAACTGAAATTAAAATCTAAATATAGACAAGTATGTAGTGTGAGGATAATAAGGATAAATAGAGATACTCTTTCCTTTTTAAGAAAATGTCGTCGTTTGATCAAATATATCAACCCCAACGTTATCCAAGGTTTTTTTGATATAATTTGTTTATTTTACCGTTTTATCTCCCTAGAGGTTGTTTTTCACCCCCCAGAGAAGGGGTGAAACTCTTCCCCAGGGTAAAAGCACACATCGGCACGATAGGTATCACTTTTTTTGTTTGACATGTTAGCTATGTGTATGTCAAATTTCATCTTATTCCGAGCGGTTCTTTAAATTATAAAGCAAAAACCGTGAGTAAAACCAGACTATAAATTAGCTTGAGTTTTTATAATATACCTGTGATATATTTTATGCTAGTAAAAGTTGCCTTTTCTTATATGTAACGTTTTTGTAAAATCTCAAAGACAGTTAATCAACTTGATATACTTGTCAAAAATACGTACTTCTAACTCAGTGGTATTAAAACCCTTCGTGGGTTTTAGTCCACTCGACAACATGCCTTTATTCTTCTCTGTCTTAAACAATCTCCTTCCTGTTCTTCACGCCCATACTGCCGTCCTTAAGAAAAACGCCGTATCTGCAGAGAGATCACATTTGAGTAAAATCGGTTTTTGTTTAAATGTCTAGCCGTTGAAAGCTATTTAGATTTTTTTTTGTTTTCTACTTTATATACATAATAAATAACATAGAATTCATATTTATACATAAGATTGGCAAAATATATTTTATTTACTCTAAAAACTCATGTTACTGCGTTCTTTCTAAGTATACTACATAAATTAATTTCTTCCTCCTTAGGAAGAATGCATTACTGCGTTTGCGCTAAGCATTTTCTTATTTTATAATGCAGTAGACTCTCTCTATAACGAACGCGGTTATTACGAGATTTCGCTTATAACGAGGTACACTAGATGTCCCATGAAATTCCTATTGAACTGAACACCTCTATAACGAGGCATATTTGGATATAACGAGGAAAAATTCAATCGTAAAATATGTATCTTTATTTTTCTTGATCTATTTTTAGCGCTGTAATGGCTGTAAGTAAATACCCCAACTAGGTACCTGCATTACATAAATTCCCAACATATGTGCGGTTATCGAGGGTAGTGCTTTAATAAAAATCCACCGCCTACCTATAATAAACTTCTTCCTGTTCTGTTTATCTATTGGCCGATACTGAATATTGTAAAAAAAATTATAATTTATGATGGCGAAGCCTTATTGTCGAGGAACCAATATTTAGCATCTTATATTGCTCCGAATGGCATCACTATAGAAAGTTAATATTTTAGACAACCATATATTATGTATGCACAATATTATTGTTGTCTAATATAACGAGATCCGCGTATAACGAGGTAATTGGTCTGCCATTTCAGTTCTCGTTATAGAGGGAGTCTACTGTATAATAAATAAAATATAAGGGTGCAAAAGGAGAATAAAACATTTTTTATAAATGTGTGTCATGAAAATGGACAAAAAAAGTGCTGGAAATTATTTTGGAATTAATAAGTTTGCCGCTAAGGGGCGTTCCTTGCATTTTAAAATTAAAAATATTCCAGAAGCGATTAACATTTACGATCAAGTTTATTTTTAATTATTAATTATTAGATATTGATTTAGCTATGTACTTTTATAACAAAATTTTTTATTTGGAAATTCTACGACTTACGGCGACCAAAATACTTCGTGCCGAAATTCGTATTTCGAACAAAGTTTATATTTGCGCTGTTTAAAATGCCTGATATAACGTAATAATACAATGTCGCATCAACAACAATATACATACACATAGGAAACTCCGCCATGCTATACCTCAGGAAACTCCACATTTAGTGGAAGTATTTGTCTCACTTAGTAGTACCGCATGGTTTTTAGAACCACACATTATTTCTTGATCACCAACAACTCAAACATATGTGTTTAGATTTTCTGTTGATAAAGAAAAAATAGCCTCCTGCAGTATTAACTTTGTTCTATTTGACATATTTAAAAAATTATATCAAACAACCGTTCTCGTTTAAAAATGGCAACAAACTAACTTTATTATAAATTTTACACATGCTGTAAAAATCTGTCAAATGCTTAGGCAGAACGCCGGAACTAGTGCCTACTTAGGATAAACGCGGCAAGTGACCTTTAAATACGGCGTTTTTTCTAACTTTTTTTCAGATGACGCATTTATTCTAAGTATCCAAGAAGATTTTTGCAGATACGGCATAAAATGCGTTGTGTTTAATGTATTTTGGCTTAACTTACGTCATTTTTATTAAGCAAATAAGATAGATATGCACATTTGGGTTAGAAAAATGTAAAAAATTATTTTTTTAGATTTTTGCAGAAACGGCGTTTTCGCTAAGTACGGCAGCATAGCTTTCAGGACTCCTGGTATATTATTTCGCCAACGGAGTCGGGTTGGGTATTCTTTTATGGGATTTTTCTTTTGCCAACACATAGTGTCTCTTCATTTGCCTTTGTTATCGTCCACATTTCGCTACCATACATCACTAAGGGTCGTTTGATTGTTTTATATAGTAGTATCTTCGTATGTCTTGTATCGTTTTGATTTTCAAAGGTTTTAATCCGGTATTATCTTTAGTTATTGTTGTTTCAAGATACTTAAATTATTCTCTAACCCGCTCAAAGTCATTGATGGTAATATTCTGACCGATCCTGTCTCTCTTTTGGATATTGTGGCTCCTATACACATATTTAGTCTTACTTTTATTGAGTAGGAGCCCCATATTCTCTGTTTCGTTTTCGAACCTGATAAAGACCTAGTTTATCCCTATTCTGGTGTTCTTTATTAGATCTATATCGTTTGCAAATTCCCACAGTAAGTTTTGCCCTTGTCGATGAAATACTGTATTCGGTTTTTCGATTCTTGCACTTCTGCTTATGTGTTCCAGAGCTAAGTTAAAGAGTTGAGGTAAAGTGCATCTCCCTCTTTTAATCCATTGTTCATTTCAAATATCCCCGAGTACTGTTGTCCAACTCTCACCTTACATCGTAACCGTTTCATAAACATTCGTATCAAATTGAGTGATTTTTTTTTGGAAAGCCGAGTTCCTGCATCGCTGTCTACAGTCGAAGCCTGCATATCAAATGCCTGTTTAAAATCCATGAACATTTCATAGATCTCACGATCAAACTCCCAGCATTGTTCATTATCTATTTTACTGTGAATATCTGGTCAATAGAGCGACCAGATATATCGACTTCGGTAGTTAATACATTGCGTTTTGTTTCATTTTTCGTGGATTGATACAATAATTCCTTGTTTCATAGCTCGATAGCGTCGATCTTATTGCTCCGTGGGACGAGCGGCTGGCTGAACTTCACTTCTCCGTGATGAATGCGATTTCAAGCCCCAGCCAGGTCAACGGAAAACAAAAAAGGCTAACGCGTCAGTATAAAATTCTAATATGAATTTGAAGCTTAGAGTGGAATATGCGGGCGTCTGATCGGCCTATGAGGGAGCAGTACGGCAAGGGATAAGTGCTTGCGGCTCGGTGACACTCCCCTATAGATGCCTACCAGAAGGGCGTTGGCGCCTAAAATACCGGTGTATATATTGTTGTAAATAAAAAAAGGCAGAGAGGAAGAAGATGAAAATCTAACTATCTAATAGTATAATCATTTATAGGCATTAATTTGTCAATTTGTAATTAACGTTGTTAAAGTAGTTCGTTGTTGAAATATCTAATTTTTCATTCAACATGTAAAATAGGCACCGATTGAAATTACCCAGTAATTTATTAAGTTTCTCTTGTAACAATGGTAAAGCAACTCTATGATTTTTGGACAAATGTTTCTAATCTTATCAGTGCAGCTAAATTTATTACAAAGTGCTTCTAAAAACGGACGGGGTCGAGTTCGCTCCCAATGGTAAGAATTTTACCTGAACTAAAAAAGGTAGAGGCCGAATTGGCTCCCATAGACAAAATTTATTTTACCTAAACATGTCGAAAATATCACCCAGCGTTGTCACTTCTTTCAAATTTTCTCTTTTTGTTAGAAACAGGTACCTTCCTAGAAATATCTATGGGAAAGGAGGAAGACCTAACCCTTCGGTCCTAACTTAACTTTCGGGTATTAGAGTGTTGAGCGCAAACCGGCCGATTTCAGGTAAGAGCGCAAAACGGTCGAGCGGATACCGGCCGACACCGATAATTTGTGTTAAAATTGCCACATATGCCAATGTTGAACTAAAACAAACTCTAAAAGTATTTGTCTAAAAGTATAATTTTCCTATAAAAAGTCTATATCACTATGTAAATTTCCTAAGCAGTATAAATATTACACGATTTGGCAACAATGTTTCCGCGATTATATGAGAGCCTACCCGCATTCATGCGGGAGCCAATTCGTACCCTTCTAAAATATACCTGAACGAAGCGGAGCGAACTCGACTGCACCCCTAAAAACAATTCGCGGGTGAATGAGAGTATACGAAAAGACGTTTTTGTTATCGGAGTTACCAGAACTATTTGGAAAAGTCGAGATTTTCGATTTCCTAGAAAATGGTAAAAGTACTGTCGACTGGGAAATTTGGTGACATTGAAATGAAGCAGTAAGGATATTTGTTTTGACCAATAGAACTGAAGGTATATGGATTGATGGAAGGGGATGTTGAAAGAAGAGAGTTTTTTGGCAACGAGAAAAAAAAAGTAGTGAATTCCTGATAGCTGAAAGGATCAGTTTGTGTTGACAAAAAAAAAATAAAAAGTGTCGGTATTCGTTAATCAAAGACTTAAATGCCCCGTAAACAAAAAGTACTAAGTAAATTTTTCAAAGTTAAAATTAATTTTAGTGATAAATGTTAGCAGTTGTACCCGGGTATTAAGATCTATTTTTTTCTCTATTAGTATTCTCCGTTGCGAGAATTTCGGTTTTCTTTGGTTCATCGACGTCTACATAAAGACTCCAGTGTAGTTTGACATAAACTTTTACATATAAAATTTCGTAATTTTTTAAATTAATTTTTTTGTTTATCAGTTATAATTCATTATTGTACCTATACTGGGTAACTTTCCATTTAAAATAATTGGCGGTATTTTTCATGTTCTTTTACATTTATTTACATAATCGTTTCAGATTTTTTGTTTTACAATATAATACTATTATTAAATATCCCGAAATAACCAAAGTACGTGCCTCCTAGCGGCGGGATACGGGCAACAATACATTGGCTTATAGGGCAGTCCTTACAGTAGGGATCCTGGCCTATACAGAAAAATGCAGGCGGGTGTGGGGTAATACTGCACTTTGGTTGCATTGGTGGTGTATTGGCTAAACGTGCAGGGCAGGGTATGGTGCTGATAGAAAAGGCATTCAGGCATCAAATATCCAAAAATCTTTTCAGGCCATAATAATGAAAAGACCTTCTCCAAACGCAATAAAAACTTATACTGAAATGATGGCATCTCCTGAGGTAAAATGTTCCGGAAGTAAAATGAGCCTCCGTTCGGATCTCCGGGTGAGGACTATCTCAGGGGGAACACCATTACAGGTTAGAAAAATCAGGATAGGGTCTTGGAATCTTGGTAGTCTTACAGGTAAGAGTCTGGAGTTAGTGGATGCGCTCAAACGAAGAAGAGTCCAAATTGCTTGTATTCAAGAAACTAGGTGGAAAGGACAAAGGGCGAAAGAACTAGGTGAAGGATACAAATTGTGGTATGTAGGGAGTAGTAACACTAGAAATGGAGTTGGTATAATTGCTGATAGTGAAATGAAAGATAACGTAGTAGAAGTTGTAAGAACGAGTGATAGAATGATGTCAGTGAAATTTGTAATTGATAAAGAGGTATTGAATGTTGTGTGTGTGTATGCTCCCCAAACAGGTCTGGGTGAGAATGAAAGAAGAGCTTTCTATGATCAATTAGGAGACGTACGGAGTGATATTCCAGCAGAAGAGAAGGTTATAATAGGAGGTGATTTCAATGCACATGTGGGCCAAACCAAGACAGGATATGAAACAATACATGGGGGATTAGGCTTTGGAACTAGAAATGAAGCTGGAGATGACATGCTTGAATTAGCAACAGCATTGGATATGGTGATTGTTAACACATTCTTTAAAAAGAGAGAAACTCAACTTATTACCTACAAAAGTGGACAACATCAATCCCAAATAGACTACTTCATGATAAGGAAAGAAGACATACGTGAATGCAAGGACTGCAAGGTAATAGTGAGTGAGACAGTAAGCCAACAACATAAGCTACTTGTTCTGGACATCGAAGTAAAAAGCGAAACTAAACAAAAATATCGGAGAGGACCACAAAAAATCAAGTGGTGGCTGCTGAAAGATGAGAAAGAAGGTCTATTCAGGAGAAGAATAGTAGAAAAAATATGTTGGAACATGAAAGGAAGCCCTAATACAATTTGGAGAAAAATGGCCAGTAGTATTAGAGAGACTGCTATTGAAATACTTGGGAAAACGTCAGGAAAAAAGTTCGAGGATAAAGAGACTTGGTGGTGGTCAAACGAAGTACAAGGAAAAATAAAAGAGAAGAGAAAAATATATAAAAAGTGGCAAGAAACCAGATCCGACACAGATCTTCAAAATTATATGGTGGCGAAAAAGGAAGCGAAAGTAGCAGTAGCAAAAGCCAAAGCAGAAGCGTATTCAAACCTATACGATCAACTTGATACCAGGGAAGGCGAAACGAAGATATATAAAATAGCCAAACAGAGAGCAAAGAAAGCAAAAGATTTTAATCAGATTAGATGTATCCGAGATGAAAATAATAAAATACTAGTTCACGAAAGGGAAGTCAAAAAGAGATGGAGAAAGTACTTTGACAGCTTATTAAATGAAGAATTTGACAGACAGCCTGTAGAGTCAACGGAGACAGTAGCAGCAATGGTCACCAAAATAACCAACGAGGAAGTGGCTCAAGCGCTTCAAAAAATAAAGAAAGGAAAAGCGGTAGGACCAGATGATATTCCTGGGGAAGTATGGAGAGCATTGGGAGAGACAGGAACAAGATGGCTAGCAGGTCTATTTAATAGAATTATGGAAGTCGGACAAATGCCAGATGAATGGAGAAGCAGTATACTGGTACCTGTTTACAAAAACAAGGGAGATATACAACAATGTACAAACTACAGGGCTATAAAACTGCTTAGCCACACCATGAAAATATGGGAAAGAGTAATTGACAGACGGATACGTGAAGAGACCGAAATATCCGAGAATCAATTTGGCTTTATGCAGGGTAGATCAACAACAGATGCAATTTTCATTATAAGGCAGTTGATGGAAAAATACAGGAGTAAAGAAACAAGCGCTCATATGGTATTCATTGATCTTGAGAAAGCATATGATAGAGTTCCTCGAGAGATTCTGTGGTGGGCACTCAATACGAAAGGAGTCCCTGGTGAATATGTAAAGATTGTGAGGGATATGTATGAGGGAGTTACGACTAGTGTTAGGACAGGTGTGGGAGAGACTGATAAATTTCATGTGAAAGTAGGATTGCACCAAGGCTCGGTGCTTAGTCCGTATTTATTCTCATTAGTTTTGGACCAGATAACAGCGAAACTACAGGGTAACATTCCATGGTGCTTAATGTATGCTGATGATGTCGTGTTAGTAGGAAATAGTGAAAGAGACTTAGAACAAAAACTGGAACACTGGAGACATGCTCTGGAGGAAAAAGGTTTAAAACTTAGTAGGACAAAAACAGAGTATTTGGAATGTTCATTTAAAGATGGATCTACTACAAATAAAATGGTATCTTTGGATGGTGAAATGATTGTGAAAAGCAATAGTTTTAAGTACCTAGGATCGGTATTACAGAGTAATGGAGAAATAGATGGAGATGCATGCAGTAGAATTAGGGCTGGATGGATGAAGTGGAAAGAAGCGAGTGGTGTGTTGTGTGACAGAAAAATTCCAATGAAGCTGAAGGGAAAATTCTATAAAACAGCCATAAGACCGGCTATGATGTACGGAACTGAATGTTGGGCAGTGAAAAAGAAAGACGAACAACGAATGCATGTGGCGGAAATGAGAATGCTTAGATGGATGAGTGGAGTGACAAAGAAGGATAAAATTAGAAATGAGTATATTAGAGGAAGTCTAGGTGTGGCACCAATTGATGCCAAAATGAGAGAGCATAGGTTAAGATGGTTTGGTCATGTTCAACGTGGAGACGTTAATCACCCAATACCAAGAATAGCTGAGGTGCAGATTCCTGGAAGGAGTAGGAGAGGAAGACCAAAGAAGACCTGGGGGGAGGCGATAAGGCAGGGCATGTTGGTAAAGGGGATTAACATTGATATGACCCAAGACAGAATTGGGTGGAGAAATGCAATTAGGGAAGCCGACCCCGCATAGGGATAAGGCAAAGAGAATGATGATGATGAATAATACTATTATTAAATATTGTGTTTAATTCTTTGGTATAAACATTTTTTTTAATATACGATTATATTTTACTTTTGACTTTTATATTTCCATGAACTTCCTCTGAGTATATTGGTTTTGCATTTCTCTGATTGGATGACGTAAAACCCTGAGATATGTTATTAATTTGAGATAGCCCAATAAATGTTTTGTTACATTAATAATTAAAAATAAAAATATAAGTATAATTTTTAGATGCTTACATAAAGAAAATAAGTAGAATCAAAACAATATATTATATCCCTTGTATCATCATCGAACCATTTTATTGTTGTTTTCTTTTTGTGATCTAGTATTTTATCTCATACGCTTGTCAAAGCTAATTTAATATTTGTCCAATCTGAGTCGTCTAATGCTCTGTGTGTGTTAGATCTATCTGTAAAGACTTTTGGATTTCGTCTCCAAATCCCTGTTGATATTTTCATATTTTAGTTTTAATTATATTTTGATAGTCTTTGCCTGATTAGTAATGTCAGTATTTTGTAGGTCGTATATTTTTCGTTGTAGTTCTTTCCGCGTCGTGAATTGGCCTGTTAGGGATTTCGCCTGAGCCTGCTGCTTTCTTTTGTTTTAGATTTTTTATCACACGCAAAAAATTCTCATATGAGGGATTTTCGATTTCGCTTTGTATGTATAGTGAATATAACATTACAACGTTCTCTAAAAATATTTAAGTATTATCAAAAAATAAAACAATATATTATATTGATCTATTTACCTTTTCTTTGTACAGGATCCCC
The DNA here is from genome assembly GCF_917563875.1 of Diabrotica virgifera virgifera. Lineage (NCBI taxonomy): Eukaryota > Metazoa > Arthropoda > Insecta > Coleoptera > Chrysomelidae > Diabrotica > Diabrotica virgifera. Next base: position 222,842,711 of record NC_065446.1, read on the forward strand.
TCCAAAACAATGCAGTTCCTAAATCACATATTAAAGAATCTATGATTGCGCTAGCTACTCTAAGTAAAGAGTAGTAAATAGAGTGGCTGTTAAGCTCTTGGCCAAGTTCCATGTTGATTAGAGCCAAAATCAAACTCAAACTAGCCAGAAGTAAGAAAATGCCAATGGAACAACGAGAAAGATATAACGTTCAGTGGCTCAAAGACGGAAATGAAAGTACTGAAGAATACAAGACCAAGTTAAGAGAATTATATAACAAAAAACTTACAACACAGAAAATGCCATGAGAGAAGAGCTGTGGGATAAATGCAAGTATGAATGTATATACACAAGCAGCAAAGAAACGATTGGAATACAAAAAAGAAGTAATAAACCATGGCTATCGAGAAGCACGTCGGAAAAAATAAACGAAAGGAAACTACTTAAATGTAAAATGCTATAAAATGATCTAAGAGATAGGGAAAAATGAAGGGAGAATATGGAGAGAAAGATAAAGAAGTTTAAAAAAGTGCGAAAAACGACAAAAGACAATATAACGAAAAACTGTTAATAGAAGCAGAAACAGCAGCAAAAAACAACGACATGGGAACTCAATATAAAACGACGAAAAAACTAAGCTCGCTCGGAAAAAAGATGTTGAGCATGTAAAAGACAAAATCAGGAAAATATTGAAGAATGAAAAGGAAATAGTTGAGAGATGGAACGAGCATTTTAGAGAAATATATGCCAACAGAATAATAGAACACGAAATAGTTGAGAGATGGATCAAGCATTTTAGAGAAATATATGCCAACAGAATAATAGAACACGAAATGGAAAATGAAGAAATAAAGGAAGACTAAGCTTTGCCGAATCGGAATTCACAAAAAAAGGAGTAAGTAAAGCAATACAAGAGCTGAAAAGAGGGAAGCAGCTGAAATAGATAACATTACCACAGAACTACTGAAAGCAGATAGAGAAACATCGGAAGAAATCCTGTATGTACTAATAAACAAAATATGGCAGGAGGAGACAATACCTGATGATTGGAAAAAAGGTATAATTGTAAAGTTACCCAAGAAGGGAGATCAAACGAATTGCAACAATTGGCTAGCAATAACACTACTTTCTACAGTGAGTAAAGTCATGATAAGGTTGATACTAGAAAGAATGAAAGAAACTATAGACCAGTTGTTAAGACCAAACCAAGAGGGCTTCAGAAGTAATAAAGCATGCACAGATCATATTAACACATTAAGAAACGTTGTAGAACAAACAATAGAATAACAGAGCAAAATCTATATAAATTTCATTGACTTTAGACAAGCTTTTGACCGGAATAACAGAGAAAAAATGTGGGAAATATTAAAGAGATATGGAATTCTTTTAAAATACATAAGAATTATCAAAATGTTCTATGAAAATTATACCGCACAAATCATGCACAATGGGAAACTCACAGAACCAATCAACACAGACAGTGGAGTCAGACAGGGGTGTATTCTATCTCCAACCATATTTTTGAACTTAATCGACTGGGTCATGAAGAAGGCAACGAAAAAGAAAACAGGAATTAGATGGAATGCTTTCGGTCAGCTTGAAGATCTAGACTTTGCGGATTATATATGTCTGGTGTCCGAAAAAAGACAACATATGCAGAAAAAACATAGAAAAGGTGACAAAAGAAGCAAGAAAAATAGGATTCGAGAATAACACAAGAAAAACCAAACTTATGAAGATAAATACGGAAAGAGAAATGGGTATATTCATTAAAGGAGAATAAATAGAAAATGTACAGAAATTTTGCTATCTGGGAAGCATAATTGACGCTAGCGGCGAAATAGAAGAGGAAATTAATGGAAGGATAACTAAAGCCCAAAATGCGTTCTATATGCTGAAGAAAACACGGGAGTCCAATAAATTAACAACCAAAACCAAAATCAGGATATTTAATACAAATGTAAAGAGCATTTTGCTATATACAGCAGAAACTTGGAAAATAGAGAAAAAGATTATACAAAAGGTTTAAACATTTGTAAATAGATGCCTTAAACGAATATTGCAAGTATATTGGCCAAATCGGATAAGTAACAAGGAACTTTGGAGAAAAACTAATCAAGAACCGATAGCCAAAACGATAAATATACGCAAATGGAAGTTTATTGGACACACATTAACCCCTTCGTGCCGGACCGTCATTCGGCAAGTCTGCTCCTATATACGGATTCGAGCGCTTTCCGAGCGGCTTCGCGCGGTCTGTTAAAATACAGTATCACACTACAACTATTTATTAAAGTTAATGTAATAATAACACTAATTTTAGAAATAAAACTATTTTTATTACATTTATTATTCTACATAGTATGTGAGTTAAATTAAATTTTATCCATAAAATACCATTTTAAACAAAAATTATTAAAAAAGATAATCAAGATAATTCGGATGAAATTCCCCAGATTATTGTGTGCTTGATATCGGCCCAGTCTCCTAATCGGGGAAATTCCATCCAAATTATCTTGCAAGGTAAGGTAAGTTGTAAACAGCAGCACAGTAACTTCACCTCCTACACAATCCCATCAGTCAAGCATCCAAACAACCCCATCACCAATCAAATTAAATAAATCTAATCTCCTTCTGGACATCACCCACTTTTAGGCATGGTTTCCCCACTTTTAGATTTGAATAAGGTTATTCGGACGGAACAAAAATACCTGAAATATGATGCAGATGGTGGCACCGCCGTATGTGGCGAACGAAAACTCATGATTCACCCGTGTGCATCACCGTACTGAGCGGACAGTCAATCATGATGCACACGGGTGCATCACCGTACCGAAGGGGTTAAGGAAAAATGAAAAAGAAAAGAAGGCAGACCAATGACATCCTGGAAAAGAAATATTACCAGAGATCTAGAAGAAAATGGGTTAACATAGAAAGAGGTAAAAGCCCTGGCCAGAAACAGAGATGAATGGGTGGGGGGACCGTAGAGGCCCTATGTTCCGAATGGAATCAAGAGAAGTAAAGTAAGTAAGTAATATTTTTCGTTGCAGTTCTTCTCCGCGTCGTGTATTGGCCTGTTTGGGATTTCGTCTGGGCCTGCTGCTTTCTTTTGTTTTAGATTTTTTATCACACGTAAAAAATTCTCGTATGACGGATTTTCTATTTCGCTTTGTATGTATAGTGAATATAACATTACAACGTTCTCTAAAAATATTTACGTATTATGAATAAATAAAATAATATATTATTTATTGAACTATTTACATTTTCTTTGTCCAGAATCCCCTCTAAAACAATGCAGTTCCTAAATCACATATTAGAGAATCTCTGATTGCGCTAGCTACTCGTAAATAAAGTAGCTGTTAAGCTCTTGGCCAAGTTCCATGCTCTTAGTAGGTCGAGTAGGTAGACAATAAGAGGTAGAGTAAAAATCCTAGGGTTTATTTCAAATCCCCAAAAAGCTAAATCTGTTATACTGACTTTAAATAAGACAGTTGTTACAAGAAGAAAATAGCTTAAGAAGTTTGAACATATACTTTAAAAAAGTTAATAACATGTTTCGTGAAAACATATAGAATTACAATATTTTTAATCTAAATATACAGTGCCCAACAATTGATAAGGATCAAAATAATACTTTACGCCAAAAATATTCGAAGTTTAAAAAATTTAATGTAATTCAAATAATATTAATCCTACGACTTTGTTTTCAATTATAAGCGAAATAAAATAAATTTTGTTATTGTGGCCATCGGTTGGGGTTTCCACGTAATGTAAATACTAGGGCAATCCGAAAAGTACTTAGCCTCTCCGCCCGATGGCGCGACTATCGCAAATGGAGTGTACTGTCATTTAATGCGTTCTCGTAGACGGCTAATGTCAAAATTTCAGCCAAATCGAAATTATAGTATTGTTGTGATTGCGTGTGAAAATCAGCGTGTCCGCGGATTTTAATAAAATGGAAAAATAGCAATATCGGTCGGTGACTCGATCCTTGATTTTGGAAGGGAAATCACACAGCGAAATCAAAGAGCGCTTTCATGCCGTGTACGGTGACTCTTCTCCTTCGATGGCAACTGTCAAAAATTGGTTTAGTGAGTTTCAACATGGACGAACGTCGGTTTTTGATGAGCCGCGCGTAGGTGCCCCGAAAATGGCTACCACGGAGAATAAAGTGACAAAAATCCACGATCTTGTATTGGCAGACCGGCAACTGAAGGTGCGCGAGATAGCTGAAACCGAGGCATCTCAAAAGACGGCGTAGTTCATATCCTGCATGAAATTTTGGGCATAAGAAAGCTGTCGGTGCGATGGTTGCCGCGTTTGCACACTTCAAACAATTAGCGCAACCGTGAGACCACTTCAGAGCAGTGTTTGACGCTATTTAAGTGTGATCCAAAGCAGTTTATACGTTGTTTTATAACCCACGACGAAACATGGATTCACTGGTATACACCAGAAACCAAGGAATAGTCGAAAGAGTAGACAGCACCCGGCGTGCTCCGAAGAAGGCGAAGACTGTCCAATCGGCCGAAAAGTTGATAGCCAGCATTTTCTGGGATTCACAAGGTGTGATCTACATCTGGGACAATAAAGGGATCAAAATAGATGGAGAAAAGTTAAATCATCTTCGTTTTGCAGATGACATAGTCCTTATAACTGATGACCTAGGAGAAGTAAAGAAAATGCTAAATGAGTTAGACGCTATCTGCTGGAAAATAGGCCTGAAAATGAACTTTTCTAAAACTAAATTTATGACTAATCTGATTCCTAGCGGACAGCTGATTATACGCGAACAAGAAGTAGAACTAGTGGAAAAGTACATTTACTTGGGTCATGAAATTAGAATTGGCAGAGATAACCAAACATGCGAAATAAAAAGAAGATTAACTCTTGCTTGGGCAGCCTACGGAGCTCTGAGAGACATATTTAGGAGCAGTATACCGATCGGTTTAAAAAGACAAGTGTTTAACCAATGTGTGCTACCGGTAATGACATATGGAGCAGAGACACTGACTCTAACCAAGGCAACAGCGTCGAAAATGCGGGTTGCTCAAAGGCGCATGGAAAGATCCATGCTGGGCGTAACTCTACGGGATAAAATAAGAAATGAAGAGCTCAGACAAACAACCGGTATCGCAGATGTTGTAGAACGTATCACCAGGCTCAAATGGAACTGGGCAGGACACGTCGCCAGGCTGAAAGATTCAAGATGGGCACGAAGGCTGATGGAGTGGAGACCAAGAGAAGATAAACGAAGTAGAGGAAGGCCGCCTACACGATGGACAGATGATATCAGGCGGATTAGTAAAAACTGGCAAAAATCAGCACAAAACCGTGAAGTGTGGAAACAATTGGGGGAGACCTATGTCCAGCAGTGGACGTAAATTGGTTGGATGATGATGATGATGATGATCTACATCGACTACTTGGAGAAGGGCAAAACGATTACAGGAACCTATTATGCCGAACTATTGGGACGATTAGACGCCGAATTGAAGAAAAACCGACCCCATTTGGCAAAGAAAAAAGTGCTCTTCCACCATGACAACGCACCGGCTCACACCTCCGCCGTCGCCATGACCAAATTGGTCGAATGGGGCTACGAACTGTTGCCCCATCCACCGTATTCTCCAGATTTGGCCCCGTGCGACTACTATTTGTTTCCAAACTTGAAAAAGACACTCGCTGGGTAGAAATTTAAGTCGAATGAGGAGGTCATCGCTGCCACGGAAGCCTATTTTGCATACGTCGAGAAAAGGGATTTTTCAGACGGGTTAAAGAATTTGGAGAATAGCTGGGTCAAGTGTATCGAGCTAAAAGGAAACTATGAAGAGAAATAAATTGCCACGTGTCCAAAATTTTCCTTTTTCTTTTGTAGGCTAAGTACTTATCGGACTGCCCACGTAGGGCTTGTAATTTTTTATGTTACAAATGGTGTAGCCTCGTATCATGCTCATGATGGAGGGAGTACTGTATGTCTTAAAAAAACACTTACATATTAGTCAGAAATACCAACTATCAAAATATTTATAAAACTGAGGGCCGGTTGTTCGAACGCTAATCAACAATGATCATTATCAAATATTTAATTACTGTCACCAACTGTCAACGTCAACATTGTTTGGGTTGCTGAAAACATAATTAATTATAATTATGAAATTACTTAATCAATTATGTTAATAATTGTTATGTTAATTGATTAACTAATCTCATAATTATAATCAATTATGTTTTCAGCAACCCAATAAAAGTTGACATTGACAGTTTTGGTGACAGTAATTAAATATTTGATAGTGATCATTGTTGATTAGCGTTCGAACAACCGGCCCTAAATGTCATAACCAATGCCAAAACCTAATGAATTAACTGCGAGAACATCAAACACTATAACTGAGGCCCCTAGAGGTCAAGGGGTCTAAGTAGAAAAATTTGAGAAAACTCAAGTCAAAATTGGAAAATTATTGTAAGAGGGAAAATTAAAATTGAATCATTTTGACTGTGTAAGAAGGATAATCAGGTCTTTTTATTTTTATTGCCAATAGCAGAAAGTATTACAATATTCGGTTATTGTTTTATGTATAAAAAAAATTATGGTGCGCACATAGATCCCTTTACCTTTCATTAATTTTGTACGAATGAAAATGCTCAATGTGCACAAAAATACATAAGTGGTTTTATTTTTATTTTTGTAAGTTCTTTTTATATAACAGTATTAAAACAGAAAATATTATAATATGTTGGCAGTCTAAAACTATTTAATTGCTGTCATCTGTGTCATAACCGTTGTTACCAAAGTGATTATCATCATTTTCATTGCCTACAACAGTACCTGTAGCTAAAGGCTTTCCAGTCTTTGCTTCTTGAGATAGGCTTAGGTAAAACTCATGGTATATCGGTGGGACGAATTGCAAGAGTTCCATCAGATCTTTATACTTTTTGTATTTAAGCTTGGGCTTTTCAATAACCGGATAAAACATGGGAAACTGAGTAGGAATTGTATCTGCTCGTTGTTTCTTCATTGGTAATTTTTCGTAAGGCATTTTTGTCTTATAAAACAGAGAGTCTGGGTTTGCCTCTTCATAATGCAATATCTCCATTCCTCGTATCCCTGGCATATTTTTCCGGAAGTACTCATTTAATAACTGAAGATCAATAAAGTCTTCATCCATTAACTTAGTCACAATAAATTTTCTACTTGCTGAGACAGCCAAATTTATCCAGTCTTCTGGTACATAGATATCACGTTGGTTCTTCTTCTTTTTAAGTTCTATGATTCCAAAATCTTGATCACATTCATTGTAAGAATGTCCAGCGACTAGAAAGTGGTGATCAACATTTTGAATTTGGTTATTCTTAACAATATAAAGCCAAATTTTGACAATCAGGTGACTTTTGTTTTGCCCTCCACAGTTGTCACTGAACGCAGAGATCTGTTTCACAGTCGGAGGAAGACTCTGAACAAATTTTAACAAACAAGAAGCTATCTCCTGACAGCCCCCACCTGCCTGTCCTTCACTTGTTAGGTTGTGAATATTCAAATTGTATGTCCAGAGTTGGCGCAAATAATGGGCTTTTGAATTTGTCACATAAGGTGTCGGCATCATCTTTTGCAAGTCAAAGCATATCGAAACTTGATTGTCGTTCTTTAATAATTTGCACTTTCTTTTAGCTTCTTTAGCTGACTCTGTCTTCCTTAAATGAAGTTCTTCTTCAACTTCAGCTGCTTGCTTCTCATCAGGCTTGCCGTAGCTAATTTTCATTTGTAACTTGTCACATTTTTTTTGTGTGGAAAGATATGTGGCAGAAAAAGCATCGGAAGAAGACTAAGATAGATAGCGGAAGAAACATCGGAAGAAGACGAATTTCATGACTGAAGAACCTGAGAGAATGGTTTGGATGCAGCTATTTAGAGCTACTGCCTCAAAAATTAAAATAGCTATGATGATTGCCAACCTCCTTAGCGGAGATGGCACCTGAAGAAGAAGAAGAACTTGTCACAAGTGACAGGTGTCGGTGTGAGGTCTGTGGAAGCTTAGATTGAATTTTGTTTTGAATATAAATTTCTAGAAGCTTTCTTTTTCAGGTTCCACATTTTTTTCTTCTCTAAAAAATTTGTTATACTATTATAACCATTTACGAAGAAAATTTAATCAAAATCGTTCTTAATAACACTTATGTGAACTACAACTAAACTGTGATGACTCGTGGTATAGGGATCTAAGTGCCTTTGGACCCCTAGCGTTCCAACTTTAAACTTATCACTACTCAGTGGTTAAGGGGCACCACACTAGATGGCAGCATCTATCAAAACAATCACTTGGATCTCTTTACCACCAAATAGATTAATATTTTCACAACTCATTCATGCACCTAACCCATTTTTTAAAAAATGTTACTTAGACCCCTTGTGCTCCAAGGTCCTCTAATGAATGCTATAATTTGATAAAATAACCTTTTACTGCCTGTTATAATTTGAATTTTCTCTCGATTTTAATCGTCTTTTGCGGCAAATGAAAGACAAAAAAACTTTATTTTGCTTAGAATATCGATGGCCTAGAAGCAATACCTCGTAAATACCAAAAAAATCACGCTTTTGGCGCCGCAATACTGACATACACCTTTTCTACCAATCGCCAGTATAATACATATAAACTTGCAAAACAAACTTTTACGTTATAATCGACATTAACTACCATAGCAAAATAAACAAATACGAGGTACTGCACGCAAAAATATTTAGGCGAGGTATTAGAGAGATTTTGCACCTCTTAAAATAACCGCTGATTTTGGCTCCGCTATGGTTAACTTTATTAAGCATAACCATTACGGCAACGTTAAAAAGCAGAGTTTTTGCAGCCTGTCAAGTAGATTTTTCCTGTCATCGTTATCGTTATTTAAACATAACCTCACTTCACAACGTTATTGTAATTTTAAGCATATACTTGAACAGTTTTTGATATTTTAATTTATAGGTAATCAAAATTAGAATCTATGTAAATGTAATTTTACTGATTTTTTTACATTCTGGCAACAAAACAATTTAACCATTACTATAACGATAACGATAAGCACTACTTTAAACCTCCGTAAATTACGGAATCCCTTATGTTTAATAACGATAACGGATCATATATTCGCTACTGCGCAGACGTAGTATAACGATAACCATAACGGAATTGCAAAATAAGAGGTGCAAAATCTCTCTATTGACACATGATGAAAAGTACGATATTCATTCCTTTGCGCCTTTATAATTTTGGTGATTGGTAGAAAAGGTTTAAATCAGTACAGCGGCGCCAAAAGCGTAATTTTTGAATTTTTGGTACTTACGGGGTATGGCTTCTAGGCCATCGATAAGTTTTAATTTATTTTCTGTTATGATTTATAGCATTTTTTTTTCTAATTTAAAATTTTATGCAAGTTCCCTATTGTTGAGCACTGTATTATGAAGTATGTAGGTCGAAAACACTACATAATCTGAAGCCAAATTTTCTTTACTGAACATATTTTACCATAGTAAAAGTCTGCACACTAAGAGTTTAAGCTACATAATGAAAGTCGATTTGACCCAATCACAAACAGATCTTGGAAGACCTAAAAGATCACATATGCCACAAAGTGAAATTTGTGAAGACAATAAAAATTAATAGAGGTTCCCAAGATGTACGAGGATTAATTGATTTTTAGTTAACCCAGAGAATTTCCGTGTATAAATCAGATATAATTAAAAAAAACTTAAACAGGGTGAGTTCTGCGGAAGTGTACTTAGTTCTACCTCGTATGAGACCCCTATGGGTGTAACAAAAGATAGAATACAGAGCGAGTTGTGAATTTTTACTGACATTTATATTCGTCATTAATTTTTAACGGTAAGTTCGATGTGTCATTACTTTGAAAAAAGTTAAACTACTACCACCTAATTAACTGATTTATTCAACCAAAGAAATATGACTTTTTTCTAATCTTTAATATCTAGCTTCATTGTAGCCAAACGCAACGCATTATACGTATTCTAGTATTCTGCACAACTGTCGTATGGCCCAACTTCTACAACAATAGTCTGGCAAATGTATTATATTTTTGCAAAATTTTGGAATGGGTTTTATTCGTGGAACAAGTTTGTTTTCAATACAGATTTTAGTCCTCTGTCGATAGTTTGTCATGATTTTTGATGTCAAATATATAGTGACGCAAGAATTTAACAGTTTAGAAATTGCCATTGAGTTTCCTGAAGCCCGTTTGGCGATTCACCACCTGGTATATACAGTCGATACTGTATATAATTATTATAGTAGTCCGTTTGGGATCAAATTATGATAACTTTATTACTAGTGGACCACGGAATGGGAGATATATTTTACGACATCGTTATGCAGGTATAATATTTTATAGCTCCTTTGTGTCAGTCAGCACTGCTCAACAAGTTTTCGATTTAATATTTTATTACAATAGTACGGATTATTTATACAGTGAATTTATTAGCAATCATGTTTTAATGATTTCTGTTTAATTTCTTGTTGTGATGTATATTTTATGTTTACCAAATAATGAGATTTGTGCCTTTACATCTCATTTTCGTAAGATATTTTGAAGGAACATATTTTAGAATAAATCACTCCTTAAAACGGACCTCAATTTCAGATGATGGCGTAATACGTTTTACGTTTCTTCACGTAGAGGTATCTCAATAACTCTATTCCAGATTTCTATGATGTGACTATAGCTATTTGTATAAGAAGGGAGCAAAGTGCTACTTTTCCTTCCGAAAATGAAGTTTACTGCACGACGCGTAGCGGAGGGCAGTAATCATTCAAGGGAGGAAAAGACATTTTACTCCCATGTTATACATATGATTTTTCCACCTTCCTCAAATAACAAGTCATTTTTTCATTTTTAAATAATTTATTTATGTAGCTAACTAACAAAATTTATTAGAGAACTGAAACTTACAGGTAGGTACAGTATAACTGTCAACTGTCAAATAAAAGTCAAATAAATAATGTAAACATTGTTAAATAAAAATAACAATTTACTGTTTTTTATCGTTCTGCAAAATACAGGGTATTCTATAAATAAACGTAAAAATGGATAGATACTTACGTAACAGAAAATAGAATATAATATAAGGCGTCAATAAGTTAGGTATTTCATCGATGACATACCATGACGTCACTTTTACTTTTACACCCTAGAGAGTAAATGTACTTTGTCTCCCTAGGGAGGAAAAGTATGACTTTGCAATGAGGCCAGAAAATGTATACTTTGGGTAGAGGTAGGTGGAAAAATAGTTTTAAGGTGTAGTATTTTGCGTTTGCGCATTGTTGTATATATCCTTCATTTCTTTAAATTAGTACTATGTTATAAGACAAAATACTTCCATAAAATACGTTTCGTAAATATTTTGAAGCTACTCTAGATCGTACCATTTCCTATAATTTACACCTTGAAATAAGTTTAATTATTGCTGGTTGCACCAACAAATGTTGTAGATATGGCCGCTTTAACTCTCACTTACATTGTACCATAATTTTCGATTTTTTTGGCAATAATCCACGTGGAAATCCACTGTGACAAGCTGAAAATTTACCTAGGATTTAATGATGGCATGCGTATATCGTAAGCTGAGCTTAAGGTACGTCTTAAGCTTAAGTTGGTGCAACCAGGCATAAAAGCTCTGTGGAACAAGCTAGAGATCTCTAGCTACTACCCTTCGATATTTATTTTTTATATAGGTATCTTCTGCTACTGAATATTTTGCTTCCGTCTAGTTAAACAGCCCTTACACACGGTAAGTCGATACTCAACGTAATAGCACTATGCTTATGGTAAATGGATCGTTCAAATGTATCCCACTCCAATAGATTCCCATCCTATCGGATATAGGCCCATCTGATATCCATAGAAAAAACAACTCTCTACATTCTTAGAAAAAAAAAAAAGAGATCTAAAACGAGATGTCTATTAACGTCCAAGTCCCTATTCGCGGGAAATTTTGAGATAAAAGATCACTGGGATAATAGATGGCTAGAGAGCATAGACCCAGATATTCATTGAGTACTTACTTGATCAGCTGGTCACAGGTTTTGGTATGAATGGGGTGACACGGTCTGAATTAAAAATTGAAACAGAATTAGGTTTGGGTGCACTAGATGTGCTGAACTCCTAGAGAAATGCAAGACTTTACCTCTGAATCATTTTCCGAGCATATCCAGGTCTATGGCGGCACTTTTTTGAAGCAGCATAAGAGACAGTAAACGTGATAGACACTCTTGATATCACGGCCTAGTATCCATTTATTTTAAGTTTAGTTTTATTTTTGTATTAGTACATGTTTTTATTTATATTGTAGCGTTCTTAAATAAAACTGACGCGACGCGCGACGGTTCGAATTTATATGAGACTATTTATTTAGACGTTTACAGGTGAAGATTATCTTATTAACTGCCCTAAACTAACAATATCGCTCTTTATATACATAAATGGGTTATTTCTAGAAAATTTTGAAAATATCCGTTCATCTCTAATCGTTGCACTACGACTTTCGTTCTTCTTCGCGTGCCATATCAGAACTATTTAGAAACTCCTACACCTCTACTGCCCTCTATTTTGCGTTTAAGGATCAGTTGTAATATTTTATATCGACTTCCCCTCACTATATGTCCCAGATAAGACATTTTTCGATGTTTAACAGTCTTTAGCAGTTGTCTATCTTTGTTGACCCTCCTTAGTACTTCTTCATTAGTTTTTTTTGCTGTCCAGGGTATCTTCAGCATCCGTCTATGAATCCACATTTCCGATGGTTCAATTCTTTTCATGATCGATACTTTTAGCGTCCACACTTCTGTGGGATGTGAGATCGGGATATGGGTCACGACTAAATACTAAAAATTTGCTTTTGTTTGAGTTTATTTTAATGCCCATTGTCTCTCCTACCTCATGAATACGATCAAGCAGAATTTGGAGACCTTCAATATTATCTGACAGAATTACTTTATCGTCTGGATATCTAATCACATTAAGTAGTTCCCCGTTGATTTTTATTTCTATATGGCTGTCTATCAAGTGCCTTTTTAAGTAAATGGTCCGAGTAAGCATTAAACAATGTTGGCCACAAAATGCAACCTTGTCTGACTGCTCGTTTTATGGATATTTTATCGGTGTAGTTATCTCCAATTTTTGCGATAGCAGTTTGAGTCCAGTGCAAATTTTTAATGACGCGAATATCCTTGTAATCTATTCCGATATTTTTCAGTATTTGCATTAATTTCACATGTTGTACTTTATCGAATGCCTTTTCGAAGTCCACGAAACATGCAAACACATCTTTTTTTTGGTCACGGCATTATGGTAATAGGATGTTAAGCGCAAAAAGTGCTTCCCTGGTTTCCATAGCATTTCTAAAAGCAAATTGGGCATCTTCGAGATCTTCTTCGCATTTGCGTCTAATTCTGTTGTGAAGTATTCTTGGGAAAATCTTAAGTGTGGCTCATAAGGCTAATTAATCGATATTCTGAGCATTTTCTCGCATTGTGTTTTTTAGTTATTGCGACAAAGTTGGATTTGAGCCATCTGCGGGAATTACTCCGGTGTTATATTGAATTAAAAAGCCTTACTACTACTTTTATGTTATCAACATCTATTAGTTACTGTGTTATCTAGTTCGTTACCGTATTTTATATTCTTCTTATTAGTCTGTTATATGCAAAATAAAATAAAAAATAGTTTATTGTGGGTTTATCAATGCACATTGTACTAACTTATTATTTTATTATTATTACTTATTCATTATTATCACTTATAAGAGTTATCTAAAAACATCATCTAAATAATATTTAGTAATATAAAAAAGACCAAAAATAAAATGTGCAATATTTTTGTCGTAAGTATAATTTAATCAATAGACAAACCAGTAATTATGTCCATGTGGTGAGACCGCTCCCGTCTAAAAAACATTTCTAATTCGGCTTCTCTGCGGACTCATATTCAAAAATGTTCTCTTTAACGCTTTTACCACACGGGCGATTTTTTACGGCTCCATAATTTACGGCGCCCAATGGTTTGACTAACTCCTACATCAATTTTAGATGAAATCATTTCATCTAAAATTGGTGGAGGAGGTAGTCAAACCAATGGGCGCCGTAAATTATCGCGCCGTAAAAAATCGCCCGTGTGGCCAAAGCCTAAACAAATCTGAAGGGTGCCCGACGGAATTTTTGGGGCAGAAATTGTTTAAAAACATTTTTAACAAATACATAAGATCAGCTTTTATTGCTCCAAAAAATATATTTTTAGGTTTTCTGGGTCATACTAAACAAGAAAGGTATCTTGTGATTTTTCTCAAAAATTGACAGTTTTCGAGTTACAGGCGATTTACTATCTAAAAAATGCGAAAATACGCATTTTCGAGGCTTAAAAACTTATATTTATTTAAATTAGTATTTTTAATGGTCCCAATAACTTGGATTAAAGTTTAAACATTCCTTTTCAAGGTTCCGAAGAGTGATCGGGTCTAACATGTCCATCCGATTCTTGGCCGGTGCGGCGCGCTCTATGTTCAAAAATCTTCTATTTTCCTGCGAAAAATATTTTTTCCGGATTTTTTGAGACATTCTAAATAAAATAAATTTTCTAACATTTTTCTCAAAAGTTACTAGTTTTAAAGTTATAAGCGATTTAAAATGCGAAAATATGTTTTATTGTCATTTTTCGGATTTTAAATCGCTTATAACTTTGAAACTATCAACTTTTGAGAAAAATCTCAAGAAACTTATTTTATTTAGAATGTCCCAAAGAATCTAGAAATATTTTTTGGAGGAAAATAGGAGATTTTTGAAAATAGTGCGCGCAGCACCGGCAAAGAAACCGGATGGACACGCATAATTAACAATTAAAAAACTACGGTCTAAATTGAAGTTAGACCCGATCACTCTTCGGAACCTTGAAAAGGAATGTTTAAACTTTCATTAAAGTTATTGGGACACTTAAAGATACTAATTTAAATATGAGGTTTTAAGCCTCGAAAATGAGTATTTTCGCATATTTTAGATTTTAAATCGCCTATAACTCGAAAACTGTCAATTTTTGAGAAAAATAACAAGATAGCTTTCTTGTTTAGAATGACCCAAAAAATCTGAAAATATTTTTTTGGAGCAATAAAAGGTGATTTTATGTATTTGTTTAAAAATATTGTTTAAACAATTTCTGTCCAAAAATTCCGTCCGGCACCCTTCAGATTTGTTTAAAGGGGACATTTTTGAATATGAATCCGCAGAGAAACCGAATTAGAAATGTTTTTCAGACGGGAGCGGTCTCACCACATGGACTATATACAATATGTAACGACCCAACTGTGATCGTTGAGTGCCAATTGGGTAACGCTAAAGTAACGTTAGGGAGTAACAACAGGTTTATATCGTGTCTAATTAAAGCAATTAAGCTGATGTTGGTTAATCAAGGTGCAGTAGTTGTATCAAGTTATCGTAGGTATATTCTCAATACACTTTTTTATGGATCTAGTTAATGAAAGCTTAAATAAACCTGCAGATAAAATACTTTTAAAAATACTTTTAAATAATGTACTTTTAAAATTAATCAATTAAATTAAAGTGTATATAATTTTAAAACTATTTGGAAAAATGTAACTTAAAACTAAACCACAGACTAATTTGTTGAATATTGTAACTAAAATAAAAAAAAATATCTTATTATTAATTAAAACATTCTTATTCTTTAGTTAAATTAACAATTGAAGACCTAAGTGGAAGAAGGTTAGTTGCAAAGCCTACCTTTTGAGAATGAAACTACTGTAGATGATATTACTACTACTAGCCAACAACCAGAACCGTCGGAAGAAACGACTAGTACTCAAGCAAGTTCAACTGCTGGTGCCAGTGAGTCTATCGACGATAATAACACCACTGATGATAACGGCAATGAAACTACAGTAGATTTTTTCACTAGCACTAGCCAAGAACCAGAACCGTCGGCTGAAACGACTAGTACTCAAGCAAGTTCAACTGCTGGTGCCAGTGAGACTGCCGAGGATAATACCACCACTGATGATCACGGCAATGGAACTACAGTAGATGCTATTACTAGCACTAGCCAAGAACCAGTACCGTCGGCTGAAACAATTAGTACTCAAGCAAGTTCAACTGCTGGTGCTAGTGATACTACCGACGATAATACCACCACTGATGATTAAAGTTTGTATTCCTCTACTTTTACCTTGAAAATATTGTTTGTGTTATTTGGCTTTAATTATATTGGTATAATCATTCCGTTAGATATAGTGTTGATAATTTGTTTTTATTTTTAATATTTTTTCTAAAAATAAATAAAAACTGAACAAACCGCGTGCTTCCATTAAATTTTAGTTTGTATAACTATCATTTATCTAAGCGGATGTTTCATAAAATAATCCTCTATAATTAGTTTTACAGAAATTTATGTATTTGAACATAAAATAATCTTTTTCATGTGCCGTGATCGATTATCGAGCGTTGGCTATCAAATTGGCTATAGTAATTTTGTTGACGACAGCTCGGAAAAGGGATGCAGAGGATCTGTTAAACCATTCTCTCAGGTTTTTAGGTCACGACGTCCTTCTTCGACCTGGCCTTCTTCTTCCGTCTACCTTGCCTTGTATTATTAAATGGAGTATATTATTAGATATCTTACTGGGTGTCGCCTAACATGGCCAAAATATTCAAGTTAGCGATTTTTAACTGTTCTAACGACTTCGGTAACTTTTCCCATCAGATGCAAAACAACTTCTTTACGAACTAGTAACAAAACATGTAACAAAATGATACAGCTACCATAATATAGACCTTAAAAAGCACCTAATATTAACGTTTATGGAGAAGATAATGTTCTAGAATCAAGGTTATCTGATCCAGAAAATGCTCAACTTTGGATTGTCTCAAAACACCTGTATTACCCTTTAGTCTTTGTATGGAAATTATTCCATTAAGAGCTGGAGTTTCATTTAATTTTAGAAAAATATTCACTTTCTGGAAGGGGAACTCATGTTCAGTTGGTTTGTAGCACTAAGAGCCATATTCTTCTATTCATATCCATTTTATACTGTTCCTTAAAGTACTTTGTTTTTTATTATACCTTTCTTTATATTGTAGAGTTTCATGATCTGCTCAAGAGATCCACTTTCTTTGAAATCTAGTGTCATGGGCCTATAATTTTGTTTTTCCTACATAAATTTGAGATAATATATCTGGACTCAACACGAAAGCAAATATTTTGGTGTTTGCGTAACTATTTTTCTATGCTCTCAAAATCCTTATACGAGTGTGTGGCCTACTTTTGGGAATTTATAGTAAATTACTTTAATGACTGATTTCTCCACTTACCTCGACACCGTAACGTACAAGAGGATGGCTTAAGTAAGTAAGTAAAGTAAGTACTTTAAATAGGTCGTTTGAAATGACGAAAAAACTGGACATAGAAGTCGGAAAGATAGGCCTTAATATCAATTACAGCAAGAAAAAAATCATAAAAAATGAGGACATCACATTGAGGATATGACAAGATGAAATAGAACAAGTTCACGATTATAATAATATATATCTTGGTAAAATTATAAAACTTAATAAGGAAAACCGAACAGCAGAGATCAAAAGACAAGTTAGACTGGCATGGGCGGCATTTGGCAAAATAAGCTACATCCTCAAAAATAAAACATATCCACAACATCTTAAGACCAAGATAATCAAGAAGAAGTTGCAAAATGGAAATGGAGATTTACCGGACACTCTATAAGACAAAAAGAAGACCGATGGAACAAAATTCTCATAAATTGGATACCGTGGGAATATAAACGAAGCAGAGAAATTCAAGAGAATGATGTCAAGAAGCACGTGGGCTCTAGGTGGATAACTGTAGCGACAGGCAGAGAAGAATGGAAAAGGATTGGGAAGGCTTATGACCAAAGATGGACCGAAGAAGACTAATTAGATAGATAGGTTTTTTTGAATGAAGTTCTGGTATAAGCAGACTAAAAGAAAATTTTTTATTCGCCTGCATACGAATCCGACCATATGACAAAATGATCTTTATTTTGTACAGTTGCTTCCAATTCTATAACCATAATGAGACAGCTAAATATCCCAGAACTGCTTCTTTCCGCCTTATAGAATAGAATACCATCCGCCTAATAGAATCCGTTCAAGAATAAAATACGGTCTTATTTATATTGTTTTAACACGCCAAAACTAACAACTGGTCAAACCAGTTTTGAACAGCTGACTAGTGGATGAAGGTGGTATGTCACAGATATTCAGCACTCATGAGTGGAATATGGTGGTGTGTACATATATCAGTTTCATACCTCCTTCTTCCACTGAAGAATCGTATCTTTTATCTTACATACCACCTTCATCCACCAGAATATCTCCTATTAAGCTTTTTAGGGGTACAGTATAAATCGAACAAGGTTGTAACTCATTGTTAGCGATTTTACAGGAGAGGCAAAAAACAAAAATATGAATTTTTAAAAATTTGTAGCGAAATGATCAGACTCTTTTACACTAATGCGATATGATATTTATAACGTAATATGGGATTACTGTGAGATGTATGATTTTTAATTTTATTTACTATTGAAAATCTTGAGTTTGATTGAGATACAACCTTGAGATTAAACATGATAATTCGTAGAAAAAGGTTGTAACTAGCCAACGATTTTACAGTCTACGTGTTAATTATTTTTCCTGTTTTACTATGAAAAAGGTTGTATGTTTTAAGTTATTGGCAATACAGATAGAACAAAATTAGTTTTTATGGCACATTTAAACAAAATATCAACTCAGAATTTTTACAATTTTAATTGGAAATTATAAATTTTACAATAATAATAATATCCTATCACTATGAAAAAGACATGCTATAAAATATCTCAAATTTTTCGCATTTTTATTGCGTATCTGTAATTTTAGACCATTTATTTTATTACTTTACTATTTTATTATTAATATCTACTTCAAAATTAACATGTGTGTACTTAAATAGGTCAAAATTTAGAATTTGCTTCTGATTTATTTCAGTTACGGGTTAAGGCTTCCCTGATGCTTTGGCACATCGTATCATGGTTATCCATTGGTCTGTAGCATATACGACTTAATGTTTTTCCGTTTTTCTATAAGGGTATAAATTGAATCACCCTCGTTGTGTGAATGTGCTATTTCAAAAAATACATTGTGTAATGTTAATATTAAACTTTTTCACTACATAGAAGAACGCAGAAAAATTATTTTGTATGTATTTTGTCTACTGCAACTATCAAAAAGAAAAAAAAGTCCGTAAATCCTTTTTTATTTTCATTTCGATAAATTGATTTATGAGATGCATCATATGTATGACTACTTTATAAATTAAACATACGTGCAACAAAGTTGTAGTTCATTTAAAAACCTTCTTAATAGTCAAGTATAAAGAAAGTAAATATATAACATAGGGCAGTGGTGCTCAGACTTATACTGCGTGGGATCTACCACATAAACTGCAAGCGTTCAGCGATCGACTGCTAGTAAAAAAAAATTTGAAAATAAAAAAAATTTATTGCACATTTCTATTTAATAAAAAGTTGTAACTACAGGGAGTTGTAATTAAGGTCATGTTTTTCATCTGAATTTTATTTGTATGTTGATCCATGATCTATCCCAAGTTTTTCTAATGATGGTAAGTAATTACCGAGGACCAAACGCAAGCATGATGAGAGATGTTCGTAAGTAAGCCTATGACGCTACTTTGATTTCACTACCTTCATTTGGAACATTGCAGGGTCACAGAAGTACGTTGATCCAAAATGTAAGCTCCAGAGCTACTTGCTTCAAAGATGAACAGGTGTCAGACTATATGAAAGACCAACATGTCGTATTGGTCGCTCTGAACTTACGGTTTACATGCGAAATTATTTTCAGTACCTCAGTTTGGGCGGAAATGATCTCCATGTTGAAAGTAATGAATATTTCTGTAGTAATTTTTTCTACGTCTTCACAAGAAAATGGATTAGACACGACTGTTACAATATCTGTCAGTTTTTTAAAATCAGCGAAGCGTCTTTTAAACTCGCTATGTGCTTGCAGCTCCGTCTCGTAATAAACATAATTCAAATAATTCAAATGAGCGGTTACCCTTTTTTTTTCAACGATGGAAAGTTGTTTAAATCCTTTATGTTCATTTGATTAATCAATGTTTTTTCTGTATTTGTATTTTTTCCGTGAATCGCGATCGCCTTCAAAATCTTTGGCGATCGACCGGTCGATCGCGATCGACCCTTTGAGCACCACTGACATAGGGAGTATCCAGTGTGACTGCCTTTTTCAAGCTAAATTAGCACACGTAAGTTAAAATACAACTTTTTTCAATGGAGTATTAGCCAAACTATTGAGAATTATACTGTTTCGTTTATATTGACGTGTGCGCAATTTTTTGCTGAATTCGCCTGTGTTAAAATCTGAAAATATATCTAACTTGAGTTACAACCTTGTTCGATGGGGGTGTCGATATAATAGTGAAGTTACATACCACCTTCATTCACTAGAGAACTCAAAATTGTATATAATGTGACATACGCCTTTTAGTCCTGTCGCCAGGGGGGGTACAACGGCCTCCTGTATTCAGATGGACTTACCCAAGTTTTTTTATGTATTTTGACCTGTAGAACACGAATTTTTTGGGTAACAGTTGATCCGGATGTCGATAAGATTGTTATAAACCAAGAAGTTGAGGAATCACATAACAGCGATTTCTCGCAAAACAAAACATTTTTTTGTATTTTTTGGGTCATTCTAACCAAAAAATGTTCCTACAAGTTTTTTCGTACGATGCATAGTTTTCGAGATAAACGCGGTTGAACTTTCAAAAAATGGAAAAATTGCAATTTTTGAACCCGAAAAACTTTTGATTAAAAAATAAAATAGCAATTCTGCTTACCGCATTTGAAAGTTCAAGTCAAATTATATCGGTTTTAATTATTTGTATGGCCAAAAATATATTATTTTATTGTTAAAACAAAGCTATAAACACCTAGTGCTTGAGTGATGTTTCAATGATTTCTCATTTAAAATCGAACGAGTACGTAGAGGAGATAAAAGTGCAAGCGGGGCTATTTGTAAGTAGCATGCATTAAAACGCATGTATTAGTCACGGGAAACAGTATGTGTTTATAGCTTTTTTTAACAATCAAAAAATAAATTTTTAGCACTGCAAATATTGAAAACAGATATAATTTGACTTAAACTTTTAAAGGCGGTAAGCAGGATTGCTATTTTATTTTTTGTTCAAACGTTATTCGGGTTCAAAAATTGCAATTTTTCCATTTTTTGAAAGTTCAACCGCGTTTATCTCGAAAACTATGCATCGTACGAAAAAACTTGTAGGAACATTTTTTGGTTAGAATGACCCAAAAAATACAAAAAAATGTTTTGTTTTGCGAGAAATCGCTGTTATGTAATTCCTCAACTTCTTTGTTTATAACAATCTTATCGACATCCGGATCAACTGTTACCCAAAAAATTCGTGTTCTACGGGTCAAAATACATAAAAAAAACTTGGGTAAGTCCATCTGAATTAAGAAGGCCGTTGTACCCCCCCTGGCGACAGGACTATTTCTTTTACTTAGGCCTTTAATTCTTCTGATGAAAAAATTAAAAGTCTTTTGATTTCCTGATATAACAAAACTTATCATTTGATAAAATATTATATAGCGTTATACAGTGCATCCACAAAGTAACGCATAAATTTATTATTTCGTAAACTGGTGACTTTAACGAAAAATCCCGAAACAGGTATATTTTTATTTTTAAATTACAATTTTTTGAAAGATATATCATACTAGTGACGTCATCCATTTGGGCTTGATGACGTAATCGGTAATTTTTTTAAATGAGAATAGTCAGAAATATAAACATTAATATAAATACTTATACAAAGTGTTCAAAAAATAATAATTAAATTAATTGAGAAAAAAAGAAAAATGAGTGCAATTTATTTAATTTAAAATACGTTTTACTGTTGTCAGAAAACAGAAAAACATGTTTATTTGACAAATAAATATTTCTTTTCGCTTAAATTCAATGTTAAAGCTGCCACCCACCTGCCCCTTGGCATATTGAACATTTGGTTTAAGCGAAAATCAATGTTTATTTTTTAAATAAAACATTTTTATGTTTTCTGAGAGCAGTAAAATGTATTTTAGACCAGGACTAATGTGTAAAAAAACGTGTATTTTTGGATGTGAGAGGTGGCATTCGGATTTTTGCATATAAAGTTAGGTGACACCGTCAGTAATAATAATTGACTTATGGTCCTACTCAAGTATGCCCGGAACATTAATAAAAAAATTTAAATATTTAAAAATTTCGAAAAACATCGATTTTTTCTGTTTTCTTTGCTTATAACTTTAAAACGGTTAGTTTTGGAACAAAGTCGTAGAGAAATGAAATAAAGATAATTGAATTTTGTATGATATGCGACTAGTCAAAAATGTCTTAATGTATTACCTTTTCTGCAATATAGCAAAATAAGAGGGCAAAGTACGCCTGTTGTTATTCAATGTTTCTTAACCACTTTAGTGGCTCTTAGAACCTTAGTAATTCGCTTAGAAAATTCTTATAACTTACTTAAATTGTCTACCAAATTTCATTGAAATCGACCTTATAGATTTTGCATAATAAATTAGCAATATAAATGTTTTTAAAAAAGTTCAAATTTTTTAAAATCTTTCTGAACAAAAAGTAGACTATTTAGAAGTTGTCTAATTTTTTTACATATACCTATATATATGTACTCTACCTATCTAATACACTTTACAGAATTAAAATCTGATTATTTAAGGGGCCTCAGCAATGTTTTCAAATTATAAACATTTTTTTGGCTTATAAATTAATAGCTTTGTTTAATAATAAAAAAATTAATTTTTAGCAATGCAAGTAATTAAAACCGGTATAAGTTGACTTAAACTTTCAAATGCTGTCAGCAGAATTGCTATTTTATATTTTATTCAAAATTATTCTCGTTCAAAAATTGCAATTTTTCGATTTTTTGAATGTTCCACCGCGTTTATCTCGAGAACTATGCATTCTACGAAAAAACTTATAACAACATTTTTTGCTTAAAATTACCCAAGAAATACAAAAAGATGTTTTATTTGGCGAAAAATCGATGTTATGTAATTCCCCAAGTTCTTTGTTTATAACAATCTTATCGACATCCGGATCAACTGTTACCCAAAAAATTCGTGTTCTACGGGTCAAAATACATAAAAAAAACTTGGGTAAGTCCATCTAAATAAAGAAGCCCGTAGCACTCCTCCTGGACACAGCACTAATTTGTTTATAAGCCAAAAAATTGTTTATAATTTTAAAACATTGCTGAGGCTGCTAAAATAATCCGATTTCAATTCTGTAAAGTGCATTAGATAGGTGGAGTGCTTCTTTATATGTAAAAAAATGACAAATCTTTGTATGTTCTAGTTTTTGTTGTGCAAGATTTTAAAAATTTTAATTTTTTACAAAAATTTTAGATTGCGGAATTATTATGCAACATCTAGTAAGTCAATTTTAATGAAATTTGGTGGACAGTTTTAGCACATTACAAAAATTCTCTAAGCGAATCAGGAAGGTTCCAAGTGTAACCTAAGTGATGAAAAAACATTGAATAAGGACAGGCTTGTTTTGCCCCCTTATTTTATATTTATTGCTATTTTGCAGCAAGAGTTAAGACATTTTTAACCAATCGTATCTGATAGAAAATTTAGATATCTTTGTTTTGTTCCTATACGACTTTGTTCCAAAGTAAATCGTTTTAAAGTTATACGCCAAGAAAATAGAAAAAAAACGAAATTTTTTGAAATTTTTAAATAATTTATTTTTTTTATTAATGTTCCGGGCATATTTGAGAAGGAGCATTAGTCAATTATTATTAATGAAGTTATCACCTAACTTTATCCGCAAAAATCCGAATACCACCTCTCACATCCAGCTAAAAACAGATCCTTCCTTTTCTCTTTAGAATTAAACAAAATTACATTCATCTTTTTGTGTCAATTAATTTAATTAAAAAAATATTTTGTGGACCTCCTGTATAAATAATTTTGTTAATATTTATATTCGTGAATAGAGAATTAAATACCCTTTTAAATGAGCACTTACATGACCCCTACTTCTACCTTCTCATTTCAAAAAATCATCGATTACATCATCACGCCCAGATGTATGATGTCTCCCTAGTATGATACACATATATGCCAAAAAATCATAATATAAAAATCGAAATGTTTCGGGATGTTTCCTTTTAAAGTCGCCGGTTTACGAAATAATGAATTTATGCGTTACTTTATGGACGCATTGAATTTGTATTTTAACCTTTAACTACACGCGCTGGCGTATTTTGTACGCCAGATATAGGAGTTCTACTGCAAATATATTTAAAAATTTAATTTTTGACCTTGTCTAACTATCTAACTAAAAATAGGGTATGCAGTTTAATATAAACATATTATTCAATGTCACATGTAGGCCAAAATCAACTAAAATAATACAACACTCTGTGTGATTACATGATAACAATGAAAATTTTATTATTGACAGTATCATGTCTAAGTATATTGCCGGTGTTGGTGATGTGTTGTACATAATATGTAACCACGACATATTTACTTAATTCTAATTTTTAAAGCTTGCAAATTAGGAAATCTTTAAATATTTAACAAATGAAGGGAGATAGGTATAGGAAACCCTAATAAGAATTGAAAGCTAAATAAATTGTCTATGCGATAGGCTAGTAAGATACAGGGTGTTCTATTTAAAATAAGTAAGTTATTGCAGCTTGAATTTGTTAATAGAAAAATCTAATATTTTGACCACCCTGTAAAAAGATAGGTGTAGGAAACCCTAATACAAATTGAAAGATAAGTATATTTTCTACGCGATAGACTAGTAAGATACAGGGTGTTCCATTTAAATTAAGTATGTTATTACAGCTTGAATTTGTTAATAGAACAATCTCATATTTTGACCACCCTGTAAGAAATTTTGTTGCAGTAAGCATCTGTTTAAGTATGCTAAATAGTCTATTATTAAGATCCAAGAAGGAATTTGTTACTGATTGATTCTTAGATTCGTAGATATTTATTTTTTTCTAAAACCTTACATTTTCATAAAAATCGAAATAAATCAAAACACCCTGTATTTAGGTATAGGGAACCCTTATAAAAGTATAGCTTATTTTTTAAGGTCAATTCAGTAATGCCATCAGATATAGGGCATTCCATAAGAAAAAATATAACTTTGATTTACCACTCTTTTTTGGAGCACCCTGTATAATTCACATTATTTTTAGATTGTAGTAATAATGGCCCTGTATATTACTGTGAAGAATTTTTTTTAAAATATCAAGTGGTTTTCCGTACAGACACCGAGGCGAATAAGATGAACCACCCTGTATAAAAATATTAGATGACTTATTAATTAAATATAGAAATTTGTTTTAAATTCCTATTTAAATTCGTATTGTGAGATTTTTTCTCAAGCAAGCAAGCAATTTGATTTAACCCGACCTGTGGGATTTGTTCACCCTCTCGAAGGAGTACATTCGGGTGTAACAAGTCATTGGGGCGAGGTGTTTTGACCCGAGTTATACAGGGATCACCCCACCTCGCTCCAATGCCCCAGGCCATCCCTTTCCCCCCCATAGCACGCTGATGCGCGATGGAGGCACAACTATCGTAGCCAAATGCTCTTCACAATGGAACCCTGGGTAATAAGATTCCACTGTGGTATCCTAATCGAATGCAAAAAACTAGGCCCAGCGTGATGCGCTCTATGCCTTTATCTTCTTAATAACTTATCCGCGGTACTAAAAATTGCTTGCTTGGGCCCCGAGTCATCGTGCCGAGCCCCACTGAGCCCTGTTGGGCCCTGCTGGGCCCCGCCCGATGACTCGATGCTCTAATTTTTTTGTGTTTTTGGTTTTTTTTAATTTTTTTGGGGGCTTTCGCCATTTTTTTTTTTTTATTTTATATGAATTTTTTTTGGGGGCTTAAGGCCCTTCTAATTTTCTAATATTTGCTTACCTTGGAGGTGGTCGTGGTACTTGGACTTCGTGGGTAACGCTATCTTCGGCACTTGTTTCGAGCTACGAACACACTACTATCACTTATCACTTTTAGTTTATCCTATAATTTGTTGTTTCGGGCGTCTGTGCTTCCATCGGTGGAACTCGTCGTATCTTAGCGTCTCTCGCAGTATGTAATTTGGGTGATGTTCTAATTCTGCGAATTTGACCCTTGCCTTGTCTGTCATGGTTTCTGTGACTCTCACCTGTTGGAGTTCTCTGAACAGGAATCTTTCAGCTACATATCTTGGGACTCTGACGGCCTCCCTCAAGCTGTTGTTATGGACTGCTTGGATCTTCTTCTTGTGTGTATTACATACGTGTCCCCATGCGAGAGACGCATAAGTTAATACCGGTAGGATTATACTATTTATCAATCTTAACCTTGTTTTGAGTGTTAGTTTACTTTTTCTGCCTGTGAGTCCTCTTAGATTCGCTCTTGCTATGTTGGCCTTCTGGACTGTGGCTTCTACGTGTTTTTGGAAGGTTAATCCTTTATCCATAATGACTCCTAGGTATTTGGCTTCGTTTTTCCACTCGATGGGCCTGTTCTGCACCCTCAATTGTTCCTCTGGCTGCTGTCTCCCTTTCTTGTATAGAACCGCTTGTGTTTTCTCTGAATTTATGGCTATCTTCCATTTGATACACCATGCTTCAATTTCTTCTAGTGCAGTTTGTAGGTTGGTCACTGCTATATCTGCGTTTCTATGCTTGGCCGCTATTGCTGTATCGTCGGCGTAGAGGCTCATGAGGGTACCTGGTGTTCTAGGTACATCTGCGGTGTATATCGTGTACAGCAGGGGTGACAAGACCGCTCCCTGTGGTACTCCAGCCTCCGGGATTCCGAGTTCGGACAGGACTTGTCCTATCCGAATCCTGAACCTCCGGCCGCCCAAGTACGACGAGATTAGCCTCGTCATCGCTCCGCTGTACCCGTAATCCCGCATTTTGAATAGGAGCCCCTTGTGCCAGACTCTGTCGAATGCCTTGCTTACATCCAGGAACGCTGCTCCAGTGTACTGCTTATCATTGAAACCGGCTGCTATGTACTCGGTTAGCCTGAGGACTTGTAGTTCGCTGGAGTGCTCTGCTCTAAATCCGAATTGAGCCTCTGGGATGATATTTAGTCGGGTTGTTTCCGCTTGCAGTCTGCTGAGGATGACTCTTTCCACTATCTTGCTGATCGCTGGAAGTAAGCTGATTGGCCTGTAGTTCTGTGGGAATGTGTGATTCTTGCCAGGTTTTGGAATCATGATGACACGGGCCTCTTTCCATCTGTTTGGGAATGTCTTGAATCTTAATATTGCGTTTATAATATTTGTGAAATACACTATAGCTTTTCTGGGCAAATATTTTAGGGCTCTGTTGGTTATTTCGTCGAGGCCAGGCGCTTTTCTCGGTGAACTATTTTTGATATGTTCAT
Organism: Diabrotica virgifera virgifera; assembly: GCF_917563875.1. Taxonomy (NCBI): domain Eukaryota; kingdom Metazoa; phylum Arthropoda; class Insecta; order Coleoptera; family Chrysomelidae; genus Diabrotica; species Diabrotica virgifera. Next base: position 222,870,249 of record NC_065446.1, read on the forward strand.
TGATTTCTTCCGGTGATGTTGGGGGGATGAAGTCCTCTGGGTCTTCTGGTCCTTCTTCTTGTTCTTCGACTTCTTCCAGGAAGTCGTCGTCTTCATCTTGGTGGAAGTTCAGTCTGCATTCATCTTCGAGTGTAGTCCTCATTGCCTCTGCTTTGTCTTCTATGGTGTATACCATGCCGTATCTTCCATGTAGTGGGGGGATGGGTTTCCTGTCGCTTCTCAACATTTTCTGGAGCTTCCAGACATTTCTCATGTTTGAGTCTTGTTCTTCCATCTCTTGTACAAAGTTGTCCCATTTTTCGCTACGGTGGAGTTTTAGGGCCGTTTGGACCTCCCTATTTAAAGTATTTGCCCAGGATTTATCTACTCTGTTTCTTGTTCTTTTTGCTGTTTTCTTTGCTCTATTTTTTTCCCTTATCAACTCTTGTGTTTCTTGTGGTATGTCTTTGAACCTTCCCATGAATATCTCGACATCTTCCTCTGTTGTGCTGTTTCTAATTGCCTCTTGGATGATATTTTCGAACTCTAGGACTTTTCCTTCTATTTCTTCTGGATTGTTTATTACTGGCACTATGTTTATTCCTTCACTTACTAACCTTTTGTAGTTAGTCCACTTTATTTTCTTTTTTGTTCTTTTTGGCGGGTTTGTCTCTTCCCATGTTCCGATTTCTAATAGGATGGGGTGGTGGTCAGTTGATCCTTCGTCCAGCGTGATTAATTCTGATTGCAGTCCTAGGTTTTTGGCTACAACTAAGTCGATGTGTGTCGGAAGTGCGTTTCCTGGGTAGTGGGTAGGTTCTTCTGGGCCCATTGCTATTGTGTCTTCGTTATTTTCTATGTATCTGTTTAGTAGTCGTCCATTCCTGTTCGTAGCTCTGTCGTTCCAGTTGGGGGATCTTGCATTCAGGTCTCCTATTATGATGGATGGTTCGGCGATGTTTAGGAACGCATCTAGGTCATCGTCCATTAAAGGGTCTTGTGGTCTTACGTAGGCTGATGTGATCCTTATTGCGCCTTGCCTCATGTTAACTTCTATTGTTGTGGCTTCCATGTTGACCAGTGGTGGAGTAGTGTAACTGGTGTGTCTAATACCCTTCTTTACTAGGATGGCCGTTCCTCCTGATCTTCTAGTGAGGTCGTTCCTATATACGTCGTATCCAGGAAACTTTAGGTTGAAGTTGTTGGTCAGTTTTGTTTCCTGAATTGCTACGATGTCCATCTCGTATCTGTTGGCGAGTTCATCTAGTATGTTCTGATTTGTGGTTATGCCGCCCGGGTTCCAGGAGCCTATCCTCAAGTATCCCCTCTCTGCCATTAGTTCTGTGCCTGCCTGGTGCTGAGTATCACCTCTTGGACTACCTTAGTCACGATGTTTGTGACCATCCTGACTAGGTACTCTTCGTCTGGGAGGGTTGGTCGGTTGGACGGTGTGTTGTTCTGCGCTGGTTGGTCTCCCTGCGTGGCTTGCGCGTAGGATACCCCGGTTGCCTGCTGTCTTCGGTTTGGTGGTGGTCGCTGTTGTGACCTCTGTGGTGGAGGCCTCCCCCAGGTTGGGCACCTAGGACATCCTCTGTAGTTGGCTGGGTGGCTCCCATTGCAGTTGGCACACGTTGCCTTGACTTCTCTGGCTCTCTGGCACTGCTTTGAGTGGTGTTCTTCGCCGCACTTCACACATCTCGGGTCCTTGTGACACGAGTTCTGGGCGTGATGGTACCCTTGGCAGTTGAAGCACTGCGTCGGTCCTGCTGCCTTGTGTAGGTCCTCTACCACAACTTTCATGTGGCACAGGTTCGTTACCCGCTTTGCTTTTTCCACGTCTTCCTGATCCAGTGTCATGACAAACATGGGTAGTGGCCTCCTTTTCCCTACTCTCGTAGACATGTTACGTGCTGTGTGGCAGGTTATTCCATATTGGTTTGCCATGTCTTCTTGGATTGCCTTCTCGGTGGTATTCGTGGGCAATCCTCGTAACACTAATTTTGGTTTCCTGTCTTCGTCGAGTGGAAAGGCTATCCATTGTAGCCTCTTTTTCTCTTTGGCGGCGTATGCTTCTGCATATTCCTCCACTATCCTTGTCATCTTTCTGTAGTCATCCGGGCTTTTAGCCTGGATGAGCGTCTCTCTGCCACTTCTGGAGATTTTGTTTGTGGTGATGATGCCTTTGCCCTGGGCTATGGTAAGAATAGCCCCTGTCTCGCTGACACTCTGTAACTTAATTACAGGCGGTTTTCTGTATGGTGTTACCTGGTTTTCAGGTAACACGGCTTCTTCGGCGTCTTCTTCGTTTTGGTTTGTTTCCATTGACACTGTATCAGTTTGACTGGAAGCGGCAAGCGCGTCCCTATCTGTGCTCTTGGATGGAACTGGTTCTTCGGGGAGGGGTAGCTGTACCTGGGGAGCTAGTTTCATGGCTTTTTCTTGGTTGGACGTCCATGTGGCGTCTTCCTCGTCGGTTAGTGTCACCAGGGGTGGAAACTCTTCCTTTCTCTTTTTCCTCTGTTGGGTGGACGCCTCCTTCGTCGAGGTGGTAGCCTTCTGGCTGGGTGGTCGAGTCTGCTCGGTGGTCATCTTTTTGGTGGCAGGCTGCTCTACTGGTGGTTTTTTGTCCGTCTTTTCGGGGTTTTTCTTCTCCGGTTTCTTTGCGAGTTGTTTCTGGAGAGCTATCAACTCGTCGAATCTGGCATCCATCTTTTCGCTCATTCGTCGAATCTCCGTATTCAGCTCTTTGATCTCTGCCTTCTGTTGTGCGATCACCTCTTCATATTTTTTGTTGTTTGCATCAACGTTTGCTGCAAATTCTTTCATCAGGGTTCTGAGTCGGTTGATTTCTTCGTTGGCCCTTGTCAGCTCGTCTTCGCTGGCGGCATCCTCTTCAACCCGCTGACGTTTGGTAGTGCCCCCGCCTTCGGCGCCTGGGACGTCTTCGTCCATGTCCTCGACTTCCTGGGTGGCCTCGATGTTCTGGGAATCCTCGACTTCCTGGGTGGCTTCGGTGACGTTCTCGGTGGTCTCGACGTTCTGCGTGGAGTCCTTGCCTTTTGACTTCTTTTTCTTTTTTCTTGTTCTACGATTTTGGATCGTAAAACCGTCTTTTCCATCTTCCTGGTCGCTCGAGTGGTCATCGCTGCTCTCTTCAGGGTGCTGTAACAGGAGGGACTCTTTAGAGTCTGCATATCTTGGCGGGGAAAGCGCCTTGGATCTGGGGGGTGACCGAGATCTGACTCGTGTCATCTTTGGTTGGGAGCGGTAACCTAACTTTTAGAAGAAGCCTTTTTTTTCAGCCGATTGGCCCGACACCACTTCGACTTCAGGGTTGGCTCCCTGCACAACAGCGCGGTAGTTCTCGTACCTAGACAGAACTAGGTACGGGATCCTCTTGATTTTCTCAACTCTCTGACCTTAGGGGCCGGGGCTGCAAGATGTATTCTAAATAACTACACCTTGCAGTGTCGAGGCACAGTGTTTTAAACTGTACCCATTCCTAACGGAGGCACAGAGAGTATCCCGTAGCGGGCTCACGTCGAGCCCGCTATTGCTTATTCTGCTTTCCAACCCTTGTTTGCAATGTCTCAGAAAATTCAATGAAATCAAACTTCCTGAGTTTCACCACATCCAAGAGGTTGGCTTTTGCCTCTGCTTCCACGTCTTCGCGTCTAGCGAGAGCGAGCGCTCTAGTGTTGCTGTGCTTACATTCACAGCCGTACTAAGAAGTACGTTACACCAAAGCACTTCCCTCTCCTCGACTTGTTGCGCTGCTACTGCTGCTCGTCCGCACTCTGCACGTCTTGTCTCTTCGGCGGCTACCGAGAGACTCAAAGTTACTTACTGAGATTTTTTCTCTACGATCGACTACTTACGTGACAGAAGTGAGTGCCACTGCTCGCGGGTTGATATAAAATAATAGGAACATTAGTCAAAAAAGGATCCATACTAAAACGCTGGCTTTATAAAGGACACAATAAAAGGAAATTTGTCTGGCATAATGCAGTCAGCATCATTTTAAACAGTTGCATATTTTTTATCTTGAAAAAAAAAAGCAAAAAATTCTTCACAACCAAAAACATGCACCTTGTTTCAATGTCAGCTGTCTCTCCTTCCCAAAAAAGCATGGATGGATATCAGTTTTAAAAATGATGTATTTGAAACAAAACTAAAACATACGTAATCGATTGGATGTTTTTTTAATAAATCGATCGCAGTGAAAATTGTATATCTACACTATATTTTATACAGTATGTTTAAATGCAACTTCGTGCAAAATAATGGTCTTTTTTTTGTTCGTCCTGAAAATTTTTTATTAAACATTGTTAGTAGTAATGTTCTGATATCCGTTCTTTGAGTGTGATCAAATTGGGATAGCAAATTATAAATTTATTTTTACTGTTCATAATGAATAATATTCATTTACCCTTATCACTCAAAATGTTACAATATAATACAAAAAATTTATAATATAATAACTTATCATAATCTCTTAAAACTTAAATATTAATAACATGAGTTGAACTTGCACTGTCGCGTCGCACGTAAATACTGACATTGTTAAAGCACGGCTGTTTATACTATTGTAACAATAAAATGAGCGATTCGTATTTATATTCGACTTTATTAATTTATTTATAACAAGTTTACTTTTCAAACTCTAGCTTAAATTAATAGTGCAGTCACTGAAGGTTTTCACCTCCCGATTTCGTTGAACCTCCATCGATTTTCATGAAAACTGGTGAGTAATCAGAGGATACCTGAAGGAACAAAGGTGACATGATGCCAACTTGCGCTTTTACCCTGGGGGTGGATGCCACCCCTTCTCAAGGGTGAAAATTATTTTATTAAAAATAATACCATAAGTCGATAGAGGGACAAATTATAAGCAAAATTTGTTATATAAAGTCATTAAAATAAATCAACACTTTTTGAGTTATTAAAGACCAAAGATTTCATTTTTTCGTAAAAAAGTGCATGTTTTAAATCGGTTTCTCACGTATAAATCAAAAATTATAAGCTTTTACAAAAAAGTTATTATTACTGAAATTGAAGATAATAAAAAATTTATTACATTCCTCACATAAAGAACTAAACCAATGTTAGTTCAAAGTGAGTTATTGGCAATTGAATGTGTATTTTTTTCGACGAGAACTCAAATCTAAGTATTCAAGCTTAAATAACGGGAAAACCATGCAATGTATAAAATATTCCTGCTAAATATTTGCCAAAGTAATTTGCTAAAGTAATTAAGAATACCTATCAAATGAGCTCCAGAACAAGGTAATAGCGTCAAAATTAAGCAAGTTATAATGAAAATAAAAGAACCGTTTCGAATTTTTTAGGAAAAAGTGAAAAATAAAACATACGCCATTTCCACAAAAATTAAAATTTATAGTAGGTAATCCTTACAAAAACTTCTTTATATTAGCATAAGTAATGTTTTCGATAACCTTGACCGGTTTAGAATGCATATTTTTGAAAAAAAGATATAATTTAAACAAAATCATAATTTTTAAAATTATTGTAATTCTCATATTCTTTTGATAATAACTCCAAAAATATTTAATATACGTAAAAAATTATATACAATCCAATTTTAGTTTTTTCTGTGCCAAATATTTTACCTGTTTTACTATTTCTATAGGGTAAAAAATAACCGAGATAGAAACGTTTAAATCTTAAATTTTGCTGTGGGAACCATGCAACCGGGGTCACTTAACCTTTTTTTTTTAAAGTAAGGGGATTAAAAGATTAGGTTCAAAGTTTTTAAATAGAAATTGGAATTAGCTTTCAAACAGTTTTTAGATGAACCTGATATCGTAAACAAGAACTGAGTTATTAAAAAAAAAACAATAACATTTTTTGGAAAATTTTTTAAAAGATAAATGTTGAAAAGTTTTGGAGCATAAATTTTAACGCTATCAACATGTTCGGGGACTCATTTAATAGATATTTTTAAGTACTTTGACAAATGTTTAATAAGTTTATGTTATAAAATGCATCAGTTTCCCGTTATTTTAGCTTGAATACTTACAGTTTTTTACTCGCCGAAAAAAATATACATTCAATTACCTATAACCCACTTTTAGTTAAGATTAAAAGGTTTTTGTAGTAAGGGGTATATTTAATTTTTTATTAGCTTCAATTTTAATAATAATAACTTTTTTGTAAAAACTTACACTTTTTTAGTTATTGATGAAAAATTGGTTCAAAATATGCATTTTTCTCAAGAAAAATTAAAATCTTTGATCTTTAATAACTCAAAAAGTTTTGATTTATTTTAATAACTTTAAATAACAAATTTTGCTTGAAATTTGTCCCTCTATCGAATTATGGGGTTATTTTTAATAAAATAATTTTCACCCCCGAGAAGGGGTGGCATCCACCCCCAGGGTAAAAGCGCAAGTTGGCACCATGTCACCTTTGTTCCTCGAGATATCCTCTAACCACTAACCAATTTTCATCCAAATCGATAGAGGTTCAACGAAATCGGAAGTAATAGCTCATATCCACCTTTAGTGACTCCACTATAACTGTATTTACAAAACTCGTGTCGTTATATACTCTAGCTGTTATTTCTGGAACGTTCTGTTCATCTGTAGTTATGATTACGACATTCGATTAGTTGCACGTCCTCCTCGCCGCTGTATCGCGTCTTATCTCGAAACATCGATATTGTTCTCCCTGTGTGGAGATGGGACCTGTTATACGAGAGACGGTCAAAACTTTTTGTTATACTGCTCCCCTCTTAAGATCTGAGCGTCCCGATCAGCAACTCTAGATGAAGGCCCAGGATGGCGGAATCTACAGAACTCTCCAGCTCTGCATACACCCTTCAAGAAGAAATAACAGTCTACTGTCTTTGAAGGGTACGACATCTTAAGGTTAATGCAACACACAGTAATTCGTACGCCGGTTTCTCTGAAGATCACTTCAAGCATGCTTCTCACAATCTTCCAATCCAGATTTTCTACTGCATGGCCTATTTTTGGCAAAGCCAAATTTTTGATGTTGTAATTACACACGATTTTCTTCATATTAGTTAGAGCACGCCATATGTTCTCGTAGCTTGGGGTGTCCGTATAAGACTTCCTGGTCACCATATATAGCAAAGATCGAGGACCATCTTTCAATCGCAGTATCCTTTCAATTTTAGGCCGCTGATTTCTTAACTCGTCCAGGCGGCCGAACTTTATATTGAATACGGACGAGTTTCCTTTAGTCATCTCGAGGTCTTGGGCAACGCAGTGGCTAGAGAGGCTGAAACCTCTTTACTCTGGGTATAGAGATTTTTGAAGAGAAGAACTGAATAAAGATGGGTAAAATAAATGATAAGAGATTTAAGACGACAAGAAGAGGGGCTTAGCTCAGGAGAAAAAAAAAATTAAAAGGGCAGAGAGACACTAAATCTCAAGTGAGTATTCGGGCTAGCTTCAATATACCGAATATTGGCTTTGGAGATATGAGAAGAAAATTTGGTAATGAAATGATAGTAACTAGGAAGAAAATGAGACTGTTAATACAAAAATGGAAGGAAAATAGATCAGAATGCTAGAGATAAAATAATATCGAGTTACAACAAAGAAAGAAGAAGAAAAAAGGGCGCCAACTCGAACGAACAACTCGGCTCTCAGAACCAAGAAGTTGGACAGGTTCGAGATTTTGAAGTAACGAACAACGGGAACTCTATGACACTGGTTACAACCACCTGAAATACAAAATACTAAATACTGATCTTGTCTTGCTATGTTATATGCTGGTAATACAGACTGAAATAAAACACCAACCTTAATACATACAAATATATTAATAACAAATGTTAAATACTAACAATTTACATATAACGCAACGTGATAACAGTGATAGTGGATGGGGAAAAGATCAAATAGGACCGCAAAGGCCACTTAACAAGCAATTATCCACTATCACTGGCCAAGCAAAGGTATTAAAATCAAAATCCAAAGCAAAAGTCCGTCAGAATAGCACTAAGTCCTTACAACTAAAAAGTTAGTAATTATTTCCTAAATTGAACTACGCTAGAGTGAGATCCACAACAAGAACGCTACGGTTACCAAAAATAATAAAGATCTCACCTAGCAAAAACACTAATAAGTAAATATATAATGAGTTATATAAATGAGTGATATAAATGAGTTGTATAAATGAGTTGGTCAGTTACTCTTTATATACAATGTAAAAACCTACAAGACATATTCCCTATTTGAAATCTGCGACAAACCTTTAACGACCCCTTCCCTATCATATTTTTAAGCTACAATTATTATTTATAATGATTATTGAACAAGACCTAATTTTATTTATTGGAAACTACTACTTATATTAAATCAAAAAAAAACCAACGACCTAAAACCCTATCTATCAAGAAATATGTACCTAGTTTACCTCAATTGTATGCATACAAGAAGTTTACAGTGCAAGTAACTATAGAGTACCCAAAATATGTAAATGATAAGATTAAACAACTTATCTTAACCACAAGTCCTATTTAAAAAGGTCCAGATAGGAATGAATTTCCTCTTGGCACGGCAAAAACTAGTGGGCTGCTGTGGTGATAAATCCAATCCTGGATGTTGTGAAATAGGTACTATCCAATCCAATCAAAAGTAACTCTAGGGGTAACCCATACCCTAGCTGCTTACAATAACTGGCACATATTTATATGATGGCACATTAAATGATGATACAATCTATATAAATTGACTAGGCTAAGTGTCTATGTGACAAGTAGCTACGGGACGGAATCTAAAATAAATTTTATCAATTTAATTACATTATTTATAACACTATGTGTAGACAGCACAGCGTCACTGCACTGGAAACCAAAACAAAAAAACTCAGGTTAGGTATACATATGTCATGTCAAACTGAAACTAATTCAAATCCTCAAATCAGACATGGCAGGGACATGCGCATGACATGTCTGATATTCGTTAAAACTTTTTTATATTATTACCTCAAAAAAACCTAGAGCAAAAAGTCTAATGAGAAATTGGAATTTAACTTTAGCACTAAAACATATGGCCTTGACTGTTCCTTTGCAAATGGAAATTAATATCCTTACCGTAATATAACTTATAATGTGACATTTAAATTATTTCTTAACTGAAATTAATATCTACAGATAACGAACGAGATATCTAGGATGGTGAATTTGATTTTATAATGAAGAAATAAAGAGAAATATATCAATATACTCACTTGAGCAAAGCAACACATCGGCGGTATTATAACCTTTTTCCTTTCTTGTAAATAAGTCTCCAGATATAACTACTGCTTGATTTTTATTAGTATGGGTTATTGGCTGATGTTCGAGGTCTTTTAGTTATATATTTTCCCAATTTTGCCCAAACTCCGTCACCTAAGTAATGACGATGTGTTGCCTCTTTGTGAGTTCGTGACCAACTAAACTAGAAATCGACAATCATCGATTTTCTTTCTATTGGCGCGCCTGTGCACCGAAAAATCGTAGTTGGATCTTCGCGGGCGTCACCCAAGGATTTTGTAGAGGGGTATATTTTAATCCAATTTTAATTAAAGTAATTTAATTAGTAGCGTGATCGCTACATTCTCCCTCTTCTCCAGCAAAAAAAAAGGAAAACTCTACAAGTTTCCTTTTTTTTTATTTTCCAAAACTAACTGACGCTAGGCGAACCTGAGGATGGACACGGTAAAGGAGAAACGTTGTGGTATAAAACCATAATTTTGGTAGGCTCAACAGCCATACTATTTGCTGAGGAGACAGAACAAAAATCAGGACGAAGTCATACAGACAGTATAGAGGCCACGCGAGATATCTTTAATGGTACTTGCAGAAAGTATAGAACATAGAAGGGATGTGTAACTAACCGACATACGTAACTGACTGACATAAGTTATTCAACAAGATAATTTACTTTAATTTAGTAAAACCAAAGATAGAGAAAAACAAATAATTACGTGTTAATCACTAACATTCTAAATATAATTATACAACCTTATAGAGTAAGTTAACTCTTAACACTACTTACTATCTACATTCTCAAGTGTTAGTAAACCCATGATTAAAACTAAATTACAGGTGTGTATTAACAACCCTTAACACAATATAACTAAGAACCATAAACAACAATTAACCTAAACGCATCCTATTAACTTTACCCAACATTGACACTAGAGCGAACAAATTCTATTAATCACCCCAGAATTCAATGAGGGACTAATTCATTAGGACCAGTTAAAACTACATTACTACAAACCTAAACATATATGATATGGTTCCGGATATCAACATCTAAAACTCAAGGTAAAAGATAATCCATAACGTCTACTTGCTTTCGTAGCGATAGGAAGACACAATCTAGGTAAAGATACTAGCAAGCGCACTATACGCATAGTATAGGGTATGCTAAAAGGTAAAGATACTGGCAAGCCCGCATCTACTCGTGGTAGAGGGTATGCACAAAAGGTAAAAGGTAATAAAAATCCTAACTGTAATACCTAAACTGTACTATTGACGTGGTCCAATTCTTTACTCACGACAAGCACAGAGAAGGACAGATTCTTAGGACTTTATAATAATCAAGATAAAGATAAGATATACATTCAATCAAGATATAGATAAGAGATAAACTCATCAAGGTAAAGGTACGAGATAAACTCAAACTAAAGGTAAAGATAAACTCACTTCAGGTAAAGGTAAAGATAAACTCACATCTACCTTTTCATATTTAAGGCAGAAGAACATCTACTAACATAATGCTCAGTAGGGAGACAAATAAGGTAACTCACATACTCACAGTCACTAATCCAAGCAAGTGGTAGACACAGGTAACCAAACTTACGGTAATAAGATATGTTAAAACTCAAATCATTTAAAAGATAACAGCATAGGAGATGACAACCAAGTTAAACAGACTGACTTACTGCTGAATATCAGAACGATCCAATTCTACATGACACATTCTAATTTCAACCTAAGAGATACTCTAGGAACAACTTATAGATATTAATATATTTTTGAGCCAAGTGAAGTGCCCAAGTCCAGGGTGATCAGTCCTGAACCCACGCTAAACCCTGACACAGTAAGTAAGTGAATGCATAAGCTTTATGGCCATGGTCCACGAGCTCATGCAACCGTCAATCAAAGAAAATATTATAGAAACGGTTTCCTAACTATCCCTATAAATATCTATTTAACTCAGAATTCAAGATGGGGAAAATTCCCATTATCCATCCTGCACTCCTATGATATATAGTTTGGACTTTCAAGAGACAACCAACAGCAAAATGAACAAGTCCATAAACTAATATATTAACCAACATTAAGATAAGATAATATAAGATAAAATAAGGTAAAAGGCATAACAACAGATGTTAACCAGGTAAACAAAATAGATAAACAGATCATAAATAACAAACTGGCCCTTACAATTTAATCTTCATCTGAAGATGAACCATCTGAATTGTCAGACAAGTTATGTGGACCTACAGTCTTATCCTCAAGTAAATCTTTGACATGAAACCTTCCTAGTTTCCTGCCGGTGGAAGTTTCCTTCAACTCATAAATCAAAGGGGAGATAACCTTAATAACAGTGCAAGGTATGTATTTTTGACACAACTTGGCAGATTGGAAATTCACTTTATCTGACTTGACAAAATTTTTCTTCAGAACGGAATCTCCGACTCTGAACGATAAGGCTCGCTTTCTCAGGTCATAACGGCACTTATTTCTGTCATAAGATGCTTTCAAACGTTTGCGAACATCCACATATATGTCAGGAAGATGCTGAATATCTTCTAAGCGGTGTAACTTATCTGATATTGCAGGAAAATTAGTGGCATTTTCTGAGATTTTACCAAAATAATCACCAGAAAGAGGAACATGACGACCAAACATTAAGTATGATGGAGGACATTTGGTTATTTCGTGAGAAGAAGTCCTGATAGCTTGTACTATAGAGTGGATATGAGTATCCCAAGCTCTCTGATCAGGAAATGAATATGATCTTAAAGCAGTAACGATAGATTTGTTTACTCTTTCAGTATGATTAATTTGAGGATGATAGTTCGCATTGTACCAGATCTTTTGTACATTATATTTGGACATGAGATCACGAAAAGCCTTGGCTGTGAACTGGGGTCCATTATCGCAAGACACGATCTGTGGAACACCATAAATTAGGAAAACTTCATTCTCTAGATACTTGATAATGGCTGAAGTAGTTGCTTTAGACATAGTATGCACCAAAGGAAATTTTGTAAAGTAATCAACAACTACTAAGGCATATTGAGCACCTTTATAAGACCTAGGATAAGGACCAATAAGATCCAAAGATATAAGTTGGAATGGAAAATCAATCCGTCGATAATTACCCATTAAACCTGGTTGGGGAAGATTTGTCGACTTACACGTAGCACAAATTTTGCATCGGGCGAGATAGCTACGAATAGTCTGACGCATCTTCGGCCAGTAATACAGTTCAGATATACGACAGTAAGTTTTGTAGAAGCCAAAATGAGCTGCAGTAGGATGGTCATGAAAAGTGGCCAAAACCTCTGCTCTATTTGCTGTTGGAACGACTATCTTCCATTCCGACATTCCAGTAAGGGCATCCATAGAACTTAACACATGTTTATACAACACACCATGCTCAACTTTAAAATCAGGAAATTTACCTGGAACATTCTGGACATCATACAACATTTTTCGATACCAGTCATCTGGTTGTAAAGTAGATAAATCTAACAAGTTAATATCAAAAGTTCTCGATAGTGCATCAGCGACTACTACACCTGCAGCTTTACGATGAACAATTTTATAATCATATTGTGCCAATTTTAAAATCCACCTAGCCAAACGAGGAGATGGGTTCTTCATACTCTGTAACCACACCAAACTACTATGGTCAGTTATGACCGTAAACGAACGACCTTCCAGAAAATATCTGAAATGCTCAATACCAGTAATTATAGCTAACAACTCTTTTTCGGTTGTAGTATAATTTTTCTGGGCTTTGTTTAATTTCCTGCTTGTATAGGCTATAGGGTGTTCCTCTCCATCGACAATTTGATAGAGTACACCACCAGATGCTGTGTTTGAACAATCAGTCATCAAATAGAAAGGCTTAGTGAAATCTGGGGCTACCATAACTGGGGAGTTGGTGAGAGCCTCCTTGATTTTAATGAAAGCTTCATTAGCTTCAGGAGTCCACACCATGTTTTGTCCCTTTTTCCTATTTTGAAGCAAATCAGTAATAGGGGACAACAAGGTAGAATAAGACTTAACAAACTTTTTATAGTAACCCACCATTCCTAACAATCGACGAACCTGGGTGGTATTCTTAGGCACAGGAAAATCACGAATAGCTGACACTTTGTCAGGGTCAGTATGTAGGCCGTGAGAATCAACAACATATCCTAAAAACTTAATAGAATCACGACAAAAGCTGCTTTTATCTAAGTTAATAGTCAAATTTGCATCTTTGAGACGCTGAAACAACTGTTGCAATACAGAGATATGAGTGTCGAAATCAGGAGTAATGACTAGAATATCATCAAGATAATATTGACAATAGGGATCTAAAGCAGGACCTATTACCAAATCCATTAATCTACACATAGTCTGGGGAGCAGACACCAGACCAAAAGGCATTGTAGTAAACTGGTACAATCCTTTGCCACTTACTGCAAAAGCCGTAAGTTTCTTACTCTCTTCGCTTAATGGGATCTGTAGAAATGCCTTCTTTAAGTCGATGGATGAAATGTATTTAACATTTTGTAGCTTGGTGAGGATGATATCTATACGAGCTATAGGATAGGCATCCCTATTCATCGTAATGCTGTTAAGTTTACGTCCGTCAAAACAGACACGAAAAGTCCCATCCTTCTTCTTTGTCATCCATAAGGGACTACAAAAGCTAGACGAGCTCTGCTCGATAATACCAAGCTTAAGCATTTCCTCCACCTCCTTAACTAAGCTCTCATGCCAGGCTTGAGGCAATGGATACTGGTATTGTCTGAAGGGCTTAGACGAACCCACATCAATGTGATGTTCGATGAGATGAGTTCTGCCTAACTGATTCTTCGAAGAGATAGAAGAGAAGGATCTGATGACATTATTCAACTGCTCTAACTCCTGAGCATTAAGTCTACTCATATCTTTACCTGCATCAACGCAAGAGATATTAAAAGAAGAGACAGATAACGAAAATTCAGAAAAATTCAATTCACTATTAAAAGTTTTCAGAAAATCCATCCCTAGGATAACTGAATTCTTAACAGAAGGTATAACAAAAAATGTAATCATCCTTTTACATGAACTAACAGAAATCTCAGTTGTAAACTGACCTAAGATTGGTTGGACCTGACCATCAGCTGTAGTCACTTGCAAACCCTCATCCATTCCTATCTTAACATTAGAATTCTGAAGAAATTCCAGACCTAAAGAACCTAAAATAGAGATATTGGACCCTGTGTCCAGTAAAGCTAAACAAGAATGTCCTAAGATAGATATTTCAAGGTATGGACGATTATCCTTGTTTTTTCTAACTAATAATGAATTAATGTCAATATCAATGAGGGAAGATAAGGGATTACTTGGAGAAACTACAGAAGAATCACAAAGGACATGGTCAACTAACGTCCTCTTTTCGGTTGGTATCTGCCGTTCCGTGGTCTTTTGTCTTTCGGTGGAGGTTGGGATGTTTGGGTGGTTGAGGCATGGGCCTCCTGACTCGAGAAACTGCTTCCTGGGTTTTGAGGATTTTCTAGGGTATTCCCTGTATTTTGATGAGGAGTGGGAGCCAGGGGAGACGACCCACTCCTTCTGTCGTTTCCCGAACAGAATTCGCACTCAAACTTACGGACTCCTTGATGTCCACAACCATAGCAAAACAACCCTCTCGGTTCAGAACAGTCAAAATACCCATGTCCTGGCTGACGACAATTCCAACAGGTAATTCTGGAGTTAAAAGTGGAGACATTACCCGACCGGGAATAATTTGGCCTACCAGAATAGGAAGATTCGTTATTTCTAATGTTTGACCGACTAGGGACACTAGATATAGGTTCAGAAGACCATGACAAAACTTCTTCTAACCTCTTACATTTTTCTGTAAGGTCAGCAATCGAGAGAATGTCAGTGAGTGCCAGACTTGGATGATAAGACGGCAACAAATTTTTCCTAATAATTCTTACTATATGGGACTCAGAAAGAGGGACTTCCAAACGTTTACACAAACTGACAACTTCATTGATGAAGATGGTGACTTTCTCCTGGGGAGCTTGTTTCCGGGATTTAATTTCGTCTAATAAGTTGTCTTCATAGTTGTAAGGAAGAAAATCAGACTTAAGTTTGGCAACTAACTCTTGCCATGAAGTAAAACTACCTCGATTATTGAGGTACCAAGTAAAGGCTGAATCCTTAAAAAGATCACCTGCTGATGAAAAGCACTCATCTTCACTGTTCCCACGCGCTAGACGCAGACATTCTATTTTCTCTAAGAAACTAACAACATTTTCATTCGAACCACCAGAAAAATGTACACCCCATTTATGAATTGGAGCTGACTTAAAGAAAGGAAATGAATTAACCGAAACACTAGGGTTATGAGGAGTGGAGTGAGCCTGTGGAGTTACTTTAAACTCAAGTTCTCCTTCCAGATTAAGTATCTTGAAGTTAAGAGACTTCTTGATGGCATCCTCTTCCTCGGTTACTGACTCTAACAAATGAACCCTACCTGAAACATGACCTAAACGGGAAGTCAAGCGACCATATAAAACATCACTATGGGAGCCAACAAAAGAGCTAATTTGGGTCTTCAAATCTGCAAGGGTAGCTTCTATTTCACGGACCTCATCACTAAAATTTATTTGGAAAGCTGACAGAACAGCATGACTCCGATTTGCTGAAGCTTGCTTTAACGCACCTGTCAAAACGATAACTTTAGCCCTATCAGTAGTTAGCGATGGATCAGCTAACTGACGAATTTTCAACTCGTAATCCAATTCAGGGGTTGACAGATGTTCTGCCTTAAAAGATGCCATTACACACCACTGGGAAGTAAACACGAGAATGAGATAAAATGTAAGTAGGTAAAGTTTAACTTACTCTCTGTCCTCAAGTTAATGTTCTGAGTCGATACCTATACCAGCAATGTTTATTTGTTTGGTCCAGTCGTGAAATCCGATGAAATGTACTGCTACACTCCCGATAAACCTAAAATTGAATAATACTTTTAATTCAAGGTAGTGATTCACTATTAATGCTACTCCGGACTTGTAAACATCGATGAGATTGTTAAATTCAAGATATTTAAATTTTTAATTTTAATTTAATTTATTATTAATACCAAAATAGTTCTTTAACCAATCAAAACAAAGCGATTTATTCAGTCAACACAGTATACTATAGCAAAACAAGTTTATACAAGATATAGATATAAGATAATGTCCCAAAAAAAAACAACAAGTTGAAGTACAAAACTCAACGTCAAAGTGAAAATCTACCAAACCCAATCACTGAAATCACCAAGATAAAAACCAAAAATTAAAGAAAATATTTTTAAAGCCAAAAATGTAAAAGAAGCCACACGTTGGGTCTAGCCAATTGAAACCTCTTTACTCTGGGTATAGAGATTTTTGAAGAGAACAACTGAATAAAGATGGGTAAAATAAATGATAAGAGATTTAAGACGACAAGAAGAGGGGCTTAGCTCAGGAGAAAAAAAAAATTAAAAGGGCAGAGAGACACTAAATCTCAAGTGAGTATTCGGGCTAGCTTCAATATACCGAATATTGGCTTTGGAGATATGAGAAGAAAATTTGGTAATGAAATGATAGTAACTAGGAAGAAAATGAGACTGTTAATACAAAAATGGAAGGAAAATAGATCAGAATGCTAGAGATAAAATAATATCGAGTTACAACAAAGAAAGAAGAAGAAAAAAGGGCGCCAACTCGAACGAACAACTCGGCTCTCAGAACCAAGAAGTTGGACAGGTTCGAGATTTTGAAGTAACGAACAACGGGAACTCTATGACACTGGTTACAACCACCTGAAATACAAAATACTAAATACTGATCTTGTCTTGCTATGTTATATGCTGGTAATACAGACTGAAATAAAACACCAACCTTAATACATACAAATATATTAATAACAAATGTTAAATACTAACAATTTACATATAACGCAACGTGATAACAGTGATAGTGGATGGGGAAAAGATCAAATAGGACCGCAAAGGCCACTTAACAAGCAATTATCCACTATCACTGGCCAAGCAAAGGTATTAAAATCAAAATCCAAAGCAAAAGTCCGTCAGAATAGCACTAAGTCCTTACAACTAAAAAGTTAGTAATTATTTCCTAAATTGAACTACGCTAGAGTGAGATCCACAACAAGAACGCTACGGTTACCAAAAATAATAAAGATCTCACCTAGCAAAAACACTAATAAGTAAATATATAATGAGTTATATAAATGAGTGATATAAATGAGTTGTATAAATGAGTTGGTCAGTTACTCTTTATATACAATGTAAAAACCTACAAGACATATTCCCTATTTGAAATCTGCGACAAACCTTTAACGACCCCTTCCCTATCAAATTTTTAAGCTACAATTATTATTTATAATGATTATTGAACAAGACCTAATTTTATTTATTGGAAACTACTACTTATATTAAATCAAAAAAAAACCAACGACCTAAAACCCTATCTATCAAGAAATATGTACCTAGTTTACCTCAATTGTATGCATACAAGAAGTTTACAGTGCAAGTAACTATAGAGTACCCAAAATATGTAAATGATAAGATTAAACAACTTATCTTAACCACAAGTCCTATTTAAAAAGGTCCAGATAGGAATGAATTTCCTCTTGGCACGGCAAAAACTAGTGGGCTGCTGTGGTGATAAATCCAATCCTGGATGTTGTGAAATAGGTACTATCCAATCCAATCAAAAGTAACTCTAGGGGTAACCCATACCCTAGCTGCTTACAATAACTGGCACATATTTATATGATGGCACATTAAATGATGATACAATCTATATAAATTGACTAGGCTAAGTGTCTATGTGACAAGTAGCTACGGGACGGAATCTAAAATAAATTTTATCAATTTAATTACATTATTTATAACACTATGTGTAGACAGCACAGCGTCACTGCACTGGAAACCAAAACAAAAAAACTCAGGTTAGGTATACATATGTCATGTCAAACTGAAACTAATTCAAATCCTCAAATCAGACATGGCAGGGACATGCGCATGACATGTCTGATATTCGTTAAAACTTTTTTATATTATTACCTCAAAAAAACCTAGAGCAAAAAGTCTAATGAGAAATTGGAATTTAACTTTAGCACTAAAACATATGGCCTTGACTGTTCCTTTGCAAATGGAAATTAATATCCTTACCGTAATATAACTTATAATGTGACATTTAAATTATTTCTTAACTGAAATTAATATCTACAGATAACGAACGAGATATCTAGGATGGTGAATTTGATTTTATAATGAAGAAATAAAGAGAAATATATCAATATACTCACTTGAGCAAAGCAACACATCGGCGGTATTATAACCTTTTTCCTTTCTTGTAAATAAGTCTCCAGATATAACTACTGCTTGATTTTTATTAGTATGGGTTATTGGCTGATGTTCGAGGTCTTTTAGTTATATATTTTCCCAATTTTGCCCAAACTCCGTCACCTAAGTAATGACGATGTGTTGCCTCTTTGTGAGTTCGTGACCAACTAAACTAGAAATCGACAATCATCGATTTTCTTTCTATTGGCGCGCCTGTGCACCGAAAAATCGTAGTTGGATCTTCGCGGGCGTCACCCAAGGATTTTGTAGAGGGGTATATTTTAATCCAATTTTAATTAAAGTAATTTAATTAGTAGCGTGATCGCTACAAGGCGTCTTCTGGAACACAAAACAGATCTTGCTGAACTTCTGTTGTCACACCGAATCTAGCACTCTTTCTCTCTGCGTAATTTGACATAAATTCCTTAAAACTTGGCTGTGATGCATCTTTCATCTCCTGTTGGAGGACTAGGTCTTCTTCTGTTTCCTTTGAGCCAGCATATTATCGTGCAAGACGATTTATGTGAATAACTTTTGGTTTGCCATTTGGCAACTTTTTAATTCTATATATTACGTCATTTATTTTCTTCTTAACTTCGTACTGCCCTTCCCATTGTCTTTGTAGTTTAGGACATAAGCATCGACGACGTTGTGGATTATAAAGCCAGACAAGATCACCTACTTCGAAGTTTTCATTCTTGCATCGAGAGTCATATTGATCTTTCATTCTGTCACTGGCTATCTGGATGTGTTGTCGGCGTGGCCTGTCAAAATAGCCCGGTCAAAACAGCCCCGTCAAAAAAGCCCCGTCAAAATAGCCCGAACACAAAATAGCCTCGACAAAATAGCCCGCAAACAAAATAGCCCCGACAAAATAGATCGCACACAAAATAGCCCCGGTCAAAACAGCCCCGGCTAAAATAACCCCGGCTAAAACTGCCTCTTATAAACAATTACATAATTATTTATACAAGGTGTCCAAAAACTTTTTTTAATTTAAATTATTTGACAAAAAGGAATAATGTATTTAATTTATTTAATTTAAAATGCATTTTACTGTTGCCCGAAAACAGAAAAAAATGTTTATATCATAAACAATGATTTTCGCTTAACTTAAATGTTCAAACTTCCAAGAGGCAGGGAAGACAGGAATCGAGTTCTCTGAAAAGACCATTTTTTTTAATGTGGTTAAGATAAACATCTGAATAGAGGATAATTACCATTTCCGAAAAAATGTATTTTTAAGGAATTATTTCATGATGCATTCTGAAGGGAACTTTTTTGTCGGGGCTATTTTGTCGGGGCTATTTTGTCGGGGCTATTTTGTCGCGGGCTATTATTCCGTGGCTGTTTTGTCTGCAGGCTAGTTTGTCGGAGCTATTTTGTGTGCGGGATATTATGTCGGGGCTATTTTGTCGGAGCTTTTTTGACGGGGCTATTTTGACGGGGTACCGTTGTCGGACAAGAACATGAATGCTGTTCATTCGTAACTTCAGGCAGTCGATATATTATTCGCCTGCAACATGTTCCTCGGAAAATTTGCAGCCAAACTCTAGGTCGCAGGGCAAACGAACTTCACGACCCAACATCAGCGGTAGGCCATCAGGAATAAATGAATATGTTGGTCCCAATATCGCTAATACAACTTTGGACAAGTGTTTACCCATCGTTCGGTTTATCCTCTCGACCATTCCATCTGATTGAGGATGCAGGGGTGTCGTTCTGGTCTTATTGACACCAATCAATTTACAGAACTTCACGACCCAACATCAGGCAGGTTGGTGTCTGACCTGTAGTTTTATTCATGGCTGAGCGGTAGGCCATGAGGAATAAATGAATGTGTTGGTCCCAATATCGCTAATACAACTTTGGACAAGTGTTTACCCATCGTTCGGTTTATCCTCTCGACCATTCCATCTGTTTGAGGATGCAGGGGTGTCGTTCTGGTCTTATTGACACCAATCAATTTACAAACGTTTTGGAAAAGGACTGACACAAAGTTTCGCCCTTGGTCAGAGTGAATCTCCAAGGGAACACCAAAGCGCCTGAAGAATTCTTTAACAAGTACCTCTGTAACGGTAGCAGCTTCTTGATTTGGTAATGCATAGACCTCGGTCCATTTCCAGCATCGGTTTCCGGAAATGGACCTGCAATATCGATCGCTACTCTTTCCATAGGACTACCAACGTTGTACTGTCTCATGGGTGTGCTCTTTTTACCAACTGGACCATTACTGGATACACACAGTTTACATCTCCGGCACCATCTTCGTACAGTTCACCCAATAGAATCTTTCTCGAACCTTCTGTAGAGTCTTTGTAATATCAAAGTGTTCACCTGATGCACCATCATGCAACTGACCCCACAACTGACACCAACTGTAACAATAAAACGAGCGATTCGTATTTATATATGACTTTATTAATTTATTTATACAGGTTTACTTTTCAAACTCTAGCTTATACTAACTGTATTTACAAAATTCGTGTCGTTATATACTCTAGCCGTTACTTCTGGGACGTTCTGTCCATCTCTAGTTATGATTACGACATTCCGTTAGTTGCACGTCCTCCTCGCCGCTGCATCCCGTTTAATCAAGAAAACATCGATATTGTTCTCCCTGTGTGGAGATCGGGCCTGTCATACGAGGGTCTGTCAAAACTACTCTTTTGTTACACTGTTATTAAATTTATAAATACAAGTATCAAAATAAGGATTACTCTTATGATTACAGCATTGCTTCATAGATGTTCAGCTAGTCAGTATTGTACAAATACGTTTGCTTACTATAACTATATATTAACTATATGTAATTGTATATTGAAAAATAGATTTTAATTTCAAACAACTTTTCGTAATAATAATTTTTGATATTCTGGAATATAAAGGTAATCTATTCCTTAACGAAATTTCTATTTTTGACATACCTCGTATAAAATTGATAAAATTTGATATCTGGTGGATAGGTTAGACAATGCAGAGCATTTTATAAAGAATAACTTTTTTTGGTAAAATTGATAATAAAAAAGTTTCCCATATGGTTCCTAGCTACGCAGACATACTGTATAAGAGCATCTGTATAAGAATTTTCAAATTTTAAAGCCATATCCGGATTCAGCATAATCAAAAACAAAATAAAAACTTATTTGATCAAAGTAAAACGATGAATTCAACAATATTTTTAAAATTATTTATAGGTACAAAACAATTGGTTTTATTTAAACAAATGAAAAAACAATTACCAGCAAGATTTGTGAGTAGAACTTTTTACTTTAACATGTATATAAACTTACAAAAATTTTTTTAGAAAAATGTAAGCTTGTTTGAATTTTTCCGAAACAATGCATGTTTCCTTCTATATTGACTCCCCTATGCGAACACTTTGAACATATTATCAATTTTGTATTTGTATTTTACAAGTAAATATACACAAGACTAATATTTTTTTTTTGTTTCAGGTAAGAAATAAATATATTTACGCACAGAACCACTTACAGATATGTGCTATTGACAGTAAGTATTTATTCTCATCTATAATAGATTAGGTTGATTTTTCTAATGTAGCACTTATAAAAATTCGTTAAATGTGAGGGGTATAGAATCAAAACTCACCTTCTCCAAAATTTTCGTTTGTCACAAATCGCCAAAAACTTATAAAAAACAAGCTATTACAGTTATCACACGGACTTAAGTTTCATATTATAGAATTCGACCATAGAAATTGATCTTATATAATCAGTGAAATAGAATTTTCGTCAATAATTAAATAATTGTTTTTTTATTTGGAGAATGCGAGTTTTGAAGCAAACATTTGGAGAAAGCAAGTTTTGAAACAAACTCGTTAGGAGAAAGCAAGTTTTGAAACAATTTTCTTTTTTGGACTTTGAATTTTACGACTTTTCTTTTTTGCCGATGTTAATAGAATAAAAATAATTAGCTCGATAGAGGAACAACAGATCCTATCGGTTCCAATGACGGTATAGTTCCTGGAAGATCATGACTATAATCCGTAATTGTGTTAAAAAGTAGATACATGTATATGCAATTAATATCTAAATCGGTCAACTTCTGCTGAGGTTTCACAGACTTCATTATCCTCCTCACTAGCATTTGCTCCAGTTCCATTTACGATAATATTAAGATAAAACTGCAGTCCTTCAATACTTCTCCAGTTATTTACAGAATATTTTTTTTAGTAGTGTATCCACATTGTCTTTATTTCGTACATTACAAAATTTGATTTAGGAATAATATCACTAGTTCGGAATTGAAAGGATTTAGAGATTTTGTGCCTTTTCTAAATGACTTCGGCATATATATGTACATTTTACTTCTGTAGGTGTTTTCGCCTTCCCCTACTCTCACCTTACACGCCTCCTATTGGTCGGTTGGAGAAAGACGGGTTTCACGCAGAACTGTCATAGGAGAAAGGCGGGTTTGATTCAAAAGCCTTATTTTGACATTGAAGTTATATTGGATAAAGCTAATTTTTAGTCAAACTAGTTCTGGATTCGTGTAGGGTTCAACAAACAGATTCAGAACATATAAACTCAATTTCGGCCATGGATGGAGAAAGCGTACCCTTCATGTATCAAAAGTTTCTATTTTTGTATAACGGTTCTTCGATATACCTAACGGTGTAAGTTTACTTATTGTATTTATCCTTTTACTTTGATATGCTCGTGTACATGTATAAATGCTACATCATATTTTGCTAAATATTAGCTTTACCATAATAGTCCAGGGCGCATCTGTTTTGAGATGGACGTTGAGAGGTGACTCATATTTTTTTGCAGAAATTTCTTGGAATTAACTCATATAATAATATCTGAGTTATCCTCCCACTCAAACAGGTCCGGAACATTGTTTAAATAATCAAAATGTCAAAACATGAAGGAAAAATTCGATTTTTTTCTTCGTTTTTTGATTATAACTTTAAAAATATTCACTTCCGAGAAAAGTTGCACTGTGAGATAAGAGTTGCGTAATTAAATTTCCTACAATAGAGGATTGGTTAAAAATTTTTAAAATAAAAAGAAGGTGTAGGCAATGTTCTAACCATATTATTTTTGTTTATCAAAACTTCCAGGTCCATTTACACTCTAAATGTTTTGAGACTTTTCACAAAAAATAAAATTGTGTATTTCAATTTTTATATCTCATTTCCGCCAAAGGTTCGAAAACGAACCATTTTGTTGTTGTGACACCTGCCATTATCAAAGTGTAAAACAATGTTTTTACGAATGCTTAAGTTTATTTTACTCTAGTTAATCAAATATATTATATATTATTGCAGTATTTCTTTGCTTGGCGGTTAATGGGTTAATACCCCACTTTTTACGGTAATTATTGGAAGTTGCGTATTGTCATCTATTTTTACTTGATTTGTATAACTCTGTGTAGAACTCTTCGACTATTAATTGTTAATATTTCATCACATGTTAGTATAGTGATCACAGGTTAGTAAGAGCTAAAATAATGATATCGATCGAAACTAGCTTGTTAATTGAGTTGAATTTGTCTTTCTGTGGTTTCGGTTTCATGTCAGCTAATATATTTTTATGTTTAAACAGTTTTTTTTCTTTAATTTTGGACCGTGTTAGAGGGGGACATTTCCTCATTTTCCCTCCCCGTAGATCAGCCACTAGTCAGAGAGAAACTTTAACATCTGTTTTATCGGTAACGTTCTTCGTGGCTAATGTTTGCAAGGCTATATCGTATATACTAGATATATAAATAAACATAAACAAAACATTTCAAAATTCATTTCAATACTGTTTATTTTGCCGCATACTGTACTTCTATCCTTAGCAGAAATAAAGTACATTGTGCTTGAGTATATCATGTTTTCTCACTAAGAGGATGTTCTAACTAACAAAACACTTCTGACATATTTTACATAGAATCAAAAGTAGTTTAAAAAATGTTCTTTCTTTTATATTCTCTTTGCTTTACCTTGCTAAACATATTTTTATATTTTACGTAATTACCTCTGCGTAGAGCGAAGTTCTTTTATAGTGCTTTTCAAGTTAATAAATTCTCTTTGTACGCTATTATTATGATTTATGCACTTTTATACACTATGTGAGTTATTACAGGAGACGGTCTGTAAATTTTATTAATTTTTATGGTTTTATAAACATAGTTGTACATAAATTAATTTTCTTTTGAAGCTATTTACTGTTATAATTTTACTCAAGTAATTAAAATACGAGCAACATTACCCACAATTTTAAATTTATGACTAGTTTTTTGACGTTTCGGTTGCTATGTCGGAATTCGGAATCTGCTTTGGAAAATAAACTTTTAAAACCTACACAAAGTAGATACATTTTTTATCGAGTAATGTAAAAATCAGTGCATTGTAATGTGGTATTGTATTTGGGGCTAAGTAATCCACGGCGCATCTGTTTTGAGATGGACGTTGAGAGGTGACTCAAATTTTTTTGCAGAAATTGCTTGAAAATAACTCAAATAACAATATTTGAGTTATCCTCCCACTCAAAATGGTCCGGAACATTGTTTAAATAGTCAAAATGTCAAAATATGAAGGAAAAATTCGATTTTTTTTATTGGTTTTTTGATTATAACTTTAAAACTATTCATTTCTGAGAAAAGTTATACTGACATAAAAGTTGCGTAATTAAATTTCCTACAATATAGAATTAGTTAAAAATTTAAAAAATAGTCACCCTTGTTGCAAAATAGCAATAATTGCGAAAAAACAATACAGAAACAAGTATCCGCATTTAAGTTTTTCAACCATTTATGCTAAACTTAGGACCTTCATATTTTACCAAGAAAAACTTTATGATATAGTAAAATAACACTGTAAATTTCATTAAGATCGGTTTAATAAATTTAGCAAAATAAATTTTGCAATCCAGCTTTCGCAGAAAGAATTCATTTTTTAAAAATGTTGCAGGACTGAAAATAAAGCAGATAGCAAGTTGATTTTTTTTTTGCTTATGGAAGTGTACTGTACCTTTCATTTGCAATTTGCAAAATTAAAATCGATTAATTATCACGGCGTCAGGAAATTTTTTAAATAAACAATAATTTTTGGTGCTACGCGCAGGACAGCGGTGTTCGACTCACACAAGTTGATTTCCACCAAAATTTCTTCCAATCTTTATCTAATATATTATTTTCTTACTCTATATTTTGTTGTATTTTAATATTTACTTCCACAAAAATCAAACTAATTTTATTATTGTTTGTGAAATATTGTTTATAGAATTGCATATGTTTAAAAATAATAAACTTTTATTCTGTAAGTTAAAATACATGATCAAAGAAAATTTTTGCTAAAAAAGTGTTATTTTAAAGGATAGAGTATGTGTTTTTATTTTGCAATAAACAAATTTATTTATTTATATCGAAATGTAATAAAAATTAAAATGTGTCAATCATTATCAAAGGTCATTGGAATGCCCAATCAGAGCAAACTATCCGCTGTCCTGCGCGTAGCACCAATAATTAATATTTATTTAAAAAAATTCCTGACGGCGTGGTAGTTGATCGATTTTAATTTTGAAGATTGAAAATAAAAGGTACAGTACACTTCTATATGCAAAAAAATTTCAACTTGCTATCTCCTTTATTTTCAGTCGTGTAACATTTTGAAAAAATGAATTTTTTTTGCGACAGCTGGATTTCAAAATTTATTTTGCAAAATCTGTTAAACCGATCTTAATGAAATGTACAGTGTTATTTTACTATATCATAAAGTTTTTCTGGGTAGAATGTGAAGGTCCTAAGTTTAGCGTAAATGGTTGAAAAACTTAAATACCAATACTTGTTTTTGTATGGTTTTTTTCGCAATTATTGCTGTTTTGCAACAAGGGTGACTATTTTCTAAATATTTAACCTATTCTATATTGTAGAAAATTTAATTACGCAACTTTTATGTCAGTACAACTTTTCTCGGAAATGAATACTTTCAAAATTATAATCAAAAAACCAAGAAAAAAATCGAATCTTGCCTTTATTTTTTGACATTTTGATTATTTAAACAATGTTCCGGACCTTTTTGAGTGGGAGAATAACTCAAATATTATTATTTAAGTTATTATCAAGCAAAATCTGCCAAAAATTTGACTCACCTCTCAACGTCCAAATGTACTAATATTTTTACAGATGCGCCCTGGTCTAAAGAGGCCCGAATACAATATAGTAAAATTAGAAGAATACTCTAAGAATAAAACGAAGAAAATAAATAAACTCTAAGAATAGCCAAAATATAAAAGGAAATTCGCAAAACGGAACGTAGAAAAGGAAAACTCCATAAATTTGCTGCGTTGTGTGTAAAGTTTAAAAAAATACGCAATGATATGCATGTTCATAAATGCAATCTAACATGTCAAATACTACTCTTGATTCTAAGGTAAAATCTTACGATCATTTTTAGCGATTATTTTGCCAGCATAAAATTCAAAATGATAATATTATCCGCTACTTCCACAAAGAACTCAAAATTTGTAGTTTATTTGATAAAGATAAGGTTTTTATTATTAACTATTATAATTGGGAAATAAGCCACAATTAAACTTGAAGAAAATAATTTTATTAACGTTTCGACTTTCACTTCGGACGTCGTTGTCAAAATACAAAATATTAATAAATTAAACTCAAATATTGTTGCTTAGTAAACAAAAAAAATATCGAATAATTTAATTTAATCTGACTCATTTGTACCTGCAATTCAGACATAAATTATAAATCATATTCGATTTGGCAGAAAATTTTCCCACAGATAACATAGGACTTTAATTGGTTAAAAGGATTCGAATTATTTTACAATCCTAACAAAATTACATGCAATATCATAGTCAAAAATATAGGCGTCTACTCTAAGTACAATTAACTCGGAAAATATCGACCTCACGGCAAAAATTGTTAAAAAGTAATTGTAATAACTTTAAATACGATTTATTTGGAACAATTTCAGTTCGTACCATTTTTGTCGAAAAGTTAAAAATGGCGGAGATTTAGATAAAAAACCGTTCTCCTTTAAAATCAAGATGACAACTAACGTAACGGAGAAATTCATTCGCGATTTTAAATTTAGACTACTATTGACCCCCTAAAGATTAGAAAAATAAAATTTTGGGCAGGTCGGCATGCAAGGTCATATGCTATGCCGACTGGACTAACATACTTTAGAGTCAGTGGAGTCGGTAAACTTAACCGTTTTTACCGTAGTTACACCCGAAAAATAACTTAAAACCATAAAAATCTCCAAAAATGTATGGCAAATTTCTTAAAATGGAATTTGCGATGCAATGGCATAAATATGAGAACTGGCATAATTATTATGGTTTCAAGTTGATTTTTTGGGTGTAACTACAATGCTATTATGCAAGAAATTATGTTGTATCGTAGATTTAAAATGCATTTATCTCGAAAACATTTGAGTTTAGCGAGAAGAATGTAGTATAGCTTTTTAAGTAAAAATATTAAGAGAACAAAAGTTTTTATTCAAAAAGTATATAGAGTGGGGGATAAAAAATTAAACTTACTAAATTAGCGCTGAAAGACGTATGTGGCGCCCTCTTGGCAATACCTTATTTTTGGTGGCGAATTTGGATTTCTCATCCCAAAAAATCCCCGCTTACCAAATTTCGTGTTGTTATCCGATGCCTGTCAGGAAATACTCAAGAATAAATAAAATAAAAGTTTAACTTGACACCCTGTATTTCTCTTATTATCAACTTTCGTACTAAGGTAAGTTAGCTTAAATCGACCTATTTTAAGCTCAGGAATCTAAGGTTAAGCTATGGCCCAATCTGTAACAAAAACCCTGTATATTTTTTAAGTATTTTTTGATTTTCTGTTAATTTTTTTTTTGAACTTTGACACATTATTGACTTATTTCTAAGGCGGTACGAAGTTCGCCGGGTCAGCTAGTATTCAATAAATTATTAGAAGAATTTTTTACTAAGCAACAACATTTTTGTTTAATTTAGTAGTACATATTTTGCATTTTGACAACTACACCCGATTTGGGCGTCGAAACGTTATAAACAATTTTTTTTTAATTCAATTGAGGCTTATTTCCCATCTAAATATTTAAATATAGATTTTCATTATGATACAGATTTTTAACTAATAGAATCGTGATATGACAGTCACGTTGAAGGTGGCACATGCAAATTGACCAATATCGAGTCAGATACATACACTTTGACAGTTCTCAATATGTAAACAACGTGACTAATTTAAAAATTAAATATTATCGAAAAAGTATCTGAAAACGATATGGATATTAAAAGTTTATCCTCAAATTCATTTTAATAATAATTGCAATATTGAAATTATAAATTTGTCAACAAAATAGTGTAATTAACCATATAACTACTTAATTTGTTTGCGCGATAAAATTAATAAATTCGAATACACTTTTTGTTGGAAATGATCATAGAAAAAATAACGTATACAACTTGCATTTAATTATCATTATGAAGCTCGTATTCTCTACGATACTCGCATCATAATGACCATCATTAAAATGCTCGTTGCATAATATACTATTATTGCTTAAGTGTTAAAAAGCAAATAAATTAATATAAGGAGCGTAGGCGCAAAATTTCGGGCCAATGATTTTTAAAAGCTTTCATTTTTTTTCGAATCCTGAAAAACCTAATAAATATTTTTGAAAATTTTAAACCCGCAGTGAAAGATTACATTACTATAGATAAGCCCCGTTCGAAAGCCCCTAGAATAAACAAAAAGTTTATTTTGAGAGGTATTTGAACCTAAAAGTCACACTCAATTGTATCTTATTTTCACCCCTGTAACTGATTAAAATAAACATTATATAAGTTTTCAGGGACTGTCGGCCCTCGTTAATAATGTAATTTTTCATTCGTCGTTTAAATTTTAAAAAAATACCTATTACAGTATAGTAGGAAAAATTAAAGATTACACATGAACGAGCATATAAAACACGCTGCATTTTTCTGTCGCCATGTCACAAAAAAAAATTGGCCAACGCAAGTACATGTTATACTTATATCAGCTGTTCTTATAGAACTGGTACTAGTTTATTATTTTCTGGACCATAGAAAAGATGTGTTTAATAATTATGATCGCTCATGGGTAATTTTTAATTTGTCCTACTATAGGTAGTTTTCTCAGGATTCGAAAACAGTGAATGCATTCAAAAAGCATTGGCCCGAAAGCTGCGAGATTCACAAATAAGGGTAAAATATGTGGAAGAAACGTAAAAGCAAATACAAAACTGTAACAGGGAGGAACAAAAGACGAATTTAGAGAATAAATGGAATGAATTCAGAGATTCAATATTAAACGTGACAAGACAAATATGTGGATATATTAGAAGTAGTAATACCAAGAAACAAACAAGCTGGTGGAGCGGAAATATCAAGAAAAAAGTTAAAGAAAAGAAAAAACTGTGGAAAAATTATTTACAAAGTAGAAGTAAAAAAACATATGACATGTACAAAATACAAAGAAATAAAGTTAAAGAAATGATTAAAGAGGCAAAAAAGGATAGCTGGGAAGAGTTTGGAAGAAAAATGCAGGAAAATATTGAAGGAAACAAAAAGTTATTTTACAGAACACTGAGAAACATAAAAAACCAAAAAGAGTAAATCTTAATCAAATAAAAGATCAACAGGAAAATATCATAACAGACGAAGAAAAAATTATCGAGCGCGGCAAGAATATTTTACAGTCCTACTAAATAATGAAAATAAAATATTGATAAACGAAAAGGAAAATTATGCCGACAACATATCCGAATTAAATGAATCTGGAATACATACGGAAGAGCTAGATGAAGCTTTGAGTAAAATTAAAGTAGGTAAAGCACCAGGATATGATCAGCTAGATGAAGAATTATTAAAATTCCTAGGACCAAATGGAAAGAAAGAATTGCTGGAAATACTAAATATGGCCTGGAAAACTAAATAGATTCCATCGGAGTGGAACATCTCAACAATTTTGCCAATACATAAGAAAGGAGATACTACGGTTTGCGAAAATTATAGAGGAATATGTATCTGTATTATGCGCAGGACTAAAAATATACGAAATAATATTAGAAAGTAAATTACGTAAGACGATAAAACCTAGACTAGGAGATGCACAAAGTGGATTTAGACAAGCGCACAGTGTATAAGACCACAATTTTACTTTGCGCAACATATAATTGAAGAAGCTCTACTTAAAAATGAAGAAATCTATTTACCATTATTAAAAATGAAAAAGGAGTTTGATATGGAGGACAGGGCAGGAATCTGGAAGAGCCTAGAAAACAAGAATATAGATGAAGAACTGTTGAAGGTGGTATGTATTCTGTATTAAAATACAAATAACCAAGTAAGAACAAGAAACAGAACTTCAAAAATATTCAAAGATAACGAAGGAGTCAGACAGGGTGGTGTATTGAGTCAATTATTGTTTATAAGCCTTACGGACGAAGTAATAAAAGCTTGCTGGCCAAAAACAAAAAATATATTGCAGGATATAGAAATATTCAAGTAGTCAAAGTAGAAGCTTGTGTATTTGCAGATGATATAAAGCTTATAGCAAAAACAGAAAAAGACCTTCAAAAAAAATGACAATGTGGACAGAAGAATTAAAACCATACAACTTAAGAGTAAACACCGAGAAAACTAAAGTGATGGTAGTAACAAAAAACAACACAAAAATAAACATTAACATTGAAGGAAATATAATCGAACAGATATAATTAATTATTCAAGTACTTAGGGATAAGTTTGAATAACAAACGGACACAAGAAGACGAGATTGGTGCCAGAATAAACTCAGCAACTAGATTATATCATGCACTATACAAAAGCTTCTTAAACAGAAAAGAAAAAACTAAAATGATCGTATGCCAAACAGTGTACCAACCCGTATTAACCTACGGGGCAGAAAACTGGGTACTTGACGAATGACAAACAAAGCGACTGCAAGCAAGTGAAATGAAATACCTGAGGAAAGTGCTTGGTGTTAGAAGAAAAGACAGAAGAAGAAACGAACACATTAGATAAGAACTAGGAACGAAATCACTAAAGGTAAAAGCAGAAGAAAAGAAACTGAAATGGTGGGGACACATGATCAGAATGAACGAAACTGGACAGGTGAAGAAGATATGGGAGGCGAGAAGAATAGGGAAAAATCGTAGAGGACGACCAAGAAAAACATGGAACAAAAACATAAATGAGATCCTCGAAGAACGAGGGAAGACATGGAGTGAGGCGAAGGAACTAGCTAGAGACAGAAAAGAGTGGCGTAAATTTGTAGACAAAATTTAAGAAAGCTTGAACACCTCGATACCTACGACGGGTATAAGAGGTTTTCGATTACGTATGTTATGTATATATGGCCCGAAATTCAAATACTACGTCGTAAAATTGAGTCCAGTATTTTTAGATAAAAGCAGTTAATACATTTTTTTAAGTGAATGAAACATTCAACTTAACCTGACAGCGTTAGGATGATAGGCGCAAAGAGTCGCCTGTTGTTTTCAATGTATTAATGTTTTTTGAATACTCAGAAAACTAATAACTATTTTAAAAAATTTTAAACGCTGAATAAAAGACTACGTTATTACCAAGGGCCGAAAGTCCATGAAAACTTCTATAACGTTTATGTTAATAAATTACAGGGGTGAAAAAAAAAGGATAAAATTTAGTGTGACTTTTAATTTCAAACATCTCATTCAATAGAGACTTTTTGGTTATTCTAAGGGACTTTCGGCCCTCGGTGAGAATGCCTTTAAAACCTTTAAAGGCATCCGATCCCTTTAAAACATCGATTTTGTATGTGTGAACTGAAGACTGGATAAACCCATTTTAAAAATTATTGATTTGAACGTATGCAAAAGTGCATCGATCTCGATGGGACACATTTTTAAAGGCTATAAAATACTTTAAGCCTAAAAGATGAAGTAGTTTTCAATCCTAATAGCGAAATTAATAATATTGAAAATATTAAAAACATTACTAAAAGATTTTTAAATTGAAAACATAGTTGGTACACTTTCCTGGTGACACCTCCAAGGCTTCTACAATATGCAAGCACATGGATGCTGCAGTGAAGAAAAAGGGAAGGAATTCTACAAAAGGCAATTCCATCCCCCGTCTGCAGCTTGGTAAAATGTATACCATTTTTGTTCAGTTGCAATTCGAAGGCAAAACAATCTTACTTTTCAATTAGAATACGGAGCGCAGTCCAGTCATCTGAATCGCGCTTTTCTGCTCTTATTGGAACCTCACCGGAGAGAACGTAGGCATTGTTCTCCATATCCTAAATGACCAGCACCGAGAGTTTTTCCCACCCATTGCAACCGAAGTGAAGGTATTAGGTGACTAGCATCATCTGGCAATTGAAAGATGAAGTAGTTTTCAATCCGAATAGCAAAATTAGTCACCGCTATTCACCTAATACCTTCACTTCGGTTGCAATGGGTGGGAAAAACTCTCGGTGCTGGTCATTTAGGATATGGAGAACAATGCTTACGTTCTCTCCGGTGAGGTTCCAATAAGAGCAGAAAAGCGCGATTCAGAGGACTGGACTGCGCTCCGTATTCTAATTGAAAAGTAAGATTGTTTTGCCTTCGCATTGCAACTGAATAGAAATGGTATACATTTTTATTTTATAGTCGTATTACTCCGTAGAGTAAACAGGTGCATTTTCCGTTGGAACTTTACCAAGCTGCAGACGGGGGATGTGAATTGCATAATGTAGAATTCCTTCCCTTTGTCTTCACTGCAGCATCCATGTGCTTGCATATTTTAGAAGCCTTGGAGGTGTCACCAGGAAAGTGTAGCAATAAGTTTTCAATTTAAAAATCTTTTAGTAATGTTTTTAATATTTTCAATATTATTAATTTTGCTATTAGGATTGAAAACTACTTCATCTTTCAATTGCCAGATGACGCTAGTCACCTAATACCTTTACTTCGGTTGCAATGTGTGGGAAAAGGCTCTCGGTGCTGGTCATTTAGGATATGGAGAACAGTGCCTACGTTCTCTCCGATGAGGCTCCAATAAGAGCCGAAAATCGCGATTCAGAGGACTGGACTGCGCTCCGTATTCTAATTGAAAAGTAGGATTGCTTTGCCTTTGCATTGCAACTGAATAAAAATAGTATACATTTTTATCTTACTTTAAGTCTAGTTTTTCTTTAATTACAAATTTTCTAAATAAAATTTATAAGTAATGGGAGTTTTAACTTCACGCTAAAATTTACTTATATATTTTTTGTCTCTATGGCAATATGCAAATCTAAAAAGACAACCCTCGTACTATGGTCAATAAAAAATCCCAATTAGACATCTCTAAATTTTATTTATGAGTTTTCGAACAACACGAGGAGTTTTATATGAGCATCGTAATTAACTCTGCGATAATATAAATTGCGTATCAAACTCACTGTTCGATGGAGTTTCTTTTGCAGTATATAGTTCAAGCAACATTTTTTATTGAACATGCTCGGGAGAACTCACACTGAGTTTAAAATTAAAATTTTCACCACCAGTGGGCTGGCTGACCGCTGTTTTTTATCACGTATCTCGATAAATAGGTCAGAAAGTCTATACTACATTCTCTATTACTACTAAGTTTTTTTTGGGCATTTGTAATAAAATTGTATACACTATATTTACATAACATAGCTTTTGTATACATTATTAACCCGGCATTGGTCGCTAGGTAAAATGTTACGCGAGTGGTCGCGCGTGAGATTTTCTCTCACATATCCAACTTTTGCCGTTCTTTACAAAATTTTATAAAAAAGATGAGGTTTCATTAACGATAAAGCCATTTGCTTTAAAAAGACACGACGATTTTTCTGTTTTATTATTATTATCTTTATATAAACTGTGACTATTGATGCCGCCAATATTTAACATTGAAAAATATATGGTAAGTGACCATCTACAACTAACCCATGAAACAGAATATAGGATTTTCATATCATCGACCACATCCACGGCGCCTTTTATTACATCATAGGATATTATTTCACGTTTTAAGGGGAAAAATAAAATTAATTTTTATACACAGTTGGTGACGCCGGTGGTCGCTTGATGAGAGAATCTCTCACATGAAGCGCACTGACTCAACAATATGGTGATACTAAGTAAACTAAGTCACTATCTGAGCGGATGAGTCTATTAGATTGTCGAGGAAGGATAGTTAGGAGACTAGAAGGAACTACAGCGCGTATATTTTCCCAGAAAAAAAGTTGTGCGCAATTTTCTAAAACCGTGAGAGAAAATCTCATATAGCGACCACTGGCGGGTTAATAGAAAAAAGGCTGGTTTTAAAATTGATTCTATAAAATTTTCTTTTGTTCTTAACCTTTCGTTAGTGTTCTGGAGTAGTTCGTAAACGTATATTCTACAGTGATTAGTGCGCTAATTAACGGCTAAATAGCGCAAAAGATGGAAAACACATTAAATTGTGAGATCAAAAGAAATGAAACTTGTGGAGGTGGGATATTTAGCGATAAAAACCTATGAATTTAAAAAAATAAAAAAAAATCTTCTGTGTATGAAGTATATTTATTTAAAACCTCAATAAAGGGCCAAATTAAAACACAGAACGTTTTTGCTCTAAAGAGAGCATCATCAGTGTTCTAAGCAAGCTCTACATGCTAAGCCACCAAAAATACATGGGTTAAAACCCTTGAAATGCCGACCAAAAGCCTTACATTGGCATAATATTTATTAAAGCCTGGCGATGGGTGAAATTTAAACAAGATATACCTCAAAGCATCATATGACTATACCACGAGCATGTGGGTGGTTGAGTTGATTTCTCTGTCTTCACAAAGAGAAAGGTGAAAGCCAACTGATTGACTGGAATCAGTTGACTTTCACCTTTCTACATATATTATATATATATATATATATATATATATATATATATATATATATATATATATATATATATATATATATATATATATTTCTATTATATATATTATATATATTATTATGTATATATTATTAGATATATTTCTATATATAATAATAGTTGCAATTAACGTTGAGTATAGAGGGTGTTACATCAATATGTGTGAATATAAAAATCTATAAATCGTATCTTTTTGCGTTCATAGGATGGACCCAATTAATTCGGTTCCTCTTATTTCTATTTCTGCGACAATAAAGTAACCACAACGCTATAATTTGATTTCGCTCCATATAATATAACTATATCTTCTATTCTACGAAATTATATTTAGTTTTATAGGGTAAACGACTCGAAAGACTGAAGTAGGGCGGCCGTCGTGTCTTATGTGAAATTATATAAAAACAACATTTAAAACGAGGTGAACAACATTTAAAAACGAGTGGATGACGGAGGGTCTTTTAAAGTCTGTACATGAAAAACATAGATTGTAATGTTGTTCTGAAGCTATTTCCTTGTGGAATTTTTGTAATAAACTATTCTGAATGGGAAATAAGCCAAAATTTAATTAAAAAATTATTTTATTAACGTTTCGACGCCCAAATCGGAAGTCGAAACGTTAATAAAATCATTTTTTTAGTTAAATTGTGGCATATTTCCCATTTAGAATAGTTTATTACATAGATTGTATGAGCTAATTAGATGAGCTAATCCAAGATCCCAAAAATAACTAAGTAGAGCATCATGATTATCATTCAACCTGGATCTATCCACTGCTGGATATAGGTCTCCCTCAGGCTTTTTCATGCATTTCTGTTTTGTGCTGTTTGCATCCAGTTTTTAGACTTAGACTTAGTAGAACAATCATTATAAAAACAAATTAACACTTTCAATTAAAAACATAAGAAAAAATAACTGACAAAATAGAAATTGCAAATGAATTAAGTACGCATTACAGTACATTACGACAAAAGTATGGATAAAAAATACCCATTTGTAATGATACAGCATCGTAATGATACATATCAAACATATCATGTACCGACCTCAGCCGTAAAGTGTAAATAAAACTGATATACCAAACAACACAGCAAATATCTTCGTGTGATTCAAGTCTTATTGTGTGAAAAGGACAAGTGAAATAATAATAATGTTAACCTCAGTTAAGGCCATCGGTACATAATTCGCAAATATTTTACGGCTATCCCTATTTTTCTGTCTTTATACGGCAAATTACGTGTACTAAAAATCACACTGGTATGGATATGTAAACATTACTAGAATGTCATCTACTTGAAAATGTCATCATCAAATTAAAGAGGTGGCTTTTAAATGTTCTGGGATAGGTAACTGTTATTTTTATAATTGAAAATTATTAATTCAGTTAATAAATGTGATTATTTTATTCATAGGAGATAATTGCCCGTCGTTAAGTATATTACGTCAGATGTCCTTCGTTGTTACGAAAAAATACATTCAGTGACATTAATGACAATTAATGTTTTAAAAATTGTAAAAGTGATGACTTTTAATCGTCAAATATTTATAAAATCTTTGTGTTTCATTGTACTAATTTGTACTTACATAAATAAATTACAACAAAATTTTGGTTTTGAACAGTTTTATTCATAGAATTTTTGCCCTCGTGACACTTTGACATAATGTCACTCGCCTTTGGCTCGTGAAATTAAAATTGTCAAAGTGTCACTCGGGAAAAATTCAATAATTTTAGAGCTCTTGTGCAATTACCACTGATAATTTTTTTACTAACTATGTATTCAGTGATTGTAGTAATTTAAAATAGACCTACGCATCATCAAATCAGAAGTCCCACAAGGAAGTGTCTTAGGCCCAGTCTTATATCTACTCTTCACCGCTGATCTGCCATGTACTGCTGACACAGTCACCTCTACCTTTGCTGATGACACAGCTATATTAGCAGTAAACAGAAATCCTGAAGTAGCAGCGACAACACTACAAACCAGCCTCAACAATATAGCAACGTGGGCAAGGAAATGGCGAATTACAATAAATGAAAGTAAATCTGCACACATAACATTCACAAAATGCCTTGGTGAAACGCCAAGCATCACATTCATCAATGAACGAGTACCTAAAACAGACAGCCTAAAATATTTGGGGATACACCTGGACAAACATCTAACCTGGCATACCCACATATGGAAAAAAAGAAAGCAGCTGGATACTAAATGGAAAAAGCTGTACTGGCTCCTTGGCAGAAAATCACAATTATCATTGCGGAACAAATTACTAGCTTACAATACCGTTCTCAAACCAGTAAGGACCTATGGAATCCAGTTATGGGGAACAGCATCTAAATCGAACATTGCTATCATCGAGAGATTCCAGTCAAAAGCCCTGCGCAGTATAGTAGATGCTCCTTGCTTCGTAACAAACCGAGACATTTATAATGATCTTGAGATGCCAACGGTTACTGCAGTGACTAAACAGCTTAGCACAAATTACCTAAGACGCCTAGAGCAACATCCAAATACACTGGCAATTAATCACTTGACAACAGTGAAGAAACCGGAAGGCTGAAAATAAGAACACCCTTGGATCTACCATTCTAACAGCAATAATTGTACATATGAAGTTAATTTTAAATTGTGATAGTTTTATTTTATTTTTTAATATCGATGTAATAATGTAAAGTTACAAATTATTATTGTTTTTAACATAAATGTAAGAATGTAAAAGTGCATACAGAGAGTGGATCATTGGACAAACTCTCTCTCACGACATTGTACCAATCAACATTGTATGCTTATTGTTATTATATGATGTAACAGATTGCAAAATAAACATTAAACAAAAAAAATATGTACAACAAAAACTAATACTCAATCGAGAAAAGAGGAAAATTGTTAAAGTGATTTTTTGATAATATATTGTTACTATGGAACGCTTATAATTTTCAACATCTTTAACAACAAAATACTTGGATCACAGAATATATTATCCTGATGTACTCTCTGCTTGGATTTTCCACAAATAATACACAATAAATAACTTTTTATTAAGTTCACGTCTTAAATAAATTATTTATCAAATACACTATATATCAATATTATTTAATCAACAACTCGAAATATTCCCGATGCCATGTCAAATATTTAAAATTGTCACTGATTGTCACTGTGTGACTGACAGTATGCTGACAATATTCTATTCGACTGAGTGCGTTGTATGACAAAGATAGATTTGCAAATATTACCACGGACATGGTGTTAATTTTTTTCAAATCCTGAAAAAACCAATAAATATTTATGAAAAATTTAAACGCAGAATGAAAGACTATATTATTACCGAGGGCCGAAAGTCCCTTAGAATGAAAAATAAAAAGTTTATTTTGAATGAGACATTTTAAATTAAATATCACACTAAATTTTCTCTTAGTTTTTCACCCCTGTAACTTATTAAAATAAACATTATAGCAGTTCTCAGGGACTTTCGGCCCTCGCTAATAACGTAATCTTTCATTCTGCGTTTAAATTTTTCAAAAATACTTATTAGTTTTCTCAGGATTCGAAAAAAATGAATCCCCATTTGAATAGCATTGCAGCCGAAAATACGTACCCACCCTCTTAAGTAAATAGTTACCTAATTTTTTTTAATACTTACTACAAATTTCTTCTAATTTATATGTAATAAATTAGATGTTAATAATCTTATTGTTAATTTATTAAAAATTAAATCAAGTAGAGCAAAATTTTTTATAAACTATTTACATCGAGTTTTTCCAAATTTTGTTCGATTATACCCTAGCGCCGGGACTGACTAAATGGACAATAAATATATTTATTTTGCAATATACGTCATTTAGAGGAACTCGTTGAAAATCACTAAATTACAGAACAAGTCACCTAGTCAACTGCCTATAAATGTGACGCGTTTACACACAATAATTGCAGTTATAGATGTCAAAATTTCACTTCGACTGTTTCACAATTTATCATCAGAATAATTACACGTCAATAAATCGAGCACCAGAGTGTACAGATGTTTTATTTGCGAATCTGGCTTAGTAAAAAACAATGTAGGTATTTTTATGTTGTTG
The DNA here is from genome assembly GCF_917563875.1 of Diabrotica virgifera virgifera. Taxonomy (NCBI): domain Eukaryota; kingdom Metazoa; phylum Arthropoda; class Insecta; order Coleoptera; family Chrysomelidae; genus Diabrotica; species Diabrotica virgifera. The sequence goes on from NC_065446.1 coordinate 222,909,812, forward strand.
TAATCACAATTTTGTCATGGTCTAATATTTGCATTTAAAGTTTTATTGAAATGTTTACAAAAGCTTTCAAACGTTATATTTTATTATAGAGCTTTTTGTATTCTGATTGTGCTTTTTGCGGCAACAAAGAGAATAAATAAATGTACAGAATAGCGTCCCTGTGTTGGTTTATTGAAATTGATAACAATCAACGTTGTACCCTTTCTAAATGTCATTTTTGTTTTGTTTTCATTTTAGTTAAAAACACGAAGTTTATGGTAGGGGAGGAAAGTATGCTAAATGTGCAGTCACTCGAGCGCTTTGGGGACCTATTGGGTTATGATTATTAGGTCCTAAAACCAAAAAAAGTTAAGTAAAATTTTCCATTTTAGCGGGCGCTTGCTATTTTTTTATTTAATTTTCCATTTCCATTAATTGTTTTTTCCGATTATAGCGCCATCTATCCATAATTCGAAAAAAGGGTTCGAATAAAAGTTGCTTATTTTTACGCAGAAAATCCAAATCTGCAATAAAAAATGGGGGTTCCCATTTAAAATTTTAAAGTAACCCCCCACCCCACCTCCGTGTGGGGTCGCGTTTGGTACCATTCAATATATTTTTCAAAAATATTAAATAAGTGTATTTTGCAGTTTTTCGATGTGATGTTTATTTTGCTAAATATTGCGGGATTTGTATTTAAAATTTTAAATTTACCCCCCACCCCTCTCTGTGAGGGGTCATGTTTGGTATCTTTCGATAGATTTTTGAAAAATATTGAACGTGCAGTTTTTAGTTTTTCGATCTGACGTCCATTTCGCGAAATATTCGCTTTTTTTTTGTGAAACTTTGTGACTCACCAATTTCCTTACGCCCCGCTCAAATCGTCAGTTTTTTTAAATATACACTGTTTTGCATGTACTTAACTTACCTTATCTTAATCTGACAATTTCGAGTATTTTTAAGGATAGATTTTTATTTTCGGGCCCCCCTAAACGAACTCCCCTGTGTTAAGAGCCAATATATGGCAGAGGTACATCTGCAGGGTACCACGTTTCTCCACATATGATAATCTGACGCGCTCGAGTAACTGCAAAAATCCCCGCTTGGGCTCCCCTACCATTATAAAATATCTCCGGGATAAAACCTTTTTTGTATAATATTTATAAGTGAAAATAGTGTATATATTTGTGGGATCGATACTGGCCAGACGGACCACAGACGTTCAGATACACTCAACGAAAAAGGTACGTAATATTAATAAAAATGTTAATTCAGGCAACAAACGCAATACTTAAAATTTGTCCAATTCTTGGTTTTATTGGAACAACAATGCGATGTTGATCAATTTATTATTTTCGTTAGTTGATCCAATGTATTACGTATATTGAATGGAAGAACATCCATTTATTAATATATAAGAACGAACACTGTTCACTGAGCCAACGAACACTATTCATTGAAGCAACAACGTCGTTAATTGACCGACGAAGACTATTCGTTGTGTCAATAACAGTGTTATTTCTCCTAACGTATTTCGTTTGTTTCTACAAATATTTCGGTTTATTCTTACAGTTAATTTTGTTCATTCCCACAATAAATACGGTTATTCTTACAAGCAATTCTATTCATCCCTACAATCAGTTTCGTTCATTTCTACTATGAACGTATTTTATATTGATAATTACTGAATGCATTAGCTCAATGTATGATATTAATTGATTAATAATAATTTTGCAAATCCCCATTTTTTGTCCTAAACCTAATGGACTTTACACTGTGTGATTTCTTATATGATTTCACTTATACAGTGCGCTGGAAAAAGTGTTGCCCCCTTATTAACTTATTTATTTTTAAAATAATCAAAGTATATTATAACATAAATGTTTCGAACTTTACACGATCCCTCTTCAGGTGACAGCCACAACTTTGGTTATTTTAAATGGGAAAGTACATCATGTGACAGCTCATTTAAAAGCGTTCGAAATACTGATTCCAAAAATGTATAACACTTTAATCCTTTTGGAGAGCGCAGGTGCAAAATTTCGATCGAAATCTTTTTAAACACATTCAGTTTTTTTGGTATCCTAAGAAAACTAATGATTATTTTTAAAAAATTTAAACGCAGAATAATAGATTACATTATTACCGAGAGCTGAAAGTCACTTAGAATAAACTGAATTTATAGAATTTATAATTATAATTTATATTTGAACATATTTGAAATTAAAAATCATACTAAATTTTCTCTTTTTCACCCCTGTGACTTATTAAAATAATCATTATAGAACTTTTTAGGGACTTCAGACCCTCGATAATACTGTAATATTTTATTATGCGTTTAAATTTTTCAAAAATACTAATTAGTTTTCTCAGGATTCGAAAAAATTTAATACGATAATAGACACACGAAAACTTCCTTCCAGTACGCACTACACTTGGAAACGAAATGAAATTATACGGCACTTCGGCAGAGGTAACAGCACTGTTTAACAACCAACGATAAGGAAAAGCTGTTACATTTCAAATGGTCAAGCAAAACATTTATTGTTTCAACAACTTCGTTTATTGTTACCATGAACGCATTGATTGTGGTTATCAAACGCAGTATTAGATTGATTAATGCATTCGTTGTCACAACAATCAGTTTACATCTCTGGAATAATCAAATATTACTATATATTAACAGCATTTCTACATTCTTTTAATAAAATCTGTACGTTGTTACGATAAACCAAGGTAATTGCTTATAATCTACTAAATCAAGAAAGTGCTTTGCTGCCAGAATTACCATTATTTATTGAATATACGAAACTAACTTATTGTCTGAATAAATTGAGTGTTATTGATTAATGTACTCTAGTTATTTTCACAATTATTATTCAATCATTGTGACAATAACCAAATACATTCGTGAATGTCTAAAAGTTCGTTGAACCAACAAATTAAATTGTTGTTACAACGAAATTCTATTCAATAATCACTATAAATCAATATCACGAACTAAATTTTTTTGAGTGTAGGTACAATTAACGACTTTTTCTAATTATTTTATTCCATTTTTCCAGCTTTCCCTTGGTCTACGTGTTATTTTTCTATCTACTCCATAGAGTAGAATAGATATGCAGACGATACAGTATTGCCGGCAGCTAGTGCGCAGGGGCTTCAAAGGATCATGGATAATGTTGTAGAAACATGTATCAAATACGGCCTAAAACTAAACTGTAAAAAACAAACATGATGATCGTTTGTAAGAACACCAACATAAACTCCCAAATTAACGTCAAAAACCCCTAGAAAGAGTACAGAAAATATGCTATCTGGACTGCAACATTAAGGATACTTGGGATCATAGCTACGAAATAAAAACTCGTATTGAAAAAGCCAGAAACTTTCTTAACAGTCTTAGGAAGATTCTCTGCAACTTGTCTTTAAGTACCAATATACGCATAAGAATTTTTAGATGTTACGTTTTTACCCTTTGAGGGTTACATTTTCTCCAACCTAATTTTTGATTGAAATTTTGCTATTTTTGGCAATTTTCACACGTATTATCGATAGTTTTTATTATAATAATATATGTTATGAGCATTTTAAGGATATGAAAATTGGTGTGAAGAAAGAGGACAAAAACAAAAGGGTGATGGTGTGAAAATTATGATCCTATTGTTTATATCTTTGCCGTAAATTCCGGTGAACTTTGAACGGTTGTATCTCAGGAATTACTCATCATAATTAAACGTTTTTTCTTTTAGAAGAAGTATCCTGCCGCTGTTTTTCGAATACCGTTTTTCCAATTTAATTTAGTTAAATATTTTCCGAGATATTCTATTTGATTTTAAGCCAAAAAATTCTTTATAATTTTAAAATATTCCTGAGGCCGCTTAAATAGTCCAATATCAATTCTGTAAAGTACATTAGATAGGTATAGTGTCTTTTTCTGAAAAAATCATAGTTGTTCTTATGCATCATAATTATTGTCGTTATTACAGCGACCGTAAATTTTTAATTAACAATTCAGTTGTTGCTAAACTGTTCATTTACTTTCCATCAGCTTCTGGAATTATAATCTATACGAAATGGGCTTTTCCGTTACCAAATTATTTAACTATTGATTAACAATTACTTATCTAAAAGTTTAGTTGAAAATTAAAGATTTTGTTGGAAAAACCCGCTTTTTCCGGAGAAAGTTTTCGTCGAAGTAAATCGAAAAAAACACCTCTCTATGCAGAATTTAATTGCGTTGAATTTTTATTTGAGTGTTTTTGGTGTAAAGTTAAAATCTTTGGAGTTATAGAGCAAAAATTGAAAAAAACACGATTTTCGGGCGCCATTTTGTTTATAAAAAAGTAGCACACTATCTGCGGACTTTGCATACCTATATTATTAATATATATAATCATAAGATTCGATTCCAGCAATAAAATTGCTGGTAAATAAGTTTTCCCAAAAATGGCCTATTCTCCGATAATCAGCCCAGACTATGTCTAAAATTGGCCATTCACCTCTCCGTGGTCAGTACTTAGTCATTTTGGGGGCGCCTGCCGCTCGCCTAACAATTAAATGTCGCGTCGTTACGGAGTTAAATCGATAACGTACTTTTGAAATGGTGCTTACTGCTTTGGTGCTTTGTGACAAAACTAAAACTCAGTGCGGTCATTTTTTATGAGCGCCGAAATGTCAACTTTTTGTTAAACACGCTGTTGGATTAGAGGCGTCAGGTTTTTTGATCAACGCTGTCATGCACCGTACAACAGAAATTACTGAAATTTTATTTGATGAGTCGGTAACGACAATCTAATCGACTGCGAATTTCTCTTATAGGCACGGATTCCCAACTAGACCGGGTAGTATCGTCGCCCCCGCTAGCGCAATTATTCCGATTCGATTTTTGTGCACAAACTTACTCAAAAATAGGTTCTTATAACATATCCACAGGGTGCCGGGCGGTGCCGTGGTCGAAAATTTTTTTAAACAATTTTTTTAAACAAATACACAAAAATATTTTTTTTATTTCCAACAATTTTTTTAGATAATTTGGGTCATTCTGAGCAAAAAAGGTCTCTTGTCATTTTTCTCTAAAATTGACTGTTGTCGAGCTATACGCGATTAAAAATTTGAAAAATGCGAAACTGGCCATTTTTAAGGCTTAATAACTCGATTAATATGACTATTTTATTTGTTAAAAAATGTTTCATTTACCTATTTGTTATTAAAATTATGTTATGTTTAATTGTTGAAGCGGATGAATTAGAATAATTGCCGTGATTGAATCTATTATAAAATATTATGGATTTAACTTGGCGATAGTTGATGAAAAATTGAATAACATTCGCAAAAAAAAATAAATAAACAAAATAAAGTTTTAAACTTTGATGTGGTCACTTTCTGACTTTCTTAATAATAATTTTTAATCGAGTTACTAACCCTTGAAAATGGCCATTTTCGCATTTTTCAAATTTTAAATCGCGTATAACTCGACAATAATCAATTTTAGACTAAAACTACAAGATACCCTTTTTGCTCAGAATGACCCAAATTATCTAAAAAGAAATTGTTGGAAATAAAAAAGATAATTTTTGTGAATTTGTTTAAAAAATTGTTTAAACAATTTTTCGACCACCGGCCGGCACTCTGTGGATATGTTATAAGGACATATTTTTGAATAAGTTTGTGCAAAAAAATCTAATCGAAATAGTTCCGCTAACGGGGGCGACGATACAGTTGGACTATACCGCTAATTGTTAATAACTAAAAATAACAGCTTTGTAATAAAATAATGCCAAAAATCTCTTCAAGACGTTGAAGAAGATATTTGAATCTTGATCTTGTCACTTTTTTAATTTCATAATAATAATTTTTAATCGAGTTATGAAGCCTTGAAAATGGCCATTTTCGCATTTTTCAAATTTTTAATCGCGTATAACTCGACAACAGTCAAGTTTAGAGAAAAATGACCAAAGATCTTTTTTACTCAGAATGATCCAAATTATCTAAAAAAATTGTGGTACATGAAAAAATTATTTTTGTGAATTTGTTTAAAAAAAATTGTTTAAAAAATTTTTCAACCACGGCACCGCCCGGCACCCTGTGGATATTTTATAAAGACCTCTTTTTGAGTAAGTTTGTGCAAAAAAATCGAATCAAAATATGTAGTTCCGCTAACGGGGGCGACGATACAGTTGGACTATACCGCTAATTGTTAATACCTAAAAATTACAGCTTTATAATAAAATAGTGACAAAATTCTCTTCAGGACGTTGAAGAAGGTATTTAAATCTTGATTTTGTCACTTTTTGAATTTCATAATAATCATTTTTAATCGAGTTATGAAGCCTTGAAAATAGCCATTTTCGCCTTTTTCAAATTTTTAATCGCGTATAACTCGACAACAGTCAATTTTAGAGAAAAATGACAGGAGACCTTTTTTGTTCAGAATGACCCAAATTATCTAAAAAAAAATTGGAAATAAAAAAATTATTTTTGTGAATTTGTTTAAAAAAATTGTTTAAAAAATTTTTCGACTACGGCACCGCCCGGCACCCTGTGGATATGTTATAAGGACCTCTTTTTGAGAAAGTTTGTGCAAAAAAATCGAATCGGAATAATTGCGCTAGCGGGGGCGACGATACTGCCTGGTCTAAACGCATTTTTTAACTTGTGATTTGCGTTGGAAACGTACTGGAAAATAACAGTTACTTTTTCGTATCTGCTTTTAATTGTTTTTATTTTGATTATGCTTTTTGCCTAATTTTCGGGGACAGTTTTTTTGTGTTTATGGCTATTTGCAAAAGTATATTTTTTTCTTTCTCTTTCTTTTTCTAAATATTTCTATATATATAACATCGGTTTAAAACGTTCTTCGACGTCTTCCGATTTCCAATCTCCATCTTGTTCTGTCATTTCATAGATCGTCTTCGAGTTCTCTGTCCCTGATTTCTCTATCAACTCCTTTTCTCCAACTTCTTCTCGGTCTTCCTGTTCTGCGCCTTCCTCTTGGTTGCCATTCGAGGATTTGTCTTGGTATTCTGTACTCCGGCATTTTCCTTAAGTGTCCGTACCAGCTGAGTTGTTTTGTCCTGATGTCGTCAATAATAGTATGTGTAATCCCCATGATTTCTCGGACTCTCTCGTTTGTTACTCTGTCGCGTCTAGATATTCCCGCCGAACGGCGCCAGAAGTCCATTTCTGTTGCTCTAAGCATTTTCTCTGTTCTTTCTTTTAGGGGCCAAACTTCGCATCCATATGTTGTGATACTTTTTATTATAGTGTTATATATTCTTTTTTATTTTCCTTAGAAATATTTTTATCCCACAGTACGCTGTTCAGTAAGGATATGCCTTTCCTTCCCTGTATATTTCGTTCCTTAATAGCTGCCTCTAATTTTCCGTCTTGAGTGATCTTTACTCCCAGGTGTTTGTAGTCTTCACATAATTTTATTTCTTGATTTTCCTCTACTTGGAGGCTATGTTGGTCTCCTCCGATACTCATCTATTCAGTTTTTTCCATATTCACTTCTAGACCCACTCTGTAAACTCTTCTAATAGTTTTCGCATCATGTAATTAAGATCTTCAGAGTCCTGTGCGATGATCACCTGGTCATCCGCAAAGCACAGCGTGTACAAAGTTGAGTCCGTTAGTGGTATGCCCATATTCGTACATTTTTTCTTCCATTTGTTGAGTGTTGCTTCGAAGTATATTTTGAATAGTGTTGGTGAGATACAGTATCCTTGCCTTAGTCCTTTAGTTACTGTGAATCCAGGTGTTATGAGATTTCCCGTTTTAATTCTTGTTGTTTGTTGGTGGTACAACGTTTTTACTTCTTCAACTAATTCTAAATTTACATTTGTTTTCTCCAGTGCCTCCCATAATTTAACCAGTGGGGACACTATCATACGCTTTTCTAAGGTCTACAAACATCAGATGGACTTCTTGGCCACGAGCAACTTTCTTTTCAATTATCTGAGTAATGGAGAAAACATGATCTATTGTAGATCGACCTGCGCGAAAACCAGCCTGTTCTTCGGCTTCCATATTTTGGTATTCTTCTTCTATTCGATTTTTAATAAGTTATCCATATATTCTGCTGATACTACTAGTGACTGCAATTCCTCTATAGTTTTCAGGTTTTGATTTATCTCCATTTTTGTGGATATTGCTCAGATGTGACTCTTTCCATTCTTTAGGTATTTCATGGTTATTCAAGCATTGCTGGAAAAGTTGTCTTAGCCGCTTAATTAGAACCTTAGGTCCATATTTGATGAGTTCCGGAACTATATTTCCTGGGCCAGGTGATTTGCCATTCTTCAACTGTTTGCATATGGTTTCGACTTCTCTCTCATTTATTCTGATTGGTGATCCTATCAACCTGACGCCTTGTATACCGTTGGATTGTATCTGTTTGAAGGGCTCTCTTGTCTCTGTTAGTAATTCTTCAAAATATCCTTCCCAAGTTTGTGGTTATATGGACTGAATATTGTCTTTCTTTCTGTCGTTTCTTAAATTTTTTAAGTTTCCAACTTTATGAACTTTGGCTTCCACCTATGTATGTATTTAGCATGGTACACTTTTTTGTCCAGGATTCGTTTTTCTTTTGACATATTTTCTTCTGACCCTCGCTTGCATTCTTTTATAATGTATTCTCTCTTCCAAGTTTTTGGTGTTCATATATTTTTGATACAATTCTCTTTTTTTTGTTATTTCCTGCGAAATATCTTGATCCCACCAATACGGTTTTCGATGTACGGTTTTTTCATATCGCCCTAGTGCTTCCAAGGCAGCGGCGTGTATATGTTACCGGCAAAGTGTAAAATCAGGCATTGTATAGAATACCTAGGCATTCTATACATTGCCAAAAGTAAGCAGGCAAAGTGTGAAATTTTAAACATTTCATACTTTGCCTAGGCATTCTATAGAATGCCTGCTGGAGTTCAGGCAGAGTTAAAAATCTGTCTGTTCCATTGTTTTCGAGTTACAACGGGCTTGCCTCACCTACTCCCCCCGCCCATCCCCGCTATAACGCTGCTCTCAGTTCTGTTCCGTCACGCCACAGTATTGTGCTAGGCGGGCTAGGCCTACGCTTCAGTTCTGTTCTGTCGTGCCACTGTATTGTTGCTTGAAAATGTCACAAGTGAACAGTAGTATCAGTAGTTCTAATGATCGTTTATCGCTAATGAAACTTCGTTTTAGTGCCGAACTTGTAAAAATTCGGAATGCAAGTGCTAAAAATAGTGTTTTTTTGACTGAAGACGACTATAAGAAGCTGGTGTTGGAGGTCGAAGATGCCAAGGCCAAGCCCAGAAAGGAACCTCGTCACTACTGGCTACTCAACAGGTATGATGTAATGATCGTAGAAAATGTGCAAAAACTAATACACCCATTAAAACAAGGAGACAGTGTTGTAAAATTTTATGTCCACGATTCAGATTTATTTACTGTTCTCCATGAAGCTCATGTAGCTATTGGTCATGGTGGAAGAGATCGAATGTTAAAAGAGCTAGATATTAAGTACAAAAATGTTACACGTCATGATGTTGAGCTATATATTAGTTTGTGTGAGCCATGTCAGAAGAAACAAAAGGGTTCGAAAAGAGGAGTGGTAGTAAAGCCCCTGATTTCATCAGAATTTAATTCTCGTTGTCAAGTAGATTTGATTGATTTCCAGTCACAGCCCGACAGGGAGTTTAAGTTCATAATGGTCTATCAGGATCATTTGACAAAATTTGTGATTCTTAAGCCTCTCAAAACTAAAACCGCTGAGTAAGTAGCATATCACCTAGTTGATATTTTTACTCTTATTGGAGCACCAAGTATATTGCAGTCAGACAATGGAAGGGAGTTTGCAAACAAAATAGTTTACAATTTAAAAGATTATTGGCTTACGTTAAAAATCGTTCATGGCAAACCACGTCATTCTCAAAGTCAGGGTAGTGTAGAACGTGCAAACCAAGATATTGAAAACATGATTTCGACTTGGATGCAAGATGAAAAAACTGACCGTTGGAGTGAGGGATTGAGATTTGTGCAACTTATGAAAAATAGAGCTTTACATTCAGGGATCAAAAGAACGCCCTATGAGGCTCTCTTCGGCTGTAAAGTAAAGGTCGGTCTTACAACATCTTCTCTGCCTCGAGACATTTTGGTTTCCATTAACAGCGAAGAAGATTTGGAAAGAGTGGTTAATAACATGCACACAACAGAAACACAAACAATGTCAAGTCTAGAACCTCCACTCCAAACCGATCATAACACTTCAGAAGTTAATGAGGCAACCGTTGATGTCTCGGTCAGTTCTAGCCTTCTACAAATGTGTAGCGTTTGTTTGCAACAAACTAATGAGAAACAAAACTGCACAAAATGTTTAGCGGACATACATATTTCATGTGGCCATTCAATTCAGGGGTGTGATGATACTGAAAAAACCGTGTTGTGTGTCCCTTGTTTTAATTCGGAAAATATTGATAAAGAGAGGAAGAGGTCAAAAGCTTGTCTTGAAAAACAAGCTAAGAAAATGAAAGCTAATTCCGATAAAAAGTTTCCCCCCGTCACCAAAGGAGTCACTGTTCGTGTTCCAATTCCTGACGTTGACAAAGGAAAAGGTGACTTGAGAAATATTCTGGCAATGGTCATGGATACGACAGAAGATGGGTTTTACAAATTAGGGACCGCCAACGGAGTTTTGAAACAACTGTACGCAAGGTCACAGTTTACAGTTTGCAAAAAAGCCTAGTTCGAGTAGAAGACGTGCCTGACGTGAAGAAACAGGACTTCGTACCGTTGCAACAGCTCAGTCAACAGGAAGCGGCCAAGGATTTGTGAGATGCACTTGCAAAACTAAATGTCAAACCAAACAATGTGCTTGTGTTAAAAACAATCGAAAATGCAACTCGAAGTGCGATAGTTCTCTTTCCTGCTGTAACAAGTAATTTCTTAAATTAATATTTCACTTTTAAATTTTACTCTAGTAAAATATGAGGATTTTCAGATCCTATGTTTAATACATTTCATGTTTGTTATTTGCAATAAACAATTTTTAACAATGTTGTTCATTTTATACTTTGCCTGCAAAACTTTCGACATTCTATATAATGCCTAGGCATTATACACAATGCCTAGGCAAAGTTTGTACAATTGTTAAGAAATGAGTTTATTTCATACTTTGCCTGGATTCACTCGGCAATGTATACAATGCCTAGGTATTCCATACAATGCCTGAATTGTACACATTGCCGGTAACATATACATTCTTTGATGTTTTCGTATGATTGATTCACATTTCTGGTATTATCTTCCGTTTCAATTAATTTTTCTTCCAGTGTACGTTTATATAAGTTTTTAACACTTTCTTGGTGTAAACTATTCAAATTGTATCGTACTTCTTGGAGCTCTTCATTTGAATGATTACTTTGCGACGTTTCTTTTTCTATTTTCGGTGGAAATGAAATATCTGAACGTAGGAGATTTTGGTCACTGCCACAAAATGGTCTTCTACATGCTTACACATCTGTTGTTTTAAGTCGACTTTTCTGTTTAAGAATGACATAGTCTATAACTGATTTTAAGTTACGTGTTTCCTGAGTCCACGTATATTAATAAATATTTCTATGCTGGAAATATCCATTCATTATTCTATGTTCATTCTGGTCGCAGATATCTATTAACCTTTCTCCGTTATTGTTTGTGTTATCTTCTCCATATCTGCCCACTACTCTGTCGTTGTTCTTTTCCCTACTCTGCTGTTGAGGCCTCCTAGGATTATTATTTCTGTCGTGTTTCCCACCTTTGTGATTTCTTCACTCAGGTGTTCGAAAAAGTTATCTTTCACATTTACAATAGCATCGTCGTTGATTGCATATACTCCCAGAATCGTCATTCTGTATCCTTTTATACACATATTCATTTTTATCATTCTTTCACTGATGCCTTCCCATGATATTATGTATTTTCTGAAGCGAAGGTGTACCATAATTGAGACTCCTTGTTGAGCTCTACGTTCTTTTGTTACTCCGACGTAGAAATGGTCGTATTTACCTAGATTTTCCGATCCTTGACCCTTCCGTTTGGTTTCCGTAATAACAGCTATGTCTGACTTCATATTGTTCAGTTTTTCTAAGACTTCTTAAGTTTTCTTTGAGATTCCTTGGACGTTCCATGTCGCAAAAATCATTTTCCTTTTCCGTAGCATTTTTCGTCGTCGTATATCAGTCCTGTTCCGAGGCCGGATTTTGGATTTTTTAACCTTTAAATACTTTTTTAACCTCTAAATATTTCTATATCTTTCTAAATCTGTAACGACTCAAAAAAACTTTCAATTTTGTCCTAATCAAGAACCAGAAACTTTCAATTTTTTACTCACGTATAAAGCGTTACCGAAATCCATATAAAAATTTAGAAAAAAAATATTAAAGTTTTCCAAGGAAAAATGTTTAATTTGCGCCGAAGATATAAACATTCACAGTGTCGTCGATTTATTTCTTCCAGAATACCTGCAAACACGTAGAATTCCTGTGGAATTAAATGTTCTGTCTATTTAAAATATAGCCCATAGTGCTTCTGAAAATTGCCGATTGGTATTTAAAGATAGTCGAGAACTAGCATGATTAGTTGTTTTGTGATTGGCGGAAGAAATGTTTCGATGAGAGTTGAGTACTGGTTGTGTCATTCGATTGGTTAAAAAATAACATCCGATTGCTGACAGGATTTGTTTTGCCGGGAAAATGAGGTTCATGACGATAATTCTTGGGATTTTCAGGTAGAGTTTCGTTAAAGAAATGTGCTGTAATTTTTTATGATCACTTAAAAGCCAACTTTTTGTTAAACACGTTGTTGGATTAGAGGCGTCAGCGTATTATAGGTTACAGAGATTACCTACTGAAGTTTTATTTGATGAGTCGGTAACGACAATCTAATAGACTGCTAATTTCTCTTATAGGCACGGATTCCCGAAGTATTTTTTAACTTGGGATTTGCGTTGAAAACGTATTGGAAAATAACAGTTACTTTTTCGTGTCTGCTTTTAATTGTTTTTACTTTTGATTAAGCATTTTGCCTAATTTTCTGGGACAGTTTTTTTGTGTTTATTGCTATTTTCAAAATTATATTTTCTTTCTCTTTTTTTTTCTAAATATTTCTAAATCTGTAACGACTCAAAAAACTTTCAATTCCCGACGCATTTTTTGATTTTTGATTTGCGTTAATAACATACTGGAAAATAACAGTTACTTTTTGTATCTTTTTTAATTGTTTTTTATTTTGATTAAGCGTGTTGCCTAATTTCCGACGATATTATCTATTTATTTCTCTTGTTATTTGCGAAAGTATATTTTATTTAGTATATTTTAAAGTATATTTTAAAAATGGAACTTTTATTTTATTTTTATATTGGTCTTTACTCCTTTGAGTAACTAGGTCGATTTTCTGTTGGAATTTACCAGCTGAATAGACGGGGTCATGAATTGTAAGTTTTTAAATTCCCTCTTGTCTTCTTCGTTTCAGCATCCATCTGGCATGCAAATTGTAGTAGCCATGGAGGTGTTACCAAGGAAATGGACCAAAAAGTTTTCATTTAAAAACCTTAGTAATATTTTTAATATTTTCCAATATTATTAATGTTGCTATTAGGATGAAAACTTTACCTTACCTTTCAGTTGCCAGATGACGCTAGTCACCTATTCCATACACGTCAGTTGCAATGTGGGGATAAGCTTTCATGGTTGGTCACTTCAAGTAGAGAGCAGCAGGCTTACGCCTCTCCGAGGATGACTCCAACAAGAGTCGAAAATCGTCGATTCAGAGTGCTGGACTGCGCTCCCTGTTCTAAGTGAAAAATAAGATTGTTTTGCCTTCGCATTGCAACTGAATAAAAATGGAATTTTTATTTTATTTTTATATTTTATTTGTTTTTTCTTTTAAATATCCCTAACAGTATATCTTTTCCGTGTATGTGTATAACAAATTTTCATAATATTTTTCGCATATTCCTGTCTTAAATCCGAGTATCTATGAAGATTGCCGACCTTCGTTGCGAAGATCGCACTTGAAAAAGATATAGTGTTAATTTGTTTAACTTCTAGTGGAGTTTTGGTTTTTTAGCTCCTTTGTTTTGATATTAGTATTGTCTTTTGTTGCTTTGACTTTTGTGTGGAATTATTTTGGTTCTACAGTTTCTCCGTATCTTCAAATATCCTATAACCTATCAATTGACTGGTCCATTTTTATGACTGACTAAAGAGATTTTGACCAAGTAGTGCCCCGTGCCCTTATTCCAGATATAGGGCTTTTCATTCACAGTCATTTGTTTCGACCTTCTGTCATGTGTCACATTATATTAATATATCTACGTCATACGTTATTGGCATATACCAATGATACAAATCAAAGACGAATGACGTAGATATATTAATATTATATGACACATGACCGAAGCTCGAAACAAATGACAATCGATGAAAGCCCTATTGTGTTTATTGTTTTTTGAACAAGAGTAGAGTAGAGTAGAATAAATTTTTATTTTTATATACAGTATGAGCGCGTTAATAACCGGCAAAATAGCGCAAAAGATGGAAATCATAATACATTGCGAAACAAAAAGAGATGAAACTAGTGAAGGTGGAAATGATCGTTAGAAACGTATAAATTAACATTATATTACATAGTTTCCCACCTTTAGATGTCTGTGACAGGAGAATTTTATAAAATGCTACTGCCACAGTGACAGTTGTCAAATTACTCTGATATCTACGTATAAAGGTGGGAAACTATGTAATGTAATGTTAATTTATACGTTTATAACGATCATTTCCATCTGCACTTATTTCATCCCTTTTAGTTTCAACAGACGTACTCTCAATCATTTATTGTTAACTCTCTATAATATGCAGAGCATCTTCAGGTCAACGGTTACAAGTAACTAAATGCTACAAATAAAAACCAGAGTTAGAACTATGTCTGGTTATAAAAGATGCTAAAAAGGATGCTAAAGGTTATTAAGACAACAGACAAATACATAAATATGTATGTACATATAATGGCAGTAACAAAAGCCCTCATGTGTACAAACACATGCAAATGCATGCAGTCTGTGATTAAGCAATGTTAACGTGTTGTACTTACATTCCGCTACAAGGGGCTCTTTGAATACTCTAGAATGAACAACTTTTATAATGAAATGAAGCACATTTTGAACACATTGTCATTCTGATTGATATTGTCATTATGACTGACATCGTCATTATGATAACTGAATAATTTTCAGTACTGTATATTCTGGCGTAAACTGTATATCAACAGGTAGCTAAGGGCTTTACTAAAAATATTATTAATTTGAAATTTATTATGCTGCAGAAGATGCGGCAATTACTTATAACTAAATTTATCATTTATAAAAAAAAATAAAATGTATACCATTTTTATTCAGTTGCAATGCGAAGCCAAAACTGTCTTAATTTTCACTTAGTTCGGAGAGCGCAACCAGCACTCTTATCGACGATTTCGCCACTTTTTAGTGGTTCATCAGAGAATGCATAGGTTGCTGTCTCTGAACCAATCTTAAATCCAGTATATTAGTCTCGTATTGCAACTAACGTGATGGTGGTAGGTGCCTAACGATATCTGCTGGAGACAAGTCAAAACTTTCAACTTAATAAAATATTTAAAAATATTTAAAATAATATTAAATTGAAAACTTATTGGACCATTTTCCTGGTATCACCTCCACGGCTTCTAAAAATTGCAAGTCAGATGGATGCTGAAGCAAAGAAGGCACGAGGGAATTCTACAATTTGCAATTCACAAACCCATCTCTTCAGCGTGGTAAATTCCAACGAAAAATAGACCTATGTTACTCAATAGGAGTAATACTAATAGAAAAATAAAAATGTATACCATTTTTATTCAGTTGCAATGCGAAGCCAGAACTGTCTTAATTTTCACTTAGTTCAGAGAGCGCAACCAGCATTCTTATCGACGATTTCGACACTTTTTAGTGGATCATCAGAGAATGCATAGGTTGCTGTCTCTGAACCAAGCTTAAATCACCCAGTTTATTAGTCTCGCATTGCAACTAACGTGATGTTAGTAGGTGCCTAGCGACATCTGCTAGATACAAAGTTAATAAAATATTTAAAAATATTTAAAATAATATTAAATTGAAAACTTATTGGACCATTTTCCTAGTAACACAAGCCAGATGGATGCTGAAGCAAAGAAGATACCAGGGAATTTTACAATTTGCAATTCACAACCCCGTCTGTTCAGCGTGGTAAATTCTAACGGAAAATGGACCTATGTTACTCAATAGGAGTAATATCAATAAAAACATAAAAATGTATACCATTTTTATTCAGTGGCAATGCGAAGCCAAAACTGTCTTAATTTTCACGAAGTTCAGAGAACGCAACCAGCACTCTTATCGACGATTACGCCACTTTTTAGTGGCTCATAAGAGAATGCATAGGTTGCTCTCTCAGAACCAAGCTTAAATCACCCACGTGATGGTACTAGGTGCCTAGCGGCATCTGCTAAATATGTCACAGCTTTCAATGGTCCAATAAATTTTCAATTTGATATGATTTTAAATATTTTTAAATATTTTATTAAGTTAAAAGATATGACTTTTATCATTTATATTTATGGTGCAGAAACTCATTACGTTAACGATTCCGGATTTCCGGATCTAATCATCAAACAATAGTTTAAAATATCATTAATGTCCGACTGGTCTATTATTTGACAAATAATAACATTATTTTGAAGTCTATTAAGTACGATATAACTCCCAAGGGCGTGTTATTGAAAAATAACGCCCTAGGGTCTATTAAATATAAATAACGAGTTAAATACTGTCAAGTTGACAAATAAAACCCTAAGTAAAACTATGGTTACCACAATTACGTTACGACTATTTCTGGTAAATATACTTATTTGAAAACTAATTAATTCAAAATTCATTCAAATTTTTGCATATACAAAATAATTTAGTCGTACACATTTAGTTGAAGGCACCACGGGTATTATAAGAATAACGCTTTCGGTCTATACACCATTAACCTCAAGGGTTCCTCAATATCCTTATAATACCCTGGGTACCTTAATAACTATTTAATTACAATTAATAGTGTAATGTATAAACATAATATAATATAAAATAATTTTAATCTGACACGGAAAAATATTTACCACCTTTTTTATATATTAGCAAAAAATAGCGAGATGTATTTGAATTTGTATATTTAAACACAATTCCAACTATAGTTCATGTTTTATTTTACGATATTGAGAGAAGTACAATAATGTCCGTAGGGACTAACAAAATTTACATAACAACGCATGAAATGTAAATATGCAAAATATTTTATTAATTTAAATCTTACGCAAATAATTTTATAATCATTTTAATTATAAATTTTGTAAAATATATATTTCAAAATAAGTTTTACAAAATATTAAAATAAGTGATTAACAAAACACAAAAGTGGATGTTGATATTTCAAATGTATTTTAATTAAATGAATATAGCTGGTAACAGCTAGTTGGTTTAATTACAGAAATACATATCAGCACAAGACTTTCTTTCTACAATAAATCTAGGATATTGGATATAGCACATTATTTCACGGTTTTTGCTGTAAATTTTAAAGAACCGCCTGGATTGACATGAAATTTGGCATATGCATAGCTAATATGTCATAGAAAAAAAGTGATATCGTGCCGATGTTTGGTTTTGCCCCTGGGGGTTATTTTCACCCCCTCCCATGGGTAAAAAATATATGTCGAAAATAAGTCCGGAAATAGATAAACTGACTAATTATAAGCAACTTTTCGCAAATCATTCAAAAAGTAAGTATGTTATCGAAAAAAGCGTTCTAAGAAAAAATATAGCCTGTAAAAAATTTAAAAAAATGGTGTATACTTATGGTCTCTGGACCACGTAAAACCAAAGTTATAGCTAATGAAAAATAGGTTTATATTCGCCAAATTTCAAATAGAATACTTTAACGTGAAATATCCAAATATGAAGCATTTTTTAAGGAAAACTTATTACAAGTTTTTTAAAGTGTTTAAAAAAGCATTATTTTTGTTTTTAAAAAAGTTTTTAGCATCAAACGTAAGCAAAGTTATGCTTAAAGTAAAGTTGGTCCCTTTTGTTTTGGCAAAATAAAATCGGGAAGATTATCCTGTAATTAGCAACTTGAATAAAATTAATCGTTACCGCTTTACAAGTTACTTTACGTGTAGGTTGTGTTTATATGATCTGTAAGTTTCATCGATTCAAAGTGCTTATTTTTGAAAAAAATTAATTTTAAACTAAGATTTTTAATATTTTTAATTTTGAAAAAAATGTTTTTTTTTTCAAACTTAAAAATTGTTAGAGATACCAAAAATCTCAAACAATAAAAAATGTCGGATTTGCTTTTCTGATTATATTGTACATATTTTTTTGTGTTCTGAAGAAAAAATTGGTTAAGATTTGGTGTTCCTAAATTTGCATACACTCGTGATGAGTGATTCGTTCAAGCCCTTTGAACTACAGCCCTTTCAAAAATTAGGACTTGGAACCGACGAAACTTACAGATAATATAAACAATACAGACATGAGTAAAGACACTTGTGAAGTGGTAACGATTAAGTTCATTTGGGTTGCTAATTAGGGTGTGATTTTCCCGATTTTTTTACCGAAGTAAAGGAACCAACTTTATTTTAAGAGTAACTTGTTTACTTTTGATGCTAGAACTTTTTTATGTTAAACGAAAATAAAGATTTTTCAAACATTTTAAAAAGTTTTAATGAGCTTTCCCCACAACATGCTTAATTTTTTGGTTATTTCAGGTTAAAATAGTCGATTTGGAATTTGACGAACATGAACCTTATTAGCTATAACTCTGCTTTTGCTAGGTATAGAGACCTAACGTATACATCACTTCTTTCAATATTGTACAGACTATATTTTTTCTAAAAACACTTCTTTCGATAAAATACTTACTTTTTGAATTATTTGCGAAAAATCGTCTAAAAACGTGGTTACTATATTGAAAAATGAGCCTATTTACTCGCAAATAACTCGAAACGTATTGACTTGGCGAAAAATCTCTATAGAACAAAAGCTGCTTAAAATTAGTCAGTTTATCTATTTCCGGGTTCATTTTGGAAATATATTTTTTCACCCCCAGGGCAAAAGCACACATCTGCACATTATCACTTTTATAAGATATACTGAAGACCTCATGGGGAGATAAAATATCCAACGTAGAGGTAATGAGACGTATATATAAGGAGACGTAAAGTATGGAGGAAAATAGAACCCATAATAATAAATTATTTTACCCAGTCCTAAAAAATATGAGAAAGGAACCACAAATGAAGCTGCAGCTGGTTAAAGATCGGAATGGGAATATAATAACTGAAGAAGACCACATTATAGAAAGATGGAAAGAATATTTTATGGAACTTTTAAGCAAAGACAAGACAACAGCAGACAGCAAAACAGCAAAGTTAAACAATACAACCACAGAAGAACAAGATGAAATTGGGGACAAAAAATACAAATGAATGAAGTGGAAGATGCCTTAACCAAATTAAAAATGGGCAAAGCTCCAGGTGTAGATGGATTAGATGCTGAGTTGTTGAAATATCTGGGAGAATTGGGCAAAAAGGAACTTTATGAACTGTTAAACCTAACATGGAATACTAAAAAAATATCGAGTGAATGGAACACGGCTATAATATTGCCTATACACAAAAAAGGAGATTCGAGAGAATGTGGAAATTACAGAGGCATATCGTTGCTCTGTTCAACTTTAAAAGTCTACGAAATTATCCTAGAACGGAAGCTCCGGAATTTAGTCGAGCCTAGATTAGCAGATATTCAAAGTGGGTTTAGGCCAGCACATAGCGTCCAGGACCATATCTTCACTCTACAGCAGATCATCGAAAAAGCCATACTAAAAGATAAAACGGTATATTTGGGATTCCTAGATGTGAAAAAAGCTTTTGACATGGTGAGCAGAAAGGGAATATGGCAAAGCTTGACAAATAAGGAAGTGGATATGGAACTGATAACCACAATCCGGAGTTTGTATTGCAATACCATAAATCAGGTAATAACAGGCAATCTTATTTCCAGCAAATATACGAATAACAACGGAGTCAGACAAGGAGGGGTATAGAGCCCCTACTCTTTATCTGTGTAATAGACAAAGTAATTAAAAAGTGCTGGCCAAAAACAAAAAAATATACCACAGGATGCAGAAACCTACAACAAATAAAAATCGAAGCCTGTGTATTTGCAGATGATATTGTTATTGTGGCAAGAACTGAAAGAGCTTTGAAGGAGAACATAAGAATCTGGGTGGCAGAATTAAAAAATTACAATCTAATAATTAATATGGAAAAAACAAAAGTAATGGCAATATCCAAGAAAGATGTCAACCTAAATATTGAAATGCAAGGCAAAAAAAACAGGTAGATACATTTAAATAGGTACCTTGGAATAATTTTAAATAAGAAGGGGACAAAAGAAGACGAACTTGTAAATAGGATAAAAGCAGCCACGAGAACATATCATTCGCTGTATAAAAACTTTCTAAATAAAAAAAGAAATAACCCAGAAAACCAAAATGTTAATATTTAAAACAATTTACGCAGTAGCGGCTGGTCAGAGGAGGCAAGGGAGGCTTAGCCTCCCCATAAAATTTTTACACATGCTACACGCTACACTCTTTTGTTTACTTTGCTATTTTGCTTCGCGTTAGAGATATCGGAAAAAGTTGTTAAAAATTATGTTCTAACCCCACATACCAAATTTCATCACAAAATTCGCACTTTTAGTTTTTTCATTATAGTATGGTATAGTTAGACCCAAACCCAGACATCCAAAGTGAAAGTTATCCTCCAACACCAAATTGTTCTATATGGTCCACATAATGTTCAGAAAAAAGTCACACCATTTTGAGCGTCGGGTTTGGGGGCAGAGGGGGGAGAAATCTGCAAATTCGTAGTTTTTTAGGTTTTTCGTCAATATTTCTAAAACTAAGCGGTTTAGCATGAACAAGCCTCTACACAAAATTGTTCTACATTAAATTTGAAATAAAAAAGGCCCTATGCATAACCCTTCTAAAATGAACGGTTCCAAAGTTACGGAGGTAGTATAGTATAATTGGTCCAAAAAAAGGCCTAACCCAGACATCTAAAGTAAAAATTTTCCTTTAACACCAAATTGTTCTATATGGTCCACATATTGTTCAGTAAAAAGTCACACCATTTTGAGCGTCCGGTTTGGGGGGGAGATGGGGGAGAAGTCGGTAAATTAGTAGTTTTTTTTTACGTTTTTTTGTCAATATTTCTAAAACTATCCTTTAGCGTAAGGAATGTTCTATAGAAAAATGTTCTACATAAAATTTAAAACAAAAAAGGTTCTATACATAATTGTTATAAAATCAACGGTTCCAGAGTTACGGAGGGTGAAAAGTGGAGGTTTTCGATACTTTTTATATTTACCGATTTCTCCCCCTCTCCCCCCCCCCCAAGCCAGACGCTCAAAATGGTGTGACTTTTTCTGAACATTATGTGGACCATATAGAACAATTTGGTGTTGGAGGATAACTTTCACTTTGGATGTCTGGGTTTTTGGTATAGTTATATCATAAATATTGCCCAAAAAATATAAAAAGTATCGAAAACCTCGCCTTTTCACCCTCCGTAACTCTGGAACTGTTGATTTTATAACAATTATGTATACAACATTTTTTGTCTTAAATTTCATGTAGAACATTCTTGTATATAACATTGTTTACGCTAAAGCATAGTTTTAGAAATTTTGACGAAAAACTTAAAAGAAATACTAATTTACCGGCTTCTCTCCCATCTCCCTCCCAAACCGGACGCTCAAAATGGTGTAACTTTTTACTGAACAATATGTGTACTTTTACTGAAAACTTTTACTTTGGATGTTTGGGTTAGGCCTTTTTTGGACCAGTTATATTATACTACCTCCGTAACTTTGAAACCATTCATTATAGAAAGATTATAATTTTGTATAGAGGGTTGTTCATGCTAAACCCCATAGTTTTAGAAATATTGGCGAAAAACTTAAAAAACTACGAATTTACCGATTTCTCCCCCCTCTCCCCCCCAAACCCGACGCTCAAAATGGTGTGACTTTTTTCTGGACATTGTGTGGACCATATAGAACAATTTGGTGTTGAAGGATAACTTTCACTTTGGATGTCTGGGTTATGCCATCTTTTGGATCAACTATACTATACTATTATTTGTAGTCAGGACCCTAAAACTAGACCGGAGGCTGCTGGCCGGAAAGTCTCACTTGCTAATGCTCCGCGCAGCCCAGCAGCGGTTAAGGAGACCCGGTCTCCTTAACGCTGCATTAATTATCGCTTAACGCATACGCTGTCCGGAGATTTAGCAAGGGCAGCTAATCGGCCAGCAGCCTCCGCTCCAATTTTAGGATCCTGACTACAAATAATGAAATAATTAAAAATGCGAATTTTGTGAT
Source organism: Diabrotica virgifera virgifera (assembly GCF_917563875.1). Taxonomy (NCBI): domain Eukaryota; kingdom Metazoa; phylum Arthropoda; class Insecta; order Coleoptera; family Chrysomelidae; genus Diabrotica; species Diabrotica virgifera. The sequence continues at coordinate 222,932,295 of NC_065446.1, forward strand.
GAAATTTGGTATGTGGGGTTAGAATAATATTTGGAAAAACTTGTTAAAATAACTTTTTCCGATATCTGTAATGCAAAGCAAAATATCGGTAATATACCGTGTTTTTCGATTCGAAGTAGGCCGCTTTTAGAATTAAAAAACTTCAGTTGAGTATCTTAAAAATTGTGAGCCTTCAACCTGTATGGACTGCAAAACTTCAAATCTGTATTTATTTTGATATGCATATCTTCTTACAGGGATAGACTTGTTAACAAATAAACGACACAAACTTTGGTAATACGCTTTTACAATTAGATTAAATATTTTTAAAATTACAGTAGAACGTTAATAATCCGGATTAATTGGGACCGAACCCTATCCGGATTATCAAATTATCCGGATTGTCGAAATTACCTCAAAAAAAGAACAGTATACGCATTAAAGTACAACAAACGTTTTAAAATTTTATGTTTTCTTGTACAGTAAAGTGTCTAGAGGTGAAATTAATCAAAACATTTTTCTATGTTTAAACACTGTATTGTAATTAATTTATAATAGCAGCATGTGTACAGTAAAAACATCAGACACTATTTGGGCTTTTAAAAAAATGTGTAAAATATTTTTGAACTGCGGTAGAGGTTCGTTTTTCGCAGCTAATTTATTTTAAAAGAATCAGATATTTTTGCTAGATACAAATCCGGATTATTGACGGTCCGGAATTTTGACGTCCGGATTATCGACGTTCTACTGTATATGATATTAGGAAATTATGAATTATGATGATATTATAAAATGTAAATAAAAAATGGTCAAAAAAATGGGACCTTAAATTAGATCTTTTTAACGGATTTTTTTTTAGTGCAAATTTGTCTAGATATTTTACAGTTAGGTATAGCCTCCCCTATTATAAAATCACGAGCCGCCACTGAATTTACGTACTTATCACTACATATGGAGCAGAGGGTTGGGTATTGAACGACAGACAGGAAAAGAGATTGAAATTATCTCTCAGTGGCGTACCATTTTTTTCTTGAGACTGTTACTCCTCTGCGCACCATTGATGAAACTAGACTAATTCTTAAACACCGTCTCTTAAAACCCACCAAAATTCATTTGCAATTGAATATGGATTGAATTTTACACAATATGGATTCAATTCTACTCAACCAATTTTAGAACAATAAATAAATTTTCAGTTTGCAAGAAAAAATTTAACCCACTATCTGGGAAAACGAAGCATTTGCGACAGTTGCAAAATGTCATTATTTGTAAATCCAGTTTATGGCAATCAATTAGTAATTTCTAAATTATTCAGATATATTTTATAAAATAATTTCACGTGTTTTCAGTCTCAATATTCAGATAAATATACAGAATAAAGCTAACAAAATTAACACCAGTCAACAAAAAAAAAACAAAAAAAAATGCGACTGAAGTTAAAATGGCTGTAGCATGGAGTTTAAAGCGTCCTGAATGCGACTTCAAGCACTAAAATTTTCTACCACGTATAGATTTTGAGTTATCTTCTTCTTAAAGTGCCGTGCATTTCTGCGCAGGGGTCCACGCATACATTGTCTTGTCAGGTGAAATGTTAGATGTTGAGTTATAGAGTGCATCAAATAGTGCTATTTATTATAAAAATACTTTTATACTATATATACATAAGTTCAGAACTAGAAACAAAAACCTTAGTAAGTCTTTTGTACACAATTTTCTGCATATACCAATTTTCCCATAACACTATGTGGATTAATACAAACGCACATTTTATCCTGCATAGTAAAGAACTAGGATAGCTCCTGGTTACGGTTCCGAAATATTATAAGTTTTACTGGCTAGTAAATTCCATTTAAAAAAAATCCATTATTGTAATGTAGAACCTAGAGTTAAGCATGTCCTTTGGGCAAGTGAAGGTCTCGAACTAAATCATGTAATTCGGCTTGTTGGATGGAATAAGGTGCTTTTTCGTCGCTTTCGGGAAAATAAGAATCATTTTTTTCTGATACACCATCGGGTTAACTTTTATCACCATATATTTCCAAATCTTCTTCCCAATTTGCCAGGGGTCCTGGAACTGGTAAATATTCCCCATGGAAAACCGGTTTTATTGCTGAGATAATATCTGGTTATTCAATTTTCTGCTTGTCTTTCCTTGGAAACCCAGACATTCTTGTCATGCAGGAGTAAGAGTCGTTAAAATGGTTTGGAACTAATAAGTTTAAATGGGTAGGTTTACTTATTAAGGATTACCTTTGGTTTGTTCTTTATTTAAAATGTTAATGTGTTATTCGTAGACATTAGATATCCCAGTGTTGCCAAATTATGCACAATTTTTAGGAAAAACGTTAATTTGATAACATCACTCACCTATATATTACAAATGACTGTTTAAAAAAAATTTAATAAAATACTCATAACTCGAAAATCGTAACTCATTTTTTTTTTGAAAAAATCATAACTCAAAAATCTTACGTGTTAGAAACTTTTTGTCATCATATTCATATTCAGAGAGCAAAAATTAGCAACAAACAACATTTTGCATTCCAGTCGCAAGTTGGTTGTTAACTCGTATAATCAAACAAATAATCCATAACAATTTCTGGATCTCCTTTTAACTCTGGCCAAAGCTGGCCTAGCCCTTGTTTTATGTACTGACTAAGATCTCTAAATCTTATCATGTAAATTTCAACTTCATCTTCAGTACTGCTATTTCATAGTGCTCCATTTATGATGGTTTTAAGCTCTAGGACATTTTCATCTATTTCCTGTTGTCGATTGTAGGAACGTTTCCATTTATTTGTTTCCAAAATGCCCACTTGTCGTTTTAAATTTGACCACTTCGTGTTTTTTCCTTGTTGTTTTGTTCTCTTCCTCCCATGCGCCTACTTCTAGGAGTATATGGTTATAGTCTCCTGATTAGGGAGCGGATTTTATGCTAAATGCATATTGCATGTATATTTCGCATATTTGAGAACTTTACTAAATTTTGCATATTTTTAAAGAAACATGCATATTTTGTGCCTATTAAAAAACATTTAAGTCCAAAAAAAAATTTTAAATTTTTTAATTTGACAAAATATTTCTCCGCACAGGCTGTCGTATATATTAATTCGAGAACTACCTGAAGAGGACGGCTCATTCACTGCCTTTCATTTTTTCTTAGGAAATACCCGATCTTTACACAAAGTACTTATGGTGCGTATAGTAACCCGTTATAAAATGATTGTAGGATGTTAAAGTGATGAAGGATGGTTTACCCGGAAACCCGAATTTTATTTACTTTTATTATATTTGCTAGGTACATACCTATGATTCTGGTGAATCTTTTAAATCCTCTATTGTTAAGAGAATTTTAACCTTTAACCATAGTTTTACGATTTTCTAACGGAAATTAACAAGTTATTTTAAATACCTTCCAATTATTTCTATTGATGTTGAAAGGAGTTTTTCAAGTCACAAAAATATTTTATCTAATCAAAGAATATGTTTCCTCGTAAAGAATTTGGAAAAACACATTGTAGTGAATTATAATCGAAGATAATAATATATTTATAGTGATATTGTTGTTTTATTTTAAATAGGTAGCAGTTTTTGTAAAAACTGTGAATAAATTGCACATATTATGAAAAAAATGATTTTATTTGAAAGATAATAAATAAGATTGCCGCCCCCTATAATAGAACCCCTTAGAATAGAATAGAACAGAAAATTTGTGGTTTCTCGAAATGCGCATTTTTTGAATTTTTGTGCATATCTTGCGCATATTTCGTAATTTTTTACCGCATATATATGCGCATATTTCATCAAAATTGATCGCATTTAAATCCGCTCCCTACCCCTGATCCTCCGTTTAAGATTCGTATGTCCGTTTGTATCTAGTATTAGGGTTTTAGGTACTAATAGGTATATCTAAAGGGGTTGGTAGAACATTTCCTGAAAAGTAGGTTGGTTTGATGGGTCCAAGTACAATAGTGTCTTCAATGTTCACTAGATAATTATTTAATATTTTTTCGTCTGTTTGTAGCTCTATCATTCATATTTTGTTGTCTGTTTGTAGCTCTATCATTCCAGTTAGGGGATCTGGCGTTTAGGTCTCCTATTACTATGACCGGTTCTTCTATGTTTAGGAACTCATCCAGGTTGTTGTCGTTTAAAGGATCTGTTGGCCTTACGTATATGTTGAAGTGATCCTTATTTCACCTTGTCCCATCTGGATTTTTATTCTCGTTGCTTCCATATTGTTTATTGTTGGAGTATGTTGTAATGTATTATAATTTAATTCTTTTTTCACGACGATAGCAATTTCTTCTGAAAGTGCTCTGTGGTCGCTCCGTCGTTCCTGTAGATGGTGTATCTTGGAAATTTGATGTTCATGGTATGGATTAGCTTAGTTTCTTGTAATTCTACGATTTTTATTTCATATCAGATATATAAGTTACTCCAGATCGTTTGAATTTTTTCTCATGTCGCCTAAAAGTATCAGGAGCATATTTTCAAACATCTCTTAGTTTCGTGTATTAGTTCAGAACTATTTTTACATTTTTGTTCGCTTGATTTACCGTTTTTTATAATGTTCTAAACTCTTCTAACTAACTGATCTAAAATCATGACCAATTTGTTTGATGTTCTTTTAAGAATAAATAGTATTGCCGAATCTATTGCTGGTATTCTTACTTTTTACTTTTATCAAAAATTATTTTAACTTTTTTTTCAGATATAAGAAATATTAAAATATACACATAGTCCGTTCTTTAACGGTAAAATATTGCAAAACCTCTAAAATTTAAAGAACCGTTTGGATTGACATGAAATTTGGCATACACATAGCTAACAAGTCAAAGAAAAAAAGTAATATTGTGCCGATATGTGCTTTTGCCCTGGGGGTGGTTTTCACCCCTTCTTGGAAGTGAAAAAATATTCGTTCAAAGGAAGTCAGGAAATGGATAAACTGGCTAATTTTAAGTAACTTTTGTTCTATAGAGTTTTTTCACTAAGTCAATAATTTTCGAGTTATTTGGCAGTGAATATGTTCATCTTTTCAACAAAATAACCACGCTTTTAGACGGTTTTTCGCAAATAACTCAAATGGTAAGTATTTTGTCGAAAAAACATTCTAAGCAAAAATATAGCTTGTAAAATTTTTTAAAAAATGGTGTATCTATCACGTCTCTACACATAGTAGAAGCAGAGTTATAGCTAATGCTATATAGGTTCACATTCGTCAAATTCCAAATGGAATATTTTAACGTGAAATAACCAAAAATTATGCACATTTCGTGGAAAACTCATTACAAATTATTTAAAGTGTTTTAAAAAATCTTCATTTATTTTTATAAAAAAAATTTCTAGCATCAAAATTAAACAAGTTACGCTCAAAATAAAGTTAGTCCCTTTTGGTTTTGGTAAAAAAACCGAGAAAATCGCCCCCTAATTAGTATCTTAAATGAATTTAATCGTTACGACTTCACAAGTTTCTGGACTTGTGTATATATTGTTTATATGATCTGTAAATTTCATCGGTTCAAAATCCTTATTATTGAAAGGGCTGTAGTTAAAAGGGTTGAACGAGTCACTGATCACGAATGTATGCCAATTTAGAAACACCAAATCTTAATCAATTTTTGTCTAACAGAAAAACAAAAAAATACATGATATTCAGAAAAGCAAATCTGACTTTTTTTGTTTTTCGAGATTTTTGGTATCTCTAACAATTTTTAAGTTATTTTGAATAAAAAGCATATTTGTCAAAATTTAAAATTTTTAAAAATTTTATTTTTAATCAAAATTTTTTCAAAAATAAGCACTTTGAATCGATGAAACTTACAGATCATATAAACACAACGTAAGTAAAATAATTTGTGGAGCGGTAATGATTAATTTCATTTAAGTTGCTAATTAGGGGGTAGTCTTCCCGATTTTTTTTTGCAAAAACAAAAGGGACCAACTTTATTTTGAGTATAACTTGCTTAAATTTAATGCTAGAAACTTTTTGTAAAAACAGAAATAAATATTTTTTTAAACACTTTAAAAAAGTTATAATGGATTTTCCCCAAAAATGCTTAATTTTTGGATATTTCACGTCGAAATATTTTATTTGAAATTTGGTGAATATGAATCTATTTTTCATTGGCTGTAACTCTGGTTCTACGAGATCCAAAGACCTAACGCGTACACCATTTTTTTTTACTTTTTTATAGGCTATATTTTTACTAAGAACGTTTTTTTCGACAAAGTACTTACTTTTTGAGTTATTTGCGAAAAACCGTTTAAATATGCGGTTATTTTGTTCAAAAATGAACATATTCACTCGCAAATAACTCGAAAAGTGTTGACTTGGCGAAAAAGCTCTATAGAACAAAAGTTACTTAAAATTAGTCAGTTTACCCATTTCCGGACTTATTTTGGACATATACCTTTTCATCCCCAAAAGGGGGTGAAAGTCACCTCCAGGGCAAAAGCACACATCGGCACAATATCACTTTTTTTCTTTGACATGTAAGCTATACTTACGCCAAATTTCATGTCAATCCAAGTGGTTCTTTAAAATTTAGAGCAAAAACCGTGAACGAATGGACTATTTTATCAAAAAATAATTTAACTTTCTTTTCAGTTATAAAAAATACTAAAATATACACAATAAAGCCGACAAAAATAATCAAACACATAAACCGTAAAAATTTCTCTTAAACCCAAATACATAGCGCAATATTTGGTATATGTTTCCTGCTTGCGATAGTAATGAAAACCGTCACTAATGGCTTTTCACGTCCCGTTCGCGCTCGATGGCCGGAAAAATAACAAAAATATGAGACCCAAACAGCCACGGTAACAAATTTTCATTTGTTAAAATTCTATTTTCGACGCCGTATGCAGCGTTGTTCATAATTTAAAAATTCATACAGTGGTTTGCAAGCAGATAAATTAATTTTTAACCAGAGTATGTACAAAGAGTATTACGCTTTGGATGTAAAAAATAATAACATTGAATGTACTTACTACAAAATATTAAAAAAATAAATAAATAAAATAGTTGTTTTCCTAACTAGTGCGGAAACTGATACTTTCACGCACGAGACTGCCGTTGACCCGAACGACGCGATAGCGGAGTTCGGCCAAGCAGTCGAGTGCGGGGAAGACACTTTCCGCATGAGTTAGGAACAATATTTTTCTAGGGCCGTACGTTTAGAAAAAAGCCTTAAAAATAGTGTAATATCAATTTTTATTTGGAAGTGTTTAAGTGTTAATACACTAATTAATTTTTTGACAAGTTTGTCACAACCAAACTTTCAATATAATTGGTTACCATGACGACGATATTGGTTTCCATGCCAGCGATTCAAAACCATCGTTATTAGGTTTGTCCTGAAAACAGTCAAACTAGTCAGAAACCGTCAGCAAACAGTTGGTCAGTGAGAGTACATAATACAGTTACCTGTGCTCAGTGGCGTGCTGGCCATATAAATGAATCGGTGCAATCACCGAGAGGCCGCGGCCTCCTGAGGTCGGTCAAATAGGTTTTCACAAAAAATTTTAGATGTACTAAAAAATATTTTTTTAATTTCTAATCGGATGTTAATTTTGCTAACAATGTTAATAAAACATTTAAAAAAATCAAATTTTTTTTCTTGTGAAATACAGTTTATGTAAATGAGTAAGACTCTATAGTCTATATACATAAATAGATTGCTACAGATAATATTATTTATTTTCATACATACAAGTATATTTATGGTTTTCCAATTTCCTTCAAACATGTATGTACTCTGCACAATTAAAAAATAGAAAAACGTCTTACCCATTTTTGACCGAATTATTGAAAGTATCTAAAAACGATTTTATCAAGACAAATCAAATCGTTTTATGATGATAAAGCACTCTACATCCTAGAAATTTTGATACAATAAATAAATTGTATACTTTTGATGGCATTTAAATCATTTATTGAACAATTAAGAAAGTTTTATTCTACCATATCTGCGACTGCAATTAGAGAAGAACTCATGGATTTTGCTGATAAATAGATTGTATTAAAATAGCATTTTGCAAAATACTGAGATTATATAAGATGGAGTTATTGACGAATATGTTTAGCCTACAGAAAATATGAAGAATGATATTATTAATCTAAGTGATAATGAACATGAAGTAACAAATGACAATGTTGATATCGTGAAAACCTCACCTCCATGTGGTACTAAAAAGTGTAAAGATTGTATAGCTTGCTGTTACGCTGTTTTGCGTAAGTACAACTTATATCAGTGCGTGCTTATCCAAATTTAAATAGTATAATATAAAGCATTTATTAACCCTTTCAGTGACACAAGTATCTTGTGAAAAAAGTTTTTCAACATTTAAATACATACAAAATCGGTTAAGAAGTACTTTAACACAAGATCACTTTTATGCTAATGGCTATAGAAAAAGAAGGCTTGTATGAGCTTAAAATGATGAAATAATTTTTTCGGAATGGGACGTTTCATCGCCGCCGTTTCGATGCCGCCGGTTCATCGCCAGTCCATTTCATCACCGTCCGTTTCATCGCCGTCCGTTTCATCGCCGTCCGTTTCATCGCCAGTTAGTCAGTTGATTTTGTATTATGGGAGATGACACGACACGACGTTACATTCAGTTCAAAACTTTACATTTACTGTTCTACTTCCCCTAAATTTTTGTACAGAAATTTTGGGTTCTTTTCAAATTTAAGAAACAGTTTCTCTTGGTTTTAAATGTTGACCGTGAAGTTTAAAAGTCTATTAAAAGATTAAATATGCCAACGGGAATGGTCCTATTCCGCATTTCCTAGAATTCCTAATTAATACTAAAAATAAATATTAAAAATGTAACTGTCGAAAATTCGGAAATATATCAGATAGCGGTTAACTGATGATGAATCGGTCGGCGATGAACTGGCGGCATCAAAACGGCGGCGATGAACTGGCGGCGATGAAACGTCCTAGACCCTAATTTTTTTGTATGAATTTTCTCAAAAATCTATTTTAATGTGGAAATTATTGATCGAAAGTTAAGTAATTATTTTATAAAATAATTACAAAAGAATATTTAACTAATTGCGCTGTATTAACATTTAAGTATTTGCACTGTACTTGTATTTGTACTCTCTTGTATAATTGATTTACTAAAATGCAACTAAATACATAATTGAAAAATTCTCAATTTTATTTTCCTTGTACCTTAATTACATCAAATTCATATTATATTGATTTAGGAAATTATATTTTCTGCCTGACTGCATACAATATTGTCATACATGTCAATTATTATTTGTAAGATTTATTAGTCTTAAATGAAAAATATAACAAATTAAGAAAAAAATCATTGAATTCAAAGTTTTATGTTTGATTCAAAAATAAATTATTTTTTGTTTTTTTAAATATCGAATAAAGCATCCTGATAATAGAAGGTAAAATGAGGATGGGAGGCCGTTTTTCTATAAAATCACCGGGCCGCTTGAAAAGTTCCAGCACGCCACTGCCTGTGCTATCCCCTCTACTCGCGCTGGTCCACTATTCGCTGATGGTTTCAAACCGTTTGAAACTGATGCTAAAACAAACCTTATTGTCTACTGATTTGAATTTTTAGTATTATGTCAAAATAATTCTATTTCAACGAATTATCGCGTTAATTTCATTAAAGCATAAACAAAATAAGATAAATTTGAAATAAATTAGCAAATAATAAATAAATACTTAATACTCATGGCCAAAAAAAACGGGACACCTTAAAAATAGGTCATTTTTGATGTCTCGAATCTCCTAAACCTGTTGTCCGATTTTAGTAATTTTTTCAGTATGTTATAGCCTTATTCTTTATGAATTTCGTTGCAGAAATATTGTTACTAAACATGTAAATTTCATTATATACCGGGTGTAACAATAATACTATGTTTTTTCCTTAAAGTTCGGAACACCCTGTGGAATATTCTAGCATTTAAAAAATATTTAAATTAATACTCGATTATAGCCTTAGCCTTTCTTAAAATTCTGCTTTATGACCCATTCAGTTATGTTGGATAATGAAAAAGTTAGGTACCTACTTTGAAACTAACCATGTTCTTCATCAATACAGGGTGTTTCTAAATAAGCGCGACATACTTTAAGGGGCAATTCTGCATGAAAAATGATGACCGTTTGATTTATGAACATACGTCTGCAAATGCTTCGTTTGCGAGATACGGGAAGTTGATTTCTTTCTTACACACTGACGATTTATTTATGACTCTAAAACCGGTTGAGATATGCAAATGAAATTTGGTGGCTTTTGAGAGGGTATTATTGCGCATTTTTTTAAGTACAATTATGTATTTTATATTCACCATTGGCGTGCTTACTGCTCATATAACCCGGTCATATACCCTGTATGCACGCCAATGGTGAATATAAAATTTAAAAAAAAAAGACTAAGTTTTCACTCTAATAGCATACAGCATATCCCACCAGAATGAAAACAATGGGAACCTTCTCTGGTAACACCTCCGAGGCTTCTACAATTTGCAAGCCATACGGATATGCTGTATGCCATTAGAGTGAAAACTTAGTCTTTTGCTAGCAGTTGCCGCTAGGGCATCTATGCCATTTCGTTCGTTGCAATTCGGGACTGCACGCTGGGGTTTGTTTTGGTTGGATCAGGGAGAGCAGCATATGTGCCTCCTGATGAGAGACTAATAAGTTTCGAAACCGGTAGAGGTGCTTGCAGCACTCTCTGATTGGACTGGAATATTGTTCGGCTGTATTTTCGTTTTGCAACGAAATTGAAAATGGTCATTCATTTTTGATTTACATTTACTCTGTGTGGAGTATGAAGGGAACCAGTCTCGTTGGAACTTTACCGCGCTGAGCAGATGGGACGTGAATTGTAAATTGTAGAATTCCCTCATCTTCCTTAGTCTCAGCATCCGTATGGCTTGCAAATTGTAAAAGCCTCGGAGGTGTTACCAGAGAAGGTTCCCATTGTTTTCATTCTGGTGGGATATGCTGTATGCCATTAGAGTGAAAACTTAGTCTTTTGCTAGCAGTTGCCGCTAGGGCATCTATGCCATTTCGTTCGTTGCAATTCGGGACTGCACGCTGGGGTTTGTTTTGGTTGGATCAGGGAGAGCAGCATATGTGCCTCCTGATGAGAGACTAATAAGTTTCGAAACCGGTAGAGGTGCTTGCAGCACTCTCTGATTGGACTGGAATATTGTTCGGCTGTATTTTCGTTTTGCAACGAAATTGAAAATGGTTATTCATTTTCGAAATTGAAAATGGTTATTCATTATTTTTTTATAAAATTTTTAGTTGTATGTCAAAAATGTAAAATAACTACCTCTTAAAACCTACCAAATTTCATTTGCATACCTCAACCGGTTTTAGAGAAATAAATAAATCGTCAGTTTGTAAGAAACATTTCAACATCCCGTATTTCGAAAACGAAGCATTTGCGGACATATGTTTATAAAGCGAACTGTCATTATTTTTTAATATAAATTAACCCTTTAAGTTTGTCGCACTTATTTAGAAACACCCTGTATTAATTAAGAACATGGCTAATTTTTACAATACCTAACTTTTTTATTATCCAACATAAGTGAATGAGTCAAAAAAACATAATGTTAAGAAAGCCTAAGGCTACAATCAAGTTTTAATTTCAATATTTTTTAAATGCTAGAATATTCCACAGGGTGTTCCGAGTTTTGAGGAAAAAACACAGTAATATTGTTACACCCGGTATATAATGACATTTATATGTTTTTCAACAATATTACTACATCAAGATTCTTAAAGAATAAGGCTATAACATGCTGAAAAAATTACTAAAATCGGACAACAGGTTTATGAGATTCGAGACATCAGAAATGATCCATTTTTGTGTCCCGATATTTTTGGCCAGGAGTGTATTAGTTTATTGCATGTAGTATAATATGTTATAATGCCATATTACAAGCTTTTCTACTTTCACGCACGCCGTGGAAAACTTTCGGAAACAAAATGCGAGCGGGAAAGTGCCTGTTTTAGCACGGCCGTAGAAAAAACAAATAGAACAAGAAACAAATAGAAAAAACAAGAAATATTTAGTTAATATTAAGTCAAAAATAAAAATGGTTTGTTGTTGTTGTTCCGAATGAACGTTTTCTGACTTATCAGTCCATCTTCAGTAAACTTTGAAGTCATCGTTATCATCATAGGCTCTACAACTGCTGGTGGGTCTTAACCTGTTCTAGAATCAGCTTGCATTTCTTTATACCTTTCTCCAATTTTCGCATACCTCCTTTTCTTGGTTCTCCAATTTCGTACTCTTAACACTGGTAAGCCGTCTTCCACCTGGTCCTTAAATTGTGCTCTGCGCCTGCCTCTTCTCGTCACTATATCCACTCTTTGGTTGCAAATCTGTTTTGACGGCTTCATCTCGTTCAGGCATTGATTCAATACCATGTGAAATACTATAGTTACTAGGTGACAAAGGATTACATATCATCCATTCTATCTGTGTCGCTGTTTGGAATTCAGGAAAATGGCCATCTGATTGGTGTACCTCAATTTATATCCCACTACACAGAAAAGGAACTACCACCAGATGTGACAACTACCGCACACTGTCACTACTAACACATGCTAGTAAAATCTTGTTGCATATCATCCAAAACAGATTAAAAACCTATCTACATTACCAAATACCTCAAGAACAAGCGGGGTTTGCAAAGGGTAAAGGTACAAGGGAACAAACCCTGAACCTGAGACAACTCATTGAAAAGTCTAGAGAATTTCAAGTACCTATGATTATATGCTTCATTGACTAAAAGGTATTTGATTGTGTAAGCTGGTTAAATCTGTGGTCAATTTTAATAGAAATGGGCGCACCAATGCACCTGGTTACACTTATTAAAAATCTGTACCAGTCTAATAAAACGACAGTACGACTAGATCAGAAGTTCTCAAACAAATTCAAGACCGAGAGAGGTATTGGACAAGGATGCGTGTTGTCACCTGACTTATTTAACATTTATGGTGAACATGTCATAAGGATGGTTTTAGAAGGATGGGCCGGTCGAGTAACAGTAGCTGGTAGGAAAATCGCCAATTTAAGATTTTCTGATGACACTAAGCTTCACAAAAAAAAGCTAAGACAAAAATAATGGTGGCTGACAGATTCGACACTATTCAACTAACTAACATGTTACAGGAATACCAGATAGTAAACACCTTTATCTATCTCGGCTCTATTATAACTAACGATGGTAACTGTAAAGCAGAAGTTCGGAGACGTATTGGTATGGCAAAAAATGCGATGAGTCGCCTAATTATAGTTGGGAAAGACAGATCTATCTTTCAAAATATCAAGATCATACTGGTGAATGCCCTTGTATTCTCAATATTTCTATACGGAGCAGAGACTTGGACTCTTCGCGCATGCGAGCGCCAAAAAATTGATGCCTTTGAGATGTGGTGCTGGAGAAGAATGCTGCGCATAACTTGGACAGCTCATAGGACAAACGTTTTCATTCTAAACCAACTCAATATTAAAAAAAGGTTGTCCACAATAATATGTCTGCAACGAATTCTGCAATTCTTTGGTCACGTGGTTCGCAGAGGTGACGACAGTTTGGAGAGATTAATTATTGTTTCTGGAAACGTCCTGGGGAGAAGATCAAGAGGACGATCACCAACTAGACGGTCTGACCAAATAAAGCATTCAGTTGGAAACTCATTCTGCGAAGCTCTTAGACCAGCTGAAGATAGAGACCAATGAAGAAACATTGTAAGGAATATTGGAAAAAATCACGATCCTCAGTAATGGGGAAACGACAAGAGAAGAGAGAGAGAGAGGGAGAGAGAGAGAGAGAGAGATCTTGTTCATTCTCGCTAAGTGGACTAGCTATGGCAGCCGGTTTATCTTGATTGACCTACTAATACGACGTTTACTATAAATGCGGTAAAGCTCAAAATTATAACGTCTACGCCGAAATCCGTTTTCCTGCACGCCTTTATAAATATCTCTGATGATTTTACATTCACAATACACTAAACGTTCTTCATCGCTTTTTCTTATCGTCCACGTTTGAGGACCTGAAAAGTTCTGTATATGGTACATTCCATGTCAAATCACACTTTTTTTTTCTTTACTTTATTAACTTATATTTTGTATTTTTGTATTTTTTTTATATTGACGTTGTATCAAATTTCAGAAAATTGTATTTGTTATTGTTATTGTTATTATTTATTTTTTCTGACTTTATATTAAGATTTGTCCATAAAATTTGTATAATTTTCAGTTACAATACAGCATATTATTTATATTCTATTCTATTCTAAAATCTTTTCAATCTCCGATTTTTTAGAAACTTGGTGTATAGCTTCTGCGGGACGTAAGAATAAGATGTTTAAGGTCAAAAAGTCTTCTTCATCTTTTTTCTCAAAACGTTATTTTATGCGATTTTACACTGATTTTGTGTTTATTTAAACAAATTTGCATTTTTTATCATAAAACATTATTGGAAAAAATAATATTTTAATAGGAGGGACTTAACAATGTCATTATATGGCATTATAACAAGTTATTTTGATTCAAAACAAGGTTTTGATCAAATTTTATAGTATAGAAAACGTCAAAATACCGTTTTCTTACATTTTCCTCCATTCCCAAAATACATCATAATCAATTTGGCTGAAAATTTGCCCACAGATAGCAACAACATAGGACTTTAAGCGGTTAGAAGGATTTGAATTATATTACAATAACAAAAAATGACATGCAATAATATCAGACTCAAAAGTATATTAGTCCAGTCGGGATAGCATTTGAGCTTGCATGCTGAGTAGCCCAAAATTTTATTTTTCTAATCTTTACAGGGATCAATAGTAGCCCAAATTTAAAATCACAAATGCATGCCTCCGTTATGTTAGCCGCCATCTTGATTTTAAAGGAGAACCGTTTTTGCTCAATATCTCCGCCATTTTTAACTTTTTGACAAAAATAAAAAAAAAACTCAAATTGTTTCAAATAAAACTTATTTACAATTATTACAATTTCTTTTTAACAATTTTTGCCGGGAGGTCGATATTTTTCGAGTTAATTGTACTTACAGTATACGCCTATATTTTTGACAATGATATTGTCTGTAACTTTTTTGGTATTGTAATATAATTCAAATCCTTCTAACCACTAGTCACAGCCAAAGTCCTATGTTTTGGCTATATGTGGGCAAATTTTCAGCCAAATCGATTATGAAGTATTTAGGGAATGGAGTAAAATGTAAAAAACGGTATTTTAACGTTTTCTACACTAGAAAATTTGATCAAAAACTTGTTTCGAATCAAAATAACTTGTTATAATGTCGTATAATGATATTTTGAGTCCCTTCTATTAAAATGTTGTTTTTCATTGATACTATATGATATAAAATGCAAATTTGTTTAAATAAATACTAAATCGCCGTAAAGTAGCTTAGAATAACATTTTGAGAAAAAAAAAATAAGAAGAAGAAGACAATTGGAACTTAAATGTTTTATTTCTACATCCCGCAGATGCTATATACCCATTTTCAGACAAATCGGAGATCCAAAAGTTATTTTCGCCCAAAATTGAGTGATTTGAAATGGAATCACCCATATCAATATTTTTAGTTCTTTTTCTTACTAGATTTGATGATAAATTTTTGAAAACTGTTGGAAGAGTAATGTTTTTAACTTTTTCATTCGGATGTGTATTTCTCGAGATAATATACCGTTTTCATAATTTTCCTAAGGTAAACATAGTTTTAAAAGTTCTTATGCATCACCTAAAATTATGCTTATTTTTTAATGGATTTTTGCGTGAACAGATTAAGGGGATGGGTACGAACTTTCGGTTTCATTGCTATCTAAATGGGATTCATTTTTTTCGAATCCTGAGAAAACTGCTGGATATTTTTGAAAAACTTAAACGCAGAATGAAAGATTACGTTATTACCGAGGGCTGAAAGTCCCTGAAAACTTCTATAATGTTTACAACAGCTAGTCACTTGCTGTCATTTGCTGTTGCGTTTATAGTACGTTCTTTAACGGTAAAATATTGCAAAACCTCTAAATTTTAAAGAACCGCTTGGATTGACATGAAATTTGGCATACACATAGCTAACAAGTCAAAGCAAAAAAGTGATATTGTGCCGATATGTGCTTTTTCCCCGGGGGTGCTTTTCACCCCCTATTGGGGGTGAAAAAGTATTCGTCCAAAGTAAGTCCGGAAATTGATAAACTGACTAATTTTAAGTAAATTTTGCTCCATTGAGTTTTTTCACTAAGTCAATACTTTTCGAGTTATTTGCCAGTGAATATGTTCATTTTTTTCAACAAAATAACCACACTTTTAGATGGTTTTTTACAAATAACTCAAATAGTACGTATTTTGTCGAAAAAATAATATAGCCTGTAATACATTTAAAAAAATGGTGTATATATCACGTTTCTATACCTAGTAGAAGCAGAGTTATAGCTAATTAAAAATAGGTTTATATTCGTCAAATTCCAAATGGAATACTTTATCGTGAAATAACCAAAAATGAAGCACATTTCGGGGAAAACTCATTACAACTTATTTAAAGTGTTTAAAAAAATTTTTCATTTTTGTTTTATAAAAAAAATTTCTAGCATCAAAAGTAAACAAGTTACGCGCAAAATAAAGCTAGTCCCTTTTTTTTGGTAAAAAAATAGGGAAAGTCACCCCCTAATTAGTATCTCAAATGAACTTAATCGTTACGACTTCACAAGTTTCTTGACTTGTGTATGTATTGTTTATATTATCTGTAAGTTTCATCGGTTCAAAGTCCTTATTTTTGAAAGGGCTGTAGTTAAAATGGGTTGAACGAGTCACTGATCACGAATGTGTGCAAATTTAGAAACACCAAATCTCAATCAATTTTTGTCTAAGAGAAAAACAAAAAAATACATGATATTCAGAAAAGCAATGCTGACTTTTTTTGTTTTTCGAGATTTTTGGTATCTCTATCAATTTTTAAGATATTTTGAAAAAAACATATTTTTCAAAATTAAAATTTTTAAAGATTTTAATTTAAAAGAAAATTTTTTCCAAAATAAGCAATTTGAATCGATGAAACTTACAGATGATATAAACACAACATAAGTAAAATAATTTGTGGAGCGGTAACGATTAATTTCATTTAAGTTGCTAATTAGGGGGTGGTCTTCCCGATTTTTTTTGCCAAAACAAAAGCGACCAATTTTATTTTGAGCGTAACTTGCTTAAATTTAATGCTAAAAACTTTTTATAAAAATAGAGATAAAGTTTTTTTAAACACATTAAAAACGTTATAAGGAGTTTTCCCAAAAAAGTGCTTAATTTTTTGGATATTTCACTTCGAAGTATTCTATTTGAAATTTGGTGAATATGAATCTATTTTTCATTGGCTATAACTCTGGTTTTGCGAGGTCCAGAGACCTAATGCGTACACCATTTTTTTTACTTTTTTACAGTCTATATTTTTGCTAAAAACGTTTTTTTCGACAAAATACTTACTTTTTGAGTTATTTGCGAAAAACCGTCTAAAAATGTAGTTATTTTGTTGAAAAGTGAACATATTCACTCGAAAATAACTCGAAAAGTGTTGACTTGGCAAAAAAGCTCTATAGACTAAAAGTTACTTAAAATTAGTCATTTTATCCATTTCCGGACTTATTTTAGACTTATATTTTTCACCCCCAATAGGGGGTGAAAGTCACCCCCAGGGCAAAAGCATACATTGGCACAATATCACTTTTTTTCTTTGACATGTAAGCTATGCGTATGCCAAATTTCATGTCAATCCAAGCGGTTCTTTAAAATTTAGAGCAAAAACCGTGAAAGAATGGACTATTAGTAAATTTCAGTTTCCGACTTATCATCGACTTATTTCGTATGCTTTAAACGATGACGCACGGGTAAAGATTCAGGTACTCAACTGTACATAATTTATTATTGGTAACTTTTTTATTTTTAATTTTATGAAAAAAGTTATTCTTCATAAAAAGTTTTGCATGTTCTAAAACCAGAGATTCAACCATTAGATATAAAATTACTTTTATTAAAAATTACTTTTTAAATTACATTTATTAAATACGCAAATAAACACAGTTTTCGTTATGAGAATGCTCGCATTTTCAGCTTGTTATTGTTAATTTAGTTTTGTTTGAGTTAAAACACATCTTGTTAATAAATAAAACCGTCTATTTTCTTTGTTTCTAAAGATATTAGGGACGTTCAAAAAACAAAGACTTCATTACACAAGATTACACTACAATTTCAATGTGAGTAAGGGTGTTCTTATGCGATCGATATTATAGTGCTAATTACATTGTTGCCAAGTCTTCCGTTTTTCTGGAAATCTAATTAACTTTCTTATTTTAAATGGAATAACCTGTATATTTTTTACGTCTTGAAGTCCTTAAGAAATACTGATTATTTGTAATGATATATTCCCTTATACCTAAACGCCAGAATCTCGTAGTTATTGCTGCATTAAAAAAAATTTTAACAAGTTATAAAAATCAACTTTTTTGGCCCGAGTAGACATTATTTTAAATTCTTTGGATCATTAGAAACAAAAAATGTCTTTTGTATTTTTCCTCAAAAAGTAATCTTTTCCGAGTTATAAACAATTTAAAACTGAAAAAATCGAAAAATGACGATTTTGTAGGTTCAAAATAACTAGTAAAAAATAGTATTTTTGAAACTACGAAGTGCCTAAATTCAAGACCAAACCGTATTGTATCAGATACCGATAAGTGATTTGGTCTTATTTCATTTTAAAATATTATTTTTAGTTGTTAATGCAGCCGGATCGCACATCCTCTCATATGAGCTTCATTAAAAATAAAAAAAAAACAATGTTTTAAAATAAACTATGCCAAAAATTATTACAGGGCTCTGATAGAAAAAGGTTTTAGCTTAAATTTTGGTACCTCCTAATTTTAAAAATGATTTTTTACTTGTGTTTTTGAACCTAAAAATCGTCATTTTCCGATTTCTTTCAGTTTTAAATTGTTTATAAGTCGGAAACGATTATCTTTTGAGGAAAATTACAAAAGTCCTTTTTCGTTCCCAATGATCCAAAGAACCTAAAATAATGTCTACCCGGGCCGCAAAAATTGATTTTTATAATTTGTTAACACATTTTTTTTTTATAAATGTAGCAATATCTTCTAGGTCTGGATCCCGCGTATGAAAAAAAAGTTGATTAATAGCAAGCTGAAAATTTGTTAATAGCTTAAGGGTGTCTAGTCGGATAAACTTTGATATATGGGAACACTGGAACAGGGGCAGTTTTAATTGTGGAACAGGTTAAACATTTGGAACGGTCAGACCACGAAAACGGCACATTTATTTTGTCCGACAGAATAGACTTAAACTCTCCGAACAGAGATTAAACTCTCATGCAAAAATCAGACAGCTATTTATCACCTATCATAATTCCTGTCATTTGACATATTCTACATGTTCCACTCATTAAAACGCCCATTTGGTGATAAATAGCAGTCTGATTTTTGCATGAGAGTTTAATATCTGTTCGGAGAGTTTAAGTCTGTTCTGTCGGACAAAATACATGTACCGTTTTTTGGTCTGACCGTTCCAAATTTTTAACCCGTTCCACAATTAAAACTGCCCCTGTTTCAGTGTTCCCATATATCAAAGGTTGTCCGACTAGACACCCTTAAGCTATTAACAAATTTTCAGCTTGCTATTAATCAACTTTTTTTTCATACGCGGGATCCAGACCTATTCGAAATTATGGCATTTAGGTATAGGGAATATAACATAAAAAATAATCAGTATTTCCTAAGGACTTTCAAACGCAAAAAATATATAGTGCGTTTTATTTAAAATAAGAAAATCCATTAGATGTCCAGAAAAACGGAATATTTGACAACAATGTAATTACCACTATAATCTCGGCCGCATTCGAACACCCTTACTCACCAAAATTTACAAAAATCGTTTAAGCGGTTTCCGAAAAATTACCGTGTTTCCATACTTTCTCGCTACCCTGTATAGTCACACTTACACCATGTCGTCCCTACAGGGTCTCTTAAACTTAACATAAGATAAACATATCTTTTCTTCCACTCGGTATAAGTTCAAAAAAGAAGTTTGAGTAAAACTTTGCCTAACTGCTTAAACTAAATCCGTTAAACTGTTCCCGAAGAAATCAACTACCAAAATGAGCATAATTTTAATTGATGCATAACTTTTGAAACTATGTGTATAAGCTTAAATTGTTTTCCTTAACAATGTAAAAATCTAAAAGATAAAGAATCCAAAACTGCAGTAACAAAATGGCGGTCCTATTTCAGATTTTAAAATTGCAATCACCTCACCTTCGTTCGGTTGATAGCGTTCGATAGATTTTGAAAAATAATGAACATTTTTGTGGTTTTTATATTTTTTTTAATATAAATTTCGGGAAATATTCCACCTTCCCGCTTCTTTTCGCACACCCTATATATCTCACCCCTGCATTTTTATTTATAATATGAAAAAATATTAAATTGTTTAAAAAAAAAAATTCCAACGCTATCAAGCTGAATCATGTAATATTAAATATTGCCGCTTCAACAAAGTAATATAGTGATATCATATTAAATTTTCAATCATCTCAAAAGTGTTTTTAACGTCTCGGAAAATTCCTTAATCGAAAATAAAATATTAACAGAAGAGCAAAGTAGAGCACTGCCATGTTTGCATTATTGGATTGAGTATGCAAATTTACCTTGTGTTAGGAACGTTATGAAAATATTAAATACAAAGTAAAAAGTAATATCTTAGAGTTTCTGGTTGGATCTTTAACCAAACTGTGTAATAGATATTAATATTATGAGGAAAGTATGGGATTGATAATAGTCGAGAAGATGAGAAGATTTTAAATCGTTTGTTCTTCCGACGACTGGTAGTCAAAGCTTTACTCTGCAATCACAAAAAAATTGCAATAAATTTTCAATCATTATTGTTTTCACCCAATTTTGAAAAAATTTGTTTTCACGTAATTTTGAGAAAATGTGAAAACATTTTTTTAGTAAATTTCAATTTCCGACTTATCATCGACTTATTTCTAATGCTTTAAACGATGACGCACGGGTAAAGATTCAGGTACTCAACTGTACATAATTTATTACGGGTAACTTTTTTATTTTTAATTTTATGAAAAAAGTTATTCTTCATAAAAAGTTTTGCATGTTCTAAAACCAGAGATTCAACCATTAGATATAAAATTACTTTTATTAAAAATTACTTTTTAAATTACATTTATTAAAACGCAAATAAACACAGTTTTCGTTATGGCAATGCTCGCATTTTCAGCTTGTTATTGTTAATTTAGTTTTGTTTGAGTTAAAACACATCTTGTTAATGAATAAAACCGTCTATTTTCTTTGTTTCTAAAGATATTAGGGACATTCAAAAAACAAAATGATCACAGAAAATAAGACAACACTACGATTTCAATATATAGTCACACTTGTCGTCCCTGCAGGGTCTCTTAAACTTAACATAAGATAAACGTATCTTTTCTTCCACTCGGTATACGTTCAAAAAAAAAGTTTGAGTAAAACTTTGCCTAACTGCTTAAACTGAATCCGTTAAACTGTTCCCGAAGAAATCAACTTCGAAAATGAGCATAATTTTAATTAATGCATAACTTTTAAAACATAAACAACATACTTCTACCCGTAACCGATATAGATAATATCAGTAAAAACAATTGCAAAAAAAATTGGCGCCGTTTGTACAACCAACGTAGAACGGGAATAAATTTTAGAAATTGCCAACCACTAATTCCCAATGAGAGATGGCTTAGAAATGAGTCCAATAGGTTATTTATAAAAACATTAAATAGAATAAGATAAAATCAGGCACTAACCCCAGCATACAAACAAAGCATTCATAGGTATCAGTGATAACTAGTGTGACCAACTAGCCCGAAAAATCCGGGACATGGCCCGAATTACGAAGTCGTGTCCCGACGTCCCGGACAAGGCTTCCGGGCCATCCGAATTTTCAACATTTTGGTAAAATTCCATTTTGAAATTTTTAATACATTACCCTTCTAAGAATTCACATCAAACTGAATTGGCGGGACGAAAAAAAGTCTACAATTTCTAGACTGTTACACTAATACCACATCCAAAACGCATGCATTTTATATCGTTCTACGAAAACTCAAAATCTGGACTTTTTCCGGTTTCTGTATTTTAGTTAATGTCTTCTGATAGTCCTGTCGCCAGAGATACGGCCTCCTTAATTCAGATGGACTTACCCAAGTTTTTTTTATATATTTTGACCCGCAGAATACGAATTTTTTGGGTAACAGTTGATCCGGATGTCGATAAGATTGTTATAGACAAAGAACTTGAGGAATTACATAACAGCGATTTCTCGCAAAACAAAACATCTTTTTGTATTTTTTGGGTCATTTTAAGCAAAAAATATTCCTACAAGTTTTTTCGTAGAATGCATAGTTTTCGAGATAACCGCGGTTAAACTTTCAAAAAATCGAAAAATTGTAAATTTTAAACCCGAATAACTTTTGATTAAAAAATAAAGTAGCAATTCTGCTTACCGCATTTGAAAGTTTAAGTCAAATTATATCGGTTTTGATTATTTGCATTGCTAAAAATTTATTATTTTATTGTTAAACAAAGCTGTAAACTGTAGTAAACACCTAGTATGTGAGTGATGTTTTCTATGATTTCTCATTTAAAATCGAACGAGTAGGTAGAGTAGCTACAAGTGCAAGCGAGGCAATTTCTACGTAGCATGCGGTAAAACGCATGTATTAGGCACGGGAAACCTATGTGTTTATAGATTAGTTTAACAATAAAAAAATTAATTTTTAGCAATGCAAATAATCAAAACCGATATAATTTGACTTAAACTTTCAAATGCGGTAAGCAGAATTGCTACTTTATTTTTTAATCAAAAGTTATTCGGGTTCAAAAATTGCAATTTTTCGATTTTTTGAAAGTTCAACCGCGATTATCTCGAAAACTATGCATTCTACGAAAAAACTTGTAGGAATATTTTTTGCTTAAAATGACCCAAAAAATACAAAAATATGTTTTGTTTTGCGAGAAATCACTGTTATGTAATTCCTCAAGTTCTTTGTCTATAACAATCTTATCGACATCCGGATCAACTGTTACCCAAAAAATTCGTATTCTACGGGTCAAAATATATAAAAAAAACTTGGGTAAGTCCATCTGAATTAAGGAGGCCGTTGTACCCCCCCTGGCGACAGGACTATGAAAAGACGATTTACAAACATAAATATCAAATAAAGATAATCATATTTTAACCCAAGGTTCAATTTACATGGACATCCAACATTAGTTGATTTTCTAATTTCTCGTTTTTTGAGAACGATTTCCGGATTGGAAGTTACAACGTCAAAAACTAACAAAAATGTAATTAAAATTACAACCCATTCCATCAAAAAAAATTTTGTCAACATAAAAATGTTAAATATATAATCAATACAATGATGATAATCTCAAGTTTTATATTTAAAAAATGGCCCGATTTTCATTGAAAAGTCCCGGATTTTAGGTAGTTTTTTCAGCCTTGTCCCGAATTTGACTAAATTGGAGTTGGTTACACTAGTGATAACCCATATTGCGCCTGTGGTAGAATTGGAGATCTACAGCACCTCATATTGGAGTGTGGACAGTACAGACAAAATATTAAAATAATGTATAAAGAGTTAGTTGATCTAAATTGCCCTTTACCTATTAACTTAAATGAAATTATTTTTTCAAATAATATGCAGACGTTAAAATGTCTTTACAAATATGTAACGTCCTGTAAATTTAAATTTTAAATAGGCTTAGGTAATAAAATTAAAAATAATTGTAAACATATCACACAAAAATGAAAAATGTATCCATAAATATTATAACACACTGTAAATTTAGATTATAAGTAGGCTTAGATGATTAAATTAATTGTTATTGTAATACCATACAAAAAAACAGTCTGGCTAATTGACTAAGACAAAGCCATTATAAAATAAATAAAAAAATTTTGAAACTATGTGTATAAGCTTAAATCGTTTTTCTTAACAATGTAAAAATCTAAAGGATAAGGAATCCAAAACTGCAGTAACAAAATGGGGGTCCTATTTCAGATTTTAAAATTACAATCACCTCACCTTGGTTCGGTCGAGGGATCATGCTTGATATCGTTCGATAGATTTTGAAAAATATTGAATATTTTTGTGCTTTTCATATTTGTTTTAATGTAAATTTCGGGAAATATTCCACCTTCCCGCTTCTTTTCGCACATCCTATATATCTCATCCCTGCATGTTTATTTATAATACGAAAAAACATTAAATTGTTTTAAAAAAAAATTCTAACGCCATCAAGCTGAAAACTTCATGTTTTATTATATATTGTCGCTTCAACAAAGTAATATAGTGATATCATATTAAATTTTCAATCATCTCAAAAGTGTTTTTAACAACGTCTCGGAAAATTCCTTAATCGAAAATAAAATATTAACAGAAGAGCCAAGTAGAGCACTGCCATGTTTACATTATTGGATTGAGTATGCAAATTTACCTTGTGTTAGGAACGTTATGAAAATATTAAATACAAAGTAAAATGTAATATGTTAGAGTTTCTGGTTGGATATTTAACCAAACTGTGTAATAGATATTAATATTACGAAGAAAGTATGGGATTGATAATAGTCGAGAAGATGAGAAGATTTTAAATCGTTTGATCTTCCGACGACTGGTACTCAAAGCTTTGTTGTTCAATTACAAAAAAATTGTAATAAATTTTCAATCATTTTCATTTCAATTTTTATTTGTTTTATGTTTTGAATCAATAGTTTCCCTATTTAGTCCACTTTCGTTTATATGTGACATTGATTGACACGGTTGCCTTAAAGAACAAAAACCGTGAATAAAAGAAAAATCCTTAATCTTTAATTCCGTCATTAATTTATGATCGGTAGATTTACTGCAATACATTTTTCGTAAAAATAAGAGTAGTTTTTTATTTCAGATGTTGTAAAAGCAACCCTTAAGAACAAAAGAAAAAACCATTCTTTTTTTCATTACGACTGAAATTATGATTTTAAAATTATGCGCTAATTTTTGCGCGCAGTGTATGTAGAAAATTATTTTATTACATTTAAAACAAATCAGTTTCCTCTTATTTTAGCAAAAAAAATTTTAGAACATATTGTAAAAGCTATTAGTATACAACAATTGATTTAATCACTTATTAGTTACTTTAGTAAATCAATTAACATTTTGGCTTTTCAAAAAAGTTGTTAAATTTTTACTTGTTAAACAAGATAAAATTGTTCAAATTTTTATCGGTAAATAGAATTTGCCTTCAAGGGCGGGGAGTTCTAACTTGCATACTGTTTTGCACTGGAAATCTTTATTTCAAATAGAAACTCACCACAGTTCGCCTCTGCTTGTTATGCAATAAGATCTGTATCCAAGGAAATCAATTTAGCATCTTCTAAAATAACATATTTTTCGTTGTTCGAGTCTCATCTTCGATATGGTCTTTTTTTTTGGTTCTAGCACAGCTGCTCAATCTGATGTTATTTTCAAATTGAAAAAAAGAGCAATAAGATATCTGTTTGGCCCCAGAAGAACTACACCATGAAGAAGTTACTTCAGAGATCACGGAATTTAATATTTTTATCCTTATATATTTTAGAAACAGTTTGCTTAATTCGTAAGCACCTTCATGTCTTTCCAGCAAGGCCCAATCATCTTTACTTGATTCAATTTTTGATATTTATTTTAAGCAAAATTAAATTGCAAAAAAGAGCAATCAGATATCTGTTTGGCCTCAGAAGAACAACACATTGCAGAAGCTACTTTAAAGATCACAGAATTCTAACATTACCTTCTTTATATATTTTAGAAACTGTTTGCTTAATTCGTAAACATCTACATGTCTTTCCAGAAAGACCTAGACATGACTATTCCACCAGAAATTCTACTTTTGACATCTATTTACCGATCCCGTCCAGTGAGTTAGTAAAGAAATCTATATTATATTCTGCAAAAAAACTATACAACCATCTCCCTCTACAACTTAAATCTGCAACATCTTTCCCCAAGTTCCGTAAAATGACAAAAGCCTATTTATCTTAAAGACCATATTATTCAATAGCAGAGTTTTTTAACCAATAACTAAGAAATTACAGTATTCTTATGTATAAGTACAATCTTAATCTATATTTGAGTGTCATATGCAGCAGCATAACTTATTAAATCACTTATTAAATTTATTTAGGTAGATTACGCAATTTGCATTTTTTTTTTAAATTTTGCATTAGATTGTTACTGATTTTTATTTGACTTTATTATGTTTTATTTATATTTGACGATTTGTATAATTTTAGTAAATTGTATTTGTTATTGTTTTTATTTTATGATTCTTGTAAGCTTTGTCTATAAAATTGTTAAATTTTTCATGACAATAAAGCATATTTCTATTCTATTCTATTTACCGATCCCGTCCACTGAGTTAGTAAAGAAATCATATTATATTCAGCAAAAAAACTGTACAACCATCTCCCTTTACAACTTAAATCTGCAACATCTTTCCCAGAGTTCCGTAAAATGACAAAGGCCTATCTATCTAAAAGACCATATTACTCAATAGAAGAATTTCTTAATGAATAAATAAGAAAATTGGGTTTCATATGCATCAACTTAAAATTATTTATTCCACCTTGGAACATAACTTCATTCTACAACAAAGACCAAGAGATAATCGAAGAACTGATAAACAAAAACATAGACATTTGTGCAATCCAAGAAACCAAGAAGAAAGGTAAAGGTCAAAGAGACTATAACCAATATATTTTAGCATATAGTGGAGTGAAGAAAGAAGAACGAGCACGAGCAGGCGTAGGTATACTTGTCCATAAAAAATTTAAAGACAACATAAGTAACTGCCGTTACGTCTCCGAAAGAATAATACATATGAACATCACAATGGACTACCAAAAATTAAATGTTATATCTATCTATAGCCCCGAGGACTGCAAACCTAAGAAGGAACGAGAGGCATTCTACGAACAGTTGCAAACCATCCTGGACGATATACCTCATGAAGAACACTTAATTCTTATGGGGGATTTTAATGCACGAATCGGAAATGAAATAGTTCCAGGAGTAAAACAAAGATTCAATGAAAACCATGTCAACTCAAATGGAGAACTCATGGCTAATCTCTGTGCTTTTAACGAACTGCGAATCAATAATACATTTTTCGACCATAAGCTTCAGTATAAATATACGTTTGAAAACTCCAGGGGGCACAAATCTATGATTGACTTTATAGTCACTAATAGAAAAATCCACCCAGAGCAGATTCTAGATATTCGAACTTTAAACTCGGCAGACGCAGGGAGTGAACACAAATTAGTCCTAGCAAAAATAAGAATGAAACTAACACCAAAACATTTTCCACAGGAAATCACCGAGGAAAAATTCAATGTAGAATCACTGTGGAACGATTCTACCAAAGAAATGTACCAAAGGAGGCTAGCACAGAAGATACAGCTGAAGCAGATAGACGACATCGAAGATATAAACGCGAGCTGGGAGAAAATTAAAAACAATATTGAAGAGGCAGCAACAGAAGCTCTAGGAAAACGCAAAGTCATACTGAACAAAAGAAACAACAACAATACACCATGGTTCAGAAAAGAAATAAAAGACAAATGTAAAGAGAAGAGAGACGCCTACATGAAGTATAAAACATCAAACACTCCAGAATCCAGAGACACCTATAGAAGAATACGAAATGAAACAAAGCAATTGGTACGAAGAACAAAAAATGAACACTGGAAACAGTTTACAAAAAGGATGGAAAGCGACTTCTACGGAACACAAAAACAAATATGGAGATTCATAAGAGACCAACGGAAAGAAATGGCAGAATTGAAGGAATACAATAACATACCAGCAAACGAATGGGAAAGATACTTGACGGAACTGTTTAAAGGAAAGGAAAATCATAATCAAAATAATAACCTACCTGAATTAAGACACGAAATTGAAATCAGTTTTCAGGAAGTAGGGGTAGCCATAAATTCACTCAAAAATAGGAAGTCACCAGGACCAGACGGAATAACCAACGAGCTTCTAAAATACGGAGGAGAAAGTATAACCCTAGAGATGACAAAACTTATACAAAAACTAATATTGCACTGCAAGATACCAGACGCATGGAGAAACAGCATAATGATACCAATGTTCAAAAAAGGAGACAAAGAAGACCCCAACAATTATAGAGGTATAAATCTACTAAACACCGCACTTAAGCTAACCACAAAAGTCCTAACCAACAAAATCAATAAACTAACAACTTTATCAGATGAACAACAAGGATTCAGATCCGGAAGATCCTGCGTAGACGCCGTATTTGTACTGAGACAAATCACAGAAAAGGCCATTGAGTACAATAAACCAGCATATCTATGTTTTATAGACCTGACAAAGGCTTTCGATCGCATCCAAGTCGAAGACGTCTTACATTTACTGTATGGAAGAAACATACTAATCAATATTATACAAACCATCGAAAACATCTACTTTCATAATCGAATACAGGCAAAGATAAATGGAAAACTAACGCAGTTTATACCAGTACAAAGTGGAGTCAGACAAGGTGACTCATTAAGCCCACTGCTCTTTAATATAATAATGGACGAAATAATAGAAGCAGTACGTAAAGGTCGTGGTTACAGAATGGGGAATAAAGAAATCAAAGTATTGTGTTATGCAGACGACGCCGCATTAATCGCCGAGACAGAAGACGATCTCCAAAGATTAACACACATCTTTAATACAACAGCCAAGAAATACAATATGATAATATCAGCAGAAAAAACCAAATGTATGACAACATCTAAATACCCACTACGATGTAAAATCGAAATTGATGGGAAAATAATAAAGCAGGAAGCAAGGTTTAGATATCTGGGAATTGATATAACCAGTTACGGAGATGTTGAAGAGGAAGTACGACAACAAAGCTTAAAAGCAAGTAAAGCGGCGGGATCTCTTAATGACACAATCTGGAAGAACAAACACTTAAGACAAGACACAAAAGCAAGAATCTATAAAGCAGCAATTAGACCTATATTAACATACACGGCGGAGACAAGACCTGACACATCTAAAACGAGACGACTACTAGAAACAACAGAGATGAAAATACTCCGACGAATATCAGGGAAAATTCTGTTGGATAGGGAGAGGAGCGAAAACATAAAAAGATCATGCAATATAGAAGACATAAATGGATGGGTGACAAAACGGAAACAGGAGTGGAACGAACACATTAGTAGAATGGCAGAGGATAGGATAGTACGAATAGCACGAGATAAGTCACCAAATGGACGAAGAAGTATTGGCAGACCAAGAAAAAGGTGGTGCGATAACCTAAACAATTTAGGAGGATAATATTGAAGAAGAAACAGGCTTTAAAGCCTACATACAAGAAGGAAGAAGAAGAAGAAGACCTGTTGTCAATCTGGTGGTACGGAGGCGATATTTATTGTCGTTTTCTGCGCTACTTCGATTGATAACTTAGTTTGTTTTTCGGTAGATGGCCCTAGTTCATCCGTGACATTTCTTTCTTTGCAATTCGGGAAGGCCCAAGCTATAGTAAATGGTTAAAGCGCCAGAGAAGAGGATATGGGTTTACTGATGAGGGGAAAAGATCTCCGAAACCGATATAGACTCTTCCTGTACTCTCCGTTTTAACCAGAGTATTATGCAGCTGCTGCATTTTCGTTTTGCAAAGAAATTGAGAATGTTTATACATTTTTAAAATTATTTAGTTCCTAATGTTGTATTTTATTAATTGTATGTTAAATTTCCATGGATATAAATTTTGCAATAAATTGTTTTTATCTTTGCTTTTATATCTTGTATATTTACGATTTATCTAATTTTAATAAATTGTATTTGTTATTGATATTATTTTTTTGACTGTATGTAAGCTTTGTCCATAAAATTGTAAAAATTTTCAGTGACAATAAAGCACATTTCTATTCTAATCTATTCTATAAAACATACACAAATTTAAAAATAGTCACATTGTTCTAGCAGCGCAACCAAAATAGTTATTTATTATATAAGATATAAGTAGGTAAGAGTACAATTTTAAGGCACGCATGTGAAGGTTTGCAGAATTCGCTTCGCTCATTCTGCAATTTTTAGTAGTGTGCCTTAGAGTGCCTTAAAAATGTACTTTTAACCCGTATATCATACAATGTTTTTTCTACAAACGTGTTAAAAATGCAATAATACAGAAATGTATCTTTCAAATTGAGCAAATTGTTCTATTAACATTAATGTTAATAAATGAAATATAAATATTTTTATCTACGACTGATACATAATATATGTATTATACTTGTGGTGTTTGCAATATAATGCCATATAATAATCCCTTAGGGATTAATAATGCGGGATTAATAGCTATTAATCCCTCTGGCACAAAAATCACAAAATTCACCACGGAAACAAAATAATCAACCTCAAAAAGTGTCACTGTCAAACGAATAGTATATTTGACAGTTTGTGTTGAGATGGACGAAAATGAAGATTCTTTTAATTGTACACCACCAGAAATTGTAGAACTAGCTACAGCAACAGCATCTACCTTAATACCTGAAACATCGAAATCCATTTATAATAAAACGTACGCAACCTTCAACGAATGGCGTGTTCGAAACAACGCGAAATTATTTTCCGAAAATGTTCTGCTGGCCTATTTCGCTGAATTAAGTGCAAAATATAAACCGTCTTCATTATGGTCATTCTATTCAATGGTTAAATCTATGTTGAGAATAAACCATGACGTTGATCTGGAAAAATACGGCAAACTAAGAGCGTTTCTAAAGAGAAAATCGGAAGTTGTCGTAGATAAAGTAGAGTATACTACTCGCAATAATGGCTCTCATTTCCTCGGAATGTACTCCCTCGCCGCTAACGCGGCTCGGTTCGTAAATATTCCTCGGGAATAATAGCCATCATTATTGACTCGTGGTATAATCTACTATGACGTTTGCTTTCAAAATTTTACATTTCACTTTTAACTGCAGTGCCGTAAAAGTTTTAAAGCACCCAGTGCTTTAAAGTGACAATTTTAAGGCTCCTATGGAGTGCTAAAAATTACATTTTTAACATGTTTGTAGGAAAAATTATTTAAACAACCGCAAAATACAACTGACTTCAGATTTTCATCTAATCGCGATATGCGTTGGCAGATGTTTGGAATATAAACATTCATTTTCATCCATTTAAATTACAGCTTAAACGTAAAATCTACATATTTTAGTTTATTTTAAAAGCCATAATAAACAGGACTGAACATAAATGAGAAATGATATATTACTTTATACGTTTTTTGTATGTTATTATGGCTGTAATAGTCGTTATATATTCTGTAATCGGACTTTTGAGTTTATAGTTTTTTCAATTAGTTTTTATTGATAACTAAAAACAACTAATTTGGAAAAAGACCTAATAGTCCAGTCACTGAAGGTGTTCACCTCCGTTTTCGTTGACCATCAATCTTTATGAAAATTGGTGAGTAGTTAGAAGATACCTCAAGAAACAAAGGTAACATGCTGGCAATTTGCGCTTTTACCCTGAGGAGGATGCCCCTCTTTTCAAGGGTAGAAAATTATTTTATTGAAGATAGTCTCAGGAATCGATATAGAGTCCAATTTTAAGTAAAGTTTGTTATATAAAGTTATTCAAATCAACATGGTAGGTTTTAAGAGGTAGTCATTGCGCTTTTTCGGCATACAACTAAGAATTTTATATTTACCATTGGCGTGCATACGGGTAATATGACCCGTATGCACGCCAATGGTGAATATAAAATTATTAATTGTATGTAAAAAATATGCGCAATATCTACCTCTAAAAACCTACTAAATTTCATTTGCATATCTCAACCGCTTTTAGAGCAATAAATAAATCGTCAGTTTGTAAGAAAAAGTTCAAAATCCCGTATCTCGTAAACGCAGCATTTGCACACATATGTTTATAAAGCAAACGGTCATTAATTTTCATGCCGAATTACCCCTTAAATTTTGTCGCACTTATTTCGAAATACCCTGTATTGATGAAGAACGTTGTAGTTGTTAAAGTACCTAACTTTTTTATTATCCAACATAAGCGAATAAATCAAAAAGCAAAATGTTAAGAAAGCCTAAGGCTACAGGTGAGTTTTAATTTCAATATTTTATATACCCTAGAATATTCCAGAGGGTGTTCCAAACTTTGAGGAAAAAACACACTAACATTGTTACACCCGGTATACAATGACACTTATATGTTTAGCAATATTATTACGTCGATATTCTTTAGAAATAACGCTATAAAATATTTAAAAATCACTAATATCTGACAACAAGTTTAGGAAATACGAGACATCAAAAATCTACGATTAATGGTGGTGCGTTAATTTTGATGCTTAAAACCTAATTAAGAGAACTTAATCCTGTGAATGTTCATTCATATAATATCCAAGTATATAATTGCAAATTACTTACATTTTTAAGCCTTTTATTTTATAAAAAAAAGCTTGATATATTTTTAAATTTGTCTAATATTTATTTTAACGTTAGATATATTCTTATATTTTTTTCTATGGCATATTCCTAATTTGTCGTTGTGTTTGGTTATCTTGTTATGCTGAGAAATAGCAATCCTATAAATTGTGTTTTTACCACAATTAAACACAATTATCATTCAAATTTGTCTTGTATATACCAGTAAGCAGGAATTTGTTTTTGTGCCATAAATAATTTATACACTGAGAGATGGTTTATATAAGCGACACTGTCACAATATAGCTTTGTATTATCTCAGCATATTCTCAGCATAGTGGAAACAAAAACTTGGAAGAAACAAAGCCTCCTAATTCCGGATAGCTGGAAGGAAGTGTCAGTATATGTAGGTCGACAAGATATCGCGTTATATTTGGAAAGCGCTGACACATTATTGGGTGGTTTTGCTCCAAAACATTACCCAAAAACGAATCTCTCCCGTCGTAACCAATAAATTTTGTTCCTTTTTGACTAAAAAGCAGACATATTTTTTTATGCTGTATAATACAAAGGTACAGCAACTGTTAAAATATTCAATATTTATCATATGACATATAAAATACCTCTGGGATAAAATATAATATATATTTATATTTTTTTTATTGTAAATTCTATAATGCGATCTAAAATAATAAGACTATCTGAAATATTCTTTATTTAAAATATAATAGCAGCATTACCAAAAATAATAGAGCAGGATTGAAAATATAATTTGAGAAAACTAAACTTATGACAAATCTGGTAATGAGTAGAAATATAACTATTAATATTAGTGTTGTACAACAAACAGACACTTTAGGGGAGTGCAATTAGAACGAAAAGATACAATGTTTCGGAAAAAATCAAACAAGGTTATATTTTTCTAAAACTATTTTTGTTAGTTTATAAATATGTTAAAGTAAAAAGTTCTACTCACAAATTTCGCCGCTAATTGTTTATTAATTGTTTAAACAATAACAATTGTTTTGTATAAATAATGTTAAGAATATGGGTGAATTCAACATTTTATTTTGATAAAAAATGTTTTATTTTAGTTTTGATTATGCTGAACCCGAATCTGACATTACAATTTGCAAATTCAAAATGGCAGATTCAAAATGGCGGATTTTTCCTAAAAATCCTTAAAAAGTAGTTGTAAAATCCGATTTTTTTTTTATAAAATGTGTTTGTTTGCATATATATGGATATTTTTGAGAGGTTGCTGAATCTGAATCAAATTTTGATAATTTAAGTTATAAAATGACAGATGCAAAGTGGCGGATAACTTAAAAAATAGTTGTAAAATCATAATTTCTTTACAAAATATATTTATTTCTACATATATTTATTTTTGAGTGCTTTGATAAACCTAACTTAAATGTTAACATTATAAACTATAAAATGGCGGATCCAAAATGCGGATTTTCTAAAAAGAACATAAAAAAGAACATTTTTCTAAAACATTTATTGTCTTTATTTTCAACAGGTTATTGGATCTGAATTAAAGATCAAAAATGTAAATTTCAAAATGGCGTATCCAAAATGGCGGATATTTAAACGAAAAACAAGTAGAATCCAATCAAACAAATATGGAATTTCATTCCTAAAAAAAAAAGATAAACAAATAATTTTCACAATAATATTAAAAATTAAAATGTATTAGAAAGAATATTAAAAAAAAAAACAAATTTTCGATTAGAAGGATATAATTACATATTGAAACATAGTTTTTAATTCCAAACAACTTTTCTTTATAAAAATTTTCGATATTGTGAAATATAAAGGTACTTTACTCTTGTAAAATAACAAAATTTAATATTTGATGGTTGCATCTCATGTTGTATACGATGCAGAGTATTTTATAAAAAATAACTTTTTTTCGTAAAACTGATATTAAAAAAGTTATCAATAGGTTCCAAGTTACGCAGACATACTCTATAAGAGCTAAAAAATGAGCTTTTTTTTTGAACATTTATTATTGTTGAAACTTATTACTAAATGTATTTTAGGTAAGTTTTACAGAAAAAAGTTTTGATAACTCTGTATATACATTTTTTCAGCTGGTAATTTTCGGTTTTTGTATTACATTTTTCTTATCTTTCTTAGTTTTCTGAAAAATAAATTGTTTATTTCATTTTTAAACTAAAATAATTCAGTGTTTTTTAAAGACTACATCCCAAGCTTTAAAAAAATAGCAAAAAAATTGTATTAGATTTATTCAAACTTGAGTAATACCGTCTAAAAGTAGAAGGGAATTCTGTAAAACTACGAAATTTTCAAAAATTACATTTTTTGAGACATTGTATTATTTGAATTAAATTTCTTTTTAATAAAACATCGTTTAGTAAGATGATTGAGAGTTAAGTTGTGCACGTTTGAGAGTTTTATATGTAAAATTGTATTAGTTACACATTTTCAAATAATTTTTAAACAAAATTCATGTAAGGCTCAATTTCCGCCCACACCGTACTTATGTACATACATTTTATTTCTCTTTATTACAACCATAAGATAGCTTATTTCATCTTCTTTCTTGTCCAATTTGTAAAATTTCTTTTGATCCATTAGTTAAAGAATTACATTAAAAAACATCAACCGTGCACTTCTTCCAACGCTAGTTTACAGTGCGCCAATGAGTGTGAGAAGGGTGACTTTAGGGTTATAAATAAAATATTACAGAAGCTAGAGATTTAATTTTAGAAAAATCTTTGTATAAGGTTTTTTTTGTAAAATTTTCTGAATTTTTTAATGGTTAAGTCAGTTTTTTTCTAGAAATTATATTTTCGGAGTTATTTTAAAAAACATCTAACTTCGCTGTTCATTTGTTTAATAAAAAATGAAGCACACACTTCTCGAGTAGAACTTTTTGATATGTTGTTTATTAAACATTTCTTAATGAAATTACAAAAAGTTTTATCTTGTTTGATTTTTTCCGAAGTGAAAATCGAAATGCACTCCCCTACTTAAAAATATCTGAGTACGACATCATAATAAGCCGAGACAATTAAACACATGAAACACGGATGCAAATAATAGGCCTGACAAACCTTTAATCCATTTCTAACATTTGTAACAACTCTCAATATATAAATTAGCTATTTTCGAGGTGGACATTTTTTACCCACCCTTGGGCATACATGGAACCTACAATAGGTTGGGCGTTTAAGTGTTAATGAGGGTTATAAAATTTTAACGTATTGAAATGGACAAATTTACTAAAAACATTTTACAATGTAATTTTATTTCTGTTATACAGTAGCGTATTTCTTTTGCTTTTTAAAAACCTAAATTTTAATTAAGAACAACCAACCAATTAGTTCTCTCAATATTTCTTCAATAGCTTTTCACTCACAAAAAAGGAAAATTAGTTTTATCTGAAAGTATATTTTTTACAAAAAATATTTCAAACTTTCCACCGCTTATTGCATAAAATTTTGCACAAATTAATATACTCTACCTTTATGTAAGTTATTTGAGTTAAAAAGTATGTATTTGAAAACAAAGCTCAAAGCTTGTTATAATCTCTACGTTAATGTTTGTGATGTCCTTAAAATACATATTACGATATTAAAACGCCTTTTTGGTTTCGAAGTAAAAGGATGTACATATTAGAACTGTTATTGTGTATTTAAAATATCAAAGAGGTTTAATTATGGAGTATTCCACGAATATACGACTGTTTTGGATTATCGCGACAACGAATATTTTAGTGTGCAACATAAGAAGTACGAAAGAATTTTACTTTAATAATTACTCCAATAAACAACAATATAATTTGCAATTTACTTTCGTTCTTCATATTTTACACAGTAAAATATTCTTTGTCGCGACAATCCAATAGGGTCGTATATTCGTGGAATGGGGTATACTATCTTTTGTGCCAAACGAAAATATTTAAACAAAAAAATAAAGTAGGTTTTTCATCATATTGTTAAACTAAGATTATATTATCTACATATATCCTAGTATTCTCCCTTTTTTATTTACAATCCGCTTTAACCTAATAAGGTTACTAGCGGTATAGTAACAGTTGATTACACTTTGTTTAGTCAATTACAGTCTTTTAGAAACAAAAATAGTATAGTAGTCTACAATGTCTTTAATATTGTTAGCTAAATGGTATTTAATTCTAAGGCTATTGAACTTTTCACACTTTTCCACTAGTACATGTTTCACTGTAAGGCACTGTTTCACAAGGTTTCACAATTTATGAGTGAACCGAACTCATCATACATTGGAGGTTCTTTTTGTTTCAGCAAATATTCATGAGAGTTCATGATTTTTCAGCAAATATTCTATAATGCGATTTACAATAATAAAATTATCCGAAATATTGTTTAAATAAAATAATGTACCAGCATTACCAAAAATAAGAGAGCAGGATTTAAAATAAAATTTGAGAAAACTAAACTTATGACAAATCTCACAATGAGTGGAAATATAACCATTAATATTAGTGCTATACAAAAAACAGACAATGTTTTCCTGTAGCGCCTTACGGTAAAACATGGCTGATACGATTCGTATCAAGTGTTCGAAATCCCTATGCTGATTGCGACATCATAATAAGCCGAGACAATCAAACATTATGAAACAAGAATGCAAATAATAGGCCTGACGTGAGCAGCAGTCGGCAAACCTTTAATCCATGTGTAACATTTGTAACAACTCTCAATAATAGGTATATGAGCTATTTTCGAGGTGGACCTTTTTTACCCACCCTTGGGCACTACAAAATGGCACCTACAAAAAGTTGGGCTTTTAAAGGTTAATGAGGGTTATAAAGTTTTAACGAATTTACATCGACAAATTTACTAAAAACATTTTACAGTGTAATTTTATTTCTGTTATACAGAAGCATATTTCTTATTTGCTTTTAAAAAACCTAAATTTTAAGGAAGAACAACCAACCAGCTAGTTCTCTCAATATTTTTTCAATAGATTTTCACTCACAACAAAGGAAAATTAATTTTATCTGAAAGTATATTTTTTACAAAAAATATTTTAAACTTTTCACCGCTTATTGTATAAAATCTTGCACAAAGTAATATACTGTACCTTTATGTAAGTTATTTGAGTTGAAAAGTATGTATTTGAAAACAAAGCTCAAAGCTTGTTATAATCTTTACTTTAATGTTTGTGATGTCCTTAAAATACATATTATTATGATATTAAAACGCCTTTGTGGTTTCAAAGTAAACGAATATAGTTGAACTGTTATTGTGTATTTAAAATATCAAAGAGGATTAATTACTATCTTTTGTGCCAAATGAACACATTTAAACCAGAAAATAAAGTGGATTTTCTGTCATATTCTTTAACGAAGATTATATAGGTATTATTATTATTATTATTATCCAGATTTAGCCATACGGCTCACACTCCCTCTAAGGGGAAAATTGACTCATCCCAGATACCTACGGTATCAATAGGATTGAGATCTGGTGGGACTCTTTCCGTGTTATCGAGCCCTAGGTGACTTGGTATGCAGGTGTATCTCCCAAAAATTTTCGTACACATCTGGCCGTTGCGAGTAGTACTGCTTTCTGCATGGTCTTATAAAGATGTTCATTAAGACCCAGCTTTTTTATGCTGTCGAGGAGGGTCTTCGGAATGACTCCAGTAATAGACATAATAATCGGTATCGTCTGGGTACTTTGCATTCTCCATTGTCTCCGTATTTGAATTTCCAGATCTCTGTACTTGGCGATCTTTTCAGTGAATTTAGTACGTGGATTATTGTTGTTAGGAATCGCCACATCAATGAGGGTTGTTTGTCTCGTTAATTTGTTGACTAATACGAGATCTGGTCTACTATGCGCCACTGTTTGGTCTGTGAGCACAGTGCGGTCCCAGTATAGCTTGTAGTTGCCATCCTCAAGCATACTCTCAGGGACATATTGATAATATGGGAGATGGTCGGTTTGGAGAAGTCCCAGCTTGATAGCTATCTCCTGATGAAGGATTGTTCCCACTGCGTCATGCCGTTCCTTGTACTCAGTTGCAGCAAATGCCTGGCAGCCACCTGTAAAATGTTGGATGGTTTCTTGGGCTTGACATCCATATCGGCATCTGTCGCTTTGAACATGAGGGTCTTTGATGATATATTTCAGGTAATTTCTGGTTGGTATAACCTGATCCTGAATGACCAGTAATGAACCCTCCTTTTCAGGGAACATCTTTCCTGATGTCAACCAGTAGTTCGACGCTATATTGTCGACATAATCTTGGCTGACCTCATTCTGCTTCCCTCAGTTTTATCGGTGTTGTGTCATCTACTGCGCAGATAGCGCGATTTAGAGTAGATGTTTCAGCTTGCATCTGAAAATAAGATCTTAAATTAGCAATTTGTTTGTCTAATTGCTCACGTATATCCATAAGTCCTCTTCCTCCTAAATTCTGTGGTAATGTCGTTCTTTCTACAGCACTTTTGGTTGGTGTTTTTGTGCCTTTGTGAGATGCGTTCTTACTTTTCGCTGAAGATTTTCTATATCCGTTTTTGTCCATTTAACAATGCCAAATGAATAGCTAAGCGCGGAACATGCGTAGGTGTTTAGTGCCTTAAACAAATTTCTACTATTAAGGTGTGAGCGAAGCAGCTGTTTTACCCTTCTTATAAACTCAGTAGTTATCCCTGTTTTCATTTGTTTATGGTCAATTCTCCGCGCTTGCTTTACTCCAAGATATTTATACATATCATTTTCACCCATAGCCTCGATGTTCTGGCCGTTTTGCATATCGAATCCTCCGGGCTGTACTTTTCCTTTGACTATATTTAAAATAAGGCACTTGTCTAGTCCGAAGTGCATGCTAATATCATTAGAAAAAGTTTCTACAGTTTTTAGCATCTCATCGAGTTGGTTTCGAGTGGAAGCCATTAATTTCAAATCATCCATATACAATAAATGATTAATCTTCGCCACCACATTGTTGTTATTTTTGATGCTAATACCTGCGTCTGTGGAGTTAAATAGCTGAGATAGTGGGTTCATAGCTAGACAGAACCACAGTGGACTCAACGAATCTCCTTGAAACAGGCCCCGGCTGATTGCGATAGTTTCAGTTTCGATGTTATTTTCACCAGGTATTTGAAGGTGATTTCTAGTCTTCCACTCCGTCATTATATGCTCTAAAAAGTCACTATATTATCATCGACTTTATATATTCTCAATATATCTATAAGCCATTCATGCAGCACTGAATCAAAGGGCTTCTTGTAATCAATGAAAGCAGTAAAAAGATTCCTCTTTTTGGAATATGCCTGGTTAGAAATGACTGAGTCGATGACGAGTTGTTCTTTGCAACCCATGGAATCCTTAGCGCATCCTTTCTGTTGAGGCTCTATGATATTGTTCAGAGCACAGTGTTGGTAGATACGCCGGGCTACACAGGATGTGACTAATTTATACAAAGTCATGGAAGACAAGTAATTGGGCGGTATTTGGCTGGATCTTGGGTGTTATTTTGATCCTTCGGAATTAAATAAGTGGTTCCCTGAGTTAGGAATGATGGTATATCCTGCGGCCAGGAATTTTGTCTAAATAAGCAGGACGGATCGTTTTTATAAAATTTTTAAAGAGAGGTGATTCTACCACAGTAAATGGTAAGTTACAGCCGAATATAAATTTGGCTAGTGCAGTGCTTATCTTCTCCTCTTCATACTCTTGTAATATGTCCATATAGTCGGTGATTTTCTTTGATTTTTTGGCTGGTCTAGCTTGAGATGTAGCGAATAAATTTCTTTTATTCGTGCTTGTGTAGCTTGTGCTGGAGGAAGTTGGAGTACTTAAGTTAGTCAAATTACTACTCTCAGTATCAGTAGTTGATAACACCATATTTTCAACAATACTATGAGTGCCTTGAATTGCTACACCATTGTTTACTTCCAATTCCAATAAGGCGGCATCGGTATTTAATGAATTTTCTATAATTCCATCTAGCATGTTTTCAGGTGAAGTTCCAGTCACAATAGCTAGCGAACCATCTTCCATAACTTCGTAACTACCGTTCGTTGTATTCTAAAATTCAAAATAAAAAGAAACTCTAAGGTGACTAAATATGAAGGGCGGATCTACGGACACCCTGTATACAGAAGTTGGCATAGATACAGCGTTTTGTACTTAATTCAATAGGCCAATCCGTTTTTTGCCGTAAAATACTAAACTTGGTGTTTTTTAAATGGGACACCCTGTATATAGAGATGCAACAACGTGAAAACCTCAGAATACAAATTCTGGGGTGAAAACTGATGCAATTTATGTCCCCTTCCGAATTCGAATTAAATAGTAATCAAGAAATCTACAATAATATATAGTGCGTTATTTTCACTTCTTGCCGTTAGATGGCTATACGGTTTTTGACGCCATGTTTTCTCCAATATACTACTACCGAAATGGTGATCCATGCGTTGTTGAGTTATGCGGCTCCGAACACATTTTACGATTCATTTTTATATTATAGATAAATGTAATTTTAAAAAGTTCCCCCCAAAATTTTTTCTAGATCCGCCCCTACTAAATATGTAGTAGAACATACGTCCTATATACTCACTTGTGGATTAACTGTAGGTGTAAAACCTGTGTCTGAGCCAGTATTTTCGTATATCGAAACATGCGACATTTCATTATTGGATTGATTACCATTGCCACGATCTAACTTGCAGACGTTTCTTAAAATGAAAGTACGGGACGGGGTTAGTTATCAGCCGATACAAATATCAATTTCAGAGAATAAATCTCTATAGCTATCCAGCTAAAATTAATTAAAATATTTCTTCTTACCTGTGACTTTGCAATCTTGCTGCAGCTGTATTTTTTATCACATTTCCACATACACAACATTTAGCCGCGTGCTTTCCTTCTATCTTTAATACTTTGAATGATAATATATCATAGTTTTTATTCAGTTTTCTGCCACTCATTTTGATTCTGATCAGATCAGATCACATTCAAAGTTTACAACTGAATAATTTCATAACATAACCTCACTTTTTTCCATTATGGACACGTTGCTGACATTGTCGACATTGTCGACATTGTTGACACGTTCTCGACATTGTCGACACGTCTGTGTCGACAATTAAAAACGACGTGTCGATGCCCATCTCTGGTTGTCTTCCTGCCCGAAAGTACAACAATATTTCTGAATATGCAAGAAATGCATTTAATTTATTTAAACTACTGCTATAATACCATTATAATTTTATACAATTGGTTGTGCACCGTGAATTTTCCCACTTAATTCAAAACTTGTTTCAGCGAGCTTATTTTCTATTCAGAAATTTCAGAATAAATTCATTAGAGAGGAATAAATTGTTTCTGCTCCATATCTATCTCATTTTCGACTAGATTTTAATACAAAAAGGTAATTTTTGAAACAATACAACGATCCTGGAAAGAGTTTGCAGAAAATTTCGAAGTTAAAAAAGAAAGAAATAAAAGTTGTAAGCAGTAATAAAAAACAAATAAATCTCGTCGATAAAGAATGATAATGCCTATTGGCAGAAGAAAAGATGAAGAGATGGAAAAAGTATTTCCAAAAACTGTTTAGACAAAGGCAGAAAATACATATTCGCAATGAGAAAAAAATGATAATGACGAATATGATGATGTTAAAAAAACAATATATTATGAGGAATAAAATAAAATACTAACATGACTGACATGACAGAATTACGCCGGAAATAATTAAAAGGTATGGAAAACAAAAACTAATGAAATTGCTCATTATCGCCTGGAAAGAGGAACAAGTACTTACAAACTAGGAAATAGATTTGAAAAAATCTATTTTGAAGAATTTGTAACACAGCTTTATACAAGTTGGGTATAAGCATGAACAAAGAGAAATCAAAAGTGATGGTCTTAGCAATAGATAGAGAGTATATCCAAGTCCAGATTGAATAGACAGAAACTAAACAGGGTATGATTGACCAACGGAAGAAACTGGCCAATAAGAAGTAATGACAAATAAAACGATACATGAAACTAATAAATTATACCAGGCCACAGGAAGAACACTAATTAAAAAGAAAGAAATAAAAAGACAAACTAAAACAAGTAATTTTAAGGCTACTAATTACAAACCAATTTTTGCATATCTATGTGGGTCCTGGGTACTAAGTAAGCAACAGCAAACTAGGATACAGTCATCAGAAATAAGATATTTAGATAGGGCACAGTGAGTGACTAGAAGGGATGGGTAAGAAACAATATGAGAGAAATTAAAAATACAGTCGATAGCAAGGATGCTGAAAAAAAGATTGGTAAAAAATGAGAAAATAATAGTCCCTTTTTATACCGCTGACGCGACTTTGGAAATATAGCAGGGTAGTTGGCTATCTCTAGGGCCTACGCTATACAAGGAAGGTAACAGGTCTATTGCTATGCTTCAGCCGCCTATTGGGACCTTGGTATTACCCAAAGTACTTTTTCGTGTTAGAGTTGGCAAGTCGCTGTCATCTAAAAA
This sequence comes from Diabrotica virgifera virgifera, assembly GCF_917563875.1. Lineage (NCBI taxonomy): Eukaryota > Metazoa > Arthropoda > Insecta > Coleoptera > Chrysomelidae > Diabrotica > Diabrotica virgifera. The sequence continues at coordinate 222,975,354 of NC_065446.1, forward strand.
ACCGGTTTTAAGTGGTGTTCCACAAGGATCTGCTTTGGGTCCACTACTATTTTTGTGTTGTGTGCTAGTGATCTTGAATCTCGTATCAAATATAGGAAAGCTTTCTACGCATACGATACAAAAATATTTGTTGACCCACTCTTGAATGGACAAGACTTACAAAGTGACTTAGATTCTATCTTCGAGTGTTCGGAGTGGATGTTACCTCTAAATAGAGATAAGTGTGTGGTTTTATATTTGGGAAAAAATAACCCGCGTTTGTCTTACTCGATAGACGGGCATTTACTGGATACTGTGGAGTCATATAGTGACCTTGGTGTAATAATTACTGAAAAGTTGAGTTGGTCCGAGCATATTTCAAACGTTACTAAAAAAGCGAATAGTAAATTATACCTACTTAGTAAGACTTTTACAAAAATATCATTTTCGGGTTCTATTCGATTGTATAAAACTTATGTCCGACCGATATTGGAGTACTGTGGAACGGTTTGGTGCCTAGAATTAGTGCGCGATAGAACTTTTCTCGAAAATATCCAAAAGAAGGCCACCAGACTACCTTTCAAACAAAGAAGGCCAGATTACCAACAAAGACTTTCTTTAGCAGGGTTACCAACTTTTGAAGATCGTCGACTCCGTGGTGACTTAATTATCACCTTCCGAATTTTAAAGTATGGATATAGAGATTTACAACACTTGTTTATTTTAGATGATCACATCAGACTACATGGACACAGTTTGAAAGTGAAGAAGGAACCCTTTTCATCGATAAGGCGCCAACATTTTCTGTGTAATCGTATTTTTAGTATATGGAACAGTCTATCAACGGAAATTATAAATTCCTTATCTATAAATGTTTTCAAAAACCAACTAGACAGTTATTTGTTTGTAAAGTGATCAGTGTTGTGCACAATCTACAAGTCTATATAGACAAAGCGAAAACGGCGGGTTCGTTTGGAAAAATATTCCCATGAGATTTTTTTGCCTAATTACATTCGTGAGACATCCCAGAATAAGGTTCAAGAAGTCGCCCATGTGAAAAGTGGGCCAAATTTTTTTAAAAAATTTTTTTAATCAAATTGCAAAAATTAATATTTTTGGCCCGTACCATTTTTTTGTAGATTTTTTGGACCATTCTGGATAAAAAAGGTCTCTTATCATTTTTTTCTCAAGTTGATCGTTTTCGAGTTATTAGCAATTTAAAATTGAAAAAAACGAAAAATGGCGATTTTCAAGGCTTAATAACTCGGTTAAAAGTTATTATTATGAAAGTCAGAAAGTGACTGAATCAAAGTTTAATGCCCCCCTACAAGATCCTGAAGAAATTTTTGTCATTATTTTATTACTAAGCCCTTATTTTTAAGTAATAATAATGAGCGCCATGCACGTGGTAGCCGGCCGTAAATGCTGAGTGCGAGAGAGATGCCACTCCGGCAGTCCAATTGTGCATCTTACTTGCACTCGCATTTGCGGCCGCCTACCACGTGCATGGCGCTCATTATTATTAGTTAAAAATAACAGCTTAGTAATAAAATAATGACAAAAATTTCTTCAGGATCTTGTAGGGGGGGCATTAAACTTTGATTTAGTCACATTCTGACTTTAATAATAATAACTTTTAACCAAGTTATTAAGCCTTGAAAATCGCCATGTTTTTTTTTTAATTTCAAATTGCTTATAACTCGAAAACGATCAACTTTAGAGACAAATTATGAGACCTTTTTATCCAGAATGGTCCAAAAAAATTGTCCGAGCCAAAAATATTGATTTTTGCAATTTGATTAAAAAAATTGTTAAAAAAAAATTGAACCACTTTTCACGTGGGCGACTTCTTGAACCTTATTCTGGGATGTCTCACCAATGTGATTATGCAAAAAAATCTCATGGAAATATTTTCCCCAACGGACCCGCCGTTTTCGCCTTGTCTAATAGTTTATTTGCGAAACTAATTATTGTAATGTAGGTACTATTTCATTTTTCTTGTAAATGGGCTTATGGGTCTCCATGACCCTCTTCTATGTAATAATAAAAATAATAATAAATTTCACCATTTTACCAGAGTTCAATGCTTTTGATACCGTAGGTATCTGGGATGAGTCAATTTTCTCCTTAGAGGGAGTGTGAGCCGTATGGCTAAATATGGATAATAATAATATGTGTACGAAAATTTCTGGGAGATACTCCAGCATACCAAGTTACCTAAGGCTCGATAACACGGAAAGAGTCCCTCCAGAGCTCAATCCTTTTGATACCGTAGGTATCTGGGATGAGTCAATTTTCCAAGTAGAGGGAGTGTGAGCCGTATGGCTAAATCTGGATAATAATAATTTTAACTCCACTGACACAGGTTTTAGCATTAAAAATAATAATACTGTGGTAGTGAAGCTCAATCATCTGTTGTATATGGATGATTTGAAATTAATGGCTTCCACCCGAGAACACCTAGAACAGATGATATTAGTAGTTCGGTCTAGAAGTGCCGTGTTTTAAATATAGTCAGAGGAAAGGTACAGCCCGGTAGATTCGATATGCAAAATGGCCAGAACATCGAGACCATGGGCGAAAATGATATGTACAAATATCTTGGAGTAAAGCAAGCGCGGAAAATTGACCATAAGCAAATGAAAACTGAGATAACTACTGAGTTTATACGAAGGGTAAAACAGCTGTTTCGTTCACAGCTTAACAGTAAAAATTTGTTTAAGGAACTAAACACCTACTCTTGTTCCGCGCTTAGCTATTCATTTGGTATTCTTAAGTGGACAAAAACGGATATAGAAAATCTTCAGTAAAGATTACGAACACACCTCACAAAGGCACAAAAACACCGCACTAAAATTGCCGTAGAACGAACGACATTACCACGGTATTTAGGAGGAAGAGGACTTATGATATAGGTGAGCAATTAGATAGACCGATTGCTAATTTAAGAGCTTATTTTCAGATGCAGGCTAAGACATCTATTCTACATCGCGCTATTTACGCAGAAGATGACACAATACCGATCAAACTGAGGGAACCAGAAATACGCATAAACCACCTTACTAAGGAAGAAAAAATGCGCACTTGGATGGGCAAACCTCTGCACGGGCGACATCCAAATGAGGTCAACCAAGACTATGTCGACAATACGGCGTCGAACTATTGATTGGTATTAGGAAAGATGTTTCCTGAAACAGAAGGTTCATTATTGGCCATTCAGGATCAGGTTATACCAACTAAAAATTACCTGAAATATATCGTCAAAGACCCTCAGATCCAGAACGACAGATGTCAATATGGATGTCGAACCCAAGAAACCATTCAAGGGGGGCTGTCAGGCATTTGCTGTAACTGAATACAAGGAACGACATGAATCAGTAGGAAAGATCCTTCATCAGGAGATAGCTATCAAGCTGGGACTTCTTCAGACAGACCATCTCCCATATTATGAATACGTCCCTCAGAGTATGCTTGAGATTAACAACTACAAGCTATACTGGGACCGCACTGTACTCACAGATCAAACAGTGGCACATAATAGACCAGATCTCGTACTAGTTAATAAATTAACAAGAAAAACACTAATTGATGTGGCGATACCTAACAAAAATAATCTGCGAACTAAATTTACTGAAAAGATCGCAAAATACAGAGACCTGGAAATTCAAATACGAAGGCAATGGAGAATGCAAAGTACCCAGACGATACTTATTATTATGTCTACTCTGGGTCATTCCGAAGAACCTCCTCGAAAACATAAAAAAGCTGGGTCTAAATGAACATCTTTATAAGACCATGCATAAAGCTGTACTACTCGCGACGGCCAGATGTGTACGAATATTTCTGGGAAATACTCCAGCCTACCAAGTCACCTAGGGCTCGATAACACGGAAAGAGTCCCACCAGAGATCAATTCTTTTGATACCGTAGGTATCTGAGATGAGTCAATTTTCCCCTTAGAGGGAGTGTGAGCCGTATGACTAAATTTGGATAATAATTTTATTTGGGTTAAGTCGACCTAGGGCCTCTAAACATTTTTAAAAATGTCTAGAGAGATGTTCACGTTGGCGCTGGGATTTGATCACAGGCCTTCTGCGAGGAAGTCAAACAACCTACTGCCTGAGCTGTCCGGCCCACAAAAATGAGATATTAGTCAAGAAGATATGGGAAACTAAAGCACAAGGGAAAGAGAAGAGAGGAAGACTTGAAACCGTATAATAAAAAAAACCACTTAACAAAAAAGAAGCTACATAGAGAGAGATGAAAATGATGAAACAAGATAGTAAGATCTGGACCAGATTCGTGTACAATTGAAAAGACTGTGTATTTTATCATGTTTTCTTTTTTGTTCAAAGGCCATTTAGAACTTGTTAGATATTAAATTTCAAATTTAGTTTATTTCACCTTTGACTGTTCCTATAAATGTACTGTAAATTCGTAATAGGAGACTGCGACATAAATATGAAACTTCAAAATATTTTCTCAGAAAGTACAAGAATATTTCTGAATATGCAAGAAATGTATTTAATTTATTTAAACTACTGCTATACTTCCATTATAATTTTATACAATTGGTTATGCACCGTAAATTTTCCCCACTTAATTCAAAACTTGTTTCAGCCAGCTTATTCTCTCTTCAGAAATTTCAGAATAAATCCATTAGAGAGGAATAAATTGTTTCTAATCCGGACTCGTGAAGTATCTATCTCATTTTCGACTAGATTTTAAGACAAGGATCTCTTAATGCTTCTCATGTAAACACCTCTTAGGAGCTAAGTTCTTAGTCTTTACCAGTGGGAAAGATATTTAAGGGATTTATAAGAAACATTATTGTATCATAGTATTTGCCCTACATTTGTACATATTATTAGACATGGCAAAATAAAACGAATAATATGATTGTGTATACACAAATTTAGTAATTTATATTGTTAACATTTGTCACGTGTTTACAAACAATTTGTTTACGACTAAAATGAGATGATTGAATAATAGTCTGGGCAGATTATCGGAGAATAGGCTATTTTTGGGAAAAGTTATTTACCAGCAATTTTATTGCTGGAATCGAATCTTATGATTGCATATATTCATAATATAGATATGCAAAGTCCGCAGATAGTTTGCTACTTTTTTATAAACAAAATGGCACCCGAAAATCGTGCTTTTTTCAATTTTTGCTCTATAACTCCAAAGATTTAAACTTTACACCAAAAACACTCAAATAAAAATTCACTGCAAATTCTACATAGAGACATGTTTTTACCGATTTATTTCGAAAAAAATTTTCCCCGAAAAATGCCGTTTTTCCAACAAAATCTTTAATTTTCAACTAAAATTTTGGATAAGTAATTGTCTATCAATAATCAAATAACTTGGTAGCAGAAAAGCTCCTTTCGTATAGATTATAATTCCAGAAGGCGATGGAAACTAAACGAACAGTTTAGCAACAATTCAATTTTTAATTAAAAATTTGCGGTCGCTGTAATAACCAAAATAATTATGTTACATAAGAATAACAGTAATTTTTGTATAAAAAGACACTGTACCTATCTAATGTACTTTACAGAATTGAATTTAGACTATTTAAGCGGTCTCAGGAATATTTTAAAATTGTAAGCTATCTTTTTTATAAACAAATATAATATCTCAAAAAATATAAAATTAAATTAAATCATGAAAACGGCATTGGAAAAGAAGCGGCAGGACGCTTCTTTTAAAAGAAAATACGTTTAATTGTGATGAGTGGTTCCTGAGATACAACCGGTCAAAGTTGACCGGCATTTACGGCAAAGATATAAACAATAGGATCATAATTTTCAAACCATCACCTTTTTATTTTTATCTTCTTTCTTCACACCAATTTTCATATCTTTCAAATAATCCTAACATATATTATTATAATAAAAATTATCGATATTACGAGTGAAAATTGACAAAAATAGCAAAATTCCAATCAAAAATTAGGTTGGAGAAAATGTAATCTCAAAGTTCAAAATCGCATTCCCGTTCAAAAAAATGCATTTTGTCTGCTTCCCATGGATCAATTTTATTCATTCTTTTTTTGTTCCCTAAGTGACTCGAGTAGACCCATCTAACTAACGCTTTATTAAATGTCAAAGTTGCTTTTGTTTTGTTATAATAAATTTATTTATTTATGTTAACAAAATGTTTAATTTGTTTAAATAAAGATTCTTTAAATAACTATACAGCTTTCAAATGAGAATATTTGTGTTTTTAACGTTAAAAGTTACACTTGTATTAAGTTTATCTAAAAAAAGTCTACAACTGGAAAATATATGTAGTTTTCTTTTCTTATAAATAAATTAATCTATTATAACAAAACAAAAGCAAGTTTGACATTTAGTAATGCGTTAGATGGCTCTACTCGAATTACTTGGGAACAAAAAACATTGGAGAAAATTGCTCCATGGGAAGTCGAGAAAATGCATTTTTCTAACGTACACCGATTTTGAACTTTGAGATTACATTTTCTCCAACCTGATTTCTGATTGGAATTTTGCTATTCTTGGCAATTTTCACTCCTAATATCAATATCGATAATTTTTATTATAATAATATATTATGTTATGATTATTTTAAAGATATTAAAATTGATGTGAAGGAAGAGGATAAAAATAAAAAGGTGATGGTTTGAAAATCATGATCCTATTGCTTATATCTTTGCCGTAAATGCCGGTCAACTTTAACCAGTTGTATCTCAGGAACCACTCATCACAATTAAACATATTTTCTTTTAGAAGAAGCGTCCTGCCGCTTTTCTTTCAATACCGTTTTCACGATTTAATTTAGTTTAATATTTTCCGAGATATTCTATTTGTTTATAAGCCAAAAAATTGTTTATAATTTTAAAATATTCCTGTGGCCGCTTTAATAGTCCAATTTGAATACTGTATCATACATTAGATAGGTACAGTGTCTTTTTATACAGAAATCATAGTTATTCTTATGTATCACAATTATTGTGGACATTATGGCGACCGTAAATTAACTATTCAATTGTTGCTAAACTGTTCATTAAATTTTAATCGGCTTCTGGAATTATAATCTATACGAAAAGAGCTGCTACCAAGTTATTTAATTGTCCATAAACAATTACTTATCTAAAATTTTAGTTGAAAATTAAACATTTTGTTGTAAAACCCGGCATTTTCCGGGTAAATTTTTCGTCGAAGTAAATCTCTATGCAGAATTTAATTACGGTGAATTTTTATTTGGGTCTTTTTGGTGCAAAGTTAAAATTTTTGGAGTTATATAGCAAAAATTGAAAAAACCACAATTTTCGGGCGCCATTTTGTTTATAAAAAAAGTAGCACACGATCTGCGGACTTTGCATACCTATATTATTAATATATGCAATCATAAGATTCGCTCCCAGCAATATAATTTCTGATATAGTTATTTTCCTAACAAGTGCAGAAAGTCATTATTTTTCGCACGTGACTGCAGTTTGCCGAACGACGCGAAGCGGGAGTTCGGCAAGCAGTCGAGTGCGGAAAAGAGACTTTCTGCAAGAGTTAGGAACAATATTTTTTCTAAGAGTCTTTAAAAAATTACCAAATCTTAATCAATTAATTTAATTAATATGAAAATACATACACAAATTAATTATTTGACAAGGTTGTCAAAACCAAACTTTCAATATAATTAGTTGAAAATATTGGCACCAAAAGGGAAATAGTATTTGGGTAAAGTCACCAGCGGTGAGAAAGGGACACTAGTAACAACGTGTTGTTTTATATGTGCCGGTGGTTATGCTTTACCTCCAGCAATAATTTTCCCGCAGAAAAATTATAAGGATTTCATGTTAAAAGGCGCCCCCACTTGATCCTTAGGCCTTGCTACGCCGACAGGATGGATGAATTCGGAGTTATTTGTAGAGGTAATGAAACATTTCATTAAACATTGCAGAAGCTCTCCTGATAATCCATCAATTCTAATATTCTATAATCATGAATCTCACTTATCCATCTAAGCCTTAGATTTGGCAAAAGTTCAGGGGTTAATATTGTAACTTTGCATCCCCACACATCGGATAAATTGACAGCCACTTGAAGTTGGTTTATATGTGCCATTCAAAACGTATTATAACAGTGCCATAGAGTCGTGGCTTGTAAGAAATTCTGGTAGGCCGATATCTATTTATGACAGCTGAATGTATTGGAATAGCACACAGTTGTTCCATAACTCCTACAAATAGAGCCAATGCCTTTAAAAAATGCGGTATATATCCCTTTGATCGGGATATCTTTACAGATGACGATTTTTTGCCAAGTGAGGTAACAAACAGACCATGCCCAAATGATGAAAGTTCGAATAATACAAGAGACCTTCAAGGAGGTGAAGATAACGATGGAATCACTGTGCCAAATGAAAATGACAGTTCTGCAACTAATAACACCCAAAAGGTGGTGAAACTCACCCTTAGGGCAAAAGCACACATTGGCACAATATCACTTTTTTTTCTTTGACTTGTTAGCTATGTGTATGCCAAATTTCATGTCAATCCAATCGGTTCTTTAAAATTTAGAGGTTTTGCAATATTTTACCTTTAAAGATCTTACTATAACATACTAAAGCTCAGGGTGTATAAAAATTATTGTGAAAAAGTAAATCTAATAAAAATTACGCCAAATTTTTATTATAAAAACAACAGTCCGATTTTTTATTAAAAAGAATGATATTATCTAAAAGATAAAATGTTACCCTCCGAATATTTCACATTCCAGAGTCAAATCTGTCAACAGTCTAAAAACGACACGAATCTGAAAAAAAAAATGAACAAATAAATCTCCTATATTGAAATTCCTCAATTTCTTGGAGTTTTGTATTTTCACTCAAAGAGATGAGGACAGAAGGTTTATTTTTCGTGAAACATACAAAGAATAATAATGAGTTTTATTGTTAGTCCAACATCGAAGCATTTTACAGACTGCGGCATTTTCAGAGGGCATAAATTAGATTTCCATTTAATCGAAACAAAAAAGTACAAAAGGTACCAAATACACTAATGTCATCTTAGATCTTGTACGCTATAAGGTTACTAATTTTGTGTTGGTCAAAATTTTATGCTGGCTAATAAATAAATAAAGGTATTTACCATTTGTTGGAGTTAAGAATACTAAAAAAACTGAAACAAAATATCTGCCATAAAATGTTTTTAATGTGTATAAATCAAGCTGAAGAAAAATCCCAGTAGTTTATTATGTATATCTCGAGTAAATTACAACCACAAGTGTTTCTTTAGAAATAAACAATCAGATATTTCTTCCGAAATATCCTAAATAGTATAAGAGCTGTGAGACATTTTTGAGTAGGTATTTTAGGCAACCTGAAAATTTTTCAGGTGACTCTTCCATGATAGCCTAATACAAAAATGCCGGTCTGGCTGGAGGGTAGCGGTTATTTTCCCCAAAAATCCCCCCCAAAGTTAAAAAAAGGGTAAAAATTGTTATTACAAAAAATATCATTGACGTGACTTTAAAGTAAATTTAAATATTCAAATATAAAGAAAATAAACAGGCCAGGCGATTTGAGGGCGATTTTAACTCTGCAAGATACTTGCATGGGCGCCCCAGGATTATTTTCAGGGGATGCATCTGAACTTCAGAAGATTTCATCTGAATCTGTACATACTATTAACGAGTATAAAATATACAACTATACATGCAAAGCTATGTACATTCCTTCAGGACAGGGAAGTACAATTATTATTTTGACAGGGTATTTTTTAATATTAAAAATAAATATTCTACAAAGACAGGTTTTTTTTGGTGAAATTTTCCAACTGCCATGTGATCGAACAAATTACGCGTGCATATAAATGAAAAGCGCTATAGGTAAACAGGAGTGTGAGAAAGAGCGTATACCGATAGCTGTTTGCGTCCTCTGTTGTACCTGAGCGAGTCCGTTCGCTCGAGAAAAATCACGTGACCTGGCGATCCCATGTTGTTGTGCCTCGAAACGTCAGAGTAATTATTATATATTATAGTTTTTTAAGTAACTTTTTCTTAATTAAAGGAAAATAATACGTACTATACAATAGATTTTGCAAATATAATAGAAAAAGACAGATTTATTATTATAAAGATATAGGTAGAAAAGTATAAAAGTATAAACTAAATTGATTCTGTGTCCGAATCTTGTACTTCTTCTTCAAACTCCTCATCTGAGCTTAAATATTCACTGTCTTCTTCTTCGTTAGACTCCCCTTGAGACTCAGATTCCTCTTCTACATGATCTGCAAATAGTTGTAATATGTATTTAGAATTAATTAAAAATTAATTAGTGATTAATTAATTGAGTTGCTACGTATTCTCTGTCCTTTTATACGGAGTCGAAGCCTGGAGAATCACGGGCTCATCTGAAGATAGACTTGCCATTGTTGAGATGTGGTGTTATCGAATAATGTAAAAAATATCATGGACGCAACACGTAACAAACACGGAAACATTAATAAAGATAAAAAGTCAAAAAAATACTCACCACTATGAAGGAAGGAAAAATGAGCTACTTTGGTCATATACTAAGAAATAAAAAACATGATGTAATTTATAATATAAGGAAAAGTATTAAGTATTAGTTATACATTAATTTTTAATTAATTCTAAATACATATTTACAACTATTTACAGATCAGGTAGAAGAGGAATCTGAGTCTCGAGGGGAGTCTGACGAAGAAGAAGAGAATGAATATTTATTTTGGCTCATCTTTCTTTCCTTTATAGTGTTGAGTATTTCTTTTGCCTTTTTCATCTTTCTTAATGTTTCCGTGTTTGTTACGTGCTGTGTTCATGATATTTTTTACATTATTCAATAACAGCACATCTCAACAATGGCAAGTCTTTCTTCAGATGCGCCCGTGATTGTCCAGGCTTCGACTCCGTATAAAAGGACAGAGAATACGTAGTAATTCAATTAAATTATCGCTAATTAATTTTTAATTAATTCTAAATACATATTACAACTATTTACAGATCATGTAGAAGAGGAATCTGAGTCTCGAGGGGAGTCTGACGAAGAAGAAGACAGTGAATATTTAAGCACAGATGAGGAATTTGAAGAACAAGTACAAGATTCGGACACAGAATTAATTTAGTTTATACTTTTATACTTTTCTACCTATATATTTATAATAATAAATCTGTCTTTTTCTATCATATTTGCAAAATCTATTGTATAGTACGTATTATTTTCCTTTAATTAAGAAAAAGTTACTTAAAAAACTATAATATATAATAATTACTCTAACGTTTCGAGACACAACAACATGGGATCGCCAGGTCACGTGATTTTTCTAGAGCGAACGGACTCGCTCAGGTTCAACAGAGAACGCAAACAGCTATCGGTATACGCTCTTTCTCACACTGCTGCTTACCTATAGCGCTTTTCATTTATATGTACGCGTAATTTGTTTGATCACATGGCAGTTGGAAAATTTCACCAAAAAAAATTCTGTCTTTTTTAGAATATTTATTTTTGATATTAAAAAAATACCCTGTCAAAATAATAATTGTACTTCCCTGTCCGGAAGGAATGTGCATAGCGTTGCATGTATAGTTGTATATTTTATACTCGTTAATAGTATGTACAGATTCAGATGAAATCTTCTGAAGTTCAGATGCATCCCCTGAAAATAATCCTGGGGCGCCCATGCAAGTATCTTGCAGAGTTAAAATCGCCCTCAAATCGCCTGGCCTGTTTATTTTCTTTATATTCGAATATTTAAATTTACTTTAAAGTCACGTCAATGATATTTTTTGTAATAACAATTTTTACCCTTTTTTTTAACTTTGGGGGGGATGTTTGGGGAAAATAACCGCTACCCTCCAGCCAGACCGGCATTTTTGTATTAGGCTATCATGGAAGAGTCACCTGAAAAATTTTCAGGTTGCCTAAAATACCTACTCAAAAATGTCTCACAGCTCTTGGACCAAAACGAGTATAGTCCAAACTAAGGACATTTTGAGCAATAATTGTTATAGTTCGTATTTTTTAATTTATGTATGTTAAATTGTTGCATAATCAAATTCTTATTGACTAAAACTCGCGGTGAGTCTTCGCTCCATCTTCTACAAACTTGCGCTTCCATTCCTCATTGTTTTACCCCATGTTGCTTTCTGCACAGAGATGGCCTCTAAATACACATTTGAGGCCACCAGAAGGGAAGGTTAGACATAGTCCGTCCGCTATAATTTTTCCCATGCGGTACGATTCATTTTCAATCAAATTAAGTCAAAACATAAATTAAAATGAACGTCGATGTGTATGTACATTTTGTATACTGTATATTATATACTACACACATCGGCGTACGTTTCACTTTCTGTTTTGACTTAATTTGATTGAAAATGAATCGTACCGCATGGGCAAAGTTATAGCGGACGGACTATATGTAAGTTCAGTCTAGAACACGCTGGTTTGTTCCCCTTCGAATTAAGTGTATATTAATATATTATACGAAACAAGTGGACTGTATTATTCTAATTAAGATCAAGTAAATGAAACAGAAAATAGCTCAAAATACACTAAGCGTCAAAATTAACGCACCACCTTAAAAATGGGACATTTTTGAAGCCTCGTATTTTCTAAACCTGTTATCTGATTTTAGTGATTTTTTTAGTATTTTATAGCTTTATTCTTGAGGAATATCCACAGTGGCGCACCCAGGGGGGTTTTGGGGGTTAAAACCCCTCCCAGAGCATATAAAAAAATATAAAGAATAGTAAGAAAATGCAACTTGTCTTTCACAAACAATACAAAACATTTCAGTGCCCAAGCGAAGCTAGGACAAATAATCCCCGGACAAATAATCCCGGACAAAAAATCCCCACAAATTATTCCTTGACAAAAAATCCCCAGAAAAAAAATCCCATGACAAATATTCCCCAGACAAAACCTTCTCACAAAAATGCCGGACAAATAATCCCCACAATTTTTATTGCACAAAATATCCCCACAAAAAATCCCGTACAAAAAATCCTTAAGAAATATTTGCTGCTGAATAGTTCTCTAAAAATTTTCCCGTGAATGCAGTCGACTCGATGTTTTTCAGCCTCAGTGTGTGAGAGCTATAACAATCACCATGAAACCGCTTTTCGGCACGAAAATAATGATTAGCAATTAAGATTAGGTCAGCATGAATTGTTTTTTCGATTACCAAATTTCGAATTTCAATTCCATGCCGAAAACTTCAAATTTTACATGACAAACGAGTGTGAGTTTTTTCAAAAATCGTGGAAGATATGGGGAATGAGCTAAGGCTGTGAGAACCATGTTGTAATTATTCGCTTAAATCTTTTACTCACTCTGCTTCGAATAACTATTTTCAAAACATTGCCTATTCGTGATGAGAGCTATTGCTCCTGAAAACGATAATCTTGATTGTAATGCAGAAAAAAACTGTTCCTTTTAGGAAGAGCAAAATAGAGCAAAAATGTAACGTCAAAAATATTTAGTCATTATCATCAATGGCGTTATAACTCTTCGAGTGTTTTTGCGAGTGGTTTACTATTGTCTTTCATGTTGGTCGGTCATGTGCCACTATTTCCCATTGTCTTACTCCCATTTTCTCCAGATCTTCTCTGACTGCATCTTTCTACCTTTTTCTAGGCCGTCCTACAGACTTTCTCCCATCTAGCCTCTCCTCGAGCAGCTATGTCTGGTTTGATGTTTGGATAAATTTTTCGCATGGCATATTCTAAGGCCAGGCTAAACAACAATGGGGACAACGGATCTCCCTGTCTCAGTCCAGAATTTACGCAGAAAGCATTTGATATTTCCCTACCTCTTCTAACTTGTGCAAAGAAGTTACTTACACACATTTGCGTTACCGCAGTTAGTTTCTTGGGTACGCCTAGCTCGACCATATTCCATAGTGTAGGATGATTAATTGAATCATAAGCCTGTTTGAAATCTATAAAGAACTGATGCACGTATTGATTATATTCCCAATCCTTTCAGGCATTTGTCTATCAACAATCGATCTTGCGGGCTTGAAATCACACTGGTAGTCACCATTTCTTCGGCGTATGGTAGTAATCTTTTTAGTAGCACATAACGAAAAATAATATTTAGCCATCAGTTTCAATTTACTGTAAGCAACATTTCAAAAACCTGCTTCAAAAGCTTTCAAAGGCTATGTCAAAAACCCGTGTTCTGCGTTTTCATAACAAAGCTAAGCATCCTTAATAGAGCAAAAATTTTTCATGGATGCAAACAGATAATAGGTAATGTTTTGAACAAAGTTATTAAAGGCAGAGTGAGCAAAAGATTTAAGGGAATAATTACAACATGATTCCCACAGCCTTAGCTCATTCCCCATATCTTCCACGATTTTTGAAAAAACTCACACTCGTTTGTCATGAATTCGAAATTACAATAATTCATACTTAATCCTAATTACTAATCATTATTGTCGTGCCGAAAAGCGGTTTTATGGCCATTGATATAACTCTTAAGCACTGAGGCTGAAAAACATTTGAGTCAATTTCGTTCACGGGAAAACTTTTAGAGAACTATTCGGTAGCAAATAATTCATGGGGATTTTTTGTGGGGATATTTTGTCGAAAAAAAAATTTGTGGGGATTATTTGTCCGGGAATTTCTGTCGGGATTTTTTGCCCGGAGATTATTTGTCCATGGATATTTGTCTGGGGATTTTTTGTCAAGGCATAATTTATGGGGATTTTTTGTCCGGGAATATTTGTCCGGGGATTATTTGTCCGAACCCCGCCCAAGCCAACCCCCCTAGAGGAAAATTCTGGGTGCGCCACTGAATATCCATGTGATAATATTGTTGCTAAACAGGTAAGTGTCATTGTATACCGGGTGTAATAATGATAGTGTGTTTTTTTCTCAAAGTTCGGAACACCCTTTGGAATATTCTAGCGTATATAAAATATTAAAATTAAAACTCAACTATAGCCTTAGGCTTTCTTAACATTTCGCTTTTCGATTCATTCGCTTATGTTGCATAACAAAAAAGTTAGGTACTTTAACAACTAGCAATGTTCTTCATCAATACAGGGTGTTTCTTAATAAGTGCGACAAACTTTAAGGGGTAATTCTGTATGAAAAATACTGACCGTTTGACTTATAAACATACATCCTCAAATACTTCGTTTCCGAGATATGGGATGTTGAATTTTTTCTTACACACTGACCATTTATTTTCTGCTCTAAAACCGGTTGCGATATGCAAATGAAATTTGGTAGGTTTTAAAAGGTAGTTATTGCGCATTTTTTGGCTACAATTATGAATTTTGTATTCACCATTGGCGTGCATACGGGTCATATTACCCGGTCATAATCCCCTTATGTACGCCAATGGTGAATATAAAATTCTTAATTATATGCCAAAAAGTGCGCAATAACCACCTCTTAAAACTTACCAAATTTCATTTGCATAATATATTAACCGGTTTTAGAGCAGTAAATAAATCGTCAGTTTGCAAGAAAAATTCAACATCCCGTATCTCGGAAAGGAAGCATTTGCGGACATATGTTTATAAATCAAACGGTAATTATTTTTCATGCAGAATTACCCCTTAAAGTTTGTCGCAATTATTTAGAAACACCCTGTATTGATGAAGAACTTTTTTATTACGCAACGTAAGCGAATAAATCAAAAAGTAAAATATTAAGAAACCCTAAGGCTACAGTTTAGTTGTAATTTTAATATCTTATATGCGCTAGAATATTCCACAGGGTGTTCCGAACTTTGAGGAAAAGACACACTATCATTGTTACACCCGGTATACAATGACACTTACTTGTATAGCGACAATATTATTACAGCGATATTCTTGAAGAATAAAGCTATAACATACTAAAAAAATTACTTAAGGTGAAACAGTAGCGATCAGCAGGTAGCGAAAACGCGTTCCAAGATTGCGGCTGTAATTTTGAATATTTTTTCGAGATATTTGGCACACGTATTCGTAATATAATAAAGAATGGCGGTACAGAGCCCAATTTGAAAAATATATTAATATGTGGAAATTACTCTGTAATTAAATACTATATTAAAAAAACGAACCTGTACCGCCATTAAGAAGAACAAAAAAATACACTTTCTTCAAATAAACTTTTTTATCCGACGCCTAGATTTTGTGTCATTTTGGAACTACTAATGAAATAAAAAAATTTAGTAGTTCCAAAATGATACAAAATCTAGGCATCGGATAAAAAATTTATTTGAAGAAAGTGTATTTTTTTGTTCTTCTTAATGGCGGTACAGGCTCGTTTTTTTAATATTGTATTTAATTACAGAGTAATTTCCACATATTAATATATTTTTCAAATTGGGCTCTGTACCGCCATTCTTCATTATATTACGAATAAGTGTGCCAAATATCTCGAAAAAATATTCAAAATTACAGCCGCAATCTTGGAAGGCGTTTTTGCTACCTGTTGATCGCTACTATTTCCTCTTAAATCGAACAACAGGTTTAGAAAATACGAGATTTCAAAAATGTCCCATTTTTAAGGTGGTGCGTTATTTTTGACGCTTAGTGTATATTGAATGTGTAAACTTCAGTATAATTTCAAAATTAACGTCATTATATTGTCTGCGCGAAAAATTGAAGCGAACCATTGGGCTTAGTTTTTTATGCTCTTTTCAAATATGCAGAGTTTAAAAATTTTAACACATTTGTGTCAAAGATATATGTATTCAAAATAACAAATATTATACAGAGTGGTTCTAATCTAAAGATATGGATTCAGAAAGAAATGAAGAATATCGATAAGATACGCTCGGTTAACTCGGTTATTATTTTCTCATTGAAACATTCTGTATGTTATTATTATTCATTAACTACAAATTCTAATAATTAGTTTCTGAAGCTATTTCCTTGTGGCATTTTTATAATAAACTAATTTTAATGGGAAATAAGCCACAATTTTACAAAAAAAAAAAGATTTTATTAACGTTTCGCCCAAATCGGGTTTCGTTGTCAAAATGCAAAATACTGTATTTTGACTTGTATTATCATTTTTTTGGTAAAATTGTGGCTTATTTCCCATTAAAAATAGTTTACTAATAATTAGGATTGAAAATAGGTTTATTTTGATATTCAATTTTCACTATGGAAATCGTTAAATCCAAACCAAACCAAGAGGGACCAAAAATTAAGAAAACTTGTAGCTAATACGAGTAACCAACACAAAACTGTGCCTGAAAGACATGTAAAAGTTAACCAAAAAGTGTCTACATTGGATACCAAAACTACATTTCAAATCATATCATCTGTCTATTATCTATACTTTTAACCAGACTCATTAGAATAGAATAGAATAGAATAGAATAGAATAGAATAGAATAGAATAGAATAGAATAGAATAGAATAGAATAGAATAGAATAGAATAGAATAGAATAGAATAGAATAGAATAGAATAGAATAGAATAGAATAGAATAGAATAGAATAGAATAGAATAGAATAGAACAAAATAGAATAGAATAGAATAGAATAGAATAGAATAGAATAGAATAGAATAGAATAGAATAGAATAGAATAGAATAGAATAGAATAGAATAGAATAGAATAGAATAGAATAGAATAGAATAGAATAGAATAGAATAGAATAGAATAGAATAGAATAGAATAGAATAGAATAGAATAGAATAGAATAGAATAGAATAGAATAGAATAGAATAGAATAGAATAGAATAGAATAGAATAGAATAGAATAGAATATAATAGAATAGAATACAATAGAATAGAATGGAATAGAATAGAATAGAATAGAATAGAATAGAATAGAATAGAATAGAATAGAATAGAATAGAATAGAATAGAATAGAATAGAATAGAATAGAATAGAATATAATAGAATAGAATAGAATAGAATAGAATAGAATAGAATAGAATAGAATAGAATAGAATAGAATAGAATAGAATAGAATAAAATAGAATAGAATAAAATAGAATAGAATAGAATAGAATAGAATAGAATAGAATAGAATAGAATAGAATAGAATAGAATAGAATAGAATAGAATAGAATAGAATAGAATAGAATAGAATAGAATAGAATAGAATAGAATAGAATAGAATAGAATAGAATAGAATAGAATAGAATAAAAGAGAATAGAATAGAAATATGCTTTATTGTCATGGAAAATTGTACAATTTTACGGACAAAGCTTATAAAAATCAAGAAAATAATACAATAACAATACAATTTACAAAAATTACATAAATCGTCAATATTTGCCGATTTATTACCGTCAATCAATTGCAAAATTTAAAAATTGAAATAGATTGCAAATTGCACAATCTACCTTATTACGAATACCCAAGTTTAAAAGTTAAGCTGCTGCAAATGACACCCACATTAGATAAAAAAATAGGTACTACTTGTACAAAGGGTACTGTTTTTTTTTAGGTGTTTATTAAGAAATTCTTCTACTGAATAATATTGTCTTTCAGATAGGTAGGCTTTTGTCATTTTACGGAATTTGGGGAAAAATGCTGCAGATTTAAGTTGTAGAGGGAGATGGTTGTAAAGTTTTTTTGCTAAATATACGTCAAAGGTAGAATTTCTCGTGAAATAGTCATGATTAGGTCTTGATGAAAAGACATGTAGATGTTTACGAATTAAGCAAGCAGTTTCTAAAATATACAAGGAAGAAGGAGTTAAAATCCGGGGATCTATGAAGTAGCAACTGCAAGGTGTTACTCTTCTGAGACCAAACAGATATCGTACTGCTCTTTTTTGTAATTTGACAATAACATCGAATTGGGTAGCTGTACCAGAACCTCAAAAAGGAAGACCATATCGAAGATGCGACTCGAACAAAGAAAAATATGTTATTTTGGAATATGCTAAATTAAGTTCCTTCGAAACACATCTTATAGCATAGCAAGCTGAAAATAGTTTCTTCCTTAACAAATCGATATGAAGGGACCATTTGTTGTTGTCTAAAAAATACCAAGGAATTTTACAGAATCAACGGTACTGATCTGGCTGCTATTAAGATGTATGTGTGAAAGAGCTCCTTTAAAAGATAATGCTACTGTTTTATCTACGTTAAACGAGAGTAACAGAGAGTCAGACCAGGTTTTTACTGTAAGGAGATCAGAAGTTATAGTAGCATGAAGAGTTGCAATATTTGAGTTTCTGCAAGTGATACTGGTGTCATTAGCAAAAAGAAAAAATTTCCATTGATTTTTAAACTAGTGATGTCATTAATAAAGATAAGGAAAATTAGAGGACCCAATACTGAACCTTGAGGTACCCCACGTACAATGTTTTTGAGACAGAGTGTATATCATTTGCTCTAACCAGTTGTTTCCTATCATCCAAGTAATATTGAAACCAATTTAAAGAAATACCTGGAATTTCGTATAAATTTAGTTCTTTTATCAAACTGTTGTAATTTACACAATCAAAAGCTTTGGCGTAGTCACAAAAAACGGTAACAGTGTGAAAATTATTGTTCACACAGAACTAGATGATATAAACATTTTTTGATAGGCACTTCGAGAAAGAAAGTAGTTACATGGCAGAAGTTTTACCCATTGTTTAAATAGACTAAATACAGACGGAATTAATTATATGAAAACTCGAAATACGCCGTGCGTGGAGCACAATCAACATTTTGAAGTTACTAGTAGAAAAAAAAAGTTACAATACTGCTGATTGGCTAATAAAAAAATGTTCGATAAACGTGAGAATATTGTTTGCTACTTGAGCTTCTTCTAACCATGTCCCAAAATGTTTAATGGGAAACCTACAAAGCAACAAATTACTCTTTAAAAGTAGATAAGAGTCAATTTAAATGGCGAAGTAAAATCTACAGCATTGGAAAATAAAGCGAAACAGTACAAATGCACATGTTCGTCAAAATCCCTCTGGGAACTTCTTGTAAGTTCTCTTAAGTATGGCTCTAATTTTGTTTTTGAAATAATAGGATTTCTGGACACGGCCTCTTACCACCGATAAAGAAATATTCCCGGGTTTTAGCGTCGCCAATTTCGTCTATTCTCTAGTCGTCTCAGCCGAGTTTCCGGTCCTTTACAAAGTGGTCACTCATCTTCCTCGCACTCCTCAATTTGTGCAGTCGATGCTAGAGTTTCTAAAGCAGATTATTTACGGTCGAAGTATTTGGAGATTAGGGTATTAGCCGCAAAACATCTACGACTTCAATTTAACTGTGTAAAGTAACTAAATTTTACTTATGTAAGCATATTAAAATAAAACGCTTAGTATGACATAGTATTCCTGTAACAAACAAGATGAAAAAACAAACATATGTATACTAGAGATAAACATAAAGAAAAGGAAGCAAAATCTGTTCATCTGATTAGAATAGAATAGAATAGAATAGAAATATTATGCTTTATTGTCATGAAAAATTTAACAATTTTGTAGACAAAGCTTACTATAATCATAAATAAAAACAATAACAAATACAATTTACTAAAATTACATATATAAAATGTCAATATAAATAAAATATAATGAAGTGAAACAAAAAAAAGTAACTATCTATTGCAAAATTTAAAAAAAATTGCAAATTGCATAATCTACCTTAAGAAATTTAATAAATTAAGCTGCTGCATATGACACTCAAATATAGATTAAAATTCTACTTATACATAAGAATACCGTAATTTCTTAGTTATTGGTTAAGAAACTGCTATTGGATAATATGGTCTTTCAGATAAATAGGCTTTTGTCATTTTACGGAACTTGGCGAAAGATGTTGCAGATTTAAGTTGTAGAAGGAGATGGTTGTATAGTTTTTTTTTTGCAGAATATAATATAGATTTCTTTACTAACTCACTGGACGGGATCGGTAAATAGATGTCAAAGGTAGAATTTTTGGTGAAATAGCCAAGTCTAGGTCTTGCTGGAAAGACATGTAGATGTTTACGAATTAAACAGTTTCTAAAATATATAAAGAAGGTAGTGTTAGAATCCTGTTATCTTTGAAGAAGCTTCTGCAATGTGTTTTTCTTCTGAAGCCAACAGATATCTTATTGCTCTTTTTTGTAATTTAAAAATAACATCGGATTGGGCAGCTGTACCAGAACCCCAAAGAGGAAGACCATATCGAAGATGGGACTCGAACAAAGAAAAATATGTTATTTTGAAAGAGGCTAAATTCATTTCCTTCGAAACAGATCTTATTGCAAAGCAAGATAGTTTCTTGCTTAACACATCGATATGAAGGGACCATTTTTAAGGTTGCTATCTAAAAAAATACCAAGAAACTTTACAGAATCAACGATACTGATCTGGCTGTTATGAAGAGGTAAGGGTTAAAAAGCTGCTTTATAGGATAATGCTCCTATTTTATCTACGTTAAAAGAGAGTAAATTAGAATCGGACCAGGATTTTAGTGTAAGTGGATCAGTAGTTATAGTAGAATGAAGAGTTGCGATATTTGAGTTGCCCCAAGTGATACTGGTATCATCAGCATAAAAAAAAGTTTTCCATCGATTTTTAAACTAGTGATGTCATTAATAAATATAAGGAAAAGTAGAGGACCCAATACTGAACCTTGTCGTACCCCACATACATCATTTTTGTGACCAGAGTCTGTACCATTTGCTCTAACTAGTTGTTTCCTATTATTCAGGTAAGATTGAAACCAGTTCAAAGAAATACCTCGAATTCCATAGAAATCTAGTTTTTTTATCAAAATGTGATTTATTCAATCAAAAGCTTTGGCATAATCACAAAAAACAGTGGTAGTGTGCAGATTATTGTTTAATGTTTAATAAACCTCATGTAGTGCAGAAAACATGGCATCGGTGGTACATTTATTATTTAAAAAGCCGAACTGATTTTGTGATAAAATGTTGTTATCAACGATAAAGGACATAAGTCGGGCTTTTATGAGTCTCTCACTAATTTTGGAGGGTATCGGTAGTGACGGTAGCAATGAAATAGGTCTATAATTGCAGGCATTAGATTTTTCACAACTCTTATGAAGAGGAATAATGATGGCCGTCTTTAGGAACTCTGGAAATTTACCTTTCTCAAAAGAATCATTAATTAGAGAGATGAGGACTCCCAACACATTGTCTGGCAGATTTAAGAAATTTGTTATGGATAGTCCATCGGTACTACAGGAAGATTTGCTTTTTATACTATTGATTGTTTGGATGAGTTCAGATTTATCCACCGGTCTTATAAAGAATGAATTCGAGACATTTCTTGAATTAGGGAGATAGGAAATGGGATGTTGTTGGGACACAAGAGTTGATGTTAAATTTTTACTCACATTAACAAAGTATTCATTTAGATTTTCTGGGTCTGGAAGGAAAAATGTTTGAGCTGTGTGAGTTTTATTTCGAAGATCGTTTATTACGGACCAAGTTTCTTTTGCAACACTTTTAGAGCTTCTCAGACGATTTTGATAGTACAATTTTTTAGCTGATTTTATAAGTTTCAAATAGATTGCTTTGTACTTGGTGATATATTCAGTAACAGAGACGTTGGTAATAAATTTCTTGATGTACAGAAGTGATTTTGGCTGATATGCGGACACCTTTGTTAGTCCACGGTTTGCGATGTTTTGGTTTAATTGTGATTAAAGGAAATGCTTTACTGAAGATACGGACAAGCTTATTAAAAAAATCACTGAAATTATAATCGACGTCCATAGAAGGAAAGCGCCACTTAGAGGTTAAGCATAAATTTTTGGAATTTACGAAAGTTCCGAGCGGGAAAAATACTGCCTAAACGTCGAGTTTTCGATAAGGGCTTGCTGAAGATGTTAAACTTCATAAAAACCGCTTCATGATCAGATAGTCCAGCATTAACAAGAATTGTACAATTATTGTAGCGCAGACATCACGGGGTGAGAAATCTGAGAAAATATAATCACTTATGGTAGATGAGGTTTTTTGTAATCCTTGTAGGAGAATCAATGTGCATTATTAGACCATACGATTCAAATATGTTGACCAGATATATTTGTGTAGCACAAGCAGCAGCATAATTATTCTTGAAGTCCTCGCATAAAATGTTTCTGCCTTTATTTAGAGTCAAAACGTATTTGACTGTTTCTTAATAGAAACATTTAGACTGTGACAACTAATACGTCCTTAAGTCTAACCCCTGTAAAAGGTTATGTTTGAATATTTCGGGAAGAATGCAATAATAATTTCTCTTTCTGAACCATTGGGTTCTTGGGATATCGTCAATAGCTTTTACAATTTAACATGTCAAGAAGGGGAATTAACAAAATTACCAACCAAAGTGATAACAAACAAATTGAATGAAATTATACTATTAGCCGAAGGATAAGAAGGTTTTAGATCGGGAAGGTCAGTTATATTTATAATGAGGCAAGTTCAAGAGAAATCGATGGAATAAAACAAATCGGCATATTTAGGTTTCGTGGACCTTAAGAAAGCATTTTACAGGGTCATATTAAAGGACGTTATCCATTTGTTAAACTCGAGGGAGGTACCGCTAGAAATAATTAAATCTATCGAAAATATCTACCAGAACAACACAATAAAAGTAAAACTGGAATATGAACTAACTGCCCAATTGAAGCCGGTAATGGGATAAAGCAGGGGGATTCCTTGAGACGTTTATTGTTCAACCTGATCATGGACGAAATAGCAAAAAAATAAGAACTAAAAAAGGATACCAAATGGGAGAAAAACAACTTAAAATAATCTGCTATGCGGACGATGCAATACTAATACCTCAAAGTGAAGATGATTTACAACGTATGCTGCACCAATTTAACATAACCGATGCACGGTTATAACAGTAGATCCAATAAGATGTAAATTGGAGCTGGAAGGTCAGATAACATAACAAGTTATGGAGTTTAAATACCTAGGCATCACACTATCTAGCTACGGAAGGCTCGAAACAGAAGTGGAAGATCAAGTGAATAGAGCAAACAGTGCGACAGATTGCCTGAATGACACAATATGGACAAATAAAATATCGGAAAAGAAATGAAAGGAATAATTTACAAAACAGTCATCAGACTAATAATGATATAAATGGCAGAAACACGACCCGACACAGAGAGGACAAAAAGATTGCTCGAAACAGCAGAGATGAAAACCTCTCGAAAAATCGATGGTAACTCTATGGGTCAGAGCTAGAAGTACAGATATACAACGGAGATGCAAGGTGGATAACATTAGTAACTGGGTAAGAAACAGAAGAATAGAATGGAATGACCACATAAGCCGAATGACAACAAATAGGGTAGTCAGGACAGCGAGATACGGTTTTCCAATAGGAAGACGATCAGTGGGAAGACCACGAAAACGATGGAACCAGAACTTACTAGAGGTACATTGAAAAAAAAGACAGAGTCATGTTTATACAAAAAGAAGGAGAAGAAGAAGAAGAAGAAGAAGAAGAAGAAGAAGAAGAAGAAGAAGAAGAAGAAAAAGAAAAAAATAAGGAGAAGAAGAGGAATGTTGTTGACTTCCACCTCACAAATCAATTGTAAGTGGAGATAATATTGATTAAAAACGAAAAGGATGTTCATCACTTTGATTCATGGATACAGCCAAGATCAAGCCATCACATTTTAGAGAAAGAATATTGTAACTTAGATGTCTGAGTCTGTCTGAAATCAAGTCGACCAAGACAAAACAACCAATAGGGGAGGAATAGAATATTTCATAAGTACTAAAAAGCTGGAGATAAAAACTATCATTGAAGACAAAACAGTTAGTGTCTTCAAGTATCAAGTTATCAAGTTCAACAAAAGTTTCTCCTCTACAAGGACAAAGGGTTTGAATATGATTCCAATGATTACCCTGGGGAACACATTTTTTGTTGAGTTAGATCTGACACTTGTTTTTTACTAATTTTTGGCGTCTGAATCTGAGAATGACCTCAGACGTTCATCACGTCAACTTTTTAAACTACAGTATATCCTCAAAAATCATAAAAATCATGCATTTAAAGGAACATAAAATAAAAATCAGTTTACAGTACAGTTTACAAATCATTTAATTTAAATTAAATCGAGTTCATACAAATAAAATTGTTTAATAATGAACATTACTTACAAATTAAGAAAACAATTTGCGTTTATGGCTTTTTCTGGAGTATTCAGTTTGTGTACATTCGCGCGCTTAATGCTCCAAAAATAGTCAGCCATCATAATGTACATCCCATCTACGTTGGTACCGTGCTTCCATGATGCAACAGAACCAAATAAATTTCCATTATGGAGGAGAACCCATTTCAAGCTCCGCTTTGAGCTATCTATATGTTTATAGATAGCTCAAAGCGGAGCTTGAAATGGGTTCTCCTCCATAATGGAAATTTATTTGGTTCTGTTGTCTCGAGTCAGATGCGTTATAGTTTGAAATTCCCAATTTTTCCATTAAACCACTTACATTATGGCAAAACACAAATCCCCCTTCACTTTGGAAATATTGAAGAAATGCCCTTTCTCGTGTTCGAAAATAGGATACCTTGGCTCCCTTTTCAAGCAAGTTTTTCTCATTGAGTCGTGATGCTAAGAACTCAGAAGCTTTTTTGGATAGTCCCAAATCTCGTACCAAATCATTTAGCTCTTGCTGCTCGAATCCCTTACGTACGGAGTCATCGTTAATTTCGAGATCTTCATCGTTGGAGTCGCTTTCATCTGCACCATATCAGTATTCTCCTTTTTCCAAAGAGGGAAATTCATTGAAAGCTGGCAGGGGATTTCGGCTGAATGCGGCACTGGGCGTATAGCTGACAGTAAACTAAGATACTCCATTTTACATTTGTTTTTCTTGTTATATCCTGATGTTTTCACTATACAAAAGTAACAAACACTTGAATGATCTTTGGGCTCACGCCAAATCATAGGTATATCAAATGAAAGTTTAGCACGTTCTCCCTTGGTCAACATCCGTAAACCCGGAAATGCACTTTATGAGGTGCCCATATTTTATCTTCATCACCAAGTTTCACTTTAAAATAGGCAAAATATGCTTGTCTGACAAATGTACTAATGTTTGTCCTTTGACTGGGAGTGGTAAAACTGCCACATATATAACAAAACGAATCGGGGCTGTTTTCGCACTTACGACGTATAGGAGCAAAGGTAACCATGAGGAAACGTTTCAGTTCAAACACACTAAGCAGTTCTATACACTTCAGTAAAAAAATACTAAATACTGCTAACCGACACACCACGTTTTACCACAGTATAACAGACATAACTGAATTTAACAGGCAAGTCTAAACAAATTGCAGTTATCAGAGCGTCATTACTCTCACCAGGCGCCCCACCCCCATAGAAAAAGAACGTGACGTGATAGAAGAAAACTAAAAACTGTTTTGAAATCAGCATGCCTAATTCTATAGAAAACAGCTAAAAAGTCTAACTCAACAGAAATTAAGTTTCAAATTGTTCCCCAGTGATATATATGGAAGCAAGAATCATAGGTAAATACAAGTTCGTGAAAAGTGGACAATACATCAAAACTTACTTCTTGTAACCATATAGGTAGTTAGAAGGTATATAAATTCATTTAATGTAAACAAATCTGAAATATTAAATTCGATGTTTTGATCATATGCTGTAGAAAGTAGATTGGCCAAAAATGTATCAACATTGCAATTATTGGAAGGGAGAATTATTAGATATGGGGCATTTGTAGTTTGTGAATTTTCGGCAAACGGTAAAATCTAGGAGAGATGCCATAATTATTGGGGATTCGGTTACGACTTAGTAATGAGATTAGATTTCCTTATAGCGCAAAATGTCGCCTGACAAAATTTTCAATGTGTTTGAAATGTATTAATTTTTTTTCGAATCCTGAGAAAACTAATGAGCATTTGTAAAAAATTACCTGCAGAATGAAAGATTGCGTTATTCCCGAGGGTCAAAAGTCCCTTAGAATAACCAAAAATATCTTTTGAATAAGATATTTGAAATTAAAAGTCACACTAAATTTTTTCTTTTTTTTTTCACTTTTGTAACTTATTAAAATAAATACTATAGCAGTTTTCAGGGACTTTTGGTCCTCGGTAATAACGTAATCTTTCATTCTGCGTTTAAATTTTTCAAAAATAGTTATTAGTTTTCTCAGGATTCGAAAAAAAAAATAATACATTTAAAACACATTGAAAATTTTGTTAGGCGACATTTTGGGTCAATACCCTTAAGTTAGAAATGTGTTTGGTAACTACGTGGGCAGTCCGATAAGTACTTAGCCTACAAAAGAAAAAGGAAAATTTTGGAAAAGTGGCAATTTATTTCTCTACATAGTCTCCTTTTAGCTCGATATGCTTGACCCAGCGATGCTCCAACTTCTTTAACCCGTCTGAAAAATACCTTTTGTCGAGGTCTGCAAAATAGGCTTCCGTGGCGGCGACTCCTCATTGAATGACCTCCTCATTCGACTTAAATTTCTGCTCAGCGAATGTCTTTTTCAAGTTTGGAAACAAATAGTAGTCGCATATGGCCAAATCTGGAGAATACTGTAGGTGGGGCAATAGTTCGTAGCCCAATTCGATCAATTTAGCCATGGCGACGGCGGAGGTGTGAGCCGGTGCGTTGTCATGGTGGAAGAGCACTTTTTTCTTTGCCAAATGGGGTCGTTTTTTCTTAAAGTAGGCGTCGAGTCGGCCCAATAATTCGGCATAAGAGGGCCCTGTGATCGTTTTGCCTTTCTTCAAGTAGTCGATGTAGATTGTAGATCATATCTTGTGAATCCCAGAAAATGCTGGCCATCACCTTTCCGGCCGATTGGACAGTCTTCACCTTCTTCGGAGCACGTTTGCCGGGTGCTGTCCAGTCTTTCGACTCTTCCTTGGTTTCTGGTGTATACCAGTGAATCCATGTTTCGTCGATGGTTATGAAACGACGTAAAAACTCCTTTGGATCACACTTAAATAGCGTCAAACACTACTCTGAAGTGGTCTCACGGTTGCGCTTATTGATTGAAGTGAGCAAACGCGGCACCCATCGCGCCGACAGCTTTATCATGCCCAAAATTTCATGCAGGATATGACCTACGTAGTTTTTTGAGATACCTACGGTGTCAGCTATCTCGCGCGCACCTTCAGTCGGCAGTGTGCCAATACAAGATCGTGGATTTTTGTCACGTTATTCTCCGTGGTAGCCATTTTCGGGGCACCTAAGCGTGGTTCATCAAGAACCGACGTTCGTCCACGTTGAAACTCATTAAACCAATTTTTGACAGTTGCCATCGAAGGAGAAGAGTCACCGTACACAGCATCCAAGCGCCCTTTGGTTTCGCTGCGTGAATCCCTTCCAAAAACAAGAATCGAATCACCGACCGATATTGCTCTTTTTCCATTTTATTAAAATCCGCGGACACGCTGATTTTCACACGCAATCACAACATTACTATAATTTCGGTTTGGCTGAAACTTTGACATTAGCCGTCTACAAGAACGCATTAAATGACAGTACACTTCATTTGTGATAGTGCCGCCATCGGGCGGAGAGGCTAAGTACTTATCGGACTGCCCTAGTACTGTTCTTTGTATATAAGTGCAGTCGTCCCTTATCACTCAAAAACACCAATTATTCAGGGTGGTCTAAGTCCGACTAATCAATAAGTCTGATCGATTTTAGACTATGACTTTTTTGGTGCATTAACAAAATTAAGTATATATAATTATTATAAGTGGGAGACCGAGGCATAATTTGAACAAGGCAGTGAAAGATGCCATGAGAATCAGAAATCTCCTTATGATGATTGAAGAGATAGCAAAAGGTGAAGGCTCGGAAGCGAGAAATGCCGAAGGGTATAAGTTCAAAACAGACAGACCACGCTGCAGCGCTGCGCTGTGGATCCACAAAATAGTTTCCGATGATTAGCTGTAAATTCTTATGTAAATTAAACGTTCCATCCCAGACGCGGCGTTATCGAAATGCCTCCCACTTTTTCAGGTAAATATTTTCATACATGAAATGCCTCCCAGGTACAATCGAAATGCCTCCGGTTTGTTAAACATTTAGGCTGATATTTTGTCTAGTTAATCTCTGTTAATGAGACAATGTTGCCAATTCATAATTTAAATAGGTACTAAAATGTACATAAAATATGGTAACATAAATATTTCACAGTATGACATATTTCTTTTTAGAAAAGAAACTTGTTCCGACAATCTAATAGCCAGCTTTTCTGGGTAATTCCAATTCCGATTCTTATCTCTTCTTAACGATTCCATGAATAGGTACTTTTACCTTAATTTTTTTGTTTGTTTATATTGTATTAAATATGTACTAATGTACTAAAAAAACCTGCAAAGCATTTGTGAAAACACATGGATGTGAAAATACGATAATTGAATCAATATTAGATCATAACCACGAGAAGTTGTCTGCCGAAGTTTACAATAGAAAAGCCGTAAGCAATCCAATGAAAAGAGCAGCCGTGGTGGAAATTTCAAAGTCTGAAGTTGTTACTTTAGAGGATAGATTTACAATTAATTGTAAAACATTCTTCTATGATATATTTAAAAGCGAGATAATATGATGACGACATTTTATCTTGAAGTAAACAAAAGACAAGAGGAATATAATGTCCATTTTTCAAGCCATGTATACTAAACAATTGAGTGAAAGAACGAGGACAGTGTTCAAAAGTTCCGTCAACATACCAATTAGAAACAGTCGAAAGAAAACTAGAAGATTTGAAAAGCATGTTAATATAACAATATGATTATCTTTGTCATTTTTAATTATAAAATTTTAATTTTTATTCTATAATAATAGAAGGTAAATCAAGAGCTTGATGAAATTCAGATATATTTTTGGGACGTTTAATTAAAGAATTAGGAATTAGTGGTTCTAGCATAATATAAATTTTGTCTCACCTTATTGATATCACTGATAGTAAATGTCTCTATATTTGTCTTCTTAAGTTCTTTACAGATGAGCTTTATTGGTTTTTCGCTGAGATCTTCCACGCTGAGAGCTTCCACGGCATTCATAATGGTATTCGTATGGCATTTCCTGAAGCAGATCTTCATGGATGTCGTTTTCATTTGGGACGGGCATGGTACACCAGCGTAGATAAGGGGGGGGGTACTGGGGGACAGTACCCCCCTAAGAAGCATATTTTACCTATATTACCTAATAGTGGAATTGATTTTTTTTTTACTTTTACCTAGAATATATAACATATATAAAATAAGTTCGTGTTATGTTTGTTTAATTATATGTTTTTTTTTTTTTTTATTTACACAAATAAACCCGCATCAACCACTAAGGGTTATTAGCGGGGGGACATACACAAACAGTAAGATACATATTATTATATAAAAATGCTTTACAATCTGGTGTATTGTTTAGTCATTTTGAGATAATTTAATAAGGAGTTTAGGTTTGAAGTCAGTACACTTTTAATATTGTCACTAAGAGCACACGCGATCCTTTCTTTCTGGTACACTGGACACTCGATAATTATATGTTTCACTGTCAGTTGCGTGTTGCAATTGGTACACATCGGAGCGGCCTCCTTGTTGAAGATATGCTTGTGTGTTAGTAACGTATGTCCTATTCGGAGTCGGTTGATGATGACTTGGTCTTTTCTATTTCTTGGTAACATGAGTTTAGTTCCTACTTGACTTAGGCATTCTTTTAGTTTGTTGTTAGTCTGATCCCAAGTAGTTTGCCACGTTCTGTGGACATGACCTTTGATATTTACTTTGTGATCAGTCCAAGGTATTTGATCTGTGATAGAAATACTTTGGTCGGTAGTTGCATTGCTTGCTAGAGAGTCCACTTCCTCGTTGCCAATTATGCCCATATGGGAAGGTACCCAGATGAAGAGAATATCTTTCTGTTGATTCTGTAGATAAGATAATTCTTCTTTGATTTTGAGAAGAATAGCGTGAGTTGTATATAGCTGTTTTATCCCAAGTAATGCGCTCATTGAATCGGTGATAATCACAAATTTGCTTTCATGGATAGAACCACATTTTTTCATTGCCTGGTGAATTGCTGTAAGTTCTCCGGTATATATACAACAATTTGTTGGGATTCGTACGGTAGACTTGATGTTTCCGCAGATATAAGCTGCAGCATGTCCTTCATCACATTTGGAAGCATCAGTGAAGATTCGATGAGTTGTTGGGTATTTGGAAATTAAATTTTTAAAAGCTTGCTGGATAAGGAAAGGATGTGTGGAATGTTTAGGGAGATCTTTTAGAGACATATCTATTTTTGGAGGTTTGATCATCCAGGGAGGAAAATTTACATGAATGGGTATAGTGAGACTGAACTGTTCTAAATTAAAACCAATACGTTTTGTTCGCTCAGGAAATGGTAGCATATTTCTTGCAATGTTTTCGTAATGATCAGAAGATATATTTGTTCTGTAGAATATTGTTGAGTAGGTTACGTTGCTTTTGTTTGCTGAAATTCTGGCAACGTAATTCAGTGATAGAAGTTGCCTTCGTTGGCTTAAAGGGAGTTCATTAGCCAGAACTTGTAAACTACTTACTGGACTAGTTCTTGTGGCACCTAAAACCAATCTCAAGCACGTATTTTGAATGTAGTCAAGTTTTTTTAAAGATGTTTTGTTAGCAGTATCGTAGCATAAACAGCCGTAATCTAATTTACTTCTTATTAATGATCTATATAGATTAAGTAAAGTTGTTGTATCAGCCCCCCAAGAGGTATTTGACAGCATTTTTAGTAGGTTAATTCTGGATTGGCAAGAACGTTGCAGATTCGTTACGTGGTTTTTCCATTTTAAGTCACGTTCAAAAGAAAGTCCTAAGCAATTTATTTCTTCTGACTGCTTCAGCATAACTCCGTTAAGTGTTAATTGAATATTAGGATAGTCTTTCCTTTTGCTAAAAATTAAATAACGTGTCTTTTCGCCAGAAAATATAAAACCCGTGTTTTGCGACCAGTTTTCAATTGTATGTAAGGCCGTTTGCAATATATGTGATCCCAGAGTTACATTATTTGTTTTTAGATAAATGACTAAGTCGTCTGCATATAGGCTAGTAAATACAGGCAGCTTTATTTGATGTATAATACTATTTATTGCAATCAGAAAGAGTGTAGGACTTAGAGTAGATCCTTGTGGAGTGCCATTTTGCAGTACTCGTCTGGAAGATGTGAATCCATTGGCTCTAACTCGAAAAGTTCGTGTTTCTAGAAAATTTTTAATAAACGACAACATATGCCCTTGGACATTCCATTCTTGAAGTGTTTTTAGTATAAGATGTCTCCATGTTGTGTCAAAAGCTTTTCTTATGTCAAAAAATACGGCAATAAGTTTTTGATTGTGCAGAAAAGATTCATGTACAGCTGATTCAAGGGTTATTAGATTGTCTGTTGTGGATCTACCCGTACGAAATCCACTTTGTCTGATACTTACTAGGTTATTGTTTTCGAGATACCATTTAAGACGATAATTAAGGATTTTTTCTAAAAGTTTGCAGGTACAGCAAGTAAGTGAGATTGGACGATAGGAATTTGGATCGTCTTTTGGTTTATTATATTTAAGGATTGGAATTATAGTTGCTTGCGACCATAGATCAGGAAAGTCGTGCTGAATGAAAATATTATTAAAAATATCAACTAATATTAGTTTTGCATTTAGAGGAAGATTTCGTAAGAAAAGAGGGTGGATATCATCAGGTCCTGGCGTCGAATTTTTTGCGCTTAAACAAAATTCTAATTCTTGAAGACTTATGGGTTTATTTATTGGATTGTCGCTCTCGGTGATTTGTATATTTGACGATTCCATTAGATTTTTATATTCTAAAAAAGATATGCTATAGTTGGAATCACTAGAATTAAGTTCATATATATCTGCTAGTATTTCTGGAATAGCTACCTTGTTTGAATGCATTTGGTTATTGTATGATAGCGTATCTATGCCTCGGAAGTATTTTGTTCCTTTTATTCTGCGTACTTTGTTCCATATGTCGCCTATGGGAGTGGAAGGATTTATTGAAGCCACATACTTTTTCCAACTGTCTCGTTTTCCTTTCTTGATCAATTGTCTGCTTTTTGCTCTGAGATTTTTAAAAATTATAAGGTTATCGATAGTTTTATGTTTCTTATAAACGTTGAAAGCGTGTTTAGACAAAGTAAGTGCTTGCGCAATTTCGTTATTCCACCAAGGAACTGGCTGCCTTTTACTAGATTTTGTTTTTCCCACTGCGATTGTTGCTGCAGAAATAATAATATTATTAAATAGTTCCAGATTTTCGTTTGCGGTATTGGTTAAATTAAAGTTGTTTGTTTGTCCTTCTATAAGTGTTCGATACAAATCCCAGTCAGCTGACTTTATTTTCCATGTTTGGTGAATTGGAAAAGTCAATATATCATTAGTATCTATGTTTATTGTGATAGGGAAATGATCACTATCATATAAATACCCCAATGTGTCCCAGTATAATAAAGTAGCTAGCGACGGACTGCATAAAGAGAGATCTATAGCTGAAAATGTACCATTGTATGAATTGAACCTAGTAGATTTGCCAGTGTTCAGTAACACTAAATTTAAATTGTCGATGAGATTGTTTAAGAGATTACCACATTTGTCGGTTTTGTTACTTCCCCAGGTACTGTTGTGACAGTTAAAATCGCCTAATATTATTTTTGGGTGTGGAATTTGGTTTAAAACATTGCTTAGTTCAGTTATATCTAAATCAGTAGGATGAGGTAAGTATACGTTGCAAATATTGATTTTCATTTTGTGGGTGACTGACACTGCAACTATTTCCAGGTTTGTTTGCAGTTGTATTTCGGTTGACTCTATGTCATCCCTTACGAAAATTGCTGTTCCGCCGCTTGAATGATCTGTAACTCGGTTTCTTAGAAAAGGAACATAATTTTTTAATGCTACATTTTGATGTTTGAAATGGGTTTCTTCTATGCATATGACTAAAGGAAGATAATCGTTTATAAGAAGCTTGATGGATTCTATATGGGTAAAATAACCATTGAGGTTCCACTGTAATATGAATGTATTATTGGCCATTTTAACTATTTACTTGAGAACTTGATTCGTAGTCAGTTTCGTCAGTAGAAGAAAGACTGCTTAGAAGTAGTTTCTTCTTCAATCTGGTAATATTGTTTTTTAAACTTTTATTTTGTGTTTGAGAATATGTAAAGTTTAGAATTTCTTTGATTTCATCGCTTTCATTTGAATAATTTTTAGCAATAAGTTCAGGATGTTTTGAGTGAAGGGAATTTGACAGAAAATCACATATTTCATGAAAAGAAAGTGTGAAGGAAGGGATTATATTTTCAATTTTTTCTTTAATTTCATTGAGAATATCTGGAATAGAATCTTGAGTTTTAGGCTTTTTATTTTTTTGTTTTTCAGTAGTGGGAGGAGGTAGGTCATTTTCAAGGATTTCGGGAGAAGTGGAAATTTGTCTTTTAGTAACATGAATAGCTTCAGAGATTTTTCTATCGCTTTCAATTACTGAATCTTGGGATATTTGTGGTTGTGACGAAATCTGTAGTTCTTTGTTTGTTTGTAAGGAAGTGGTTTGGTCGTTTGTGGCTGATGTTAATTCGTGATTTTTTGTGATGTTAAGTTTCGGTTCCTTTAATGTCTGGGTACCTTCTTCGTGTTCTTTCCGTGGTTGTTCTTCTGGCTGGCTATATTCTTTATTGGCAGAGCTGAGTACGTTCACTTGATGGTCAGTTTCCGTTTGATTAATTGGACTACTTAATGATGATAAAGAAGGACAGTCAGAATCTTGATGTCCGACCGTCTTGCATCTGGAGCAGTTTAAACCGTCTATGGAAATGTATATTCTATATGATGTATTGTCGAATGAAATTAGGAATGAGTCAGGAATCGATGCATTTTCTAAAGGACTTATGAAGATTTGCCTTCTAAAGCTAAGCACGTGGCTGTATTCCGGGTCTTGCATGCCTACTCGTAGAAACGTCATGTTGGAGACGGATTTTATACCCATAGTTTTTAGATGGTCTTCAATTATGCTATTAGGTATAGTAGGACATACACTTGATATGATTAATCTCTGGGCAGGAGTTATTAATCTTCTTACTTCAATTTGGTTGCCGTCAATAATTACATGTTTGTGGGAGCTAAGAAATTGGTCAACTATATATTTAGACGAGAGGTAGATGCAGATGCGGTTGTTTGCGATTCTGGATGCCCAAATAACGTTTTTGGGCTGTACTATTGATCCAACAGCTTTTACATATTCGAAAACTTGTATTCCTTGTATGGTTGAAAGTATGATACCTTGGTCTTTTGAAGGATGTTTAAAACTGTTTAATGCATGAGAGTAAGAGATATGTGACGTAGTCGGTGTATTTCGTGAAGTAGTAGCTAATTCCGGTTCAGCCATCGTCCCGTTGAAAATTTACATGCATTGGAACAGCGGATCTGAAGCCGGACCTGGCCTCTTAACAAAATTAGACGGCAGCCTAATTACTTGAATCAGCAAAAAGTTGTTGTCGATAATCGATAATTTGGATTGAAATCGATAAAATATTGCCTTTTAACTTCTGATTTTATGGTTAGATATAAATAATGCAATTTTGTACTCACAGAATCGTTGGTTTTTTAACACACTGTCACATTTAAACTTTATCTTGCAAACAATGTAAAAATTAAATTATATTTCAACTTTTAACTACTTGAATTTATAAATTTGTCAGGACCGATATAAAGCTGTAAGATTTGCTTGCTATCAGGACCGGTCTCAATTATATGTTGATTTGTATTTTTTTATTATTATTGACTGATATAGACAGGTTTTCAATGATTTTTGTTTGTTACTTCTGTATTTTCTTGTGTAAATAAACTTTAATAAAAGTTCAAATTTACCTAGCTGTTTGAGCGTGGTACCTGGCGCATAAAATTGCTCTCGGCACTTAAAATAAGATACTAAGTACCCCCCCCCTAGAAAAAAACCTATCTACGCGCCTGGCATGGGATAGAAAGGTTTAAGCACTGGGATTAGCACCAGAATACCAAAAAAGGTGTTAACTTAACCGAAATTACACATTTTCTTATTTATATTTTTGGTCTTTCATTCTTATATCCTGAAGTTCTTAGCGATTTTTTTGTTAGAAATTTGGCAGAAATTAAACCAGTCGATGAAAGAGTCACCCAATTTTGTGATTATCTTGTTGATAATTATACAGCGTGTCTACTTAAGTTGGAAACATATGGGAAACTTTTTTATTATTAATTTTACGAAAAAAAGTTATTCTTTATAAAAAGTTCTGCATGCCTCAAAACCTAAGATTCAATCATCAAAATATCAAATATCAAATTTTCTCAATATTATACGAAGTACGTCAAAAAATATGAATTTCGGTCAAGGGTAAAGTACCTATATTTCTCTCCATATCGAAAATTCTTATGATAAAAAGTTGTTTGGAATTAAAAACTAAGATCAAATATGCAATTACATGCTTCTAATTGAAAAAAAAAATTTTCATAAATTTATGGATACCCAACATCGTTTTTAATTAATACAAATATGATAACTCGTTTATTATTCATTTTACGAAAAAAAGTTATTCTTCATAAAAAGCTTTGCATGGTCTAAAATTTAAGAAACAACCATGATATATCAATTTTTGTTAATTTTATACGAGGTGTGTCAAGAAATATGAAATTCGCTCAAGATTATAGTACCTTTATATTTCACAATATTTCAATTAGAAGGATGTAATTGCATATTGAAGCATAGTTTTTAATTCTAAACAACTTTTTTAATAACCGTTTTCAATATTGTGAAAAATAAAGGCACTTTACTCTTGAGTGAAATTCATATTTTTTGACATACCTCGTATAAAATTAATAAAATGTGATATCTGATGGTTGCATCTTCGGTCTTAGGACATACAGAGCTTTTTATAAAGAATACCTTTTTTTGTAAAAGTAATAATAAAAGAGTTATCGTATGTGTAATAAATAAAAACGAAGTTAGTATCAATAAATTTGAGAAAAATTTGGAAAATATTTTATTCCAATTAGAAGCATGTAATTGCATATTTGATCTTAGTTTTTATTTCCAAACAACTTTTGATAATAAGAATTTTCGATATTGAGAGAAATAAAGGTACTTTACTCTTGAACGAAGTTCATATTTTTTGACATACCTCGTATAATATTGACAAAATTTGATATCTGATGATTGAGTCTTAGGTTTTAGAGCATGCAGAACTTTCTATGAAGAATAACTTTTTTTCGTAAAATTAATAATAAAAAAGTTTCCCATATGTTTCCAACTTAAGTAGACACGCTGTATATCTGAAAAGTCAACTTCTTTCTACTGCCCTCATCCCAACATTAATAATTTTATTGATATAATTTTACAATTTCAAATAAATACCTATATTAAAATGAATTCTGTTTCGACACCAAAAAAAATGTTGCCGAAAGTCAAGCAAAAATAAATTTTCTAAATGAAAAAAAATTAGAATTAAGAGAATGTAAAATAAATAGATTAGAATTTGTCAAAGTAGTATCATATAAATTTAGCAAAAATATTTTGTAATTTTATATTTCTATACACATTTTGTAATATTTTCCAAATAAGTTTTTTGTGATGTTATTTTTAATAAATCTATAAAATAACTTGTACTTATTATGTTTTTGTATTTTCTGTTCTAGTTATTAAGGTACCAAGGGTATTATAAGGATAATAACGCTTGCTTGAGGTCAATGGTGTATATACCGAGGGCCTTTGGTCCGAGGGATATACGTTGACCGAAAGAGTTATTATCTATAATACCCGCGGTCCTTCAACGTTTAATGTCCGACTAAATTATTTTTTATATGCAAACAATTTGAGTGAATTTGAATTAATTAATTTTAAAATAAGTACATTTACCAGCAATAGTCGTAACGTAATTGTGGTAACCATAGTTTTACTTAGGTTGTTATTTGTCAACTTGACAGTATTTAACTAGCCATTTAAATTTATTGCCCTAGGGCGTTAGGGAGTTGTTTTTAAAAATAACGCTCTAGATTCTAGGGCATTATATCATACGTAACTGACTTCGAAATCATGTCATTATTTGTCAAATAATATACCAGTCGGGCATTAAATTATTAATGTCCGACTGGTTTATTATTTGACAAATTTTGACATTATTCCGAAGTCTATTAAGTACGATATAACGACCAAGGGCGTGTTATTGAAAAATAACGCCCTAGGGCCTATTAAATTTAAATAACGAGTTAAATACTGTCATGTTGACAAATAAAACTCTAAGTAAAACTATGGTTACCACAATTACGTTACGACTATTTCTGCTAAATTTACTTATTTGAAAACTAATTAATTCAAAATTCATGCAAATTTTTTGCATATAAACAATAATTTAGTCGGACATTAAACGTTGAAGGCACCAAGGGTATTATAATAATAACGCTTTCGGTCAACGTATATACCTCGGGCCGAAGGCCCTCGGTCTATACACCAAAGACCTCAAGCGTTATTATCCTTATAATACCCTTGGTACCTTAATAACTATAATAACAAAAAATAATGGTTATTATAAAATATATTATAATGGTTATAAAACTAATTGTACATTATGTATAAGTAGTTAGTTGAAATTTATAAATACCGCCTAGTGTGAATAATGTTTAATAGATTAAGGTTGAAAATTAAATAACAAAATACCAATTTTGCCAAAAATTTACAAAGGGACGAAGATGTGGCAACGTTTCACCTTGGTTCCAATCTTACTTGGATGATAGGAAACAACTGGTTAGAGCAAATGATACAGACTCTAGTCTCAAAAACATTGTATGTGGGGTACCTCAAGGTTCAGTATTGGGTCCTCTACTTTTCCTTGTCTTTATTAATGACATCACTAGTTTAAAAATCGATGGAAAAATCTTTCTTTTTGCTGATGATACCAGTATCACTTGGAGCAACTCAAATATTGCAACTCTTCATGCTACTATAACTTCTGATCTACTTACAATAAAAAACCTGGTCTGACTCTAATTTACTCTCGTTTAACGTAGATAAAACAGTAGCATTGTCTTATAAAGGAGTCCTCAGCCCTTACCTCTTAATAACAGCCAGATCAGTACCGTTGATTCTGTGAAATTTCTTGGTATTTTTTTTAGACAGCAACCTTAAATGGTCCCACCATATCGATTTGTTAAGGAAGAAACTATCCTCCGCTTGCTATGCTATAAGATCTGTTTCGAATGAACTCTATTTAGCATCTTCCAAAATAACATATTTTTTTTTGTTCGAGTCACATCTTCGTTATGGTCTTCCTTTTTGGGGTTCTGGTACAGCTGCCCAATTCGATGTTATTTTCAAATTACAAAAAAGAGCAATTAGATATCTGTTTGGCCTCAGAAGAACAACACATTGCAGAAGTTACTTCAAAGATCACAGAATTTTAACCCTTCCATATTTGTATATTTTAGAAACTGTTTGCTTAATTCGTAAACATCTACATGTCTTTCCACCAAGACCTAATCATGACTACTTCACGAGAAATTCTACGTTTAACGTTTATATGCCGACCCCGTCCTCTGAGTTAGTAAAGAAATCTATATTATATTCCGCAAAAAAACTTTACAATCATCTCCCTCTACAACTTAAATCTGCAGCATCTTTCCCCAAATTCCGTAAACTGACAAAAGCCTACCTATCTGAAAGACCATATTATTCAGTAGAAGATTTTCTTAATCAATAACTAAGAAATTACAGTACCCTTTGCACAAGTAGTATTTTTATTATCATTTTTTTTTTGTCTATATTTGGGTGTCGTATGCAGCAGCTTAACTTTTAAACTTATTAATTACTATGTAGACTATGCATTTGCAATTTACTTAAATTTTGCAATTGATTACTTCTGTTTAACTTCATTATTATTGTTATTATTGTAAATATATTGACGATTTATGTAATTTTAGTAAATTGGATTGTTATTGTTTTGTTTTCTTGACTTTTTATAAGCTTTTTCGATAAAATTGTACAATTTTTCATGACAATAAAGCATATTTCTATTCTATTCTATCTATTCAATTCTATTCTCACATAAAGATTAGAAGCATGTAATTTATTTTAAGCTTGGGAGGCAAT
The DNA here is from genome assembly GCF_917563875.1 of Diabrotica virgifera virgifera. Lineage (NCBI taxonomy): Eukaryota > Metazoa > Arthropoda > Insecta > Coleoptera > Chrysomelidae > Diabrotica > Diabrotica virgifera. The sequence goes on from NC_065446.1 coordinate 223,015,362, forward strand.
TCATATGTGACCATTTTAGCGACAGGTAGGATACCCTTTTTCGGGAGGCATTTCATATGCGGCCCCCAGACGAGCGTTTGTCGTCACTGTCGCTCGTCTGGGATTAAACGTTTAATTTACATAAGAATTTATGGCTAATCATCGGAAACTATACTACTTTGTTGATCCACAGCGTAGCGCTGCAGCGTGGCCCGTCTGTATTGAACATTAGACTCACATGCAGGTATGTACCATGATACACTAACCCAAGATATGATATGGAGCGTTCCTAATTTCGTTCAGGTCGCGCATGACGTCACGTTGTGAGTAGATCCTTTAAATTTCGAATGCATTGCCATTATGATTTGGAGATTTTAGCTTTTAATATCAGTTGTGAAACTTTCTAGAAATGCTGTTTTCTTAAGTATGATTAAATATAATTATTGAAAACATAATATTCTAATAATAAAAATCAATCAGAAACATGATTTTTTTAATATTAGGCAACATACGTCTAATTATACAATGTGGAAGGCACTTGTAAAATAAAATGATTTCTGTCCTTGTTTCGAAAAATTATAAAAAACGCTGATACTCGTCGATTCTTAAATAAATATCTGCACTTTTTAAACACAAATTTAAATTTACAGGGTGATTCATAAAAGTCAAACAGAGTCCATAAGCTTTTATTTTTAATAGAACACCCTGTATATTTTTATATTTTTAAAAGCTGCTTAACAACCTGATTTTAACTAACTATATCATGTAGGGTGAATTATGAACAATACAGGATAAAATTTTGAAATTATTAATTATGGAATCCACTTATGGAATAAAATTGTTTGTGTCCTTATTTTAAAAATTATAAGAAATGCCGGAACAGGTCAACTTTTAAATTTAAATGGGCGCTTTACAAACATAGATTTAAATTTACAGGGTGATTTACTCAAGTACAGCATAGTCAATGATCTTTAGTTTTAATGGATCACCCTGTATATTTTTATGTGCTTAGAAGCTACTTTATAACTTCATCTAAAAAAAATGTATTATTCGGGTTTATCATGAATAATACAGGGTGAAATTTTGAAAAGGTGAAATTTTTAAATTATTCATAAATTTCGTCAATACATTAAAGATACAAAACCAAAAAAAAAATAAATATTATTTATACTTAGTTTAGAAAATATATGTCTTTATTTAGCTAAAATACCATTATTGGGTATATACATACTTTACTATTATTTAAAGTATGATAAATTATTAGATAATTTGAAAATTTTATGTAGGTACTTATTTAATATCTTGACGAAAATTTAACCTACATATATAATTTTAAAATTTCATCTTGTATTATTCATAATAGGCCGTATACAATACACTTTTGTGTGATGAAGTTATTTAGCAAATTCGAATAACATAAAAATATACAAGGTGTTTCATTACAATTAAAGATCATGGACTATGATAAACTTGTGTGGATCACCCCGTATATTTTAATTAATGTTTAAAGAGAGCATATCTAAACTTAGAAGTTGACGTATCCTAGCGTTTTTTATAATTTTATAACATAAGGACACAAACAATTTTATTCCATAAGTGGTTTCCATACACTGTAATTTCAAAATTTAACCCTGTATTATTCATAATACAGCATACATGATATGGGTCGTTGAAATCAGGCCGTTAAGTAGCTTTTAATAATATAAAAATATATACGGTATTCCATTAAAAATAAAGCTTATGAACTATACCAGGCTTGCGTGAATCACCCTGTTTAAATTTGAATTTAGGTTTAAAAAGCCTACATTTATATATAAAAATGAACGGGTTTCAGCGTTTTTTAAAATTTTTTAAAACAAGGACAGAAATAATTTTATTCCATAAGTGCCTTCCACCCTATAATACATGTATTATACACCCTGTATAATACATGTACTGACGATCAAATAAAGGTAACAATAAAATTGTAATGTGTTAAATGATAAAAAAAGTTAAAGCTGTGATAGTCATGAAGCCCATCAGTTATATTTTTTTATTACTTAAATTCTCTTATTCATTAATTATTATATTTATGATCAGACCTCCTAAGGACTATTCAAATCTAACTATGAATATAATATTTTTGATAAAATGTAACAAATTATAAGTAAAATTAACCTTAAACACAAAAATAAACAGTGTTTACCATACGACAACACTGAATATAATGCTGATTTACTCACAGAGTGACGTAGCTACGTTGGCCCCGCCTACCTGCTCCATGTCATATCTTCTGTTATTGTACCATGGGTATGTACAATTGTACACTGCGCAGACTCTAAAGGTGCTGGTGGAGGATGGCGTCTATGCGCAGTATTATAGTCGGTGTACCGGCACCTTTAGAATCTGTGCACTGTATGTAAGTACATGTCTTATCATAGACGTATATATAAACATAGGCTGAGTCTATCCTCCGCGCTTCCTGACGACAAGATCTCTTGGACTGGTTTGAGGTATCCCTTTTTAGCACATTGCATCGAGAAACTAACATGAAACCAAAGAATACTCCATCCAACAAGAAGCGAAAGCATCGACTATTTCACGATCCAAATTTCTTTGCGCATGTACTATCCGCCATGTTTCATGTATTATTTTTTATTTCTCAACCTAACCCCTAAGGCCGATGCCACATTATGCGTTTTGACCGGATGCGTTTCCGCCGCATCCGGTGAAAACGCATAGTGTGACAGATCGGTCCGGTTGCGTTGGAAACGGATGCGTTTTGAGTCATCCGTAAGCGCTTACAAACTGCACCAGACTAAACGCATAGTGTGACAGGTCGGTCCGGTTACGTTGGAAACGGATGCGTTTTCACCGCATCCGGTCAAAACGCATAATGTGGCATCGGCCTAACAACTGTTTGTTGAACCTAACAAATAATGTGAATGTATTTGTAAAATTATTGTGTTGTTTAGTCTTTTCTAATTGTAGAAAAAAGGATAATACTATTAAACATATCTATTGTTAAAATAAACTCTCATTGTGATGGCTCCACCCAAAGGTGGATTTTCTTGTTGGTTCGTACTGGGATGCGGGGATGCCCCACTAGATCGTGAACAAATAATTCTCTTTTCAGTACCGAGAAATCGTAGCAGGTATACGATCGTAGGGCAATTAGAGAAGTTCCTTTTAAACATTTATGTGATTCATTTTCATTCATTTTCAAACATTTAGATGATTCCATACGTACCTATCTATTAAAATTATTCATTCCCAGATTTTTAATAAAGAATAAAAGCAATTTAAACATAGCTATTTAGTGTTTTATTTAATTTGCAATAGTATTATTTTATTTCCAGTAAACAAACATTTGCTTAATTTTGTTCAGATCATTAAGTATTTATCTTAGCACCCTATTCAAAATAAGTTTTCGTTATCGTAATACAACATTTGAAATCTACAAAATTTAGTGTACGGTTCTAGAAATAAAAGTCATTTTGAATTTATGCAAGGCAGGTCCACAACATAAATTTTCATTTTATGACAGCTAAGGGAAAAATTTATGAGTGGAAGAGAAAGACTTGCACATAGAGTTTATTAATCTTGAGAAGGTATATAGCAAAGTTACCAGAAACCTATTGGTGCTAAGTAGGAAAGGAGTGCCAGCTGAATATGTGAGAGTGGTACAAGAGATGTATCAGACGGTAACAATTAGAGAGAGCGAATGCAGCTGAAACTGGACAATTTTGTGTGAAAGCAGAGCTTCATTAGGGTTAGGTTAAGTTCCGTATTAAACCCGTAGTTATCAATAACTAGAACTAGCGAATAACTAGAAAAGATAATGTTAGGAACGAGTATATACGAAATTGGGTCTGAATCCTATTGGAAACAAAATAAGAAACAGGTTTAGGTGGCTAGATGCTAGATCTTATGTCTTCTTTCTTTTATATAGGCAGTACTGCCGGTTTTTCTTCAACAGTGCATTTCATTCTGTCCCTAAATTGTCATTCCAGCTTTTCCTTGGGCGTCCTATACTTATTCTGCCTGACGGTGACTTGTCCCTGGCTATTCTTACTATCCTTGATTCAAACATCCTGCTTATATGTTGATTTGACTCTTCTTTTCCGTTCTTTACCCAGGTATTTAAATTGTCTACCACACATATGAGTCTGATTTCCTCACTTCTTACCCTGTCCTGTAGTTTTTTTCCAGAAATCCTTCTTAAGACCTTCATTTCGTAGGTCTCCAGATGTTTTTGTGTTTTGCTTGTATCTGGTCTTGTTTTGGCCGTATAAGTCATAACTGACCTAATAACTGACTTATAAATTTCCGGCCTTTGTTTGCACTCTTACGTGTTTGTTTTTCCAAATTGTGTTGTTTAGGCATCCGGCCGTTCTACTGGCTTTAATTATTTGTTATTTTACTTCTTCGATATTGTTGTCAGCTGATAGATGAATTCCCAAGTATTAGATGCTAGATGTGATGGGATAATTGTTATATAAGGTGAATAAAGTCATTCTAGCCTCAGCCGCAGAGTTTCCTCATGCAGCGAGGATATAGTGGTGTTGGAGGTCAATAGACATTCAAAGAAATTTCTCAAAAGGAAACAAAAAAAGTCATCAACCTAAGACAAAGTTAATAGACAATTTGAAAGTATAATTCTGTACTAAGTAAAAAGGTCTTGGGTCAAAAATATCTATTTTGACAAGTTTTCCAGTACGAAAAAAAGTAATATAAATCGATAGAAATTTTCATCTCTATTTTGAAATTAACTATTAAATTCAATTACATAAGCATTAAAAATCTATCACGTTTACATAGTTTAAAAAATTTAGTCAAAATCGATATTTTTAACTTAAAACCTTTTTAGTTATCGGTACAAAACTGATATATGGGTTACATTAAATTTTACAGAAAAAAATAAAATTCGTATTAAATAGATCAACTTAAAACACTATAGTTTTAATTATTACTTTTTTTCTCAGTGTATCCTAAAATTTCCTACTGTTTTGAACGAATTCCTCATTACTTCTCTTAGTGTAGTGTAAAGTATTATCCCTACCATTCTCCGACCGATATTTTTTTCCCCTGAACATCAAAGGAGCCGATAGTTGCTTTCTCTTCTTGTTGGATGGAGTATAATGAGAGGCTATGGATACAGCGTGGCAATGACAAGACTAATCTCTTCGTACTTAAGAGGCCGGAGTTTTAAAGTTCGTATAGGACAAGTCCTGTCTGGGCTCGGGACTCCGGAAGCTGGAGTACCACAAGGAGCGGTCCTGTCGCCACTACTGTACTCAATATACACCGCCGACGTTCCAAGAACACCTGGAACACTATTAAGCCTTTATGCCGATGACACAGCGATAGCGGCCAAACACCGAGACATAGATGTAGCAGTGAACAATCTACAAACAGCGCTAGACGACGTTGAAGAATGGTGTATTAAATGGAAAATAGCCATAAACTCAGAAAAAACACAAGCGGTGCTATTCAAAAAGAGAAGACAAAGCCCAGAAGAACAACTGACGGTGCAAAACAACCCCACAGAGTGGAAAGATCACGCGAAATACCTAGGAGTCATAATGGACAAAGGCTTAACATTTCAAAAACACGTAGAAGCCACAATTAAAAAAGCCAATATGGCCAAAGCATCACTAAGAGGACTCGTAGGTAGAAAAAGTAAATTAAGAACTAAAACGAAGATAAGATTAATCAATAGCATAATAATACCAATTTTGACATATGCATCTCTCGCGTGGGGACACGTATGCAAAACAACAAAAAAGAAGATCCAAGCGGCACACAACAGCAGCCTAAGTGAAGCAGCGAACGTCCCAAGATACGTGGCGGAAAGACACCTATTCAGAGAACTCCAACAAATCAGAGTGACCGACATAATGACGGAAAGAGCCAGGACAAAATTCCCAGAGCTGGAAAATCATCCAAGTCCCATACTGCGAGAGATAATGCGATACGACGCCTTCCACCGATGGAAGCACAAACGTCCAAAACAACAAATAGTGGATTAAAGAAAATAAACATTAGAGATAAAATAAAAAGAAATAAATAAAATGACGTTCTGAAGCTATTTCCTTGTGGCATTTTTATGATTAATAATTATATGGGAAATAAGCCACAATTAAAATGAAAAAAATAATTTTATTAACGTTTCGACGCCCAAATCGGGTGCCGTTGTCAAAATACAAAATATTACTAAAATAAACTAAAGTGTTGTTGCTAAGCAAAAAAAATTCTTCTAATAATTTATTTAATCTCACTCATTTATATTGGCAATTCAGACATATATTATACATTTTAAAGTAGAAGACTTTAAAATGATATTGCCAATATTTTATGAGTTGCGTTCCTGGGACGACTTACTGAAAACATATTTAAAATGTATAATATATGTCTGAATTGCCAATATAAATGAGTGAGATTAAATAAATTATTAGAAGAATTTTTTTTGCTTAGCAACAACACTTTAGTTTATTTTAGTAATATTTTGTATTTTGACAACGGCACCCGATTTGGGCGTCGAAACGTTAATAAAATTATTTTTTTCATTTTAATTGTGGCTTATTTCCCATATAATTATTAAAAATAAAATGACAGTAAATAAGATATAAAATAAGAAATAAAATAAAAGTGGACAATACGTGGCTCCATCAACAACGACAAGGCAATTAGTGTGGGCCCCATACTCGCTAATTTTTACTAATTAAGATTTTATTTTCAGGACATCCTACAAAAAAAAAATATAAAAAAAAAAAAAAACCCAAAATAATCGGCCTTGGCCAAAAAAAAAAAAAAATTACTAACACCGGCGCAAGCCAAAAAAAAAAAAAAAAAAATTCTAACAAAAAAAAAAAAAAAAAAAAAAATTCTAAAAACCCGGGCAAGTAGGGCCCAACCCTTGAGCACCAGGTCTCTGAACCGAGCTTAACTCGGTTCAGAGGCCTGGGGCCCAAGCAAGCAATTTTAGTACCGCGGACAAGTCACAAGAAGATAACAGGCATATAGCGCTTCACGCTGGCCTGATTTGCAAATCGATTAGGGCACCACGTTGGTATTCTATTACCCAGGATTCCCACGTGAAAAGCATTTGGCTGATAGTTGTGCCCCTATCGCGCATCAGCGTGCTATAGGGGGGAAAGGGATGGCCCGGAGCATTGGAGCGCGGTGGAGTGACTCCTGTCTTAGACTCGAGTTAATACACCTCGCTCCAATGAATTGTTACACCCGAACGTACTTCCTCAGGGGTGAACAAGTCTCATGGGTCGGGTTGAATCAAATTGCTTGCTTGCTTGGATGGAGTATTCTTTGATGAAACTAAGTGGGGATATAGGTACGGAAGGGAAATACTACTGTCGCAGCTTTACTATGCGTAACAGTAAAACAATACTAAACCACAGTATAAAGAGGGACAGTAGAACCACTCTCCGAAAAATTGAAAGTAAAATTTTTAGTCGCGCATGGCAACCGCGCAATGGTCCCAGTCGCTTTTGCCCCACTCTCGCATTGCTAGTCGCATAGAAACGTACGGGTTTTGACAGGGAAAACCCGCATCCACCACTGGTGAATTACCAATTGCGTACTGCCGGTATTACTTCTTGGGATGTGAGCGGCCGTGGGTAACGGCATAAACGCTGGCCTCATACGCCAGTAGACGTGGGTTCGATCCCTGCCAAAGACAAACCATTTTCATTTCCAATAATGACACGAGCCGTCTCACCGTGCCTCGGAGAGTACGTTAAGCCGTCGGTCCCCCTGGGCTAGTGTACATCGACACTAGTTACTTGAAACAGGGTTAAAGATGTAATTGGCGCTGGAACTATCCGAAAGGATCTCCCCGGCAAAAATGCCATACGATATTATTATTATTTACTTCTTGGGATCAAAGTGCTGACATGGAAGACGTTTTACTGTCCCTCTTTATACTGTGACTGTGACTGAACAAAAAAAAAGATGGTGTCGTCGCTTCGCTCAACATGACGCTTTGTCTACGTTATTATAAATGTCTATGTGTCTTATCTTATAGTCGTAAAAAGTGACAGAAAACATTTTAATTGATATTTTCTTCTCGCTCACATCTTTTATATTTATTCATAACATAACGCGATACATGAAAAGTGATACTCTTCTTTGCTGTAATTATCATTGCATCCAAAATGAGTAGGTTTCAGTCTTAATTGATTCCATGTGCACATATCGAAGTGAAAGTGTAATATATACACTATTTGTAAGAGTTTTGAAATGAATTATTGGTGTTTTCTGTAAATATACATACTATACCAGTAAACCAAACAATACTCTCTGCGTTTGAGTTTTGCCTTCAGCAAATAAATAAGCAAGAAAAGAAGAAAAGCACGCCACAGTCATTTCGCAGTTCAACCGATAAATAACTAAGCGAATGGGTCCTTGATTGACAGCCTTTTTCAAAGTCTCATTATCTAGATCGCGTTCTATTTCCCAGTGTTCTACTGCTGGAAATTGCACGAAAACTATTCTAGAAGTCGTTTGAATGCGGGGGAAGTTTAATGGAAAAATATCCCAGGATTTCGTATGCGGATTTGCGGTGTAGTTAAAAATTAAAATAGTTCTTTGGCTGCTCACTGGATCGATTAAAGACGTTTTAAAAAAGTGCTCCAGGAATCTCGTTTGGATTATGTAGGGATATAAGCCGAAGTTAGAATAACATTAAAACTTTTTCGACGTTGATATTGAGAGATTAGCTTTAAATACCCAGCGTAAAACTTTACCGGAATCAATTTTGGCCCACGTTTTTTCAACTTGGTTGAGCAAAATTTAAATAACAAGAATATGAAGATACTGGGAAAGTTAATTTTGTAATTAAAAATATGTGTATCCTGCTAGGTTAGGAATATTTGTATACGACTTAAAAAAAGTCGGTAGAGCAAAAGCGAGCTTAAAGATTACGTTAAACTTTTTTCTTTTGTACATAAGTACATAACTTTTGTATTATCCAACATAAGTGAATCAATAAAAAAACAGAATGTTAAGAAAATCTGAGGCTGTAGTTGGGTTTTAATTTCAGTATTTTATAAATGCTAGAATATTCCACAGGGTGTTGCGAACTTTGGAAAAAAAAAAGTTTAATTTGTACACCCGGTATACAATGAAAATTTACCTGTTTAGCAAAAATATTATTCTTCTTCTTAAAGTCCGTCTCCTCTCGGAGGTTGGAAATCACCACAGCTATTCTTATTTTACTGGCGGCCGCCCTAAATAGGTCGATGGAACTGCAGCCGAACCATTCCCTCAGATTTCTTGACCAAGGTATTCTGCGCCTACCGATACTTCTATCTTACCCCTGATTTACCCTGGATGATCAGTCTCAGCAGCGAGTATTTGTCACCTCTCATAACATGGCCAAAGTATTCAAGCTTTCTTCTTTTAACAGTAAGTACAACTTCACATCCTTTTCCGATCCGACGTAAAATTTCGGCATTCGTCACGTGGTCCACCCAAGATACACGTAGCATTCTACGGTAACACCACATCTCAAAAGCTTCAATGTTTTTAATGCTGCCCATCTTCATGGTCCATGACTCAACTCCATATAATAAAGTGGAGAAAATATAACACCGCAGCATACGCACTCTCAGATCAAGATTTATGTCATGGCTACAGAGAAATATTTTCATCTTGTTAAATGCTGATCTAGCTATTTATATTCTTGCCCTTATTTCTTTTGTTTGGTCGCCTGTATGATCCAGGCAAGCTCCAAGGTATTTATAGGAGGATACCCTTTCTATAACGGTGTTATTGACAACCAAATCATTCCTGGCGTTTGGATCTTTTGTTATTACCATCCATTTAGTTTTTCTGAGGTTTAATGTAAGTCCGTAGCTGTTACAGCAGTGGTTAATGCATTCCATCAGTCGTTGCAGATCTGCAAGATTGTCTGCTAATATCACTGTGTCGTCAGCGTATCTCACATTATTGATTGTATTTCCGTTGATCATTACACCACAACTAACCTCCGGCAGAGCGTCTTTAAATATGACTTCGCTATAAAAATTAAACAAAAGAGGAGACAGAATACACCCCTGTCTTACTCCTCTACATATTTTGATCTCATCAGTCATTTCATCATCGACCTTGACTTGTGCTGTTTGATTCCAATACAAATTAGTTATTATTCTAATATCTTTTTCATCAATGTTCTTTTCGATTAGAAGTTGTCTCAGTCGGTCGTGTCGGACTCTATCGAAGGCCTTCTCAAAGTCTATAAAGCAGGCGTATACATCCTGATTGATATCCAAACACCGCTGAAATAGTACGCCCACACCAAAGAGCGCTTCCCTCGTACCAAGACCGTTCCTGAAGCCCATTTGTGTTTCACTTATAATCTTCTTCAAGTTTGCGGATAGTTCTAATATGAATGATTTTTAAAGCATATGACTCATCAAGGCAATCGTTCTGTAATCCGAGCACTCTTTTACATTTGATTTTTTAGGTAAAAAATGGATGTGGACCTTAACCAGTCTTGTGGTATTATTCCAGTATCATTATATGTTGTTAAATAACTCGAGTATCATGTTCATCACTTCTTCATCAATAAGTTTTAATATTTCAACCGGTATTTCATCAGGCCCTGGTGTCTTACCATCGTTGGTGTTTCTTAAAGGATATTCCAGTTCTTGTTTAAGTATCCTTAAACCCTTCATTTATTCTCGTTTCACTGTTATTAATTCTCTTTCGTCGTCAAAAAGTTCTTTTACGTATTCTTTCCATCTTGTGAGTTTTTGTTTGAAATCTATTATACTCTTGCCTTCTGAATCATTCACCATTCCACTATGAGGCTTCTTCTTTGTACCAGTCATTTCTCTGATCTTCTTATGCATGCCGAAACTATCGTACCTTCTCTCAGATTCCTCAATATCCTTGCATTGTTCTGACAGCCATTTATCTTTTTCCTCTTTAATCATTCTCTTTATGGTTCGATTTATTGCATCATATTGTTGTTTGTTTTTGTTCTTATAGGCACGTCTCTCATCCATTAAATTTAGAATTTCTTCTGTCATCCATGTCTTTCTTTTAGTTCTCTCAGTTCGTTTAGGAGTCAACGTCTCTTTAACAGCTGTTGTTAGTGCTGCCTTTATCTGTTTCCAATTATTTTCGACTTCTTCGGAGTTCACGCTACTTATTTCTTTCTAGTTTTTATTAATTTTTTCTTTTATGTCTTTTCTTGTATCTTTTAGTCTGTTGAAATCTATCCGAGTTGTTTTTTCCTTTTTTAGTTTCTTCAATTTTATGTTTAACACAGATACAACCGGATTATGGTCAGAGTAGATGTCCGCACCTGGGTAGGTCTTTGTTGATAGTATAGAATTTCTAAATCTGTGGTCAACCAGAATGTAATCTATTTGATTTCTAATCATCCTCCCGTTACCATCAGCAGGGGATTTTCATGTGTAAAGTCTACGCTTCGGGAGTTTAAACATTGTGTTTTTATTTACAAATTTTTCATTTTGACAAAATTGAACCATTCTGTCACCACGTTCATTACGGTCTCCTAACCCATAGTCTCCAACACAATCTTCCACTATACCCTGACCCACCTTGGCGTTGAGATCACCCATTATTATTATGTGTTCCTTTTTCTGTATACTTTTGAGGACCGCTTGTAATTGTGTATAAAAGTCCTCAATTACATTGTCATCTTTATCTGCTGTAGGAGAATATACCTGAATAATATCAATGTTCTTCTGTTGTGCTTTTAATTGTATCAGCATTACTCTATCTGAATAAGGAACAAAATTTATCATCGAATCATTTATGCGACTGTCAAGAACAATACCGACTCCATAAAGATGAGCTGGATTGTTGTTTCCTACATAGTACATCGTGCCATTTGTTGTTGTACATTTACCTTCTCCTGGCCACCTAACATTGCTTATGCCGAGAATATCTATTTTCAGTCGTTTCATGTCGGATACAACATTATCGATTTTACCTGGAGAAACTAGACTTTTCGCATTCCATGTAGCAATTTTTATGCAGGCATTTCGGACCGGAGGGACCCTGCAGTATGTTGTCATGCCGCTCCTGCCGGATCTTGGTTTCCATGTTCCATGATCGGTAATCTTTAATCTTTCATTACTTGTAGTCATGATGAATAATATTATTACAGGGATATTAACAAAGAGTAAGGCTACAAGATATTCAAAAATCACTTAAATCGGACAAGTTTAGGAGACACGCGACATCAAAAATGACCCATTTTTTAGGGTGCCCGTTTTCTATGACGTGCATTGTAATATGAGGATCCAAATTTACGTGCGAATATGCATGTTTAATACAGCAAAATAAACCAATATCCGATTAGAGCAAATTATTATCTCTGAATACCTTCATCGACAATGAAACGATAATAAAAGTTGGAAATCGAATAGGTAGTTAATTTGTATTTCAATTTTAATAAAATACACTCAATGCTTCTACCGTATAATCAAGTTTTGACTTAGTTAATAATAACCAAATTTGAATACGAAAGGTTGTTTAATGCTGATATTTTGTTTGTTAGGTTCAGAATTTGTTATGTTTAATTTGTTACCGTACTAGTCAATATCATGACGAGATTTATGCGGAAACATAATTAGAAAATGAAAATGTACAGTTTGTTTTAGAGCAAACCCCAAACTAGTTCAGATAGATAACATTTACCTATTATTTCTACTATTTCGTGTGTATTTTAATGAGTAGAATTTAAATATGCAATCAAAAGTGGCAATCAAATCACAAAAACAAAAAATATGTATTTAGTACGTTCTTTAACGGTAAAATATTGCAAAACCTCAAATTTTAAAGAACCGCTTGGATTGACATAAAATTTGGCATACACATAGCTAACAAGTCAAAGAAAAAAAGTGATATTGTGCCGATATGTGTTTTTGCCCCAAGGGTGGTTTTCACCCCCCCTTGGGGGCTAAAAAATATTCGTCCAACGTAAGTCCGGAAATGGATAAACTGACTAATTTTAAGTAACTTTTGTGCTATAGATTTTTTTCACTAAGTCAATACTTTTCGAGTTATTTGCCAGTGAATATGTTCATTTTTTCAACAAAATGACCACGCTTATAGACGGTTTTTCGCAAATAACTCAAATAATAAGTATTTTGTCCAAAAAACGTTTGTAGCAAAAATATAGCCTGTAAAAAATTTAAAAAATGATTTAAATATCACGCCTCTGTACATAGTAGAAGCAGAGTTGTAGCTAATTAAAAATTGGTTCATATTCGTCAAATTCCAAATGGAATACTTTAACATGAAATAACCAAAAATGAAGCACAGTTCGGGGAAAACTCATTAAAGCTTAATTAAAGTGTTTAAAAAAAGCTTCATTTTTGCTTTAAAAAAATTCTATCATCAAAAGTAAACAAATTACGCTCAAAATAAAATTAGTCCCTTTCTTTTTGCTAAAAAAATCGGGCAAATCACCCCCTAATTATTATCTCAAATGAACTTAATCGTTACGACTTCACAAGTTTCTTGACTCGTGTATGTATTGTTTATAGGATCTATAAGTTTCATCGGTTCAAAGTCCTTATTTTTGAAAGGGCTGTAGTTAAAAGGGGTTGAACGAGTCAATGATCACGAATGTATGCAAATTTAGAAACACCAAATCTTAATCAATTTTTGTCTAACAGAAAAACAAAAAAACACATGATATTCAGAAAAGCAATGCTGACTTTCTTTTGTTTTTCGAGATTTTTGGTATCTCTAACAATATTTAAGATATTTTGAAAAAAAATCATATTTTTCAAAATTAAAATTTTTGAAAATTTTATTTTAAAACCAAATTTTTATTAAAAATAAGCACTTTGAATCGATGAAACTTATAGATCATATAAACACAACATAAGTTAAATAATTTGTGGAGCGGTAACGATTAATTTCATTTGTTGCTAATTAGGGGGTGGTCTTCTCGATTTTTTTTGCCAAAACAAAAGAGACCAACTTTATTTTGAGCGTAACTTGCTTAAATTTAATGCTAGAAACTTTTTATAACAACAAAAATAAAGCTTTTTTAAACACTTTAAAAAAGTTATAACGGGTTTTCCCCAAAAATTTGCTTAATTTTTTGGATATTTCACTTCGAAATATTCTATTTGAAATTTGGTGAATATGAATCTATTTTTCATTGGCTATAACTCTGGTTCTACGAGGTCCAGAGACCTAACGCATACACCATGTTTTTTACTTTTTTACATGCTATAATTTTGCTGAAAACGTTTTTTCGATAACATACTTATTTTTTGAGTTATTTGCGAAAAACCATCTAAAAATCTAGTTATTTTGTTGAAAAATGAACATATTCACTCGCAAATAACTCGAAAAGTGTTGACTTGGCGAAAAAGCTCTATAGAACAAAAGTTACTTAAAATTAGTCAGCTTATCCATTTCCGGACTTATTTTGGACATATATTTTTTCACCCCCAAGAGAGGGTGAAAGTCACCCCCAGGGGAAAAGCACATATCGGCACAATATCATGTCAATTCAAGCGGTTCTTTAAAATTTAGAGCAAAAACCGTGAAAGAATGGACTAATTTACAGTATATTGGTATCAGGCGTTTCTTAATATTTTATAACGACTATTTCACTAGACTATTTTTAACTGATAAAACGTCATAAAAACGCCACGTTTCCTACTGACAAAACTTCTTCCTTCCCATGATTTCTCAGAGATAAAATTATGACAGATCCGTCACGAAGGTGTCTGGCAATTCTATTGTTGTCAGTTTGACAAACGTCATTGAGGCGTAATCAATTTTGGACAGACATAATGAATCCAGACGAAAATCAAGATTTGGATGCCAGTCAGGTGAAGAAATCAAAAAATTGGTTTCGGAAAATGTCCCATTGAACACACAGAGGTCCAGAAGCTTTATTTGGATCGATCAAATTTTCGGAGTTTTACGGGTGAGAAATTTTACGCTTGAAAGATGTATTACCACGACGGAACTATTAGCAAAAATTCTCGAGGATTATGCCTTTAACATGAAAAAAGTCAATTAAAGTCGTCTTTAAAGTCAATATGGAATACTACAGCAAAAATGAGGCGATTTTCTTACCGCTTAAAATATCAAGCTGAGGCGATTTTCTTACTTAACGAATCGATATGAAGGGACCATTATATTTGATGTTGCCGTCTAAAAAAATACCAAGAACTTTTACAGAATAAACGGTTCTGATCTGGCTGTTATTAATAGGCAAAGGTTGAAGAGCTCCTTTATGGGATAATAGCACTGTCTTATCCACGCTAAAATAGAGTAAATTAGAGTCAGACCAGGTTTTTATCGTCAGTAGCTCCGTAGTTATAGTTGCATGAAGAGTTGCAAAAGTTGAGTTGCTCCAAGTGATACTGGTATCATCAGCAAAGAAAAAAAATTTTCCATCGATTTTTAAATTAGTGAAGTCGTTATTAAAGATAAGGGAAAGTAGAGGACCCAATAGTGAACCTTGTGGTACACGATATATAATATTTTTGAGTCAGTATCATTTGCTCTAACCAGTTGTTTCCTATTATCCAAGTAGGATTCGAACCAATCAATACCTCGAATTCCGTAGAAATTAATGTTTTTATCAAAATATCGTGATTTACACAATCAAAAGCTTTGGCATAGTTACAGAAAAAAGTGGAAGGATAAAGATTATTGTTTCGTGTTTAGTAAACCTCATGTAGTACAGAAAACATGGCATCAGTGGTATATTTATTAGTTAAAAAGTCGAACTGATTTTGTGATAAAATGTTGTTATCAACTAGAAAGGACATAAGTCGAGTTTTAATGAGTCTCATAATAATTTTGGAGAGTACCGGTAGTAAGGCAATAGATCTATAGTTGCAAGCATTAGATTTTTCACCACCCTTATGAAGAGGAATATAAATGGCTGTCTTTAGGCACTCTGGAAATTATCTTTTTCGAAGGAATCATTAATTAGTGAGACGAGGATTCCCAACACATTTCATGTGAGATTATAGAAAATTTTTATAGATAGTCAGGATGATTTGCTTTTGATACTATTGATTGCTTGGATCAGTTCAGAGTTATCGACTGGTTTTAAAAATAATGAATTCGAGGTCTTTCTTGAACTAGGAAGATAAGAAATTGTATCTTCTTGCGGCAAAATAGTTGATGTTATATTTTTACTCAAAGTAACGAAGTATTCGTTTAGAATTTCGGGATTTGGAAGGGAAAATGATTGAGCTGTGTTAGTTTTATTTCAAAGATCGTTTATTATGGACAAACTTTCTTTTGCGACACTTTTAGAGCTTCCCAGACCATTTTGATAGGAGGATTTTTTAGGTGATTTGATAAGTTTTAGATAGGTTGCCCTGTACTTCGTGATGAATTCAGTGACAGAAACGTTGGTAGTAAATTTCTTGATGTATAGTAGTGAACGCATATTCTTGGCTGATATGCGGATACCTTTCGTAACCATGTTTTGGCTTAATTGTAATTAACGGAAATGCCTTATTGAAGATACCGAGAAGTTTATCTTAAAAAACACTGAAAATATAGTCCACGTCCATAGAAGGAAAATGCCACTCAGACGTTAAGCATAAAATTTGGAATTTACGAAAATTCTGAGCGGAAAAAATCCTTCCCAAACGTCGAGTATTCGAGGAGGGTTTGCTGAAAATGTTAAACTTCGTATACACTGCTTCATGATCAGATAGTCCCGCATTAATAACTGTAGAGCAGACGTCAAGAAATGAGAAATCTGAGACAATATAATCGATTATGGTAGATGTACTTTTTGTAATCCTTGTAGGAGAATTAACGTGCATTGAGAGCCCATACAATCCAAATATGTTGGACAAGGACACTTGGGTAATACAAGCAGCAGCATAATTAATGTTGGAATCCCCGCATAGAATTTTTCTGCTTTTATGAGACAGGTCATGTAACAAATTTAGCAGGTTCTGAAAAAAATAGTTCCACGTTTGAGTCAGGGGATATATAAATGCAAATAATGTAAAGATTAAGATTCTTATTATAAATTAAAGAAAACTCAAAAAAGGTTCACTTAACAAAAAGACATATTTTGTTACATACCACAGAAAAATCATTATTTGCAGAAAGAATTAGGGTGCCCCTATGGACTGAACTTGGACGATCATATCTAGCAATTGTGGTATATTTTTTTTACAAAAAGAGGCTCGCTGACTTCAAGCCAGTGCTCTGTAGCCGCTACTATCGGGGAAAATTCTAATTCCCCTAGAAACAAAAAACATTCATGTTTTATTTCTTACAGAACGAATATTAATCAGAACCACGCTAAAGTTGTCATCATTAAAATAATTGGATGTTTCTAGTCCCTCAGAACACGTCGTAATGTTTAAAAATTTTGCTTTAGAGAGCCAGTGGAATAATTTCGGTGACATTCCCTTAGAAAGTATAATTCCCTTGTAGAAAAGCAATATGTAGTTTAGTTGCTTTTAAGATATTCGGTTCACCTAATCTGGCTAGAAGATATCGACTGTTCGAGTTATTGGTTAGTCTAACTCTTGGCGGTGTTAAAGGATCCAAAATGGATGGCTCCAAAGTATATTTCTTAATGAAGTTGATATGGAAACGGAAAGGATCTAGATTTGCAAATTGTGATGGCCTACTTGTCTGTAAATGTGTTTGTGTTTTCAACTTCATTTTTGTTGTTGCTTGTAGTGGTAATTGGATTTTCCAAGCTAACTGGCCTTCTGATGTGCTTCGGATTCATTTTTTTCTCAGATTAAGTCGTTGGTACGGAGTATGAGGATTCTGTATACCATTTAATGTTTACACCGGGTGGCCAAATTTCTTTATTAAATAATAAGTCAATAGATGTTTTTGATTCTATACCTATTTTGAACGAGGCCCCAGTTGCTGTGTTGGCATCTTTAAGGAGAACATAAGATCTGATATATTCCTTTATACCTATCTTCTCTATAATGTAGTGAACTATTGGTATAGGGGTATATACTGTGGCTATCTTATAATCTTCTGAAATTTTTGACTTTTATTCTGGATTGGTTTCGAAATGTTGAGGGTGTTCGAGTTGGGTACTTGAAGTGACATATACTATCTTTTTCTTCGACACCTCTTTTTTCGTTAGTATAGCAGGTAGTTTGTTAGAAAGATTACTCATTTGATTAGATATTTCACTGATGTTTGCAGAGAGTCTTTCTAATCCCAACTTGATCTCGGATGAATTTGAGTCTTGAACTTGGACCTTAATAGTCCCACTGGAACATCTGAAAAAAACTGACGATATATATTCAAGATATGTTGTTCAATTTGCCTTACAGATTTTAAAAGATATTCAGGATTCAACATGGCATTTACTTTATGGATCTCGTCAATTTTTTTTTGTAAGGTAATCCAATTTGCCGTCATTCTTTGTTAACTTTCGGATGACCAAACGGGGGAAATTGTGACCCCAGCGTATGTTTTTCTTTAATAAACTCAAAAGTATTTTTAATTTTTAACTCATTATTTTTTTATTTGACTAGATTTCCTCATATTTTGAAATAAAAAAAAATTCCTATATTTTACGAATAAAAAATATATTCTGAAGTTGAAGTTTAGTAAAATAGCGTCTATTATGTATAATTACAAGTAGTTTTACGCAATGACGTCGACTTTGCAAAGTAACAAGACACTTACTCAACATACACACTACACATGACACTAATACTTATGTTGTCACTGGCTGAATGACATAAAGTCCATTAAAAAAAAATTAAAAATTAAAAAAAAACTTTATTTTTTTGTTAATTATCATTTTTGACATTTTTGACTTGGGGTCATTTTTAAAAAAAAGGTTGGTCATTGGAAGGTTAATAAATCGTACGTCTCGATGAAAACAGGCAAATTATCATTTAGTTTTTTTAGTTAGTTGAATTAACGTCATGTTTCGTAATATCAGATATTATTTTGAGTGTTTCTGATAAGTATTGTTCGCTTCTTTTAAACAGATTCTTCTAACATAGAATCTTCCAGTCGTCTTTTACGTTGGTATTTTTACTGAGTTTGTTCATTATATTTTTATATTGTTTTTGTCAACCACGAACTTGTTTCTCTAATATTTTTATAAATTTGTTACTCTCTTCTGTTGATATTTTACTTTACTCTTTTTGATTAACAAAGGCCTTTTATTTAGAGTGTAAAGTATATACACTTTTTGTTACTTACTAACATCAAAACTGTTACATTTACAATGAGATATCTCGACGCTTTATGCAGGTAATTAACCAACTATTCCATTTAGTGTACTTTGATTAATAATAAGCCAACTTTCAAGAAGTTTCTATATACTTCAAAGAAACATCCGCGTCTATTGTTAATGTAATAGCCCTTTTTCACTGCCTTTATATTTCTTGGTAACCTCGAAATGACTTTTAAGGAACTTATTAACGAAACCAATATTATATTAGCTGTGTGTGCCTTCAAAGAAGACAGTCTCTGAAACGATTCATTAGTGCGATCAAAGAGGACTTATGCTAGGTCATAGTGAAATCATCAGGCGTTCTTAATAAAGACGTTTTCGTCTAGAATTTATCTGTTAGAATATATATCCGAAAATACGCTGTGAGCTCGTAGGTAGAGGGTATATTTAAAATTTCTTGAGCGCCAGTAGTGACAAATCAGTGAACGTTCGGTGGAAATTTGACATAAATGTCAAAGTGATTAATTTAAAACATTGAAATTAAAAACATTAATAGGAAAAATATTAGTTGATCAAAGCCGTGGTGTATATTTTTACCTTAAATATACTTACGTTTTAACCCGCGAGTAGTCGCGCGGTGAGATAGAATCTCAATTTTTATCATTTTTCGCGATAATTTGATGAAAAATTTTGCAATTTTGAAAAAATTTCGTAAGTGCCTCGAGGAAGGGTGTAGTAATTCGTAGGAATTTTTTTTCTTCTTCTTCTTTTTCTGGAATTTATGGCTTTGGGGAGGGCCAATTAGCTTTAACCCGCGACTAGTCGCGCCGTTAGATAGAATCTCACATTTCATCCTTTTTCGTAATACAGTAAAACCTGTCAGTAACGGCCACTAAAAATGAAAGAACTATTGGCCGAGAAAGGTGGCCGCTATTGCCAGTTTTTGTAGTCTACATATAATTGGATTGGGAAATTTTTAAACTGGCCGTTAGGACAGGTGGCCGATGTTGACAGGTGGCCATTAACACAGGTTTTACTGTACAGTAAAATTTGTCAGTAACGGCCACTAAAAATGAAAGTATTGGCCGATATAGAAAGGTGGACGGTATTGCCAGTTTTTGTAGTCTACCCATAATTGGTTTGGGAAATTTTTAAACTGGCCGTTAGGACAGGTAGCCGATGTTGGCAGGTGGCCGTTACCACAGGTTTTTTTAATAAAATTGTTAGAAATATATATTTTCAATATAAAAAGTAGATAAAATTAGTACAAAATAAAAATTTGTTTTAAATTAGTATTTTGAGATAGAATCTCACACGCGACTATCGACGTTACAGAAGTGAGCGCGACTACTCCCGGGTTAAATACTGAGTTTTTTTAATATATCGTAATATGTAATTATAAATTAGTTTAAGCGCCATCTACACGATAATTGTGAAAGTATCCGAAGTAAGAAATTAATATTTCATTAAGAGAACGTTTAAATGACTAGCAATATCTTAAAAAAATCTATTACAATTTAATTACTTTTTGCGTTGTAAATATTAAGCGATAACAATTAAATAATAAATTTAAAAATTACCGGCGAAAGTTGCATTAGTAATCCGCTAGTGGCGACACCAGCGAAGCTCAGAGCGGATAGGTCGATCTTTAGTCATCTGCTTGACGGATGAAACATTTTTTTATGAAATTTCATACATAGACAAATATTTCTAGCATGGGTTATCTATCAAAATCGTGTCACAGCTTTCATTAAGGGGGAGGGGGAGGGCGTAGGAGTTGAAATCAATATTTCAGTAACATTTTTTTGAAGTTATACTTGTTTAGGCGCGATTGAGAGTAAAATTTCATAATACTGCGCGCATGCGCACACAGACTGTATGGCGTTTAGTTGCTGAATCTTTCAAGTTATGTATAAATATATCAGTGCAAGAAAAGGTGTGAAAAGAATATATTAGTGTTTTTAGTAAATGTATTTTTTATTATAATTTTTGTGTCTTTGGATTTGTCTTCCTCGGGAATAAGATATTTTATAATAATAGTAAGTACATTTAAAGTATTTTTGTATTAAATTTGTCAGTATGTATGAGAAATCTTGTAACCTGTCAAAGCGAAGGGGATATAGTGCAGTGGTAGAGCGTGTGACCGGAGATCAAGAGGTCCAGGGTCCAAATCACGGACGATTCATATTTTTTTTTATATATTTTTGGTATCGTTTTAATAAAAAAAATTTAAAAGTGGTAGGTAAAGAAAGTTAATTTAATATTTAAATAAAATACAAATAACCTGTTAAGTATATTAATTTAATTGAAATCATAATAATAGAAGTATAACTTCTTACGTGCGTACAAAGTACACACATTGTTTTTTTTTTTAAAGTATACTAGAAATATTTTATTTTTAAATTAAATAGGTATATTCAGTACAATTCATAGATTATTCAAGAAAAAATTCAAGGAATATATTGAAAAATAAGCCAACAGTGGCAAATTGTTAAGGACACCTCAAAAAACAATGGATTTTACGGTGGACTCATCAGAACTCATTATTGGATCATGGTAAACAAAAAGTTCCGAAACATTTTATTAGCTTATTAGTTTCTCTAGATTACGCTGTCGAGTTTTCAACGAAAACTTTTCGTTTATAAATTTGCAAAAGTTTGTGTGTTATTGCGTTGCCGCTCCTGCAATACTTAGAGCAGATGTATCGATAGATTCTTATGTAGTTTTGTCTTCTGAATCCAAATCTGAAAACGGCATTTCGATATCTCTAACCGTCTTCGAGATAATCGACCTCAAAATCTAAAATGTGACGTCACAATCCGGTTATTTCATACCACGCACTAAACGTCAGCTGAAATCTTTGATTAGGAAGTAGGCTACTTTTTTAATCTGAATTTGTTAAGCAAAGCAAATGTTATTATTTATATTTAAGTTTGACACTTCGTGAATGTCAAACTAAATTTTAAAATAATTAGGTATTAATAAAATATAAATGACATTTTATAGTCAATTTAATTATTATATAAAATAATAAATATGTGTAATAAATGTATAAAAATACAATTTGAGTATATTTTGAAAGCAATAATGTATTAATAACTTTCAAAAGGTTTGTACGAGTAAGTATAAGGCCTCCCCTTTAATGATAAATAGACTGTTCCATAAGTACTACTACAGTTCATCAGTAAAAAGTATCTTTATGTATTATGTATTTCACAATATTTGAAAATTGTTCTTAAAATGTTGTTTGGAATAAAAAATTATAATATTTGACGAATTTTCTCAGATTATGGATACCAACATCATTTTCATTTATAAATCTTGTATTTTTAATTTGACGAAGAAAAGTTATTCTTCATAAAAAGCTCGCTCTTCTTGGTCTAAGATTTATGGTGCAACTATCACGAATCAAATTTTATTAATTTTATACGAGGTATATAAAAAATATAAATTTCGAGTAAAGTATCTTTATACACTGCGCGTCATAGAAAACGGGCACCCCAAAAAATGGGTCATGTTTGATGCCAAGTGTCTCCTAAACCTGTCGTCCGATTTAAGTAATTTTTTCAATATCTTATAGCTTTATTCTTTAACAATATTGCTGTGATAATATTGTTGCTAAACACGTAAATTTTGATTGTATACCAGGTGTACGAATCAAACTGTGTTTTTTCCTCAAAGTTTGCAACACCCTGTGGCATATTCTAGCATTTATAAAATACTGAAATTAAAATACAACTATAGCCTCAGGTTCTCTTAACATTCTGTTTATTGATACATTTGCTTATATTGGATAATACAAAAGTTAGGTACTTTAACAACAAGCCATGTTCTTCATCGGTACAGTGTGTTTCTAAATAAGTACGACAAACTTTAATGGGTAATTCTGCATGAAAAAATAATGACCATTTGCTTTATAAACATATGTCCGCAAGTGCTTCGCCTCTGAGATACAGGATGTTGAATTTTTTCTTACAAACCGACTATTTATTTATTGCATTAAAACCGGTTGAGATATGCAAATGAAATTTGGTGGATTTTAAGAAATAGTTATTGCGCATTTTTTCACATGCAATTAAGAATTTTATATTCACGTATGCACGCCAATGGTGAACATAAAATTTTTAATTGTATGTCAAAAAATGTGCAATAACTACGTCATGAAACCCACCAAATTTTATTTGCGTATCTCAACCAATTTTTAAGCAATAAATAAATCGTCAGTTTGTAAGAAAAAATTCAACATCCCGTATCTCGGCAACGAAGCATTTGCGGGCATACGATTGTAGAGCAAACTGTCATTATTTTTTAATGCAGAATTACCCCTTAAAGTTTGTCGCACTGGTTCTCGCATTTAGAAACACCCTGTACTGATAAAGACCATGTATAATTATTAAAGTACCTAATAACTTTTGTACTGTCCAACATAAGCGAATTAATCATGAAACAGAATGTTAAGAAAACCTGAGGCTATAATAGCCTCAATAATTGTAGGGCTTTAATTTTAGTGTTTTATAAATACTAGAATATTTCACAGGGTGTTGCAAACTTTAAGGAAAAAACACAGTTTGATTGGTATACCCGGTAGGTATACAATGAAAATTTACCTGTTTAGCAACAACATTATTACTATATACAGCGACATTGTTAAAGAATAAAGCTATAAGATATTGAAAAATTTAATTAAAGCGGACCACAGGTTTACGAGATACGAGACATGAAAAATGACCCATTTTTAGGGTGCCCGTTTTCTATGACGCGCAGTGTAGTTCACAACATTTAAATTAGAATGATATATTTGCACATTAAAACATAATTTTTAATTCTAAAGAACTTTTCTTTATAGCAATTTTCCATATTATGAATTTAAATACGTATATAAACAAAGTTTTCGTTATGATAATGCTCGCATTTTCAGCTTGTTTTAGTTCTAATTTTGACTTTTTGATATAGCTCGGAAATCAAAACAACGATTTTTTTGCAAAAGAGGGTTAAAATCAACCTATTTATTACCGTTAAACAAAAAATAAGCAGAAAACAAAAAATATCTCGATATCGTTACCTGAAGGAATTTCTAAAGAAAATGTTTACAAAATTCCGGTGGGTCGGTCAAATAGTTTTTGAGTTACAATGTCTACAGCTTTTGAAAAAGGCAGTTTTGAGGAAAAAGCGTTTAAAGTATTGTCAACTTTTATTTTCAATTTATTTTATCTCTGTCAAATCGTAAAATGATGCATACAGAATATCTTTTTGAATCGCAGAGTAATGTACAAAAGAAAATAAGAACAGTTGTTGAAGATTTTACCTGTGCAGTTTTAGGTTCAACGGTTTAACTTGAACGTGTGGCCGGAAGTTCAGTCCGTTCTTCAGTTCGGCAAAAATTTTCAAGGTGGATAGACCAAGACCAGACGAAATGAGCGACATAAGAAGTGTTTCAAAACAGTTCTTAATTATATCAAGAAGACTTACATTAAAATCACAATAAAGATGCACTAGAAGTAAACAAACTCCCACATCTTAATTTACAATTTATGTACATTGTAAATCCCAAATCATGATTTAAAAAGTTTATACATTGTAAATCATGATTAGGGGGGGCTCTTCGTAACATTAAACGTGTCTTGCCGTATATCGCCGGTCCCGAATAAGAATGACGTAACTGCGAATAGTTTCTCAGGAAGGCCAAAAAAAACGATTTTTAAATATTTTTTATGCCGTTATTCTTACAGCGATGGCTCTTATTTTCATCCCTATTGGTCCGAATTTCGTTATATTAATTTAGTCCCCCCATTTTCAACCCTATTTACAGTTGCGCCATAATTCATCTGAAACAAGGTCTAAAATGGTGCGTATTTCAATAACGACGCAACTACCCTGTAGTGGCTCAGCACATAGTTACAGTTCTGTAGCTTTTGTCTCATCTTTACACAGTATTTTAGAAGTTAATTACGCAGTAAATAGGAGATGACAAAATTTGCAGTTACGTCATTCTTATTCCGGACCCGCGATATACAGGGTGTCCCCGAAAATAGTGCATTCCTTTAAGGTATGGATATAATACACAATTTAGAACAAAAAAGTCCGATAACATTTTTTTCTAAAGTTAACCATTTCCAAGAAAAAAATTACACTGTTTTCCATATACGAGAAATTTATTTTCATTAATTTGAATGACGTGGCAACGTAACCTAGAAGAACTTGCTGTAACTGTGGAAATTTAATTTAATAACACCTTGTTTATTTACTTTGATGTGTGATTTTTGGGGTTGTTGACATGGTAGGTACCTACCGGCAAAGTGATGGATATGGGTTTGGTTGATATTTACATTATTTTAACTACCAGATGCAACTGACCTACAAACCTACTTTTTTAATCTTTAGATTTTTGAGTGCGTTGTTGCCAGACTTCAATTTGCATATCAAAATATATTTTCGTTTTTTGGTCAAACGGATCAATTTAAAAAAAAAAGTATAAGATTTGCTTGCTCTACATTGTTCCTTTTACCTATACCTTTAAGGAACGCACTATTTTCGGGAACACCCTGTATACGACGGAATTGCGAGGGGGAGAACATCAAGGACAGGATAAGAGAGAGGAGAGTAGAATGCAATGAACATATAAGCCGAATAACAACAAATAGATACATAAAGACGGGAGAGACGGTTCACCAATACGAAGATGATTAGTGGGAAGACCATAAAAATGATAAAATTGCAACTTACTGGAGGCACATTGAAACCCAAAGAGATTCGTGTCTACACATTTTAAAGCAAAATTTTGAATTATTACCAGTAGATATACACTAAGCATCAAAATTATTAACGAACCACCTTAAAATGGGACAATTTTAATGTCTCGTATTTCCTAAACCTGTTTTCCGATTTAACCTTCAACTACCCGCGCATCGAGTTATAACATAATTACACGCGTGGCGTACTTTGTACGCCACAAGAAAATACACTTAAAAACAGAGGATTTGTTTAATTTTTTTTTTAAATACACTTAGTTGTTTGTTATAAACCTTATTCGGCATCAGTGAATACTTGGAGTTCCTTTTCAGTAAGCCAAGTGGGATTTATAACTGGAATCATGGAATAACTGGATTCCATGATAAATAAAATTACTAATAAAAAATTTTTTTAAATGTGATTTTTACAGGACAAAAAGTATTGTTTACAAAGAAAAATATATTTTTTGCCATAATGACTAAAAAACAATTAAAATATGTACTTTTTCCGCAAATCGCCAGGAAATTTTGACATTCCTGTCAAAATTTCTTGAAGAAAAAGTCAGGACTTCCTTACTGTAAGGAAATGTCATTTCCTTACTGTAAGGAAATGATATTTCCGTACAGTTGTTAGTGTTCTATTTATAAGCGTCAAGTTTGACAATTCAACCTCAATACGTTTCCATAGTAACCCAAGTAATTTTATTAGGAATTTCAAAGCACCATTTATTTGGGAATAAAATTATCGCGTTTTTTTTAAATCAATCAATATCTGTCGAATTTTAAACGATTTGCGGAAAAATAGTATGTTTACCTCGTAGGAAAAGCCACATTCCTGGACTCTGTGTTGCTAAGTCTCGGCTTGCGCCTCGACTTAGCAATCTTCACAGTCGTCCAGGAATGTTAAGCTTTTCCTACCCGGTAAACAATGTACTAATATTACGACTTATAGTAATATAATCCTGGGGTATATTGTCCACCACCGGAAACAACAAATAATAAAATGTAAATTACGATCTTTCCAGAACGCCGATTATAACGAAACTAAAACCAAATTGTAAAGCACATTCCAGTGATAGGTTAGAAAAATAAGCAAGGTTAAAAATTTAATTTTTAAATATATTTCCAGTAGAATTCTTATATCTGGCGTACAAAGTACGCCAGCGCGTGTAGTTAAAGCCGAATAACAACAAATAGATACATAAAGACGGGAGAGACGGTTCACCAATACGAAGATGATTAGTGGGAAGACCATAAAAATGATAAAATTGCAACTTACTGGAGGCACATTGAAACCCAAAGAGATTCGTGTCTACACATTTTAAAGCAAAATTTTGAATTATTGCCAGTAGATATACACTAAGCATCAAAATTATTAACGCACCACCTTAAAATGGGACAATTTTAATGTCTCGTATTTCCTAAACCTGTTTTCCGATTTAACCTTCAACTACCCGCGCATCGAGTTATAACATAATTACACGCGTGGCGTACTTTGTACGCCACAAGAAAATACACTTAAAAACAGAGGATTTGTTTAATTTTTTTTTTAAATACACTTAGTTGTTTGTTATAAACCTTATTCGGCATCAGTGAATACTTGGAGTTCCTTTTCAGTAAGCCAAGTGGGATTTATAACTGGAATCATGGAATAACTGGATTCCATGATAAATAAAATTACTAATAAAAAATTTTTTTAAATGTGATTTTTTACAGGACAAAAAGTATTGTTTACAAAGAAAAATATATTTTTTGCCATAATGACTAAAAAACAATTAAAATATGTACTTATATTACGACTTATAGTAATATAATCCTGGGGTATATACGCCAGATTTCCAGAACGCCGATTATAACGAAACTAAAACCAAATTGTAAAGCACATTCCAGTGATAGGTTAGAAAAATAAGCAAGGTCAAAAATTTAATTTTTAAATATATTTCCAGTAGAATTCTTATATCTGGCGTACAAAGTACGCCAGCGCGTGTAGTTAAAGGTTAAGTGATTTTTTAGTATATTATAGCTTTATTTTTTAGGAATATAGCTGTAATAATATTATTGCTAAACAGGTAAGTGTCATTGTATACAGGGTGTAAAAATTATAGTGTGTTTTTTGCTCAAAGTTTGGAACGGCCTGTAGAATATTCTAGCCTATACAAAATATTAGAATTAAAACTTTGCTATAGCCTTAGGCTTTCTTAACATTCTGCTTTTTGATTCACTCGCTTATGTTGAATGATAAGAAAGTTAGGTACTTTAACAACTAGCAAAGTTATTCATCAATGCAGGGTGTTTTTAAATAAGTGCGACAAACTTTAACGGTAATTCTGCATGAAAAAATAATGACTGATTGTTTTATAAATATATGTCCGCAAATGCCTTATTTCCGAGATACGGGATGTTGATTTTTTTATTTTATTGCTCTAAAACTGGTTGCGATATGCTAATGAAATTTGGTATGTTTTTAGAGCTAGTTATTCCCCATTTTTTGACATACAATTAAGAGTTTTATATTCACCATTGGCGTGCATACGGATATAAACATTTTATATACCTTCCCTATGCACGCCAATATTAAATATAAAATTCTTAATTGTACGTTAAAAAATGCGTAATAACTACCTCTTAAAATTTACTAAATTTCATTTACATATCTTAACCGGTTTTAGAGCAATAATAAATCGTCAGTTTGTAAGAAAAAATTCAGCATCCCGTATCTTCGAAACGAAGCATTTGTGGACATATGTTTATAAAGCAAACGGTAATTATTTTTTTCTGCAAAATTATCCCTTAAAGTTTGTCGCACTTATTTAGAAACACCCTGTATTGGTGAAGAACATGGCTAAGTGTTAAAGTAATTTACTTTTTTATTATCACACATAAGCGAATGAATCAAAAAGCAAAATGTTAAGAAATCCTAAGGCTATAGTCAAGTTTTAATTTCAATATTTTATATTCGCTAAAATATTCCACAGGGTGTTCCAAACTTTGAGAAAAAAACACACTATCATTGTTACACCCGGTATACAATGACGCTTACCTGTTTAGCAATAATATTACATCGATATTTCTGAAGAATAAAGCTATAATATACTAAAAAATCACTCAAATCGGACAAAAGGTTTAGGAAACACGAGACATCAAAAATGTCCCATTTTTAAGGTGGTACGTTAATTTTGATGCTTAGTGTATTATGTATAGTAAATTATTATTAATTGGTCAATTTGTAAATAAACGCTCAAAAAAATGCTTTACCTCTTAATATGTAAATTCGAATGTGATTTACGATATTTTTAATGCAAAATCCACAAAAAATTACTCTGCGCCAAAAATTGTTAGCTTTTAATATTTTATCCTGTACGTAGCAATTTATTTGGTACATAAGAAAAACTGTATAGCAGATAGTCTAAATATAAAGCTACATCAGCCAGTGCATCTACTTTACTACGTAACACAGTTTTCTTTGGCAAACTTCCACTAGTATTGATTCTAACGACATGCCTGATTTGCTTCCTGTAAGTATTACACAGGAAATTGACAGTGAGCACTAGCTCACTGCCTTTATTGCGACAAAGAATGAGGAACTAAAAATTATTTTAAATTTCTAACTATTAAATTGTCAAATGACGTAAAAATCTTTGAAGAACTGTCGTTTCTGTAACAATGAAAAAGAAACGGTAGAACATAAATACTATGCAACTGCGTAGAGCACTGTTTTGCAAGCGACTAAAATTCCTAAAAGAGATCAGCCTATTGTCCTCTGATATAGCAAACAAGTCACCTAGGACGATAATCGACTTCATTAGAAATACTGACATCCTAGATTTTAACTAAATGGTATTATCTCTATATAGACCGGTCTAGTTAGACTCAAAAATAGGAGTGAGGTTACAATAATTATCATCAAGCTGAAAATTGGCAGGATTGATCAAAATACCATCATAAATTAAATCTAAAAAGTCCTCATAAATCCGACCCGAGCTAAAAAATTTACGCGGGGTCAAAGGTCACCAAATATGGTTTTTAGCGATTTTCAGCGAAACTCTAAGTTTTATCATAAAATTAGTTCTAACAAAAAATGTAGATTAGATAATTATCTATAAAAAATACGTTAACACTTTTTTTCCTAAGAGCCACCGTTTTTGAGATAAACGATTCAAAGAGTTGAAAGACTTCTAATCGTCATAATATGTATAATATGTATTAGTACACCAGGTATATACATCACTGAAGCTGTAATACAAGTAAACATAATATTCTATCGGTCAACTTAACTTATAGTACACATAATAATATAA
Source organism: Diabrotica virgifera virgifera (assembly GCF_917563875.1). Taxonomy (NCBI): domain Eukaryota; kingdom Metazoa; phylum Arthropoda; class Insecta; order Coleoptera; family Chrysomelidae; genus Diabrotica; species Diabrotica virgifera. Next base: position 223,045,526 of record NC_065446.1, read on the forward strand.
GATTATAAAAATATGGTAAAGTTTCTACTATGCAGCTTGCGGTCTACCGAGGGATGCAATGTATAAGCTGTATTATATTACAGTGCCAACAAAAAAATCTTTACAAAGTGAATGTAACGCGAAAATAATAAGAATTATTTGAATTTTACGGCTTAATCGCAACAAAAATAGTAATTTGATATGACAAAGTATTAACTTATATTAATTCTTCTTACTTATGCGTCTTACTCAATTTGTAAAGATGGGTTTTGTCGGAATAAACACGTTCGTCAGCTAATCTAATCACCCTACCTATTCTTTTCTCAGAAGGGTTTAAACATAATAATGAAAGACAACTTTCTAGGCAAAATGTTTATTGCTAAATACTAATAAATATTTCAATGTACAATAAACTTTATGTAAGTTTAGTTTGTGTACTATTATGCAAATTACACCGTAATCTTTCTGGGTGGCGAAATCCTTCAGGTAGATGACACCCTCGAGGTATTAATTAGTCTTGAGTACTACTCCGGAGTGAAAATACGTGTTAAACCTATATTTTTTAACCCATTTCGTGTTATTTTCATTGTTATAACAAAAATGTCAGAATAATGTTTTATTTGCGCTAAAATTTTAACTGAAGGTGAAATTGTTACCGTTGAACGTGGTATAAAAACATTAATCAATGTAAGTACTGAAAGAGCTGATGAATTTTTAGAATTTCTTAAAGTGCAGAAATCTGTGACCATACATGTGGAGTCTCGTAAAAATTATACTCGAAAGTGTTCTATTGTTGCAGTTATTAAAAGACAACATGAAAAACAAAAAGCCACTACATCGACCAAAAGTCCTCCTCTTACTAGAGCACGCGTAAGTGAACCAGCTTTTTGTTTTAAACAACAATGCTTATTTTACGGCCAGGAATGTAATGAAGAGCGTGAAAAGACAAGTCATTGGATTCTCGCCGTATAATTAAACAAGTAAGTACCCTTACATTTAAAGATTCGATTCTGAGAACATCTCGGACTCGTTCTGATGCTATGACCAAAGCTGTCCTTGCTCGAGTTGAATTCGAATACGATTTAGTTGCTGCTGAAGCTAAGTATCATAGGGATTGCTTTGTTTTCTTCTTGAAACTGAACACTGGAGTGAAAATCGGTCGTCCTCAAGATGAAAGTACGAATCTGGCAATGGAGCAAATATTCACGTACATTGAAAATAGCGATGACTGTCAGTTCACTTTGAATGAATTGAAAAATATTTGCCAAACTACAAATGTAGATTACATGACGCTAAAGATACGATTAAGAATGAAGTATGGTAATAAAATTATTATCACTGAAAAATCGGGAATGTTAAATCACCAACAATTGAGGATTCATTTGGTTCTATCGAAGAGCCATGCGATGTGTCATTATTGGGGCAATTTACTTGCATCTAGGATGAACAACAACAAGAAGGAGAAGAAGAACAACAACAACAATAAGAAGAAGGAGAAGAAGAAAAACTAGAAGGTGAAAAAGAAGAAGAAGAACAAGGAGAAGATGAAGCAGAAGTATTAGAAAATTATGAACCAGTTTGATAAATTTCCATTTTTTTTAATTTTTACCGCTTTTTATAACTTTTATTATTTTTAACCCTTGCCAATATCAATTGAAGACCTTGGGACCAGAAGGGGACAAGCCACAATTTCGTCAAAAATAAGTTAAAGCAGAAATGGCACACTTTAAGACCATATTAATGTCCCAAACAGAAAATTGCATCAGTTTTCTCATAGATGGCGCCGCTGTAGTTAAGTCCCGTTGTGTCACCATTACTTTATATTGCAACAGAAGGAGACAAGCCACAGTAGTAATCAACATGGCGGCGGAACATTCCCGTGCATGTAAACGGAAAATAGACTTTTCGGAGTTTGATTCTGAACACAGTGACCAAGATTTGTTTTTAAATAAAAGCGAAGATGACAAAGAATATACAGTATCCAGAAGTAGCAGCGATTGGGAACATATAAACTCAGGAACAGTAAGTTTATTAAATTTGTGGCTTGTCATGTTATATTTTTCGAACCTAAAAATATTAGGATTGTTCTAAAGGTTTTTTGTGGCTTATCCCTTTTTAGTAAAATACCTACTTTATTGTAGGAAAATGAATAGGTTTATACCCCACAGACTTCTCGAGTTCTCTTGCCAACTACAGAAAAGTAGGCGCCTTCTAGATGGAGACACAATGATACCCATCGACATAAAAAATTAAGCGCAAGACTAAAAAAATATCTAGTTTACGAATATGTATATAAATACAAAAGGGAAGAAAATAGAACCAAAAAGATTAGGTGCACCTTGCGGTTGCAAAAAATAGTGTAGGCAGAAATTGGTGCTTGCCAACAGATTCTACCAGATATTGAGAATAATGAACCACTGGAAGACATTGAACATTTGGACGACTTCTCAGATATTCAAAATTTTGAAAACTGAATTATTTTATTGTTGCATTTTATGTTCATATTTTAGAATATAATTTTTTATACAAAATGGGATAAGCCTCATATTTCTTCAAAAAATGTTCAAAAACTCAAAAACCGTTAAATAAACATTTGTGTTACTTTTATTGTGTATTTAATATCATATTTCCAAACGATTACGAGCCTTACTACCGAGAAAAATTTAAAAATTGGATTTCAGGATTTGAAAATAAATTTAAAATGATGTTTTCTCCAAAATATTATTTGGTGGCATGCCCCCTTCTGGTCTCAAGGTCTTCAATTATTCAATAGCTTCAAATTAAACAGAATCATAACAGATCCGTGGAATAGGCGTACTGGGGAAACCACGTTAAAAACGCACTATGTACACTACCTCAAAGGTGGTGTGGAAACGTGTGCGCATATTATGACGATTACAACTTTTTAAATCGTTATATCTCAAAAATGGTGGCTCTCGGGAAAAAAAGTAATGAGGCATTTTTATGGATGATTATCTAGTCTACATTTTTTGTTAGAACTAATTTTATAAGAAAACTTTCGTTTCGCTGAAAATCGCTAAAAACTACATTTGGTGACCTTTGACCCCGCGTAAATTTTTTAGTTCCGGTCGGATTTATGAGGACTTTTAAATTTCATTTATGATGGTATTTTGAACAATTCTGCCAATTTTCAGCTTGATGGTAATTTTTGTAGCCTCGGATGTGTAAGTTGACCGGAGTAATAGATTGAAGTGCGGAGAAGCTGCATTGCTTAAACGACGTCATCTAATCTAATCGAACCTAATCTAATGCCCTTGTTACCAAGGGCCGATCCAGGACCGATTTTCGGGAGGGGCCATGAACTTTTTTTGGGAAGAGGTACCGGAGGTACGGGGGGTAATTCTTAAAAATTAGGGTTACAAAGGTGAGTTTTATGGCACTTTTCACACACTTTTACCGTGTGTAAGAAGTGCCTTAAAATTCACCATTCATGCCATAGTACCGATTCCTACACATTTCTTCGGATCCAAGTGCAGTTCTTTCAACAAGTTTAATACTATTTTCCCAATGCTTCTCCTGTCAGGCATTGTTCTTTCCCTCTTTCTTGATTTTCACTAATTTATTTTTAGGTTCTCATAATCGGCAATGAATTTGACAAAGTCTTCACGAATGTTGTTAATGTGTATGTATCTCAAATTTAGAGAAAGCTGTTCCACGTGGGATACGTCGGTCATTTCGTCAAATATGACAGACAGAGTAATAATTTGCACTTTGAACCTGATTCATTATTTGTTAAATTATTTCTTCACCACAACGTGTTATTAATTGATTTTGACTGGTGCTACTTATGTATGTTGCTCAGGAAGATGCTGTGGATAGGTGTTATTTAAGAGTCTTATCTCCTGATGCGATTTTAAACCTTAACAATTCCCCTCATTGCTAGATCCAGCATCTTCGTCCAGAAGCAGAAGGCCATCATCACATGGTCTCTTAGAGGAATATTTTGTCGACCTAAGATAAGAACACTATAGACCCTACTATTGGTCGTAGTCTTTCTTTATTTTTTTTTGTATCTGTTTAGACCTCTGAGAGTCTATCTGGTTAATGACTGACTTTTGAGGGTTGCTATAACTTTGTAGAAAATCCAGCTCAAGCTGAACGCAATCCTTGTGGTATGATGTTTTTTCATGGGTTTGTATGGCTCTGTCTTTGCTCATGAGTTTGGTGAAAGAGTTAAAGGTTTCATGACAAGGCTTTGGGCTGTCATTCCTTTATTGTGACTATATTTTTCATTAGAAAAATAAAACGCAATTGTAAAACAATTCCTTTTGACTGGGCAAAACAGTAACCAATTCCTTTGTTCTAAGTGCTAGTGACCCAAGTAACGGTTCATTTCTTTTTTATTCTTTATGTGTATAGAATATGGAAATTGATACGATTTTGATGGCTGTCAAGGTCGTTCTAATAATTGGCACTTTGTAAAATTATCAACATTTTGATTTATAAAACATCCTATGTCATTTTTGAAGCTTCTGTTACTGCCTTTGTTCAATTCTAGTCCAGAAAACATATTTATCCCTTGTTTTGTACATGTGTTTGAAATTAAAAACATTTGAACTGCAAATATTTAAATTTATATTTTTTTAAATTCTCGGAGGGGGCCATGGCCCCCATGGCCCCCTCCCTGGATCCGCCCTTGCTTGTTACATGGGCAATGTAGTGTAATGTTTTTAAATTATCTGTTTACTGTCGAAATTTTATAACGATGTTATATTTTAAGAAGTATATTGATCTTTCGACATATAACTCCAATATTGTTAACTGTTTTTATTCCTAGACTCCATGTACGTGTTCATCCATCATCCTTAATATAGAGCTTTCGGACGTCTAAAAGCATTATTGCGGCTAGGAAAAAGAACAACAACTTTAAAGCGGATAAATTTATGACGGCAATTCAATTCTGTCCGACACTGACCCACAATTGCAACAAAGAATAACTTTTATGAATACCATTGTTTGGGCGAATCGGTTTTGTCGGTTTTTATTATACGTTGGCACTATGCAAAATGTAGACTCGTTTGGTGAATATTAAATTTGACAGCTTTTGAATTCATGCATAAGGAAATGAATTTAATTGGTCTTTTTATTTGCTATGATAACTTTTCACAATTTTCGCGTTCAAACCGAATTTTTTTCTTGTTGAACTTTAATTAAACTATTTTTACGCGGGCGCGGGCGAAAAGATGGTAATATTTACACAATAATTGTATTTTAAATTTAACTATTGTTACTATTGGTAACGAAAAAGTAATGTTTGTACCAGTTATTAAGTTATATTTGATGTGACTGTACTTTTTTGTTATGAGTGGTTTTCTTAGTGGCGTAACATACTCCGTCGGCCCCCCTCCCCGCAGTATTGGAAATGGGGCCCCCTTTAAAACATTACTAAATGCGACATGTCGCACCTTTAATAAAAAAAAAGAAATAACTCAAAAAACACAGTTTGTGGGAATTTGCAGTCAAAGTTTTTAAGTTTTGCACAGTACAGGTTAAAAATTAATTTCACAATAATCATACATGTTAGAGGAATTCTAAAGGTTGGTGTGGAGAGTTTAATTAGTAAGCTCTTAGATTTTATTAAATGCTAATCCTCTCGTCTATTGTTAAGGGTGCAAATGTGTTGTTCTTTTGATAGTTTATAGTTATTTCACTTTATGATTAAACATATACTCTGCGCCGATGAAATAATTCTACATGATGCTCTTTTATTACTAAATGAACTGTCATGTAAAATAAACAATTAGGTTTGTTGCAGTTTTGATGTAAAAACTTTGAGTTAACACTGAATTAATCCTAGTTGTTTCTATATTTTCTTAAACACAAAATTAATTTTCGTTTTCTTTATAATAAAATACTGATTATTCGTTTATTTATCTTTATTAACAAAATTGCCTGATTACAAAATTAAACTAAAACATCAGTAACACTATAATAATACAATGAAAAGATGTTAATACATTTTAAAAATAAACCGAAAATATACAATAGATTGTTTCAAGAAACTTGTGTGGCTACTCTCAAATATGGCACAACGTTTATCTTAGAACTATGAATTAAAAGAACGATTAAATTATTGAATTATCAAATTGGGAGTAAAAAGAAGGAATCAATCCTTTAGATAGCAGTGCTTGCAAATCTTTCCGTTTGTTTGTATTCAATTTTTGTTTTTCTGTATAGGCGGGTTTGAGTGCTATTTCCGTTATTAATCCATTTTTTTTTCGTTTGTTCCTTACATCTACCTGTTTATAAGTCTCATCCTTGTATGATGTCTTATAAAAAAATATGTAGGATTATCTTTGTTCACTTGTATTGCTTTGATTTCGTTTCAGTTAACATTTTCTCCCTCAGTATTAATCGTAAAGTTATACCCCAATTCTTCTTGCAAACCTTTTAAATCATAAAATTATTGGTAATTGATCTCGTGCACAATTAAAGGTGGGTTCGATTTTCTAGCATTCCTTGTTAAAGTTACATATTGGTCTGGAGTGTAAATAGATCCAGATTTCAAGCTCTTTTTAACTTCTTTCTCAATAAGACTGTGCACACTATCGGCTTCGTTCTGACTGTGGCCCCTTATTAAAAATGTATGTGTAATTCTCTTAATTTTTAACGTGTGCACAGCGAATAAATACAGTGACGTTATAATATACTTATTCTTGTTTTGGTCCACGGCATTGTCTGAATAGAATATGACTTCTTTTTCACCATCGCCCTCTTCACTTATATTTTTTAAATAGGCCCATATGCAAGAACCGATTTCTATGGAGCCTCGTTTTGCATCACATTTAGATCAAAAATAACAGTGTACATTTTTATATGCCTGCTTAGATTCTCTCTGTCAGTTCCGACACCGTTAAATTGTAACAGTTCAGTTTTGATTTATAATAAAATAAAGAAGACTGACCTGTATGACATTGCAGCATAGCTAGAGCTACTCTTACATTTTGGCTGACTTTGTTTCGGTCATTTAATTTCTCAGCCCTACTCCAGTTTTTTTTTTCTTCTAAATTTGATTTATATTTTTGCTCCAGGTCTTTATTTTCATTGGAATTGTTGTAGGTATTACACAGATCGCATTGATCTTTTTTTTGGTTGGAAGAAACCGATATTAAATTCAGTAGTAAATATTTTATAATAGGTAATATATGTACCAATTTCTTTATTGTTCCGCTCTTGTTCTAATTTAAAATCATTCTATAAATCTTTAACGGTTTTGCTGCCTTCTATGTATTCTCTTGAAGTAGAAACGCGTAGGCAGTGAGATTCAACCCTTGGTATAGAATTAATATGCCCCTTGATGTCGGTTATCAGTTCGGGATCATTTTTTCTGTTCTTGCCATGTTTTCCTCTTAAATCATCCAGTGCAAAACCATTTGCATCAATCTTAGTCTGTATTGTAAAAATCATGCGGTCAGAAATATCTAAAGTTGATTTAAAAAATGTTTTGCACACTCTAATTTTGACATTATTTATAACAAAATGGAAGCCTGGTTGCAGCGCCTAGGATTCTCAGCGTTTGTGTACCTGTACTTAGGTTGAATATCATCCATACAAGAATTTATGTATGCTCTTTGCTTTAGCAAACTGCCCAATTCCAAAAACTTGCAAAAAATACCATATCTGTTTGCTGTATTGATATTATCGGAGCACTTAAGCCTGCACTTTTCGGTACATGGCTCTTTCAGACAACGAGCGGGGATAGTTTTTTTTTTTGTATTTTTTGTCATAGATACGTAAGTTTACTATTATTACGTAAGATACTATTACTGTTGGATAGAAACAAGTAAAAGCCTTAGTTTATAATAAAAAAATGTGTATTTATACATATATTAAAGTAATACAAATTGAAACTTACTTTTTCCTTAGTTTCACATTTATTATTAACGGGTTTTTCATTGATGGAATTATTATCCAATGAGGAATTTTTCGCTACTAATCCAAGTATTTTCGTGCTCTAGACTAGAAGACGCCACTCTAAAACAAGAGTATAAATATTATACCGGTTATTTAGACAAGAAGGTGATAGTCAACAAAAATCTAATTAAATTGGATTATCAAAAAATAAGTACATAAGTATCAATGCAAACATCAAACCATTGCATATTAAAAGTATTACTATTACAATAATTATTGTTGATTTTATAATAAAGTGAAACAAGTCAAAAACGTGAAGGTTTCTAACTACCTATCTGATAAAATACTAGTAGAATATTGAAATAATACTTATTGTACTTTAGTAATTTTTTAAATTTTTAATTAGAAACTGCATAAAGTTGAAATAATACGGCACATAATAAGAAATAATTTCTACTAAAATGAACTAACTCATAAATGAACTAACAAATCTTCAACTAGTTTTCTAATAAAGTGAAATAATTCTGAAAGAATACACTTTTCTAAAAAGCGATAGCAAATAATATACTTACTCGTTAGTAAAACACAGAATTGTTTCGTATTGTATCACTTTCTTTGAAAATACCGGATGTCTTACCTAAAAGCACAGCCGGAGTATAACTGAATTCCACCACTTTACGAGTACCGGTTTGTGGTGCAAAGGCGTTAGTAAAAAAGAGCGGGAAAATCATTTATCTCTCTCATTTTCATCATTTTAACCTGACTCTTAAACGGAGTAGGTTCTTCTTGTCTAGTTATTTCACTTTATGATTAAATCTCGAAAACCATGAATTTTGAGTTATTTCGCTTTTTTATTAAAGGTGCGATGTGTAACAAATACCTATATGTGTTACAGCCCAGTAAATGAACGTAAAATATTGTGATACCGCGTAATTTCCAGTGTTACCACGGAAGTGGTCAACTCAAGACTTTTAGAGTTATTTATGAGTAAAAGTGTTTATTGTTTAACAAAAAAAAAACACATTTTTAGGCGATTTTTCGCAAATAGTTCAAAAAGTAAGTATTTGATCGAAACGAACATCGTTGTCAAAAATGTAGCTAATAATAAAATGAAACAAAAATGAAGTCTATCGACCCAGTAAAAGAAAAGCTGTAGCTCATGAAAAGTTTTTCTTATTCGTCAAATTTCAAATCAAATATTTCAACGTAAAATAACCAAAAAAATGAAATAGTTTTCGGGGAAAACTCATTAGAACTTTTTTAAAGTGTTTAAAAAAAGCTTTATTTTTATTTTTTACAAAAGTTTATAGCGTCAAAACTAAGCCAGTTATGCTCAAAATACAGTTACTCCCATTTTGTGGTAAAAAAATTGTGAAAATCTCCCCTATTTAGCATCCGAAATGAAACTAATCATTATCTCTTTAAAAATTGCTTAACTTTTTTATATGACTTCCGGGTTCCACCGGTTCAAAGTGCTAATTTTTGAAAGGGTTCTAGTTGAAAGAGCTTGAACGAGTCACTAGTCACGAATATACGCAAATTTTAAACAGCCATAACCAACTTTTGTCTTACAGAGAAACAAAATAAAGCCAAAATATTTATAAAAGCAAAACCTACATTTCTTTACTCGTTGAGATTTTTCGTATTACTAATACTTTTTAAGTTATTGTGAAAAAAGGCATTTTTCCAAAATAAAAAACTTTTTTTCTATGAAACGAATGTTTTTCAAAAATAAGAACTTCGAACCGGTCACACTTACAGATCATATAAACAATAAATATTTAAAGTAAATGGTAAAGCGATAACGATAAATTTTATTTGGGGTCCAAAATAGAGGGAGATTTTTACGATTTTTTTTACCAAAAAAGGGACTAACTTTATTTTAAGCGTAACTCGTATAGCTCTGGTGCTAGAAACTTTTATATAAAATAAATCTTTTTTTTTTGAAACATTTAAAAAAAGTTTTAATGAGTTTTTCCCGAAAAGTGCTTCATTTTGGATATTTCAGGTTGAAATATTCGATTTGGAATTGAACGAATAAGAATAATTTTTCATGAGCTTCAACTATGCTTTTACTGTATCGATAGATTTCATGAATAAGTACACCTTTTTTTGTATCTAATAATCTAAATTTTGCTACAAATATTTTTTCGATATCTACTATTTAATTCGATAAAATACTTACTTTAGAGTTATTTTCGAAAAACCCTTCTGAAAACCTGTTTTTATGAAAAAATACATTTTTTTGCCATTTCATGGCGTGTCCCATGAGTCATTTTTACTATCGTATACTTCAAATTCTTCTTCAAGTGCCGTCTCCTAATCGGAGGTTGGATATCATCATCACTATCTTTACTCTATCCACCGCTACTCTAAAGAGTTCTATAGAACTGCATCTAAACCAGTCCCTTAAATTCTTTAACCATGACACTCTCTTTCTTTCTATAATCCTTCCGCCTCTTATATTTCCCATCAGTCTTAGCATTTCATATCGCGGTTCCCTCATTACGTGTCCCAGATATTGTCACTTACTTAACCCAGATATTTTAACATACTTAAAATTACACAAATACAAATTATCTCTCAAATATTATATTACATACATTTTTATTGTTGAAATGTTTATCTGATAATTAACTATTTTAATGGGAAATAAGCCACAATTAATTTGAAAAATAATGTTATTAACGTTCCGACGCCCAAATCGGGTGTAGTTGTCAAAATACAAATGTACTGAAAATCAAAATGTTATCTGATGAAAGTCGGTCCGGGTTAGCCGGACTTCCGGGTTATCGGGGGCCGACTGTATCATTTTTCTTCAGCAAAACATTTCAGTGGCGTCTGCCTCTCCTTTCTGATTGCCTTACTCTGCAAGATTTGCATCCATAACTCAGTACTAGAAGAATAAATGAATTGACCCATCTCATTTTTATGGTTGTTGAAATGATGGTATCTTTCCATATTTTGATCTTCTTGCTCATAGAAATTTTGATTAGATCACATCTACGTTATAGATGAGAATGACCTTACAACATCAAATCGGTCAATTTTGGTTACTGATTACACCTTAGGGAATACAAAAGAATATAATGGAATATAAATGTTTAACTCCTTGCCTTGATTATTTATTAAAGTTTATGGATTTAAATTAAAACTAAACTAATACCAACCGCAAATAAGAAATCGGGCTTCGTAAGTCCTAGTTTTTCGCCCAACATGACCGGAAGTAGAACTAGTATTTGATCTCTTTGTGTAACTTTTTGTCGATTAATATACAATTTCACTCATTTTGAGTAACTCTTTCCAAACATCCGTTCATAACTTTTTAACCGGAAATAACATCAAAACCGGCAATAAATATTCGAGCTCGATTTTTCAATATGCGATGATGATTGATATGTACCAGATGCACTTTTCTTCTCTTTTAACAGAAAGTGATATAAAATCCAGAGTTCACACTTTTGTTTTTTTCAAAATGTGTGAAACCAATATTCTCATTTGAAAGCTATATAATTATTTAACACATTGAGTGCCACCATGGTTAAACAAAAATAGGGTTCCACGGGCCTAAGTTGTCACAATTAAGAAAACAAATATAAAACATGGTCTTAGTATGCCCGTTTAAGAAAAACTTGTAAAAACATGATTTGATTGTTATATTATGACGTCAGTTTTAGTATGTATCCGCATTGGATACATGCGGCCACATGTATCCGGCCACACGTTTTTATGTACCTATCTAGAAACAGTTTTATTTCGTTCATTTTATCGAAAAATACTATCTTTTAATTTGTTTCTTAACCCACAAAATGTTTTATTATATATTCTTTTTCTGTATAAAATAAATAAATTGTTTCATTTCCAAATTGCACACTAACGAAAGCTACTGAGGACGCCTGAAATGGTAGATACAGAGCCTGTCTAGCTGGTGTGCAACCCTCTGAATCGAAAATAAGCAAAACCATCATTTATTATTTTTATTTCCTTTACTCGGATTTGAGTACTGAAAGTTCCTCCGCTGTCCGTTTTTCCTAGACGAATGAAAGCGGAATGTGATCGTTTCCCTTTCGTTTTCTATATTCGTCGTCTGCTGTCTTATTAATTGAAAAAGTCGCAGATTAAGGATGTACCAGTAAGAACTTTCAACACGAAAAATCTCAGTTTTAAAATACTATTTACCATTTTAATTCTTATTAAATTGGTGGATTCTGCATCTGAAATTCTTCAATTTGTTAGTAGATGTCGCTGTATAGCGTCTGATGGGAAATTTGAATTATTTTTCAGATTCCCTTTAAAATGATGGTAGAGCTGTTTTTCGGTCCAATGGTAGGCACACTAACGAAAGCTACTGAGGACGCCTGAAATGGTAGAAACAGAGCCTGTCTAGCTGGTGTGCAACCCTCTGAATCGAAAACAAGCAAAACCATCATTTATTATTATATTTATATTTATTATTGTTTCATTTCCCTTTATTTTGTTTAAAAATACGTCTAGGCAAAAATCATCGCAGTACCTGCAGGCCAACCAGAATTTTGGATTTCGTAGGCCACTACTTACAAGCACCCATAAAGATATCTAGACGGTGTGTATGTGGTGAGGATGTACACGGCTCAAAATACAAAAATAAATGTGCATTCACATTGGATACACGCGGCCACTAAATCAGTGTGACGGGTGTATCCATGTTGGATACATATGGCACTGAACGTGTTAAACAACCTTGGTTTAAACAACTTCAATAAAAAAAAATAACCTTTTATACTGATTTATACTCTGGATAGGTAATGAATTTGGTGCTTAATACTTTTAATGGACATGAGAAACTTTGAACGGCTACCATTAGCAGAATATATGCTTTTTTATTTTTTGTTTGTTTGTTGTAGTGCCCCCTTCGAGTGTCCAAGTGAGTGATAACTGGGGCTAGTGAGAAATGGAATCACAGTAATAGCTGTAAAATATAGCTTTGATATTCTTCTTTCATTTTCAATTTATAATGTATATTTTTAGATGCACTTGGTGCTTGATACTTTTAGTGGAGATGCCGACATGAGAAACTTTCAACGGCTACCGTTAGAAGAATAACTTTTTTTATTTTATGTATGTTTGTTCTAGTGCCCCCTTCGAGTGTCCAAGTGCGGCTAATAACTGGGCCTAGTCAGAAATGGCACCGCAATTTTTTCTTTTTAATATAGCTGTAAAATATAGCTTTGATATTCTTCTTTCATTTTTTCAAATTATAATGCATAGTTTTAGATGCATTTTAGTGCTTAATACTTTTAATGGACTTGAGAAACTTTCAACGGCTACCGTTAGAAGGATATCTTTTTTATTTTTGGTTTGTTTGTTGTAGTGCCCCATTCGAGTGTCCAAGTGGGTGATACCTGGGGCTAGTGAGAAATGGTATCACAACTTTTTTCTTTTTAATATATCTGTGAAATATAGCTTTCATATTCTTCTTTTATTTTTAATTTATAAAATTTAATTTGATTCATTCACTGTAAAGTTATGTTAGATTTAGTTAATCGCACGCGCTTCCGTACAAAGCGCCAATGTCTGTGAGAGTGGTGACTCGCGAGTTACAGCTAAAAATATATGGAACCAGTAGATTTACTTTTAGAAAAAGCTTTATATTATGGTTTTAAGTACCCTTTTTTTAAATTCTTCATTGGTCTCGTCAGTTTTTTTCTAAAATTTATATTTTCTTAGCGGACGAAGCAGAATATACTTTCTACGCTAGTTTCGATAAACGACTTATTACTGGGGGGAAGCGGAGCAAAAATAAAAAATGTCGTCCGACGAACTGAAGGACGAGGGCAAGCGAATGCGAAAAGGAGATGAAGAGGGGGAGAAGGGGGTCGTGAAGAAAAGTAGACAGATGGATACAACTACAAGAAAAGGAAGCGGAGTTGAAAGAGAAGATGAGATGATGGAAATACTAAAACAATTGACCTTGGATGTGAAGGATATTAAAAGTGAGCAAAGAATTTACGCAGAAGAGCTAAAAGAGTTAAGAGCTGAAAATCAAAAGCTGAGGGAAGAAAATGAAGCTATTAGGAAGGAAAGTGAGCAGACAAAGAAGCAAGTACGAGAATTAAGTACGAGACTAGATTACCTAGAGAAAGAGAAGAAAAAGGATAACGTGATCGTAACCGGTTTGGATATAGATGCTGAGGAGCCGAGATGCTGAAATTGGCTATGGGAAAAAAGATAGAAGAAACTTTACATATACAAGTAGGAATTAAATCAGCAAAAGAAAATTAAAAGATTATAAAGAAGAAAGAATTTTCATAAACGATGATTTGACAATAACTGAGAAAAAAATGCAAGAGGAAATAAAGGAAAAAGCACAAGAGGCCAGAAGGGAAGGTAGAACAGTAAAAAGGGGATTTCGGCAGATCACAATAGATGGCAGAGTATGGAGATGGAACCGCACAAAAGGAAAGCTGGACCCACCAGCAAACTAGAGCTGAGAAGCCGGGATGGATCAAAGGATAATGTAACTATGGCAATGAATGAGGACACGAAAGGATTATTAATAGGGGAAGCAAAAGTAAGAAAAAATAAAGGTCATTTAAGCACACTCCGGATAGGTTCCTGGAACATGAGAAGTACTTATGAAGCAGGCGCCCTAAAACATAACTGCGGCCATGGACAGGAGAAAATGGAGAAAAACCGTGGAGAAATTCCAAGCCATGGGCCTTTAAGGCCTGTTGAGTTATATTATATATATATTTTCTTAGGTATTCTAAAAACATCTAATTTTGCAGTTAATTTGTATAATAAAAAGGCTATATTATTATAAACAACAGTTGTTTAAATTTTTTAAACTTTTTTGTAATAATTTTTTATACTGATTTATTTGGTGAATATTAATTTGATGTTTACTACTTGTAATGGACATGAGAAATTTGCCACTGCTTCCATTAGAAGAATATCCTTTTTTATTTTTTTTTTGTTTGTTGCAGTGCCCCCATCGAGCGTCCAAGTGAGTGATGACTGGGGCCTAGTGAGAAATGGCATCACAACGGCGTACGCTGAAGGGGCAAGTCTAACGCTTACATGCGTTGCTAGTTCTGGGAAGCCGCTAGCTCGGGTAAGTGTAAATTTTTTGGTACACTTCAAGCTGGTTACGGCAGCTCTTCAGTTTTTTACTGAATAACAGTTTTTTCACGTTTTTTTTTTCTACATACTATAACAACATTATTTGTTATTACTTAGACACTAACTTTTATATGATTTTTTCAAAGTAGTTTGAATAGCCAGTTTGTATGAAATCTCTATTCATTGATAAAAAACACAATATTCTGTGTTAGAAGATGCATGCATTGGAATAATATTCAGTCGTGTGATGGATGACCGAAGTTATCTTTAACTTAAAGTTATCCTGTAGTTAAGTTATAATCCTTGAATTGGTATGATGTACCATATTAAATTTAACTAAACTACTTGCGTTATTTCTTGACAGTTCTTGAGTTATCTGATATATTATCAACTGTCACTTTATAACGCTACGTTAAACCTCAAGTTGTGAGATAACTTTGCAGTTATGTAAGGATATGTAAGGTTAGGTTCACCTTTTGACTTGGTTTTAGACAGAGATCAAGCGAATTTAGAAGCTAATAATATAATAATTAAGAATAGAAGGGTAATACAATTTTAAAAATTATACAAAAATCAAATCGAGAGATATAAGATAAAATTTTATTTTAAGTACCTACTGAGCTTTCTATCCAAAGTTGCCAGATGATATTTTATAAATCCCCCACTTAGAAACTGAAATTCTCTCAAATTTAAGCTCAAATACCCCAAATTGAAATTCTTGCCGCATTTTAATAAATTAGTAGTCAAATGAAGAGAACAGTAAACCAAAATTATACGGAAGATACTACGGCCATAATAATGCCACATATGTCCATTTTCAATAAAAAAGCTCTAATAGTTTTCATATCATGGGAAAAATCGATTTTCATTTTGTAACTTTAAAGGGATGTAACTTTTTTTATGTGCACATTTGTACTAAGGTAAGTTAGGTTCAATCGAACTATTTTTGCTCCCAGAATATGTGAATAAATTTATGACCTGTATTTTTGTTGCACCCTGTATATATACTGAAATTTTTTACTGTTATTGACTGTTATTTATTTTAAAATAATGAATAATAAAACATTTTTCAAATTTTTAAATTTAACATTTGAATGTTTAACCCTAGTCGTAACCTTGTAAAAATACAAATCCTTGGTGGAAATGTGGATATCTGCCACAACGACTTTGACGGATTCGTCCCTATTTCCAAAATGAACACGTTGGAAAAGCTGAGAACGGTTTCCATTACTTTGGAAATCCTTACTGTTTTTTGGATAATAAATTTCCTCGGTTAGCACCATTCGATTTCTCGAAGAAAATTTTAGATACAACAAATAAGTTTAACTTTAAAAAATGCAATTTATTTAAGAATTTGAATTTTGTGATACTCAAACGATAGTAGAAATACTTTATCTCTCGCCAGCCACGATTAATTTGATTAGATATTGGGTGTTTAATTATAAAGAATTATTGATTATAATAATAAGAAACTTACACATTTATTTTATTACATAATAATGTTTAGTTTCGTTTAAATAAATATTTCCAAAATTTCACGCCTCAAGACCTCACAATAGAGAGATATTGCCACCGGCAAATAAAGGATCCTTTATTACAGGATACTTTAATAAAGGACAAATACAGGACGGGTCTAAAGAGTGGTATTGCAAACGCAGTTAAGGTGGTATGACACAATGTTAAAATTTATATAGTTTTTAGGTACAGTTACCGTCACTATTTCAAAACCAATCTTCAACTTAGGGGTATGTACGTGAACTGTAGACTTTCTATTTTAATAGTATCTAGTTAAAATTTCCAAAGAAAGCAGTATATTTTTTATAACTGTACTTAAAGGAGTCCATGTCATAACTTACTTAGTAACTTGCTATAAAAATTCGTTTTGCATAATAATTTTTGAACTTGGGTGGAAAATAACTACCAGAAACGATTAACTATGCAAAAAGCTTTATTTTAAACAAAATTTCATTGTCCATACTGCCATAATTTTTAAATTAACTGTACCTAAAAGTAAAAATTTTAGTTAAAAGCTGCAATCTGGGGATTTTGTTGAAATTACAGCAATAAGTTGGCATTTTTCTAGTGATAAATTAGTTCCGCTGTCACTTAATAGATGAGAAGATGAGTTCACGTGTCATTTAGTAGATGACAGCAGTGATGTATTAAATGGAGACAGATGCGCGTTTGCCGGATTTTAAGAAAATCTACAAACAATTGAAAACGAGTTTTGTAACCACGGAAATACGATGAATCACGCGGTTTTGTTTAGAAAAGTGGCCCCACCCCCTCCCAGTACGCATTTTGGACCTTGTTTGACTTTCACTTTCAATCATGATTGTATAACGTCACAGTGTCTTAACAATACAAATATACATTTTTTATGCTTGAAACCGTGACGTTATACGAATGGTTGAAAGTTAAACGAGGTTCAAAATGACTCGAAAGTGTTTACTGGGGGATTATACTAGTTTTGACATAATACATAAATAACATCAGTAAGCTCTAGTATGTTATGTGGGGCGGATCTAAAAACAATTTCAGTTTTATTCACTTGCAAATTTAATTTCTGGCAAATTTAATTTTTATAGGGCCGAAAATAATGCATTGTTCGGATACAATTAGCGTCTCTTTGTAAAGACGATGACGTCGACATTTTTACACACATTACACATGCCAATGGCCATTAGTATTTGTTGAGGCATTATCCTAATAAAAAAATTGTAGACAAAACAATATTGTATAATCATTGATTAATTTATGTCAAATATTTCCGTAAGTGAAAAAAAATATTGAAATTTACTGGAGTAATAATTAGATAAACCGATATGCAGACGATACAGTTGTGGTTGCTAGCAGTATCGACAGGCCTGTCATACCCGGGTACCTACAAAGAGCGAGTGAAAAAAGAGATTTTAACCATCAACATAAATAAAACAAAAATGGACACTGGTGAGCAAAACTCAAAAACCTGCCAGACAATTGAAAATAAAAAACCAATTCAACACGTAGAAGTATATGTATACCTTGGAACAGTCGTCAACTAGAAATGGGATCAAACAACCGAAATACAATGTAGAATTGAAAAGGCCAGAGCTACATTTAACATGAGAAATATATTCAATCATTGCGACATATCTGTCCCACTAAAAATACGGCTGCTAAAATGCTATGTATTTCCAGTCTTGTTGTATGGAGCAGAGACCTGGACAATAACGGAAACATTATCGAAAAGGCTAGAGGTATTCGAAATGTGGGTGTACCGACTTATCCTCAAAATGTCCTGGACGACTCACATTACCAACGTAGAGGTATTGCGCTGAGGAGAAAACAAAAATGAGAAATCTGTTTCACAATAGAAACGGAAACCTGAATACCTCGATCATATTATGAGACATGATAAATATCGTATACTGCCACTGACAATACAGAGTAAAATAGAGAGCAAACGTGGACCCAGAAGAAGAAGACACTCATGACTTCAAAACTTACGCCAATGGTTTGGACTAACGTGCCAATGTCCGCAACGGACGAGGCACATGAAGAAGAAGAAGAAGAATTTAAAATGAGATATTCTTCTCACGGTGCTTATTCGTTCCGAATGTTGGCGATCAGCATGGCTATCCTAACTTTGCATGTTGCTATTCGGAATAGTCTGTTTGTCGATGTAGGTATTGAACCAGTTTCTCAGATATATTCTTCTTCTCCCTGGTCCTCTCTTCCCAATACCTTGCCCTGAAGAATGAGTAGCGGCAATCTCTATTCATTCCTCATAACATGGCCAAGATATTCTACTTTGCGCTCTTTGATAATAATGTGTGTTAATAATCTCGCATTCCTTGCCCATTCTACGTAAGACCTCAACATTAGTCACACGACCCATCCACGAAATTCTTAAAATGCGACTGTATATACCACATCTTGAATGCCTTGAGTTTTCTTAAAGAAGTTTCGGAAAGAGTCCAGGCTTCTACTCAGTATAATAATCTAGAAAATACATAGGATCTGATAATAGAAATTTTGTTAACAAGTGGTAAATGTGACTTCTGAAACGAGACTTCATCATTATGAACGCTGATCTCGCTTTTCCTATGCGTTGTTTTATTTCACTAGAGTGGTCTCATTGACTGTTTATGTAGGTACCAAGGTATGTGTAGCTGTCCACTCTGTCAATTGGTTGTTGGTTAACCAAAAGCCGTGTATGTAATATATTTCGCTCTTAATGACTACCATTACTTTCTTTTTTTTTTGTATTGAAATTCCATGTTCACTACTTATGTCTTATATGCGCGACATTATTCTTTGCAAATCATCTAGGCTATCTGCAAAAACTACTGCGTCGTCGGCATATCTAATGTTGTTTAGATCTATCATCTAATCCAGTTTCCTCCAAGATAATTTATGAGTATGTGCAGCTTATCATGTTGTACTCTATCAAATGCCTTTTTGTAGTCGATAAAACAAATTTATAGCACTTAGACAGTCAATAGAGCCTCTCGGGTGCCTAAGGGCAAGGCATTGCGGAATCAAATCTTTGTCCGTGATACTTGTTCTTCGCATTTTTTATATAGGTATTCTGCAGTATATTACTTTTAAAAATGTTTTAAGTAAGTGGTTCATTAGGCTAATTATTATTCTGCCTCGCATGTTGAAATGAGAAATGAAATGAAAATGTGAAATTTTCCGAGGAAAAAACTTTCCCTGTTGAAAAAACATTCAATATGAAAAAAGTTATTGTAGTGAGTCTGTTTTTCAATTGACTTACGTATTTTACATTTATTAAAAATACTAATTTTATACTCGATCTTCATTCTGAGAATTAGCATAATTCTTTTTTGGTCATTTAGATAGGCACTTACTTCTATTTCAAATAATTGCAAATTTCTTTAGTTTGAAATAAATCCTTTTGAGCAGGTAAAGAATTACGAATTGCCGTATAATACAATATTAAATAATAAACTATATCCAAATGAATGAGCGTTTAGTATCTATTAATGAGAATTTACCCTAGGCAGGTAAAGAAAGGATTAACAACTGTCGTCTGTAAACAGTGTTCCCAGATGACTTTTTTGAGGATCAGGAGGTGTCGCCACGAACGATCAGGAGATTTCAGGAGACTCGCTCGCCTCAAAAATTGGTAGAATTCTGTAGTTTTAGTCTTTACGTTTATAGATTGGCAACTAGATGTCGCCACGAAAAATCAGTAGAATCAGTTGGTGGAGTATTTTTACGTTTATAGGTAGGCATGCAACTCTATAAAATCTGTAAGGGACGGCTGTGGCAACGCTAGATGGCGGCTAAAGCATAAAAATAAAAAAAATGAAATAGGATAAAATTCTGAAAAATTCAAACTCCATACAAAACCGTTCTTGAATCGTTACGCGCATGCGCAATGACAAATAATGCTGCGCAGTAACACATTTTTCGTTACTGCGCATCCTCGTAATCATTCAAGAACGGTTTTGTATCGAGTTGGAACAAAACCAGATGCTTTTCAGAATTTCATCACTTCATCAGGAGGTTTAAGGACGCCATCAGTAGGCGAGGGTCGCCATCAGTAGGTCTCCTGAAATTTCAGGAGGTCTGAGAACACTGTCTGTAAATGCAAAGTACGATTAAGATCGAGATGTGCCGAGCCTAAGTTGCAATACATGGCATCAATGCGGTGTCGTTCAGAGAACTAAATTTAATAATAAAATATATCTACGTGCTGCCATCTATTCAAAGAACTGTTAAACGTTAGTTTAAAAATTGGCCACCTATTTTGACCATAGCGTACTAATACCCCCTTAAAGAATCTTTTATTTTGACAAATGACATGAAATATTTTTGTAAATATAAAAATAACCTATAAAATTCCATTTGTTGATAAAAATTAAAATAATATAATTGAAAAGAGTAAAACGTTAAATTTAATTATTTTGTCATTTAAAGATATTTAGAGAAGAACATAATATATCCCATAATACTCATCGTTCAATAATATGGAAGTGCAATTGGAAATACTATTTTACGAGTTTTTAAATACTTCTGCATTATGGGTATATAAAATGGGGAATTTCTGGAGAATATATTATTAGGGAATAGTGGATATCCAGTCCTCAACTACAACTACCTAATGACACAATTACAGAATATTCAGACAGAAGTTGTGTTTTATAATCAATCACAAATCCCTTCAAGAATTGTTATTGAAAGGACATTTGGTATTTTGAAAAAATTTGCCATTTTAACATATGTAATGAGATGCAAGTTACCTTTTGTTCAAAGAATAATATCAGCTTGTTCAGTTTTACATAATATTGCAGTAGATAATAGAGAAAACGTTGAAATACTGGCAAATGAGTGTGCTGTTGATATTGATATATTAGAAGCTGTGGCAGTACATTTTCAACCAGGAGCTAATCTAATGCAACTAAATTGTGTATGTTTGTTTAAAAATATTGTTCGGCATTTAAAGCTAGCTTAAACTAATTTTATTTTTATTGGACTGCAGTTTGTTAATAAATGTATAAATAAATATAAATATTATATTGGTGACTGATTTTAAGTATTTTATGATCATTAGCAGGTTTTAAATAATAAATTATAAATATATACATGCTATTGGTGTTCTATCTTTTATTGTTTAAAATATGTTCATTACGATCCATTATGGCCCTCTCTGTTCACCTCTAGATAACTAGTTATCAGGAAGTTTATCTGACAGATTAGATACTAATAGATATCTGACAGAGACAAACTTTCCGTTAACTAGTTATCAGGAGCTGAAAAGACAGATACTAAGAATACTGTTATATAAACTTTCCAATAATTAGTTATCTGGAAATGAAAAGACCTCTAATATCTAATCTGTCAGATAAACTTCCCGATAGACAAAAATATAATAGAAGAATTATAGTGTTTAAATTAACAAATACTGATGGCATGAAATGGATCACGAACAAGGAGGTTCTAGGAGGAATGAGGAAAGAATTGGAGATTGTGTTTACCATTAAACGCATAAAACTGCAGTATCTGGGACACATATGAGAAATCAGCACCGTTACTCCCTGCTGCAGTTCATATTGCAAGGAACAGTCAAAGGTAAGCGAAGACCCAGTACAGGGAGAATATCAATGGAACTGTTTCGAATCGCAGCTAGCAAGGTTATGATTGCTAATATGATTTCCAACATTCGAAACGGATTGGAACCAAAAGAAGAAGATGGATGAAAATGAAAGTGTATTAATACTTGTGATTAAAAACTTTATAGATTCTAATCTATAAAAGACTGAATTTTCAAAAATAAATACTTGAACCTTTGTTTTATTTTGTCAACCTGTTGTTATATTATATCTGTTGAATTGAACTCTATTTTGAATCTAGAATTTTAACAAATCCTAACCTTCATTAAAATTTATCGAAATTACCTCTTTTATCTATAATAAATATTTATTTCTATACAAAAATGTAAAATATATTAGTTTAAATGAGTTAATGATATTCTATGTCTATGTCTGATTATTGTAATTAGTAACACTTTAAAATTATTTACATAATATTGCTTTTTACAACTTTTTGTAATCACTCAAGATTCAATAAAATGTTCTTTTTTATATTCCTTTGGGGTCAAAACATCAATAATCTATATCTGAGAATATTACTTAGAGTTCTTTTTAATAAGTAAAACCCAACATACAACTTTAACCCTGCTGTCCTGTTCGGGTCTGTTTGACCCAAAAAATAATTTATTTCTTATTTTACAAATTATTACGCGGCGTAACGATTTGGTGTTTCGTTATTTTATTACCTAATATAATGTCTTTCAATTGCATATGAGATAAACAATCAACTTCCTGATTTTTTTGATAAAAGTGAAATTGTTACCTTGGGTACGTTCGGGTCAATATGACCCGCGTATTTAAACCGTTAAAAATTACCTGTGTCTGTGTGTTTAGTGGGCAGTATTCTATATTGGCAGTACTTGTGTGTTTGTCAGCAGGATACGTCTATAAATAAAAACAGGTTTCTGTAAGCTAAAGCTTGTAAAATAAACTGTAGTATTATACTACAGCTATAATAGCTGGACGATGTTGCAAACTAAATTATAAATGTGACCAACATGGATGGTCTTTGGAACCAACTGAAAAGACATGAATAAAGTTGGTTTCCAAGCATATATTATTGGCCTTTTATTTTTAGCTCGACTTTATAAGTCCCATGGTGAATCAACTAAAATTTGTGGAATAAAGAAACGGGTCGTAGTATATTTCAATCAATAATGTCGCTTGATATATTTACAAAAAGTTTGCAAGTAATACGTTTTGATAACAAACTAATAGACAGGATAGAAGGCGTTTTGATAAACTTGCTGCAATACATGAAATTTAGGAAACATAGGTGGAACATGTACCAAAATTTTTTAACCCTGATGAAAATGTTACCGTCGATAAGCAACTATAGTTGCCTTTAGAGGCCGCTCTCCCTTCAAATGGTACGTTCCAAGTAAGCCAGTGAAATAAAATATGGCACAAAAGATTCGGTTTTATGTAATTATGAACAGTAAAACTTCTCTTGCTCTAAAATTGCAGATCTATACAGGAATGTGTGTGATGTGTGACTTGAGTAGTGATTTGGAAGGCCACAATATTACGTGTATCAGCTGTTTTACATCTTAAAATTTAGGACAATTTCTTCTAAAACAAAGTATATACAATGCCGAGGATAAGTAAAATAAACCGGAGCCTCCAGCAAAAATCGCGAATAAAGAAGTTCATAGCTCGTCTATTTTGCTTCATGCAAGATACCACTGTTTTTGGCAATATTCCTAAAAATAATAAAAGTGTTGTTCTTTTGAGTACTTTGCATCATGAGTCGGTGCATAATGCATCAATTTCATCAAATGAAGAAGCTCCAAATTATTTTAGATGTGGATAATCTAGATTAGCTTATTGGCACGTATACATGTGAAAAGAGATAAATCGCTGGCCAATGATTGTTTTTATAATCTACTGAACATTTCTGCCTACAACGCGTTCGTGTTATGGGCATCAAAAAATATCCAATGGAATACCAATAAACTGGCAGAACGGCGAATTTTTCCAGAGGAATTGGGAAAAAATTAATGAAACCCGTCATCATTTCCAGAAAAAATATACCAATATTTATTTAATGAAGACTCTCACGAACTTGTAAAAAGGATACGAGCAGAAACAAGTAGACAAGATATAAATGCTAGTGAACCGTCTATGGACAATCTAACTCCACCTGCTAAGCGAGCACGCTGTAAACTTGCCCTAAAAACGATAACAAGACTAATTATTATTATGTTGTATATATCATAGACATATTTGTAAAATCCATTATTTTTATTACTGTTCCAGTTGTAAACTGAATTAAATTTTTGTAGATATTTATTACAAGGCTTTTTTGAAAGAAAAAAATACCTTTTATTTTTATTAATAAGGTTTAATTTACATTAACAACACAGTTTTTTTTAGTTAACCATAATTTCTTGTTAATAAAGTTTTATTTATCACCATCAGCTTATTTTATTTCGATTAAGGAGCGTAAAACGTAGTTGGGTCATATTGACCCGAAAAGTACATTTGTGTAGTTGACTCGAACGGGACAGCAGGGTTAATGATGAAAGTTTAATCAAAATCAAATATCAACTCCACAATACATAAATGTTATCAATCCAAAGAAGTGACAAGATAAATTCAAAATACAAGTGAAGTTAGACCTTTCTTCACATTTTTGACACGTTATGTCAAAATAAAGGAACTTTTATTAAAAGAAGGGTGTCCTCTGTTTTTCCTTAAATACAGGCGGCCTGTATTTTATTAAGGACAAAATAAAAGACGCAATACTGCGCATGCTTATATGTCAAAATAAAGGATCTTTTATTACAGGCCGACTTAAAAGACGTTGGCAATAACTCTCTAATTACTTAGAAGTCCAAATTTAAAATCTTCTGTGTATCTTGGCATTTAAACCACTTCAAACGATCGAAAAAGCACTCAAACTCTTGTGACGTCATATCATAATATTTCGTAATGACAGTTCTTCTTTCTCATATAAAATTATATAAAATTTTGTTTACAGCGCACAGATTCTAAAGGTGCCGGTGCGGGACGGCGTCTGTGCGCAGTATTATAGTCGGTGTAGGAGGGAGAAAATGATCGAAATAATGAAATAGCACAGTTTATATTAATTGTTATTTCCTTCTTTCAAATACTTTCGCTCTCATACACCGACTATAATACTGCGCATAGACGCTATCCCCCACCGGCACATTTAGAATATGTGCACTGTACTTTGGAGTTGAACGCAGTTTTTGAATAGATATTATTGAATTGTGTGTGTGTTTTCTATGGATAATAAAAGTAAATACTGTGCTGTTTAGTACTATTGTTTAAAAGTACAACTCAATAAAAGGTATTTATGTATCAAGTCGGTAAAGTGACTCTTTATTGAACGAGTCTGATATTACGAGAAGAGCGAGAGGCGAGTAACAGACTAGTTCGACAAGGAGTCTTTACTGACGTGGTGCATACAAAATTTTATCGCCAACATAATATTTTTTAAATTTAATGTCGTCAGAACCACTGGGCTTATAAACGATAACAATGGAAAATACATATTAAAAATAAAAAGGGATTGTTATATTAAGTATATACATATATGTACTAACAAAAAGTATACCTGAAAAATTTGTGATACAATTAAATGTCTTTTATTCCTATTTCCGTTAAAAACTGTATGATATTGTTGATATTTGTACTGTCTCTAAGAAGCTCAGATATGTCCCTGGGAAGGTTGAGTTTACTTCTCGTTTGGTGGTATATTTGACAAACCGGTTAAGATATGTTTTATTGATATAAAATAATATTTGCCAACATAATTTGATATTGGTTTTAACATTTACTTGCAATTTACAATTTAAGAACTTTTTAAATTTTAGACGTCATAATAATTTCATGACAGTGATTACAGATAACTTGCAAAATGGCCGCTTTCGATTTTTAATCGATAGTTATCAATATTGAATAATTACTAAATCGGTAAAGTTTTAATTAATTTTATATGAATATAATTACAAAATACTACAGAATTTCACTTTTTGACATAAATTTAATTGACAATATCGCAAATTGCGTACAATATTTTTAATAATTAAAGTAAATAAATTGTAAGTCCACTCAAATACTCGCCATTCAATTACTGCCATCGACCACTTATATTCAATCTCGGTTAATTTGATTAATCGTGGCATGTAAAGTAAAATTCTTCTTTCAGTACAATAAAGTGTTATTTTACTGCCGCAAATGAGGGCAAATGAGTACAATATTGAATGAGTTTAGTGACGGTTGGCGATAAAATATTTATTATATTACCAGTTTATAAAACGGAGTTTAATACAGTCGTTAATACATAAAATAAAAATAGGTTGAAAGGACATAAAGGTATTTTAGTGCATTCTCAAGATCTGCATATTTGTGAAAATAATTTTATTGTCAGTATTTATTGTCTGTTCTCTGCTTAATAGTTTTTTTAGTAAATCAAGTGTATTTCAAACAAAAAGAAAATAAAACTTTTGGTATATTTTGGTAGATCGGACCGTATTGTCATGCTATTATGCTATCTTCAACAACAATCAACTTACTGCGATCTTTCATCGATATACCGGCCTTTAACCTTAGCGCCACTTTAACATCGCACCTCCGTTCAAAAGATGTCATAAGTCAAAAAAGCGAGGTTTCGAGAAAACTACGTTTAAAGTTTGTCCTACAACATTTTTGCGTTTAATTCAAAAATTATTAAAATTAAAATAATAACTTTTTTAGTCAGTTACAATTGTTTTTGAAGTTCTATAAAAGAGGGTATTAATTATGAATATTCAAAATATTTAAAAAAAAAATAAGGGGGAAAGGCAGTTTTGTTTTAATTGGATTCAGAGTTGGACCACCAACTACAGATAGCTATTTCTGCATCTTATGCTTCATCAGTGTAGCTATGCAGTCCCAACTCTGAAACAAAAATCAACAAGCCTGCATTTTTAAGGGAAATCACCGCGATGCAGTAATTCCACCTTTGAGACGCAAAACAGCGACATCTCAGTAAAACTAGGAAGACGACGAAAAGACCCAAATGCAAAGTTTACTGTAATAAAACAATTCAAATAATTGAAATAAAACAATAAACAATATTTTAAATCCAAGAATTTTCGTCGAAAGAAACTGCTTTCTGGTTACATCCTGAATCTCCGGCTTTATAAGCACGGAGACGAGGAATATAGAAGAAAGTAGAAATGACAATGGTCACGTATCTACTCCCTTTTCGTCTAGGAAAAAATGCCGAAAGAGAGTTTCAAGTACTCAAAAATCTGAGTAAAGAAGAACAAGGGGAAAGGCAGTTTTGTTTTAATTTGATTCCGAGTTGGACCACCATCTATAGATAGCTATTTTTGCATCTCATGCTTCATCACTGTAGCTATCCATTGTAGCTATGTAAAAAAATAATTATTTTTGAGTTGTGACACTATAGGTACAGATAAAATAATGAAAAATTTACGAACTATTATTTACTAAAATTGACACTTGCAGTACAGAATATAATATCATTATTATTACCTGGTTAACACAATACTTTTGAATGATGTAACTTTAAACACAAGTAACAACATTAAACACAAAACACTGCAAGAAGAAAGATAAATAAGTGATAAATGTGTCACTTTACTTGAGCACATACGAAGATTGTTTTGAATAAAGTAATCACATATACTGTCTTAACTTGACAAACGACGCTTTATACACATCTTAGATGAACAAATACTGTGCAAAAGTCGATATGTGACACTGTTTGTGTTCGGTACGTCGTTGATTTTGGATAATCGTATAATGACACTAGTAGCATCTAACGTTAAATACTTGACCTATAGACGTGACACTTTGTGAGGAGTTTGTAGTTTTATTAAACTCATCACACAGCAAAATTGGTTTATTAAACTCATCTCCACTGTCGGACATAGGCCTGATCAAGATGTCTCCACCCCTCTCTGCGCAGCTGCAATCCTGTTTGTCGCTATTCTTTTAATGTCGTCGGTCCATCTGATTTCGTTTCATGATATCTTCCACTGCAGTTCCTCGCCGTAACTCATCATTTCCTGTTCTGTCTCTCAAAGGGGTCTACCCCAAAATCCCGACAGCCAAAATTTTGACAGTCACAATCCCGACGGCCAAAGCCCCGACACGCCAGAATCCCGACAGGCCAAAATCCCGACAGGCCAAAATCCCGACAGGCCAGAATCCCGACAGGTTTGATAAGTTTCTTTTTAACATATAATTATCTGGCTTGTCGGTGTTTTGGCCGTCGGGATTTTGGCTGTCGGGATTTTGGCTGTCGGGATTTTGGGCGACACCGCTCTCAAAGTTAGTCCAAGCATGGATCTCTCCATTTTTGGTTGTGCTACTTGTAATTTATGCTACTTGTAATTAAACTGTTGGTGCAATAAAACCGATTTTAAATTTTTTTTGAGTTATGACACTCTTTGAGCGGAGGTGCGACATGTTAAAGAGCAAATTGTTATATTATCATCCGGTAGCGTCTACGAAATTTTATAACTTAGCTTCTTCTTCTGTGACACCTCCGCGACGAAGGTTGGAAATCATCATGGCTATTTTGACCTTCGAGGCAGCTGCTTTGACCAGTTGCCTTGAGCTGCAACCAAACCATTCTCTCAGGTTCTTTAACCAGGAAACGTGTCTTCATCCTACGCTTCTCCTATCCTCTATTTTTTCTTGAATTGTGAGTCTCAAGATGTTATATCTTTGGCCTCTCATCATATATCCGAGACATTGCAACTTCGTTTATTTTATTGAGCCTTCAATTTCCCTCTCTCTGCCTATTATCCTTAAAACTTCTATATTCGTGACTCTATCTACCCATGAAATCCAAAACTCTTCTAAATGTCCACATTTCAAACACGTTAAGTTGATTTATTGCATAAATACAGTGCGTCCATAAAGTAACGCATAAATTAATTATTTCGTAAACCGGCGACTTTAAGGAAAAATTCCGAAACAGGTCGATTTTTATTTTTAAATTACGATTTTTTGGCATATATATCATCCTCGTGACGTCATGCATCTGGGCGTGATGACGAAATCGATGATTTTTTTAAATAGGAATAGGGGTCATGTGATAGCTCATTTGAAAGGGTATTTAATTCTCTATCCAATAATATAAACATTAACATAATTATTTATACAGGGTGTTCAAAAAACATTTTTTTAATTAAAATAAGTGAGACAAAAAGAAGAATATATGTAATTTATTTTAAATCAAAATGCATTTTACTACTGTCAGTAAAGATAAAAAAATTTTATTTGACAAATAAACATTGATTTTCGTTTAAACGAAATGTTCAAACTGCCAAGAGACAAGTGGTTGGCAGCTTTAACATTGAATTTCCGCGAAAAACATTATTTATTTGTCAAATAAACATTTTTTTCCTGTTTTCTGACAACAGTAAAACGTATTTTGAATTAAATAAATTACATACATTCTTCTTTTTGCCTCAATTATTTTAATGAAAAAAATGTTTTTTTGGACACCCTGTATAAATAAATATGTTAATGTTAATATTAGTGAATAGAGAATTAAATACCCTTTCAAATGAGCTATCACATGACCCCTATTCTTATTTAAAAAAATCATCGATTACGTCATCATGACCAGATGGATGACGTCACTAGTATGATTTATATGCCAAAAAATCGGAATTTAAAAATAAAAATCGACGTGTTTCGGGATTTTTCCTTAATATCGCAGGTTTACGAAATAATGAATTTATGCGTTACTTTATGGACGCACTGTATATAGTCCAGAAAGCCACTGCGCATCCGCTAGGAAAAATATTCCGATTCGGATTTTTTGCACAATCTTACTCAAAAAGGACCTCTTTTAACAAATTTGCATGTTACCAGGACCAAAAGTGCGTCAAACAATTTTTAAATGTTTTTTTTTTGTTTTTTTCCTAAAATTATTTTTTTTTGCACGGAACAAAATTTTTTTGCGTTTTCTTGAATCATTCCAAAGAGAACAGGTCTTTAGTGACTTTTCTCTAAAGTTGATAGTTTTTGACATATTATAAGCGATTAAAAATTGAAAAATTGAGAAATCAGCCATTTTTAACTTTCAAAAAGTATGTGAAAAACTGAAAATTTGAATGTTGCCAAGGTAGGTACTAGGTAGATATTCTTTAAACATCGATTGATGAAATCCCGAAGAGTTTTTTTGCAATACAATATTCAAAACTCCTTTGTTTTTTAATTTGTAATCAAGCGTGCGCGACATTATTTTCCACCGTTGCATGTGTATACAGTATGGTTCAAATGAAAGGAATAAATTCGTTATTTCGTAAACCGGCGTCTTTAAGAAAAAATCCCGAAACAGGTCGATTTCTATTTTTAAGTTATGATATTGTGGCATATATGACGTGTATGATGTAATCGATGATTTTTTTAAATGAGAATAGGGGTCATGTGCTAGCCCATTTGAAAGGTTCTTTCATTCTCTATTCAGTAATATAAACATTTACATAATTATTTATACAGGGCGTCGAAAAAATTTTTATTAAATTAAATTATTTGACAAAAAAAGAAGGTATGTAATTTAATTAATTCAAAATACATTTTACTGCTTTCACATTTTACTGCTTTCACATTTTACTGCTTTCAGAAAACAAAGTCTATTTCACAAATAAACATTGCTTTTTGCTTAAATATTCAGACTTCTAAGATGCAGGTGGCTCGCGGGAGCTGGCTTGAACATTGAATTTAATCGAAAAGCAATGTTTATTTGTGAAATAAACATTTTTTAGTTTTCGGGTAACAATAAAATGTATTTTGAATTACCTAAATAAATAACATACATTCTTCTTTTTTTTCAAATAATTTAATTAAAAACTTTTTTGGGACACCTTGTATAAACAATTATGTAAATGTTTATATAACTGAATAGAGAATTAAAAAACATTTCAAATGAGCTAGCACATGACACCTATTCTCATTTAAAAAAATCATCAATTACGTCATCACGCCCAAATGGATAACGTCACTAGTATACCTTATATGCCACAATATCATAACTTAAAAATAAAAATCGACCTCTTTCGGGATTTTTCCTTAAAGTCACCGGTTTATGAAATCACGAATTTATTCTTTTCATTTGCACCATACTGTATACACATGCAACGGTGGTAAAAAGTGTCGCGCACGCTTGATTAGCAATTAAAAAACAAAGGAGTTTTGAATATTATATTGCAAAAAACTCTTTGGGTGTTCATCAACAGATGTTTAAAGAATATCTACCTACCTTGGCAACATTCAAGTTTTCAGTTTTTCACATAGTTTTTGAGGGTTAAAAATAGCCGATTTTGTAATTTTTCAATTTTTAATCGCTTATGTCAAAAACTATCAACTTTAGAGAAAAGTCACTAAAGACCTTTTCTGTTCGGAATGATCCAAAAAACCTAAAAAAACTTTGTTCCATGCAAAAAATATTTCAAATATCTCATTCGAAAGAAACTTCTAAGGGACTTTCGGCCCTCGATAATAATTTACTCTTTCATTTTTTTATTAGTTTTTCAGGATTCGAAAAAAATGGACACCATGTCCGTGGAAATGGAACATTCGCTATCTTTGTCATACAACGCACTCAGTCGAAAATGTTATGACAATACTCAAGACAGTGACAAGTAGAGATGTGTCCGACCCGCTATTTTGATATAGCAGTTCATTCTGCTACTGCTTTTTAACGCTTTTTCGATGATAATAAAATCAATCAAAGAGTTGTTTATTAAATACTATTGATAGTGTATTTGAAAAATAATAATTGATTTAAGGCGTACAATTAATAAAAAGTTATTTATTGTTTATATATTATTTATGCAAAATTCAAATATTTCAAGTCATTAAAGTTCAAATAAAGGTATTATTTTATAAGAGTTTTTTCCGATAACCGTAAACAGGTACGAGTTTAGCTATAAAGTAAAGTGCCCATGGTGGCATAAAATGTAGTAAATGCTAATGCTTCAAGTACGTACTACATTTTTGAAGATTTCACTACACTTAAAATGCATTTGCTTTTCTCCGTAGTATTTGCTCCTATTTACCAGCCTACATAGAAGAATGTACTACGCTTTTGAAGTATGTGCTTGTTTAGTAGTATTTTGCTTCAGTTTAAGTGAAGTTGGTGGGTGGACGCCTTCGGCGTAGGTATTTTTTTGTTACAATATGGCAGCATTTATGAATATGTGTCATAGAAAAATTTACAAACTAAGAAGAAGGTTCTTAATTTTTAGTGTCATTCTTTTATCAAATAAAATTTAATAATTGTGAAGAAGATTAACAAATAACAGTTGTTTATTTTTATCCTCGCCTAACTCGTTTGTCACTTCGGAATCTGAGTTACTCGTTTTTATTCATGTACAATTCTAATAATTTGGTATGTAAAAATGTGAATTCACAAATCACAAGCACATGGAAAACTAATTTCATCACGATTGGTGTAATGCAGACACGGCTGGCGCTACGCTTTGTAGTAGATAATTCTGGTCAGTAGTGGGTACTTCTGTTGTGTAGTAAGTTCTTCTCAACAAAAGCACCTACTTTTATGTAAAAGAAAATGCTACAAAGTAGCGACTATTTGCTGAAGCAATAGCATCTACTACGTTTTATGCATTCCACCCTTTTTCTTGAGTGATTTATTAAATGTTGACTTCATATTTTAATAAAGATAATTTTAAGATTTTATAATTAAAGGCTTCGCTTTTTACGGAGAGTTTTAACGCTTTTTTTTTCTCTCAGAAAAATAATAAAATTATATTTTCGGCTCATTCTCCTAAATGACTTCTCTATTGAGGTTGGCGGTCAATATGGCAAATTTCTCTCTATTCTGGGCTTGATAAATTAAGTCATTTCATGTTGTGTGGGTCCAATCTCTTATGTTTCGGAGCCAAGATTTTTTCTTTCTTCTTTAACCCCTTTTACCTTCGATCTTGCCATCTAATATTATCTGGAGCTGCTCAAATTCTCTATGGCGCATTATGTGTTCTAGATACGACGTCTACCTAATTTGGATAGTTTTGACCAGATGAGGACGTGTGTTTATTATTTTCAGTAATTTTTCATTCGTGGTTCTGCTGGCCCAGCTTATTCTTAACATTCGGCGGTTCATCCACATTTCGAATAAGTTCAATTTGTTAACATCATACTGACCATAGAGACCACACACTCACACATAACACTTTAGTGTTCTCAATCTTATTGTGACTGATAGCTTGGGGTTACAGAGAATTTTACGCATGTTCATGAAACCAGACCTTGCTATTTCAATGCGTCTTATGATTTTTTTTCAGTGGTCTAGTTGAGTATTTAGCTCTCTCCCCAGGTATATGAAGCTTTGGGAACCCTGAAGAATGACTTTAACGGCCAGTGACTGTCTTCTGATAATATGTTCATCCATATCTTAAGTTGGTCTTCTGTTTCTGCTAATAATACAGTGCCATCGGCATATATTACATTGTTAACCATGATTCCATTAACTCTGGCACCTTCAGGGCAATCTTAAGAGAAGCCCTGATTATATGTTCGGCATTTACATTAAATAATAGGAGGGACAAAATGCATCCTTGACGCACTCCTCGTTCTATATTTATGTAATTGGTATTTCCGTTCTCTGTTCGAACGCATTCTGTGTGGTTCCAGTATGTATTACTTATGACAGCTATGTCGTCTCTATCCATCCCTAGTTCTTTTAGCACCTCAATCAATGTTCCGTGTTTTATGCGATCGAAGGCCTTTCAAAAATCAACAAAGCACATATACCAGCCGTTTTTGAACCTCAAGATACCTTTCTGTCAACAGTGTCAATACCATACTTGCTTCTCTGGTGCCTGTACCTTTTCGGCTACACATCTACATATTTTTTGTTTATTTTTTAGATTGTAAGGAATAAACACTGAGTTCAATGTACGTTCATTATTTATTTACAATATTTATCTTGGACTATATCAATGATACATAGGACTTAACACTCGCTTTTAAGAAATAAGGATGCTCTGCAATTTACCGTAGTAGTGGAAAACCTGAATGCAAAACAAAATATTAAAAAATTGTATTACATGATGAGTTCAGGCAAAACTTAAAATGCTCTAAAGAAATTCTGCATCCCGTATCAAAATCGATAAATTTAGTAGAATCGGATAGATCTATATTTTCATATGTGTCTTTTGTCTTTAAGTATACAAAAACCCAATATTAAAAATATTCCCCAACAAGGTGACCAGACTAGTTCTCTTCTCGAAAGATTGCTACAATATGTTGAGAACGCTACGAATTTTGTTCTAAGCCGATTCACTTTCCAGCCAATCTTCTTGATGATCGCTTTAAAGGAGAACAATTGAATTAAGACCAACTAATGGAAGGTATAGACTTCATTTCTGACATGGCTCGTTCACTAAATCTTAGATGTAGGGAAGGTGGTGACAATTCATAACAAAAACTGGATTTTTTAATCGAATGTCTTTATGGGATATTGCGAAAACTACTCATTCCATTATATGGTGGCAAGGTTTGTGTACATCACAGCCACAGCCAATTGCCTCCCGAATTTTAACTGGGCCTCCATGTTTCGCCTCTTCAGAAAGAAACTGGTTTTAACATAAATAAATAAAGTCTTTATAAATTAATTGAGTAATACTGCATTTATACAACGCAGTTCTTCACATGTTCAAACCTTATCTAAGCTTTCCATGGTAACAGTACATTATTAAAATAACTTTACAACTTTTTTTCTTTTTAGACTATTTGTATAGTATATAAATAACGGTAACCACTGAATACATAATTAGTGAAAAAATAATCCTATCATTTATATAAGTAAAGGTTATCCAAGAACATTCAAAAACTGAACGAAACCGAAATATCCATCTCTACCTTTCTAATGACAATGTCACTGTCAACCTAATGTTTACATCTGCAGTTTCCATACCAGTGAGAATTTTACTACACGTAATTTGCCGTGTAAACACAAAAAAAAGTAGGGATAGCCGTAACATATTTTGCGAATTATGTACCCATAGCCTTAAGAGGAAACAGTAGCGATCAACAGGTAGCCAAAACGCGTTCCAAGATTGCGGTTGTAATTTTGATTATTTTTTCGAGATATTTGGCACACGTATTCGTAATATAATAGAGAGTGGCAGTACAGAGCCCAATTTGAAAAATATATTAATATGTGGAAATTACTCTGTAATTAAATACAATATTAAAAAACGAGCCTGTACCGCCATTAAGAAGAACAAAAAAATACACTTTCTTCAAATAAACTTTTTTATCCGATGCCTAGATTTTGTGTCATTTTGGAACAACTAAAATTTTTTATTTCATTAGTAGTTCCAAAATGACACAAAATCTAGGCATCGGATAAAAAAGTTTATTTAAAGAAAGTGTATTTTTTTGTTCTTCTTAATGGAGGTACAGGCTCGTTTTTTAATATTGTATTTAATTACAGAGTAATTTCCACATATTAATATATTTTTCAAATTGGGCTCTGTACTGCCATTCTTTATTATACTACGGATACGTGTGCCAAATATCTCGAAAAAATATTAAAAATTACAGCCGCAATCTTGGAACGCGTTTTGGCTACCTGTTGATCGCTACTGTATCACCTTAAGTCCAAAATGATCTTCAAAATTATTACGTAAATTAAAAAAATAGAGCATCGTTTAGAGAAAAAAATAACCTTTCAAATGATGTGCCACCGGACCACACTTGCTTTAAAAAAAAAGTTGACTCGATGCGGGGCAGTAGGGGGTTACATATGAGGGCATGAATTTTGCATTAAAATTGGTCCCTCTCCCATTAAAAATTGACGTGTTTTTTTAATTTTGAAGAAGCAGTTGGTTTCTGAGTTTGTAGGGGGTCAAATTTTCATTCTAACAGGCTGTACATACTGTACATACTTGGAACTACCGGGTTTCTAAATTTCTTTATATTAAATTTTAAGCCACTACTTTACAGAAAATACTAACTACTAAACACGTCCCTGGATAAGTTCTTTAAATTTTTTGGTTGTTGTAGATCCTTCAACATTAATTACTTGAATTTATTTGGGATATAAAGTTATATAGGATAACTTTTCAAATTACATACAGGTAACCTTTAAACTAAATAAAATAAAACGAATGTTTTTATTTTTACTGCCTGTTGGAAACTCTTCATTTCCTGTTACTAGTCTAACAACTATTTTACTATTCCCACATGCAATAAAACTTCAGAACAACCTAAAGACAAATCATCCATTAAAATGACATATTCCCAGATATACTTACTCGGAAGTAATTCCTTTCCGAAATTGTTTGTTTTGATAATGCAAATGACAACAATATTAGGAAAATAATGGCCACTGTTTGTCAATTTTTTTTATTTAGAGAAGAATCAACAATAGGTTATTAGCGACTAACTAAGAAACATGTTATAATATAAATGAAGACACAAGTGCATGAAGGGTCTATGTGACATTTTCAAGTTATTGAGAAAAATGACGTTAAAGTTTTAAGTTTTTATAGTAGAACTTTTTTACTATAAGAGCTAAATTGACTAAATTTATAGGATAAGTAGTCCCAAAAGCTAATGTATTTAGTAACAATAATAAAAAAAAAAACATTTATTATTAGAAAAAGATATTAGGTTTTAAACGTACTTAGATCCTTGATCCACTGAGTAAGAAGCAGAAGTACCAAATTGTTTAAATGCATAAAGGATATATGTAATAACAAAAATAACACAATATAGACTAAGAGCCGCTATAGGTGAAATTTCTTAATCATTTTAGGCACAACGGGACCCTATAACTTAAATAGTAGAACCTAAAAGAAAACGTTTGAGCACTGTGCCGTCATTTTTCAGTGGTACATGCGTCTACAGTGGCGCATCAAACTTTCCACTTATGGACGGGATACATAAATTAAAAAATACCCTCCCTCATTACCAGAATTTAATTTTTTTCATTTTTTTAAGTTCTATGTGATTAAGACATAAGATTCATCGTAATTTTAACCCACCACCCCCTTCTCCCTGCCCCCACCATCAAAAACTTTATTTTTCGATTTTATTTTTTTTTGCTGGGATGCAATCAATTTTAAAATTTCAAAAAATTCACAAGCATAGTTAAGGCTTTTATAAAACACGTCTGTTTTTTATAGATCTGTAGGCTGAGTGTACATAACCTCAAAAAATTTTAAATTTTTTTTTTGGAAAAAAGTATATAACTTTTTTTTGGGGGTAGCTGCAGATCTAATTTTTTCTTAGTCTTGTGTATTTTATCAAACACTATATTTTTAATTTTTTTAAGATTTTTCTGTAACGCCCGTCACCTTCAAAAATCCAAACGACTGTTTTTTAAGGGGGTTTTGGGGAGTTTGAACGTGTTTTTCTGATTTTTAAATATTCTAAAGGACTCAATTACTTTAACTTACATATAACCTATAAAAACAAAATTTATTTGATATATTATGAAGTCTATAAAATAGGGAAAATCCCCCAAAACCCCCCAAAATACAGTTTTTCGGATTTTTGAAGGTAGGGAGCCTTACGGAAAAATCTAAACAAAAATTAAAAATATAGTGTTTGATAAGACACACAAGATTAAGAAAAAATTAGACCTGCAGCTATTCTTCAAAAAAAGTTATACGCTTTTTTGAAAAATAAAATTTCTTTTAATTTTTTGAGGTTATGTACACTCTACCTATGGGTCTATAAAAAATAGGCTTGTTTTATAAAATCCTCAGCTATGCGTGTGAATTTTTTGAAATTTGAAAATTGATTGTATCCCACCAAAAAAAAATAAAAACGAAAAATGAAGTTTTTGATGGGGGGGTAGGGGGAAGGGGGTGGTGGGTTAAAATTACGCTGAATTTTATGTGTTAATCACATAGAACATAAAAAAATAAAAAAAAATTAATTCTGTTAATAAGGGAGGGTAACTTTTAATTTATTTATCCCGTCCATAAGTGGAAAGTTTGATGCGCCACTGTCGACGCATGTGCCACTGAAAAGTGACGGCACAGTGTTCAAACGTTTTTTTAGGTTCTACTATTTAAGTTATAGGGTCCCATCGTACCTAAAATGATTAAAAAATTTCACCTATAGCGGCTCTTAGTCTAATATACTGTTCTTGTTTATTAACAATAACTAATTGTTGGTTTAATTTGTACAAAGATAGTAAATCAAATTAAAAAAAAAACTACACTTTCACTAAAAAGAAACCTTAACATGTTCTTCGCCTAGTACTTGGTGTTGTGCCTATATCTGCATCTTGCTGCTTTTCACAATTATTGGTGTAACAATGTCTATAAGGCTCATCAATAAAAATTAACTGTTGTTTTAAATTGTTAATTTTTTCTTCGGTCAAAATGTTTGTTTTGTTAGCCATTACTGGTAAATTAAATTCTGGTTCTGTAAGTACTCTTGCATTCTTACGGATATCTACTTTTAGGAAAGGTGTGAATGGATCTAGTGTTTTTTTGTACATATATTCACCATATTTTTCAACACGAATCCATTTTACCTCATCCCTTATATTTATTTTTTCTTTGTTAGTATCTTTTTTCTGTTAAATAAATTTAAATTGATTGCAATTTCTTTAATATTTTTAAAGTGGTTTTCCATGTTGATAATAATCGATCCTTTCTTACTCGATTCCCGAATAAAGTCTCTATACTGATCTGTACTGAACAAATTCTCAATTTTTCTTAACTTTTTCTCTATTACTCCAAAATATCTATCAGAATCTAGAAAGGATTGTCCAACTTCCGGAAACTTATGGTCTATAACCTTAACATATTTTTTTAAAATAAGGTATTTATATAAACATATCAGATTAAAGTTTTTGTTCTGACTAGCACAAGAATCAGACCACATGATAAGATGATTTATTTTCTTGTTTCTACTGGATAAAAGTTGCACAAATGTGTGCAGAAAACTACCTACTTCTAAGCTACCCTTTGTGGCTACATTTTCGGTCCAATTAAAAAAGTAGGCCTTATCACCTTCGTCTGTTATGCTGTGAATTCCAAGATTGTAGAACCACATCTGCCTTAGATAAAAATCTTTTGAAGTTGTAAGTCTTGGTAGTGGCATAGTCTGTTGCAGGTCAATGGTCATATAACATATGTTTTTATTGTCACGCGCATATTGCCTGTCTGCTTTCTGTTGGTCAAAAGCAAAATGGAAATTTTCTTTATGCTCATCATTTCCCAAACCTGCATCACAGGTAGAACAAGTGTCACTCTTGGGCTGTAAAAATGGCAGCTTAAATTCTGTAACGAAAATGTTACAGTAGAAACTCTTTGTTACTGCAAACCTTTTATCCAGTTCATTTTTTTTGATATATTGTTCATATAGTTCATGCATTTTTGACATATTTAGTAAGGGAGATAAATACATTTTGTTGGCATTTTTGTTTCTGGAATAGTGAGACATGTCAGCAGGAAAAGATAAAATGTGCTGTTTGATTACATCAATCACTTCTTGGGGAACACGACATTTTTTCAATAAAGTTATCAAGAACACTGCATACCGTCTAGATGTAAATAATAACTAGATAACCCTACTTTTAGGATTTAAGTGATATATTACGGAAGGAGAAAATCAGTGTATTCAGGCGTAAAGGATCCATGTACAACAAATCCATAGAAATCTCCGTGGATAAGGGATATAAGTAACATATTGTGTACATAGATCCTTTATGCAATTATATTTTAAAATTTACTGTGTACATAGATCCTTTACGCTCTAGTAACTTAGAAAATATTAATGTTAAAACATGTTTGATTTGTTTGAAAGATTTTTAGGTTCTAAAAACGTACTTTTAACATAAAAAACATATTTTGAAAAAATTGTCACATAGACCCTTTACGCACTTGTGTCTTCAAATATTATTACGATTAATGTTTAACATATTATCTCTATTCTCTCTATTGGACACATCACCTAGCATCTTGGACAAATTGTTCGAAATGCGATACTGAGACCTTTGTTGCTTATTAAGACGACCTATTGTCACGGATGGCTCATGGTGCCGTCTATGTAATGAGGAGGAAACCTCCTCACCTGTCCTCTGGGAGTGCCCGGCATTGGCCTATCGGAGATGGCAGATCTTGGGATCGGCATCAATGCAGCCGAGCCATGTGAGGGAGCTGTCTTTTAAGATACTTGTGGCTTTC
The DNA here is from genome assembly GCF_917563875.1 of Diabrotica virgifera virgifera. NCBI lineage: Eukaryota > Metazoa > Arthropoda > Insecta > Coleoptera > Chrysomelidae > Diabrotica > Diabrotica virgifera. Next base: position 223,085,760 of record NC_065446.1, read on the forward strand.
TGTGAAGCCATAAGGTTTCTGGGGGACTAGCATGGGAGCTCGGTGCAGCCTGGGCCCCATAAACGCCGAAGACCAGGTTTTCATGGACCTGGTCCGTAAGATAGGGGTGATACAATGGACCCGCCGTAGGAGGTCTAGGTGTCTGAAGGGCTCACAAATGGCCGCTGCCCCGATGTACCATAACCATAACTATTACCAAGACGACCTACTGATTAGGAAGGTCACCAGATGGAAACCAGAAACTGAAAGACTAAAGGAAGACTCTGAAAGAGATGGGAGGAACAGGTCATGAGAGATATCAAGACTTCGAAAGTGAGAAACTGCAGGGAACTATGTACATATCGAAATGACTGGAAAAAAATTATAACGAAAGCCAAGTCATACAATAATCTTTGACAACACACAAGTGGAATGCGGAGTGATCCACCGCAATAAGCGAATTAGCAAGATCTAAGTAAGAGCGGCAAACATTCCAGCCAGAATGTAAAGCCTAGATAATGATGTTGTTCATAGTGTTTGCAGGCTATTATTATGTGTTTGTCAGTTTTTGTGCACCAAGTTATTATGTCGTTTTTGATAGATCGAAGTTATGAATGAGATTGGCAACACTTGCGTTTCCATAAGCACAACACTTTCGACTTGAGCCACGATGTTATAGACGGAGAGGCAGCGCCGAAAAATGTCTCTGAATTTACTAAAGCTAGTTTTTTCACAGTTGATTACCGTAATTGTGTAGAGAAACATACTGCGGTCGGTCAAGCGAAACGCAGAACAGGTGGTACTGACAGCTTGTCAAAGTTGCTTACCTGCGGAGGTAATTAAATCCATTTACTAAGGCTGAAAATCAGTACACACATTCTAAATTGAATATACATAAAAGTTATTATAGTCTTTCAGCTGTATGACGGGACAGAGCCGGTCGGTCGGCCCCAATGAATGTTCAGGGTTATTCACCATATTTTGACCCACTTGTAAACTGCTTTATTTACAGAATTAAAAAAAAAACGTAAAATACAAAAGTTATTCGATTTTTTAATTATGATTTTTTAAAATATATATCGAACTAGTGACGTCACCCATCTGGGCGTAATGACGTAATGGACTTTTTTTAATGAGAATAGGGGTCGTGTGCTAGCTCATTTGAAAGGTTGTTCATTCGCTATGCAGTAATATAAACATTAAGATCATTATTTGTATAGGGTGTCCAGAAATTTTTTTGAATTAGTGACACATTGTATAACAATAATGCTAATGTTTAATGTTTATATTACTGAATAGGGAATTGAATAACTTTTCAAATGAGCTAGCACACGACTCCTGTTCTCATTTAAAAAATAGTCGACTACGTCATCGCTCCCAGGTGGATGAAGTCACTAGTACGATATATATGTCAAAAATCGTAGTTTAAAAATTGAATAAGTTTTGTATTTTACATTTTTGTCTAATTCTGTAAATAAAGCAGTTTAGAGGGCGGTCAAAATATAGTGAATAACCCTGTAAATTCATTGGGGCCGACCGACCGGCTCTGTCCCGTCATTCAGCTGACCGACTATAATAACTTTTATTTATATTCAATTTAGAATGTGTGTACTGATTTTCAGCCTTAGTAAATGTATTTAATTACCTCCGTAGGTGAGCAACTTTGACAAGCTGTCAGTACCACCTGTTCTACATTTCGCTTAACCGACCGCAGTATGTTTCTCTACACAATGACAGTAATCAACTGTGAAAAAAACTAGCTTTAGTAAATTCAGAGAAATTTTTCAGCGCTGCCTCTTGGACTATTTAGTCACATTGTGGGTATTCACTTACTATCCTTTACTCGTTGCTACACTCCGTGCAGTCTTACCTGCTGCTTCACCCTCGGTGCCGATGTGTGATGGGATACAAACCAATTTTATTAGCTTATTTGTTTCCTGCGCAATTAGAACTTCGGGTTTAATTTTCTTTTCTATAGGGTGTTTGAGATATATATGTTGTATGGTTCCGATAGAGCTAAAAGGATCTGTAAGATAAGAGCTCGTGGAATGTTAGAGGTATTTAAATATCTTAGAGTTTGGTATATGGCATAAAGTTCTGCCGTGAAGATGGTTGTTTCTTTTAAACATAAAATTAAATATTGAAGAAACTACAGCTAAGCCTACACCATCATTTGATTTAGATACGTCTATGGGGATAGTAATAAAATTTTGAATAAAATGTGATTATGCAGTCGCGTATGGAACCGAAACATGGACATTAACAAAAAGAGAAGTAAATAAATTGTTGGTGTGAGAACGTAAAATCCTTCGAATGATAATATAATGACACCTTGCAGAGACATCGTGACAAACGAATGAAGGCGCAGATACAAAAACGAATTAGAGTTTCTATTCGGAAAGGAAAATCTAGTCAGATTATAAAGGACAATTGACTAAGATAATCAGAACATGTGATACGCAGTAACGACAATCGCCTTATAAACAGTGTGTTCTGGGAAAGGCCAGATGGAAGAAGTTTTGCAGGACAGCCTAGAAAAAGGTGGAAAGATGCAGTCAAAGAAGATCTGGAGAAAATGGGAGTGAGACAATGGGAATTAGTGGCACAGGAGCGACAATGGAAGGCAATAGTAAACGCGGCAAAGACACACGAAGAGTTGTAATGCCATTGATGATGATAATGATGGAGTGTTTTTAAGAAATTATGTATTTATTGAGGTTTTAATAAAAATAATATGAATATTCCGTTTATCTAATTGAATATTTATACAGTGTGTCAATTGGAAAAGTTGCCAACCCCTATAATTTGGTCCCTATAGAAAATCTAAAAATATGCAAAAATACGTCAAATTTATTTGTGAGGGGGACATTTTGTACACCAGTTTTCAACTAAATTACATCAACCATATAGGGTGGGCGGACACAACCCCCAAAATCTTTAATGGAAAGGGGGTTGAGTGATACCTCATTTTGAAGGTCATTAAATTACCTTTTCAAATAAATGTCTTATATTTCTTTTCAGTACTTTTGGAAAAATCTTGGACTCAATACTCTAAAAAAATTTTGGAGTTCTGAACTCTATAGGTAGTTAATATCTACGGTTTTATTTAATTTTTCCAAAAATACTTCAAAAAATACTCTAAATACTTTAATACCCCAAAAAAATTCAATTTGGAGTACAACACTCCAAAAAAATTTTTGGAGTTGTGAACTCGATATTTAATTATTAAAATTAATTATAAAAAAATTAAAATTACTGAAAATAAATATTATGCATGTGGTATTTTTGAAAAGGTAATCGAACGACGCGACGTTTAAAATGAGGTATCACTCAACTCCCTTTCCGTTAAAGATTTTGGGGGTTGTGTCCGCCCCCTGCTAGAGGGTTAGTGTAATTTAGTTGAAAACTGGTCTATAAAATGTCCCCCTCACAAATAGATTTGACGTGTTTTTGTATATTTTTAGATTTTCTATAGGGACCAAATTATAGGGGTGGCAACTTTTTAAATTGACACCCTATATACATTCGAGTAAGAAAATACAGTGTGTCCAATTAAGTCAGCTTATATGGGAAACTTTTTTATTCTTAGTTTTATGAAGAAAAGTTATTATTTATAAAATGTTATGCATGGTCTAGCTAGAACTTAAAATACAACCATTAGTTATCAATTTTTTAACTCGTATACGAGGTAGCTATGTCAAAAAATATGAATTTTACTTAACCTTTAACTACACGCGCTGGCGTACTTTGTACGCCAGATATAAGAATTCTACTGGAAATATATTTAAAAATTTAATTTTTGACCTTGCTTATTTTTCTAACCTATCACTGGAATGTGCTTTACAATTTGGTGTTAGTTTCGTTATAATCGGCGTTCTGTAAAGATCGTAATTTACATTTTATTATTTGTTGTTTTCGGTGGTGGACAATATACCCCAGGATTATATTACTATAAGTCGTAATATAAGTACATATTTTAATTGTTTTTTAGTCATTATGGCAAAAAATATATTTTTCTTTGTAAACAATACTTTTTCTCCTGTAAAAAATAACATTTAAAAAAAATTTTTATTAGTAATTTTATTTATCATGGAATCCAGTTATTCCATGATTCCAGTTATAAATCCCAATTGGCTTACTGAAAAGGAACTCCAAGTATTCACTGATGCCGAATAAGGTTTATAACAAACAACTGAGTGTATTTTTTCAAAAAAAAAAATAAACAAATCCGCTGTTTTTAAGTGTATTTTCTTGTGGCGTACAAAGTACGCCACGCGTGTAGTTATGTTATAACTTGATGCGCGGGTAGTTAAAGGTTAAGAATAAAATAGCTTTATTTTTCACAATATTGAAAATTGTTATAATGAAAAGTTGTTTGGAATTAAGAATTATATTCTAATATGCAATTTTATTCTTCTAATTAAAAAAAAATGGAAATTTTTCTTACCAACATTATTTTCAGTTATTTCAATTATGATACTTTTCTATTATTAATTTTACGAAAAACAGTTGTTATCCTTTATAAAATGTTCTGCATGGTCTAAAACCTAAAATACAACCATCTTATATCAGATTTTGTCAATTGTAAACGAGGTACATCAAACAATATGAAGTCGCTCAAGAGTACTTAAATAAAATACCGTTATTTTTCACAATATTGAAAATTGTGATTCTGTAAAGTTGTTTAGAACTAAAAACCATGTTCCAATATGTAATTACACCCTTCTTATTGAAATATTCTGAACTATAAAAGTACTTTATTCTTAATCGAAATTCATCTTTTTTTGGCATAACTTGTATAAAATTGATCACAATTGATATTAGATGGTTGTATTTACGGTTCTTGACCATGCAGAACTTTTTACAATTTAAATATCGGCCGACGTAGCTCAGGCGGTAGTATGCTTGACTTGCGTGCAGGTAGGCCGGGGTTCAAATCCCAGAGCCTGCAAGAGCAACTAGACATTTTTAAAATGTCTATAGGCCCCAGGTCGACTCATCCTGAATAAAATGAGTACCTTGGGTAAAACCAGGGGTAATAATAGCCGGTTGAAGCATAGCACTGGCCCTGTTACCTTCCTTGTATACCGTAGGCCCTAGATATAGCAGACTACCCTGCTATAATCCCAAAGCCGCGTCAGCGGTATAAAACGGGAGACTATTATTATTATATAATTGAAATAACTGAAAATAATATTGGTTATCCATAATTAAAAAAAAAAAAATAATTCAATTTTTTTTTCTATTCGAAGGATGAAATTGCATATTAGAATATAGTTCTTAATTCCAAACGACTTTTCATTATAACAATTTTCAATATTGTGAAAAATAAAGCTACTTTACTCTTGAGTAAAATTTATATTTTTTGAATTAGTCGTATTCTTCAAAAATTGACAACTAAAAGTTGTATTTTAAGTTTTAGACCATGCACAACTTTTTATAAGGAATACCTTTTTTTCATAAAACTAAGAATAAAAAAGTTTTCCATATGATGCCGACTTCAGTGGACACACTGTATATACATTCGAGTGCTTTTACTATCCAGGGGAGAGCATAATCAAAGTTTGTTGGAAAAACGATCAGGAAACTAATGTCTGAGGAATTGAGTGCTGTCCTCACTCCTTAAAAAAGACCATATCGCCGGTCCGGAATAAGAATAACCTAACTGCAAAAATCCAAATTTCTCAGGAGAGCAAAAACACGATTTTTAAATACAGTCGAACCCGCTTATTAGAGTACCGGTTATAGGAATATCCCGGTTTAAGGAATAGAAATTTGAGGTCCCGAAACGTTTCTATTTACTCCTTAATAAATTTATCCTTTTATAGGAATACATTTTAATTAATTAATATCGCTTAATCGAATATTATTCAAGTGGACGAACAACTTTTTATTCATATTTTCCAAAAAAATTAAAATTATGTCTGGGTTATTATATTTTTCAGATAATAAATACTTTATTACGCACCAGTTGGACCCTTTTACGAAATACAACAGGCCATAGACTACCTACTTTAACTTGTCTCACAAAACTTGTAAAAATTTCTATTGCGACCTACCTCGTTGCAGTTATAAATTTTATTGGTTAATGGTTTATTGACTTCGACAATACAATGGCAGACAAGAATAGAAATGTTCTCTTTTATTAATAACCGCCCTGTCCATTCATAAACCCGACATGAGTTTGAATATTTTAACAATCCGTTTTTTGCCTGCCAATGTGCCAATTCATCAAAACACAGAATTCGAAAAAATAAAAGACGAATATTTTTACGAGTTGTTTCGTTTGACGATAATTTATCGGTTTTCGAAAGTACTGAAGATTTAGAACAAAACAATGAAACCACCCAACTCAATATTAAAGCGAAAGATGAGGCAAAAGATGAAGATTTTTTTCGATTTTGTGGATATTCCATCCAATTTGGCAAGTCCTAACCGTTTGTAATATTATAAGAAGATTTCTGGATTTCTAATTTGTATAACTTAAAGATTTTTCAAAAAAAAATGAGAACGAATTTTGTCATATGCATTTTAAATAAGATAATATATACATGTTTACATATTGCACACATCTCATGCTTATTAATGGATTTATGCACAGAAAATGTAATTTGGTTTTTTAATAAAATAAGTTACACTGCTGTATCATTGACATAAAACGACCTAAAACCATATAAATATAATGTAAATGTACTATTATTGTGTAGGTCTATTCAGTAGGTACCCTTATTTCTACCAGCCATCAATGATCGGGTATTAGAATATCGCGGTTATAGGAATATTTTTGTTTGGCACGAAGGCTATTCCAATAAGCGGGTTCGACTGTATTTAAAATAGGGATTAAATGAGGAGTAATCGTCCAGGAGCATTGGTACGGCGTTTATTGTTACAATGGTGGCTTTTACTTTTATCCTTAATGGCTCAAATTTCATTATCCTAATTTAATCCCTCCATTCCAACCATTTTTACAGTTGCGTCATTCTTCATCTAAAAATTTTTAAATATTTGAAATAGTGATTAAATAAAGAGTAACCGTCCGGAGCATCGGTATGGACTTTATTCTTACAATGATGGCTTTTAGTTGCATCCGCATTGGTTCGAATTTCATTATCTCAATTTAATCCCCCCATTTCAACCCTATCTTTCAACGCAACTACAGATTTTTGATCTGAAAATTTTTCTGTACAAAAAAACTGTTTTTAAATATTTATTTTGTCGTTTATTTTTACAGCGATGGGTCTTATTTTCAACCCTATTGGTCCGAATTTCATTATAATAATTTAGTCCCCCATTTTCAACCCTATTTACAGTTGCTTCATTCTTCACCTGAAACAAGGTCTAAAATGGTGTGTATTTCAATAACGACGCAACTACCCTGTTGTGGTTCAGCACATAGTAACAGTTCTCTCTCTTTTGTATCATCTGTATACAGTATTTTAGAAGTTAATTACGCAATAAACAGGAACTGACAAAGTTTTCAGTTACGTCAATCTTATTCCTGACCGGCGATATTAGATCGTCGGCAGATAAGCGAGCTTGTAGTTATTTGGGTATATCTTTCATAATGTTATTATAGGAAACAAAAAATAATGTGGGACTTATTACAGATTTTTCAGGAATACCAATGAAGATTGGAAAAACAATTGTTTACTTGCCAATAACAATTTAATTACGTTTACTTAAATAATTGATTTACAGGATATAAAGTTATATGGCTTATAAAGTTATAAGCTTTTTAAGTTACATATGGTTAAGGTTTTTTGAAGTTATACTTCTTTACCGGCGATATGAGGGTGAATTTTTATATGTTAAAACCTATGATCCCGGCGCATGCGCATTATAACTTTGTTCTGATTGGATGTTCAAATGACATGTCAAAAATTATTCAATATGGCGGCTGTGGCACAGCTGCAGTTAGATTATTTATGGTTGTTGCGTTTTAAAATTTGTGTGAAAAGAAACAACAAACAAAAGTTAGTTAATAGTTATACTGCCTTTTTAAATAATTTTCATATACCTATATTTTTGGACTTTTGGACTATTTTGGACAAGGAAAACTCATTCTAATTTGGTAAGTAGTTTTTATTATAATCGTATATTGTAATTATACATTTGGATTAAGTTGAAATACAGTAGAGCGTCGATTATCCAAACTAATTGGGGGACATAGGTGTTCGGAAAACCGATTTGTTCGGATAATCGAACTACAATATATTGATACATATTTATAGTCATACATATTTATCCACAAGTGAATAAACGCCATATTTATATACCTACACATTTATTTATATCTTGATAATGACAACTAGCAACTAAACAAAAAAGTGCAGTCTTTGCAACAACATAATTATTTTTGGATACAATATTGAAGAAAATTGAAGATATTTTAAGCCTCAATTACTAACGCTTGCTCGGTATTCGAGTGCGGGACGCGGGAGTCGATAGTTCGAATAAGCGGTCGTTCGGTTGATCGACGTTCGGATAATCGACGCTCTACTGTACATTTATTTTCTCAAGAATGGGGATTTTAGAGAGAAATCCCAAATTAGGTCCGATTTTTATTTTTAAATTATGATTTTTTGGCGTAGATTTATTTATCTGGTAGGTATGTAATGCTTTGATTTATATACTTAATTTGATTACCAGCAAAAGTTCTACCAATCTTCATCTAATATATTGTTTTCTTACCGTTTTGTTATATTTTAATATTTTCTTCCACAAAATTTAAACTACATAATTTAATTATATTCAAAACAACTGTCAAACAGTAAAACGTTCAGTTACCCTATTTTTCCACATGACAAATAATGTGGAATTGGACGAGTTAGTCTAGGCTTCGATTACGAATCAAAGCGTCCCGAAATTTACGGGTTCGATTCCCGATGCAAGTTTTTATTTTTTTTTATGCATTTTATGATTGTAAGTATATTTGTTATATAATTTTTTTTCCAGAAAATGCGTATTTAAAATTTTTGCCAACAATTATTATCGTTCAAAAATCATTTTTCCTTTGTGGCATTTTTCAATGTGTTTGTGTGTGTTTTATTCTTTTATTTTTTTTAATTTTTGGTATTGTCTTAAAAAGCGCATAATAGTAGTAGAAGTACAACTTCTTACGTGCGTACAAAGTACACACACATTCTTTTTTTTTATTTTTAATGCATCTCGAAAACTCTTCATTTCCTTTTACTATTCGTACAACTATTTTACTACTCTCAAATGTAATAAAACTTCAGAACAATCTGAAGACAAATCATCCATTAAAATGACACATTCCCTGATAAACTTACTCGGAAATAATTCCTTTCCGAAATTGTTTGTTTTGATAATGCAAATGGCAACAATATTAGGAAAATAATGGCACTGTTTGCCCAATAAATTTGCTTAGCCCCAAATTCGTATAATGCGTTTGAACGTAAATAATAGCCTGCAGAAGCAAATTATTTATTTCATGAAGAATTCCATTAGTCAATGCGGAAGCAGTTAAAAAATCGGGTGAAGTGCTCTATAAAATTTATCGTACACTTGTTTAACCCTTTATCACTTCATTCAAATGAATCGCTTATTGTATAAAGGAAATAAGTCCACTTCCGTACGAAATTAAAGTGAGATATACATTTTGTTGAACCAACGTCGACGGATCGATGAGTCTATAAAGGAAATTTGTATCTCTCACCGTACGCGAAATATCGTACGAAAAAATTTTTATTGTGCCTATAAAGGGAACTAGTCCCGGGACTGATTACCTTTATACAATAATTCTTGTGGCGCCATCATCGTTTGTGGCACTTTGTCGTTTATTTTATTACTTCGGTCAGCTTACGTTAGTTAGTCTTATAGTCTAAGAGCTGGAGGCGAGAAATCATCGTCATAAGTAATATGGAGTTTGGCATGTGAAATATGTCTATTGTATGTTGACAATTATGACCCCTTTCAGGCTGACACCTCAGTGGATACAGGGAGTAGCAATAAGGGATGAAAGGGGAAAGTTAACGCAGTCATTAAAGGTTTTCACCTCCTATTTTGTTAAACCTACGTCGATTTACATGAAGATTGGTGAGTAGTTAGAGCATACCTCAAGAAATAAAACTGATATGGTGCCAACGTGCGCTTTTACCCTGGGGGTGGATGCCACCCCTTCTCAGAGGTGAAAACTATTTTATTAAACATAACCCCACTAATCGATAGAGGGACAAATTTTAAGCAAAATTTATTACCTCTAATTATTAAAATAAATCAATACTTTTTGAGTTATCAAAGATCAAAGATTTGAATTTTTCGTGAAATAAATGCATGATGTAAAGCGGTTTTTCGTAAATAATTCAAAAACTGTAAGTTTTATCAAAATAGTTATGATTACCAAAATTGAAGATAATAAAAAATAAAAGAGATTTCTTATTCGAAAAACCTTTGAGAATTAATAAAAAGTGTGTGATGTGTGTGAAGTAGGTGATGGAATGTATATTTTTTTTTCGTCTAGTACCCAAATCTATGTATTCAAGTTCAAAGAACGGGAAAACGGTGCATTTTATAAAATATATTTACTGAACACTTGTCAAAGTACTTAGAAATATGTAATAATCAAATGAGCTCTCGGAAAAGTTGATACCATTAAACATTATGCTACAAACATTTTTCAAAATTTAGGCTCCAAAAATTTGGAGCTTAATTATTATATTATTTATATAAGTTTTTAAAATTGTTTTAAGACATTTATATAAAATATAGCAATAATATATTTGAATATTATGTCAAATGTGCCCATTATTGGACACCCTTAGTTTCTGTACATATTCAGTTTATACAGGGGCGGTTCTAGACCAAAAAAAGTGGGGGGCAAGGGAACACAACCGGTGAATAAACAAGATAACGTGCCTTTTTAACGAAAATTATAGTACAAAAGTACTGCAAAAACTGAAGGGGGGCAGCTGCCCCCCTTCCCTTGGCTAGAACCGCCACTAAGTTTATATCGATAGAAAAAATTCAATTAAATATCGAAATAATATATCAACATCTTTTACGAGCACGATACATTACAAGTATTTGGTTGAACGCCTATAAAAAAATCCAACAGATCTGGTTATTGAACAAAATGGTTGGGAACTTGCTGAAGATAACAAATATAAATTCAAATGGTTTGAAGGGCCTCAAATACCAGAGATTGTTAGAGATATTATTTTTGAGAATGAAACAGACGATGAGATGGATGATGAGCAAGCTGGTGATGACATTCATAAAAGCGAGAGTGATGAAAATAATTATGATAGCGATTTTAGTGAATGTGACAGCAAAAGTGAAAAATAAATGGTATTTTCAACGAAAATTTTGATTTCGGTTATAAATTCGCAAAGTCCGTTCTATCGTTCCTGCGTTGCCACCCCTGCAATATCTGGAGCTTATGTACCGATGTCAATGCAGTTTTGTCTCCTGAATCCAAATCTGAAAACGGCATTTCGATGTCTCAAACCATCTTCGAGATAACCGACCTCAAAGACAAGTTGCATCTCGGAACAGCAATTTATGATTTTTTAGCAATTTTAGATAGCGAGATAATTCTACAATGGAGACATTGTACGAAAAATGTTAATGAAAATTACATATTATTTAAAAAATATACTACTTCATATACACTGTAAAAGAATTGAAATTCATAATAATTCATAAAAAGTTCTGCATCGTCTAAAACCTACGATTCAATCATCAGATAGCAAATTTTATCTATATTATAGGAGGTATTTTAAAAAATATGAATTTCACTCAAGATTAAAGTACTTTTTTTTTCACACTGTTGTAAATTATTGTTACTACGAAAAATTGTTTGGAATTAAAAACTGTGTTCTAATATATGCAATAGTTGTTATTATAATTAAATATAATTATTATAATAATGTAACTATTATCTAAATTCTTCTAATAAAAAGAAAATATTTAATTTTTTTCTCAAATTATAGATACCTACCAATCATCATTTTCTCGCATTTTTAACTTGTTATATTTAAATTGTAATATAACGAACATGATAATAAATTGTAATCCCAACTTCATTCCCGAAATTCCTTTAAAAATTATTCTGTTAACAAATTCCAAAATAAATATATAAATAGCGTATGTTTTAATTTTCACTTTTTCCTAAAAACTTGAAAGGGTTCTCTTATTTTCATCATCAGTTTCTTAGCTTTGATGTTATAAACTTAATCTGGAGCTCACTTGATAGGTATTCTTGAGTACTTTGACAAGTGTTCAGTAAATATATTTTATAAAATGCACCGTTTTCCCGTTATTTGAGCTTGAGTACTTAGATTGGGGTACTAGCCGAAAAAAATATACATTCCATCACCTATAACTCATTTTTATTAATTCTAAAAGGTTTTTCGAATAACAAATCTCTTTTATTTTTTATTATCTTCAATTTTGGTAATCATAACTATTTTGATAAAACTTACAGTTTTTGAATTATTCACGAAAAACCGCTTTATATCATGCATTTATTTCACGAAAAATTCAAATCTTTGATCTTTAATAACTCAAAAAGTGTTGATTCATTTTAATAATTAGAAATAACAAATTTTGCTTAAAATTTGGCCCTCTATCGATTAGTGGGGTTATTTTTAATAAAATAGTTTTCACCCCCGAGAAGGGGTGGCATCAACCCCCAGAGTAAAAGCGCACGTTGGCACCATATCAGTTTTGTTTCTTGAGTTATGCTCTAACTACTCACCAATTTTCATGCAAATCGATGGAGGTTTAACAAAATAGAAGGTGAAAATATTTAATGACTGCCCCAACTTTCCCCTTTCATCCCTTATTGCTACTTCCTGTATCCACTGAGGTGTCAGCCTGAAAGGGGTCATAGTTATCAATATACAATAGACACATTTCACATGCCAAACTCCATATTACTTATGACGATGATTTCTCGCCTCTAGCTCTCCGTCTATTACAATGTATTTTAGGTCGTGTTTGTAATAATAAACCTTTTTTTATAAATAAATTGAAGACACAAGTGCATGAAGGGTCTATGTGACAAATTTTTCAGAACATGTTTTTTATGTTTAAAGTAAGTTGTTCGAACCTAAAAATCTTTCAAACAAGCCAAACACGTTTTAAAATTAATATTTTCTAAGTTACTAGAGTGTAAAGGATCTATGTACACAGTAAATTTTCAAATGGTCAATTTTTTTTAATAGTGTTAATAAATATATTAGTTTTAGGACTACCTATCCTATTAATTTAGTCTATTTAGATCTTATAGTAAAAAAGTTATAGTATAAAAACTTTTTAATTTTTCTCAATAACTTGCAAATGTCACATAGACCCTTCATGCACTTGTGTCTTCAATTAATAATTTAACTGTAGAGAAGCAGCATTATTTCGTCTTTTATTCATTGATTGTATCAAGGAATCAAGTCCCAGGCATTAAAAACGACTTTTTGACCTTAATCGTTTTCAAAGCCAAGATTGCTGTATCACATGTCGCTCTACTAGTCTCCTTCTACATTTCATCTGTAGAACAAAATTTGATAGATTATCAAGTTTCCAAACTAATTAGTTTTTTTCGTTTTTCTCAAAATTAAGTCCCTATTATGGACTTATACCCTTTATAGTTATACAATAAGCGCTTCAAATGTGAAGATACTTTATACAGACAAGTATATACAGAGTGAGTTTTATGTATGGAACGCCTCGACTATCATGGAAACGATTTGCATGATTTTTATAGATTTTGGTTTGTAAGGGTCTTGTGATGCCGCCGATATTATGTTTTGATTTACATTTACATTTTTGTCAGATCTTTCGGAAATTTAACAGTCTTTCTTATTTCAAATGGAACTCCCTGATTTTTTGCCTTTTGAAGTTCTTCTGATAATATACTAACTATTTTTCATGTATTGTTCCCTATACCTAAACGCCATCATGTAAGAGTTATTGCTTCTTTGTCTTCAAGATCTATCTTCTATTGAAGGTTGGAAATTATCATGGCTATGCGGGCCCTCTTGACTGCCGCTAGAAATAGTTCTCTACTACTGCTTTCAAATCATTTTGTTAAGATCTTAAACCAGGATATTCTTCATCTTCCCACACTTGGCTTTACTCGGATTTTGCCTTGAATTAAGTTGTAATAATGAGTACTTTTGCCCTCTCATTACAAGTCCTCAGTACTTAAGTTTTGATCTTTTGAGAGTTAATATTATTTTCGCTTCATTTCCTATCCTTCTAGTTACTTTCACGTTTGACATTTTTTGAATTCATGATATTTGTAGGATTCTTCTGTAACACCAAAATTCAAATGCGGATAACTTATTTAGATGTACCTACTTGTTTTAGTGTCCACGCTTCCAAACCATAAATAAATGTACTGAAAACGTATTTTGACATATCGGGTGTTCTGTTTGTTAACCAAGGCTGTGTTAGTCAAGGCGTACCTTGAAATTTTTGTTCCAATATAGGTTACTTACTTATTCCTCTTCAATCCATGCGGAGCATAGGGCGTCAAATGTCTGCTTCCATTCTGTCCTATCCTTTGCAAGGATCTTTATTTCAGCCCAAGTTTTCCCAATAGCATTAATTTCTTCTTCTTCATCTTTTTGTGTAGACATGACTCTGTCTGTTTTTTAATGTGTCTCCAATAATTTGTCATTCCGTCAATTTCGCGGTCTTCCCACTGATCGTCTTCATATTGGGAAAACGTCGCTCGCCGTCCTTAATATTTGTTGCCGTTCGGCTTATGTAGTCGTTCCATTCTACTGTTCTGTTTTTTACCCAGTTATTAATGTTGTCCACCTTGCATCCCTGTCGTATATCTGCACTTGTAGCTCTATCCCATAGTGTCTTACCATCGATTTGTCGAAGTGTTTTCATCTCTGCTGTTTCTAGCATTATTTTTGTTTTTTCTTTATCAGCTCGTGTTTCTGCCGCGTATGTCATTATTGATCTGATGACTCTTTTGTAAATTCTGCCCTTTACTTCTTTTCTTATATTTTTATTTCTCCTTATAGTGTCATTCAGGCAGCCTGCGGCTCTGTTTGCTTTATTCACCTGATCTTGCACTTCGGTTTCGAGCTTTCCTTAGCTAGATAGTGTGATGCCTAGATATTTAAACTCCATGACTTTTTCTATTATCTGACCCTCCAACTCTAATATACACCTTATTAGATTTGTTGTTATAACCATGCATTTAGTTTTTTTTACGGAAAAGACTAAATTAATTTAGGATAATAATTTCTTTCTCTCTTTTTTTTTTCTTCTCAAAAAAATAGGGTACAAAATGGGCGATAGAGAGATAAAAATACTCTGTTACGCCGATAACACCGTGTTAGTAGCAGAGGCGAAGACAACCTACAAAGATTACTGCACGAATTCAACATTAACGTAAAAGAAATGAATATGAAAATATTAGCCCAAAAAACAAAAAGCTTAGTAATAGCCCAAGAACCTATAAGATGCAAATTGGAGTTAAACAATCAAATTATACAACAAGTAATGACTTTCAAATACCTGGGCGAATTAATCTATCAGCTGACAACAAAATCGAAAAAGAGGTAAAAGACCAAATAATTAAAATCAGTAGAATGGCCAGATGCCTAAAAGACACAATTTGGAAAAACTAACATCTAAGATTGGAAACAAAGGTCCGAATATATGTCAGTTATTAGGACAGTTATGACTTACACGGCCGAAACAAAACCATATGCAAGCAAAACACGAAGACATCTAGAGACCAACGAAATGAAGGTATTACGAAGGATTGCTGGAAAAGGACTACAGGACAGGGTAAGAAGTGAGAACTTTTCAATACACTCACCCATACAAGTTAATAAGACTAATAAATTAAACATCGAATTGAATAAATTAAAAAATGAATAATTTATTGTAACATGAAAATATGGAAAGTGATAGTATGAAGCCCCTAAAGCCAGAAGCTGCGGAAATATCAGGTTACTATAAAATACACCACTTATCAAATTAACCGGCTCTTCATAAACCCGTCCTGTATTCACCAAACTTGTTTTACTAAGTCCGCTGGTAGATACTCCACGATCAGAAACAATTACCTAAAAAAGAATTAACAATGACGAATCTAACGTACTTGCTGGAGTCAGACGGGGACGAATGCTATCTCTGTTTCTTTTTAAAATAGCTGTAGAATATGTTTTCTCCAACCTATACTCCGACACAAGAGGAATACAATGGAAGATCTACCTATTAGGACAAAAGTTTCAAGATATGACCAATTTGAAACACTTTTCACCGAAGAAAAATATAAAATAGGTGTGAAAATAAATATCAATAAAACCAAATCCATGAGAATGAATGCAAGAAGCTGTAGCGGTTACGCACTGATTAATATTAATTTAATTAAAATTAATGAGATCCCTCAAGAAATTTCTTGTGATACGTCCGCGACCGATTTAGAACAACATTCTTTTGCCGGCAGTGCTCAGTGTCCCTGTGAAAAGGAAATCGAATTCCCGATGAGGATCGATGAATTAGTCAAGTCAAAGCTCGCTCAACAGTAACATGCAAACTTAATAAATCTTCAGAGGGACGAATTTCTTGAACAAATGAATACCATCAAATAAATTTCATGGAATCAACTACTTCCAAAAACGGGGTTTCAATAAATCTTCGGAGTAACCAACTGACAAAGCAAGTAACTATCTAATAATTTGTATATGAAGCAATGATATTAAATAAACAAACTGGTCCTTTACCAGTTAATCTTCGTCTGAAGATGAAGAATCCAAATTATCAACCAAGTTATGTGGACCTACTGTCTTATCCTCAAGTCAGTCTTTAATATGAAACCTTCCTAGTTTCCTGCCAGTGGAGGTTTTAATTCATAAATTAAAGGAAAAATAACCTTAATAACGGTACAAGGTATGTATTTTTGACACGGCTTGGCAGACTGGAAATCACTTTCAGATTTGACAAAATTTTTCTTCAAAACGGAATCTCCAAATCTGAAAGATAAGGCTCGCTTTCTCAGGTGATAATGACACTTATTTCTAGCACAAGATGCTTTCAAACGCTTTTGAACATCCACATAAATATCAGAAAATTGCTGAATATCTTCTAGGCAGTGTAACTTATCTGATCTAGTGGGAAAATTAGTGGCATTTTCCGAAATCTTACCAAAATAGTCACCTGAAAGAGGAACGTGACGACCAAATATTAAGTAAGATGGAGGACATTTGGTTATTTCATGAGAAGAAGTCCTGATAGGCTGTAGTAGTATAGAGTGGATATGGGTATCCCAAGCTCTCTGATCAGGAAATGAATATGATCTTAAAGCAGTAACGATTGATTTGTTAACTCTTTTAGTGTGATTAATTTGTGGATGATAATTTGCATTGTACCAGATCTTTTGTACATTATATTTAGTCATCAGGTCACGAAAAGCCTTAGCGTAATGGTAAGCTAGGTCATTCCTCTCCAATTTTTGCAATGTGATGTTGCCACTTTTGGAAGCTTAATCATTTTTCATTTTATTTTTTCTAGCTTGTTGGAATGCGGTTTGTTTCTAACACCTTTTAGATTAAGGGGAGCAAAAGTTCAGTAGTTAGATGCAGATCAGTGTTTAGTTTTTTGGCAGCAATATTATCGATTCCCGGGGTCTTGTTATTTCTCAGAAATTTGACAGCTATTAATATCTCCGTTTTGGAAGACACCTCGCAAGACATATGCAAATCTATAGTCTGCACGTTTTCGACAATTTGATCTACGTTATGCCTGAGTATTCTTTGGAACTCGCTACTATTTATTAATTTGTTATCGAATTGCTTCCCTCTGGCTTCTTCACTCTTTATGTCCCTTTCCATGCTTTCTGTTTGACAGTATTCTTTTATATCTTATATATTTTATACCTTTATAGTAAATAATTTTACCTTCCAATACACTCACCTGTACAGGTTAGGAAGACAAATTATCGAACACCGAATTGAATACGGCAAAAATGGAGTAATTTATTGGAGCGTGAAAATATGGAGAGCAAAGCGAGATTATGAACAGAGACCCTAAAGCCAGAAGCTGCGGAAATCTCAGGTTACTATAAAATACACCACTTACTCAACTTAAATGGCTTTTCATAAACCCGTCCTTTACTCACCAATCTTGTTTTACTAAGTCCGCTTATTTTCTGCGCCATAAAAGATAAAGTCATAAAACAAATCCGTGCGACCGAAAGAGAAAACGCCTAAACAGCCCCAAGAGCACATAAACCATCTTTTATACAAATTACCCACATGCAAATCCAGCCATTCGTGATAGATACTCCACGATCAGAAACAATTACCTAAACACGAATTTTCCTTAAGTTGGAACAAATAGGGCCTTTGTCGCGGAAGAATTAATGCTCCAACGAAAGAATGACAAAATTTATGCGTTTGGTGTCCTCGGTGGAAATATATCGGTAGTGTCTAAGCAGCCGAAGCTACAACGAATATTAAGCTAATTTATAGCGAGGTTCATAAATAATAAACAACATATTTCTCAGATACAAAGAATAATTCTCAATGGCTTTAACATGGTTAGTGCGCTTTGCCGTTATAGGATCTTTTATGGGTTTTTGAAATATAAAGCTTTCAAGGTTCTGAAACTGTTTTCTTGTGACACGTCTAATTTAAGTATTATGTTAAGTTAATATGGGATTTATTCACAATAGTCTAGGCGCCAGAGGGGTCACCATGTCATATTCAATTCTGATAGACAAACTCAACGGTTTCTTATGGATTTTTGGCTGCTGATTACGAATTTCGAGGGGGATTTCGATCCGAGTGGTCAAAAAATTGTTATAAACAATTTAATTGTTTATAAATTGTTTATAAGGCTCTGGCTCACAAACTAAAAGAGATAAAAAAAATGTTTCAAATAAAATTTGTTCCTTAATAAAAAACGAAGAAAAAACCGTTTACTAAACTTAAATCTAGCAATTAGAACTCAAGATATTTTTAAAATTAGTGCACAATGCAAATTGAAAATTGCAAAATAAGTATTTTTCGAAGCTTTATCGATCGTAACTCGGCTTCTACGCATGCAAATAAGTCTTAGAAGGTGTCGTGGTAAAGCTTAATGAACAGGCTTCTAAACAAAGTTTGTCAAATTACTTGAACTTTATTTGTTTTAAAGTTATACCCGTTTGAAGTTACAATTTTCTTAAAAATATTGTACATTCATTTGTTTATAAGGGTTTCAAGCAAATTTGAGCTATAAACATTTATACTTTAATGAACAATAATGATAGAAAAACACAAAAGGAACAATTTGAGGTTGTGAGAATGTTCATAAGTTTATTTTTGGCCAAGATGTCGATATTTTAATGGCGCGCGCTATGAGGCGCAAGATCGGCTCACCGCGTAAAGGTTCACGCGCTAACTTCTCGATGCAAATTATAATTTCCATGTATACATACGTTATCTTAATTTTTCATTTTTGATGATCCTAATAAAATTTTATCATATAGTTCTTATAATTAAATCATCATACTGTACCTCTTATCACCTTTTATTCTATTTACGTTGTCTTCTATTTTTTGCACTAAATGAGAAAAAAACATTAAAAACTAATATTTCAGAATTATAACTAAAAAGTAAGTTGATAATATTTATTAATACTATTTTTACAAACATTTTTTTTCATGCATCTGCAAATCTGCATAGAGATATACAGGGAATATCAGCTTTTTTACATCTGCATAAGTTCTTAGCGAAATTTTAACAGTTACATGGTGGTACAAGTCTGTTCTTGTAGGCAGTAAAACTAAAACTTTTTGAGGCTTCAGAGTTTAATTATCTATATGATATCTATATAAAGTGGATCTAGTTCTTTTGCAGCATCATCAAGGCCCGTCAATTGTGTGTATGCCGCCACATCATAAATGCTCGTTTTATATGCAATGATGATGCTGCAAAAGAACTCGATCAATTTTTATATGGATATCACATATTGGCTCATTTTCATGCGTAGACGATCGATAAATCGTCGAAGAATACATACTTGCTTGACTGTCAGCCAATCTTGCGCCTCATAGCGCGCCACTAAAATATCGACATCTTAGCCAAAAATAAACTTACGAACATTTTCGTAAGCTCAAATTGTTCGTTTTGAGGTGTTTTATCATTATTGTTAATTAAAGTACGAATTTTTATAGCTCAAGTTTGCTTGAAACCTTTATAAACAAATTAATGTACAATTTTTTTAAGAAAATTATAAATTCAAACGGGTATAACTTTAAAACAAATGAAGGTCAAACAATTTAACAAACTTTGTTTCGAAGCCTCTTAATTAAGCTTTAAAAGGACACCTTATAAGGCTCATTTTCATGCGTAGAAGCCGAGTTACGATCGGTAAAGCTTCGAAAAAATACTTATTTTGCAATTTGCAATTTGCATTGTGCACTAATTTTACAATATCTTGAGTTCTAATTGTAGGATTTAAGTTTAGTAAACGGTTATTCCCTCGTTTTTTATTAGGGAACAAATTTTTAATTGAAACATTTTTTTTTATCTCTTTTAGTTTATGAGCCAGAGCTTTATAAACAATTTATAAACAATTAAATTGTTTATAACAATTTTTTGACCACTCGGATCGAAATCCCCCCTCGAAATTCGTAATCAGCAGCCCAAAATCCATAAGAAACCGTTGAGTTTGTCCATCAGAATTGAAAATGACACGGTTACCTCTATTTGGCGCCTAGACTACAATTATTATTAATGTAATAAAATTCACATTTCTAATTATAGACAAGGCGAAAACGGCGGGTTCGTTGGGAAAAATATTCCCATTAGATTTTTTTGCATAATCACATTCGTGAGACACCCCAGAATAAGGTTCAAGAAGTCGCCCACGCGAAAAGTGGTCCAAATTTTTTTTTTTTTTAATTTTTTTAATCAAATTGCAAAAATCAATATTTTTGGCCCGGACAATTTTTTCAGGTTTTTTTGGACCATTCTGGATAAAAAAGATCTATCATATTTTTTCTCTAGAGTTGATCGTTTTCGAGTTATAAGCAATTTAAAATTTGAAAAACGCGAAAATGGTCATATTTAAGGCTTAATAACTCGGTTAAAAAATATTATTATGAAAGTCATAAAGTGACTAAATCAAAGTTTAAAGCCCCCCTACAAGATCCTGAAGAAATTTTTGTCATTATTTTATTATTAAGCTGTTCTTTTTAAGGAAGAATAATGAGCGCCATGCACGTGTTAGGTGGCCGTAAATGCTGAGTGCGAGAGAGATGCCATTCCGGCAGTCCACTTGTGCATCTTACTCGCACTCACATTTACAGCCGCGTCAATACGATCTAACCGCTCATTGTTATTAATTAAAAATAACACCTAAGTAATAAACTAATGACACATATTTCTTCAGGATCATGTAGCGGGGGCTTTAAACTTTGATTTAGTCACTTTCTGACTTTCAGAATAATAAATTTTAACCGAGTTATTAAGCCTTGAAATAGCCATTTTCGCGTTTTTTAAATTTTAAATTGCTTATAACTCGAAAACGATCAACTTTAGAGAAAAAATATGACAAACCTTTTTTGTCCAGAATGGTCCAAAATATCTAAAAAAAAAATTTCCGGGCCAAAGATATTGATTTTTGCAATTTGATTAAAAAAATTGTTTAAAAAAATTTGGACCACTTTTCGCAGGTGCGACTACTTGAACCTTATTCTGGGGTGTTTCACGAATGTGATTATGCAAAAAAATCTCATGGGAATATTTTCCCAACGATCCCGCCGTTTTTGCCTTGTCTATCACAAAATTAATTACATTTAAAAGAATTATTAACAACAAACTCCATTTTTAAGTCACTACACTTAAAATCGCAGTTAACCCTTTGAATGCTGATGACGCCTAAATACGTCCTATCATTACTACTAGTGACGTCATTTATCTGGGCTTGATGACGTAATCGATGATTTTTTTAAATGAGAATAGGGGTCATGTGATAACTCATTTCAAAAGAATTTATTAACCTTTCGAAGCCCAAATCGGGTTTCGTTGTCAAAATACAAAATACTATTAAAATAAACAAAAATGTTGTTGCTAAGTAAAAAAATTCTTCTAATAATTTATTTAATCTGACTCATTTATATTGGCAATTCCGACGTATATTATACATTCTAAAGTAGAAGACTTTAAAATGATATCGCCAATATTTATGAGGTGCGTTCTTGGGACGACTTTACTAAAAGATAGTTCATTCGATTACATGAAATCAATCCCAACTCAAGAATATCCGTCGCAAAAAAATCATAGCATGTGATCTGTCTTTAAAAAGACAACCAAATGCAACGATGACAGTAAAACTCTTGCGTTAGAGATTCCATAGTAAATCACGAGGGAAAACCAGGAAAAAATCTCGTGATACTATCCCGACATCGTAAGTATTTGGTCTCACATTTAATTTACCTTCAAAAAACTAATACCAAATTCTGACTTTATTATGTTTGAATTATGAATATTATTAATAATACATAGATATACAATAAGTAATACTAAAATATAAAATTTGTACTAACTCGATATGTTATTGACTTACTAATCGTGGTATTTTCTTTCTATTGACTTCCTCTTTCAGTATGGGTAACCACATCCTACTGCATTCTACCGAGGAATTTGCGACAAAATTGGTTTCATTTAGCATAATTAGAGCCGCTTCTTTGAATTTCTCTTTTTACTATCTGTTTCTTTCAGGACTATAAATACTTGAATCTCTCCACTGAACTCTATAAAAAATATATTTCTCTGTAAAAAGAGAAAAATCAAAGAAGCGGCTCTAATTATTCTAAATGAAACCAATTGTGTCGCAAATTCCTCGGTAGAATGCAGCAGGATGTGGTTACCCATACTGAAAGAGGAAGTCAAGAGAAAAAAATACCACGATTACTAAGTCAACAACATATCGAGTTAGTACAAATTTTATATTTTAGTATTACTTATTGTATATTTATGTATTATTAATATTATTTGTAATTCAAACATATTAAAGTCAGAATTTGGTATTAGTTTTTTGAAGGTAAATTAAATGTAAGACCAAATACTTACGATGTCGGGATAGTATCGCGAGGTTTTTTCCTGGTTTTCCCTCGTGATTTACTATGGAATCCCTAACGCGAGAATTTTACTGTCATCGTTGCATTTGGTTGTCTTTTTAAAGACAGATCACATGTTATGATTTTTTTGCGACGGATATTCTTGAGTTGTGATTAATTTCATGTAATCGAATGAACTAATGTAATTTGTTTAATTCTGAAGACATTGTACTGCAGCCAGAAAACATAAAAATATTTTCTTTAAAAAATAAACATTGATTTTCGCTTAAACAGAATGTTCAAATTGCCAAGAGACAGGTGGGTGGACAACATTGAATTTAAGCTAAAAGCAATATTTATTTTTCAACTAAACATGTTTTCCCGTTTTCTGACAACAGTAAAACTTATTTTCTATCAAAAAAATTACATACATTCTTCTTTTTGCCTCAATTAATTTCATGAAAAAAATTATTTTGAAGACCCTGTTTAAATAATTATGTTAATGTTTATATTAACGAATAGAGAATTGAATACCCTTTCAAATGAGCTGTCACATTACATCTATTCTTATTAAAAAAATTATCGATTACGTCATCAAGACCAGATGGGTGACGGCACTAGTATATTATATGCCAAAAATTTGTAATTTAAAAATAAAAATCGACCTTTTTCGGGGTTTTTGCTTAAAGTTGCCGGTTTATGAAATAATGAATTCATGCGTTACTTTATGGACGCACTGTATATAATTCTGCGATTAACATTTTTATTAATCTTAAATGTTTAGTAATAAGATACAAAATCACATTGGTGTAGCTAACTTGAACCGCCTTTGCATTGCTGGAGCTGTTTCATACGAAAGTGTGAAATGATCTATTAAATGAAAATATTTTCATCCCATTGCAACTTCCGGTTATACCGGAAGTTGCTTATAACTTCGTTTTTTTTAATGGGACACCCTGTATATTTTTACATTTTTGGATTCTATTCGATGTCTTCTTTCTTAAAATATGAGGATTTTTAAAGTTATACGGGGTATTTTAAAAGATAATTACGTTTAAACAAACTGGAACATGAAGTAAAAACCACTTCTATGTAAAAGGTATATTTACTAAAAATTTTTAGAATCCCAATGGATTCAATAAAATGAGTTCATCAGAACGTTTTCAAACCTATCGGTACATCATCAGTGATTTGAATACTTGCAAAATAGCCCCAGAACCAAACAATGGTTGTGATTATAAATAAATCTACATTATGTTGAAATAAATTTAAAATGGCTAAACGCCGATGTTCAAGGATTAAACCTCTGGGAACATGGTGAAACTCTACCCGAGGACCCAATCAACCATCTTCGGTCAACGATGACTACCCACAACGATGACAGCTATGTCGTGTCTATCCATCCCTACTTCTTTTAGCACCTCAATCAATGTTCCGTGTTTTTTTGCGATCGAAGGCCTTTCAAAAATCAACAAAGCACATATACCAGCCGTTTTTGAACCTCAAGATACCTTTCTGTCAACAGTGTCAATACCATACTTGCTTCTCTGGTGCCTGTACCTTTTCGGCTACACATCTACATATTTTTTGTTTATTTTTTAGATTGTAAGGAATAAAACACTGAGTTCAATGTACGTTCATTATTTATTTACAATATTTATCTTGGACTATATCAATGATACATTTAAGACTTAACACTCGCTTTTAAGAAATATGGAAGCTCTGCAATTTACCGTAGTAGTGGAAAACCTGAATGTAAAACAAAATATTAAAAAATTGTATTACATGATGCGTTCTGGCAAAACTTAAAATGCTCTAAAAAAATTATGCATCCCGTATCAAAATCGATAAATTTAGTAGAATCGGATAGATCTATATTTTCATAAGTGCCTTTTGCCTTTAAGTATACAAAAACCCAATATTAAAAATATTCCCCAACAAGGTGGCCTGACTAGTTCTCTTCTCAAAAGATTGCTACAATATGTTGAGAACGCTACGAATTTTGTTCTAAGCCGATTCAGTTTCCAGCCAATCTTCTTGATGATCGCTTTAAAAGTTGAGCAATTGAATTAATACCAACTAATGGAAGGTATAGACTTCATTTCAGACAAGGCTCGTTCACTAAATCTAGATAAAGGGAAGGCGGTGGCAAATCTAGCCCAATTTATAACAAAAATGAATTTTTTAATCGAAATTCTTTATGGGATAGTGCGAAAACTACTCACTTCGTTATATGGTGGCATGGTTTGTGTACATCACAGCCACAGCCAATTTGCTCCCGAATTTTAACTGGACCTTCATCTTTCGCGTCTTCAGAAAAAAACTGGTTTTTACATAAATAAATAAAGTCTTTATAAATATGAGTAATACTACATTTATACAACGCAGTTCTTCACATGTTCAAACCTTATCTAAGATTTCCATGGTAGCAGTACATTATTAAAATAACTTTACAACTTTTTTTCTTTTTCGACTATTTGTATAGTATATAAATAACGGTAACCACTGAATACATAATTAGTGAAAAAATAATCCTATCATTTATACAAGTAAAGGTTATTCAAGAACATTCAAAAACTGAACGAAACCGAAATAGCCATCTCTACCTTTCTAATGACAATGTCACTGTCAACCAAATGTTTACATCTTCAGTTTCCATACCAGTGAGAATTTTACTACACGTAATTTGCCGTGTAAACACAGAAAAAGTAGGGATAGCCGTAAAATATTTGCGAATTATGTACCCATAGCCTTAAGTACGAAAGTAATACCAAAGTGTATGAATAATATACGCTTTCAAAGGTTCATGGCATTTGGAACCACAGTGCAGTGTTGATAAATTTCAAACAAACATTTTCTGACCAAAATTCCGCAGTGGGTATATAAAACTAAACGCAAATTTTCCGCTCCTGAAGTTCTCTCTTTCAACTTTACCTCAATTTTCCATCCTTACATTCAGCACGTACAATCAAAGGGACTAATTTTACCCAGACTCCTTATTAAATGATGTGTGTATTGAGGCTCGTATCTGATGCTAACCAGACATGACATGAATTGCTACATGAGAGCACATGAACTTGTCTCTCTCGGTTGGAATTTCTTTGGCGATTATGTGAATGGAGAAAATGTAAGTATACACGGAAATTGTTTTCTGAGTGGCGTGCTTTTGGCGAAAATATTTTGCCACGGTATGAGAGAAAAGTAAATATTAGTGCTTTTGATGTAAAACGTACACAAGGTTGTGGTTCGTGTACCTTTAATTTAAATATTTTTTTATATTTCAACAAAATTATTTTTCAAGATTTTAGAAGAAACATAATAAATCTAATTTATTACTCCCCTACTTAGATATTAAGTTGTTACAACCGGTCGAGGAGTATAATGAACCAAGACAATTAGCTATGTTTTAAATAGAAAACAAAAAATATGTTAAAATACGTTTTCAATCTGAATACAGATTATCATCAATGCTGAATCTAAAATAAGTTATATGAATTTAATAACCCAATAAATGACCGTTTTGGAGTGTAATTTCCAGGGGCAACTCCGAATTGCATGAAAATTTGGATGTAGGTTCTACTTACCCTCCACTTCAAAGTTGAATTTGTGCAGTTGGTTGCTTTTACTTGGGGGGTGACATTTACCCCTTCTCTGAGGGTGAAAAACACGTGTTTAAAATAAGGCCGGAAATGGATAAATTTACTTATTTTAAGCATCTTTTGTTCTATAAAGTTTTTTACGTAAGTCAATACTTTTCGAGTTATTCGCGATTTAAAATGTTGATTTTTCGACAAAAAAACTATGTTTTCAAACCGTTTTTCCCAAATAACTGAAAAAGTAAATATTTTATCGAAAAAAATATTTTTAGCAAAAGTGTAGCCTATAAAAAAACGAAAAAATGGTGTACCAGTTAAGTCTACAAATTGAGTAGAAGCAAAGTTGTAGCTCATGAAAATACGGTTTTATTCGTCTAATTCCAAATCGAATAATTCAACGCGAAATCACCGAAGAAAGAAGCGTTTTTCGGGAAAAACTTATTAACATTTTTTTAGTATCGAAAAAAAGCTTATTATTTGTTTTTTACAAAAGTTTACAGCATCAATAATAAACCAGTTACACTGAAAAAAAAAATTGGCCCCTTTTTTTGGTAAAAAAAAATCGTGAAAACCTCCCTCTATTTAGCACCCTAAATGAAATTAATCGTTTGGCTTTACCATCTATTTTAACTGTATGTGTATTGTTTATATGATCTGTAAGTTTGATTGGTTTGAAGTGCTAATTTTTAAACCATTTGGTTTTATATAAAAAAAAAAATTCTAAAAATTTTTGAAAAATTTCATTTTTTAAAATAACTTAAAAAGTGTTAGTGATAAGAAAAATCTTAAAGAGTAAAAAAATATAGGTTTTGCTATTATACATATGCTAGTTTATTTTGTTTCTCCTTAAGACAAACATTGGTTAAGATATGGCTGTTCAAAATTTGCATACACTCTTGATTAGTGACCCATTCATGCTTTCTCAATTATAACCCTTTCAAAAATAAACACTTTAAACCGGTGAGACTGACAGACCATATAAAAAATAGATAGTTAAGTAAATTGTTTGTAAAGCGGTAGCGATTAATTTCATTTTGGGAGCTAAACACGGCGAGATTTTCATGATTTTTTACAAAAAAAAAAGAGGGCCAAATTTATTTTGAGCGAAACTCGCTTATTTTTAATGCTAAAACTTTTGTTAACAATTAAAACAAAGCTTTTTATAAACACTTTAAAAAAGTTTAAATGGGGATTTCCCGAAAAGTGCTTAATTTTTCTGAAATATTCGATTTGGAATTAGACGAATAAGAACGTATTTTTCATGAGCTACAACTTTGTTTTTATTTGATTGATAGACTTTACTGATACACCATTTTTTTGGGTTTTTTATAGGCTACACTTTTACTAAAGATATTTTTTTCGATAAATATTTATTTTTTGAGTTATTTGCGAAAAACCGTCAGAAAACGTAGTTTTTTTGTCGAAAAATCAACATTTTCAATGGCAAATAACTCGAAAAGTATTGACTTACGTAAAAAAACTCTACAGAACAAAAGTTGCTTAAAACCAGTCAATTTATCCACTTCCAGTCTTATCTTGAACGTATGTTTTTTCACCCCCGAGAAGGGGTGACTGTCACCCCCAAGTAAAAGCAACCAACGGCACAATTTCAACTTTGAAGTGGAGGGTAAGTAGAACCTAAATCCAAATTTTCATGCAATTCGGAGTTGCCCCTGAAAATTACACGGTATCGCCGAATTTCCCGTTCATTTACTGGGCTATAATGCAAAAATTTTAAAATGTTGACTAATGTTAAAAAAAGTGACTTACAAGATGTTCACTTACAAGATGTTCACATACTAAGTCACAAAAATTGAAAATTTATGGGTAAAGACCCTTTAAAATGATAGTCATGGATACATTGACAAAAATTATTTAAAACATTTTTTTTCAATGTACCCATGGCTGTATAATTTTAACGGGTCTTTACCCATATATTTATAATTTTGGTGGTTTAGCATGTGAACATCCTGTAATTATAGCCTAAACCAGGGGTCACCAATTATATTTCCTGAGGGTCCGTTTCGATAACCTATGACACTTCCGGGGTCCGGAGTTAACACTACCTGTCTGGTTGTTCCAATTCGATAAACAAATCAGAAGGGTGCAGTGCGAAATTTTTAGGCAAAAATCGTTTTTAACAGTTTTTTAATAAATCCGAAACATTACCTTTTTGCTCCCGAAAATATGTTTTTATCATTTTTGGGTCATCTTAAACAAAAAAATTTTCTAAAAACTTGATAGATTTCAAGTTTTAAGCGATTTATAAACTGAAAAATGCGAAAGCATTTTCGAAGCTTGAAAATTCATGAGTACATTATTATTTTGGCGGTTGTCAAGTGCCTAAATTGAAGTTTAAACATTCAATTTCAAAATTCTGATGAGTTATCGGGGTTTATTTCAATTTCGACCGTTTGTTTTTATTGACGTATTTAATTAGCACATTGGCAATAATTAATTAAATAAATAAATAAATCGTTAAGAAAAAAATATGTTAATAATAAATTATAAAATTTTAATAAATGTGAAGTATTTGTTGGGCATTTTCTGCATAAGTAGGTACGTAAAATATGTATAATAAATGTGACAGAAACGCACCATACATTGTGATGTGCGGCGACTTAAAAATCGAGTGGACTCGCATAATTAACAATTAAAAAACAACGGTTTATATTGAAGTAAGTCCCGATTACTCGTTAGAATCACAAAATTTGTCAATCTTTACAAAATTAAATTATCAGTGAAAAAAATGACATTTTTTATTATGTACAACCTGTCTGAAGTTTGGAGTAAGTTTGGTGCAACGTCATTTTCATTGGGGAGTTGAAATATTCATCTGTTAGCTGAGATCTGTACCTATTTTTAATAATAGTATAGTATAGTTGATCCAAAAGATGGCATAACCCAGACATCCAAAGTGAAAGTTATCCTTTAACACCAAATTGTTCTATATGGTCCACATAATATCCAGAAAAAAGTCACATCATTTTGAGCGCCAGGTTTTGGGGGGGAGAGGGGGAGAAATCGGTAAATTCGTAGTTTTTTAAGTTTTTCGCCAATATTTCTAAAACTATGCGGTTTAGCATGAACAACCCTCTATACAAAATTGTTCTACATTAAATTTGAAATAAAAAAGGTCCTATGCATAATCTTTCTAAAATGAATGGTTCCAAAGTTCCGGAGGTAGTATAGTATAATTGGTCCAAAAAAAGGCCTAACCAAAACATCCAAAGTAAAAGTTTTCCTCCAACACCAAAATGTTCTATATGGTCCAAATATTGTTCAGTAAAAAGTTACACCATTTTGAGCGTCCGGTTTGGGAGGGAGATGGGAGAGAAGCCGGTAAATTAGTAGTTTTTTTTATGTTTTTCGTCAATATTTCTAAAACTATGCTTTAGCGTAAACAATGTTATATACAAGAATGTTCTACATGAAATTTAAAACAAAATATGTTCTATACATAAGTGTTATAAAATCAACGGTTCCAGAGTTACAGAGGGTGAAAAGTCGAAGTTTTCGATACTTTTTATATTTTTTGGGCAATATTTATGATATAACTATACCAAAAACCCAGACATCCAAAGTGAAAGTTATTCTCCAACACCAAATTGTTCTATATGGTCCACATAATGTTCAGAAAAAAGTCACACCATTTTGAGCGTCGGGTTTGGGGGGGAGAGGGGAGAGAAATCGGTAAATATAAAAAGTATCGAAAACCTTCACTTTTCACCCTCCGTAACTCTGGAACCGTTGATTTTATAACAATTATGTATAAACCTTTTTTGTTTTAAATTGTATGTAGAATATATTTCTATAGAACATTCCTTACGCTAAAGCATAGTTTTAGAAATATTGACGAAAGAACCTAAAAAAACTACTTTACCGATTTCTCCCCCATCTCCCACCCAAACCGGACGCTTAAAATGGTGTAACTTTTTACTGAACAATATGTGGACCATATAGAACAATTTGTTGTTGAAGGAAAGCTTTTACTTTGGATGTCTGAGTTAGGCCTTTTTTTGGACCAATTATACTATACTACCTCCGTAACTTTGGAACCGTTCATTTTAGAAGGGTTATGCATAGGGCCTTTCTTATTTCAAATTTGATCTAGAACAATTTTGTATAGAGGGTTGTTCATGATAAACCGCTTAGTTTTAGAAATATTGACGAAAAACGTAAAAAACTACGAATTTGCAGATTTCTCCCCCCTCTCCCCCCCCAAACCCGACGCTCAAAATGGTGTGACTTTTTTCTGAACATTATGTGGACCATATAGAACAATTTGGTGTTGGAGGATAACTTTCACTTTGGATGTCTGGGTTTGGGTCTAACATACTATAATGTTCATTCTTGATAAAGCGGCTTCGCACACATAAGTTGAGTCAAACATACTATACAATTTCATGGCCAAACATGGCCATGACGGTCCGGACAAAAGCAGCTCACGGTCCGGATGCGGACCGCGGTCCGCTAATTGGTGTCCCCTGGCCTAAACTATAAGTTCCGCTGCGCATTCTTCCTCTACAGGGCTTTCTTTGCATCTGTAAAGTTCTGTAATGTGTATCTATGATCTATTGTCAATTTTAACTACCCTACAGTGGCGGCTCGTATAACTTTAGGAAGGTAGTGCCAGAATCCGGGCAGCTGCCTAAATTTTTTGTGGCGGTTTTACGATATGGTCAAAAAGGATATAAAATATAGATAAAAAAAAAATAGGCGCAGATATTTTTATCTTATATCTATATATTTACTATTTTTGGGATGCCAAAAAATTTACCAAAATTTATCAAAACAGTTCCGTAAATTAAGTAATTAGCAATAAAATAAATTCAACTTACCACCAGTATTTACTGCTGATGTACTTTTTTTTTTGTTTTTTTCATCACTGGGTGGGGAATCTGCAAACAGACGTCGGAGGTAAACATTTCCAACAGTGCTGGGTTCCTGAGCTGAAACCTCATCAGTATCACGTCGACCAGTTTGGCCCTAAATCGGACCTCCCTGCCCTCCGTAACTCCGATGTGGCCGGGACCAGCTAAACCCCACCCCTCTCATACTAGGGCATCAGGGTGGAATCGCCCGTTAGGGCATGACTTCTCCCCGATGTCCTTCTTTTGCCCGATTCTCAGTCGCTCGTCATCACGCATCAGCTTCCGTCTCTCACACTCATCCGACCACCACGTCCTTTAATCCTATGCTGTCAATGTTTCATTCTTCCTACCACTGCTGATGTACTTGAAGTTTGTTGTTACGATATGGTCTCTAGAGCCTATTTAGAAAATTATAAAAATAACAATATTCTATTATTTACACACAGGCACAAAGTTATTTAATATCACTTTTAAAGTTTACGATATGTGAAATCCATCCTTCTTTCTTTTTTGGAGGCAAAGTTTTCAATGACTTTATTATTAAAATTGTCAATGCCATTTACAAAATGTCTTTCTGTAGACAGCATACCTAAAGCACTTAGTCGTTCTTCCTTCATGGTATTTCTGAGGAATGTCTTAATTCGTTTTAGCATTGAAAAACAACGTTCTGCTTCAGATGTTGACATGGGAATGGTTATTAGTATACTTAAAAGTTTAACGGTTTCTTCAAATGTACATTTTAATCCTTCATCATTTAATAAAACAGATAACGGAACAGCCCCAGAGGTAGTACTTAATTCGTCTCGCTGATACAATACTTGTAATTCAGTTTTAAGTCGAGTTTTGTTTAAAAATAAAAATTGTGTGCATGTTCCATTAAGAAATGATTCGGGGAACTTATCCTTATAAGCAGAAAACTTCTCTGACATAAATAAATGAGAAGCAACTAAATGTCCGGAGAAGGTAAACCTTGTTTTTATTTGAAACAAAACTGCATCGCATATCTCTAAGGCTTCCCGTTTTCTGCTGGGCCTGTCCTCTTCAATTCGTGCCTTTTTTTTTATTGGTTCATCATTATCGGTTTGTCTCTGTGACGTGTTTATTTCTTCTTGAATACTATCCATAATGACGTCCATTTGCTCCCTTATACCTTGAATTGCTGCTGCAAAATTCTCCAAATCTTTTTTCACTTTGACAGAATCAGTGCATACTTTTTGCAATTGATGAAAAATAATTTCTACGTGAGGCATAATTTTATTAAAAATAAATAGCCAAAATAAAAAATCTTTATCCTGGAGCTTTAATTTGTAACCATTTGCTTGATTAATGGAAGACAAATCACGTGAAGTACTTTGTATAATGTCCATAACTGCAATGAGGTCTTTTCTATTTTCATGAACAGTATGAACACTTCGTGATTGAAAATTCCAACGTGTTTGGGAAGATTTTGGCAACCTGCGATTAACCACCTCATCCAAAATTTTTGTTCTTTGAGGGGACGTTGAAAAGAATGAGCACAAACCAGACAAATTAGAAAAAAATATCCTAGCCTGCTTATTGATGGAACATGCACTTCTCATAATTAAATTCATTTGGTGTGCATAGCAGTGAACGTAATTTGCAAGAGGATATGTCTCCTTAATAATTTTTTGCACACCATTTAAGCCACCACTCATAGCAGATGCGCCATCATAACTTTGAGCGATTAATTTGTTTGGAGTATGTTTTAACAATGGATTTAAAACATTTAAAATACATTCAGCGATTGACTTCATTGACAGCATCATTTCCGCCCGGCACGTAAAATCTCCAAAATCTCTCAACTGGTCGTCCTTTACACAAATATCGAAAGACTATAACTAATTCAAATTCACCAGCAACGTCTGTGGTTTCATCGGCAATCACTGCAACATAAGGAGAATTTTCAATTTCTTTCTTAATTTCCTCGTGGTAAACATCTAACATGCACTCCAGTAGTTCATTTTGTGTTGTTTTTGATGTACCTTTAAAAGATTTGGAACTTTGAATGTGAACCTTTAAGTCGTTGTCTAATTCAGCGCTAAAATTGACCAGCTCCTTAAATATGCCTCTGTTGTCTGAATTTTTCGTTTCGTCGTGACCTCTTAGAGCTAACTCAAAAGCTCCACAAAACCTTATACAATTTATGATTTGATTCAAGACATATCGATTCTTATCTACCTGTTCATTATGTTTAATTAGAGTATCACGATAAGCTGAATTTAATTGGGTTTTTATATTTAACTTACCAAGCATTGAAAAGCTAAAAACGTTATTCATGTGCACTTTAGATTTTTCATGGGATTTCAATTTCTCCCATATATGTACAAGATCATCGGTGCCTTTGTTTGACCAAGTCTCGTCACCTCCAAACAAAACGCATACAAAACAGAAGAGTTTATTAGTTTGTTCGCAACCACACAACCAGCTATTTTTATCATAAATAATTTTATTGAACTTACGACAGCGAAGTTTTTGTCCATTTCCACTTTGTTTTTCAATTTTTAAATCGGGTAAAGGCCGACCGAGTTCTTTAATTTGTAGTTTTTTTTCTAACGAAAAACCACCAAAAGAGTTTTTTAATATACTAATTTGATTCATTGTCAATAAATAAATTAAACGTAGAAAATAATCAAAATATTATTTTTATACCTACGACACCCACGATCACAACGCACTAACTAATAATTACAAATTAAAAAATATAGTAGAGTATAAACACAAATATACAATACAGTAGTAGACAATAAACACAATAGCGTCAAGCGAACGCGTAAAGAAACTAGAAATATGTAGATCTAAAACAATGTATCTTAAGATCCACTAACTTCCTTTTCGAGATTTCGAGCCTGTCACGGAGACTCCAATTTAAACGTATGTTAAAAGTGCAATACCGCTCTCTCTCTGTCACTTACACAGGATGCTCATACAATCTTTCTCTTTTCTCACGAGCCACTATGCCGTTCGGCACTGGGATTTTTATGATTTTCATCCTTTATCCGGTCAGCTGTGGGTGGCCAGAGTCGGTAGATTTGCATTGCGCTACACAGTTGCCAGATTTGATATAATTTATAAAAATAAAGAGAAATATTCACAAAAAAATAAACAGGCATTAAAATGTTTTTAAGATAAAAAATATGTTTCTGCATAGTTAGCAAGGTAGTGCCATGGCTCTATGGCACTACCTCACGGGCCGCCACTGCTACCCTATTGTCACTATTGCCAATCTATGAACATATAATACGAGCCATTAGGGAGTTACTGCCCACGCAAAATAAAGGATCCTTTATTAGAGGATACTTTAATAAAGGACAAAAATACAGGACAGGTCTAAAACAGTGGTATTGCAAACGCAGTTAAGGAATCTTTTATTTTGACAAATGACATGAAATATTTTTGTAAATATAAAAATAAGCTATAAAATTCCATTTGTTGTTAAAAATTTAAATACGATAATTGAAAATAGTGGAGTCAATGAAGGTTTTCACCTCCGATTTCGTTGAACCTCCATCGATTTTCATGAAAATTGGTAAGTATGTAGAGGATACCTCAAGAAACAAAGGTGACATGGTGCCAACTTGCGCTTTTACCCTGGGGGGGATGCCGCCCCTTCTCGGGGGTGGAAATTATTTTATTAAAAATAATACCACTTATCGATAGAGGGACAAATTATAAGTAAAATTTGTTATATAAAGTTATTTCAATAAATCAGTAGTTTTTGAGTTATTAAAGATCAAAAGTTTTGATTTTTTCTGAAAAAAATCCATGTTTTAAAGCAGTTTTTCATAAATAACTCAAGAACCATAAGTTTCTTCAAAAAAGTTGTTATTACCAAAATCGAAGATAATATAAAAATAAATAAGCTCCCTATTCTAAAAATCCTTCAATACATATATAAAGTGAATTATATGCAATTGAATGTTTATTCTTTTTCCGCGAGTACTCAAATCTTAGTATTCAAGCTTAAATAACAGGAAAACGATGCACTTTGTTAAATATAGATATTAAACATTTTAATAAAGTACTTAAAGGTAACTATCAAAAAGCTATATAAGAAGTCGATAGCATCAAAATTAAGCAAGTTATGATGGAAATAAGAGGATCCTTTCAGATTTTTTAGGGAAGAATGAAAAATGAAACATACGTCATTTCCACAAAAATTAAAATTTATAGTAACCCATTTAAAACTTTATTTATTTTAACATGAGTAATAACTTCAACAATTTTGACCGGTTTAGAATGCATATTTTTGAAAAAAAAAATACGATTAAAAAAAAATTAGAATTTTTCAAATTTTCATGAATTTCAATTTCTTTTGATAATAACTCCAAAAATACTCGATATACTCAAAAAATGGTGGAGAACAAAATTTTAGGTTTAACTTTATTTAAGCTTTTTCTTTTTTTAATATTTTTTTACGACAAAAAATAACCGAGATAGAAACATTTAAAACCTAAATTTTACTGCGAGAACCATGTAACCGGGGCCCTTTCACCTTGCATTTAAAAAAAATAACGGATTTAGAAAATTATGTTTAATACAGTGTTATATAACTTTTACTTAGATTTGTAATGGTTTTTGGATAAATCTCATATTTCAAAATTTAACGGAGTTATTTTAAAAAAACCAATAACATTTTCTTTGAAAAAATTTTATAGCAGAGATTTTGTATGTATACAGGTTGTAGGAAGTCCAATTAGTCGTTTGTTGTAGGAGATACGAAAAAAGTTTATTTAGGTGAGGTTGGGGCATAGATAATATCAGAATTTAAATACATTTCCAAATATACAGGGCCACCCATATTGACAGTGTGAAACAAAATTATCTTTTGTTTAATGGAACACCCTGTATATTTTTACATTTTTGGATTCTCCTCTATGTTTTATTTCTTAAAATATCAGGTTTTGTATTGTTATACGAAGTAGTTTAAAAGATAATTACGTTTTTATTTTCAAATTTCATAGCAATATTCATCCCCTGTTTAATTGTAATGATTTGACATCAGAAAATCAAATTATGTTCAAGTGATTTTTAATATAATCTATTATTGTTAAAAATTATTAATCTAGCAAAACGTTTAATTTTAGCTAATACAGGGTTGGTCGAAACTGAATGAGTGTTTTCTCAAAGTTTGAGAGTATGAGTTTTCTCAAACGGAGCAGCCTGTAATGAGCATTGTAATGAAATGCTATTGTATGGCACTTTATTATTTCCCACCCTGCCAGTGGGAACTGAATTTATTTTTGAAATCCCTAACTTTATGTCTTTAATTATTTTAAATATTGTAAACGATTAAAAAACAATCAAATTAAATTGAAATGAATAACCAGTGTATATCTTCCACATTTACTTCATATTTAACGTAGCCTGTACCATAACATTGCACAGATTATTATCCCTGTATAGCAACGATATACCATGAATGTGAATTCATACTTGAGAAATGTCCTATATCCAGTCTCACAAAAAAAAAGGGATTCCTCAAACATAATATATATGCAGACAAAATCAGCCAAAGTGATTTGCGATATCTAATTAAAGGCCCTACCAAGTTGGTTTTGTTGAATATAGCATGGAAGCACGGCGATACTTTAGTGATAAGCGTATTTTTCGTAGTAGCTATAGTATGTTGTTTTATATTATGTATTACCTATATTAAATTAGTTTTAGTATGTTTCGTTTATCTAAAAAAATATAAAACAAACAAAAATTCTGTTTTTCTTGTAGTTGTTTTTTCGTATAGGTATTGTTTTATATTGTAGTAAATTGAATTTAGTTTTAGTATGTTCCGTTTGTTTGTAGAATTATATTTAATTAGATTTGCTTTAATTACTAAAATAAATAAATTTTCAATTATATTTTATGTATTTGTGGAAAAGGAAACCTAGCATTAGCGGCCACATTTCTATAACGGCCAATTGTTTTCTAGTTTTAGTGGCCGTTGTTGTCAGGTTTTACTGTACCAATAATATTTATTAAATTATGAAATATTATTTAAATAAAAAACTTATAAACTTGATAAAAGAAAGTTTGCTTAGAATTTACTCCTCTATCTAATTATGGGGTTATTTTTAATAAAATAGTGTTCACCCAATAGTGTTGTGAACACCCCCAGGATAAAAGCGCAAGTTGGTACCACATCATTTTTGTTTCTTGAGGTATCCTCTAACTACTTACCAATTTTCATGAAAATTGTTGGAGGTTCAACGAAATCAGGGGTGAAAACCTTCAGTGACTGCCTTTTTGGAAATATAAAAGATTAATTTTTTTCGTGATTGTCGATTTGCTAATTTTCTGATTTTTGGTTGCTATAAGGTTTAAAAAATTAATAGAAATTATAAATCATGCACATAAATGTAAAAAAAATATTTATTTTACTTAATTAAACGAGATTGCTTGAGCCAGAATGCTGAAATCTGCATTTTTATCATTAAAAAAAAAAGGTGGATTTCACCCCTAAAATGCAGAAAGCGCAACTTGGTGCCACATCACTTTTGTTTTTTGAAGTATCCTCTAACTAATCAACAATTTTCATGAAAATCGATGAAGGTTCAAAGAAATCGTGGGTGAAAACATTCAGGGACTACACTTTCAGAAATATAGAAGAATAAGGTTTTCATGATTTTCGACTTGTTAATTTTCGGATTTTTGGTTGCTATAAGGTTTGAAAAATTAAAAAAAAAATGTAATTCATGCACATAAATATAAAAAAAACATTTATTTTTCTTAATTAAACGAGATTACTTGCGCCATAATGCAAAAATCTGCATTTTTTA
This sequence comes from Diabrotica virgifera virgifera, assembly GCF_917563875.1. NCBI lineage: Eukaryota > Metazoa > Arthropoda > Insecta > Coleoptera > Chrysomelidae > Diabrotica > Diabrotica virgifera. Next base: position 223,124,041 of record NC_065446.1, read on the forward strand.
CAATTTAAAAATTAGGGGTGTATTACATCCCTAAAATGCAAAAGCGCAAGTTGATGCTACATATCTTTTATTGCTTGAGGTATCCTCTAACTACTTACCGATTTTCATGAAAATCGATGAAGGTTCAACAAAATAGGAAGTGAAAACTTACAGTGACTGCACTTCCAGAAATCTAAAAAATAATTTTTAAAAAAGGGATGTATTTCACCCCTAAAATACAAAAAGCGCAAGTTGGCACTATGTCACCTTTGTTCCTTGAGGTATCCTTTAACCACTCACCAATTTTTATGAAAATCGATGGAGGTTCAACGAAATCTGAGGTAATAACTCATATCCACCTTCATTGACTCCACTAAAAGAGTAAAACGTTAAATTTAATTGTTTTGTCATTTAAATATGTTTAGAGGACAACGTAATATATCCCATAATACTCGTCGTTCAATAATATGGAAGTGCAATTGGAAATACTATTTTAGGAGTTTTTAAATACTTTTGCATTATGGGTATATAAAATGGAGAATTTGTGGCGAATATATTATTAGGGAATAGTGGATATCCAGTCCTCAACTACAACTACCTAATGACACCATTGCAGAATTTTCAGACAGAAGTTGTGTTTTTATAATCAATCACAAATCCCTTCAAGAATTGTTATTGAAAGAATATTTGGTAGTTTGAAGAGATTTTCCATTTTAACATATGTAATGAGATGCAAGTAACCTTGTGTTCAAAGAATAATATCAGCTCGTTCAGTTTTACATAATATTGCAGTAGATAATATAGAAAACGTTGAAATACTGGCAAATGAGTGTGCTGTTGATATTGATATAGAAGCTCTGGCAGTACATTTTCAACCAGGAGCTAATCTAATTCAACTAAATTGTGTGTGTGTTTGTTTAAAAATATTAATAATAATAATATTAATAGAGTTTATTTGTAGCAATTAGTACATAATAATAAATCCAGGTTCTCACTGTAGTTGTTAGTCACATGGACTACAACTTGTACGTGAGGGTTAAATTTTGATTATAAAACAACAATAATTTATCTTAAACTTTACAAAAAGGAATGAAATAGTCTGTTTCTCTCATCTGTCTTCAAATTTGGGCTCCTCTTCTGACTAATTCAGTTAATGTTAAATTTTGTTAATCGAGCCTACGAAAATCTCTACTAAAATTCAAAGCAGAATTGTAAAAAACTTCAGATGGGATTCTTCTGGCGGGACTTCGTTTTCCATGAGAATTATCCATGACTTTTAAGGTGTTTTATTAATTTGTACAGTAATGTTCTCAATTTATTTATTGGGCACCCCCATCGAACAAGGTTGTAACTCATTTTTAGCGATTTTACAAGAGAGGCAAAAAACGAAAACAAGAATTTTTAAAAATTTGTAGCGAAATTATTAGACCCTTTTACACTAATGTGATATTACCCCAGTTAATAGGGAAAAAAACATGAAAAAATGTTAAACAGGGTTTTGAAGGTGCTAAACGGTAGATAAGGGATAAATGATTATAATTCCGTGAAGACGTACAGCTAATTTTTCTTCTTCTTTTTTTTAAACAGGTACAAAGAATGACAAACTCAGTTTTTTGACTATAAAACGTTTCTTGTAAATTTTAAAGAAAAATGTTTTAAATAAGTGTTGTAGATCTTAAAAAGTTCTTGAATTTGATAGTACTCATATTAATATACATAAACAATTGACCTACATAATTGCAAACAACTCTCATTTTTGCACTAATTTTTAAATATTAATAACTTTACTTTTTACATAATGATATATAATTTAACTACTTTAAATTATGCCATTTAATGGTTTCTTTAAGTGCACTAAATTTCAACCAGATTGACCAAATAGTTTATAAGTTATTCAATTTGTTTATCCCAGAGAGCAATTGTTTATACAACTGTTCTTGCCCTAACAGTGAATCTAGAGATATTTAGCAAATCGCAATCAATTATCCGAGAGTCTACTTTTAAGATGCATTAAGAAAAAATTAACATTTTATTAAAATTGTTATTAAAAAACTCGTTTGAAAAAGACCCTACTTTCTAGGTTATAAACAATTTGAATAACTTTGACAGTTTTTATATCACACGCTTGCATGTAGGCTCACTGAAAAGCTGGTGAAAAAATACATATTAAAAAAGAAAAAATAATTTTATATGACAAATAGGAATCAAGTTAGTATTTTTTTTATAAATCAAATTTTGCATTGTTTATAAACATCTATATTTTACGTTCCAGTTTATAGATTGCATATGCAGTGAAATAATAAAAACTTATGACCTGTTAAACTGATGGTACTCGTGAAACACCTCCAACGAAAGTGAAGGTGGGAATTGTTCAAGCTTCGCTTCCTTTTTTGGGAAAAAACTGCAATATATTATCACCTTCCATAGCATGCACAACCTTCTTTTTTAACTGGAGTAGCTCAAGAAAATACTAAAAATTGTGTAAATTTCACCTTGCACAATTGGAAAAACTATTACAACTATAATAGATAGATTTTCCTTTTGCGCCTTTTTTTTCAAAATATATGTTATTGTCCGGAGCAGAGAGTTGCGTCAATATTATGAGTATATCAGTATCATTACCAATTATTACAATGGTCTTGTTAGTTTCATATGTATGTTCGTGAAGAGCTGTCTGCACTATTAATACGTCTGCATCTTCATCTACTACTTTAGTTCGGTACCCAGATTTGTTGAGCTCTGCACATAAAAGTTGAATCAATTGCTTTTTATTTTTACTAGCTGCTAAAAATATTTTTTGTTTTATGGATAAGATCGTGTTTTCAACCAATTTATTTTCTGGGCCTGAGCTAATTATTATTGTATATTTATATAAATAATATTCTTTAATTAGTAAAATACAAGTAATTCTTACGAGAAATTATTGTAAAATTAAAGTAAGTAATAGCAATTAAACTGCAAATTTTTTCAACATGTTTCAAATTGGGATTCCATTCTAAAAAATAAAACGAAGCTATTCTCACCTTCACATTTGTTGGCGGTGTTTCACGAGTACCATCAGTTTAATGAGTCATGACTTTTTAATTTTTTTACTGCATATGCAATCTATAAACTGGATCGTAAAATATAGACTTTCTTAAACAACTTACCTATTCAATTTTCAGCTCTTAATGTTTATAAAAAATGGAAATATGATTTATTGAAAAAAAAATTCTAACTCGATTTCTATTAGTCATATAAAATCCACTTTATTATTTTAATGTGTATATTTTCACCAGCTTTTCAGTGAGCCTACATACGAGCGTGTAACGTAAAACTGTCAAAGTTATTCTAATTGTTTATAACCTAAAAAGTAGGGTCTTTTTCAGGCGGTTTTTTTAACAACAATTTTGATAAAATCTTAAAACATTTTCAATACATCTTAAAACTAAAGTCTCAAATAATCCATTGCGATTTGTAAAATATCTCTAGAGTCACTGTTAGGGCAAGAACAGTTGTTTAAACAATTGCTGTCTGGGATAAACAAATTGAATAACTTATAAACTATTTGGTCGATCTGGTTGAAATTTAGCTCACTAAAATAACCCATTAATTGGCATAATTTAAAGTAGTTAAATTAAATATCGTTGTGCAAAAAATACAGTTATTAATATTTAAAAATTAGTGCAAAAATGAGAGTTTTTTACAATTATCTCGGTCAATTGTTTATATATTGCAATATGTGTCACACCAAATTGAAGAACTTTTTAAGGTCTACAATATTTATTTGAAACATTTTTCTCTAAATTGGATAAGAAACGTTTTATAGTAAAAAAACTTAGTTTTTCATTTTTTATAACTGTTTTAAAAAAAGAAGAAGAAAAATTAGCTGTACGTCTTCACGGAATTATTATCATTTATACCTCATCTCTCGCTTAAAACCTTCAAAACCCTGTTTAACATTTTTACGTGAAATCGATGATTTTTTTCCCTATTAACTGGTGTATATGATATTTATAACATAATAAGGGATTACTGTGAGATGTATGCTTTGTACTTTCATTAGCTATTGAGAATCTTGAGTTTGGCTGAGATACAACCTTGAGATTAAACATGAGTATTCGTAGAAAAAGGTTGTAACTCGCCTAACAACCATTTTACACTCTCCGTTTTAATTATTTTTCCCGTTTAACTATTAAAAGGTTGTATGTTTTGAGTTATTTGCAATAGACCTAGAAGAAAAATTAGTTTATATGGTATATTTAAACAAAATATGAACTCCAAGTTTACACAATTTTAATAGGAAATTTTTAATTTTACAATAACAGTAATATTCAACACAACTTCTATCACTATGAAAAAATCATGGTATAAAATATTTCAAATTTTTCGCATTTTTATTGCGTATCTGTAAATATTTAATTTTAAACCATTTTACTTTATCACTTTACTCTTTGACTGTTAATATCTACTTCAAAATTAAAATGTGTGCTCTTAAATGGGGTAAAATTTAGAATTTGCTTCTGATTTATTTCATTTACGGATTTAGGCTTGCCTGAGGCTTTGACATATCGTATCATGGTTATCCATTGGTGTGGAGCATATACGACTCAATGTTTTTTCTGTTTTTCCATAAGGGCATGCATTGAATCACCCTCGTTTTGTGAATGTGCTATTTCTAAAAATATAATATGTGTAATGTTAATATTAAACTTTTTCACTACATAGAAGTATGTAGCAAACACTATTCGATACTTATTTTGTCCACCGCAACTACCAAAAAGGAAAAAAACTCCGTAAATTCGTTTTTACTTTTATTTCGATAATTTGATTTATGAGATGCACCATATGTTTGAATACGTTTTAAATTAAACATACGTGCAACAAAGTTGTAACTGATTTAAAAACCTTGTTAATCGTCAAGTATAAAGAAAGTAAATATTTTACATAGGGAGTATCCAGTGTTACTGCCTTCTTCAAGCTAAAATGGAGTAAAATGGCATACGTAACTTAAAATACAACTTCTTGTTAGCAAAACTATTGAGAATTAAACTATGTCGTTTATATTTACGTGTGCGAAATTTTTTGCTGAATTCGCCTGTGTTGAAATCTGAAAAAAGATGTAACTTGAGTTACAACCTTGTTCGATGGGGGTGTCGTATTGTTCGACATTTAAAGCTACCTTAAACTAATTTTATTTTTATTGGACTGCAGCTTGTTAATACATTTATAAATAAATATAAATATTGTATTGGTGACTCACTTTAAGTATTTTATGATCATTAACAGGTTTTAAATAATAAATTTATAAATATATACATGCTATTGGTGTTTGATCTTTTATGGTTTAAAATATGTTCATTACGATCCATTATGGCCCTCTCTTTTCACGTCTGGATAACTAGTTAGCAGGAACTTTATCTGACAAATTAGATACTAATAGATAACTGACAGAGAAATACTTCCCGATAACAAGTTATCCGGAGCTGAAAAGACAGATACTAAGGTTTTAATAAATAAAACCCAACATACAACTTTAATGATGAAAGTTTAATCAAATATCAATCCCACAATACATAAATTATCAATCCAAAGAAGCGACAAGATAAATTCAAAATACAAGTGACGTTAGACCTTTCTTCACATTTTTGACACGTTGTCAAAATAAAGGAACTTTTATTAAATAAACGTTGTCCTCTAATTTTCCTTAAATACAGGCGGCCTGTATTTTATCAAAGGACAAAAATAAAAGACGCAATACTGCGCATGCTTATATGTCAAAATAAAGGATCTTTTATTACAGACCGACTTAAAAGACGTTGGCAATAACTCTCTATTGATTCATCCTGTTGCATTGTTTGGATTCAGTGGTGGAAAAATATGTATGTAAAAAGAGTTAATTTTCATTCTATAAAAATATATCCATGCTGTTATAATTTTTTATCCAAAAAGGTTGAAAAGATAAAAAAGAGTTAAAAAGTATAATAATAAATAAAGAAAAGGTTAAATATAAAGAGTCCTCTTGGGCCCACTTTACATGACGTCTCTTATGTGGAAGTGTTGCCGAAGAAAAGGTTCAAAGTAAACTGCGAACGATTTTGTTGACGACGTCTCATATTTCACGTTTGTCGAGTTCCTTTGATTTTTTCAACATACTTTCACTTCACTCGAATTACGCACAAATGCTTTCGGGCGGCGTGAAATGAACAAATAACTTCGAAAGAATTCAATAGCCAAGAGAGCTCACAAAGTTCTTCCATTAATTATGCTTTTTTGTATTATCGGATAAAATTGAAAAGTTTTAAAGGGGTTAGAGTTAACGCGAATGGAGTTAAAGTATTGTTCCAGACTTTAGAGACCATGTTCTGAGTTTTTTTGCTTTTTTGCTTCTCCATGAAAATAACGAAGGAGTTTTCGTTACAATGTTTAATATTAAAATTTTGAACGGTTTTAACTGAACAACCAAATTAAATCTTATGGCTACAATTTCCAAAAACAATAAAAAGATGTAAACTCCGGCTCATAATTAAAAAAAGAAGTTAAATTTGGCATATTGTGGACATTAGAAAATCCAATATGAGAGACCAGAAGAGAAAGTAAAGAGAAATTTTTTATTAAAACATTTAAATATCTTTACTTAGGCAAACAGTAAAAAACTTTCTCTGAAAACAAATTTATATATGACCGAAAATATTATTTTCCGCAAATCGCCAGGAAATTTTGACATTCCTGTCAAAATTTCTTGAAGAAAAAGTCAGGACTTCCTTACTGTAAGGAAATGTCATTTCCTTACTGCAAGGAAATGATATTTCCGTACAGTTGTTAGTGTTCTACATAAATGATAGAAAACATTGTCAAGTTTGACAATTCAACCTCAATACGTTTCCATAGTAACCCAAGTAATTTTATTAGGAATTTCAAAGCACCATTTATTTGGGAATAAAATTATCGCGTTTTTTTTTAAATCAATCAATGTCTGTCGAATTTTAAACGATTTGCGGAAAAATAGTATGTTTACCTCGTAGGAAAAGCCACATTCCTGGACTCTGTGTTGCTAAGTCTCGGCTTGCGCCTCGACTTAGCAATCTTCACAGTCGTCCAGGAATGTTAAGCTTTTCCTACCCGGTAAACAATGTACTATTGTAAACATTTTATTTAGATTTTTTTAAATTCTATACAGGGTGTAACAAAAATACAGGTCATAAATTGATTCACATATTTTGAGACCAAAAATAGTTCGATTGAACCTAACTTACCTTTGTACAAATGCGCACATAAAAAAGGTTACAGCCCTTTGAAGTTACAAAATGAAAATTGATTTTTTTTAATATATCGAAAACTATTAAATATTTTTTAGTGAAAATAGACATGTGGCATTCTTATAAAAGCATCTTAAAAAATTATAGTGAAATTTGTGCACCCAATGTTTATTTTGGTGCTCTACTAAGTAGCCAAGTTAAACTTGGTCCTGCCTGGGCCAATCCACTCATTCTTAGTAGTTGTTTTATTATGGAGAAGCAAAGTATTGTTCTCATCATCAAATAATTATTGAGGATGAATCTTTATAAACAAGCACCGATCCAGTTATATTATCGTCGTCTTGAAACAAATTATTCTTACTAATATCAATCTTAGTGTATATTTACCATTTAGTATGTTCTTGCTTCTTTAAAGCCGTATACAAAAAATCCTCCAAAAGTATTTGTTTTTAAACAAACTTATGTTTTATTTATTTAAACCTCTCCGATCCGATAAGAAACCCTTGATATAAATTCAATATATAATACGCTCCACTGGAAAAATCTAAGAAACGTTTGTCAAATGAAAAGCTTATCCATATAAATTCAGTCTCCATTTACAAAATGGAAGGTGTCTGCTTTAGACTTACTTCTAATTGACGAGAACAAAGCGTTTTTGACCTGAAAAACGATTTGAACTTCTCAAACGGAGCTGGCATTTAACGTCCACGCTTCCATTCCATACAAGAGAACAGGTCAATCGTAACACTCAATTTTAGTTTCAAGTTGAGATCTAACTTGCGATCAGTCAGAAGTTTATGAAGCCTCAAAAAAGCATTTCTGGCTTGTTCTACCCTGCTTTTTATTTCAGTTTCAAGATCCTAACTCTTGTTTAGCAAACAATTCAAATATTTAATCCATCTGACTTGTTCAATTTCTTCTCCATATTTGCGTTTGGGTCATTATGTCTACCTATAGGCTATTGATTATATTCAAAATAAGATAACTAAAAGGAACTACAACGTTAATGGGGTTTTATTATTTCATATGGTCAATGGACATCTATATATGAAAAAACCGCGGAGTGCTACCATTTAAAGGGGTGCGTTTTTGAGAAATGGGTGAATTAGTCCCTGGGCACAGGTTACATTAGGGTGAGTTCTATGCACTTTTGGTAGAAACATACCTACATAAAAATTGTTCCTGGTTAAATTTCCTATCTAAATATCACTCTTTAAATCAATGATACTTTTTTTTACCAAAATATATTCAAAAGAAAAAGCACAAAGAAACCCAAAAAAAAGAAATTTTGTTTTTTGTCCCATAACTTTTGTCCACGAGGATATAGGTATAGACATTGCTTTACAGAAAAAAAACCTATAGATTTCTTCTTTAAAATGTTGTTTGGTAGAGGTAATTAGGATTTATAGTTTTCGAAATATGATTTTTCAAACTTCGCCACTCAATTTTGGGCAATTTTCCTTGTTATTTCGCAAATCTTGTTCTGTAACTTTTTTCTGCGTAACTTTGGGTATATGCAATGGTACACGTAATAGAAATAAAAATCAATTACCTTTAAAATGGTCTACTGTATAACGTTGTACGACTTTTTTTTAAAGAGATTATGGTTTTCAAAATTTTATACTTTTAACGATTTTTTATAATATATGATAATAATAACGATATTATATCATTATAACTTTTTTTTTCTAGTACATGAATATATTATATATTGCTCAATAAAGAGGGCTTACTTTCTGTTCTTTAAAATGGTGTATCATCTATATTTAAATAATGGAAACCGAGTGATTCTTTGATATTTTTTACCTGTATTATTTAAAATTATTTCTTTTACAAGAATTACATAAACATTACTCTTAGAAAACATCACTTTAGTTAAAATTATTTAAACGTTGACATTTAAAAAATTTTCAAAATCAAAGTCCATCTCTTAGTTAGCATTAGCTTCAATATCTTCCTTTGACACCTCACTTATCTTAGACTTCCCACAATTAGTACCCATACATGCACCCTTTGCAGAATATTGAACAACTAATTCCTATCTTTCTACAACCGCAATTTTTTGTAGATCCTTTGGTACATCTACATGCTATTTTTTCAAGCAAAGCTTGTGGTGCAGGAGCTTTGACAGTAAATATTGGAATTAATTCATATTTTTTGAAGTTTGCCCGGCCGAGTCAAGTGGATCCAAAGTATTACCTATACAAAATAAGATTCAATCATAACACACAATCACATAAAAAAGTAATAATAATAAGTATAATGAGAAATTTAAAAAATAATCCTAAAATCAAAAGTCGTTGCAAGTACTTATTACATTTTGAAAAAGCATATCTTCTTCAAAAATAATCCTAGAATTTCAATATCTTCCTTTGACACCTCACTTATCTTAGACTTCCCACAATTAGTACCCATACATGCACCCTTTGCAGAATATTGAACAACTAATTCCTATCTTTCTACAATCGCAATTTTTTGTAGATCCTTTGGTACATTTACATGCTATTTTTTCAAGCAAAGCTTGTGGTGCAGGAGCTTTGACAGTAAATATTGGAATTAATCCATATTTTTTGAAGTTTGCCCGGCCGAGTCAAGTGGATCCAAAGTATTACCTATACAAAATAAGATTCAATCATAACACACAATCACATAAAAAAGTAATAATAATAAGTATAATGAGAAATTTAAAAAATAATCCTAAAATCAAAAGTCGTTGCAAGTACTTATTACATTTTGAAAAAGCATATCTTCTTCAAAAATAATCCTAGAATTTTTTATAATACACCATTTTAAAGTAAACAAAATAAGCTTTTGTTTATTATATAATATATTATACCTAAAGCTAGAAAAAGAAGTTATATTGGGTAATTTACCAAATAATCGTAAAAAATATAAAAACTCGTTAAAAGTATAAAATTTTGAAAAAGATAACCTCTTTAAAAGAAGTCGTACAACATTATACAGTAGAACATTTTAAAGGTAACTGATGTCTATTCCTCTTACGTGTACCATTGCATATGCCTAAAGTTGCGTAGAAAAAAGTTACAGAAGGATATTTGCGAAATAACAAGGAAAATTGCCCAAAATTGCTGTGAGTGGCGAATTTTGAAAAATCATATTTCGAAAACTGCAAACCCTAATGATATCTACTAAACATCATTTTAAAGAGAGAATATGTAAGTTTTTTTTTGTGTGAAGCCATGTCTATACCTATATCCCCGTGGACAAAAGTTATGGGACAAAAAACAAAATTTCTTTCTTTTGGGTTTCTTTCTGCTTTTTCTTTTGAATATATTTTTGTGAAAAAAAGTATCTTTGACTTTAAAAAATTATATCTAGATAGAAAATTTAACCAGGAACAATTTTTATGTAGACGTGTTTGTACAAAAAGTGCACAGAACTCACCCTAATGTAACCTGTGCCCAGGGACTAATTCACCCATTTCTCAAAAACGCACCCCTTTAAATGGTAGCACTCCGCGGTTTTTTCATATAGAGAGATTCATTGACTCATAGTTCCTTTCTATAGTATATAATCAATAGCCTACTATAATCATTGTTTTTTTCTTCTTGATATTTATTTTCAAACCCAGAACTGCAGTTGCAAGAGTTAAATCACTTAAATCGTTATGTCATTGGCATACCTGATTTTATTATTAACTATGTCGTTTACTTTAATACTCTCATTACAATCTGCCACTGCTTCTGCGAAGGCTTTTTCAACGTATACGTTAAACAACAAGAAAGATTACAACACTCGCTTACTCCTTTTTGAATTGATAAATTTTCCAGTTAACTGAAATCTTGAGAACGTACTGTGGTCGTCTTGTTCCAATACAAAAAATTCTTAAATCCCTAGCATCCAATCCCGACTCTTGTAGATATTTTATCATTACTTCGTGTTTTTGTTTTACATTATCGAATGTTTTCTCGTAATCAATAAAATAGATAAAAACATTATTTTTTGATCTAAACAGTTTTGTTTACATACTAAATATCGCCCCTCTCGTAACAAGTTCATTTTTGAAAGCAAACTGACTCAAGCCACTGACTTTTTCACATGTCTCCTTAAATAATCTTGTGTCTAATATTCACCAGAAAATAGCCCGGGAGGTAGTGTCAAATTTGACCGTAGCATTTTAGCATGGCTGTTTTGTTTTTATTTAGTTACGTGTTCCAAAGCTTATTAACAAATGATGTGTCAGCTGGCCCAAAACCGTGGATTTTAGGCAAGGAAAGGTAAAATGTGAAACTTGATGGAAAAACGCTACAACTTATAAGTCAAAAATTTATCTCCGTGACTTACATCTATTAAGGCCTAGAATACTTGGCTCCTAGCTTTCACTCAGGCCATCCGGGTTCAATTCCTGGCGATGAAATTTTTTTCTATTTTTAAAATTGGCATTTTATTTTGAAAAATGATTATTTTTATAATACCACGTTTTTATTATTTATACGAGACAATATAAAAAAGTCTGTGTGTCTTTTATAGAATCGTAAACTATGCATTTGATCATTTATTATGATTGACCTTCATAAGCAAATTTTTTGTACATGAACCCCTGAAGGTTCCTGAGTTAGTACGACCAATCTAAGTAAAAAGGGGGTGCCCCACCTATATTTTTTTTTATTTTTTTGGACAAACTGTTTTTTCCTAATTTTATATGTTTTAGAACCGAAAGATACAACCCTAAATTTTCACTTTTCTATCACCAACCCCCATTTTTAATAGCAATCTAAATATTTCCTTATTCTGGGTAATAATATTAATCTGTTATATATTATATAAAAATTAATGTTTGTGTATATGTACTTTATAGAATCGTAACCTATGCATTCGGCAAAAAAAGCATACGCAATATTTTTGAGTATTTTTTTGGTTTTCTGGTGATTTTTAGTTAAGTTTTAAACATTAGTTAGTTCTAAGGCGGCACGAAGTTTGTCGGGTCAGCTAGTTAATAATAAAAAATATTCTTGGACTAGTGGGGCAAAAACTAAAATGTATAAATCAATAATTTATGACTTTTAGACTGTAATAAAAAAGCGTCAGCTGCATCATGTATGTGGCAAAATTTTTTATATATTATAGAGAATAGGGAAATATTTAGATTGCTATTAAAATTGGGGGTTGGTTATAGAAAAGTGAAAAATTAGGGTTGTATGCATCTTTTGGTTCTACATTATATCAAATTAAGAAAAAACAGTTTGTCCAATAAAAAATAAAAAAAAATGTCGGAAGGGGGGCGGCGATGGCAACCCCCTTTTCCCTTAGGTTGGTCGTACTAGCTCAGGTTAGTAATTTAAGTCAGGAAGCTTCAGATTGAGGGGTTCATGTACAACAACTTTGCTTCATAAATTCTATGATCAAATGCGTAGTTTACGATTCTATAAAAGATATACAGACTTTTTATATTGTGTCGTATAAATAACAAAAACATTTATTATAATATTTTAATATTTTAACAATAATCATTTTTCAAAATAAAATGTCAATTTTAAAAACCAAAAAAATTTTCACCTCCAGGATTTGAACCCGGGTCGCCTGAGTGAAAGCTAGAATCCAAGTATTCTAGACCATTAATAGATGTAAGTCACGGAGATAAATATTTGACATATAAGTTGTAGCGTATTTCCACCATGTTTCACATTTTACCTTTTCTTGCCCAAAATCCAAGGATTTGGGCCAGCTGACACATCATTTGTTAATAAGCTTTGGAACACCTAACTAAATAAAAAGAAAACGGCCATGCTAAAATGCTCCGGTCAAATTTGACACTACCTCCCGGGCTAAATAAAATTGTGTCGCTTTATAATAGTTTGTGTACTGTGAGCGTTAAACAAATTAACTGTGGACATTTTCAAGTATTAAATTTATTGTAAGGGTTTATCTTGGTTAATATGTACCCAGTGACTCGCTTTTTATTGAAGATACCAGTAATTTTCTTAATTTTCTTTTGAAGAATAATATTGTCGCTGAGTTTATATAAGTTTTCAGCCTAGGTGTAAAGTATAGTTATCCAGATCTCTTTCGCTGCTATAATTTGTTTATAAATTGGGCTGTGTATACTTTGGTGCTCTACTTGGCCTTGCCTGATCTTACAATGACTGTGTTGTTCACCATCATCATCATTGACTGTATAAACCATGGTGGATCTTGGCCTATTCCAGACTCACCTTCCATTCCTTCCTATCTTTCGCCTTGGTTTTCCAACTTCGCACTCCTAACATTTTGTCTTCCACCTGGTCCTTAAATCTTGCTCTGGGCCTGCCTCTTCTCCTCAAATCCATCTGGTCTCTGGCTGTACATGTGTTTCATCAGCTACGCCTCATTCATTCTCTATATGTGGCCTAGACACTGCAGCTTGGTTATTTTGATAGATCTACCAATACTATTGTGTTGTTCCATCATCTCTAATATTTCTTCTGCCGTCCACACATTCTTTTTATTTTTGAGAAGAAAAGTATTGTTCTCGTCATCAAATAATTATTGAAGATAAATCTTTATAAACAAGCGCCGATCCAGTTATATCGTCGTCCTCTTGAAACAAATCATTCTTACAAATCAATCTTACTGTATTTTTAGCATTTAGTATGTTCGTGCTTCTTTAAATCCGTAAACAAAAAAATCCTCTCAAAGTAGTTGTTTTTAAAACAAACTTATGTTTTATTTATTTAAACCTCTACGATCCGATAAGAAACCCTTGATATAAATTCAATATATAATATCAATCGTTTAAAGAACGCTCCACTGGAAAAATCTAAGAAACGTTTGTCAAATGAAAAGCTTATCCATATAAATTCAGTCTCCATTTACAAAATGGAAGACGTCTGCTTTAGACTTACTTCTAATAGACGAGAACAAAGCGTTTTCGACCTGAAAAACGATTTTCAGAAACGCCGGAGCATAAATAGGAAATGTTTAGTCGGGCAGCTGGATAATGCGCTGATAGCATGCTTTTGTTTTTGGGATGAGCTAAATTTATTATTACGGTAGGATTCAGTTAACCAGAACGAAGAGATACTCAGAAAATACAATACTTTGTATTAATATAATATATTAATATTAATAATACAAAATAATACAAAAAAAAAATAATTAATAATACAAAAAAAATATAACCAAATATGAGTGCTACGTTATGAACAATTTAAAACCAACTTTGTAAAATCTCTATAGTAGTTCATAGTTTATATCAATTTAATATGTATCGTAATTGTACCACCGCTAATAACCTTTTATGGTTGATGCGGGTTATTTCTAATAATAAAAAAAAAATACAATACTTAAAGCTTAACATTGACTTTAAATAAAAAAATGCGAAAAATATGTTTAAAAAGCTGCTGATATAGAAGGTATTGTTATTCTATGTAGGTTATTCACCTTCGTTAAAATATAGGCACAAATAGAATAAATTCGTTATTTCGTAAACTGGTGACTTTAAGGAAACATCTCAAAATAGGTCGATTTTTACTTTCAAATTATGATTTTCTGGCATATATTCCATACTAATGACGTCATCCATCTAGGCGTGATTATGTAGTAGATTTTTTTTAAATGAGAATGTGGATCGTGTGCTAGCTCATTTGAAAGATCATTCAATTCTCTGTTCGGTAACATAAACATTAATATAATTATGTATACCTACAGGGTGTCAAAAAAAACAATATTTTTAATTAAACTATTCTACTCAAAAAGAAGAATGTATGTAATTTGTTTAACTCAAAATACACTTTACTGCAGTCAGAAAAGAAAAAAAAAATGATTACTTAAGTACTCTTCGCTTAAATTCAATGTTCAAGCTACGACCCACCTGCCTTTGGCACTTTAAACAATTAGTTTCTGCGAAAAGCAATATTTATTAGTGAAATAAACATTTTCAACGAAAACTTTTCGTTTATAAATTTGCAAAGTCTGTGTGTTATTGCGTTGCCGCTCCTGCAATACTTAAAGCAGATTTATCGATGGATTCTTATGTAGTTTTGTCTTCTGAATCCAAATCTGAAAACGGCATTTCGATATCTCTATCCGTCTTCGAGATAATCGACTTCAAAGTATAAAATGTGAGTCACAATCCTTTTATTTTCTGCCGACACACTAAACGTCAGCTGAAATCAACTGGCTAGGGATTTTAGTTGGTAATTTTTTTGTTCTTGGCGAACTTTGCCAAAATTGGCAAAATTACTTATGGTAGGGGAGCCCAAGCGGGGATTTTTGCAGTTACTCGAGCGCGTCAGATTATCATATGGGGAGAAACCTGGTACCCTGCAGATGTACCTCTACCATATATTGGCTCTTAACACAGGGGAGTTCGTTAAGGGGGGCTCGAAAATAAAAATCTATCCTTAAAAAAACTCGAAATTGTCAGATTAAGATAAGGTAAGTTAAGTACATGCAAAAGAAAGTATATTTCAAAAATCTGACGATTTGACCCGGGCGTAAGGAAATGGGCGAGTCCCAAAATTTCACAAGAATATAGCGAATATTTCGCGAAATGAATGACAGATCGAAAAACTAAAAAATATGAGCTCAATATTTTTTAAAAATCTATCAAATGATACCAAACACGACTTTCCACGGAGAGGGGTGGGGGGTAAATTTAATATTTTAAATACGAATCCCGCGATATTTTGCGAAATGAACATCAGATCGAAAAACTGTAAAATACACTTATTTAATATTTTTAAAACATCTATCGAATGGCACCAAACACGACCCCCCACGGAGGTGGGGTGGGGGGTTACTTTAAAATCTTAAATAGGAGTCCCCATTTTTTATTGCAGATTTGGATTCCTTGCGAAAAAATAAGTAACTTTTATTCGAAACATTTTTTCGAATTATGCATAGATGGCGTTATAATCGGAAAAAACGATTGTTGGAAATGGAAAATGAAATTAAAAAATGGCAAGCACCCACTAAAATGGAAAATGTTACTTAACTTTTTTTGGTTTTAGGACCTACTCTTCACAACCCAATAGGTCTCCAAAGCGCTCGAGTGACTGCACATTTAGCATACTTTGCTCCCCTACCATTACTAATATCACTAGACAATTGTGTCTGAGTTTAGCGAACGGACTATAGTAAGTAGGCTAGCTTTTTAATCTGAATTTGTTAAGCAAAGCATAGGTTATTTGCATTTGAGTTTGACAGTTCGTGAATGTCAAACTAAATTTTAAATTAAGTATTAATAAAATATTAATGACATTTAATAGTGAATTTAATTATTATATAAAATAAATACGATGTTCAAAATTACAATAATTTGAGTATATTTTGAGAGCAATAATTTATTAACAATTTTAAAAAGGTGTATACGGCCTCCCCTTTATTGGGAGTACCTAATGATAAATGGACAAAGTGTTATATAGTCGGTTCGCTAAACTCAGACACAACTGGCTAGTGATTTTAGTAGGTAATTTTTTTGTTTTTTGCCAAAATTGGAAAAATTACTAATTAGTTAGTAATTATTAACTATTTAGTAATTATTTTTTTGCCAAATTGGTAAAATTGCTGAATAAAATCACTATCCAGTTGTGTCTGAGTTTAGCGAACCGACTATATGAAATGTTGTTTGGAATAAAAAATTATGGTCTGATATGTGCAATGACATCCTTCTCAGATTTTTGTCAAATTATGGATACCAACAACATTTTTATTTATAAATCTTTTATTTTTAATTTGACGAAGAAAAGCAGAAAATATTTATAATGTAACCATAATATACCAAATTTTATTAATTTTATACGAGGTATATAAAAAATATGAATATCGATCAAGAGTAATGTAGGTACCTTTATAGTTCACAACATTTAAATTAGAATGATATATTGTAGTAAAGAAAAAAGAGAGACGTTCTCACAAACAATTTATTTTACAACTGACGACCGGTTTCGCTGTCTACAATATTCACAGCATCTTCAGGTCACGGTAAAAGTAAAATTAAATGCTACAAATAACAAAAAACCAGAGTTAGTTAAGTGGTCTGGTTGAAATCAAAGGGTAAAGATCAAGCCAATATTAAAGTATATATATTCATGCATACATATAAATACTAAAATGTACGTAAATATGGTTTAACAACCCTCACACTCACATACATGCAAGCATTCAAATGTAGTGGCAACTAAAGTATGTCAAGTATAAGTATAAAATGTACACTTACTTTCCGGTATAAGGGAAGAATATAGTAGTATTCAATATCATACTTTTTCTCCAAATTATGCTAAAGGGAGAGATGGTAGAGGGACAGATTTGATTGTAATGTACAAACACAACAAAATAATTGCCAATTATTTTGTTGTGCATATTTGAATGCTTGCATGTATGTGAGTGTGAGGGTTGTTAAACCATATTTACGTACATTTTAGTATTTATATGTATGCATGAATATATATACTTTAATATTGGCTTGATCTTTACCCTTTGATTTCAACCAGACCACTTAACTAACTCTGGTTTTTTGTTATTTGTAGCATTTAATTTTACTTTTACCGTGACCTGAAGATGCTGTGAATATTGTAGACAGCGAAACCGGTCGTCAGTTGTAAAATAAATTGTTTGTGAGAACGTCTCTCTTTTTTCTTTACTACAATAGTATGGACTCACACATGCAACCCATTCATTATTAGAATGATATAATTGCATAATTTTAAATTCTAAAGAACTTTTCATAATAGCAATTTTCCATATTATGAATTAAAATACGTAAATAAACAGTTTATGGTTATGATAATGCTCGCATTTTCAGCTTATTTTCTCTGATTTTTGAGAGCAGTAATACGTATTTTGAATTAAATTAATTACATAAATTCTTCTTTCGTTTTCAAATGATTTAATTCAAAATTATTTTGTTTGGAAACCTTGTATAAATAATTATGTTAATGTTTATATTACTAAATATTGAATAAAATAACCTTTCAAATGAGCTAGCACACGACCTCTATTCTAAAAAAATCATAAAATACGTGATCACGCCGAGATGGATGACGTCAGTAGTCAGATATATACTTATGCCAAAAGATCATAATTTAAAACTAAAAATCGACCTGTTTCGGGATTTCTTTACTTAAAGTCACTGGTTTACGAAATTGTGAGTTTATTTTATTTGGCTTTGTCACACTGTATAGCTTTTATAAAAACATAATAACTACCTTGCGCAGTTATTGGAGGTGGAAACGAGTTATAACTT
Source organism: Diabrotica virgifera virgifera (assembly GCF_917563875.1). Taxonomy (NCBI): domain Eukaryota; kingdom Metazoa; phylum Arthropoda; class Insecta; order Coleoptera; family Chrysomelidae; genus Diabrotica; species Diabrotica virgifera. The sequence goes on from NC_065446.1 coordinate 223,142,443, forward strand.
TAGATTTCGTTGAACCTCCATCGATTTTCATGAAAATTGGTGAGAGGTTAGAGGATAGCTCAAGGAACAAAAGTGTGACAAATTATAAGCAAAGTGTGTTATATAAAGTAAAGACTCCTTTCTTATCGTGTGCCCACCACAGAATCTCTTTAAAAACTATGATGTAATATTTCAAGATCAATGACTTTCTATCATATGAGCGTTTGTTTATTTATTCCTGTATTTTTTCCATCAGGTGCATTATAATTGCATCTGTTGTTGATCTGCCTTGCATAAAGTCAAACTGATTATCACATATTTCGGTTTCTCTTCATTTCGGAAGTGCTTGAACAACTTCTTCATTTGTAATTTTGGTGAAATTCTTCGTTTAATCAAAGTATTTTTGTTGACATCCTTGTCGTGAATTACTCTATTTTATCAAGGATACATCTAACATGATTTTGCTTTCTTTGTTCTATATTAATCTGGATATTTTATATATTTTTCATATTATACATTTTTGTTTTATCTTCCCTGGCGTCAATGTGATTGCATATATTTGTATAAGCTTCTTCTTTAGCTTTTGCTACTACTACTTTCGCTTCCTTTTTGACGACCGTATAGTTTTGAAGATCTGCGACCGACATATTTTCTTGCCATTGTTTTTATAGTATCCTTTTTCCTTTTTTTTCCTTATAGATACGTTATTTGACAATCACCAAGTTTTTTTGTTCTCGAAATTCTTTTCTGACCTTCCTTCATTCCAAGGATTCCAATAGCAGTAGTTATAATGATACTGACTAAAACCATCATTCTCTTTACCTTATCCCTATGCGGGGTCGGCTTCCCTATTTGCATTTCTCCACACAATTATACCTTGGGTCATATCAATGTCAATCTCTTTTACCAACATATCCTGCCTTATCGTCTCCCCCCAGGTCTTCTTTGGTCTTCCTCTCCTACTCCTTCCAGGAATCTGCACTTCATCTATTCTTCATATTGGGTGATTAACGTCTCGACGTTGAACATGATTAAACCATCTTAACCTATGCTCTCTCATTTTGGCATCAATTGGTGCCACACCTAGACTTCCCCTAATATACTCATTTTTAATTTTACTTTCTTTGTCACTTCACTCATACATCTAAGCATTCTCATTTCCGCCACGTACATTCATTGTTTCTCTTTCTTTTTCACTGCCCAACATTCAGTTCCGTACATCATAGCCGGTCTTATGGCTGTTTTATAGAATTTTCCCTTCAGCTTCATTGGAATTTTTCTGTCACACAACACACCACTCGCTTCTTTCCACTTCATCCATCCAGCCCTAATTCTACTGCATGCATCTCCATCTACTTCTCCATTACTCTGTAATACCGATCCCAGGTACTTAAAACTATTGCTTTTTACAATCAGTTCACCATCCAAAGATACCATTTTGTTTGTAGTAACTCCATCTTTAAATGAACATTCCAAATACTCTGTTTTTGTCCTTCTTCTTCTTAAAGTTCCATCTCCTAGCGGAGGTTGGATATCATAATGGCTATGGTCACTTTGTTGGCTGCTGCTCTGAACAGTTGTAATGAACTACAGTTAAACCATTCTCTAAGGTTCCTTAGCCAGGAGATGCGTCTTCTTCCTATGCTTCTTTTTCCTTGGATCCTTCCTTGCATAATAACTCTCAGCAGTTTTTGTCCTACTAAGTTTTAAACCTTTTTCCTCCAGTACTTGCCTCCACTGTTCCAGTTTTTGTTCTACGTCTCTTTCACTATTTCCTACTAATACGACATCATCAGCATACAGTAAGCACCATGGAATGTTACCCTGTAGTTTCGCTGTTATCTGCTCCAAACCTAATGAGAAAAAATACGGACTTAGCACAGAGCCTTGGTGCAATCCTACTTTCACATGATATTTATCAGTCTCTCCCACACCTGTCCCAACACTAGTCGTTACTCCCTCATACATATTCCTCACAATCTTTACATATTCACCAGGGACTCCTTTCTTATTGAGTGCCCACCACAGAATCTCTCGAGGAACTCTATTATATGCTTTCTCAAGATCAATGAATACCATATGAGCGTGTGTTTCTTTACTCCTGTATTTTTTCATTAACTGCCTTATAATGAAAATTGCATCTGTTGCTGATCTGCCCTGTATAAAGCCAAATTGATTCTCGGATATTTCGGTCTCTTCATAATCTCTTTCGGTCTCTTCTATTTTATAATGATACATACTGATTATCTACCTACAAATTGTATTAAGGCTTGCTTTGATGTCGCAACATATTTTTCTACTATTTTTGTCCCAAATACACCTTCTTTTTCACTTTTTAATATCGACCCCTTTATTTTTTGTGGTCCTATTTTATACTTTAGTTTGAGACACTCCATACAACCATTCCGAGTTAAATCTACTTACTCAGAGATAAAAACGATAGGATATAAAATATTTGCCATTTCTGCAGAGCTAAGCCACCCTGTTATAAATACAAACAGATTGTAAATTGAGCATTGGTAAAAAAGATATCTGAATTATTGATTTCAAAAGTAAACCAAAAGCTAAAAGCCATAAATGAAACGAGGAGCGAATAAACAGAATGATGGCAATAAAAATGCTCGCTTCACAAAATAAATTGTAAAACTAACTTTATGGGCGCCCGAGAAAGAAGAAGCACATCACAGAACTTCTTTTCCGATACATTTTCACAACATTTTGACAATAATTTTAAAGTCCTTACCAAGTCGTAAATTATAACTGCGTACATAAAATTTGAGTTTCTGAGTAAACTCTGTTTTATTGCGTTTTCCAAGTCAATACACTCATATGACAGGGTGAATAGATTTGAGAAAACACTTAACACAATATGCGGAATGGATATTTTACTTTACTTGTTATTTTACATATAGGTACATAATTTAAAATAAGACAAATTACAATGCTCGAAAAGTATTGGGAATTTATTCAGGACGTACATCAGATTTTTGTAGATTTCAAACAGGCTTATGATTTAATTAATCGTGCAAAATTATGGAAGGCAATGATCGAGCTCGGCGTACCCAAGGAACTAAAAATGCGGTAACACAAATGTGTGTAGGTAACTCCTTTGCATAAGTTAGAATAGGGGGGAAAATATCAAATGCTTTCTGTGTAAATTCTGGACTGAGACAGAAAGATCCGTTTTCCGCATTGTTCAATAAGGCAAAACATTACTTATAAACGATCATGACTTCGAAGTGGTTAAAGAATTTAAATCTAGGAGGAACAATCACAAATGAAAACAAAATAGAGCGAGAAGTTGAAACACAAATACAGGCAGAAAAGAAATCTGTCTTTGCAATGCAACATCTAATGAAGTCAAAACTTCTTTCACGAGGTGCAAAAATCCAGATATTTATATAAGACCATAATACGACCAGCAATCGCGTATGGAAGCAAACATGAACGCTAACAAAAAGAGAAGTAAATAAATTGCCGGTGTGGGAAGGTAAAATTCTTCGAATGATATATGGCCCTTGCAGAGACAGCATGACAAACGAATGGAGGCGCAGATACAATAACGAATTAGAGTGTCTCTTCGAAAAGGAAAATCTAGTCAGATAAATAAAGGCCAGTAGACTCAGATGAGTGGGGCATGTGATACGCAGTAACTACAATCGCCTTATAAACAATGTGTTCTGGGAAAGGCCAGATGGAAGGTCTGTAGGACGGCCTAGAAAAAGATGGAAAGATGCAGTGAAAGAAGATCTGGAGAAAATGGGAGTGATACAATGGGAATTACTGGCACAGGACCGATGAAAGGCAATAGTCAACGCGACAAAGACCCATGAAGAGTTGTAACGCCATCGATGATGATGTTATTTTACAGAGTTCATCTTATTAACATACGTTTTTTTTTAAATAAGTTCAGGAATAATTTGAGTTAAGTTTCTCTCTCATTGTCAGTCTGTCAAAATTTATCTTCATTCATCGCCTTCATTTTTATGTGTCTCGATAATAATTTATGGTTACGGCTTTCATTTTTTAGGTAATTTTTTTAGTATCAAATATTATCAGGTTTGAACTGGAGCAATATGCAAACCGCCCTCAAAGTCATGAACTATTTGAACATGTTAAATATTTGACCCGAGAGTTCAAGCCACAACTTCAAGCCATTTAAAACCATAATGGAGAAGTGAAAACCGACATAGAGAGCATTGCAGAGACCTGGAAAAATTACTGCTCAGAATTATACAAAGAAAAAAACTTTAAAAGATGCATCACTCTCAGAATACAAGAAACATGGAATCAGAAAGACTGAACCAAATATTCTACAAGCAGACATAGAAAAGGCTCTCAACCAACTTGGAAGCAAAAAAATACAGGGATCGATGGCATACCAGAAGAGACTCTAAAAGCAATGGGCTATGTTGGCGTAGATGTAGTACTGGATATGTGCTACATTATGTGGATCACAAGTAAATTGTTTGATAAGTGGTGCGAATCAACCTTTAATCCTATCATAATGGATTCATGCCAGGAAAAGGAACACGTGAATACATATTGAACATCATCATCATCATCATCATTATCATCATCATCATCATCATCATCATCATCATCATCATCATCATCATCATCATCATCATCATCATCATCATCATCATCATCATCATCATCATCATCATCATCATCATCATCATCATTCAACCCGGATCTATTGACTCCTGGATATAGGTCTCCCTCAGTCTTTTCCATGCATTTCTGTTTTGTGCTGTTTGCATCCAGTTTTTGCCGATCCGTTTTATCTCATCAGACCAAGTGATTGGCGGACGACCTCTACTTCGATATGCTTCTTGTCTTGGTCTCCAGTATATTATTCGCTGTGTCCATCTGCTGTCCGCCATTCTAGCTATGTGTCCAGCCCAGTTCCACTTTAGGGTCATAATTCTTTCTATGGCATCCGTCACTCCTGTTCTCCGTCTTATTTGCCTGTTCGTAATTCGATCCCGACGAGAAATGCCTAACATTGAGCGTTCCATGGCTCTTTGGGTAACACAAATTTTATCTCTTATTTTCTTGGTTATTGTTAAAGTTTCTGCACCATAGGTTAGTACTGGCAACACACACTGATCAAAGACTTTTCTTTTAAGACACATAGGCATTTCTGACTTAAGGACATAGCTCAGCTTGCCGTGCCGAATGACACCCAAGTGAGTTCTATGCGGTGGCTTAGTTCGCACGTTTGATTATCTCTTTCTATGCGTAACTCATGTCCTAATTACTTATAAGGCATGCTTCAATAGGCTTTAATAGGCATGCCATTTACTGAAATGTTTTTGCTTAACACAAGATTTGTCATGATTTGTGTTTTTGTATGGTTGATTTTTAATCCAACTTGTAAGAAGGCTAGGTATAGTTTCTCCAGTTGCGATACTGCATCATCGATACTGTCAGCAAAAAGAACAATATCGTCAACGAATCTCAAATGACTAAGTATTTCTCCGTTGATATTAATTCCTTGTTCACTCAGATATTGAACACCAGACAGATAATAGAAAAACAAGTGAACGCAATATACCAATGCTTTTTTATTTCGTGGATTGCACAAATGCTTTTAATCCAGGAAAGTGGAATCCCCTCTGGACAATAGTTGAAAATTAGGTAGTAACTAAGCATCTAGTCACACTAATCTGTGAAGATAAAACTCATCCAAATTTAAAGTACACATAACATGGAATATATGCATATGCGTTCAAAACAAAGAAGGGAACTAGACAGGTCTGCGTACTACCATCATTACTATATAAGATTTATTCTGTATATAAAATGAGGAAATTACTAAACGAACTGGATGGAGAAATCACTCTTTTTCTTCGTGTGCCGTGCTCGATTATCGAGCATTGCCTATCAAATTGGCTATAGTAATTTTGTTGGCGGCAGCTCGGAAAAGGGATACAGAGGATCTGTTAAACCATTCTCTCAAGTTTTTAAGCCATGACGTTCTTCTTCGACCTGGCCCTCTTCTTCCGTCTACCTTGCCTTGTATTATTAACTGGAACCCACATATTTCACACGATTAAGGATGAAGGAGACTTTCGTGAGGTTCGAGTAGGAAGCAGAGAAGATGGGGCTACAAATCAACGAAAACAAGACGAAATATATATATATATATATATATATATATATATATATATATATATATATATATATATATATATATATATATATATATATATATATATGAGCCGCAATAACCAAAGCAGGGACAGAATTGGTCAGAACATCACAATCGATGACTTTAACTTTGAGCGCGTTAGAGAATTCAAGTATCTTTGAACAACAATATTTGAAGACAATAACGGATAACAAGAAATAAACAACAGGATACAGGTCGGCAACAGATGTCTTTTTGCCCTCCAAAACCTTATAAAATCAAAACAATTAACAAGACGTACGAAGATAGAAGTCTATAAAACAATCATACGACCCGTTGTGATGTATGGAAGCGAAACGTGGACGATAACAAAGGCAAACGAAGAGAGAATACTTGTTTGGGAAAGAAGAATCCTAAGGAAAATCTTTGGTCCTATGCTGGATGAAGCATCCGGACAATATAGGATAAGAACTAACAAAGAGCTCAAAGAACTTTACCCAGCCGCCAACATCATAGAAGAAATAAAGTCCAGAAGACTCCAATAGGCGGGATACCTCAGAAGACATTCTGACCAAAGAACAGTAACACTGGTGTGGGAAGAAGTCCCAACTGGAAAGAGACCACGCGGACGCCCTCGACTCCGGTTGCGAGATAATATAGCAGGAGACCTAAGCGCGATGGGCGTGGAGAATTGAATGGAGGTTGCTCAAGACAGAAAACAGTGGAGGCATGTTGTCGAGTCGGCTAAAACCCAAGAAGGGTTGTAACGCCACGGAGTAAGTAAGGAGTATATTATTTCCGTGTCGCATAACATGGCCAAAATATTCAAGTTTTCGATTTTTAACTGTTCTCACGACTTCCGTGACTTTTCCCATCCGGTGCAAAACAACTTCGTTACGAACTCTATTTACCCAACTTACTCCTAGGATTTTCCGATATACTCGGATTTCAAAGGCTTTTAATTTCTTGAGAAGTGTATCTGTTAATGTCCAACCTTCGACACCGTACAAAAGAGTAGAGAACACATAACATATTAATAATTAATTTTCAGATTCAAACTAATGTTTCCACATAAAATTTTTTTATATTAAAGAATGCAACTCTAGCCTTCTCTATAGAATGCAAATATAGAGTAAAAATTTTAATTTTTTAATTATAACGCGGGCACATAAATTTGATACACACTGTATATTGATTTGTAATTATTTAGTAGAAGGTAGCTTTTACGCAGTGGGTCTATCCTTAATGAGTTTTTCCCTGAAGACTTAAAGACATTTGTAAACAAAGTGAAGTGAAAATACAATTTATTTCGGATTATAATTTAAAAAGATTGTTTGTTAAGGGAAAGGTAAGATCCACAGGTAGCTGTAATTATTAGTTTTTAGGAAAATAAAGGTAGAGAGATTTGGAATTTTAAGTCTGTTTATTTAAGCACACGAATATTTGTATAATTTCCGGAAAGTGATTAGGATAAGTAGAAGTATTGTTTGAAAGAATGCCTGTTTTTTCGAATGAAAAAGAGGAATGTGGAAAGAGAAATGTTTCTGATTGGCTTGGCAATTTGGAAGGGGGAAAGAGAAGTTTGAATGTTGAGACAGTTTGGAAAAGAAAGATGGCCGGCATCCGAGAAGGGCAGTCGAAAGTTTTCGCGGATAGTTCAGAAGCAAGTACTAATGGTTGTTTGATAGTGGAGAGTAGCTGAAAAGTGGAAGGAGCGACAAATCAAATTGAGAAGAAAAACCTCTTTGATTCTGTAAAGTCCAAGAGAGTAAGTTACAAGAACTATAGTTATTAAAATTATTTGTGACACCAAGTAAAAAAGATACTTGGGTCCCAGGAGATTATTATTGAGAGAAAGAGAGGAGAGAGTTTTGGAGTTTATTGAACAAGTACTGGTCAAAAGCGGCCTGGCTTGTGTTTTGGAGAAATAGTTGCTGGTATGCTGCTGGATTGATGCTGAGAACGGAGAGGGCTTTGATTGGTAGCCTAACATAATCAACAAGGAAGAGCTGTTTGGGTCAAGAGGAGACATCATTGTGTGTGAATCAAAAAGGTCAGTCAATAATTTATGTAATAGATGTTTTTTATAATCAAAAGTTAAAATTTTTGCGTAAAAGCATATGAATTAAGATTCCAACATTTCAAAAATTTAATAGGAAGTATAAGTAGTTTTGCAAATATGTGTGTGTGTGTGAAAAAATGGCTTGGATGCGGGTCCGTTAGCCACAGATTTTTATTTTATTTTTACCTCAATTTATTAGTTTTGTTATATTCCCACCTATCTGACTCAAATGACTATATTTGTTTCTTTCAAGTAGTTTATGAGTAATTTAAATATTTCCATTTTATGACAACTTAGTAGATATTCTATACTAATTGTAAAATGAACTTGTGTTTGTCGTAAATTGTAATACAATTGATTTATATATCTCTCGTTAATTTTGCATTCAAAGAAAATATGGTTCAAATCTCTAATCGAAACATTATCACAAAAACAGACTGATGAATTAACTATTCCTAATTTGTGCAGATGTGCCTCATATTTTCCGTGTCGAGTTTTTAATCTGACGATAGTAGAAATATCTTGCTTTGGCAGGTTATACTTAAATATGTATTCAGGTGGCGGAGGAAGTTCTTGATGTAAAGAAAAATATAAATTTTTTGATATGCTTGAAATATTTTTCCATTGTTTTTTCCATATTTTATTTATTCTATCTTTGACGTCATTTATTGCATCTGTCGATAAGATCTGAGTTAGGATCTCACCATTTTTTATTGCATCTTTGGCCAACTCATCCACTTTCTCATTACCCAGTATTATACCGGCATGCCATTTTGCCCATATAAATACTACTTCCACATTAGACAAATTATTTTTTATATTACATAAAATTTTTGATTTGTATGAATTAAAATCAGTGTTTTGAATTGCATATATTGCAGATCTGGAGTCTGTTATTATCACAGCTTTTTCAATATTATTCTCTTTGATCCATTCTAGAGCTTTATCGATGGCTATAATCTCAGCTGTAAAAATACTACTAATACTAGATAATTTATAATTATTATGTTGATGGGTATTTTGCACATACATAGCACATCCTACTCCTGTTTGATTTTTAGAAATAGTTTTGCAAATACATAAATTTGTTTGTTTAGCTTATTTTATTAATGGTATCAGGAACAAAGCGATAAATATTTGTTTGAATTAGATTAATTATATGGTAAAATTTTCATTAGGACAATTATGCCCACAGGATTTAATTGATAGATTTTCAGAGCATTGCTTTGGATAATAAAGGTATTTGTATGTGCTTATTTATGGTTTTTCTATTTATTTCCTTTTCCTATTTTATCCCGATAAGGATCAACCAAGAGATACTGAAGCCACGAGAAAGGATAAGTATAACCTAAGATAATTTAGTTATTTTTTATGACAAAAAGACATTCTGAGATTTTTTATTAATTTATTTTTGTATGATTTGCGTTAATTCAATAATTAATTCAATAAATACTAATTAATATAAAAGCAAGAGAAAGCAGATCATAACAATACGTATTCTAATTTATTTCCTTATGTCCCAGTTCTCATTTAGATTACATCCAAAGTAGGTGAAACTGTTAGTTCTCTCTAATTGTTCACCATAAGCAGCTACTACTTGCGGTTGTCTTACTGGCAACCATCACCTTGGCCTTTGCGGTGTTTAGCTTGAGTCCATATTCATCATACGCTGTGGTAATCCTATTAATAAGATGTTGAAGTTCTTCATAATTGCTCGCAATTAACACCGTGTCATCTGCCTATCTCAAATTATTAATATTGACGCCATTCATTTTGATACCACATTTAGCATTATCCACTGCTTTATTGAAAACACACTCAGAATAGATGTTAAATATTAGTGGGGACAAAATGCAGCCCTACCATACTTCTTGTCGTATTTGAAGTTCTTCAGACGTATCCCGGCCAATCCTGATGTTTGCACGTTGATGCCAGTAAAGATTTTTAATAATGCGTAGGTCTTTATCATCAATATCCACTTTCTGAAGAATGGCAATCATTTCCGCATGTTCTACTCGATCAAAGGCCTTCTAAAAGTCAATGAAACACATATAAACCGAATGTCCGACATCTTTGCATCTTTGTACCATAACCTGAATACTAAACAGTGCTTCTCTGTGCTCCAAACAGATCAGTAACTTGTGGTATACAGGTGAATGATAATCTGATAATACCCAACTGTACTCGTCAGCTAACTGAAAGAGTTCAATCTAGGAAAAAGCTTATCTAGATATATAATGATAAAAATGCAGTGACATATTCTTCAATAGATCTGTTAGAGACGAATGGTATGAATTTCTTGGATCGAATGTAGGACAAATAATTTAATATTAAGAGGGCTAAAAGTTAGTCAACGATTATCTAGTAAAGATTTTCTTCAACAATTAAAATACATTGGACTTGTTATAAGAGAAAACACAGGAAACATGGAAAGACTCATTATACAAGGAAAGGTGGAAGGCCAAAGATCACAAGGAATATCCGCAAAAAGGTGGATCTATCAAATTACAGGAATATTCAAAAGACTTATACACGAGTTAAAAGAAATGACCAGAGACAGAGATCTTTGTGACGGACAATACACGACATCAATTCAACAGCTGTACTCTCTCTGGGGGTCAGGATTGAAGAGAGAGATTCTTCAACTTATCCTGATTGGTAAAATCGAAGGAGGCAGGGAAATTGGTGGAAAAAAGCCTCGTAGTTAATGAATATCAGAGACTGGACTAGGATGCGTCCTGTTCAGAATGGCTTAAGACAGAGAGAGTCTTGTCATGTTAATCAGCAACGTCAAGAGGACTTACAAGGCACGTTAAAACACTGACTAAACATAAATAAAAATTTTATGCGACTAGGATTATGCTTCCTAATAATATCAAACTTCACACTGAGTGGTATTTTACATAAAAAGCGGGCCAAAAGTAAAATTTCAAAAACTAATATTTCGGACCAATTGTTGTCCCTAGCAGGTAGTTATATGTTATGTCATCTGACACTATCCCCTCCTAAAAATAAGCTTTCCAAACAAATTTGACAGCTGTCGCTTGGTAATACGTTTTAACTGCGCGCAGTTGCGCTTTAATTTGAGATTTTGCGACACTTTTTTTACGATTTCCGATTTCTGAATTTTTATAATTCAAGTAATTTTTGTGAAAGGGGCAGTTATGAATATACTATACTGGGTGAAGGTAAGTACACAACGTTAAACCATTTTATAAAATCTTAACTTTCTAGAATTTCAATCAAAATTAATCGAATTTTATGTATAATTTTCAATATAAACGAATGTTTGTAGTTATTCTCTTCTCATCGATACTGCATATGAGTTATTTCATTATAAATATTAGGCTATCTATTTTCATAAACAGTCTTCAAAGTTTCCACATGTTTCCACCAAATTAAGTAAAAAGGAAAATACTGTGAATAGTAGTAAAATTAAAAACATAAGTGCTATAATTTTTTCAAATATTTTTGTACATTTGAATGCAATATTTTGTTTAATAGCATACTCATAAATTAGCTTGTAATATTATTCACAGTATTTTCCTTTTTATTTAATTTGGTGGAAACATGTGGAAACTTTGAAAACTGTTTATGAAAATACACTCACCGGCACAAAATTCCGCCACCCAAAATTTTTGATTAAGTTTGACAATATATAACTTTATTATTTTTACTCCGATTTTCAAGATTCTTGCATAAGTTTGTAGGTACATGTATTATGGGCCTTGTTATGCAAAAAGCAACCAACCCACATTTTTGAGGAAAACAAGATAATGTCACATATCGATTTAAAAATGTGTATTCTACATTGTGTAAAAAGCAACCAAGCCATTCTAAATATTAAACCATGAAAAATACTACTCCAAATTATTTCTGTTTAATAATAGTTCACTTAAGATTTCGCATAAGACAACCAACCCTCTTGGATTGTTTGTGTGTATCACTGGACTGAACATATTATTACATTGCACTGTCGAAAAGTACCAGCCAAGTGGGTTGATATTGTTATGCCGATTACGGTTCCGGGAATGTTGCATCTTTTTGTTTTTACGTGTAGGTACTGACCAATATTAGTTCGTGCTTAAATATTAAAATATTTGTTGTGTTATATCTATTACGTTATGAAGAAATCTTTGAATTTTTATTGCGAAAAATATGTTTAAATCAAGAACTGTTAAAATAATTAAAGCGGCTGGCGAAATTGCAGAAAATGGTAAGTTTTAGGATTAAGGCTATGTTTATCTTACTTTTTAAATATTATGGTTTGTTGTTTTGACTGATTATCGCATATTTTTTATTTGTATTGATATTATGTATAATAGTAGAAATTCTGCTGTATGGTATTACTGAGTTGACTGAAATTATTCGGTTTTATTCATGGATTTTGTGTTTTGGTTGGATTTTGCAGATTGCATTTTATTAGATATATTTCTAACAGAAAAAAGAAACCAACTCTCAATATGGCTATTTTTTTTAAATTTATTAGGATAATTTTGATACTACTATGATAAAATTGCTCTAAAATTAAACTATTGATTAGTGAAGTTATCGTTTAAAAAAATACGACGGAAAATTAAATATTTAGAAAAACATAAAAAGTTAATTTTCTCTTAATTTACAAATTGAGGGTTGGTTGCTTTTTGTTTAACATGGCCCTATTGGTGTCGTTTGTTATTATTCCGGTAACAAAAATTTTTTGCTTAGATGGCATTCTACGGGGGTGAATGGAAACGTTGTTTTTTCTTCTAACTTTAAAAAATTCTGTGGAAAAATTGGAGGCCTAATTTTATTTCATACTCCTTTTTTATTATCCTGGAGGTATTACTAAGGTTTTACTTTTTTAATTATGTGAATATCTCTTTTTTTTGTAAGAGCTGTAGATAAAAACACTGCTTTAAAAGTTTATTTATTTAAAAATAACAAACGCGCTAAAATTAACAAAACAAAACAAAAATTAACAACAAAACAAAACAATTCAATAGCGGGTATGTCCACCTCTTGTAGCAACGACTGCTCGCAATCTGTTTAGCATCGAATAAAGATGTGTTATCCTTGCCTGGGGAATAGTCTGATATTCCTCTACCATGGGCATAATTGTAGCAAATTTTCTGGAGGCGTGGGATGACGGCGAATAGATACCACTTTTTTAATTCAACCCATAAATGCTCAATAGGATTGAGATCTGGGCATCCGGGCCATAATTCAACCTCTATTTTATTAGTCAATCAGTGTTTTTATTTACAATAAATAGTACAGCTCTTACAAGAAAAGAGATATTCATTTAATTCAAAAAACAGAATTTTAGTGATGCCTTTGGGATAATATGACAGGACTATGAAACAAAATCAACTCAATTTTTCCACAGAATTTTTTAAATTTAGGAGAAAATACAACGCTTCCATTCACCCCTGTATAATGCCATGCAAGCAAAATTTTTTGTTACCGGAATCATAATAAACGATACTAATACATGTACCTATAAACTGGTGCAAGAATCTTGAAAATCGGAGCACAAATAATAAAGTTAGAAATTGTCAAACTTAATCAAAAATTTTGGGTGGCGGAATTTTGTGCCAGTGAGTGTAGATAGTGTAATCTTTAAACCGAAATAACTCATATGCAGTATCGATGAGCAGAGAATAACTACAAACATTCGATTATATTGAAAATTATACAGACAATTCGATTAATTTTGATTGAAGTTCTAGAAAGTTAAGATTTTAAAAAATGGTGTAACTTGTGTATTTACCTTCACCTAGTTTATTCATAACAGCCCCTTTCAAAAATTACTTGAATTATAAAAATTCAGAAATCGCAAATCTTACAAACAAGTGTCGTAAAAGCTCAAATTAAAGCACACTCAAATCGTATTACGAAGTGACAGCTGTCAAATTTGTTTGGAAAGGTTATTTGGAGAGGAGATAGTGTCACATATAATTACCTGCTTTAAAGACATCAATAATTGGTCCGAAATGCTAGTTTTTGAAATTTTCGTTTTGGCCATATTTTTATGTAAAATACCACTCTGTGCGCCGATTCAACTCAGTGGAGGAAATAGACAGTTTAAAATAGACTATTAACTAGATGACTTGAGAAAATGTTATCAGCAACCAGTGATCTACTTAAATTTGACTTTAAGAACTGCGTTCCTGAGGAAATTTATAAAACTATTGCTGATCGAAACATTAGTGAACACTCAATAGCAGAATTTTGCCAGTCCATTGCGCGATCTAATTATGTTATCAATTCCGAGGAGGACGTAGATGAAATATTCGATAATGTTTTAAATGATTTTTATGGCATTTTAATATAACCTTCGAAAGGAGGGAGAAAAAAATTAATGTAAATAAATTGGATGGACGTTATAAAATTAAATTCTCTGACCAACTTAATATCAAAAGACAGAGACTTAGACATCTTAACTGGCTAGGAATAGAACATTTGACATGAATGTCAATAACGAGTATAAATCATTAAAAAAGGAAGTTAGTTCAATGATTGTAAGAGAAAAAAAAAAAAGAATATTTTAGAAATAAAATCGATCACTCCAGTAATAAAAATAAAACAGTATGGAATATGGTCAATTGTATTAAGGGCAAAAAGGCCGATAATTCTATACCAAAAGTAGAATACAAAAATCAAATAATCACTAATTCTTTTGATAAAGCAATGGCTTTTGGTGATCATCTCTCAGTTGCCGTTGTTAATAAGCTTACGGCCCACTTTGGCTCTAATTTCTCACGCAGTTGTACCACCGGTCCACAACTGAACAATAGTATGTTTTTTAATCCAGTTGTAGAAGATGATATTATTGAAATTATTAATAATTTGCCAAATAAAAAATGTTCTGGACCCGACGGTGTTCCGGCTTCAGTGATTAAAGGTTGTAAATCAATTATAGCACCCACGTTAGCTAATATTGTAAACATATCAGTTACTCAAGGTAAGTTTTCTTCTAGTCTGAAACTTGGGTCAGTAATTATGCTTTTCAAAAAAGGTGACCGTCTGAATATGGATCATTATCGTCCTATACATTTATTAAGCTTGTTTTCTAAAATAATCGAAAAGGCTGTGAGTAGTAGAGTTGAAAAATTCTTATCGAGTTTCAAACTGATCTGTAATAATCAACATGGTTTTCGTCAAGGATCATCTACTGAGACTAGCTTGGTTGAGTGTACTCAATTTATTAGTGATAGGATGGATGAGGGTCATTTTGTTGTATCCTTGATGTTTGACTTAAGTAAGGCGTTCGATACTGTTGATCACGTATTCGTTAGCAAAAAACTAGGTTCTTTAGGTATTAGAGCTCCCCTCAATGATTGGTTTATGTCTTTTCTTAAAAACAGGAAAATGATAGTGAAAATTGATGATATACTATCCAGTCCGTACGACATAGATATGGGCACCCCACAAGGAAGTGTCTTAGGTCCACTAATTTTCTTAATTTTTATTAACGATCTTCTTTCTTATATATCTGAAGGCAAGGTCCTTATGTATGCGGATGATACGTGTATAATTTTTTCTGATTTTACAGAAAAAGGTTTAAATGAGAAAATAAACATTGTTCTTAACGAATTTTCAAAATGGTGTCATAGTAACAAACTCATGATAAACTATGATAAAACAATCTCCGTCAACTTCCACACTATTCAAAGATTTCTACCGGACTGTACTTTTTTGTTTAATAATGTTTTAGTAACACCAACCAAGTCAGCAAAGTTTCTAGGAACAACCTTAGATAGCAGTTTGTCTTGGGTACCACAAATAAATATTACTTGTAAAAAATTAAACAATTGCTTTTATCTTCTGTTGACACTAAAACAAATGTTGGATAGGAATACATTATTATCCATTTATTACTCTAATGCATATTCCGGTATTTCATATAATGTAATAGTATGGGGCCAATCGATCGATGTTCAGCGAGTTTTCGTTCTTCAAAAACGGCTGATTCGACTAATATTCGACTTACCATTCCGAACTTCATGTCGAGATACTTTTAGACATTTTAAAATCTTAACAGTACCATCTATTTACATCTATAAATTAGTTTCATATGTGTTTAAGAAGAGATATAATTTGTTGAAATTTTCGTACCTACATTCATACAATACCAGGCATAAGGACAATTTTATTTTGAATAAAATATACCACAATTTTTCAAAAGAATCACCTTTATACTCAGGTATCTCGTTATATAATATGCTACCAGAACAATTAAAGAGCTCAAACTCAACAACTCTGTTTCAGAAAAAACTTAAAACATTACTGGTAAATGGATGTTTTTATTCCATTCAGGAATTTAAAGACAGCCGTATGAACTACGCCTAGTGTAATTTATTTATAATCACTGTTTTTTGTGTTATGTGTATTTTTGTATTGTTATCTGTGTTTTGACTATGTGTAGGTTGTGTATGTTAACACACTATATTTTATATCTACATGTAATTAACTTAACTCATTACTTATTATTATATACGTATTATATATTTTGACACGTTCAATTTGTATGTTTACAGCGTAAAAGGACTAAATAAATTTGATTTGATTTGATTTGATTGATCACTGCTTCTAGTGATATGAATTGGATTTGTGTTAATTAGTTTTTGAACTAGGTACTTTTATATCGGTTTAATATTGGTTTTGTTTAAAAAATTTAATAAAATGCACTTGTATCAATAAATCAAATATATTACGTTACTTTAATAAAAAACACTAATATAAAACTAATATATTTGAAAGGTATTTGTAGATATTTTGTTACTCCCATTTATAAAAATTGGAATCTAAAAAATATAAATTCTGGATTAAAAATATAACACATAAAAAATAAAAAATATGTTGCATCATATACAAAAAAAAATTGGTAAAACACCTTAGGCGCTTACATACTGAGACAAAATAGGATTCAAAATATTATTTTTGCTATACAATTTATTATTTTTGGTGTTTTTTTAATAAAATTTATGAAAAGGTCCAAACAGATATCCCCGCTGAATTATCTGATCCTATATTCATGACAAAAATATTTCAGCTGTGGTTTACTTGGTCTCACCTACATGCTCAAACAAATCCGTCATTATGCAAAAGGAAAGTCATAAAAGTAAATTAAAGTTCATTATTCAGTAGTAACAAATACATTTTTTAAATTACATCCAATAAGGCTTTATACATGAAAATACACAAAGGTTTTTTGAAATTCAGCTCAGCACAGCAAAAATATATCCAGGCCAAGATATCTTCTCCAATCATAATCTAGTAGTTGAAAATATTAACATCAAAATAATTCATTAGAAAATAAGGCCCAAAATAAACGTAAAACTACTTAATAATAATTTTGCGAATATAGCTGAAAACGCTACTAACAGCATAGTAGAACCATGGAACGAAATGGAGACATCTCTGACTTATATTCGCATGAAAATATACAAACGAAACTAAAAAGAGCAAAAGACACATGGCTGCTGGAGAAATATTCGGAAATCGAAACACTGCAATGCAAACATGACGATTTCTATGTGCACAAAAAGATTAAAGAGGTACAGAACACCATAAAACAACGCAAAACAAGTTAAATTAGAAGTGACTATCGCCATTACGCGAATTAAAGACGCTAAATCACCATCACCTAATGATATCGGGAACTTCAAGATTATTAGATAATACAGTCTGACCAAATTCACTTTGTATTTGAGATTTGGATGCGCACTGGTGTTGATGAATTTTCTCCGTAGAACATAGTAAGATTTGATTACCAATAATAAAAGAAGAAGTCACAAAACGCAAATACCAACATTGCCAACTTTATAAAAATGCAAAACAAAATATTTACACTGTTGACGTAGTATCAAGACACTTTTCGTGGGTTTCTCCTATAAGTCCAGAGAAATAAGATTCTTCTCGTGACACATCCCCCTCCAGGCCGAAACCAAATTTTTTGAGTAGTATGGATTTTGATGATATACATAGTTATAAACAAATGAAGATCAAAAAACGCTAAATTTTCGCTTTTTTCGTCTATTACCAAAAAGTTAAGCACTTTAAACAAATTTGAGTTTAAGAAACTCATAAATCGTATAAAAAACTTCAATGTGGCGCGCTGAATATGTCCATCCTTATTGGTTGCTTAGAAAATTGCAAAATAAATAATAAATTTTGAGTTTTTAAAAATATTCATAACTTATGTAAAAATTAACTTAGAACCTTCTTATTACATGGAATGCTGATACTTCTTGTACTTAAATTATATTTTAAATTTCAAAGGAATTGGTCAAATAGTTTAAAAGTTATTTAATTTGTTTTTCCCAAATTCATTTTTTTTGCAACACTACAAGTCAGAAAATTATGAGGCTACAATCATACTTCGGACAGTTTATGAAAGAAAAACATTTATACTATTACCATTATTAAAAATAAATGACAAAAAATAATTTTAAACAGTGTAAAATCATTTTAAAAAACATGTCGATTTTTTGCTTACTTATAAACAATTAGAATACCTTTTTAACCGTTACCTGTAGAAAAATTATTTTTTCATATTTAGAAAGACTGAATTTTTATACACATTTAGAAAGAAAAACAACTGTCCTAGGACAATTAGGGACAAAGTTAGCCCCCCATTTATTTAATTCACATGTTTTTGCAAAATAATTTTGCAACATTTATAATTATTTTTTGAAATTTTTTTTTAATTAAATTAATACTGTAAATTTCCTTCTTCCATAAACTATCCAAAGTATTACTAGAGCTTCATCATTTTCTGACTTACAGTGTTGCAAAAAAAATAAATTTGGGATAAACAAATTAAATAACTTTTAAACTATTTGACCAATTTCTTCGAAATTTAGCGTATGAATTAAGCACCACAAGTCTCAGCATTCCGTGTAATAAGAAGGTTCTAAGTTAATTTTTACATAAGTTATAAATATTTATAAAAACTCAAAATTTATTATTTATTTTGCAATTTTCTAAGCAACCAATAAGGATAGACATATTAAGCAAATGCCATATTGAAGTTTTTTATACCGTTTATGAGTTTCTTACTCTCAAATTTGTTTAAAATGACTATTTTCTTAGTAATAGACGAAAAAAGCGAAAATTTACCGTTTTTTGATCTTCATTTGTTTATAACTATGTATATCATCAAAATCGGCTGCAGGAAATATATAGGTTATTATTATAGATGTCCATATTACTCAAAAAATTGGGTTTCGGCCTGGAGGAGGTTGTGTCACCAACAGGCTATTTTTTTCCTTATTTATCTGAACTATATGATTTACACTAAGACACATTAAGATTACAAGATTCTTTTCTGACAGGCTTCTCAAGTTAAAGTTCATTTCGTATAAGCAAATAAACTATCATCCAATAAAGTTATTTGAAGAATGCACCTGAGATATATTGATGATATATTTTGAGAAGAGTTTCCAAAGTGGAAATCGAAACGTCAAAATAAACTTATTTTAAAGTAATATTAGCTTGTTCGCGGTAAAATTAGTAAATCATTTTAAGTCTGGTACTTTATGAGAAGAACGTATTTAGTACTCATTAAGTTGTATAATAGATTAGAAGAATGGATCTTCTATATCCAGCATAATTATCCTGGATAATTATGCTGGATAATTACAAGATTTTTTTATTGTGATATATATCATACAACAAAATAATTTATTTTTTGAGAACGACTTTTGAAGTAGAAATATATTTTCAATTAAAAATTTTGGTTAATCAATTGTATTTTTTTGATAACTACTATTTAGGCCTGGATCCCGCGTACCAAAAAAGTTTATTAATAGCAAGATGAAAATTTGTGAATAATTTGAAGGTGTCTAGTCAGACAAAGTTTGATGCATGGGAACACTGGAACAGGGAAAGTTTTAATTGTGGAACGTGTCATCCTGACAAATTTATTATTGTAAAAACTAACAGGTTGTTTAGAAGTTCATCCAATAGCAAACTTTCTATAATATATATATGAGAAAATGTTTGTCCGACAATTATGTTGGACATTTTAATAAGTCCGACACGTAGAACATGTCAAATAACAGAATAACAGGAATTATATTGGTGGTAAATAGCAGTCTGATTTTTGTATGAGAGTTTAACGAAAGGGTAACAAATCGATTAGAAGTTCTGTCCGACAAAATACATGGGACGTTTTCGTAGACTGACGTTCGAAACGTGTAACCTGATCCACAACAAAAACTTCCTCTGTTCCAGTTTGTCCGACTAGATACCGTTAAACTGTTAACACATTTTCAGCTTGCTATTAATAATTTGTTTTGGTACGCGGGATCCAGGCCTAATACCAAAAATTATATGAATTAAAATATAGTGAATATTTGCCCACAGACAATATTATAAGTTGATAATGAATAAGAAAACAAAGCATATAACAACAAATTTAACTAATTTATATAAGAGATTGGTAAGACGAGATATACATATTATATCACGAGATACCATGAAAGTTAGACATCAACATTTATTTCAAAAGATGAGATTACGAAATATATATCCCCTTTAAGGAATAAGGAAAAAAGAGAAGAAGTGTGCTAGCTATTCATTACATTATATTTAATATTATTAATATAAGTAATATTGAATGCCTACCTAGCTCAGGAAGAATACATATCAGCAATATAGTCTGACTTTACTCCCCGTTTTCGCACTTCATCATGGTTTCCACCTCTCTCTCGTTCTTCCTCTTTCGCTCTTGATAGCCAAAGGTTGAAATCATCATCGCTTCTTTTTCTTACCTCATCATGGTTACCATCTCTTTCTCTTTCTTCCTCCTTTGCTCTCGATAACCATAGGTTGAAGTCATCGTCACTTCTTTTTCTTACATCATCATGGTTACCACCTCTCTCTCTTTCTTCTTCGTTGGCCCTGGATAGCCACAGGTTAAAATCATCATCACTTCTTTTTCTTACGTCATCATGGTTACCACCTCTTTCTCGTTCTTCCTCGTTGGCCCTCGATAGCCAAAGATTGAAGTCATCATCGCTTCTTTTTCTTACATCATCATGGTTACCACCTCTTTCTCTTTCTTCCTCGTTGGCTCTGGATAACCAAAGGTTGAAATCATCGTCACTTCTTTTTCTTACATCATCATGGTTACCACCCCTCTCTCTTTCTTCCTCGTTGGCTCTCGATAGCCACAGGTTGAAGTCGTCGTCGCTTCTTTTTCTTACATCATCATGGTTACCACCCCTCTCTCTTTCTTCCTCGTTGGCCCTCGATAGCCAAAGATTGAAATCATCATCGCTTCTTTTTCTGACATCATCATGGTTACCTCCTCTTTCTCTTTCTTCCTCGTTTGCTCTCGATAACCACAGGTTGAAGTCGTCATCGCTTCTTTTTCTTACATCATCATGGTTACCACCTCTTTCTCTTTCTTCTTCATTTGCCCTCGATAGCCAAAGGTTAAAGTCATCATCGCTTCTCTTTTCTAGTGTGCCTTCTTTATATCCTATGCTTCGTTTCTCATTAATAACATCTGATATTTTTCTATACGCCGAAATGGCTTGAAATAAGAAAAGTGCTAAAATGCACCTTATGATTAAATGACTCATCTTGAGGCCTTTGTTAAACTGAATGAATCGATTAATAAAAACGTGCAACGTAAATTTTAATCAGAATTTTAAAAACAGTGGTGTACGCTGTTAACTCTGTTAATATAAAGATAATGTAATTAATTTTTTATTAAACAATTTTTGGGATTTAAACGTATATTTTGGGTAAAATTTATCACAATCTAACTAAGTCTTCACTCTCATTCCATTTACTGGTGCTACTCATTTGTCTGTCAGTTCTGCATGTTTCTTTTATTTCAAAAATAAGTAACCAGTCATGTCCTTTATTGGATCCGACTGTCAGGATAAAAACCTCCTTCGGGCTAAATCTCTTTAACCTTTAACTACCCGCAAATCAAGTTATAACATAACTACACGCGTGGCATACTTTATGCGCCACAAGGAAATACACTTAAAAACAGAAGATCTGTTCATTTTTTTTTTTGAAAAAGTACACTTAGTTGTTTGTTATAAACCTTATTCGTCATCAGTGAATACTTGGAGTTTCTTCTCATTAAGCCAATTGGGATTTATAACTGGAATCATGGAATAACTGGATTCCATGATAAATAGAATTACTAATAAAACATTTTTTGAAATGTAATTTTTACAGGAGAAAAAGTATTGCTTATAAAGAAAAATATATTTTGTGCCATAATGACTAAAAAACAATTGAAATATGTACTTATATTACAACTTATATTAATATAATCGTGGCGTATATTGTCCACCACCGGAAACAACAAATAATAAACTGTAAATTACGATCTTCCCAGAACGCCGATTATAACGAAACCAGAACCAAATTGTAAAGCACATTCCAGTGATAGGTTAGAGAGAAAAATAAGGTCAAAAATTAAATTTTTAAATATATTTGCAGTAGAATTCGAAAGCCGGGTCCAGACACGTGTAATGTAATGCGTAACGTAACGTGTAATGAAACGGGAATTCTGCGTTTGGACGGCACTGCGAGCATTCTGCGTTTAGACGGCACTGCGAGCATTACATGTACATTCGCGCTGGAGCTCACCGGGACCCGGCGCCAGTCGGTTTTTTCGTGAACACAAAGGCGCTCGCAGTACTCGTTTGGACGGCATTCGTGAAAGTTGTATCGTTTAGTTTGGACGTGTGGCGAGCAATCGCTTGACGAATCTACCTGCTTATACCAACAAAACCCGGGTATTTTGAATCCAAAAATTTTTTTCGAGAGTAAATAACTAATTCTGCTATATGTATTTTAATAGGAAAATATGTACCTACATAAAGTGCTTCATATCTACATATCGTATGCATTTCATGTTTATTAATAGATACGTGCATAGAAAACGTAATTTGGTTTTTTAATAAAATAGGTTACATTTCCATAAAAAGGCCTAAAACCATATAAATATATATGTATGTAATATGTACGTATACAGTATGTACACCTGGTTCCAAAAAAAACTGATACGACTCTTGAAGCGTATTTTGTAGAAAATTGAGCAGTGTATTTTGAAGGATAAATACTAAATATTTACATACTGTCAATGTCACTGCCAAATCTTAAAATTTGTCAGATAGCTTATTCTGTTCCACGGTTATTAGACTTTATTATAAATCTTTATTATTAGGAATACTTTCTCCGCAGCTGAGGGTATCTTATCAACTGTATTGTTTTTAAACAATAGATGATAAAATAAAAATATTGACAGTTCAAAAATGTGAACATTATTGCATTGTGTGTGGCCTAAGTTTGGGCTGAAAACTGAAATGTATTACATTTTTACAAAATTTTGGAATATGTTTAATTATGTAGACCAATTTTAACAGTTGTTTTCAATACTCTACAAATAGTTTCTAATGTCTTTTGATGTCAAATAATTAGGGAACCTGGAATTCAACAGTTTAGAATTTTACATTGAGTTAATGCAAAATTGTGACGCATGTCAAAATTCTCAATGTATTTTAATTGTAGGTATTCATTTTTTCGAATCCTGAGAAAACTAATAAATATTTATGAAAAATTTAAGCTCCGAATGAAAGACTATATTATTACCGAGGGCTGAAAGTCCCTGAAAACTTCTATAATATTTATTTTAATAAGTTACAGGGCTGAAAATAAAAGAGAAGTGTGATATTTAATTTCAAATATTTCATTCAATAGAAACTGATTGTTTATTCTAAGGGGCTTTCCGCCCTCGGTAATAATGTAATCTTTCATCCTGCGTTTAAATTTTTCTAAAATACTTATTAGTTTTTTCATGATTCGAAAAAAATCATATTACGATTCAAATGACAGTACTCTCGTAACGTAATCCACGTTTGTTGTGTATTTGTTGTATAATTTGTTGTATAATCCACGTTTACAATAATTATGTGATCTATTTGATGTAAAAACTATCATTTATAATATACTCTTTATAAAATACAGGAATTCAAAATAATATAAACATTTAGACCTTAATAATTAGTACAATTTATGAATTAACATAATATGTAATCAGTTGCTTATTGTTTGTTTATTTTATTATTTGTCTGTCATAATAAATATAATGTCAGATCAATCAAATACACTGCTCAACATGATCAAATCTTACTAAGAGTCGTATCAGTTTTTTTAGGAACCGGCTGTACATCGTATGTACTATTATCATTATTATAAACCAATGATCGGTTATTAGAATATCCCAGTTATAGTATTATTTTTGATTGGCACGAAGGCTATAAAACAGTATTGTTACCTGAGAACTATTATAAATGAGCAGTGGAGCAAAGTACAAATGTACAGGAAATAAAGTGCCGCATAGGAAAGGCAAGAACGGTGTTTAACGAAATGAGCTCCATCTTCAAAAGCCACAATATAGCCATAAATACAAAAATGAGACATTTGAGATGTTACGTTTTCGTTGTATTATTGTACGGAGCGGAGGCTTGGACGCTTACAGACACCACTATTAAAAAACTTAAACCATTTGAGATGTGGCTTTATAGATTACAGTATCTGGGACACGTTATGAGAAATCAGCATCGTTACTCCCTGCTGCAGTCCATATTGCAAAGTAAAGTCAAAGGTAAGCGAGGACTCGGTAGAAGGAGAATATCATGGCTGAGGAATTTGGGAACATGGTTTCGAACCGCAGCGAGCAAGGTTATGATTGCCAATATGATTTCTTTCATCCGAAACGGATAGGAACCAGAAGAAGAAGAATATGAATCTCTTGTTGTCAAAAATCTTAATGTTAGTGCCAGTCTATCTTGTTGTGAAATTGCAGATTTCATGACAGTATCTTGTCTTAATATTTTAGATGCAATCTACCTATGTTAACCTTCTGATGACCAACCTTTTTTTGTTACACGGATGACCAAGGGAGGGGGGAATGACCCTGGTCAAAAATGTCAAAAATGACAATTAACAAAAAAATTAAGATTTTTTATGGCATGGACTTTGTCATTCAGCCAGTCACAACATGAATATTAGTGTCATGTGTAGTGTGTATGTTGAGTAAGTGTCTTGTTACTTTGCAAACTCGACGTCATTAGCGTAAAACTACTTGGAATTATACATAATAGACCGTATTTTACTAAACATCAACTTAGAATATACTTTTTATTCGTAAAATATAGGGTATTTTTTTTATTTCAAAATATGAGGATATCTAGAATGATCATCATCATCATCTTGGTGCTACAGCCCTTAGAGGGCCTCGACCTTCTCAAGCTTTCTACGCCATTCTGTTCTGTCCCTTGCTTGCATTTTTCAGTTGCCGACTACGATGTTCTCGGCATCCTGTGTTACCCCGTCCATCCACCTCAGGTTTGCTCTACCCCGTCTTCTCATTCCCACGGGTTGCGCTGGTAGAATCTTTTTTATCTACCTATATACCTTATAAACCTAGAATGATATTTAAGTCAAATAAAGAAAAAAAGAGTTAAAAATTTAAAATACTTTTGAATTTATTAAAGAAAAACATACGCTGCGGTCACAATTTCCCCGCTTGGTCATCCGAAGGTTAATAAATATTCAAAATCAGTAAGCGGCATCCGGGTGAAGTTTTAATATTGTCCACTCATTTGCTGAGATTTTAGTTCCTCAAGTAAACTAGATCTTTTCTGACACAAATCAGTTTTCCACCATTGACGCACCGAACGTTATTTCCGGTCTTCAGTTAGTAAATATATACAAATAAAAGCAGTAAGTACCTACCTGCTGTCACGACATCCCTATTCGGCTGTTCGTAGCAACTGAGTGGAAACCAAGATTCGTTAAACGATTCGTATGGACGTTCGTGTGAAGTCCACACTGTTGATGCTAAATTACACGTAATCTTACATTACACGTTACACGTGTAATGTAAGATTACAAGCCTTCCTTCCCGGCTTTATATTTGGCGTACAAAATACGCCAGCGCGTGTAGTTAAAGGTTAACATAATATCTTTAACATATTGATGTAAAAATATAAGTGATGAGGACTTCAAAATTTGTCTACCCAGGGAAAAAGAGAAAAAGAAAATAGAGAAATGGTAACCATGATGATATCAGAAAAGAAGCGATGATAACTTTATTGAACGCAATAAACTGCACCTGATTTAGGGCCGAACCTATGAAACTATCACGCTTCGACAGGAAAAAGTATATTAGTAGTAACTTCATAAAGGTAATAACAAAACGGCTTGTGAACAAAGTGGATAGTTTTCAACCTTGCAAACAGGATGGGTTCTGCTCTAGATACGGAACAAATCATGAACAAATGCTAATAGAAAAGTGCGAGAATACAACAAGCCTATCTTTCTAACATTTGTAGACCATAAAAGGCATCATCATAAAGGGCTGACAGCCGCATTGACTACCGATATATTACCGTGATTAAGAGTACCTACGAAACTGTTAGAGGTTGTGTCTAACTTCATGAAGATGTAAAACATTCCGAATAAAGCTTCTAATTAGATAGGGTGATACAATATCTTCGCACTTGTTTACAGTTGTACTCGAATACATGTTATGTTTAAGTGAATGAAACGAGAGGATCTGAACCACTTAACATTTGCCGGTGTATAATTCTAGGCTCAGTGGAAGCTGCTCTTCAGATAATGAAAACTCCAAATAGTAATGCGAGATTTTATTTATAAGACCGACACTAAGGGTAGTTACCCTCATGGTCTGCCTTTGGTAGATTGAAGAATAGTTTTAAGGGTAGTATGTATTCCAGTTTTTTATAAAGATAGGTTTTTATCAAAAATACTAGATCCTTTGAAAAAGGTATATTTAAAATTTCCTAAATAAGGGTTACATTAAATCACAGAACGTTTTCGAATTACACAGTCCATCATCAGTGTTACTAAAAGCCAAAAAATAGCATGCCAGAGCCTCAAAAGTGTTTTGGGGAAAAACCCTTTAAATGATGAAAGTGGTGTTATAAGTACTACATATTAATAAAAATACTTATAGTCTGGGCTGATTATCGGCAAATAGGCCATTTTTGGGAAAAGTTATTTAACAGCAATTTTATTGCTGGAATCGAAGCTTATGATTATATATATTAATAATATAGGTATGCAAAGTCCGCAGATAGTGTGCTACTTATTTTATTAACAAAATGGCGCCTCCAAATCGTGTTTTTTTCAATTTTTGCTCCATAACTAAGAACATTTCAACTCTACACCAAAAACACCCTAATAAAAATTCACCGAAATTAAATTCTGCATATAGACATGTTTATCCCGATCTGCTCCGACGAAAATGTTCCTCGGAAAATGCGGGATTTCCCAACAAAATCTTTAAATTTTAAATAAAGTTTTAGATAAGAAATTATCTACCGATAGTTAAATAACTACGTGACATAAAAGTTTTCTTGGTTTAGATTATAGTTTCAGAAGCCGGTGAAAATTAAACGAATATTTTAGCAACAATTCAATTGTTAATTAATAATTTACGGTCACAATAATAACCAAAATAATTATGATACACTGATCAAACTTTGAAATCTTATAAATATAAGATGCCTATTTAATATTTTGTCAACAAAATATAAATTTTTAATTTTTTTGAATAATCGTTAAACGTTTAAAAAAAATAGTTATAAACAAATTAACGTTTCTCAGAAAGATTTTATTATATTCTAAATTTAAAAATAGGTAAAACGCGTATTTCAAAGATCTTGAAAATGAATGCTTTAAAACTTTGTTACAACCATTTTCAAAAAAGTTATGAAATAGCAAAGTAAACATACGATTACTATGTTGTTTATAATTTTTTTTAATTCTTTCAAAGCGTAAAAGTGAGTCTAAAGTACAAGCCAATTACTTACAAAAAATATCGATTATTAGTTTAATGGTTACATTTTAATTAAAGATTATAAATATTTGTTTTTTGAAATTTACACGCGCGAAAGCAGACTAATACAGTACCGTAGCTAATAACATTTTCACTCGAAGCGACAACCGCCCGCGACGTACAGTAGTTAATAAATAAAATTAAACTTCGGCTCTGTATCAAGCCTATTTTCGCGCTAAAAATTACAAAAAAAAACATTTTTAATCTTTGATTAATATATAACCATTGAACTAATGTTTGATATTTTTTGAGAGTAATTAGTTTGTACCACAAACTCATTTTTAAGCTTTGAAACAATTAAAACAAATTATAAAAAACGGAGTAATCGTATGTTTATTTTGCTGTTTCATAACTTTTTTGCAAATGGTTGGAAAAAAATATTAAAGCATTCATTTTCAAGAACTTTGAAATACACATTTTAAGCATTTTTTTAAATTATAATATAATAAACAATTTCTGAGAAATGTTAATTTGTTTATAACTATTTTTGTTAAATATTTAAAGACTATGCAAAAAAATGAAAAATTTTTATTTTGTCGACAAAATATTAAATAGGCATCACATCTTTATAATCTTTCTAAGTTTAATCAATGTTTCATGATTATTTTAGTTGTTATTGCGACTGTAAATTGTTAATTAACAATTGAATTGTTGCTAACATATTTGTTTAATTTTCACCGGCTTCTGCAGTTATAATCTATACCAAGAAAGCTTTTATTTCACCAAGTTATTTAATTATTGATACATAATTACTTGCCCAAAAAAAATGTTTGAAAATTCGAGATTTTGTTGGGAAAACCCACATTTTCCGAGGAAAATTTTCGTCGGAGCAAATCGGGAAAAACATGCCTCTATGCAGAATTAAATTTGGGTGAATTTTTATTTTAGTGTT
The DNA here is from genome assembly GCF_917563875.1 of Diabrotica virgifera virgifera. NCBI lineage: Eukaryota > Metazoa > Arthropoda > Insecta > Coleoptera > Chrysomelidae > Diabrotica > Diabrotica virgifera. Next base: position 223,171,403 of record NC_065446.1, read on the forward strand.
TTTGGTGTAAAGTTAAAATCTTCGGAGTTATAGACCAATAATTGAAAACAACACGATTTGGGGGCGCCATTTTGTTAATAAAAAAAGTAGCACACTATATGCGGACTTTGCATAGCTATACTATTAATATATATGATCATAATATTCGATTCCAGCAATAAAATTGCTGGTAAATAACCTTTCTTTGTATTTTACTAATTAGACCAGCATATTATAACTATTTTTTTTTTAAATTTAAAGATTATGCAAAAAACGAAAAATTTATATTTTGTCGATAAAATATTAAATAAGCATCTCATCTTTATAATCTTTATAAGTTTGATCAATGTATCATGATTATTTTGGTTATTATTGCGATCGTAAATTGTTAACCAACAATTGAATTGTTGCTAAAATATTCGTTTAATTTTCACCGGCTTCTGGAATTACAATCTATACCAAGAAAGCTTTGATCTCATTAAGTTATTTAATTATTGATTAATAATTACTTACTTAAAACTTTATTTGAAAATTAGAGATTTTGTTGGAAAACCCGCATTTTCCGAGGAAAATTTTCGTCGGAGCAAATCGGAAAAAACATATCTCTATGCAGAATTTAATTGCGGTGAATTTTTATTTGAGTGTTTTTGGTGTAAAGTTAAAATCTTTGGAGTTATATAGCAAAAATTGAAAAAAACACGATTTTCGGGCGCCATTTGGTTTATAAAAAAAGTAGCACACTATCTGCGGACTTTGCATACCTATATTATTAATATATAGGATATTATAATTCGATTCCAGCAATAAAATTGCTGGTAAATAACTTTTCCATGAATTTTGCTAATTAGCCCAAAGTATTAATGATGTTGCAAATATTCCTAGATATTACCCTTTGCAACACAGGACTCTTCCCACGTGGTTGGCATTTGAGGATTAAAACCTCACATATGAAGTTCAATGGCCAACTCTTTTTCAACTTCTTCAATATTCGAGATTTTATTCCTCAAATTCCAACCACATTTTTTTTTTGTTACAAACGCCGTCTGTTTATTTCAAACCATAAACACTAAGCATTTTTGTTGAACAGAATTTTTACATTAAGAGTGATCGCCCAGTAGCTATAACTCTATTGGTTGAGTATTTTTCTAACTTGATATACATTGGTATGACCTATATCTATTTACACTACTTACTCCAACCACATGGGAAGAATCCTGTGTTGCCCTGGGTAATATCCAGGAATATTTGCAACATCATTAAAGGCCGGTTGTTCGAACGCTAATCAACAATGATCACTATAAAATATTTAATTACTGTCACCAACTGGCAATGTCAACTTTGATTGGGTTGGTGAAAACATAATTTATTATAATTATGAGATTAGTTGATCAATTAACATAACATATATTAACATAATTGATTAACTAATTTTATAATTGTAGTCAATAATTATGTTTTCAGCAACCCAATCAAAGTTGACATTGACAGTTGGTGACAGTAATTAAATATTTTTGATAATGATCATTTCTGATTAGCGTTCGAACAACCGGCCCTTAGTATCTTTATTTTTTTTTTAATTAAATTGTAGTATAACACAACGGGCCGGCGTAGCTCAGGCGGTAGTATGCTTGGCTCGAGTGCTGGTAGGCCGGGGTTCAAACTCTAGCGCCGGCAAGAACAACTAGACATTTTTAAAAATGTCTATAGGCCCCAGGTCGACTCAGCCTGAATAAAATGAGTACCTTGGGTAAAACCAGAGGTAATAATAGGCGGTTGAAGCGTAGCACTGGCCCTGTTACCTTCCTTGTATACCGTAGGCCCTATTTATAGCAGACTACCCTGCTACAATCCCAAAGCCACGTCAGCGGTATAAAACGGGAGACTATTATTATTAGTAAAACACAACAACTTTCAACATTTGAAGGATTTTTACCCAAAACATTTCTGTGGCTCGGGCATGCTATTTTTTGGCCTTCAGTAACACTGATGATGGATTTTTTGATCCTAAAACGTTCTGTGATTTTATGTAAACCTTGTTTAGGGAATTTTAAATATACCTTTTTATAAAGGATCTCGCATTTTTGTGATTTATTGTATACAACCAGCTAAAGGAATTTTATTTTCCTCGTGCATTTTGTTAAATGTGGTTAGGTGCTGTTCCGTTTCTGTTAAATCCCTTGTTTATTTCCATGTTACACCCATGATTGCTTTAATGGGTATGTAATCTAAAATATTTTATAGTAAAATATTTTGTAGTATTAATCTGTTAAATAATATCAATTAAGGCCGAGCATAATATTATTATCTTAATGTTTTAATCGAGAGCTTTTCCTGTTGTTTGATTTTAAAATGTGATAACGTTTAAAAATCTATACTTACTAATTATAGTACACATACACATATGTATACAGGGTGTTTCATTAAGAATTGTTCATATTAATGGAGAAACCTTAGCACAAAATACGAAGATTTAACCTAAAACACTTAAATAAAATATCCATCCTTACCGAGATACAGAGTGTTTTATTACAAATATTCTAAAATGATTTTAGCCCATTGTTTTCTTCTTTTTTAGGTGCAATTTCCGCTTCAGAAGTTGGCAATCATCATAGCTATATTAATTTTTGAGGCAGTAGCTCTAAATAGTTGTTTTGAGCTGCATCCCAACCATTCTCTCAGGTTCTTCAGCAATGAAATTCGTCTTCTTCCGATGCTTCTTCTGCCATCTATCTTTCCTTGCATTATGAGTCGCAGGATGCCATACTCCTCGCCCCGCATCACATGTCCGAGATACTGTAGTTTTCTTTCTTTAATTGTAAGTTCAACTTCCTTTTCTTTACCTATTCTTCTCGGTACTTCGTTGTTCGTAACCCTATCTACCCAGGAAACCCTCATAATTCTTCTATACGTCCACATTTCAAAAGGGTTAAGTCGTCTCATTGTCTCTACATTTAACGTCCATGATTCCACTCCATAGTATAGTACACTGTATACGTAACATTTTGTTAGGCGTACTTTAAGAGCTAATGTTAAATCTTTTGCTACATAGGACCTTTTTCATTTTTATCAAATTAGAACGTGCTTTTTCGATTCTGACTTTGATTTCTGCAGTGTAGTCATTATTCTCTGTTATAAGTGTTCCTAGGTAAGTGTACTTTTTTACTCTTTCGATCTGTTGGCACTCTACTATTAAGATTTCGTTAGTATTATAGTTGTTTTTACTAATTTTCATAAACTTCGTCTTTTTGATATTAAGAGAGAGTCCGTACTCCCTACTACACCTTACTATTTTACTCATGAGTCTTTGCAGGTCTTGTAAACTATCGGCTACTATTACTGTATCATCTGCATATCTGATGTTGTTAACTAAAACTCCATTTACTCTTATGCCGACTGTTTCATCTTCCAGAGTTTCTCGCATTACCTCTTCAGAATAAGCGTTAAATAATAGAGGTGATAATATGCAGCCTTGCCTGTCTGCTCCCTTTATTTCCATTTCTTCAGATGTTTCTTTTTCAATTCTTACTATTGCTCGCTGATTGTAATAGAGGTGTGTTATTAGTCTTAAATCTCTTTCATCTAGGTTTTTAGTTTTCAGAATTTCCATGAGTCGATCATGTTTTACTTTATCAAACGCTTTATTGTAGTCTATAAAACAGACGTAAAGAGGACGGTTAATAACCAAACATCTCTGTGTCATCACGTTGAAGAAGAATAATGCCTCTTTGGTACCCATACCATTCATCATCATCATCATTTGGCTCTACAACTATATGTGAGTCTTGGCCGCGTTTACTATTTCCCTCCATTGTTGTCGGTCCTGAGCAGCTATTTCCCATTGCTGTACTCCCATTTTGCGTAGATCGCTGGCTACTGCGTCCTTCCATCTCTTTCTTGGGCGACCAACTGACCTTTTTCCATCGGGCCTTTCCCAGAATGTGGCGTTTAGAAGTCTTTCGTCACTTGATCTTAGTACGTGACCCGCCCATCGTATTCTGTTTGATTTAATGTAGCGTACTATGTTTTCATCTCCGTATATTGTCTGGAGTTCATCATTGTGTCTTCTTCTCCATTCTCCTGTTGTCTCTTCTCTGCAAGGCCCATAGCTAGTCCGCAGTATCTTTCTTTCAAGTACCAGTAATTTTGTTGTTTCCCGCTGATTCAGAGTCCAGGTTTCGCTTCCGTACGTTATTATGGGACGAATTATTGTCTTATATACTCTTATTTTTGCTGGTCTTGAGAGTATTTTTGATTTAAGTAGGGTCCTTAACGAGTAATATGCCCTGTTTCCTGCAATAATCCTGGCTGCCACGTCCTTTTCATAGTTATTTTCAGATGTTATGATCGCTCCCAAGTACTTAAATTCTTTGACGACTTCAAAATTGTATTCATTAATTGTTACGTTTTGTCTAACCCTTGGTCTTGGGTTCTTCGTAACCACCATGTACTTGGTCTTGTCCTCGTTGACCTTAAGACCAACTTCCTTGGCTCCGTTCTCGAATAGGGTGAAAACTTCTTTTGCATCTCTGGTGGATTGTGCAATTGTGTCCACGTCACTCATACCATTGCGGAACCCATATTGAGTGTCACTAATATCCAGCTCCAGTTTAGAGTGTATTCTGGCCTGTATGTATACACTACAGAGTATGTATACACTATGTGTTTTAGAGTGTATGTATACACTACATACACTCTAAAATTGTTTTAACATCTTCCAATATTTTTCGTTCAATTTTAACCAATAGTTTACATAAATACGTCCTTTTCTTTGTGTGCCGGGCTTGTTTTCAAGCGTTGGCTGCCGTCGTACTAGCAAGCTGATGAAATGTTTTTAGGTCGGCAGCTACTTAAAACAATTCCTCGACCGGTCCCCTGTCCATTAGCCCCGTCTCCACTGAGCGAACACGTTCGCGAGCCAGCGTCGACCGAGGCTGGCTCACGAGCCAACTTCCTAGATTTTCGGAAACATCGAGGCAGGGCTCGCGAGTAAAGCCGAGCCATCAGTTTCCTCAAATAATTCAAGATGAACAGACGTGTTATTGCTGCGGAAGCTGTCTTCCCAACGATTTATCGTTGAAATTAAAGGAAACCGACATAAAAAATTCCGTGACCCGTCAAAACAGCCCCATCAAAGCTCCGGCAAAATAGCCCTGACAAAACAGATCGCACACAAAATAGCCCCGATCAAGAGAGTCCCGGCTAAAGCAGCCCCGACGAAAACACCCCCAATAAAAAGTTGTACCTTTTAACGGAGTACCATTTATTTTAAATCACTTTTCTAATAGGGAAATAAGCCACAATTTAACTTAACAAAATGATTTTATTAACGTTTCGATTTCCACTTTGGACATCGTTGTCAAAATTGAAAATATTATTAAATTAAACAAAAATGTTGTTGCTTAATAAAAAAATTTTCTAATAATTTAACTTAAGAATATCCGTCCCAAAAAAGTCATAGCATGTGAGTCGTCTTTAAAAGGACAGTAAAATTTTTGTGTTAGTGATACCATAGATAGTAAATCACGAGGAAAAAAACTTTTTTCCTGGTTTTTTGACATTGAGTTCGAGTTCTCTGAAAAGACCATTTTTATTTAATGTGGTTAAGATAAACATCTGAATAGAGGATAATTACCATTTCCAAAAAAATGTATTTTTAAGGGATTATTTCATGACGAATTCTGAAGGGAGCTTTTTTGTTGGTGCTATTTTGTGGCGAGCTATTGTTCCGCGGCTATTTTGTCTGCAGGCTATTTTTTCGGAGCTGTTTTGTGTGCGGGATATTATGTCGGGGCTATTTTGTCGGAGCTATTTCGACGGGGCTATTTTGACGGGGTACCAAAAAAGACGCAAGTGGATCAAAAGCTCCGCAAATAATACGGAAATAAATTACTAAAGGACATTTATTGTGATAATTTTGTGTATGATTTTACATGGTTGAACAAACCAGAATTTAAAAATATGTGTTCATTATTATCTGAGAAAATTAGAAAGCGCAGCCATTACCGGAACAGAACTAGTTCTAATTACTCTTAGGGCCGGTTGTTCGAACGCTAATCAAGAAGTTGATTATAATCAATCATTTATTGTAATCAATTTTCTTGATAGGAATCAAATCGCGACATGAAAAATACATGTAAAACACTAATCAGTTATTGATTGTAGGTAAAACAGTAATTAAAATATAGCCGCAGCTCTTAAATTATTAAAAATTGCTTATTATTATTATTGATTTGTAAGTAAAAACAAGAAATTAACATCAGAAAGAGTTTACTTATGTTTTATTTTAAATTAAAACCAAAATAATAAAATAAATCAGCCAACATAACCTCAAAATGCCACATCTGTCAGAAGTACGCTTAATTAAATATAATTGTAATTAAACATTTGATAATGATAAGTTTTGATTAGCGTTCGAACAACCGGCCCTAAGATTAATAGCAACCGGAGATTCTTACACCAGCTTTCAATACCGGCTTTTCTCTTGTCGATTTGAACCTAGCAAGGATTCCATTTTATTCTTCAAACCACCAACAGGACTTTACTTCATTCCCACCGCAATTACCCTCCACGCATCTTCCCGCTTACTTTTATTTATTAGGTATTTGGGATGCTTAGTATCCCATAGCAACGTATGTGAACCATTACCAGAGAACGGCAGTTCTCGCCAGTGGCGCACACCTACACCCCCTACACGCGACACTATATAGGGTGAGGCAGATAAAGGGCCTATTATAAATATCTCGAGAACTAAAGACAATTGAATTATGAAAATTGGAATAAGGGGGTTTTGAAGACTGATCTATTTAATGAAAATATTTTCATCTATTTGGTACTTCCGGTTATACCGGAAGTTGCTTATAACTTCGTTTTTTAAATGGGACACCCTGTATATTTTTACATTTTTGGATTCTCTTCGATTTCTTCTTTTTTACAATATAAGGTTTTGTAATAATATACAGGGTAGGTTAAAAGATAATTACGTTTTCTTATTAATTTCGTAGCAATATTCCCACCCTGTAGGATTGTAGTAGTTTGACATAATAAACTCTATTTATGTTCAAATTTTTTAATATAGTCTACTATTGTTAACAATTATTAGTGTAGCTAAATTTTTAATTTTAGTATACAGGGTGGGTCGAAACTCGGAATGAGTATTTTCTGAGTTTTCTTAAATGGAACACCCTATATTTTAGTATTGTAATGAAATGATATTTCATGGTACTTTTTACTTCTTAAGCATTCCCTATACCTAACTGCTCTAGTTTGTGCTTAATTGTTAATCGCACCAACAATCTTAACTTCGATGGTATTTTGATACCTCAACCACTATTGGCAATTTTAAGTATCAGTATAGATTAATATGTATTTATTTCCAAAAAATTATTTGTGACTGAATATTTTCACGGTCAACCTAATACAATTTCACAAATTTTGTGTTGCAATTTAATGTTTGGCTTTAATCACCAATAACTCACAAATTAAAGAAGATAGGTATAGGGAATGCTTAAGAAATTAAAAAGTACCATAAAATAACATTTCATTACAATACTAAAATACAGGGTGTTCCATTTAAGAAAACTCAGAAAATACTCATTCCGAATTTCGACCAACCCTGTATACTAAAATGAAAAGTTTAACTATACCAATAACTCTTAACAATAGTAGACTATATTAAAAATCATTTGAACATTAATAGAGTTTATTATCTACTACAATCCTACAGGGTGTTAATATTGCTACGAAATTAATAAGAAAACGTAATTATCTTTTAACCTACCCTGTATAATATTACAAAACCTTATATTTTAAGAAAGAAAATAAATCGAGGAGAATCAAAAAATGTAAAAATATACAGGATGTCCCATTTAAAAAAACGAAGTTACAATCAACTTCCGGTATAACCGGAAGTAGTAAAGAGAAGAAAATATTTTCATTAAATAGTTCATACCTCAAAACCCCTGTATTCCAATTTTCAAGATTCTCTTAGCTTTAGTTCTCGAGATATTGTTAATAGGCCCTTTATCTGCCTCACCCTGTATATACACGAAATTTTCGATTTTCTAAATCTGACTGAATTGAAAATTGGGACAACTCTCACCTTAAAGTTCAGGAAAAGGCTCACCCATTCATATGTCAGCCATCCATTTTGGTCCAAGGGTGTGGATTTTACGGCCCTTCCTATTTAGGGTCTGTTTTTCGTTCTCGTCCCCAAAACTCCCAAAAACTTTGAAAATTTAACTCCGACCTTTGAGGCTTCTAATACTACTGATTATTACCTTTCCAACGCATGTCTAATTTTGAAAATCGGTTATACCGTTCAAAAGTTACCGAGCTCAGAAATATGAGTCAATTTTTATTTAAAAAAGGGAAAATGTTTGTGGATATGTATGTACTGTATGTTATGTATGTATGTATGTGTGTGGAAAAGTTAAACCAATCTGATTTTTTTTCTGTGTTCGAAGAGGGGGTGAGGGCCGATTCAGAACCGGTGTAGTTTGTGAGTTTTGACTACCCATAAACCAGCTATAGGACTTGGTAAGTACAAAACGGCATATTTTTTGGCGGTATATATCTTCGGTTCAAGAAGAGACAGGAGAACAGTAAATACTAGTGATGTAACGAATGTCATTTTTTGAACATTCGCGAATACGAATGCGAATGCGAATATCTGCTACCGACATTCGCGAATGCGGATGCGAATGCGAATATTCAGTTTTTTCTTTAAATTTGTTTCTATTTTTGTGATGTTTTCTAAATTTATAATGAAAAGTTAATTGATATTTAGTGTAAATCAATCTGAATTTCAAGCTTTATTACATAATACCAAATATTAAAAAAAAGTGATGGCTGATAATGTGATTATACAATGTTAATTTCTATCTATCTATTGCCCTTCATTTGTCCAAAGTTGAACGTAGGCCTCCCCCTTATTTTTCCACTCTTCTCGGTTCAGTGCTAATGCAGTCGATCTGGTCCCTGCGTATCTTTTTAGGTCATCCGACCATCTCGTCTGTGGTCTGCCCCTTCCTCTTTTGTAGCCCCAAGGTCTCCAGTGAGTTATCGCTTCATTCCATCTTCCGTCTCTTTGTCTGCTGTTGTGTCCTGCATATTTCCATTTGAGAGCTGCATGTTTGAGGTTAAGTTACCTTTTCTTAGTAAAAACAGATGAGAAGTGAATAGATTTTTATTTTATTAACCTAATATTATCTTAAAATTATTTTTTTTTGTTTTCTTATTCGAAAAATATTCGCACAAATTTCGCGAATGCCGATGCGAATGCGAATATGCGAATATTCGCGAATGCGAATGCGAATACGAATATTCGTTACATCACTAGTAAATATACCAAATCAATAGTGTTGAGTTAAGCTTTCAAATGGTGTTTAAGCTGTCAGAACCAGACGTATACACGGCTCAGTATAGCCGAAAAACTAGAAAAACTAAACTTTGAAAATTTTGGTTTTTCGACAATTACTCAAAATTTCAACCAACGAATTACGCCAATAACTGAGCGTTTGTAGAAACTCTAGACACATCTAACGGTGAATACTTTATATCCGGAAAAATTCGAATTTTTAAGTAATAGGCTTCATAAATATGATCAAATCTATTTCTTATGGGAAAAACGGTTTTACAAGCTCAATAATTCCTGTAATAGCTTCAGTTATCATACTTGACCTTAGATGCATAATATATTAATTGTCGATAAGTTTCAAACTCATGTTTAATGAACAAAATCTGTTAAGCCGTTTAGAAGTTATTAAGCTACTATAATCCAATTAGCGGTTATTCCCTAAATGGTTTATGTAGTTGTAGTGGTTACGACGGTAAATTTGATCTGGCAACGGGCAATTCGAGTTCATTTACCGGCCATCCCAATATTTTTTTTAAATCTATTTCTAATAGAAAAAAATCTAGTGTACATTCGATGGACACTAGATCATTTGGGAGATAATGCGACAAAGGCAACCATTTATAAAGCTTAACGTGTAATCGAGAAACATTGCATTTAACTTTATATATTTAAGTTATAAATAACTTTGAAAAACTCCTGATACAAGAATAAAAAACCGCTAAACGCCGTAAAAATGAATGGCGCATACAATATTTCAGCTACAAAAGATCTGATATGAATATTACGTGACGCGAAAATGTATTTTTATTTTTATGCCAAAAGAAAATTCTAGTTTTATTTTAAAAGATGTTTTCATAATATTTGCTAAATTTGATGTAAACGCGCCACAAAAGAGTTTCAAAATTCAAACTGTATCAAAGTTACTCTTTTGTGGCGCGTTTTACTTCAAATTGGGCAAATATTACGAAAAAATCTTTCAAAATAAAACTAGAATTTTGTTTTGCATCATAATGAAAATATATTTTCGCGCCACATAATATTCATATCAGATCTTTTGTAGCTTTACTTTACTTTTTCGTGTCTGGATCCGACTACAGTTTTTCTGCCCAATATCGGGCTACGTCTACACCCTTTGTATTTGCGAGCCATAAATCATCGAGGGTGCACTGTGATGGGCAAAGTCTGCATACTCTCAGATGCTCCACGCTCTGTATTTCACCACATTCACAAAGTGCGTCGTTATCTGTCTTGATGCCCCATTTAATAAGGTTCTGTTTTACAGGGGCAACACCTGTGCGTATTCGGTTGATTGTCCGCCAGGTTCTCCAGTCCAGGTTCATTCCATTAGGTCGTTCTGGATATAGGGGGAACAGTTCGGGTGGTTCGACGCTGACATTTCTCATAAACCTTTTCCTTGATTTAAGTCGGCTGATTCCTGGCGGTTGGTCAAACCCGTATAATTGGTGCCTTTCATCGAAAGTTTGCCTGAACTTCTCCACATATTGTGAGGCGCATCTACGGTCGTCTGGTGATGCGAATTCAGCTGCCCGGTACAGTAATGGTAGAGGGGTAGGCTTCATACAACCGGTAATTATTCTACATGTTTCATTTAACGCCGTGGTGACTTGTTGGGCGTGTCTAGATCTGCCCCAGACGGGACAAGTATATTCCCCTGTTGAGAAACATAAGGCCTCAGCTGTTGACTTTAAGACCTGGGGGTTTGCATCCCACTTGCTCCCTACAAGTTTCCGGAGAAGGTTGTTTCTCGTAGAAACCTTTTGTCTTGTGCTCTGGCAGTGGAATTTATACGTTAGCGACCGGTCTAGTATCACTCCAAGATATTTGGGCCTATCAGTATGTTCCAAGCGTTGTCCCTCCCAGGAAACATTCAGTTTTACATGCGCTAGATGGTTGTTGAGGTGGAATGCACATACTTGGGTTTTAGTAGGGTTTGGCTTTAATGCGTTTTGTTTGTAGTAAGTTGACATCATGTTTAAAGCCACTTCCATTGTAGACTCTACTTGTGTGAGTGTTTTCCCCTTTACAGCGATACCAAGGTCGTCAGCGTACACAAAACTCTCAGTCCGAGGGTGCATTGGTTGGTCATTGGTGTAGATGTTAAATAGGGAAGGCGCCAGAACGCTTCCTTGAGGTAGGCCATTTTTTTGGGTTCTCCATCTGCTCTTCTCTCCATTTATCACAACGTAGAAGCGTCTATTACACAACAGTGATCTAATGATATTTACCAGGCATAGTCAAGCACAGCGTTATAGATCTTAGTTAGCAAGGTTCTGTAGTTTATCGTATCGTCGGCCGCTGTGACGTCTATCAAGGCTACCCCCACTATCTCCCTCTGCTCAAATCCCTCCTCTATGTGCTCTGTTAGGTTCAGCACTTGGCCTGTGCATGATTTACCTGGTCTGAAGCCTGCTTGCTGTGGGATTAGTTTTGCATCTAATGTTACCTGGATGCGGTTCAAAATGAGGCGTTCATACAATTTATATAAATGACACATAAGAGATATCGGACGGTAGCTACTCGGTAGTTCAGGGTCTTTACCAGGTTTCAGAAGTGCTACTACTTTTGATTTACGCCACATTTGTGGAATCTGGTAGGTAAAGCGACATATGTTAAATAGATCGAGCACCCATTGCCTCGCTTTTTGCCCGAAGTGTTTTATCTGCTCTGTTAGGATTTCGTCGAGCCCAGGGGATTTTTCATTTTTCATACAGTCAATACCATTTTTAAGCTCTTCGATGGTAAATGGGTTTCGCAAGAGAGTTGTTTCCTGGTCTTGAGTTCTTATAATCTTTGGCGTTTTGCAACGATTGTTTGTTTTGCCATACAGAAGCAGTTGGTGGGCTATCTGATTTGGCGTTATTGCACATGGCTCTTTCACCTCTGTGGGATCACCATTAAGTTTTTTGATCATATTCCAAGCCTGCTTACTACTGTGCGTGATATCCATTTTACTTAAAGTCTCGCTCCACCGTTCTTGTCTGGAGGCGCTTAGTATTTGCTGCAGTCTCTCCCCTATCTCTGCCGTAACTTCGCTAAATGGGTCTTTACTATATTCTTCGGTGTACTTTGTCATAATGTCTTTTGCTTCATCGTTCAGACCAGATATATAATGTTGTTGACATCCTCTGGGTATGTGTTTACATGAGGTTTGTTTTACAAGTTTGATGAACGCATCATAGTTTTTGGGGATCGGGACTATATTTTTCACTTGTGTTTCCAATTCATCAGTATATTTTTCCCAGTTCGCTTTTTTGAAATTAAACCTTCGTTTGAAAGGAATTTTGGGAGCTTTTATAGCGCTGTATACGGATATTCCCACGGGCCTATGTTGTGTCTTTGGTATAGGCTTATATACCTTTCTGACGCAACGGTCCTCTAAAGACATGCTGATGAAGGTGAGATCAGGGTTGTAACCTTTCTTCCATATTTTGCTTTGGAATGAATATGGCAGTTTTGGGTCATGCAGCAGTGCCAGGTTGTTTTGTTCAGCCCACGATTCCACAAGATCTCCATTTTTATCAGTTGAAGCGTAGCCCCAATGAACATTGTGACTATTAAAATCCCCGAGAATGAATCTGGTTTTTTGAGAAGCGAAATTTTTTGGAGGGGAGAAAACAAAGTCTCTCCAGGGTGGTTTATACACAGATGTAACTGTGCAGGCTCCTATTTCGACGGTCAGAATTTCAATGTCATGGTAGCATGTTTTTTGAGCTGATGTTACATGAATATCTCTTTTCACGAAGATGGCGCTTCCGTGCTTTGCACTTGGATGTTCAATAACAAGCTGCATTCCCTCTACGCTAGGTCTATGTGCTGATATGTCACGGTGAGCCTCTTGTATGTATAATATATCACATCTGTGGATTTGGCATAATTCAGACAAAATTTCCTGTTTATTACAAATAATACCCTCAATGTTTATGGTCATCATTGTCAATGTAGGCTCTGAGAAGAGCCGTTGACTCTAGTTTGTTTGTTCGGATCCAGTGGTGGAAGGATTGGCCGCCCGAGGGGCGTTTCCAGGGAGCGCCAGTGACATTTTGTTCTTATAATGTTACTTGTGTGGAGGCTCCTTCCGTGCTCCCCTGCTTTTGTAGCTGAAATATTGTATGCGCCACTTATTTTTACGGCGTTTAGCGGTTTTTTATTCTTGTAAATATAATTTGAGAGGAAAGGCGCAAAATGTAGCCTGTCAAAATTTTTAATGTGTTTAAATATATTATTTTTTTTTAATCCTGATAAAACTAATAGGTCTGGATCCCGCGTATGAAAAAAAAGTTAATTAATAGCAAGCTGAAAATTTGTTAATAGTTTTAGGGTGTCTAGTCGGAGAAACTTTGATATATGGGAACACTGGAACAGGGGCAGTTTTAATTTTGGAACAGGTTAAAAATTTGGAACGGTCACACCACAAAAACGGCACATTTATTTTGTCCGACAGAACAGACTTGAACTCTTCGAACAGAGATTAAACTCTCATGCAAAAATCAGACTGCTATTTATCACCAAATGGGCGTTTTAATGAGTGGAACATGTAGAATATGTCAAATAACAGGAATTATGACAGGTGATAAATAGCAGTCTGATTTTTGCATGAGAGTTTAATCTCTGTTCGGAGAGTTTAAGTCTGTTCTGTCGGACAAAATAAATGTACCGTTTTCGTGGTGTGACCGTTCCAAATTTTTAACCTGTTCCACAATTAAAACTGCCCCTGTTCCAGTGTTCCCATATATCAAAGTTTATCCGACTAGACACTTATAATAAGTATTTTTGAAAAATATAAACTCAGAATTAAATATGACGTTATTCCGAGGGCCGAAAGTTAGTCAGAATAAATAAATAGTTTCTTTTGAACGAAATATGTGCAATTAAAAATCGCACTAAATTTCTGTTTTATTTTCACCCCTGTAATTTATTAAAATAAACATAGAAGTTTTCAGGGAATTTTGGCCCTCAGTAATAATGTAATCTTTCATTCAGCGTTTAAATTTTTCAAAAATATTTATTAGTTTTCTCGGTAAAAAATGAATACATTTAAAACACATTGACAAGCGACATTTTGCCCTTTCACCTTAATTAAAATAATATAATCTTCTTGAGTATTCATATTCTGCGATAAAATTACCACAACCAAATCTTATGCCTCGTAAGCAAGCAATACACTTCCCTCCACACTGAACGATCAACGCATACTGAGGCGCCTTTGACTTTGGCTGCCTTTGAGCACGTGCATTTTACCAACCGATCGGCTCGGCTCCAAGGCATGTTCGCTCGAGGCAGCGTGAGCCCGCACAACCCCGAGGCACGTCCACACAGACCGAGCATTTGGATCGCGAGGCGGCCTCACCTGAGCGTGCAGCCTGTGGAGACGCGGCTATTGTCTAGTGTTACTCAGAGAGAACAGTTGTTTTCTAGACTAAGAGCCGCTATAGGTGAAATTTCTTAATCATTTTAGGCACGATGGGACCCTATAACTTAAATAGTAGAACATAAAAGAAAAGGTTTGAACACTGTGCCGTCACTTTTCAGTGACACATGCGTCGACAGTGGCGCATCAAACGTTCCACTTATAGACAGGATACATAAATTAAAAAATACCCTCCCTCACGACCGGAATTCAATTTTTTTCATTTATTTAAGTTCTATGTGATTAAAACATAAGATTCATCGTAATTTTAACCCACCACCCCTTCCCCCTGCCTCCATCATCAAAAACTGTATTTTTCGATTTTATTTTTTTTTTGGTGGGATACAATCAATTTTAAAATTTCAAAAAATTTACACGCATAGTTAAGCCTTTTATAAAACACGTCTATTATTTATAGACCTGTAGGTTGAGTGTACATAACCTCTAAAAAATTTTAAAATTTTTTTTTTGGAAAAAAGCATATAACTTTTTTTTTGGGGTAGCTGCAGATATAATTTTTTCTTAATCTTGTGTATTTTATCAATCACTATATTGCTAATTTTTTTCAGATATTTCTGTAACGCTGGTCACCTTCAAAAATCCAAAAAACTGTTTTTTAAGAGGGTTTTGGTGGGGTTGAACGTGTTTCTCCCATTTTTAAATATTCTAAAGGACTCAGTTACTTCAAGTTACATATTACCTATAAAATCGAAATTGATTTGATATATTATGAAGTCTATAAAATAGGGAAACTCCCCAAAAACCCCCAAAAAACAGTTTTTCGGATTATTGAAGGTGTCGAGCCTTACGGAAAAATCTAAAAAAAATTAGAAATATAGTGTTTGATAAAACACACAAGATTAAGAAAGAATTAGACCTACAGCTATTACCCAAAAAAAGTTATACGCTTTTTCGAAAAAAAAATATATTTTTTAATTTTTTGAGGTTATTTACACTCTACCTACGGGTCTATAAAAAATAGACATGTTTTATAAAAACCTCAGCTGTGCATGTGAATTTTTTGAAATTTTAAAATTGATTTCATCCCAGCAAAAAAAAATAAAAACGGAAAATGAAGTTTTTGATGGTGGGGGCAGGGGGAAGGGGGTGGTGGGTTAAAATTACGCTGAATCTTATGTGTTAATCACATAGAACTAAAATAAATGAAAAAAATTTAATTCCGGTAGTGAGGGAGAGTATTTTTAATTTATGTATCCCGTCCAAAAGTGGAAAGTTTGATGCGCCACTGTCGACGCATGTGCCACTGAAAAGTGACGGCACAGTGTTCAAACCTTTTCTTTTATGTTCTACTATTTAAGTTATAGGGTCCCATCGTGCCTAAAATGATTAAGAAATTTCACCTATAGCGGCTCTTAGTCTATTCGTCCAACCCAGCGTTTTCTTTCGATTTTAGGTCCTCTCATTATATGACCGAAATATAGAACCTTTCCCATTTTTACGATGTTAATCAATTCTGGCTCTTTGTGCATGGTCTCCAGTACACGTTCGTTGGATATGTGTGCTGTCTACGGGATTCTGAGCATGCTACGGCAACACCACAACTCAAACGCTTCTAATTTGTTAAGATTCTTCATGTTTGTTTTCTAGGTTACACATCCACAAAACAAAACGGACCACACGTACACAATACTCTTAGATGTGTGGTCAATCATGATACAATAATACAGAGATAAGATTCCACGCATGTGTGGGCGTGGTTATGTCTACGTCAGCTTGTGATAGATGTCGCCATATTGTATTTCTGTGTTTATGTATATTTACGGTTTGTAGCCAATATTTTTAGTAAAATAATATTTTTTAAGAGTCTTAAAGGCTTTAAATTTTTCGAAATATGAGGTGTGCAGTATATGGTTGTGCTGTTGACAATATGGCATCAGAAAATTAAATAAAGATTTGTATAATTCTACTGTGTCTAGAAAAACAAAAATGACAAAAATTGTACATTAAAGATATGTAAGAAGTAAATTGATTCTTTTGTTTTCGCCAGAACCTAACGACCTATTGATCACTACGAACAATATAATATGGTACAATCTTTAGAACGAAAGTAGTTCTATTGTTGAATTGTTTGTAAACTATACATTTTAATTAAATCTTCTTTTGCCTTCATAACTCTGGATGGGTCTTTGGCTGTCTGGCTATGTGCCTTCATTCAGATGTCTCTTGCGCCCTTCTTCTCCATTGTCTTATGTTCATGGTTTTCAGGTCGTCATCCAACTATCTCATTCTGGGTCTTTCTTTTTTTCGCCTTCCTATTGGGTCTCGTCGTAATATTTTCTTCGTTGTTCTTGCATTGCCTTTTCTCTGAACATGTCCCAGCCATGACTCTCTTTCTTCTTCTTCTTGTAGTTACTTCTCCTATCGGAGGTTCGCTATCATCACAGCTATTTGTACCTTATTGGCGGCTGCTCTGAAAATATCTACTGAGCCGCAACTATACCACTCTCTTAAGTTTCTCAGCCAGGAAATTTTTCTTCTACTGACTGTCTGACTTTTCACAAATTAACAATAATAACTTTTGAACCCTGCAACGTCATTTTTATGAGGCTCCTAAAGTCGACTTTACATTACATGATTTATCATGTGATTTGTCATATGATTTGGTCATGGAGTAAAATTTACATGTTTACACTGTGTGATTTGTCATTATGATTTTGCCATAAGCACTGTGTTTTATAAACCAATTACAAAAAACTCGAAGATGTACCACAAGGTTATTTATTATTGTTAAAAAACATATAAAAGGACGCGTTTCGGCTTTACACAAGCCATCATCAGCTTAAATACAGGACAAAAAACAACGGACTGACCTACAATGTAAAAATATCCAACGTTACACATGAAAATAAAGTAAATGGTGACAACGCCCACCTCAGTTTAGGAACTTACCATAAAAACAGGAAGGAGGAAGAATCAGCTAGTTTACATTATAAAATATAGAGATGTACACATTTCTTCATTAATAATTAGCTATTAATAGCATTTTGTTATTATTGTATTGTAAAATCCTCAAGAACTTCCGCATGTAGAGGAACTATCATGTGAGCCGGTCAGGTGTAAAGACCTTCCGGTGAAAAGTCAAATTGCTGTTAATGATGACATAGAGTACTCAACAATGAAGTGTCATTAATGGTGGTAAACTTTGTAACTAGTTTACCACCATTAATGACACTTCATTGACTCAACAATGAAGTGTCATTAATGGTGGTAAACTTTGTAACTAGTTTACCACCATTAATGACACTTCATTGTTGAGTACTCTATGTCATCATTGACAGCAATTTGACTTTTCACCGGAAGGTCTTTACACCTGACCGGCTCACATGATGGTTCTTCTACATGCGGAAGTTCTTGCGGATTTTACAATACAATAATAACAAAATGCTATTAATAGCTAATTATTAATGAAGAAATGTGTACATCTCTATATTTTATAATGTAAACTAGCTGATTCTTCCTCCTTCCTGTTTTTCTGGTAAGTTCCTAAACTGAGGTGGGCGTTGTCACCATTTACTTTATTCTCATGTGTAACGTTGGATATTTTTACATTGTAGGTCAGTCCGTTGTTTTTTGTCCTGTATTTAAGCTGATGATGGCTTGTGTAAAGCCGAAACGCGTCCTTTTATATGTTTTTTAACAATAATAAATAACCTTGTGGTACATCTTCGAGTTTTTTGTAATTGGTTTACCTCGAGACCACATTTGAGTAAGTATGGATACTTCTCTTCATGGACTGTGTTTTATCATAAGCATTGTCATGCGGCTCGTCATGGGCAAAATCATATGATAAATCACGTGATAAATCATGTAGTGTAAAGTCGACTTTAAGTAGGTATACATAAGAAAGGTCTTCCACCCTTTTGATTCTTTTCGCACTATTAAAAGCTTGTTTAAAGTCTATATATATTAATAGTTCTATGTCGTATTCATAAGCTTTTTCTTGTATCCTTCTTAGTATGAATATATTATCTGTAGTGGCTATTTTTTCTGACTCCATTTTGATAATCACCAATTATATTTTCGGAGTATTCTAATAATCTATTTCGTATACCAGAAAGATTGTTGTATATTACATTTAACAATGTAATTGGCCTATAATTCTGGCATTCCCTCTTATCTCCTTTTTTATTTATTGGCTGTATAAGGCCAACTGTCCATCCTCCGGCATTTGCTCCTTGTTCCATATTAATGTTATTAGGTATTGAATTTTTCCCCACAGTTCGGATCCTCCATGCTGGCGCTTTATTGTTTCTTAGTTTCTTTATCATTTGACCTAATCCTTTCTTTATTATTTGTACCATTTCCTCATAACTCAGATTTAAATGTATAACATATTGTCTTGTTTTGATCATTCATTGCCTGTATTTAGGTTTTCTACAAAATATTCTTTTCATCTCATTATAATTTTTTGATTTTCAGTTACTAGTGCTCTGTGCTTTCTTTTAATGCTTTTGTAGAATTTTCTGAATATTTAATATAGGTGTTATATTATTTCAATGGTTGCACAATATATTATTTCATATACTTAAGCTTAAATTAACCTAGTAAATAAAACATCTACTAAATTTTATTTGAATTTCTGCAGTTCGTTTCATCCGCAAGCACGAGACGTTTTGAAAATTTAGCACAAGGTGACGTCATGCGCGAGATGTACGAGTTTAGTTCGCGTTGATGTCATATCTTGTCATGCTTCCTTATATCATGGTGGTCAATGACAGACTGTTACTGCACAACAGTAGAACGCCATACAGTAGAACGAAGATAGCTGCAGAACGCCAGCTAATAAAGCTTTTGCGTGTAAGTTCTATTCTGGTCGAAATTTCCTCACCACTTTTAACCCTACAGTCGATCCAGCTACCCAGATATCTAAAGTGTTCCACCCTTTCCAGGATTTTGTTATCTAATTTTAGTGGTCGACGATATTAATTTTTTCGACCACCATCCAGTTTGTTTTCTTTGCTTTGCATTTATAGTTAAGTCCTTCGCGGTACATTCGTTGTTTACAGCGTTCAACAGGGTTGGAAGGTCTTCTCTGGCATTATGGCTGTGTTATCTCCGTATCTGATGGTATTAATGATTTCACCACCGATTTTAACACAATTGCAACTATTATTTAACGCTTCCTCAAAAATTGGTTCGGTGTAGGCGCTGAACAATGTCGGTGACATAACACATCCCTGTCTGACACCACGCTTAATAGAAACTCATGTTAGGATACTTTAACTAGTGGTAAAATATACTTTTCCACTTTTACCAGAGGCATGCTGTAGGGATATTTATATACTTCCCTTTTCTTCCTTACAATCTACGCTATTGCCTTAATAATAAGTTCAGCGTGTTTTTGATGTTTCGTTAATTTTTACATAAACATTGTGACTTTTGTCACAATGCTGTGAGTAGTAATAGCTGTCAGTGAGTAGTTTTTTTAAGGTTTTTTTTAAATCTTAAATGGTAAATTCACGTTTAAAAGTAATGGATCCAATAAGATTATGTAGTAAACACAAAATCCTATTAAATGTTGTTTTGATGTCACTTATACTATAGCATTGTGTGAAAGTGACAAAAATCCCAACTCACCGATTTTTATGACAGTGCCTACTATAATTGTAATTTATCTCAATGGCTGTATATTGAAAAAATATTATCAGACTATTCATAACCGAATACTCTGATATATAAGGTTTGAGATATTGTATTCGTCATAATATTTTCTATTCCGTTTTGTATTTCGAGGGTATTTTTGCATTCTGCTTTTATTATTCGCTATCAACACAAGAACACAATAGGGTCAGGACACAGTAGGCTTTGCAACTCTTTATTTTTTAATAGTCTCTATAGAATAATCTGTAGATTACTCAACAACAATAATTCAAAATTCACACTTTTTATAACACATAAACACTTTTAGCAATAGACTGTTAAGTGTGGAAAATATGGTAATAGACCAGGGCGCATCTGTTAAAATATTAGTACATTTGGACGTTGAGAGGTGACTCAAATTTTTTTACAGAAATTGCTTGAAAATAAATCAAATAATAATATTTGAGTTATCCTCCCTCTCAAAAAGGGCGGAACATTGTTTAAATAATCAAAATGTCAAAAAATTAAGGAAAAATTCGATTTTTTTCTTGGTTTTTTGATTATAACTTTAAAAGTGTTCATTTTCGAGAAAAGTTGTAATGACATAAAAGTTGCGTAATTAAATTTTCTACAACATAGAATTTATAGATTTAAAAATAGTCACCCTTGTTGCAAAATAGCAGTAATTGTGAAAAAAACATACAAAAACAAGTATTCGCATTTTACGTTTTTCAACCATTTATGCTACACCCAGGACCTTCATATTTCACCTTAAAAAACTTTATGATACAGTAAAACAATACTGTAAATTTTATTAAGATCGGTTTAAGAGATTTTGCAAAATAAATTTTGCAATTCAGCTTTCGTAAAAAAAAATTCATTTTTTCAAAATGTTACAGGACTGACAATAAAGCAGATAGCAAGTTGAATTTTTTTTTGCGTATAGAAGTGTACTGTACCTTTCATTTGCAATTTTGCAAAATTAAAATAGATTAATACCACGGCGTCAGGCATTTTTTTAAATAAACATTAATTATTGGTCTACGCGCAGGACAGCGGATAGTTTGCTCTGATTGGGCATTCCAATGACCTTTGATAATGATTGATACATTTTAATTTTTATTACATTTCGATATAAATAAATAAATTTGTTTAGTGCAAAATAAAAACACATACTCTATCCTTTGAAATAACACTTTAGCAAAAATAATAGCAAAAATAATAAAATTTAACAATAATAGCAAAAACTTTCTTTGTTCATATATTTTAACTTAAATAATAAAAGTTTATTATTTTTAAACATATGCAATTGTTTAAACAATATTTCACAAACAATAATAAAATTAGTTTAATTTTTTTGGAATTAAAATATTAAAATACAACAAAATATAGAGTAAGAAAATAATATATTAGATAAAGTTTGGAAGAAATTTTGGTGGAAATCAACTTGTGTGAATCGAACACCGCTGTTCTGCGCGTAGCACCAAAAATTATTGTTTATTTCAAAAATTTTCTGACGCCGTGGTAATTAATCGATTTTAACTTTGAAAATTGCAAATGAAAGGTACAGTACACTTCTATAAGAAAAAAAAATTTCAACTTGCTATCTGCTTTATTTTCAATCCTGCAACATTTTAAATAAATGAATTTTTTTTGCGAAAGATGGATTGCAAAATTTATTTTGCAAAATCTATTACACTGATCTTAATGAAATTTACAGTATTGTTTTACTGTATCATAAAGTTTTTCTGTGTGAAATATGAAGGTCCTTAGTGTAGCATAAATGGTTGAAAAACGTAAAATGCCAATACTTGTTTTTGTATGTTTTTTTCGCAATTATTTCTATTTTGCAACTAGGGTGACTATTTTCTAAATTTTTAACCAATTTTGTATTGTAGGAAATTTAATTACGCAACTTTTGTGCCAGTGCAACTTTTCTCGGTAATGAATACTTTTAAAGTTATAATCAAAAAACGAAGAAAAAAATCGAATTTTTCCTTAAATTTTTGACATTTTGATTATTTAAACAATGTTCCGGACCTTTTTGAGAGGGAGGATAACTCAAATATTATTATCTGATTTATTTTCAAGCAATTTCTGCAAAAAAATTTGAGTCACCTCTCAACGTCCATCTCAAAACAGATGCGCCCTGGGCTATAACCTATTAAAACTTTTGTATAACAATAAAACACTGAAAAAGTTTGTATTCTATACTTCCACAAAATTTATTACAACTATGTGACTACAGCTGTTTTGGCAGAGTGCCTTTCTCAAGTCATTTAGATTACTATTGGTTTGCCTTTTTTAAAGTCTTTAACTGAAGTGGTTGAGGAGTGGGGAGTGTCTCGAGTTGGTCATTCAGAATTATGTCTGTATTTTTCAATTTGTTAATTTCCATAGATAGCTTAAGGCCTTTATATTGAACATACAGAATTTGAAACTGTTAAAATAATGATTAGGATCTAGAAGGTGAAGTGCGTATGTAGAAGTGTCTGTTTTTCTATTGTTGAAAGCCATTTTGTGTTCTGCTATCAGTTTGTCAAAGGTTCTGGCAGTTTGACCGATGTAAGTTTTCGGACAGTCAACACAAGTTAGTTTGTAAACACCACTCTGTAGTTGTTTTCTCTTTCGGCTCTTATTGTTCTTAATATATTTGTCTAAGTTGTTGTTTGTTGTGAAAGCTGTGTTGTTCCTTTCTTTTCTATGTATCTGGCTATTTTTGTTGTTTTCTTGCCAGTATATGTGATATAACAGAAGGTACTGCGTTCTTTCTGTGGTGGTGGAAAGACTAATTTCAGGGCTTTCTTATGGAGCTTTTGGTTTAAAATTTTGTTAATTGTTTGTTCGTTATAGCCATTGTTTAATGCTATTTGTTTAATGATGTTCAGTTCTATCTCGAAGTTATTTTTTGACATGAGAATTTCTGTTAGTCT
Source organism: Diabrotica virgifera virgifera (assembly GCF_917563875.1). Classification (NCBI taxonomy): domain Eukaryota; kingdom Metazoa; phylum Arthropoda; class Insecta; order Coleoptera; family Chrysomelidae; genus Diabrotica; species Diabrotica virgifera. The sequence goes on from NC_065446.1 coordinate 223,194,699, forward strand.
ATGTATCATGCTATGGTAGGCTGCTAATTTGTGTTGTGTAGGATGGGATGATGAATTGTGTATAGTTATGTCAGTATGGGTAGGTTTATGATATACGGAGAACTCATGTTTGTTGTGTAGTCTGGTAATTGTGACATCTAGAAAGTTTATGGACTTATTCTGTTCTGTTTCTATTGTTAACTCAATATTACTATAAAGTGAATTAATGTATAATAGAAATTGGTCGAGTTGCCTGTTAGTTCCTGTAAAGCATACTAGTATATCATCCACGTATCTCCGCCAAGATAAGAACTGCTTAAATACGGGATGTTTAGAAATTGTTGTTTCAAGCTGGTTCATAAATACAGAGAAAGTCTGTAATTTTAGAATAAATTCAATATCTCAAATACTAATTATTTTTTTGAAAAATGCTCAGACCCGTCGATTATTATTTCAAATTGTCCTTTTTGACATACAATAATAATGTATACAGGGTTTCCCAATTTAGAGGTATGACGTCATCGTTGATTTTCTTAAATGGCAACACTGTTATTTTGATAGCTATTTTGATACGGTGTGTAAAGTTATACACAACTGCAAAATATAAAATTTTTATTCTCTACCATTTACAAGATAATAGAAAATAACAAAGTTATGTCTGTAATTTGGAATAAATTGAATAAAATTATAATACTAATGGTTTTTTTGAAAAATGCTTAGACCCGTCGATTATTATTTCAAATTTTCATTTTTGACATACAATAATAATTTATACAGGGTGTCCCAATTTAGAGATATGACGTCATCATTGATTTTCTTAATTGGAAACACTGTAATTTTGATAGCTATTTTGATAGGGTGTGTAAAGTTATACACAACTGCAAAATTTTAAATTTTTATTTCCTACCATTAACAAGATAATAAAAAAATAACAAAGTTATGAACAAGTAATCAAATAATAATTGAGTTTAATTATTTCAAATAAGCAAATGCTCATAACGTTGCCCATTGACAATTTGAAAATAATTGAGGACAACATTATGAGTATCTGCTTAATTGAAATAATTAAATTCAATTATTATTTGGTTACTTGTTTTTCATAACTTTGTTATTTTTTATTATCTTGTAAATGGTAGGGAATAAAAATTTAAAATTTTGCACTTGTGTATAACTTTACACACCCTATCAAAATAAATAGCTATCAAAATGATAGTGTTGCCATTTAAGAAAATCAACGATGACGTCATATCTCTAAATTGGGACAACCTGTATACATTATTATTGTATGTCAAAAATGTCAATTTGAAATACTAATCGACGGGTCTGAGCATTTTTTAAAAAAACAATTAGTATTTTAATTATTGAATTTATTCCAAATTACAGACACAACTTTGTTATTTTCTATTATCTTGTAAACGGTAGAGAATAAAAATTTGATATTTTGCAGTTGTGTATAACTTTAGACACCCTATCAAAATAGCTATCAAAATGACAGTGTTGCCATTTAAGAAAATCAACGATGACGTCATATCTCTAAATTGGGATACCCTGTATACTATTGTGTTTCAATTTATCAATCAAAGATAGAATAAAAATTTTTATTTTTTTTTAATATAACGCGGGCACATAAAGTTGATACACCCTGTATATTGATTTGTAAATGTTTATTAGAAGTTAGCTTTCAACGCAAAATGGTTCCCCCTAAATGAATTTTTCCATGAAGAATATTAAAACCTTTTTTGTAAATAAAAGTTAAGTGAAAGTTATTTAGGATTAGTATTTTAAACCGATTGTTTATTACGGGAAAGATAGAAGCCATAGGTAATTAGTTCTTAGAAAAGTAAGGTAAAGAAAGTTTGGAATTTTAAATAAGTTTGTTTAATGACAGAAATATTTAGATAATTTCCGAAAAGTCAGTTTTGAGTAGAAGTATTGTTTGAAAGAATGACTGGGTTTTCGAATGAAAAAAAGAATGGGGAGAGAGAAATGTTTCTGATTGGCTTGGAAATTTGGAATGGGGAAAGTTTTGTTTGAATGTTGAGGTAGTTTTGGAAAGAGGAATTCATTGTGTTACCGGCATCCAAAAGGGGCAGTCAAAAGTTTTCGTGAGTAGTTCAGCAGCAAGTACTAGTGTTTTGTTTTGATAGTGGGAGTAGGCGAAAAGTGGTACGAGAGACAAAGCAAATCGAGAAGAAATATCTCTTTGATTATGTACAGTCCAAGAGAGTAAGTTACAAGAATTATCATTATAAAAATTATTTGTGACACCAAGTAAAAAAGATACTTGGGTCTCAGGAGATTATTGTTGAGAGAAAGAGAGGAAAGAATTTTGGAGTTTGTTGAACGAGTACTGGCAAAAAAGAGGCCTGGCTTGTGTTTTGGACAAATAGTTGCTGGTATCCTGCTGAATTTTTTGCTGAGAACGGAGAGGGCTTTGATTGGTAGCCTAACATAATCAACAAGGAGGAACTGTTTGGGTCAAGAGGAGACATCATTGTGTGTGAATCAAAAAGGTCAGTCAATAACCTACGTGATAGATTTGTTTTATAATCAGAAGTTAAATTTTTTTACGTAAAAGCATATGCATTTAAGATTCCAACATTTCAAAAATTCAAGTAATTTGTGAATTCCAAATTTGTTTGTTTAGCATGTTTTATTAATAGTATCAAGAACAAAGCGATAAATATTTGTTTGAATTAGATTAATTTATATGGTAAAAGTTTCTTTTGGACAGTTATGCCCACAGGATTTAATTAATAAATTTACAGAGCATTGCTTTTGATAATAAAGTATTTGTATGTGTTTATTTATGACTTTTCTATTTATTTCCTTTTCCTCTTTTATCCCGATAAGGATCAACTAAGAGATACTGAAACCACGAGAGAAGATAAGTATAACATAAGATAATTTAGATTTTTTTTTATTATAAAAAGGCACCCTGAGTTTCTTTCTTAATTCGTATGTATGATTTGCGTTAATTAAATAATTGATCAAATAAATAATAATTAATATAAAAGTAATAGATAGCAGATCATAACAATACATTATTATTGTACGGCAAAAAGGACAATTTGAAATACTAATCGACGGGTCGCATTTTTCAAAAAAACAATTTTATTAGTATTTGAGATATTGAATTTATTCCAAATTACAGACCCTCTCTGTATATCTGATAGCAATGGGCATAGACATATTGAATGGGCAAAAACTTTTGTAGCATAGACATATTGAATTTACACATATAGGGTGTCCCAAAAGTAGCGGGACGGTCGAATATTTCTCGAAACGAACATGGGAGCAAAAACTGAAAAATACGTATTTATTATTTTTCAAAATTCTATCGAATGACAGTAATCACGACTATGGAGACCTGTAAGAAGGAGTTGAAACGCAATGCATCGTTTGTGGGCTAACTTTTCAACATCTAATTCAGCTTCCAGCAATCGCCGCTAGAGGCGCAAATGTTCGAATAGGTGCTAAAAATACATTAGTTCTTATGGACTTATTTATTATTTACCTCATTTTATTCATTTTTTCAGCGTAATTAGACATTAATTTATTGGTTGATTAGTGCTGAATATGTTTTGTGCAAAAAAATAAATTATTTTAACTTTCTAACATAGCGACGTGTGGTAAAACGTGTATTCTTCCTTTACCATTGTAGATGGAGATGTGACATCAAATTTAAATTTGTCATTACTTTAATGTGGGACAGCTCATTTTGAAGCGGAAATATTTTGTCACATTATTATCTAACTGCCACATTTATATACCAATGGTATTTCAACTGCAAATTTAATTGATATCAAAAAGTGTGTTAGTTGAAGTAATTGAACTTAACTCTACCTAATTGTTTTTAAAAAGTTATTTAAATTATTTGAAATTTATTGAGCAACTTTTTTTTTATTATTCTTGTTATCAAGATTTAAAATGATTTTTCTTTGGAACACTTCATTTATATTCTAAAAGCTTATATACAGATCTTTAAATTTAGTTAATAAAATATATGTACCTAAATTAACCACAGACGACAGTCTAACTTTTTTAAAATTAATGTTAATTTTTGTGAAATATTTTGTCTCAAAAACGCATTGTTTCGACAGAAAAACCTTCAAGATCCTCTTACCAATATCATTATAATTTTCAGGTTAAAATCAAAACCAATAATTTTATTAACACAAATTTTATTTACACCGAAGGAAATAACATACAAACGAATGTAATCTATGAACGTTTTAAATAACATAACGACAAATCTTTATAAAAAGTCTTGTATATTAACTTTGTTAAGTTCCCTTTTGAATTTTTTATCGGAACGATAACTCGATATAAATCCAGGTACGAAGCAAGTTCTTTTAGTGTACGTTTTCTTGGCAATCATATTTAAATAATATTATCCACCAAAACAAGTAATCTTATATTAACTACGAATAATTAATTATTTTCGAAATTTTCACATTTACTCCAATGCAAAACTAGCACCTATCTCTACGCCAACGCCGCCCTAGTGACAAACCAAGCAAACAGGCAAAATCGTGTACACAAATTTCAAGGTCGTCCTATCTCGATTCCTCTCCTCTGTGTAGGTTACCATAATCACGACCCTTCACCCCATCCCGGGAAACGGGGTAGGGAGTAACTTTAAAATCTTAAAAAGGATAAATCTACATTTTTTATTGCAGATTTGGATTCCTTACGTAAAAGCTAAGCAACTTTTATTCAAAACATTTTTCAAATTGTGGGTAGATGGCGCTCTAATCGAAACAAAAACGATTTATCATGATACCGCAGGTAAATTATAGAAACGATCTAATAAGTGCGTTCGCGGGTGCCTGTCGGCGACTAGTAGGCAACAAATTAGCAGCAAAACGCATGCGCACTTTAAAATGATATAAATAACATCATTGACAGTTAAATAAATAAATATACAACGTATACTTACCTAGTATAATTTAATAATTAGTTATTAATATTAATTAAAAGTAAATATACCTTGTATATTTATCTATTAAGAGTATTATTTATATTAAGTGAGGTTAGAAATTGTCGGCGACAATTTGTCCACTGTACCCGCGAACTCAGCTCATATATCGAGACACTTCCAAATAAAAAACACGTTTTTAATATTTTATACAAACCTATCGAATGGCACCAAACACGACCCCCTACTCCACTTCCTTACTCGAGCGCGTCAGATTATCACATGGAGAGAAACCTTGTACCCTGTAAATGTACCTCTACTGTATATTAGGTCTTATTACAGGGTACTTCGTTAAGGGGGGTCCGAAAAAAAATCTATCCTTAGAAAAAGTCGAAATCGTCAGATAAAGATAAGGTAAGTTAAGTGCAGAAGAAAAAGAAGATGAAATTAAAGAAGAGTTTTATGATGAACTAGAGTCCGCATATCAGTCATGCCCAAAAAATGATATAAAAATAATCTATGGAGACCTAAACGCCAAAGTTGGAAGAGAACAGCAATTCCAACCCACAATAGGTAGGCACAGTCTCCATGAGCCATCAAATGACAATGGCAATAGGTTAATAAACCTAGCAAGATCACTTAACATGGTGATTGCTAGCACATACTTCGCTCGCAAACATATACACAAAGGTACCAGGAAATCCCCAGACGGACTGACAGTAAATATGATAGATCATGTTATTGTAGACTCGAGACACCAATCGAATATAATAAACGTCCGCACCAGAAGAGGGGCAAATGCGGATTCTGATCACTACATGGTCGAAAGTAGAGTAAGGACTAGAATTTCAAACATCAAAAAGGAAAGAGGCTCTAAACATGAACGATACAAGGTAGAAGGACTCAAATAAACAAACAAAAATAAAGACCATAAAGAAAAGATAAGCATCAAACTAGAAAACAGACTAAAACATCAAAACCCAAATAAGGAGTGGGAAGAGTGCAGAGAAATCATAAAAGAGACAGCTAAAGAAGTATTAGGCATAGAAGGTAAAGAAAGAAGAACAAGAACGAATGACTGGTTTGACGAAGAACAACAGATTATAACAGACAGAAAAAGCAAAGCATATTTACTGATGCAACAGGGACACAGAACCCGACAAGCAGAGGAAGAATATAAACAACTACGCAAAAAACAAAAGAAAACCCACCGAAGAAAAAAGAGAGAATATATGAACAAAGAACTTCAAGAACTGCAAGAACTAAGTAGATCGACAGAGACAAGAAAATTTTATCAGAAACTGAACAAAAGCAGAAAAGACTTCAAACCGGGAATAACGATGTATAGAGATAAGGAAGGTAATATATTGACAGAACAACAAGATATTCGAAGAAGATGGACACAACATTTTACGGGAAAGCTTGAAGGAGATGGGAGTGAGACGAACCCTGATATACCATTAGACCAAGCAGACAACAGAGAAAAGAGTCCACCAAAAATAGCCGAGACTAGAATAGCAGTAGACAAATTAAAGAACAATAAATCACAGGGATCGGATCAAGTAGCATCGGAATTACTGAAGAAAGGAGGAGACGCACTACAGAAAACAATACATGAATTGATAACAAAGATATTGTCAAATAAACAGCTACCAGTGGAGTGGAATAGTGCTATTATTGTACCATTACATAAAAAAGGAAATCAGTTAGAATGTGGAAACTACGGTGGAATCACTCTGCTGAATGCAGCATACAAAATAATGTCCAATGTCATTTATGAAAGACTTAGACCACATGCTGAAAAAATAGTTGGCAGGTACCAAAGTGGCTTCTGTAGACAGAAGTCAACAATAGACCAGATATTTGTTCTGCGACAGATCCTCTAAAAAACAAGTGAACATAACATCGACACACATCATCTCTTTATAGACTTCGAAAGCGCATATGACAATATAAACCGAGAATTCTTAATAAAAGCAATGAAAGAATTTAATATACCAACACAACTAATAGAACTGATAAAAGAATCTCTAAAAGTAGAAAGTAAAATCCGGATAAAAAACGAACTAACGGAAACAATAGATGTGAAAAAGGGACTACGCCAGATCATGCATCTTGTTCAACATCGTACTCGAGAAAATAATGAGGGACACAACAGTCAATACTCGAGGAACAATCATTAATAAAAGCGTGCAAATACTAGCATTTGCAGATGATGTTGACATAATCGCAAGATAAAGAAGAGAAATGGTAGAGGCATTCAATCAAATAGAACGAGCTGCACAAAATAGTGGCCTTAAAATCAACCAGAACAAAACAAAATATATGCAGGTAAGTAAAAACACAGAAATAATGCAGCCTCAAAATATAACAATAGGAGAACATTGAGGGGGTAAAAAACTTTACATACTTGGGATCCCTAGTCACGTCTGATAATAACGTAGCAGAGGAAGGGAAGAGGCGAATATTTATTGCCAATAAAAGTTACCATCGCTTAATTCGGCAACTAAGATCCTTAGGGCAAAACCTTAATAAGACTGGTACTCACATACGGCTCAGAAACCTGGACACTCACTAAAAGAGAGGAAACATTGCTAGCCACCTTTGAAAGAAAAATCTTGCAACACATATATAAGGGCACAAAAGAAAACTGAATTTGGCGAAGAAGGTACAACTTTGAACTATACGAAATATACCAGGATCCGGATATCATAACATTGATTAAAATAGGATGGCTACGTTGGATGGGACATGTAGAAAGAATGGAAGAAGGCGAAATACCAAACAAAATATTCAAACAGATGCCAGTAGGAAAAAGAACAAGAGGAAGAGCGAACCTGAGATATTTAGAACAAATAGAAAATGATATAATAACTTTAAAAATAAAAAACTGGAGAAAAAAAGCACGAAACCGATCAGAGTGGAGAAGAATCCTGGAACAGGCCAAAACCCAGAAAGAGCTGTCGAGCCAGTGATGATGATGATGATTATGACGTTAAGTGCATGCAGAACAGTGTATATATAAAAAATCTGTTGGTTTGAGCGGGTCTTAAGGAGACGGGTGAGTCACAAAGATTCACAAGAAAAAAGCGAATATTTGGAGAAATAAAAGTCAGATCTAAAAACTAGAAAATATTTAAAATCAATGGGAAAATTCTAATAGTTGACTGTATACCATAGTTTAAAAAAACTTATACAAAAGTAAAAACTTCAATCTGTATACTGGTATAAAATGTTTTATTAAAAACTTCATAAAATGTCGTGCAAAACGTTTGCGTTCTAATTCAGAACATCTTCAGTGCCTAGAATGAAGTATTTCCACGTTAGATTAAGGCAAAAAGTTTAAAATTGTGACTGTTAATAAGAAAAAACATGTGGAGAATACTTACATTCTGCTAAGTAATTGTAACTAGCACACTATTTAAAGTGGTCACTTCATAATATATGATTTACATGTTAAATGTTATGAAAATATTGTGACTACCAGTCGATGTTATAAGATTAAATTAAGTACATGCTTAAAGGGCACCATGTCTCCCTACTCTATAAAAACTAAGTACTTGTCAGTTCAGTGGGCACAGACCAACTGATAAAATAGGGAATGGTATTTGAATATGACAAAGAGTGACATGACAAGAAAAGATAAATCAATTTTTTTGGTTAAGAACTTCAGAAAGTGTAGTTTTAATTTTGGATTTTAATTAAAATGTAATGGTTGTTAATAACTGTTTAAAAATGTAATTAAAATTATGGTTTAAAAAATTAGAATCTATTATAAAGTCTAAATTAGCAACCCTCTATTCCAGAAAAAACTTTTGGATTGTTGGATTTAAGCAGGGTGTATGTCATTGTTAAAAGTGTGACGTCATTGATTGTAAAATGATAAGATGAAAGTTTAATTTAGTTTAATAAATTGAGATATATACTCCATAGTAAACAATGAATGATCTGACGTGGGAGAATTGGAAGCTAACTTCTTCTTCTTCTTCAAATGCAAATCCACTAATGGATGTTGGCGATCACATTTTCCATTAACTCTCTGTTTCTTGCAATGTGGATCAGTGATTGTATGTCGGTAATCCCTGTCCATTGCCTTATGTTTCGGAGCCAGGACATTTTCTTACGTCCTATTCCTCTCTTGCCTTCAATTTTACCCTGGATTATAAGTTGAAGGAACTGGTATTTTTCGTTTCGCATGATGTGACCCAAATACGCCGTTTTTCTTTTCTTGATGTTTTCGAAAAGCTGACGTTCTTGGTTGACTCTTTTAAGGACATCCACATTTGTGACTTTCGCCGTCCATGGTATCTTTAGGATACGGCGATAAAGCCACATTTCGAAGGCTTCTAATCTGTTTATATCCCTCGTTTTGAGTGTCCAGCCCTCTATGCCATATAGCAGCACCGACCACACGTAGCATTTAGTAAACCTTAGTCTCAGTGTAAGGTCGAACTCTGAGCAGCTCAATACCTTCCTGAATTTTACGAAAGCTTGTCGAGCTTGCTCAATGCGACATTTTACTTCCCTGTCCGATGCCCAGTCTTCAAAAAGCCACGTTCCTAGGTATTTGAATTTGCTCACTCTCTCAATGGACTTAGTATTCAGTGTTATGGTGGAGTTTTCAAATGCATCCAAGTTTCTGGAGATGATCATGAATTTGGTCTTTTTGGTATTAATCTCTAATCCCATTCGCTTACTGTATTCTCCGATTATAGTGACAAGTTGTTGAAGATCCGCTATGTTGTCGCAAATTAAGACAGCATCATCAGCATATCGTATGTTGTTGATTAATACTCCATTCACTTTGATTCCCATCTCTGCATCTTCCAAAGACTCTTGAAATATGGCTTCCGAATAAATGTTAAATAAAAGAGGGGAAAGCACACATCCCTGCCGAACACCCCTTCTTATATGTATGGATTTGGATATAGAATTGTCTATTTTTAATTGTGCTGCCTGATACCAGTACAAGTTTTCAATGCATCTTATGTCTTTTTGGTCTATATCAAGCTTCTTGAGGATCTGCATTAACTTGTGATGTTGGACACGATCAAACGCTTTCTCGTAGTCTAGAAAGCACAGAAATACGTCCTTCCTCTGATCGTAACAATTTTGGACCAACACCTGTGTTGCTACTATTGCTTCTCTTGTTCCCAAACCTTGCCTAAACCCAAACTGAGAATCACTGATGTCCCATTCACATTTTTTGTATAATCTTTGATATGTAGTATTTTTAAGAATATTTTTAAAGTGTGACTCATCAGGCTAATGAGTCTGTGATCCTCACATCTTTTTGCATTGGCTTTTTTGGGTATGGGAATAAATGTAGAGAGCAACCACTGCTGAGGATAGCAACCAGTTTCATAAATAAAATTAAATATTTTATGTAGTGCTGAAATTCCCCTTTCATCTAGTAGTTTGAGTATTTCTGAAGGGATATCATCAGGTCCAGGTGCCTTTTGTTTTTTGAATATAATATTGCCTTTTCTATTTCCTCTTTAGTGATTGAAGGGCCAGTCAGCTGGTCGTCTGTATAAACTTCACTCATGGGTCTTTCGTCAAGAAAGAGCTCCTGAATATAGTTTTCCCATATATGAATTTTCTCTTTTTCACCTAGCACTACCTGGTTATCCTGATTAACTATAATAGTTGGTCTTCGTTTTCTGTATATTCCAGCAGTCTCCTTAAGCTTTTTATGTAAATTCCGATCGTCGTGCTGTCGTTGTAAATGTTCTAGATCGATACATTGTTGCTTAAGCCATTCATTTTTTGCTATTCTTATCTTTGCTTTTATTTGCCTGTTAATGTTTTTATACATATCGCTGCCATCTGGGTCATCCTTGTGTCGTCGTCGTTCATCCATTAGTAATAGTATTTCTTCTGTCATCCATTTTTGCTTCTTGTTCTTTGGTTTGTACCCCAAGTTGCTTTTCATGATGTCTGTTACAGCACTTGTAATCGTATTCCATGTTGGTGTTAGATCTTCGGTAATGTTTGTCGTCAATATTTGAATTTGTGTGTTTATTTCATTACTTATTTCTGCTTGTATCATTGGATCTTTCAGTTTATCCAATGCGATCTGTTGTTGAGTTTCAGGCTTGTTTTTGCATGAAAGAGCGATCTTTATGACGGCCACTAACGGCCGAATGCTAAATTGGAAGCTAAATAAAGCAAAAATTATAATTTTAAATGTTTTAAAGAAATGTATTGTTGGTTGCTTAACATGATGGGAAATGTATAGATTTAGCTGCATACTATTGTAATGATTAATTCTGTCTATGAAAGATGGGAGAGGAATTGTGGCAAAAATTAAAGTACTGAAAGAAAACAAATCAGGAAGTGAATGTTAATGTTAAAAAAATATTTAAATAATAAAATGACTAAAATTATGTAATGAAATTAATAACGGAAAAGGGGGAAATAAAATATGTGACAGCATAATCTAATGGAACTTTAAGTTGTTTTCGATGGACTAAAATAATTCAAGGAGATATATCATGATAGGCTACCAGACGAAGTGATTAGTGTGTGAATGAATAATCGACTGAGAGCTAACTAATATAGGACCATTTGTGTGTTAATGTCAATATGCGACGGAGAATCTAAGTTGACTTAGTATCTGAGATAACGAACTATGAGTTTGGATTCTGTAGGTGGTAGTGGAGTGAACAAACTGAACCAAGTGTGATATCTTTATAGTGCAAAATTTATAAACTTACATGACAGAGATGACCAAATGAATTAAGCCAGATGTAAAAAAAGGGGAGCTATTAATATGATATGAAATTAAGATAGCTGAGTAGCCTGATATGAAGGTGGGAAAATGAAAAAGAATGGTATATATAAAATTATAACTTAAATATTAGGATCTGAAAAAACTGTGAATGAATGTAAGTTAATGAATTTAGGTGTGCAATACCCTATTGTTGAGTATAGTCTAAAATAATCTAAAAGGGGAGATGGTAACATGTAAGTTAATAAGAAAGGGAGAGTGAAATATGTGGCAGACAAAAGTAATTAACTGTATGTTGTTATTAAATGGGATGCATAGAGTTAAATATTGATGACATAACAGGCAACAAGACAAAGTGATTGTGTGTTGAAGTACATTCAAAAAGAGACAAGTAAACCAGATCACGATTTGAGGGTTATTGTCAATAAGAAACGGAGAGTCTAAATAAATTATGATAGAATTGGTGAGCTAAAATCTGGAGGACCTGAGACAACAGAAACATAAGGCAAGACAAAATAACTAAAGGATTAAAAACAAGTGTGAAAGAGCATTGGAAATGGAAGAAGAAGAAAAGAAAAAAGAGAAGAAGGAGAAGAAATGAAAAAAAAAAGGAAAAAAAGAAGAAGAAGAAAAGAAAGAAGAAAATAAGAGAAGAAAAGAAGAGAAGAAAAGAAAAGAAGAATCGCAACTGTGTTAGGGATGGGACAGTGAAGGAGAAAAGAGTGAAGGAAAAGAGACGGTGCAAGTTGAGATGTGTGTTAATGGGTGATTAGTAAGGAAATAGAAGAATGTTAGAACCTAATGGGGTGGTAGAAAAGAGGGATCAAGGTAATGAATAGAAGTAACGGACAAGGAATATGGGGAAATACTAAGATAAAACAAAGTTGGGTTAAGGGAATAGTTGTCGATGGATAGGAGTAAAAGGTCGTTTTAGGGTAGTTTGACGATTAACACAATTAGGGCTAGTCCTCATATCTCTAGAAATCTCAAGGTCCTCGTACAAATCCAACCGTAGAGTGTTCTTGTCTTGGATGCTGTGGATTAATTTAACACCATCAGGGATGCTGAGATGATGATTATTAACTTTGAGGTGATGGGAAAAGGCTGATGTACTTATTATCTCTCTCGGAATGTTCAGCAGATCTGGTTGATAGTGATCGGTAAGTCCTGCCGATAAAAGAGGCGTCACAATCAGAACAAGTCAGTCTGTAAACTCCACTACGGTTCATATAGTGTATTGTATCTTTAGTATTTGTCAAAAAGTGGCCAAGGGTATTTCCAAATTTGAAAGAAATATGTATGTTTTCAGAAGAATTAGATATAATACGTTTAATATTTTCAGATAGAGTGGGGTTGAGATATTATGGTAATGACCTGTAAATAGGGGAAGAGGAAGAAAACTGACGGAAAGTAGAATTTTGTAGCAATCTAGATTCTCTTTTACGGACGAGTTTGTCTATTATAAATGTTGACAGCTATTTGTTTTATGATGTTGAGTTCTTTACTGAATGAGTCTATTGATATAGGTTTAGAAAAAAGTCAGTGTATGAAACTTCTAAAAGCTGCTAGTTTGTGTTATAGAGGATGATTAGAAGAGAAATTAATTACGCGATCAGTTTGTGTGTGTTTACGAAAGATTATGCTGTCACATATTTTATTTCCCCCTTTTCTGTTACTAAATTCATTACATAATTTTAGTCATTTTATTATTTAAGTACATATTTCTTTAACATTAACATTCACTTCCTGATCTGTTTTCTTTTAGTACCGTATTTTTTTCCACAATTCCTCTCCCATCTTTAACAGACAGAATTAATCATTACAGTAGTATTCAGCTAAATCAATACATTTCTCGTCATGATAGGCAACCAACAATACATTTCTTTCAAACATTTAAAATTAGAATTTCTGCGTTATTTAGCTTCCAATTCTCCAACGTCATGTCATTAATTGTTTACTATGTAGTATATATCTCATTTAATTAAACTAAATTAAACTTTGATCTTATCATTTTACAATTACATACACCTTGCTTCAATCCAACAACCCAAAAGTTTTTTCTGGAATAGAGGGTTGCTAATTTGGACTTTATAATAGATTCTAATTTTTTAAACAATAATTTTTATTAAATTTTCAAACAGTTATTAAGAACCATTACATTTTAATTAAAATCCAAAATTAAAAATACACTTTGTGAAGTCCTTAAACCAAAAAATTGACTTTATCTTTTCTTGTCATGTCACTCTTTGTCATATTGAAAGTACATTTCCTATTTTATCAGTTGGTCTGTGCCCATTGAACTGGCAAGTACCTAGTTTTTATCGAGCAGGGGGCATGGTGCCCTTTAAGCATGTACTTAATTTAATCTTATAACATCGACTAGTAGTCACCATAGTTTCATAACATTTAACATGTAAACCATATATTATGAAATGATCACTTTAAATAGTGTGCTAGTTACAATTACTTACAGAATGTAAGTATTCTCTATAATATGTTTTTTCTTATTAACAGTCACAATTTTAAACTTTTTGCCTTAATATAACGTGGATTTAATTTATTCTAGGCACTGAAGATGTTCTGAATTAGAACGAAAACGTTTTGCACGACATTTTATGAAGTTTTTAATAAACCATTTTATACCAGTATACAACTTGAAGTTTTTACTACTGTATAAGTTTTTTTAGAAAATATTTGTTCAATATTTTGAAAAATCCATAGAATGACACCATTCGCGACCCCTTCACGGAGGTGGAGTGGGGGGTTACTTTTAAATTTTAAATAGGACCCCCCATTTTTTATTGTATGTTTGGAGTCCTTATGACTGGATTTTTTCGAATTATGGCTAGATGGCGCTATAATCGGAAAAAAGGATTGGTGGAAATGGAACATTAAATTAAAAAATGGAATGTCACCACTTAAATGAAAAACTGTACTTAACTTTTTTTTTTGGTTTTAGGACCTACTTTTCAAAACCCGAAAAGGTCCCCATAGCGCTCGAGTAACTGCAAATTTAGCATAGTTTCCTCTCCTACTATAAGTATAAATATCCGCTTAAAGGAGATAGGTCTGGATCCCGCGTATGAAAAAAAAGTTGATTAATAGCAAGCTGAAAATTTGTTAATAGCTTAAGGGTGTCTAGTCGGACAAACTTTAATATATGGGAACACTGAAACAGGGGCAGTTTTAATTGTGGAACAGGTTAAAAATTTGGAACGGTCACACCACGAAAACGGCACATTTATTTTGTCCGTCAGAACAGACTTAAACTATTCGAACAGAGATTAAACTCTCATGCAAAAATCAGACTGCTATTTATCACCAAATGGACTCTTTAATGAGTGGAACATGTAGAATATGTCAAATGACAGGAATTATGACAGGTGATAAATAGCAATCTGATTTTTGCATGAGAGTTTAATCTCTGTTCGGAGAGTTTAAGTCTGTTCTGTCGGACAAAATAAATGTGGCGTTTTCGTGGTGTGACCGTTCCAAATTTTTAACCTGTTCCACAATTAAAACTGCCCCTGTTCCAGTGTTCCCATATATCAAAGTTTATCCGACTAGACACCCTTAAGCTATTAACAAATTTTCAGCTTGCTATTAATCAACTTTTTTTTCATACGCGGGATCCAGACCTAAGAACAAATGCTGCTGCAATTTGTTCTGATGGGTACACATATATGTATCTATTGAAGATGAGTCAACTCCCACAGCACTTAGACCCATTATGCATCCTCCCAGGGGGTTTTCGTCCTTAGTTCATTATCCATTCTGCCATTTCCAAGAAGGCGGACAAATCACCAGGGGATATCTCCCTATGTCGACAGGTGTAGGCCAAGGCTCGCCGAATGCATACTCTCTTATTGACGATAACTCCGGGCATTCACATAGGACATGCTCGAAACATTCGTCGTCTCATTAACACCTCCTGAACAGAGGTGTGTCTACTAGCTCCAGTGTGTGGAGGTGTTTTGTTAGTTGACAATGGCCAGATAAAAAACCAACTGTTAAGCGTAGGTTTTTCCTGGTCATGCTCAAATTCTTTTCTGATGGTTCCAAGGTTCCTTAGTGTTACCTTGGCAAATCTACATCCTGACCCTTCTTCTAATCTTTTCAAGGTTTGCGTGTGGGAGTGACATTTGGCAATTTCCGCGATTGTTGAAGTTGACCAGCCAAAAAGATCACCATGTTCTAAGAGTCTTAGGGCTGCTGCCTTCCTAGCTAGCTGGTCAGCAATGCGGTTGCTTTTATTTCTGTTGTGTCCTTTAAACCACCTCAGGATAATTTTGTTACCATCCAGTGCTTGGGCTAGTGACTCATGACACTCCATTACTAGCCCTGATATAACACGTAGTCTGTTCAAGGTTAGTAGGGCTTGCCTGCTCTCTGTGTAGATTATTATGGTTTTACCGGCTATACCTTTCCGGGTTATCTCTTTTGTGGCTATGGAGATACCAGTCAGTGCAATCTGATCTACTCTGGCATTTTTGCCCATACCCCCTTTTATACTAAGGTTCAGTGATCTGGAGTATATCCCGCATCCTGATCGTTCTTTCATTTTGGAGCCATCGGTGTAGATACAATATGCATTTGCCACGTTTAACTCCCTATGTTGTCTGGTTTCGATTCTGTAGGGTTTGTCGAAGACAAAAGTAGGTTTAATTGAATCGCATCCATGGGCAGTACCTCCAGCTCACCTCGCCAGAAACGACATCTCAATTGTCCCATTCCTACATCAAGGTTTGCACCCGCTGAGCGCAATCTCATCATCGTCATCAGCGTTACCTCTTTGACATATTATGTCTAAGGGGGTGTTGCCAATGAGCAACTTCATTCTCAATTGCAGGAGTTATGTTGTTTTCATAAAACCTGTTATACTTAAGCAAGCTATCCGTTGAATATGGTTTAGTTTGTTGATCGCTATTGCCTACAGCACATTATCTGTGCATTTTTGGGACTCTACATAATATATGTAGGTGTGGGTTCCTGCTTTAGTGAGGAGTTAATGTTCTTATTTGGTAGTCTAGAGTTGTGTTGGTCTAAATGTTTGACTCTCGTAGAGTTTTGAGTGTACAATCAGTAAATACTAAAAAATGTTACTCATTTTTTATATTTAAGTGGGTAGGCGCAAAATTTGGCTGCAATTTTTTTTTAAATACATATATTTTTTTCGAATCCTGATCAAACTGTTAAGTATTTTTGAAAAAGTTAAATTCAGAATGAAATATTACGTTATTACCGAAGGCTGAAAATCCTTGGAAGCTTCTATAATTTTTATTGTAATATGTTACAGGGAAGAAAAAAAAAGGGAAAATTACGTGTGATTTTTAATTTCAAATATCTCAGTCAAAAGAGACTTTTTGTTTATTCTAAGGGACTTTCGGCCCACAGTAATGATGTACCTAGCCTTTCCTTTCTTCGTTTAAATTTTTCAAAAATATTTATTAGTTTTCTCAGAATTCGAAAAAAAAATGAATGCATCTAAAAAGCACTTGAGTCAAATTTTACGCCTACGTTCTTAGATATCAAAATTTATAATAAGTTTTGTAGGGAAAACAAAAAACAATATTCGAAAATAAGCCAAGTATTTTTATATTTTTAGATACACAACAAAAGTACGTTTACTGCCTAATATTTTCGTCTAAATTTTCGGAAATTTCCAGAAACCTGAAAAAAAAAAGAAAATTTATAATTAAAATGTATAACACATAATAAAAATACATAATAAATTTAGTTGCCTATAATGTTGACTTCAGGTAGTCTGGATAGATAATCGAAAAAAGGCCATTTTTGGGAAAAGTTATTTACCAGCTATTTTATTGCTGGAATCGAGTCTTAGTGCATGTATTAGAAATATAGTTATGAAAAAGTCCGCAGAAAGTGTTGCGCTATTTTGTTTATAAACAAATTAGCGCTACGAAATCAAGTTTTTTTTTCAATTATTTCTCTGTAACTCCGAAGATTTCAACTTTAAACCAAAGACAGCTAAATAAAAATTCAACGTAATTTAATTCTGCACATTCTGTATTTTTTTTCAATTTCCTTTGACGAAAATTTTTCTGGGAAGATCTGGATTTTCCCAACAAAATCTTTAATTTTCAACTGAAATTTTTAGATAAGTAGTTATCCACTAATAATTAAATAGGTTGATGACGTAAAAGCTCTTTTAGAGTAGATTAGATTTTTTGGAAGCCGGTGACAAATTGTCAAATAGTTTAGCAAAAATGAAATTGTTCATTAAAAAATTGCAGTTGCAATAAGAACCAGAATAATTATAATACACCAGAATTTCGTATAAGAATGGAACATACCTATGTAACGTATGACAACTTCTAGATTAAATTAAATTAGGAAAACGGAATTCGAAATGTCGTGACAGAAAGCTTGTTTAAAAATAAAAATAAGTTGAATTGCGAGGAGTAGATATAGGCATTTGCAACGAAGTTATAAACAATAGGTTGACAATCTTCAAACTATTGCTTTTAATATCAGTCCTCTTTCTAGATACAAAATATGATATCTTCAAGATAATCATAACATTAATCATAATAATAAAAACGATCGGCATTTGTGTAAAAAATACCAAAAATAGCAAAATCTCAATGAAAAACTGGATTGAAGAAAATTGAATTTAAAAGTTTAAAATCGGTTTACGTTAAAAACATGTATATTCTAGGCGTACTATAGAGCAATTTTCTTAATTTAATTCAATTACAAAAAGCTCTATGGAAAAATTAACAAATTGACAGAAATTCTGGAAAAGCCATGAAATAAAATCGATATAAAAATGAGAGTGGTAAGAAGTATAGAGAAAGATAAAAATATTATAGATGTATTTAAGATCTACTGCTGCGAGTAGTATGGGTGACTTGAAGAAATAAATCTATCCTATAAGAGATCAATATGAAGAAAATATTTCAGTCACAAATATCAGAATAAAGAGTAGGCACTTTTGGACACTTGCTTCGAAAAAATGGCCTAAAAAACTTACGATCCAGGGAAACGTAGAAGGCAAAATAGGTCACAGATCTCCCACACCATATACACGGACCATGTCGTTGCTACTATTCTCTATTTTCAGAATGCTCTAGAATAGCAGAACATAGAGAGAACGGAAGGAATATTGGAAAACTCAGCTAATAGTTTCATAGTATCAGAATACCTGCATCATGGTAACAACTAAGGAGAAGAAAATACCAACAAAAATATATGCATAGTAAATCTAGAGAAATAAAGGAAGCAATAAAAATAAAATATGAAAAAGAAACATATAAAATATTAAACTAAAATCAAAAATGAATAACCATTTTCAATTTCGTTGCAAAACGAAAATACAGCCGCATCATATACTAGTCCAATCAGAGAGTGCTGCAAGCACCCCTACCGGTTTCGAAACTTATTAGTCTCTCATCAGGAGACGCATATGCTGCTCTCTCTGATCCAACCAAAACAAACCCCGGCGTGCAGTCACGGATTGCAACGAACGAGATAGCATAGATGCCCTAGCGGCAACTGCTAGCAAAAGACTAAGTTTTCAATCTAATGGCATATAAAACAGCATAATATTACTCTACATCCCACGAGACTGAAAACAATGGGAAACTTTTCTGGTTACGCCTCCGAGGCTTCTACAATTTACAAGCCATAACGGATGCTGAGACTAAGGAAGATGAGGGAATTTTACAAATTATAATTCACATCCCATCTGTTCAGCGCGGTAAAGTTCCAACAAGAATGTTTCCCTTCGTACTCCAATGCAGTGGCGGCTCGTGACATCTGCTATAGGGTGTGCTGCATGAACCACGGCCAATATAAAATAATAGAAATAGAATAACATACGAAAACAAAAACAATAAAATTAGCTTTAATACTAATTAATAGTAACTAATAACGACATGCTATAAAAATCTGATTAACTTACATTTATTGCATTTTTCTAAATTGGAAATTAATACGCCGGTCCTTTTTTGTCGCAAACTTTTCGATTACTTTATCGTTAAAGTTCGGTATTGAAGCGATGAACTTTTTTTCTATCGAGAGTGTGGAAAGGGCTGTTAATCTGTCTTCGCGCATTGAATTTCTCAAAAATGTTTTGATCCGTTTTAAAGTTGAAAAACTACGTTCAGCTTCTGCTGTGGTCATTGGCGTAGTCACCAGAATTTGTATCAACTTTTTGGTTTCTGTTAATGTGTCCTCTAAATTATTAGAAATTATAAATTTTAGTAAAGGCACTGCACCTTTTAATGTTCTACACTCGATATTGGAATACAAAACTGACAGTTCTGTTCGCAAACGGTTTTTATCAAAGAAGTTATAAGCTGTACAAGTTAAATCCAATTCATTTTCAGGAAACTTATTATTATATTTTTCGAAATGTTCTGAAGATAAAAGTGTTGCGGCAACTAGATGATTTGTATATGCAAACCGTTCTTTTGCATTGTTTATAATAACATCACAAACTTCTAGACAGGCAATACGGTGATCCTGTTGGCTGTTATTTGGGCGTTTCCTTTTTTGGACACTAGGCGCCGCATTTAAATTTGAAGCTTGATGTATGATAGGGTCTATTTTATTTCGGACATTGTTAATACTTTGCTCAAAAACATGTATAGCTTTCTGTGCTTCGGTTGGGTCCATGTTCTTTTTTTGAAGATTATTGTACAAAACGTCAACATGTGGCATAATATAATGAAAAACAGTCAGCCAGAAAGTAAAATTTTGATCTTCCAGAATACGTCTAAGTCCTCTTGCTTCCTTGGAAGTAATAGCATTTGACTCTTCTTCTAGTTGCTCCATACACTCAATAATAAAGTCTCTATATTCGTAAACGACATTTACTGTACGAATATTGAAATTCCAGCGTGTAGGGATTGAACGAGGAATATTTTTTCCAACTATTTGATTTAAGACAGCTATTCTTTGAGGTGAATGACTAAAAAATCCAGGTATATCATGTAAATCTCCAAAAAATACGCGTACTTGGGAATTAATAGAACATGCTCTTGACATTATTAGATTCAATTGATGGGCGTAACAGTGCACAAAATGAGCAGTTTCATATTTTCTCTTAATTATTGTTTGCACTCCGCCATGTACCCCACTCATAACAGCTGCTCCGTCATAACTTTGTGCAATGAGCTTATTTTTGTTATTCTTTAATATTGGGTCTAAAACATTCAAAATTGTGTTAGCTAAGGTTTCAGCATCATGTTTTTCTGGAAGCAAAAAAGTCCAAAACCTTTCAACTGGAGCACCGTTTTTTACATAACGAAAAACAATGACCATTTGAAATTTCATAGAAACATCCGTTGTCTCATCAGCTATCACTGCTAAAAATGGGGCTTCATTGATTTCGTTTAAAATCTCCTCAGCGTATACTTCTAGCATGCAATCCAAAATATCATTTTGTATTGTTTTTGAGGTACCTTTGAAAATTGTCGCATTTGTAAGGTGTTCAAGTGTTTTATCAAGTTCAGCAGAAAAATTCACTAAACCACGAAAAATTCCAGGGTTATCTGATGTTTCAGATTCATCGTGTCCTCGTAAGGCGAGCTCAAAAGCCCCACAGAATTTTATACAGTCAATTATTTTTGACAAAACATACCTGTTTTTCGTCACCTCTTCATTGTGTTTTTGTATATTTATCCAATAAGCAGAGTCAAGTTGGGCCTGTATATTAAGTTTCCCAAATAATGCAAATCGCATTTCATTGTTCATATGAGTTTGCGTGTTTTCATGCTTCTTTATTTTTTCACTTAAATGCACTAGATCCCGCACTCCTGTCTCGCGCCACAATTTTTCCTCTTTATCTGCGCCGAATAATGCACACGGAAAACAGAAAAAAGCATTTTTTTCGGAACATCCACAAATCCACTGATTTCGTAGATACATGTCTTTATTAAATTTACGCGTATATGTTTTTCCACGGCTTTTACCGGACACTTCAATATTAAGATCAGGCATAGGACGGCCACGTTCTTTTATAATCAACTGTTGTTGATAGTGAAGTTTTTGAAATTTATTTACACCTAATTTAAATTGAAACTCCATTGTTTTAAACACGCTCGAACAAAACAAATTAAACAAAATTGTAACCTAAGAATTTCTAAACACGGCACAGATGCAACGGTCACGAATAACTGTCGTGAATTGCAGCTCGCAAACACATTTCCGAGGCCGTTAATCAGCCGATTGCCGAAGCACATCGGCTAAGATCGCCGTTTGCCTAATAAATGCATTTTACCGCTGCCAGTGTTTCGGTTGTTATCGACGCGGCTTCACTGGAGCAGCAAATACGTAAAAAGATTGCTTCACTGGAGCACCAAATACGTAAAAAAATTATACGGTTTCACTAGAGGAGTAAATACGTAAAAAAAATAATATTAATCATCGTTGTTGGTGAATTATTATTAACAGTTGATGTTTAATATGATAATATGGCAGATTTGAAATAAAACTATAATAATTATTCTTTAATAATTAAGATTTGCTATGGTTGTTTGGTAGTTCTGCAGCTCAGCAGCACATAAAGAAAAGCCGCCACTGCTCCAATGAGAGTAAACATGTAAATAAAAAAATCAAAAATGAATAACCATTTTCAATTTCGTTGCAAAACGAAAATACAGCCGCATCGTATTCTAATCCAATCATATAGTGATGCAAGCACCCCTAGCACTTGTTTTCAATCTGGTGGGATGTAGAGTAACATTATGTTGTTTTATATGCCACTAGATTGAAAACTTAGTCTTTATATAAAATATTATATAAAATAGATTGTGAAAATAATAAATAAAATACGTTTGTGTATAATATTCGAAGAATACCAGAACGGGTTCAGACCAGGAAGATCGACAATTTAATTCCATACATACAGCGAAACAAATAATCCAAAAATCGAGAGAATACAACAGAGAAATGCATCTAATTTTCATAGGTTTTAAAAGAGTTTTGACACAATCAATCGGACGAAAATAATAGAAGAACAACAGAATCTTGGAATTACAGCAAAAAAAAAGATATATGCTAACAGTGAGACTCAGGAACACCACAGCAAAGATCAGTTTTAACGGAACCACTTCTGAGCAGATCAATGTAAATAAAGGCGTTTAAAAAGGTGACTATCTGTCACAGATACTATTTCACCTGATCCTTTAAGTAATAATAATACCCCAGGCTGTGGGTGAAAAATAGGTCGATTTCAGGATATAATTCAGGAATTTTTTAAACCTATCAGGTGTTGTAAAGGACGATGCCAGGAATAAGTTCTACTAAAATGTAACCAAAAATATTGTGCCCTTTTTTTTATTGCGATTTTCATTTGTTAAATTTGCAATTTTTAATGATTTTACGGTAAGTTTAATTTGGTTCATTGGTTATTGCAAAACAGCCTGCGAAAGGTCCAAAATGGCCGTTTTTTCAATTGCATTATTTATTGTACAAATATTTTTTTTTACTTTTTAAAGCTTTCAAATGAAGATCTTTCAATTCCAAACATAAAAAAAATTATAAAGCCAGATTAACGAATTTGTTGCTTAGATATTATAAACTGTTTATCCCAAGAGGTCAAATGTCGAAGGCTATAACTTTTTGAAAAAAAATCGTAGAGAGTTAGTGAAACATCTAATCTCTTCTAAAGAGTTATATTTTCATATTCTGATGTAAATAAATGCGTAAAACATTTTTAAATCTTTAATTTTTGGGTTTGAAAAT
Organism: Diabrotica virgifera virgifera; assembly: GCF_917563875.1. Taxonomy (NCBI): domain Eukaryota; kingdom Metazoa; phylum Arthropoda; class Insecta; order Coleoptera; family Chrysomelidae; genus Diabrotica; species Diabrotica virgifera. The sequence goes on from NC_065446.1 coordinate 223,218,044, forward strand.
AAGGGGGCAAATTTCGTTATAAACATTTAGAGCTGAAGCGGCCCTGTACATCCTATGAGTTTTTAACTTACAGATTATTGTTGCTGAAGATAGAACAAAGATTTATAAAAAAATAAAAAAATTCTACGACCAACTGAAGCCGAGATAATTTTTGGGTTTGAAAATAAGGGGGCAAATTTCGTTATAAACATTTAGAGCTGAAGCGGCCCTCTACATCCTATGAGTTTCTAACTTACAGTTTATTGTTGCTGGGGACAAAACGAAGATTTATAAAAAATAAAAATTTTCTGCAACTAACTGAAGCCGAGATAATTATTTTTTTTTTCTTAAGTCGTAGTGCCTTTATTTATAACAATTAAGAAATTATTTTAGAGTCATTGACTAAAGAAAGACTTATATTAACTTAAAATAAAAATTATTATAAAATATAATTACACTTAATTATTAAAAATTATTTTTAAATTCGGTGCTTTTGCGAGCGGCCGAATTTTGCAAATCGCCCGACTCGCTTCAAATCCGCGCGGTCGGAAAATTTTTACGTAACTTGTATTAAATTTTGACAGAAAACAATTTAATAATATTACCATTATAATATACAGTCTATTTACCACTGTATTTGTTTTTCTTGATAAACTTTTATATGTGAAATTTCATTTCTGAAGAAATAATATAATACAAAAATGATACATATATATGAAATGTATAACTATATTTTTAATTTTTTCATTTTTATATAAATATAATAATAATAATGTTACTTCTTACTATAATATACAATATAAAACTTTTTCTTCTTGTAGTGACTATTCTTTTTGGATTTCAGATATAAAAGTTTAACAAGAAAAACAAATACAGTGGTAAATAGACTGTATATTATAATGGTAATATTATTAAATTGTTTTCTGTCAAAATTTAATACAAGTTACGTAAAAATTTTCCGAGCGCGCGGATTTGAAGCGAGCCGGGCGATTTTCAAAATTCGGCCGCTTGCAAAAGCACCGATTTAAAAAATAATTTTTAATAATTAAATGTAATTATATTTTATAATAATTTTCATTTTAAAATAATATAAGTCTTTCTTTAGTCAATGACTGTAAAATAATTTCTTAATTGTTATAAATAAACGCACAATGATTTAAGAACAAAAAAAAAACAATTATCTCGGCTCCAGTTGGTTGTGACAATTTTATATTTTTTATAAATCTTCGTTTCGTCTTGAGCAAAAATAATCTGTAAGTTAGAAACTCATAGGATATACAGGGCCGCTTCAGCTCTAAATGTTTATAACGAAATTTGCCCCCTTATTTTCAAACCCAAAAATTATCTTGGCTTCAGTTGGTCGTAGAAGTTTTTTTAATTTTTATATAAATCTTCGTTTCATCTTCAGCAACAATAATATGTAAGTTAAAAACTCATAGAACGTACAGGGCCGCTTCAGCTCTAAACGTTTTTAACGAAATTTGCCCCCTTATTTTCAAATCCAAAAATTAGAGATTTAAAAATGATTTAAGCATTTATTTGCATCAGAATATGAAAATATAACTTTTTAGAAGGAGATTGGATGTTTCACCAACTTTCTACGATTTTTTTTCAAAAAGTTATAGCCTTCGACATTTGACCTCTTGGGATAAACAATTTATAATATCTAAGCAACAAATTCGTTAATCTGGCTTTACAATTTTTTTTTATATTTGGAATTGGAAGATCTTCATTTTAAAGCTTTAAAAAATAAAAAAAAATTATTTGTACAATAAATAATGCAATTGTAAAAAACGGCCATTTTTGATATTTCGCATACTGTTTTGCAATAACCAATTAACGAAATTAAACTTACCATAGCTCAAATTGTAGGTTTTTTAATTTACTATAACTTTCTATTAAAAAGTTTTTCTCTAAAATCAATATCCTAAGATACAAAATTAAAAATCAATAGAAATAGCAAATTTAACAAATGAAAATCGCAATTAAAAAAAAAGCGCACAATATTTTTGGTTACATTTTAGTATAAGTTATTCCTGGGATCGTCCTTTACAACACCTGATAGGTTTCAAAAATTCCTGAATTATATCACGTTTTTTCACCCACAGCCTGGGGTATAAGGAGGACAAATTTTTCAAACAATATAGTTATTTTCCTAACAAGTGCAGAAAGTCATACTTTTCCGCACGCGACTGCAGTTTGCCGAACGACGCGAAGCGGGAGTTCGGCAAGCAGTCGAGTGCGGAAAAGAGACTTTCTGCAAGAGTTAGGAACAATATTTTTTCTATGAGCCTTTAAAAAATGACCAAATCTTAATCATTTAATTTAATTAATATGAAAATACATACACAAATTAATTATTTGACAAGGTTGTCAAAACCAAATTTTCAATATAATTAGTTAGCATGACGACGATCTTGGTTTCCATGACGATGATTTAAAACGACTGTTATTGTCTACCGATTTGACTTTCGAATATTATGTCAAAATAATTTTATTTCATCGAATTGTCGCTTTAATTTGATTAAAACAGGAACACAATAAGATACGTTTGAAATAAATAGTAAATAATATCTAAATATTAGTATATTGCATGTATTGTAATTATTTTAAGGCCATATTAAAATATCTACACGCGTGCGGAAAAGTAAAACGCGTGCGGAAAAGTAAAACGCGTGCGGAAAAATAAAACGCGTGGGGAAAAGTAAAACGTGTGCGGAAAAGTGAAACTTTCTAAACTAAAACACGTGCGCGAAAGTAGACATTTTTGCACGCTCGTAGAAAAACATTATTACAGGTCAACTTCAACTAGTAGCATATGCAGATAATCTAGTTATTATATCGAATTAAAAGATGACATTTGTAAAGCAGTTGAAAAATTAGATAAGGAAGCTAAGAAAATAGGCCTAGAGCTAAACCGGCACAAAACAAAATACATGACGATAGGAAAGGACGACACAACAACTACTCAGAATCATCTAGTCCATTCTTTCACGGTTTTTGCTCTAAATTTTAAAGAACGGCTTGGATTGACATGAAATTTGGCATACGTATAGCTTACATATCAAAGAAAAAAAGTGATATTTTGCCGATGTGTGCTTTTGCCCTGGGGTGACTTTCACCCCCTCTTGAGGGTGAAAAATTATATGTCCAAAATAAGTCCGGAAATGGGTAAACTGACTAATTTTAAGTAACTTTTGTTCTATAGAGCTTTTTCGCTAAGTCAACACTTTTCGAGTTATTTGCGAGTGAATATGTTCATTTTTCAACAAAATAACCACATTTTTAGACGATTTTTGCAAATAACTCAAAAAGTAAGTATTTGGTAGAAAAAAACGTTCTTAGCAAAAATATAGCCTATAAAAAAGAAAAAAAATGGTGTACGTATTTGGTCTCTGGATCTCGTAGAACCAGAGTTATAGCCAATGAAAAATAGATTCATATTCACCAAATTTCAAGTAGAATATTTCGACGTGAAATATCCAAAAAATTAAGCACTTTTTGGGGAAAACCCATTAAAACTTTTTTAAATTGTTTAAAAAAATCTTTATTTCTGTTTTTACAAAAAGTTTCTAGCATTAAATTTAAGCAAGTTACGCTCAAAATAAAATTGGTCCCTTTTGTTTTTGCAAAAAAAAAATCGGGAAGACCACCCCCTAATTAGCAACTTAAATGAAATTAATCGTTACCGCTCCACAAATTATTTTGCTTATGTTGTGTTTATATGATCTGTAAGTCTCATCGATTCAAAGTGATTATTTTTGAAAAAATTTGGTTTCAAAATACAATTTTTAAAAATATAAATTTTGAAAAATATGCTTTTTTCAAAATAACTTAAAAATTGTTATAAATACCAAAAATCTCGAAAAAGAAAAAAAGTCAGATTTGCTTTTCTGAATATCATGTATTTTTTTGTTTTTCTGTTAGACAAAAATTGATTAAGATTTGGTGTTTCTAAATTTGCATAAATTCGTGATCAGTGACTCGTTCAACCCTTTTTAACTACAACCCATTCAATAATAAGGACTTTGAACCGATGAAACTTACAGATCATATAAACAATATATACATGAGTAAAGAAACTTGTGAAGTCGTAACGATTAAGTTCATTTAAGATACAAATTAGGGGGTGATTTTCTCGATTCTTTTACCAAAACCAAAAGGGACTAACTTTATTTTGAGCGTAACTTGTTTAATTCTGATGCTAGAAATTTTTTTTATAAAAAAAAATGAAGTTTTTTTTTAACACTTTAAATAAGTTGTAATGAGTTTTCCCCGAAATGTGCTTCATTTTTGGTTATTTCACGTTAAAATATTCCATTTGGAATTTGACGAACATAAACCTATTTTTCATTAGCTATAACTCTGCTTCCACTAGGTGTAGAGACGTGATATATACACCATTTTTTTAAATATTTTACAGGCTATATTTTTGTTAAGAATGTTTTTTCGACAAAATTCTTACTATTTGAGTTATTTGCGAAAAACCGTCTAAAAGCGTGGTTATTTTGTTGAAAAAATGAACATATTCACTGCCAAATAACTCGAAAAGTATTGACTTAGTGAAAAAACTCTATAGAACAAAAGTTACTTAAAATTAGCCAATTTATCCATTTCCTGACTTTCTTTGGACGAATATTTTTTCACCCCCAAAAGGGGGTGAAAACCACCCCCAGGGCAAAAGCACATATCGGCACAATATCACTTTTTTTCCTTGACTTGTTAGCTATGTGTATGCCAAATTTCATGTCAATCCAAGCGGTTCTTTAAAATTTAGAGGATTTGCAATATTTTACCGTTAAAGAACGGACTAATACCACAGAACCGTAAATTTGAAACTGTATCTACCTTAGCTACTTAAGACCAGCAATAGGGAAACCGGAGAACAGAGAGGAAAGTATTATTCTAAAAGGGAAAATAATAAATTACGGAATGATTGATTACACAGGCCCACGATGAAAAAATTTTTTGTTTGATAAGATTACCTTTATCTTATATATTTTAGTGTGTTGACTCCGAAAAGCATATTAAAAATGCTGTATCACTCACCATTTTTCAAAATTAAACATTTAAAATTGCATAATTACCTTTGAAATCAAGATGACTACTAAGGAAAAAGAAGCTTGTATTGCATTCAAAAAAGTTTTAACCAAGTTTTAAGGTAATGTGAAAGACCCTAACTACGACCTTATATTAACTAATTTATTAGATAATTTTTTTAAGATATTAGATAAGATTTAAGATTTGGCGTGTCAAATGAGCCTCAAAATTCGCCTTTTGCATAACCATCTTGACTTTTTCCCTGAAAATCTGGGTAATGTCAGTGAAGAACAAGGCAAACGATTCCACTAGGATATATTAAGGTGATGGAGAAACGATACCAGGGACGTTGGAATACCAATGTGATGGGTGATTACTAGAGAGCGGAATATATGCAACACAACATTACCAAAATATGCGCATATATATGCATTACTTTTACTACAAATATGCAGGTATTTTTTCTAAATTTGTCTAAATATTCAAATGCATATTAAAAATACTCAAAAATAAAACAATATATTAAGTCGTAAGATCTTCAGAACAGTTGCCTTCAAAAATACGTACAACTTTCCTCAAACAATCGAAGCCCTCATTTTTTTCTAAAACATTTTTTAATTTATTTCTAATGGTAATCCCTGTATATCCGGGAATTTGTTGACAATGAGCAGAAAAAGTGTTAACAAGATTAACCGAATCACTTAATTGTAAATTCCTTTGTTCTAATGACTTTATTAGATCTGGTAAAAAACTAAAATTAACTTTTATGTCCATAAGTTCTTTAGCAATTTGTACGTTACTTAAAGAACAAAGTACGTTCCTTAAGCTGAAGAACAAAAGCGGAATTGCCTACAATTTGATGATGGATTTTTGTATTTTGATGCTTCTTTCTATGTCCGTCTTTATAGAAGTAAAAGCGAATTTGTCGAATAAAAACACTCTTTCTCCAGAAAAATTTCTTTGTGGGACATGATGCTTTTGTTTGTCAGTTCCTCGTTTAAAAAATGAAATGTGAAAATGAATGTAACTTACGATTTTGGAACAGGCCTTGCAAAATACTTTGTCTCCACTTAGCTTTAACTCGGGAAAACACTTTATCCAAGCATTGTTTTGAATGGTAGACATATTTAAATTTAATATATACCAATCACTTCAAAAACACTAAATACGATACAACGTTTACTTTAAACAAATGTTGGCCGGAAACTGACAAAATAATTATTAGACCCTTAAAAGCAGGCAGGTACCTGTGACTTGCTACGCTAATAGAATAATATTTTTCTGGGAACACCCATAATTGTTAAGTTCAGGTAGTAATGGGAAAGTCCAGATGAGCGATAGATAGATAAATAACGAGCTCGTTCATATCGAAGTTATAAAATTCCAACTAAGAGAGGAAAATTTTAAACTTTTATATAATTTATTTTTAAAATATGCAAAATAAATCGTGTTTAGCTTAAACATGCAATGTTGTGTTTGTTGTCTGAAAATATGCAACATATGCATCTATATGCACTTTGCATATATTCCGCTCTCTAGTGATTACTGTTGGTCACTTCATCAGGAACAAAAGAGCGCCTCGCATAGGAGAAAAAGCTACTTCAGAAGTTTTACATAAAAAAGAGAAAGAAAATACAAGCGCATTGACACCTGAAATGATTGCAGAGACCTATAATATTACAAAATAAGAATTAGATATAAGGATTTATTCTAATAATATATCATTTTAAGGTACTAGTACACTTTACAGGACTAACAATAATCATTTTTTTCAAGAATTTTTTTCTCAGAAACTTTATTACAAATGAACATAAAACTTTTTACATATTAATCTCTAACTCTTAGAGAGTACAAAAAATATATCTTTTTTTATTTATGCACGTTCACTAATATTGTAGAGGGCACAAAGGACTGAGATACCTGAACCAAAAAAATCGTACGGCATTTGAAAAAGGAAGGTTTCTTACGTGACAATTTACCACAATTTAACCAAAAATTAAAAGATAAATATTTTTTAACCATGAAAAACTGAAGAAAAACGGGCGATTTTTTCACAAAAATTTTTCAAATTTCCGTAAAATCTTTCTTGTGCGGAATTTTTCATTAGTGGTGGTAAATTGTCACGTAATAAATCTTCCTTTTTCAAATGCCGTACGATTTTTTTGTTTCAGAGATCCCAATCCTGAGATTAACTGTCCGCCATCAGTCCGCATAAAAAAATATATATTTTTTGTACTCTTTGAAATAGATATTAATATGCAAAAAGTTTTATGTTCATTTTTAATGAAGTTTCTGAGAAAAAAAATCTTGAAAAAATGCTAATTTTTGGTATTCTAAAGTGTACTAGTACCTTAATGTATTTCTGTATTTTGTCTTTTTCAAATTATTATAATGTATAATAAGCCAACAATTAAATCTTAATCTAATATCAAGTATAATATAAATCAAGTAAAATCTAATCTCAAATTCATTTTTAGCGCCAAAAAATACATTGGATTCACATAAATTTAGAAGAAAAGTTTTTTAAAACATTTTTGTTTGTTAGCCTGTGTTATCTAAGAAGCAAGAATCTAAGTAAGAGAACAAAAATGAGCCTATATAAGACCTTAATAAGACCTGTTGTTACAAATGGGATGGAAGCAACGACGATGAACGAGAGTCAAGCAGATATTCTTCTGAAATTTGTAAGAAAAATAATGAGGACAATACTGGGCCACAATGTTACAAAAGTGGGATAAATAACAATGAAAACAAATTCCGAAATTAAAGAAGAATTAAAGAGAGAAAATATAGTCAGATGCCTAAAGTCTCTTCGCTTAGAATGGATAGGACATATACAGAGACGCCCACAATCAAATACGTTAGGAGGAATAACTTACTGGACACCATTATGGCCCAGGTGTAGAGGAAAGCTCAGAATAAGGTGGCTGGATGATGTAGAAGAAGACGTCAGAGCAATGAATGAGAAAGACTGGAAAGTTCAGTGCAAAGGCAGGAAGAAATCTAAAAGAGTCCCAACTGCACCAAAGACACACAGCAAGCTATAAATGATAGAGGAATAATCCACCTCACCCAAGAATAGGACTTTGAACGCCATGGTGTTAGCTATACAGGGTGAGGCAGATAAAGGGCCTATTAGAAATATCTCGAGAACTAAAGGTAAGAAAATCATGAAAATTGTTATACAGGGGTTTTGAGATGTGAGCTATTTAATGAAAATATTTTGGTCTCTTTGCTACTTCCGGTTATACCGGAAGTTGATTGTAACTTCGTTTTTTTTAATGGGACACCCTGTATGTTTTTACATTTTTGGGTTCTCCTCGATTTCTTCTTTCTCTAAATATAAGGTTTTGTAATATTATACAGGGTAGGTTAAAAGATAATTACGTTTTCTTATTAATTTCGTAGCAACATTCACACCCTGTAAGCTTGTAGTAGTTTGACATAATAAACTCTATTTATCTTCCAATGATTTTTAATATAGTCTTCTATTGTTAACAATTATTAGTATAGCTAAATTTTTCGTTTTAGTGTACAGGGTTGGTCGAAACAGGGAATGAGTATTTTCTGAGTTTTCTTAAATGGAACACCCTGTATTTTAGTATTGTAATGAAATGTTGTTTTATGGTACATTTTAATTTCTTAAGCACTCCCTATACCTAACTGCTTTAATTTGTGAGTTATTGGTGATTAAAGCAAAACATTAATTGCAACACAAAATATGTGAAGTTCTATTAGGTTGGCCGTGAAAATATTCAATCACAAATAATTTTTTGGAAATAAGTACATATTAATCTAGACTGATACTTAAAATTGCCAATAATGGTTGAACTGTCAAAATACCATCGAAGTTAAGATTGTTGGTGCGATTAACAATTAAGCACAAATTAAAGCAATTAGGTATAGGGAATGCTTAAGAAATAAAAAAGTACCATGAAATATCATTTCATTACAATACTAAAATATAGGTTGTTCTATTTAAGAAAACTCAGAAAATACTCATTCCGAGTTTAGACCGACCCTGTATACTAAAATTAAAAATTTAGCTATACTAATAATTGCTAACAATACTAGACTATATTGAAAATCATTTGAACATAAACAGAGTTTACTATGTCAAGCTACTACAATCCTACAGGGTGTGAATATTGCTACGAAATTAATAAGAAAACGTAATTATATTTTAATCTACCCTGTATAATGTTACAAAACATTATATTTTAAGAAAGAAGAAATCGAGGGGAATCCAAAAATGTCAAAATATACAGGGTGTCCCATTTAAAAAAACGAAGTTATAAGGAACTTCCGGTATAACAGGGGGTACCAAGTAGATGAAAATATTTTCATTAAATAGATCAGTCTTCAAAATCCCATTATTCCAATTTTCATAATTCAGTTACCTTTAGTTCTCGAGATATTTCTAATAGGCCCTTTGTCTGCCTCACCCTATATAGTACGTTCTTTAAAGGTAAAATATTGCAAAAACCCTAAATTTTAAAGAACCGCCTGGATTACAAGAAATTTGGCATACACATAGCTAACAAGTAAAAGACAAAAAGTGATTGTGCCGATGTGTGCTTTTTCCCTGAGGGTTAGTTTCACCCCCTTTGGGGGAAAAATGTATGTTTGAAATAAGTCCAGAAATGGATAAAATGACTAATTCTAAGCAACTTTTGTTCTATAAAGTTTTTTCACCAAGTTAAGACTTTTCAGATTATTTGCGAGTGAATATGTTAATTTTTCTACAAAATAACCACGTTTTCAGACGGTTTTTCGCAAATAACTCAAAAAGTAAGTATTGAGTCGAAAAAAAATTCTCACCAAACATATAGCACGTTAAAAAGTGAAAAACACGGTGTATATACTAGGTCACTATACCTAAAAGCAGCAGTTAGAGCTAATGAAAAATGGGTTCATATTGGTCAAATTCCAAATCGAATATTTTAACGTGCCATAATCAAAAACGAAGAACTTTGTTGGGGAAAACTCATTTTAAATTTTTTTGAAGTGTTTAAGAAATGCTTATTTTTGTTTAAAAAAAAATTAGCATCAAAATAAATAAGTTACGGTCAAAATAAGGTTGGTCCCTTTTTTTGGTAAGAAATCGGGAAAATCACCCCCTAATTAGCATTTCAAATGAAATTAATTGTTACCACTTCACACGTTTTTTACTCGCGTGTGTATTGACCATATGATCTGTAAGTTTCATCGGTTCAAAGTCCTTATTTTTGAAAAAACTGTAGTTAAAAAGTCTTGAACGAGTCACTTTTATGACGAGTGTATGCAAATTTAGAATCAGCGAATTTTTGTCTTACAGAAAAACAAAAAAATACAAAATATTCAGAAAAGTAAAGCCGACGTTTTTTTATTGTTTAAGATTTTTGATATCTCTAACAATTTTTAAGTTATTTTAAAAAAAAGCATTTTTTCAAAATTAAATTTTTTAAAAATCTTATTTTAAAACCAAATTTTTTCAAAAATAAGCACTTTGAATCGATGAAACTTACAGAACATATAAACACAACATAATTAAATTAACTTGTGAATAGGAAACGATTAATTTAATTTAAGTTGCTAATTGGGGGGTGATCTTCCTGATTTTTTTTCCAAACAAAAGGGACCAAATTTATTTTGAGCGTAACTTGCTTACATTTAATGCTAGAATTTTTTTTTATAAAAACAGTAATAAAGCTTTTTTGAACATTTTAAAAAAGTTGTAATGTTTTTTCCCCAGGAATGCTCCATTATTTGGATATTTCACATTGTATTATTCTATTTGGAATTTTTCGAATATGAACGTATTGTAGCAAAACAATGAGTCACCAGCCGCAAGGCGTAAGCCGAGAAAAGTCTAGATCAAAGCACGCTATACGTGGAACCGATGCGCGGTTGTTGGAAGGTCACACGATAGTCGGAGAGCTGGCTTAGCCCGGAATGATCGAGAATAACGACTAGGATATATAAGGCATAATTTTTGTGAATAGAGTTTAGTCTTAAGCTAAAGTTTGTAAAGTAAACTTGTATAAATAAATAATAAAGTCGTATATAAATACGAACTGCTAGTTTTATTGTAATTATAAGTAATTGCAATAGTCACGTTACAGTTGGTGTCGGTGTTCGGTTAACTTAGTGCGATATAAATAAGTGAATTACAGAGAGACTTTAAAAGACTTTTGAACTCTATTCGTCGGGAATAGTTAAAGTGCGTTGATTGTTCGGTATTCGGAAAGACTTTTAAAAGACTTTTGGAAAGTACGTGTGTGCCGACCAAAGATGTTGCTACAAGAACTTACAGTAAAACAGCTCCGTGAACAGCTAGAGGAACGGGACGTGGACAGCAGTGGGCTCAAGATAGTCCTACAATCACGACTCGAGGAAGTCCTCAAGAAGAATGGAGATGACCCAAAGACGTTCCACTTCCAATCAGCAGAACAAGCGATCTTATCGAAATTTGAAAGTGTTTCTCAAAAGATCGATGAAACGTCTAAGATAAGTCTAAGTCTTTCTCAAACGATCGATGATATTTCTAAGATAAATAATGAGAAATTCGAAACCATTTCTCAAAAGATCGATGAAACTTCTATAAAGAACAACGAGAAACTTGAAGAAGTTAGTAGAAAAAGCGACGAGAAATTTGAAAGTGTTTCTCAAGTAATTAAAGACGTTTGTAGACAGAATGACGAGAAATTTGAAGAAGTTTCTAGAACATTCGATAAGATGCAGAAAAGTGTAGAGACCGTAGAAGAAAAGATCAAACAACTAGAGAGCATGATAACCGATACAAAAGTACAACCATCAGTTAATGCAGCAACGTTAGATCCGGTAGTGAAAGATGAACTACCGAGAGACGAAACGTCGCATAATATGAGATTCAAATTACCACCATTCGATGGAAAGTCCTCTTGGTCCACATATCTTAGACAATTTGAAGCTATTGCGACCGCCAATCATTGGACCGAACAGGAAAAGGCTGTTTCCTTGACTGCTGCTTTGCGAGGTGATGCTGCAGATATATTAAGATCAATTCCTAAGGGTCAAGAAAATTGTTACCAGACCTTGTTCACTCGTCTAGAAAAACGCTATGGAGATGCCCATCTACAACAAGTATACAAAGCACAACTGCGAAGTAGAAGTCAACGAGCAAGTGAGAATCTGCAAGAATTTGAAGCAGATGTGGCTCGTGTGGTGCGGTTGGCTTATCCAGAGGTGCCAGAGAGCGTTTTAGAAGAAATTGCGGTAGACACCTTCGTCAATGGGCTGAAAGATAGTGAAATACAGAAAGCTTTACGACTAGCAAGACCGAAAGTTTTAGATGAAGCACTTGCTATTGCCTTGGAACACGAAGCAGCTAGCCAAGCTTCACGAAACAATGGAGTAATAGCCATGGAAAAAGGCGATAAGAGAAAAGATGAACGTTTGGTGGAAATGGTACGGAGGGTGATTCGTGACACGATGCCGAAGAGACGCGTGAAGAGGGCTGGAAGAGTTCGTTCAAATATAGATGCTTCCTCGATACGGCCATGCGGTGAAAGTTGTAATCACCGGCTTAGAGTAGAGGAACAGCGTTGCCCTGTGAGACGAACTACCGTAGTTAATGAACAATGGCAGCCCCAACAGTTACAACACGCCCAAGAAGATGATCCATGTATAAAAAGAGTATTGGATTGGATGCGTCGAGGTGAGAGACCTAGTTGGCAAAACATTAGTGCATGTAGTCCGGAAGTCAAGGCCTACTGGAGCCAATGGAATTGCCTGATACTAAAAGATGATCTTTTGTACAGAACCTTTGAGAACGATGATGGTACAGAATCTAAGCTTCAGTTGATTGTACCTAAAAGTAAAGTGTCAGAAGTATTGCGTCAGTTGCATGACGGTACATCAGGTGGACACTTTGGTATTACGAAGACTCTGCAAAAGGTTCGAGAACGGTTCTATTGGGTGAACTGTAAAGATGATGTAAGAAAATGGTGCCAGAAATGTGAACTGTGTGCATCCGGTAATGGTCCAGTTGGTAAAAAGAGAGCACCCATGAGACAGTACAATGTTGGAAGTCCTATGGAAAGAGTAGCAATCGACATTGCAGGTCCATTTCCAGAAACCGATGCTGGAAATAAATACATTCTGGTAGCCATGGACTATTTTACGAAATGGACCGAGGCCTATGCATTACCGAATCAAGAAGCTGCTACCGTTGCAGAGGTACTTGTTAAAGAATTCTTCAGCCGATTTGGTGTTCCCTTGGAGATCCACTCCGACCAAGGGCGAAACTTTGAGTCAGCTCTTTTCCAAAACGTTTGTAAATTGATTGGTGCCAATAAGACCAGAACAACACCCCTGCATCCTCAATCAGATGGAATGGTCGAGAGGATGAACCGAACGATGGGTAAACACTTGTCCAAAGTTGTATCTGAACATCAGCGAGATTGGGACCAACACATTCATTTATTCCTGATGGCCTACCGCTCGGCCGTGAATGAAACTACAGGTCAAACACCAACCTGCCTGATGTTGGGTCGTGAAGTTCGTTTGCCCTGCGACCTAGAGTTTGGCTGTAGACCTTCCGAGGAATATGTTGCAGGCGAAGAATACGTAGACCGCCTGAAGTTACGAATGAACAACATTCATGAACTTGCCCGACAACACATCCAGATAGCCAGTGACAGAATGAAAGATCAATATGATTCTCGCTGCAAGAATGAAAGCTTCGAAGTAGGTGATCTTGTCTGGCTTTATAATCCACAACGTCGTCGAGGCCTGTGTCCTAAACTGCAAAGACAATGGGAAGGTCCGTATGAAGTTAAGAAGAAAATAAATGACGTAATATACAGAATTAAGAAGTTGCCAAACGGTAAACCAAAAGTTATTCACATAAATCGTCTTGCACCATATGCTGGCTCCAATGAAACAGAAGAAGCCCGAGTCCTCCAACAGGAAATGAAAGATGCCGCACAGCCAAGTTTTAAGGAATTTATGTCAAATTACGCAGAAAGAAAGAGTGCTAGATTCGGCGTGACCACAGAAGTTCAGCAAGATCTGTTTGGTGTTCCAGAAAACGTCTCTCTAGCCCACTGTGTTGCCCAAGACCTCGAGATGACTAAAGGAATCTCGTCCGTATTCAATAGAAAGTTCGGCCGCCTGGACGAGTTAAGAAATCAGCAGCCTAAAATTGGAAGAGTACTGCGATTGGAAGATGGTCCTCGATCTTTGCTGTATATGGTGACCAGGAAGTCTTATACGGACACGCCAAGCTATGAGAACATATGGCGTGCTCTAAGTAATTTGAAGAAAATCGTGTGTAATTATGACATCAAAGATTTGGCTTTACCAAAAATAGGCCATGCAGTAGAAAATCTGGATTGGAAGATTGTGAGAAGCATGCTTGAAGTGGTCTTCAGAGAAACTGGCGTACGAATTACTGTGTGTTGCATGAACCCGAAGATGTCGGATCCTTCAAAGACAGTAGACTGTTATTTCTTCTTGAAGGGTGTATGCAAAGCTGGAGAGTCGTGTAGATTCCGCCATCCTGGGCCTTCATCTAGAGTTGCTGATCGGGACGCTCAGATCTTAAGAGGGGAGCAATGTAGCAAAACAATGAGTCACCAGCCGCAAGGCGTAAGCCGAGAAAAGTCTAGATCAAAGCACGCTATACGTGGAACCGATGCGCGGTTGTTGGAAGGTCACACGATAGTCGGAGAGCTGGCTTAGCCCGGAATGATCGAGAATAACGACTAGGATATATAAGGCAAATTTTTTGTGAATAGAGTTTAGTCTTAAGCTAAAGTTTGTAAAGTAAACTTGTATAAATAAATAATAAAGTCGTATATAAATACGAACTGCTAGTTTTATTGTAATTATAAGTAATTACAATAGTCACGTTACAGTATTTTTCATTAGCTATAACTCTGCTTTTGCTAGGTACACACACTTAATATATACATCGGTTTTTTTACAGGCTATAGTTTTGCTAAGAACATTTTTTTCGACAAAATGCTTACATTTTGAGTTATTTGCGAAAAACCGTCTAAAAACGCGGCTATTTTGTTGAAAAATGAACATATTCACTTGCAAATAAATCGAAAACTATTGATTTGGTGAAAAAACTCTAGAACAAAAGTTTCTTCAAATTAGTCAGTTTATCCATTTCGGGACTTACCTTGGACAATATTTTTTAACCCCCGAGATGTGGAGAAACTCACACCCAGGGCAAAAGCACACATCGGCACCATATCACTTTTTTTTTTGATATATTAGCTATATGTATGTCAAATTTCATGTCAATCCAAGCGGTTCTTTAAAATTGACAGCAAAAACCGTGAAAGAATGTACTAATAATCCCTAGAAATTTTACTGCTCAGTGAATGAATAATAAAAAATTATGTACTTACAATTTTTAGTTTAAGGGCATACGTTTTTAAAGTTAGATATTTACGCAACACGTTCGTCGTGGTCTACCCAAAATCCAGATGGAACTAGGCTAGATTTTTCCATACTCCTTTTTTTTATGTTCCATGATACTCGCTTCTTCGGTACAAAAGCTTCTCGCTCGCTTAAAAGCTCGTCGTCATATCCAAATCCACGGTAATCAGCATTTCTCTTGTCCAAACGTTCATCGTCATATATCCATGCCCGGTTGTCAGCATTTCTCTTGTCCAAACGTTCATCGTCATATATCCATGCCCGGTTGTCAGCATTTCTCTTGTCTAAACGTGCATCTCTATTGTCCCAAGCAACAAGAGGTTCGCGTAAACTTTCGTATCTTCCTCTCAATGCTTCTCTTTTAGCATAGCGATATGCCAAAATTGATTGAAGCAAGAGAACAAGCAGTAACGACTGAATTACTAAACGACTCATGATAAACTTTTGCTGCCAACATTGAGTTGTTTCTTTAATAGTTCAAATCATTCTATCGTTTTATCAAGATAAGGAAAGATAAGATAAGGAAAAGATACGGCCGTGGCGTAGACGGTTTAATAAATTATTGAGTATTTGAAGCGACTTCAATAATATTTTTCTTCTTCTTCTTATAATTGTTGTGGATCTGTCGATCTGTTAATTCCGACGTTGAAATATTTCTTGAGAGGTAGACTGCCAGCTATCTCTCCATCTTTTTGGTGGTCTCCCCGGTGGACGCTTGCCTGCTGGTTTTCCTTTTAGCGCAATTCTTGGTAGTCTGTGCTCCTCCATTCTGTTTACATGACTGAAACAGTCTCTTTGTCTTTGCCTGCCCCATCTGACTACATCTTGCAAGCCACATTGTTCCCTGATGGTGTTGTTTTGTATTCTATCTCTTCTTGTCTTCGCTGCTATTGCTCTTAATATCTTCATTTCGGCTGCTCGTAGCATGCTTTTTGTTTTATTGGTGTCTCCTCTTGTAGGACTAGATCCCACGAATGAAAAAAAAGTTGATTAATAGCAAGCTGAAAATTTGTTAATAGCTTAAGGGTGTCTAGTCGGATAAATTTTGATATATGGGAACACTGGAACAGGGGCAGTTTTAATTGTGGAACAGGTTAAAAATTTGGATCGATCAGACCACGGAACCATCACATTTATTTTGTCCGACAGAACAGACTTAAACTCTCCGAACAGAGATTATACTCTCATGCAAAAATCAGACTGCTATTTATCACCTGTCATAATTCCTGTCATTTGACATATTCTACATGTTTCACTCATTAAAACGCCAATTTGGTGATAAATAGCAGTCTGATTGTTGCATGAGAGTTTAATCTCTGTTCGGAGAGTTTAGGTCTCTTCTGTCGGACAAAATACATGTGCCGTTTTTGTGGTCTGACAGTTCCAAATTTTTAACCTGTTCCACAATAAAAACTTCCCCTGTTACATATATCATATATCAAAGTTTGTCCGACTAGACACCCTTAAGCTATTAACAAATTTTCAGCTTGCTACTAATCAACTTTTTTTTTCATACGCGGGATCCAGACCTATTGATTCAATGCCATAGGTGTCATAATGCAAGTTTTGTAAATTCTAACTTTGCCGTCCATTCTCAAATATGGGTTATTCCAGACCACATCTCTCAAAACATGAGGACAAGACAGCGGCTTTGTTAATTTGTCTTCTTATGTCTCTTGCTGGGTCATCATAACCTGATAAGTTTACACCTAGATATTTGAACTGGTTTAGCTGTTCTATGTGTTTCCGCTCTACCAATTGCTTGCATCTAATTGGATATTTCACAATGGTAATGCGTTTTCTGCGTGGCTATGTCCATGTTGAGTCGTCGACATGCTTGAATCGATAAAGCTGCATTTTTAGGTCATCCTCGTCCTCTGCAATCGGGGCTGTGTCATCCGCATAGCACACTATACTGATTCTACTGTGGCTGAGTCTGTATCCTAGTTGTAGCGATTCCACATCTTCTATTGTCTTATCATCCATTAGCATATTGAATAGAAATGGACTGAGGCTGTCTCCCTGCCTGATTCCTCCTGGTGTTGGTATGCCGGCCGTAGTGGTATTTTAATTTTTGTCTTGTTGTTATTGTTAATTTGTTTTATGACGTCAACAATGTTTGCCGGGATCTTTTTTTGCTTAATTTTCTTTATTATATCGCTTAGTCTGACTCTGTCAAATGCTTTCGTTAGGTTTACGAAGCAAATATATGAAATTTTGTTATATTCTATCGACATCTCTTTCACTTGTGAATTCAATAATATTTTAATATAAAATTTATTCAACTCGGCTGAGCAAATAGGAAAGAAATTGAACAAAGCCACATAGAATTGAAAGAACAAATTGTGTCCATAGCGGAACAGAACCAGAGAATCCAATCTTACCTGGAAAGCCTTACACCTACAGATTCCACAGATTATTCGCTGTGGAAAGCGACAAGGAATTTAAAAAGGCCGTACTTGCCTAATCCACCAAGAAGAAACTGTAACATCTGGACCAGCAATGACAAATAGTCTAAGATACGATATACGGTCGATCGGGACCGAGCTCTTTAATGGATAAGAATTATTGGATATGTAATTTAGTACGTTAACAATTACAAAGAAATAAGGGGTGTCCGAACTAAGGTTTTCTAACTATAATAATTAAATAAAAAATTACTTTTTTTATAAATAAAAAACATTCGACCTGGTCAGATATTATTTCAGATTTCTTCGATCATTCTAAACAAAAAAGATAAATGTTAAAACTGAAAAAAGAACGAAAGATGACGATTTTTAAGGCTTAAAAACATAAGTAAAAAAATATTGTTTTTAGAATTACGATGTACCTTTCCAATAATGTCAAAAATTTTAGAAAGACTTTTGCTCCAAAGAATCTCAGAAGACATCGAAATTGATTCAGTGATCCCAACACACCAGTTTGGTTTCCGCGAAGCCCGTTCAACTCTACAACAATGTCATAGAATTGTTAAAAACATTAATGTATGCCTCGAAGAAAAAAGAAATTGCACTGCTGCCTTCCTGGATATCGAACAAGCCTTCGACGGTGTTTGGCATGACGGCCTCCTGTATAAACTTAAGTCATCCTTTCCCACTCCTCACTATCTACTCTTAAAATCATACCTCACAGAACGTCACTTTCAAGTCAAATTCATTACAGAAACCTCTCATTACTATCCCATAAAATCCGGTGTCTCTCAATGAAGTGTCCTGGGCAGTGGCGTAGCTAGGGTGGGGCGGAGAGGGCGGTCCGCCCCGGGTGTCACGAGTTCGGGGGTGACACCCGAGAGACCCGATCACTGGCGATCACAAAAGAATGAATCGTTAATTTGTACTTTACTCGCTTTACAATCAAAATAAAATTCGATATTAATTTGTGAACACACGAAACCGAGAAAAGTCAAGGTCAAAGAAGCATTTCTTAGATTTTTTCAGTTGAAAAGAAAAAAGCAGCTGATCTATGTAACGATATTCTCAAAAAGCTTGAAATTGATGATTTAGATTATTATGAAGTGCCGTTCACAGGGATACGATAATGCAGCTGTTATGAGCGCAGAGGTGTAACCAGGATGATCGTAAGGGGCAAGGGGGGTTAATCTCTATTATAAAGCAAAAAACAAAAAGGCCATGTTCGTTGGATGTATCATTGTTTTATCATTTAATTAATTTATCATTGTTTTATCATTTAATTAATTTATGTGGCCAGCACTCTTTTGCACAAAATACATCTTGTGTTACATTTTTCGGAACTGTAGAGGCAAGTTATTTCTGCTATCACTAGCTGCTGGAAAGTGCTTATTAAACACAGCAAAGCATATGTTACACGAATTTCCACAATGCGTTGAAGTGCTCACTATGCTGCAGTTTAAGTATTGGCAGAACATTTTGATAGTTTTGTTGCTCCAATTGAAGAATTATAATATATCATCAATAAGAACATTTAGACACCAGAGGTGTTGCACATAATCATATGCCCGCTATGTGTAATTCTACATTTCTTTGTTATATTTTCTTTTGAAATGATGTACTAAGATACGTAAGATATATAACTTTTTATCAAATTAAATTGGAAAGTAAAGGCATAACCGTTGATCAATCAGCGATCAAAATAGATGCACTTTATATTGAAGAAAAACGTGGTCATATTTTAGCTGAAGCAATAGATATTGCCACGAAAGATATTGCTACGACGACATTCCTACCGAAAAACGAATTCAGGACTCGCACTTCGAACCGAACTTCAAAAGGATATTCAATGTTGAACTTGAAACCAGATCAAAGTACATGATGTGGCTTCATTGTTCGAGGTTGTGCAGACACACACTTTGCTTTTCACGAACAGAACAGTTGAAATTAGCTGTTTCAACATTTTGTAACTTTTACCATGAAGAGGTATCAGAAGCAGTCCTGATAAAAATACCAACGCTCAGAAGACATTTACAAGCGGCGAATATTACAGCCTCTAAATATAAATGGTTAGCTGTAGATTTAAAAAAAATCATTGTGGAATGGTATTTCATGGAAGCCCTCCCAAAATTAATGGTCGCATTAAAATTGTATATGACCAATTGTGTATCGGTTGCTTCATGCGAGAGAAGTTTTAGTAAGCTAAAATTAATCAAGTATTACTTGCGGGTAGTAATGGCGCAAACAAGGCTAAATAACGTAAGCTTTTTAACTATGATTCTTAATTTTTTCATTATTCAAAATATACGTTTATCGGATTTTCGTTGATTTTACCAACTTTTATTTTTTGGATTTGGGGTGACACCATCGACTACCGCCCCGGGTGTCACCTATGTTAGCTACGCCACTGGTCCTGGGTCCCCTCCTGTACCTCATATACACTGCTAATATTCCAACAACAAATACGACCACAGTAGCCATGTTCGCAGATGACACCGCCATAATATCCATCGATGATGACCCCCAAGTAGCATCAGGAAACCTTCAAATACACCTGAATCTACTACAAGACTGGATGAGTAGATGGAAAATCAAAGTTAAGCATACTAAGTCTAATCAAATTACGTTCACCAACAGGAACATCGTATGTCCGAGAATCACACTGAACAACACATTACTACCAGTAAAACAGAAGTCAAATACCTGGAAATAACATTTGACCAAAAGCTCACTTGAAAAGCACACATTTTGGCAAAAAAAATTCAAATCAACATGAAAACACGTCAAATGAATTGGCTAATTTGCCGAAAATCGCAGTTATCTACAGATAATAAACTTCTCTTGTATAAGTGCATCTTCTTCTTGTAGTGCCTATCCGTTTCGGATGTTGGCGACCATCATGGCAATCTGCACTTTGCACACTGCTGCTCTGAAAAGATTTGTAGTGGTTGTGTTGAACCACGTTCGTAGATTTCTCAGCCAGGAAATCCTTCGCCTTCCTGGTCCTCGCTTTCCCTCTACTTTTCCCTGCAAGACCAGTTGCAACAGTCCATATCTCTCACTGTTCCTCATGATGTGACCGAGGTATTCGATTTTGGCTGTTTTTATTTTAATTAACAGCTCTTTTTCTTTTTTCATTCTCAGCAAAACACCCTCATTAGTAATGTGGTCGGTATAAGATATCTTCAGGATTCGACGATAAAGCCACATCTCAAAAGCCTCAATTTTCTTGCAGGTGGCGTCTGTGAGAGTCCACGACTCAACTCCGTACAACAGTATAGGAAATATATAACATCGTAGTAATCTGACTTTTATGGGTATCGACAAATCATGACATTTGAACAACTTTGCCATTTTTTGAAATGCAGATCTTGCTTTCTCTATCCTACATTTGATTTCTATAGAATGGTCCCGATTTTCATTGACGTTCGTACCAAGGTAGGTGTATGTTTTTACTCTTTCTATTTGTTGACCATTCACACTGATTCGTCCAAATTGCTGTTCATTCTTAGAGATCATCATACATTTGGTTTTCTTAGTGTTTAGTGAAAGTCCGTATCTCTGACTGACATCTGCGATTCTGCTCATTAACTCCTGTAGGGCTTCAGAACTGTTAGCGAATACCACAGTGTCGTCTGCGTATCTTATGTTATTGATACATTCTCCGTTAATTCTAATTCCGGCTTCAACATCATCCAATGCTTCTTGAAAGATTTCCTCAGAGTAGATGTTAAACAGCAGTGGGGATAGTACACATCCCTGACGGACCCCACGTTTGATTTTGATATCGTCGGATTCTCCTGCCTCTGTCCGGATAGATGATGTTTGATTCCAGTACAGATTGCTGATAATCCTTAAATCACAGGTGTTTATTCCAATATTGGTTAATATCTCCCTCAGCTTGCCGTGCTTTACTGTATCGAACGCTTTATGGTAATCAATGAAACATGCATAAATATCGCAATTCACGTCTCTACATCGTTGAAATAGCACTTGTATACTAAATAGAGCCTCTCTTGTACCCACTGCATTTCGAAAACCAAACTGTGTTCGGCTGATTTTTTCTTCGCACAGTCTATATATCCCTTGATGTATAATTTTTAGAAATAGCTTTAAAATATGGCTCATTAAGCTGATGGTTCGGAAATCACTGCAGGATACGGACTTTGTTTTCTTTGGTAAAGCAACAAACGTCGACTTCAATCATGCTTTTGGTATTACTCCGCTTAAATATATGTCGTTAAATATTTTGGTTAGGCGTTGAGTACCGTCGGTGTCAAATAGTTTTATGAGTTCAGCATATGCATTATCAGGTCCAGGAGCTTTGCCATTTTTAGTTGTGATATTGCTCTTTCCACTTCACCTGATGTGATTGGTAAGTGGTCATCACATATGTAGGATGGAGGTTGTTCGGATCTAGTATCATCAAAAAGTTCCTGTATGTATTTTGTCCATATGCAGATTTCTTTATTTCTGTCTGTGATGATATTCCCCTGTTGGTCTCGCAATTTGCTAGCTGTGTTGGATTTTTGACGACCAGCTGCTTGTTTCACCTTTTTATGCATGTTAAACGTATCATGTTTTTGCTCTAACGACTCTATCTCTTCACACTGTGATTTTAACCAATTTTCTTTGGCCTTTCTTATTTCAGTTCTTATTTGTCTCTGAATCGTGTTGTACATTATTTTGTTGTTTTAGTCTATACGGACATATGGAGTGCAATTATGGGGCTGTGCCAAGCCTTCTAATACCAAAATCATTCAGAGAATCCAATCCAAAACACTCATAATGATTTTCAACGCCCCGTGGTACGTTAGTAACAAAACACTGCATGACGACTCTGGTATACCGTTCGTTGAAGACGAAATCAGCAGGCTAACAAGAAATTATTTAGAACATCTGCCAGCCCACCCCAACGAGGAAGCAAGACAACTACATCTCCAACCAGAAGTCAGACGAAGATTGAAAAGTCATTGGCCAACAGATTTTATTCTTTAATTTTAATTTTCATTTTAATTTTACTTTCAAATTATAATCAAACTTGTTAGTGTTAGTATTGGTAGTGTTACCAGTGGATAACTTCTCCTCTCATGTATTTGCAATACTCACATTTACTAATAGCTTTTATAGCCCAATAAACGACCGGTTTGGAGTGTAATTTCGAGGGGCAACTCCGAATTGCATGAAAATTTGGATTTAGATTCTACTTACCCTCCACTTCAAAGTTGAATTTGTGCCGTTGGTTGCTTTTACTTGGGGGGTGACATTTACCCCTTCTCGGGGGGTGAAAAACGCGTGTTTAAAATTAAGCCGGAAATGGATAAATTGACTTACTTTAAGCACCTTTTGTTTTATAAAGTTTTTTACGTAAGTTAATACTTTTCGAGTTATTCGCGATTTAAAATGTTGATTTTTCTACAAAAAAACTACGTTTTCAGACCGTTTTCCCAAATAACTCTAAAAGTAAATATCTTATCAGAAAGAATATTTCTAGCAAAAGTGTAGCCTATAAAAAACGAAAAAAATGGTGTACCAGTAAAGTCTACAAATTAAGTAGAAGCAAAGTTGTAGCTCATGAAAAATACGTTCTTATTCGTCTAATTCCAAATCGAACAATTCAACGCGAAATCACCGAAGAAAGAAGCGTTTTTCGGGAAAAACTTACTAACATTTTTTAAGTATCGAAAAAAAGCTTATTATTTATTTTTACAAAAGTTTACAGCATCAATAATAAACCAGTTACACTGAAAAATAAGTTTGCCCCTTTTTTTGGTAAAAAAAAATCGTGGAAACCTCCCTCTATTTAGCACCCTAAATGAAATTAATCGTTTGGCTTTACCATCTATTTTAACTGTATGTGTATTGTTTATATGATCTGTAAGTTTGATTGGTTTGAAGTTCTTATTTTTAAAAACATTTGGTTTTATAGTAAAAAAAAATTTCTAAAAATTTTTGAAAAATTTGATTTTTTTAAAATAACTTAAAAAGTATTAGTGATAAGAAAAATCTTAAAGAGTAAAAAATATAGACTAAGTTATCAATCGAAGCAGCGCAGAAAACGACAATAAATATCGCCTCCGTACCACCAGATTGACAACAGGTGGAATACTTTCTTTGGTTACACCTCCTGAGACTTTTACAATTTATAAGTCATACAGGTGCCGAGAAAATTAAGATGAGAGAATTTTAAATAGTTCACAACTCATCTACTCAGCATGGTAAAGCTCCAACAAGAAAGATTCCTTAATACTCAAAAGAGTAAATGAATTAAAAATGTATAAACATTCTCAATTTCTTTGCAAAACGAAAATGCAGCAGCTGCATAATACTCTGGTTAAAGCGGAGAGTGCAGGAAGAGTCTATACCGTATGACTCGGCACCTGTATGACTTATAAATTGTAAAAGTCTCAGGAGGTGTAACCAAAGAAAGTATTCCACCTGTTGTCAATCTGGTGGTACGGAGGCGATATTTATTGTCGTTTTCTGCGCTGCTTCGATTGATAACTTAGTTTGTTTTCCGGTAGATGGCCCTAGTTCATCCGTGACATTTCTTTCTTTGAAATTCGGGAAGGCCCTAAGCTATGGTAAATGGTTAAAGCGGAGAGAAGAGGATATGGGTTTACTGATGAGGGGAAAAAGATCTCCGAAACCGGTATAGACTCTTCCTGCACTCTCCGCTTTAACCAGAGTATTATGCAGCTGCTGCATTTTCGTTTTGCAAAGAAATTGAGAATGTTTATACATTTTTAATTCATTTACTCTTTTGAGTATTAAGGAATCTTTCTTGTTGGAGCTTTACCATGCTGAGTAGATGAGTTGTGAATTATTTAAAATTCTCTCATTTTAATTTTCTCGGCACCTGTATGACTTATAAATTGTAAAAGTCTCAGGAGGTGTAACCAAAGAAAGTATTCCACCTGTTGTCAATCTGGTGGTACGGAGGCGATATTTATTGTCGTTTTCTGCGCTGCTTCGATTGATAACTTAGTTTGTTTTCCGGTAGATGGCCCTAGTTCATCCGTGACATTTCTTTCTTTGCAATTCGGGAAGGCCCTAAGCTATGGTAAATGGTTAAAGCGGAGAGAAGAGGATATGGGTTTACTGATGAGGGGAAAAAGATCTCCGAAACCGGTATAGACTCTTCCTGCACTCTCCGCTTTAACCAGAGTATTATGCAGCTGCTGCATTTTCGTTTTGCAAAGAAATTGAGAATGTTTATACATTTTTAAAAAATATAGGTTTTGCTATTATAAATATGCTAGTTTATTTTGTTTCTCCGTAAGACAAACATTGGTTAAGATATGGCTGTTCAAACTTTGCATGCACTCGTGATTAAACCCATTCAAGCTTTGTCAATTATAACCCTTTCAAAAATAAACACTTTAAACCGGTGAGACTGACAGATCATATAAAAAATAGATAGGTAAGTAAATTGTTTGTAAAGCGGTAGCGATTAATTTTATTAGGAGAGCTAAACACGGCGAGATTTTCATGATTTTTTACAAAAAAAAAAGAGGGCCAACTTTATTTTGAGCGTAACTCGCTTATTTTTAATGCTAAAACTTTTGTTAACAATTAAAACAAAGCTCTTTATAAACACTTTAAAAACGTTTAAACATGTTTTTCCCGAAAAGTGCTTAATTTTTCGGTGATTTCATCTTGAAATATTCGATTTGGAATTAGACGAATGAGAACGTATTTTTCATGAGCTACAACTTTGTTTTTATTTATTTGATAGACTTTACTGATACACCAATTTTTTGTGCTTTTTATAAGCTACACTTTTGCTAAGAATATTTTTTTCGATAAAATATTTACTTTTTGAGTTATTTGCGAAAAACCGTCTGAAAACGTAGTTTTTTTGTCGAAAAATCAACATTTTCAATGGCAAATAACTCGAAAAGTATTGACTTACGTAAAAAACTCTATAGAACAAAAGTTGCTTAGAATCAGTCAATTTATCCATTTCCTTTCTTATCTTGAACGTATGTTTTTTCACCCTCGAGAAGGGGTGACTGTCACCCCCAAGTAAAAGCAACCAACGGCACAATTTCAACTTTGAAGTGGAGGGTAAGTAGAACCTAAATCCAAATTTTCATGCAATTCGAAGTTGCCCCTGAAAATTACACGGTATCGCCGAATTTTCCGTTCATTTACTGGGCTAATAATAGCAGAGTGTAAATTTGCAAAATTTAATAAAAAAAAACGATGTACCTAAATTCAAGCTCAAAATGTATTCTATCATTTCTTGAATTTGAACTTATTTCATTTTAAAATATTGTTTTCTATTTGTTAATGTGGGTTTTCCCGTAAGGGCCGTTCTCATTGCCAATAAAAAAATATATTTTAGAATAAAACATGGCAAAAATTATTATCGGAACCTGATAGAAGAAGGTTTAAACTCGAATACAGATACATACTTGATAATTACAAAAATGATATTTATTAGTTTTGTTTTATTTTTGTCATTAAAATCGTCATCTTCCGTTATTTTTTTAGTTTTAAATCCCATATAACGAAAAAAAAAACGATCGAATTAAGAGAAAAATTAGAAAGCCCCTTTTTGTTTAGAGTAATCCAAAAAATCTGAAATGATATTTGCCGGGCTCGAAATTTTGCTTATATTTAAAAAAGTCATGTTTTAATTATTAATTAAGTATGGTCAGAACACAATTTTATCGAGTGCTCCTTATTTTTTGTAATTGTTAACACGCTAAATTACATTTCCATTCATTTGTATCCATTAAACACAAACAGGTAGGTCCCGATCGACATATCGGATCTTATATTTAAAAGAAAAATCTGAAGCTTTTGACAAACATCTAAAAAAAGTCGTTATGCTTTTTCTTTCAGAATTACCTGTTGAAGAATAACACAAAATTACCGACTATTTAAATGAATCCTTTTAAATGGATCTGCCTCATTACAGTTCACTATTAAAGATAAATAATAAATAAAGCATCTGCAAAGTGGCTCAGATTGTTATAATACATAAGCGCTCGAGAAAACAGAATAATTGTCATCCTATAGACCGATAAGTCTACTATCAATTATTTCCAAAGTTCTTGAGAAGCTATCTATACTTATGTTAAAAGACTAAAAACTATAATTGAAGAAAAAAGATAATTCCAGATCACCAATTCGGATTCCGCAACAAACACGGGAAAATAAAGTAAGTTCATAGAGCGGTAGATCAAATCAATAAGGACCTGAATAATAAAATATATTGTTCAGCAGCTTCCCTCGATACATTTCAGGCTTTGGACCATATGTGGCATGAAGGATTGAAAGTTAAAATCATACCTGACAGATAACCTGCAGTGTATAAACGAATGAACACTAAATTAAAAAAAGAAGAATTTAATAACCAAATTATCAGAATGGGGAAGACACTTGTGGACAGAATGGCAACGTATAAATCACCAATCGGTAGAAGAAGTATCGGCAGACCGCACAAAAAGTGGAGTGGTGACTATCCATAGAGATATCCTCCCCCAATTAACAAGCAGACAAGAGGAAATGAAGAAGAGACAGAATATAAATTTCGCATTCGCACTAGTATTCCTATTCTCCTCTTGTGCTTACTGTAACAAAAATATATTATCTAAAATTCTTTTTGCACGATTCATATTGCCAATACAATATAAAATAATACTTGATTACTTTTTAATATTGTAAATGTCACCTTTTTCTTGGCTAAGAAGAGCAGGTCATCTGCAAGTACTCTTATGTTAAACTAGTTTGGTGTATTGGTATTGCTAATGAATTGTATTGTATTGGTATAGCTATAATGTTTCTAGAATCAAGTTAAATAGTATAAATAGTATAAAGTATAAAATGAAATAATTGGTAATAGCTTTTACTAAATTTTACATAGAATTTTAAGGTTTTACCAAAAATTGGGTATTTTGATACTTAACAAACCCTTAAAATTTAAGACTGATCCATTAATTAGTTTAAAAGTTTTCCTATCTGTTTATCCCAGAGAGTTTTGTTTTAAAATAACATAAGACAGAAAATAATGAATATAGGGCAATTCTGCGTATGCCAAATGAAAGTAAAAGAGTGATAGTATGCAAATGTATTAAAAAAAGATACAAAATTAATTAATATAGTCCGAAATCCTAATGATACATTTTTGAAATTTTATAGTTTATAAATATTTAAAATACCTTTAAAAATATTATGCGCAGAAAAAATATTTTTATACATCCCAAAAGCTAGTATTTTAAAACAAATTTTCAAATTAAAACATTAAGTCTGGGTTCATTTGGGACAAAGCTCGCCATGTGTATTTTTTTAATTCGCAGCTAATTTGTTTATAATAATTAAGGAATCTCATTGATGCCATTTTATAGAATGGGATTTGTATTTTTTTATAAAAAATTTGCTTAAACATTTTACCTTCACAGCATCCTCTACAAACTTTCAAAAATTTAGTTCAAACGGTTACTATGTAGAACCTACAAATCCACCAAGTTAAAATACCGAAAAAGCAAATTCAAGCTAACACAATTTTCTGTATCTCCGGATAAAATCAATGGATTTTGATATTTATTTTTTTAATTTGTATATAATTTCTACGTAAATTAAAAATATGCAATTTGTTTATAAATTTTAGTGTTAATAAACAATCTAACTTGTTTAAACCATTCTCTTGAGAAAATAATTTTTATCCAAAAATCTATTTTTTTAATCATATTATCATTAATGATCATAGAAAAGGTAAAGACAACTTTAATAAATAAATTATTTTTATTAGATAATTATTTATTGAAGATAATTTATTTATCAAAGGATAGGTACCTTAACTTTTTCTATGAATAATAATGATAGTATGACTAAAACCATCGATTTTTGGAAAAAAATATTTTTTTCAAAAATTGGTTGAACACATTCGACTGTTTATTAATTAATAAATCTCTAGACAAATTGCATAGTTGTAATGTAAAGAAAAATTACATACAAATTAAAAAAAGAAAGATCAAAATCTATTCAGTACATTTCGAAATATAAAAAATGATGATAGTTTAAGTTGCTTTTTTAATTTTTGAACTCGTGCATTTGTCGGCTCCCAGCTCCCCCTCTACTTACCACGACTAGTCAACAATAATTGAACTACATTTTTAAAAATTCGTGTAAAATACCAAGTTTCTGAATATGTAAAAAAAAATTTTCTACGGAAAATATTTTTAAAGTTTTTCTAAATATTTATAAACTACAAAATTTCAAAAATTTGGCATTAGGATTTTTGACTATATTAGATAATTTTTTTATCTTTTTAAGTACATTTTAATAGTTTCACTTTTCTACTTTTATTTGGCATACGCAGAATTGCCCTATCTTCATTATTTTTTGTCTTATGCTATTGAAAAATAAAGGTCTATCGGATAAACAAATAGAATGACCTTTAAACTAATTAATGGATCGGTATCAAATACTGGGAGTTTATTATGTACCACAATACCCAACTTTTTACTAAAACTACCTTAGAACAAAGTTCTAAGGTAGTTTTAGTAAAAGTTATTAATAAATAACCATTATCACTTATTTTGCGGTTTGCGTAGCAACAAATTAACTATTTAAACCTCAAAAATCGGCATTGTGAAGGTTTTTCAATGTTCTAAAAAATTAAATTTTGTAATTTTATGTCAACTATTTAGCTTTTTAATGGGTTGCAAGAAATCGAAAAAAATTGGGAATAAATGTTATTATATTAAATTTTATGTACCTAATAAAACAAAATAAAACAAAAATAAAAATTTTTAGTACGGTAGTGATCCTAACCGACACTATATGTTTAAATTTAACAAAAGGAAACGCTAGAATAAAAATAAAATTAGTAGGTAAGTACTAAACAAAATTGATAAAAATTTTGCACAGTAACTTATAATCTTCCGATAATTTATATAATTAAAAGTTATCAATATAAGATATTAAAATATATTGATAACTTTTAATTATATATTATCGGAAGGTTATTATAAGTTACTGTGCAAAATCTTTATCAGTTTTGTTTAGTAGTTACCTACTATTTTTAGTCTAGCGTTTCCTTTTGTTAAAATTAAACATAATATAGTTCTTCCATTATATCTTTGTACATCGTGTTCGTGGGTATTATAGGAAATAAACCAAAATAACTGAGCCAAACGTACGTCCGTTAAACGAATTAACCTTCCGATGACCAACCTTTTTTTGTTACACGGATGACCAAGGGGGGGGGGGGGGAATGACCCCAGGTCAAAAATGACAATTAACAAAAAAATTAAGGTTTTTTTTTAAATTTTTTTTTGACATGGCCTTTATGTCATTCAGCCAGTCACAACATTAGTATTAGTGTCATGTGTAGTTGGTATGTTGAGTAAGTGTCTTGTTACTTTGCAAAGTCGAAGTCATAAGCGTAAAACTACTTGGAATTACACATAATAGACGGTATTTACTAAACATCAACTTCAGAATACCTATATCTTTTATTCGTAAAATATAGGGAATTTTTTTATTTCAAAATACGAGGATATCTAGAATGATATTAAAGTCAAATAAAAAAATAATGAGTTAAAAATTGAAAATACTTTTCAATTTATAAAGAAAAACATACGCTGGGGTCACAATTTTCCCCGCTTGGTCATCCGAAGGTTAAAACTACAATAATATTTTACTATCCGACAAGAAAGATACCAAACAGTCAAAAATTTTAATCAACTTCAGAATATATTTTTTATTCGTAAAATATAGAGATTTTTTTTATTTCAAAATATGAGGATATCTAGAATGATATTAAAGTCAAATAAAAAAATAATGAGTTAAAAATTCAAAACACTTTTGAATTTATTAAAGAAAAACATACGCCTGGGGTCACAATTTTCCCCGCTTGGTCATCCGAAGGTTAAAAATGGTTAATATTAAAATGAAGGTTTTTATACGTCTCTTTTATATCATTTATTGGCAGTTGCATAGGTTGCCAAATAACATGTACATACAATAAATAAATCTTTAAACCGGAAAGTTAATGAGCTGTAAACGCGAAGTGATCAAACTAATTTTAAACTGTAAGTTTTATACCACATGTATTATTTAGTCGGGGAATTTTTCGGGGAATATTCATTAGAACTTTTTTAAAGTGTTTAAAAAAGTTTTATTTTTGTTTAAAAAAAAATCTAACAATAAAAATAAATAAGTTACTCTCAAAATATTGTTGGTCCCTTTAATTTTTTGGTATAAAAATCGCGAAAATCACCCCCTAATTAGCTTCCCAAATAAAATTAATCGTAACCGCTTCAGAAGTTACTTTCCTTATGTTTTGTTTATATTATCTATAAGTTCCATTGGTTCAAAGTGCTCAGTTTTTAAAAAATTGGGTTTAAAATAAAACATTTTTTTAATTTTGAAGAAAAATGGAATTGTTCATGGAATTAACTTAAAAATTATTAGTAATACCAAAAATCTTAAAGAGGAATAGAATGTACGTTTTGCTTTTCTGAATTTTTTTCCTTTTTTATTTTCTTATTATACTAAAATTGATTATGCTATAAATGTTTAAAATTTGCCTAAACTGGTGAATAGTTACTCGTTCAAGCCATTTTAACTACAGCTTTTTCAAAAATAAGCACTTTTAACCGATGAAACTTACAAATCATAAATAATACATAAGCAAAGTAACTTGTGAAGTGGCAATGATAAAATTTATTTGTGGTGCTAATTAGGCGGTGATTTTCGCGATTTTTTTACCAAAAAATAAAAGGGACCAACAATATTTTGAGCGTAACTCACGTACTTTTAATGTTACAAGTTTTTATAAAACGCAAAAACAAACCTTTTTTTAAAGACTTTAAAAAAGTTAGAATGAATTTTCCCCTAAAAGGGCTCAGTTTTTGGGTTATTTTACATTGAAATATTCGATTTGGAATTTGACGAAGAACATACTTTTCATTAGCTACAACTATGCTTCTGCTGAGTCTACAGACCTAATGTATACACCATTTTTTCAATATTTTATAAAACACTTGTTAAACACTTTAAAAAAGATGAAATGAGTTTCCCTGAAAAGTGCTCTGTTTTTGGGTTATTTCACATTGAAATATTCGATTTGGAATTTTATGAAGAAGAACCTACTTTCCATTAGCTACAACTCTGCTTCTACTGGGTCTACAGACCTCAAGCGTGCATCATTTTTTTCAGTTTCTTATCAGCTATATTTTTGCTAAGAATATTTTTTCGCTGAAATACTTACTTTTTGATCTCCGAAAAACCGTCCAAAAACATGTTTTTTCTGTTAAAAATGAGCATATTCACTTGTAAATAACTCGAAAAGTATCGACTTAGCGAAAAATCTCTATAGAACAAAAGTTGCTTAGAGATAGTAAGTCATTTCATCCAATTCCTGACTAATTTTGAATTTATATTTTTTACTTTCGAGAGGGGGTATACCCCTCTCTTTTGTATATTGTAGAATTGTGTATTGGGGGATGTAGAATTGTAAACTTTTTCTTATATAATAATAGACAACTTCAGCTACCTATTCTCAAATTTTCATCATTCCTTTATATTTTTTGGGGTCAGATTGTTCTTTGATCGGACTATTACCTGACGGGTTAGCAGTGGCGGCTGGTGGGGTAAAATTTTGGGTAGGCCAAGCCAGCAAGTATGTGTAATACATAATATGCAAATATAAATTTATTTTTATGTATAAAAATACTTAGAAGGTAACTTTAACAGATTTAGTAAAGCCTCAGAAAAACTCATTTTTATGTATCAATTATAAAACTATCGCACTATTCCAAGAAAAATTTTAAACAATTAACCGAGATCGGCCAAACAACTAGTAATAACAGTGAAAATCGAACAAATTTTTTTTCGCATTTTAGGAATTTTTTTGAACTCATTTGCGCAAACGTGCACTTGTTAACAATTGTGGGGTTTGTCTAAAAATATGTTACAATTATAGATTATGTTACATATTTTTTTATCAAAATTTAAAAGAAAATTTATATTAGAATTCGATAATTATGTTTTAAGTGGCAACGAGGCTGGGCGAAGGCCAGTTCGATTCGGGCCTATACACCAAGCATAACACGACAAATAAAATCATTGTCCGGCAAGCTGCTTAACTTCAAATGCTTTTTGTACGGAGATCTTATGTGAGCTAGGTCGGCCTGGTGGGAGCGGGCCTATTAATGATATTTAAAGTGCCTGAATACGATTCGATGCTTTCTGTGATAATATCATAACAAAGTTGTCTTAACGGACGCTGATGTATTGAGTGATTTAGTACATTTAAAAGTTATTTACATGCTTTAACAGAATTTTTGAATATATCTTTTTCAATTTTAAAGCTCTTAAAATTATTGGGTAGGCCCGGCCTATCCTGCCTACCCCCAAAAGCCGCCACTGCGGGTTAGGTTTACTTATTGTATTTTTAACCATTTACTTGTATAATATTATGTTAGTGTACATTCGGTACCTACATGTCCATGTTTACTTAATTTGATGTTCCGCTAAGTATTTGCTACATTATACAATAAAGCTCAGACCGAACAAAGTTGTAAACTCTCAAACTTTCGGAGATTAGAACATTGTGTCTTCTTCTTGACAGATTTCATTTTCGAGCCATCTCGTTTAATTGAATCCTAAAATACATTCAGGTGCAAAAAATTTGATCCAAACTTATTTTATACACAAAACGCAAATTTTTATTTAGGGATAATTTATACATTCGGCGTAGATATTAAGTAGGTACATCAAATAATCTAAAAAAGAAATATACATTTTATGGCAAAAATTATTAATTTATAAAAAATATAGCATTCTTCAAAAATAGGGTCCGAGAGATGGTGCTCCTTTTTTCGCGTATTATTTTACATTAATTTCTGTAATAGTTATTTTTCTACAACCACTATTCAAAGTGCACTTTTCTGCACGGTTTAATGTTAGCAAACTTGATATTTTCTCACAGTATAAGATATTTGACATTAGTGTGCAGAAAAGTGACGTTTCTGTGCCGCAAAGTGACGTTTCTGTGCCGCAAAGTTCTTTTCTGCACAGTTGACTACCTCATTCTGAGTAACGTTATATTCTGTTTACATCCGTGGACTACCGCATTCTGAGTAACGTTATATTCTGTTTACATCCGTGGTTAAACTTTAGACAAATATATAACCTATAAGACAATTATTATATTTAACTATAGCATAGAAACTAAATTATGGATGTTACAACTGTTTTATTTTACAATTTTATTCTTATTAAACATTTTATAATTATCAAATAACCAATAAGGATTTAGCAACCTGTGCAAGAGACGTCGAATGAAGTAGGTTTTGTGTAAATCCGTGACTGTATAAATATAATGTCAATAATGTGTAATAATTGTTTAAATTTAAACAAATTAAGGCAGTGCATTAATTTTTTAACTGATTTCTGTGTAATTTATTTAGGTATAAGGAATTTAAATTGATTAGTAAGTATTAATTAAATACAGTTTAAAATTTATCACATAGGTACCTATTATAATTAATCGTCGTTTGGAAATTGTGATTTTTATTTTTAGGAAAAACTGTGCTTGTAGAAAAAGTATAGTGTGAA
This sequence comes from Diabrotica virgifera virgifera, assembly GCF_917563875.1. Classification (NCBI taxonomy): domain Eukaryota; kingdom Metazoa; phylum Arthropoda; class Insecta; order Coleoptera; family Chrysomelidae; genus Diabrotica; species Diabrotica virgifera. The sequence goes on from NC_065446.1 coordinate 223,252,468, forward strand.
ACACGTGCAGAAAGGTAATTTCTCACTCGTTTGAATTGCGGCACTCGCTTGCGCTCGTACCACAACTTTTCAAACTCGTGAGAAATTAGTACCTTTCTGCACTTGTTGCACAATATACTATTTCCTAGCAAGTGCAGAAAGTCATACTTTTCCGCACGCGACTGCAGTTTGCCGAACAACACGAAGCGGGAGTTTGGCAAGCAATCGAGTGCGGAAAAGAGATTTTCTGCAAGAGATAGGAACAATATTTTTTCTACGAGTCTTTAAAAAATGACCAAATCTTAATCAATTAATTTAATTAATACGAAAATACATACACAAATTAATTCTTTGACAAGGTCAAATTAAAACCAAATTTTCGCTAGTAATACCACTAGAGGTCAAATTATTTCCGGAAATTTTTTTGAGATCATGAATATTTTGAAAATTTCCCGAGTCGCAGACGAGGGAAATTTTCTAAAAATATTCATGATCAAAAAAAATTTCCGGATATTAATTTGACTTCGCGTGGTATTCGGTAAGAAAATTCCACACCAAATTTGCATTTGAAAATCCAAAGCTGCATGAACAGATTAATAGCGCGCCATAGCTTTGTCAGCAATTATTTAGGCTTTCAAATTCGTAATTTCTACTCATTGTAGTTGCATGGGAATACCATTTCAAGATAGAAAATAGTATATTCTTCAATTTTACATAAGTTTTGAGTAACTACAAGTGATAGAAAATGAATCAAAACTAAATTATGTAAACAAATAAAATCCAGTCTGTCAAAAATGTTCTGTTATTGTAAACGTCAAAAAATTTCCACTATAATTCGCTGTTGGGTACCCCACGAGCAAAAAATTTCCGATAAAATACCTCCGTTGCCATGGTGATCTGTCAAAATAACGTATTTTGATTGTTTCAAAATTACAGGTGTGGAATTTTCAATATAATTAGTTAGCATGACGACGATTTTGGTTTCCATGACGATGATTCAAAACGACTGTTATTGTCTACCGATTTAACTTTCAAAAATTATGTCAAAATAATTTTGTTTCATCGATTTGTCGCGTTAATTTCATTAAAACAGGAACACAATAAGATACATTTGAAATAAATAGTAAATAATATCTAAATATTAGTTTATTGCATGTACTATAATTACTTTAAGGCCATATTAAAATATCTAAAAGCGTGCGGAAAAGTAAAACGCGCGCGGAAAAGTTAAACGCGTACGAAAAAGTAAAACGCGTGGGGAAAAGTAAAACTTTCTAAACTAAAACGCGTGCGCGAAAGTAGACATTTTTGTACGCGCGTAGAAATAGCTATTTGTATAACAAGGGAGGAAAGTGCTTCTTTTCCTCCCGAGAATGAAGTTTACTGCCCGACGCGTAGCGGAGGGCAGTAATCATTCAAGGGAGGAAAAGGCACTTTACTCCCATGTTATACATATGGTTTTTCCACCTTCCTCAAATAACAAGTCATTTTATAATTTTTACTTAATTGATTTATGTAACTAACCAACAAAATTTATTAGAACTAAAACTAGCAAGTAGGTACAATATAACTGTCAACTGTCAAATATAAGTCAAATTATTAATGTAAACATTGTTAAATCAGAATAACAATTTACTGTTTTTTACCATTCTGCAAAATACAGAGTGTTTTTAAATAAACGTTAAAATGTATAGATACTTACGTAATAGAAAATCGATATTGTACAGGGCGTCAATAAGTTATATTTCATGAATGAAATACCATGACGTCACTTTTACTTTTCCTCCCTAGGGAGGAAAAATATTTTCCTCCCTAGGGAGGAAAAGTACAACTTTGCTCCCCACAATCAGGTCCGGAAAAGTATACTTTCGGTAGAGGTAGGTGGAAAAAGATTTTTCACTGAAACTTGTCCATACTGTGGTGTTATTTCGAATAAATTCTAGTGTAAGCATATAAATTTCTTTAAGAAAAAAAAATAAAATAATAATTAAGAATTTTTAGTACGTGGTTTTTTAGTGGTTATCTTAATTATATTGTTAATTTTTAATTATACAGTGCTAGTCAAAAGTCCGTACCCCCCCTCGTATCTTTTGAACGGTTATACCTATAATAGTGTGGGGTGGGGTGTACGAGTGTGTTATAGAGGTAGCACCTTTTATTGGAACGACCACATCAAACGTCATAGACAGGAGATTGATTTTGATAACTGGTCCTCATAAGGCACTCAACTCTCACTTATGGCTCCACGCGCCACATCCCGGGCAACTGCATTGGTCTGCAGGCTAAACTAAGTGAGAGTAGCCAGACATGGTGATAGGTTGGACAGTGGCAGCTGGCTGTTACAAAACTGACCATGCGGCGAGAATGATAGCCACAGAAACGGCACATATTTTATACAGCGGTGCGGCAGGCACAGAGAAACCACTGCACTATTTTCCCAAGAGAATTTCTTCCAAGAGAAGATGGAATGTGTAGCGACCCGACTCACGCTCGACGCCATCTTGGTTCCGGGTCGGATGGTGTGAAATTTGCTACTGGTTGCCAAGGTGTGAGGGACCAGGCATCTGGCAGAAATTGTGCGACTGAATCCAAATTTTAATTTAATTTAAGAAAATGTCAGCGAATTGGTACATGGAACGTCCAGGGACTGATCCAAAACCCTGGAAAGTTACACATCATTGAAAAAGAAATGGCATACCACAATCTTTCGGTACTGGGACTCTCAGAAACTCACTGGAGAGGAAAAGGGCATTTTAAAACAACTGCTGGCAACGTCGTCTATTTTTCAGGCCCAGATAACAAAAGTACAAATGGAGTCGCAATAATTGTACCCTCTAAACTTAACGACTGCGTAATTGGATATTATATTGATGACAGGATAATATCCCTTAAAATGAGAATATCCACCAATACCCTACACCTTGTCCAGGTATACGCTCCTACAACAGCTGCACAAGAAGAAGACATCAACAGTTTCTATGGTCGTCTAGAAGAAACTGCTCGCGCTATTCCGAATCGTGAACTCGTCATAATTTTAGGAGATTTTAACGCCAAGGTGGAGTCATCTAATGAAAATATTGAAGGAGTGCTGGGCAAAAATGGACTGGGACAGAGAAATGAGAATGGCGACCGTCTAGTGGAGTTCTGTGTAGAACAACATCTTACAATTACAAACACGTTATATCAACATCATCCACGGAGATTATACACATGGCCCTGCCCAGATGGACGAACAAGGAATCAAATAAACTACATCCTAATAAGATCAAGATGGAAGTCGTCGTCCATTAACTGTAAAACTTATCCTGGCGCAGACTGTGGAAGCGATCATCAACTCCTGGTATTGAACGTTCGACTTCGTTTCAAAGTCCCCAAAAGAACACCCCAGAAAAAAGTCATGTCTCTAAGTCCATCAAAAATCAATGACTTCCAACAAAACCTTGAAGATGCTCTTTCTTTAGACCAAGTAGATAGTGACCCTGAGAGAACTTGATCTATCTCAAAGATAAGGTAATCGAGGCTGCAAAAGGCTGTGAGGCAGCGGTTTCCACTGGCCGTAAGCCATGCATATCTGATAATACGTGGACTGTGATTCAACGCAGAAAAGAACATAAAACTAGATACGGAACAAACGATGAATACAGAGCGTTATCGAGAGAAATCAGAAAACAGTGCCGCAAAGATAAATCTGATTACATCTCTCAAATATGCAGAGAGATAGAGGAACATGGCTGTCGAAATGAACCGAGGGACTTATTCCAGAAAATCAAACTTCTTACCAGAGAATTTAAACCTCAAACGTGGTCTGTAATAGATAAGGAAGGTAATTTAAATACCGATACTGATGAAATATTGGAAACATGGCGAAACTACTGTGGTCAGCTATATAAAAATAACGAGGTATCAGCAGAAAATCAGTGGCCTTCTGACTACCCTAGAGAACCTACTGCCTTACTCGCTGAATTCAAAGATGCAATTAAATCACTAAAGAGAAATAAATCCTCAGGCATTAATTCAATACCATGTGAAATACTACAGTTACTAGGTGACAAAGGATTACAGATCATCCATTCTATCTGTGTCGCTGTTTGGAATTCAGGAAAGTGGCCATCTGATTGGTGTACCTCAATTTATATCCCACTACACAAAAAAGGAACTACTACCAGATGTGAAAACCACCGCACACTGTCACTAATAACACATGCTAGTAAAATATTGTTGCATATCATCAAAAACAGATTAAAAACATATCTTCATTACCAAATACCTCAGGAACAAGCGGGATTTGTAAAGGATAAAGGTACAAGGGAACAAATCCTGAACCTGAGACAACTCATTGAAAAGTCTAGACAATTTCAAGTACCTATGGATATATGCTTCGTTGACTACCAAATGCATTTGATTGTGTAAGCTGGATAAATCTGTGGTCAATTTTAATAGCAATGGGCGCACCAATGCACCTGGTGACACTTCTGTAAATCTGTACCAGTCTAATATAGCGAGAGTACGACTAGCTCAGAAGTTATCAAACCAATTCAAGACGGAGAGAGGTATTAGACAAGGATGCGTGTTGTCACCTGACTTATTTAACATTTATGGTGAACATGTCATGAGGATTGTTTTAGAAGTATGGGCCGATGGAGTAACAGTAGCTGGTAGAAAAATCTCCAATTTAAGATTTGCTGATGACACTACACTTATAGCAGCAAATGAGCAAGAAATGTTTGATCTTCTGCGAAGAGTTGAGTACGAAATCAATAAAGTTGGTCTGAAAATCAATAAAGCTAAGACAAAAATAATGGTGGTCGACAGATTTGACACTATTCAACTGACTAACATATTACAGGAATACCAGATATTAAACACACCTTTGTCTATCTCGGGTCTAGTATAACTAACGATGGTAACTGTGAAGCAGAAGTTCGGAGACGTATTGGTATGGCAAAAAATGCGATGAGTCGCCTAACTAAACTTTGGAAAGACAGATCTCTCAAAATATCAAGATGAGACTGGTGAATGCCCTTGTATTCTCAATCTTTCTATACGGAGCAGAGACTTGGACTCTTCGCGCATGCGAGCGCCAAAAAATTGATACCTTTGAGATGTGGTGCTGGAGAAGAATGCTGCGCATACTTTGGACAGCTCATAGGACAAACGTTTCCATTCTAAACCAACTCAATATTAAAAAAAGGCTGTCCACAATATGTGTGCAACGAATTCTGCAATTCTTTGGTCACGTGGTTCGCAGAGGTGACGACAGTTTGGAGAGATTAATTGTTTCTGGAAACGTACAGGGGAGAAGATCAAGAGGACGATCACCAACTAGATGGTCTGACCAAATAAAGCATTCAGCTGGAAACTCATTCTGCGAAGCTCTTAGAGTAGCTGAAGATAGAGACCAATGGAGAAACATTGTTAGGAATATTGGAAGAAATCACGATCCTCAGTAATGGGGAAACGACAGGAGGGACAGACCTATAATAGTGAAATTTGGAGGAAGGAAATAAACGGACGTAAGCTTCTTAACTAGTCATGACAGGTGACGTAATAGTGACAGATGACTTTACAGCGCCACAGTGACAGATAATTTTAAATGGGAGCTTATGGCAAGTGATACCTTGTTTGAAAGGTATTGAAAGTACCTATTCAGTCATACTAATTTTGTTTGAGTTTAAGCTAATTTTGATGAATAAGTGAAATAAATATAAAATTATAGTTTCGCATTTAATTAATAAGTATTCAAAATTCCGCCTATGATAACTTGTCAAAAAGGTTGACTTTGACGTAAATACTACTAGAAAATTGAAAAAGTGAACTTTTTTGACAAAAAAAAACCATAGGCGGACCTTTGCATTTTTATTAATTAAATTCGAAACTACAATATTATATTTATTTAATTTATTCACCAAAATCAAAATCAACTTAAACCCAAAAAAATTAGCTTGCCTGAATAGGTATTTTGAGTACCTTTCAAACGAGGTATCACTTGCTATAAGGTCCCATTTAAATTTATCGGTTCCAGTGGCTCTGTAACGTCATCTGTCACTATTACGTCACCTGTCATGACTAGTTAAGAAGCTTACGTCTGTTTATTTCCTCTCTCCAAATTTCACTATTATAGGTATAACTGTTCAAAAGATTAGAGGGGGGGTACGGACTTTTGACTAGCACTGTATAATTATTATATAGGTACTATCGGCCAGATTCTAAGTTGCAAAATCTTTATCGATTTTGTTATCTATTTTAGTTCTTTTGGTATATAAAATATCATTAAAATTACCACGGAATCCAGATAAGAGGAAACAAGGTACACCCCTCAGTGCGTGAAATTAAAACATTTTGTTTCAAAAAAATAAAATGCGTACAAGGATTTTGTTATAGGAAATGTACATTCATGTGAGTGAGAAGTTCGATACTAAAAACCTTTAAGCTCAATTCACCAATGTATTTTCTCTCTCACTCTCTCTCTCTCTCAGAGGAGGCAGATACTGGCCAGCCCCAGTATATGCCTCCAAATATCTCTGTACCTGGGTCCCTGTACTCTGTAGGGAGAAATATTTTTTTTTAAACATCTACTTTAGACTACTTTTAAAAACTTGACTTTAGACTACTTTTAAAAACTTGTCAAATTTGGGGCGCCACCCCCGCTAAAGGGTGGGTGATAGACATATGCTGTCGGGAAATAAATTGTAGGAAATATAGTCCACTTCATATTTCTATTAAGCAAATTACACAAATTACCCCTTTATAGGGATGAAAATAAGGGTTTCGGGGCGAAATTTTTTAAGAAAAAGTTAGGTTCATAATGAGCGCATCCTTGATACACCAAAAAAAATAAAACCTGACTTGTGTCCAGTTTGCGAGGTTCAGCCTCTGTTTACTATACTACAGTCGAACCCGCTTATTGGAATAGCCGTCGTGCCAAGAAAAAGTATTCCTATAACAAGGATATTCTAATAACCCATCATATAAGCCTCGTAAAAACGTGTTGGGACCTCAAATTTCTATTCCTTAAACAGGGATATTCCTTTAACTGGTATTCTAATAAGCGGGTTCCACTGTATTATATTAATTGGAGGAAAAATAAGACAATATTCTTTCTGTAATTTGCCGGAAACACCAGAAGTTTTAACAATTTTGACCAAAAATAAAATAAAATATTAAGAAATAATCAGCAAAATACCGGAAGCTGCGCTATCTTGATCGATAATAAAATAACAAAAAATCGTATGCCAAAGTGTAGCCAGGGTTTAAAAAAATTTGGCAAAATTTGAGTAAAATGATTCATTCCTTATTTTCCTTAGAAAAACTTTGCAGATTCTTTAACTTCACATTTACTAATAATTATAGTAATTTACCTTCAGTAAAAAAAAACAGCTTAGTATTTCACTTAGGCGGCACACATAGTGAAAACGGTTTCCGCTAGCGGGCAAACCGCGCGGTTCTCGCGCGCGGGTATGGTAACACAGTGACGACGGGTAAAAGCGAGAGAGATCGTTCAAATCTGGCAGTTGCGTCTACTACTTGTAGCAAAATGTCGTCTTCCGATGATGATATAATTGCTTTAGATTCTGTTTTGACTAAACTTAAAAGAGAGTTGATGTACATCCTATTAATCGAGAAAGATTAATTTATGGAGAATATCATCATCTATTTCAAAAATTAAAAGATAATGAACGATTCTTCCAGTATATGAGAATGACTCTCAAGAGACTTAAAAACAATATTAAACGCTCAACTTACAGTCAACCAACAGAATATCGAAAGAGTTGAGAATATACATATCTGGGTACGAATTTAAATAGCGAATGGGACTACTCAGAAATTAAACAGCGAATAATAAAAGCGAAAGGAGCATACTTTAGAATGAGACCCATTTTCAACAGTCGAGACATATCATTAAAAACAAAATACCGTGTGTTGAAATGCTATATATTCACAGTTCTGCTCTATGGAATGGAAGCTTGGACACTAACTGTTACATCTATGAATCGGCTCGAAGCTTTCGAAATGTGGTGTTATAGGAGCATCTTACGTATATCCTGCGTTGACCGAATTACTAACATGGAATTCCTACGTAGAATGGGGAAAGAGTGTGAATTTCTCATAACCATCAAAACAAAACAAAAATAGAATATCTAGGACATGTAATGAGAAATCAAGAACGTTACGGCCTTCTCCAACTGATTCTCCAAGGGAAGGTATGTAAATGGTAAAAGAGGACAGGGAAGAAGACGCAACTCCTGGCTTCAAAATTTACAAAAGTGGTATACCACTGAACTGTTCCGCGCTGCGGTAGACAAAGTCAAGATAGCCATGATGATCGCCAACATCCGGAACGGATAGGCACTTTAAGAAGAAGACGGAGTATCGTTTAATTAAAAACTGGTGTAATTTACATAAGCAGGCTATCCTTCTATAAGTAGTTTTGTTGTAAATTTATTTTTCAAGTACTGATTTAGTTAATAGTTAATACTGGAATGGTTTTAGAAATACCTAAGTCACACAAAATTACGGTTTCAATAAGATTGACTTTATTACTTTTGTTTATTATAATGTACAATTATTTATAAAATTAATCCATGGAGAACTATTAATTCTTATTATAAAAGAGCGAATAAACTAAATTATCATTGCAGTAAACATTAAAACCGCGCGGAAAAAACTAAATTCTCATTCTAGCAAAAGCGGTCAGGCGGGTTGAGGCGGTTGGACCGCGCGGATCTGCTTTGACTATGTTCGTGTACATTTAAAGACGTGCATTCTTTTTGAAAACGTTTAAAAGCGGGTCCCGCTAGCGTTGCCCGCTAGCGTTGCCCGCTAGCGGAAACCGCCTCCACTGTGTGCGCCGACTTAAAGACAGGAAAACAAACACATGGATAAGACAGAAAACCAAAGTCATAGATGTGGTACAAAAATCATTAAAATTGAAATGGGAATACGCTGGACATGTAGCTAAGAGCGATCTAAACATATGGCTCAGAAAAATTCTAACCTGGAGACCATACCAACACAAAAGACCCAGAGGCAGACCTCCTATGAGATGGACAGATGATCTGAAAGGGACTGCCGGGAAAAATTGGCTACAAGTAGCGTACAACAAAAACAATGGAAAGGAAGAGTTGAAGAGGCTTACATTCAGATGTGACGTGAATGAATAGACGAAGAAGAAGAAAAATAAAAAACAGGGACGGCCAACTATGATAATACGTAGGTACCCCTGAAAACGAATCCGGGAAAGCATTTGAGATATCAAAAAATTACTGGACGCTGTCTTTTCGTGGATATCGAAACTATCGATTTTGGGCAGCCCGGCATGCAAGTTTAAATGCTATTTCGATTGGACTATATAGGGTGAGGCAGATAACTGGCCTATTAGAAATATCTCGGGAACTAAAGGCATCAGAATCATGAAAATTGGAATAAAGGGGTTTTGAAGGATGATCTATTAAATGAAAATATTTTCATCTCTTTGCAACTTCCGGTTATACCGGAAGTTGCTTATAACTTCGTTTTTTTAAATGGGACACCCTGTATATTTTTACATATTTGGATTCTCTTCGATGTCTTCTTTCTTAAAATATAAGGTTTTGTAATATTATACAGGGTATTTTAAAAGATAATTACGTTTTTTTTATTAATTTCGTAGCAACATTCACACCCTGTAGAATTGTAGTAGTTTGACATCTAAAACTCTACTTACGTTCAAATGATTTTTAATATACTCTACTATTGTTAAGAATCATTAGTATAGCTAAATTTTTAATTTTAGCATACAGGGTTAGTCGAAACTCGGAATGAGTGTTTTCTGAGTTTTCTTAAATGGAACATCCTGTATTTTTGTATTGTAGTGAAATGATATTTTATAGTACTTTTTTATTTCTTAAGCATTCCCTATACCTAACTGCTTTAATTTGTGAGTTATTGGTGATTCAAGCTAAACATTAATTGCAACAAAAAGTACGTAAAATTTTATTAGGTTGGCCGTAAAAATACTCAATCCCAAATAATTTTTCAGAAATAAATACATATTAATCCAGACTGGTCCTTAAAATTACCAATAATGGTTTAGCTATCGAAATACCTACTTAGTTAAGATTGTTGGTGCGATTAAGAATTAAGCACAAATTAAAGCAGTTAGCTATAGGGAATGCTTAAGAAATAAAAAAGTACCATAAAATATCATTTCATTACAATACTAAAATACAGGGTGTTCCATTTAAGAAAACTCAGAAAATACTCATTCCGAGTTTCGACCAACCCTGTATACTAAAATTAAAAATTTAGCTATACTAATGATTCTTAACAATAGTAGAGTATATTAAAAATAATTTGAACGTAAGTAGAGTTTTAGATGTCAAATTACTACAATTGTACAGGGTGTTAATTTTGCTACGAAATTAATAAAAAAACGTAATTATTTTTTAAAATACCCTGTGTAATATTACAAAACCTCATATTTTAAGAAAGAAGATATCGAAGAGAATCCAAAAATGTAAAAATATACAGGGAGTCCCATTTAAAAAAACGAAGTTATAAGCAACTTCCGGTATAACCGGAAGTTGCAAAGAGATGAAAATATTTTCTTTTAATAGATCATCCTTCAAAACCCCTTTGTTCCAATTTTCATGATTCTGTTGCCTTTAGTTCTCGAGATATTTCTAATAGGCCCTTTATTTGCCTCACCCTGTATATTTTTAGTCTGATATTATTGCATGAGTAACTTTTTTATTGTAAAAATAAAATAATTCTTTTAAATACTTAAAATTCTGTATTTTGGATATGTGTGGGCAAATTTTCAGCAAAATTGAAAAAAAATAATTTTAGGAATTGAGGGACATGTAAAAAACTTCTATCTTCTATTGAAACATTATTTTTTTCAATTTATCCTTTATGATATAATATACAAATTTATTTAAATAAATACCAAATTACTGTAAAATTCCTGAAAATGATATTTAAAATACTTAAGAAAAGCAATAAAATAGGAAAAAGAAGAAGAGAAAGAAAAAAACGACTGTTCGTTAAATGTCTTATTTTTTATGTTACGCAGAAGCTATACCAATTTCAGATTAATCTGGGTACCTAGAGTTTTTTGGATCCAAAATTTAGTGGTGTGAAATGGAATTTCTTACCCATATTCATCTATTCCATATAACAAAATCCTTGTAGGTATTGTGTGTATTAAACAATATTTCAAAAATTGTACGCACTAGGGCGTTAATCTGGTTTTCTCTTATCTAGATTTTGCGTTAGTTTTAACGATAATTTTATATTTTTAAACAACAAAAGGAAACGTAAGTACTAAAATAGTTAAGAAAATTGATAAAGATTTTGAAACTTAAAATCTGACCGATAATATTATATAACTATATAATTAAACATTACCAATATAATTGAAGATATCAGTTAGAACCACTGTCGCACTAAAAATCGTTATTTATTTTTATTTATTTTTTTTATATGAATTTAAACACACTAAAAACACTTATATACACACTTTAAAACAGATGAAAACCTATCTACATTACCAAATACCTTGGGAACAAGCGGGGTTTGTAAAGTGTAAAGGTACAAGGGAACAAATCCTGAACCTGAGACAACTCATTGAAAAGTCTAGAGAATTTTAAGTGCCTATGATTATATGCTTCGTTGACTACCAAAAGGCATTTGATAGTGTAAGCTGGATAAATCTGTGGTCAATTTTAATAGCAATGGGCGCACCAATGCACCTGGTGACACTTATTAAAAATATGTACCAGTCTAATATAGCGACAGTACGACTAGATCAGAAGTTCTCAAACCAACTCAAGACCGAGAGAGGTGTTAGACAAGGATGCGTGTTGTCACCTGACTTATTTAACATTTATGGTGAACATGTCATGAGGATGGTTTTAGAAGAATGGGCCGGTGGAGTAACAGTAGTTGGTAGGAAAATCCCCAATTTAACTCTACATTTATTTAGCTCTACTTTTCACTACACTTATAGCAGCAAATGAGCAAGAAATGTTTAATCTTCTGCGAAGAGTTGAGTACAAAAGCAAAAAAGTTGGTCTGAAAATCAATAAAGCTAAGGCAAAAATAATGGTGGTCGACAGATTCGACACTATTCAACTGACTAACACGTTACAGGAATACCAGATAGTAAACACCTTTATCTACCTCTTTTCTAGTATAACTAACGATGGTAAATGTGAAGCAGAAGTTCGGAGACGTATTGGTATGGCAAAAAATGCGATGAGTCGCCTAACTAAAGTTGGGAAAGACAGATCTATCTCTCACAATATCAAGATGAGACTGGTGAATGTCCTTGTATTCTCAATATTTCTATAGGGAGCAGAGACTCTTCGCGCATGCGAGCGCCAAAAAATTGATGCCTTTGAGATGTGGTGCTGGAGAAGAATGCTGCGCCTACCTTGGACAATTCATAGGACAAACGTTTCCATTGTAAACCAACTCAATATTAAAAAAAGGTTGTCCACAATTTGTCTGTAACGAATTCTGCAAATCTTTGGTCACGTGGTTCGCAGAGGTGACGACAGTTTGGAGAGATTAATTGTTTCTGGAAACGTTCCCGGGAGAAGATCAAGAGGACGATCACTTACTAGATAGTCTGACCAAATAAAGTATTCATTCGGCGAAGCTCTTAGAGCAACTGAAGATAGAGACCAATGGAGAAACATTGTTAGGAATATTGGAAGAAATCACGATCCTCAGTAATGGGGAAACGACAAGAGAGAGAGAGAGAGAGAGAGAGAGAGAGAGAGAGAGAGAGAGAGAGAGAGAGAGAGAGATAGAGAGAGAGAGAGAGAGAGAGAGAGAGCAATCAAAGAAGAACCGTCACCGATCACAGCATCCAAGCGCTCTTTGACTTCATTTCGGAACTTCCCTTCCAAAGCAAGAGTCGAATCAACGACCGATGTTCTTCTTTTTCATTTTTCTAAAATTTCAAGATACGTCTGCTTACACATACGGTCAAAAAAAGGTATAACTTCGAGGCCGCTGTTGACATAGGCCGTCTGCACAAATATATTACACGATAGTAGATTTCTCTTACGATACTGGTGCCATCGAACGAAGATTCTAAGTACTTATCGGACCACAAACATATTTGTAAAATCATCAAAGCCTTGCGGATTGTATTCTTGAGCAAATTGATATTTTCGTATTTTCATGTACTTTGTTTTGTGTGGGTTCATTTTGTAGCTCTATTCCGTTTGCCTCTTTATCTACTTTTTAATATTAGAAATATCATCTTTGTCTTTGCTAAGAGGGCCAGGTCATCATTTATTTTTTTTTTGGCTTGGACTATAGTCATTCAGCCAGTCTCAATCAAAAGTAAATGTATTAAAGATATTGCCAATTAGTGAAACATGGTTATTATAATAATATTACAATTTTTTACGTCTTATCTTACCGACTTATTACAGCTAATGTATCATACCGGGTGTCCCAATAAGAATGGCTCTCGGCCATATCTCAGGAAACGTTTACAGTAGAGCTTTGAAATAAAAATTTTTATAACAAAAGTTGCCTCAGGAAAAGCCTGGAAATTATTTTCATAATTGTGGGTCCACCGCTAGAGGGCGTAATTGAATATCAAAAATGAAAAAATCTAAATTTTACAAAATTTTCCTAAGGAAGGGACACTGGAAATCCGATTATTGTATTCTTCATCAAATTCTGCGCATATTTAATTTAACAAGTTTATCTCTACCTTTGCAAATAAGAGGTGGGGTGAGTGGGAACCTTGTTATGGAAAAATGGCTATAAGTCCGGTTCTGCTAAATCAAATTTTGAAAACTGGGTCTTGTTGAAGACAGATCTTTTTCTTCAATGTAAGCGTGATAATTTTGAACCATCCTAATAAGTAATAAGCCAGCTGGGAGGCGTTATTTAATTTTTTTCAGAAATCTAGTCTTCTTTGGAAAATATTAAATACAAGTATGCATTTTTAATCATACTTTATAAAATTAGATTAAATTCGCAATAGAATAGCGAAAACCGCATGTCGATACCTTTTTTCTATCTCAAGATATCTCGAGAAACGTGTAAATTTTATACATAACTGTTACTATCACCGGTAACCTAAGTTAATGAAAAGTAGTGTGCTGTGGAAAAAACAAAATAACAATTTCCAGATGTCAACGTATAAAAATATAATTAATTAAAACAACAATATAAAGAGAAACAATATAAATTAATTATAATTAAGTTAAATTTTTTATTTCAAAGCTCTACTATAAACGGCTCCTGAGATATGGCCGAGAGCCATTCTTATTGGGACATCCGGTACATACTATGTTAATAAATATTATAAATATAATGTTTATCAAGAACGCATAGTGTATACATTTTACAAATAAAATTATTAATCTTAATATTTAAAATAAATGAATTTTTTTGTTTTGTTTTTTTGCTTTGTTTTTTTTTGTTTTGTTTTTTTTTTGCTATTTTTATTGTTTTGTTTTTTTTTTGTTTTTTTTTGTCACTACGATAAGATGTCAACCCGGTTCAACCCCTCGGAGGTTTAAATCCTTTTAGTGATTTTTTTTCTTTAATTTTTTTATATATATATTTTTTGTTTAATTTTTTCATTATTTTTTTATTCAATTTTTTTTAAACATATTTTTTTACAGATACCTATAACTAACTACAATAATATTTTACTATCCGACAAGAAAGATACCAAAGAGTCAAAAATTTTAATCAACTTCAGAATATATTTTTTATTCGTAAAATATAGAGATTTTTTTTATTTCAAAATATGAGGATATCTAGAATGATATTAAAGTCAAATAAAAAAACAATGAGTTATAAATTGAAAATACTTTTGAATTTATTAAAGAAAAACATACGCTGGGGTCACAATTTCCCCCGCTTGGTCATCCGAAGGTTAACCGATTTTGGAAAATTGCAAATGAAAAGTGCAGTACTCTTCTATATGTAAAAAAAATCAACTTGCTATCTGCTTGATTTTCAGTCCTGCTGCATTTTAAAAAAATGATTTTTTTGCGAAAGCTGGATTGCAAAATTTATTTTGCAAAATCTATTAAACAGAACTTAATGGAATCCACCGTATTGTTTTTTTATATCATAACGTTTTCTGAGTAAAATATGAACGTACTAAGTGTAGCATAAATGGCTGAAAAACGTAAAATGCAAATACTTGTTTTATTATGGTTTTTTCGCAATTATTGCTATTTTTCAACAAGGCGACAATTTTGAAAATTTTTTTGTCTTTCTAAAACTTTTATGTCAGTGAAACTTTTCTCAAAAGTAAATACTTTTAAAGTTATAATCAAAAAAACGAAGAAGAAAATCGAATTTTTCCTTTATTTTTTGAGATTTTGATTATTTAAACAATGTTCCTGACCTTTTTGAGTGGAAGGATAACTGAATTACTGTTATATGAGTTAATTTTAAGCAATTTCTGCAAAAAAATATGAGTCACCTCTCAACGTCCATCTCAAAACAGATGCGCCCTGGACTAAACTACTAAATTATCGTATATAAAACTACTTTTTGTGTATATTTTTAAGATAACACCATGTGCTTTGTTTTGTTCTCTACGGATGTTTTTTACATTATATTGAGCCAGAGGATAAGATTAAGGCGGGGCAACCAGGAAAGT
Organism: Diabrotica virgifera virgifera; assembly: GCF_917563875.1. Taxonomy (NCBI): domain Eukaryota; kingdom Metazoa; phylum Arthropoda; class Insecta; order Coleoptera; family Chrysomelidae; genus Diabrotica; species Diabrotica virgifera. The sequence goes on from NC_065446.1 coordinate 223,268,081, forward strand.
AAATGTCAAAAAGTAAATAAAGAGTGACTTTAAGTTGGGCTACATTGGCAAAATCATTTAAAATGAATAATAATTTTTTAAAATCATGAAAATCCGAATTAAAATAAATAAATATTTTAATTTGAGAGCTTACGAAGAGAATGAGACAAAAAACTTAAATGTTTTATCAAAAGTATTGATAAAGCACCTGTATGCAGCCATTTAAAAATAACCCTTTTCTTCAAATAGGATAAACATATTATAGGGGAGTGCATTTAGATTTTCACTTCGGAAAAAATCAAACAAGATAAAACTTTTTGTAATTTCATTAAGAAATGTTTAATAAACAACATATCAAAAAGTTCTACTCGAGAAGTGGGTGCTTCATTTTTTATTAAACAAATGAACAGCGAAGTTAGATGTTTTTTTAAATAACTCCGAAAATATAACTTTTAGAAAAAAACTGACTTGACCATTAAAAAGTTCAGAAAATTTTACAAAAAAAAAACGTCATATAAAGATTTTTCTAAAATTAAATCTCTAGCTTCTGTAATTTTTTATTTATAACGCTGAAGTCACCCTTCTCACACACATTGGCGCACTGTAAACTAGCCTTGGAAGAATTGCACGGTTGAGTTTTTTTAATGTAATTCTTTAACTAATGTATCAAAAGAAATTTTACAAATTGGACATGAAAGAGGATGAAATAAGCTATCTTATGGTTGTAATATAAAGAAATAAAATATATGGACATAAGTACGGTGTGGGCGGAATGTGAGCCTTACATGAATTTTGTTTAAAAATGATTTAAAAATGTGTAACTAATACAATTTTACTTATAAAACTCTCAAATTTGCAGAGCTTACCTCTCAATCATCTTACTAAACGATGTTTCATTCAAAAAAAATCTCAAAAATTTAATTCAAATAATACAATGTCTCAAAAAATGTAATTTTTGAAAACTTCGTAGTTTTACAGAATTCCCACCACTTTAAGACGGTATTACTCACGTTTGAATAAATCTAATACAATTTTTTTGCTATTTTTTTAAACTTTGAATGTAATCTTTAAAAATCACTGAATTATTTTAGTTTAAAAATGAAATAAACAATTTCTTTTTGAGAAAACTAAGAAAGATAACAAAAATGTAATACAAAAACGGAAAATTACCAGCTGAAAAAATGTATATACAGGGTGAACAAAACTTCTTTCTGTAAAACTTACCTAAAATACATTTAATAATAAGCTTCAACAATAATAAATGTTAAACAAAAAAAAAATTTTTTTTAGATCTTATACAGTATGTCTGCGTAACTTGGAACCTATTGATAACTTTTTTAATATCAGTTTTAGGAAAAAAAGTTATTCTTTATAAAATACTCTGCATCGTATATAACATAAGATGCAATCATCAAATATCAAATTTTGTTAATTTTGTACGAGGTATATTAAAAAATATGAATTTCACTTTATATTTCACAATATCGAAAAATTTTATAAAGAAAAGTTGTTTAGAATTAAAAACTATGTTCCAATATGTAATTATATCCTTCTAATCGAAAATATCTTTTTTTTTAATATTCTTTCTAATAAATTTTAATTTTTGATATTATTGTAAAAATTATTTGTTAATCTTTTTTTTAAGAATGAAATTCCATATTTGTTTGATTGGATTCTACTTGTTTTTCATTTAAATATCCGCCATTTTGGATCCCATTTTGAAATTTAAATTTTTAATCTTTAATTCAGATTCAACAACCTGTTAAAAATAAAGACCATAAATGTTTTAGAAAAATGTTCTTTTTTATGTTCTTTTTAGAAAATCCGCATTTTGGATCCGCCATTTTACAGTTTATAATGTTAACATTTAAGTTAGGTTTATCAAAGCTCTCAAAAATAAATATATCTAGAAATAAATACATTTTGTAAAGAAATTATGATTTTACAACTATTTTTTAAGTTATCCGCCATTTTGGATCTGCCATTTTATAATTTAAATTATCAAAATTTGATTCAGGTTCAGCAACCTCCCAAAAATATTTACATTTATGTAAACAAACACGTTTTATAAAAAAATTCGGATTTTACAACTACTTTTTAAGGATTTTTAGGAAAAATCCGCCATTTTGAATCCGCCATTTTGAATTTGCAAATTGTAATGTCAGATTCGGGTTCTGCATAATCAAAACTAAAATAAAAACATTTTTTATATAAAATGTTGAATTCACCCATATTCTTAACATTATTTTTTACAAAACAATTGTTATTGTTTAAACAATTAATAAACAATTAGCGGCGAAATTTGTGAGTAGAACTTTTTACTTTAACATATTTATAAACTAACAAAAAAAGTTTTAGAAAAATATAACTTTGTTTGATTTTTTCCGAAACATTGTATCTTTTCGTTCTAATTGCACTCCCCTATTATTATTGTCTACAATCTGCTCGACCGATTGGTAGCATCAAATCTTTTGCACACATACTACAGTCGAACCGGCTTACTAGAGTACCGGTTATAGGAATATCCCGGTTTATGGAATATAAATTCGAGGTCCCGAAACGTTTCCATTTACCCTTTAATAAATTTATCCGTTTATTGGAATATGGTTAGTAACCTAATACCGCTTTTTAGAATAATTTTTTCAGGTCAAAAAATAAATTTTTTTATGTAAAATCTCCTTAAAATTTTAAATTTGCCTGTTTGTCGGTAAGAGCTTCGAAAGCCTGCTGTTTTGTATATTATTACGGTTTGTCAGGTAGGTACCTAATAAACACTTTATTACTGCGTTATGACTAAACTCTCCTTTTCCACAGAAAATTCATTCGTATGCCGACAATATCATAAAATAATTCCATTTGTTTACAAATTTCTATAGGTACATTGCCACACACTTGGCTGTTTTTAGAAACAGCATTTTTCTATAAGAGTATTTTTATTACCAATAGTTGATCGTTTGTTCGGAAGTCTTTTCTAAAACCCAATTCCAGTTTATTGTCTAATCGTTTCATGATTATTTTTGTAAATATATTATAAATTTTAATTGACATAAAAAGACCTAAAACCATATGCATATACATATTGACATTGTATGTACTATTATAACGTATATTCGGTACACTTATTTCAGCTAGCCACCAATGATCGATTATTAGAATATCCCGCTTATAGGAATATTTTTGCTTGGCACGAAGGCTATTCTAATAAGCGGGTTCGACTGTATAGCAAAACGTGTTTTAAAAATTAGTTTTAAATGTTTTTATTGTTTTTTGTATAAAATTATCATCCATTGAAAAAAGTGCGTAATTTTTTCTATATAACCATTTTTTAATTTATAACAATTTTAAGTACATTTTCAAGAAAGTCGTCTGTTAGACGATTCCACCTTGAGAACGTAGTTTTTCACGATATTGAAAAGAATTTAAAAAATCGCTTTTTGCTTAAATGTGAATAAAAAACAATGACGCAGTAAAAAGTGTGATTCCCACGAGTTGATTCGTCTTTTTTTTGACCAGCTCCAGGTACTCCATTTAAAAAATTGCAGCCAGCAATTTTTCAATTTTTTTGCTTTGTTTCTTGGTGTACCTAATACTGGATTCATTTCAGATAAACTGTAATAATATATTAAATCGTCTACGCCACTGCTAGTCTTTTCTTTTCGATAAGATGTAAACTATTTAAGAAGAAACTCAATGTTCGAAGGCAACAGTTCATTATGAGTCGTTTAATATTTCAGTCGTTGTTGGTTATCTTCGTGTTGTTCCAAATAATTTCGGCGCAACCCTACCTTTCCCAATATTTGAAAAGAGCAGCAAATGATGTAGGCGAAAATCATGGTTTGGATAAGCGACAATCAAATATAATAATAGGAGATATTCGTCCTTTACTCAAAGCAGTAGACAAGCGAGATGCCAATATTAGACTAGAAGGAAGACGTGTGGTCAAGAGAAGTCCGTTGGTCCTCTATAGTAGTTTTCCAGTAGTTGATGGTCTCATTAATGGGCTGCAACACTAAAAATTGCAAGTATATTATTTATACTTATTTTTATATTTACTATTTTTACTAGGAATAACCCACGAGAGTTTAACCAATTTTAATTTTTAATACGTTTATTTTGACGCTTAGCATTCAATTTCGGAATCTTTCATAAATTTTACTATTTCTTATAATTATGCGCCGTTTATTTTATTATTTTTGGCCTTTATTTTTTAGAGGTACTTTATTATTTTAAGACCTATTTCTTTTCTTATTTAAACTGAGGTGCAAAATTAATAGGGCACTTTAAAAATGGGTCATTTTTTATGTCCCGAATTTCCTAAACGTCCAGAATTTCCTACACCTGTTTCGGTAATCTTTCATAAAATTCACTATTTCTTATAAGTATGCGCCATTTATTTTATTATTTTATGGCCTTTATTTTTTAGAGGTACTTTATGATTCTAGAGCTATTTCTTTTCTTATTTAAACTGGGGTGCAAAATTAACCAGGCACGTTAAAAATGCGTCATTTTTTATGTCCCGAATTTCCTAAACCTGTTGTCCGATTTAAGTGATTTCTTAATATCTTATAGCCTTATTCTTTAGCAATATCACGTTAAGAATATTGGGCTAAATAGGTAAATTTTCATTTTATACCGTGTGTACCAACCAACGAAATTGTGTTTTTTTCTCAAACTTCGCATCACCCTGTGGAATATTCTAGTATTTATAAAATACTCAAATTAAAACCCAACTATAATAGCCTCGTGTTTTTTTAACATTCTTTTTTTTACTAATTCACTTATGTTGGACCATAAAAAAGTTCGGTACTTTAACAATTAGCCATGTTTTTCATCAATACAGGGCTTTTTAAAATAAGTATGGCAAATTTCAAGAGATTGAAGTGTGCCATACATGAAAAAATAGTGACAGTTCGCTTTAAAAACCTATATCCGCAGATGCTTCGTTTCCGGGATAGAGGGTGTTGAAATTTTTTTTTTTCAAGCTGACGAATTATTTATCGCTTTAAAACCGGTTGAGATATGAAAAAGGAATTTGGTGGGTTTTAAGACGTAGTTATTGTACAGTTTTTGATATACAATTAGAAATTTAATATTCACCATTGGTGTGCATACGGGTAATATGAGCCGTCACATTATCCGTATGCGCGCCAATGGGGAATATTAATTTCTTAATTGTACGTCAAAAACTACGTCTTAAAACCCGCCAAATTTGATTTGCATATCTTAACCGGTTTTAAAGCAATAAATAAATTTTTGTTCTATTTTCTTTTAAGACGTTTTCGTACTAGTATTTTCAGTCTACTATTGAATTCAGGTTCATTTCTTCAGTATTTCTATGTAGTTCTGAAGCTATTTTCTTGTGGCATTTTTATAATCAAGTATATTCAAATGGGAAATAAGCCACAATTTTACCTAAAAATTATTTTATTAACGTTTCGACGCCCAAGTCAGGTGTCGTTGTCAAAATACAAAATAATACTAAATAAACAAAAATGTTGTTGCTTAGTAAAAAATTCTTCTAATAATTTATTTAATCTGACTCATTTATATCGGCAATTCAGACACGTATTATACATTTTAAAGTAGACGACTTTAAAATGATATTGCCAATATTGATGAGTTGCGTTCCTGGGACGACTTTACTAAAAGATAGTTCATTCGATTACATGAAATCAATCCCAACTCAAGAATATCCGCCACAAAAAATCATAGCATGTGATCTGTCTTTAAAAAGACAACCAAATGCAACGGTGGCACTGAAATTCTCGCGTTAGAGATTCCATAGTAAATCACGAGGGAAAACCAGGAAAAACCTCGTGATACTATCCCGAGATCGCAAATATTTGGGTTTACATTTAGTTTACTCTCAAAACCAATACCAAATTCTGACTTGATATTTTAAATTTTAAATAATACTAAAATACTAAATATGTACTAACTCGATATGTTACTGATTTACTAATTGTGGTATTTTCTTTCTATTGACTTCCTCCTTTAATATGGGTAACCACATTCTACTGCATTCTACCGAGGAATTTGCGACACAATTGGTTTCATTTAGCATAATTAGAGCCGCTTCTTTGATTTTTCTCTTTTTACTATCTGCTTCTTTTCGGACTATACTTGAATCTCTCCACTGAACTCTATGTTCATTATCCCATGCGTGTTGACATATTTGAGATCTATCAAATTCTCTGTTTTTTATATAAGACTGATGTTCATTTACTCTAACGTCTAATGGTCTTGACGTTTCACCTATATAAAATTTTAGAAGAAAAACAATTGTTAACATCTGTTTTATTAAAAAAATGATTATCCCATATCGTTTATAAATAAGGAATTGTCAAGATTGGATCGAATGGAACAGAACAACTTAGAACGGGATCCTACAACATTCAGAAGAAATAATACGAGGAAAATATCAATACCATATGTAAAAGGACTATCCGAGAAACTTAAAACAATAGGAAATAAATTCAACATATCAACAACATTCAAAACAACAAACACATTGAGATCTATTCTATCTAAAACTAAACCTAACAGTGAACAAGAAAGAAAAAAGAATTGTATTTATAAAATACCTTGTGAATGCGAACAATTTTATATAGGTGAAACGTCAAGACCATTAGACGTTAGAGTAAATGAACATCAGTCTTATATAAAAAACAGAGAATTTGATAGATCTCAAATATATCAACACGCATGGGATAATGAACATAGAGTTCAGTGGAGAGATTCAAGTATAGTCCTAAAAGAAGCAGATAGTAAAAAGAGAAAAATCAAAGAAGCGGCTCTAATTATGCTAAATGAAACCAATTGTGTCGCAAATTCCTCGGTAGAATGCAGTAGGATGTGGTTACCCATATTAAAGGAGGAAGTCAATAGAAAGAAAATACCACAATTAGTAAATCAGTAACATATCGAGTTAGTACATATTTAGTATTTTAGTATTATTTAAAATTTAAAATATCAAGTCAGAATTTGGTATTGGTTTTGAGAGTAAACTAAATGTAAACCCAAATACTTGCGATATCGGGATAGTATCACGAGGTTTTTCCTGGTTTTCCCTCGTGATTTACTATGGAATCTCTAACGCGAGAATTTCAGTGCCACCGTTGCATTTGGTTGTCTTTTTAAAGACAGATCACATGCTATGATTTTTTGTGGCGGATATTCTTGAGTTGGGATTGATTTCATGTAATCGAATGAACTATCTTTTAGTAAAGTCGTCCCAGGAACGCAACTCATCAATATTGGCAATATCATTTTAAAGTCGTCTACTTTAAAATGTATAATACGTGTCTGAATTACCGATATAAATGAGTCAGATTAAATAAATTATTAGAAGAATTTTTTACTAAGCCACAACATTTTTGTTTATTTAGTATTATTTTGTATTTTGACAACGACACCCGACTTGGGCGTCGAAACGTTAATAAAATCATTTTTAGGTAAAATTTTGGCTTATTTCCCATTTGAATATACTTGATTATTTCTATGTAGTTTTCACATTCCCCCGATCACCTTTATGCCTTTTATTTTCATCCTTGTGTTCCCTACTTCTAAGACGATTTGTTGACATCTTTCGTCAAAATACTTATTTTGAAGAGAATACTTATTTTTTACTCTTTTTATATATTTCCGTATACTTGTTTTCTTGCCGTTATTAGCCCGATCAGGGAACGCAAAATTTTACGAAAACCTCCAAAAAAATAGAGGAAGGATGAAAATTTGGGAATAGGAAGTTGAAATCGTCTATTATTATACATATAAGAAAAAGTTTACAATTCTACATTCCCTCCATTTTACAAAAATTGGAAAATACGGGGTGAAGCATTTTTCTCGGGGTGAAAAAATATACGTTCAAAATAAGTCCGGAATTGGATAAAATGACTGATTCTAAGTAACTTTTGTTCTATAGAGTTTTTTTTACTTTTCAAGTCAATACTTTTAAAGTTATATGCGAGTGAATGTGTTCATTTTTTCACAAAAAGTAAGTATTTTAGCGAAAAAAATATTCTTAGTAAAAATATAGCTTATAAAAATTGAAAAAAATGGTGTAAGCGTGAGGTCTGCAGACCCAGTAGAAGCAGAGTTGCAGCTAATGAAATGTAGGTTCTTTTTCGTCAAATTACAAATCGAATAATTCAATGTGAAATAACCAAAATCGGAGCACTTTTCAGGGAAAATTCATTAGAACTTTTTTAAAGTGTTTAAAAAAAGGTTTATTTTTGTTTTATAAAAAACTTCTAACAGTAAAGTAAGTGAGTTACGCTCAAAATAGTGTTGGTCCCTTTTATTTTTTTGGTAAAAAATGGCGAAAATCACCTCTTAATTAGCTTATCAAATAAAGTTAATCGTAACCGCTTTACAAGTTATTTTACTTATGTATTGTTTATATTATCTATAAGTTTCATTGGTTCATAGTGCTCAGTTTTGAAAAAAATTGGGTTTAAAATAAAACATTTTTTTTATTTGAAAAAAATCGTAATTGTTTATGGAATTAACTTAAAAATAATTAGGAATACCAAAAATCTCAAAGAGTAATAAAATGTACGTTTTGCTTTTCTGAATATTTTTGATTTTTTGTTTTCTTTTTAGACAAAAATTGGTTATGCTATGCCTGTTAAAAATTTGCCTAAACTCATGATAAGTTACTCGTTGAAGCTATTTTAACTACAGCTTCTTCAAAACGAAGCACTTTGAAACTATGAAACTCACAGATCATATAAATAATACATACACAAAGTAGCTGGTAAAGTGGTAATATTAAAATGTATATGTGATGCTAATTAGGGGGTGATTTTCGCGATTTTTTTACCAAAAAATAAAAGGGACCAACAATATTTTGAGCGTAATTCACTTACTTTTAATAGTAAAAGTTTTTTTTTTAAACAAAAACAAACCTTTTTTTAAAGACTTTAAAAAAGTTAGAATGAATTTTCCCCTAAAAGGGCTCAGTTTTTGGGTTATTTTACATTGAAATATTCGATTTGGAATTTGACGAAGAAGAACATACTTTTCATTAGCTGCAACTATGCTTCTGCTGAGTCTACAGACCTAAGATGTACACAATTTTTTCAATATTTTAGGGGCTATATTTTTGCTAAAAATATTTTTTCGCTAAAATACTTACTTTTTGAGTTATCTCCGAAAAACCGTCTAAAACATGTTTCATTTTATTAAACATGAATATATTCACTCGCAAATAACTCGAGAAATATTGACTTAGTGAAAAAATTCTATAGAAGAAAAGTTGTTTAGCATTAGTCATTTTATCCAATTCTGGTCTTATTTTGAATGTATTTTTTTCATCTTTGAGAGGGGGGTATATCCCCTCCATTTTACAAAAATGTAGAATTGTAAACTTTTCTTATATAATAAGAGACAATTATTTCATCTACCTATTCCCAAATTTTCATCTTTCCTTTATTTTTTTTGGGGTCAGATTTTTCTTTAATCGGGCTGTATAGACTATTCTATCCCCAATAGGTTTTTTCTTATCTATATTTTGTATACAATTTTCTTTTCATCTATAAATTGTCACACTCTTCATTTTGTACAAGTCTTTAGATTTGCGTACCATATATTTGGTTATCGTTCTCTCATTCTCTGTAATTTCGTGGCTAGTCTCATCTTGTTTATGAATTTCCAAAAGTCATTTCTCATCCTCTCCATATTATATATTTGATGGTTTTCGTTGAGGTTCCATTTTCCTTAGCTAATCTACTTTTGTATTTTCGTTTACCGTTGTCTTTTATAGTAGACCGGGAGATATTTACATAGGTAAAACGTGGGGCAAGGAGAGGATCATAATTTAAAAATATTTTCCAATATACAGGGCTACCCGTATTGACAGGGTGACACAAAATTATGTTATTTTTTTAAATGGAACAACCTATATATAATTTTAAGATTCCTAAGATAATTTTAAGACAATTTAACACAATTCACAAAATTCACATAATCCAAAAATGTTTCCTAAGGGAGCTAGAGCTCTTTGAAGATGGCGCCTTGTAATTAGATTTTTTTATCTCCAGAACGCTTCCATTTCGATAGACAAAAACTGGTCCGCCTTTTTATCTTCCAGAGATAAATCGATTTCATCAATTGCGAATCTCTAGTACCGGTCATAGAAGTCCGTTTTGGGTAGGGCAACGGTTATATTATCGCATAACTTTTTTGTCTTCTTTTGGGCATTTTTGACACTATATTTTAGATTGTGAAGTATTCTAGTACTAAACGGTACTCTTGATTTAAGTCGGTAGGATGCACCGTTTTCTAGAAAACACAAATTTAAAATTTTTCGTGTTTTGAATTTAAGAAAAATTTGAAAAAAACCGTGTATTTGCCGACTTAAAGCAAGAGTAACTTTTATTACTAGAATACCTCATAATTTAATATTCTACTGTCAAAAATGCTTAACAATTAAAGCAGGTTATGAGATTTCGTTGATCTACCCAAGACGGACGCCTATGACCAATACTAGAAATTGACAATTGATAAAATATTCATCTCTCGAAGAGAAATAAAGGTACCAGTTTTCGTTTTTCTAAATAGTTTTTTTTATTTTTTTTTTCAAATTCAAAAACCGAAAAATTTTTCAAATCGATTTTTCTAGAACACGGCCTATCCTACCGACTTAAAGCAAGAGTACCTTTTAGTACAAGAATACCCCATAGTTTAATAATCCAGTGTCAAAAATGCTTAAAAGTTAAACACAGAAAAGTTATACTATAAAATATCCGTTTCCCTACCCTAAACGGACGCCTACGACCGGTACTAAAAATTAACAAATGATGGAATCGATTTATCTCTGGAAGAAAAATAGGTCTACTAGTTTTCGTTTTTTCTTAATAGAAGGTTTCTGGAGCTATTTAAAAAAAACTAATTAGAATACGCCACCTTTAAAGAGCTCTAGCTTCCTTGGGAAGCATTTTCGGACTATGTGAATTGACTTAAATTTTCTTAAAATTATCTGAGGAATCTCCGGGCTTTGATTGTTATAAAAGTTTCTGGACACCCTATATAATCCTGTATAATAGGTACAATCCCTACTATAACCAATTATTTGTACAATTATTGATTTTCTTCCTATTACTTTTACTACGTTTACTTAGATACAAATATGATCTAATCGCTTAAAATAAATAGGTTACAGTTTGGTATTAGATTTGAAAGGTGTGTAAAAATCCGAGACATTATTCAGGAAAATAATATTTAATACCGTACGATTCTTTTCACGATATAAAAATTAATTTTTATGTATTAAATATCTTTGCGGTTATCCTGCCACGTTGTAAACGGTTTTAGATTAGTGTTTTTAAGCATACTTGACATGGCATCACTCAGAAATTTGTGGTGGTATGAATATGTTTGTATAACAACCTGCAATAATTTTGCTGACTTAAAATTTTATTTTTATATACGAAATAACTACACAACCAACGTTCCCTCTTTGTAAACAGCTTTATGTTAACATTCTTGAGATATTTCCAAAATGGCGTGACTCAGAAAATCGCGTAACTTTCCACGAATTTCCTTACACATTTTTAACTATGTGTAGTGAATAAGGTGTAACTAAACATCCTGCCATTTTGAATAATGTCTTCTTAAATTATTTATTTCATAATGCAATTTATTTTATGACTCAGAAAATCACGGAACCAGGGTGAAAATTTTCCACAGAATTTTCCAAGGGACAAGTGCAGTTAAACATTAGGAGACGTCATGCCAACATTTTTTTCGATCATTCTCAAATAATTACGTTTAATTTATTAAGTTGGCAGGACTCAGAAAATTATGAAAATTTCATTATTTTCAATACATGTTCAAATACCTATATACACTCTTAGTCCTTTTGCAACCCTCCTGCCCAAAAAATTTTCTTCATAAAATTGATAGTATCCTGTCATTCTATGGATATGGCAGGGCTCAGAAATTCATCGCAACTCCCCATTTTTTTCCTCATGGAAAATCTAATTTTCACAGGAAAATGTCACAGGAAACCCGTGGATTTTTCCATAAATTTTAAGTATTTTTTCTATCCTTCCAGTATTGCAAAGGGCAGCAGAAAATCGTGGTTGAAGTTCTGTTAATATCTCCCTGTTTATAGAGCTAATATATCCATATAAAATGGAATATTTCACATAAATTTTCGTAGAGATATTTTAATTGTTGGTGTTGGTCTTATTTTCTAATTGTCTATATCCGAGGCTTTGCTGAAACATTTTGGGATATTGTTTTTTTTTTACAAGTGATGAGCTGTTGACTGAAGGCTTCAATCCCAAACCTCATATCTTTTAATCAAGGTACTATTTCTACAGTCTTTAACGAACCCACGCCAAAAAATAAAGTAGCATCTTCAATTGTTCCCTAGATAGAACTTTGGTTTTTAAAAAAACGAAGGTTTTGACGATGTTTTGGCTAGCTCATACTTTTCATTCTCATGTCAAATTAGTTCTGCGCTTTCCAGATGTTTTAATCAGTGCCCTTCATCCTCTTTTTATTCCTATTTCTATACAGATGTACTATACTATCACACACACGGTGTATAAAATGTGCTTTATAATTTGAAATAATCTTTGACTATTGAACTATGGCTAAACCATATGTCATTGAGGCAACATATAGGCGAATAAATTTATTAAGTCTGTATTTTAATTATTTGTTGTAGATTTTAAGTACACCTTTTCATTTGTTTCAGGTTTATGGAAATTTCTGTAAATTTAGATAAACATATTATACAATAAAAATCCTGTTACTTTTTATATAAAAATATAAAAATATTTTGCTTATTTGCGACTATTATTTATTGTATTTCCCACATTATTGACCCGTGTTAAGCTGCCCCCAACTTGCAAAAATTAAAAGACAAATAGCACTGATTTATAGCTTTCACATATTCCGCACATCAAAAATTTTGAGCTCGTTACACTGAGCAGGAATTTAATATTTTAGTGGGGTGGGCGGTGGGGGCTGATCTTTGCGATAGAATTAGGAGCTATTTATGAGCTCTTGAAATGATATAGTTTCAATTTTTGAGCTCATCCCCTTCACCTCCAGACAACCCTTTAATTGATTTAACTTAGGAGAAACCTGCTGAAAAAAATTAAGGTATATCGTATCGGGGATATAATTCTTACAGCTTATTTATTCTAAGATTAAACTATTAAATCACGCGCATTTCGATTTTTGAGCTACAACCTCTTTCTCAAGAAAACCACCCCATCTTCCCGGCTTAAGAAAGAGTTGTACTTAAAATGCATTAAATTAATTATTTGGCGACTACATATCAATTAATAATTTATGAGCTCCCAAAATACACGCATTTAGATCATTAAATTGCAATTCCTTTTGTACAGTGCAGTCAGTTTCGATTTTTGAGCTCATCGCCTTCACCACCAGACAACCCTTTAATTGATTTAACTTAAGAGAAACATGCTGAAAAAAAATTAAAATATATCGGATCGCGGATATAATTCCTATAGTATATATTCTAAGAATAAACTCTTAAATCACGCGCATTTCGATTTTAAAGCTACAACCCCTTTCGCAAGAAAACCACCCCATCTTCCCGGCTTAAGAAGTAGTTGTACTTAAAATGCATTAAATTAATTATTTGGCGACTACATATCATGTAATAATTTATGAGCTCCCAAAATACGCGCATTTAGATCATTAAATTGCAATTCCTTTTGTATAGGGCAGTCACTGAAGGTAAAAATCAACTATTACCTTCAGTTTCGGTGAACCTTCATCGATTTTCACGAAAATTGGTGAGTGGTTATAGGGTACCTCAAGAAACAAAAGTAGCATGGTGCTACATTGCGCCTTTACCCGGAGGGTGGATACCGCGCATTCTCGGGGGTGAAAATTATTTTATTATAAATAAATCCACAAATCTATAAAAGGACAAAGCATAATTTGTTATATAAAGTTAATACTTTTTGAGATATTAAAGTTCAAAAATTTTAATTATTCGTGGAAACAATGCTTGTTTTAAAGCGGTTTTTCGTGAGTCACTGAAAAACTGTAGGTTTTTCCCACATAGCTAATAGTAGTTTAATTCGTACAGCTTATGTTCTAAGAATAAACTCTTAAATCACGCGCATTTCGATTATTAAGCTGCAACCCCCTCGCAAGAAAATTACCCAATCTTCTCGGTTTAATAGAGAATTGTACTTAATAGTTATTTATGATATAGGTGTTAAAAGTACACGTTTAAGGCACGCATGTAAAAGTTTGTAGAATGAGCGATAGCGAGTTCTGCAATTCAAATGAGTGCCTTAAAAATGTACTTTTTAACACGCATATCATACAATATTTTTTCTACAAACATAATTACAGGACAATATCTACAAAAGCTTTTACTTGAACTTGACTGACATTCCATTTTTATATTTTTTTGACATAACATCAAAATTGCCTATACGGTCAATACGAACTGCAGTCCCTTAAAAATATTTTTTCTACGAAAATGGAATGTCAGTCACGTTCAGGTAAAAGTTTTTGTAGCTTTGTGCTGTAATTTCGTTTGTAGAAAAAAATATTGTATGATATGCGTGTTAAAAAGTACATTTTTAAGACACTCATGTGCTTTCACATGCGTGTACTTTAAAAGTAACTATTAAAGCACTAGTGCCTTAAAGTAGCATTTTTAACGCTCGTATGGAGTGATAAAAATTTCATTTTTAACACGGTTGTAGAAAAAATGAATTTAACTAATTTGGCGACCACATACCGTTTAATAATTTATGGGCTCGCAAAATACACGAATTTCAATTATACTCTGGGCTAATTAGCAAAATTCATGGAAAAGTTATTTACCAGCAATTTTATTGCTGGAATCGAATTATAAGATCCTATATATTAATAATATAGGCATGCAAAGTCCGCAGATAGTGTGCTACTTTTTTTATAAACAAAATGGCGCCGACAAATCGTATTTTTTTCAATTATTGCTTTATAACTCCGAAGATTTTAACTTTACAACAAAAACACCCAAATAAAAATTCACCGCAATTAAATTCTGCATAGAGATATGTTTTTTCCGGTTTGATCCGACGAAAATTTTCCTCAGAAAATGCGGGTTTTCCCAACAAAATCTTTAATTTTCAAATAAAGTTTTAGGTAAGTAATTATTAATCAATAATTAAATAACTTAGTGACGTCAATGCTTTCTTAGTATAGATTGTAATTCCAGAAGCCGGTGAAAATTAAACGAATATTTTAGCAACAATTCAATTGTTACTTAACAATTTACGATCGCAATAATAACCAAAATAATCATGATACATTGATCAAACTTATAAATATTATAAAGATGAGATGCTTATTTAATATTTTATCGACAAAATATAAATTTTTCGTTTTTTTGCACAATCTTTAAATTTTAAATAAAAAATAGTTATAATACGCTGGTCTAATTAGTAAAGTACAAAGAAAAGTTATTTACCAGCAATTTTATTGCTGGAATCGAATATTATGATCCTATATATTAATAACATAGGTATGCAAAGTCCGCAGATAGTGTGCTATTTTTTTTATTAACAAAATGGCGCCCCAATTCGTGTTTTTTTTTCAATTATTGGTCTATAACTCCGAAGATTTTAACTTTACACCAAAAACACTCAAATAAAAATTCACCCCAATTTAATTCTACATAGAGGCATGTCTTTTCCAAATTGCGCCGACGAAAATTTTCCTCGGAAAATGCGGGTTTTCCCAACAAAATCTCTAATTTTCAAATAAATTTTTTGGGCAAGTAATTATTTATCAATAATTAAATAACTTGGTGAAATAAAACTTTCTTGGTATTGGGACCGTGCAAGTTCGGCAAAGCGACCTCTATTTCTACGCTCTGTACTTTTATTCGCACTTTTAATTATATTGGCCAATTATATTAGTCCTGGTTGCTGGATAATTGTCAAGACCATAGTCCAAAAAAATAATAAGAAGAAAAAAAATAAGATGCAGGTTATGTTTAGCAAACGTAAACAATTGTATGTAGTAAATAAAATCCGTTATTAAAATGCAGTACTGCATGCAAAATACAATTAATTAAATTTACCTTTATATAATAATTGCATATCATATCAATATTGTGGAGCAATATATAATTTTTCTGAGTCAATGACAGAAGGTATGAAATATACGTCAATTTGACAATTTCAATTGACAATATGAATTATTTAAGATAGTTGCAATATTTCTCCGCGACTCGCGCACGGTCGTTTCTCGTTTCCCTTTCCAAGTACTTGCACACCGCGAATAGATTATAACTGCACAAGCCGGTGAAAATTAAACGAATATTTTAGCAACAATTCAATTGTTAATTAACAATTTACAGTCGCAATAACAACCAAAATAATCATGAGACATTTATCAAATTTAGAAAGATTATAAAGATGTGATGCCTATTTAATATTTTGTCGACAAAATATAAATTTTTCATTTTTTTGCATAATCTTTAAATGTTTAAAAAAAATAGTTATTAACAAATTAACATTTCTCAGAAATTGTTTATTATATTATAATTTAAAAAAATATATTTAAAATGCGTATTTCAAAGGTCTTGAAAATGAATGCTTTAAAAATTTTTTCCAACCATTTGCAAAAAAGTTATGAAATAGCAAAGTAAACATACGATTATTCCGTTGTTTATAATTTGTTTTCATTGTTTCAAAGCTTAAAAGTGAGTCTATGGTACAAACTAATTACTCTCAAAAAATATCAAATATTAGTTCAATGGTTATAATATAATCAAAGATTAAAATTGTTTTTTTTTGTAATTTTTAGCGCGAAAGTAGGCTTGATACAGAGCCGGAGATAAAATGTTCACTCGAAGCGACTGACACGATTTGAACTCGCGCGAGTTGTGTATGTGGACGGGTTGCTACGGTACTGTATTATTCTACCTTCGCGCGTGTAAATTACAAAAAAATATATTTATAATCTTTAATTAAAATATAACCGTTAAACTAATAATCAATATTTTTTGTAAGTAATTAGCTTGTACTTTAAACTCACTTTTACGCTTTGAAAAAATTTAAAAAAATTATAAACAACGCAATAATCGTATGTTTAGTTTGTTGTTTCATAACTTTTTTGCAATTGGCTACAAAAAAATTCTAAAGCATTCACTTTAAAGATCTTTGAAATACGCATTTTACTTATTTTTTTAAAATTAGAATATAATAAAAACTTTCTGAGAAACGTTAATTTGTTTATAACTATTTTTTTTAACATTTAAAGATTAATCAAAAAAATTAAAAATTTATATTTTGTCGACAAAATATTAAATAGGCATCTCATCTTTATAAGATTTCAAAGTGTGATCAGTGCATTGGAATTATTTTGGTTATTATTGCGACCGTAAATTATTAATAAACAATTGAATTGTTGCTAAAATATTCGTTTAATTTTCACCGGCTTCTGAAACTATAATCTAAACCAAGAAAGCTTTTATGTCAACGAGTTATTTAATTATTGGTAGATAATTACTTATCTAAAACTTTATTTGAAATTTAATGATTTTGTTGGGAAAACCCGCATTTTCCGAGGAAAATTTTCGTCGGAGCAGATCAGGAAAAACATATCTTTATGCAGAACTTAATTTCGGTGAATTTTTATTTGGGTGTTTTTGGTGTAAATTTAAAATCTTTCGAGTTATAGAGCAAAAATTAAAAAAAACACGATTTTCGGGCGCCATTTTGTTTATAAAAAAAGTAGCACACTATCTGCGAACTTTGCATACCTATTGTTACGTTTTTAGGAAATATTACGCGAATTGACTTTTAATTATTATTAAATAAATAAACGACTTACTTGAAATTGTTTATTTATAACACTTACAATTAACACTTATTTAACAACAATATCTAATTTATTTTACACTTTCTAACATTTAATTTATTTACAAATACGACTTATCTACTTTAAAAATACATACATTTCAGCAACCCGATCAAACAATAAAACAATATATCGCGTCGAATATATTAACTGACTCCTAATTCTAAAAATGTCTGTTTATATAGTTACATACAATTTCTACTGAGTTCCAGAAACATCAAAAAAAGGTAAACATTAGTTGGAAAGCAATTGTTACGTTGAAATGGAATATACCAGAAAAGGATGGAACATCATAAATCAAATTAGGTAGACACGCTTCTCTCACCCGCAGACAGTTCGTCGCGACAGCTTCTGTTGTGGACAGAGCCGGCCTGGGACCGTGACATTGCCCCCTCCTCAAAAGATGGTTCCTCCTGGAACCTTGTCGGGACTGGAACTGGATGCTGGTATCTGCAACTGGACCCTCTTTTACAACTCCCAGTTGTATAAAAGTGACAGGGGACGGTCTTCGCTCCGCACCAGTAACTATGCGGATTGCAACAGACTAACACCCGGACCTCGGTGTCTTTAAAAATTTCTTCTACCATATTTCGGATAACTCTCCAGTCTAATTGGCGGCATTCTAACTTTGGCATGGCTAACTTTTGCACGTCGGACTCCAACACGTGCTCTCTCAATTGAATTAATGCATCCCATACATCTTGGTAGGTAGATTGGTCATGGACAGTGTCTTCTGTTACCAGATAGAATAGGTAACGTGATGCATCTTGGAGTTTCAATGCTTTGCCAGGAGCTGGCAGTTGGCATTGAAGTTCTGCAACTCGACCAAACTTCCTTCGGAAGGCGAATGCCAACCCTCGTGCGTCTTTGATACTGGCCGGGATGGTATGGGCCAGCGAATAGTCATCGGGAAGTGCGAGAAGATCTCGCTTTTCTTCAGTGGTAACACCATGTCTTGCTTTACCGGTACCTCCGTAGGCACCCATGAACTCTTCAAAGGTAAGGTCAGGTATTCCTCGAATTTGGTTGACTTCCACTTCTTCATCTACGTCGTGGTCTCCCTCGTACGGCGCCAACCGGTTATGGTGGACTATCATCGGCTTTCCCCTAGGAATCTTGCTTATTCGGTAGATAACGTCATTGATTTTCTTGACAATGAGGTACGGACCTTCCCAGAACTGCTGCAACTTGGGAGAACAACCTGTTCGCTTCTTTGGATTATAAAGCCAGACTTTGTCGTTCTCCTTGAAACATCCCCTCTCGGCTTGGGTATCGTATCGTTTCTTCATTCGGTCACTAGCGATCTGAAGATTAGAACGGACCAACTCATGTATATCGTCCATTCTTCTTCGTAATTCATTCACGTAATCCTCACCAGCAACATCTTCTCCAGGTCGACATCCAAACTCTAGATCACAGGGTAGACGCATCTCACGTCCAAATAGAACTTTTGTTGGTGTTTGCCCAGTTGATTCATTAACAGCAGATCTATAGGCCATTGCGAAGAACGGAAGGTACTGGTCCCAGTCTCGTTGATGATTGGACACTATCTTTGTCAAATACTTGCCGACTGTCCTATTCATACGCTCCACCATTCCATCCGATTGCGGGTGATAGGCCGTGGTTCTCGTCTTCTTCATGCCTAGTTTATCACAGATTCCTTGAAATAGATCGCTCTCAAAGTTCCTTCCTTGGTCACTATGGATCTCCAGAGGTACTCCAAATCGGCTGATGCAGTCTTTGATTAACACATCTGCAATAGTGGCGGCCTTCTGGTCTGGAATTGCGTAGATCTCCACCCACTTCGTGAAGTAATCCATTATCACCAACATGTATTTGCATCCATTGTCACTTTCTGGAAATGGCCCGGCAATATCCAAAGCTATTCTTTCAAACGGACTTCCAACATTGTACTGTCTCATAGGAGCCTTTCTTTTCCGGTAGGGCCCGTTACTTGTAGCACAGGTAGTACATTTCTTACACCAGTCCTTCACATCGTCGGAACTATTCATCCAATAAAATCGTTCCCGAATTCTCTGAAGGGTCTTCTTTACACCAAAATGCCCTCCTGATGGACTGTCGTGTAACTGACGAAGTACTTCGGCTACTCTGCTCTTTGGAATCACCAACTGTGTTCTCCTCACCGAACCATCATCATTTTCTATTACTCGTTTAAGCAAGCTGTCTTCCAAGATAAATGAGTCCCACTGGGCCCAATACGTCTTAACTACTGAGCCTAGGCTTGATATTTCTTGCCAAGATGGTCGACGATTTTCTTCTTTCCATTTTCGAATCTTCTGTAAAACTGGATCTTTTTCTTGTTCTTCCTTGATCTTGGTAGGCGTCCACTCGTCGTTGACCACTGTTGTTCTTAGTACTGCTGCTTCCTTCGACTCTGTTTTGTTGCAATGGGAACATTCTGCTGGACACGGTCTTCTAGATAGAGAATCAGCGTTTCTGTGGCTAACTCCGGCCCGATGCTCGATCTTGAAATCATATTCTTGAAGTCGTTCAATCCATCTGGCTATCTGACCCTCTGGATTCTTAAACTGCATTAACCATTTAAGGGCGGCATTGTCGGTTCGGATTAGAAACTTCCTTCCGTAGAGGTATTGATAGAAGTGTTCCACTGATTTTACTACTGCTAGAAGTTCTCTTCTAGTGACGCAATAATTTCGTTCAGGTTTTGAAAGCACTTTACTAAAATATCCAAGGACTCGTTCCTGTCCTCCTTGGATCTGCGACAGCACTCCTCCAATTCCCACATTGCTTGCATCCGTATCTAAGATGAACTCTCCTTCTGGCAGTGGATACCCTAATATTGGCGCTGTAATTAAATGCCTCTTCAAAGTTTCAAAGGCCGTTTGGCAGTCTCCATCCCAGCAATAATCCCTTGCTTCCTCTGTAAGTCGCGTTAATGGCTTAGCGATATCTGCAAACTTCTTAATGAATCTCCGGTAGTAAGTACATAGTCCCAGAAAACTTCTCACTTGATGTTTATCAGTTGGTTCCGGCCATTCCTTAATGGAATCGATTTTTCCTTTATCCACGGCCACTCCTTCTTTGCTGACTATATGATCTAAATAATTGACTTTACTTTGAAATAACTGGCATTTCTTGGGATTTAACATTAACTGGGCAGCTTTAAGTCGATTAAAGACGTCTTCTAAATTCTTCAGGTGGTCTTCAAACGTCTCCCCCTAAACGATTATGTCGTCTAAATACACCAGGCACGTCTTCCAAGATAACCCTCTCAACACATTTTCCATAAGCCTCTCAAATGTCGCAGGAGCGTTACAGAGTCCAAACGGCATAACGTTGAATTCCCATAATCCAGATCCTGTCGTAAAGGCCGTCTTCTCTTTGTCCACTGGATCCATTTCTACCTGCCAATATCCAGACTTCAAGTCCAACGTAGAAAACAATTTACTTCCAGCCAATGTGTCCAACGTGTCGTCGATCCGAGGCAGAGGATAACTATCTTTCTTGGTAACATTGTTCAACAAACGGTAGTCCACACAGAACCACGTAGTTCCATCTTTCTTCTTGACCAGGACCACCGGAGAGACCCATGGGCTCGTAGAAGTTTCTATCACCCCGTCTGTCTTCATTTCTTGAACAATCCTTTCAGCTTCCTCTCTCTTCGCCTGTGGTAATCGTCGAGCTGATTGACGAATTGGCCTAGCGGTACCAGTGTCAATTTTATGTTTGACAACTGTCGTTCTTCCTGTCTTTCCTCCTTTCGGTACGAATATGTCACGATATTGCCTAAGAAATTCCCTTAATTTCCTTTTTTCCATTTGATTTAGAGATTGGCCTGCAACTGCAACCATTTGGTCGAACTTGTCGTTGGAATTATCTGATGTTGTCGTCTGACGGATTATGGACGTCACGGGTACACAAGTTCCTACTTTTGTCTCCTTCTTGATGGTCACTGGGTAGTCATTGACATTAATCAATCTCACGGGAATTTCTTTAGCAGAAGTAACCAATTCCTTTCCAATTATGATTCCTCGGCCAACCTCCTCGTCGTGGTTCCATGGCTCCATCATAATAGGTGTTCCTTCTTCCACAATTCCCTGTAGCCGCGCTACGATGATCGTTTCACTCCTCGCAGGCACAACTGTATCTTCTTTAATGGCTGCTAGCACAGTGATGTCATCATGTGGATGAAGAAATACCTCCTCGTTGCCAACTTTGATTACCCGGTTCTTAAAATCCAACTGAAATCCATGCAAATTCATTACGTCCATTCCTAATATAACATCTTCTTCGATGTCTGCAACTATGACAGTATGGACGAATTTTTCTGCTCCAATCCCTAATTGTATCTGGATTTCTCCGTGGATGTTGGCATTTTCACCGGTGGCAGTCCGCAGTCGCAACCGCGTTGGTAAGAGCTTCTTATGACTGTTTATAACTGATGGTCGTATAATGGTCCTGGTCGCTCCGGTATCCACCAACAATGTATACTTTTTACCATTTATTTCTCCATCTACATATACACTATCTTCACGACATTTCAAAGAAGCTATTAGTATGAGAGGGTCTTTGGAAAAGTTGCGGGTCGAAGCTGCCCCCCTAAGGCCGACCCGTTCTAGTTTTCCTGCTGGTGAGTCTCTTGACTGTTATTGTACCTAGGGTACTTACATGAACTCCGTACGTGTCCCATTTGCCCACAATTCCAGCACCTTATGGTCTTTGTTTTCTTGTATGAAATGCCCTTTATCATATTGACAATCTGGTCCAGTTTGTCTTCATCCTCTTCCTCTTTCACAGTCCTAACTTTACTGTACCCGCCAGAGGCCTGGGTAGCTGATTCGTATTCGAGAGCGGCAGACAAGACATCAACCAGCGTCTTGTGACGAGCTAATCGCAGTGTTCTTTGCATTTCATGATCACGAAGGCCATCAATGAATGTTTGAACAGCCAACTTTTCCATCATGTCTTCGGGAGCTGTTGGATATGCATATCGTACCAACCTGGCAATATCGACCTCGTATTCTTGAAGAGCTTCATCTTTCTTTTGTCTTCGATTTTTAAACTGCGACTGATAGACATGCTCTAAATGTTCGTGTCCGTATCGCATATTCAGTCTCTTTTTAAGCTGCTCGAAGTCATCTGTCTCCTCTACGGCTATGGTCTGGAGGACATCCAAAGCGTCGCCTCGAAGAGCAATAGTGAGGTTTACAGCTTTTTCTTTTTCGGACCATCCGTTCGCTCTGGCCGCCGATTCGAACTGTTTCATGTAGTTGTTCCATGATGACTTTCCGTCGAAATTTGGCACCTTAACACGAGCATGACCTACACTCCCTTCAACTATCGACCGTGGCTCCAACTTGTATTTGGTTTCATCATCTTTAATATCTGTTAAGATGGGTTCCACCACTTTGTCCACTTTTTCCGTTTCCTCCAGTTTCTTTTCTATTTCCTTGATCTTTTCTTCAAAGGTAGATTTTATGGACGATATCTTGTCGTCAAAATCCGAAGTGACTTTAGAGATCTCGTTAGTCATTTTGCTGTCAAGGGATGAAATATCACCCGAAACTTTCTTCTCTAATGATGCAATGTCTCTCGAAACCTTCAAAACATCCGAGGAAACTTGGGAAATTTCACTAGAAACCTTTTTCTCTAACGATGTGATCTCTGTTGAAACTTGGGAGATTTCACTAGAAACTTTGCTCTCTAACGATGTAATGTCTGTCGAAACTTTAGAAACATCGGAGGAAACTTGGGAGATTTCGCTAGAAACTTTGTTCTCTAACAATGTAATGTCTGTCGAAACCTTCGAAATCGACGAGATCACAGCAGCATGCTTGTCTTCAAACAAATAGGTTTCTCGATCTTGACCCTCTTCTTGAAGAGCGTTCTTTAGACGTTCGACTAGATCAGCCTTTTTCCCAGTAGTGTCCATGTCTCTCTCTTCTAACTAGTTGCGGAGCTCCTTAACGATCAATTCAGTGATTTTCTTATGTTGTGAACACATTGTCACACACTTTATTTATTACGATTTATATTTTATTTATTTTTAAAAGTTCCACACTCTATTTAAACCGAAAATTTACGTTAAATTTATGTATTTCAAGTATCCTCACTTCTGCACCATTTTGTTACGTTTTTAGGAAATATTACGCGAATTGACTTTTAATTATTATTAAATAAATAAACGACTTACTTGAAATTGTTTATTTATAACACTTACAATTAACACTTATTTAACAACAATATCTAATTTATTTTACACTTTCTAACATTTAATTTATTTACAAATACGACTTATCTACTTTAAAAATACATACATTTCAGCAACCCGATCAAACAATAAAACAATATATCGCGTCGAATATATTAACTGACTCCTAATTCTAAAAATGTCTGTTTATATAGTTACATACAATTTCTACTGAGTTCCAGAAACATCAAAAAAAGGTAAACATTAGTTGGAAAGCAATTGTTACGTTGAAATGGAATATACCAGAAAAGGATGGAACATCATAAATCAAATTAGGTAGACACGCTTCTCTCACCCGCAGACAGTTCGTCGCGACAGCTTCTGTTGTGGACAGAGCCGGCCTGGGACCGTGACACTATATTATTAATATATATAATCGCAAGCTTCGATTCCAGCAATAAAATTGCTGGTAAATAACTTTTCCCAAAAATGGCCTATTCTCCGATAATCAGCCCAGACTATTATTCAATTCCAATTTTGTTTCTATATTGCAGTCACTGAAGGTAAAAATCAACTGCGACCTTCGATTTCGGTGAACCATTAATTTTCACGAAAATTGGTGAGTGGATAGAGCATACCTTAAGAAACAAAAATAACATGGTACCAGCTTGCAGTTTTTGCCTAGGGTAGATGTCACCCCTTCTCGGGTGTGAAAATTACTTTATTAAAATAACTTCACAAATCGATATTAAATAAATCAATACCTGTTGAGTTATTAAAGATCAAATGTTTTAATTTTTGTTAAAAAATGCATGCTTTAATGCGAGTTTTCATAAATAACTCAAAAACTGTAAGTTTTTACAAAATACTTTTAAATACTTAAAATCCTGTATTTTGGATATGTGTGGGCAATTTTTTAGCTAAATCGGAAGAAAAATAATTTTAGGAATTGAGGGACATGTAAAAAACTTCTACCTTCTATTGAAACATTATTTTTTCCGTTTATCCTTTATGCTAAAATATACAAATTTATTTAAATAAATACCAAATTACGGTAAAATTGCTGAAAATTATATTTAAAATACTCAAGAAAAGCAATAAAGTAGGAAAAAGAAGAAGAGAAAGAAAAAAACGACTGTTCGCGCTTAAATGTCTTATTTTTTATGTTAAACAGAAGCTATACCAATTTCAAAATAATCTGGGTATCAAGAGTTTTTTGGATCCAAAATTTAGTGGTTTGAAATGGAATTTCTTCCCCATATGCATCTTGATTCCATATAACAAAATCCTTGTAGGTATTTTTTTTAAACAATATTTCAAAAATTGTACGCACTAGGGCGTTTACCTGGTTTTCTCTTATCTAGATTTCGTGCTAGTTTTAACGATAATTTTATATTTTTAAACAAGAAAAGGAAACGTGAGAACTAAATTAGTTAAGAGGAAACAGTAGCGATCAACAGGTAGCGAAAACGCGTTCCAAGATTGCGGCTGTAATTTTGAATATTTTTTCGAGATATGTGGCACACGTATTCGTAATATAATAAAGAATGGCGGTACAGAGCCCAATTTAAAAAATATATTAATATGTGGAAATTACTCTGTAATTAAATACAATATTAAAAAAACGAGCCTGTACCGCCACTAAGAAGAACAAAAAAATACATTTTCTTCAAATAAACTTTTTTATCCGATGCCTAGATTTTGTGTCATTTTGGAACTACTAAAATTTTTTATTTCATTAGTAGTTCCAAAATGACACAAAATCTAGGCATCTGATAAAAAAGTTTATTTGAAGAAAGTGTATTTTTTTGTTCTTCTTAATGGCGGTACAGACTCGTTTTTTTAATATTGTATTTATTTACAGAGTAATTTCCACATATTAATATATTTTTCAAATTGGGCTCTGTACCGCCATTCTTTATTATATTACAAATACGTGTGCCAAATATCTCGAAAAAATATTCAAAATTACAGCCTCAATCTTGTAACGCGTTTTGGCTACCTGTTGATCGCTACTGTATCACCTTAAGAAAATTGATAAAGATTTTGCAACTTATAATCTGGCAGATAATATTATATGTTGTATAACTATATAATTAAACATTACCAATGTAATTTAGGATATCAATTAGAACCACTGTCGCACTAAAAATCGTTATTTATTTCATTTTATATATATATATATATATATATATATATATATATATATAATTTATACACACTAAAAACACTTATACACACTTTAAAAGAGACTAAAAGCCTATCTACATTACCAAATACCTCAGGAACAAGAGGGGTTTTTAAAGGGTAAAAGTACAAGGCAACAAATCCTGAAACTGAGACAACTCATTGAAAAGTCTAGATAATTTCAAGTACCTATGATTATATGCTTCGTTGACTACCAAAAGGCATTTGATTGTGTAATCTGGATAAATCTGTGGTCAATTTTATAGGGGAGTGCAATTAGAACGATTATTTCATTCATAGGAGATTCTGACCAATAGAAAGCTACAGAAATCTGAATTAAATCGATAATTTTTGATAATCTCCCGTCGTTAAGTATATTACGTCAGATGCCCTTCGTTGCTACGAAAAAATACATTCAGTGATATTAATGACAATTAATGTTTTAAAAATTATAAAAGTGATGACTTTCAATCGTCAAATATTTATAAAAACTGTGTGTTTAATGGTACTTACATAAATAAATTGCAATAAAATTTTGGTTTTGAACAGTTTTATTCATGAAATAATCGCAACAAAATGCACTCGACCTTTTTTGAATATAATTTCGACAAATTAAAACTGTCAAAATGTCACTCGGGAAAAATCCAATAATTTTAGAGCTCTTGTGCAATTATTACTGAAAACATGAATTTTTTCTGAAAAATTCAAACAAGCTTATATTTTTCTAAAACTTTTTTTGTTAGTTTATATATACATGTTAAAGTAAAAAGTTCTACTCGCAGATTTGGCCGC
This sequence comes from Diabrotica virgifera virgifera, assembly GCF_917563875.1. NCBI lineage: Eukaryota > Metazoa > Arthropoda > Insecta > Coleoptera > Chrysomelidae > Diabrotica > Diabrotica virgifera. Next base: position 223,295,070 of record NC_065446.1, read on the forward strand.
TAATTGTTTATTAATTGTTTAAACAATAACAATTGTTTTGTATAAATAATTTTAAAAATATCGTTGAATTCATCATTTTACTTTAATAAAATATGTTTCTATTTTGTTTTTGATTATGCTGAATCCGAATATGACATTGCAATTTAAAAATTCTTATACAAAAGCTCTTATACAGTATATCTGCGTAGCTAGGAACCAGATATGGAAAACTTTTTTATTATCAATTTAACGAAAAAAAGTTTTTCTTCATAAAATGCTCTGAATAATCAAAAATTTAAAACTCAACCGGCATATATCAAATTTTATCAATTTTATACGAGTTATGTCAAAAATATAAATTTCGTTAAAGAATAAAGTACCTTCATATTCCAGAATATCAAAAAATGCTATTATGAAATGTTGTTTGAAATTAAAAACTATATTTTAATATACAATTACATTATTCTAATCGAAAAAAAAAATATTTCAATTTTTTCTCAAATTACGGATAGGTACCCATCATCATTTTATTACAATCATGATAACTAGTGTATTATCAAATTTACGAAAAAAAGTTATTCTTCATAAAATGCTCTACCTGGTTTCAAATCTAAGATAAAACTACAGATATCAAACTTTTGAAATTTTATACGATGTATGTAAAAAACATGAATTTTATTGACCTTAATATTTATGTTAAATGCCTTTATTATTCACAATATTTTAATTAGAAGGATTTAATTGAACACTGAAATATATTTTTTAATTCCAAATAACTTTTCTTAAGAGGAAACAGTAGCGATCAACAGGTAGCGAAAACGCGTTCCAAGATTGCGGCTGTAATTTTGAATATTTTTTCGAGGTATTTGGCACACGTATTCGTAATATATTAAAGAATGGCGGTACAGAGCCCAATTTGAAAAATATATTAATATATGGAAATTACTCTGTAACTAAATACAATATTAAAAAAACGAGCCTGTACCGCCATTAAGAAGAACAATAAAATACACTTTCTTCAAATAAATTTTTTATCCGATGCCTAGATTTTGTGTCATTTTGGAACTACTAAAATTTTTTATTTCATTAGTAGTTCCAAAATGACACAATATTTAGACATCGGATAATAGCTATTTGTATAACAAGGGAGAATGACCAGGAAAAACCTACGCTTGACCGTTGGTTTTTTAACTGGCCATTGTGAACTAAGAAAACACCTCCACACACTGGGGCTAGTAGACACATCTCTATGCAGGAGGTGTGAACGAGATGACGAAACTGTCGAGCATGTCCTATGTGAATGTTCGGAGTTATCGTCAATACGAGAGTATACGTTCGGCGAGCCTTGGCCTACACCTGCCGATATAAAGGAGATGTCACCAGGTGATTTGTCCACCTTCCTGGAAATGGCAGGATGGATAATGAACTAAGGACGACAACCCCCTGGGAGGATGTACAATGGGTCAATTGTGGCCTAAGTGCTGTGGGACTTGACTCACACTCCCTACTCTATAGACAGAACAAGGGAGGAAAGTGTTACTTTTCCTCCCGAGAAGGAAGTTTACTGCCCGACGCGTAGCGGAGGGCAGTAATAATTCAAGGGAGGAAAAGGCACTTTACTCCCATGTTACACATATGGTTTTTTCACCTTCCTCAAATAACAAGTCATTTTTTCATTTTACTTAATTTATTTATGTAACTAACCAACAAAATTTATTAGAACTAAAACTAACAAGTAGGTACAATATAACTGTCAACTGTCAAATATAAGTCAAATTATTAATGTAAACATTGTTAAATCAAAATAACAATTTATTGTTTTTTACCATTCTGCAAAATACAGGATGTTTTATAAATAAACGTTAAAATGTATAGATACTTCGTAATAGAAAATAGATATTGTACAGGGCGTCAATAAGTTATATTTCATGAATGAAATACTATGACGTCACTTTTACTTTTCCTCCCTAGGGAGGAAAAGTACAACTTTGCTCCCTACAATCAGGTCCGGAAAAGTATACTTTCGGTAAAGGTAGGTGGAAAAAAGTTTATTTGAAGAAAGTGTATTTTTTTGTTCTTCTTAATGGCGGTACAGGCTCCTTTTTTTAATATTGTAATTAATTTTTTAACTTCTATGGTAAAATTGCGATTTTGACCAACTTGATTTTTTAATAAAAAATTAAGTAATCGTGTGGGGAAAAAATAAATACGCCATTTTAATTGCCTATTTGTCTAATTTGCAAAATTCATATTAGAGTTTTCAAAAAGCGTATACAGGGTGAAATTTTTTCTAGGACCAAAACGAACTATTTTTTTTTAAATCCGGGCCTGATTTTTTTCTAGTTTGAATAAATCAGTTGATTGGGTGGTAATATAAATTAAATATTTGTTCAAAAAATTAATTTTTGTAATAAAAATTAACTTTTATTACCGGATTGATAATCAGTCGTCAATTGTCAATTCAGTCATGGCTTAATTAAAATTTAGATTAATTTATACATCTAAAATAATTTGCTCTGAAAAATGAAAATAAATAAATAAAACTACTTTTTTATGTAAATGTAGTAAATAAAGAAAGAAAATTAGTAATAAATTTTATAAAAAAACACACAAACACAAAATACAACATTTTGTGAAGACAATTAAACATTACTTTTGTATGTAAATGTAACAATGTAACAAATAAAGAACGAAAAATAATTTATCAGTAATACATTTTGCAAAAATACATGTTTGAAAAAATTAGAAGCTACTTTTAATAAAATATTTTTAATATTTAATTACATAAGGTGTTCAAAATTACCTCCTAACATATTTATGCACGCCTAAAAACGACCATTGAATGAGCTACTTACTCTACGAAGCATTTGTAAATTAACACATCGAAATACACTTTTTATTCTATTTTTCGTCTCATCCCTTGCTGTTGGAGGTGTTTTATAAACTTCATTATTAACGTAACTCCAAAAAAATCAGTCCAGTTTATTAAATTCTGGTGATTTGGGTGGACACGCTACCTACTTATCAATTGAAAAATGAAAATATCACGAAAACTAATAAATTCAGACATAGGGAATGTTATAGAGAATATAATGTACTTGCGTTTTGACTCACCATGTATTTGATATAAAGAAAATTAGCAATATCAATCATTCTTGAAAATTTTGACAATACGTAAAAAAATATGACATTAATAAACCATTGCTGTTTTGTTTATTTCTATTTATACAGGGAGTTGAACTTGTTACGATTTTCATTGGTAAATTGGTTATAACTTTGTAAATGCCCTGTATAACATAACAAACCTTTATATTTTTGTAATGAAAAAGTCAACAGGATTTCGAATTTAAAATAAAATATAGGGTGTTCCATTTGAAAAAAACAAAAGTTTGGTCTGCCACTGTGTTATCGAACACCCTGTAACATTCTAGCTAATTTTGTAATCTGGAGGTCAAAGGTGGCTAAAATTTTTGTTATTAACTTTTATTGCTATCTATTACTATAGCGGATCTATTGAGCTTTACCCTACAAATCAACCACCCTGTTTTAGTAATTTTTTATTACATAATTATATGTATGTTATCGGCCAGATTGTAAGTTGCAAAATCTTTATCAATTTTGTTAACTACTTTATATTTTAGGTCTAACGTTTCCTTTTGTTAATTTTAAAAATATAAATATATCTTTTAAATTATCATGAAATCTAGATAATTTAAAATAAGGTAAATGCCCTATATTACTAGTACCTACGTGTAATTTTTCATTTTTCAAAAAATATATTTTACAGAGAAAATGTACAAAATGATTTTATTTTAAAAATTATAATATTCATGTGGATGAGAAATTCTCCCCTAAAACTCGTGGGAAAATTCAATTTAGCAATATATTTTTTATTATTTTTATATTATAATAGGGGAGCCCAATTGGGGAATTTTACAGTTACTCGAGCGCGTCAGATTAGTACATGGGGAGAAACCTTTTACCCTGAAAATATACCCCTACCATATATTGCCTCTTAATGCAGGGGAGTTCGTTAAGAGGGCCGAAAAAAAATCTATCTTTAGAAAAACTCGAAATTGTCAGATTAAGATAAGGTAAAACCGCATCCCTGAAAAAGTAGAGTGCACAGCACATGAGGAAATGACATATTTCTCCCTTGCTTGATTTGCGGCCCTCACCTCGTGCCTAGGCTCGTGCCAACACACTTCTGCGCTCGTGAGAAATATCGATAAATATCGAAAGAAGCTCGTGAGAAATATCGATCGAATATACTCCCTAGGGAGTAAAAGTAAAAGTGACGTCATGGTATGTCATTGATGAAATAATTCATTATACGCACTATACAATATTCTATTATCTATTACGTAAGTATGTAGGTATATGTTACGGTCAATGATGTAAATTGGACATTGACGTTAATGGCCGGGTATTGTCGTGAATGTCCATTTTCCTTGGTTATTAACGACAATGCCCGGCCATTAACGACAATAACCTTAGCTATTGGCCAATGTTGTAAAAGCTTAACGTAAAATTAGATTTTTCATCAATAACCGGTCAATAACGAGAGTGGCCAGAAGCAAATGGCCAATGTTTATAAATCGATGCCTCAGAAGATAGTAAGTGTGAGTCAATAAGTGTTTAAAATGAGATACTAATGTGGTTCTGAACGTAGTTGCAGAAGTAGAAGTAAATATTAAAAATAAATAAAACGTCTTTATATATATATATATATATATATATATATATATATATATATATATATATATATATATATATATATTGATACATGTATCCATGTGACTTCCAAAGTAGATTCTCGTAATACGTTGTTACTTCATATATACCGTTATGACTTCCGATTTCGGAAGTCACAACGTTTTGCCTATATTTTTACGAATTTGGCTACTAGATGGTATCAGAAGGCTTATATTAAAAATTTCGCTGGAAGTCATATCGTATCTAACATACTCATAAGATCAGATTTTAGTTCGACGGTATATCACCAGCGCTAGTGTCGCTCCCGTGCTACTATACAGGTTATGTACACAACGCGTAGCGTCTTCCGTATACCACACCGCTCGGTGTGACTTCCGTTTTTTGGCAACCCTGTGTAACGGTTTCCAGACATGCATTTGTTGTAGATTCGCGGTCCTAATCGTATTTAGTATTTTGTGTATGAAACATGAATAATTTCATACTTTTGTGTTAACATTAATAATAGCTTTCTTTTAAATCTGCTTTACTTTTAAAGTTAGCCTTAAATGAAGCCAATTATATCTCTATAAATATATATTATCTGTACTTATTTTAGTCTATAATATTTACTTACCTCTTTATTTATAGAAATTCATCTTTCTCGTGTTTTTGTTTACTTTCTTTTTTACAATGAACTTCTAATTCAATCTACACTAACCGGCACGAAAAACGGGCAACCAAAAAATTGGTAATTTTTGATGTCTCGTATCTCCTAAATTTGTTGTCCGATTTAAGTAATTTTTTAATATGTTATAGCCTTATTCTTTAACAATATCGCTATAATAATATTGTTGATAGGCATGTAAATTTTATTGTATACCAAGTGTACCCATCAAACTGGGTTTTTTTCTCAATTTTCACAACACCCTGTGGAATATTCTAGCCTTTTTAAAATGTTGAAATTAAAACCCAACTATAGCCCCAGGTTTTCTTAACATTCTGTTTTTTTTTATTTATTAGCTTACGTTGGATAATAAAAAAGTTATGGACTTTAGACTTTAACAACTGGCCATGTTCTTTATCAATACAAGGTGTTTCTAAATAAGTGCGACTGACTTTAAGGGGTAATTCTGCATGAAAAAATAATGATTGTTTGGCAAAAGAATTTTATTTTTGCTATCATTATTTTTTCATGCAGAATTACCCCTTAAAGTTTGTCGCATTTATTTAGAAACACCATGTATCGATAAAGAACATGGCTAGTTGTTAAAGTAACTAACTTTTTTATTATCCAACATAAACGAATGAATAAAAAAACAGAATGTTAAGAAAACTTGGGGCTATAGCTGGGTTTTAATTTCAATATTGTATAAAGGCTAGAATATTCCACAGGCTGTTGTGGAAATTGAGAAAAAAACCCCGTTTGATTGGTACGCCTGGTATTCGGTATATAATGATAACTTACATGTCTAGAAATAATATTATTACAGCGATATTGTTAAAGAATAAGGCTATAATATATTAAAAAAATACTTAAATCGGACAATAGGTTTAGAAGAAACGAGCCATCAAAATGACCCATTTTTTGGGGTGCCCGTTTTTCGTGCCGGTGAGTATATCTATTAAATATTCTAAATTAATTTTAAAAATCTTATTAAAAGCTTAAGGTGATACAGTAGCGATCAACAGGTAACCAAAACGCCTTCCAAGATTGCGGCTGTAATTTTGAATATTTATTCGACGTATTTGGCACACGTATTCGTAATATAATAAAGAATGGCGGTACAGAGCCCAGTTTGGGAAATATTTTAGTATCTGGAAATTACTCTATAATTAAATACAATATTAAAAAAACGAGCCCGTACCGCCATTAACAAGAAAAAAAAATACACTTTCTTTAAATAAACTTTTTTATCCGATGCCTACATCTTGTGTCATTTTGGAACTGCTAATGGAATAAAAAATTTTAGTAGTTCCAAAATGACACAAAATCTAGGCATCGGATAAAAGTTTATTTTCTTGTTCTTCTTAATTGCGGTATAGGCTCGTTTTTTTAATATTGTACTTAATAACAGAGTAATTTCCACATATTAATATATTTTTCAAATTGGGGTCTGTACCGCCATTCTTTATTATATTACGAATACGTGTGCCAAATATCTCGAAAAATATTCAAGATTACAGCCGCAATCTTGGAACGCGTTTTCGCTACCTGTTAATCGCTACTGTTTAATCATAAATAGAAGAAATGTAGGTAAATGTTCTCATTTAACGAAATTTCCGAAAATTGTGTATTTTTTTGGACCCAAGTAGGCTGAAAAATAGATTTTATAGTTATTGTTATTTCGAAAGTAATAAAACGTGTAAAAATATACAAAAAAATTGAATGTACAATTACAATTGAATGTAATTAAATACACGATAAAATGAATCAAGAGCGATAAAAAGTTTAAAGTAATAAATTCTAGTAATAATATAAAATACAGTAAACTCTCTCTTAAGGGGGTGGGCGCAAAATCTCTGTCCAATGCTATTTAAATACATTTATTTTTTTCGAATCCTGAGAAAACTAATAAATATTTTTTAAAACATACACTCAGAATGAAAGATAACATTATTACGGAGGACCGAAAGTCCCTTAGAATAAACAAAAAGTTTCTTTTGAATGAAATATTCGAAATTAAAAATCACACTAACTTTTCTCTTGTTTTTTCATCCCATTATCTTTATTAAAATAAACATATATTAGGTATATAAGTTATTAAAATAAACATTATATAAGTTTTCAGGGACTTTCTGCCCTCGGTAATAATGTAAGCTTCCATTCTGCGTTTAAATTTTTCAAAAATACTTATTAGTTTTCTCAGAATTCGAAAAAAATTAATGCATTTAATTAGCACTGGACCAAGATTTTGCGCCTATCCCCAACGAACACCTCCTCTATACGGACGGTATTTAAAACAAAATTCATTTGCCGATATATTGAGCCTGTACTCTTCCGGACAATCCCTTAAAATGATGTGTATCTAAATGAAAAAAATACATAGGTATTTTTTCCAAATATTTTAGAATACAAAATTACAATATTTATATTTTATTATTTCAAATTAAAACAGAGATGACAACGAATGTTATTTGATAACTCTTTACCTTATCAGCAGTATGTAATAAAAATCTGGTTCTTGTGTGGGATCCGTCATTAAAATATTTTGTGTCGGTCATTAAAAGAAATGTGACACCATACCGCGTTGCTCTAATAATACTTTAACATTGATATCTTGTGACTAAAAATGTTAACGGAATGTCTGCTTGATTGAACATATCCAATAAAAATTGTATTTTCTTTTAAAAATGTTTGGGATTGAAGGGAGACTTTGACTGTATGAATTAATAGAGATCGGTAAATATGCACTTAAAAAAACCTTAAATTATGCAAAAAACAGTTGAATTGAAATATGTACTAAAATATTATGCTTTTATGCATTTATAAAAAACGCAATAATAATTATTATTGGTGTATTGAAAGTAGGTATTCCAGGTTGTATCTTAGTCGATAGGAAAAATATTCTGATTCGCTTTTTACGATCTTACGGAGATAGTATTGTTCATTAACGGTTTTTGCTCCAAATTTTAAAGAACGGATTGACGTGAAATTTAGCTTACACATAGGTAACATGTAAAAGAAAAAAGTGAAAAGAAAACTTTGCCCTGGGGGTTGAGTTTCTCCTCTTCTCAGAGGGGAAAAATATACGTTCAAAATAAGTTCGGAAATGGATAAACACACTAATTCTAAGCAACTTCTGTTATATAGAATGTTTCACTAAGTTAATACTTTTTGAGTTATTTGCTAGTCAATATGTCAATTTTTCAACAAAAAACACTTTTATACGGTTTTTTGCCAATAACTCAAAAAGTAAGTAGGTATGTTATCGGGAAAAACATTAAAAATATAGCTTATAAAGTAACAAAATTGATGTACGTATAACTTTTTAGAATCAGTAGAAGCAAAGTTGTAGCTAATGTAAAACAGGAAACAGGTTCATATTCGTCAAATTTAAAAATGAATAATTTCACCTGAAATAACCAAAAAATGATAGCAACTAAAAAATGATGCACTGTTGTGAGAAAACTTATTACAACTTATTTAAAGTTTTAAAAAAATCTTTTTTATGTTTTCTAAAAAAGTTTCTAGCGTTAAAATTAAGAAAGATACTTTCAAAATAAAGTAGGTCCTATTTTTCTTAAAAAACTCCGAAAATCACCCCTTAATTCGGGTTAAGTAAAGGGCTAATTTTTGAAAAAATTGGGTTTTAAAGTAAAATTGTTTAAATTTTGAAAGAGATGTTTTTTTTTCCAAATGACATAAAATTTATTAGTGCTACCAAAAATTACGAAGAGTAAAAAATGTAGGTTTTGCTTTTCTGAATATTTAGGATTATGTTTTTTTTTTTGAGACAAATATTGGTTAAGATATGGCTGTTCAAAATTGGCATACACAGTTGGTTAGTGACTAGTTCAATCCCTTTCAATTGCATCCCCTTCAAAAATAAGCACTTTGAACCAATGAAGCTTACAGATCATATTTATAAACAATACATACACGAGTAAATCAACTTCTGAAGTGGTGACGATAAATTTTATTTGCTAACTTCCTTAATTTAATGCTAAAAACTTTTTAACCTTTTTTTAAACACTACAAAAATGTTGTAATGAGTGTTCCCCAAAAAGTGCTTTAGTTTTTGACACTTCACGTTGGAATATTCAATTTGAAATTTGACGTGTATGAACCTATTTGTCATTAGTTACAACTCTTCTTTTACTGGGTCTAGGGATCTCATACATAAGTACACCATTTTTTCACTTTTTTATGGGCTATATTTTTCTTAAGAATGTTTTTTTCGATAAAATACTTACTTTTTGAGTTAATTGCAAAAAAAAACCGTTAAAATGTGTTTTTTTTTGTTGAAAAATGAACAAAAAGGAACAATAGTTCCTTAGAATTAGTCAGTTAATCCATTTCCGGACTTATTTTGAACGTATATTTTTTCAACCCTAGACGAGGTGAAAGTCACCCCCATGGCAAAAGGAAACATCGGCACAATATCAATTTTCTTCTTTGATATGTTACCTATGTGTATGCCAAATTTCATGTCAATCTTAAGTGGTTTTTTAAAATTTATGGGTTTTGCAATATTTTACCGTCAGCGAACTGACTAATAGAAGAGGATCCGATATAAGGCCGATCTGCATCGATCTATTTAATAGATAACAATAATTATTGGATATGTAATTTAGTATGTTAACAATTATAAAAAACAATGATAAAATAGATATAATATAATAAAATAAATATAGAACAAAAATAGCATGATCTAATTTTCTTCTGACTATAATCAATTAATAATTAATAAATTACTTTTATCTACTCTATGTCATATTATGTATAAATTTTTAGTTTGTGAAAACTGTCATTATAGATAGCAGTGCTTTAAAGTAAGCATGAAGTAACAATGTATTTTAAATGGGATTTACTTTTTTTCACTGTTTTTGACACACTTTCATATAATCAATAGTATATTGTACAACAAGAGAGAAAAAAGACATATTTCTCACGAGCGCAGAAGTTTGTTGGCACGAGCCGAGGCACGAGGCGAGTGCCGCAAATCAAGCGAGAGAGAAATATGTCATTTTCTCTCGTGTTGTACACTGTACTTTTTCTATGGATGCGTTTTTGTCAAGAGTTCAAACTTCAAAATTAAATAATTTAGGTGCTTTTAGGTATATTATATGCCTAAATTGAAATAAAATACATATATACACATAGGTATTTACTATTCTTAATATTTATATACTCTATTTATTTAAAATTATAATTCACAGTTGAACAGTCTTAAAAGGTAATTTTTGATAAGTTTTGACAAGTTGTTTGACATTTTTTTGACAAAAATAATAATTGTATTTGTATTGTGCATGTTACCATGGAAATGGCGATCATATGTATGTAAACCGGCGGTGAACCCGTGAGAAAAAATATTTCTCACTGCAATGGCCGACTTTTCTCACTGCCTGAGAAATTGTTCGTTTTGAATATATGTAAGTAGTGAGATAAGTTGCACATTTTATAGCATCCATAGAAAAATATTCTTTCTTAACTTTCGCGTTGTCATGGTGATGACATAATGAGCAATAAATTACAAAAAAAATTTTGACAGTTTTGTGGTTTGAAAGAAATTAGAATTTTTATATGTCAAAGTTCTAAAAATTGTAGAATAGAAATGAATTCCAGTGACGAAGAGTTACAGTATTTTTATTTGTTTATCGTAGATAAAATATTGTATGAAATTGTGCGTGAAGTACTTTTTGCGAACTTACGCGATGTATAGCACTCGCTCCGTTTCATAAATAACTATTTTCATATATTAAAAAAAAATGTTTCGACCCGGGTAGATATTATTCCAGATTTTCAGATTTGGGCACAGAGTTGGATTGTTGGGGCATATATGGAGAGCAGGTAGCGCAACAACTATAAACTCAATTTTACAATGGAAACCCGGAGTTAGAAGGAGACGCGGAGGAACTAGAATAAATGGTTACAGGAATTAAAGGAAGATTTATATAGGGCAGGAATTAGAGTCTAGCAGAAAAAGAAAGAGGATAGAAAGAAATGGAGAAGCATAGTCAATAGTATCGAGTAGCAGACTGGGAAAAATCTGCTCGAAAAAGATGGATCTAGATAGCTTTTTAGTGGCTAATCCCCACCTGGAGTGTTTAGCCATTTAATTTCTTTATTACATATTATTATTGGTACATCAAAAATTAAAAGGACGGTGCCTGTAATAAAATCTAAAATATTAAAATTTTCTATAAGTTCAAATTTATTTATTAACATTTTTGATATAATTTTCATAAATAAATGACTTACTATTAACACTTTTTTAATTAATTCCAATAAATCCATTTTACAGCAATAATAATATATTAGTATTTTTGTAAAATAAATATCAATCATATTATCATAAATAACACAGGTTTACAAAAAAAAAACTAAATTTCGGACAATTTGACGAAACCATATGACAAGGGGGTTTTTGGAGTGGCTGATCACAAATCCGGGGTCTGCTCACCTCTATCGCGTCAGGTAAAGGTCATTTCAAGGTCAAATCAAGATAAATCGACAGTCGCTCTGAAAAAGTATATTAGGGGGTTCTTGGGGTCGCTGAAGACGAATCCGGAGTCCGCTGACCTCTATCACGTCTAGTTCAACGTCATTTTAAGGTCAAATCAACATAAATCGACACAATCGCTCTGAAAGTATAGGGAGTTTTGGGGTCGCTGATCATGAAAACTGCGGTCCGTTGAGCTCTACCACGTCATGTAAAGGTCATTTCAAGTTCAAATCAGGAGGTGTTAACAAAACTGATTTGACCTTGAAATGGCCTTTACCTGACGTGGTTGAGCTTAACGGGCCCCAGTTTTGTGATCAGGGACCCCAAAAACACCCTAATATACTTTTTCACAGCGATTGTGTTGATTTATCTTGATTTGACCTCGAAATGACCTTCAGCTAGACGTGATAGAGGTCAACGGATCCTGGATTCGTTATAAGCGACCCCAAAAACCTCCTAATATACTCTTTCAGAGCGACTGTCGATTTATCTTGATTTGTCCTTGAAATGACCTTTACCTGACGTGATAGAGGTTAGCGGACCCCGGATTCGTAACCAGCGACCCCAAAAACCCCCCTAGTCATATGGTTTTGTCAAATAGTCCGAAATGTATTTTTTTGTAAACCTGTATAATCAGAAGAATATCAATCTTTTAATTTAAATAGACAACTTTAAAACACAGACAACTGTATTCACAGTAAAAGTTTCAAAAGATCACACATTACGCTGAAAATAGGAGGTAAATCTAGCAGACGAGTCGTTGTGACTTCCAAAATATGACAACACCGCTGGAAGTGACAACGCGCCTTGAACTACCCTATATATGGAAGCCATAACGTATGCTGTACGTTTCGGTATATACGTATATATATACAAAATTTATTTTGGTAAATCCTTTCCCCTCAATAGGTAGACCCATTTTATAAGCCCCCCTTTTACCAAATACACAATTTTTAAAAAATAATTCCTAGTAGAAAAGGTGGAAGTCGGACAGCCTGTTCTGTATACCGGAAGTCACAACTTAACGTGCATCAATATATATATATATATATATATATATATATATATATATATATATATATATATATATATATATATATATATATATATATAGGATGAGGCAGATAACTGGCCTATTAGAAATATCTCGAGAACTAAAGGCAACAGAATCATGAAAATTGGAATAAAGGGGTTTTGAAGGATGGTCTATTAAATGAAAATATTTTCATCTCTTTGCAACTTCCGGTTATACCGGAAGTTGCTTATAAATTTGTTTTTTTTAATGGGACATCCTGTATATTTTTACATTTTTGGATTCTCTTCGATGTCTTCTTTCTTAAAATATAAGGTTTTGTAATATTATACAGGGTATTTTAAAAGATAATTACGTTTTCTTATTAATTTCGTAGCAATATTCACACCCTGTAGAATTGTAGTAGTTTGACATCTAAAACTCTACTTACGTTCAAATGACTTTTAATATACTCTACTATTGTTAAGAATCATTAGTATTGCTAAATTTTTAATTTTAGTATACAGTGTTGGTCGAAACTCGGAAAGACTATTTTCTGAGTTTTCTTAAATGGAACACCCTGTATTTTTGTATTGTAGTGAAATGATATTTTATAGTACTTTTTTATTTCTTAAGCATTCCCTATACCTAACTGCTTTAATTTGTGAGTTATTGGTGATTCAAGCTAAACATTAATTGCAACAAAAAATACGTAAAATTTTATTAGGTTGGCCGTGAAAATACTCAATCCCAAATAATTTTTCAGAAATAAATACATATTAATCCAGACTGGTCCTTAAAATTACCAATAATGGTTTAGCTATCGAAATACCTACTTAGTTAAGATTGTTGGTGCGATTAACAATTAAGCACAAATTAAAGCAGTTAGGTATAGGGAATGCTTAAGAAATCAAAAAGTACCATAAAATATCATTTCATTACAATACTAAAATACAGGGTGTTCCATTTAAGAAAACTCAGAAAATACTCATTCCGAGTTTCGACCAAACCTGTATACTAAAATTAAAAATTTAGCTATACTAATGATTCTTAACAATAGTAGAGTATATTAAAAATCATTTGAACGTAAGTAGAGTTTTAGATGTCAAACTACTACAATTCTACAGGGTGTGAATGTTGCTACGAAATTAATAAAAAAACGTAATTATCTTTTAAAATACCCTGTATAATATTACAAAACCTTATATTTTAAGAAGGAAGACATCGAAGAGAATCCAAAAATGTAAAAATATACAGGGTGTCCCATTTAAAAAAACGAAATTATAAGCAACTTCCGGTATAACCGAAAGTTGCAAAGAGATGAAAATATTTTCATTTAATAGATCATCCTTCAAAACCCCCTTTTTCCAATTTTCATGATTCTGTTGCATTTAGTTCTCGAGATATTTCTAATAGGCCAGTTATCTGCCTCACCCTGTATATATATATATATATATATATATATATATACGTATAGGTAACATATTCATAAATACAAACAAGGAAATAATAATATTTTTATAATATACAGTTGTAGCATAATATAATACTTTAGACTGGGTGTTTTCGTCAACTGGCATAATCAGTCGCTCTTTACCACTTATTGTAATTGCATCATATTTACAAACCATTCTATAGTGCTTTGTTGTTTTTTTAGCACCCGGTGTTCTCAAAATATTTTTCGCTTCTTTAATTTCACTTAGTCGGCTATTGTATTGGTCACATTTTAAAAATGATTTATTGTCATCACGTTTTTGACTTGACTATTGCGTTTATATAATTATTAAAAGGAGTGCGTACGATATCCATTAACATTTATTAAATAAATTTACGAGTAATTTCAGCACGAAAACAAGACACAATATACACACATGAAGTAAACAATAGTAAACCTACACATAACCTATCGTTTAGTCAAAATTTCAACATTGACCGATTAACAACGTGCATTGTCGACTAGGGTGGACCGAAAAAAACTTTTTATTTTATTTCGTGTTGCTATACCGCGGACAAGTTGCTACTAGGATAGAGTTTTAAATTACAAAAAGGATTTTTCAAATTGGTTGATATCTTCCGATCGCGCATTGGTCGTATAACTTAAAAAAATTGGTTGTTTTTGAAATTTTTATTGCAATTTTATTGCAATTCAGTTGTTTTTTTTTTTTATTTAAGTCTTGTGCCTGGCACATGAAAAGTAGGGCCGTTAGCTTGGTTGTATATTGTTAAAAGCGTTGTATTTTCAAAGAAGAAAATAGCAAATAACAATATTTTTTAGTATTTATGGACGATGCGCGACCGGAATATGTCAATATATCTTTTTTTCTTTGCCTTATTTTAATCCTGACACAAGGAAAGATGTACGCGGTGTAGCAAAAAGGGATAAAACAGTTTTGTGTTTTTAAAAAAATTTCAAAAACAACAAATTTTTCAAACTTTACGACCAATGCGCGACCGGTAGGTATCAACCAATTTGAAAAATTATTTTTTTAATTTAAAACTCTATACTAGTAGCAACGTTTCCGCGGTATAGCAACACGAAATAAAAAAAAAAGTTTTTTTCGGCCCACCCTATTGTCGACATTGGCCGGACAATGATAGAAATAATATCAAGAATTTAAAATTATCATCAATGTCCAGTTTCTATGGACAATAACGTTAATATCCGGCCATTGTCGACAATGACCAATTCAACCGGCCATTGTCGTTATTGGCCGGATTTGCGTCATTGTTCGTAACATATACATTTTAACGTACCTACAGTTATAGAACACCCTGTATTTTGCAAAATGGCAAACGGTTATTTCGATTTACATTAACAATGTTACTCCGCTACGCGTAGGGCAGTAAAATTCATTCTCGGGAGGGAAAGTAGCACTTTCCTCCCTTGTTATACAAATAGCTATTAATTATGTACTAGTTCGCTCCGAAAACAGTACACTAGTTCGATACCATGGTTAAGCGGATTAAGTATACCCAGTGGCGGCCCGTGAGGTAGTGCCATAGAGCCATGGCACTACCTTGCTAACTATGCAGAAACATATTTTTTATCTTCAAAACTATTTAATTCCTGTTAATTTTTTTGTGTGTATTTCTATTGATCTTCATAAATTATATAAAATATGGCAACTATGGACGTAATACAATCCCTGCTGACAGCGGAGAGTATTCGACAGGAGAATCTCCTTCGTGCCGAAGTCAGTACTGGCACGACTAAAGAGAGAAAGATTTTACGAGCATTCTATGTAAGTGACAGAGAAAGAGCTATATTGGACTATTAGTATACCTTAAAATTAGAATCTCTGTGTCAGGCACGAGGGTATGATGTCAGGTCTATTTATTTTGAGTTTCTTTACGTGCTGGTTTGTCGCTTTTTTTATGTATATTTTCTGTTAAAAAGTTTTTTATTTATAATTAAACTTTTAGTGCATCATGATCGTGGGTATTTTGATAATATTTTGATTATTTCTCAAGTTTAATTTATTATTTGACAATGAAGATTAGTATCTTAAAAAAATTTTTTGGTGGTTTTTCGCTAGAAAAAAAACTACAAATGTTATAAGGTGTTGTGGAGCTTTCGAGTTAGCTTTAAGAGGTCACGACGAAAAAGAAAATTCAGAAACTAGAGGCATATTTAAGGAGTTGGTCAATTTTAGCGCCGAATTAGACAACGAATTAAAGGTTCATATTATTCAAAGTACCAGATCTTTCAAAGGTCTACCTTCTCCGGACATTTAGTTTCTTCTAATTTATTTATGTCGGAGAAGTTTTCTGCGTATAAGCATAAGTTTTTCGAATCATTTCTTAATAAAACATGGAGACAATTTTAATTTTTAAGCAAAACTCGGTTTAAAACTGAATTAGAAGTAGGTACTGTATTAGCGAGAGTATTACTGGGGCTGTTTCGCTATCGGTTTTATTGTAGAGGGAAGGTTTAAAAAGCACATTTGAAGAAACTATTAAACTTTTAAGTATTTTAGTTACCATTCCTATATCAACATCTGAAGCAGAACGCTGTTTTTCGATGTTAAAACATAGTACTTTAGGTATGCTATCTGCAGAAATGCATTTTGTAAATTGTATTGATAATTTTAATTATAAAGTCATTGAAAACTTTGCAACCAAAAATAGAAGAATGAACTTCATATATCGTAAACTTTAAAAGTGACATTACAAAAATTTGTGCATGTGTGTGAATAATGAAATATTATTTTTATAAATTGGTAAATAGAGACTAAATCCTAATAACAATTTTCTATCACTATCAGCAGTAAATGCTGGTAGTAGGTTAAGAGGTTTTTATTATTAATTAATTTACGGAACGGTTTTGATCAATGTTGGACAATTGCTTGGCACCTTAGATCAATAAACTTAAGATACATAAGATAAAAGTATCCGCGCATATTTTTTTTTAGTTTTTGTTGTCAGTATACCTTTCTTTGACAATATCGTGAATCCGTCACTAAAGATTTTGGCGGCTGCCCGAGTTCTGGCACTACCTTCTTAAAGTGGTACGAGCTGCCACTGAGTATACCTCGTCCCATTTACTTACCGTTGCACGTCATCCGCGCCATAGCCTGTGACACGATACCAACACGAAATATCTAGGCGGTAGGTGTGTTCCCCTTTAGAATCATTTTGATTCTAAAAAAGAACACACCCACCGCCTAAATATTTCGTGTTGGTATCGTGTCACAGGCTATGGCGCGGATGACGTGCAACGGTAAGTAAATTGGACGAGGTATATTTATCTACTAAGTTCTAGGAAAATTAATATCGGTGAAAATGGCACTGTAATTTTTATATTAATTTGGCATAGAAAATACATACATAATATAATATCGGTAGTTACGTATACACGAGGGAGAGGATTTTTTTAGATAATATTCACTTAATTTTTGTCCCTATTTTGAAAAATTTTAGAGATTGGTTTAAAAATTTTATTAGAAATTTTTATCTGGTTTAGGAATTTTGTTATATAGCAATACATATTCATATTAATTCTGTTTTTAAAAATGGCTTAAGAGTCCAAATAATGAAGCTTAAAATAGGACAAATCTTCGCAATTTTTACAGAATTGATCGATTTGCTTAAAAATTTGAGAATAAGTATTGGATAGTCCAAGGATCAAAACCTATATGATGCCGAAAGGCGCTTTTACCATGGGGGTGGTTATCACCCCATCTGGAAGGAGGAAATTTTTTATTATATTTCGACTACAAGAATAGGTAAAAACATTATTTATTCTAAGCAAAATAGGTTCTATACATCTTTTTGATAAAACTGATACTTTTCGCTTTATTCGCTATTGAAAGTGTTAGTTTTATATAAAAAAATCACTGTTTTTAATAATTTTTCTGCTAATAACTCCAAACGTTTTATCGAAACAACTTTACTAAAAAAATGTACCTTTTAAAAAAGTAAACAAAACCGTTTTTTTTTTTTAATTTTCTTTAACCTTCGGAGTACGAAGACTGGGTCAAGCGTGACCCGAAATTTAGTTATTTCTTAATATTTTATGAAATAATTTTTTTACAAATCCGATTGATCGTAAGTTCTCCTTATTTGTTTCAATCTATTTTTTCGTATATAATTCGTGAACATGCAAATTACAGTTTTTCCTCTACGTAACATCTATAATGCCGGGTCAGTCCTGACCCGGTCTTCGGATTTCGAAGAATATTTTCAATATGTTTGTAGGTACACGTAAATCGCAGCCGTCTCTGTTTACGGGTATACGTACAGTGGAACCCCGATAAGTCGGCCTCCGATAACCCGGAAGTCCGGCTAACCCGAACCGATTTTCATCAGACAAAACAAACATTTTTTCACTTTGACCAAGTTTTTTACCAAGAAATAAACAATACTGTATACGTAATTAAGATGTATTGTGCATATTTTATGTATTTCATGTTTTTGCAATTATAATGGAGTTTATCTGTAAGTATTTTATTAATTTTTACCATATTCTCCGGCTAACTCGGATTTTCGATAACTCGGATCGGCCGCAGTCTCGATTAATCCGACTTCTCGAGGTTCCAATTTATTCAAATATATGGCCGGAGCAAATTTACCTATGCCCGTTTTCTGTAAGGTATTAAAATCTGGCCGCCGGAGCGAACTAGTATATGCCCATGGGTAACCATCTTAAAAAATTTAAATACAATAATTTAGGATTTTGTTTGTTTTTTGTTGAATTAAAGATACTGTTTTATAATACTGACTATTTAAAACATCCTTATAAATAAAATGAAAATGGGTCACGCTTGACCCATCATCGTAATCTAAGTAAGTCAAATAATCTCCGTACTCCGAAGGTTAAGGTCAATAGTAATCGAGCTATAGTCCAGAAAGCCACTGCGCATCCGCTAGGAAAAATATTCTGATTCGGATTTTTTGCACAATCTTACTCAAAAAGGACCCCTTTTAACAAATTTGCATGTTGCCAGGACAAAAAGTGGGTCAAAAATTTTTTGTTTTTTTCCTAAAATTATTTTTTTTGCATGGAACAAAGTTTTTTAGGTTTTTTGAATCATTCCAAATAGAAAAGGTTTTTAGTAACTTTTCTCTAAAGTTGATAGTTTTTGACATATAAGCGATTAAAAATTGAAAAATTGCGAAATCGGCTTTTTTTAACATTCAAAAACTATGTGAAAAACTTAAAATTTTAATGTTGTCAAAGTAGGTAGATATTCTTTAAACATCTATTGATGAAATCCCGAAGAGTTTTTTGCAATACAATATTCAGAACTCCTTTGGTTTTTAATTTCTAATCACGCGTGCGCGACACTATTTTGCGCGAAGGAAAAAACCCAAAACAGGTCGATTTTCATTTTTAAGGTATTATATTGTGGCATATTATATGGTATACTAGTGACGTCATCCGTCTGGGCGTGATGACGTAATCGATGATTTTTTTAAATGAGAATAGGGGTCGTGTGGCAGCTCATTTGAAAGGTTCTTCAATTATCTATTCAGTAATGTAAACAATTACATAATTATTTATACAGGGTGTCCAAAAAATTTTTATTAAATTAAATTATTTGACAAAAAAGGAGTAGAAGGACAACCTGTATAAATAATTATATAAATGTTTATATTACTGAATATAGAATTGAGGAACCTTTCAAATGAGCTAGCACACGACCCCCCTTCCCGTTAAAAAAAAATCATCCATTACGTCATCACGCCCAGACGGATGACGTCACTAGTATACCATATATGCCACAATATCATAACCTATAAATAAAAATCGACCTGTTTTGGGTTTTTTTCTTAAAGTCGCCGGTTTACGAAATAACGAATTTATTCCTTTCATTTGCACCATACTGTCGGTGGAAAATAGTGTCGCGCACGCTTGATTAACAATTAAAAAACGAAGGAGTTTTGAATATTGTATTGCAAAAAACTCTTCGGAATTTCATCAATCGATGTTTAAGAAATATCTACTTACCTTGGCAACATTCAAATTTTCAGTTTTTCACATAGTTTTTGAGGGTTAAAGATGGCCGATTTCGCAATTTTTCAATTTTTAATCGCTTATATTATGTCAAAAACTATCAACTCGGAGAAATGTCACTACAGACCTTTTCTGTTTGGAATGATCCAAAAAAGCTAAAAAAAACTTTGTTCCATGCAAAAAAATAATTTTAGAAAAAAAAAACAAAAAAAAATTTTGACCCACTTTTGGTCCTGGCAACATGCAAATTTGTTAAACGGGGTCCTTTTTGAGTAAGATTGTGCAAAAAATCCGAATCGGAATATTTTCCTAGCGGATGCGTAGTGGCTTTCTGGACTACTATATTTTATTATATGTTAGCTGTTCTTCGTCAAATGCTAAATATTGTAGTTTCAAAGTCAAAATGCGGAAAACTATGCATTTTTCGAGGATAACTTGTTTAAACTAATTTAAAGTGTTTAAAAATATATATATCTACAGAAATAAAAAAGTCTCTAGCTCAAAATTTAAGTGAATTCTAATGAAGGAACCCAATATTTACGACCCTAGTTAAAATTAGTCATTTTACCTTATTTGGTCTGCTTCATTTTTGTATTGTTAATAGGTTCTAGAAGTTTGGCCGGTTTAGATTAATTAGTTTTTAAAAAAATGGAGTTAAAGTCGAATAACCAATTTCTGTAACTTGTAAAAAAATGCCTTTTCTTCAGAATAGAAAGATTAGCATCAGAGATGAGAAAAAATATTTAAACATGAACTTGTAGCTTATTTAATTCCGAAGAACCTAGTTTTCAAAAATCGTTTCTAGGCTAAAAATTGAGTGAGTTATTGACAATTATTAAAATTTGTAATAGCATGCAAAAGCCACCTTTATCAACCCATACAAAGTCACCTCTTTTTTCGACTGGGGATTTTAAAAAGATTTAACACTAATAGGCTTATAGATCTTGTAAAAATAAAAAAAATATTTTTTAAAAAACATTCTAAGATAAAAATGAAAAAGTTACGGTCAAAAAATTAGAGGAAAGGCTGCAAATATGGGCTGGTCTTGTAATATGGGCTAGGTGGGTTTCACAGCTATTCGTTGCAGATTTCTACATTTTGACTATTGCAAACGGTATTTGACGAAGTTAAACTATCACCGTAGCGATGGCGCCACTGTGGTAGATACTTCCCAGTTTATAATAATTGTTTGTCGGTTGGTGTGAGTGTCAAAACTTTTTCGGGTAAGTTGATAAATTCCAGTATTTAAAAATAAACACGAATTTTAAAAAAACATCTGTGTCACGTTGAAGCTCTATTATTAGTCTTTGATATATGCTAATGAGTTTTCTTCAAATTGTCTGCTTTTAGATATAACTTCTTTTGTTGTGGAAAGCAAGCGTGTTTACAATATGGGCTAGTGGCCCATATTTAGAACAATGTAGCAATGTAGGCAAAACGAAGTAGGAAAAGGCAAAGAAAAAAGGAAAGGAAAAGAAATAAAAAAAGGAAAACGTAAGCAGGTTACCAAAGTCACAAAGGACCAAAAAAAGAAATCGGGTTCTAGTAGCGAGGATGAGGAGGAATATGTGCCTGCAGATGATGAGAGCGATTACAATGAGTTTCCTTCTACACAGCCTCCACAAGACGCAGCTGACGTAACGTGTATGTTTTGCGAAGCACTTTTTTCAGAGGATAATCTTGGTGAAATATCGGTCAAGTGCTTCATGTGTCATTTTTGGGCACATAACGAGTGCGCTGGGGCCGAAAAAGAAGAATACCTATGTGTGTGACTTTTGCAAATAGTTTTAGCCTATGAGTTATTTAATGGACTTTTTGTATTTTAGATATTAAAATATATTTGTCACGCATTTATCTCACTGCACACAAATTTAAGACATATTTTTCGGGGTAGCCCATATTTAGGATCATTATTCAAACGGCGCAAAAGTACAATTTTTCATTATTTGTACATTTAAAACAGTTGTATATTTTTTAATCAATTTGGACTTTGGGCAGGTTATAAGTAACTAAATGTAGGTATTCTTACGTACCTTTGGAAATAAAATAGAACTTTTATTCTTTTTTTACAAAGAAAAACAAAATGGGTAGCCCATATTTGCATCCTTTCCTCTAATATATTTTTTCATTATCTATACTTCTTTATTTATGTATTATTAAGAGATTTTAAAAGTTTGACTGGCTTAGAATGATTAGTTTAAAAAATCTGTAGTTAAAAGCGAATAACGAATTTCTGTAGTTTGGTAAAAAAATGTCATTTTCTTCAGAATAGAAAGATTAGCATCAGAGATATGGAAAACTCTTTAAATATGAAATTGTAGGTTATTTAATTCTCAAGGACTTGATTTGAAAAAAAAAATTTTACTACAAAAATTGAGTTAATCGTAAATGAGTATATCGAAAAACATTGATTTTTTCGGTATAAACAGTTTCGATAGCGAATAAATCGAAAACTATTAACTTTATCAAAAAATGTATAGAACATTTTATGCTTAGAATGAGCGTTTTTATCAACTATTGCAGTCAAAATATAATAAAAAATTTCCACGCACGAGATGGGGTGGCAGCCACCCCCATGGTAAACAGACCTTTCGGCATCATATAAATTTTGATCCCTGGACTATCCACTACTTATTCTCAAATTTTCAAGCAAATCGATTTATCCTGTAAAAATTGCGAGGTGAAAAGCTTCGGTTTCTGGACTATAAATAATTTGTGCAAATGTAGGAGACACAATAAACAAATATAAATTTTAAAAAAACGCATTTATTTTGCTGTAAATCTATACTAAATTCTATACTAAAATCTATACTAAATTAACATTAACAATTTTCAAGAATGGTCGATATTGCTAATTTTCTTTATATCAAATACAGGGTGAGTCAAAACGCAAGTACACTATTTTCTCAGTAGTTTTAAATGGAACACCCTGTATTTTATATCACTATTGAAAAGCACCATTACCGTACTTTCATTTTTAGATAATATTCCCTATGTCTAAATTTATTAGATTTCGAGATATTTTCATTTTTCAATGGACCAGTAGCGTGGCCACCCAAATCACCAGAATTTAATAAACTGGACTGATTTTTTTGGGGTTACATTAATAATGAAGTTTATAAAATACCTCCAACAGCAAGGGATGAGATGAAAAATAGAATACAAAGTGTCCTTCGATGTGTTAATTTACAAATGCTCCGTATAGTAAGTAGCTCATTCAATGATCGTTTTTAGGCGTACATAAATGTATTAGGAGATAATTCTGAACACCTTATGTAATTAAATATTAAAAATGTTTTATCAAAAGTAGCTTCTAATTTTTTCAGACCTGTTTTTTGCAAAATGTATTACTGATTCATTTATGTTTCGTTCTTTATTTGTTACATTGTTACATTTACATACAAAAGTAGTGTTTAATTGTCTTCAAAAAATATTGTATTTTGTGTTGGTGTAATTTTTTGTACAATTTATTACTAATTTTTTTTGTTTATTTGTTGAATTTACATAAAAAGATAGTTTTTAATTGTTTCAAAAATGTTGCATATAGTGGTTGTGTTTTTGTTTGTAAAATGTATTACTAATAAATTATTTTTATTTCTTTATGTGCTACAGTGTTACATCGATTACCGGATTGATAATCGGTAATCTTCAATTATCAATTCAGTCATGGCTTACTTAAAATTTAGATAAATTTAAACACATAAAATAATTTGCTTTGCAAAATGAAAATATCTCGAAAACTAATGAATTTGGGCATAGGGAATGTTATATAAAAATTAAAGTACGTTAACGTTACTTTTCAATAATAATATAAAATAGAGGGTGTTCCAATTAACATCACTGAGAAAATAATGTACTTGCGTTTTGACTCAACCTGTAGCAATATCAATAATTCTTCAAAATTTTGACAATAAATAAAAAAATATGGCATTAATAAACCATTGCTGTTGTGCTTATTTTTATTTATACAGGGAGTTGAACTTGTTACGATTTTCATACAAAATTGGTTATAACTTTGTAAATACCCTATATAACATTACAAACCTTTATATTTTTGTGATGGAGAAGTTAACAGGATTTCGAATATAAAATAAAATATAGAGTGTTCCATTTAAAAAAACAAAAGTTAGGTCTGCCACTGTGTTATCGAACACCATGTAACATTCGAACTAATTTTGTAATGTGAAGCTCAAAGTTGGCTACAATTTTTGTTATCAACTTTTATTGCTATCTATTACTATAGCGGAGCTATTGAGCTTTACCCTACTAATCAATCACCATGTATTTGAAAACACTTTTATACAGGGTATTTCATTGGTATAGTAACAGTATAATAATATATATTACTGTATAATAATATACAGTAAGATCTCGTTTTATGCGGTGGATACGTTCTACAGAAAAGCGCATAAAAAAGACTTTACTCGCATTGAAAAAGTAGGGATACGTTCCGTAGTTTTCTAAAATCACATAAAATGGTGGACGTTTGTCCACCAAAAATTGTAAGTGTTTGATGTTTTTTCTCCATCAGGCCAAATAAAATATTAAAGAAGGAATTAAAAACACAAAGTAATGATATTTAAATTGGAAAAACCTCTTCTAATGAAACATAAAACTTTATGACACTTAATTAAATGTTTCAATCCAGAAATCAAAATGTGCTGTTTATTATACTGCAACTTGAAATCAGCAACATTTACGCCCGGTTTCATAATCAACTTAAAGTGAACATTAACAACTAAAGTTCGCTTTAACGTTGACATTTACCGATAAGAATTGCATTGATAAAAGTTCCAACTTAAAATTTAAAGTCCACTTTAACTTATTATGAAACCGAGCGTTAAACTCTTAAATACTTAAATATTTAAATTTAATTTCAAAAGAATTACAGGTTATACCTTGCAATGCAAAACTCAGAAAGATGTAATAGCTAAATACATGCTACATCATGGAACAAGGGGAATACCCGAATTGCAAACTAGGGATGGCGGTTTTTGACAAAACACCGGTTTTCGGTTATACCGGTTTTTTTGCTTAAGCTTTAACCTGGCGGTTATAACCGGCCAAAAAAAACCGGTTTTTGGAAATACCGCGTTTCGGTTTTTTTAATCCAATAGGTTACGAAGTTATATTTACAATACATTTTGTTTGCGATACTCCATTCGACTCGATATCCATATGATCAAAATTAGTAGTATCGAAAGAACATGTACTACTTTTAACACGTTTGTATATTTGTAGAATATTAAGAAAAAATCAAACATACTGCTGGATAAAAACGGCAAAATAATTATAGACGTCGGTGAAAGGCTTAAAAGATGGCAGGAATATATTCAAGAGCTATTTAAAGACGAACGGTCTGAGATAGTACTAGAGCAGGAAAAGTTCGACAACGGCCCAAACATCACAGAAGATGAGGTATTAGAGGCGATAAAGCGAACAAAGAACAACAAGGCAACAGGTCCTGACCAAATACCTGTAGACATAATACGGTTAATAGAAGAACAGCAAATTGGAATATTGGTCGACTTATTTAATACAATATACAGTACAGGAATCATTCCCAGAGATTAGCTGCTGTCAACGTTCATAACACTGCCAAAAAAACCAAACGCAAAAGAATGCCAAGACCACCGGATAATAAGTTTATTGAGTCATACACTCAAAATATTTTTAAATATTATACACCGGAGAATACATAACAAACTTGAGCAGGACATAAGCGACACGCAATTTGGATTTAGAAATGCAATGGGAACGAGGGAAGCCCTGTTCGCTGTAAATGTACTTGTGCAAAGGTGCATGGATGTTAATGAGCCAGTATATATGTGTTTCTTGGATTACAACAAAGCCTTCGATAAGGTCAGACATAACCGCCTTATCGAATTACTTGAAAAGAAAAACTTAGATATGAGGGACATCAGGATCATTAGTGCTATCTATTATAATCAGATCGCTGTGGTAAAAGAGAA
The DNA here is from genome assembly GCF_917563875.1 of Diabrotica virgifera virgifera. Lineage (NCBI taxonomy): Eukaryota > Metazoa > Arthropoda > Insecta > Coleoptera > Chrysomelidae > Diabrotica > Diabrotica virgifera. The sequence continues at coordinate 223,321,350 of NC_065446.1, forward strand.
CAACGCCTTTTCAAATGAAATACAGATTGAGAGGGGCGTCAGACAGGGCTGTGTCCTGTCTCCTACTTTGTTCAATTTGTATTCAGAGGAAATAATCCAGGAAGCACTAGAAGACCTAACCACGGGAATAAAAGTAAATGGCCGACCAATCAATAATATACGGTTTGCCGACGACACTATTTTATTAGCCGAATGTCTTGAAGATTTACAACAAATGGTTGACAGAGTGGTAGAAGTCAGCCAAGAAAACGGATTGTCGCTAAACACAAAAAAGACACAATTTATGGTAATCACAAAAGCTCAACAGCGCCAAGAAAGCATAACAATACATGGAGAACAAATTAAAAAGGTTGAAAAATATAAATATTTGGGTACAATAATTAATGAAACTAATGAGTACACAGAAGAGATTAAAGCAAGAATACGACAGGCAAGAAATGCTTTCAACAAACTGAAAAAAGTACTCTGCAGCAGGGACATTACAATTTCTTTAAAGATAAGACTTCTGAGGTGCTACATGTTCTCCCTATTATTCTATGGGTTGGAGGCTTGGACATTAAAGAAGGATGTTTCGGACAGATTAGAAGCCTTCGAGTTATGGGCCAACAGACGAATATTAAGAATAAGTTGGGTGGATAGAGTCACGAACATCGAGGTGTTGAGAAGAATGGGAAAATATAAAGAGGTTTTAAATACAGTTAAAGTCAGAAAACTACAATATCTGGGACATGTTATGAGGGGCGAGCGTTATAACTTTTTACAATTAATAATGCAAGGAAGAATACAGGGTAGAAGGAGTCGCGGAAGAAGAAGCATCTCCTGGTTAAACAATTTGAGAGCTTGGTTTAATTGCACTTCTGCTGATCTCTTTAGAGCAGCGGTATCGAAAGTGCGAATTGCCGTGATAGTTGCCAACCTTCTTAGAGGAGATGGTACATGAAGAAGATATTTGTAGAATAGGTAGAATTGGAATCGGTAGAAGTAGGTAGATTTGGAATCCTAATCACCGTAAAAACCTAAAAACCGGTTTTTACTTTAAAAAGAAAAAACCGGTTATAACCAGGACAAAAAACAACCGGTAAAACCGGTTATTGCGTAGTAAAAAACCGGTTTTAAGTTTAAACCGGTAGGTTTTTCCCATCCCTATTGCAAACCCTCAGATTAATGACATCTGGAGGGGAATAGTTAATATTACTTATACTCTAGTTATTAATAATAGAAATTTTTGGATGAAATACAAACCGCATAATTTCCAAATCGCATAAAAAAATCCGCATAAAAAGAGACCTTACTGTACTTACAATTTTTATTGATTCCAATGCATATGACTCATAAATTTTTAAATCCCATCTGCGGCAATACGAAATGTTTGTAATGATTGTCGCTTGTTTAAACCATGACTTCCGCCTACATCTGCTGCTCTTTTAATCAGATATCCTGAATCACCCCACCAATCATCTTGCTTTTGTAAACCATAATTTTCGTCTGCTGCTCTTTTAATCTGATATGGTGCCTCATCACGCCACCATGCATCTCGATTTTCTAAACCATGATTTTCGCCTACACCATTTGATGCTCTTTTCCAATGTGCGCGCATGCGGTTAAAGTGGTCAATTTCCGCCGAAATTGTTTGGAACAACAAGAAGATAACGAGCAACGACTGAAGTATTAAACGACTCATGATAAATTGTTGCTTTCGAACATTGAGTTTCTTCTTAAATAGTTTACATCTTATCAAAAAGGAAAGACAAAACAGTGGCGTAGGCGGTTTAATAAATTACCGTTTATCTGAATTGAAAAAGCCCTAGAGTTCGGCGTCGACACCCATCACATATTCGTGGACTTCAAAGCCGCATATGAGTCAGTTAATTGAGGTAAACTTCTACTTGCTATGGTACAATTTCAAATACCGCTTCATCTTAATTAATTAAACTTACACTCACATGAGCAGAGAGCATGAAGCACGACAAATCAGATAAACATAACGATATACATAGATGTGACAAAATTCGTGCTACATAACTTTTTTATACCTCGGTAGCTCTAGTCTCAGAGAATTGAGGAAGTAAGTTCTTACAATAATATTTAAGATAAGGAAAAGAAATTATTAATTTTTGGGCGCCATTAATAGATCAAACATCTATTACTATATATTTATATAAGATTTACAAAAAATTACTTAAAATGGTATCCCTTTGTATAGTAACGGTATTTACCCTTGGTATCTGAGGTAGTTTGCATGTCCTTTTACAATATGGATCAGAGATGGATTGTGCAAAGATAATAAAAAGACATAAGTTTAAAACATAATTTTCATTTATTCAGGTAGATAATTGTTAAAAAAACTGATCTGGTTAGAAAAATAAAAAAATTAAGTCTTTCGCGTTCGTTTAAAAGTTCGAAAAAAAGGAATTATAAAGTTTATCACAAATACCTGGTAACGATCTGTTGTTGCTGTACTGCTGGATCTGGTGACGATCTGTTGTTGCTGCACTGCTGGATTTGGTTAGCTCGTTAGAGCTCTGGTGGTTGCGGCGAACTCACTTTAACTTTACATTTTTAGATTTAAAGTACCATTACATAACTGTTATTTATTATATGAAAAATAAAAATTCCATAGTCTTGTTTAATGAAAAGAAAGTAACTGCGTGTTTAATTATTAGTGATACATTTCACTGACTTGATGATAAAACATACTTTGTTTAGACAATTGTCTTTAGTCAAAAGACCGGGAACCACGTTCCGCGAAGATTGAATTAAGTTAATTTGCAGAAGGCATACTAGACGAGAACTACGTCCGCGAAGGTTGAATTAAGTTCTTTTTGTACAAGACATACCAAACGGCGTACTAGGAAGACTATTCCATTATTGTACCGGACACAACACAAAAAAAAAATATACCGGTATGGTATTTACGACAACATATCGCACTTGCGACTTTCACTGCGGAATTCTCAAGATTCCATTCTGAGCCTAACTCGGCACAGACAAAAAAAAATGCACGTCTTTAGTGCATGTCTTCTGAAACTTAATTGTCTTTCCTCAAAACTTCGACTTTCTGTCCCAAGCTCTGTTCCCTCTCCTTTCAGTCACCTAATTATCTTTTTTGACCAATAAAGAAATATCTAAGCCTCCTACACTTATTTATTAACCAATAGGAAAATCGAAACACATTCTAAATCTAACCTTTTCGGTAGGGAATTATACTCTTTGACCAATAGAGTCATTTAGCCATGTCAGCGATCCTTACTTAGCTCCAACATTTTGAAAAAAGGTTTTGCTGAATCCTCAATTAACACCCGCGCTTTCTGACATTGATATGAGCACGTATTTGTATCTAGCTACCAGGAAAACCGGAGCCAAAACGGTCATCAGCTACATTGTAACTATTTTTTGTACATCACAAACGGAACACAGGGAATCGAGTATATGACCGTAAAATACAATCACGTCTTTCTGTAACAAGACAGATAAACTTCAAATTCTCACGTTTAAATAAATTCCTTACTTTCGATTGGCATATGAAGCTATACTTTTTATGGCTACAGGGTGAGACAAAAAATATGTTACGATAAATTTACAATTTTTTGGTTACTGCATAAGGCAAAATAATTGCGTTCTTTTGAACCGTTTCAAGCATGGTAAAAATTCAGAACGATTATTTAACCTGGCATTAGCAAAAATAATTCGAGAGTCCCAAATTAATACGAATAGTACTATATTTAACAAATCAGTGCAAATTGTTGGATACGCAGATGACATAAACATCATAGGTAGATCCACAGAATCTCTGACCGAAGCATTTCGGTCGCTAAGAGCATCAGCACAGAAAATGAGACTAAATATAAATGTTCAAAAGACCAAATATATGTGTTGCACTAGGTCAAGCAACCCGACACCTACAAGAATAATAATTTACGACCTAGAACTGGAAGGTGTCGACACCTTCATATACTTAGGCTCGCTGCTACACTGCTCGCCTTTTATACATGAAATTTCAACTGCCCAAGCCGAAATAAGAATCCAGCTGGGTGAAGGTGTTACCATCTTATCTAGCTATAGCATTTATAACAAAAATTAAAACCAACAAAATCTAGCTATAGCATTTATAACAAAAATTAAAACCAACACAAACATATATGCACTAAAAACTTAGACTAATTAATAAAATAAAACTTCTTAAAAAAACAAAGTATAAAATACATAAAATAAATTATGTAAATATTAATTATGAATTATTGTAAAACGATTCCCGAAATTGTAAGCTACACGTCAAAGTAAACATATTTTAAAGTAAAATTGGTTAAACAAGCGGCTTACTTACAGTTTATCAAAATAGAAAGATAAAGCAGTGGCGTAGGCGGTTTAATAAATTACCGTTTATCTGAATTGAAAAAAACCCTAGAGTTCGGCGTCGACACCCATCATATTTTCGTGGACTTCAAAGCCGCATATGGCTCAGATAATTGAGGTAAACTTCTACTTGCTATGGTAGAATTTCAAATACCGCTTCATCTTAATTAATTGAATTTACACTCACAGGAGCAGAGAGCATGGTAAAAATTCAGAACCATTTCTCAAGACCCTTCCAATGCAAAAATGGACTAATACGGGGTGATGGACTATCGTGTCTCTTATTTAACCAGGCATTAGCAAAAATAATTTGAGAATCCCAAAACTAATACGAATGATACTATCTTTAACAAATCAGTACAAATTGTCGGATACGGAGATCAAATAGACATCATAGGTAGATCCACAGAATATCTAACTGAAGCATTTCGGTCGCTAAGAGCATCTTCGCAGAGAATGCGACTAAATATAAATTTTCAAAAGACCAAATAATATGTGTTGCACTAGGTGAAGCAACTTGACACGTACAAGAATAATAATTGACGACCTAGAACTGGAAGGTGCCGACACCTTCATATACTTAGGCTCGCTGCTAACTAAAGATAACTAGAAAAATTTAATTATATATATATATATATATATATATATATATATATATATATATATATATATATATATATATATATATATATATATATATTGTCATGATTTTAAGATACCAAATTGATAGAATAAGTTAAATAATAAATAATTTAATGATTTTGCACTGCCAAAGCAGTTAAGTAAGTATTTTGATATAGGTTTTGTTCGAGAGACGTGATTGGTTTGGAGAGTTGAATAGAATGAGAGTACTAAAGGGAACTGAAGTTAAAGTTGCATTTTAATTGATTTAATAGTTATAGAATGAATTTATTTAGAGTTATACAGTTTAAGTAACAAGAAAGTTTGAAATAGACCGTACTATATAAAGGAAGCTATTTAAAAGGCATAGAATGTATGAATTTGTTGCTAAACATGCAATAGTTTGAAATTTAGTCTTACCAAAAGAATTTCCATGATGCCTTTGTTTCTGTTGAATAATCATAAAAATTTACTTTTTTCTAAAGATCACTTGGAGAAAATGTTCATTGATGTACTACGGTCTCCATGATTTGGTTAAGTTTGTAAATTTATGAAAGTATCTTAGAAGAGGCTCCAATCTAAAAATTTAGAATAATAGTTAGATCAATTTTAGATTTTATTAATGTTAATTTGACCAAAATGTTGAAAATAGCTCATTAAAGTTGTAGGTTTGGGAAATGTCAGAATTCGATATCAATTTTAACAAAGAAAAATGATTTTCTGAGATATGGCTAATGCACTATCGATTGGTAATTTATTTCTGAATAATATGAAAGTTATTTCAGTACTTTATATGTATTAATAGTGAAAATATTTGGACTTTAATTTGTAGAGGTAGTGATGAAAGGTATAGAAAGTGTACGGACAGTGTTCGCTTAAAGTAGCTATAAAAACTTATTGGGAGTATCCTCAGATATGCAAAATATATGAAAAGAATCTATAAAGTTCAATGAATTCAATTCTTTAATTCAATTTTACTCAAATAAGAGAATAAAATCACCATTTAGGCATATATTTCCAAATTTTAGATAAAAAATACCATTTTGACTAAATGTCATAATTTGTAAAATTATCTTATTGGTTCATTTAAATTTCCAAAGCATGAATTATTAATTTATTTAAATATGATTGGCTGTAAAAACGACGCCAAGCTTAAAAAATTGAATTCAGAAGAAGGTTCGAGATTTTCAGAGGGAACAGACGCTTTGTGAAGCTATTCCCAAAAGATTTGGATTTTAAAATATAAATTTTCGGAAAATGTAATCAAAAAGTAGTGAAAAACAAACATTAAGATTTACTTGTCGTATGGAAAGTGTTTCCAAGCAGATTTGACTTTAGAAAGTTACTAAAAATAAGATTGTAAGCTGAATGGACCTGGGGAGATCCGGAATTTCAACGTATAGCAGCATCTGGGAGTGTTGAAACAGTTCGAACATCTTCGATGGACAATAATCAGGTGACATTACAAAACTTTAACATGATATCATGATTAACAAAAAATTTAAAGAGAAAAGCATGCATAATAAAAATAAAAATTTAATAAGTTTAGTATCATTTACCGCTTCGGTAAGATAAATTTAAGAGAGAAATATTCCTTACTTACATAAATTGGTTTATATTCCATAATCACACAAATTTTCAGAGTCATTGAACTTCCATTTTGTTTTCATATCCTTTCATGTGGCGAATTAAAAATATATAAACCAGAGTATGTATCATATACATGTTATAATATTAAACATTTAACACTATTCTATGTATTTACTGAGATTGATGTTGCATTAAGCGTATTTTTTTTCATTTAAATATATTTACGAAATTTTTCATCACAGTGTGCTCTTCAATTGTTTTTGGTTACATATTTTTACAGTTTTGTCCTTAATGCCTCTTATAGAATTAATTTCAACCCACACCTCTAAAGAAAAGAGTTTCCTGCAATATATGGATTCGGACATTGACTGAGCTGGTAGGTACAATAATTTCTCAATAGATGGCGCCCAATAGATTCGATACAAATCAATAAATAAAAATTTCAATAATGATATAACAAAAAGTGTTTAATTATAATAAATAATAATAAAGATTATAAAAATAAAATATTTAAAATATTTAATTAAATAGTAAAATATATAATTGCCTATTGTTGTATAAATATTAAAAATATATAATAATTGGCTCAACCAACGTGGAATAAATAATAAAAAATAATAAATAATAAATTATTATCATCAAAAATATATAATAATATATATATATATATATATATATATATATATATATATCAATCAAATGAAATAGAGAATGTGGAGAAATCCCCTTACGAATAATTCACACATCCACCATTTTGGGTTGGGAAAATTTTTTGAATAGAATTAAAAATCCAAACACTAGTTCTTAGAAATGTGTTTCGCCCTCTTCAACCTCTCTGGACTCATCGGTAAGGATGAGAGGTTGAATATCCTTAGACACATTCCACTCAAAAAACAACATATTACTCAAAAAACAACACATTATATATATATATATATATATATAATCGGTTCATAACGTTCTACGACGTCTTCCGATTCCCAATCGCCATTGCTCTCGATCGTAGCACATGTCTTCGTTCAAGCCTCTTTCTCCGATTTCCCTATGGATTCCTTCTATCCAGCTTTTCCTAGGTCTTCCTCTCTTCCGCCGTCCTTTTGATGCCCATCGTAGCACTTGCTTGGGTAATCTGTCTTCTTCCATACGTTGTACGTGGCCAAACCATCTTAGTTGCTTTGTTTTTATATCGTCCATTATTGTATGCTTTACATCCATTATCTCCAATATTCTTGTATTTCTGATTTTTTGTATTCTTGATATACCAGCAGATCTTATCCAGAAGTCCATTTCAGTTGTTCTGAGCATATTTTCGGGTTTTTCTTTAAGTGGCCAAACTTCGCTGCTGTATGTTATAATGCTCTTAACAATGCTGTTATAGATGTTACGTTTATTTTCTTTGGAGATACTTTGGTCCCATAGGATTTTGTTCAATAATGCGATAGCTTTCCTTCCTTGTGTGCACCTTTCTTGGATATTCTTGTCCAATGTTCCATCTTGTGTAATTGTAAGACCCAAGTATTTATATTCCTGACAGTGATTAATAGTTATTTCATTTTCCAACGCTAGATCCTGCTGTATACCTCCAACGCACATATATTCCGTTTTCTTGGTATTCACTTCTAAACCCCAGTTCCGGTACTCTTCTATGATTTTTCGGGTCATATATTCAATATCGTGATAATCCTGGGCCATAAGAATCTGATCATCCGCAAAACGTAGAGTGTATAGCATGTTATCATCATTTAGCGGTATACCCATATTCTTACATTTCCTTTTCCAGGATTTCAAAACTTGCTCTAAATATATTTTAAATAGTGTCGGCGATAGACAGCAGCCCTGTTTAAGACCCTTATTCACTTCAAATCCTGACGAGATTTCCTTGCCTAGCTTAACTTTTGCTATATTATGTTGGTATAGATTTTTTACAGCTTTAATGAAGTTCAGACTGATGTTAGTTTTTTCGAGGGCTTCCCAAAGTTTACTTTGTGGTACAGTATCGTATGCTTTTTTTAAGTCTATATACACTAAATGCAGTTCTTGATTGTAGGCTATTTGTTTGTCTATTAACTCTGTTACACATTATAGGTGGTCAGTGGTGGATCTGCCAGCGCGGAAACCGGCTTGCTCTTCGGCCTCTAAGTCCTTGTATTCTTCTTCTATTTTATTTTTGATAATTTTTCCGTAAACTCTGCTGATGGTGCTTGTGACAGATATTCCCCGGTAATTATCGCATATATTTTTACTGCCTTTCTTGTGTATTGTAGAAATTACAGACAATTGCCATTCTTTTGGTAGGACTTCGCCATTCATACATCTATTAAATAGATCTCTTAGGTATTCATACAGGGTGTTGCTACCGTATTTGAGCAGTTCTGGTGCTATGTCTCCAGGCCCTGACGCTTTTCTATTTTTTAGGGATTTGCATGCATTTCGTACTTCTTCCAGTCTTAACCGAATCGGTGAGCCACTGACAATTACATTGAAACTTTCGTGATCTTCGTTTTTAATAAAATCTTCTCTATTTTCTACTAGTAACTGCTTGAAATAGCCATCCCACTTTTCCAGAGTAATCGGTGTTATTATACCCCTTTTGGTATCTGTTCTCAACGTTTTAAGGAATTTCCAGCTCTCTGTGTTTCTTGTCCCCCCTATATAGGCGTTAAGTTGATTGCATTTGTTTGTCCACGTTTCGTTTTTCTTCTGTGTGATTTTTTTCCGCACTCTTGCTTGTGCTTCTTTGTATAAAACCTTAATCTACTTTTTAAGTAATTTAAGTAGAAAAATTTAATTAACTGTCTACAAAACACTAATAAGACCAGCGCTAACATATGGTTTGGAAACTTAGTCACTTACACAGAATGACCAAGACCTGCTCAAACATTTTGAGCGAAAAATCCTAAGACTAATATATGGAGGCATAAATAAACAAGGTTTGTGACGCAGGCGTTACAACTTTGAGTTGTGTAGAAGTCTTGGAGAACCTAACGTTATAAAATTCATTTTTATTCATACAATTTCTATGCTATTATTAATATATTTTTGACTATTTCACTAGACTGTTTTTAACTGATAAAACTTCATAGCAACGTATCTTTTCCTACTGACAAAACTCCTTAGCGACGTGATTTCTCAGCGACAAAATTATGACAGATCCGTCACGAAAGTATCTGGTAATAACAAATAAATAAAAATTATATTTCGTTAATATGGTGCATTAATTGTCTCGTTAAATAGTCTTCTTCTTCTTCTTTTTGTAATAGGACTATGTCCTGTTTCTTCTGTTGCAGTCTTTGCTGCGATCCGGACCTCCAACTCTCGTACCATCGTTTTTTGGGTCTTCCTATGGGTCGCTTGGTGTTGGGCTTCTGTGTTTTCGCCCAATGCGCCATACGTTCAGGGTCCATCCGATCTACGTGGTCCCTCCACATGCGTCGTCGCGCTCTTGTCCATCTCACTACGTCCTGAACGCCTAGCTCTCTCAATGTGTCTTCGTTTCGTACTCTATCTCTGAGTGTGATACCTCTTATGGATCTTAGGGTTTTCATCTCTGTTGTTCTCATTATCTGTTTGGTCTTTGTTGTCTCGGCCCTTGTCTCAGCTGCGTATGTCAGTACGGGTCTAACACATGTCTTATAAATGCGGACTTTGCTTTCGGTGCTCATATATTTATTTCGCCAGATTATATCCCTCAGGAAACCAGATATTCTCGCTGCTTTCATTGCCTGCTGTTTCGATTCTTGCCACAGATGCCTGTCGCTAGATATTTCCACATCTAAGTATCTGCAATCCATTACCTGTTCGATTATATGGTCGTCCACTACTAACTTACATCTAATTGGGTTCCTGGATATTACCATCGATTGGGTTTTCTCTTTGGATAGTGTCAGGTTATACTTTTCGGCGGTTATTTTGAATTTTTTAGTAGGCGTTGTAAGTCATCTTCGTTTTCGGCTATTAAGATTGCATCATCTGCGTGGCAAAGTATTCTCATGGTTCGGTTACCCATTTTGTATCCCTGATTCATTATGTTAACACTACCTATAACTTCATCCATTATTAAATTAAATAGGCATGGACTGAGGCTGTCCCCTTGTCTAATGCCTGCATTGATTTTGATTTCTTCCGTGAGCCCGTGTGTGGTTTTAATTCGTGTTTTGTTGGATCTATTGAGCTCTTTGATTATGTTTCTATACTTCTGACCTATGTTTTTCTTTTCAAGGATACTGAGCACGTCCTTTAATCGTACTCTGTCGAATGCTTGTTTCAGATCTACAAAGCATGTGAACATGGGCTTGTCGTTAAATAGTCTTGTCGAATATCATTCGAGAGAAAATTATTTACCGGCAAAATTTTCTCCTGGTTTCATTCAAGTTCGTTGCCTTTTGGTAATTTTCGCTTATGAAATTTTGATAAAATCACTCGACTGACGTGTCGTGATTTAAGTCAAAATTTAATTCGAGAAAATTGCCAGGCAACAAACTTTCATACCAGTCTAAAATATTGCCGGCAAAATTTTCTCTCTTGTGATATTAAACAGGGTGAGGCAAATAAAGGGCCTATTAGAAATATCTCGAGAACTAAAGGCAACAGAATTATGAAAATTGGAAGAAAGGGGTTTTGAAGGATGATCTATTAAAAGAAAATATTTTCATCTCTTTGCAACTTCCGGTTATACCGGAAGTTGCTTATAACTTCGTTTTTTTAAATGGGACACCCTGTATATTTTTACATTTTTGGATTCTCTTCGATGTCTTCTTTCTTAAAATATGAGGTTTTGTAATATTATACAGGGTATTTTAAAAGATAATTACGTTATTTTATTAATTTCGTAGCAAAATTAACACCCTGTAGAAATGTAGTAGTTTGACATCTAAAACTCTACTTACGTTCAAATGATTTTTAATATACTCTACTATTGTTAAGAATCATTAGTATAGCTAAATTTTTAATTTTAGTATACAGGGTTGGTCGAAACTCGGAATGAGTATTTTCTGAGTTTTCTTAAATGGAACACCCTGTATTTTAGTATTGTAATGAAATGATATTTTATGGTACTTTTTTATTTCTTAAGCATTCCCTATACCTAACTGCTTTAATTTGTGCTTAATTGTTAATCGCACCAACAATCTTAACTAAGTAGGTATTTCGATAGCTAAACCATTATTGGTAATTTTAAGGAGAAGTCTGGATTAATATGTATTTATTTCTGAAAAATTATTTGGGATTGAGTATTCTCACGGCCAGCCTAATAAAATTTTACGTATTTTTTGTTGCAATTAATGTTTAGTTTGAATCACCAATAACTCACAAATTAAAGCAGTTAGGTATAGGGAATGCTTAAGAAATAAAAAAGTACTATAAAATATCATTTCACTACAATACAAAAATACGTTCCATTTAAGAAAACTCAGAAAATACTCATTCCGAGTTTCGACCAATCCTGTATACTAAAATTAAAAATTTAGCTATACTAATGATTTTTAACAATAGTAGAGTATATTAAAAATCATTTGAACGTAAGTAGAGTTTTAGATGTCAAACTACTACAATTCTACAGGGTGTGAATATTGCTACGAAATTAATAAAAAAACGTAATTATCTTTTAAAGTACCCTGTATAATATTACAAAACCTTATATTTTAAGAAAGGAGGCATCGAATAGAATGCAAAAATGTAAAAATATACAGGGTGTCCTATTTAAAAAACGAAGTTATAAGCAACTTCCGGTATACATTTTACATATTTTCATTTAATAGATCATCCTTCAAAACCCCTTTATTCCAATTTTCATGATTCTGTTGCCTTTAGTTCTCGAGATATTTCTAATAGGCCAGTTATCTGCCTCACCCTATATACGACTATAAAACTTAGAACCCTAAGCATATTTATATAGAAAAGGCACAAGAAGTTGTTTTAGGACAAATTCGCCGGTCCAGAAGATGAATAACGCAACCGAAAAATGAAAAATTCTTCAGAAGAGCAAAAAAAGCGATTTTTCAATATTTAAAATAGGAATTAAATTAAGAGTAATCGTCCAGGAGCATCGGTATGGCGTTTGTTTTTTGACAACGATGGCTTTTATTTTCATCGATATTGGTTCGAATTTCATTATCTTAATTTAATCGCCCCATTGTAAACCCTTTCTCTAGTTGCGTCATTACGCATCTGAAACAAGATCTAACGTAGCGCGTATTTCAGTAACGACGCAACTACCCTATAGTGGCTCAGTACATTTTTACAGTTCGGTCGTTTTTGAATCATCTGTACATAATAGTTTAAAAGTTGATTTGCAATAAACAGGAATTGAGAGAATTTGCAGTTACGTCATTTTTCCTCCATACCGGACTGAATATCTGACTGCTATTAGTTTAATTATTCGATATGTTTTAGAGGTAAAACTTACCAACTACTTAGTAATTATGAACTATTTAGTAATTATTATTTTTTGAGAATTTTACCAAATTGGCAAAATTACTTACTAAAATCACTAGCCAGTTGTATCTGAGTTTAGCGAACCGACTATAGCTGCTAGTTTTTAACTGAAATACCTGGGGTAAGGCAATAGAAAAGGCGTGCCATCTCATGTGTATTGAAATATTTTACACGAGCGGCACATCCTCAAAAAAGCGCTTAGTTTTCGAGATACTGACTACGGAGGGGTGAATGGCTAATTTTATTCATACTTTATATTTTCGAGGGTACTGAAAATTTTTAAATTGTTCCACAATTAAAACTTCCCCGCTCCAGGGTTCCCGTACATCAAAGTTTGTCCGACTAGACACCGTTAAGGTATTAACAAATGTTCAGCTTGCTATTAATAATTTTCTTTTGGTACTCGTAATCCAGGCCTATTAATTGTTGTTGTTGCAATAATTAATGTTCGGAATAAAAATCACGAATACCTCACAGATTAAGGCAATTACGTATAGGGAATAATTAAAAAATAAAAAAGTGCCATAAAATATAATTTCACTACCATACTAAAATACTAATGAGTTCCATTTATGAAAATTTAGAAAATACTAATTCCGAGTGTCGACCAAGACCACGTCTTTTTTTTAGCAATAAGTAAAAAATTTTAGCAATAAGTAATACAGAAACAGAAACAATTAGGGTTTTTAGACCTCTAAAAATCACCTTTCATGTGACTGACGCTACTGAATTATTTGATTGGAACACCAATGAAATTACACCACCATCACTTTTACGGAGAGTCTCTAATGATGAAGTTTGGGCTAAAATCACGCTGGTGAAACACCCGAGGATTGGAACTTTGGAAAATTTCCATGTCATACTCAAGCCGTGGAACGCTGCGTCAAGTTAGTGACTGAAGCATCTAAAAAAGTCGTCGGTGCTAAGTAATGAGATGGTTTCATAAGATCTGCCGTAGCATCCAGAGCTTCGATGCCAAAGTTTGACAGCAATCGCAGCTTCAACGTACCCACTCAGAAATAGTGAGTAAAAGGCTCTTTCTAAAGTCAAAATTTTATTTAATTTGTTGACATTGTTTGGCTATAATTTGGTTTCTTTTTTTTTTCAATTAAACATGTTATTAAAATTATAAGTTGTTTTATTTATATCCTTTATAACTTTAAACACACTATAATAATTCTATTCCAATGGAATGGAGTGTAAAGTAAAAGACCAAAAAAGGGATTGTGCTAATAACACCCAACACAACATACTAGACCACACCTTCTTTTACTTACTTTACTTACTTAGTCCTAAGCCTTTCTACCTTTAGGTGTAAGGCTGGTGGAGTTGAGTTTGGCATTGTAGTCTCCATGCTTTCCGATCTTGCGCTAGGTTTCTTGCACTTTCCAATGTCAATCCCTTCTTCTCGACTTCTTTCCTGATTTCATCTACCCACATAACTCTTGGTCTCCCTCTTTTGTTTTTCCCCTGCACTCTCGTTTCGAACACTCGTTTTGTTAGCCTCTCGTTCGACATTCTACACACGTGCCCGAACCATCTAAGTTGTCCTTCTACTATTTTTTCATTGATTGGTTCTAGTTTTAGGTTTTGTCTAATTGTTTCGTTTCGTATTTTGTCTGTCCTTTTTCTGTTTGCTATTTTCCTCAGGAACCTCATTTCCATAGCATTGACTCTGGATTTTTGTCTCCCCGTCAATGTCCATGTCTCGCTGCTATACATGATTGTTGGTCTAACTACTGATTTAACGACTGCCGTTTTTACTTTTTCCGGTATCCCTTTTTTCCCAAAAAATGTTGTTTTCATAGTGTTAAATAAGCTTCCTGTTCGTCCCATTCTCTCGTTTATTTCCATGTCTTGTTTACCATTTGATTCGATTATTACTCCTAGGTATTTAAAATATTCCACTTGCTCTAGTTGTTTCCCGTCTAATTCTATTGCGTGTGTCTTCCTCGTATTTGAAATTATCATTGTTTTTGTTTTCTCTGTATTAATTTTCATATTTATGTTTGATAGTTCTTCTTCTAGGATTTCAAGATTGTTCTGTAAGTCTTCTCTGTTTTCTGCTATCAATACCATGTCGTCTGCAAATAGTAGCTCCGATAGTTGAGTCTGTTTCATTTGCCAGTATCCTAATGTTAGTTTTCTCATTCTTCTCTTGGCTTTCTTTATCGCTTCATCCAGTACCACTGAGAATAGCAGTGGACTCAGCACGCATCCCTGTTTGACGCCTTGACTTGTAGAAAATTCTCTGGATTCCTCGTTATTGGTTCTTACTGTATTTGTATTATTTTTGTACATATCCTTTATTACTTCTATTATGTGTCTGTCGACTCCCCTTTCTGTTAGTGTCTTCCAAACGTCCTTTCTTCGGATTCTGTCAAACGCCTTTTCCAGGTCAATGAAGCACATATGTATCTCTCTATTTTTCTTGATTACCTTCTCACTTACTTGTCTTAATGTGAATATTAGGTCTTGCGTGCTTCTGTCCTTCCTGAATCCACACTGTGTGTCTTCCATAGTTGTTTCTATTTGTGTTTTTATTCTTGTCTCTAGTATTCTTGCTAATACCTTCCCAGGGATACTTGATATGGTGATACCTCGGTAATTATTACAGTTTCTCTTGTCTCCCTTTTTGTGTATTGGTAATATAATGTCTTTCTTCCAGTCCTTTGGTAATTCTGCTCTATTTATGATATTATTCATTAGTTCTTTCATGCTATCCATTCCCTCTGTCCCCATGAATTTTATCATTTCCGGGGTGATATGATCCTTGCCTGGTGCTTTGCCCAGTTTTACTCTTTCTATTGCTTTCTCTAATTCCTCTCTTGTTATGGATTCCACTTGTTGTTCTTCATTCCTTTCTTGTATCTCCCCTATGTTGTCCTTGTCTACATGAGTTAGCTCTTTGAAATGTTCTCTCCATCTTTCCATTATTTGTTTTTCTTCTGTTAGTACGTTTCCATTCTTGTCTTTTATATTCGGCATCGTGTGCTCTTTCTTTTGTCTGAGTTATTTTAATGCGCCGTAGAAGAGTTTTTGGTTTTCCCTATAATTTTTTGTCATTTTTTGTCCAAATATCTCCCATGACCTTTCCTTTCCTGCTTTCACCGCTATTTTAACCTCTTTCCTTTTTTCTTTATATGCTTCGTAATCTTCCGGGTGTTTTGTGCTTAGGTATCTTTTCCATTTGTCTTTTTTGTTCTTTATTTTCTCTCGTATTTCTTCCGTCCACCATTCTGTTCTCCTCATGTTAGTGTTTGCTATTTTTGCTTTCCCGCAAGTTTCCTCAGCTGCTTTGATTATGCTGGTTTTTAGATATTCCCATTTTTTTTCTATATTTGTATTTTTTGCCCTACCTTTCAAAGTATTATCTAATTTTTCTTGGAATTTCTTCTTATATATTTCCTCTTTTAATTTGTAACTTTTTATTTTTTCATTTACTACCTTTCTTCTCTTTTCTTCTTTTTCCTCTGTTGTTCTCATTCTCATTATTACTAGATGGTGGTCACTGCCAATCTCCGAGCCTCTTTTCACTTTCGTATCCTGTACTCTTTTCCATTTGTTGCTGCTTACCAAAAAGTAATCTATGATTGATTTTTCGTTTCTGCTGTCTTGTACTCTCGTGTATTTGTGTACTTCTTTATGTTTAAATTTTGTATTTGTTATAACTAGTTTATTCTCCATACATATTTCTATTATTCTTTCACCATTTCTGTTTAGCATTTCTTCTCCTTCTTTTCCCATGCACTCCTCTATTCCGCTGTTGTTGTTTCCGACTCTACCGTTTAGATCTCCCATTACAATTATGTTTTCTTCCCCATTGTCAATTTGCATTTGGAGCTCCTCGAAAAATTTATCTTTCTCTTCCTTTCTTGCATCTTCATTTACTCCGTAGGCTGTTATTATTGTCCATATTTCTTCGTCCATCAGTTTAATTTTCACCGATAATATTCTCTGGTTAACATATGTTTCTTCTATAACGTGTTGTAGTCTATTCGGTGCAATTATTATCCCGACTCCTTCTTTTGCTCTCTCTTTTGTATCCGCTCCTACCCAAAGTAACCAATATCCTTTGTGTATTTTCTTAAGACCTTTTCCTTTCATCTTCGTTTCTGTTATTCCTAGTATTTCTATTTTTTGTCTTATCATATCTTCTACCAGTTCTTCCTCTTTTCCATTGATGCTTCTCACATTCCATGTTCCCATTTTTATCTCTCCTTTTTTCTGCAATCTAGCTTTCCCCTTTTTCCTATTTTCATCCTTGTTTACCTTTGCATCATCTTTTTCCCTATCGCTTTTCCCATTCATTGCCTTGGTTGTCATTGTTGTGGGTCCGGTCTCATTATTTTCTTTTAGTTTTTTGAAGTCCCTTCCCCGATATTTCTGTGAGTTAGTATAAGTTTCTCTTTATTATGGTCCCATTTCCACTCCTTTCCATTAATCTCCAGTTTCATATATCCTATCTTCGTAGTATTACCTTTGTCTTTTTCTTCTTTTGCCATTTTCCTAATTTTTGCTTGTATTTCCCTTTCCTTTCTTGTTAAATCTGATTCTATATACACCTTTTGTCCCTGTAGATTTTTCAGTTTTCCTTTGTTTTTTAGTACACTCATCTTATCCGTTAGGTTTTCCATTTCTGCTAAAAAGATTTGGTCGCCGATCTTCACCGCTCCTCTCAGTCTGACCTCTAATTTCAGATTTCTTCCTATGAAGTGTTCTACTGACTCCTTTACAGGCTTTCCGTCGGTAGCATCTAGTGTTAGGCCTTTTAATACTATATTATTTCTCCGTCTATCTTTTTCCAATTGTTCTATTCTATTGTTTGCCATTTTTAAACCTTCTTCCAATTTTTCGTTTTTTTCTTTCAGCTCCTTAATATATTCCATCGTTTCTTTTTGGTCTTTCCGTATGGTTCTTATTTCTGCCATCATTTCATCATTTTTCCACATAACTTCCCGCATCATTTTTATCATCTCTTCATTTGTGTCGAAGCTTTTATTCGGTGTTCGTCTCGTCAGGTTACTCTTTTCAAAATATAATTTATCATCACTTGAGAAAGGCACTCTGCCGAAACAGCTGTAGTCACTTAGTTATAATAAATTCTGTGGTAGTATAGAAAACAAACGTTTTCAGTGTTTTATTATTAGATAAAATATGTTTATATTTTCAGATACATAATTACAGTAATTTTATTCTATAATAGGCTCATCTAAATTTACAGAAATTTCCAGAAACCTGAAAAAAAAAGGAAAAGTTATAATTAAAATCTATACCAACTAATTAAAATACATAATAAATTTATTCGTCTATAGGTTGACTTAATGACATAAGTATTACTCACAGTTCAATAGTCGCAGAATATTTAATATTATAAAGCACAATATACAGAGTGGACCAAAGAAAATAGTTTATCTCGATATTTGGCAGCATTTATTAGATTTTAAGGAAATGAAGAAACAGGCCGGTTTTTTGATCTGAGGGTGACACATTTTTACGGTACATACATCTGTCATTTGGCAACCCCCTCCCGTCCATTTCCCCCACCCCTTATTTGTAAATAGGGAATAGGGGCCGTGTGTTACCCCTTTTGAAATGTTATTCAATTTTCTATTCACTAATATTAACATTGATATATTTATTTATACAGGTGTCCAAGAAAACTTATTTTTAACTAAATTAATTGACACCGAAGAAGAGTGTATGCAATTTATTTAACTCAAAATACATTCTACTACTGACAGCAAACGGAGAAAAATATTTAGGTGACAAATAAATATTGTGTTGCGCAATAATTCAATATTCAACCAACCAAGAGGCAGATGGCTGGCAACTTGAATTTTGAAATTAAGCAAAAGGCATTGTTTATTTATCAAAAACCATTATTTTTCTGTTTTGTGACAGCAGTAGAATCTAAATAAATTTAAAATAAATTTCATCAATTGTTTTCTTTGTGCCAATTAATTTAATTAAAATATTGACAAATGACAAATGTATGAACAGTAAAAATATGTCACCCCTAGATCAAAAATCGACGTTTCGTCATTTGCTTAAATTTTAATAAATACTACCAAATATCGAGGTGGACTGTTTTCTTTGGCCAACTCTGTATACACCGTATGTGTGATACTACAGGGTGTAACGAAAATACAGGTCATAAATTAAATCACATATTCTGAGACCAAAAATAGTTCGAATGAACCTAATTTACCTTAGTACAAATATGCACATAAAAAAAGTTACAGCCCTTTGAAGTTACAAAATGAAAATCGATTTTTTCGAATATATCGAAAACTATTAGAGATTTTTTATTGAAAATGGACGTGTGGCACTCTTATTGCAGGAACATCTTAAAAAAGAATTATAGTGAAATTTGTGCACCCCATAAAAATTTTATGGGGGTTTGGTCCCCTTAAACCCCCCAAACTTTTGTGTACGTTCCAATTAAATTATTATTGTGGTACCATTAGTTAAATTCAATATTTGTGAAACTTTTTTGCCTCTTAATATTTTTTTGATAAGGCCGTTTTGATCGAGTTGTGGCTTCTTTTTTAATATGTTTACAAAAAATTGTATGGGGGTTTTGTTTCTTTAAACCCCCCAAATGTTTGTGTATGTTCCAATTAAACTTTTACTGCGGTACCATTAGTTAAACACAGTGTTTTTAAAACTTTTTTGTCTCTTTGTATTTTTTCGATAAGGCACTTTTTATCGAGATATTACTGCTTTTTTACTATGGTTCAAAATATACCCAAAAATGTAAATCATAAATAAATTTTCATATTATTTCCTAGTCTGCATAATCGTACTTAGCCATATACAAATATGTGGTGGATTTGACAAATATTCAAAATATCTCGATAAAAAATGACTTTTCGAAAAAGTACTAAGAGGCAAAAAAGTTTTTAAAATATTGTGTTTAACTAATGGTACTACAATAATAATTAAATTAGAACGTACACAAAAGTTTGGGGGGGTTTAAAGGAACAAAACCCCCATAAAATTTTTATGGGGTGTCCAAATTTCACTATAATTTTTTCTTAAGATACTACTACCATAAGAATGCTACATGTATATTTTCAATAAAAGATCTCTAATAGTTTTCGATATATTGGAAAAAATCGATTTTCATTTTGTAACTTCAAAGAGCTGTAACTTTTTTTATGTGCACATTTGTACTAAGGTAAGTTAGGTTCAATCGAACTATTTTTAGTCCCAGAATATGTTATTAAATTTATGACCTGTATTTTTGTTACACCCTGTATATCGACTATGTATAGAAATACAAATAAATATAAATATGACGAAGGACACTGATTACAACATCTGGAAAGAGCAGAACTAATGTGACTTAAAAATAGCAAGTGTGAACCTGAAAAAACGGCGTCAAAATGATGGGTTTTCTAAAAAGGAAAGTACTACCTAGGGAACAGTCGAAGATGATCATGTTATGGTCTGAAAATGTCGAACCTGGTCCCTATAGACCAGGGCGCATCTGTAAAAATATTAGTACATTTGGACGTTGAGAGGTGACTCAAATTTTTTTGCAGAAATTGCTTGAAAATAAGTCAAATAATAATATTTGAGTTATCCTCCCTCTCAAAAAGGTCCGGAACATTGTTTAAATAATCAAATTGTCAAAAAATTATGGAGAAATTCGATTTTTTTCTTCGTTTTTTGATTATAACTTTAAAAGTATTCATTTCCGAGAAAAGTTGTACTAACATAAAAGTTGCGTAATTATATTTCGTACAATATAGAATTGGTTAAAAATTTAAAAAATAGTCACCCTTGTTGAAAAATAGCAATAATTACGAAAAAACCATACCAAAAAAAAGTATTCGCATTTTACGTTTTTCAACCATTTATGCTACACTTAGGACCTTCATATTTCACCCACAAAAAATTTATGATACGATAAAATATTACTGTAAATTTCATTAAGATCGGTTCAATAGATTTGGCAAAATAAATTTTGAAATCCAGCTTTCGCCAAAAAAATTCATTTTTTGAAAATGTTACAGGACTGAAAGTAAAGCAGATAGCAAGTTGAATTTTTTTTTTGCTTATAGAAGTCTACTGTATCTTTCATTTTCAATTTTGCAAAATTAAAATCGATTAACACCACGGCGTCAGGAATATTTTTAAATAAACATTAATTATTGGTGCTACGCGCAGGACAGCGGATAGTTTCCTCTGATTGGGCATTCCAATGACCTTTGATAATGATTGATACATTTTAATTTTTATTAAATTTCGATATAAATAAATAAATTTGTTTATTGCAAAATAAAAACACATACTCTATCCTTGGAAATAACACTTTTATTAGCAAAAACTTTCTTTGTTCATATATTTTAACTTAAAAAATATAAGTTTATTATTTTTAAATATATGCAATTTTTTAAATAATATTTCATAAACAATAATAAAATTAGTTTGATTTTTGTGGAATTAAAATATTAAAATACAACAAAATATAGAGTAAGGAAATAATATATTAGATAAAGATGGGAAGAAATTTTGGTGGAAATCAACTTGTGTGAATCGAACACCGCTGTCGTGCGCGTAGCACCAAAAATTATTGTTTATTTAAAAAATTTCCTGACGCCGTGGTAATTAATCGATTTTAATTTTGCAAATTGGAAATGAAAGGTACAGTACACTTCTATAAGCAAAAATAATTTCAACTTGCTGTCTGCTTTATTTTAAGTCCTGTTACATTTTGAAAAAATGAATTTTTTTTGCGAAAGCTGGATTGCAAAATTTATTTCGCAAAATGTATTACACCGATCTTAATGAAATTTAGAGTATCATTTTACTGTATCATATAGTTTTTCTGGGTGAAATATGAAGGTCCTAAGTGTAGCATAAATGGTTGAAAGACGTAAAATGCCAATACTTGTTTTTGTATGGTTTTTCGCAATTATTGCTATTTTGCAACTAGGGTGACTATTTTTTAAATTTTTAACCAATTTCGTGTTGTATAAAATTTAATTACGCAACTTTTATGTCAGTACAACTTTTCTCGAAAATGAATACTTTTAAAGTTATAATCAAAAAACGAAGAAAAAAATCGAATTTTTCCTTAATTTTTTGACATTTTTATTATTTAAACAATGTTCCGGACCTTTTTGAGAGGGAGGATAACTCAAATATTATTATTTGATTTATTTTCAAGCAATTTCTGCAAAAAAATTTGAGTCACCTCTCAACGTCCATCTCAAAACCGACGCGCCCTGGACTACTGTACTAGAAATAACAAAATAAATTTATCAAAAATTGATATTTATTCACACAAATTTAAGTTTATGTTCTAAAAACATGAGAAAAGATTTAAAAAATTAGGGTTTTTCGAATTTTAAGGATTTTTCGTAGAGAAAATGGCAAATAGGGATAAAACGAAATAAAGATAATATGATATGCCGACGACGTCCTAATAACAGCCGAAAATCAAGAATACCTACAAAGATTAATAATTAAAGAATTCGAAGCCGAGAAAACTTAATCGATAGTGATATCAGTGGAACCGAGACGACGTAAACTGGTCGTAAAAACAAAATCATAGAGCAAGTGATGGAAACGGAGTTCTTGGGAATAAAATTGTCAAGCTACGGAAAAGTGGAAGCAAAAGTACAAAAACAAGTAAATATTTCGAACAGAGCAACACGATGCCTCAACAACACAATCTGGAGAAACAAGTACCGCCCAGCGGAAACTAAAACCGGGATATAACTAACAACAATAAAACCGATAATGATGTACACAGTGAAAACAAGAGTAGATACAGCGAATACACAAAGACTGCTGGAAACAGCAGAAATGAAAGTCTTACGACAAATAACAAACCAAACTCTAAGAGACAGAGTAAGAAGTGAGGAAATATGAGCGAGATGTAGTATAAAAGAAATAAACATGTGGAGCAAAAGAAGAAAAATATAATGGATTCAACACATAGAAAGAATTACAGAAAGTAAAATAGTACGAATAGCAAGACAAAAATCGCCAAATGGAAGAAGATCATTGGAAGGTCCGAGGAAAATTGAGGCTAAAAACCGAAGTTAAACAGGCATTGAGCCTGTTTATATTATATTATAAAGTAGGCAGAAGAAGAAATGGCAAATCTGTCTGAATGTGAAAATGAGGACAAAAAAATGAATTCTCGATTTTTTTTAGATATTTTAGAGCAAAAGTTTGCGCAGGCATTTTTTGTAAACAAAAAACACTTTTTTGCCTTAGGCTACCCAGGGAGTTAAAAAATTGATAATACTATTTTTATACATGAAAATTCAACTGCCCAAGCCCAAACAAGAAACCAGCTGAGTGAAGGTGTTACCATATTATTTAGCTATAGCATTTATAACAAAAATTAAAACCAACAGAAACATATATGCACTAAAAAATTAGACTAATTAATAAAATAAAACTTCTTAAAAAAACAAAGGTATACAATACATAGTGTGACCAACTAGCCCGAAAAATCCGGGACATGGCCCGAATTACGAAGTCGTGTCCCGGCGTCCCGGACAAGGCTTCCGGGCCATCCTAATTTTCAACGTTTTGGTAAAATTGTGTTTTGAAATTTTGAATACATTATTCTTCTAAGAATTCACATCAAATTGAATTGGTTGGACGAAAAAAAGTCGACAATTTCGTGTAATACGAATACCACATTCAAAACGCATGCATTTTATATCGTGATACTATAGTTCTACGGAAACTCAAACTCTGGACTTTTTCCCGTTTCTGTATTTTAATTATCGTCTTCTGAAAAGAAGATTCAAAAACATGAATATCAAATAATGATAATTATATTTTTATATTAACCTAAGGTTCTATTTACATGGAAATTCAACATCAGTTGATTTTCTAATTTGTTTGAAACGTCAAATAGACAAGGCGGAAACGGCGGGTTCGTTGGGAAAAATATTCCCATGAGATATTTTTGCATAATCACATTCGTGAGACATCCCAGAATAAGGTTCAAGAAGTCGCCCACGAGAAAAGTGGGCCAATTTTTTTTTTAGCAATTTTTTTTAATCAAATTAGAAAAATCAATATTTTTGGCCCGGACTAATTTTATTTAGGTTTTTTGGACCATTCTAGACAAAAAAGGTCTCTTATAATTTTTCTCTAAAGTTGACCTTTTTCGAGTTATAAGCAAGTTAAAATTTGAAAAACGCGAAAATGGCTATTTTTAAGACTTAATAACTCGGTCAAAAATTATTATTTTGAAAGTCAGAAAGTGACTAAATCAAAGTTTAAAGTCGCCGCTACATGATCCTGAAGAAATCTGTGTCATTAATTTACTACCAAGCTGCTATTTTTAATTAATAACAATGAGTGGTTAGATTGTATTGACGCTGCTGTAAATGTGAGTGCAAGTAAGATGCACAATTGGACTGCTGGAATGGCTTCTCACTCGCACTCACCATTTACAGCCCCGCACACATGCATGGCGCTTATTATTATTACGTAAAAATAACAGCTTAGTAATAAAATAATGACAAAAATTTCTTCAGGATCTTGTAGGGGGGGCTTTAAACTTTGATTTAGTCATATACTGACTTTCATAATAATAACTTTTAACCGAGTTATTAAGCCTTGAAAATCGCCATTTTTCGTTTTTTTTTCAATTTTAAATTGCTTATAAGTCGAAAACGATCAACTTTAGAGAAAAATTATAAGAGACCTTTTTTGTCCAGAATGATCCAAAAAATTAAAGAAAAAATTGTTCAGGCCAAAAATATTGATTGTTGCAAATTGATTAAAAAAAAATTGTTAAAAAAAAATTGGCCCACTTTTCACATGGGCGACTTCTTGAACCTTATTCTGGGATGTCTCACGAATGTGATTATGCAAAAAAATCTCATGGGAATATTTTTCCCTTCGAACTCGCCGTTTTCGCCTTGTCTAAAAATTAACAAAAATGTAATTATCAGTAGTAATTGCACAAGAGCTCTAAAATTATCGAATTTTTCCCGAGTGGCACTTTGACAGTTTTAATTTTGTCAAAGTGTCACGAGGGCAAAAATTCGATAATAATTTTAGAGATCGAGTTCAATTTGTTGCGATTATTTCATGAATAAAACTGTTCAAAACCAAAATTTTATTGTAATTTATTTAATTTAAGTACAAATTAGTACAATTAAACACACAGTTGTTATAAATATTTGACGGTTGAAAGTCATCACTTTTATAATTTTTAAAACATTAATTGTCGTAGCAATATTATTTTTTCGTAGCAACGAAGGGCATCTGACGTAATATACTTGACGACGGGATATTATCAAAAATTATCAGTTTAATTTTTATTTCTGTAGCTTTCTATTAATCAGAATCTCCTATGAATGAAATAATCATTACAACCCATCCTGCCATCCTGTTAAAAAAATTTTAATATTGTTTAAAAATAATAATTATAAAAATGTTAAATAATCAATAAAATGATGATATCAATAAGTACTATACTTATGTAAAACAAATGGCCCGATTTTCAATGAAAAGTCCCGGATTTTAGGTATTTTTTTCAGCATTGTCCCGAATTCGACTGAATTGGAGTTGGACACACTAACAATACATAAAATAAATTATGTAAATATTAATTATGAATTATTGTAAAACGATTTCCGAAATTGTAAGCTACACGTCAAAGTAAACATATTTTAAAGTATAATTGGTTAAACAAGCGGCTTACTCTCAGTAAAAATGATAAAGTTTGAAAATAAATAATACATGTACTTACACTTCTTATTGATTCCAAGGTATATGACTCATGACCTGTCGCAGGAGGCCTAGTTGCGGACTTCTCTATCTAGCACCTAAAGGGATGTAAGTCATAGAGGGACTTCTCTTGACCTCACGCCATCCACCAGACCTTGACACTGCCAATTTGGCATCTCGCTTCAATAAAATCTGTTCGTTATTTATCCAGTCACGGTTGACAGCCTTTCGCTTATCTAAACGTTCATCGTCGTATATCCAACCATGATTTACGCCTTCATCTGCTGCTCTTTTAACATAATATGTCGGATGTTCTACTACATGTTCATTCCACCATGATGCATCTCGCTTGTCTAAACCATGATTTACGCCTACATCTGCTGCTCTTTTAACATAATATGTAGGATGTTCTACTACATGTTCATTCCACCATGATGCATCTCGCTTGTCTAAACCATGATTTACGCCTACATCTGCTGCTCTTTTAACATAATATGTCGGATGTTCTACTACATGTTCATTCCACCATGATGCATCTCGCTTGTCTAAACCATGATTTACGCCTACATCTGCTGCTCTTTTAACATAATATGTCGGATGTTCTACTACATGTTCATTCCACCATGATGCATCTCGCTTTTCTAAACCATGATTTACGCCTACATCTGCTGCTCTTTTCCAATATTGGGGTAGGTAGGGTTGCGCCGAAATTGTTTGGAACAACAAGAAGGTAACCAGCAACGACTGAAGTATTAATCGACTCATGATGAACTGTTGCTTTCGAACATTGAGTTTCTTCTTAAATAGTTTACATCTTATCAAAGAGGAAAGATAAAACAGTGTCGTAGGCGGTTTAATAAATAACCGTTTATTTGAATTGAAAAATACCTAGAGTTCGGCGTCGAAACCCATCACATTTTCGGGGCGGAGGTAAATTCCTCATCAACAAGTAAAACTATATAATCCGACAGGTATTTTCCTCACCAAATTTAAGGGTTCGTATTAATCTGGTAGGTATTTTCCTCACCAACTTACTGAGGTATATAATCAAATAAAAATATAGGTGTAAGTAATTTAAGAATGTCTATTTATTATGAAAGCATCCGAAATCCGAATACAAGACATCAATTTCCTTAGATTATAATAATAGTTTATAATATAGATAATAAATATGTAAAACGTATAAATTATTATTTAATATTTACTTCTTATAATAAGAGACACACTTTAAAAAATCCATTCTAGTCATTTGATAAGATTGATACCATATTATTAAATTTTCTACATTTTTCAATTTCAGTTTTACTTGTTTATCTTTGATAGGTTTTGCAATATGCAAATTTTAAATTTTTACACACTTATCTACTTGATATTCTTTAACTTTTTCTAAGGAAATATAGTATAAATGGATGCGTATTATAAAACGAGGAATTTAAATGCGAATGAAAAGATTCGCAAGCATTCGTAATAGGAATAACAGAAGAACTTTCCTCTGCCCACAAATATGGGGAGAATATGGCATTTTCGTCTTCGTCTGTATAAGTTTCAACTAAATACACAGCGTATCTATCTAAAATTTTATTTTCTGGTTTGCATGGCATTAAATCAAACACAAGACAATCTAATACGTCTTCTGGTTTTATATATGTAAGGCCAAAATTATGTTTGAACTACTTGCCTACTTCAGAATCATTCGTATATTCTGATGTTAAGAGACTGAATTTTTCTACACTACATACCACAAGCTTGGTGTATAGTCCAGAAAGCCACTGCGCATCCGCTAGGAAAAATATTCTAATTAAGATTTTTTGCACAATCTTACTCAAAAAGGACTCCTTTTAACAAATTTCCATGTTGCCAGGACCAAAAGGTGGTCAAAAATTTTTTAAATGTTTTTTTTTGTTTTTTTCCTATAATTATTTTTATTGCATGAAAAAAAGTTTTTTTTAGGTTTTTTGGATCATTCCAAACAGAAAAGGTCTTTAGTGACTTTTTTCTAAAAATGATAGTTTTTGACATATAAGCGATTAAAAATTGAAAAATTGCGAAATCGGCCATTTTTAACCCTCAAAGACTATGTGAAAAACTGAAAATTTGAATGTTGCCAAGGTAGGTAGATATTCTTTAAACATCGATTGATGAAATCCTGAAGAGTTTTTTGCAATACAATATTCAAAACTCCTTTGTTTTTTAATTGCGAATCAAGCGTGCGCGACACTATTTTCCACCGACAGTATGGTGCAAATGAAAGGAATAAATTCGTTATTTCGAAAATCGGCGACTTTAAGGAAAAATCCCGAAACAGGTTGATTTTTATTTTTAAGTTATGATATTGTGGCATATATGGTATACTAGTGACGTCATCCGTCTGGGCGTGATGACGTTGGGCGTGGTTCTTAAATGCTCCATCAAGTAATGTAAACATTTACATAATTTTTTACACAGGGTGTCCTTCTACTTCTTTTTTTGTCAAATAATTTAATTTAATAAAAATTTTTTGGACACACTGTATAAATAATTTTGTAAATGTTTATATTACTGAATAGAGAATTTAAGAACCTTTCAAATGAGCTAACACACGACCCCTATTCTCATTTAAAAAAATCATCGATTACGTCATCCCGTCCAGATGGATGACGTCACTAGTATATCATATATGCCACAATACCATATTTTAAAATTAAAAATCGACCTGTTTCGGGATTTTCCCTTAAAGTCGCCGGTTTACGAAATAACGAATTTATTCCTTTCATTTGCAGCATACTGTCGGTGGAAAATAGTGTCGTGCACGCTTGATTAGCAATTAAAAAACAAATGAGTTTTAAATATTATATTGCAAAAAACTCTTCGGGATTTCATCAACCGATGTTTAAAGAATATCTACCTACCTTGGCAACATTCAAATTTTCAGCTTTTCACATAGTTTTTGAGGGTTAAAATTGGCCGATTTCGCAATTTTTCAATTTTTAATCGCTTATATGTCAAAAACTATCATTTTTAGAGAAAAGTCACTAAAGACCTTTTCTCTTTGGAATGATCCAAAAAACCTAAAAAAACTTTTTTCCACGCAAAAAAAATAATTTTAGGAAAAAAACAAAAAAAAAACGTTTAAAAAATTTTTGACCACTTTTTGGTCCTGGCAACATGCAAATTTGTTAAAAGGAGTCCTTTTTGAGTAAGATTGTGCAAAGAATCCGAATTAGAATATTTTTCCTAGCGGATGCGCAGTGGCTTTCTGGACTAGTAGGTGAAATCTACAACCATGTATTTCAATGTTCGGACATATTTGAATGATTGCATTATACAGGGTGTCCAGAAACTCTACCGACAAACGAAGACAGGACGTTCCTCAGATAATTTTAAGAGAATTTAACCCAAATCACCTAGTCCGAAAATGCTTCCTAAGGGAGCTGGAGCTCTTTGAAGGTGGGGTCTTGTAATTAGTTTTTCTTAAATAACTCCAGAACGCTTTTATTAAGAAAAACGATAATTGGAACACATATTTATCTTCCAGAGATAAATCGATTCCATGAATTGCGAATTTCTAGTACCGGTCATAGGCGTCCGCTTTGGGTAGGGCAGCAGTTATTTTATCGCATAAATTTTTTATCTCTAACTTTTAAGCATTTTTGACTGGATTATTAAATTGTGAGATATTTTACAACTAAAAGGTACTCGTGTTGTAAGTCGATAGGATACACCGTCTTCTAGAAAAATCGATTTGAAAATTTTTCTTTTTTTTTATTTCCAAAAAAAATTTAAAAAAAACTATTTAGAAATCCGAAAACTGGTACGTTTGTTTATATTTCAGGGATGACTCGATTTCATTTATTACGAATTTCTAGTACGGGTCATATGAGTCCGTTTTGGGTAGGTCAACGGTTATTTTATGGCATAACATTCTTGTCTTTAATTTTTAAGCATTTTTTACTCTAGATTATTAAGTTATGAGGTATTCTGGTACTAAAAACTACTCTTGCTATAAGTTGGTAAAATACACCATTTTTTTTATTTTTAATTTTTTTTTCAAATTCCGAAAACGAAAATTTTTCAAATCGATTTTTCTAGAAATCCGTTTGTCCTACCGACTTAAAGCAAGAGTACTTTTTAGTACTAGAATACCTCACAATTTAATAATACAGTGTCAAAAATGCTTTTGATAATTTTTGATAATCTCCCGTCGTTAAGTATATTACGTCAGATGCCCTTCGTTGCTACGAAAAAATACATTCAGTGACATTAATGACAATTAATGTTTTAAAAATTATAAAAGTGATGACTTTCAATCGTCAAATATTTATAAAAACTGTGTGTTTAATGGTACTTACATAAATAAATTACAATAAAATTTTGGTTTTGAACAGTTTTATTCATGAAATAATCGCAACAAATTGCACTCGACCTCTGAAATTAATATAGAATTTTTGCTCTCGTGACACTTTGACATAATTTCACTCGCCTTCGGCTCGTGAAATTAAAACTGTCAAAGTGTCACTCGGGAATAATTCAATAATTTCAGAGCTCTTGTGCAATTACTACTGATAATATCTTTTCCACCAAACGTATTAGACCGGGCTGTATCGTCGTCCCCGCTAGCGAAATTCTTCCGATTTAATTTTTTTGCACAAACTTACTCAAAACGAGGTCCTTATAACATATCCACAGGGTGCCGGGCGGTGCAGTGGTCTAAAAATTGTTTAAACAATTATTTTTAAACAAATTCACAAAAATAATTTTTTCATTTCAAACAAATTTTTTTAGATAAATTGGGTTATGCTGACCAAAAAGCTCTGTCATTTTTTGTCTAAAATTGATTGTTGTCGAGTTGTATGCGATTAGAAATTTGAAAAATGCGATAATGGCCATTTTCAAGGCTTTAAATCGATTAAAAATTATTATTATATATCTTGTTATAATGTCCACATCGTCTTCATATGCTAGAATTTTGATTGATCTATTAAATATTGTTTCCCTGCTCTCTAAATTATCGACTTATACAACTTTTTCTAAGGCTACATTAAAAAACTGACACACCAGCGCATCTCTTTGCCTTAACCCCTATGTATTTCAAATGGGGTTGACGAGTCGTTTTGAATTTTTACTGCTGATAGGATCTTCGCCATTGTCACTTTTATCAAACATATGAGTTTTTTTGCAATTCCTAACTTATTCACAGCGTTGTAAAGACTTGGCCTTAACACACTGTCATAAATATGCCGCTCTAAAATCGACAAAAATATTGTACACACCTATGTTAAACTCTTATGCCTTTTCGAGGATTTGTCGTAGTGTAAAGATCTGGTTAATGGTTGAACGTCCACACCTGAAACCTGCCTGATACTCCCCTAGAAACTTTTCAGTATAAGGGTTTAATCTCTCGTGTAAAATATTTGACAATATCTTGTATGCTGTATTTAGGAGAGTTATTCCGCAGTAATTATTGCATTTCAGTTGGTTTGCCTTTTTGTGTAACTAAACACATTAAGGCATTTGCTCCTCAGACCAAATTTTACTAACAATTTCTCGCATCACCTTGGTGATGCTTTATTTTGCCTTGTATTACGTTCGGTAATGTTTTCGACACTGGTTCGTCTGCGAACTTATTTACGTCTTAGTGTACTTCTAAATACATGCTTTGTTCAAGCATTGATTTCTCCAGTGCTATATCGCTCCGCACATGAGGAATCGTTAAAATGAAACAACCCGCCATATTTATATTTCGTGACAAGTTCAAACTTAAAGACGTTATCCGTTTGTTAATATTCTAAAGAGGTACCTCTAGAATAATTAAAACGATCGAAAACATCTACCAGAACAACACAATAAAAGTATAAGTAGAAGATGAACTAACTGACCTAATTGAAGCTGGCAATGGAATAAGACAGGGGGATTCCTTGAGTCATGTATTTTTCAACCTTACCGTGGGTGAAATAATAGAAAAAGTAAGAACTAATCAAGGATCCCAATGGGACCAAATCAACTTTAAAAAATTTGCTGTGCAGATAATGCAATATCCACTAATCTCCCAAAGTGAAGATGATTAACAACGTATATAATACGGCACCAATTTAATATAACCACCAGAAGATTAAACATTTAATTTTAGTTCTGTCGCCAGGCAGGGTACAACGGCCTCCTTTATTTAGATGGACTTACCCAAGATTTTTTTTCATGTATTTTGACCCGTAGAACACAATTTTTTTGGGTACCAATTGATCCGGATGTCGATAAGTTTTCTATTAACAAAAAACTTGAGGAATTATATAACAGCGATTTTTTGCAAAACAAAACATTGTTTTGTATTTTTTGGGTCATTCGAAGCAAAAAATGTTCTTACAAGTTTTCTAGTAGGATGCATAGTTTTCGAGATAAAGGCGGTTGAACTTTCAAAAAATAGAAAAATTGCAATTTTTGAACCCGAATAACTCTTGATTTAGAAATAAAATAGCAATTCTGTTTACCGTATTTGAAAGTTAAAGTCAAACTCTATCGGTTTGGATTATTTGCATTGCTAAAAAAATTAATTTTGTTTTGTTGTTAAACAAAGCTATAAATCGCACAAATAGTTCAATTTTGCCACAACTGCAAAAAATTCGAATTTTGGGTTAAGGCTGTAAAATATTGCCTATATAATGGCCCATCTAATGCAATACAGCCTGAACTAAAATATTGTTTTGGATAAGTCAGTATAAAGTAAGTTACTTCGGTATTTCACTGTAGGGTTTTTGGAGATTTTGAAAATTCAATATGGCCATAACTGGGAGATGTGGCGATAATATACACTGCCACAATACAACCGATGTAATTCAATACGTTCAATACGGCCACAACTGCAAAAATCAAAAGAGATGTGGCGATAATATACACTGCCACAATACAACCGATATAATTCAATACGGTCACAACTGCAAAAATCAATTGAATTTTTCATTATATTGCTGCTGTATCTCCTAGGTATTGTTTTATAAATGACTTTCTTCACAATGCAATATAGCCATAACTATCAAAATAATAATAACGTTTTATTTTTAATAAATTGTAATAAGATCCAGCCAATAAGTGTATAATTTGCTACCTAAATTGTAATTTTGGAGCCAGTCATTCTCAAAATAAATTATTTACAGGGCAAAACGCGTTTATTACAGAACGTTTTGCTCATTTCTCGAGAATATTGTGTTTTGCATTTGTGGCACTATTGAACTAGGTGTGCGAAATATATAGTGCTTGAGTGATATTTTCAATGCATTTCCCATTTAAAATCGAACGAGTAGGCGCGTCTACAAACAGGCAATTTATACGTAGCATGCATTAAAACGCATGCATTAGGCACGGGAATCACTATTTGTTTATAGCTTTGTTTGACAATATTAAAATTAATTTTTAGCAATTCAAATAATCAATACCGGTATAATTTGACTACAACTTTCAAATGCTGAATTGCTATTTTGTTTATTAGTCAAAAGTTATTCGGGTTCAAAAATTGCAATTTTTCTATTTTTTGAAAGTTCAACCGCCTTTATCTCGAAAACTATGCATCCTACTAGAAAACTTGTAAGAACATTTTTTTCTTCGAACGACCCAAAAAATACAAAACAATGTTTTGTTTTGCAAAAAATCGCTGTTACATAATTTCTCAAGTTCTTTGTTTATAACAATCTTATCGACATTCGGATCAACTGTTACCCAAAAAATCTACGGGTCAAAATACATAAAAAAAATGGGTAAGTCCATCTGAATAAAGGAGGCCGTTGTACACTGCCTGACGACAGGACTATTTCCTCAAAAACGACAAAGTATATCGTTATAGCAACAAATCGAATAAGATGTAAATTGGAGTTGGAGTGTTAGATAATAGAACAAGTGATGGAGTTAAATATCTAGGTATCACACTATCTAGCTACGACATACGCGACAGAAACACGACGTGACACAGAGAGGACCAAAAGATTGCTCGAAACAGCGTAGATGAAAACCTTTCGAAAAAACGATGGTAAGACACTATGGGACAGAGCCAGAAGTACAGATATATGACAGATATACTAGGTGGAGAGCATTAATAACAGGGTAAGAAACAGAAGAGTAGAATGGAATGACAACATAAGCCCAATGACACAAACAGAGTGGTACGGACAGCGAGAAATGGTCCCCTAAAATAAAGACGATCAGTGGGAATACTATGAAAACGATGGAACAACAATTGAACAACAATGGAAGAACAAGACTAAGAAGAAGGAGAAGAAGTGCCTGGGAGATACACTTTCTTCTATCTCGCTCGTTTTTACTTTATTTTCATTAAAAGTTTCTTCACCGAATCTGATCTCTACTATGGTGTATTTTCCAAAAAACTCTTCTTCTTTTTCTTCTTACAGTGCCCTCTCCTCAATGGAGGTTGGATACTACAATTGCAAACTTTTGTCTGTCTTCAGCTGTTCTTATTAGCTGTCCAAAATTTAACCCTGTCTATTTTGAGGTGTTTCTGAGCCACGATAGTCTTTTCCTTTCTAGTCCTCTCTTTCCCTCGATCTTTCCTTTCACTATAAGTTGACCATATTTGTACTTATTATTTCTCATTAGGTGGCCTTGGTTTAATGTTTATCTAATTTTCACTGTGTTAAAAAGTTTTCTTTCTTTGCCTATTCTATGCAGAACTTCTTCTTTTAAGGTATGCCATGTCCATGAAATTTTAAGGATTCTCCAGTAAATCCATACTCAAATAAATTTTAGTGTAGCTATATAAATTTATGAAAAAAAAAAAATAAAATAAATAACGGCTTTTAGTACGACAGGGTTCTATGAACACTTGTCGTATCATAGCTGCTTATCAGAGTTGATATCTTAAATTATATTCGTAATTTTTAATTATATAATTATATATTATCGTCCAGATTGTGTTGCAAAATCAATTTTCTAAACTATTTTAGTTCTGACGTTTCCTTTTGTTAAGATTAAAAATAGAAAAATATCGTTAAAACTACCGCGAAATTAAGATAAGAAAAAACCAGATACACGCCCTAGCGCGTGTAACTTTTGAAATATTATTTATCGAAGAAAAAATGCCAGATGGAACTTGACTTCTACGGAACACAAAAAGAAGTATGGAGAATGATCAGGGGACAAAGAAAGGAGATGAACGAATTAATAAAAACGAAACACATTCAGAAGGAAACATGGGCACACTACTTCCGGTCTCTATTTACTAAAGTCGACGAAAATCAACCACCAACACCTGAAGTTACGACCAACGAGGGAATAAACATCCAGGAGACAGAGATAAAGGAAGCATTAAGAAAATTAAAAAATAGAAAATCTCCAGGAGAGGACAGAATGTCAAACGAACTCCTAAAGTGCGAAGGACAAGATTTATCTAAACAACTATTAAAACTAATACAAAAAATAATAGAACAAAACAGAATACCTACTACAAGAATGGAGATCAAGCATCCTAATACCCCTCTTCAAAAAAGGAGACAAATCGGAACCGGAGAATTACAGAGGAATTAACTTATTAAACACAACATTAAAATTAACAACCAAAGTGAAACAAATTGAATTAAGTTGTAACATTAGCAGAAGAACAACAAGGTGTTTAGGTCGGAAAGATCATGCACTACGGCGTCAGTCTGACGCTATATTTATAATGAGGCAAGTTGAAAAATACAACAAACCGGCATATTTATGTTTCGTCGACCTTAAAAAAGTATTTGACATGGTCAAATTAAAGGACGTTGTTTATTTTTTATACTCAAGAGAGGTACCTCTAGAAATAATTAAAACGATCGAAAACACCTCCCGGAAAAATACAATAAAAGTAAAAGTTGAAGATGAACTAACTGATCCAATTGAAGCCGGCAATGGAATAAAACAGGGGGATTTCTTGAGTCTTTATTGTTCAACCTGATCACGGGTAAAAAAATAAAAAAAGTAAGAACTAAAAAAGATACCAAATGGAAGAAAAACAACTTAAAATAATCTACTATGCAGACGTTGCAGTACTAATCTCTCAAAGTGAAGATGATTTTTACAACGTATGCTGCACCAATTTAACATAACCGCCAGAAAATTTAACATGTTAGTTTCCCCAAAAAAGACAAAATGCAGGGTTATAACAGCAAATCCGATAAGATGTAAATTGGAGCTAGAGAATCAGATAATAGAACAAGTGATGGAGTTTAAGTATCTAGGCATCACACTAACTAGCTACGGAAGGCTCTAAACAGAAGTGGAAGATCAAGTGAATAGAGCAAACAGAGCCGCAGGTTGCCTGAATGACACAATATGGAGAAATAAACACATCGAAAAAGAAATGAAAAGCAGAATTTACAAAACAGTCATCAGACCAATAATGACATACGCGGCAGAAACACGACCCAACACAGAGAGGACAAACAGATTGCTCGAAACAGCGGAGATGAAAACCCTCTGAAAAATCGATGGAAAGTCTCTTTGAGACAGAGCTAGAAGTACAGATATACGACGGACATGCAAGGTAGACAACATTAATAATTGGGTCAGAAAAAGAAGAATAGAATAAAATGACCACGTAAGCCGAATGACAAGAAATAGTACAGCGAGAGACGGTTTCCCAATAGGAAGACGATTAGTGGGAAGACCACAAAAACGATGGAACGACCACTTACTAGAGACACATTGTAATAACAGGCAGTAATGTCTATACAAAAAGAAAAAGAAGAAGAAGAAAAGAAAATGCAGGCAAGGATTTTGTTATTGCGAATTTACATTCATGTGGGTGAGAAATTGATCCATAAAAACCATGGAGAGATTAAATTCAACTAGGTATTAACGTTCATAAGATCAGATATCAAGAAATCGTTGGTAGTTCTCTGCAAAGTCGAACGACTTCTTCTTCTTCTTTAAGTGCCGTCTCCTAATCGGAGGTTCGATATTATCATTATCTTTACTCTATCTTTCGCTGCTCTAAAGAGTTCTATAGAACTGCATCTAAACCAGTCCCTTAAATTCTTTAACCATGACACTCTCCTTCTTCCTAAACTCCTTCCGCCTCTTTTCTTTCCCTGTATTACCAGTCTTAGCATCTCATATCGCTGTCCCCTCATTATGTGTCCTAGATATGGTAACTTTCTTATTTTTATTGTGATTATTATTTCGCATTCTTTACCGATTTCTACCCACAAAGAAAAATTAAGCCAAAATACCAAAGAGCTAATAAGTAAAAGAAGACAACTGACGGAAAAATACGACTCCAACTACACAACACTGAAGAAATTAAATAAAGATATCCACCGGTCAATCCGAAAAGACATAAGAGAAATACAAGAGAAATAACTCAAATAATTCAAGAAAACAAAAGTTTAAAAGTTTTGCGGCGAAGTACGAATAACATTGGCAACAAAAATATGTACAGAATAAGAAACAAAGACAACAGCATTGCGCTACGGATAGAGCCGAAATCCTTAAGGTTGTCGAATCGTTTTATCACGAAATGTATGAGAGGGCCATTTAAAGAGAGGGCATTTCCATTTAAAAAAACATAAATTTGGTCTGCCACTATGTTATCGAACACCCTGTAATATTCTAACTAACTTTGTAATGTGAAACTCAAAGTTGGCTACAATGTTTGTGATTAACTTTTATCGCTATCTATTACTGTAACGGATCTACGGAGCTTTACCCCACTAATCAATCGTCCTGTATTTTATAAACGAATTTGCTACAAAGGTGTTAAAAAAGCGAATGACGAAACGAAACAACTTCTAAGCTAAACAAGAATGTCATCAACTTCTAATAGAAATGGACTGTAAGGTCATAGAATTACAGCACTTAAACTAGAAAGTTTGGACAAAATAACACTAAAATAACACCAGCGGCCCGCGGGCCGCATGTGGCCCTCTGGCGTTTTTATGTGACCCGAACGCTAACTAATCTGTAAATGATCGACACCAAAGTTTGTTTTTGTGCTGCATGCATTCAAGTTGAAATAGCAGAGAAACTGTCGACTTTAGGTGTATAATGATACTAATAACTTTTGTAGTTCTTGAAAACACCTTTAAAATGAGCAATACTAAATGTCGAGTACATTCAAACTAAGCGGGATATTCTGCAAAATTTGATGACTAATGTATTTTAAGAAGAAATAAGAAGTATATTTAACCCCTCATCCACCAGAATTTAAATACATCATTTTCCTTCTACAATATCTTTTACTATAGTGTCATTTCTATAGTGTTATGTTCAAAAAGTTGGACTGGATTAAAATAAATAGTTATTGAAAAAAATAAGATCAAATTATAAAGCGCATTTTAAATTTTCTTAAAAATCTTCTTCTCCTTTATGTAACTAGAAAAAGATAAGAGACACGAAAAAAAGATACCACACAAAAATGTAGGGTTTTTTCAGATATAAATTTCATTTTTGTTTTTCATTACTGTATCTCTTATAATTTTCAAGTTACATGCAGAAAAAGAAAGATTTTTAAGAAATTTTAAAAACGCGCTCTAAAATTTGATCTTTTTTTTTAAAAACCTTTCGTTTTAAACCCGTCCAACTTTTTGAACATAAAAATAAGACTTACAATAAAAGGGATTGTAGAAGGAAAACGATTCATTTACATTTTGGTGGATGAGGGTTAAAAGTACTTCTCATTTTTTCTTAAAATACATTTGTTATCAATTTTGTTTGCAGCATATCTCGCTTAGTTTTAATGTAATGGACCTCTAATACAGCTCATTTTGAAGATCTTTTCAAGCACTACAAAAAGTATTAGTAGCATTATACACCGAGAATTGACCGTTTCTCTGTTATTTCAAGTTGAATACACCAATTTGAGAATGTACCAAAAAACAAACTATTTTCACCTACCATATCTCTTTTTGTGTTTTTGTATCTCTTTTTGTGTTTTGTGTTTTTGTAACTAGAAAATTTATGAGGGCAAGTGTCTCTTTGATTTTTTATAACCTACAAAAATGTTTAAGATAGTTTTTTAGGTAGATGCATAGTTTTTAAGGTATTCGCAAAAAACCGTTCGAAAAGGTATTATATTTCAATGAAAATGGTTAATTTTCAACCACGAATATCTCAAAAAGTATTGAGTTTTCAAAAAAAAAATTATAGAAAAATTTATGCTTAGAATTAGGTTCTTTAGCGAATTCTGTGGTCATTTTAACCATAAAATTTTCCACCCTTAACAAGGGGTGGGAACAACCCCCATGATAAAAGCACACATCGGCAGAGGGTAGACTTTGAATTAGGAGATAAGTAGAGGCTAGGCCCAAAATTTCATTAAAATCCATGCAGTAGGATAGAATTCAGAGTTAATATCCTATTCTTGCTTCCATTGACTGGCGTAATATTAAATTAAATAATTTTGAACATTTAGATCATTTAAAATATATCGAGTCAATATTTCCAAACCGACTCATCACTATTGCATGAAATAAAAACCAATAAACCCAATACCAATACAGCATTTTCGTCGCATCACATATGCTGACCCCATTTTGCTTTTAGCGATTGTTGGAGTCCATCAATCACTCTTGATTTTTTTTGCAGGTCTCTTGGTGGAGAGACGGAGATCTTGTCACTGACGAGACTGAGTATTTTTCCGATCGGCGGAAATCCCAGAGCGTCCTCAAAATTGACAAGCTCACTCGTTCACACCTCCTGGCCATATACAGGTAATTTACACTTTTTTTGCTTTTACACACTTTTTGCATTTAAGCGTTGAGTAGGGTCGCCTATATTAGTTTTTGATGGTAAATCAGAGGGATTTGCTACATTCTTGTATCAATATTTAAGATTTAATATCGTACTCTCAAAAAACTGTACGGAATGTAATAACTTTATTAGTCCAGGGTAATAAGGATTTTCTCGGGACACTCAAAGATCCAGGTAGCTGATTACTTTTTTAGTTATTGTAGACCTATAGGAAGAAAACCTACCTGTTTCCTGCCTAGAGTTCGCGTCCGTTTTTTAATTATTAGCAATTTAGTGCAAAAATCGCGATTTTTTTTATTTTTTGCACTCCATTCAAAAACAATAGTTGACATAAAATTACAAAATTCAGTTTTTTAGAACATTGAAAAACCTTCAAAATGCCGAGTTTTGAAAATTAAAAAGTTAATTTGTTGCTACGCAAACTGCGAAATAAGTGAAAATCGTTATTTGTTAATAACTTTTACTAAAACTACCTTAGAACTTTAGTGTTTCACCCAAAGTTGGACATTGGGGTACTTAACAAACCCTCAAAATTTGAGACCGATCCATTAATTAGTTTAAGAGTTCTTCTATTTGTTTTTCCCAGAGACCTTTACTTTGCAATAAGATAAGACAGAAAATAATGAAGATAGTGCAATTCTGAGTATGCCAAATATAAGTAGAAGAGTGTTATTAAAATGTATTAAAAAAGATAAAAAAAAATAATTAACATAGCCAATAATTCTAATGCCAAATTTTTAAAATTTTGTAGTTTATAAACATTTAGAATAACTTTAAAAATGTTGTCCGTAAAAACAATTTTTTTATATATTCGAAAAGATAGTATTTTAACACGAATTTTCAAATAAAAAATTTAGCCTGGGCTCATTTGGGACAAAGTCAGCCATATTTTTTTTAATTCACAGCTAATTTGTTTATAATGATTAAAGAATCTCTCATTAATGCCATTTTAAAGAATGAGATTTGTATTTTTTTTTTAAATTTGCACAAACATTATACCTTCACAGCACCCTCTACGTTTTTTCAAAATGTAGTGCAAACGATTACTAGGGGAATCTACAAATCCAGCGAGTTAAAATACTGAAAAAGCAATTTCAAACAAATATAATTTGCTGTATCTCCGGATCAACTCAATGGATTTTTATCTTTCTTTTTTTAATTGGTATGTAATTTTTTACGTACATTACAAATATGCAATTTGTTTATAAATTTATTAATTAATAAACAGTCTAATTTGTTTAAACAATTCTTGAAAAAATATTTTTTTACAAAAATCTATTTTTTTAATCATAGTATCATTAACGATCACAGAAAAAGTTAAAGTACACTTTAATAAATAAATGATTTTTATTAGATAATTATTTATTGAAGATAATTTATTTATTAAAGTATACCTTAACTTTTTCTATGATTAATAGGGATAGTATGAATAAAATCATGGATTTTTGGGAAAAAATTATTTTTTCAAAAATTGTTTAAACAAATTAGACTGTTTAGTAATTAATAAATATCTAGACAAATTGCACACTTGTAATATACAGAAAAATTACATACAAATTAAAAAAAGAACGATCAAAATATATTCAGTAGGTCCCGAGGTATAGAAAATAATAGTAGTTTTAAGTTGCTTTTTATAGTTTTTGAACTCGTGCATTTGTCGGCTCCCAGCTCCCCCTTCACTTACCACGACTAGTCACCAATTAAAATACATTTTTAAAAATTCGTGTAAAATATCAGTTTTTCTAATATGTAAAATGACTTTTTCTACAGAAAATATTTTTAAAGTTATTCTAAATGTTTATAAACTACAAAATTTCACAAATTTGGCATTAGAATTTTTGACTATTGGGACCGTGCAAGTTCGGCAAAGCGACCCCTATTTCTACGCTCTGTACTATTATTCGCACTTTTAATTATATTGGCCAATTATATTAGTCCTGGTTACTGGATAATTGTCAAGGCCATAGTCCAAAAAAAATAATAAGAAGAAAAAATAAGATTCAGGTTATGTTATGAAAACATCAACAATTGTATGTAGTAAATAAAATTAGTTATTAAAATGCAGTACTGCAAGCAAAATACAATTAATTAAATTTACCTTTATATAATAATTGCATATCATATCAATATTGTGGAGCAATATATAATTTTTCTGCTTCATTGACAGAAGGTATGAAATATACGTCAATTTGACAATTTCAATTGACAATATGAATTATTTAAGATAGTTGCAATATTTCTCCGCGACTCACGCAGGGTCGTTTCTCGTTTCCCTTTCCAAGTACTTGCACACCGCGAATATTAGATAATCTTTTTATCGTTTTTTAGTACATTTTGATAGTATCAGTTTTCTACTTTCATTTGGAATAATCAGAATTGCCCTATCTTCATTATTTTCTGTCTTATGTTATTGCAAATTAAAGGTCTCTGGGATAGACAATTAGAATAACTCTTAAACTAATTAATGGACCGGTCTCAAATTTTAAAGGTTTGTTAAGTACCCCAATTCCCAACTTTGGGTGAAACACTAAAGTTCTAAGCTAGTTTTTGTAAAAGTTATTAACAAATAACGATTTTCACTTATTTTGCAGTTTGCGTAGCATCAAATTAACTTTTTAACTTTCAAAAATCGGCATTTTGAAGGTTTTTTAATGTTCTAAAAAATTAAATTTTGTAATTTTATGTCAAATATTTAGCTTTTGAATGGGGTGAAAAAATCGAAAAAATCGCGATTTTTGCACTAAATTGTTAATAATTAAAAAACGGACGCGAACTCTAGGCAGGAAACAGGTACGTTTTCTTCCTCTAGATAGGTCTACAATAACTAAAAAAGTAATCAGCTACCTGGATCTTTGAGTGTCCCG
The DNA here is from genome assembly GCF_917563875.1 of Diabrotica virgifera virgifera. Lineage (NCBI taxonomy): Eukaryota > Metazoa > Arthropoda > Insecta > Coleoptera > Chrysomelidae > Diabrotica > Diabrotica virgifera. The sequence continues at coordinate 223,363,625 of NC_065446.1, forward strand.
AACATGGTCTATTTCTAGCTTATTACCCTGGTCTATATATTGCTAGACATAATTACGAAGGCTGGCTTTCAGTTTTGCATATAGCCATATATTATGGTATAACTGGACCCAAACCCGATATCCAAAGTGAAAGTCCAAAATAACACCAAATTGTTCTATATGGTCCACATAATGTTCAGGAAAAAGTCACACCATTTTGAGCGTCGGGTTTGGGGGGAGAGGGGGGAGAAATCGGTAAATTCGTAGTTTTTTACGTTTTTCGTCAATATTTCTAAATCTATGCGGTTTAGCATGTTTATACAAAACCTTCTATCAGAGCCTGTTTTACTTCAAATCAGGCCTGAGGCACTACACAATTTTCGGGCCCCTAAATATAAACGAAATAAAACGAAATGGACGAAATAAACATCAGATCAAAAAACTGAAAAATGCGTTTTTATTATTTTTAAAAAATCTATCGAATGACACCAAACACGACCCCCTCCCTTTCCCCGGAGGTGGTGTGTGGGGAGCTACTTTAAAATCTGAAATAGGAACCCCCATTCTTTAGTGCAGATTTGGATTCCTTATGTAAAATAAGTAACTATTATTGGAGACATTTTTTCGAACTATGGATAGATGGCGCTATAATCGGAAAAAACGATTTTTGTAAATGGAAAATTAAATGAAAAAATTGAAAACCCCATTAAAATGAAAAACTTAACTTAACTTTTTTGGTTTTAGAACCAAATCTTCACAACCTAATAGGTCCCCATGAAGCTTTATTTATTGTAAATTTAGCAACCATGATTTGTATTAATTTTTTTGTAATAATATATAATTTTCTATATTTAAAATAGCCAAAGAATCGACTTTGTCGATTTAGAGAATTTCCTAAATACGACGTTACTCTTTCAGTACCGAGAAAGATCTTTATAGGCTATTGATTATGTACTATAGAAAGGAACTACAACGTTAACAGGGTTTTATTATTTCGTATGGTCAATGAATATATATATGGAAACACCGCGGAGTGCTACCATTTAAAGGGGTGCGTTTTTGAGAAATGGAGGACTTAGTCCTTGGGCACAGGTTACATTAGGGTAAGTTCTATGCACTTTTGGTACAAACACGTCTACATAAAAACTGTTCCTGGTTAAATTTCCTATCTAAATATAACATTTTAAAGGCAAAGATACTTTTTTATACAAAAATATATTCAAAATAAAAAGCACAAAGAAACCCAAAAGAAAGAAATTTTGTTTTTTATCCCATAACTTTTGTCTACGGGGATATAGGTATAGGCATTGCTTCACAGAAAAAAAAAAACCAAATATTTTCTCTTTAAAATGGTGTTTGGTAGAGGTCATTAGGATTTACAGTTTTCGAAATATGATTTTTCAAAGTTCGCCACTCACAGCAATTTTGGGCAATTTTCCTTGTTATTTCGCAAATATTGTTCTGTAATTTTTTATACGCAACTTTAGGCATATACAATGGTAAATGTAAGAGGAATAGAAATTAATTACCTTTAAAATGTTCTACTGTATAATGTTGTGCGACTTCTTTTAAAGAGGTTATCTTTTTCAAGATTTTATACTTTTAACGAGTTTTTATATTTTTTACGATTATTTGTTAAATTTCCTATTATAATTTTTTTTCTACATTTAGGTATATATTATATAATAAAAAAGAAAGCTTATTCTGTTTTTTTTTTTAAATGGTGTATTATAAAAAATTCTAGGATTATTTTTGAATAAGATATGCTTTTTCAAAATGTAATAAGTACTTGCAACGATTTTTGATTTTAGGATTATTTTTTAAATTTCTCATTATAACTTTTTTATGTAATTGTGTGTTATGATTGAATCTTATTTTTTATAGGTAATACTTTGGATCCACTTGACTCGGCCGGGCAAACTTCAAAATATGGATTAATTCCAATATTTACTGTCAAATCTCCTGCACCACAAGTTTTGCTTGAAAAAATGGCATGTAAATGTACCAAAGGATGTACAAAAAACTGCGGTTGTAGGGAGATAGGAATTAGTTGTTCAATATTCTGCAAAGGTACATGTGCATGGGTACTAATTGTGGGAACTCTAAGATAACTGAGGTGTCAGAGAAAGATATTGAAGCTAATGCTAACGAAGAGATGGACTTTGATTTTGAAAATTTTTTAAATGTCAACGTTTAAATACTTTTAACTAAAGTGATGTTTTCTAAGACTAATGTTTATGTAATTTTTGTAAAAGAAATAATTTTAAATAATACAGGAAAAAAATATCAAAGAATCATTTGGTTTCCATTATTTAAATATAGATGCTACACCATTTTAAAGAACAGAAAGTAAGCCCTCTTTATTGAGCAATATATAGTATATTCATGTACAAGAAAAAAAGTTATAATAAGAAATTTAAAAAATAATCCTAAAATCAAAAATCGTTGCAATTACTTATTATATTTTGAAAAATAATATCTGCAGTTTTTTATATTTTTTAATTTTTTGAGGTACACCATTAAAGTAAATAAAATAAGCTTTTTTATTATATAATATAATATAATATATACCTAAATGTAAAAGAAAAAAAGTTATAATGAGAAATTTAAAAAATCATCGTAAAAATGATATTTTTTATATTAGGTATTATATAATATATAATATAATATTGTATAATATTAAAAGAAAGTCGTATAACGTTATACAGTAAACCATTTTAAAGATAATTGATTTCTATTTCTATTACGTGTACCGTTGTATATACCTAAAGTTACGTAGACAAAAGTTACAGAACAATATTTGCAAAATAACAAGGAAAATTGCCCAAAATTGCTGTGAGTGGCGAACTTTGAAAAATCATATTTCGAAAATTATAAATCCTAATTACCTCTACTGAACAACATTTTAAAGAAGAAATATGTAGGTTTTTTTTCTGTAAAGCAATGTCTATACCTATATCCTCGTGGACAAAAGGTATGGGACAAGAAACAAAATTTCTTTCTTTTGGGTTTCTTTGTGCTTTTTCTTTTGAATACATTTTTGTAAAAAAAAGTATCATTGACTTTAAAAAGTGATATTTAGATAGGAAATTTAACCAGGAACAATTTTTATGTAGGTATGTTTATACCAAAAGTGCATAGAACTCACCCTATTGTAACCTGTGCCCAGGGACTAATTCACCCATTTCTCAAAAACGCACCCCTTTAAATTGTAGCACTCTGCGGTTTTTTCATATATAGATGTCCATTTACCATATGAAATAATAAAACCCCGTTAACGTTGTAGTTCCTTTTAGCTATCTTATTTTGAATATAATCAATAGCCTATTAACCTGAAGCGTTGCTATTGCTAATGGGTAGGTATAGTTAAATACATTGTTAGCAACGTTTCTATATAATATGTGCAAACGTCGATATGATATTATTTTTAATAAAAAAAGTCATCATACTTTGTGGATTTTGTTTTGTAAGATATTAGATGTGCTCCTGCGGCAAAGTTTTTTAAAATGTGCCACTTCTTCCACTAAATCATCAACATCGATATCGTTCTTATAGTATTCGGTAATAGTTTACAAGTTTATTGTTTCACTATTGTCTGTGAAAAAGATGTTAAAACTATATAGTTTACAGAATTAAAAGCATCTTTTCGTATAGATAGTTGCGTAATTAAAATATCACAAATAGGTAAACAACTATTTATTTTAAAAGTTTCATTAAAAAATCGTTTCAGGAACTCTTGAATTTTCATAAAAAAATTGTTTTCCGTCCTCAGGAAAGCTTATCTTTATATATGAAACGCTTATCGTCTATAATTTTTTAGCAAAAATTTCCAATTTCTGAAAATTTTTGTCTTGTTTTCTGTATACATATTTGATTAAACTATTGTAAAGTTCACACACCACTGTAACTTTTACTGATTGCCTTTATGCGGTCCAAAATGTTATTCCAAATCGTTGTTAGTTGTCATAAGAATAAATTCTAACGTAGGTATTTGTTTTCCCTAACAAATCATTTGCTTCCACTGACGTCATCCTTGTTTGGTTTGAATCTTCGCTAGATTGGTCCAACGCGATTTTAAATAAATGAACGAAATAATTTTGAAAATTTATTTTGATATGGCAATAAATAATTTTTTAGGATTTCCGGGCCCTTTTAAAATGCGGACCCGAGGCAGGTGCCTCATAGGCCTAGTGGTAAAATAGGCCCCGCCTTCTATACGAAACTATTCTACATTAAATTTGAAATAAAAAAGGTCCTATACATAATAGCTTTTACTTTGGATGTCTGGGTTAGGCCTTTTTTTGGACCAATTATAGATATTATACTACCTCCGTAACTTTTGAACCGTTCATTTTAGAAGTATTATGCATAGGGCCTTTTTCATTTCAAATTTAATGTAGAAAATTTTTGTATAGAAGGTTGTTCATGCTAAACCACATAGTTTTAGAAATATTGAAGAAAAACCTAAAAAACTATGAAATTACCGATTTCTACCCACCCCCCCCCCCCAAACCCGACACTCATCAAAATGTTGTGACTTTTTTCTGAACATTATGTGGACCATATAGAACCATTTGGTGTTGGAGGATAACTTTCACTTGGATGTCTGGGTTATGCTATCTTTTGGATCAATTATTGTTTCATACTAATAATAGAAAATACGCCTATCAAAATTTTCAATGTATTTTAAAAGTAATAATTTTTTTTCGAATCCGGAGAAAACTAATAATGGTAGGGGAGCCCAAGCGGGGATTTTTGCAGTTACTCGAGCGCATCAGATTATTACATGGGGGGGGGGAACCTTGTACCCTGAAAATGTACCTCTACCATATATTAGCTCTTAATGCCGGGGAGTTCGTTAAGGGGTGCGAAAAAAAATCTATCCTTAGAAAAACTCGAAATCGTCAGATTAACACAACGTAAGTTAAATACATACAAAACGGTGTATATTTAAAAAATCAGACGATTTAAGCGGGACGCAAGGAAATGGGTGAGTCCCAAAGTTTCACAAGAAAAAAGCAAATATTTCGCGAAATAAATGACAGATCCAAAAACTAAAAAATTTGTGCTCAATATTTTGCAAAAATCTGTCGAATAATGCCAAATATTACTTCCCACGGAGAGGGGTGGGGGTAAATTTAAAATTTTAAATACGGATCCCATGATATTTAGCGAAATAAACATCAGACCAAAAATCTGAAAAATACACTTATACAATATTTTTGAAAAATATGTTGAATGGCACCAAACACAATTCCCCACGGAGATGGGGTGGGGGTTATTCTTTTTCTCATGAGCATCTTTCAGTGCGTCACAGTTTATCGATTGCTTTCTAATGCAATAAATTGTATGTGACAGAAAAAAAGGCACGTCGGTGATTACAGACATTTATAACATTTATTTTAGTTGAATTGTATAATATATCTACGAGTATAATCTGTACAATTTATAAGACTAGACAAATCAAAGAAAATACCATTTTATAAATGCAATAAACACAATTGATTTGTTTTTATGCCAAATTGCAAATAAAATGTGACAACTGTCAAATTTAAGTGAAATGTCATGTTAGAATAAAGGTTATAAATGTGTATTATCACGGACTTACCTTTTTTCTATCATTTGTGACGCACTGAAAAATGCTCATGAAAAGGACCATACTTTATAATCTGAAATGAGAGCCTCCATTTTTAATTGCAGATTTGGATTCCCTACGTAAAAATAAGTAACTTTTATTCGAGACATTTTTTCAAATTATGGATAGATGGCGCTATAATCTAAAAAACGATTGTTGGAAATGGGATATTAAATTAAAAATGGAAAGTCCCCACTAAAATGGAAAACTTTACTTAACTTTTTTTGGGCTTAGGACCTACTCTTCACGACCCAATAGGTCCCCATAACGCTCGAGTGACTGCACATTTAGCATACTTTGCTCCCCTACCATAAGTATTTATGAAAAATCTAAACGCAAAATGAAAGATTACTTTATTACCAAGTGCCGAAAATCCCTTAGAATGAATAAAAAGTTTCTTTTGAATTAGATATTTGAAATTAAAAATAACACTAAATTTTTTCTTAGTTTTTCACTTCTGTAACTTATTAAAATAAACATTATAGAAATTTTCAGGGACTTTCGGCCCTCGTTAATAATGTAGTTTTTCATTCTGAGTTTAAATTTTTCAAAAATACTTATTAGTTTTCTCAGGATTGGAAAAAAATGAATCCCATTTAAATAGCATAGAAGCCGAAAGTTCGTACCCGCCTCCTTAAATACCTGTTGTAGCCAGTGCTCTCCTTTCTCTCCCATCCATCTAATCATTTGTGGATCTATTTGGTTCTCGACTGCCGCTTTTTCAATTTTATTATTCTTTGTGGCCTCTTCCAATTCTTTTTTTCTTATATTCTCTGATTCTTCTTCCTCTTTGGCTTCTGGTCTATTTCCTTCTGCTTCTCTCCTCTCTATTTCTTGTTTGAATTATTTATCTTCGTGGTACTCTTTCCATATTTCTACTATCTCTGTATTCTGTATTTTCAATTGGTTATTTTTATCTTTAATTTCGTACTGTTCTCTATTTTTCCCTCCGAAACTCTTTATGCAGTTCCAGAATTTTCTGTTATCTGTTTTGTAATTTGCTTCCTGGTCTCTACCGAATTTTTTTCAGCTCAAATTTTTCGCTTCCCTTACTGCTGTCTTTGCTCTATTACATTTCTTTATATATCCTGCTTTGTTATTTTCATCTCTACATTGTTGATATTTTTTCAGGCTTGCTTTTTCTCCTTTAGTATTTTGTTCATTTCTTGACTCTACCATTCTGTTCTCTTGTGATATATTAATTGTTGACTGTTTTTCGCAAATTTTCTCTGCTGTTTTATGTAGTGTGTTTTAGGACTTTGCATTTTTGTTCATATACAATTATTGGTCTTTTTCCAGCTCTATTCTCAACTCGAGTCATTTCGGCTACAACTAGCTTGTGTTGAGTACTTAGTTTCATATATTTTTCTGTTTTTATATTTTTGATATAGGACGCCCTGAAAGGCCCTAAGGATTAGGAGAAAGAAGAAGATATTTTTAATAACCTTTATTTCTGCAGGAATCATAATGTAATCTATTCAACTTTTGGCATTTACATATTTCTTGTGCTTCAAAAGTATCCTCTGTCAAAAACGTACTCTGCCTCTAAAAACACTCCTCCATATTTTGGTAATAGAATGTATTTCCAATTTTTGGGTCGTTATTTACACAGAATATATGTTCCTCTTTGCAGCTGTGAGGCCAGCAACAGTCGTCTTCAACCACCCCTTGTTGTACGAACTGCAATCGATATGTACCTGAGACCCCTAGAAGTCACACTTATTGGAAACAATCCAGAGTTCAGTGCTGGAAGAAGATACAACATTACCTGTCGGTGTCGAGGTTCGAGGCCCCCAGCAATAATTACTTGGTGGAAGGTAAGTACCCAAAGTAACATTTTATCAGAAGAAAATCATTGTAAAACGAAAACAAGAGGGGTATTATATCTCAATTTGTTTACAGAATGCCATAAACCATCTTAACAGTTTCATTCTTATTAGAAATCATCAGATACTGTATATGTATATATGGTCAAGAATAAAAAACCGCTAAACGCCGTAAAAATGAGTGGCGCATACAATATTCCAGCTACAAAAATTTGATATGAATATTACGTGGCGCACTTACAGTTGAGTGTTTTCTTACAAACTCACGATTTATTTATTGCTTTAAAACCGATTGAGATATGCAAATAAAATTTGGTGAGTTTTAAGACGTAGTTATTTCGCAATTTTTGACATACAATTAAGAATTTTATATTCACCATTGGCGTGAATACGGGTAATATGATCGATCATATTAAAATCAAATGGTGAATATTAAATTCTTAATTGCATGTAAAAAATGCGCAATAACTATCTCTTAAAACCTTCCATATTTGATTTGCATATCTCTACCAGTTTCAGGGCAATAAATAAATCTTCAGTTTGTAAGAAAAAATTTAACATTTCGTATCTCGGAAACGAAGCATTTGCGGACAAATGTTTACAAAGCAAACGGTCACTATTTTTCCATGCAGAACTACCCCTTAAAGTTTGTCGCACTTATTTAGAAACACCCTGTACTGATGAAGAACATGGCTAGTTGTTAAAGTACCTAACTTTTGTATTATCCAACATAAGCGAATGAATCAAAAAACAGAATGTTAAGAAAACCTAAAGCTATAGTTGCGTTTTAATTTCAGTATTTTATAAATGCTAAAATATTCCACAGGGTGTTGCGAACTTTGGGAAATAAACACAGTTTGATTCATACACCCGGTATACAATGAAAATTTACTTCTTTAGCAACAGTATTATTACAGCGATATTGTAAAATAATAAGGCTAAAAAAGGGCTTTTAAAAAAATAACTTAAATCGGTCAAGAGTTTTAGGAGATACGAATCATCAAAAATGACCTATTTTTGAGGTGGCCGTTTTCTCTGACGCGCAGTGTATATTGATATCTTCAAGAAATTTTATATATATATATATATATATTGTTATATTTCTATTTGATATGAAAATTAAATTTTGATAATTATAAACAAAATTCACTTTAATATAAAATATTTTTAATTTTCTCAACCTCGGGCATATAAATTTAGAACAACCTGTATACAACAAATTGTTATATTTAATTTTAAGAAGTGATTAGAATAAGCGTACGAAACTCGGAACAATGTGCTTAGATAAACAAAGTGAATGACGCGTACCATTATCGTTCTTCTCGGAAGGTCGATCATTAGCCTATGCTAAATAAAACTCAGTGAAATAGATGATAGTTCATTATCGTTTTTCGCGGAAGGTTTCGATCATTAGCCTATGCTAAATAAGACTCATTTGAAAGAGAGAATAGGTCATTAAAATTTGTAAATAGTTAGAAAGTATTTTAGAATGGGAATTAAATATTTTCTTTTGAAATCCATTAAGCATATTTAGAAAGATTAAAAATTGGTTTTGAGGAATATTACGAATGAGAGTTGGTGGTGGAAGATTGATTTGTGAATCTGGAAGGGATATTTAGACAGTAGGGGAATGGATGAGAAAGTGAGATCAGAATGTTTTGAGCTGTCGAGAAGTGAAGTCGAGTAGTAGACGGTAGTGTACGGAGAGTGAGAAAGCCGGTATAGTTCCGTGAGTGTGGAGTATCTATCGTGGAACGAGAAGTAGGCCAGGTCGAGAGTAAAAGAACCTCCTTGAGCCAAGAGTGTCCCGGTAGCTGATAGCAGTTTCGAGAAAGGTAGAACACAGCATCACGACAGACGCAGGAACGAGAGCTATTCGAGCTAGTTTTTCAAAGGAGAACATTACTGGAAGCCAGGACGAGGTTTGATCGCAGCCAAGGATAGCAGGAAACGGGTCTTGTGTGAGGACATTTTCAGTTCACCAGGAAAAGGTCAGTCTCATTTGTTTGGACATGAATGTATGGGTTTTTCGTATTAAATTCCACATAAAAAATTGAATAACATAATCAATAATATCAGGAAAGCTTCATCAAACTTAAATAGAGTTGTTCCTAATAACTCCTAATAGTTAAATGTTAATAAAAACTTTCAATTGAAAACCAAAAGGAAATAAGATTCCCATTTTGTAAATGTTATGTTTAAGAATAATAAGAAATAGCAAATATTAAGCATTGATTGCCTTTTAAATAAAATAAAAAATATTTTGATTATAATTGTAACCTATATGTGTATTTTTTTTTACTCTTTTCTTTTCTATCCCGATTAGGAACCATTAAGAAATATTTAGAAGCCACGGAAGTAAGTAATTAATTTATAATTCGCCCTGAGATTGAAAACATATTGATATGTGATCTGGTTAATTAATTGGATTAGTATTAATACATTGATTAAATTAAGTAACATAAAAGAATATTATCTCATATCAATAATCAAGATCACATCAACTGTCGTCCAACGTGGAAAGCATTGTAAAGTATTTCTAGTGGCAAATTTGAAGGATAGAAAGAGTAAAGCCGGTATTTGAAAATTTATATGCCTGTGGTAAAAAGTGAGATACTTACATTTGATAACATAAAATTTTAGATCTCTTTAGGTACAAATTTTACATAACTGATTTAATATTTTATTTTTACGATATTTACATTTGATATATTTATTGACAATTTATAATATTTGGGTAAAAAAAAAGTCGTCTTGGTAACATACTAGTAAAATTTCATATTTGGCGGGGATAGTACTTCTTGAAAACAAATGTCTGTGACAAGAAGCCAAAGCAAAGACAACAAAAAACAAAAAGAACATTCAAATCAAGAAGATATTTTAGACACGACAATCATGGCATCAGAACAGCAAGAATTATCAGGAATAGATAAATTATTACAAATGATGCAACTCCAGTCACAAAGAATGGAACAGAAAATGGATGAAACACAACAAAAACTGGATGACAATCAAAGAGAAACAAAACAAACAATGGAGAAAAATCAGGAAGAAACATCAAAGAAAATGGATAAAGTGGATCAAAAAATGGAGGAAACACAACGAAAAATGGATGAAACACAACAAAAATTGGATCAAAAAATGGATGAAACAAAAAGAATAATGCAAGAAAATCAGAAGGAAACAAAACAAGCCATAGAAGAGAACAACAAGAAAATGGAGGAACGCATAGAAAAGTATGAAATGAAAATTCAAGATAAAATAAAGGAGTTAACGAATGGCCAGAAAAAGGAACTAGAAAATTTGGAAAATAAGTTGGAAAATGCTATTCAAGTAGACAGAGAAGAAGTGGAAAAAAGAATCACAGAAATAGAAAAACAAGTCACCGAAAACCGGACGCAACAAAATGTCGGAGAAAGAAGAGAAATGGTTATACATAGCACAGATGACGTGAAGATAAGGTTTGGCGGGGATGTAAGAAGATTACACCCAGTGCCGTTCATAAATAGCCTGAAAAAGAAAATACAGCACATCGGAAATTTCGAAACAGCAAAAGAAACTATCAGAAACCATCTCAAAAATGAAGCAAGCCTATGGTTCGATTGCAAAGAAGAAGAATTTGACAGTTGGCAACAATTTGAACAAAAATTTTTGAATTATTTCTGGGGAAAAGTCCAACAATTGGAAATTAACAAGGAATTGCAAAATGGGAAATACAATGATAGGATGGGTATATCAGAAAGGACATATGCATTACAAATTTACTATAACGCAAAACATTTACAATATAATTACTCATCGGAACAATTAGTCGAACTGATTGCAAGACATTTCGAAGAAACGCTGGAAGACCATATCACATTGCAAAACTACAAAGACATAGATAGTTTATGCCAATTCCTACAAATAAGAGAATTACGTGTAAGAGAAACAAAATCAAGAAGGTCGCGAGAAGATTACAGGCCCCGAGAAACACAGGATTACAGAGATAGAAATCAAAATAGGAGGGACTATACAAGACGAGATTTTAATCCCAGAAGGGAAAACGAAAATAGAGACAACGGAAGAGGAAATTATGAACAAAGAAATAGGCAATGGAATGAGGACAGAAATCGAGAATACCAGAATAGAAACACCACACGCTCAAATCAAGAAAACAGAAATAATGGTAGACAAAATGAACAGGGATATCAAGAAAACCGAAACAGATCCGACAGACCAAGAGAAAATAGAAGAGAAGTAAATAATACCCAGACAGATGGATATGACGGAGAGAGACATTATGACGAAAATATAAACAACGATGAGCAACCGGCGTTTTTTCACGACGGCGCTCACTAAAAACCAAAAATCAAACAGGAATCTTTTGTAACCCCAAGGAGTTTATTAAATTGGCAAGAAACAACGAAAAGAAAAATGGAGTTAATTTAAAATTTGTGGATGGATTTATCAACGAGAAACCAATTAAAATTATGATAGACACTGGATCTGAAATAACATTGGTCAACAGAAAACTAATAGAAGAAGTTAACTTAACAAATTTAATTTACAAAATACCTAGGGTAAATTTAGTGGGCGCAAACAAACGGACATTGGCAACTATAAATGAAGGCATACGAGTAATGGTACGACTGGGCAAGAATATGTATGCACTACAATGTGTAATAATGCCAAACATGTCACATGACATGATAGTAGGAGTGGACGAATTGGCAGAAAAACATGTAGTGATAGATTTTAAAAATAATACGATGAAACTAACAGAAGAAAAAGAAAAAGAACAGGACAAGGAACATGAGAAACAAAATACGGACGAATCAGGTAAAGAACAAACAGTGGAAATGAATTTGGCAGCGAAGCAAGGACAAAGAAGAAAAAGGAGAAAAGGTCAGAAAAAGATAAAAGAAAATGAAACCTGTGGCTCCTCAAAAGAAGAGTTGAGCCCAGAAGAAGAAAATTTGAGAGTATCAGAAACAAAGGAAACCTGGGATTCCTCAAAAGAAGAGACGGGCTCAGGAGAAGAAGAAATAAAGCTAAAAAATGAAAGTGAAAAGAATATGATTGAAACAGTGGTATTTGAAGAGGAGGTATATGCAAACGAGGATGCAGAATGCACGGTAAACTTGTGTGAAGAATCTGAGAAAAAAGACAGAAAATTGATATGTGGAGAAGGGAAAGAAAAAGAATTGCGGTTGATGTTAAGAAACTACGAAAATTTGATCAATGAGGAAAACAGAGTGGCTAAAAAGTACGAACATTCATTTGAGGTGAAAAACTTGGGAAATTTTCGATCAAAGACTTACCCGATTTCATACAAGTATCGACAAGAGGTGAAAGAAGAAATAAATAAAATGTTGGAAGATCAAATCATCGAAAGATGTGATTCACTGTATGTTAACCCGATTGTGATAGTAAAGAAAAGCAGTGGAGAATTGAGATTATGTTTAGATGCCAGGAATATCAACCAGCACACAGTATCACAATATGAATCACCTCTAAACATCGAGGCCATTTTTGGAAGAATCACCGGGTCACACATATTTTCGAAAATTGACTTAAAACACAGTTTTTGGTTGATACCGTTAGCTGAAAAGTGTAGAAACTACACCGCTTTTTCTATTGATGGTATTGTCTACCGGTTTAAGGTAGTGCCGTTTGGATTGCAGAGTGCTTGTGCTGCACTCGTCCGAGCTCTACATACCATTTTGAATCGCCACGAAGATTTCATAGTTCATTATATCGATGATTTATTAATTTTTTCACAAGATACTCAGAGTCATCTGAAACACATAGAAATAATTCTGGAAGAATTGGACACAGCGGGATTGAAATTAAACATTGAAAAATGTCAATTTTTTCAAAAAGAAGTCATTTATTTGGGTTTTCAATTCGACACCAAAACAGTAAGATTATCCGAAGACAGAGTCAAGCTCATAGATGAATACCCAAGACCAACGAATTTGAAAACATTGAGAGGTTTTCTTGGCACGATTAATTATTTTAAAAAACTGATTCCCGATTTGAGCCAAAAGGAAATCCCTCTGATAAAGTTGCTTAAAAAAGGAATAAAATGGAATTGGAAAGAAGAACAGGAGGAAGCTTTCGAAACATTAAAACGAGAATTCGCAAAAGGAACGAAAATATACCACCCCATTTACAATTTACCTTTTATACTCCGAACTGATGCGTCCATACAAAAATTTGCAGGAGTTCTGTCTCAAATACAAAACGACCAAGAAGTGCCGATATGTTTTATATCTCGAGTGACTAAAACACATGAGAGAAAATATAGTGTTACAGAATTGGAGTTTGCCAGTGTACTATATTGCGTAAACAAATTGAGGTTTTACTTATTGGGAGCAAAATTCACAATCGAAACAGACCATGCAGCTTTAGTACATATCATGAAGAATAGATTAGTAAATAATAGAATACATAGAGGCATTCTATTATTACAGGAGTATGATTTTGAGTTCCGATATATAAAAGGAAAAGACAACATAATAGCCGACGCTCTAACACGGGATGAGGACACCGGAAAAAAGGAAACAATTACTCTACAGGTGGGACTAAATAGATTAATACAAGAAGAAGGGATATATTCGTTAAATGAGATAAGGACAAACCAAGAAGACCTAGAGGAAAGAGAGAAAAGAAGAGCGGAAATAGAAAATGACATATATTTTAAGAGAATAGACGGAAAGGAACTATATTTAGTGACACAGACATTGGCCGAAAAGATAATAAAGAAATTACATGAGGACAATGGGCATATCGGTAGCAGAAAAATTTGGCTCGTTTTTAGGGAAAATTACATCAGCCGACAGGATTACCGCATTGCAAAGGAAATTACCCAGAAGTGCGATGTATGTCAAAAATATAAGAGTCGGAATTTCAAAAACGAAAATGTTGCCAAAAATATTGAAGCCCGAAACAAACTAGACATTGTAGCAATAGATATGTTAAGCGATCTAATTATGACCACTAAAAGGAACAAACATATTCTGGTAATGGTGGATGTGTTTTCAAAATACGTAAAATTATATAGTTGCCGCACCACAAAGGGGCAGGAAATATTAAGAAAAATCGACAATTTTATAGCCATAGTAGGAACACCAAAAAAGATTCTACTGGACAATGCAACGTATTTCCGAAATGATCGTTTCAAGGGACAACTTCGAGAACGAGGAATAGAGACAAATTTTGTCAGCATCAGGCATCCACAGAGTAATCCTTTGGAACGATTCATACAGGAAGTGACGAAATTTCTTCGCATTGCAACAGATGGGCAACATCGCCACTGGGACAGGAAAATGGCGGAAATAGAAAGGTATCTAAATACAATTCCGAGCACAGTAACAAAAGAGACCCCAGAATACATCATGAAGGGTGTACTGCCGATAAGGCCATGGGAAGACCAAGAGCCAAAAGAATATCAACAGGTGATTGAAACCGTACAGAGAAGATTACGGCGAAGCAACGAAAAATATATCCAAAGACAGGAACAAAATAGAAAAAGAAGACCAGTGACTTTCCAAAAGGGTAAAAAAGTACTCGTGAGGGCATTACGAGTATCAAATCTTCCTGGGGGTATTTGCGCAAAGTTGATGCCTGTTTTCGAAGGCCCGTACATCGTGAATAATGAAAATGGGATAAATAGTTATGAGTTGAGGCACAGGAACTCGGAAAAGATCCGAGGAATTTATAATATTCACGATGTATACAAATATCACGAATAAAAGACAGAATTACATGAAGTAGATAGTAAGTTAGGATATAAGACGTAGATTAAAGTAAGGAAATATACAGGGAGTTGGTTTTGCCTCGAGAAAATTTATTTAAAAATGCAGATAAATTTTATCGAATACAAGGCGGGGATTTGTTATATTTCTATTTGATATGAAAATTAAATTTTGATAATTATAAACAAAATTCACTTTAATATAAAATATTTTTAATTTTCTCAACCTCGGGCATATAAATTTAGAACAACCTGTATACAACCAATTGTTATATTTAATTTTAAGAAGTGATTAGAATAAGCGTACGAAACTCGGAACAATGTGCTTAGATAAACAAAGTGAATGACGCGTACCATTATCGTTCTTCTCGGAAGGTCGATCATTAGCCTATGCTAAATAAAACTCAGTGAAATAGATGATAGTTCATTATCGTTTTTCGCGGAAGGTTTCGATCATTAGCCTATGCTAAATAAGACTCATTTGAAAGAGAGAATAGGTCATTAAAATTTGTAAATAGTTAGAAAGTATTTTAGAATGGGAATTAAATATTTTCTTTTGAAATCCATTAAGCATATTTAGAAAGATTAAAAATTGGTTTTGAGGAATATTACGAATGAGAGTTGGTGGTGGAAGATTGATTTGTGAATCTGGAAGGGATATTTAGAAAGTAGGGGAATGGATGATAAAGTGAGATCAGAATGTTTTGAGCTGTCGAGAAGTGAAGTCGAGTAGTAGACGGTAGTGTACGGAGAGTGAGAAAGCCGGTATAGTTCCGTGAGTGTGGAGTATCTATCGTGGAACGAGAAGTAGGCCAGGTCGAGAGTAAAAGAACCTCCTTGAGCCAAGAGTGTCCCGGTAGCTGATAGCAGTTTCGAGAAAGGTAGAACACAGCATCACGACAGACGCAGGAACGAGAGCTATTCGAGCTAGTTTTTCAAAGGAGAACATTACTGGAAGCCAGGACGAGGTTTGATCGCAGCCAAGGATAGCAGGAAACGGGTCTTGTGTGAGGACATTTTCAGTTCACCAGGAAAAGGTCAGTCTCATTTGTTTGGACATGAATGTATGGGTTTTTCGTATTAAATTCCACATAAAAAATTGAATAACATAATCAATAATATCAGAAAAGCTTCATCAAACTTAAATAGAGTTGTTCCTAATAACTCCTAATAGTTAAATATTAATAAAAACTTTCAATTGAAAACCAAAAGGAAATAAGATTCCCATTTTGTAAATGTTATGTTTAAGAATAATAAGAAATAGCAAATATTAAGCATTGATTGCCTTTTAAATAAAATAAAAAATATTTTGATTATAATTGTAACCCATATGTGTATTTTTTTTTACTATTTTCTTTTCTATCCCGATTAGGAACCATTAAGAAATATTTAGAAGCCACGGAAGTAAGTAATTAATTTATAATTCGCCCTGAGATTGAAAACATATTGATATGTGATCTGGTTAATTAATTGGATTAGTATTAATACATTGATTAAATTAAGTAACATAAAAGAATATTATCTCATATCAATAATCAACATCACATCAATATATATATATATATATATATATATATATATATATATATATATATATATATATATAACAAGGAGAGGTTATATATATATATATATAATGTTCTTGAACTCCTAAGTGGAGCATAGAGCTTCAGTGAAAACGCGCCATCGGGTTCTATTTTGCGCTAGGGCCTTCACCTCATTCCAAGACTTTCCTTGACTTCTTATCTCGTCCATGATGGATCTTCTCCAAGTTTGTGCTGGGCGACCTCTTTTTCTTTTTCCTTGGGGATTCCACTCTAGGGCAGTTTTTTCAATACTGGAACTATCTTTTCGGAGTGTGTGATCTATCCACCCCCACTTTCTGGATTTTATTTCATTTTCTACCCTATTTTGTTGGGTCAGGTGTAGCAGATCTTCGTTTCTGATGGTGTTTGGCCAGAAAATACGCACAATTCTTCGTAGACATTTGTTAACAAAGACCTGCAATTTGTCTGTAAGGGATTTTGTCACTTTCCAGGTTTCACATCCATAGAGTAGAACAGATATAACATTTAACTGGAATATTCGGATCTTTGTCCTTGTAGTATATTCCCCAGACCTCCAAACAGGGTTAAGCATGCTTAATGCTTGTTGAGCTTTTCGTATCCTCATACGAATATCGTTTTCTGTACCTCCGCTTTCTTTTATGACACTTCCAAGGTACGTGAAGTTTTCCACATTTTCAATCTGCATGTTGTCAATATTATCAAGGAATTTTACTAAATGTTTAATTTTACAATTTTCTCCTAGGATTTCACTTGTTGATCCGATGATCTGGTTGGTCTGACTCTGCAACTGGTATTTTGGACACTCTACAAGTACATGCTTAACACTGAGTGGGATATTACAGTTGTCACATAAAATGGGATTAGTGTGACCAATTTATATATCCGTGGGTAAGTCGGGTATCTCGTACGTAGGTCCTAGATGAAGACGAGTAACAATGACTTAGTGAGTTCTGTTGTGAATTTGAGATTTCCACGGATTTACAAACATTTTCACTTCGCAAAGTTTTAAAGTAAAATAAAAAAAGAACTAGCTACCACTTAAACCAACGACCATACTGTCCAATTTCTATAGGTTCATTGGCCTTTAAGCAAATGAAGAATCAGATTGTACAGCCCAACAAGCAAGGAACAGTGAAACCGCGAGTGTAGTGAGAGATGTAGTTTTTAACGATTTAAAATCATTTATTAAAGTGAAAGTCGAAAATATGTGCCAAAACTAGTGTGAGAGTTCAACTTCTTTTTTGTGTTATATTGTGTCCGACATATCTCTACTTAAATGTTGCAACTTATTCTTGTCTAACATCCATAACTTTGGTTTCTCTCTTATCCACTTATTTCTCTTTTATCCTTTATGCTTATGTGCAACATTTGTCTTTCCATTGCTCTTTGCGTTTCTATGATTTTGTGTATGTTTGGTTTTATAAACATCCACGTTTTGGAACCATAAGTGAGAACAGGTAGTACGCATTGATTATATACCTTGGTCTTACGATGTTGTGGATATCTTTTGTTTTTAAGGATGTAGCTTAAATTGCTACAAGCGAGAGTGGGGAATTTTTGATACATTTTGCCACCAGTAAAAACATGGTTATAAGTGCCACATGGACGGAACCACAACAAATTAAATTGACCATGTGCTGATAGACAAAAGGGCAGCCAGTAGTATCTCTACTGGCTATGTTGTGGATCAGACCATCTTTTACTACCAAACAAATTTAGATGCAGAGTTAACAGGTAAAGAAATGAAAGACAGCAAAGGAAAAACAAACTGGACCTGGAAAAACTGAAGATCCAGGAATATAAAGAGAAGTTCGAACTTCGAACAAGAAGTCGCAAATGAGTTAAGGACGCTAGAACTGCACTCCATAGAGGGCAAATGGAGTAATATCAAAACAGCAGTACTGACAGCAGCAGCATCCACCCTGGGAAACAAGAAAAAGGAGAGAAGAGGAGCATGGTTTGATGACGAGTGCAGATAAGAAATATAGGAAAGAAATGAAGCACACAAAATGTACATAACAAGAAGAACACGGGAAAGACGAACATTATTTGAAGTTGCAAGACAGAAAGCAGACAAGATATGTACAAAGAAAAAGAGAGCCTATGAAAATAGACAAATAGAAAAAATGGAAGAAAATTTCAAAAGCAACGAAATTAGAGGGGCTTACGAATACCTAAAAAAGATAAGAAGTGGTTATAAACCTCAAACAAATCTATGTAAAGATGAAAGTGGACAAATAATCAGTGACCAACAGAAAGTCACAGAAACCTCGAAGCATTATTTTCAGACCCTACTTGGAACACAAATAGACATGGAAGATGAAATGGGTATGAACTACGTAGAAGAAAATGATGTGGGTAATGGAGTAGAAGCTCCAACTATAGAGGAAGTTCTCGAAGCTATTAAGGCCCAGAAAAACAATAAAGCTCTAACAGTTAACGAAATACCAGCAGAACTGTATAAGGTAGGTAGCGACCACCTAGCAAATCACATCCACGCACTCACCAAAAACATATGGCAAGAAGAAAATACCCGACGACTGGAAGAAAGGTATAGTATGCCCGATCTATAAAAAAGGAGACAAACTCCAGTGCAAAAACTACCGTGGAATCTCTCTACTATGTACAGCATATAAAGTCCTCACATATATTATAAACCAGCGGCTCCAATCACTAGCAGAAAATATTATTGGAGAGTATCAGAGGGGCTTCTGACGGGGAAGATCGACACTGGATCAAATATTTACAGTCAAACAGATCTTGAGCAAATCATGGGAACACGATATTGATGTTCACAACGTGCTTGTAGACTTCAAACAGGCATACGACTCAGTCAAAAGGAACAAACTAAACTATATATTGGCTGAATTGGCAATACCACACAAGCTAATGAAATTAATAAAATTCATGAAAGCCACAATGGATAAAACTCAGGCATGTGTATGAATAAAAAATCACCGGACAGACTTTTTCAAAATTTCGCAGGGACTAAAGCAGGTAGATGGGCTGGCCCCAATATTGTTTAACCTGGCACTGGAATATGCGGTTAGGCAAATACAAACTGGACGAGGAAACCTACTGACCAACCGAACGGTTCAACTGGCCGCTTATGCCGATGATATTATTAATATTATGTATAGAACATCAACAGGAACACAGGAAACATACTCAGAGTTAAAAACACAAACAAAAATGCTAGGTCTGGAAACTAACACACAAAAAAAAACAAAAATAATGACTCAGACGAGAAGAAATATAGTCCCACAAAACATTCTGCATAAAGATGACATTGAAACGGTTGAAAAGTTTACATACCTGGGAGTAGAAATATATGGCGACGGATCAGAAGACGGAGAAATACGGAAGAGAATAACGCAGGCAAACAGAGCTTATTTTGCCCTCTCTCATATATTTCGGTCTAACAGTGTCCACCGAAATACAAAGATAAGAATCTATAAAACTTTAATTCGACCAATAACATGCTATGGCAGTGAAGCCTGGGTCCTGAAAGAAACATCCAAAAACAAACTCGACACATTCGAAAGGAAAGTACTGAGGAGAATATACTAGGACCTGTGAGGGAAAACGCAATCTTCAGAACTCGATACAACAACGAACTTTATCAACTTTATAAGGAAGTACCCCTGTCTGACTTCATTAGAATACAAAGATTGCAATGGGCTGGACATATGGTAAGAATGGGAGAGGATAAGCTACCAATTTGACCCAGATATATTATTATATAATTGTGAACTTGTTCTATTTCATCTTTTCCGATTCTCACTGGGATATCCTCATCCGTATTTGTTATGACTTTGGTCTTTCTGTGATTCATATTTAGGCTAGTCTTTTCAGCTTCTATGTCCAGTTTTTTCATCATTTTAAACAATTCTTCTTTTTTATCGGTGAGTTTTTGAGTTGTACCACTATGATTGTAGTCCATGAGAGGGAAAATTCGGAATGTCCGTACTATTTAATTAGGTAGGTATATCAAATAAAACTCCCCAAGATAATATTTTGTTCTTGTTAATAAATTTTAATACCGTTATATTCGAAAATAATTGTTCCCCCGTTTAATTAGCACGGGCTGTTTTGAAATTAATCGTGTCATAAAGATAAAAGTACAAACCATTCCACTTCTGTTTAACTTCAAAAATAAATTAATGAAAACCGCAGAATCCGTTAAAGAGTGACTGTAATATAATTATGTAGAAAGTGAGGGTAGAAAATAAATCCAGGGAAAGTTTTTGCATAAATATCTCAGACATACGGATCATTACAGCCAGTCTAAATTTCGGCAGAATCAGTTTAGACCAGCGGTTCTTAATGGGGTGTGCTGAAGTTTTTTTTAAGAAGACAAATTTATTAAGGGTAAAGTATCAACGGTATTTAAATTAAATTTAACAGACATTCTACATTTGTTAGGCGTACAAAAAATTTGGATATATTTTTAAATAGTCCGTTCTTTAACGGTAAAATATTGCAAAACCTCTAAATTTTAAAGAACCGCTTGGATTGACAAGAAATTTGGCATACACATAGCTAACAAGTCAAAGAAAAAAAGTGATATTGTGCCGATATGTGCTTTGGTCCTGGGGGTGGTTTTCACCCCTTCTTGGGGGTGAAAAAATATTCGTCCAAAGAAAGTTAGGAAAAGGATAAACTGGCTAATTTTAAGTAACTTTTGTTCTATAGAGTTTTTTCACAAAAGTAAATACTTTTCGAGTTATTTGGCAGTGAATATGTTCATTTTTTCAACAAAATAACCACGCTTTTAGACGGTTTTTCGCAAATAACTCAAAGAGTAAGTATTTTGTCGAAAAAACATTCTTAGTAAAAATATAGCCTGTAAAAAATTCAAAAAAATGGTGTATTTATCACGTCTCTACACCTAGTAGAAGCAGAGTTATAGCTAATGAAAAATAGGTTCATATTCGTCAAATTCCAAATGGAATACTTTAACGTGAAATAACCAAGAATGAAGCATATTTGGGGGAAAACTCATTACAATTTATTTAAAGTGTTTTAAAAAAGCTTCATTTTTGTTTTATAAAAAAAATTTCTAGCATCAAAATTAAACAAGTTACGCTCAAAATAAAGTTAGTCCCTTTTGGTTTTGGTAAAAAAATCGAGAAAATCACCCCCTAATTAGTATCTGAAATGAACTTAATCGTTACGACTTCACAAGTTTCTTGACTCCTGTATATATTGTTTATATGTTCTGTAAATTTCATCGGTTCAAAGTCCTTATTATTGAATGGGCTGTAGTTAAAAGGGGTTGAACGAGTCACTGATCAGAAATGTACGCAAATTTAGAAACACCAAATCTTAATCAATTTTTGTCTAACAGAAAAACAAAAAAATACATGATATTCAGAAAAGCAAATCTGACTTTTTTTGTTTTTCGAGATTTTTGGTATCTCTAACAATTTTTAAGTTGTTTTGAAAAAAAGCATATTTTTCAAAATTTAAATTTTTAAAAATTTTATTTTGAAACCAAATTTTTTTAAAAATAAGCACTTTAAATGGATGAAACTTACAGATCATATAAACACAACATAATCAAAGTAATTTGTGGAGAGGTAACGATTAATTTCATTTAAGTTGCTAATTAGGGGTGGTCTTCCCGATTTTTTTTGCAAAAACAAAAGGGACCAGCTTTATTTTAAGCGTAACTTGCTTAAATTTAATGCTAGAAACTGTTTGTAAAAACAGAAATAAAGCTTTTTTTAAACAATTTAAAAAAATGATAACAGGTTTTCTCCAAAAGTGCTTAATTTTTTGGATATTTCACGTCGAAATATTCTATTTGAAATTTGGTGAATATGAATCTATTTTTGATTGGCTATAACTCTGGTTCTACGAGATCCAGAGACCTAACGCTTACACCATTATTTTTACTTTTTTATAGGCTATATTTTTGCTAAGAACGTTTTTTTCGACAAAATACTTACTTTTTGAGTTAATTTGCGAAAAACGGTCTAAAAATGTGGTTATTTTGTTGAAAAATGAACATATTCACTCGCAAATAACTCGAAAAGTGTTGACTTGGTGAAAAAGCTCTATAGAACAAAAGTTACTTAAAATTAGTCAGTTTACCCATTTCCGGACTTATTTTGGACATATGTTTTTTCACCCCCAGTAGGGGGTGAAAGTCACCCCCAGGGCAAAGCACACATCGGCACAATATCACTTTTTTTCTTTGACATGTAAGCTATACGTATGCCAAATTTCATGTCAATCCAAGCGGTTCTTTAAAATTTAGTGCAAAAACCGTGAAAGAATGGACTAAAATTCTTATCTTAGCAGAAAGTAATCGCACATCAGTTGATAGAATATCACACCGTCATCACACCGAAAGGAAACGCGGTTAATGAACTGTTGCCAATAATACAAATATATTTTTCTGACAAAACCACCAAACAATATCATCATCATAAGTGGCTCCGTTGTGAATCTTAGCCTGCTCGCAAAGAACCCGCTACTACTCTCGATTCCTGATAACTCCCCCCCCCCCCATATTCTGTTCCTGACAATCTTTAAGTCTTCTTCCACATCATCAATCCATCTTCTTCGTGGTCGTCATCTACTTCTTGTTCCCTCTGGTTTTCAACATTTTATTCTCTTTGTGTATTTGTGATCTGATATTATATTCTAGCAAGGTGTTTAGCCCATCTAAGTCTCTGCACTTTAACGAATTTCACAATATCTGGATCGGTATATAACTGATATAGTTCAAAGTTGTATCTTCGACGCCATAGCCCATTTTCATTAAGGGCGCCAAAAATCTTTCCCCCAAGAGTTTTTCTTTTAAAACCGGTCTTATTAATTTCTTCTACATATATATTGACCTTTATTGCACGTTTTATACACTAAGCATCAAAATTAACGCAACACCTTAAAACATTTTTGTTTTGGGACATTTTGATGTCTCGTATTTCCTAAATTTGTTTTTCTATTTTAGTGATTTTTTAGTATATTATAGCTTTATTCTTCGGGAATAAAGCTAGAATAATATTACCGATGTGATAATAATGTCATTGTATACGGGTGTAACAATGATAGTGTGTTTTCTCCTCAAAGTTTGGAACACCCTGTGAAATATTCTAGCTTATATAACATTTTGAAATTAAAACTAAACTGTAGCCTTAGCTTTCTTAACATTCTGCTTTTTGATTCATTCGCGTATGTGGGACAATAAAAAAGTTAGGTACTTTAACAACTAGCCATGTTATTCATCAATACAGGGTGTTTCTAAATAAGTGCAAGAAATTTTAAGGGGTATTTATGCATGAAAAAATAATGACCGTTTGCGTTATAAACATATGTCCACATATGCTTCGTTTCCGAGATACGAGATGTTGAATTTTTTCTTACAAACTGACGATTTATTTATTGCTCTAAAACCGGTTGACATATCCACATGAAATTTGGTAGGTTTTAAGAGGTAGTCATTGGCCATTTTTTGGTATACAATTAAAAAATTTAAATTCCCCATGGGCGTGCATAGGGGGTGTATCTAAAATGTTTATACCCGTATGCACGCCAATGGCGAACATACAATTCTTAGTTGTATGTTAAAAAATGCGCAATAACTACATCTTAAAACCTACCAAAGTTTATTTGCATATCTCAACCAACTTTAGAGCAATAAATAAATTGTCAGTTTGTAAGAAAAAATTAACATCCCGTATCTCGGAAACAAAGCATTTGCGGACATATGTTTATAAAGCAAACGGTCATTATTTTTTCATGCAGAATTACCCCTTAAAGTGTGTCGTACTTATTTAGAAACACCCTGTATTGCTGAATAACAGTGCTAGTTGTTAAAGTACCTAACTTTTTTATTATTCAACATAAGCGAATGAGTCAAAAAGCAAAAGGTTAAAAACGCCTAAGGCTACAGTTGAGTTTTAATTTCAATATTTTATATACGCTAGAATATTCTACAGGGTATTCCAAACTTTGAGGAAAAAACACACTATTATTTTTACACCCGGTATACAATGACACTTAATTCTTTAGCAATAATATTATTACACCGATCTTTTTGAAGAACAAATCTATAATAATAGTTGAAAGACTGATAAGTTTGTACACACTTGAATGAATAAGGGAAAATGAAAATGTAGTATGTCAAAGTGTGTAAATAATTTATTTCCTTAGCCGAGCGCTTTCGACATAAACGTCATCCTCGGAGCTAATGCTAAAATAAAAAAAGAGATCTTGTAAGAAAAAGAAGTACAAAACTCTTTTTTTACTTACGTCAAATACTAAAAAAGTACCGCTACAAAGAGGTGTAAACAAGTGCATCTTAGGAATGTAAATTTGATTTTTAAATTGTGAATGCTAACTTAGTCATCCGTACAACAGCAAACAGCAAAAAAACAGAAAGAAACGGCCACATACACGTTGCACAAAAACATATAAACTTTTTTCATGGTACGGGTGTCGATATCACCCGTCCATCCTTGGCCTAGTAACAACAGCTGACTGACAAGGTCGGATATTCAAATCTGCTTTTATCTGTTCTGCGTTGACGTTGACAGCTGACGTTGAAACATGAATATTTTAAACATATTGAAAGGACAATTGAAAATTTTTACAATGAAATTGATAAGGAAATGTACCTTAGATGATTGTACTAATCAACTATTAAATTAATTAATGACATGCTTGATTTTGAGACTAATTGGCCCAACTTACATACACTGTGTTAAGTTAAAAAATTAAAAAACAAAAAAAAAATATTAAACAGAAAGTAATGAGAAAGATCAATTTTGATTGTGAATTCTCAAATTCAATATTCAGAAGATGTTAGCTTGTTGAAGTTAAAGATTGAGATAATATTATATTGTTGTTATTTATCATCTTTTTGTAATTTATGTAAGTCATTGCAATGACCTTGACTTGGTGTATGGATATTTTATTAAGTTGAAACCCTAATGTTTATGTAGAAATATTAAATGATTTTATTAAATGCTATGATGTTAAAATGGGTATATTCAGTGTCTATTGTTGTAAGACGTTGATGACAAAATAGAAGGATATAGTGTTCGGTGGAATTCAATTTTTAACAAAATAGTTTCGAACACTTTTGTTGTTAGGTGTTTTATTTCTAAGGCTCTCATTACTTGTTGGTAGAATCTGTATTAATAATGTATATATAAATCTGGCCAATAGTCAAATGTTTTCCTTTTTTTTTTTGTTTTATATAAAGTTATAAAATTAAATTTTGAATAAAAATACAATAGTTTTTATATACATAAATGATTGCAAGAGGTCACTACTCAACTGTCTCCCACAGATACTTGAAGGGAGGTTTATAATTACAATTTAAATTGATCTGAGTATTAACACAAAAATCAGGATTAGACATCATCTCTCTAGAAATCTCCAGGTCCTCCAACAAATTCATTAATCTATAGTTTTTAGATGGGATGTTATGCAAAATTTGGCTGTCTTTAGTAGGAGAGAAGGAATGATTGGTAGATTTAACATGATAGCCAAAGTTTGATTTTTCTGGAGTTCTGACATGCTCCTTGATTCTCTGAGAAAGGGTTCTCATTGTCCTTCCTACATAGGTGGTACTACACTCACCACATGATAGCTTGTATATGCCACTCTTATTTAATTTATCTAATTTGTCTTTGGTTTTACTAAACAGTGATTTGATTGAATTTTTAGTTTTAAATGAGATTTTGAGGTTCTCAACTTTATTTGATATTACACTTGACAGTTTATCTGAAATTAGTCCCAAATAGGAAATAGATCTGTAAATGCAGTTTTTGGAAGTGTGTTCTTCTGTGTTAAAGGCTTGATTTAATTTTATTTTGAGCAATTTCTCTCTTATAATGTTGTCTATTATCAAAGGAGAGTAACCATTGTTGACTGCTAACTGTTTTAGTATAGAAACCTCATTATTGTAGTTGTCTTTGGACATAGGGATGTTCAACAGTCTATGTATGTATCCATATCCATACCAATCCAATCATCCATACCAACAAAAAATGTCAGCTTTTCACTGTTACATACATAGACTGTTGAACATCCCTATGTCCAAAGACAACTACAATAATGAGGATTCTATACTAAAACAGTTAGCAGTCAACAATGGTTACTCTCCTTTGATAATAGACAACATTATAAGAAAGAAATTGCTCAAAATAAAATTAAATCAAGCCTTTAACACAGAAGAACACACTTCCAAAAACTGCATTTACAGATCTATTTTCTATTTGGGACCAATTTCAGAAAAACTGTCAAGTGTAATATCAAATAAAGTTGAGAACCTCAAAATTTCATTTAAAATTAAAAATTCAATCAAATCACTGTTTAGTAAAACCAAAGACAAATTACATAAATTAAATAAGAGTGGCATATACAAGCTATCATGTGGTGAGTGTAGTACTACCTATGTAGGAAGGACAATGAGAACCCTTTCTCAGAGAATCAAGGAGCATGTCAGAACTCCAGAAAAATCAAACTTTGGCTATCATGTTAAATCTACCAATCATTCCTTCTCTCCTACTAAAGACAGCCAAATTTTGCATAACATCCCATCTAAAAACTATAGATTAATGAATTTGTTGGAGGACCTGGAGATTTCTAGAGAGATGAAGTCTTGTGACTTCATGACTTGTGAGAGATGAATTTTTGTGTTAATACTCAGATCAATTTAAATTGTAATTATAAACCTCTCTTCAAGTATCTGTGGGAGACAGTTGAGTAGTGACCTCTTGCAATCTTTTATGTATATAAAAACTATTGTATTTTTATTCAAAATTTAATTTTATAACTTTATATAAAACAAAAAAAAAGGAAAACATTTGACTATTGGCCAGATTTATATATTATTAATACAGATTCTACCAACAAGTAATGAGAGCCTTAGAAATAAAACACCTAACAACAAAAGTGTTCGAAACTATTTTGTTAAAAATTGAATTCCACCGAACACTATATCCTTCTATTTTGTCATCAACGTCTTACAACAATAGACACTGAATATACCCATTTTAACATCATAGCATTTAATAAAATCATTTAATATTTCTACATAAACATTAGGGTTTCAACTTAATAAAATATCCATACACCAAGTCAAGGTCATTGCAATGACTTACATAAATGACAAAAAGGTGATAAATAACAACAATATAATATTATCTCAATCTTTAACTTCAACAAGCTAACATCTTCTGAATATTGAATTTGAGAATTCACAATCAAAATTGATCTTTCTCATTACTTTCTGTTTAATAATTTTTTTTTGTTTTTTAATTTTTTAACTTAACACAGTGTATGTAAGTTGGGCCAATTAGTCTCAAAATCAAGCATGTCATCAATTAATTTAATAGTTGATTAGTACAAACATCTAAGGTACATTTCCTTATCAATTTCATTGTAAAAATTTTCAATTTTCCTTTCAATATGTTTAAAATATTCATGTTTCAACGTCAGCTGTCAACGTCAACGCAGAACAGATAAAGCAGATTTGAATATCCGACCTTGTCAGTCAGCTGTTGTTACTAGGCCAAGGATGGACGGGTGATATCGACACCCGTACCATGAAAAAAGTTTATATGTTTTTGTGCAACGTGTATGTGGCCGTTTCTTTCTGTTTTTTTGCTGTTTGCTGTTGTACGGAGGACTAAGTTAGCATTCATAATTTAAAAATCAAATTTACATTCCTAAGATGCACTTGTTTACACCTCTATGTAGCGGTACTTTTTAAGTATTTGACGTAAGTAAAAAAAGAGTTTTGTACTTCTTTTTTTTACAAGATCTCTTTTTTTATTTTAGCATTAGCTCCGAGGATGACGTTTATGTCTAAAGCGCTCAGCTAAGGAAATAAATTATTTACACACTTTGACATACTACATTTTCATTTTCCCTTATAAATCTATAATATACTAAAAAAATCACTCAAATCGGACAACAGGTTTAGGAAATAATACGAGACATCAAAAATATCCCATTTTTAAGGTGGTGCGTTAATTTTGATGCTTAGTGTATTTTTATTTTATAACATTTCTGGGAACCGTGAACAGATTTCTTGCTATGCATCGTTTTATTTATTCGCTTGTAGTGTTTGTTGTGTTTACTAGCTAATTGCGATCTTTATTCTAATTATGATCTTTATTCTAATTTGCGTCAAGGATGTAGGGATGATTAAAAAATATATCATCAGGTTCACATAATCAACTGCTATAATTTACTGCTATAATTTACAAACGGCAATGCACGATAAAAAATAATTTTTGCAATAAGTAAAAAATACACTAAAATGTTTTGATTTGCGGACAGTCTAGAAGACCTACAAGTCCTTTGTTTGGATTAATAGTAAACGTAACAAAGACAAAGTTTATGATCATTTTCAAGAAACACTGGTATCAGGAGTTCAACTCTACATCAACCAAACCCCTATAGACAGAATAAGATAGTACAACTACCTCGGTACCATAATAAATGAAGAATGAACCAACAACCAAGACATACGAGTACGCATCGGAAAAGCTAGATCCACATTCAACTCGATGGGGGCCTTTTTCTTCAAGAGCCACAATCTTTCTTCTTCTTCTTCATGTGCCGTGCTCGATTATCAAACGTTGGCTATCAAATTGGCTATAGCAATTTTGTTAACGGCAGCTCGGAAAGGGGATGCAGAGGATCTGTTATATCATTCTCTCAGGTTTTTAAGCCATGACGTTCTTTAATCTCTCTCTTAGCATAAAACTAAGAATGATGCGATATTACGTTTTCTCTCTCCTTTTTGATGGTGTTGAATAGTTGAAGGTATGTGCAGAATATAGGAAGCATTATTTGAAGGAGTACGTTTTGACTTTTTTGGCTTTTAATAACTTTATATTAAACTACCAGAGAACGGCAGTTCTCGTCAGTGGCGCACAACCCCAACAACAATACTCCTACGCGACACTATATATACACGAAATTTTCGATTTTGTGACAGAATTGAAACTTGGACCAAATTCCATCTTAAAGTTTAGGAAAAGACTCACCCATCCATATGTCAACTCTCCATTTTGGTCCAAGGGTGTGGAGTTTATGGCCCTTCCCATTTAGGGTCTGTTTTTCGTTCTCGTCCCCAAAACTCCCAAAAATTTTAAAAAATTAAGTGCGACCTTTACGGTTGCTGATAATACTGATCATTACCTTTCCAACGGATGTCTAATTTTGAAAATCGGTTATACCATTCAAAGTTACCAAGCTCAGAAGTATGACTCAATTTTTATTTAAAAAGGGGAATATTGGTGGATCTGTTTGTATGTATGTATGTGTGTGGAAAAGTTACACCGATCTGAATTTTTTTTCTGTGTTTGAAGAGGGTGTGAGGGCTGATTCAGAACCGGTGTAATTTTTGACTTTTGACTACCCGTAAGCCAGCTAAAGGGCTAGGGAGATACAAAATAGCATATTTTTTGGGCGTATATATCTTAAATTTAAGGAGAGACAGGAAAACCGCAAGTACACCGAATCAATAGGGTTAAGTTAAAATTTTAAATGGTGCCTAAGCTATTAAGCTGAGACATATACACTGCTCACCATAGCCGAAAATCTGAAAAACTAAACTTTGAAAATTTTGGTTCTTCGACAATTACTCAAAATTTCAACCTACGAATTGCGCTAATAACTGGGCGTTTGTAGCAGCTCTCTAGTCGCGTCTAACCGTGTATACCTCCTATCTGGGAAAATTCGAATTTTTAGCTTCATAAATATGATCAAATCTATTTCTTATGGGAGAAACGGTTTTTCAAGCTCAATAATTCCTGTAATATCTTCAGTTATCATACTTGATCTTAGATGCATCAGATACTACTTGTCAATACGTTTCAAACTCATGTTCATTTATCAAAATCAGTTAAGCCGTTCAGAAGTTAAAGAGCTCCAAATATATAATTAATCCAGGAACTGAAACTTTTCACTTAGCAATTTTTACAGAATGGACCGATTTGCTTGAAAATTTGACAATAAGTAGTGGACAGTCCAAGGATCAAAATCTATATGATGCCGAAAGACGCTTTTACCATGGGGTGGTTGCCACCCCATCTCGGGGGTAGAAATTTTTTATTATATTTTTACCGCAAATGTTGGTGAAAACATTAATTGTAAGCAAAAAATGTTTTATACATTTTTTGATAAAATTAATAGTTTCCGATTTATTGGTTATCGAAAGTGTTAGTTTTATATCGAAAAAATCAATGTTATCAATCAGTTTCCTGCTAATATCTCAAACAGTTATTGTTTTATCAAAACAACTTTACTTAACGAATATATACCTTTTAAAAAAGAAACAAAGTGTTTTTCTTTTTCTTAATTTTCTTTAAGACCAATATTAATCGAGCTGTACTTGATTATAATAACGTTAGATTTTCTTCCTCAAATACTGAATAGTTTCAAAGTCAAAAGACGGAGAAACTATTCATTTTTCGAGGATAACTTATAGAAACTAATTTTAGATGTTTAAAAAGATATATCTTCAAAAATAAAAAATAAGGCCTGTAGCTTAAAAACTAAGTAACTTATAATGAAAAGAATGTCAGTCCCTATTTTTTCAAAGGTAATACCACGAGTCCTCTAAATTTTATCGATAATTTTTTTTGTTTTCACGAGAATTTCTTTATTTGGTAAAATTACGAAAACAAACCGAATGATAAAATCACGAGTCCGATGGACGAGTGATTTTGTCCATTTCGGTTTGTTTGAGTGATTTTACCCTAAATAAAGAAGTTTAAGTATGAAAACGAAAAAATTTATCAAGCAAAATTTAGAGGACGAGTGGTATTTGAAAAGATTTATTTTGTGAACCAATATGTATTATTAGTAAATACGGGCATCTGTGAAATATTTTTAAGACAACTAGGATCAATGTCTTAAGTAGGTTATACATAAATTATTTTGTGATTTAAAAATGAACCAATTTATTTATTATATTGTTAATACATAAAAAACTGTTTAAATCGAAAATGAACAATTATTAAAAACACAATTTTTATAACTAATATGAGATTTTCCAATGTCGTTCGTAACGTATTATGTGAAATTTAGGGTACCTTAAGTTTTATCAGGGAAGAGACTGTTTTATCAAGGAAGAGGTTGCTTTATCAGTATAACACTCAATGATTGGCTAGAACGACGCGTGGTGATTGGCTGAAAAAGCAAAAACGTCAGAATTTGACAGGTGAAAAAAATAATCAGTCTAAAATTATCGGAAATAACACCATAATTACCACCCTAATTAAAATTAGTCATCGTAGTATCTTTTATCGCATAATTTTTTATTTATGTATTTTTAATAGATTACAGAAGTTTGACTGGCTTAATTAAAACAATTAGTTTTAAAAAAACTGGAGTTAAAAGCGAATAACGATTTTTGGAGTTTGGTAAAATATTCCCTTTTCTTCAGAATATAAAGATTAGCATCAGAGATGCGAAAAAATGTTTACATATGAAAATGTAGCTTGTTTAATTCTTAAGAACTTGGTTTACGAAAATTTTTTCTACGGCAAAAATTGAGTGGGCTACAGACAATTAGAACTTTTGTAATAACATGCAAAAACCACCTTTACCAACCCTTTCAAACTCACCTCTTTTTGCGACTGAGGATTTTAACCCGGCAACTGCCACGTGGCTTTGCAAGGCGCCAACTGCCACGTGGGGTGCTCACAGCACCCCTCAAAAATTTTCTGTGATCTACTTGTTTCAAAAACAAAATAATGTGTTGAGTAACACAAGAATATAAATAAACATGTTTTATTAACTTATTAACCACTAATATGTTATAAAAGTTAAAAAATAAAATGAAAAAGGTTTTATAAGCAAATTAGCAAGTACCAAGCCATAATAAATGAAGTCAAGTAAAATATCTAAGGAAATTAAGATTCAGTGAGTATAGAGTCTATATTAATAATTTAAATCAGTTATTTCAATAAAAAATGTAAATTTGACCTGTTTATCAAAAATACAAAAAAAATTTAAAACTTAAAGTGCCAGATGATTACACCCCAATTCGACTTTAGAGCTATAAGTTCAGAATGACACTAAATAACCACTCCAAACACTAACACATATATGCTATATAATATTATAGAAAGCTACTGTGACGCACAGCTCGCTTACCAAACTTGAAATACCAAATATTTGATAAAAATGTGTTATGGGGTGCTGGTAGCACCCCACGTGGCAGGTGCCGGGTTAAAAGGATTTAATATTAATAGTCTTATAGATCTTATAAAAACCTACAAAAAATTTTTTTAACAAACTTTCTAATATAAAAAATAAAAAAGTTAGGGTTAAAAAGCCAATAAATTTTTTTGAAAAAAAAAATGGAACAATCCAATTGGAAGCATAATAATGTAACTTAGCGGTGTTTTTTTGTATGGTGTACGTCAAAAACTTATTACCAGAGAACGGCAGTTCTCGCCAGTGGCGCATAATATCCCTACATGCGACACTATTTATGAAGCTTAACATGTATTCGATAAACATTGCATTCAACTTCATAGATTTAATTTATAAATAACTTTAAAAAACTTCTGATACAAGAGTAAAAAACCGCTATACGCCGTAAAAATGAGTGGCGCACACAATATTCCAGCTACAAAAGAGCTGATATGAATATTACGTGGCGCGATAATGTATTTTCATTTTGATGGAAAATAAAATTCTAGTTTTATTTTAAAAGATTTTTCCATAATATTTGCTAAATTTGAAGTAAAATGCGCCACAAAAGTTCTTCAAATGCAAATTGTGTCAAAGTTATCCTTTTCTGACGCGTTTTACTTCAAATTTAGCAAATATTATGGAAGAATCTTTTATAATAAAACTAGAATTTTATTTTCCATCAAAACGAAAATACATTATCGCGCCACGTAATATTCATATCAGCTCTTTTGTAGCTGGAATATTGTGTGCGCCACTCATTTTTACGGCGTATAGCGGTTTTTTACTCTTGTGTTTGTATACAGTAAATTTGTATTTCGTATGTTCCCTACGGTGCTGTCAACTTTCCTACTTCCATTTAAACGACTCCGTAAGTAGCAATTTTTCATTAGGAACGTTTTGTATACTAAGTTATTTTTTAAAGTTGTGTACTCTTCACAAGTGTAGCAGGTGTAGCTTCTTCAGATTTATAAAGAGATCGGTGACAAATTGAGGAAAACACGATATTATCGTCTCCAGTGGAGCTCGTCGCGCTCGTTTGAAAATAATTTTTCAAGTTTCTTGGAAGCTTCTTGGAAGTTTCCTGGAGGTTTCTTGGAAGTTTCTTGGAAGTTTCTTGGAAGTTTCTTGGAAATTTCTTGCAAGTTTCTTTGAAGTATATTAGAAGTTTTTTTGAAAATTTCTTGGAAGTTTCTTGGAAGTTTTTTGGAAGTCTGTTGGAAGTTTCTTAGAAGAAACATACGTAAACCGATGGTGGTGATCTATGAAACAAATTAAATCTAAAGCTGTCTCTCATTACATTAGTTCTACTTACATTTTGAGTACTAGGAAGCAAGAATTCGTTGGATGTTTACCTACATAAATAGATGAGTTGTAAAATGCAATTATAGATTCCCCCATGTCTATCATTTATCGATCCGTTGGCATTGCAAATTGTAAAAGCCTAGGATTTTAGGTTGTGCTTCTGTTGTATAGTGCTTCTGTATCTAAGATTTCTCCAGTTTATTCGCATAAGCTATGGACTAAATGTAAACATTAGTTGACAACGATGTCGTCGTCAGTAACGAACGAGGTGGCTATTTGGTTCAGGTTTTGAATATTTTTGGATAATAGTTACTTGTATAATCGCGTCCATTGGATTATTTTTTCACTATATGTGTATTTAGTGATTACAATAATTCATATACTATACGATAAAAACTAATAATCGAGAACCCAAAAAACGTAATACAGTTATTTTAAGAATAAACTGTTACTATGAAACGAGTAGATAAATTTTGAACGCCTTTAACAACTGAGCTTTTTGGGATAAATGTTTTGGGATAAATATTGTTTTTACAATTTCACTCGACTTTCACAATTTATCACAGAGATTAACAATCATTAATAATTACTCCTTTTTATTTTTCGATCAACTCAGTTTAAATTAAATAAATTAAAAATATTATTTCTAATGGATACAACCATGTCCATTTTGGTAAAAGGGGCTTTGAATCACTAAAAAGCTTAAGCACCACTGTTCGATACATTTAAAGTTGGAGAATAGTCGACATGGCCTCGATTTCAGAGACGTTTCTAAGTTCAACTTCAATATTCGTCGGCATTTTGGGTAAAAAATTAATAAAAACCAACAAATAGCCTAAGAGCTGTGAGACATTTTTGAGTAGGTATTTTAGGCAACCTGAAATTTTTTCAGGTGACTCTTCCATGATAACCTAAAACAAAAATGCCGGTCTGGCTGGAGGGTAGCGGTTATTTTCCCCAAAAATCCCCCCCAAATTTAAAAAAAAAAGGGTAAACATTGTTATTACAAAAAATATCATTGACGTGACTTTAAAGTAAATTTAAATATTCAAATATAAAGAAAATAAACAGGCCAGGCGAATTGAGGGCGATTTTAACTCTGCAAGATACTTGCATGGGCGTCCCAGGATTATTTTAAGGGGTTGCATCTGAACTTTAGAAAATTTCATCTGAATCTGTACATACTATTAACGAGTATAAAATATACAACTATACATGCATAGCTATGATGTACATTCCTTCCGGACAGGGAGGTGCAATTGTTATTTTGACAGGGTATTTTTTAATATTAAAAATGAATATTCTAAAAAGATAGGTTTTTTTTGGTGAAATTTTTCAACTGCCAGGTGATTAAACAAATTACGCGAGCATGTAAATGAAAAGCGCTATAGGTAAGCAACAGTGTGAGAAAGAGCGTATACCGATAGCTGTTTGCGTCCTATATTGTAGCTGGGCGAGTCCGTTCACTCGAGAAAAATCACGCGACCTGGCGATACCCATGTTGTGCCTCGAAACGTTAGAGTAATTATTATATATTATAGTTTCTTAAGTAACTTTTTATTAATTAAAGGAAAATAATACCTACTATACAATAGATTTTGCAAATATGACAGAAAAAGACAAATTTATTATTCTAAATATATAGGTAGGGAAGCATAAAACTATAAACTAAATTAATTATGTGTCCGAATGTTGTACTACTTCGTCAAACTCCTCATCTAAGCTTAAATATTCATTCTTTTCTTCTTAGTCAGACTCCCCTCGAGACTCAGATTCGTCTTCTTCATGATCTGTAAAATATATTTAGAATTAATTAATTAGCGATTAATTAATTGAGTTGCTACGTATTCTCTCTCCTTTTATACGGAGCCGAAGCCTGGACAATCACGGGCACATCTGAAAAAGACTTGCCATTGTTGAGATATGGTGTTATCGAATAATATAAAAAATATCATGGACACAACACGTAACAAACACCGAAACATTAAGAAAGATGAAAAAGGAAAAATAAATA
Organism: Diabrotica virgifera virgifera; assembly: GCF_917563875.1. Taxonomy (NCBI): domain Eukaryota; kingdom Metazoa; phylum Arthropoda; class Insecta; order Coleoptera; family Chrysomelidae; genus Diabrotica; species Diabrotica virgifera. Next base: position 223,399,875 of record NC_065446.1, read on the forward strand.
CTCAACACTATGAAGGAAAGAAAAATGAGCTACTTTGGTCATATACTAAGAAATAAAAAACGTGATGTGATTGGTTATATAAGGAAAAGTGCTAGAAAAAAGAGAACGGAGAAGACGATGCATATCCTGGTTGAAAATTTTAAAGTAGTGGAGTGTTAAACACAACAATAGAACTCTTCAGAATCGCTGCAGAGAGAATAAAATGAGCCGTGATGATCGCCATTGTCATGAAAGGATGAGGCACACGAAGAAGCAGAAAATTGAGTTAACAACTAAAAAAAATATTTCAGTTATAAAAGAACATGTATGTAAGCTTACCCTCAGCAATATATCTGAAATTCTCCTTGGTTCGCTGATGAACTATAGCAATCATAAACTGATTGAGGCAAACAATCTCGTACATAAAGATGGCTCTAATTCCGTATGTAGCTTCGTTATATTTATGTATAATTTAAAATTTCCAGTACCATACTTCATAAAAATCTCTAGATCGTCACTTTGGAGATGATCCATGTTTTCAAGCATAATTATCAAAACATCTGTATCAGAAGTTTTAATAAGAACATTGGTCTTTGCTAATGTATTAAGCTTACATACGTGATGAACTATCTTCGTGTCGGCTTCTTCGTGATTTTCGCAGGTCATGTTATCGTCGATCGACATTTCTATACCATTAGTATTTACAACATATGAATCATATAAATCATAATTTAAATTTATTAATAAATTACCAATAAAAGGCAACATCTCCTTTGTAGACCAATGTTCAATTAAAAATTTAACTACTTAAATTTAATATTTTTTAATTCCTTGGCAAAATCTGCTAGTATCCATCCATTTCCGTTAGACGTTGAAGAATTACCTATAGCCCTTTTCATTCACATGCACGTGGTATTTGTTTCATCTGGCAGTTAAAAAATTACACCAAAAAAACCTGTCTTTTTTAGAATATTTATTTTTAATATTAAAAAATACCCTGTCAAAATAACAATTGCACCTCCCTGTCCGGAAGATATGTACATAGCTATGCATGAATAGTTGTATATTTTATACTCGTTAATAGTATGTACAGATCCGGATGAAATCTTCTGAAGTTCAGTTCAGATGCACCCCCTGAAAATAATCCTAGGGCGCCCATGCAAGTATCTTGTAGAGTTAAAATCGCCCTCAATTCGCCTGGCCTGTTTATTTTCTTTATATTTAAATATTTAAATTTAGTTTAAAGTCACGCCAATGATATTTTTTGTAATATCAATGTTTACCCTTTTTTAACTTTGGGGGGGGGGGGGATTTTTGGGGAAAATAACCGCTACCCTCCAGCCAGACCGGCATTTTTGTATTAGGCTATCATGGAAGAGTCACCGGAAAAAATTTCAGGTTGCCTAAAATACCTACTCAAAAATGTCTCACAGCTCTCGGACTAAAAGGTCGGTGACAAATTGAGGAAAGACGACATTGTCTCCAGTGCAGCTCTCGGGCTCGTTTGGAAGTAACTTTAAAGTTTTTTGGAAACTTTTTAGAAGTTTCTTGGAAGTTTCTTGGAAGTCTTTTGAAGTTTTTTGGAAGTTTCTTGGAACTTTATTAGAAGTTTCTTGGAAATTCCTTGGAAATTTCTTGAAAGTTTCTTGGAAGTTGTTTGAAAGTCTCTTGAAGTTTCTTAGAAGAAACGTATGTAAACCGATGATGGTGGTCTATGAAACAAATTAAATCTTAAGCCATCTCCCATCACATTGGTTCTACTCACATTTTGAGTACTAGGAAGCAAAAATTCGTTAAATGTTTACCTACATAAATAGGGATAAATATTGTTTTTACAGTTTCACTTGATTTTACATTTTCTCACAGAGATTAACAATCAATATTTTTTTCTTTTTATTTTTCAATGAAATCAGTTTAAATTAAAGAAATTAAAAAGTATTATTTCAAATGGATAAAATCATGTCCATATCGGTAAAACGGGCTTTGAATCACTAAAAAGCTTAAGAACCACTGCTCGACACATTTAAATTTGGCCTCGATTTCAGAGACGTTTTTAAGATAAACTTCTATATTAGTCGGCATTTTGAGTTAAAACTTAATAAAAATCGATAGAGATCGGTGACAAATTGAGGAAAAACGATATTATCGCCTTCAGTGGAGCTCGTCGCGCTCGTTTTGAAGCAATTTTGAAAGTTTTTTGGACGTTTTTTGGAAGATTCTTAGAAGTATCTTGGAAATATCTTGAAAGTTTCTTGAAAGTTTCTTGGAAATTTCTTGGAAGTATCTTGGAAGTTGTTTGGAAGTTTCATGGAAGTTTCTTTAAAGTTTTTTGGTAGCTTACTGGAAGTTTTTGGAAGTTTCTTGGAAATCTCTTGGAAGTTTCTTGGATATTTCTTGGAAGTTTCCTGGAAGTTTCTTGCAAGAAACGTACGTAAACGAATGGTGCTGATCTCTGATGCAAATTAAATCTAAAGCCGTCTCTCATCACATTTGTTCGATTTTCAAATAGTTCAAATTTTGAGTACCAGAAAGTAAAATCTTGGTTGGATTTTTACCTAGATAAATAAACGGGTTGTGGAATGCAATTATATATTCCCCATGTCTATCATTTATCGGTCCGTTTTCCTTGCAAATTTTAGGAGGCTCGGGTTTTAGGTTGTTACGAGAATTTGGCTTTCCAGCGTAAGAAATCTGTAGTGCTCCTGTACTTTAGCTTTCTCGTTGTTTACTAAGTTATTTTTAAAAGTTGTGTATTCCTATAAATATCTGATGTACCTTCTCCTACCTTACGTCGAAGATGACAGAGATGTCAAAGCACGTCCTGAGCTTTTTCACGTAAATATTGTTTTTTTAATTTGTGGTTTCACTTAGAGATTAGTAATCGTTACTTTTTGCTTATTGTTATACTCTGTAATCAGTTTAAATTACACGAGATAAAAAAGTATTATTTGTACTGGATACAGCCATGTCCATTTAGACACAAGGGCTTTGAATCACTAAAAAGCTTAAGAACCACTGTTCGAGACATTTAAATTTGGAGAATGGTCGACATGGCCTCGATTTCAGCGTTTTTAGAGACGCTTTTAAATTCGACTTCAATATTCGTTGGCATTTTGGGTTAAAAATTAATAAAAACCGACAGAGATCGGTGACAAATTAAAAAAAAATAATATGTGTGTACTTTGTACGCACGTAAGAAGATATACATCTATTATGATTTCTTAAAAATAAATATACTTTAAACATAAAATCCTTTATAAAAGGTATATTTGTTAAAATCCCTATACAGGGCTACATCAAAGACAGAACTAGTTTTCAATCGGTTGACCGATCATCATCAGTGCAATCTTAGAATCTACATGTAAGCCACCAAAGTAAAAATAACAGGGTAAAAACCCTTTACAATTGATCCGTCATCGGAACATATGACTAAGATGTGAATTATAACATGGATGATTAAGATATCCAATGTTTTTCGCCCGAGGTACCAATGAGCTCTATCTGACAAGTTCACATCATGACTGTATGGAAGCAAGTAACTTGCTTCCATACAGTCATGATGTGAACTTGTCAGATAGAGCTCATTGGTACCTCGGGCGAAAAACATTGGATATCTTAATCATCCATGTTATAATTCACATCTTAGTCATATGTTCCGATGACGGATCAATTGTAAAGGGTTTTTACCCTGTTATTTTTACTTTGGTGGCTTGCATGTAGATTCTAAGATTGCACTGATGATGATCGGTCAACCGATTGAAAACTAGTTCTGTCTTTGATGTAGCCCTGTATAGGGATTTTAACAAATATACCTTTTATAAAGGATTTTATGTTTTTGTAATGGTATACAGCCAACTACAGGAAATTTTTCCTCGTGGATACTTTAAACAGTTTGCTTTAATTTTTTTTAAACATCAAACTAATTTTGTGCTTACCGCTTTCAAAAAAATAAAAAAAAAGTATAGAATTGCTCCGGATTCGAACTCAAGACTTCTCGATCTCTGGCCGAATGCTATACCAAATACGCTACAAGGACTGTGTCTGTATCGGTTTGGACGTACCTAATGACAATTCAAGGTAACAAACCGAATAGGTGAAGTAGGTACTTAGTATTCGCGGTGTGCAAGTACTTGGAAAGGGAAACGAGAAACGACCGTGCGCGAGTCGCGGAGAAATATTGCAACTATCTTAAATAATTTATATTGTCAATTGAAATTGTCAAATTGACGTATATTTCATACCTTCTGTCATTGAGGCAGAAAAATTATATATTGCTCCACAATATTGATATGATATGCAATTATTATATACAGGTAAATTTAATTAATTGTATTTTGCTTGCAGTACTGCATTTTAATAACTGATTTTATTTACTACATACAATTGTTTACGTTTGCTAAACATAACCTGCATCTTATTTTTTCTTCTTATTATTTTTTTGGACTATGGTCTTGACAATTATCCAGCAACCAGGACTAATATAATTGGCCAATATAATTAAAAGTGCGAATAAAAGTACAGAGCGTAGAAACAGAGGTCGATTTGCCGAACTTGCACGGTCCCAATAATAAATATACAATAAAATGTTTTAATAATACTCATCTTACTCCACAGGAAGAAAAATCCAAGTCACAATAATTATAATAAAGATATTTACTAAAAACACTAGTATATCCTTTTCACACCTTTTCTTGCACTGATATATTTAAACATAACTTGAAACATTTAGCAACTAAACGCCATACTGTTTGTTTGTGCATGCGCGCAGTATTATGAAATTTTACTCACAATCGCGCCTAAAGAGGTGCAACTTCAAAAACGTCATTATCGTCTCTAGTCAAGCCCTCTGGCTCGTTTGGAAATAATCTTTGAAGTTTTTTGGAAATTTCTAGGAAGTTTTTTGGAAGTTTCTTGGAATCTTCTTGGAAGTTTATTAGAAGTTTCTTGAAAATTTCTTGAAAGTTTCTTGGAAGTTTTTTGGAAATCTCTTGGAGGTTTCTTAGAAGAAACGTATGTAAGCCGATGATGGTGATCTATGAAACAAATTACATCTTAAGCTCTCTCTCATCAAATTAGTTCTACTCACATTTTGAGTACATGGAAGCAAAATTCGTTGGATGTTTACCTACATAAATAGGGATAAATATTGTTTTTACAATTTCTCACAGAGATTAACAATCAATATTTTTTTTTATTTTTCGATGAAATCAGTTTAATTAAGAAATTAAAAAGAATTATTTCTAATGGATACGATCAAGTTTCTTGAAAGTTTCCTGGTAGCTTACTGGAAGTTTTTTGAAGTTTCTTGGCAGTCTCTTGGAAGTTTCCTGGAAGTGTCTTGCAAGAAACGTACGTAAGCGAATGGCGCTGATCTCTGATGCAAATTAAATCTAAAGCCGTCTCTCATCACATTAGTTCTATTCAAATTTTGAGTACCAGAAAGTAAAATCTTGGTTGGATTTTTACCTAGATAAATAAACGGGTTGTGGAATACAATTATATATTCCCCATGTCTATCATTTATCGGTTCGTTTTCCTTGCAAATTTTAGGAGGCTCGGGTTTTAGGTTGTTACCAGAATTTGGCTTTCCAGCGTAAGAAATCTGTTGTGCTTCTGCCCTTCAGGTTTCTCGTTGTTTACTAAGATATTTTTAAAAGTTGTTTATTCCTATAAATATCAGATTTAGCTTCTCCTATCTTATCATGAAGATGACGGAGATTTCAAAGCACGTCCTGAGCTTTTTTACGTAAATATTGTTTTTTCAATTTGTGGTTTCACTTAGAGATTATCAATCGTTACTTTTTGCTTATTATTTTACTCTGTAATCAGTTTAAATTACATGAGTTACAAAGTATTATTTGTACTGGATACAACCATGTCCATTTGAAGACAAGGGCTTTGAATCACTAAAAAGCTTAAGAACCACTGTTCGAGACATTTAAAATTGGAGAATGGTCGACATGGCCTCGAATTCAGCGATTTCAGAGACGCTTTTAAGTTCGACTTCAATATTCGTCGGCATTTTGGGTTAAAAATTAATAAAAACCGACAGAGATCGGTGACAAATTGAGGAAAAAACGACATTATCGTCTCCAGTTGAGCTCGTCGCGCTCGTTTGGAAGTAATCTTGGAAGTTTCTTGCCGTAATTCATTTAGTCGCCGCTCTTGCCGTTTACCTCTATCTTGATTTATCCGCAGTTTCGATCCTTTCTAATTAAATGAGGGAGAATATCATCGATATCGCGAGTAAATTTCAATGAGATCTTTCATTAAGATATATGCAGATTGAATACCAAAAACGATATTATTATAAATGATGAGCATCCATTTTGGTGTCAGTTGGGGAAGCGCTACCATAAACAATTATTGTGGTTCAGGAGGGGACTGATACCCTTTTTATGTAACAGTTGTCTTGTTACACTGTGTTTTAAAAATTTCTAAAAATAAAGAACCCTGAACATTGAAACCTTTTTTGGATATTTAAAATTTGATAACAGAAACTGATATTCAGTGTTTCAATAAATAACTTCAACAAACTTCAAGGAATAATTGTGCCTAAATAGCTAGATAATAATAGTTTGCTATACAAAAGTGTGTCCGCAAATCCTTCTTATCATTGATAAGGGGTGTTTTCTAATTTTTCTTATAAACTGATAATTTATTTACTGCTCTGAAACCAGTTACCATAAGAGTACAGGGGAAAACAAAGAATGTCACATTTTATACATATTGAGATAAACACCAATAAAGGAATAAAGCTTTTAATTCTTAAGATATGTAAAAACAACTTAGGAGACTATTAGCAGAATTCTAGTAATTCTTATTATATAATCTTGATTCCTTATTTTTGTTCAGTGGCCTGCGGACAATCCTGGTTCTTCGCCTGGATACAAATTCTTAGAAAATTTATACAGGGTGTTTCATTAATAATTGTCCATATAGTAACTGGAGAAACCTTAGCACAAAATACGAAGATTTAACCTAAAACACTTCAAACAAAATGTGGTTCCTTACTGAGTTACAGGGTGTTTTATCTAAAAATTTAAAAAATATTTTTGCTCAGCATTTTAAAACTATTCGACGTATCCTTTTCATACTTAACAAAAAGTGCGACTACTAGATATCCTTCTAAATTGTTATAAACAAACGTTTCTAGCTACTACCAGAGGCGTACGGCAGGGGATAGTGGATGGTTGACCCTTCTCGAATTCTACGCCACTAGAGCAATTACTATTTTGGTGATATTTTTAAATTCCCCAATACTTTCTACGTAAATAATATACTCTTCATTGGTAACGATAAAGTCATTAGTTTTCGAGATATTTGAAGTTAAAAATAAAACGGCACAGTTATTTTGATGAATTTATGATATGATTCAAATGATTAAAATTTAAATATTATTTGTACCCAGTACTTTAAAACTATTTGGCGTATCCTTATCATACTTGACAAAAAGTGTAGGTACTGTACACTCTACTAAATTAAGATAAATAAACGTTTTCAGCTACTATCAGAGGCGTACGACAGGGGCTAGTGGCTGGTTAACCCCTTCCAAATTTTACGCCACTGACGAAATTGCTCTTTTAGTGTAATTTTTTGATTTTTCAATACTTTTATGTAGATAATATACTGTTCATTCGTAACGATAAAATTATTAGTTTTCGAGATATTTGAAATTAAAAATGAAGCGACACAATACACTGATCAAAATAACCGTGTCGTTTCATTTTTAACTTCAAAGATCTCGAAAACTATTGACTTTATCGTTACGATTGAAGAGTATATTATTTTCATAAAAAGTATTGGTGAATCCAAAAATTGAACTAAAATTGCAATTTCGCCAGTGACGTAGAATTTGGAATAGTTCAACCATTCAGTTTACCCCGTTGTACGCCTCTGGTAATAGACAAAAACCTTTGTTTAACAAAATTTAGTAGTTTGTACAGTACCTATACTTCCTGCCAAGTACGAAAAGGATACGTCGAATAGTTTTAAAATGCTGAGCAAAAATAATTTTTAAATTTTTAGATAAAACACCCTGTAACTCAGTAAGGAACCACATTTTATTTAAGTGTTTTAGGTTAAATCTTCGTATTTTGACTTAAGGTTTCTCCAGTTACTATATGGACAATTATAAATGAAACACCCTGTATAGGCTAATCTTTCTGGTTACTGACCTGAATCGATAGGCTAGTCTAGTCGGTAGTACTCAGTTTTTGCTACCTCATAGCGAAAAAAGCCAAAATTCATGAAAAAGTGACATTCAAGTCATACTAAAGCTCATGGAGCCACGGCAAGACCAAGATGAGGCGCTATGCGCGCTGTAAACTGCTGCTCTCCTGGATCCATGATTTTACTATTGTACTGCCGACGTAATTTTTCTGCTCCTGCTAGCGTCAATCTGTAGCTCGTGGAGCCCTGGCCTAATGGTTACAGTGATGCACTCTCTGAGATTCCTCCAGATGATCAGTCATTTCTTGTTCATTTGCTGATATAGGTGTAGCGTCATGAGCAAATATTTGTAGATGATTCTACCAGCTAGCGTTACTTCACCCATCTATCCTCCTCAAATCATCCTTATGATACGTTTACCTTAAATATTGACTAAATCAGGTGATAAGAGGAAGAGAGAGGGAGTTTATACGAATCACAATACTAAAAACTTGTGGAAAATATCCCATACTACACTGGCGGGTAAAAAATTTAGGTCACTAGATGAATTGTACACATTTGATACCTCGAATTTACTAAACCTGTTGTCCGATTTGAGTGATCTTTTTAGTATGTTATAGCGTTTTATTTAAGAATCTCAATGTGTTAATTTTGTTGCTAGACAGGTAAATGTCATTTTATACCGCGTGTAACAATCATACTGTGTTTTTCCTTAAAGTTCGGAACACTCTGTGGAATATTATAGCATAGATAAAATATTGAAATTAAAACTCAATTGTAGACTTAGGCTTTCTTAACATTTTCTTTTTTGATTAATTTGCTTGTGTTGGCTAATAAAAAAGTTAGGTACTTTAAAAACTAGCCATGTTCTTCATCAATATAGGGTGTTTCTAAATAAGTGCGACAAACTTTATGGGGTAATTCTGCATGAAAAATAATGACCGTTTGCTTTATAAACATATGTCCACAAATGCTTAATTTCCGAGATTAGGGATGTCGAATTTTTTCTTACCAACTGACGGTTTATTTGTTGCTCTAAAACCGGTTGCGATATGCAACTGAAATTTGGTACGTTCTAAGAGGTAGTTATTGCCCATTTTTTGACATACAATTAAGAATTTTATATTCACCATTGGCGTGCATACGGGATGTATCAAAAATATTTATACCCGTATGCACGCCAATGGTGAATATAAAACTCTTATTTGTATGTCAATAAATGCATGAATGACTACCTCTTAAAACTTACCAAATTTCATTTGCATATCTTAACCGGTTTTAGAGCAACAAATAAACTGTCAATTTGTAAGAAAAATTCTACATCTCGTATCTCAGAAACGAAGCATTTATGGACATATGTTTATAAAGCAAACAGTCATTATTTTTCATTCAGAATTACCCCTTAAAGTTTGTCGCACTTATTTAGAAACTCCCTGTATTGATGAAGAACATGGCTAGTTGTTAAAGTGTCTAACTTTTTTATTATCCAATATAAGCAAATTAATCCAGAAAGAAAATGTTAAGAAAGCCTAAAGCTACAATTGAGTTTTAATTTCAATATTTTATCTATGCTACAATATTCCACAGAGTGTTCCGAACTTTAATTAAAAAAACACAGTGTGTTTGTTACACCCGGTATAATATGACATTTACCTGTCTAGCAACAATATTAACATATTCAGATTCTTAAATAATAAAGCTATAACACCTTTTAAAAAAATCACTCAAATCGGACAACAGGTTTAGGAAATTCGAGGCATCAAACGTGTATAATTCATCTAGCGACCTAAATTGTTTGCCCGCCAGTGTATAAGATTAAAAAACTTCGTCTTATCGGTGTTTATTCATGGAGCAATAATTGTCATGTATTAGGAACATATCGAAATATATTAAATTCATTTTCCGCTAATTCTAGGTTTCATCAATAACGAAAGCCCCTATAATTAAATTATTAACGAGTGTACGGTACATTCCATGTCAAATCACTCAGGCAAAAAATTTTGGATCTCCGATTTGTCTGAAAATTGGTATATAGCTTCTGCGGGACGTAAAAATAAGATATTTAAGGTCAAAAAATCTTCTTCTTCTTTTTTTCTCAAATTGTTATTTTATGCGATTTTACAGTGATTTGGTGTTTATTTAAACAAATTTGCATTTTCTGTCATAAAGTATCAATGAAAATCATTATATTTTAATAGAAGGGACTCAAAAAAGTCATTATATGGCATTATAACAAGTTATTTTGAATCAAAACAAGTTTTTGATCAAATTTTATAGTGTAAAAAACGTTAAAATACCGTTTTTTACATTTTCCTCCATTCCCAAAATACATCATCATCGATTTGACTGAAAATTTGCCCACAAATAGCCAAAAGATATGACTTTAAGTGGTTAGAAGGATTTGAATTATATTACAATACCAAAAAAGTTACATGCCGTAATATCAGACTCAAAAGTATATATTAGTTCAGTCGGGATAGCATTTGACCTTGAATGCCGAGCTGCCCAAAATTTTATTTTTCTGATCTTTAGGGCAGTCAATAGTAGCCTAAATTTAAAATCACGAATGAATTCCTCCGTTACGTTAGCCGCCATCTTGATTTTAAAGGAGAACCTGTTTTGCTCAATATCTCCGCCATTTTTAACTTTTCGACAAAAATGGTAGGAACTGAAACTGTTCCAAAAAAATCGTGTTTACAATTATTACAATTTCTTTTTAACAATTTTTGTCGTGAGGTCGATATTTTCGAGTTAATTGTACTTACAGTAGACGCCTATATTTTTGACTATATTATTGCATGTAACTTTTTTGGTATTGTAATATAATTCAAATCCTTCTTACTACTTAAAGTCCTATGTTTTGTCTATCTGTGGGCAAATTTTTAGCCAAATCGATTGTGATGTATTTTGGGAATGGAGAAAAATGTAAAAAACGGTATTTTAACGTTTTCTACACTATAAAATTTAAACAAAAGCTTGTTTTGAATAAAAGTAACTTGTTATAATGCCATATAATGACATTTTTGAGTCCCTTCTGTTAAAATATTATGTTTTCCATTGATACTTTACGATAGAAAATGCAGATTTGTATAAATAAACACCAAATCACTGTAAAATCGCATAAAATAACATTTTGAGAAAAAAAGAAGAAGAAGATTTTTTGACCTTAAATATCTTATTTTTACGTCCCGCAGAAGCTATATACCAATTTTCAGACAAATCGGAGGTCCAAAATTTTTTTTGCTCCAAAATTGAGTGATTTGAAATGGAATAATGACCCGTACTGTATGAGTAACTATTCGCATAGTGCTAATATTGAGTATAATTATTGCGATATATTGCGAACATATCGACATTAACAATGGTAAATTCTACAGCGGAGATAATATGGCAATGAAAGATTTTCAGAATGTTGCTACAAACAGGTGTTAGTGACAATTTAATAACGGCAATTATTGCAGTCTCTAACCCATAATTAACTGCTTCAAAGGACAGCCTGCTGTACTGGGCAAGCAATATATTTTGACTACAAATCAGCAAATCCCTAACACACTTAATAATTGGATATTAATTTATTAGTGGATAAATTTTGCTGTATATATTTATTGTATTAAAATATTCCATTTAGTGTCTTTGGTAATGCATTCCCTTGGTAATTAATTTGGCAAATTGTGTTAGCGCTGAATTTGAAACATAAAAAGGTGATACACACGCGAGTAAGTACGCGAACTTATGGCTCGCGACCTTTTTCGCGCTTGTATCACAGCAAGTACGCGTACTTTAAGTCCGCCGAGTAAGTACGCCGTCGATCCAACAAGTTTGAAATCTTACTCGTAACCCGTACGTGTATCACTTCCACGAGCCGCGAGCCTCGAGCCATAATGTTATTGCGTTTAAAGTTACACTTATATTTTCACTAATTAAGCAAATTGCCTAGAAATAATTCAATCATTTATTGTTGAAAGGAGACAAGTTACATTTTATAAGTTTTGAGAAAACCGTAAAACACTATTTTAAGCTATACTAAATTATTTTGATTATTTGTTTTTGAGTAAACCTAATTATTTATAGGCTGTTTTATCCTCCTGATGATAATATTACCATCTTATCTATGATATTTTGTTTGTTTATGCCTACCTTGTATTAAATTAAAATAGATCAAAAACAAGTGCTATACTTCACATCATGATTTTGACAGCTTACCACACTTTATATTAAAAATCAAATTATTCTTCTATTTAACAAAACCTGATCAAAAAAATAATCAAACTCTACCGACGGCGGTTTCTAAATTTTTTGCTACCGACGGCGACGGCGATCTTTAAAACCGCGTACTTTAAGTCTGCCGTGTATCACCGACGGCGAGCCGAGTAAGTCCGCGATCTTTAAACCCGCGTACCGCGTACTTAAAGATTTCGTGTGTATCACGCGCTTAATATCGGCCAGGAACTGAAGCTTTTCACCTCGCAATTTTTACAGAATGGATCGATTTGCTTGAAAATTTGAGAAAAAGTAGTGGAAAGTCTAACAATCAAAATCTATAAAAATCTATATGATTACGAAATACGCTTTTACCACGGGGTGGTTCCCACCCCATCTCGGGGTGAAAATTTTTTATTAAATTTTGACCGCAAAAGTTGATAAAAACATTCGTTCTAAGCAAAATACGTTCTACATATTTTTTTGATAAAATTAATAGTTTTCGATTTATTCGCTATGGAAAATGTTAGTTTTGTATAAAAAAGATCAATGTTCTTCGATATACTCATTTACGATTCACTTAATTTTTGCCGTAGAAAAAATTTTTTAAACTAAGTTCTTGGAAATTAAATAACCTATAATTTTATATTGAAACATTTTTTCGTATCTCTGATGATCTTTCTATTCTGTTCTATACAGTTTTTTAAAAGCTGATCATACTAAGCCAGTTAAACTTCTAGAATCTATTAATAATACATAAATAAATAAGAATTAATAAGGCCAATGACTAAAACGCCGCTAACTTACATTATTATGCTTCCAATTTGATTTCTCCTTTTTTTTACATACAGGGTGGGGCATTAGTGTGACAAAGTCCAATTACTCGTTTCTCGTAAGAGATACGAAAAAAAGTTATTTAGGTAAAAGTTGGGGCACACATGGTACCATAATTTAAAAATATTTTCAAATATACAGGGTTGTCCGTATTGACAGGGTGACACAAACTTATGTTTTTTTTAATGGAACACCCTGTATATTTTTACATTTTTGGATTCTCTTCGATGTTTCCTTTCTTAAAATATATGGTTTTGTAATATTATACGAGGTAGTTTAAAAGATAATTACGTTTTTTTGTTAATTTCGTAGCAAAATCTACACCCTGTAGAATTTTAGTGATTTGACATCAAATTTTTATTTTATGTTCAAACGATTTTTAATATAGTCTACTATTGTTAAACATTAACAGTATAGCGAAATGTTTAATTTTAGTATACAGGGTGGGTCGAAACTCGGAATGAGTATTTTCTGAGTTTTCTTAAATGGAACACCCTGTATTTAAGTATTTTAAGGAAATGATATTTTATGGTACCTTTTTATTTCTTAAGAATTCCCTATGCCTAAGTGCTTTAGTTTGTAAGTTATTCGTGATTCTTTAAGCCAAACATTAATTGTAAGAAAAATTACGTGAAATTTTATTAGGTGGCTGTGAAAATATTTAATCAAAAATAATTTTTGGAAAAGAAAATACATCATAATCTAGTCTGATCCTTAATTTATTACTATTGGATGAAATATCCAAATAAATTCGTAGTTAAGGTTGTTGGTGCGCAAAATATTAATAAAAACATACAATATTCTACCTAGTCGGCTATGACACTAAATTTCCTTAAAAATTTGATATTATACTATTTTTATAGGTCCAGTTGCTTTGTTACCATTACTAATATGTATTTTTCTTATGAGAAACTGATTAATAAGATTTTGGTGCTAGTGGAATATAACAAAAATGTGCTACTAGCAATAAGAATTTTTTATCAGAAATTCCCTGATAGAAGACAACTAAGAAGAGAAACGATTAAAAATATACTAGAACGATTTCAACGGACTGATCACTTAGATTATGATAAATCTGCTCGAATAAAAAGTATTGTAAGTGAATAAAACAACAATTAAATGTAATCCTTAGTGTCACTGAGGATCTGCATATTAGTACAATCGTTCTTACAATCTAAGTATCTTTTCTGTTGAAACCGTTTTAGTATACTTTCAAAAGTTTCTCTTTTTGCTTGTCGTCTATCAGGTAATTGCTGATGCTACATTTTTATTGCAAGTAGCTCATTTTTGTTATACTCTCCTAGCACAAAGACATTTTAATCCGTTCCTCATTAGAAAAATTAATATTAGTAATGGTATCAAATCAACTGGAACTATATAAATAGTGTAATGTCAAATGTTTAAGCAAATTTTGTGTCATAGCCAACTAGGCAGAATTTTGTATGTTTGATTCATATTTTAAGCACCAACAACCTTAACTACGAATGTATTTGGATATCTCATCCAATATTAATAAATTAAGGATCAGGCTAGATTAACATGTATTTTTTTTTCGAAAAATTACTTTTGATTGGATATTTTTACGGCTACCTAATGAAATTTTACGTAGTTTTTGTTGCAATTAATGTTTGCTTAAAAAATGACGAATAACTTACAAATTAAAGCACTTAGGTATAGGGAATGCTTAAGAAATAAGAAAGTACCATAAAATATAATTTTATTACAATACTAAAATACAGGGTGTTCCATTTAAGAAAACTCAGAAAATACTCATTCCGAGTTTCGATCCACCCTGTATACTAAAATTAAACATTTCGCTATACTATTAATGATTAACAGTAGTAGACTATACTAAAAATCGTTTAAATGCAAATAGAAAATTTGATGTCAAATCACTACAATTCGACAGGGTGTAGATTTTGCTACGAAATTAACAAAAAAACGTAATTAACTTTTAAACTACCTCGTATAATATTACAAAACCATATATTTTAACAAAGGAAAAATCGAGGAGAATCCAAAAATGTAAAAATATACAGGGTATTCCATTTAAAAAAACATAAGTTTGTGTCACCCTGTCAATACGGACGCCCCTGTATATTTGAAAATATTTTTAAAATATGACACTATGTGTGCCCCAACTTTTATCTAAATAACTTTTTTTTGTATCTCTTACAACAAACGAGTAATTGGACTTTGTCACACTAATGCCCCACCCTGTATGTTGACTTTTTAACCGTAACTTTTTTATTTTTTATCTTAGAAACTTTTTCTTTTCTAAATCTTTTTAAAATCCTCAGTGCAAAAAGAGGTGACTTTGAATGGGTTGGTAAAGGTGGCTTTTGCATGTTATTACAAGTTTTAATTGTGAATAGCTCACCCAATTTTTGTTGTAAAAAAAATTTTTGCAAGGCAGTTTCTTGGGAACTAAATAAACTATAATTTTGTATTCAAACGTTTTTCGTATCACTGATGCTAATCTTGCTATTCTGAAGAAAAGATCATTTTTTTCCAAACTACAAAAAATTTTTAATCGCTTTTAACTCCATTTTTTTTAAAACTAATCATTCTAAGCCGGTCAAACTTCTAGAACCTATTAATAATACATAAATAAAAAAGTGCTAATAAGACCAATAACTAATTTTAATTAGGGTGGTGATTAGGGGGTTGCCTGCGATCACTTTTTCGCTGAAAAAATAGGGACTGCCATTATTTTCATTATTAAGTCACTTAATTTTTGAGCTATAGACTTTCTTATTTCTGAAGATAGATATTTTTAAGTATTTCAAATTAGTTTGAACAAGTTTCTTTGAAAAATGCATAGTTTTCCCGTCTTTTGACTTTGAAACTACAATATTTAGCATTTGACGAAGAAGAGTCAACATATCGCACCCTCAGTGCAAGACTGCAGTAAGTGAAAATAAGTAAGTTTCGAGATAAAGACGATTTTGTTTATTTTCGTGCTAATATCGGTGAAATAAGACACAAGTTTTAAGAAAAATTAACATTTGATTATGATTTTGCATGCTTTTCAACCTATATTACATTAGCCAAAAATAGAAATTTAACCTTTAACTACACGCGCTGGCGTATTTTGTACGCCAGATATAAGAATTCTACTGCAGATATATTTAAAATTTTAATTTTGACCTTGTTTATCTCTCTAACCTATCACTGGAATGTGCTTTACATTTTGATTTTGGTTTCGTTATAATCGGCGATCTGGGAAGATCGTAATTTACAGTTTATTATTTGTTGTTGCCGGTGGTGGACAATATACGCCACGATTATATTAATATAAGTAGTAACATAAGTACATATTTCAATTGTGTTTTAGTCATTATGGCACAAAATATGTTTTTCTTAATAAACAATACTTTTTCTCCTGTAAAAAATCATATTTCAAAAAATTTTTTATTCGTAATTTTATTTATCATGGAATCCAGTTATTCCATGATTCCAGTTATAAATCCCAATTGGCTTACTGAGAAGGAATTCCAAGTATTCACTGATGCCGAATAAGGTTTATAACAATCAACTAAGTGTAATTAAAAAAAAAAAAATAAACAAATCCGCTGTTTTTAACTGTATTTTCTTGTGGCGTATAAAGTACGCCTCGCGAGTAGTTATGTTATAACTTGATGCGCGGGTAGTTAAAGGTTAAATAAAATAATATTAATGCAAAAAAATTAGGAATTTCAAAGTTACAACACTTTTGCACGGAAAAAATTGTTAATCACTACATATTTAGTATTAGAATTTCAAAGTTACAACAGTTTTGCACGGAGAAAATTGTAAAAAGTGTAGACACATTTACTTTTACAGTAAAACCTGTGTTACCGGCCACCTGTACTAACAGCCAGTTTAAAAATTCCCCAAACCAATTATGTATACGTAGACTACAAAAACTGGCAATACCGGCCACCTTTCTATATCGGCCAATAGTTCTTTCATTTTTAGTGGCCGTTGCTGACAGGTTTTACCGTAGTTGTCGTCCTCTTCTCGTACATCATTTTGTGCCAAAATATTTTTATAAAAACTATGGTGGGCTTCTGGTATCATACCCGAATGGCATAAGTATACCAAATCTTTCTTTTTAGCCATTTGAATTTTTGGCTGTCCTTTGGCAAGTTTTCTGAGAATAGATATTTTTGACCTCTCAGTATTGTCAATACACAAGTTTTAAGATAACTGTTTTTCCTTTCATGAGAAAAAATACTTTTTGGTCGTAAATAATTAGTCTTAATTTATGTGGTTTTAATCCAATCTAACAAATAAATGGTCAAACGACATCGCACACATCTTATGGAAAATAAATATAATATCACACAAAGGACATAAAATTTACATGAATAGATTGGTCTCGAAAATCTTTGTTTATTGTCTCAGCCGTTAATGGATTACGTAGACGCGCTGTATATTAAAATTAAACACCACAGATATGGATATTAAAATAACAAATATCTTGCTTTTTTCATTGCTTGTTATCGAATCCGTTGCAATGTTCCGTGCAAAACTGTTATAACTCTGTTACATTAGAGTTACAACAGTTTTGCACGGAACTTATGTTCAAAAACGCAAAATAGTTAAACTGTTGTTGTTGTAATATTTAGCCCATTAAGCATTTGAAAGTTACTAAAGTTTTACAGGGGATAGATATGCATGTTTACAATCGAATTCCATGATTACTTCATTTTCATAAAATTTTGAGTTACTGCAGTCTTGCACTTAGGGTGCGATATAATAAAGAACAGCTTGATTACTATTGGTCTCAAATAAAATTAAAAAAACGGTTTTGTTTATTTTTTCAAAAGGTATATTTTTGTTAGGTAAAGTTGGTTTAATAGAACGGAAACTTTTGGAGTTATTAGCAGAAAACTTTTTAAAAACATGGATTTTTTCGATATAAAACTAACACGCTCGATAGCGAATAAAACGAAAACAATCAATTTTATTAAAAAAATGTATAGAACGTTTTTTGCTTAGAATAAACGTTTTTACCAACAATTTTTACCTAATTGCTCAAAAGCGGAAGAATGCCTTCATATGAGTACTTAAAAATGATACATATTACTGGAGTAACCCACCCCAATTCTAAAAAAACCGGAATACAGCAACCGTTTCAAAAAGTTGGCGAATATACTCATATTACATCCCATTATATTTATTTTTTATGAAGCTGTGTCGTATACATCAATTTGGTTAGTTGCATAAACAAGTCTGGCTTCTATCTACGTTTTTGTTGCTTCTTTTTCAAAACATATTTCATTTAGTAGCGAGAGAGAATTCATGGCAAGGTCGGTTGTATATCAAAAAGAGGACACAGTTTTTTCCTTTTCTTTTTGCTCTAACCATAAACACGTTGTTTGCGCTTAGGTTAAATTTATAATTTCAAGAAGATGGAAAATGAGATGAATTTTCGCAATATACCGGGGTTTTCTAAAGCTCGGTTGTGTTAAAATTATAAAATAATATGTCTGACCGATAGCAACTTAAAGAAAACAAAAAATTGTAAATAATTTAAAGCGACACTATTACCATTACTACTAAAAAAGTATTTATTTACTTACTTAAATATAAACTTTTATCTGCCAATAGATAGAAAACCCAAAATTGTGTACATTCTTTTTTTACTTTGCTTCAAACTCTGCAAAGTAATGCAAAATCTTCTTTTTTTGACCACTATAGCCCTCTATAGTGATCTTGCTTATATTTTCCTTTGCTGTGCCACAGTCCTAGATAAATCCACTTCAACAATATCTGCAGACCTACTGATTTTCTACCATCTGGTCTCTCAAAAAATACTGTCTTTAACAATCTGTCTTTCTCTGATCATACGACATGACCCACATATCTTATCCTGTTAGCTTTTGTATATCTGACGATGCCTTGAGCACTATATAATCACCAATGCAGGGTCGCCAATTCAGAGTCACCAATTCAGAGTCACCAATTCAGAGTCACCAATTCAGGGTCACCAATAAAAATAAAAGAATGGATACTGTTTTTGACATAGATGCTTTTTCTTGACTTTTTGTGTGTGAATGGTAAATTTTATTTTGGCATCCTTTGATTGGATTCTGTGTCCTCTGATCATTAATCCTAATACTGGTGAATTTTTTTGCAACATTCAGTTGATAAATTGAATCATCTCTGTGTTGATTTTTATCTTCTAGTTCTCCGTGTGGTCCGAAATTCTTCATAAGTGTGCCTCTAGTCTGTCTACTATTCTTATGTGTTCTTTTTCTGCAGTATGTATTGCTGTATCGTCCACGTAGAGGAATGCATTTTGTATGTGCACCCGTGGAAAAATCTGAAACAAAAATTGTATGTATATTGAATACAAGATAAAATGCTCCTATCTACGTTTTGTTGCTTCTTTTTCAAAACATATTTTTAATTTAGTAACGGTAGAGAATTCATGGCAAAGTCGGTTGTACTTATATCAAAAAGAGGACACAGTTTTTTTCTTTTCTTTTTGTTCTAACCATAAACACGTTGTTTGCGCTTAGGTTACATTTATAATTTCAAGACGATGGAAAATGAGATGAGTTTTCGCAATATACCGGGGTTTTTTTCAGTGTAGTTGTGTTAAAATTATAAATTATGTATGTGACCAATAGCAGCTTAAAGAAAAGAAGAAAATTGGCTAGCTACTGGCAAATTTTTCCATGTGGATTTTTTCTAAATAATAAAAACTGCTATTAATATCTATAGTAAATTCATTTCTTCATAAAACATAAATGAAAAAACTTTGATCCTGACGTCTTTGCTAAATATTAGTTTCAAAATGGTTAAATAGCTCTATGTTTGAATAGGGTATTAAACTACGAATAATAAAAGCCAGAAACATAATGGGAAAAGCTCGAGAAATTCAAGTTTCCATGAACTTTTGCTTTTTGTTTAACATAAAAGCACTTTACTCTGTTAATTGGAGTAAATTGTGGGAAACTCTGGGAGTAATAGCAATGGAAATATTAATTCTAACTGTTCAAAAATTTATATGAATCAAATTCGGCGAAAGGTAAAATTCAAGTAGGTATATTGATAAAAGTCATTTACAGCGCAACGGTACGAAATAGCTATTTGTATAATAAGGGAGGAAAGTGCTACTTTTCCTCCCGAGAATGAAGTTTACTGGGATCATCATTCAAGGGAAGAAAAGGCACTTTACTCCCATGTTATACATATGGTTTTTCCACCTTCCTCAAATAACAAGTCATTTTTTCATTTTTACTTTATTGATTTATGTAACTAACCAACAAAATTTATTAGAACTAAAACTAACAAGTAGGTATACAATATAACTGTCAACTGTCAAATATAAGTCAAGTTATTAATGTAAACATTGTTAAATCAAAATCACAATTTATTGTTTTTTGCTATTCTGCAAAATACAGGGTGTTTTATAAATCTGTGTCTTGGTTCTAAAAGGGCTAATGTCAAAATCTTTACATTTGAGAAAACTGCAGTTGAAGTTTTTGCCAAAAATGCTTTTATTTATAGTTTCAATGTAATGCATACCAAATTTTGCTCAGAGGATAATATGTTTTAACAGAATAAGACTGTGATTTTATTTTTTTTCTAACTTTAAAGATTTCGAAAACAAAGAATACATTGGCCCAAATTACCTAAATTTTTTTATTTTTATTTATTTTCTTTGGAGACATTGGCCATTATAACTAGAACAATAATAAACAAAGTGGCTTTATACTAATAGTTTATTATACGAAATTGACAGAAATTAAAATTAAGAATAGTCAGATAAAAAATTGTAGTAAAAATACATAAAAATAAAATTATTATTATTAAACTAATGGGAAAACTGTCTCAGGAAACTTTCTTCATTCTGAGAAATCACTTTCTACCTCCGGAACTTCATCTGGATAGTATTCCACCACGTTATCATTTTTGCAGTTATTTGTTCCAGGAAATGGCTGCAGTATGTGCGATTTGTTATGCTAATGTAAGGTAAAAGTGCCTGTAGGTCTGTTAGCTTTTCCTTACTAAGCGGAATTAGTTCGTTGTTAAGTGGTAGAAGCGAGGGCATCTTGTTATACTGTCGTGTTTTTGTCTGACGTCGAGATATATCAAACGTTTTAAACTCACCGTCAAATGAATGTTTGTATAAAATGTTTTGGGTCCCAGGTGAATACTGCATCCATTTAATTTGCAAAAAATGAACTGGTTCGTTTAAAGTGTTCTGTTTACGATGCACATAATGAGTATTTAAACATGCTTTAAAAAAAGTCCTTTTGTTACAATTCTATGACTTTTATAGATGGTTTTCTAGGCACCAAACGTATCAAGTTTGCCCAATCTCGAGGTAATTCAATATCAGCCGAAGTACGTTTTTTGTCTTTTCTATGGCTGCATGAATACTCTCTGCCTCCATATGCGTATGACCAGCTTCAATAAATTTGTGGTTTATTGTCAATTTTTTTACCTTTGGAGTTAATTTCTCAAACAGTTTGAAACATGGTAGAAACAAATATATTGCAGTTTTGTCCTCCACAAGAATCACTGTACATGGTCACTGTATGTATGTTATTATTTTCTTCTATAAGGTTGTGTAGGTAATGGTAAATAAAAGAACCAATTTCCTGCCCGCCCCGTCCAGCCACTGTCTCATTCCATAAATAGCACAGAGAAGATGATTTTTTCCTATGTTCTGGTAAATGGTAAGGTTAAACGTCCACAGTTGACGTTTATAAAAACTCAATCCACTTCTTAGGTAGGGAGTAGGCAAGCATATTTGCAAGTCGAAGGAAATGGTAACATAACCCGGATTATTCTGGCATTCTTCTTTATCTCTTCGTTTCGACTCGTATGCAGACTCGGCTACATGTAAATGTACCAATTTTTCTTCTTCAATTGATGCTCGTCCTGTTTCGCTTTCACAGCATTTCAACTGCATTTCAAACTTGTCGCATTTTGCACAGGTATTATTTTTGGGCTTATGGAATGATAGGTTAAATTCCTCCACAAAAATTGGATTTTTCTGTAGAGCCACGCACTTTGTGGTTGAATGTTTCTGTCTTTGCAATAATTATGCGCATAAAGGTGGTACATTTCACATATCGATAGATCAGACGACAAGTACTTTTTCTGCGTATGGGAGCGGGAGTAGTGACTCTGGTAAGCCGGAAATAGATTAATGTGCTCTCTTATCAGCAGTTTATCATTTTCTGGAATTTTAGGTTGATTTCCATGTTTTCCTCGTCTATCCTCCGGACATATGAGGCCTCCGCTAGATCTTTTCTTCTCAACAATCACTTCGCTTTTTTCAAACTTATATCGAATGTATTTAGAAACATAATTTAACATACTTCAACTTTCTGACCACCGCTTTTTGTTAAAAAATACTTTGTACTAAACTTTTGTCTGCTTTGATTTCCTTCATTATGTCTTAACCGTTGGTAAGTAATTCTTTTCCTGTTCTTTTATAGAATTTGCTATAAACTGGTTTTGTCCAGAGCTAGATAACTGATAAAACTCTGTGAAAAGAATTTGTCGCGCCTCTTGAGTAAATTTTTCAAAGCACCTGCACCTATGTAGATGTTCAGGGTACCTTTAGTTGCTTAGCTGGTATTGTTTTTCCCGAAACTGATTTATACTCTTTACCTTTTGATTTTAGTCTTTAAAACTGGAGTACAACTGATAAACGTGACACATTTACATTGCTTACAATGCCTAATAATAAGAATTTTTATTATGTCTAGACGACACCGATATTGCTGATTATAAGGAGTGTAGATAAATATGTGTGTCAATTAAAGCTAAAAGTGCCAATGTATACACGGGCCCACTGAATATTCCACTAAATATCAATGTCAGTAATTGATAAAAGGGCCAATGTATACGTTGGCCCACTGGATATTCCACTAAATACCAATGTGACCAATCAATAAAAGGGCCAATGTCAACGTTGGCCCTTTTAACCGAAACTGATGTGAATTATTTCATTGTGACATTGGCCACCATTCCACTAATATTAGGGCTTTCTGATTGGATTTTGATATTGGCCGTTTTAGCAAAAGAAAGTTTGTATCGAACAATGTTTATTGCACTGGTTAACTAAAAACAGCAAAAAATTGACATTGGCCCTTTTAGAACCAAGCCACAGAAATAAGCGTCAAAATGTATAGATACTTACGTAATATAAAATAGATATTGTACAGGGCGTCAACTTTATTTCATAAATGAAATATCATGACGTCACTTTTACTTTTCCTCCCTAGGGAGGAAAAGTACTTTTCCGCCCTAGGGAGGAAAGGTCAACTTTGCTCCCTGCAATCAGGTGCGGAAAAGTATACTTTCGGTAGAGGTAGGTGGAAAAATATTTATTTTCAATACGCTTAATATAGAAAGAGATACATACCATTTTGGAAGTACGAAAAAAAAAACAAAAGAAAAAGTATTTAATTCCGAAAAATAATAAATCATCTTACGATATGCAAGAGAACATTAATAATTTCCTCAAATTAAAAAGATAATAGAAACCAGAGGGTTCATTGTTTCAATAGACTTTTACCTCTTACTACACAAAAAATCTAACTCAGGTAATTTGAATAGATTGTCAAAAAAAAATCAGTACCCTTAAAAATTCGTCGGATAATATTACCAGTAAATTGTAAGTTTATTTATCAAACAATCCTGCAAAAAAAATTATTTATGACTCCATAGTGTGCACACCATATGGAAATGCATGCATCATAAAATGTATACCCTCACAGCTAATATTTGCGGGATTTTTTTATGAAAACACTAACAGTTGACTGTTGATATTGTTCGACAAATTTTTAAGGGGAATTGTTCTATTTTTAGAACAAATAACAGAATAACTACTCCTCACAGTCAGCTTCACCGACATGGAGTAGAGATAGGGTCAGCAGCGGGACATCCGAACTAACGTTTGTTAAAATACGTACCGGGTGTCCACGGCTGGAATAAGGGGGTTTTATTGGGTAGGCAGTTGCGTTTTCACGATTGATTCACTCGGCTTCACGGGTGTCTGAATCGAGCAATCGGACTGAATTCCACACACCAGGGTTGAGGACAGAACACCAATTTCTTGGGCTGCTGCGGTGCAAACAATGCATATTTTTGGTCTTCTAAAGTATACTAGTACCACAGTATAAAGAGGCTAGTACCTTAATAATTTTTTGGATATTCTGTATAATAATGGAATTATCGACCAGTACCAATGTCAAACTAAAAACTCAACCTCTGTACAAGCGCTCTTCGAAAAAACGAGTGATTACATAAACAAAGAAAACCAATAACTTAGTCTTACCGGAAACGAAAAACAACCTGAATATTCTGCTAAATAACAGCATGTACGTTTTACCTCAATTTGCCACTGGTGTAGCCTGACCTTGTTATATTTCGGACTCGGTAAATAGATAGAATTCTCATGAACACCACATTTCGTACACGAAATTAATTTTACACAGCGCCGTAGAAAAGTGGAACATTGTTTACGGATCGGTGCATTCACCGTAAAGTGAATCGTGAAGTGATGCACTCCGGAATATGCTGTTGAATCGCGGAGTAATTTATAAAATGGACGTGAACAGCTCTTGAAAATTTCTCACTACGCTCAAGTGCACTGGCACGAATCTGCTGCAAAGTGCGTCTAAGATTAGAATATTCAACAGCATTTTCCATAATCTTACTTAGTGATGAGCGAGACTGGTCTTGGTCTTGCGGTCTTGGTCTTGGTCTTGCAGCAAGACCAAGACCAAGACCAAGACCAAGACCAAGACCGCCTTTTGGTTGCAAGACCAAGACCAAGACCAAGCTTGCAAGAATAAGACCAAGACCAAGACCGAACCTTGCAAGACCACGCAAGACCAAGACCAACCTGCAAGACTCTTGCACTTTTTTGAGAAAAATTGGTTTTTATTATTTAACTTTATTTTTTTAGCTCAATAATATATACTGACATTGTAAGAAACCTTAAACAATATCGACTTTTTAAAATACATAATATTTTGGTTATATTTTTAAGTCGTTTTGATTAAGTCAAACGGTTTACATTTTCTCAACCTTCAAAGTGTCCAGAAGGCAAGTTTTTAAACGGCGACAGTTTAAGGACAATTGAAGTTACTTGTAAGACAAAAAAATGTAATTATAGATAGGGTAATCCATTAAAAAAAATGCAATTAAAAACGGTTTTTACGTACCAGTAGTTTTCGCTTTTTTGTCTAATAAAAATACTGACACTTATTTCAATTCTTTTCGCATAATCGAGGAAAAATGTAGGTCGTTAAATTTAAAATTAATACAAAAAATATCATAATAGATTTTGAAAAGGGATTCACAATGCTGTGAAAGCATTGTGGCCTGAATAAAAAATAACTGGTTGTCGATTGTTATGTGTCAAGCTTGGTATCGCAAAATCCAAAGCTTAGGTTCAGTTTCTGAATATTATAATGACACAAATTCCGATACTGGGAAATTTTTAAAATTATTTTTTGGATTAATTTTTACAATCAACGAAAGTTGGAAGTTGAATTATTTGTGAAAATCCCGGATGACAAATGCGTAAATAATTTTACTGATTTCATAGTTGAAAACTATTTGGAAGAATCTAGGTTTTCCCCAGAAAGGGCCAGTACTACAAATAGTATGTGCCGCATTTGAAATGCATGCGCATCATTTCAGTGTGTTTTAAATTCTAGTTTTTACTACCCACATCCGAATATTTTCAACTTTTTAAATGTCATAATGGGTATTCAATCCAAAAATATGTGAAAATAAAAAGTGCGAATAACTCGTGTTACGAGAGCAACGTAGTTTAAATAAAATTAAAGAACTGCAAGATAACAAATTATAGAATTACGCGTTTATAACTCCCCATTAGGTTTAGTTATTATGTTATAGTATTAGGT
This sequence comes from Diabrotica virgifera virgifera, assembly GCF_917563875.1. Taxonomy (NCBI): domain Eukaryota; kingdom Metazoa; phylum Arthropoda; class Insecta; order Coleoptera; family Chrysomelidae; genus Diabrotica; species Diabrotica virgifera. Next base: position 223,425,956 of record NC_065446.1, read on the forward strand.
CTATAAATAGGTATGGTAAATATGTAAGTATTTACTAAAAAGTATGTTTTAGTTAGTTTATAAAAAAAGTTAATTATATTAAATAATGATTAAATAGAGTAAAAAATATTTGATTTTTGTGTTCTCTTAAAAAAATCTAATTTATGTTCTTAAATTTGACCCTCGTAGGATAAATACTAGTGTTCGAGTGAAAGGATCAGATCATTATCTGTTAACAACTATAAACCGTTTATCCCTTTTCGTAAAATCTGTGAATTGAAGGTCCCCGACCATTTGTGGCACCTTTAAGAAGCTCTTTTTCTATAACATTTTATTAAAATACAGGGACAATAAACAGTAATCCAGACTCAAGACGTGGTCTGAAGGCAGGCGGCAGGTATCGACAGCATGCAAAACACAACGTGACATAACCGAAGGCCGGCAATTGCAACAAGGGTTGTAAATGCAGGTTTTTCCTACTGATAAACATTACCATTATAAAATATACTCTAATCTCTTTATATAGAGAGAAATAATTAGGTCATTAGGTGAATGTATAATGTAAAAATTGGTATCCGTTGGAAACTACATTCTACATTCTGTTAAAATTTTAAAGCAAAAAATATAGTTTCATTCTTCACATCTTTATTTATTTCAATGTACATTTTATTCGAAATTGTTTGGTTCAAATTATTACTACCAAAAAAGCAAGACCAGCAAGACTCTTGCAGCAAGACCAAGACCAAGAACAAGACCGGCTAGTGCAAGACCAAGACCAAGACCAAGACTGCCTTTTAGCTGCAAGACCAAGACCAAGACCAAGCTTGCAAGAACAAGACCAAGACCAAGACTAGCCTGGTCTTGGTCTTGTTCTTGTTTTGCTCATCACTAATCTTACTTCGGTCAATCATTCATTAATCTTTTTTAGATATCTGTATAAGAGTGAAATTATCGACAAATGCCACACTTAAAACTCACCCTATGTACAAGTGCTCTTCGGACAAAACGACTGATTACATAAACAAAGAAAACCAATAACGTAGTCTTATCGGAAACGGAAAACAACCTGAATATTCTGCTAACAGCATCTACGTTTTACCTAAATTTGTCACTGATGGCGTAGCGTGACCTTGTTACATTTCGGACTCGGCAAATAGATAGAATTCTCATGAACACCACATTTCTTACACAAAATTAATTTTACAGAACGCCGTCGAAAAGTGGAACATTGTTTACGGATCGGTGCATTCACCGTAAAGTGAATCGTAAAGTGATGCACTCCGGAATATGCTGTTGAATCGCGGAGTAATTTATAAAAGAGAACGTAAATAGCTGCTGAACATTTCTCACTACGCTCAAGAAAGCTAGCGCGAAGCTGCTGCAAAATGAGTCGAAGGAAAGGATATTCAACATGATATATATTTTCGGTAATTTTGTTTTTATGAATCAAGCGTTAAATAAATATTTTGGATGTTTTGTATAATAATGGAATTATCGACCAATGTCACACTAAAAGCTCACCCTGTGTACAAGTGCTCTTCCGACAAAACGACTGATTACATAAACAAAGAAAACCAATAATGTAGTCTTACCGGAAACGGAAAACAACCTGAATATTCTGCTAACAGCATCTACGTTTTACCTCAATTTGTCACTGGCGTAGCGTGACCTTGTTACATTTCGGACTCAGCAAATAGATAGAATTCTCATGAACACCACATTTCTTACACGAAATTAATTTTACACTGCGCTGTCGAAAAGTGGAACATTGTTTACGGATCGGTGCATTTGCAAAAGAACAAACGGTCAGAATGCAATTCCTGAGTCTAACAGAAATAAATTGAAATCGAGAATGTCAGGGTAGAATAAACATTTCCAAAAGCGAAGTAGATTTTATTTTGTTTATTCTGTTTTTATAGTTGAAAATATCAAGATCGTAGTTTAATCAGTATCTGTACTCGTTCCATTTAATAATCTCTGTGTAATAGATATATTTATTTTTATCTATCTATCTGTATTTTTATTTATTAATCTGTAAGAAATTTTACAGCAATCGCCACCTTCCTTTTTTCAGCCAACTTTAAAACGAAAACAACAGGCGATGGACTACCCCAGCTAATTGAAATACTATTCGAAAATAATATTTCAACCAAGTAAGATAGCTATCGTTCACCCCACGCTTAGCTCAGTATCTCAGGGTGTGTGTTCGCCTTGAAAAATAGATTCATATTCACCAAATTTCAAATAGAATATTTCGACGTGAAATATCCAAAAAATTAACCACTTAATGTTGTTCTGAAGCTATTTCCTTGTGGCATTTTTATGATTAACTATTTAGTGGGAAATAAGCCACAATTAAATTGAAAAAATAATTTTATTAACGTTTCGAAGCCCAAATCGAAGCCCAAATAATAACAAGCACTTTTTGGGGAAAACCTATTATAACTTCTTTAAAGTGTTTAAAAAAAGCTTTATTTCGGTTTTTATAAAAAGTTTCTAGCATTAAATTTAAGCAAGTTACGCTCAAAATAAAGTTGGTCCCTTTTGTTTTGGCAAAAAAAAATCGGGAAGACCACCCCCTAATTAGCAACTTAAATGAAGTTAATCGTTACCGCTCCACAAATTATTTTACTTATGTTGTGTTTATATGATCTGTAAGTTTCATCGATTTAAAGTGCTTATTTTTGAAAAAGTTTGGTTTTAAAATAAAATTTTTAAAAATATTAATTTTGAAAATATGTTTTTTTCAAAATATCTCAAAAATTGTTAGAGATACCAAAAATCTCGAAAAACAAAAAAAGTCAGCATTGCTTTTCTGAATATCATGTATTTTTTTGTTTTTCTCTTAGACAAAAATTTATTAAGATTTGGTGTTTCTAAATTTGCATACATTCGTGATCAGTGACTCGTTCGACCCATTTTAACTACAGCCCTTTCAATAATAGGGACCTTGAACCGATGAAACTTACAGATCATAAAAACAATACATACACGAGTCAAGAAACTTGTGAAGTCGTAACGATTAAGTTCATTTGAGATACTAATTAGGGGGTGATTTTCCCGATTTTTTTACCAAAAAAAAAAAGGGATTAACTTTATTTTAAGCTTAACTTGTTTACTTTTGATGCTAGAAATTTTTTTTATAAAACAAAAATGAAGTTTTTTTTGAAACACCTTAAATAGGTTGTAAGAATTTTCCTCGAAATGTGCTTCATTTTTGTTTATTTTGCGTTAAAATATTCCATTTGGAATTTGACGAATATGAACCTATTTTTCATTAGCTATAACTCTGCTGCTACTAGGTATAGAGACGTGATATGTACACAATTTTTTTAATTTTTTAGAGACTATATTTTTGCTAAGAATATTTTTTCCAAAAAATTCTTACTATTTGAGCTATTTGCGAAAAACCGTCTAAAAAATTGGTTATTTTGTTGAAAAAATGAACATATTCACTGGCAAATAAATAACTCGAAAAGTATTGACTTAGCGAAAAAACTCTATAGAACAAAAGTTACTTAAAATTAGTCAGCTTATCCATTTCCGGACTTACTTTGGACGAATATTTTTAACCCCCAAAAGGGGGTGAAAACCATCCCCAGGGCAAAAGCACATATCGGCAAAATATCACGTTTTTTCTTTGACTTGTTAGCTATGTGTATGCCAAATTTCATGTAAATCCAAACGGTTCTTTAAAATTTAGAGGTTTTGCAATATTTTACCATTAAAGAACGTACTAATATAGATGCCTGCGATAAGCCTTTTGTTGTTTTAAATTTGTTACAGTATTTATTGCCGGTTTTAACACTTACCCTGTTGATATTGTACAAGTTTTGTACGGCTTTTATTAACCTCTGAGTTATTCCGATTTAATTAATCGTGTTCCATAGTTGTTTTCTAGGAACCCTGTTAGATGCTTTTTTTAAATCGACGAATACCATATGTACCGTTCTATTTTTTGCCATTTTTCCTTAACTAATTTTTGGAGGGTAGATATTATGTGGTCTATGCAAGATCTTCCTGCTGTGAACCCCGCCTGATCTTCTCCGATTTTATTTGAGATAGGTTTGTCCAGTTTTTCTTTCAGTATTTTTCCATATAACCTACCCATATATGCTATCACACTGATGTCTCTTCGTAGTTATCGCATTTTTTCTTATCTCCCTTTTTAGGCATCGAGGTTATATATCTGTACGTTAGAATTGAAAGGGCGGAAGTCACTTTCGGTTTGTTTTGCAGGAGATCAAAATTAGTGCTCTGAATTTGTACACCGTAATTTTAAATGCCTTTAAAATTATCAAATGATGTTGCAGCCTTATTTTTTAAAGAAAAGTGGTAAAGCATGCTTTGTATTTTATTTTACAGTAACATAATCGGCGTTAAGTTGTTTTGTATTGAAATAATAAATAATTTCGGACTACAGCCTTTTTTGTTCTGTGGTACTATATCAATAAAAAAACAAGACAGTCGCCCTTTTGGTATGATTTTATTATTAAAAGAACGTTACAATGAGAACTTAGCATTACAAAAATAATATAAAACTTTAATTAAAAAGCATTTAATCATCTTCGGAACATGAAGAATTATTTTCGTTAATGACAACTTTATTTTTTGTTGTTTTTAAAGATTTATAGTAGGAATGGTAAATAGTAGGTACCCATTCTAGCAATTCCATTAGGTGGTTATATTTTAAACTATCAATTGGAATTGAATTTTCATTATTTATTTGGTCCAATGTCTTTGGTAGGGGACCATCGAGAGAACGTCTCATTTTCCTTTTAAAATTGACAGAGTTAAAATTTTCCTAGGAAAATGTTGTTTTATAAAATATAATGTTAGGGTGGTCTCTTTCGACTCTCAAGTGCAAAATTTTAGAGGATAGAAAGGATTCATTGTCTGTGTTCCGTTTCCGATTCACAAAGAGGCTTGTTGATTCTTTGCCCATTTTTTCAAAGTTAAAAAAGTCACTAGTTTTCATCTCATAAACAATAAATGGTTTTAACAAACTGCAGGTCCTTATAAACTGGGCCCATTCATGAGGTACAGAAATATTCATAGTAGGCAGTCTTTTCTTCTTCCTCTTAATTAGTGCATGTATTGTGTCTGCTTCGTTGTGTGTATGCCCCTTGAGTAAATATTTATGATGAATTTTAACTACTGAGGTGTTATATGGACATATACATACAAAATAAAAAAAATTTCGGTTTTGGCCAGTGCAGTTGTCTGACCAAAATGTTACCTCTTCTGTTGTAGAAGGTAAATTTTTTAACCACATTATTACAGCGGAAGCTGTCTCGTTGCCACCCCTTTTTCAATAGACTCGTCCCACACGAAGCATGAACCTTCGGCAGTACTATCATTATAGACGGTAAAATTAAATGTTCATAACTGCTTTAAATAAAATGATTTTCCATTAGTTAACATAGGTGTAGGGAGGCATTTTTGCAAATCCATCATTGCTACGACTTCTTTTAAATTCTGCTTGCATCTTATCTTATCCTGCCTTTTTAACTTGTATCTGTTATCTGCGTCATTCAAATGATCTGCCTTTTTCTTTAAAATATTTTCAACATTAGGATCTGCCTCTTTTCGCTATTTTCAAAACTGTCACAGTGGTCACATGTATCAATGTTAGGGGGCTTGAAATGAAGATTGAACTCAGTAGAACCATCTTCTTTGCTCTTGATTCAGATATTTTTGGTTGTTATTAATTTTCACATTAATCTCCATAAAGAAAAAGTTACTTTTATCTATAAACCATGCAAAAACATTAGCTTATAACCTCAATTTTCACACAGCTGACAGGCGGTTGTCCATAGAGATTGGACTGCCTTCTTCTTAACAATCAGTGTGCCATGCAAAAAAGACCGGTGTACCACATAGGGCTTTTTGCAACAAATTTTACAGTGGACATCCGACTTGCAATTTTAGTAATATTGCCTGTAGGTCTGGATCCCGCGTATGAAAAAAAAGTTGATTAATAGCAAGCTGAAAATTTGTTAATAGCTTAAGGGTGTCTAGTCGGACAAACTTTGATATATGGGAACACTGGAACAGGGGAAGTTTTAATTGTGGAACAGGTTGAAAATTTGGAACGGTCAGACCACGAAAACGGCACATGTATTTTGTCCGACAGAACAGACTCAAACTCTTCGAACAGAGATTAAACTCTCATGCAAAATTCAGACTGCTATTTATCACCAAATGGTCGTTTTAATGAGTGGAACATGTAGAATATGTCAAATGACAGGAATTATGACAGGTGATAAATAGCAGTCTGATTTTTGCATGAGAGTTTAAGCTCTGTCCGGAGAGTTTAAGTCTGTTCTGTCGGACAAAATAAATGTGCCGTTTTCGTGGTGTGACCGTTCCAAATTTTTAACCTGTTCCACAATTAAAACTGCCCCTGTTCCAGTTTTCCCATAAATCAAAGTTTATCCGACTAGACACCCTTAAGCTATTAACAAATTTTCAGCTTGCTATTAATCAACTTTTTTTTCATACGCGGGATCCAGACCTACTGTACAACTACCTATTAACCACCATTCGAAAAATAACACCTTTAAGTGTATTATTGGTTGCATATCTCCATTTACTGTAAAAATGGACTACCGCGCTTTCAATTCTAACGTACAGATATACCTATACTTCGTCCAATTTACTTACCGTTGCACGTCATCCGCTTCATAGCTTGTGACATGATACCAACATGAAATATTTAGGCGGTAGGTGTGTTCTTGTTTAGAATCATTTTGATTCTAAAGAAGAACACACCTACCGCCTAAATATTTCATGTTGGTATCATGTCACAAGCTATGAAGCGGATGACGTGCAACGGTAAGTATATTGGACGAAGTATATACATAATATGTGCTTTGGACCATTCATCTGGTATATCATTCAGGTTTATAGCGTTACTTAACATTTCGTGTATAATTCTGTATAGTTTGAACCAAGCAACGTTCCGTACTTGATTACTTTATTAACGATTCCTCCTGGTCCTCCCGATTTTTCGTTCTTTAAAGTTCTTGTGACGTTCTTTACTTGGACTAATGTTATCTCAATCTGTTCTTCATTCTGATTTCGTTGTTGTTCACGTTCTTTGTCTGTCTCTACATATGTAATCTGGATGATTTTTTGTGAGTAGGTAGTTCTTTTAGTCCAGGACCGAAGCTTTTCTCCTCGCAATTTTTACAGGATGGATCAATTTGCTTGAAAATTTGAGAATGAGTAGTGAATAGTTCAAGGATCAAAATCTACATCATGCCAAAAGGCGCTTTTACCATGAGGGTGGTTGCCACCCCATTTCGGGGGTGGAAATTTTTTATTATATTTTGATCACAAAAGGTGATAAAAACATTCATTCTAAGCAAAACATGTCCTATACATTTTTTGATAAAAGTGATAGTTTTTGAGTTATTCGCTATTGAAAGTGTTTGTTTTATATCGAAAAAATCAATGTTAATATACTCATTTACGATTCACTCAATAATTTTTGCCGTAGAAAATTTTTTCTAAATAAAGTTCTTGGGAATTACATAACTTAAAATTTCATACTTAAACATATTTTTGCATCTCTGATGCTAACCTTTAACCTTTCTATTCTGAAGAATATTGCATTTTTTACAAAACTACAAAAATTCTTTATTCGCTTTTAATTCCAGTTTTTTCCAAACTAATCATTCTAAGACAGTCAAACTTCTAGAATCTATTAATAATACATAAACAAAAAAATAATGAATAAGGCCAATGACTTAAATCACCGCTAACTTATATTATTATGCTTCCAATTGGATTTCTCCTTTTTTTTTCAAAAAAATATATTGATTTGTTAACCGTAACTTTTTTATTTTTCATCTTAGAAAGTTGGTTAAAAATAATTTTGTAGATTTCTACAAGATCTATAAGCCTGTTAATACTAAATCTTTTTAAAATCCTCAGTCTCAAAAACAGGTGACTTTGAACGGGTTGGTAAAGGTGGTTTTTGCATGCTATTACAAGTTTTAATTGTCAATATCTCACTCAAATTTAGCCGTAGAAAAAATTTTTGCAAACAAGGTTCTTGGTAATTAAATAAGCTACAGTTTCATATTTAAACATTTTTTCGTATCTCTGATGATAATCTTTCTATTATGAAGATAACACCATTTTTTTCCAAACTACCAAACTACAAAAATTCGTTATACGCTTTTAACTCCATTTCTTTAAAAACTAATCATTCTAAGTCTGTCAAACTTCTAGAACCTATTAATATACATACATGAAGAATACCAAATAAGGTCAATGACTAATTTTAATTAGGGTGGTGATTAGGAAGTTACTTCCGATCACTTTTTCGCCGAAAAAAATAGGGACTGACAGTCTTTTCATTATAAGTGACTTAATTTTTGAGCTAGTGATTTTTTTATTTCTGGAGATAGATAGTTTTAAATTCTAGAAATTATTTTCAACAAGCTATCCTTGAAAAATGTATAGTTTTTTCGTCTTTTGACTTTGAAACTACAATATTTAGCATATAACGAAGAAGAGCATTTACAAAAGTATGCTCGATTATTATTGGTCTCAAAGAAAATTAAAAAACACGGCTTTTGTTAATTTTTTCAAAAAGGTACATTTTTTCTAAGTAAAGTTGTTTTGATAAAACGAAAACTTTTGGAGTTATTATCATAAAACTTTTTAAAAACATTGATTTTTTCGATATAAAACTAACACTTTCGATAGCGAATAAATCGAAAAATATTAATTTTATCAAAAAAATGTATAGAACGTTTTTCCAGCTTAGAATGAATGTTTTTAGGAGCTTTTGCGGTCAAAATATAATAAAAAAATTCCACCCCCGAGATGGGGTGGGAAACATCCCCATGGTAAAAGCGTCTTTCGGCATCATATAGATTTTGATCCTTGGACTATCCAGTACCACTCTCAAATTTTCAAGCAAATCGATCCATTCTGTAAAAATTGCGAAGTTTTGTCCTATCTTAAGTTCATTACTTGGACTGTTTATAGTAGTCGTTCCTATTAATTTTTAATAACTATTTTATGTCTCATTTCTAGTCTCCCGTCATATCTATGCGCTTAGTCCGCCGATCGTAGATCTCTATTCTAACATTGTCTTTGGACTCCATCAAGCCATGTTCTTTTCTATCTTTCTGATTTTTTCCGCATAATATGTTGCTGGCAATCCCATATTAACTTCGGTAGGCGATTGTCTGTTTTTCTCTGTAGATGTATGTACCAAATAATGGTTTTTCTACGAGCGTGCAAAAATGTCTACTTTCGCGAACGCGTTTTAGTTTAGAAAGTTTTACTTTCCCGCACGCGTGTTACTTTTCCACACGCGTTTTACTTTTCCGCACGCGTTTTACTTTATTATAATACATACAATAAACAAATATTTAGATATTATTTACTAATTTATTTCAAATATATCTTACGTATTATAATACATACAATAAACAAATATTTAGATATTATTTACTAATTTATTTCAAATATATTTTATTGTGTTCATGTTTTAATGAAATTAACGCGAGAATTCGATGAAATAAAATAAATTTGACATAATATTCAAAGTCAAATCAGTAGACAATAACAGTGGTTTTGAATCGTCGTCATGGAAACCAAGATCGTCGTCATGCTAACCGATTATGCTGAAAGTTTGGTTTTGACAACCTTGTCAAAGAATTAATTTGTGTATGTATTTTTATATTAATTAAATTAATTGATTAAGATTTGGTCATTTTTTAAAGACTCGTAGAAAAAATATTGTTCCTAACGCTTGCAGAAAGTCTCTTTTCCGCACTCGACTGCAGTCGCGTGCGGAAAAGTATGACTTTCTGCACTTGTTAGGAAAATAACTATTTCGGCAAGGTAAACATGTTTTTAGTCAAAAAATAGTAATTTACGTAACAAGTTCCGAAAGTGATATTTTACGAGACGAGTAGGAAGTTTCCAGGGCGAGCCGTAGGCGAGTCCTGGAATCCTGCGAGTCTCGTACAATCACTTTTGGATCGTGTTACGTACAATATTTTTTCTGCAGCCGTTTTGTATGTTAAAAAAATGGCCGCATATGAAACGCCTCCCGAAAAAGGGTATCTTACCTGTCGCTAAAATGGTCACATATGAATTGCCTCCCAAGGTTTAAATAAATTACATGCTTCTAATCTTTATGTGAAGGTGAAACGTTGCCACATCTTCGTCCCTTTGAAAATTTTTGGCAAAATTGGTACATATTTTGTTATTTAATTTTCAACCTTTATGTATTAAACATTATTTACACTAGGCGGTATTTATACATTTTAACTAACTACTTATACATAATATACAATTAGTTTTATAACCATTATAATATATTTAATAATAACCATTATTTTTTGTTATTATAGTTATTAAGGTACCAAGAGTAATATAAGGATAATAACGCTTGAGGTCAATGGTGTATAGACCGAGGGCCTTCGGTCCGAGGTATATACGTTTACCTAAAGCGTTATTATTATAATTCCCGTGGTGCCTTCGACGTTTAATGTCCGACTAAATTATTCTTTATATGCAAAAAATTAGTTTTCAAATAAGTACATTTACCAGAAATAGTCGTAACGTAATTGTGGTAACCATAGTTTTACTTAGAGTTTTATTTGTCAACTCGACAGTATTTAACTCGTTATTTAAATTTAATAGGCCCTAGGGCGTTATTTTTCAATAACACGCCCTTGGGCGTTATATCGTACTTAATAGACTTCGCAATATAATGTCATTATTTGTCAAATAATAAACCAGTCGGGCATTAATAATTTAATGTCCGACTGGTATATTATTTGACAAATAATGACATTATTTCGAAGTCAGTTAAGTATGGTATAATGCTCTAGGGCAGAGGTTCTCAATCTGTGGTAGGTACATGTACCACTGGTGGTACATATCATTATTGGCGGTGGTACACAAAACACAGAAACAATTAAAATAGTAGTACTTAGTAAGTATTGATAATACAATTTAAAAATATAGGTGGTACCAAAAATAATAAAAATAACTGTAGGTGGTACATCACTCAAAAAGGTTGAGAACCGCTGCTCTAGGGCGTTATTTTTAAAAACAATGCCCTAACGCCCTAGGGCATTAAATTTAAATGGCTAGTTAAATACTGTCAAGTTGACAAATAACAACCTAAGTAAAACTATGGTTACCACTATTGCTAACTACGTTACGACTATTGCTGGTATATGTACTTATTTTAAAACTAATTAATTCAAAATTCACTCAAATTTTTTGCATATAAAAAAAGAATATATGTGTACTTTGTACGCACGTAAGAAGTTATTCTTCTATTATATAATTTTAACGAAGTAAATATACCTAACAGGTTATTTGTATTCTATTTAAATATTAAACTAACTTTCTTATCTACCACTTTCAAAAAATTTTTATTAAAACAACCAAAAATTAAAAAAAATGAATCGTCCAGGATTGGAACCCGGGGCCTTTCGATCTCTGACCGAACGCTCAACAACTAGACCACTGAGTCTCCTGTAATTGACACGTAAGTTTCGGATATAATTACACAACACGGTGACAAATAGATTGAGTGGTATCGTGATAAAAATGTTATACCTACATATTTTATTATCTTACTACAGAAGAAGAGAAATTCAAAGACACAAAAATTATATTAAATAATACATTTACTAAAAACACTAATATATTCTTTTAATGACTTATTTGCGCTGATACAGATACTATATTGAAAGATTAGAAACGAACTACATACTGTCTTTGTGCGCATGCGCGCAGATTTATGAAAAATTTTACTCTCAATCGCGCCTAAAGAAGAATAACTTCAAAAATAATTTAGTCGGACATTAAACGTTGAAGGTACCGCGGGTATTATAGATAATAACGCTTTCGGTCAACGTATATCCCTCGGACCAAAGGCCCTCGGTATATACGCCATTGACCTCAAGCGTTATTATCCTTATAATACCCTTAGTACCTTAATAACTATAACAGAAAATACAAAAAAATAATAAGTACATATTTTATGGATTTATTAAAAATAACATCACAAAAAACTTATTTGGAAAATATTACAAAATGTGTATAGAAATATAAAATTACAAAATATTTTTCCTAAATTTATATGATACTACTTTGACAAATTCTAATCTATTTATTTTACATTTTCTTAATTCTAAAATTTTTTCATTTAGAAAATTTATTTTTGCTTTACTTTCGGCAACATTTTTTTTGGTGTCGAAACAGAATTCATTTTAAAATAGGTATTTATTTGAAATTGTAAAATTATATCAATAAAATTATTAATGCTGGGATGAGGGCAGTAGAAAGAAGAATTATACTTGGAATGAACACTTTCGCATGGGTTTGTGGTTCTTTGTAAGGATGAAGAGTGCTCAGCCCAAAGATGTGGAGGAAATGTTGAATTTTTAGATATGTAATTATCAACAAGATAATAACAAAATTGGGTGACTCTTTCATCGACTGGTTTAATTTCTGCCAAATTTATAGCAAAAAAATCGCTAAGAACTTCAGGATATAAGAATGAAAGACCAAAAATATAAATAAGAAAATGCTTAATTTCGGTTGAGTTAACACCTTTTTTCTGGTATTCTGAAGCTAATTCCAGTGCTTGAACCTTTCTATACCATGCCCATCCCAAATGAAAACGACATCCATGAAGATCTGCTTCAGGAAATGCCATACGAATACCATTATGAATGGAAATTTCAAAGTCTGAAGTTGTTACTTTAGAGGATAGACAATTAATTGTAAAACATTCTCCTATGATATATCTAAAAGCGAGATAATATGAAGACGACTTTTTATCTTGAAGTAAACAAAAGACAAGAGGAATATAATGTTCATTTTTCAAGCCATGTGTACTAAATAATTGAGTGAAAGAACGAGGACAGTATTCAAAAGTTCCGTCAACATACCAATTGGAAACAGTCGAAAAAAAACGAAGATTTGAAAATCATGTTAATATAACAATATGATTATGTTTGTCATTTTTAATTATAAAATTTTCATTTCTATTTGTAATAATAGAAGATAAATCAAGAGCTTGATGAAATTCAGTAATATTTTTGGGAAGTTTAATTAAAGAATTAGTGGTTCTAGCCTAGCATAATATAAATTTTGTCTCACCTTATTGATATAATTGATAGTAGATGTCTCTAATATATTTGTCTTCTTAAGTTCTTTACAGATGAGCTTCATTGGTTTTTCGCTGAAATCTTCCACGGCTGCTCTTTTTTTTATTGGATTGCTTACGGCTTTTCTATTGTAAACTTCGGCAGACAACTTCTCGTGGTTATGATCTATCTAATATTGATTCAATTATCGTATTTTCACATCCCTGTGTTTTCACAAATGCTTTGCAGGATTTTTAGTATATTAGTACATATTTAGTACAATATAAACAAACAAAAAGATTAAGGTAAAAGTACCTATTCATGGAATCGTTAAGAAGAGATAAGAATCGGAATTGGAATTACCCAGAAAAGCTGGCTATTAGATTGTCGGAACAAGTTTCTTTTCAAAAGAGAAATATGTCATACTGTGAAATATTTATGTTACCATATGTTATGTACATTTTAGTACCTATTTAAATTATGATTTGGCAACATTGTCTCATTATACACAGATTAGGTAGACAAAATATCAACCTAAATGTTTAACAAACCGGAGGCATTTCGATTGTACCTGGGAGGCATTTCATGTATGAAAATATTTACCTGAAAAAGTGGGAGGCATTTCGATAATACCGAAAAAATTATATGTATAACCTTTACTTATGAACTTTTATTAAACACTTTAATTATGACAAGCTTTGTCATAATAAAATACAAAGTTGATGTTATTGTCAAAGCCGTTACCTAGCTACCCAAAATCGTCCCGAAAGTAAAAAAAGCGTCCGGAAAGTGAAAAAATTAGTCCCGAAAGTAACTACTTTCGGTACGAGTTATGTAAAATGGTACTTTTGATTTAATAAATGATACCGAAAGTTTTATTTTCGGGACGACTGCCGAGAAATATATTTTCGGCAAGGTAAGACATACCGCCGGGAAATAAAATAAATTAATAAACTTTTTATGCCGTTTGCTAATTAAACAAGGATTTGTTTACATTTTTACAAAACCATAAATTATGTGCCTTAGATTATAGAACATGTTCTACACAAATACTTTGTTTTAGAAAACTCACAAAATTTGTACTGTTAAAATATTCTTTGTGAGGTTCCAAGCTCGGTATTTCCATATTAAATAGTTAGCAGGAGTAAACCATAAACTGCAGTTTCTATGAAATGGTATAGCTATTTGTATAACAAGGGAGGAAAGTGTAACTTTTCCTCCCGAGAATGAAGTTTACTGCCCGACGCGTAGCGGAGGGCAGTAATCATTCAAGGGAGGAAAAGGCACTTTACTCCCATGTTATACATATGGTTTTTCCACCTTCCTCAAATAACAAGTCATTTTGTCATTTTTTCTTAATTTATTTATGTAACTAACCAACAAAATTTATTAGAACTAAAACAACAAGTAGGTACAATATAACTGTCAGCTGTCAAATATAAGTCAAATTATGAATGTAAACATTGTTAAATCAAAATAACAATTTACTGTTTTTTACCATTCTGCAAAATACAGGATGTTTTGTAAATAAACGTTAAAATGTATAGATACTTCGTAATGTAAAATAGATATTATACAGGGCGTCAATAAGTTATATTTCATGAATGAAATATTATGACGTCACTTTTACTTTTCCTCCCTAGGGAGGAAAAATATTTTCCTCCCTAGGGAGGAAAAGTACAACTTTGCTCCCTAAAATCAGGTCCGGAAAAGTATACTTTCGGTAGAGGTAGGTGGAAAATATTTTTACCCGCAAAAAGGTGTAACGTGCTTCACTCTTACCGTTTAATTAAATCTTGCATCGTAATTCACATATAGTCCAGGGAACTAAGATGTTTCTTAGGATTTTTAATAATCCAGGTACAACTGACAAAGTGTCTGAAAAAGTTTTTAGTTATTGTAGACCTATGGAAAGAAACCCTACTTGTTTTAAGCCAAGGGTTTGGAGCCGTTTTAATCATTAATAATTATTATTGCAAGAAAATGCGATTTTTTCGATTTTTTGCACCCCTATTAAAAATATAAATACACTTATCTAACAAATTAACGCGCCAACTTAAAAAATGGCCCTTTTTAATGTCTCAGATTTCCTAAAATTGCTGTCCGATTTAAGTGATTTTTTTATATGTTATAGCCTTACTCCTTAACAATATCGCTTTTAATAATATTGTTACTAGACAGGTAAATAATTGTCATTGTATACCGGGTGTATGAATATGTCAAAGACAGAGTATCTTACAATAGGGGATGATGAAGAAGATCCAGGGTTAGAAATTAGAACCACTAAAACATGTAATGATTATAAATATCTCGGATCTGTAATATCTAAAGAAGGCACTACCAAAAGAGACATCGAAAAGAGAACGCAGCAGGGCAAAAAGCGGTAAACATTCTAATCCCTCTACTGTGGTCTAAAGATATAAGACAAAAAACGAAATTGACAATCTATCGTACCTTGGTAGAAAAAGAATAAAAGTAGTAGAAATGGATTATCTAAGGAGAGCGTGTGGTGTATCTAAAAAAGATCACATCAGGAATGAAGATATTAGAAGCAGGACACATGCTGTATTTTCCAGTGTAGATATAATTGAATCTATACAACTAGTGTGGTATGGTTACGTGAAACGAATGAATGAAGATACATGGCAGAAAAAGCTTAAAATTACATACCACACCAAATAAGAAGAAGGGGAAGACCTTCAGGTGGCTGGGAAGAAAATGTACGGCATATCATGAAAGATAGAGCCATCAAAGAAGACGAATGGATGGACAGAAAACGATGGCGGTCGAAATGCGAGAAGCGGCAGAGGCTGTAGGAACCTCGCTTATAGATAGATAGATACCGGGTGTACCAATCAAACCGTGATTTTTCTTAAAGTTCGCGTGACTCTGTGGAATATTTTAGCATTTATAAAGTATTTAAAATTAAAACCCGACTATAGCCTCATGTTTTCTAAACATTCTGTTTTTTATTTATTAGCTTACGTTGGATAATAAAAAAGTTAGGTAGTTTAACACCTAGCCCTGTTTTTCTTCAATACAGGGTGTTTTAAATAAGTACGGCAAATAAGGAGTAATTAATGTGGTTGAAAAAATATTGACAGTTTATTTTATAAACGTAAGTCCACAAATGCTTCGTTTCCGAGATAATGGATGTTGAAATTTTTCTTACAAAGTACTTACTTAATCAGTAGACCCATTGATACCTTTCGGTGTTGGGCCTTCTTACAAAGTAACGATTTATTTATTGCTCTAAAACCGGTTGAGATATACAAATGAAATTTGGTGGTTTTAAGAGATAGTTATTATGCATGTTTTGACATAAAATTAAGGATTTAGTACAAAATCGTCATTTTGTACTAACTAGTTTGACTGTTTGCTAGAACAAACCTATTATTTTTACAGCGATATTGTTAAAGAATAAGGCTATAACATGTTAGAAAAATCACTTAAATCTGACAACAGGCTTAGGAAATTCGAGACAATATGACCAATTTTTAAGGTGATGCGTTAATTTCTTGAAGAAGTATAATAACTTTTAAACTTATCGATAAATCAGTCTTAAATTTTGAAGATGTGAAGTACCACAATACTTAAATTTCGGTAAAATAAAGAAGATATAGGTTAATTTTAATAACAGTTATTTACAGATAACGATTTTGTTCTATTTTGAGTTCGCGAAGCAACAAATTAATTTTTCTATTCTCATACTCTAATATATAAATTAGGAATTCACTACCTGTATCATAATGAACTTCACTATGATACAGATTTTCATTACTATGCAGATAACTAACCAATAGAACCGCCTTATGGCAATGGCGATGAAGGTGGCACACGCGCAGTTACCAATGGAGAGTCAAATACCTACCACTTTGGCTGTTCTCAATATGTAAACAAACTGACAAACTACTTAATTTGTTTGCGTTACAAAATTAATAAATTTGAATATATTTTTGTTGTAAATGATCATAGAAAAATCGTGTATACAGCTTGCATTTAATTATCATTATGAATCTCGTACTATTTTTATACGAGTAGTATTTGTATACGAAATACTCTATGCTCGCCGCTAGGCGGCTCGTTTCGTATCTCTCATACTCGCTTCATAATGACCATCATTAAATAGTCGTTGCATAATATACTTTTTCTACGACCGTTTAATAATATGCTCATTATTCGCTATTTTTGAATAGATAATAACACCCATTACTTTACCCGTGAGTAATAATTCATTACTCACGGGCTGAAGTTACTCACGGGTCATTACTCACTGGCTGAAGTTAGGTTCAACTGGCGAATGCCACTTTTAGAATTAGTCTTATATAAACTGCCAATAAAATTAAATATTTAAATTGTTTATTTAACATAATAATTATTGTAATGTATATCAATAATTAACTTAGAAAAATTTTTAAAGGATTTTTAACTGTAACAATGTGTTAGTATAATTTTTACTTTTACACCTTGTTCACTATTATGAATTTTGACGTTTATCATTTACAATGACAGTGACATTAGAGTATTTGATGTGTTTATTGGAATTTAAAACTTATATTGTGTCTATTTTATACAGTTATCTTGTGTTATATATTCTAAATATATTATAACATATTATAGATAGGTATATTATTATATTATATATAGTTAAATATAAATGTGCATTATAACTTTTTAAAAATACGTCCACGCACCGGTAATAGCCATTTCCTATTTATTACAGTGACAGTACCTAGGTACAAAATACTTATAATTTTTCGGAAATAAAAATAATTTAGATTGACTATTTCTTGTTTTGTCTTTTACAGTGCATAATTTAGACAGCATTGCTAATAATTAATAGTAAGCAACCAATTATTCAGCTGTGGACTATTGGTAAACAAAATTATTTTTTTTAAATTATAATTTTAATCTCGAGTATTTGATAACTGTGTTGTTTTACTAATTAAAATAAAAAAGGTCGTAGAAAAAGTATAGTATTCTACTTGCACGTAATGACTATTACATGCTCGTTGAATAATATACTATTTTAGTTTTCGAATGTCACAATTTTGTAGCTGTTTCCAGGTTTTAAAAAAATCAAATTTTGTAATTTTATATCAACTGTTTGGCTTTTTAAATGGATGCAGAAAATCGAAAAATCCCTCTTGGGCACTAGATTGCTAATAATTAAAAAAGTGCTCCGACATCTAGGAAACAGGTAGGTTTTCTTTCTATAGGTCTACGATAAGTATCTAATAATATAAAGTCCTGAGAAAATTCTTACTTCCCTGGACTATCTTCCATCGTAATTCACACAGCTAAAAACCGTCATCTTAAACACGTAGTTCCGAAGTCTGTGCAAGTTTAACCCAACTACGGCATCAAATAGCTTATAGAACAAGAACTAATAGTGAAAATTTAAAAAGTTTTAGCTTTATTGATTTTTCTATTTTATTCTTTCGTTTAAAGACTATTGATTTTGTTCGCGACGGGAGATCTAATCAATTGCCATCTACTGTAACTTCACTGAATTTTTTCAAAATTTTGGGATCAACAAACTTCTTTTTTGTACTTATATCGGATGGAAGAAAAGAAATGTCTTTCTTATGTTAAGTTTGATACAGCCTGTAGGGAGGAGGAGGTACAAATGTGAGTATACATCGGAATCGGATTGTATCACTCTATTTTGTAAACACTTTTTTTTTAATGTCCCTGATACCTTTAGAAACAAAGCAAATATAATATAGTCCAGAAAGCCACGGCGCATCCGCTAGGAAAAATATTCCGATTCAGATTTTTTGCAAAATCTTACTCAAAAAGGACCCCGCAAAAAAAATTTTTTTTGCATAGAACAAAGTTTTTTTAGGTTTTTTGGATCATTCCAAACAGAAAAGATCTTTAGTGACAGTTCTCTAAAATTGATAGTTTTTGACATATAAGCGATTAAACATTGAAAAATTGCGAAATCGGCCATATTTAACCCTCAAAAACTATGTGAAAAACTAAAAATTTGAATATTGCCAAGCAGATAGATATTCTTTAAACATCGATTGATGAAATCCCGAAGAGTTTTTTGCAATACAATATTCAAAACTCCTTTGTTTTTTAATTGCTAATCAATCTTGCGCGACACTATTTTCCACCGACAGTATGGTGCAATTGAAAGAAATAAATTCGTTGTTTCGTAAACGGGCGACTAATCCCGAAACATCTCGATTTTTATTTTTAAGTTACGCTATTGTGGCATATATGGTATACTGGTGGCGTTATCTATCTGGGCGTGATGACGTAATCGATGATTTTTTTAAATGAGAATTAATAGGGGTCGTGTGCTATCTCATTTGAAAGGCTCTTAAATTCTCTATTCAGTAATATAAACATTTATATAATTATTTATACAGGGTGTCCTTCTACTTTTTTTGTCAAATAATTTAATTTAATAAAAATTTTTTGGACACCCTATATAAATAATTATGTAAATGTTTACATTATTGAATAGAGAATTGAAGAACCTTTCAAATGAGCTACCATACGACCCCTATTCTCATTTAAATAATCATCGATTACGTCACCACTCCCAGACGGATGACGTCACTAGTATACCATATACAGGGTGAGTTTTTATTGCGAAATCGGTCGATAACTCCATTATGGTATAAAATATCGAGAAAAGTTATTTAAAAACAATGTATACAATGATATTCTCCACGCTTGGAAAATATGTCCATTTCTACAGGGTGATCAGTAACTGCGTGGTATATCAAACATATAATTTTTTAAATGGGACACCCTATATATCTTTTCATATTTATATTCCTCTCATAATTCTTGTTCATATAATATACGGTTTTGCATCACTATACAGAGTATTTAACAAGTTATGACCATTTATATTTCGAAATCACTATGAGATTAACACCCTGTATATAAAGAAGTAATTCGTAGACAATAATTTGTTTTATGCAGTAAGATAAAAAATATACTGTAGTTTTTAAATTAAGTCCAATTCACATCAATGACGAATATTTGTATACAGGGTGAACTACAAAACCAAATTACGATTTTCTCTATTTTTTTAAATGGATCACCCTATATTTTATTTTTCAACATTATTGTATTTAATATACTCTTTCATTTTTATATAGCATTCCCTATATCTAAACTAATCACTTTCCGAGATATTTTTAGTTTTCTTCAAATTTCGGGAATACATTCAATTTTTCTAGTAGAAATAAATTAGTATTGAGTGATAACTAAACAAAATTATTTTTATTAGATAAATAACTAACACAAAATATAAACCATAGCAATATGCAGTGAATATACCAATAAATGTGATATTAAAAAATTATCATATTTCCCTAATATACAAGAATCGTACAATTCCTACAAAAAAATCTTTGTATTGTATATAATAATATAACAAGATTATTTTTATTCAATAAATAACTTAGATAAAACATAAATCAAAACAATATACAACTGATGTAACAGTTTTTAGATTGGTATATCAACAGCATTCTAAGCCAAGAACTTTTTAGTAGATCATTCATTTTTATAAGCACTTTTAAACTACAAAACAATACGATTTTCTCAATTTTTTTTTAATAGATCACCCTATATTTTATTTTTTTTTGAAATATTGTATTTATGATACCCTTTTATTTTTATATAGCATCTCCTATACCTAAACTTATTAGTTTCTGAGATATTTTTAGTTTTCATCATTTGCCGGGAATACATTCAATTCTTATAAATATAAATAACTTAACAAATAAGTATTATGTAATAATATAACAAATATTTCATTCAAAAAATAATTAACAAAAAAATAATAAACCATAACAAAATTTAATGAATGTACCAATTAATGTGATGTTAAGGATATAAGTTTAAAGTAAATGTTGAAAATGACCACTTTCAACGTCTATGCAATTTTGTAACCGATATTCAAATGACCGAGCCACATTTCTAACATTTTTGAAGTCAATGTTATTAAAAGCTTCTTTTATTCTATTTTTCATATCATCAAGCGTTGTTGGATGCTTCTGGTATACAAGGTTTTTTATATAGCCCCATTTGAAAAAAATCAATTTTGGAAGAACTGGAGCACCGTCGTATAAAAACCTCAACCGTCAAAAAATGTGGACCAATCACATAATCTCTAACAATATCACCTTAACATTTATATGTAGATCACCTAGTTTAAGTGTTAACAAAGTAAGGATTTCTTGATGCATATTAATGAATATTAATATGAAAATTATATTATTAATAACTGCGGGTCACAATCTGCAATTAGGAATGTGTTACTAAAAACTTCTTGGCTTAGAATGCTCTCGATATAATAATCTAAAAACTATTAAATTATTTGTATATTGTTTTGATTTATGTTTTGTGTGAGTTGTAATCTTGTAATTTTATTATACACAAGATACCTATATTTTTTTAGGAATTGTGTGATTCTTGTATATTAGGGAAATATGATAATTCCTTAATATCACATTTATTGATACATTCATTGCATATTGCTATGGTTTATATTTTGTGTTAGTTATTTATTGAATAAAAATAATTTTGTTTAATTATCATTCAATACCAACTTATTTCTACTAGAAAAATTGAATGTATTCCCGAAAGTTGAAGAAAACTAAAAATATCTCCGAAAGTAATAAGTTTAGATATAGGAAATGCTATATAAAAATGAAAGAGTATAATAAATACAATATTTTTGAAAAATAAAATATAGGGTAATCCATTTAAAAAAATAGAGGTAATCGTAATTTGGCTTTGTAGTTCACCCTGTATACAAACATTCGTCAATGATTTTAACTGGACTTAATTTAAAAACTACAGTATATGGTTTATCTTACTACATAAAACAAATTATTGTCTATGAATTACTTCTTTATATACAGGGTGTTAATCTCATAGGGATTTCGAAATAAAAATGGTCATAACTTGTTAAATACTCTGTATAGTAATGCAAAACCCTATATTATATGAACAAGAATTATGAGGGGAATATAAATATGAAAAAATATATAGGGTGTCCCATTTAAAAAATTACATATTTGATATACCACGCTGTTATTGATCACCTTGTAGAAATGGACATATTTTCCAAGCGTGGAGAATGTCATTGCCTACATTTTTTCTAAATAACTTTTTTCGATATTCTATACCGTAATGGAATTATCGGCCGATCCCGCACTAAATACTTACCCTGTATGTAACAATATCATAATTTAAAAATAAAAATCGACCTATTTCGGGTTTTTTCTTAAAGTCGCCGGTTTACGAAATAACGAATTTATTCCTTTGATTTGCACCATACTGTATACACATGCAACGGTGGAAAATATTGTCGCGCAAGCGTAATTAGAAATTAAAAAACAAAGGAGTTTTGAATACTGTATTGCAAAAAAGGGATTTCATCAATCGATGTTTAAAGAATATCCACCTACCTTGGCAACATTCAAATTTTAAAATTTTCATATAGTTTTTGAAGAAATTTTTTAATTTTTAATCGCTTATATGTCAAAAACAATCAACTTTAGAGAAAAGTCACTAAAAACCTTTTTTGTTTGGAATGATCCAAAAAACCTAAAAAAACTTTGTTCCATGCAAAAAAATAATTTTAGGAAAAAAACAAAAAAAAACATTTAAAAAATTTTTGACCCACTTTTGTTCCTGGCGACATGCAAATTTGTTAAAAGGGATCCTTTTTTAGTAAGATTGGGCAAAAAATCCGAATCAGAATATTTTTCCCAGCGGATGGGCAGTGGCTTTCTGGACTAATACGATTTCGTAGTTTAGCATGTGTTTTAACTGAAACAATAGTTTGAGACACACTGTAGGAAGGAAAGGGTAAAAAGATGGGTACGCATCAACATTATATTGTAGTCTTATATTTTGCGAACATTTTATTTTTTTAATTTCTCTATCTTTAGCAAAAAAGAAACTGAACGGTATTGCTCTTTAATAGGTATGTGTTTTAACTGACGACAGGCGGTACGTGATGAGGCCATGTCTTATCATAACACGAAGATAATAGCTATTTGTATAACAAGGGAGGAAAGTGTAACTTTTCCTCCCGAGAATGAAGTTTACTGCCCGACGCGTAGCGGAGGGCAGTAATCATTCAAGGGAGGAAAAGGCACTTTACTCCCATGTTATACATATGGGTTTTCCACCTTCCTCAAATCACAAGTCATTTTTTAATTT
This sequence comes from Diabrotica virgifera virgifera, assembly GCF_917563875.1. NCBI lineage: Eukaryota > Metazoa > Arthropoda > Insecta > Coleoptera > Chrysomelidae > Diabrotica > Diabrotica virgifera. Next base: position 223,449,289 of record NC_065446.1, read on the forward strand.
TTACTTAATTTATTTATGTAACTAACCAACAAAATGTATTAGAACTAAAACAACAAGTAGGTACAATATAACTGTCAACTGTCAAATATAAGTCAAATTATTAATGTAAACATTGTTAAATCAAACTAACAATTTACTGTTTTTTACCATTCTGCAAAATACAGGATGTTTTATAAATAAACGTTAAAATGTATAGATACTTCGTAATAGAAAATAGATATTATACAGGGCGTCAATAAGTTATATTTCATGAATGAAATACCATGACGTCACTTTTACTTTTCCTCCCTAGGGAGGAAAAATATTTTCCTCCCTAGGGAGGAAAAGTACAACTTTGCTCCCTACAATCAGGTCCGGAAAAGTATACTTTCGGTAGAGGTAGGTGGAAAAATTATTTCCTACATATAGTGCAAAAGGAATAGAGCGTTAAAAAAAATTGTGTAATACAGTAAGGTCTCGTTTTATGCGGTGGATACGTTCAACAGAAAATCGCATATAAAAAAATCGCATAAGAAAAACTTTACAGTGGAACCTCGATAACTCGGATTAATCGGGACCGCGACCGATCCGGGTTATCGAAAATCCGAAATAGCCGGAGAATATGGTAAAAATTAATAAAATACGGTATACTTACAGATAAACTCCGTTAGAATTGAAATAACATGAAATATATTTATAAATATGCACAGTACCTACTCATTAAAATTACTAAAAAAAAAAACCAAACACAAACGTAAGCAAATGGAAGCGAACAATACAAGACACACAATACAGTCACAACGATGTAATGTTATTATTTAAGAGCAGTGAAAACTAAAGACCATTGTTTATAAAAGAATTTTTTAAATAGTCTTTCCTAAACAATGCTGACAGTTTGAAATAAAAAGGAATAGATACTACAGACAGGTGGCTGTTGTTTCTGCGGCGTGTGCTATGAGTCATTTTTAATATCGTATATGTAGTTCAAATTACACACATACACATTATCTCTCAAATATTATATTACATACATTTTTATTGTTGAAAAGTTTGTCTGATAATTAACTATTTTGATGGGAAATAAGCCACAATTAAATTGAAAAATTCAATATATTGAAAATCAAAATGTTTATCTGATGAAAATCGGTCCGGGTTAGCCGGACTTCCGGGTTATCGGGGGCCGACTTATCGGGGTTCCACTGTACTTGCATTTAAAAAGTAGGGATACGTTCCGTAGTTTTCTAAAACCACATAAAATGGTGGACCATTGTCCACCAAAAACTGTATATGTATGATGTTTTTTTTCTCCATTAGGCCAAATAAAATCTTAAAGAAAGAATTAAAAACGCAGGCTAACGATATTGAAATTTCAGAAACCTCTTTTAATGACACTTAATGACACTTAATTAAATGTTTCAATCCCGAAATAATGTTACATTTTTTAAGCCATACGCATTTGTTAGAGGAGTCAATTTTATTTCTTTAATGTGAGGGGGGATCAGTAGAAGCTTAAGTTCAAGTTTTTGGGGTCGCCACCCTTGTCCTCCGGGCGCCATCTTGGAAATGGTGTGCAAAGGTGTTTCGCGCTATATTTCGTAAACTGCAAAGCCTACGAAAAATATAATTAAACATAAAATGAAGCAAATTAAATTTTATACAATTTTGTTTCTATTACTTTTTATAGTCAAGTGACCAACAAAAAAGATATAAACAAAAATATGTAAAAAATTTTTAACAAGTTTCATTTTGGAGGTCATACCTTTTTTTCAGTTCATTTTAAAATAAAATAACATTATAGCAATTTTGTATAGGGTTTTTCAGCTAACAATTTCCACTATAAAGTTGTTTAATTCTATTTATTTATATAGGTTTTACAGCGCTCCAAGCTTGACCAGATTCTCGAACGCTCACAGGGATACAATAAAAACAAAAGTTAGGCTTACTTTTCTATCATCATCATCATCATTTGGCTCTACAACTCTATGTGAGTCTTGGCCGCGTTTACTATTTCCCTCCATTGTTGTCGGTCCTGAGCAGCTATTTCCCGTTGCTGTACTCCCATTTTGCGTAGATCGCTGGCTACTGCGTCCTTCCATCTCTTTCTTGGGCGACCAACTGACCTTTTTCCATCGGACCTTTCCCAGAATGTGGCGTTTAGAAGTCTTTCGTCACTTGATCTTAGTACGTGACCCGCCCATCGTATTCTGTTTGATTTAATGTAGCGTACTATGTTTTCATCTCCGTATACTGTCTGGAGTTCATCATTGTATCTTCTTCTCCATTCTCCTGTTGTCTCTTCTCTGCAAGGCCCATAGATAGTCCGAAGTATCTTTCTTTCAAGTACCAGTAATTTTGTTGTTTCCCGCTGATTCAGAGTCCAGGTTTCGCTTCCATACGTTATTGTGGGACGAATTATTGTCTTATATACTCTTATTTTTGCTGGTCTTGAGAGTATTTTTGATTTAAGTAGGGTCCTTAACGAGTAATATGCCCTGTTTCCTGCAATAATCCTGGCTGCCACGTCCTTTTCATAGTTATTTTCAGATGTTATGATCGCTCCCAAGTACTTAAATTCTTTGACGACTTCAAAATTGTATTCATTACTTTTCATTACTTTTCTATGTATATATATTTTTGATTCATACAATTTATTATGATTTTAACATTCTTATGCTATTATTAATCTGTTTTTGATCTTTCTCCCCACTATAAAACTTATAACCGTAAGCATATATAGAAAAGGACCAATAAGTTGTCTGAGGAAAAAATTCGCCGGTTCAGAAGAAAAATGACGCAACCGCAAAATGCAAAATTCTTAAGAAGATTTTTCTTAAGAAGAAGAAACGATTTTTGATATCGAAATCATAAAGTAAGATCAAAATTAGCCATTCTCCACACCATGGTCAGGATCTCGAGTTTTAAGCGTTTTTGGGGTGTGCCGCTTGTCTATGAAATAACATAACTTTTGTCCTATTGTATATTTTGACTTAAACGTTTCCAAAAAACTTCTTCATGCATTATATTTTGTTGTTGTGTTGGTTAAAATTAAAAACTAAAAAGTTTGTCACTCAACTTTTTTAAGTAAACATGAAATTAACGAAATATGATGACAAAATGTTTCAAAATTAACCACTCCTTTTTTAATGCGTTTAAACATTTTAAACAAATTTAATTGTTACCTACATACTTCAAAGATGACACAATAAAATTTCCAAAAGGAAATATTTACAACGACCAAAGATACAGCGAGGTAAATTTGAAAAATCATCAAAATTGATTTTTGGTATTTTTTTATAAAATTTGATTTTTGAACAGGTTTTACCAACTCTAGATAAAAATAAACTTCATATTCGAATTCAGCGACCTCGAAAACATAAAAAATAGACCAAAATTTGACATTTACCTTAAATTTGATTTTCGTGGTCGGCATAACGGTTGATGCCGCTCGCCTAAAAATATAGATAGAAAAGTATTGTTTTTATTGTATTCCTATGAGAATTCGAGAATCTGGTCAAGTTTGGAGGGCTGTAAAACCTAGATAATAAATAAAATTAAACAACTTTATAGTGAAAATTGTTCATTGAAAGATCCTCTACAAAATCGCTATGATGTTATTTTATTGTGAAATAAACAGAAAAAAAGTTATAACCTCCAAAAGGAAACTTCTTACAAAATTTTCTCTTATTTTTGTTTATAACTTTTTTGTTGGTCACTTGACGATAAAAAGTAATAGATATAAAATTGTAGAAAATTTATTTTGCTTCATTTTATATATAACTAAATTTCCTGTAAGATTGCTAGTTTATGAGATACAGCGCGAAAGCCCTTTGCACCGCTTTTTCCCATAAGGCGGCCGGGGCACAAGGGTGGCGACCACAAAAACTTGAACTTAAGCTTATACTGAATCCCCCTACACATTAAAAAAATAAAATTGACTCCTCTATGAAATGCAACCCTAAATGTAACATTTCAATGGACTAAAATCAAAATGTGCTGTAGCTTGAAATCAGCAACGTTTAAAACTCTTAAATACTTAAACATATAAATTTAATTTCAAAAGAATTACAGGTTATACCTTTCAATGCGAAACTCAGATTGATGTAATAGCTACATGCTACATCATGGAACAAGGGGAATACCCGAATTGGAAACCCTCAGGTTAATGACATCTGGTTGGGAATAGTTAATATTAATTGTACTAGTTATTAATAATAGAAATTTTTGGATGAAATACAAACCGCATAACTTCAAAATCGCATAAAAAAATCCGCATAAAAGATACCTTACTGTATAACTCTCGCTATTTAAAGAGCCACCACGTAGACAATAAATCCGTACTTACTTTCAAGAAAATTCCACCCCAAAACATCACAAAGCCTTCATGTCTCGTCTCTCTATGTTGCGCAGTGCATACCGCTTACCTGATCGACGAATAACTCTTATAGGTGTCCATAAGAGTTGTATACGTTAAGTGCCTTTCTGCTTTTAAAGTTTTGTTAACTGATATTTTTTTATTGTTAACTTAAATTTGTTTCAGTTAAAACACATCAAGAGTAATAAAACCACCTATTTTCTTTGTTTCTAAAGATATAAGGGACATCAGACACTTTTAAGAAACAAAATGTTAACAAAACATCAGACTACAATATTATGATTCCCATGCATATGCACATTCATAACTCCTCCCTCCTCCTATCTACAGGCTGTCTCAAACATAACATAAGAAAAGTATTTTTTTCTTCCACCCGGTATAAGTACAAAAAAGAATCCACGAGGAAAATAAACTTCCTGTGGCTGGCTGTATACCATAAATTATAAATCACAAAAATACCAGGTTTTTTGTAAAAGGTATATTTTAGAATACCCTAAATAAGGGTCACAATAATACAAAAGGTTTTCGGATTAAGAAATCCATCATCAGTGTTCTAAAAGCCCTAAAATTAAGTATAACCTAATTAATTCAGAGAAAAGTTAAAAAATTGACAGAGGTTTAAAAACAAGAGGTTATACTTACAAAAATTGCATGCCTGAGCCACCAAAATGTATTGGGTAAAAACTCTTTAAATGTAAACGATTATGTTGTTTTACATATTTATATAAAATTCAAGTGATGTTAAAGATATGCCTGGATGTTACCCAGAGCAACACACGACTCTTCCCACGTGGTTGGAATTTTTTTGGAGAAAACCTCACATATTAGATTTCAATGGCCAATTGACAACTGAATTCAAGAGCAACCCAAAATGACATTAAGAACTGTCAATGTAACTTAGTTGTATTATTACTTCAGCCACAACGTTTAAAGATTATTTTAATATTTAAGATAAAAACAGTATCAAATTTACATATTATGTTGTAGTTAAAGTTGTTCGAAAAATATGAAAAAATGTTTCTTTTAAATAATCCATTAATTAAGTATTCAAATAGGAATCCAACTCCCCCATATTTTACGATCACTTCGTTTACAACCAATTTGATGTCAGGTCTCTGGAGGACTTAGTGTCATCAAGCTACTTTAGTCTCATTTTTAGTCAGATACAAAAAACAGTACTTATTTCTGTAATTATCATATTACTTTTTCCATCTTTATCCAATAATTGATGTTGGGTCCATTTCTAAGCAAGTTATCAGTCATCAAACAATTATACTTCAATTAATACTCTTAGAATTGTACACATATGTACACATTACATACAATTTTGTGTTCCTATGGTATGTTTTTAAACCAAGAGGAGTAATTCAAATTTACCGCGCTGTAATGCTTGTTTGTAATTGGTCCAACCTCAGGCAAGTTTACTCCACTGTTATGAAATTTTGACATTAATGACATTTATGAAATTTTGACACTTCTGATATTTCATAGGTTAATTAAGTTTTATCGGTGATTTTGTGTGTTTTATGCGTTATTCCTTTAACTTTTAGATTTTTAGTCTAGTTATATATAAAAAGGAGTTGTTTTTAAAACTCTTTAGCGACGTATTAGTATAATATAATACGTATGGATTAATGTCGAAGGCCGATATGGTCAACCAGAAAAGAAGATGTATTTAGTGATTTTTCTAGTGACTTACTTGGATGTGAATCTGTCTTTTTAGTTTACTTCTCTTGGTTTAAAAACAAACTATAGACGTCTATACATATAAGGCCTTTCCAATTATTTGTCTAAATGTATTGATTTCATACCACTAATACAACATCTATTGGTATTGTTGACTACATAACTTCTGGTAACGTAAACATTTTATTTGCCAAATTTGAATACTTAATTAATGGATTATTTGTAAAAATTGTAAAAACTTTTGTTTAGTAACAAAAAATAAAAAACAGATGACCATAAACAAAAAACAAGAAATAAATGTAATTATATGTTTAAACGAAACTTATGAAACCTGTCGGGATTCTGGCCTGTCGGGATTTTGGGGTATGCACCATAAATAGATGGTTATATTATGAGAACTTCAAATATTTTATTTTATTTATGGAGACCTGTAAGAAGGAGTGCAAACGCAATGCATCGTTTATAGGCTAACTTTTTAACATCTAATTCAGCTTTAAACAAACGCCGCTAGAGGCGCAAGTGGTCGAATAGGTGCTACAAATACATTAGGTCTTATGGACTTATTTAATAATTAACTAATTTTATTCATGTTTTCAGCGTAATTAGACATTAATTTATTGGTTGATTAGTGCTGAATATTTTTATGCCAAAAATAAATTATTTTAACTTTATAAGATATCGAAGTGTGGTAAAAAGTGTATTCTTTCTATACCATTGTAGTAGATGGAGATGACATCAAATTAAAATTTTTCATCACTTTAATGTGGGACAGCTTAAGAGAAGACGCCTGTCAAAATTTTCAATGTATTTTTAGATGTAATCATTTTTTAGTCCCTTAGAATGAATAAAAAGTTTCTTTTGAATGAGATATTTGAATTTAAAAATCACACTACATCTTCTCTTAGTTTTTCACCCCTGTAACTAAATAAAATAAACATTATAGGAGTCGTCAGGGACTTTCAACCCTCGGTAAGAATGTAATATTTCATTCTGCGTTTAAATTTTTCAAAAATATTTATTAGTTTTCTCAGGATTCGAAAAAAATAAATCCCCATTTAAATACCATTGCAGCCGAAAATACGTACCCATCCCCTTAATTTGAAGCGGAAATATTTTGTCACATTATTATCTAACTGCCACATTTATATACCAATGCTATTTCAACTGCAAATTAATTAATATCAAAAAGTTTGTTAGTTGAAAAAATTGAACTTAACCGTACCTAATTGTTTTTAAAAAGTTTAAAAAGTTTAAAAGGTTATTTAAATTATTTGAAGTTTAATCCAAAATGGTCCAATAAGTTTTCAATTAAATATCTTTTTTGAAATATTTTGGATATTTTTAAATATTTTGGATATTTTTAAATATTTTGAATATTTTTATTAGGTTAAAACCTTTGACTTTAATTTAGCAGATATCGCTAGGCACCTACTATATAACGTCAGTTGCAATGCGGGGATAAACTCTCTGAGTTTTGTGACTTGGAGCAGAGAGCAGCAAACCTAGCCTCTCTGATAATGACTCCAAGTTAGCGATGTGAAATTACGTGTAATTTCAGAAATTGTAAGTTACACGTGTAAAATTACCCAAAAATTACAAACCAGATGTAATTTATGTAACTTATGTAATTTATGTTCATTGTATTAAAAAATCAATTGTTTGCATTCATATTGAATATAATAAACACAAAGTAACTACATACTTATGAAATAAAGAAAAGTGGATAAGAAATACATACAAATAATAAAGAAATGAAAACATAGGTTCTTTAGTTTTGTTTTAAGCGGCTTTTATAAATCACAACTTCCTTTTTCGCAGACAACTGGAGACCTTCTTGTTATAAAACGTCGAAGTTTCAATTGTTTGCTCTTCCAATGAGCCTTGTGTAATTTTTTTTATCTCCGGCAAATCCAGAACTGCATCCTGAAATTAAATAGGAAAGTGTAAACATAGAGAGTAAAAATAATGGGTTTATAATATAATATATACAGATCTAACTACCTTGTTTTCGGCATCTGAAGTATCCTTCTCGACTTCCGTTTTTTTTTGGGGTTGTTCTGTGCCTTTACCCTGAAATTGATAATTTTGGAATATAAACAATAAATATGTATGTGTTTACACTAATTTACCGATTTCATTAAGACGTTTTCTAAAATGTTCACTTTGCTTTGTCTCAAAATGCGTGCTGGTCTCTGTTCCCTAGTTTCCATTCTTTGATCAATTTCATCATCGGTCATTGCAAAGTCAGCAAAATTAAAATCATCGTCGGAATTTCCATTTCCTGTTGTATTTGAATGCCATGATGATATTGTCTGAAAACATAAGATTTATAATTTTTTATTCGAAAACGGTGGAATGCATTGGAAAATCGGAAAAGAAGCAAACTGCATATATCACATGCACATATCACATATCTAAAAAATGCCTAAATTTAAAATTACCTCGTCTAATTCTTCCTCTTCGGAAATATGGTTTTCAATTACTTCTATCTCCTTCTGTAAGTTTCTACCTTCTATCGAAACGTTGTTCTGTACAGTCTCTTCTATAGGATATTGACTTTGTATGTGATGTTGTCGTGAACGTTTCAGCAATTTTGAATTATATTGTATATAATTTAAATTTGCTGCCCTTTGAGTTGTTAGGCGATTTCTTCTCTTCGTATGAATGCTGCTCTGGGAGCTAAAGCTTCTCTCTGTTGCCGCAGAAGTGCACGGCATTGTCAATATCCTGACTGCAACTTTGGAGAGGCATGAATGTCCACAAAATCCTTTCCACCATGTAACCAAAGAGACATTATCGAGTATGTTCCATAAAAATGTTTCGCCAAAAAAGTCTGTTTTAGCTAAATAGTTTCCTAAATCCTCAGTAATCTTTGACACTCCTTCATCACCAATCTCTATCGTGGTCGTGGTTGACATAGTAGTAATGTATTTCATCGCTTCAATCCTTTCGGCTGATGATAAATTTGCACCAACAGACCGAGGGTTTAGTAAGTCTGCGGCAAAATGGATCGGTTGAAGGGCGTATTCCTTCCTTGATATAAATTTATCCATCGCTTCTGTTTTTTCGCAATCCGTTAGTTTCACGCATTCTAAATGAGTAGATATGTTACTACCGATTTTCGCGAAAGTTTCACAAACCAAATGAATTGACGAAGAATCTCCTTCAAGACGTGTTATTGCTTCAGTAATTGGCTTAAGCAATTCAACAAGAGCGCTAGAATTTATCCAGAATCCTTCATCAAGTAAATTTGCTTTTGCGCTGCGTATTCTATCTTGAATTGTTTTATCTGGAGATATTGCTAGACGTTGTAGGACGGACTTGCATTTAGTCAGATCTTGAAGACATTTTACATGTGAACCCCATCTTGTTTTTACAGGTAGGCTAAGAGACACTCCACACTTCATCTCATTTCTTATTTCTGTGAATTGAGCTCTCAGTACTTGACACTGGTTAATAGTTTTAACGATATGTATAATATGTGACAAATGTGTCTCTATTGAAGATAATTTCAAAATATCGCTGCACAATAAATGTAATGTGTGCGCTAAACAGCCGTATGATACAAGATGGGGATACATCTCTTCACATTGTCTCACAGCCTTCCTCATATTCTTTGCGTTATCAGTCACAATAGCGAAAAATTTTTTAGGTCCATACTCCTCCAGAACTTCAACCATTAATTTTGTTATATATTCTGCGGTATGCTTCTCTGCTTTTGTTAGTACTGATTTGACAAATAACGGTTCGGGTGTTGTAACAATGAAATTAATTACACTTTCATTTCGCAAGTTGGACCAACCATCGCATTGCAATGATAAATTGTCAGCTTGCTTAATTTTATCATTAACTTGAACTTCAACTCGCTCGTACTCTTCGGTCAGGAGACGATTTGATAACATATATCTCGATGGTAAGGTGTATGAAGGTCTAATTTTTTTAAAAAACAATTTCCAATCTTCATTCTCGGTAATTGAATGTGGTGCTGAACTGGTGTAAATAGCTCTAGCAAGCAAAATATTCAATTCGTTATTTTGTTCGTGTGTCATTCGATCACAAAATGATTGTATTCTGTTGATTTTTGTGCAAACAGGTGTTTCCACATGAATGTTATCAGAAGCAGATGTTGATGCTGTGGAAACCGTTGATGATGTACAAGCAGCATCAGTGTTATCGTTATCCAATTTTGCCGATGTGATCTTTTTCATGGATGTTTCAAATGGAAATTTAGAGTGATTCCCCTTTGACTTTGGAGTTAAAATATTGAATTTAAGTTTTATCATATGCGGCACATAAGTGCATTGTTGAAGATGAGATTTCATTCTTGTAGCATTTTTTGCATGTACACTCTTGCAAAATTTACACCTCACATTTATGGTCTTTTGATTAGAAGAACCCGCAGGTAACACTTCAAAATAAAGCCAGATATCTGTCTTACGTTTCACCATGTTTTATGACCTAAAAAAAATATTCAGGTAGACTTAAACATTAAGAAGGGAAAAAACATTATTTTTCAAAGTATTTGATGGGCACGAGGGCATAAAAAATTGTTAGGCATCCTTAAATAGAAGAAAGATTAAAATTGAATCTGTGTAACAATTTAATGAAATTCGAATAAGCAGAATACTGGATCGGACAACTACATTATTTTGCCCTCAACGTTATCAAAATTTTTTATTTAGTAAGTTATGTCAGTGTAATTCAATTACACATGCTACATGCACAAGTACCCCGTTGCTCCTATCATTCTTATAGTTATTGTACAGTAAACTAATCTAAAAAATCGAATAAAACTTGGTAAACCGAATTCAGAATTAAGTACTGTAGCCACATATAAAATGACGCGCGTTAGATTTAACGTACAGTCGATATGCGATAGGCCCGCCCCTGTGTTTCCCAATCTAAGGTTGCTATGGACATCACCGGCACGTGTTTTGCTGTTTGTAGAAATAATATATTTCTTACCTTATAGTTTCTGTGCTTCCTTATAAATAAATGTAAAGTAACCAACGCTGCGTGAATGAATAGAGAAAGAACAGTCGAAAACTAACTTATACATACACATTACACATACAATAACAGAAATGTAAACATAACCTGCCTGACTCAGACTAAGGAACGACTAACGAGCGACGAGCGTAATAGCACCCACTGGTTCGCGCGCGCCGGCACCGGCGCACCGCACTTACGACAATTGCGCGCGCATAAGTTGCCATAATATATGTAATTTTACCAGTAATTACATAAATTACGGTAATTTATGTAAATTTATCATAAGTTACGTTAAATTTCATAAATTACGTAAATTCCAAAAATTACATAAATTACATTAAGTTACGGGTATCATGTAATATTACCGTAAGTTACGTGTAATTTATGTAACGTAAGTTATGTAATTTTACAACTCACATCACTACTCCAAGTAGAGTCGAAAATCGTCGATTTAAAGAGCTTGTTTGCGCTCTCTCTACTAAGTGAAAAACAAGACAGTTTTGCCTTCGCATTGCAACTGAATAAAAATGGTATACATTTTTATTTTATTTGAAGTTTGTTGATCAAAATTGTTTTGAATTATTCTTTTTATCAAAATTTAAAATGCTTTTTCTTTTGATCACTTCATTTATATTCTGAAAGCTTATATACAGTTGTTTAAATTTAGTTAATAAAAATATATATGTTAATTAACTACAGACGACATTCTGACTTTTATAAAATTAATGTTAATTTTTGTGAAATATTTTGCCTCAAAAAATGAAATGTTTTGACAGAAAAACTTTCAAGATCCTCTTACTGTTATCATTATAATAATGTAATAATTATATTACAATATATAATATTATATATTATAATTTTCAGATTAAAATAGAAAACCAATAATGGGATAAACACAAATTTTATTTACACCGAAGGAAATAACATACAAACGAATATAATCCATGAAAATAACACAAAGACAAATCTTTATAAAAAGTCTTGTATTAACTTCGTTAAGTTCCCTTTGGAAATTTTTATCGGAACGATAGCTCGCTATAAATCCCGGTACGAAGCAAGTTCTTTTAGTGTAACCCAAGTAGTACAATAAAAATATTTTGGTTTTATTTAAGGTTTATAAAGGTTTTATTTGTGGTAAATAAGAAGATAATGGTTTTAAAGTTAGCTTGTAGATATACTGCCAGAACTTTAAAACTGTTAAGCATTTGTCACTAGTTTTATAGTATCTAATAAAAGAGTATCAAATGAGACTAATTAATCTTTAAAACTTTAAAACACTTTAAAACTAATTAGTTTTATGAAGTACTTCCGGACTGTTTGGTTTTATTAGATTGTAGTTTGCTACTTTTTAGTTTTATTGCAGTTTTAAAGATTCTCCTAATATGTCTAATAAAACCTATTATTAAAACTACTTGATCTCAAGACTATTATGTCAGTAAAACATATGCCTTAAAACTATTTTTTTTAATCTTCTTTAAAGTTGCTTTCTTAAAAGCAATTAATAGGCTATATTAAAATCAAACGCTCTTAACTGAATCAATTTGGTTATCGTAAAAATCAAACTATGCTTCTTGTTAGAAACAATAAAACTAAACTCACTCCCTCTTCTTACATTTCCAAATTGATCGGCCATTTGTTTTAGAGCGAAACAGTGGTGTAGTGTGTTGTAAAATGTCGAAGTACAGTTAGTATGGAAGAAATACATCGCAAGTACTTAAAATATAAAGGAACTGGTCATTTTAAAAGAAAAATATAAACACATACAGCACTACGACGCTTCGATTTTAGGTTAGATTAACATTAAAACCGAGTGGCATTATTGACAGCAGCATTAAAACTAAACAGTTTTAATTCCAAGGCCACCTTGCTTTTATGTAGGATATATGCTCTTGGAAAGGTATAAAATAAAACCATTTGATCTTAACAATTCTCTGTCGATAGACCAAATAGTTTTATTTGGATTTCGGCCATATTGCTTTCTGGAGATGCTGAAAGCCATGATAGATTACAATATAAGGCTTACATAAAAATTATAAATAAGCGACGTAAAGACATAAATTCAATTTATTTTAGCATTAAAATATTAAAATTGTAGATTAAAATTATTTTTCTCTCATATTAATATTTTTCGGATTTAAATTTTTTTATTATTTTTATTATTTAATCGCCAAAAGTCAGTCATTTTAGGGCGCATGAGTTATTTAGACCTATTTTTATTAACATTATCAATAAAGTTGGGTACGCAAGTGTTTTTCTACCTTGATAGTCTGAAATAACCAAGTTCTTTTTATTATTTTATGGTTACAAATACGTATCTACCTATCATAACACATTATGTAAAAATTTGTTGGCTTATATGGAGTATATGGGTTTAAAGAATCATTTAATATGGTAAATGGGAATTAATATGGTAAATTGTCTTTAGTAGAGGCCACTTGAGAAACCTTTTTAAGTTTGCTATAAAACTGCCTGAACTTAAAGTGCCTTTTAACATGGTTTTAAAAGCACCTTCACAGCAGCTTTAAAACCAGTTGTTTAAGAAAACAAAGTTTTAAGAAAGTTTTTATTTTTGGTTTTATTGACCTCTTTCAGAGGGGCCCTTTTATGCTGAAAGCGGTTTTATTACAACCTTAAGGTTTACTTAAAAACCAAATGGTTTTAATATTAGTTTTATTCTATAGTTTTAAAGCATCTATAAAAGACTTAATAAACCCGTTCGGTGCTACTTGGAAAGCTTTCTTGGCACTCATATTTAAATAATATTAACCACCAAAATCCGTATTCTTATAATATAATCTTAATCTTATTATTATTAACTACGAGTAATTAATTATTTTCGAAATTTTTACATTCACTCCAATGTAAAACTAGCATCTACCTCCACGCCAACGCCGCCCTAGTGACAAACCAACCAAACAGGCAAAATAGTGTACATAAATTTCAAGGTCGTCCTATCTCGATTCCTCTCCTCTGTGTAGGTCTCCATAGTTTTATTATAACTTGACTAATAACTTTGCCCGTCGCCATGCGACGGGGGATTCAATCAATAAAATTGCCTTCTACAGTCCCTGCATTAAAATTTTTGTGAAATTCTCCAATTTTATCGTATCTCCTTCCACTTTTTTAACACCCTCCATTTTTTCTGATTTCCTCAATTTTTTCTGGCACCCTCCAATTTTATTTGATACCCTCCATTTGTTTCTGACTCTTGCTTTCTTATATTTCGTTTATTTTATAGCTCCAGAAGGACTGGATTGATTTGGCTACTTTTGTGGCTAATTTTGAAATATTTGTAGAAGTCCATGGAAGATGATATTTAACATATCCCATCAGATATCAGATTTTATTAGCTCTATAGGAATTGTGTAAGAAATGTGCTCCTTGCTAAAGAATATCTCTAGTTTTGACAATATCTAAAATTAATATGCAGGCAGTACCTATATTTATAATTATAAATTTTAATTGAAACAACTAGAACATTGTTTATTTACTATAGTAAAAACTATTGATGAAAACTAAAGTTGAAAATTTAATTTAACAATTTTAAATACCACATTAAGATCAAACAAAGTGCCAAAAGCATGGATTTCACGTGAAACGTAAAAAGCCGAAGTTAGCCGCAGTTTTATTTATTTAAAGCTAAATAATAATATTATCATCATCATCCAGCCTCAAAAGTCCACTGCTGAACATAGGCCTCCTCCCCTCGTTTCCAACCCCATCTATCCTGCGCCGCCCTCATCCAGTTTTTATTTACCTTTCTTAAGTCGTCAGTCCATCTTGTAGGCGGTCGACCGACGCTTCTCTTGTCTTCTCTTGGCCTCCATTCCAATAACCTCTTCGTCCATCGCCCATCTGTCATTCTGGCTACGTGTCCTGCCCATCTCCACTTCAACCTGGCTATCCTCTCGATGACGTCAGTCACCTTTGTTCACCAATAATATTATAGTATGATAGAATTGATTAAAAAAATTACGTAACCCAGACATCCAAAGTGAAAGTTATCCTCCGACACCAAATTGTTCTATATGGTCCATGTAATGTTCAGAAAAAAGTCACACCTCTTTTAGCGTCGGGTTTGGGGAGGGGGAGGGGGGAGAAGTCGGTAAATTCGTAGTTCTTTAAGTTTTTCGTCAATATTTCTAAAACTATGAGGTTTAACATGAACAACCTTCTATACAAAAATGTTCTACATTAAATTAGAAATAAAAAAGGCCCTATACATAATCCTTCTAAAATGAACGGTTCCAAAGTTACGGAGGTAGTATAGTATAATTGGTCCAAAAAAAGGCCTAACCTAGACATCAAAAAGTAAAAAGTTTTCCTCCAACACCAAATTGTTCTATATGGTCCACACATTGTTCAGTAAAAAGTTACACCATTTGGAGCGTCCGGTTTGGGGGGGGAGATAGGGGAGAAGTCCGTAAATTAGTAGTTTCTTTACGTTTTTCGTCAATATTTCTAAAACTATGTTTAAGCGTAAACAATGTTCTATACAAAAACGTTCTACGAACAATATCTGGACCATATAGAACAATCTGGTGTTGGTGGAAAACTTTTACTTTTAATGTCTGGGTTAGGTCTTTTTTGGGCCAATTATACAATATTACCTCCGTAACTTTGGAACCGTTGATTTTAGAAGGATTATGCATAGGGCCTTTTTTGTTTTAAATTTAATGTAGAACATTTTTATATACAAGGTTGTTCATGCTAAACCGCACAGTTTTAGAAATATTGAGGAAGAACTTAAAAAAAACTACGAATTTACCGATTTCTCCCCCTCTCCCCCCCAAACCCGACGCTCAAAATGGTGTGACTTTTTTCTGAACATTATGTGGACCATATAGAACAATTTGGTGTTGGAGTATAACTTTCACTTTGAATGTCTGGGTTTGGATCTAGTTATACCATACTATTATAACTGTGTGCATGTGGCAGTAACATAGTTTTTTTAGTATTTTATTTACAATTTCACCACATTTTCTCACCTTTTAAACCTTCCTTGTACTTCTGCAAATGTTTTAAAATCGAAATTAGCTAATTCGATTCACGCATTCTGGAGCTTTTATAAAAAGATATAATAAAATAAAATTAGATTTATCAAACGTCATTCAATGTGTACTTATTGGACCAGGGCGGATATGTGAAAAAACGTCTATTTTTGGATGTGCGAGGTGGCATTCGGATTTTTGCAGATAAAGTTAGGTGACAACTCCAACAATGATAATAATTGACTTATGCTCCTTCTTAAATATGCCCTGAACATTAATAAAAAAATTCAGATATTTAAAAATTTCGAAAAACATCGATTTTTTTCTACTTTTTTGCTTATAACTTTAAAACGATTCATTTTGGAACAAAGTCGTAGGAAAAGAAAATAAAGATAATTTAATTTTGTATGATAAACTACTGGTGAAAAATGTCTTAAATTATTACCATTTTTGCAAAATAGCAATAAATACAAAATAAGGGGGCAAAATAAGCCTGTTTTTATTCAATAATTTTCAACCACTTTGGTTGCACTTAGAACTTTCGTAATTCGCTCAGAAAATTCTTACAACATACTTAACTCGTTTACGAGATTTCATTAAAATCTACTTGGGAGATTTTGCAGAATAATTTTGCAATCAAATTTTTTTTCAAAAAGTTTAAATTTTTTAAAAATTCGATGATTTTTTTAAATAAGAATAGGTGCCGTGTGATAGCTCAATCGAAAGGCTATTCAATTTTTTATTCACTAAATTGATATAATTATTTATACAGGGTTTGAATTAAACAATTTTTTTTAATTAAATTAATTCCAATATTTAGATTAGGTCATCACACCCAGATGGATGACGTCATTAGTATGATATTTATGCCAAAAAATTATAATTTAAAAATAAAAATCGATATGTTTCGGGATGTATCTCCAGAGTCGCCCATTCTCAAGAAAATGGTTTTATTCCAATTCAAACGTCCTCACTCTATTTGTTTATAAGCCAAAACATTGTTTATAAATTTAAAACAGTTCTGGGGCTGCTTAAATAATCCGAGTTTAATTCTGTAGATGTAGATGTAAGTGTATTAGATAGGTAGAGAACCTCTTTATATGTAAAAAAATTGGCAAACTTCTAAATGGTCTACTTTTTGTTCAAAAAGGTTTTAAAAAATTTGATCTTTTAAAAAAAAATTAGATTGCAAAATATTATGCAAAATCTATTAAGTCGATTTTAATGAAATTTGGTGGACGGTTTAAGTATGTTGAAAGAATCTTCTGAGCGAATTATGAAGGTTCTAGGTGCAACCAAAGTGGTTGAAAAACATTGAATATAAACAGTCTTTTTTGCCCTCTTATTTTCTATTTATTGTTATTTTGCAGAAAGGGTAATAAGTTAAGACATTTTAAACTAGCAGTATATTATACAAAATTTAATTATCTTTATTTTCTTTCCCTACGACTTTGTTCCAAAATGAATCGTTTTAAAGTTATAAGCAATGAAATTAAAAAAAAAATTGACAATTTTCGAAATTTTAAATATTTAAATGTTTTTATTAATATTCCGGGCATATTTGAAAAGGAGCATAAGTCAATTATAATTATTAAAGTTGTCACCTAACTTTATCTGTAAAAATCCGAATGCCACCTCTCACATCCACCTCAAAACAGATCCGCCCTGGCCTATATCGAAACCGACTAATGAATTAATCTGATTGATAATAATGATAAATCTTAGACTAACTTAAATATATTTAAAAGTATAAAATAGTACTTAAAATAAAAGCGTTTGTGTGTAGCATTACCATTGACTATTTAAATTTTAAATAACCTAATCTTCTATTCTATCAGTTTAGTCAGTATTGATCTATTTTCCATTTAATTTTTATGAATTGACTGTTTTACGAAATAGAGTAAGAGCTGAGAGGTGGAATTGGATTAGGAAAACTACTTATTAGAAATAAAATACGTAAGGTCTCTTTTTATGCGGATTTTTTTTAATGAGATTTTGAAGTTATGCGGTTTGTATTTCATCCAAAAATTTCTATTATTAATAACTAGTATAATTAATATTAACTATTCCCATCCAGATGTCATTAATCTGAGGGTTTGCAATTCGGGTATTCCCCTTGTCCCATGATGTAGCATGTAGCTATTACACCAATCTGAGTTCCGCATTGAAAGTTATAACCTGTAATTCTTTTGAAATTAAATTTAAATGTTTAAGTATTTAGGAGTTTAACGCTCGGTCTCATAATAGGTTAAAGTGGACTTAAAATTTTAAGTCGGTACCTTTATCAATGCAATTCATATTAGCCCAATAAATGACCGTTTTGGAGTGTAATTTCCAGGGGCAACTCCGAATTGCATGAAAATTTGGATTTAGATTCTACTTACCCTTCACTTCAAAGTTGAATTTGTGCCGTTGGTTGCTTTTACTTGGGGGTGACATTTACCCCTTCTCGGGGGGTGAAAAACGGGTCTTTAAAATAAGACCAGAAATGGATAAATTGACTTATTTTAAACACCTTTTGTTCTATAAAGTTTTTTACGTAAGTCAATACTTTTCGAGTTATTCGCGATTTAAAATGTTGATTTTTCGACAAAAAAACTACGTTTTCAGACAGTTTTTCCCAAATAACTCAAAAAATAAATATTTTATCGAAAAAAATATTTTTAGCAAAAGTGTAGCCTATAAAAAAAAACGAAAAAAATTGTGTACCAGTAAAGTCTACAAATTGAATAGAAGCAAAGTTGTAGCTCATGAAAAATACGTTCTTATTCGTCTAATTCCAAATCGAATAATTCAACGCGAAATCACCGAAGAAAGAAGAGTTTTTCGGGAAAACCTTATTAACATTTTTAAAGTATCGAAAAAAAGCTTATTATTTGTTTTTTACAAAAGTTTACAGCATCAAAAATAAACGAGTTACAGTGAAAAAAAAAGTTGGCCCCTTTTTTTGTTAAAAGAAAATCGTGAAAACTTCCCTGTATTTAGCACCCTACATGAAATTAATCGTTTGACTTTACCATCTATTTTAACTGTATGTGTATTGTTTATATGATCTGTAAGTTTAATTGGTTTGAAGCTTATTTTTGAAAACATTTGGTTTTATAGTAAAAAAAATATTTCTAAAAATTTTTGAAAAATTTAATTTTTTCAAAATAGCTTAAGAAGTATTAGTAATAAGAAAAATCTTAAGGAGTATAAAAATGTAGGTTTTGCTATTATAAATATGCTAGTTTTATTTTGTTTCTCCGTAAGACAAAAATTGGTTAAGTTATGGCTGTTCAAATTTTGCATACACTCGTGATTACTGACCCATTCAAGCTTTTTCAATTATAACCCTTTCAAAAATAAACACTTTAAACCGGTGAGACTGACAGATCATATATAAAATAGATAGGTAAGTAAATTGTTTGTAAAGCGGTAGCGATTAATTTTATTTGGGGAGCTAAACACGGCGAGATTTTCATGATTTTTTACAAAAAAAAAGAGGGCCAACTTTATTTTGAGCGTAACTCGCTTAATTTTAATGCTAAAGCTTTTGTTAACAATTAAAATAAAGCTTTTTATAAACACTTTAAAAATGTTTAAATGGGTTTTTCCCGAAAAGTGCTTAATTTTTCGGTGATTTCACCTTGAAATATTCGTTTTGGAATTAGACGAATAAGAACGTATTTTTCATGAGCTACAACTTTGTTTTTATTTGATTGATGGACTTTAATGATACACCATTTTTTGGGTTTTTTATAAGCTACACTTTTGCTAAGGACAGTTTTTTTCATGAAGTATTTACTTTTTGAGTTATTTGCGAAAAACCGTCTTAAAACGTAGTTCTTTTGTCGAAAAATCAACATTTTCAATGGCAAATAACTCGAAAAGTATTGACTTAAGTAAAAAACTTTGTAGAACAAAACTTGCTTAAAATCAGTCAATTTATCAATTTCCGGTCTTATCTTGAACCTATGCTTTTTCACCCCTGAGAAGGAGTGACTGTCACCCCCTAAGTAAAAGCAACCAACGGCACAATTTCAACTTTGAAGTGGAGGGTAAGTAGAATCTAAATCCAAATTTTCATGCAATTCGGAGTTGCCCCTGAAAATAACACGGTATCGCCGAATTTCCCGTTCATTTACTGGGCTATATAGGTAAATGTCAACGTTAAAGTGAACTTTAGTTGTTAATGTTCACTTTAAAATGATTATGATGTAAATGTTGCTGATTTCAAGTTGCAGTATAATAAACAGCACATTTTAATTTCTGGATTGATACGTCTAATTAAGTGTCATAACGTTTTATGTTTCATTAGAAGAGGTTTTTGCAATTTCAATGTCGTTAGTTTGCGTTTTTAATTCCTTCTTTAAGATTTAATTTGGCCCAATGGAGAAAAAAACATCAGACATATAATTTTTGACAAACGTCCACCATTTTATGTGATTTTAGAAAACTACGGAACGTATCCCTACTTTTTCAATGCAAGTAAAGTCTTTTTTTGTGCGATTTTTTTATGCGCTTTTCTGTAGAACGTATCCACCGCATAAAACGAGACCTTACTGACTAAAATAAGTATACCCAGCATAGTAGAATATACATATTTCTATACAAATTTGAGGAGAATCAACTAAAAGTGCTTATTATAGCAGGGTATCTAAATTGTAGGCACTAAGTGTTGAGAAATGAAAATTCAGTTTTAACTGTAACACTATTATATTGACAGATTGGGGTTATAGTTGTTAATTTATCAACTTCTATATTAATGAAATAAGAAATAAACTGAAAAGTCCCAACGGGGATTTTAATGATTTTTTAAATTTCCCTTAAATAGATGGGTTAGCTGGTTTTCGCTTCAGAGGTATGCACGCTGCTCTACTGAGGAAGCCTATAAGGCAGAAACAGCTGTCCAGGGATTGTGCATCCCTCTGAATCGAAAACAAGCAAAAACATCGTTTACATTTCTATCTTTACTTAGATTTGTGTAATAGGAAGATTTTTTCTGTCCTTTTCCTAGACTGATGAAAACGGAATATGACTGCATATAGTAGAGCCGTTTTTGTTTGCTATATTCTATATATTGACTGCCAGTTATCTCGTCACCATTTAAATTGCCTTCCTATTGATCTCTTGCCTCTTGGCATCGAATCCTTGGCTATACGGGCTATTCTCTCGCTGTCCATTCTCGTCACATGCTGATTCCACTCTCGTCGTCTCTGTCTTCCCCACCGTACTTTATCTTGTATGTTACAGATATCTCTTATTCTGTCGTTCGGTATTCTGCCTCTCAGTGTTTTTCCAGTTATTGACCTCAGCGTTCTCATTTCTGATGTTCTCAGTATCCTCTTGGTTTCTGCTGTGTCACATCTTGTTTCTATCGCGTACGTCATGATCGGTCTTACACGAGATGACATCCCTCAGACATCCTGACACGTAATTGGCTTTATTTTCTTGCTTTCGGACGCTCTCTTTAACATCTCCATAGCTACATATTTCGATTCCCAGATATTGAAATCTCGAGACTTGTTCAATTAGTTCGTTGTTAATTACTAATTTGCATCTTATGGGTTTCCTTAAAACTACCAGGGATTTTGTCTAGGCTGTTGATATTTTCATGTTGTAGTTCTTCGCCACTGTATTGAAAGTTTTTGCCATTGGCTGTAGGTTATCCTCGTTATCGGAGATTAAGATTGCTTCGTCAGCATAACAGAGGATTTTTATTTGTTTTCCGCCATCTTATATCCTTCTCCAGTACCTTTAATGTTTTCTATGATTTTGTCCATGACTAAATTAAAAAGCAATGGGCTCAAGCTGTTCCCTTGTCTGGTTCCCGAATTGATTTCTACTTCCGATGTTAGTTCATTCTCGACTTTTATTCTGGTTTTGTTCTTCGTATTAATGTCTTTAATTATCCTTATCATCTTGTTGGGCTGATTTTTCTCCTTTAGCAATTTTAGCATATCCTCCAATCTTACACAATCGAAGGCCTTAGTCAGATCTATAAAGCATATAAATGCAGGTTTATTATATTCCAGTGCTTTCTTAGCAATTTATCTGGCTATGAATATGGCGTCTATTGTGGACCTATTTTTCCGAAAACATTGTTGTTCCTCGCTAATTGTGTATTCTTCATTTATTTTATTGACAAATATTTTTGTTAAGAGTTTAAGAGTTGTGATCAGCAAGGTGATGGTACTGGTACGGTAGTTGCTAGGGTCTTTGCCGTTTCCTCTCTTGTGTATAGGTATTGTTATACTCGTCCTCCACTAGTCTGGTACACGCTGGCTACATATTATTTCTTGAAAGATAATCTCTATGTTTTCGATTAAGGTTTCTCCTCCGTATTTCAGGAGTTCATTTGGTATCCCATCAGGTCCTGGTGCTTTTCTGTTTTTTAATTTAAGTATGTTATTCCTTATTTCTTCTTTTGTGATTTCTAGTCCCGTGTTTATGTTGGATTCGTCTTCATTTCCTGTTTCTTCCTCTTCTTCAGGTACTATAGTATCTTCCTTATATAGTTCTTCTATATAGGCGGTCCATTGTTCTGCTTCTATTTTATTTAAACTTCTGTATTCGTTAATGGGTTTTTTTTTCTCTTTTTTAGTACTTTCCAAACTGTTCTTTGCGCCCCATACAAGTCGTGTTCCATTTCTTTAGTAAAGCGTGTCCAATATTTCCTTTTAATATCTCTTATCTTAGAATTGATGTAATTTCTTGTGTCTCTGTATTGTTGGTAATTGTTTGGTGTTTTGTTAGTGCAGTATTGTAGGTATACATACTTTCCTCTTCTCATACGCTAGATCTCTTATTTCAGTATTGAACCAACTTCACTTTAAAATAGGAAATGGTTGAATACTCGAATATATGAATTTTACGAAAATAAAACGCACATATCGAACAATGGATTTATTAAATCTTGCCCAAATATACTTTCGCTCCTAGGGCATCATCAGAGGCGTTTCACCAAATCGGAAAGGTATCCTTAAATGTCGTAACATTTGTTTAATTTTAGTGGTGGCAGAAATTAGCACATAACGTAACACGCACTGGAAAAATGGCAAAGAGATTAAAATTAAATGCCCGTACTACGTCGGGTACATATCTAAGATGGATAATAAAATCGCAAGGTACATTCATTCACGAATATAAGCATTTTTGACACTGGATTATTACATTGTAAGGTATTCTAATACTCTTGCTTTAAGTCGCTAAAATATTCCGTTTTCTAGAAAAATCGACATGAAAACTTTTCGTTTTTTGAATTTGAACAAAGATCTCAAAAACGGTATACTTTACCAACTTAAAGCAAGAGTATCTTTTACTACTAGAATATTTCATAATTTAATAATTTAGTGTCAAAAATATTTAAAAAATTAAAAATGTAAAAAAATTAAAATAGTTTTGTACACATTTATGACTACAGGTAAATATGGAGGAGTGTACTTTTGAAGTGTGTAAATTAAATAATTCCTAGCTGAGCGCTTTCGGCTTATAAAGCCATCTTCACAGCTATGGTCAAAAGGTTCAAAATACCACTATGAAGGGAGATGGATCCCATGTACGATATTATTTTATCAGTAATACGGAGAATTTGTAAATTAACACATCGAAATACACTTTGTATTCTATTTTTCATCTCATCCCATGTTGTTGGAGGTATTTTATAAACTTGATTATTAACGTAACCCCAAAAAAATCAGTCCAGTTTATTAAATTCTGGTGATTTGGGTGGCCACGCTACTGGTCCATTGAAAAATGAAAATATCTCGAAAACTAATAAATTTGGACAGAGAGAATGTTATCTAAAAATTAAAGTACGGTAGTGGTACATTTCAATAGTGATATAAAATACAGGGTGTTCCATTTAAAATTACTGAGAAAATAATGTACTTGCGTTTTGACTCACCCTGTATTTGATATAAAGAAAATTAGCAATATCGACCATTCTTGAAAATTTTTACAATACGTTAAAAATATGGCATTAATAAACCATTGCTGTTTTGCTTATTTTTATTTATACAGGGAGTTGAACTTGTTACGATTTTCATATAAAATTGGTTATAACTTTGTAAATACCCTGTATAACATAACAAACCTTTATATTTTTGTGATGGAGAAGTTAACAGGATTTCGAATTTAAAATAAAATATAGGGTGTTCCATTTAAAAAAACATAAATTTTTTCTGCCACTGTGTTATCGAACACCCTGTAACATTCTAACTAATTTTGTAATGTGAAGCTCAAAGGTGGTTAAAATTTTTGTTATTAACTTTTATTGCTATCTATTACTATAGCGGAGGTATTCAGCTTTACTCTACTAATCAATCACCCTGTATACTGTATACCTCCACAAAACTAAACCACCAAAATGATGCTGTGGTTACTACTTTTTGGTAAATTACATCCCTTAAAACTGAGTTATTACAAAAAAACACAATATTTGAAACTCCCTTCAATTTGGTCCGTTTAAGGGTTAATAAACAATGATCAAACAACGAATTGTCAGAAACAAACATGTAAAGAGAAGCTAAAAATTATTTTTATTTCTAAAATTGCACATTTTGCCAAATAGTTCGTTACAAATTTGAATTATTTTTTTATTTCCTTCTTTTATACATGCAAATCAAATACAAGGTTTTCAACAGTTTTTCAGAATATATAGGTATTTATTAAAGGACACCACACACATCTTTTGGAAAATAGAATGTTACTTAAATGCAATATTTACATGAAAAGAATCGCCTTGAAATTACAATCATTTCATACCATTGCGCCAACTCTGAGTTTTGATTCATAACGGCGTAAATTACAATTAAAGTTTATCGAAATCACATTTTTGAAATCCATAAAATTGTTATTTATAAAAATAGTCTGAGTCTAGAGGCTATGGAAAACAATTTACCCCTACGTGAGCTAAGCCGATTAGAGGAACTACATGATTTTGCATGACTGACAAAATAATATAACTACTTTGTATCCATAAGATGGATAGATATAGATAGACATCTATAATAAGCCTCTACCTGAAGAAAGATTTATGAACTGGCGATTCATAAAATCTCTTTTCTCTCTTTAACCCACGTACATTTCCGTTTGGTTGGAGATTTATTTACGCCGTTGTTTAATAACGGCGTTATTAAAAAAATCAGATTCAGATTGGCGCAACGATACAAAATGACCGTATTTTCGAGTCGCGAGACAAATATAATTCATGTATTTTTTTTATTTACATAAAGCCGCATCAACTATTAGTCGGAGAGATAGAAGCGGATTTTGTGCGTGATAAGTAGTATTAAAAAATTTACGGGGATATGTTGAATTAGTTGTGTACATGACTTTCCCCAACGGCCGGAAACCAGAGTGGGGGACGAGGGTAGTTATAAGGGGTCAAAGTCGCGGTTTTTATTATTTTTTTTTTGTGACGTTTATGATCGAGATAGTGCACCAAAATTTGGGAATAAGTAGGTCATGACGTATCTATGTAAAATCTCCAGGGGCGGAATGCTGCGTGGCCGACAAAGGGGTGACAAAGAAGACCATGACATAACTAAGTAAAGTACCCAGAGCCGGAAACCAGAGTGGGGGACGAGGGTGGTTATCAGGGGTCAGAGTCGCAGTTTTTATTATTTTTTTTTGTGACGGTCGTGATCGAGAAATTACACTAAAATTTGGGAATAAATAGGAGTGTGACGCTGCATGGCCGACAAACGGGTGGGGCAGGGGTGAATATAAAAAAATATAAGGGGTTTTTTGCGACGTTCGTGATTGAGATAGTGCACCAACATTTGGGAATAAGTAGACCATGACATAGCTAAGTTATATCCCCAGAGGAGGAAACCAGGGTGGCGGAAGAGGGTATTTATAAGGGGTAAAATTTGCGGTTTTTATTATTTTTTTTGTGGCGCTCATAATTGAGATAGTGCACCAAAATTTGGGAATAAGTAGACCATGACATAGCTAATTAAAATCCCCAGAGCCGGAAACTAGAGTGGAGGACGAGGGTAGTTATAAGGGGTTAAAGTCGAGGTTTTTATTATTTTTTTTTGTGACGCCCATGATCGAGATAGTGCACCAAAATTTGATAATAAGTAGGTCATGACGTAACTAAGTAAAATCTTCAGGAGCGGAACGCTGCGTGGCCGACAAAGGAGTGGGGGCAGGGGTGAATATAAAAATTTTAAGGGATTTTTTGTGACGTTCGTGATTGAGATAGTGAACCAAAATTTGAGAGTACGTAGAACATGACGTAACTAAGCAAAATCTCCAGGGGCGGAAACCAGAGTTGGGATGAGGGTAGTTTTAAGGGGTCAAATCGCAATTTGTATTATTTTTTGTGACGCAGTACAACATTTGTCCCCCACGCCGCGTTCCGCACCTGAAGATTTTACTTAGTAATGTCATGATCTACTTATTTCCAAATTTTGGTGCACAATCTCGATCACGAACGGCAAAAACCCCTTATATTTTTATACTCACCCCTGCCTACCACCCCTTTGTTATCCAAGCAGCGTTCCGCCACTGGAGA
Source organism: Diabrotica virgifera virgifera (assembly GCF_917563875.1). NCBI lineage: Eukaryota > Metazoa > Arthropoda > Insecta > Coleoptera > Chrysomelidae > Diabrotica > Diabrotica virgifera. The sequence continues at coordinate 223,475,816 of NC_065446.1, forward strand.
TTTTGCTTAGTTACGTCATAACCTATTTACTCCAAAATTTTGGTACACTATCTCCATCATGAGCGTCACAAAAAAAAATAATAAAAACCGCGACTTTTACCCCTTATAACTACCCTCGTCCCCACTCTGGTTTCCGCCTCTGGGGATTTTACTTAGTTATATCATGGTCTACTTATTCCCAAATTTTAGTGCACTATCTCAATCACGAACGTCGCAAAAAACCCCTTATATTTTTTATATTCACACCTGCCCCTCCCCTTTGTCGGCCACGCAGCGTTCCACCCCTGGAGATTTTACTTAGCTACGTCATGACCTACTTATTCCCAAATTTTTTGGTGCGCTATCTCGATCATAAGCGTCACAAAAAAAAATAATAAAAGCCGCGAGTTTGACACTTTATATCTACCCTCATCCCCCGATCTAGTTTTCGCCGCTGGAGATTTTACTTAGTTATGTCATGGTCTACTTATTCCCAAATTTTAGTACAATATCTCGATCACTAACGTCACAAAAAACCCCTTATAATTTTTATATTCACCCTGCCCCACCCCTTTGTCGGCCACACAGCGTTTTTCCCCAAGAGATTTTACTTAGTTACGTCATGACCTACTTATTCCCAAATTTTGGTGCACTATCTCGATCATTAGCGTCGCAAAAAAAATAATAAAAACCGCGAATTTGACCCCATTATAACTACCCTCGTCCCCCACTCTGGTTTCCGGCCGTTGGGGAAAGTCATGTACACAACTAATTCAACATATCCCCGTATAGTTCTTCCATATTACTTATCACGCACAAAATCCGCTCCCAGCTCTTTGACTATATGAAAGGTTATTAGTGGATGTTAAACGATTACAAAATAATTATTACATAGATTTTATAAAATTTTATATAAAATAATAAAAAAAGTATAAAATATTACTTATATTTTTATTTAAATAAGATAGTTAATTGTATTGGATAAGTTATAACATGTTATAATGTAAGATATTTTTATACTGACTTTTTATCTTTCAAAAATTATATTTCATTTGAGTGACATTATTTATTTTCCATAAGATGTGTTTGACAGGGATAACTGTGTGTTTTCCCCTCTTTTATTTAACATTTATAAATTCGGAAGCCACATTTCAAGAGATTTTCATTTTGAAAGATGCAGAGATAGGAATCAAAGTGAATGGAGTATGGATCAACAACATACTATATGGTGATGATGGTGCCTTAATTTTTGACAACATAATCGATTTCCAACAATTTGTCCTTTTAACCGGCGGATACATGCACTAAGCGATTAGGATTAGAGATTAATACCAAAAAGACCAAATTCATGATCATCTCCAGAAACTTGATACTCCACTTGAACTGAAAACTCCACCATAACACTGAATACCAAGTCCATTGAAAGAGTGAGCAAATTTAAGTACTTGAGAACGTGGCTTTGTGAAGACTGGGCAACAGACACGGAAGTAAAATGTCGCATTGAGCAAGCTCGGCAAGCTCTCGTAAAATTCAGGAAGGTACTTACCTGTTCAGAGTTCGATCTTAAACTGAGACTAAGGTTTACTAAGTACTACGTATGGTCGGTTCTGCTATATGTCGTAGAGGGCTGGACACTCAAAACGAGGGATATAAACAGATTAGAAGCTTTCGAAATGTGGCTTTATCGCCGTATTCTATAGATACCATGGACGGCGAAAGTCACAGTTATAGAGGTTTTAAAAGAATCAACCAAGAATGCCAACTTTTCATTTTCGAAACCATCAAGAAAAGAAAAACGGCGTGTTTGGGTCACATCAGACGAAATGAATAGTGCCAGTTCCTCCAACTTATAATCGAGGGTAAAATTTACGGCAAGAGAGGAATAGGACGCAAAAAAAGTCCTGGCTCCGAAACATAAGGCAATTGACAGGAATTGAAGACATACAATCTTTGATACATTTTGCAACGAACAGAGAGTTAATGGAAAATTTAATCGCTAACATCCCTTAGTAGATTTTCATAATATGAAGAAGGAGAAGAAGATAAGTAGTGTGCAATGTCCTTTATTTTTTATTTTCATTTCTTTTTTAATTTCAATTGTTACTAATTTCGGTATCCGTATATTTATTTGACTTACATATTGCCTACTCTGTCCATTTTTCTTTTTTATTGTAATTGTTGTGTACTGGGAATTTACCCTATATGACCGAGCGCAGCTATTTAGCTACCGTAATTTGTGGCGAATTTGATCCCTGGGGTTTCATTCATCACTGTATCCTTTAGCGGTATATTTGAAGGTTTATATCTCGTTTATTTATGTTCGTGAATATTTGATTCAGTCCTGAGAGCTTTTGTGTTGGCGAGTAAATACATGACCACATTTTTACTTTGGAGCACATTTCTGCCAAAAATTAAACATATTTCGACAACTGAAAAATTTCACTTGTTAGACCTAGTTGGGGGTTGAAAAATGAGTATAGAAATTTCAGCTTTATTTACTGCTATTCTAAACAGGTTAAGTGTTGTAAGTCCTAACCAATATTGCAGCTTCTAAAGTCAGGGTATTCTTGTTTTCTATTGGCCTTTTATTTTTTCCTGCATTATTTTTGCAGCGTTACGTACTTAGGTCCTTTAATGACTTGTCCAAAGTATCCTGAAATTAGAGAAGACCGACTGGAAATTATTTCAGGGCACTCTTGAAATGGAACTAAAGGATGATGTATACTGTGATAACTGTCATGAAATGGCTTGTATTCTGAATAGAGCAATTTAAGACCTGAGCTTCTTTCCTAGAAGACGTATCCTTCATTCCTACATATAGACAAAAATCGATTTGATGGGATGAGGAGTGTGCAAAAGAGTTATAGCTCTCAATACTTTACTTTACTTAATCAGTAGACCCATTTGTACCTTTCGGTGTTGGGCCGTTTATAATACAATTTATTAAATTACAGTAATTTACAATCTTCTAAGGTGTCCTAGCTCTTAATGAACTCTCTCTATTTCGTCCTATTGGATGCCATCTGTGTTGCTTCCTGCCAAGTCTTACCCTTACTCTGTAGTATCTGCGAGACGTCACTATTCCATTCTTTAATGGGTCGTCCTTTTCTGTTCTTCCCTTTTGGTTTGCTTCCCATATTCTTTTTACTTGTCTATTATTGTCCATCCGGGTTAGATGTCCGAACCATGCCAATTTTTTCTCCTTGATTGAGTCGAGTATCGGTTTGATTTTGAGCCTTTCTCTTATTTCTTCATTTCTGATTCTATCAGTTCTTTTTACTCCGATCGTTCTTCTGAAGTATTTCATCTCTGCTGCCTGAATTCTGCTCTGCTGTCTTTTGTTTAATATCCAATTTTCTGCTCCATATGTCACCGTAGGTCTATATATTGTTTTGTATATTGTCATCTTGGTTTGTGTTGATATTTCTTTATTATTAAGGAATGCTCTGTTTAGTGCTTGGAATAGTTTTCCTATGTTTTCCATTCTGTTGTTAAGATCGTCCTCAATGTCTCCTTTGTTGTTGACTACTGTTCCTAAGTATTTGTATGAATTATTTGTCTGTATTAATTTTTGTTGATCTTTCATTACTTCTATTTGATCTTCCGTCCCTTGTTTCCTTGATATTTTCATTATCTTAGTCTTCTCTTTGTTTACGTTTAAGTTGTATTTGCTGGCTTCTAGGTTCCATTTCTCTAAGTTGTATTTCAGTTTTTCTGCTGCTTCCGCAATTAACACTATGTCGTCTGCAAATATACAAACCTCAGCGTTTATCATTTTTGCATTCTGTTCCAACCGATGCAGTATTTTTTGAAAGTTTTCTTATATTCTTTCACTATCTCATCTGTTATATTTATGAATAGCACTGGGCTGAGACTTCCCCCTTGTCTAACTCATTGAGTTGTTTCGAATGGTTATGACTGTATATTTAACATTCTTACTGTATTTGTTGCTTTCATATATATACTTTTTGTTGCTTCTATCAGTTCTTCACTTACTTGTTTCTTCTTTAGGCTTTCCCATATATCTTTTCTTTTGATTGAGTCGAATGCTTTTTCAATGTCTATAAAGCTCAGATATATTTCTCTATTTTTCTTTAAGGATTTTTCTATTACTTGTTGCATGGTGAATATATGGTCTTGCGTGTTATGCCCTTTCCTGAATCCACTTTTTACATCCTCTAATTTGTGTTCAATTTTTTTTGTGATTTTTCTTTCTATTATGGTTTCATATACTTTTGCTGCTACACATAGTAGTGATATACCTCTATAGTTCTTACAGTCTCTTGTGTTTCGTTTCTTGTATATAGGTATAATTACTGCATTCGTCCATTCTCTGGGTATTACTTTTCTCTTTCATATTAGGTTATATATGTATAAAAATATTTCTTTTGCTTTTACTCCTATATATTTCATCATTTCTGGTGCTACTTCATCGCTTCCTGGTACTTTTCCAATCTTTATCTTTCTTATTGCTTCTTCCAGTTCTTCTTCTTCTATAGTTTCTGGATTTTCCGTGTTTCTCATGGATACTCTATTGATGTGGCTTTCCTTCTCCATTATATTAACTTGATTTCCATTCAGTATCAGCTGGAAATTATAGCTCTCAATAACTTTCTCTAAAATAAAAACATAAGCTACAGCTAAAAAATGTTTAGACAGAAAGCCACAAGCACATGGATTAAAGTCTATTCCAGTTTCAACTCTAGAACAAAGATGACAAACAAATTGAGCAACAAAAACATAAACATCAAATATGCTCCCCTTTCAGTAGCAGAAGGTATTTTTCAGAAGTTATGTCCACTTTTTGTTCAGAAACATACCTCAACCAGTTATACTTTCAGACGAACATAATTAAAGCTGAGTTAAAGTTGAATAAAGATAGCATCACGGAAGTAGATCCAAGAAATAAGCTTCGCGGGAATAATATGCTGTAGACAGTTGAAAGAGCCATTTACTCCACGTCTGTAATACAACATGAAAACTTTTTCAATTTTATTAAAATATTTAACAAGGATACTGACTATAAGCGGTGTAATCTACATTACCACCTACTGTATCATTTTTTTTTTCTAAAATAAATTACATCATCCGGACTGAAATATGCCATTATTCATTAAAGCCCAAAATTAAAATTTTATCAAAATGAAAACAAAACTTCAGAATGAAATAAAGAGAGGTTGTTTTTAAGAGCAAAGTTTAAAATTTACGCTTTTTTATTTGCAACTGTCTTTTTTTTTGACGTATGATATATCATACGCTGGGCAACGAAGGACAAGAAAAAAATCATAAGGCATTAATTTATTTTAAAGTTTTTACAACTTGTGATATTTAACGAAACATTGCTCGGGATAAAGTCGTACATTACATTTAATACACCGATATTAGGTTCACTTGCCACACCTTCCTTGTTTTTTAATTTTATCCACCAAATGACCCATATTATCCAAGCGAATTTCCTCACCAACATGTTTTGAGGAGTTTTATTGACATACACCACGTAGCGTTGGAATATCTGATCTAAAGCTGTCAGCAGGGCCTCCACAATTCGCTGGGAAAATTCTAATAATAAATTGCCCCAATTTTGCGGTAAAGAGTAAAGAAGCCATATGTTCACTATTGCCCCATTCCAACAAAATCTGAATGTCGCCCAATATATTTTTTATATTGAATTCAAGTACTATACAAAGCTCTTAACTTATCAAACAAATCTACACCACCCATTCCCTTGTTATATATTTGCACAACGTTTGGTTGAGGAACCACCATCTGTTTCTGGACCATCACATATCGGTTACAGCTTCCTATAGTAAATACTGTTATGATCTGCTTTCTATTACTTTTATATTAATTATTATTTATTTGATCAATTATTTAATTAACGCAAATCATACATAAAAATATTAAGAAAAAATCTCAGGGTGCCTTTTTTCAAAAAAAATTTAATTAAATTCTCTTAGGTTATACTTATCCTTTCTCGTGGCTTCAGTATCTCCTAGTTGATCGTTATCGGGATAAAATAGGAAAAGAAAATAAATAGAAAAATCATAAATAAGCACATACAATTACTTTTATTATCAAAAGCAATGTTCTGTAAATTTATCAAATAAATTCTGTGGACATAACTGTCCAAAAGAAACTTTTACCATATAAATTAATCTAATTCAAACAAATATTTATCGCTTTGTTCTTGATACTACTAATAAAACAAGCTAAACAAACAAATTTGGTATTCGCAAATTACTTATACTTCCTATTAAATTTTTGAAATGTTGGAACTTTAAAATGCATATATGCTTTACGTAAAAAATTCAACTTCTGATTAAAAGAAAATATCACATAGGTTATTGACTGACCTTTTTGATTCACACACAATGATGTCTCCTCTTGACCCAAACAGCTTCTCCTTGTTGATTATGTTAGGCTACCAATCAAAGCCCTCTCCATTCTCAGCAAACAATCTAGCAGGATACCAGCAATTATTTTTCCAAAACACAAGCCAGGCCTCTTTTTTGCCAGTACTCGTTCAATAAACTCAAAAACTCTCTCCTTTCTTTCTCTCAACAATAATCTCCTGAGACCCAAGTATCTTTTTTACTTGGTGTCACAAATAATTTTTATAATGATAATTCTTGTAACTTACTCTCTTGGACTGTACATAATCAAAGAGGTATTTCTTCTCGATTTGATTTGTCTCTCGTACCACTTTTCGGCTACTCCCACTATCAAAACAAAATACTAGTACTTGCTGCTGAACTACTCACGAAAACTTTTGACTGCCCCTTTCGGATACCGGTAACACAATGAATTCCTCTTTCCAAAACTATTTCAACATTCAAACAAAACTTTCCCCTTTCCAAATTGCCAAACCAATCAGAAACATTTTTCTCTCCACTTCTCTCTGTTTCAATCGAAAAACCCAGTCATTCTTTCAAACAATATTTCTACTCAAAACTAATGACTTTTCGGAAATTATCTAAATATTCCTGTCATTAAACAAACATATTTAAAATTCCAATTCTCTTTACCTCTATTTTTCTAAAAACTAATAATTACATCTACCTGTGAATTTCCCTTTTCCGTAATAAACAATCGGTTTAAAATTATAATCCCAAATAACTTTCACTTCACTTTTTATTTACAAAAATGTTTTTAATTCTTCATGGAAAACTTCATTAAGGAGAAACCACCTTGCGTGACAACTAACTTCTAATAAATATTTACAAATCAATATACAGGGTGTATCAAATTTATGTGCCCGCGTTATATTAAAAAATAAAATTTTTTTTCTATCTTTGATTGATAGATTGATCCACAATAATATATATTTCTGAAATTAAAATATTAAGTACCATAATAACTTCATTATTACTTATCATTCCAGCGAATAAAAGTGAGCTACTGTTTTTCGGTATGTAGGGCATGGAAAGTTCCACGAATTTTTTTATCTCTTTAAGTGGGGTTCTTCCAATCCTGTCTTATCTAATTTTGCCGTTACAGTGAATCTCTTGATCCCTCAATGTTGTCAGTAAAAGTAAAGATGTAAAAAAATTTAAAAATACCAATGTAGATAACAGTTTCCTGTGGTATAATAAAAAGCCTATGCAGGTTTTCTGTGAATACATATAAAATTTTACTAAACACCTTAAACATGAGACCTAAATCATGCGCTGGACAAATGTTAATAGAATAACGGAAGACCGAGAAAATCGACGTTTATTATCTCTATACGTACAATGGAGTAAATATTTTAAAAATTGCGAAAATACAACAAAAAAATGGACGTAATATTTGTAGTTTTCAAAAGCGCTTTTGGCACAATCAATCGGACGAAAATGATGGATGAGAATCTTGAAATCACAGAAAAATGAAGACATATTCTCACAGTGAGTCTGTAATACCCCAGTAAAAATCAGTTTCAATGAATCAGTTTCTAAAGAGATCAATGTAAACAAAGAGGTGAAACGACTCTCCCCGAGACTGTTTAATCTGATATTGGAAGAAATAATAAGGAAGAAAAACTTCGCAAATTTCGCACAGATCAATTTCAAGTAATAGCATATGCAGATGATCTAGTCATCCTAGCAAAGAAGATGACACTTATAAAAGCAATTGAAAAATTACATAGGGAAACAAAGAGAATGGAGCTATAGATAAACTAGCACAAAACAAAATACATGACGATAGGGAAGGACGACAAAACAACTGAGAAATATCTAATAACACAGAACCATAAATTTGAAACTGTATTCATCTTTAGCAACTTGTTACTACCAAGTACCAGTAGGTAAAACCAGAAAAGAAAGAACAGAGGAAAGGTTCTTCTTTTTCTTTTATGCAGCAAAACAATATTACAATGACGAATACAATCAGCGTTTCTTAACCCAAGAATGGTAAATCTAATGGAAATTTTTGTCTAAGGCGTCTCATTTCTTGACTATTGTCTCATAAAATTAACCCTAACATATTCGGGTGGTTCTAGAGTCGTTGTAAATGTTTATCACTGTGTGATACTATATACTATCACTTCACTCAAGTTGGCACTTGAACGTCTTGTAGAATGTCTTTGTTGCTTACAAACCATGGTGCATCAGTTGTTGCTCGTATCACCTTGTTTTAAAATCGCTCCATGATTGCTAGGTTGGATTTTGAAGTAGTGACCCACAACTATTATATACCACAACTACTTACATATGTACTTATGTTTTGTAGACTTTGACAAGGCATTTGATAAAGTTCAACATAAAAAGCTTGTAGATATATAAAAAGCAAAAACATTGACAGTGGTGATATGAAAATTATATCTAATATATATTGGAATCGAAATGCCAAGTTAAAAGTTGACAACCAGGACACCCAAGATATCAAAATACAGAGAGGAGTCCGTCAGGGTTGCGTGCTGTCCCCACTACCCTTCAATGTATACAGTGAAGCGGTATTTCAAGAAACGCTCTCAGATTCAATAGAAGGTATATCTATCAATGGAGAAGTTTTGAACAACTTACGCTTTGCAGACGGTACAGTAATAATAACGGATAACAACAATGATTTACAGAACGTAATGCAACGCCTTATTAAACGCTGTCATGAGTACGGACTGAAGATGAATTTAAAGAAAACTAAATGCATGATCATGACTAAATCAGCACACGCAAACATCCAATTGACTATTGAAGATACTGTAATTGAGAGTGTTGGTAACTACAAATACTTAGGAACATGGATAACATCAAATGTAGACCAAACAAAAGAAATAAAGACACGTATTTAAATAGCACGTGCATCATTCATTAAACTTAAAAAGTTTCTTTGTTGTTGCGGTATAAGATTAAAACTACGCCTAGGGATGCTTGGGTGTTACGTGTTCTTTATGGCTTGGAAGCGTGGACATTGAACCAATTCCATTTGAATAAGTTGGCCGCCTTTGAATTTTGGTGTTACAGAAGAATCCTACGAATATCATGGATTCAAAGAATATCAAACGTGGAAGTAACTAGTAGGATAGGAAATAAACCGGAAATAATACTAACTATCAAAAGGAAAACTTGTGTACTTGGGACATGTGATGAGAGGACAAAAATACTCATTATTGTAACTTATTATTCAAGGCAAAATCCGAGAAAAGCGAAACGTGGGAAGACGAAGAACATCCTGGCTTAAGAAGTTACGGGTATGGTTCGAAAGCAGTAGTGCAAAGCTATTTAGAGCGGAAGTCAACAGGGTCAGCATTGCCATGATGATTTCCAACCTTCGATAGAAGAAGGAACTTAAAGAAGAAGAAGAAGCCCCACAACTGTACGTCCAAATTGGATTGAGTATGAGTATGGCATTGTACGCTAGTATTTTATTTCTCAACGAATACTGGGACTTTATTCCGAGTAACCAATAAGATGTATTTTATTTTTCTATGGATACTAAACAGTGTGCAACTTATCTCACTACTTACATACACTCAAAACGAACAATTTATCACGCAGTGAGAAAAGTCGGCCACTGAAGTGAGAAATATTTTTTCTTACGGGTTCTCCTACGGTTTCCATATTATGATCGCCGTTTCCATCGTAACATGCACAATACAAACACAATTTTTTTTTATTAACTCCAGTGAGTACAACAATCTGCCCATTGGGCATTAAGCATTTGTTATGGTAAAAAATACAGACATGTAGAGAGTTACTCCAGTGATTAACCTCTTTACAATTCTAAAACTAAAATTTTATCAGTCTGAATACACTTTTGATTACATTCAGTTGGTTAAGTCGGACGGCAGTTGCCGTTTTAGTCTGCGCACTTCAAAGACATTTAATTGTCTGGCAAACGCATTAGGATGCACTAACACTCGTTCACAGTATTTAACACTAAAACGTTGTATGGCTTCTGTCACGGATTCTAGGGGGATGTCGTGTTGAATCACCTTGTTGGATACATAGTATGGCGCATTGACTATGGAACGCAGCACCTTGTTTTGAAATCTCTGTAAGATGTTTGTATTGGAGACGCTAGCAGTGCCCCATAGCTGAATCCCATAAGTCCATATCGGCTTGAGGATGGACTTGTAGAGTAAAATCTTGTTATCCAGAGATAGTTTGGAATTGCGTCCAATGAGCCAATACATATTTCTCAATTTAAGTCCAAGCTGTTTTCGTTTGGTAAAAATATGTTTTTTCCAAGTAAGGCGGCGGTCCAAGTGCATGCCAAGATATTTGGCGTCCTCTGATTGAGGAATTAGACAATTATCAATATATACAGGGGGCATGTTTCTCTGCGTAGCGTGAATGTTACATGTAATGATTTAGTTCCATTAGATTTGATGCGCCATACTTTCATCCATTGCTGAATTCTATTTAGGTTTGATTGAAGATTCCTTGATGCTGTTGTTGGATCTGTGTGGGATGCCAGGATAGCAGTGTCATCTGCATACGTTGCAACTGTAGTTGTACTAGATGTAGAAATGTCCGCTGTGTATAAAAGATACAGAATTGGGCCGAGAACGCTGCCTTGTGGGATGCCTGAGTGAATAGGATATATCTTAGTGTGCTCGGTACCGTGCTTCACAAGGAAGTGTCTATTTTCTATGTAGGATTTTAAGAGCTGGAAGTGAGGATAGGGTAGGAGCTTCTTTAATTTTATTTGTAGCCCTATGTGCCATACCTTGTCAAAAGCCTGAGATATGTCAAGGAAAGCAGCAGAACAGTATCTTTTGGAGTTAAAATCCTTGTTTATTTGGTTGACTAGCCTATGCACTTGTTCTATGGTTCCGTGTTTGTCTCGGAAACCGAATTGGTGTTCTGGAATTATTTTATTTTCGTCTATTATCGTTTTCAACCTTTTTACGTACATTTTTTCAAAGACTTTGCTAATCATAGGCAAAAGGCTTATAGGCCGGTATGAAGATGCATTTTCCGGTCTTTTTCCGGGTTTAAGGATCATTAGGATTTGTGCCACTTTCCATGAACTAGGGAAGTAATTTAGGCGCAGAATTGCATTAAATATAAAGGTGATTAGTTTTATGCACTTATCCGAGACTTCTTTTAGAATCTTGCCAGAAATTAGTTCAAATCCAGGGGATTCTTTTATGTTGATTTCATCTATTATTGTTTGTTTTACTTGGTTGACTGTAAATTTCGTGTGGGGCAGATCCATTTGAAACGGTGCTGTTAGGAATCTGGTTAGTTCTGTTTCTTCCTCTGTAGATACTGTAGAAGGGTATGGCGTAAATATTTTTTGAAGGTGCTTGCCAAAAAGATCAGCTTTTTCTTTGTCATTCCTAGCCCAGGTGTTTGCCTTATCTTTGATTGGTGGGTTATGCTGTTGGGGCCGTTTGAGCTTTTTCGTGGCTTTCCAGAGTGAATAACCTGTAGCTTCAGTTGGTGTTAAATTTTCTAAATATTCTTGTATTCCATGGTTTTCTTCTTCATGGATTAATTCCTTTAATTATTTGTTACTTTGTTAAGTTTTTTCTTATTTTCTGCCGTTCTTGACTGTTGTCAATTTTTAAGTAATTTTCGTTTTTCTAAAATTTTTTGTTTAATTGTAAGAGACACATTTCTGTTTGGAGATGGTTCGTAGCTGGGAGTCGCGTACCATGCAGCAATTTGTATGCTTTCTGTTAGTTTATCTACAGCTGATTCTAGTTCGAGTTCATTTTTCAAGGACAGATTTAGTGAAATCAGGCTGTCTAGTTTTTCTCTAAACTGGGACCAGTTAGTCTTGGTGTTATGCAAAGTTGGTTGATGTTCTTTGTTTAAGATTTTTTCGGAGATTGTTATTATAAAGGGTGAGTGGTCTGATGATAAATCAAAGCATGATTCAGCTTTACATTTTTTGGTATCGATGCCTTTTGTGATGCAGAAGTCAACGACATCAGGTATTTTGTTTAAATCGGACGGCCAATAAGTTGGTTCGCCAGTAGAAATTTGTTGCAGGTTATTTTCTACCATTGCTTTAGCTAATTCTCTGCCTCTTGGTGTTGTTAGTCTAGAACCCCACATCGGATTTTTGAATTATAATCTCCACCTGCAATAAATTTGTTCCCTAGAGTGTTGAAATATTCTAGGAAATGTTCTTTTTTAACGACATGTTTAGGTGGGCAGTATAAGGCAGATATTGTTATTGGGCCGTGTGCTTCCTCAATTGTTAAGCTGGTTGCTTGCAGGTAGTCTTTGTTATATTTTTCCATTTCAGAGTGTTTAATAGAATCACGTATAATCATGGCACTTCCACCGTGAGCTCTACCGTCTGGGTGATTTGTGTAATACAACTTGTAGTTGGGAATCCGCATGTAGTGTTTTTCTGTAAAGTGTGTCTCAGAAATTAATAATATATCAACATTTTGATTAGGTATGAAAAAAGTGTTGCATCAAAACACACCAGGAATTATCTTTCAAAACTGTTCAAAAATAACTGTAAAATAAATAACTTTAAATAACTTAAAAATATTAAATACATACCTACATGTAAGCATATGTATTTTATTTCAATTTATGCATATGACATACCTAAAGTACTTAAATTATTTAATTTTGAACTATGAACTCTTTACAAAACCGCATCCATAGAAAAAGTACAGTGTACAAAACATGAGAAAATTACATATTTCTCCCTCGCTTGATTTGCGGGGAGACACTCGCCTCGTGCCTCTGCTCGTACTAACAAACTTCTGCGCTCGTGAGAAATATGTCTTTTTTCTCACTTGTTGTACAATATACTATTTCCGGATATCAAGGTATTTTCTTTTTTTTTCATATATGAATTTTCCAAGTCTTTTATGAGTCTATTGTCCATACGTAAGCCTGACTACCTTACAGTATCTACCGTTGGAAGGGGAGCATTTTTGAGTAATATTTGAGGAGAATCGCTATTGCATTTAGTGGATATTATGTGGCTTGATTTACTTCCACCTCTTGGTCCATTTCTGGACTTTATTTAATTTTTCCTGGAGTTGTTCTGCTGCAACAACGGGATCTGAATGTACCTCAATTATTGCGGTATTGTTTGCAAATGTGGCTGTATGTACTTTATTGTCATTAGGCAAATCGGAGGTAAATAGTACGTAAAGGAACGCTACCTCGAGGAACGCCTGCGTTATGTTGTCTTCATATTTTACCTGGAAATATCTTTCTTTTAGTGTATGCCTGTTTTAGTTTATAATAGTAGCCCCTGATGCCACACATTTTCAAAATCTTGGCTCACGTCGATGAATGCAGTTGAGCAATATTATTTACTTTCTAAAGAGTCTTGGATTAGATATGATTATCTGTGCTTAATGAATGAATGAACTGCGGTAATATTAGGACTGAAACTCGAAACAGTAATTAGTAATTTATTTCATAGTTTAATTATGAGATTATTAATATTGCAGTAAAGCAGAGCTGTATAAAGTAATACATGTTATCAAAACATTCGTTTAACATTATAAAATAAAGTTTGTATAAAATAAAGACTACTTACAAACCAAACACAGTCATAATTGTACTGCGGAAATAGGTAATGATGTTATTAGTAACAATATGGAGTGCTCATAATTAATTTAGATGGTCCAATCATCACAAATGCATCTGATTAATTAATTACACTGTTATTCGTTGAATTGTTTCTATAATTGAGTAATCAGTACAATTAATCCTTGTCCGTATGTAATATGTTTACGCGATTTGTTGCATAAATTGATTTACGAATTTAATTTTATTTTTGGAAAAACCACAATAAAATAGCAGCTTGCTCTAGATTGGCGACGTATGCATATTGAGTTTTGTGACAATCAATAATTGTGAAATTGATGAATGTTTAAACCAGTTTTTTGGTTTTGTTTGTGATTTATATAGCTAATACATTATTTAATACATTTTGTGTACTGATTTTGTATTGACTCATTGCAAGTACATAATATCTGCACCTCGGAAGGATAGGACAGTTTATCAAACTATTGATTGAGATTTTGTAGTATTATTTTTTATTTATTATTTTAAAAATTTTAACCAACAGATTGACGACAAAATTCGACGGATACCAATCGAAAGAACAAGCTGGTTTTAGAAAGGGATTTAGCACAAGTGATCATTTATTAAGTATGAAAATCCTTATAGAACGAGCAAATGAATACAACATCCCTCTATATGTAGCGTTCATAGATTTCGAAAAGGCTTTTGACAGTGTCGAACATTGGGCAGTGAAAAGTTCTTTGATTAACAGCAGAATTGACCACAGATATACAGACCTAATAGCCAATATATATAAAGATGCCACAACAACAATTAAAGTATACGAAGGAACACAATCAATTCAAATAAATAGAGGCGTAAGACAGGGTGACACAATATCATCGAAACTTTTCAATCAGGTTCTGGAAGATATCTTTAAAAGATTAGAATGGGATGAAAAAGGTATAAAAATGTGTGGACAACGCTTGAACCATCTAAGGTACGCCGATGACATCGTATTGATAACCGATAAAAAAGAAGAATTGTTTGAAATGATGAAAGAACTGGACATAGAAGCCGGAAAGATAGGCCTTAATATGAATTACAGCAAGACCAAAATCATAACAAATACAGATGAGGACATCACAATGAGGATCGGACAAGATGAAATAGAACAAGTTCATGATTATACATATATATCTGGGTCAAATTATAAAACTTAACAAGGAAAACTAAACAGCAGAAATCAAAAGACGAGTTAGACTGGCATGGGCGGCATTTGGAAAACTAAGCTACATCCTTAAAAACAAAAGATATCCACAACATCTTAAGACCAAGGTATACAATCAATGCGTACTCCCTGTTCTCACTTACGGTTCCCAAACGTGGACGTTTACAAAAGCAAACGTGGACAAGATCATAAAGACGCAAAGAGCAATGAAAAGGCAAATGTTGCACATAAAACTATTGGATAAAAAGAGAAACGAGTGGATAAGAGAGAAAACCAAAGTTAGGGATGTTAGACAAGAAGTTGCAAAGTTGAAATGGAGATTTGCCGGACACACTATAAGACAAAAGGAAGACCGATGGAACAAAATTCTCATAAATTGGAGACCGTGGCAATATAAACGAAGCAGAGGAAGACCACAAATGAGATGGGCAGATGATGTCAAGAAGCACGTGGGCTCTAGGTGGATAACTGTAGCGACAGACAGAGAAGAATGGAAAAGGATTGGGGAGGCCTATGTCCAAAGATGGACCGAAGAAGGCTAATTAGATAGAATATTATTTTTATCAGTTTTTTAACCCTTTCAGTGGACATTTTTTTTGGCCCTTGGGAGCTATGCCCATTTAGCCAGCACCAAATCCTAAACTAAAAACTATCTAATCCTAACAAGCAGCGAGATTATGACGAAACCAAAACGAACAAGGATGGAAAAAGAAATACACTTTTCACACCCAGGGATCGATCAGGGTGACTAACCAAAGAAAAGGTAGACCACGGAGGCAAGGGATATTATAAAAACCAGGAGAAAAACAAAGGCTATTCAAAGCTAATCCTAATCTAAAATTTTAATTTACACGACTTGAGAAAACCTAAAAGAATATTAAAGATTGAAATTTTATTTAGAGCCAGTAAATTCATGAGATTGTAAGGGGGAAAAGGTTTTCTTGCATCAGCTGAATGTATAGTTTATTTCTATGTATGTTGAACTTAATACATGCAAAAAAAAATGTGATTTAAATCGCTTGGTATATTACATATTTCACATAAATCAGACTCTATCAGACCAATCTTGAACAAGTGAGAAGGGAAACAGGCATGTCCAAATTTTAAACGGCTTATGGTAACTATATCATATCTCGACAGATCTTGATTTTTGTGCCAGTACTGCGTTGGGATCTCTGGATATAAAAGTGTGTAACTTCTCGAGTGGTTTACGCAATATTCATTCCATCTTAATTTCCAGCTATTCTTTAAATTATATTTACTTATCGAAATGCATTCTTGTAGCCCAATATCATTTGAAATTTCCTCGCTGTTTAGACTACCATCTTTCGCTAATAGACCAGGGCGCATCTGTAAAAATATTAGTACATTTGGACGTTGAGAGGTGACTCAAATTTTTTTGCAGAAATCGCTTGAAAATAAATCAAATAATAATATTTGAGTTATCCTCCCTCTCAAAAAGGTCCGGAACATTGTTTAAATAATCAAAATGTCAAAAAATTAAGGAAAAATTCGATTTTTTTCTTGGTTTTTTGATTATAACTTTAAAAGTATTCATTTCCGAAAAAAAATGTACTGACATAAAAGTTGCGTAATTAAACCTAGGATATAGAATTGGTTAAAAAATTAAGAAATAGTCACCCTTGTTGCAAAATAGCAGTAATTGTGAAAAAAACATACAAAAATAAGTATTTGCATTTTACGTTTTTCAACCATTTATGCTACACTTAGGACCTTCATATTTCACCCTGAAAAATTATATGATACAGTAAAACAATACTGTAAATTTCATTAAGATCGGTTCAATAGATTTTGCAAAATAAATTTTGCAATCCAGCTTTCGTAAAAAAAATTCATTTTTTCAAAATGTTACAGGACTGAAAATAAAGCAGATAGCAAGTTGAAAATTTTTTTACATATAGAAGTGTACTGTACCTTTCATCTGCAATTTTGCAAAATTAAAATCGCTTAACACCACGGCGTCAGGAATTTTTTTAAATAAACATTAATTATTGGTGCTACGCGCAGGACAGCGGATATGTTGCTCTGATTGGGCATTCCAATGACCTTTGATAATGATTGATACATTTTAATTTTTATAACATTTCGATATAAATAAATAAATTTGTTTATTGCAAAATAAAAACACTTACTCTATTCTTTGACATAACACTTTTATTAGCAAAAACTTTCTTTGTTCATATATTTTAACTTAAATAATAAAAGTTTATTATTTTTAAACATATGCAATTGTTTAAACAATATTTCACAAACAATAATAAAATTAGTTTGATTTTTGTGGAATTAAAAAATTAAAATACAACAAAATATAGAGTAAGAAAATAATATATTAGATAAAGATTGGAAGAAATTTTGGTGGAAATCAACCTGTGTGAATCGAACACCGCTGTACTGCGCGTAGCACCAAAAATTATTGTTTATTTCAAAAATTTTCTGACGCCGTGGTAATTAATCGATTTTAATTTTGAAAATTGCAAATGAAAGGTGCGGTACACTTCTATAAGCAAAAAAAATTCAACTTGCTATCTGCTTTATTTTCAGTCCTGTAACATTTTGAAAAAATGAATTTTTTTTTGCGAAAGCTGTATTGCAAAATTTATTTTACAAAATTTATTAAATCGATCTTAATGAAATTTACAGTATTGTTTTACTGTAGCATAAAGTTTTTCTGGGTGAAATATGCAGGTCCCAAGTGTAGCATAAATAGTTGAAAAACGTAAAATGCGAATACTTGTTTTTGTATGTTTTTTTTTTCGCAATTATTGCTATGTTGCAACTAGGGTGACTCTTTTTTAAATTCTTAACCAATTCTTTATTGTAGTAAATTGAATTACACAACTTTTATGTCAGTACAACTTTTCTCGGAAATGAATACTTTTAAAGTTATAATCAAAAAACGAAGAAAAAAATCGAATTTTTCCTTCAATTCTTGACATTTTGATTATTGAAACAATGTTCCGGACCTTTTTGAGAGGGAAGATAACTCAAATATTACTATTTGATTTATTTTTAAGCTATTTCTACAAAAAAATTTGAGTCACCTCTCAACGTCCATCTCAAAACAGATCCGCCCTGGACTATAACTCATCTACTTTTTCGTTATTTTGGAGACCGATGTGCGCTTTAACCCAAGTAAAAATTATATTGAATTGTCTGCTCGTTAGTTCAGATATTAGTATTTTTAAGTCTACTATAAAGGGATTACTGCTTAGAGAATTTGCATCTAGTTGGCTAGAGAAACTTTTTAGGACTGATAAAGAGTCAGACAGTATGTTTATTTTTTTGATATCATGGTTGTGAGCGTATTGGCATGCTTTTATAATAGCTATAGTTTCAGCGGAAAATATTGATGTCATGGGATTAAGTTTGAATTTTTTTTTTCAACAAGTTCTGGTATATAAAAAGCACAGCCTACTCCATGTGTTTGTTTTGAAGCATCCGTGTATACTTGTATATGGTTAGGGTATCTAGCAGTATAATTCTTAAGGATTCATTTGCTAAGTAACATATTTTCAGAGTATAACGGAATTTCGATTTTTGAGATCTCTAAGGACTAAAAAATTCTAATTTCGGTGGATTTTAATAATGTTACTAATATTACAAGTATTTCGAAAAGCTGTGCATAAAGTGGGAGACGGCTTTTTTGACCAATACTTTGTTGTTAGATCGAAAGTGTTTAACATAGAAATTTTATGGATCAAATTCGGGTCTTTTATATATGATTTTAGAACAAACTTTTCCGCTAACATTTGTCTTCGGAGATCTAAAGGAGGTTCCAAAGCTTCCGCTCGCAAAGATTCATTGGGGGTAGAGCACATCGCATCTTAAAGCAGCGTTTTGTATCACCTCTAGTCGTTTTAAAATGTACAAACTTGCCGATCCATAGAAAAGACACCCATAGTCCAAAACTGACCTGATGAAGGACTTATAAAACATTAAACATGTTTATGGGTCTGATCCCCACCATATTTTTCGAATAAGTTTTAGAAAGTTTATTTCTTTGCTAACTGTTGTTTCTATTTTGTTGATGAATGGTTTCCAGTTCAGTTTCTTGTCTAAAATAATGCCGAGATAAGTTACTATATTTGCAATAGGAATGTTCATTTCATTAATACTGATATTATCTATTTGTGGTGTATTGTGCCTTGTGAAAAACATAATATTTGATTTTTCGGTTGATAGTGAAAAACTAATTGAATTAAATTTTGCTATGAGTGCATTTATATTTAACTTCAGATTCTGTGTACATTTTTCGAGATTTTTTTCAGTGTTATATATGACAAAGTCATCAGCATATTTTATGATGTTATAATTATTAGTTTTTGCATGCATTTCTCTGGTATATATGTTAAATAGAAGAGGAGACATGACGGAGCCCTGTGGTACACCCACCGAAGCTAAACGGGGGCCTATTAATGAGTTGTTAACCGACCTAATATATATTTCTCTATCCGATACCATTTGGCATAACATGTTGCAAATTCTAGGAGGAATTTTTACATTTAATAGTTTTTCCCGCAATATTAATGTATCTACGCAATCATAGGCACCTTTAATGTCGAGAAAACCTGCTCCTAAATACTGATTTTTCGAATAAAACAACTGAATATCTAGAACCAAATGGGATACTTCATCTATAGTACCGAAACCTTTTCTGAATCCAAATTGTCGTGCAGGCAAATAAGAGTTAGAATATAGATGAAATTCAAGTCTGTGTTTAATGATACGCTCAAATGTTTTACAAATACATGATAGTAAGGAAATAGGGCGGTAAGAGTCGCCATGGTTAGGATTTTTTTGATGTTTGAGTATTGGGATTACTGTAATTTGTTTCCATTTCTCAATAGTGCCGTTTTGTAACCAAATTTCATTAAATATCTCAAGTATAAATAATTTTGCCCTGCTAGATAAATACCAGATCATATCGTAAGTGACGTGGTTCAAACCAGGAGCTGAGTTGTTTGAGTTTTTTAATGCAAACGTCAATTCATTAAAACTAATTGGCTCGTCAAAGAGTGGATTGGGAGACCCGTTGTAGCAGGGTAAATTTTTAATATTATTGCATACGTAATCCGGTGAAATTTTTTGGAGAAATGGTTCTTACCATTCGAAATTGTTACATTTATAAGTAGATATTGGGATTCTTTTCATTTTTTTGGCTTGCTGCCAAAGCTCAGTTGCAGAGGTGTTTTTGTTCAACTTAGTACAATACTGCATCCAGTAATTTTTAGCTTTAGATTTTAGAAACATTTTGTATTAGGTAGCTATTTCCTTTTTCACAAGTAGACAATTTTCTACTATACTATTAATTTTATACATGCGTATTATTTTTTTCCTTCGACCGACTGCAAAGTTGCATTCCTCGTCCCACCACGGTGGCGGCAAACTTTTATTTTTAAAAGGTTTATTAAGAGGGATTGATTGATTAGCCGCAAATTCGATACCTTTTAATAGAAATTCGTATTTTTCATTAGTATTGAGTAAATTAGGCATGTTATTGTAATATATGTCAGAAAATCAATGATATTGTTGCCAATTGGCCTTTTTTGTATTCCATTTTGTTTTGGAATATATTGTATCATCCTGTGTAACTACAGATAAATTAAGTTTCATGATAATGGGAAAAGGATCGGAACCCAGTATGTTTGACTAACTGACCAGTCTATTTTGTTCACGATATCTGCAGAGCAGACTGTTAAATCTATTGCGGATTTGTAACCGAATCTAGAGATTTTTGTCGGTGAACCGTCATTGAGTAGAACTAGAGGTGACTGATTTAAAGCATTAACAAAATTTTTGCCAGAAATATTAACTTTGTATGACCCCCATAAATCATGATGGGCGTTAAAATCACCTCCAATGATGGATGTGCTATTAGTATTGTTTAAAAGATTGTTATAATTTTTTGTTGATACTGTGATATCAGGTGGGCAGTAAAACCCTCTGCCATATTGCTTAGAGTGACTTTGTTAAAACTAAATTTATTTTTTATTAGTATTGCAACTCCAGTTGTGCCATTAGCTCGATCTTCCCGGACAACCGAGAATTCCGAGAACTGATAATTCCGGTTTGCTTTAAACCACGTCTCGCTAATCAAAGCTATATCAATTTTATACTCATCTTCTTCTTCTTAAGGTGCCGAGACCGCTTGTCGATCGTTGGCTCTCATGTTGCCCAGCATATTAAAAATCATTGTCTTATTTACAGCCGCACGAAATAGTTCAGAGCTAGTTTTCCCAAACCATTGGCGTAGGTTTTTAAGCCAAGAAGTTGTACGGCGGCCCACACTTCTTTTTCCCATTATTTTACCTTGCATGACAAGGTGAAGTATGTCACATTTTTCTGGGTGAGGCGTTATATGACCAAAGTATTCCAATTTGCGCCTTTTAACCGTGTTCACTACTTCGCAACTTTTATTCAAACGTTGCAAAACCCTTTCGTTTGTGACTCTTTCTACCCAATTGATCTTCAGAATACGGCGGTAGACCCACATTTCAAATGCTTCTAGGTTTTTTAAAAGTGATTCTGTCAGTGTCCATGCTTCAACCCCGTAAAGTAGTACTGGGAATATATAACATCGGACCATTCTTATGCGAAGTTCCAAATTTAGATCATGACTGCACAGGATTTTCCTAAATTTCATAAAACTTGTTCTTGCTTTGGCAATTCTACTTTTTATTTCTGTACTAGGGTTCCAGCTTTCATTAATATGAGTACCCAGATATACAAGATTACTTACTCGTTCAATTGAGTCATTACCGATTGTTACGTTAGAGTTATTATTATTTGCGGCTGCCTATTTACTAATAACCATAAACTTTGTTTTTCTTGCGTTGAGTTTGAGTCCATATATCGCGCAGAATGCCACCATTCGGTTCAATAACGCTTGAAGATGTTCAATTGATCCAGCCAGCAACAAGGTGTCATCTGCATATCTGATATTGTTCATAAGCATACCATTAATGAGTATTCCCTCTTTTGCGTTTTCCAACACTTTATTTAAGATTGTTTCAGCGTAAAGATTAAACAACATTGGTGACAATATAGAGCCTTGTCGAACTCCGCGCTTGATTTTTACTTCTTCAGAGCACTGATTCGCAACCCTAATACAGGCAGCCTGGCCCCAATACAAATTTGCGATTATTCTAATGTCCCTACCGTCCAGACCGATAGTTTTGAGAATATGTAGCATTTTTTCATGGCGAACTTTATCAAAGACCTTTTCAAAATCAATCGCGCACATGAAAACGTCATGATTTACATCTCTGCATCTTTGTATTAAAACTTGGGTTGCGAATAGTGCATCACGCGTTCCAAGGCCACAGCGAAAACCGAATTGAGTACTTGAGATTCTTTCCTCAATTTTTCTATATGTTCTTTGATGAATTATTCTGAGAAACGTTTTCAATACATGACTCATTAGGCTGATGGTGCGATAGTCGCTGCATTTTGTTTCTCTGTGTTTTTTTTTTGGTAGTAAACAAATGAGGATTTAAGCCAATCTTTAGGAATTTTTCCGCTTTCGTAGATTAAGTTGAACAATTTCGTAAGTATCTTAATGCCCTCGGCACCTAAAAGCTTTAGTGTTTCTACGTAAATCCCATCTGGTCCGATCGCCTTGCCGTTTTTTGCGTTCTTTATAGCGTATTGCACTTCTTCCTTAGTTATTGGAGGACCGCTTATGTCATTTAGCGTTTCTAGTTCGTTTCTTTCATCATCGAATAATTCCTTTATATATTCTGTCCATCGTATTAGTTGACCTTCGATATCGATTATAATTTTTCCGTTTTTATCTTCGATTAGTGGAGGATTACATTTTTTATTCAGTCTTGCAACTTCTTTCAGTTTTTTGTGCATATTGAATGCGTCATAGGTACGCTCGTAGTTCTCAATTTCTTTACATTGTTGTTTATGCCACTCTGATTTAGCTGATCTTATTTTTCTTCGAATCATACTGTTTAGCTTTTTGTATTCTGTCAGATTAGCATTCTTATATTTTCTTCTTGCATCTATTAAATTCAATATC
This sequence comes from Diabrotica virgifera virgifera, assembly GCF_917563875.1. Lineage (NCBI taxonomy): Eukaryota > Metazoa > Arthropoda > Insecta > Coleoptera > Chrysomelidae > Diabrotica > Diabrotica virgifera. Next base: position 223,498,989 of record NC_065446.1, read on the forward strand.
TCTTCTGTCATCCACTGTTGCTTATTCCTACGCTGATTTTCCAGTAGATGGTCTTCTTGGACTTTTCCAATGTTTCTTTGTATGACTACCATAATTGTTCTTCTGAATTTTTATTTCCCAATTTCTGAAACTGATCTTCTAATTTATCGGTTACTATACTCATCGGTTTATACTCATACAAAGCTTTAATTAAACTAAGTTTATTAGACACCGCTGAACGGGCATTCCATTGCATAATATTAAGTGTGCTAGTACTCGTCATCATATATATCTTCGGCTTGTTCCGATGCAATATTTTTAATATAATTAATATCAATGTTTGAAAGGTCTTCGACAGAGTTAACTTCTTTAATCAACTTTTGAAATATAACAAAAAAATACTATATGAATTCATCTCCAGGCAAATCTGGTACGGGTTGTTCTCTAGGAGGAATAGTAATTGATTTTTCAGGACCAAAGCTAAAAGGAAACATGGGCTGGAATCTCGGATCCGCTACGGGAGAAGAAGCTTTACGTTTTTTCTTTGGATTTTCTTCTGCTGACGGGTGTTCTCGTCTTTGTGAACTAAGCGAAGAAGTGGATGCAAAAGTATGTGAAGAAAATTGTTTTGATTGAAACTGAGATCTTACTCGGGGTTGTGGAAGGGAGGGAAATTCTTTATCGATTGTGTTAGACAACAACTGAAAAATGTTCTGCAATTTGAGAGAGAGAGTTAGCATACGAAGTTTTATTGAGACGTTTTGCTTCGGAAAATGTTAAATTTTCTTCAGCCATTTTTTTTTAATCTCATATTGTTTCATATGGGTTGAGCAATCTTTTGAGATTGATTTGTGTGTGCTATTTTTGCAGTATATGCAACAACTATCTTGTGGGTCACGACAAGAATGTATTTCCCCTTTTTCTTTACTGCAGTTTATGCAAAGTTGTGTTGCACTACGGCATTGCAGGGCCACGTGACCATATAAAAAGCATCGGTAACATTGAGTCACCCTGTATATATGTATATAAGGCTCTACCGGGCATGAAACAGAATTAATATACAGTGCGTCCATAAAGTAACGCATAAATTCATTATTTCATAAACCGGCGACATTAAGAAAAAGTTCCGAAACAGGTCGATTTTTATTTTTATATTCCGATTTTTTGGCATGTATATCGTACTAGTAACGTCATCCATATGGGCGTGATGACGTAATCGATGATTTTTTAAAATGAGAATAGGGGTCATGTGATAGCTCATTTGAAAGGGTATTCAATTCTCTTTTCAATAATATAAACATTAACATAATTATTTATAGAAGGTGTTCAAAAAAACATTTTTTTAATTAAAATAATTGAGACAAAAAGAAGAATGTATGTAATTTATTAAATTCAAAATACGTTTTACTGTTGTCAAATGTTTGGGAAAAAGAAAAAAATGTTTATTTGACAAATAAATATTGTTTTTCGCTTAAATTCAATGTTAAAGCTGCCACCCACTGGTCTCTTGGCAGTTTGAATATTTCGTTAAGCAAAAATCAATGTTTATTTGTCAAATAAATTTTTTTCTGTTTACTGACAGTAGTAAAATGTATTTTGAATTAAATAAATTACATAATATATTCTTCTTTTTGTCTCACTTATTTTAATTTAAAAATGTTTTTTGAACACCCTGTATAAAAAACTATATTAATGTTTATATTATTGGATAGAGAATTGAATACTGTTTCAAATGAGCTCATGCATGCAAATGAGATCATGGATCACATGACCCCTATTCTCATTTAAAAAAATCATCGATTACGTCATCACGCCCAGACGGATGACGTCACTAATATAAAATATATGCCAAAAAATCGTAATTTAAAAATAAAAATCGACCTGTTTCGGTATTTTTCCTTAAAGTCGCCGGTTTGCGAAATAACGAATTTATGCGTTACTTTATGGACGCACTGTATATGTGCTTTGGTAAAATATTTCCCTCGAATGTAACAATCACCGTTTGTCTCGGAACAAAAATTGTCTCACCATTTAATATAATTTTGCGTTTAACTCTCTAAATTTCAGTAATAGCTACATGTGATAAAACATTTTTAAATAGATATTGTTCATCAAAGGTGGTGTCAACGTGTTTGATAACGCCTTTTCTAGATAATAAGTTATTAGGTATATACGCTTTTAGGTTTTCTTTTTCAAGATTTTTATTATTAATTAAATTATTAGCATTTCTGATAGTTTTTATTTGTACTCTAATTCTACTTTTTCCTATACGGTCTATCTGAAGAATGTTTTGAATAGCAAGTTTTTGGTGGAGGATATGTCCGACGGCCATTTCGTGAAGCTTTGAAATATTACGGTCGTTGGTACTCTCAATAAAAACATAAACAAAGTTCGAGTAAATATGTGGTTTTTGTAAATTAAAGACCTTAATTTTTGTTGCAAAGTTTGTTCAGACCTGCTTTCCTTATCTCTGTTGTTTTTACCGCTGGTGTGTTGATCGGTATTTTCGATGATCATAGAATCCTGTGTGTCGTCATCTTCTTTCCCCCCTGTGTCGGGGGGAGAATCGTCGGACATTTTAATAATTCACTAATCTTATTCACTGATTCGTAAAAATAACGAGTGGAGAAAGATATTTATCACGCACACTACACTTTTAAAACAAGAGGCACTGTAATACACTGTTTACTGTTCGACTCTCGCAAGCGTACTGTGTTTCAGTGGACATTTATTGTTGTAAACCTCTGTCCTTGGATATTTTTTTTATTTAATCCTATTTATTTTAACAATCTGTAGGGACAGCAATTTTCTGAAGATCATCCAGTAAAGTTTATGTAGATTAAGTTTAAGTTATTTCCTTCTAGTAAAGATATCGTCAAGGTAGTCTTATATACCTATGTACAATAATTATTTTGTGTGGAGTCTTCTTGCGTTAGTTGACTGCCATTTAAATAAAACTGGAAGAAAAGTTTTACGTTGCATTGTGAATGTTACATGGCACGATTTTGCTCGATTTGTTTTGATTTTCCATATTTAGAGCCATTTTTGAATTTTCTTCTTCTTATTTTTCTTTTTTCTATGTTGATATAACTCTGTCTGTTTTTTAATGTGCCTCCAGTAAGTTGTCATTTCATTTTTTCGGTGTCTTTCCACTGATCGTCTTCCTATTGGGAAACCGCCTCTCGCCGTCCTTACTACTTTATTAAATAAATCAACAAATTTTGTTGTCATTCGGCTTATGTGGTCGTTTCATTCTACTTTTCTGTTTTTCACCCATTATTAATGTTGTTCACCTTGCATCTCCGTCGAATATTTGCACTTCTATCTCTATATCATAGCATCTTACCATCGATTTTTCGCAGTGAATATTTGAATTTTGTTCAGGATAATTTGCAAGTTTTATGATGGTCTTTGAGGATTTATTTGGCACAAAATAGCCGTGTTTGTTGTTAATTTTGTATCTCGAAGGCAGTAGCAGGTAACAAATATAATACAGGATCAATAGCAATGCCCTGGAGTACATCAGACTTAACTGTGAATAGCTCCTACCGTGCTGTTTAACTACAGGCTAATGGTCGGATGTAGGATTTCATGATCAGATAATAGTGGTGCCACCTCTACTTCCATTTTTCACGATTTTTCCAATTGTTGCTTTGACATACTACGTCGACTTCAGTTTTCCATGATCTTCTAGATACTCCTCTCCTTCTTATTTCTTTTGGCCTTCATTATGCAACCTTGTGTATCCTTGTCGATACACCAGTTCCAAAGAGTAACAAGTCTGAATTTTAGTTATTTGGAGTTACTCAACTTTGGGGATACTATTGGAAACTGCTTCAATAACCAATATTTACGAGTTCCCAATGATAATAACTTTATAATAACGTTCTATGAAGATGTCACACATAATATATATGTTCCCAATTAACGGTAATTATTTTAATTCTAAAGTGTAACAATTCGAGTTTTACGCTATTTTCTCGCAACTAATGATCTTTGACTTGCTGAATTTTGGAACTGGTGTATAGACATGGGCGTCCACAGGGAGAGGCAGGGGAAGCAGCTGCCCCCCTTCCCCAGAGATGAGGAGGCGAGTGTAAAATTGGTGAATAAGCAATATAGAAAAATACAAAGTTGTAACTTAATCTTGATTTTTAATGCAATCACTCTGTTTCTACATTCCAGTTGGAACGAAAAAACCACATAAACTTAACAAAACTTTAATGGAAATTTGAAATCTGTTATTATTTTATTTACCTTATATTTTTTAAATTTGAAAGCAGCAGCAAACACCCCTGAATTCGTAAAACCAAATATTTTGATGGCCTTATGAGTTCTTTGAATACATTTAGCTCAATCAGGAACTATTTCCAAGAACAACTAATAACTCCAAATATACAATTCAACGAATTTTAGATTCTTTGAACGCAGATAATGTAACAAACACTTTGATGCATGAAACCAATAAGATAGCCGAAGAATGCGGTTTTGAATTATCTACCCCTAGAATTATAAAAAACAGCATAGAAACAATGAACCAGCTGATACGTCTAGTGAATACTGTAGGCGTCCGTATCTGAATTCTATCATATCTTCTCTAGAGACACGGTTTTCCGAAGAAAATATGCCAGTCTTCGCTCTGAGTCTTCTGAATCCCAAGCATTTTTCAAAAATTGATTTAAATTGCCTTAAATTAAAACTGAGACAATCCATAGATGGAATAGATGCAAATCTAGAAGTATGGGTAGAGCATTGGAGTAAAAAACGCCTTAATAATGAGTTAGACAACTTCAACACCCTTGAAATTTTTGAACTGGTTCGAGCGTCCACTACTTTTTTTCCGTTAACAAAAAAAATTGCTGGAAATTCTCGTAACGTTGCCTTGCAATACGCTTACAGCTGAAAGGTCGTTCAGTAGTCTTCGAAGAATAAAAACATAGTTGCGGAGTACTATGATCGAAGATCGCCTTAATAGGTTAGCTCTAATGATCATTCATCGGAAACAAATATTACAAAAAAAAAGTTTGTAGAGAAAGTTTTACAAGAATTATTTACAATTGATCCGCGTAAATTATTGTTTAAATAATAGTGTTTAGGAACAGACAATTTATCTTGCTTCACAAATCGACGGCTTATCTGGGAGGAAATAAATTTGTTAAATTTGCATCACGTTTTTGTAAAAAGCATTAAAAAAGTTTTTAAATATCTAAATTATATTTAGTTTGCTTCATTTTTGTATGAAGGCGTTGAGTTATAATGTTGTTGAGTTACAATCCAAAAACCAAAAATCCACGAGGAAAATAAAATTCCTGTAGCTGGCTGTATACCATAAATCACAAAAAATACAGGACCCTTCTGCCTAATTTTAGCAAGACCAAGACCAAGACCTACCGTGCAAGACTTGAGCAAGAACAAGACTTAGCCTGCGAGACTCTTGCGTCTTGCAGTTAGAACTGAGGGTCGTTTTAGGGAGTATGTATATTAGTTCGGCTATATTCTTACATACTTTATGAGAAACAAAAAAAAATTGTAACAAAAATTTTGAAAATTGGACTTATGTTCACTACGAACAATACCATAAACATAAACATACATAGCGAGTCAAAATATCCATTTAAAGAACACTTGACACATGTGACATGTACTCAGGTCATTATTACAATGTAAAAATAAAATATTTTGTACTTTCCTTCCCATCAGACGACTTCTCTGAAATTAGTTGTCCGGGTTATAGGTCTGGATCCCGCGTATGAAAAAAAGTTGATTAATAGCAAGCTGAAAATTTGTTAATAGCTTAAGGGTGTCTAGTAAGACAAACTTTGATTTATGGGAACACTGGAACAGGGGAAGTTTTAATTGTGGAACAGGTTAAAAATTTAGAACGTCAGACTACGAAAACGTTGCATGTGTTTTGTCGAACAAAACTTCCAATTGATTTATTACCATTTCATTAAACTCTCATACAAAAATCAGGCTGCTATTTATCACCAAATGGGCATGATAATGAGTGGAACACGTAGAACATGTCAAATGACAGGAATTATGACAGGTGATAAATAGCAGTCTAATTTTTGCATGAGAGTTTAATGAAAGGGTAACAAATCAATTGGAAGTTCTGTCGGACAAAATACATGTGACGTTTTCGTGGTCTGTCGGTTCCAAATTTTTAACCTGTTCCACAATTAAAACTTCCCCTGTTCCAGTCTTCCCATATATCAAAGTTTACCCGACTAGACACCCTTAAGCTCTTAACAAATCTTCAGCTTGCTATTAATCAACTTTTTTCATACGCGGGATCCAGACCTATTATGAGAATAGTCGCCTTCTAATCATAACATAACATTCTTCCTTTGCGACGCCGATAGTAATACCAAATATAGACCTGGAGGGATTTCTCTTTCCTCTAGTTCTTTTTCAATTCCCTCTCTCCAGCTTCTTCTTGGCCTTCCTCTTTTTCTTCTCCCTTGTGGTGTCCATGCCAAAATCTGCTTAGGGATTTTGTCATCTGGCATTCTCTGTACATGGCCGTACCATACTAGTTGTTTTGTTTTTATGTCATCAATTATTGTATGTGTGACTCCGATCATTTCTCGTATTCTCTCATTTGGTATCCGATCTCTTCTTGATTTGCCTGCTGCTCTTCTCCAGAAGTCCTTCTTAGTTAGAACGTAGTTCAAACTCCACCCGGTATCATTTGTCTAGATCAGTAATTCTCAATATTTTTGAGTCATGAACCACAAAATACTTTTTATTATTTTTGTTACCAACTAACTGAAATAGGTATCTAGCTAGGTAATCTAATTAAGTATAATAATAATTGTGGTGCTGATTTTAGCTGTGTTTGCGTTTTGTGTACCACCTCAAATAATGATATGTACCACCAGTGGTACATGCACCCCAAATTGAGAGCAGCTGGTCTAGATATTTATTAATTTGGCTGGTCTTTACTATGGCTATGATATTCTAGCTTAAAATGTACATCTCTGTCACGTTGTTCAAAGATATGCAATAGGCTAATAGGCAGCTGCGAGACTTGCAAGACTCTTGCTGCAAGACCAAGACCAAGACCAAGACCGGGAGCGCAATACCAAGACCAAGACCAAGACCAGGTGTACTGGCGCAAGACCAAGACCAAGACTGTCTAAGTCTTGTCTTGATCTTGCATTTGGGCAACACTAGTGTTAAGCCCTAAAATGATAAGTATAACCTAATTAATAAGAGACAATATTGTAAAAGTTGACTTAAGAATTGACTAAGGTCATACTTACAATAACATGCATGCGTGAGTCACCAAAAAGTTATGGGTAAAAACCCTTTAAAGGTATAAGATCTTATATTATACTACATATTATGTTTAAAATAGTTGGATGTTGCAAATATTCCTGGATATTACCCAGGGCAACACAGGACTCTAACCCACGTGGATGTGATATGAGAGGGATGAACCTCACATATTGAAAATTGAGTGTCAACTGAACTGAAAGGTGAAGGAACTTCAGAAATATGACAGAGACAGATTGTCAATAGGACGTTATGAACTGTTTTGTTACTTCAGCCAATGAATTTAAAATTTATGCAAGCAAGCAAGCATAGTGATTTAACCCAGCCTGAGAGACTTGCTCACCCCTAGAGAATGACATTCGGTTGATGTTAAAAATAAAACATTATCAAATATCCATATATTGTTGTTAGAATTAATCAAACTTAAATGTAGAAAATTTTAAAGTATGTAATGATTAAATACAGGGTGTCCAGAAACTCTACCGACAAACGAAAACAGGAGATTCCTCATATAATTTTAAGACATTTTAACCTAATTCATCTAGTCGGAAAATGCTTCCTAGGGGAGCTAGAGCTCTTTGAAGATGACGTCTTGTAATTAGTTTTTCTTAGATACCTCCAGAACGCTTCTATTTAGAAAAACAAAAATTGGTACACATATTTATCTTCCAGAGATAAATCGATTATATTTATTGTGAATTTCTAGTACCGGTCATAGGCGTCCGTTTTGAGTGTGGCAACGGTTATTTTATCGCATAACTTTTTTGTCTTTAAATTTCAAGCATTTTTGATACTGGATTATTATATTGTGAGATATTCTAGTACTAAAAGATACTCTTGATTTAAGTCGGTAGGACACGTCTTCTAGAAAAATCGATTTGAAAATTTTTCTTTTTTTGAATTTGAAAAAAATTGAAATAAATTTTCAAAAAAATCGGTGTATTTTACCAACTTATAGCATGAGTAACTTTTAGTACTAGAATACTTCACAATTTAATAATCTAAAGTCAAAAATTCTTAAAAATTAAAGACAAAAATGTTATGCGATAAAATAACCTTTCCCCTACCCAAAACGGACGCATATGACCGGTACTAGAAATTCGCAATTAACGAAATCGATTCGTCTCTGGAATATAAATAAACGTACCAGTTTTCTTTTTTCTAAATGGTTTTTTTTTAAATTTTTTTTTTGACATTCAAAAAACAAAAATTTTCAATTCAATTTTTCTAGAAAACGGTGTGTTCTACTGACTTAAATCAAGAGTACCTTTTAGTACTAGCATGCCTCATAATTTAATAATCCAGTGTCAAAAATGCTTAAAAATAAAGACATAAAATTTATGCAATAAAACAACCGTTGCCCTACCCAAAACGGACGCCTAAGACCGGTACTAGAAATTCACAATAAATATAATCGATTTATATCTAGAAGATAAATATGCGTACCAATTTTCATTTTTGTAAATAAACGCGTTCGGGAGTTATTTAAGAAAAACGAATTACAAGACAGCATTTTCGGACTAGAAGAATTGGGATAAAATGTCTTAAATTCATCTGAGAAATCTCCTGTCTTGGTTTGTCGGTAGAGTTTCTGGACACCCTGTATATGAACATGACAATTGAGGCTATCAGCGCAAAAGTGGTGTAACCCACATTTTAGCAAAATACTGTTTTGGTGTAAAATACATTCGTTACATTATAATCTTCAATACAACAGTAGTGTAAGCCACCTTTTAATACCCATCAACGGATGGCGCTAAAAAAATATGTTTTTGCACGGGCCATATTAAGCAAAACTATAGAGCAAGAGTGGTGTAACCTCGTTAAAGTAATCATGTACTCCGATCAGTGTGGGGGGCAAAATAGAAATATTAAGTTGTCATTGATTTGTCAGTATGTGGTTTCTAATCCGGAGTTCACTATTGAAGAAATAGATCATAAATTTTTGGTCAGTGGACACTTATACCTACCCTGTAACCAAGATTTTGGCCTAATAGAAAAAAATAAAAAATTCTTTAAGGAAATATATGTACCATATAACTGGATTGAAGTAATTAAAACGGCTCGAAAAAAAAACATTCAAAGTTATATAACTGACTGCAAGTGATTTTTTCTTTTCCAAATCACTAGAAAAAAATATAACTAATCGAAGAATTTCAGTTGGTAAAACCAAAGTGGAGTGGTTGAAAATTCAGTGTTTAAAATTCCATAAACTTCATCCATTTTCAATCTTCTACAAATACTCAAATAATGAAGAAGTTCTCTTTGAAGAAGTCAGTGTGAAGAAAAGGCAGTCAAAAACTGTAGTACAACTAGATGCTTTGGAAAAACCAACTATTGCTGAAAAAATTAAAAAAGACCTTTTTGAATTGTTACAGTTCATCCCGCCAGTACATCATACTTTCTATAATAGCCTTAATAGTTCCAACAGAGTCCAGGATGAAGTGTTTCATTATGAGTCAGACGAAGAATTACCATAACTATGTACTATTTGCATTGTTTCCTAATAAAACTTGTGCTCATGTGGTGTAACCTGTTTATTATTTCACATACAACCAAAATATGATACGTGCAGAAGTGGTGTAACCCACATTTTTTTTCTAATTATTAGCTTAATTAACACAAAACTATACAGTTAGTGTAGATTCTAAAGTATTTTTTATAAATCAAAAACAAAACAAATAAAATAATGTTTACAAAAAAAATTAAATTAAAAATCAGTTTACCCAAATTTTAATTCCTTATTATCTCCTAAGTAAGTAGTCTGGGGTTACACCACTTTTGCGCTGATAGCCTCAATTGATAAATAGGTACTAGGAGTTATGCAGTCAGCAATACATTAGAATGAAGATGTTTAACCCTCGTAAAACGGTGCGGGGTGCAGCTGCACCCCAGACCTCGTTTTCTCACCTATCTTTTTTAATATTTTTTTTTGATTTTAGTCAATTTTTTATTCGCATTAAATTCAACTCTAAACGCCTTCCACCCATTACAGCATTTAAAACTCTTTGCGTTTACGTGCTTTTTTGGAAAAATGACTGTAGGGTGCAAATGATGAAAATTTCATATCCTGAATTGGACGTTTCTGATCTTCCACCTGGAGCTAACAGTGCTACGGGACAAAGTCTGTGTTACGTATGTCAGAGAAAAGACCGAAAATCCCGGCATAACTTTATTACGTGTAAAAACTGTGTGTTGCTCACTCTGTGAAAAATTTCATGTGTTTGTCTTGCAACGATAATAATTTTTTTTAAGAAAGAAATGAGTACTTTTTTTTTAATTATATTTCATAGTATATTAAATAAGTCCTAATTATCTTTTAAATCAATTTCCCCGACGTTCACATATAAAAAAATGGATATACAGATGGGGTGCAACTGCACCCCGCACCGTTGTTTACGTAAGAATCTAAGCACCGCCTTACGAAGGTTAAATAAACTTAGAATAATTGAAAAGGCCTTTTACGTATTCACGTCTAGGATATCAGAATTTAACAAAAAAAACACTGAAAACGTTTGTTTTTTATACTTCCACAAAATTTATTACAACTATGTAACTACAGCTGTTTCGGCAGAGTGCCTTTCTCAAGTGATATAGTTTACAATGTGTTTGCCTTTTTAAGTCTTTAACTGAAGAGGTTGAGGAGTGGGGAGCTGTTTGTCTTGAGTTGGTCATTCAGAATTATATCTGTATTTTTCAGTTTATTAATTTCCATAGATTCTAAAAAAGATAACTTAAAGCCTTTATTTTGGATATGCAGAATTTGAAACTCTTCAACTGCACGAAGCCTACAATACATTTAACTACAGGAAACCGCCACTATGAGGAACTCCACATCTACCTGAAACAACTTCAGCTTACATTCAGCCTACGTCCAAAAAAGTATGTACGTCCAACTACAGTCACACTACAATTGCAGAAACAAGAATTTTTCAACTGCATGAAGCCTACAATCCATTCAACTACAGGAAGTCTACAATACATTTTGTCATAAGGTGTCATAAGTAACATTTCCACATTTTTGTAAAGCGTTAGGCAAGATCTGTTTTTCAACGAAAACATTTCGTTTATAAATTCGCAAAACTGTGTGTGTGTTATTGCGTTGCCGCTCCTGCAATACACAGATCAGATTTATTGATGGATTCTTATGTAGTGTTTTCTTCTGAATCCAAATCTGAAAACGGCATTTCAATATTTCTAACCGTTTTCGAGATAATCGACCTCAAAATCTAAAATGTGACAATCACAATCAATGTCACAATCGTTTTATTTTCTGTCGACACCCTACACGTCCAGCTGAAATCGTTGCTGTTAAGTAGGCTAGTTTTTTAATTTCGATTTGTTAAGCAAAGCATAGGTTACTTACATTTGAGTTTGACACTTCGTGAATGTCAAACTAAATTTTAAATTAAGTATTAATAAAACATCAATGACATCTGATAGTGAATTTAATTATGATATAAAATAAATAAGATGTTCAAAAATAAAATTTGAGTATATTTTAAAAGCAATAATTTATTAACAGCTTTAAAAAGGTTTATACGAGTAAACGGCCTCCCCTTTATGATAAACGGACTGTTCCATTTGCTATGAAATTAAAATATAGTCGGTTCGCTAAACTCGACACAACTGGCTAGTGCTTTTAGTAGGTACTTTTTTTGTTTTTTAAAATCAGTAGCCAGTCGTGTCCGAATTTAGCGAACCGACAGTATATGAAATAATATTGTTTGGTATAAAAAATTATGGTCTGATTTGTGTAACTACATCCTTCTAACGGAAAAAAATTTGAAGATTTTTCTCAAATTATGGATACCAACAACATTTTCATTTATAACTCTTTTATTTTTAATTTGACGAAGAAAAGTTATTCTTCATAAAAATATCTTCATGTTCTAAGATTTATGGGACAACCATCATATATAAAATTTTGTTAATTTTATACGAGGTATATAAAAAATATTAATTTCGATCAAGAGTAAACTACCTTTAGGCTATTGATTATGTATTTTAGAAAAGAACTACAACGTTAACGGGGTTTTATTGTTTCATATAGTCAACGGACCTCTAAATATGAAAATACCGCGGAGTGCTACCATTTAAAGGGGTGCGTTTTTGAGAAAGGGGTGAATTAGTCCCTAGGCACAAGGCGAATTAGCGTGAGTTCTATGCAGGTTTGGTACAAACACGTCTACAGGAAAAATTTTCCAGGTTAAATTTACTATCGAAATATCACATTTTAAAGTCAAAAATATTTTTTTTTACAAAAATATAAGTATTCAAAAGAAAAACAAGAAAAAAACACGAAAGGTAGCATTTTGGTTTCTTGCCCTATAACTTTTTTCCACGAGGATATAGGTATAGATATTGCTTCACATAAAAAAATCTTCCATCCTTCCTCTTTAAAATGACGTTTAGCGTAAGTCTGTGTGATTTACAGTTTCCAAAATATGATTTTTCAAATGTCGCCACTCACAACAATTTTGGGCCATTTTCCTTGTTATTTCGCAAACATGGTTCTGTAACTTTTTTACGCAGCTTTAGGTATATGCAATGTTACATTTAGTAGGAAGAAAAGTCAATTACCTTTAAAATGGTCTATCGTAGAAGGCTTTATGACTATTTTTAAGTAAGATATGGTTTTTCAAAATTTTATACTTTTAATGATTTTTGATATATTTTACGATTATTTTAAATTTCTCATTATAATTTTTTATTGTATATTTAAGTATATGCATTGTGCAATAAAAGGGAAAGCTTATTTTCTTTACTTTAAAATGGTGTATTGTAGAAAATTCTGGTTCTATTTTTAAACAAGATATGTTTTTTTAAAGTTTGACATATACACATGCAATAGGTTCCACTAAGTTGGAACCATATGGAAAACTATTTATTATTAACTTTATGAAAAAAATTATTCTTTATAAAATGCTCGGCATAGTCTAAAACAGGGGTTCTCAATCTGTGGTACATGTACCACTGGTGGTACATATCATTATTTGGGGTGGTACACAAAACACAAAAACATAGCCAAAATTCAGCATATTTATAGTTAGTTAGATTACCTAGCTCGACAGATATTTCAGTTAGGTGGTACCAAGAATAATTTTAAAAGGATTTGGTGGTACATGACTCAAAAACATTGAAAACCACTGGTCTAAAACATAAGATGTAATCATCAGATATAAAATTTTATCAATAGTGTACGAGGTATGTTTAAAAAATATGAATTTCGCTCAAGAGTAAAGTACCTTTAGATTTCACAATATCGAAAAGTGTTATTAAGACAAGTTATTTGGAATTAAAAATTATGTTACAATATGCAATTATATTCTTCTAATAGAAAAAAATAAAATTTTTTTAAATTTTTCTCAAATTACGGATACCCGTGGATATCCTACGGATATCTTGTTTAAAAATAGTTGCATTGACCAGTGATTGCATTAGACAATTTTAAAGTACAGAAAATATGCTTTTTTTATTCCAGAATGTATATACCTAAATGTACAAGAAAAAAAAGTCATAATGAGAAATTTAAAGAATAATCATATAAAATATCAAAAATCATTAAAAGTATAAAACCTTGAAAAGGCATAACTTGTTTAAAAATAGTTGTAGAACCCTATACAATAGACCATTTTAAAGGTAATTGATAAATGTACCATTGCATGTAGGTAGAGTTGCGTAGAAAAAAGGTACAGAACAATGTTTGCGAAATAATGGGAAAAATGGCTCAAAAATTCTGTGAGCGGCAAGTTTTGAAAAATCCTATTTTAGAAACTATAAATCATAGAGACATCTACCGAAGGTAATTTTAAAGAGAAAGGATGGGAGTTATCATTCGTTAAAGCAATGCCTATATCGATAGCCCAGTGGAAAAAATTATGGGGCAAAAACAAAATTGCTTTCTTTCGTGTTTTTTTTCTTGATTTTCTTTTGAATGTATTTTAGTAAAAAAAAATACTTTTGACTTTCAAATATGATATTTCGATAGAAAATTTATATTGGAACAATTTTGCTGTAAAAGTGTTTGTACCAAAAGTGAATGGAACTCATCCTAATTCACCCTGTGCCTAGGGACTAATTCGCTCCTTTCTCAAAAACGCACCCATTTAAATGGTAGCACTCCGCGGTTTTTTCAAATATAGAGGTCCTTTGACCATATGAGACAATAAAATCCCGTTAACGTTGTAGTTCCTTTTAGCTCTCTTATTTTGAACATAATCAATAGCCTACTTTATAGTTCATAACATTTAAATTATAATGATATAATTGCACATTAAAACATAATTATTAATTCTAACCTACTTTTCATAATAGCAATTTTCCATATTATGAATTAAAATACGTAAATAAACAAAGTTTTCGTTATTATAATGCTCACATTTTCATCTTGTTTTAAATGTTTTTTATTATTCGTCTCTGCCAAACTCATTTTTCAGAATTGCATTTAAGATAAGACATACCTACACCTGAGAGACATACTAGTCGAATCCAAATAATTGACTCCCAACATTAGTTGGAGTTATAGTGTCGCATATTATTACCAGAACCACGAGAACTAAGAAAAATCAGTGTATACAGTCGAACCCGCTTATTGGAATAGCCTTTGTGCCAAGCAAAAATATTCCTATAACCGGGATATTCTAATAACCGATCAGTGGTGGCTAGTAGAAATGAATGTACTGAATATACGTCATAATAGTACAACCCACTTTGTAAATGTATGACATACATAGTATGTATGTCATGTACATATACATACATAGGTGAAGTACTCGTACATATGTATATGGTTTTATTTATTTTTATTAAAACACCAAACTACATTATCTGTGCAGACATACACAAATAAGTATGAAATGTATGCAATACTATGTAGGTATAGGTATACATATTTTCTTATTAAGTTACATACAAAAGACTTACTTTTTTTCTGGGAAAATAATCGGTAATCTGAGACTAATTTTTTTGTTACGTAAAATATTAGTCACTTGTCGCTTTAAAATATAATAATTAAAAAATTGACATTGGTTTTACCCTCCAGAAAACTTCATATAATACATATTATAAAGCGGTTACTATATACAAGCGGTTATTACTTCTGAATTAACTGTCTCTAAAAATCTAAACAGACAACGACGTGGGTGGTGAGTGAGCGCAATAAGAATATTTAACCCGTGTTGAGTTGGCCCCCCCCCCCACTTGCAAAAATTAAAAAACAAATAGCCCTGATTTATGAGCTATTTATGAACTCTCATATTCCGCAAACTAAAAATTTTGAGCTCGTTCCACTGAGCAGGAATTTAATACCCTAGTGGGGGGGGCTGAGTCAACCCCCCCCCCCTCCTTAAAAATTGGAATATTGAATCGGTTTTTGCGGCAGAATTACGAGCTATTTATGAGCTCTTGAAATTATATAGTTTCGATTTTTAGCTCATCCCCTTCACCCCCAAACAACCCTTTAATTGATTTAACTTAAGAGAAAGATGCTGAGACTACTTAAAATATATCGTATTGCGGATATAATTCCTATAGCTTATATACTCTAAGAATAAACTATTAAATCAAGGGCATTTCGATTACTGAGCTACAACCCCTTCGCAAGAAAACCACCCTATCTTCCCGGCTTAAGAGAAAGTTGTACTTAAAATGCGTTAAACTAATTATTTGGCGACTACATATCATTTAATAATTTATAAGCTTCCAAATTACGCGCATTTAGATCAGTAAATTGCAATTTATTTTGTATAGTGCAGTCACTGAAGGTAAAAATCAACGATTACCTTCAATTTCGGTGAACCTTCATCGATTTTCACGAAAATTGGTCAGTGGTTAGAGGATACGTCAAGAAACAAAGGTGACATGGTACCACCTTGCGCCTTTACCCTGAGGGTGGATACCGCCCCTTCTCCGGGGTGAAAATTATTTTATAAAAAATAACTGCACAAATCAATAAAAGAACAAATTAAAAGCAAAATTTATTATATAAAGTTAATAAAATAAGTCAATACTTTTTAAGTTATGAAAGATCAAAGATTTTAATTATTTGTGAAAAAAATGCATGTTTTGAAGAGGTTTTTTGTAAATCACTGAAAAACTGTAAATTTTTACAAAAAAGTTAATAGTAGTTTAATTCGTATAGCTTATATTCTAAGAATAAACTCTTAAATCACGCACCTTTCGATTATATAGCTACAACCCCTTCGCAAGAAAACGACCCCATTTTCCCGGCTTAAGAGAGAGTTGTTCTTAAAATAATTTAAATTGATTATTTGGCGACTACATATCGTTTAATAATTTATGAGCTTGCAAAATATACGCATCTCAATTATTAAATTGCCATTTTCTTTCTATAGTGCAGTCACTGAAGGTAAAAATCAACTATTACCGTCGATTTCGGTAAATCTCCATTTATTTTCACGAATTGACAATAACAACTTGGGGTTTTAGCCTGGGGTATATGTCACCCCTTCTCGGGAGTGAAAATTACTTTATTAAAAATAACCCCACAAATGGAGAGAGGGACAAATTGTAAGCAAAATTTGTTACATAATGTGATTAAAATAAATCAATACTTTTTGAGTTATTAAAGATCAAATATTTTAATTTTTGGAAAGAAAATGCATGCTTTAGAGCGATTTTTCATAAATGACTCAAAAACTGTAAGTTTTTACAAAAAAGTTTTCATCACTAAAATTGAAGCTAATAAAAAAATATAATAAATTGCTTACTTGAAAAACCTTTAATGTTAATTTAAAGTAAGTTATTGGTAATTAAATGTATATTTTTTTCCGCAACTGTTCAAATCTAAGGGTTCAAGCTTAAATAACGGGAAAAAGATGCAATTTATAACACTTAGGTACTAAATACTTGTCAAAGTACTTAGAAATATCCATCAAAAATAAGATCCAGAAAAAGTTGATAGTATCAAAATCCGCTCACCAATTTTCGTGAAAATGAATGGAGATTTACCGAAGTCGAAGGTCATAGTTGATTTTTACCTTCAGTGACTGCACTATAGAAAGAAAATGGCAATTCAATAATTGAGATGCGTATATTTTGCGAGCTCATAAATTATTAAACAATATATAGTCGACAAATAATTAATTTAAATTATTTTAAGTACAACCCTCTCTTAAGCCGGGAATATGGGATGGTTTTCTTCCGAAGGGGTTGTAGTTCAATAATCGAAAGGCGCGTGATTTTAGAGATTATTCTTAGAATATAAGCTATACGAATTAAACTACTATTAACTTTTTTGTAAAAACTTACAGTTTTTCAGTGATTTACAAAAAACCTCTTCAAAACATGCATTTTTTTTTACAAATAATTAAAATCTTTGATCTTTAATAACTTAAAAAGTATTGACTTATTTTATTAACTTTATATAATAAATTTTGTTTTAATTTGTTCTTTTATTGATTTGTGCAGTTATTTTTTATAAAATAATTTTCACCCCGGAGAAGGGGCGGTATCCACCCTCAGGGTAAAGGCGCAAGGTGGTACCATGTCACCTTTGTTTCTTGACGTATCCTCTAACCACTGACCAATTTTCGTGAAAATCGATGAAGGTTCACCGAAATTGAAGGTAATCGTTGATTTTTACCTTCAGTGACTGCACTATACAAAATAAATTGCAATTTACTGATCTAAATGCGCGTAATTTGGAAGCTTATAAATTATTACATGATATGTAGTCGCCAAATAATTAGTTTAACGCATTTTAAGTACAACTTTCTCTTAAGCCGGGAAGATAGGGTGGTTTTCTTGCGAAGGGGTTGTAGCTCAATAATCGAAATGCCCTTGATTTAATAGTTTATTCTTAGAGTATATAAGCTATAGGAATTATATCCGCAATACGATATATTTTAAGTTTTCTCAGCATCTTTCTCTTAAGTTAAATCAATTAAAGGGTTGTTTGGGGGTGAAGGGGATGAGCTCAAAAATCGAAACTATATAATTTGAAGAGCTCATAAATAGCTCGTAATTCTGCCGCAAAAACCGATTCAATATTCCTATTTTTAAGTAGTGGGGGGGGCTGACTCAGCCCCCCCACTAGGGTATTAAATTCCTGCTCAGTGGAACGAGCTCAAAATTTTTAGTTTGCGGAATGTGAGAGCTCATAAATAGCTCATAAATCAGGGTTATTTGTTTTTTAATTTTTGCAAGTGGGGGGGCCAGCTCAACACGGGTGAATATTTACACAAATGAAAAAGTATCTACTTTATGATCGGTAAATTTTTGGCGGAGGGTAGAATTGGTGCCCGTAATAAAGTAAATGATAAGGTCTTTATTATCGACAGGTCCTATACACCAGAAATAATTTAAATTCGTGGGAAATTGTACATAAAAAGTTTTTGGTTACTGAATAATATATTCCAATAAGCGGTACCATTTTACAAAAACGTATTCCCATAAGCAGTTAAAATTAAGGAGTAAATAGAAACGTTTCGGGACCTCAAAATTATATTCGTTAAACCGGGATATTCCTATAAGTTGTACTCTAATAAGCGGGTTCGACTGTATCACCTTTTCATGACACCTTTCGTCGGACTGAACTTTTTGTTTTTATGTACGTTTTGGATGTTTAAATTTCTAAAATGTGTTAACATTTATTTGTTGGTTATAAAACATTTTAGAATATTTTTATACGGTATATTTTAAAATAATGTTTGTTTTGTGTATATCGCATTTATTCAACTCTTTTAGAAATATTAAAAATACCATTTTTAAATTCTTTTAATGCTGGCGTCTTTATGTTTAAGCCTAAGTAACAATGTTTGCTTTGTGTCTCCTGATTTCAAAGGCAGGAAAATGTAATAAAAATCCCTTATATTTGAATGACGCAGTCAAATAACATTTCGCTGCAGTTAATGAAAATTATTACGACTGTTTTACAAGAAGCTATCTCAGAAATTGTAAATATGTATAATGTATAAATGATTCCATATGAAAGAGTTTTATATTAAAATATGTTTTTCTACAAACGTGTTAAAAATGCAATTTTTAACTATATTATTTAACAATAACTATTTTCGATTCGAATGTTTTAAATGTTATAAAACAAGCCTATTTTAGATAATTTGTTACGACGAAATGAAATTGGTCAGATTCGTTTTATGACACCATGAAAATGAAATTGGTCAGAATTTATTTTATAGATGAAAAGTAACCATGAAATTCGTCCGATGCCACCATGAAATTTGTCTGATTTTACTTTTGTTCATTGTAACCAAATATTTATTATTAGTATTAATAATATAATATATCATGTGGTGTCGTTGCAGATGCGGTCGTAGCATTTGCGATCACGGCTATTATCGTTGCATTTGCGGTCATACAAAAATATGTTGATTTTATCGTTGCATGTGCGGTCATTGCCTAATAAAAAAACAATATTTTTATCTTTTTCTACCACTATCACATGAATAATTCTATAACCAAATTTTTGTAAGATTTAAATAATATTTACCATAGACGTTGATAAGAGGAGAAAATGCTTACTAATAATTTTATTACGGCAAAAAGTATTTTGATATAAAAAAACTTGATTCTTTTGAGAGATTAGTGAGATTATGTGCACTAACTTAAAAAATTAAGATAGTTGATTTAATAAACCTTAGTGTGACATAAATAAAATATTAGCGAATTGTTGATTATTTCTATATAAATTGGCTACTTTACTGTTTGTGTCAAATATTAAAAAGTATTATAAATTTAAAAATAGGAGTTCCTTCCCTAAGATGCTTTCATGTCTTTTTTATATTCAATGTGTATTAGTTAAGTACAAACATTTAAAAAAATCCTTCACATTTTATCCAGACTTAGGACTGGCTATGATGAATCATAGGCGTGTTTAATTTTTTTTGTTTTTTTTTATCTTTTTTTAGCTTTTTATATCTATATTTTCTGTTTTTTTATCTTTGTTTTTTTTGTCATTTTTTTTATTTTAATGTTTTTTTTTAGTTAAATTTTTGAATATTTGCCAGGGATACCAAAAATTATTTTATATCATAAGAGCGCTGCAATAGTTCTGTTGCACTCTTTATCCTATTATCCAGTTGAATATACATTTTCTTTAGTTTCTTATTGTCTAGGTTTAAGCCCATTCTATTTAATCTATTTCAATAGACGACGCTGGTTCTGGTCCGACACCAGTTTGTAAATGTCTTGAACGACAAAATGTAGACTTACGTGAGGCATACAAAGGAATTTCAGTTAGAAAATGGAGTCCTTTTGTAAATAGTTTTTCGAACTCTTCCCTGTAAATGTCTGGGGTTGGAGTGTCTTCTTCTCGAGCTCTCTTTTTTGAAATTTACGTAACCTTTTTTACTTCTAAGAGAGCTACATCGGGGACACCACAAGTGTGTTGGTTGACTTCGAGTAGTTCCGTCAGTTTTGCCTTCATCCTCCCTTTACAGTTGTGGTGACGTTCTTTTACACATACCCAAGTTACAACATCTTCCTTATTCTTCCTATATTTTCGATACTGATATCCAGCGTGAAGAGCAGAAGGTTTTCCCTTGGTGGTTTCAATCATTTCAAAATTTTCCATTATTAAAAGTTGTTACGTACTGCACTCAACAATCTCTCAAACTAACAATATACAAATAATATGCATTTGTTTTTATATTTAGATTTTGGTAATTCTCCCCCCAACCTTTATAATTAGGCAAATACAAACTTTCCAAAATCCGTAATGAGGGGAGTATTGTGGGATAATATAAATATAATAGGTCTGGATCCCGCGTATGAAAAAAAAGTTGATTAATAGCAAGCTGAAAATTTGTTAATAGCTTAAGGGTGTCTAGTCGAATAAACTTTGATATATGGGAACACTGAAGCAGGGGTAGTTTTAATTGTGGAACAGGTTAAAAATTTGGAACGGTTACAGCACGAAAACGGCACATTTATTTTGTCCGACAGAACAGACTTAAACTCTCCGAACAGAGATTAAACTCTCATGAAAAAATCAGACTGCTATTTATTACCTGTCATAATTCCTGTCATTTGACATATTCTACATGTTCCACTCATTAAAACGCCCATTTGGTGATAAATAGCAGTCTGATTTTTGCATGAGAGTTTAATCTCTGTTCGAAGAGTTTAAGTCTGTTCTGTCGGACAAAATAAATGTGCCGTTTTCGTGCTGTGACCGTTCCAAATTTTTAACCTGTTCCACAATTAAAACTACCCCTGTTCCAGTGTTCACACATATCAAAGTTTATTCGACTAGACACCCTTAAGCTATTAACAAATTTTCAGCTTGCTATTAATCAACTTTTTTTTCATACGCGGGATCCAGACCTATAAGCGGAATAAAATATTTCAATAGAGTCGACCGGGCCTGCTAATAACTCGGGTGGTTACTAATTTACGATTTTCTTACCTTTCTAGCTTTTAAGTAAAATGTCTGATCGCAAGTGCAACGTTACCTGCCAAAATATTTTGGATTGACCGCTTTTGCAACGAAAATTACCTTGACCGCATATGCAACGACCGCATCTGGACCCATTTCATATCATGTAATAGGCATGAATGCATTAAAAATTCATTAGAAAAACCGAGGTTTGTTTAATTTTTATTGTTTATTTTGGCTAGGTAAAGCTTTCTAATCTGTATTGTTATTTTTTTGTAGTCCTCATTGTTAACATTCATGGCGCTAGTTGTCGCAAATTACTTCTAAGTCTTAATTTATAATTTTGAACTCTTCTTGTCTTGATGGGGGTAGTATAGTTACAGGAAAATTTTTGTAGTGAATGAAATGCCGAATTTTATATTATTACATTGTTCGGGATTATTTATAATTTTCGGAATAATGAACCTATTGCATTCATTTACAAAAACTGCATAGTCAATGAAAAAATGTTTTTCACTATTTGTTTCTTCGTAAATTTCACGTTTAGGTGAATTATCTTTCGTAAACAAGTAAGAAACAAAATGGCATAAGGTGCTCCTCATAGAACACATACACGTACACATTTTTTATTTCAATTTTTACTGGATTAATGATACACATAAAAGTAGGATCTTATACAATAGAAGGATTTACTTCTATTTCTTCACTTATTGTCTACGATGGACTGAGGCAACACCTAAAATTGTTAGTGGGACTTTTATACAGATTTATTGAGAAGCTATTCAGAATATCATTCCATTAGCTCTTATTATTTGGATGACGGTTTCTGACCATATCACACCCAGATAAAAACCTAAAATCAGTCAAACATATGATAAGATGTATATCGGACGGACAGGTGATCTTCTTCTTCTTCTTCAGGTGCCATCTCCGCTACGGAGGGTTAGCAATCATCATAGCTATTTTAATTTTTGAGGCAGTAGCTTTAAATAGTTGTTTTGGGCTGCATCCAAACCATTCTCTCGGGTTCTTCAGCCATAAAATTCCTCTTCTTCCGATGCTTCTTCTGCCATCTATCTATCCTTGCATTAAAAGTCGCAGTATGCCATACTTCTTGCCCCGCATCACATGTCGGAGATACTGTAGCTTTCTTTCTTTAATTGAAAGTTCAACTTCCTTCTATTTACCTATTCTTCTCAGTAGTTCATTGTTTGTAACTCTATCTACCCAGGAAACCCTGAGAATTCTTCTCTAGGTCCACATTTCAAAGGCGGTAAGTCATTTCATTGTATCTACATTTAAGGTCCATGATTCCACTCCATAGTATAGTACACTGTATACGTAACATTTTGTTAGGCGTCCTTTAAGAGCTAATGTTAAATTTTTACTACATAGGACATTTTTCATTTTCATAAAATTAGAACGTGCTTTTTCGATTCTGATTTTGATTTCTGCAGTGTAGTCATTATTTTCAGTTATAAGTGTTCCTTGTTAAGTGTACTTTTTTACTCTTTCGATCTGTTGACCCTCTACTGTCAAGATTTCGTTAGTATTATGGTTGTTTTTACTAATTTTCATAAACTTCGTCTTTTTGTTATTGAGAGAGAGAGTCCGTACTCCCTACTACACCTTACTATTTGACTCATGAGTCTTTTCAGATGATCTTGCAAACTATCGGCTATTATTACTATATCATCTGCATATCTGACGTTGTTAACTAAGACTCCATTTACTCTTATGCCGATTGTTTCATTTTCCAGAGTTTCTCGCATTACCTCTTCAGAATAAGCGTTAAATAATAGAGGTGATAGGCTGCAGCCTTCCCTGACTCCTCTCTTTATTTCCATTTCTTCAGATGTTTCTTTTTCGATTCTTACTATTGCTCGCTGATTGTAACCGAGGTGTGTTATTAGTCTTAAATCTCTTTCATCTAAGTTTTTAGTTTTTAGAATTTCCATGAGTCGATCATGTTTTTACTTTATCAAACGCTTTAGTGTAGTCTATAAAACAGACGTAAAGAGGACGGTTAACATCCAAACATCTCTGTGTCAGAACGTTGAAGGAAAATAATGCCTCTCTGGTACCCATACCATTGCGGAACCCATATTGAGTGTCACTTATGTCCAGCAGCAGTTTAGAGTGTATTCTGGCGTGGATAATTTTCAGCAGAGTTTTCAAGGTATGTGACATTAAGCTTATGGTTCGGTAGACACTGCATTATTTGACATTAACTTTCTTTGGCCAACACACAAATGCTGATGTACCATTTCTCTAGGGATGATTCCCGTAATATAGATAGCGTTGAACAGTTCTACTGTTATGTCCAGGTTTTTCTCGTTGACCAGGACAGGTGATACTAGGAGGGCTAAATTACTGCTGAAAATAAGCAGCAATCACCTCAGAGTCATGACAGCATCCCTTACTGAGCATGCGCCAAGTTAAGGGGCACCTGAATACAATGGGGCTGGTTCATGGAGACTTGAGCTGCAGACGCGGTAGCACAGAACCTGAAACGGATTTGTAAATTGGATTACAAGAGGCAAAACTCTTTTTGGAGACAACGAAGTAACTAAAAATATATATGGCACCCACACACTAGACCTGTTTAAGACGATTGCAGAGGGTATAAGGGTTATAGAATTCTGGAATGGATTCCATAAAGGAACGGAAGATGTAAATAAGCCAAGTGGCTGAAGTAAGACCAGGTCATCATAAACGAATTTCAGGGAGAAAAAAGGAATTAGCTCTTATTATTTTTTTATACTCTAGAAATTATTTGCTTCTATGGTTAGTAAATCTTTAATGTATACGTATAGTCGGATCTAATATAGGAGATAATTTTAATTAATTTTAAACCTCAAACCAAAACTCAAATAAACTTTACAAAACAACGTACAAGCATTAACGTTTAATGTTTTGTTTAAAATAACTACCATCTACATATCACTTGAAACGTTGTAAATACATATGTTGGAAATCTAAACTAACAACTTCTCGTGCGTTAGGAGTTTTAAATTATTCCCAACGTTTAAAACTTTCGGTAAAATAAGACAACTTTAAGTTTACTGTAGGCAAAAACACAAGAGGTTTAAATCCCCAGCTTGTAGCACTTTTAAACCAATGTTAACCGCGCCCAATCCATTTCGGAGAAAGTTTTAGCAGAAGAGGAATCAGCAAATCACACAGTGTTTATGTAATAAAATGTGTGTAAACGGTTTGCTTTTACAATATATTTTAGGACTGGATCCAGCGTACCAAAAAAAGTTTATTAATAGCAAGCTGAAAATTAATTTGTTAATAGCTTAAAGGTGTCTAGTCGGACAAACTTTGATGTATCGGAAAACTGAAACACTGGAAATGTTAATTGTGGAACGTGATTTTAATTGTGGAACGTGTCATCCTGACAAGTTTGTTATTGTTCTTAAGATTATTCAATAGAAAACTTTATAAAAAAAAACCTCAGTCTCAGCATCCTTAGTCTCCTTAGTCTCAGCATCCGTTATGGCTTGCAAATTGTAGAAGCCTAGGAGGTGTTACAAGAGAAGGTTCCCATTGTTTTCAATCTTTTAGGATGTAGAGTAACATTTTGGGATGTTGCTTTATGTGCTATTAGATTGAAAACTTAGTTTTTTGATAGAAGTTGCCGCTAGAGTATCCCTGCCATTTCGTTCGTTGCAATCCGTGACTGCACGCCGGGGTTTGTCCTAGTTGGACCAGAGAGAGCAACATATGTGCCTCCTGATGCTAGACTAATAAGTTTCGAAACCGGTAGAGGTGCTTGCTGCACTCTCTGATTGAACTTGAATAGTGATGCGGCTGTAGTTTAGTGTTGCAACGAAATTTAGAATGGTTATTAATTTTTGATTTACATGATTACTCTGATTGGAGTACGAAGGGAACCATTCTCGTTGGAACTTTACCGCGCTGAGCAGATGGGACGTGAATTATAAATTTTAAAATTCCCTCATCTTCCTTAGTCTCAGCATCCGTTATGGTTTGCAAATTGTAGTAGCCTCGGAAGTGTTACCAGAGAAGGTTCCCATTGTTTTCAATCTGGTAGGATGTAGAGTAACATTTTTGGATGTTGCTTTATGTGCTATTAGATTGAAAACTTAGTTTTTAATAGCAGTTGCCGCTAGGGCATCCCTGCCATTTCGTTCGTTGCAATCCGTGACTGCACACGGGGGTTTTTCCTAGTTGGGCCAGAGAGAGCAGCATATGTGCCTCCTGATGAGAGACTAGTAAGTTTCGAAACCGGTAGAGGTGCTTGCTGCACTCTCTGATTGAACTGGAATAGTGATGAGGCTGTATTTTCGTGTTGCAACGAAATCTAAAATGGTTATTCATTTTTGAGCAAACTTTATATAATATATAAAATAATATTTGTCCAAAAAATATGTTGGGCATTTTAATAATTCCGATACTAGAATATTGATTATGTACTATAGAAAGGAACTACAACGTTAACGGAGTTTTATTATTTCATATGGTCAATGAATCTCTATATATGAAAAAACCGCGGAGTGCTACCATTTAAAGTGGTGCGTTTTTGAGAAATGGGTGAATTAGTCCCTGAGCACAAGTTCCATTAGGGTGAGTTCTATGCACTTTTGGTACAAACACGTCTACATAAAAATTGTTCCTGGTTAAATTTTCTATCTAAATATAACTTTCTAAAGTCAAAGATACTTTTTTTTCACGAAAATATATCCAAAAGAAAAAGCACAAAAAAACCCAAAAGAAAGAGATTTTGTTTTTTGTCCCATAACTTTTGTCCACGAGGATATAGGTATAGACATTGCTTCACAGAAAAAAAACTTACATATTTTATCTTTAAAATGGTGCTTGGCAGAGGTCATTAGGATTTACAGTTTTCGAAATATGATTTTTCAAATTTCGCGACTAACAGCAATTTTGGGCAATTTTCTTTGTTATTTCGCAAATATTGTTCTGTAACTTTTTTCTACATAACTTTAGGTATATGCAAAGGTAAATGTAAGAGGAATAAATCAATTACCTTTAAAACGGTCTACCGTATAATGTTGTACGACTTCTTTTAAAGAGGTTATCTTTTTCAAGACTTTATACTTTTAACGAGTTCTTATATTTTTTACGATTAATTTTTAAATTTCCCATTATAACTTTTTTTTTCTATATGGTATATATTATATAATAAAAAATAACGCTTATTCTGTTTACTTTAAAATGGTGTATTATAAAAAATTCTAGGGTTATTTTTTAATAAGATATGCTTTTTCAAATTGTAATAAGTACTTGCAACGATTTTTGATTTTAGGATTATTTTTTAAATTCCTCATTATAACTTTTTTATGTGATTGTGTGTTATGACTGAATCTTATTTTTTATAGGTAATACTTTGGATCCACTTGACTCGACCGGGCAAACTTCAAAATATGGATTAATTCCAATATTGACTGCCAAATCTCCTGCACCACCAGATTTGCTTGAACAAATAGCATGTAAATGTAACTAAGGATGTACAAAAAATTGCGGTTGTAGGAAGATAGGAATTAGTTGTTCAATATTCTGCAAAGGGTGCATGTGCATGGGTGCTAATTGTGGGAACTCTAAGATAACTGAAGTGTCAGAGGAAGATATTGAAGCTAATGCTAAAGAAGAGATGGACTTTGATTTTAAAAATTTTTTAAATGTCATATCAACGTTTAAATAATTTTAACTAAAGTTATGTTCTTAAGACTAATGTGTATGTAATTTTTGTAAAAGGAATAATTTTAAATAATACAGGTAAAAAAATATCAAACAATCACTCGCTCTCCATTATTTAAATAAATATGATACACCATTTTAAAGAACAGAAAGTAATCCCTCTTTGTTGCGCAATATATAGGTATATTCATGTACAAGGAAAAAAGGTTATAGTGAGTAATTTCAAAAATAATCGTAAAAAATGTAAAAAATAATATTTTTTTATATTAGGTATTATATAATATATAATATATAATATATAATATATAATATATTATATAAAACTTTTATTTTATTTTTATATTATATTATAAAAAAATCGTTAAAAGTATAAAACCTTGAAAAGCCATAATCACTTTAAAAAAAGTCGTACAACGTTATACGGTAGACCATTTTAAAAGAAATTGATTTCTATTCCTATTACGTGTACCATTGCATAGACCTAAAATTACGTAGAAAAAAGTTACAGAACAATATTTGCGAAATAACAAGGAAAATTGCCCAAAATTGCTGTGAGTGGTGAACTTTGAAAAATCATATTTCGAAAACTGTAAATCCTAATGACCTCTACTAAAAATTATTTTAAAAAGAAAATATGTAAGTTTTTTTTCTGTGATGCAATGTCTATGCCTATATCCTCGTTGACAAAAGTTATGGGACAAAAACAAAATTTCTTTTTTTGGGTTTGTTTGTGCTTTTTCTTTTGAATATATTTTTGTAAAAAAAAAGTATCTTTGACTTTAAAAAGTTATATTTAGATAGGAAATTTAACCAGGACCAATTTTTATGTAGACGTGTTTGTACCAAAAGTGCATAGAACTCACCCTAATGTAACCTGTGCCCAGGCACTAATTCACCCATTTCTTAAAAACGCACCCCTTTAAATGGTAGCACTCCGCGGTTTTTTCATATATAGATGTCCATTGACCATATCAAATAATAAAACCCCGTTAACGTTGTAGTTCCTTTTAGCTATCTTATTTTGAATATAATCAATAGCCTATACGTAGAACATGTCAAATGACAGGAATTATATTGGTGGTAAATAGCAGTCTGATTTGTGCATGAGAGTTTAATGAAAGGGTAACAAATCAATGGAAAGTTTTGTGAGACAAAATACATGGGACATTTTCGTAGTCTGACGTTCGAAACCTGTAACATGCTCCACAATTAAAACTTCACCTGTTCCTGTGTTCCCCTACATCAAAGTTTGCCCGACTAGACACCGTTTAGCAATTAGAAAATTTTCAGATTGCTATTAATAAATTTTTTTTTTGGTACGTAAGATCCAGACCTGTTATTTACAGAAAAACTGTACAATTTAATAAAAGATATAAGTATGAGACGTATAAAAAATACTGGAAGAATGGTACAAAGGACAAATTATCACGATTTATAAAAAATGAGACCAACAAATGTGTAATAACTACTGGGGACAGACGGTATACAGAATACAGCATATACAATTATGGGTACCCCTTTAAAATAGCCCAGTCTAAAGAGCTCCGACAAGATAGCCCCGACATAATATCCCGCGCACTAAACAGCTCCCACAAAATAGCCTGCAGACAAATAGCCGCGGAACAATAGCTCGCCCACAAAACAGCCCTGACAAAACAGTCCCGACAAAAAAGCTCCTTTCAGAATTCATCCTGAAATAATCCCTTAAAAATACATTTTTTCCTAAATGGTAATTATCTGCTATTCAGATGTTTATCTTAACCACATTAAATAAAAATGGTCTTTTCAGAGAACTCAAACCCAGTGTCGAAAAACCAGGAAAAAAGTTTCCTGGTTTTCCTCATGATTTACTATGGGATCACTAACACAAAAATGTTACTGTCACCATTGCGTGTGGTTGTCCTTTTAAAGACGGATCACATGCTATGACTTTTTTGGGACGGATATTCTTAAGTTAACTTATTAGAAAAGTTTTTTTACTAAGCAACAACATTTTTGTTTAATTTAATAATATTTTGAATTTTGACAACAACGTCCGAAGTGGAAGTCAAAACGTTAATAAAATCATTTTTTTAAGTTAAATTGTGGTTTATTTCCCAATTAGAATAGTGATTTAAAATAAATAGTACTCCTTAAAAGCTAAAACTTTTTATTGGGGGTGTTTTCGTCGGGGCTGTTTTAGCCGGGGATGTCTTGACCAGGGCTATTTTATGTGCGATCTATTTTGTCGGGACAATTTTGTTTACGGGCTATTTTGTCGAGGCTATTTTGTATCCAGGCTTTTTTGACGGGGATTCCTTTGACGGCGCTGTTTTAACCGGGCCATTTTGACGGGTCACGAAAATTATGTCGACCTTAATAGAACGAAAGCTGAAATCAGAGATTACATCTTGTCTCCATGAAGTGATTCGTGTTGGAATTCAACTTTATTATTTTTGTTAAGTGTTAGAATACACATGTGGGGTCTCTTTTCATGGGTGGGCCAATTCTCCGAATGCATTAGGGCGATAAACTCTTACCTAAGGTTGCACATGTTAGAAGGGATGTGAATGCCAGAACTGTAAGTTAGTGTTAGTTCTGCGTTCGATATGTAGTCTAGAAGAATATCTCGTTGTAGAAACACGTATCTTAATTTCTTTGTATACATATTGTAATATTACGGTTTTTCGGTTAAAATAAATAGTTTGTTTACTATTATTTGTACCTTTTATTATCTACTATTTCTAATAGGTTATGGGCCCAGTTACGTTGTTAGCTCACCTGTATTAAGATAATAATTAAAAGTGTACAGTCGCGAAATTTTCGTGTTAACCGAATACATAATGGCGGAGAGTGCGAAATATAACGTCGAAAAGTTGAACGGCAAGAACTATCAATCTTGGAGTTATTTAGTGAAAATGTTACTCATCAATGCTGATCTATGGGAAATAGTTTCGAGTGAGTTACCATTAGAAGCAGATCGAAGCAGTTCTTGGAAAAAACAAAATGATAAGGCTTTGTCAACTATAGCCTTACTTGTTGACGTTAATCAATTAGTGCATATCCGGAACAGGGAATTCGCGCGCGATGCGTGGATAGCGCTAAGGGAGTATCATCAGAAATCAAGTTTGTCTAGTATGGTGTTTTTGTTAAAGCAAATCTGTAGGCTATCGCTAGAGGAGAATGGTGATATGGAAGCACACATTAGTTTATTCCTAGAATCGTTGAATAAACTGGCCGCCTTAGGGGAAGAAATTAAGGACAGGTTCTCAGCAGGAATTTTGCTGGGAAGTCTTCCAGACTCATACAGTTTTTTGATTACAGCGCTGGAAAGTAGGCCATCGAGTGAATTTACTCTAGAATTTGTTACGAGTAAATTAATAGATGAGTACAGGAGACGTCAGGGAGCTTTGGGAAGAAATCAGGAGGAGTCGGTGATGAAGTCAGTATACGAGGGTAACAAAAATAATGGTACTGCAAGGGCAGAAGCAAGGCAGTGTTATTTTTGTAACCGGAAGGGCCATTTTAAACGAGATTGCTTTAAGTACAAAGCGTTTAAGAAGGAAAAAGCCAATAAAGTCACTGAAGGTACTGATGATGCATGTTTTATGGTCAATTATAGCTCAAGGGACGGAAAAAGGGATTCTGCTTCGTGGTATGTGGACTCAGGAGCTTCGAGCCACATGGTTAATTACAAAGGATTCTATACCCAATTTGACGGTAGCAGAAAAGGCGTTGTAAGTTTGGCGGAGAAAGGGCAATACTCCGAGGTTCAGGGTATAGGAACAGGACTTATTGAGTGCGTGACTGGATCGGGAGTGGAAAATTTAAAAATCGACGAAGTGTTGTATGTGCCGGGATTAGACTCAAATCTGCTTTCGGTGAAAAAGCTAACAAGTGCGGGACATAATGTGCAATTCGATAAAAACGAGTGTAAAATCGCTTTACACGGAAAAGTCGTCGCGAGTGCGGTGCCTTCACCGGACTTATACAAACTTTCAACTGTGGACCATAGATTGAGTGCTGTGGAGCACTCCAGCAACTGTCAACATGCATGGCATAGACGGTTTGGACACAGGGACATGGATGCAGTCAAACACTTAATGGAAAAGAAAATGGCAGTCGGGATTGATATGACAGACTGTAGGATTAGGGAAACTTGTGAATGCTGTATGAAAGGTAAAATTTTACGTAAGAGTTTTCCAAAATTTTCTCATAGCAATACATTTAATATTCTTGACTTATTACATTCGGATATTTGCGGGCCCATGAAGACTGTTACTCCAGGGGGTAAACGTTATATTTTGACTTTAATTGATGATTTTTCTAGATATACAACTATATATTTATTAAATCATAAAAATGAAGCGGTAAAATGTATAAAAGAGTTTATAGAATTTGCGAGTAATCAGTTAGGTAGGGTTCCAAAAGTAATTAGGTCGGATAGGGGTGGCGAGTACGTAAATAATAATTTAAGGGAATTTTTAAAGGGTAAAGGTATAAAAATTCAATATACAGCGGGGTACTCTCCAGAACAAAACGGGGTTGCAGAGAGAAAGAATCGATCTCTAGTTGAAATGGCTAGGTGCATGTTAATCGATGCGGGTTTAGCAAAGAAATTTTGGGGGGAAGCGATAGTGACAGCCAATTATTTGCAAAATCGATTACCTACTAAGTCGAAAGAAAAAACGCCCTATGAATTGTGGCATAAAGTAACACCGAATGTGTCGAATTTGCAAATATTTGGGTCTACGGTTTATAGCCACATTCCCAAAGAAAAAATGAAGGATAAATTTGATCCAAAAGGTGAGTCACTGATATTTGTAGGTTACTCTGATGAATCAAAAGCGTATAGATTGTTAAATGTAGATACAGAACGTATTACAATTAGCCGTAGTGTGGTGTTTTCCAAGAGAAATATATGCGTCGAGAAAAAGGAGGCAAAAAGTGAGGAAATATCCATTGGGTCCATGATGGAACGGGAAAAAATAGAGCCAAACGACGTAGAAGACAGAGAGGTTGCAAATTTTGAAAACACGGAGGAAATAGAAAATTCTACGGACACATCTAACACGTATGAGAGCTTAAGTTGGGAAGAATCCCATGACGATGACGGTGATTCTAACTATCAATTAGATACAGATCTCGATATAGAGAATTCAGGTGATCGTAGATCTAGCAGAATAAATAAAGGTATTCCACCTGAGCGCTACATAGCAAAGTTGACAGAACTCGAAGAAGTAGAACCTAGAAACTTTAAAGAAGCGCTTAAAAGAAGTGATAGTGAAAAATGGAAGCAAGCTATGGAAGAGGAAATCACGTCATTACGGAAAAATTTTTGTAAAAGCAATATTGATATATATTTATATATCAAGGTAATAAATCATGAAAGGGTTTACGTACTTATATACGTGGATGACATTTTAATAGCAGCAAAGGATTCACAGGTAATAATTGATATATTTGAAGAGAAACTAAAATGTAATTTTTATATAAGGAGTTTGGGATTATTACAAGATTATTTAGGTAGCAAGATTGAAATGTGCGATAAAGGGATATGTAGTTTAAATCAGGCCAGTTGTATTGACAAATTGCTGAACAAGTTTATGATGAAAGATGGAAAAGAGTTCAATATACCGCTGGATGCTGAATACTATAAGCCTAGCAGAGAAAAGCCGGTGAAAAACAGTGAAATATATCAACAATTGATTGGTGGTTTATTATATATTGCGGTAAATACTAGACCGGATATATTGGCAAGCGTCACCATACTAAGCCAACAGAATAAAAATCCAAATTAAGTAGATTGGAACGAAGCAAAGAGGGCGTTAAGATATTTAAATAAAATAAAATATAAAAAGCTTATTTTAGGACAAAAAGGAACAGATAGCGCATTATACGGCTATGCAGACGCTGACTGGGCAGAAGACAAAGGGAACAGAACATCAAATAGCGGGTATATATTTTTATTACGGGGTTCGCCTATAAATTGGGGATGTAGAAAACAGAATTGCGTGTCTCTATCATCAACTGAAGCAGAGTACATAGCATTGGCTGAAGGATGTCAGGAAGCAATTTGGTTAAAACAGGTTATAAAGGAATTTGTGGGTTTAGAGCCGGAATTAGTTATATAGAAAAAGGGGTTGTTAACTTTAGGTATTGTCCTACCGAGGAAATGATAGCCGATATGTTGACTAAGCCGCTGTATAGGGTTAAGTTAGAGTACTTAAGTAGTAAAGGGGGTCTGTTTGACTAATTCAAAAATAATTTTAGTTGCGAGGGGATGTTGGAATTCAACTTTATTATTTTTGTTAAGTGTTAGAATACACATGTGGGGTCTCTTTTCATGGGTGGGCCAATTCTCCGAATGCATTAGGGCGATAAACTCTTACCTAAGGTTGCACATGTTAGAAGGGATGTGAATGCCAGAACTGTAAGTTAGTGTTAGTTCTGCGTTCGATATGTAGTCTAGAAGAATATCTCGTTGTAGAAACACGTATCTTAATTTCTTTGTATACATATTATAATATTACGGTTTTTCGGTTAAAATAAATAGTTGGTTTACTATTATTTGTACCTTTTATTATCTACTATTTCTAATAATTCGAACGAATGAATATTAATGTACGCTTTTCTCTGATGCAGCATTTTTCTGGGTCAAATTTTTCTGGTCAAATTGCAAATTTTTGTGCAATTGTCAGAGCTTATTGTTTACGATTTGTAATAGTTAACTAAAATAGCAGGTCGCACCTGTAATATGGAATAACAAAATGAAGTCAATTTGATATACGGAGTGGTAAAAATATTGTTTAATTCTCGGATATGAATTATGAATATCTGAGAAAATAAACAGCAGATATCACTGCGGATTTATTAAGGGAAAGTCTACAACAGATGCCATCTTATTATTTAACTGAGATCTCCGTGAGGATGGTCGGAAATCATCATAGCTATTCGGACTTTGGAGATGGCTGCTCTGAAAATTTTATTTGATGTATATCCATACTGTTCTCTCAGGTTGCGCAGCCACCATATATTCTGCGTCTCCCTATGCTTCTTTTTCCTTAAATCATTCCCTGCATAATGCAATGGAGCAAGCTGTATCTCTCTCAACATGTAGTGTGTCCGAGATATTTTAGTTACCCTTAAAATAAAAGAACAAACAACCTTAACACATTCGCTACCAAGCGGCTCATATATGAGCCACACGGATTTTTCGCACAGACCAGCGTCACACATTTGAGCTGGAGATCCCACCGCTCGAAATGTCGAATAAAATAGTTACGTTCGCAGATAGTGTATTGCGTTTTGGACGTGGTCTATAGAAAAGTGCGGCGCATATATGAGTCAGATGGTCTGTGTGCAGCTCCTACCGTTTAGTAGAAATTTATTTATCATCTACAATGATTATTTTAATAAAAAAACAAGCTTAAGTAATTTTATTTGCTAATAGGTATATTAAAAGTACCATGCACCACTTGAATCTAACTTCAACCCGTGAGTAATGACCCGCGAGTAACTTCAGCCCGTGAGTAATGAATTATTACTCACGGGTAAAGTAATGGGTGTTATTATCTATACAAAAATAGCGAATAATAAGTATATTATTAAACGGTCGTAGAAAAACATAATTACTTCGAAATATTATGCCCAAAACACCAAATTTCCTAAATACAAAAAAAGTAAAAAAAAACTATTCGTCAAAAAATAATATTTTGCCGAAGTTCCGGTCATAACTTCTTAACCGGAAATTACATCAAAATCTTGCTCAGGTGTGTCGAGTAATATATCGCTTGTTCTATTTCGGTGACTTTAAAACTGTTTCTTCAGTTGCAATTCTGCAAACGGAAGTCCGAGCTTAAATTTATAATCTTTAATAGCATTCTTGAATTATACGCTCTCACTCGACGCCTTATTAATTATTCTATTAGTTCTAATAACGTAGGGCAGTCCGACAAATGGACATACATGCTTGAAACTTGTACGATTTCGGTGACTTTAAAACAATAGTTCCGGCTGCAAGTCTAAAACCGGAAGTATGAGGCCAAATTTCTGACATCTAATACCATCTTGAGGTTATAAGGTCTCATTCTATACCACATTTGTCAGTCAATCTGTTTTAATAACGGAAGATTTATATTATTGGGCACGCAACCGAAAGTATATAAAATATAATTTGTGCTCGTCTTGCTAAAGTAACTTGCTCGTCTTGCTTAATTAAGTAACTGTTAATAAAAATAACATTTAGAAAGTAAGGCAAAAAATAGTCAGAGGGATTTACCGCGAAAATATAGTGATGAGCACGCTAATAACCGGAAAAATAACGCAAAAGATGGAAAACGTAATACGTTGCGAAATAAAAAGATATCTAGGATCTAGAGGTGTAAAATTATGGATAGGAACATATTATAATATTTTACATTACAGTACATAGTTTCCCACATTAAGACGCCTGTGAGAGGACAATTTTATAATATTCTCCTGTCACAGTGATAGTTGTCATAGTCCTCCTATAAAACTAAAGGTGGGAAACTGTAAAATGTAATGTAAATTTTTATGGGTTCCTATCGGTAATTTCCCACCTCTACTAGTTTCATCCCATCTTATTTCACAACGTTATTTTCTACCTTTTCCGTTATTTTACCGGTTTCTTAGCGCACTCATCAGTTTATACTCTGGCGAGCAAAAAATTTAGGTCACTAGATGAATTATTTGACGCCTCGGATTTCCTAAACCTGTTGTCCGATTTGAATGATTTTTTTAGTATGTTATAGCTTTATTATTTAAGAATCTTAGTGTGTTAATATTGTTGCTAGACAGGTAAATGTCATTTTATACCGGGTGTAAAAATCATACTATTTCTTACCATTTTCTTTTTTTGATTCATTTGCTTATGTTGGATAATAAAAAAGTTAGGTACTTTAACAACTAGCCATGTTATTCATCAATACAGGGTGTTTCTAAATAAGGGCGACAAACTTTAAAGGGTAATTCTACATGAAAAAATAATGACCGTTTGCTTTATAAACATAATATGTCCACAAATGCTTAATTTCCGTGATACAGGATGTTGAATTTTTTTTAAAAACTGACGGTTTATTTGTTGCTCTAAAACCGATTGAGATATGCAACTGAAATTTGGTAGGTTTTAAGAGGTAGTTATTGCGCATTGTTTGACATACAATTAAGAATTTTATATTCACCATTGGCGTGCATACGGGATGTATCTAAAATATTTATACCCGTATGCACGCCAATGGTGAATATAAAATTCTTAATAGTATGTCAAACAATGCGCAATATCTACCTTTTAAAATCTACCAAATTTCAGTTGCATATCACAATCGGATTTAGAGCAACAAATAAACCGTCAGTTGGTAAGAAAAAATTCAACATCCCGTATCACGGAAATTAGGCATTTGTGGACATATGTTTATAAAGCAAACGGTCATTATTTTTTCATGTAGAATTACCCCTTAAAGTTTGTCGCCTTTATTTAGAAACACCTTGGATTGATAAAAAACATGGCTAGTTGTTAAAGTACCTAACTTTTTTATTATCCAACATAAGCAAATGAATCAAAAAATAAAAGGATAAGAAATCCTAAGGCTACAATTGAGTTCTAATTTCAATATTTTATCTATGCTATAATATTCCTCAGAGTGTTCCGAACTTTAAGGAAAAACACAGTATGATTTTTACACCCGGTATAAAATAACATTTACCTGTCTAGGAACAATATTAACACATTAAGATTCTTAAATAGTAAAGCTATAACATACTAAAAAATCATTCAAATCGGACAACAGGTTTAGGAAATCCGAGGCATCAAATAATTCATCTAATGACCTAAATATTTTGCCCGCCAGTGTATCTTATACGTGCTGGTATAAACAATATTGTAATTTCTAAAACAATTGACCATTCGAATAGGTCAAGAAATTAATAACGTAAAGGCGTACATCAGCTTGTACCTGTTCGGCAAGACAAGATAAACCATGGTAAATCCCGTCATTCATCACTGCTGTCAATTGAATAATTAAATAGGGCGGTATAAGCATCTTGTCAACACGTTTATAGGTACAGTGTGTCCATTAATAATTAATAATAAACAAAGTATGTTTTTTGCTAAACAGAAAGTTTTCGTCATAATTGCTTGTCTAATAATAAATTTCGTTTTCTAATTTTTTATTGGAAATTAATGAAAGCGATGGAGGTTTCACAGTTCACATTATTGGTTGATATGTGCTATTAGCCACATATGTAACGTCGCTAGCGTTACCAGGTGTCCCGATTTGCGCGGGACGTCCCGATTTTCAGGGATTTGGGGACGCGTACCGATTTGTACCTGATCGGGACACTAAATGTCCCGATTTTCACCCACGAAACCCAATTTCAGGAGGACTTGCAGTGAATTTTATAACTATGTTATACAAACAAGGCACTCCTAAAAGCGACAAAATCGACTGAAAAATATAATTTTAATAAAAAATAAATAATTTACTTAATCTACGATTTTTTTTTGTAATTTCGTCTGATTATTATTATTATGTAGTGTTTACGATTTAAATTAATTTGTTCTATTTTATTTAATAGTTGTTTAAATCCCGCTGCGACGGGCCTGGACTCTTTTTGTCACAATATGTAGATCCAAAATCTAATGCCGAAACAGCCGGTTTTCATATATACCTCTATTTTCATGTATAATGACTTGGCCTCGAGACTGTGAAGAATAAACACGTTCTTTGTCACGCATTTTTGTAAAATTGTACAGTAGTCAGTTCTTAAATAAATTCGTAAAACTGTTATCTACGTTATTGTCACTCAACTGAAGTGTACGAGATTTATTCTCATCAACCAATGGTCCTTTGTTCGCCGTATAGTGCATAAGATTATTGAAATTCAGCGTCAATAATAAATTACCAGTTTAAATTTTATTATTACTCTTAAATTCAGTCAGCCAGTTCAAGACGGCATATTATCATCACGGTAAAATAGTGAAATCTTCGATCGTCAACAACGAGCAGGTTTTAGAAGAACTTTGTTTGCCGCTGTACAAATGTGAGTTTTTCCTTTTTATTGATTTATTCCTATTCTAACCAATATTTTTAAATATTTCGTTATCTTTCGCTTTGTGTGAGCCAGTTTTTATTCAAATTTCTATTTAATGATATTTGAACTTTATATTTTTAAATGAGATTGCCAATTATATTTGTAATAAACTGAAACCTGAATTATTTTAAAATTAGAATCGGTTTTTTGGTATAAATTGCTTTCATTTAATTAGTAGTATTTGAATTATTTCGGAATAGGATTGATTTTAAGCATAAATTTCATTCATTTAATTAAAATAAAATGCCGGAATCAAAAGAAACGAAAGAATCCGAAAAGTTGCGTAAAAGTAGGGAATCTGTTAGAAATCGTCTCGATACCTTCGCAAAATACATTGATAAAATAGCTATACCGGGGTCGTCGGATAATTTGCCTGTCACCGAACTTTCAGTCAGATTAGATCGGGTTGAAACGATAATAGAGGAATTTGAAGTTGTTCAGGGTAAAATAGACGCGTTAGTAGATGATGTGTCAGATGAAATAAAATATCGTGAAGATTTTGAAAATGTTTATTTTTCTACTATAGCAAAGGCAAAAGAGCTTCTGCAGCCTAAGCCTATTATATCTAGCAAGGAAAATGCAAATCAAAGTTCAGTTTCTGATCGTAATAGCTCATTTAATTCAGGGATAAAGCTCCCAACCCTTCATTTGCGTCAATTTAGCGGGAACTATTCAACCTGGTTAGATTATCATGATTGCTTCGATACAATAATCGTTAAAAATAATGATATAAGTGACATTCAGAAATTTCATTATTTAAAATCATCCCTATCGGGGGCAGCTGAAAAGATAATAAATTCTATTAAGGTTTCTGCAGCTAATTTTACAGTAGCGTGGAAGCTTCTTTGTGACAGGTATTCTAATGAGCCTTTACTAATCCATAATCACATCAAGTCCATTTTTAATCTAAAGGTAGTTAATCGTGACAGTTCTAAGTGTCTCCAACATCTAATTGATGGATTAACTAGTAATCTGCGATCTCTAGAATCCTTAGGGGAGCCAGTAAGCACTTGGGACTCAATAATAATTTTTATAATTCTAGAAAAACTTGATCCTGAAACTGTCAAAGATTGGGACAAGGAGAGTCGAGGTAATGCCCCTACGTCGGTAAAGCCTACTCTCGACGATCTTCTAAAATTCTTGCAGCATCGAGCTGATACTTTAGAAAAGTTCGAAGCAAGATCTATCAAGGGAGGTTCTAGTTCCAAAGATCATTCTCATTCTTCATCTCATAGGTCCAAAACTCATACAAGTCAATCATTTATCAATAATGGAGCTTCTTCAGATCTGTGTCCACATTGTAATGGTCCTCATAAAATGTCAACTTGTACTTCTTTTCAAAATTTAGATGTGCATGCGCGCATGCGTGAGGTCAAAGGGGTACGAGCGTGTTTTAATTGTTTATTTATAGGACATCAAAATACCAGTTGCAAGTATGGTAAGTGCAAGAAATGTGGGAATAAGCATCATACGCTTCTCCACGTTAATGCAGAAAACAGCAATTCTCCAAATGATACTCAATCCGTTTCTTCGGATAATCAAACTCCACAAACATTGTCATGTCATGCAGTTCAGAATTCGTTTGCACTGCTGTCAACTGTCACAGTCCAAATTCCAGATCGGTCTGGAGTTAAACATAATTGTAGAGCCCTTCTAGACAGTGGTTCTCAGTCACATTTTGTCACTTATAGTCTGGTTTCCAAATTGGGTCTCTCCAAGGAACCTGCCGACATTTCGGTGGTCGGTGTCACTCAAATATCTTCAAGGATAAAGCACAAGAGTAAGTTGTCAGTATATTCGTTATATTCTTCTTTTTCGACAACCTTAAACTGTCTTGTTACTTCTTCAATTTGTGGTCATGTTCCAAGTATTCCGATCGACGTAGACTCTGTCTCTATTCCATCGAATATTCGCTTGTCTGATCCAAATTTCAACATTCCTTCCGGCATAGATCTTCTCATAGGTGTAGAGCTTTTCTGGGATCTTCTGTGCGTTGGACAAATCAAATTGGGTCCTCAGAAACCCATTTTACAAAAAACCAAATTTGGCTGGGTAATTTCTGGCCCACTGCCCAAAAGGTATGATCATCAAATCGTCACTTGCAATTTCGCACAGCAGAATGAATGTCATCATCTATCAAGATTCTGGGAAATAGAAGAGTGTCCACTTCTCCCACCTCTTTCAAAGGAGGAAATAGAGTGCGAGGAACACTTTAAATCGACTCATAAAAGAAATTCGGATGGTCGTTTTGTAGTCAGTCTTCCATTAAAGAATTCGACTGATACTCTGGGTGAATCTAGGAGCAGAGCTGGAAAAAGATTCTTTAATCTAGAACGAAAACTTCCGAATAATCCTATCATGAAAGATATGTATGTTTCATTTATGGACGAATATATTTCAATGGATCATATGTCTAAGGTTGAGGAGAATACAGACCAAGCTCACTTCTATCTTCCACACCATGGAGTCCTTAAGGAGAATAGTCTCACTACTCAGCTGCGTGTAGTGTTCGATGGTTCTTGCCCTACCACTTCAGGTGTTTCAGTTAACGATCTTCAAATGGTCGGACCAGTCGTCCAAAATGATCTTATATCAATTCTATTTCGATTTAGGAAACACACTTATGTGGCTTCTGCTGACATCGCCAAAATGTATCGGCAAATTCTCGTTTGTCCTTCTGAACGAAACCTCCAGCTAATTCTATGGAGACGGGATCCTCAGGAGCCTTTGCAAACTTATTCTCTGAACACGGTAACTTACGGCACTGCCTCTGCCAGCTTTCTTGCTACAAGATGCCTGCTTCAATTATCTTATGAAAATTCTGAGCAGTATCCTCAAGCTGCAAAGATTATTAAAAATGATTTCTACGTAGATGACCTCCTGACGGGGTCTGATTCAGCCTCAGAGCTTCTTCAACATTGTCAAGAAATTAATCATATATTATCAAAAGGTTGTTTCCCTCTTCGAAAGTGGGTTTCGAACGACCCTTCACTTCTTACAGATATTCAGGATTCTTTGGTCCCTTCAGATCTTCCTTTCTCGCTAGGTTCTTTTGAAATTACAAGAACTCTGGGACTGCAGTGGTGTCCAAAATCCGACCTTCTTCAGTATCATATATCCTCTGACGTTCTTCCTAGAACGGCTACTAAAAGGTCTATACTTTCTGGGATAGCCCATATATTCGATCCTCTTGGTCTTCTTAGCGCCACAATTATCATTGTAAAAATTTTAATGCAATGGCTGTGGTTGGAAGGCTTGGAGTGGGATCAAGCTGTACCTCTAGACATTCAAACCAAGTGGCTTTCATTTCGGGATCAGCTCTGCCAGTTAAACAATGTAAGAATTCCTAGACATGCTATCATTGCAAATGCTTCAACTATTGAGCTGCATGGCTTCTCTGACGCTAGCGAAGCTGCATATGGTGGCGTTATTTATATTCGATGTATTGATCACCAAGGTAATACATCGGTGCGTCTCTTTTGTGCCAAGACAAGAGTATCTCCTTTAAAAAAAATTAGCCTTCCTCGATTGGAACTTTGTGGAGCCTTGATATTGTCACGGCTCGTGAAGAAAGTCACAGAATCGCTCAATCTTCAATTTCATGATATTGTTCTTTGGACAGATTCCACTATCGTTTTAGGGTGGATCAGAACCTCGCCACATATTCTTAAAACATTCGTGGCTAATAGAGTGTCTGAAATTCAATCCAGCACTTCGTCTAGCGCTTGGAGACATGTCAGTACCAAGGATAATCCTGCGGATTTATTGTCCCGAGGTGTGGAACCCAGTCGACTTGTGTCATCAAAAATTTGGTGGCACGGTCCTCCCTTCCTCATGGAATCTCCTAGTAGTTGGCCGGTCCTAATAATTCAGCCTGAGCAAGATCTTCCGGAGACTAAGAAAGTTACTCATTCTTTGCTCACAAGCTTCGTGCAATCCTTTCCATTCCAGAATTATAGCAATTTCTCGTTTCTCACAAGAGTCATTGCTCGTTGTTTGCGTCTCTTCCGAAATAGTTCAGGGTCAAGATGCAGAGTTTCCGATCCTCTCACCACCATACAGCTTCAAGCCTCTGTCATATGTATTGCAAAGATGGTTCAAGCAGAGATATTTCCAAAGGAACTTCATAACCTTTCCAAGGGAAAATCGCTGTCTTCTAAAAGTAAAATTCTTTCTTTAAATCCATTTCTGGATAGTGATGGAGTAATCAGAGTTGGTGGTAGATTACGCAACTCTAAATGTGATTTTAATAAAAGACATCCAATACTTCTTCCTGCAAATCATCCTGTTACGACTATGATCTTTCGGTCGGAGCATCTAAGGTTGTTGCATGCCGGTCCTCAGCACTTACTGTACGTCGTTCGTGAACGTTTTTGGCCTATTTCAGGTAGATCTATTGCGAAACAGGTTGTTCGTCAATGTATACGCTGTTTTCGTGCCAATCCTCCTCAATGTACACCCATGATGGGAGATCTTCCTGCATCTAGAGTAAATCCATCGTTTCCGTTTGCAATCACGGGAGTGGACTATGCAGGCCCGTTCACTCTCAAAACAAGACAAGGCAGAAACCCAGGTACTTACAAGGCTTATGTTAGTCTTTTTATTTGTCTAGCTACTAAAGCGATACACTTGGAACTGGTCACAGACTTAACTACATCTTGCTTCCTCGCTGCTTTAAGACGATTTATAGCTAGAAGAGGCAAGCCAGTTCAAATTATGTCCGATAATGGCACGAACTTCGTAGGTTGTCGTAACGAGCTTAAGCATCTCGGTAAGTTTATCAAATCTAATGAAAAACAAATCGCGGAATCATGCTGCAATGATGAAATCAATTGGCAATTTATTTCTTCGCATTCCCCTCATTTCGGCGGAATATGGGAGGCGGGAGTAAAATCTATGAAATCGCATTTAAAAAGAATCGTTACGGGATCTCATTTAACTTATGAAGACTTTTCAACTGTGCTCACTCAGGTGGAAGGTATACTAAAGTCACGCCCTTTAAGTCCTATGTCCTCCGATCCTTCAGACCTTTTACCTATAACCCCGGCTCACTTTCTGATTGGGAGGTCCATGAATTTCATACCAGAAGTAGACGTTTCTAATGTCAACCCTCTTCGGTTATCAAGATTTGAACATCTTCAGCAACTCCATCAACATTTTTGGCGAAGATGGTCTTTGGAGTACGTTTCGGAGATGCAGCAGAGACAAAAGTGGAAGGTGAATCAATTCCAAATCAAGGTTGGTGCTCTTGTCCTAATTAAAAGTAAGGACGCACCTCCTCTCCAGTGGTCCATGGGACGTGTGGAACAGTTGCGTCCAGGGGCTGACAACATTTCAAGGGTTGTCACACTTAAAACAGCTAAAGGACTCGTTCGTGTAGCAGTTGTGAACATTTGACACTTCCAAGTGAATAAAAGTCGCCAGGTGACAGTGATTATTTATTGACTGTAATATATTACGTTTAATTTCATTTTTAATTTATTGAAAGCTTTCCCTTTCAAGGTGGAGGGCATGTTTACGATTTAAATTAATTTGTTATATTTTATTTAATAGTTGTTTAAATCCCGCTGCGACGGGCCTGGACTCTTTTTGTCACAATATGTAGATCCAAAATCTAATGCCGAAACAGCCGGTTTTCATATTTATATACCTCTATTTTCATGTATAATGACTTGGCCTCGAGACTGTGAAGAATAAACACGTTCTTTGTCACGCATTTTTGTAAAATTGTACAGTAGTCAGTTCTTAAATAAATTCGTAAAACTGTTATCTACGTTATTGTCACTCAACTGAAGTGTACGAGATTTATTCTCATCAACCATGTAGGATTAAATACAGATTATAGAAACACCTTGTAGTCCAGTAAATGAACGGAAAATACGGCGATACCGTGGAATTTTCAGGATCAACTCCGAATTGCTTGTGCCGTTGGTTGCTTTTACTAGGGGGGTTACAGTCCCAAGTTACAGCCTCCCTAGTTGGAGGTGAAAAACCGCGTGTTTAAAATAAGGGACCGTTCAAGTATTACGTAACGCAGGTTGGGGGTTCAAAAGTCTTCAAAAATTGCGTTACGTAATAGTTAAACTCCCATTACAGTGCGTTACGTAGGGGGGAAGGGGTCAAAAATCGCGTTACGTAATACTTTAACGCTCCCTAAGTCCGGAGATGGATAAATTGACTAATTCTAAGCAATTTTAGTTCTGCAGAATTTTAACTTAGTTAATACTTTCGAGTTAT
The DNA here is from genome assembly GCF_917563875.1 of Diabrotica virgifera virgifera. Lineage (NCBI taxonomy): Eukaryota > Metazoa > Arthropoda > Insecta > Coleoptera > Chrysomelidae > Diabrotica > Diabrotica virgifera. The sequence goes on from NC_065446.1 coordinate 223,543,624, forward strand.
TAACCATTGAAAATGTTTATTTTTCGACAAAAAAATCACGTTTTCAGGCGATTTTCACAAATAACTCAAAAAGTAAGTATTTGATCGAAAAAAATATTCTTAGCAAAAATGTAGCATACCTAATATAAAAAATTGAAAAAAATTGTGAACTCGTAAAGTCTATAGACCCGGAAAAAGAAAAGTTGTAGCTCATGAAAAATACGTTCTTATTCGTCAAATTCCAAAACAAATATTTCAACGTGAAATAACTAAGAAATGAAGCACTTTTCGGGAAATACCAATTAAAATTTTTTTAATAAAGCTTTATTTATATGTTTAAAAAAATTTTCTAGCATCAAAACTAAGTGAGTTATGCTCAAAATCATGTTGACTCCTTTTTTTGTAAAAAAATCATGAAAATCTCCCCCTACTTATCACCCCAAATTAAATTAATCGTTACCGCTTTACAACAAACAATTTACTTTACTTATGTATTTTTTAAATTATTGAAAGGGCCTGAATGAGTCACTAATTACGAGTGTATGCAAAATATGAACAGCCATATTTTATCCAATTTTTGTCTTACAGAAAAACAAACTGAATCTATCATATTTATAAGAGCAAAACCTACCTACTTTTTACTCCTTGAGATTTTTAGTATCCATATTACTTTTGAAGTTATTTTGAAAAAAGGGCAATTTCCAATATTTTAGGAAATTTTTTTTACTATAAAACCATTTTTTTTTTCACAACTAAGCACTCCCAACCGGTAAACCTTACAGATCGTATAAACAATACACATATAAAGTAAATGGTAAAGCGGTAACGAATAATTTTATTTACGGTGTAAATAGGGGGAGATTTTCACGATTTTTTTTTACCAAAAAAAAGGGGCCAATTTTATTTTGAGCATAATTCGCTTAGTTTTAATGCTAGAGACTTTTATATAAAACAAAATTAAAGATTTTTTTAAACATTTTAAAAAAATTTATTAGGTTTTGCCCGAAAATCGCGTAATGTTTTGGTTATTTCAAGCTGAAAAATTCGATTTGGAATTTGACGAATAAGAACGTATCTTTGATGAGCTACAAATTTGCTTTTACTGGTTTTATAAACTTTCTGAACATACAATTTTTTTTGTTTTTTTTTAAAGCTACATTTTTGCTAAGAATACTTTTTTCGATAAAATTACTCGAAAAGTATTGACTTTTGATTCAAAAATAATTTTGACAAATTACTTGAAAAGTTTAAAAATTATATGGAACAAAAGTTTTTTAGAGTTAGTCAGTTGATCCATTTTGGGACTTACTTTAAACGCGCGTTTTTTACCTCCGAGAAGGGGTAACTGTAACTGTCACCTCCCAAGTAAAAGCAACCGACGGTACCAGTTCAATTTTGAAGTAGACAGTAAGTAGAACCTTAAACCAGATTTTCATGCAATTCGGAGTTAACTCTGAAAATTACACTCCAAAACGGTCATTTACTGGGCTATTGTTGTTTATTTGTCCCGATCAACAACCCTAAATTCCGATTTGTTTTTGCTTATGTACCGATTAAAAACAAATCGGATCTGGCAACACTAATCGTCGCCAGTTTGAATGCCCGCCATTTTTGTAAAAGCTAAAATCTGAGATGGCCTCGTATCTAAATCTGCCGCACTAGTTGTAGAGTAATGAGCTCTGAAGCGATCGGTGCAGTAACAGAAATAAAAAAAATCGCAACAAATGCAGCTAGATGTCCTTGCCTGAATCATATTTTAAAAAGTCCCTTTCAACTCATATTAATGTATCGTCCATCAGAAATATTATTTTTGACATCAGTGGCGGCTCGTGATTTTTACAATAGGGGAGGCTATACCTAATTGTAAAATATCTAGACAAATTTGCACTAGCAAAAAAATGCGCAAAAAAATGTAATTTAAGGCCCCATTTTTTGACCTTTTTTATTTACATTTCATAATATCATCCTAATTCATAATTTCATGATATCATATCATTTTAAAAATAGTTAGTCTAATTGTAAAAGTTTAATACCAAAGTTTGCGTAGTTTATTTGTTAACAATTCCATCTATTTGTAAATAGATACCTCGCATATCACAATAAATCGTCGGTATACTACGAAAACCAGGTAAATGTCGAAATACCGAAATCGAGAAAAAACCTTTTTAAAGTTTAGTGCTTTATTTTGAATTAAGCGGACCCGTTGTGTTTGATATTCGATATGCTAGTGAAAGATGCATATATCAGAAATAATATTCTATCATTAGTTTGAAAAAGTTAAGGGACCTAGCTGATTAAACCTAAATTTAAGATCCAGGTGGAATCACTTACCTGGTTTTACCTGTAAATCAAAATAAATCACACTGTATTAAAGACACTTATCACCTTTTTACTGAATATGGTAGATATACAGCAGTAGAAATATACTGTTGTGCGGCAAATATAAATGTGCGCTTAGTTGGTTTTACATGCAACAGGACTTTGATTTTATGGAAGTAAGTAGCGATATATTGTTTTATTTGAAAATGAAAAGTTGGTTAGGTGTAACTTATTTGTTTATTACACAAATTATGTGCTGAATAGTAAGGCGTATCATTTATTGAGTTTTACCTGTATGTAGAGCGTAAAAAGCTGAGAATTTTGGTATACTTAACTCAATATTTTAAAATTTGTCATTTATCTGGATTTCGCAGTATACCGACGAAATACAGATTTGAAGTTTTGCAGTCCATACATAATGAAGCTTCAAATTTTTTAAGATACTCAACTGAATTTTTTAATTCTAAACGAGGCCTACTGCGAATTCAAAAACACCATAAATTACCGATATTTTGCTTTGAGTTAGAGATATATCGGAAAAAGTTATTTGAGCAAGTTGTTCCAAATATTATTATAACCCCACATACCAAATTTCATAACAAAATTCGCACTGTTAGATTTTTCATTATTTTTAGTCAGGACCCTAAAATTCGTTTTCCTAAGACGCACGCAACCACGCAACGGAGCCGAGAAGCTATTCTGCCTCCCTTGGTATATCTCCGGGCAGCGTGTGATGGCACCGTAGATGCCACTGTTAGGAGACCGGGTCTCCTTAAAGGCCTGCTGCGCTGCACGGAGCATTAGCAACGGAGACTGCTAAGCTTCTCGGCTCCGTGCTCCGTTCATGCATCTCGGGATAACCCAGGGTCCTGCCTACAATAATATGTAATAAAACTGAGACGCGATCATGCATTCTAATGCTAATGCTCCGTACGTATGGATAATTAGTGATAATATGAAATTTACACGTTGTATAATAGTGAGAGTGCTTGTTATTTTCGCGATTCATGATAAAGAAAACAGTGTAGAGTGTGTAAAAAATTTATGAGGAGGCTGAGCCTCCCTGGCCTCCTCTGACGAGCCGCCACTGTTTAACATGTCAGCCAAGAGAAATGAAGCGTCATGAAAGCGTAATCCAGTTCAGATCTAGCATTTTACATAGCGACTGCTTACCGCCAATACCTCCTATCTAACAGTTTTGTCGAAAATGATGTTTTTACGCCATCTACTAATGTATAGCGAAATGTTATTATGTGCCAATGACTCGTATTGGTACGTAATCTGTAATGTGAGAAACTCTTTGTATGAGAATACCTTCTAAATGTATCCGTACTTTTCAAAGAAGCAACAACTTCTATCTTCCGAATAACCTATAATAATATTGTGACAGACACGTGTGCTGCAAACAATTCCAAAACAAAATGTAAGTTTTATTGTATATTTTAGCATGTTTATTGTGAATAGTATTTAGTATAAATAGTTTACTAATAACTCGCATTAAAATGTATAGTTTTATGATGCCATACTATTTTTTTAGTCATGTTTTCTAGATAGGAGGTATTGGTATTCTTGTAAATGTAAAGTAAATTAACTTTTATATAATAAGGCATATTTAAGATAGGAGGTATTTCTGTGTTTAACAGTTGTTGGGCTAATTAAAAGTAATAGTATTTTGACTGTAGATAAGATAAGATTTATGATGTTGGTGTTTTTACATTTGTAATGAAATACGTATTTTAAGTCGTATAGATTAATAACTGTTAATATCAGGTCAATAATTATTATATTAACGATTACGTTACGAAGCTTCGCAAAATAACAGTTAGTAGTTATTGTTTTTCCATTACAGATAGACATGTTGCCTAGAACTCGCAAGATTCTAGAACGTTGTAATGCACAGTTGCCGCTGTTATATAAAGCTTCACTGACCTCACCACCATCAATTACGCCTCCAATTACTACACCATTTGAACAACCCATATCTCCACGAAATGAGGAGTGTGACATTACACTAAATACACCTACACCTACTGAGTTATCAAAAACACTTTCAAACGTTGAACCATGTTCAACACAAACATTTCCATTGACACAAAAAGAAGCTTCCTTGGGTTCAGCAGATTCAAGTTCTAATTCGAGTGACTTTTCAGAATATTATACAAGTAGTAGTTACCAACCATCCGAAGAAGCATTATCTCCTTGTTCTTCTCCAGTTAAGCTGCTAACTGACGCAGATGATGTAACATACACCCAAGAAATTTTCCATGGAGACTTGAGAGAAGGAAATTCACGTAAAAGAAAAGGAGACAAAGGGCAATGGAAAAAAAATTATAACAAACTACTCAGGATGCAAGGCAAAAAATACTTGGGTTACACAAATCCAAAACATGAAAAAATGAAACAAAATAAAATGCGACCGGAAAGAATATTGGGAGTAAGGTGTGAATCAAACTTCTGCAAAAGAAGCAAGAAAAGGGTATGTGAACAAATAAGTGACGAAGACAGAAAAAATTTATTTCACCATTTTTGGTCCGACCTAACATGGGACCAGAGAAAAATTTTTGTATCTACTAACGTCCATACAACAAGTACAAAAGGAAATACTACAGAAAATACGTCTAGACGCAGTAATACTCTCCAATTTTCACTACCAGGAAATGATGAGCATGGGAACACACTTCGACGGCCTGTATGTCGAACCATGTTCCTCAACACCCTTTGTTTAGGTTAATTTACGGTTCAATCGTGGGTTAAAAAAGGTCGTTACGGTATGCATCCATCACAAAACAATGCCAACTTGAATAGAAGAAAAACTAGTAAGGTTAATGTTGAGATGCAGGCTAGACATCTCGATAACTTTTTGGATGCATTACCTAAAATGCCATCCCACTACAATCGAAAAAATACTAATAAACTTTTCCTAGAACCACTTTACAAATCGCAAGCCAATCTATATAATATCTATAAATAATACTGTTCGTCAAAAAATACCTCCGCATTCTCGATGAAAAAGTTTAATGAAGTATTTCATAGCAAGAATTTGTCCATTCACCAGTTAAAAAAGGATATGTGTGACACTCCGTTGGTAATTTAAGTGAAGAACTTTACGAGCAACACATAAAAAATAAGGACAAAGCTAGAAATGAAAAAATGTGTAACAAAGGAAGGGCAGTAAGAAATGAATGCATTTTATTGACCGCTGATGTACAAGCAGTTAAAGTTAGTCCCTGTATAACTGCCAGTGCGATCTATTTTAAAACCAAATTGGCATGCCATAATTTCACAGTATACGACACGACTACTCATCACGCCACCTGCTACTGGTTTTCCGAAATCGACAGTGATGTTACAGCTTCCACTTTTGCCTTATTATTAATATATTACCTGGAAAGACACTGTTTATCTAAGCGCTTACCAATTATTCTTTTTACAGACGGATGCACAAGCCAAAATCGGAATGCAATTCTTGCTAATGCACTGTTAAATTTTTGTATGCATCATGGCGTTACCATGACTCAAAAGTTCCTCGAGGTTGGACATACGGAAATGGAAGGGGACGCGGTGCACAGTGCTATAGAACGTAAGTTGAAAAACAGAAATATTTATTTACCTAGCGATTACTTGGCAGCGACAAAAGAAGCTAGAACCCGTCCCTTTCCATATGAAGCTCTGATGATTCCACACAATTTTTGAAAAATTACGCAGATGAGTCAACCTGGAGATACACAACTATACGACCTGGGCGTAAGGTTGGTGACCCGAGGGTAATGGACATTAAAGCAATTATGTACAAACCTACTGGGAACATCCAAGTTAAACTCAACTTTGATGATGATTGGCCAGACTAACCATTACGACCACGGCAAATACCAGTCATTACGGAATACAAACCTATGCACAACACACCAATACCTATAACGGCCACCAAATTTAAAGACCTGCAGGAACTTAAAACGGTCATATCATCTGACTGTCATGGCTTCTATGATTCCTTGCCACATAAATAAGTAGACTTAAAACTTTTATTTTCGTTAGAATGAAAACTTTAGTTGTGAATATGCATTTTTAATAAAAGTCCATTTACTACCAACTTCCTTTCAGTTTCAATTTTATACTACCAATTTCTCCTAAGTCAAATATGTAAACTTTATATTACTTACAAACACCTAGTAACTATATTAAAATATGAAAAAAGCTATAGTATTTTACCTTATAGAAGCAGGGTTGTGTAATATAAAAAATTAAAAAAATGATTAGTTTTTTCTTCCTCCTGCACAATTTCTATTTATGTAGATAGGAGGTATTGGCGGTAAGCGGTCGATAGAATTGAAGCACTAGCATCCATCTCAACATAGAAGGATTCAAGACTGCTACACTTGTGTCAACGTTTCTTAATTATTTATGCTTATCTGAGTTTCTAGTATTAATGATGTCACTAATTGACATACAAAAATTAACATTGCCACTAAGTCGACTTGTACAAACAATATCTCTTGATGCTAACCTAGCGACTGAGGCTGTTTCCAATATCAGCTTGACTTTTAAAGATAGAATATCTAACTGCGAAGAAAGTTTTAGTAAGATCTTTACTAAAGAAGTTTACTGAAGTTAAAGAATTGGCAGACGAATTAGACGTTAAAGTGAAGTTACTTAGAATTGTGGGTAGACAGACTAATAGAGCCAATCATCCAGGTGACCCAGAAAAATATTACAGACGTATATAGCAATTTACATACCTCTTCTAGACAAAGTTTTTACCGATTTCACTTCTTCTTCTTCATGTGCCGTGCTCGATTATCGAACGTTGGCTATCAAGTTGGCTATAGCAATTTTGTTAACGGCAACTCGGAAAAGGGATGCAGAGAATCTGTTATACCATTCTCTCAGGTTTTTAAGCCATGACGTTCTTCTTCGACCTGGCCCCCTTCTTCCGTCTACCTTGCCTTGTATTATTAAATAGAGTATATTATATCTCTCTGAGTGTCACATAACATGGCCAAAATATTCAAGTTTTCGATTTTTACCTGTTCTGACGATTTCCGTGACTTTTCCCATCCGGTGCAAAACAACTTCGTTACGAACTCTATCCATCAAACTTATTCGTATGATTCTTCGGTATACCCAAATTTCAAAGGCTTTCAATTTCTTGAGAAGAGTATCTGTTAAAGTCCAACCTTCGACACCGTACAAAAGAGTAGAAAACACATCTCACTAATCCAATTTTAAGATTCAAAGTAATGTTGTTTCCACATAAAAGTTCTTTATCTTAAAGAATGAAGCTCTGGCCTTCTCTATACGTATTCTAATTTCTTTGCTCATGTCCCAATTCTCATTTAGATTACAACCAAGGTAGGTGATACTGTTAGTTCTCTCTAATTGTTCACCATAAGCTGTTACTACTTCCGATTTTATTGGCGTCTTACTGACAACCATCACCTTGGTTTTTGCGGTGTTTAGCTTGAGTCCATATTCATCACACGTTGTGGTAATCCTATTAATCAGGTGTTGAAGTTCTTCATAATTGCTCGCAATTAACACCGTGTCATCCGCATATCTCAAATTATTAATATTGACGCCATTCATTTTGATACCACATTGAGCATTATAAACTGCTTTATTGAAAACAAACTCAGATGTTAAATATTAGTGGGGACCAAGTGCAGCCCTGCCTTACTCATCTTCGTATTTAAAGTTCTTCAGACGTGTCCCGGCCAATCCTGATAATTGCACGTTGATGCCAGTAAAGATTTTTGATAATACGTAGGTCTTTATCATCAATACCCACTTTCTGAAGAATAGCAATCATTTCAGTATGTTTTACCTGATCAAAGGCCTTCTCAAAGTCAATGAAACACATATAAACCGGATGTCCGACAACTCTGCATCTCTGTACCATAACCTGAATACTAAATAGTGCTTCTCTGGTCCCAAGGTTAGTGCGGAATCCAAACTGTGATCACCAAGCTGTTCTTCTATTTTTTGGTACATCCTAGAGTGAAAAATTCGTAGAAATATCATTAAAACATGACTCATCAAGCTAATGGTTCGGTAGTCACCGATTTAACGTCAAGACTAAATGTCACCTCACTGGAATGTTTGGGGTTACGTTGCATACACTCCTAACTGATTCCCAAGGAGAAAAAGAAGTGGAACTATTAAAATATTTGAAGAAAGCAGTTAGACAGTTTTCACCTATCATGGACATTGGAGATACACGGACAAACATTATTCTATTGCCAGATGAAGTAACAAAGGTGCTTAACGTTTGTGACGTAAATTTCTTTATGGCAAAAACGTTAAGCGTAAATGTCTTTACCCAAAAGTGTGCGAAAAGTGCCCATTAGTGTGAAAAGTGCCCATTAGTGTGAAAAATTCACCATTTTAACCCTAATTTAAAAAAAATTCCCACAGAAAAGTTCATAGCCCCTCCCGAAAATCGGTCCTGCATCTGCGTTTGAATAACGCTTTAATCTGAATTTTACTACATATTTTATAAGTGATTCTACGATAAATTTTGTCAATTAAGCTGTTCTCTGCACCTACTTTAATATAGTTTAAATTTTCGTCCTTCACGCTTTTTATTGAGTATAAAATAATTGCAAAGATTTGGAGAGCAAGTTGGACTGCTTGAAGCCAGCTTGAATTCCCAAGATAAGTTAAATTGCTTTTATCCCACACCGTGAATAAAATCAAACTTTCTTTCCAACTTCTTTTTCAAGTGAACATTCTGGCTAATTCGATTACATATTTTACGTGGCGATAAAGTTTATAATCATTTTTGATTTCAGTTTGATTCGAGTTTCGACTCAGCTTTATATACTAATTCATGTAATTTGTCTGTTGAAATATTGTAATTAGAAAGAACGACATTGCTGTATTTCATAAAAACAAAAGGCCCCTAATGATCAAGTAATTAGAAAGGGAGAAATAAAATCTGGAAAATCCAATAAGGTGGAGTATACGTATATATAATAGACTTTTCCTACGTTTTTCGATACCTAATCGCCATTTTTCTCGGTCTGTCCATAGATTTTTTCCATTGCTCTATCCATAATTTCCCGATTTAAGACTTCTATCTAAGTAAAGCGGAATCTTTTTCCTTTCTTTCTGCCGTAAGATTACCTTGTTAGGATTTGTTTTGGAAGTTAATATTCGGACATTCTTTGGATATGTCCATACTAGCTGAGTTGTTGTGTACCAATATTTTCTACTATTGTATGATTTACTTTCATTATATCTCTTATCTATTTTATAGTAATAAAAATGTAGGATATATAACACAATTCCTAAAAGTATAAAAACCTACTGCAGCGAAGTATGGCAGATACTGAACGATACAAGAAAAAACTTGAAGCCACGGAAATAGATGTATGAAGACGCTCGCCAAAAAATCGAGATTGGAGAGATACAGCATAATAAGAGATATAATGAAAATAAATCATACAATAGTAGAAGATATTGGTACCCAACAACTCAGATGGTATGGACATATCCAAAGTATGCCCGAAGATTATTTAAAAAAATCCTAACAAGGTAATTTTATGGTAGAAGGAAAGGAAAGAGGTCTGGATCACGCGTATGAAAAAAAAGTTGATTAATAGCAAGCTGAAAATTTGTTAATAGCTTAAGGGTGTCTAGTCGGATAAACTTTGATATATGGGAACACTGGAACAGGGGCAGTTTTAATTGTGGAACAGGTTAAAAATTTGGAACGGTCACACCACGAAAACGGCACATGTATTTTGTCCGACACAACAGACTTAAACTGTTTGAACAGAGATTAAACTCTCATGCAAAAATCAGACTGCTATTTATCACCAAATGGGCGTTTTAATGAGTGGAACATGTAGAATATGTCAAATGACAGGAATTGTGACAGGTGATAAATAGCAGTCTGATTTTTGCATGAGAGTTTAATCTCTGTTCGAAGAGTTTAAGTCTGTTCTGTCGGACAAAATAAATGTGCCGTTTTTGTGGTGTGACCGTTCCAAATGTTTAACCTGTTCCACAATTAAAACTGTTTCTGTTTCAGTGTTCCCATATATCAAAGTTTGTCCGACTAGACACCCTTAAGCTATTAACAAATTTTCAGCTTGCTATTAATCAACTTTTTTTTCATACGCTGGATCCAGACCTAAAAAAGACCCCGCTTTAGTTAGATAGAAGTCTTAAATCGGGAAATTAGGGATATAGCAATGGAAGAAAGAGAAAAATGGTAATTAGGTATCGAAAAACGTAGGAAAAGTCTATTATACAGGGTGTCCCGAAAAGATTGGTCATAAATTATACCGCAGATCCTGGGGTCAAAAATATAATGATTGAACCTAACTTATCTTAGTACAAATGTGCACATAAAAAAAGTTATAGCCCTTTCAAGTTACAAAATGAAAATCGATTTTTTTCAATATTTCAAAAACTATTAGAGATTTTTTATTGAAAATAGACGTGTGGCATTCTTTTGGCACGAACATCTTGACAAAAAATTATAGTGAAATTTGTGAACCCCATTAAAATTTTATGGGGGTTTTGTTCCTTTAAACTCCCCTAAACTTTTGTGTACGTTCCAACTAAATTATTATTTTGGTACCAATAGTTAGACACAATATTTCTAAAACTTTTTTGCCTCTTAGTCTTTTTTCAATAAACCAGTTTTTATCGATATGCGGCTTCTTTTATAATATGTTTACATAAAAATTGTATGAGGGTTTCGTTCCTTTAAACCCCCCAAATGTGTCTGTACGTTCCAATTAAACTTTGACTGCGGTACCATTAGTCAAACACAGTGTTTTTAAAACTTTTTTGCCTCTTAGTATATTTTTATACTATAAAAATGTAAATTATAGCTTTTTCATATTATTACCAGGTCTCTATAATCGTACTTAACCATATAGAAATAGGTGGTGGATTTGACAAATATTCAAAATATCTCGATAAAAACCGGCTTTTCGAGAAAGTACTAAGAGACAAAAAAGTTTTAAAAACACTGTGTTTAACTAATAATATTTTAACAATAATTTACCAATAGTTTAAGGGATCAAAATCCCCATAAAATTTTTATGGGGTGCACAAATTTCACTATAATTTTTTGTTAAGATGTTCCTGCCATAAGAATGCCACACGTCTATTTTCAATAAAAAATCTCTAATAGTTTTCGAAATATTGAAAAAAATCGATTTTCATTTTGTGATCTGAAAGGGCTATAACTTTTTTATGTGCACATTTGTACTAAGGTAAGTTAGATTCAATCAACATATTTTTGACCCCAGAACCTGTGGTATAATTTATGACCAATCTTTTCGGGACACCCTGTATATACATATAATCGACCTTATTGGACTTTGCAGATTTTATGATGACAAATTTTGTTGTTGATTGGTCCCAAAATATAATATTTGGTAGGGATATCACTCTCCATTTCTGGTTGTTTCTCTTATAGTGCCGTCTACATTCCCGTCTTTTGTGACAATCACACTCAGGTGCTTAATATAAGTGTCGCAATGTCTGAAAATTTCTCCACGTTCCAATGTCCTGCTGTATCCCACCGACACACATAAATATATTCTCTCTTCCTTATAATTATTTCAAGTCAACATTTTTTATATTCCTGAAGTAATTTGCTCGCTATATGGTCAATACCTTCATACTCTTGTTCTATTACTAGTTGTTCATCTGCAAGTAAAAATATAGTGGTTTGACCAGGAGTGCGAACAAAGCTTGCAGCAGAAAACAATCAAGAGGCTAGAGTTGCTAACACGACCTACAGAAAAGAACAGGGAAGACTACAACAGAGTAAGGACTCAAACGAGAAGACTTTTCAAAAAAAAAAAAAAGAAACAGTACCTAGAAGCACGAATACTGCAACTCGAGTAGGAACATAGAACCGGTCAGTCTAGACAGTTTTATAGGGACCTAAAAATAGTGGCGAGCAACACGACCAACAGTCCAAGATTTATAAAAGATGATGCAGGACAATTGCTCACAGACGACGAAGAGATAAGCCGCCAATGGAGAATGTATTTTGAGCAACTATTAAATACAGAAAACCCCACAACGACAGGGCAACAAAGACAGTACCGGTTAGCCGAACCTGAAATACAAAGGCCCACACTAGCTGAAGTAAAGTCCGCTATTTCGTCCCTAAAAAACCATAAAGCCCCAGGCCCAGACGGCATACCGGCCGGAACTACTACTAAAAAAGGGGGAGAAAAACTACATCTTGAGATATAGCATCTTATAAGAGAAGTCTGGGAAAGAGAAGAAATACCGAAAAACTGGTATGAAAGCCATACAATACCTACTCACAAGAAGGAAGACAAACAAATATGTCGGAACTATAGAGGAATACCGTTAATCAATACAACATACAAAATTATATCCATAATACTGTTTAGAAGACTAACTCCATACGCAGAGGAAATAATAGGCGACTACCAAAGCGAATTCAGACCGGGAAGGTCGACCATAGACTAGATCTTCGTCCTACGCCAGGTGTTCGAAAAAAACTGGGAATTCAAGCGCGGTATACACCAAATCTTCGTGGACTTTAAACAAGCTTACGATTCTGTTAACAGAGAAGCATTGTGGGAGACAATGGTAGAAATGGGAGTACCTGGAAAGCTGGTACGATTAGCACAGGTGAGCACGGAGAACGCTTCTGCACGAATCAGTATTGGCAGCACCACGTCGGAGGAATTCCTCATTGACACCGGGCTTAGACAAGGAAATCCTCTCGCCCCCTCCCCCTGCTCTTTAACTTCGCACTGGAGCATGCAGTAAGGAAAGCTCAGCCACAACTAACAAATGGATTTGCCGCCCAAGGATCAAAAATACTACTGGCCTTTGCGGATGACGTGGACACAATTGCACAATCGACCAGAGATGCAAAAGAAGTTTTCACCCTATTCGAGAAGGGAGCCACAATTTTTTTATACGATCAATATTCTCCGAGTTAAGGGGGAAAATATTTGAAGCGGAGGGGAAGCATAATTATTGAATTCTCTCATTTATTATTAACTTTACGACATAATTGTACCTAAACAAAAATAAATAGAATTATATTTTACACAATTTTTGAAACTTCCAATGAAACACCAACCAAACTAAGTACATAAAAGACATAAATAATAACTTATATGCATTAAGTTCACTTAAGTTTATTAACTAGCGGGTTTTATTGGTTGAATTTGTCTGTCGATAATTAAGTTTCATGTCGGCTAACATATTTTAATATTTCAACAATTTTTTTTTAATTTTGGACCACGTTGGGGGAAATTTTCCCACCCCCCCCTCTTAAACCCGCCACTGGTTCTCTCGAAAAATTGTAGTAAATCGTAATGGCAATAATTTCAGCCGCTACACTTTTTGTCGAAAAGTTGAAAATGGGGAAGATATTGAACAAAAACAATTGCTTTAAAATCAATCGGGTCTTACGCTCGCGCCTTTACCGCATACGTACTACCTTAAATATTGGTTTTATCAAAAAAATTAGAGATCAAAATTGTACAAAACTTAATTCTCTTCATTTTTGTATTGGTTAAAATTTGTTGTAAAAGTAATAATAAACGAGATAATTCAATAAATCAATACTTATGCTTTAACTGTCACTGTTTTTCCCCATAACTCGGAAAATATGAACCGCACGAAGAAAATTATAATAAACGAAATTATAGAAAATCACATTTTCAACAATTTCCGTTTGTATATTTTTTGTCGAAAAGTTGAAAATGGCGGAGATATTGAGCAAAAACGGTTCTCGTTTAAAATCAAGATGGCGGCTAACGCCACGGTCAAGTTCAGTCGAGATTTTAAATTTATACTACTATTGACCCCCCTAAAGATTAGAAAAATAAAATTTGGGGCAGCTCCTAATGCAAGGTCAAATGGTATCCCGACTGGGCTAACAAAGTAGTTTTTATATTTATACAAATTATCCTTATGGCGAGACACTTACAATATTGTAACAATATTATATGCCTCCTAATAGTAGGCACCCAATTAAATTTTTATGTCTAAATAAATACACTTGATTACATTCAGTTGGTCAAGTCGGGCGGCAGTTGAGTCTACGCACTTCAAAGACGTCCCGTCTGCATATTTACAAATGCTCCTATACTGCGGCACCAGAGTGCTGAAATCGGCTAGCCTTTGAAGTACACTATTACGCTACAAACCCTCATTGATTTCGGCACCTATTAAATTATAAGACATCTATTAAATTTTGGGGTCGAAGTTTTTATTGCAATTAATATTATTGTATATTTATAGTTCAATTTATTGCTTGAAAACAGGAATAGAAATGTCTTTTCTTTTCTGAAAAATGTCTTTGGCAGAGCCAATTAGCCAGACCTGTTTGTGATTGATTGCAGATTCATAGTCATAAATTTCTTATTTCATAACATAAGTACTACAATATTATTTTTATAGATACATAGGTAAATTTTGTTGCTTTACATTTATTTTTATTATAAAAATGTCGAAATTTTAATAGAAATGTCTAAACTGCAATAAACTTCGCATATTTAAGAATGTGTTTTTACCCTAACCCGAGAAACAAATAAAACAAAAATTATATAAAAACGCTATTAAATAAAAAAGAAATAATTATTTTTATTTTTATTTATTTATAGGTATTGTCCTTTTCATGAGCATTTTTCAGTGCGTAACAAATGATAGGAAAAAGGGTAAGTCCGTGATAATACACATTTATGACATTTATTCTAACATGACATTTTAGTTAAATCTGACAGTTGTCACATTTTATTTTCAATTTGGAATAAAAACAAATCAAATGTGTTTCTTGCATTTATAAAATGGTATTTTCTTTGATTTGTATAGTCTTATAAATTATACAGATTATATTTGTAATATCTAATTAAAAAAAAAAATATTTTTTTTATTATTGCGCCATCTGTCGACAACTAGAATAATCACCGAACTAGAATAATTACCAAAGAAATCACCGACATGCCTTTTTTTCTGTCATATACAATTTAACGCGTTAGAAAGAAATCGAAAAACTGTGACGCACTGAAAGATGATCATGAGAAAAAGAATACAGATATAATTACTCGTATACAGTGCATTCGTAAAGATATTTGATAAAGACTTTTGATTTTAATATATGATATTTGGCATATAAATCATACTGTTGACATCATCCGTCTGAACGTGATGACATACTCCATGATTTTTAAAGGAGAATAGGGGTCGTGGGTTAGCTCATTTGAAAGGCAATTCAATTCTCAATTCAATAATATAAACATTAACATAATTATTTATAAAGGGTGTCCAAATTTTTTTTTATAATAAATTAATTGATACAAAAAGACGAATGTGCGTAATTTATTTAATTCAAAATACATTTTACTGCTGTCATAAAACAGAAATAAATTTTTTATTTGGCAAATAAACATTGCTTTTCGCTTAAATTAAATGTTTAAACTATCAAGAGGCAGGTGGGTGGCAGCTGAATTAATATAAGCAAAAATAATGTTTATATTTAAAATAAATATTTTATTTCTGTTTTCTGACAGCAGTAAAATGTATTTTGGATTAAATAAACTACGCATAGTCTTCTTTTTGTGTCAATAAATTTAATTAAAAAAAGTTTTTTGGACACCCTGTACAAATAAATATGTTAATGTTTATATTACTGAATAGAGAATGCCTTTCAAATGAGCTATCACACTATCCCTATTCATGTTGAAAAAATCATCGATTACGTCATCACGTCAAGACGGATTACGTCACTAGTATGTTATATATGCCAAAATATCATAAATTAAACTCAAAAATCGACCTGTTTTGGTAATTTCTAATAATGCTGTTTATTTAGTTAATAATAATGAATTTATGCGTTACTTAATGGACGTACTGAATACGAGTAATTATCTGTGCTTAGAAAGAAATAAAAATAAACAATATTTATTTGTTTTTTATTCATTGGCGTTTTTGTTTTAATTTTTGTTTTATTTGTTTCTCGGGTTATTGTCAAAAAACACATTCTTGAGTATGCTCAAGTTTGTTGCAGTTTCGACATTTCCCTTTGAATACAATAAATTGAAATATACAATACTTACAATAATTTTAATTGCATTAAAAACTTAGGCACCATAATTTAATAGATGTCTTATAGTTTAATAGGTGCCTAAATCAATGAGGGTTTGTAGCGTAATAGTGCGTATTAAAGGCTAACCGATTTCAGCACTCTGGTGCCGTAGTATAGGAGCATTTGTAAGTATGCGTCCCGCATATTTTAGTTGTCTGGCAAACGCATTAGGATGCACTAGAATACTTTTTTTTCTAGCAGTCGTTCACAGTATTTAACACTAAACCGTTGTATGGTTTCTTTCACGGATTCTAGGGAGATGTTCACAATTATGTAACCGCGTACTTTTGTTGAAGTACATTTGTTTTTGTAAATTTTAATTTTAATCGAGAGTATTTGATAGTTATATTTTTCTACTAATTATTAAAATATAAGGTCGTAGAAAAAGTATAGTATTCTACTCGAATATAATGGCTATTATTTACTCTGATGAATTACGACACTCGCCTTCGGCTCCTGTTGCATATTTCATCATTGTGAGTAGCAGTCATCATTACATAGTCATAGTCATGCATAATAATTATACCAATACCCCACAACCTGAATAAAGTCAAACTTTCTTTCCAACTTCTTTTTCAAGTGAACATTCTGGCTAACCCGATTACATATTTTACGTGACGATAAAGTTTATAATCATTTTTGATTTCAGTTTGATTCGAGTTTAGACTGAGCTTTATATGTATACTAATTCGTGTAATTTGTCCGTAGAAATATTATAAGTACAAAGAACGACATCGCTATACTTCATAAAAACAAAAGGTCTGCTAATGACCAAATAATTAGTTGGAAAGGGAGAAATAAAATCTATAAAGTTCACAGTTCACGACAGGAAAAATTCAGGAATATAATTTGAAAAACTAATTTAGAAATTAGTCCAAGTAAGGAAGCTTAAAATAAGGCAAAACCTCGCGATTATTACAAAATGGATCGATTTGCTTAAAAATTTGAGAATAAGTAGTGAATAGTCCAAGGATCAAAATCTATATCAGGCCGAAAGGCGCTTTTACCATGGGGGTGGTTGCCACCCCATCTCGGGGGTGGAAATTTTTTATTTTATTTTGACCACAAAAGTTGGTAAAAACATACATTCTAAGCAAAAAACGTTCTATACATTTTTTTGATAAAAGTAATAGTTTTCGATTTATTCGCTATCGAATGTGTTAGTTTAAATAAAAAAAATCATTGTTTTTAATCAGTTTTCTGCTAATAACTCAAAAAGTTTTCGTCATATCAAAACAAGTTTGCTAACAAAAATGTACCTTTTGAAAAAATTAACAAAACCGTTTTTTACAATTTGCTTTAAGACCAATAGTAATCGAGCTATACTTTATTATATGTTAGCTCTTCTTCGTACTATGCTAAATATTGTAGTTTCAAAGTCAAAAGACGGGAAAACTATGCATTTTTAGAGGACAACTTGTTCAAGCTAAATTAAATTATCTAAAATAGCTGTCTCCAGAAATAGAAAAAAATAGCCCCTAGCTCAAAAATTATGTGACTTATAGTATAAAAAGAACGGCAGTCCCTATTTTTTCAGCGAAAAAATGACCGGAAACTTCCCCCTACTCCCCACCCTAATTAAAATTGGTCATTAACCTTATTTAGTTTTCTTAACTTATATACTATTAATAGGTTCTAGAGGTTTGGCCGGCTTAGAATGATTAGTTTTTAAAAAAAAATTGAGTTAAAAGCGAGTAACGAATTTTTGTAGTTTGGTAAAAAATGCTCTTCTCTTTAGAATAGAATGATTAGCATTAGAGATACGAAAAAATATTTAAATATAAAATTGTAGCTTATTTAATTGGGAAGAACAAGATTTGCAAGAATTTTTTCCACGGCAAAAATTGAGTAAGCTATTGAAAATTAAATCTTGTAATAACATGCAAAAACCACCTTTACCAACCCTTTCATAGTCGCCTCTTTTTGCGAATGAGGATTTTAAAAGGATTTAATATTAATAGCCTCTTAGGCCCTGTAAAAAACTACAAAATTCTTTTTTAACAAACTTTCTAGGATAAAAAATAAAAAAAGTTACGGTTAAAAAATCAATATATATTTTTTTGAAAAATAAAGGAGATATCTAATTGGAAACATAATAATTAAGTTAACGGTGTTTTTAGTCATCGGCCTTATTCATTCTTTTTTAGTTATGTATTAATAGATTTCGGAAGTTTTACTGGCTTAGAATGATTAGTTTTTAAAAAAATGAAGTTTAAAGCGAATAACGAATTTTTGTAGTTTGGTAAAAAATGCCCTTTCCTTCAGAATAGAAAGATTAGCATCAGAGATACGAAAAAATATTTAAATACAAAATTGTAGCTTAATTAATTCCGAATAACATGGATTGCAAAACTTTTTTCTACGGTGAAATTTGAATGAATAGTAAATGAGTATAATACCGAAAAACATTGATTTTTCGATATAAAACTTAACACTTTCGATAGCGAATAAATCGAAAACTATTAATTTCATCAAAAAAAAATGTATAGAACATTTTTTGCTTAAAATGAATGTTTTTATCAAATTTTTCAGTCAAAATATAATAAAATCTTTCCACCCCCGAGATGGAGTGGCAACCACCCCCATGGTAAAAGCGCCTTTCGGTATTATATAGATTTTGATCCTTGGACTATCCACTATATATTCTCAAATTTTCAAGCAAATCGATCGATTCTGTAAAAATTGCGAGTTGAAAAGCTTCGGTTCCTGGACTAAATATATTTTTGAAGTTATTCTTCTTTAGGGGCGATGCGATTGAGAGAAAAATTCATAAATCTGCGCGTATGCGCACACAGACAGTAATAGTTCGTTGCTAATCTTTGAAGATAGGTATGTATGTATCTGTATTAGCGCAAATAAGTCATTAAAAAATATATTAGTGTTTTTAGTAAATGTATTATTTATTATAATTTTTGGATTTGTCTTTCTCTGTAGTAAGATTATAAAATATTATGTAGGTATAACCTTTTTATATGTCTATTTGTCACCGTGTTATGTAATTATATCCGAAACTTACGTGTAATTTAAAGAAGCTCGGTGGCGTAGTTGGTAGAGCGTTGGGTCAGTGATTGGAAGGTCGCACCGGTCGCGGGTTCCAATCCTGGACGATTCATATTTTTTTTTAATTTTTGGTTGTTTTAATAAAAAAATTTTGAAAGTGGTAGATAAGAAAGATAGTTTAATATTTAAATAAAATACAAATAACCTGTTAAGTATATTTACTTCGTTGAAATTATATAATAGAAGAATAACTTTTTACGTGCGTACAAAGTACACACACATTCTTTTTTATTTATTTATTTTTTTCCGTTTGAACCTTACTCGACAAATAGATTACAAACATTAAATAAAACCTAATCGCTATTCTTCTTCCGTAAAGGTACTTAGATGTCGAGGGAAGTGCGTCTATCTTTGATGAGTTTCTGCATTCTTTCTGTTCTTCGCTAATTGGATTTCTTCTTGTCAAACAGAGATATTGATAAGTAAATATCATGATGTGAAAGAAATGGCTTATGGATCAATTATTCTGTTCCTATATAGACCACAAATTTACTTTTTCTACAAACGTGTTAAAAATGCTATTTCTGCACTCCATAGGAGCCTTAAAAATGTCACCTTAAAGCACTGGGTGCTTTAAAAATTTTAAGACACTGGAGTTAAAAGTGAAATGTCAAATTTTGAAAGCAAACGTCAAAATATTTATATTTCATTTATTAACATTAATATTAATAGTACTATTTGCGCAATTTGAAAAATGAATTTCTTGCACTGCAGTTTTACCATTTTCCATGGTTAAGGCGGAATGAGTAGAAATAACTGAATTATCAGTCGAAGTTGAGGCCACAGTATCTTCGGATGATGTTGGTGATGTTTGCTGCACCGGCAGCAGTTTTCGTGCAATCAAATTCTTACTTTCCAAGGAATCCTCGATGTACCTCTCAGCAACGGTAGAAGATCGCCACCCCCCATGACGCTTAATTGTCGTCAAATAATTTGCGTCAGCACCGACAAGTAAGGTCGCTGATAGTGTTGCCCAAAATCGGTCTTGGTCTTGCAGTCTTGGTCTTGTTCTTGCATTTTCGCAAGACCAAGACCGCCTAATTTTAGCAAGACCAAGACCAAGACTGAGCGTGCAAGATTTGAGCAAGAATAAGGCTGACCCTGCGATACTCTTGCGTCTTGCAGTTAGGACCGAATGTCGTTTTAGGAAGTATAGTAGTTCGGGTATATGCTTAGATGCATAGAGGCTCTATGAGACGCAAAAAAATATGTAACAAAAATTTGGAAAATTGGACTTACGCGCATTAAGAACAATACCATAAGCATACATAGCCAATCAAAATATCCACTAAAAGAAAACTTGGCACATTTGATACGTAATCAGAGGTCATAAAACTAAGTACAATGTAAAAATAAAACATTTTAAACAAATTATTAAGACAAACATCGTTTGTGCTGAGTGTGTGATATCGGTTATACAAACCAAAATTTGCTGAAAAAGCGTGGCTAATAACAACTATCAAATAACAGTCTATTATTCTTATTGAACATAATGAACAATAAGTTTCTTTGACATTGTTTATGACACCGATACATATGTTGCGTTGTTAATCACGAAACAGATTTTGTTACCTTTTTGATATGTATATCTTGGATAAAGAAATTTAAACTCATCATTACACACAACAATATCCTACTTAGGGTAGTTTTGAAATAAGTATGGCAAAATTTAAGGGGTAATTCTAAACAAACCGGTTACACGTAGGTATGCGCGCCATTGGTGAATATTAAAATCTTAATAGGGAACTTACACATTTTTTTTATTAGATAATAATGTTCAGTTTTGTTTAAAAATGAGATTTCCAAAATTTCACGCTTCAAAAACTCGTAATAACTTAGAAATACATATTTAAAGTCTTCAGCGGTATAAAATAGTTCAAACGGCAAGTGACGTCACATAGTTTTCCATTAGTTTTTATTATGGTTATATTTCGCTGTGTCTAGGTATACGCTAACGTGTACGCAAATAAAAAAGTTAGGTAGACGCGAATTAAACTTCATCAAGCCAGTGACGTCATTATTTAGCTTGCGCAGTTACTATATATTTTGGTACATTCTATTTTGATATGTTTAGTGTTTGTTTGATGGAAAAATATTTGTTAAGGGAAGGGAAGCAGAACCAGATGTTTCAAACTTAATTGTAATAAATCAATGTGTATATATAAAAGTATATATTTAGGTTAGCAAAATAATTATATGTATTTAGTTGACATGACATGTAGGTACAAAATATTGTTAAAATAATTTTTATACGTAAGTGAATTATTATAATCAAATATTCTAAATGCAAAATAAGCCACAGTTTAACTAAAAAAATTATTTTATTAACGTGCAGACGTCCAAATCGGATGTCATTGTCAAAATACAAAAATTAGTCAGATTAAATAAATTATTAGAAAAAATTTTTTACTAAGCAACAACATTTTTGTTTAATTTAATAATATTTTGTATTTTGACAACGACATCCGGTTTAGAAGTCGAAACGTTAATAAAATCAATTTGTTAGTTAAATTGTGGCTTAGTTCCCATTTAGAATAGTTTATTACAAAAATGCCACAAGGATAATAGCTTCAAAACAAGTTAATTATTGTGAAAGCTTTAGGTCTTCCTTTTATTTTAATCTTTTACGGTAATACTATTTCATTTATAACTAAAAAAAATATATATTAATTTATAGTCTCTTATCTTTTGCGTACTGTTTTAAAATGTTCTTAAACTCATTAAAAGAACTAAATAATTGTCCGCACTCCGTAGTTAATTTAAAAACAAACACTAACCAAATAAAAAATAAGAAATCACTGACACTCTTTTAAACTTTTTTATTTGCGTACACGTTAGCGTATACCTAGACACAACCTTATATTTAGGTATATTCTTCTTCTCATTCTTTAGTTTATTGGCCTCCACCTACTTGGGTATTTGGCAAGCTCATCGTCGTGGAATAAATCAAAAATATTTATATTCTAATGACATTTAGCGCATGTCATTGTAATAATAAATACCAGTTTGTTAAAATTGTAGTTTTATACTATTTTTGAAGGAAAGGAACGAAGGTTTACTATTGAAAATAAAACCATTTTGTAAAAGTACAATTTTTTTATGAATAGGTCAAACGATCAAAAACACTTGTAACGTCACATAAATGTATTTTCTACTGACGTTTATAACATCTAATTTAAAATTCTGTTTACTTTATTGGAAAAATGTAAATGTAAAACCAAGTGACGTCACGATGCGTTTTGGACCACCTGTTTGAATTTGAATTTTTAATCGTCTTTAGGGGCCAAACGAAAGACAAACAAAACTTTTTTTATCTTTGATACATGTTTTAAATTATGTTCTGTTGTGATTTATAACATTTTTTTCGAGTTTAAAAATTTATGCAAGTTCCCTATTGTATGTCAAAACTGCGTAATAACTACCTCTTAAAACCTACCAAATTTCATTTGAATATCTTAACCGGCTTTAGAGCAATAAATAAATCGTAAATTTGTAAGAACAATTTTAACATCCCCTATTTCGGAAACGAAGCATTTGCGAACATAAGTACGTTTAAAAGCAAACTGTCATTACTTTTTCGTGCAGATTAATTACCCCTTAAAATTTGCCATACTTATTGCCATACTTATTTAAAAACACCCTGTATTGATGAAAAACGTGACTAGCTAAAAAAGTATCTAGCTTTATATTATCCAACATAAGCGAATGAATCAAAAAACAAAGTGTTAAGAAAATATGAGGCTGTAGTTGGGTTTTAATTTTA
Source organism: Diabrotica virgifera virgifera (assembly GCF_917563875.1). NCBI lineage: Eukaryota > Metazoa > Arthropoda > Insecta > Coleoptera > Chrysomelidae > Diabrotica > Diabrotica virgifera. Next base: position 223,566,852 of record NC_065446.1, read on the forward strand.
ATATTTTATAAGCTAGAATATTCCATAGGGTGATGCGAACTTTGAGACAAATAATCACAGTTTGATTGGTACACCCAGTATACAATGACAATTTACCTGCCTAGCAATAGTATTATTACAGCGATATTGTTAAAGAATAAGGCTATAACATATTAAAAAAATCACTTCAATCGGACAACAGGTTTAGATAATTCAAAACATCAAAAATGACCCGTTTTTAAGGTGGTGCGTTAATTTCTTGGAGTAGTGTATATCACCAACACAAAGAGTAACAAAAGAACAGTGGATTGATAAAGCAAATAAATGACCAATTTAATTTAACTACAGAAAAAACTGCTATAAATTTGCTTTTGTTTTGCATACATTTTACTGTAAATATTTTTTTGTTCAATGCCTCGGTAGACAGTATATCGTTATTAATACTTTTAAGTATTAGCCGCATTCTTTTTAGCAAATTTTGTCTAACTGAATGAGGTCATTGCACAATCAACAGAAAAAATTAACATAATAGTCTTACTATTCTATATATACCGATAAGATAAATGTTTGTGGTATTTAAATTCCTAGAAAACTAATAAGCAAAAATATTAATTACTTATTAGGTATATTTTAATCAGCTACAGACTTTTAATATTATTGTCGGCGTCGCAAGGTCGCAACGCAGGAATATTAATTTATGAATAAAGGCCGGCTATTCTCAAAACCTGGACAATTCATTTCAGAGCGAAGAAATCGTCTTCTGGGAAAGAATGTAAAAATATTTTATTTTTGCATTGTATTAATGATCTCTGAGTACGTGTCAAATGTGTCAAGTGTAATTTTAATAGATATTTTGATTCGCTATGTATGTTTGTGGTATTATAAGTCCAATTTGTGGCATAAGTCCAATTTTCCAAATTTATGTTAAATTTTTTTTGCCTCTCATAGAGTATCTAAAGAATATACCCGAACTAATATACTCTCTAAAACGACCCTCAGTTATAACTGCAAGACGCAAGAGTCTTGCAGGCTTAGTCTTGTTCTTGCTCAAATCTTGCACGATAAGTCTTGGTCTTGGTCTTGCTCAAATTAGGCGGTCTTGGTCTTGGTTCTGCAGAAACGCAAAAACAAGACCAAGACTGAAAGACCAAGACCGATTTTGGGCAACACTACAGCCAATAGATTGAGAACGACACAGCGAGCGATCGAACGAGCCAATAGATGTTATGAGTACCTCTGAGAGAACATAATATACGAAATGAGGACGTGCGAAACAGGACGAACGTGGAAGATGTAATTGGAAGAATTGCGCAAATTAAATTAAAGTGGGTAGGACACGTGGCACGGCAAAGCAACGAAAGGTGGACGAGAAACATTGTACACTGGAGACCCCAGCACAGTCGTAGTAGAGAAAGACCCCAAAACGATGGAAGCAGAATGCACAAAATTGCACAAAAGAGAGAAGAATGGGGAACTCATGGGGAGGCCTTTATTCAGGAGTGGATGCAAACAGACTGAAGAAGAATAAGAAAAAGATTGGCCGGACAGCTGTGAAATGATTGACAATGCCGATAAAAACGCAATAATTTAATACACGCTATCTAACATCTCACCTGACAAGGCAGTGTACCGTGGACGTCTACTCAGGAATGCACGACACCTAAGAAGAAGTTGAAAAGTCCTCTTATTAATTTTCTTTCCCTGCAGGCAGCTTCAATTTGCATAGAAGACAATTTTGGCCCACTATGCACTTCAGCAGTTTATTGTCCGCCAAATTATCAACCAAACAAGAACGGATTTGAAACACTTTTCAAATCATTAGGTCCCAGGTTCTTAGTGGGTGGGGACTACAATTCAAAACACAAGTGCTGGGGCTCAAGATTATCCCCCCCCCGGGAAGAGGTAGAGTCCTATACAATGTGGTGAAAGAAATGCAACTACAATATCTCTCGACCTACAAACCAATTTACTGGCCAACCGATCGAAATAAACTGCCTGATCTACTTGACTTCTTTATATATAAAGGAATACCAAAAGAATACCTGCACATAGAACCTAATGAAGACCTATCGTCAGATCATTCACCAATTATTGCAGCAATAATGACAAATCTATCAGAAAAATATCCACCTCCAAGACTAACGAATAAAACAACAGACTGCAATATTTTCAAAGAAACCCTGCAACGACAAATAAACCAAAAATCCCACTAAAACAACCACAAGATATAGAAAAAGCAATAGAGACACTAACAAAACAGATACACGAAGCTGCATGCGAATCTACAAAGCAAAATTTTGAACGGAAACAGCTCCATAAGGATTGCCCGAAGAGCAAAAATATTAGAAAAACGAAAACTTCGTAAAAAAAATGGCAGCAAACTCGTTCACCTTAAGACAAAACAGAATTAAACAGAATGTGTAGAGAAATAAAAGAACTATTAAACCACATATTACCTAGAAAATCTGACACCTACTTCAGATAGCGATTACTCATTATGGAAGGCCACAAATAAGCTAAAGCGGCTACAAAACCAAATTCCACCTATCAGAACAGAAGATTTAAAATGGTTAAAGACAGATCAGGAAAAATCAGACGCTTTCGCAAAACACCTAGAAAAGGTATTTCAGCCACTAACAAACAGAGCCAATGAAGACGACGACATCTATGAATATTTAGATAGTCCTAATCAAATGAATCTACCACCCAAATGGGCAACTCCTAATGAAGTAAAAGGTCTAATAAAACACCTCAATAAAAAGAAGTCGCCTGGACATGATCTGATCACGGCCAACATATTAAATAACCTACCTAGAAAAGGAATAGTAAGTTTAACACAGATCATTAACTCGATACTAAGAACAGGCTACTTTCCTGCACAGTGGAAGTTAGCAGAAATCATAACGATTCCAAAACCAGGAAAACCTTCACATGAGATTATATTCTACTGACCCATTAGCCTATTACCAAATATGTCCAAAGTTACAGCGAAAATCATTGCAATTAGACTAATTATTGATATACAGACAAACAATATTATACCAAATCATCAGTTCGGTTTTCACCAAAACAACGGCACAACTGAACAAGTGCATAGGGTGGTAAAAAATATACAATCAGCCTTCCAGGAAAAGAGCTATTGCAATGCCATTTTCCTGGATGTAAGTGAAGAAAGAAATCTCACAGCCGCTATATACAATACTAAAATCATATCTCGAAGAAACGCTATTTTATACAAGATACGAAGAAAGTGTGTCTGAAATTCACAACATAAATTCTGGGGTCCCGCAAGGCAGCGTCTTGGGACCAATTCTCTACACAATCTTTACAGCTGATTTTCCAACTGGAGAAGAATCTACAACCGCAACATTGGCAGATGACACTGCAATTCTGGTAGAAAGCTCAGATTCCATATAGGCAGCTGAAATATTGCAACAAAACATACATCTAATTGAAATATGGGCTAAGAAATGGAAGATAAATATCAACGAAGCAAAATCAGTTAACGTAATATTCACTAAATGTCACAAAGAAACACCGAATATCCTAATGCATAACAAGAATATTCCTAAAAATGATACTGTACAATATCTCGGATTACACCTTGACAAGGGGCTAACATGGAGAACACACATCTCGATGAAGAGGAAGCAACTAGGAATAAAATACAAAAAACACTACTGGTTACTCGGCCGAAAATCTACCTTATGTCTAACTAACAGAATATTAGTGTATAAAGCAATCATCCGGCCCATTTGGACATACGGGATTGAACTGTGGGAAACTGCAGTAGACAGAAATATAGCAATACTGGAGCGGTTTCAATCCAAGATTCTTCGTGCTATTACAAATGCACCGTGTTTCATTCCAAATGCAGATATTTACAGTGACTTGAAGATCGAGACAGTAAAGCAGATGATCATCAAATGCAGTGATAAATATTTCAAACGACTGGAAAAGCACCCCAACGAATTAGTAGTGAATTTATTGGACGATTCTCCACAACTAAATAGACTGAAAATTATAGCTCCTCTTGATTTGCCATTTAGAACATAAGTGTTTTAAAGTGTTTTAAGGGTTTTAAGTGAAAATAAGTGACTTAGTATAGTTATTAGTAACAAACCTACTAGGAGTTGATAGTCATTGGACTAAAACTCCTCCCACATTTGTTCGTACAACAAAAATGCTTAGTGTCACTTTTTTTGTGATGCAACAGACTATATTTAAAAACAAATAAAAAAAAATTAATTTTCTTTACGCATCATAAAATTACATAAAACTCAGCATGGAATCCAGACTTATATCCATCTACTAAAAGGTTTTTTTGTATCTCTGATTTCATTTCGAGAGCTTAATTAGGAGCTTAATTATTAAACGACTACACAAATTTTCCCTGTTTTATAGCTATTTGTTTGCTTATTCAGCTGTATTAATTTGCAAATCGTTGATATAATTTATGTTCTTACAGTATATATTGCCTCTTTTTAATAATTTAACAGTTTCCCGTTTTTATTTTATTATTATCTTTTAAATAGAAAAAAGCTACATTATTACATTTTACAATCTCATGAAAATCATATTTTCTTAAGGTATCAAATAAGTTTCGCACACTTTGCACTTTTTTCCTTGCTCATATTACTTCACTCACATGTTGGATTTCAGAGATATAGAACGTGATTTAATCAGAGATTTAAATTTTCCAAACCGCAAATGTATATTCAGCAAAAGTACGCAAACTAGATTTTGCTTATATAGGTAAAATTAAAAGCGTAGTACATAATATAATATTATAGCATGTGAACATATCTGGAGATTTTATTTAAACTAAAAATTAATTTTCGAGTATGTCTGCCATATTTGATTAAAAATAATTTTCAGTAAGTTCTCTTTTTATGACCCGTGTTGAGCTGGCCCCCCCACTTGCAAAAATTAAAAAATAAATAGCCCTGATTTATGAGCTATTTATGAGCTCTCATATTCCGCAAACTAAAAATTTTGAGCTCGTTCCACTGAGCAGGAATTTAATACCCTAGTGGGGGGGTTGAGTCAGCCCCCCCACTACTTAAAAATAGGAATATTGAATCGGTTTTTGCGGCAGAATTACGAGCTATTTATGAGCTCTTGAAATTATATAGTTTCGATTTTTGAGCTCATCCCTTTCACCCCCAAACAACCCTTTAATTGATTTAACTTAAGAGAAAACTGCTGAGAAAACTTAAAATATATCGTATTGCGGATATAATTCCTATAGCTTATATACTCTAAGAATAAACTATTAAATCAAGGGCATTTCGATTATTGAGCTACAACCCCTTCGCAAGAAAACCACCCTATCTTCCCGGCTTAAGAGAAAGTTGTACTTAAAATGCGTTAAACTAATTATTTTGCGACTACATATCATTTAATAATTTATAAACTTCCAAATTACGCGCATTTAGATCAGTAAATTGCAATTTATTTTGTATAGTGCAGTCACTGAAGGTAAAAATCAACGATTACCTTCAATTTCGGTGAACCTTCATCGATTTTCACGAAAATTGGTCAGTGGTTAGAGGATACGTCAAGAAACAAAGGTGACATGGTACCACCTTGCGCCTTTACCCTGAGGGTGGATACCGCCCCTTCTCGGGGGTGAAAATTATTTTATAAAAAATAAAATTTATTATACAAAGTTAATAAAATAAGTCAATACTTTTTAAGTTATTAAAGATCAAAGATTTTAATTATTTGTGAAAAAAATGCATGTTTTGAAGAGGTTTTTTGTAAATCACTGAAAAACTGTAAGTTTTTACAAAAAAGTTAATAGTAGTTTAATTCGTATAGCTTATATTCTAAGAATAAACTCTAAAATCACGCGCCTTTCGATTATTGAACTACAACCCCTTCGCAAGAAAACCATCCCTTATTCCCGGCTTAAGAGAGGGTTGTACTTAAAATAATTTAAATTAATTATTTGTCGACTATATATTGTTTAATAATTTATGAGCTCGCAAAATATACGCATCTTAATTATTGAATTGCCATTTTCTTTCTATAGTGCAGTCACTGAAGGTAAAAATCAACTATGACCTTCGATTTCGGTAAATCTCCATTCATTTTCACGAAAATTGGTGAGCGGATTTTGATACTATCAACTTTTTCTGGATCTTATTTTTGATGGGTATTTCTAAGTACTTTGACAAGTATTTAGTACCTAAGTGTTATAAAATTCATCTTTTTCCCGTTATTTAAACTTGAACCCTTAGATTTGAACAGTCGCGGAAAAAAATATACATTTAATTACCAATAACTTACTTTAAATTAATATTAAAGGTTTTTCAAGTAAGCAATTTATTATAATTTTTATTAGCTTCAATTTTAGTGATGAAAACTTTTTTGTAAAAACTTACAGTTTTTGAGTCGTTTATGAAAAATCGCTCTAAAGCATGCATTTTATTTCCAAAAATTAAAATATTTGATCTTTAATAACTCAAAAAGTATTGATTTATTTTAATCACATTATATAACAAATTTTGCTTACAATTTGTCCCTCTTTCGATTTGTGGGGTTATTTTTAATAAAGTAATTTTCACTCTCGAGAAGGGGTGACATATACCACAGGCTAAAACCCCAAGTTGTTATTGTCAATTCGTGAAAATAAATGGAAATTTACCGAAATCGAAGGTAATAGTTGATTTTTACCATCAGTGACTGCACTATAGAAAGAAAATGGCAATTCAATAATTGAGATGCGTATATTTTGCAAGCTAATAAATTATTAAACGATATGTAGTCGCCAAATAATCAATTTAAATTATTTTAAGACCAACTCTCTCTTAAGCCGGGAAAATGGGGTCGTTTTCTTGCGAAGGGGTTGTAGCTATATAATCGAAAGGTGCGTGATTTAAGAGTTTATTCTTAGAATATAAGCTATACGAATTAAACTACTATTAACTTTTTTGTAAAAACTTACAGTTTTTCAGTGATTTACAAAAAACATCTTTAAAACATGCATTTTTTTCACAAAAAATTAAAATTTTTGGTCTTTAGTAACTTAAAAAGTATTGACTTATTTTATTAACTTTATATAATAAATTTTGCTTTTAATTTGTTCATTTATTGATTTGTGCAATTATTTTTTATAAAATAATTTTCACCCCCGAGAAGGGGCGGTATCCACCCTCAGGGTAAAGGCGCAAGGTGGTACCATGTCACCTTTGTTTTTTAACGTATCCTCTAACCACTGACCAATTTTCGTGAAAATCGATGAAGGTTCACCGAACTTGAAGGTAATCGTTGATTTTTACCTTCAGTGACTGCACTATACAAAATAAATTGCAATTTACTGATCTAAATGCGCGTAATTTGGAAGCTTATAAATTATTAAATGATATGTAGTCGCCAAATAATTAGTTTAACGCATTTTAAATACAACTTTCTCTTAAGCCGGGAAGATAGGGTGGTTTTCTTGCGAAGGGGTTGTAGCTCAATAATCGAAATGCCCTTGATTTAATAGTTTATTCTTAGAGTATATAAGCTATAGGAATTATATCCGCAATACGATATATTTTAAGTTTTCTCAGCATCTTTCTCTTAAGTTAAATCAATTAAAGGGTTGTTTGGGGGTGAAGGGGATGAGCTCAAAAATCTAAACTATATAATTTCAAGAGCTCATAAATAGCTCGTACTTCTGCCGCAAAAACCGATTCAATATTCCTATTTTTAAGTAGTGGGGGGGGACTGACTCAGCCCCCCCACTAGGGTATTAAATTCCTGCTCAGTGGAACGAGCTCAAAATTTTTAGTTTGCGGAATATGAGAGCTCATAAATAGCTCATAAATCAAGGCTATTTGTTTTTTAATTTTTGCAAGTGGGGGGGGGGGCAGCTCAACACGAGTCATTTTATGCGGATTTTTTTTTGTGATTTTGAAGTAATGCGGTTTGTATTTCATCCAAAAATTTCTATTATTATTAACTATTATAATTAATATTAACTATTCCCATCCAGATATCATTAATCTGAGGGTTTGTAATTCGGGTATTCCCCTTGTTCCATGATGTAGCATGTATGTAGCTATTACATCAATCTGAGTTTCGCATTGAAAGGTATAACCTGTAATTATTTTGAAATTAAATTTAAATGCTTAAGTATTTAAGAGTTTAACGCTCGGTTTCGTAATCAGTTAAAGTAGACTATAAATTTTAAGTTGATACCTTTATCAATGCAATTCCTAAGGGTAAATGTCAATGTTAAAGTGAACTTTAGTTAATGTTCACTTTAAGTTGATTATGAAACCGGGCGTAAATGTTGCTGATTTCAAGTTGCAGTATAAGAAACAGTACATCTTGATCTCTGGATTAAAACATTTAATGAAGTGTCATAAAATTTTAATATCGTTAGTTTTCGTTTTTAGTTCCTTCTTTAAGATTTAATTTGGCCTAATGGAGAAAAAAACGTCAAACCCTTACAATTTTTGGTGGACAAACGTCCACCATTTTATGTGATTTTAGAAAACTCGGAACGTATCCCTACTTTTTCAATGCAAGTAAAGTTTTTTTATGCGATTTTTTTATATGCGCTTTTCTGTAGAACGTATCCACCGCATAAAACGAGACCTTACTGTATTATAGTACACATATTTGGGTTTTAAATAAATTTCATACAGTTTATTTAACTTGTTAATTAAGAGGCTACATCAGCGCCTTATCAATATTTTTTTTCGAAAGTTCTGCGAACTTTCAACAGTACGGCAACAGTGCTTCGGCAGTACGACAGTGACAGTGCCACTATACTATCAAAAAAGAAAGCACCATATTGTCATATGTAACAATAATTATTATACTCTTAGGAGCGCTAAATGTCGTGTCAGTCAAGTTCGATTTCTTGTTATAGATAATCGATTTTTAGTAGTAATTCCAATGTGACACAAAATCTAGGCATAGGATACAAAATTAATTTGTAGAAAGTGAATTTTTTGTCCTTTTAGTGACAGTACCGACTTGTTTTTGTAATATTTTATCTAATTATACAGTAATTTTTTTTAATTTAAATTATAATGAATTTAATTTAATTTAAATTTATAATTAATTTAAATTAATTTAAATTATACAGTAATTTGAGTAATTTCCACAAATTAACATATTTCTCAAAATGGCCAGTGTACCGCCATTCTTTACTATACTACGAATATGTGTGCCAGATAGTCCATGTGTGAGACCGCTCCCGTCTGAAACAATTTCTGATTCGGTTTCTTTGTGGATTCCTATTCAAAAATGTTCTCTTTAAACAAATCTAAAGCTTGCCGGGCGGAATTTTTGTTACAATTTCAATTTCAAAAACAATTTTTTTAAACAAATAAAAAAATCACTTTTTTTGCTCTGTAGCATATATTTTTAGGTTTTTTAGGTCATTTTAAACAAGAAAGGTATCTTGTGTTTTTCTTAAATATTGATAGTTTTCGAGTTATAGACGATTTAAAATCTGAAAAATGCGAAAATACGCATGTTCGAAGCTTAAAAGCTCATATTTAAATTAGTATTTTTGAGATTGCGAGATACCCAAATTGAAGAATAAACATTCAGCTTCAAGATTCTAAGGAGTGATTGCGTCTAACCTTAATATATACCGTTGTTTTTAATTGTTAAATATGCATGTTTATCCGATTTTTTGCCTGTGTGGCGAGCTATACCGGGTGTCCACTTATATTTTCCCCCATTTTAACTGCCTATAACTTCTAAACGACTCAAGATAGAAATATGCGGTTTTCACTGAAATGTTATTTTATTTAGTAAAAGTTTTGTCTGAATGGACTGAATTTTTTATATCGCTTTCAAATACGAAAAGAAAGATGGCGGATTTTTGAAAAAAACGTCATAAACATTTAGATCAAAATGTTTTATAGAAAAAAATAGTGCTATTTTATAGAAAAAAAAAAACTTTTATTATCGACATTTGAAATCCCCAATAAAACGGTTATTTTTCGAGATACTGACCATGGGTGGTGAATGGCTAATTTTGGTCTTAGATTATGTTTTTGACTGTGCTGAAAACGAAAATGATTTTTTTTTTAATTTTAGGGGCGAATATTGTCAAATTCGCAATTTTACAATAAAAATAAAAAAAAGTGAAATCACGTTTTATTTGCGTTTAACTTGCTACAACTCTGGTTGATTATAATATTTTTGTCTAAGTCTTGTACACTACATGTTGCTCACTTTTTTAAAGACAACGGTATCTGTTTTAAGATTTTAGTCTTATTCTAGTAAAAGCTATGAATTTTTTAAAGTATAAGGTGTAGATTCGTGAATTGCAAAGTTTCATCAGAAAATTTAAAAATTTATCTTATTAATCACGTTTATGTTAAAACATAGAGTACAAAGAAGTTTTCTGGAAAGTTTTATGTAGTTACAAATGTTTAATAGAAAAAAAATGACGCAACTTTTAATATAGACTTTATTCATCCCCAAAATAACGCTCGAGATACTGACCATGTGAGATGAATGGCTAATTTTGGTCTTATTTTATGTTTTCGATGGTGCTGACAATGAAAAAGAGCTTTATTTTGAATTTTATGTGACGGAACATAGTCAAAATCGCAATTTTAACCTAAAAAGGAAAAAAAAAGTGAAGTCTCGAATTTTTAGGTTTACGTCGCTACAACTCTGTTCCATTTTAATAGTTTTTTCCTAAAATTTCTACGGGATATTTTTCTTACCTTTGTGAAGACTATGAAATTAACTGTAGTCTTGCAGTCCTTTTTTTATAAAAGTTATGAATTTTTAAAAATAAAAGTTGCAGATTCGTGAATTGCAGAGTTAAATCGCAAACATTAAGTGACCAAATTTAAAATTTATATATTTGATTACGATTATGTTAAGCCGTAGAGTTCAAAGAAGATTTATGGGGAGTTTTAGGTCTAGATGTGTTATAGAAAAAATATGGTGCAACTTTAAATTTTAAAAAAAACGTAGTGTAACTTTTTCTTAGGGCAAAATTGCGATTTTGAAAATTTTCTGACACCTAAAATACAAAATAAATTTGATTCTCGTTTTCAAGCACCATCAAAAACATAAATTAAGAACAAAATTAGCCATTCACCACCAATGATCAGTATCTCGAAAATTTAGCGTTATTTTGGGGATTTATAACGTAGATGTTAAACGTTGCACCATTTGTTTTCTATAAAACATTTTGATCCAACACTTTCCAGAAAACTTCTTTGTTTGTTCTCATGTTTTATTTTTGAATTAAATTTAAAATCTATATTTAAAATGTCAGTCAAATTTCGCGATTAATCTGTGCAATTCACGAATCTGCACCTTATACTTTAAAAGATTCATAGCTTTTACTAGAATAAGACTAAAAGCTTAAAGCAGAAACCATTGTCTTCAAAAAAGTGAGCGATATAGTGTACAAACTTTAGAAAAAAAATATTAAATCGGACCAGAGTTGAAGCGAGCTAAACGCAAAAAAACGTGATTTAATTTTTTTTTTATTTTTAGGGTACAATTTCAATTTTGACAATATTCTTCCACTAAAATTTAAAATAAATTTCATTTTTGTTTTCATCACGGTCAAAAACAAAATATAAGACCAAAATTAGTCATTCTCCACCCATGGTCAGTATCTTAAAAAATAAGCGTTATATTAGGGATTTCTAATGTCGACATTAAAAGTTGCACTTTTTTTTCTATAAAATATTTTGATCGAAAACTTACCAGAAAACTTGTCCGTACTCTCCATTTTAACATAAACGTGATTAAGAATCGAAATTTTAAACTTAGTCACACAACTTTTGCGATTAAACTTTGCAATACACAAATCCGCACCTTTTCCTTTGAAAAATTCATAACATTTATCAGGATAAGAGTGAAATCTTGAAACAGGTACCGTTGTCTTCAGAAATGTTAACGCTATATACTATAAAAACTTCAGAAAAAAAATATTAAAATCGAACAGAGTTGTAGCGAGGTAAACGCAAAAGAACGTGATATCATTTTTTTTTATTTTTAGGTTAAAATTGCGATTTTGACAATGTTCTCCCACAGCAAATTCAAAATAAACTTTATTTTTGTTTCAGTACCCTCGAAAATATTAAGTATGAATAAAATTAGCCATTCACCCCTCCGTGGTCAGTGTCTCGAAAACTAAGCGCTTTTTTGAGGGTGTCCCGCTCGTGTATGTACCTAAGCTGCTTCATAAACTTTGACCAGATACGTGTATGAATTATTATTCTTACTCTTTTCCTTGCTAGCTACGCTTGTGACTTTATTTACGAGTATTGTCATTCTACATTAAATATAAATTTATTCATCCATTCATACAATAAATAAATTAAAAATAAAAAGAGGATTTTTAAATCAACTTCCAAAACAATTTTCTATATCGAAACATTGTACCGAAAATTGCTATTTTATTATCCAATTAAATTGATAGTTTATTTAAATAATTCACATTTCTCTTCAATACGTTCGCCCTATCAACCGCATTCGAGATCGTGATAGAAAATTGATGCAATAAAGTAAATTGCTAACATGTCATTTAAAATAAATTCGCTCTCGTTGTTTCAACGGATGACTATCAATTTTTGGACCGATAGGTCCGCACTGACTCGTATTTTACCTCTATAACGACCGACTTTTATCGATTGAATAGCTTTGAGAAAACTTATAAATCTCTAACTCATAGAATTATTTGCTATTCTGGACAAAGCTTTACTGCAGAGGCGTTACTGTCTGCGAGTTGTGCCAAATATTTGTAACGAATATTGTATGTCAATAATTTATTATAACCATTAAAGTTAGGTAAGTTTCAGAACCAGAGTGTTTCCAGAAACGTTTCTTATATAGTTTTCTTCGGAGAAGGTTGGCTACAATTTCGACAAATAATTTCCATTTTTGGGCACCATTGAGTTCACTGCCGTCTTGAGCAGGTAGTTATTTTATTAGTCGAGTTCACTCCCGACACTATTCGAATTCACTCCCGTGCGATTTTATAATAAAGTATTATTTTTTTTAAGCTCCATTTAATTTACAATCTGTTATCACTCGTAACAATAAGTAAATTTTATGACAATTATTAGAAGAACAAATGACATGTAGGAATTCTCTCCAGTGAGAGGCTTCCTTTAACATATAATTAACAAACTAAGTTAATAATGTAGTGGTAAATGTTAATTAATTTTATTTAAATCTGTTTAATAAGTCTGTAGGCTTAAAACGCTTTAGTCGACGCACTTCATCGTTGTCATTAAACAGTTCGCGCACTAAGTGATTAGAATGAGCACTAGTTTTGTATTTTTCACTGTACTTTGTGACTTCAGTTTTTACGGATTGAACTTGTAGGTCTTTTTCTATTATGTTGTTCGAATCATACCACGGAGCATTGACTATAATTCGAAGAACTTTGTTCTGGAATCTTTGTAGGATTTCTAGGTTTGAATTGCTAGCAGAACCCCATAATTGAATTCCATACGTCCATATTGGCTTCAGTACGGCTTTATATATTAAGAGCTTATTTGTGAGATTTAATTGTGATTTTCTGCCAATAAGCCAGTAAAGTTGTCTTAGTTTGAGACCCAATTGTTTTCGTTTTGTAAATATATGTGTTCTCCATGTTAATCTTTTGTCAAGATGTAAACCTAAATATTTGACTTCATTTCTCTGAGTAATCATTTGATTATTTAATAACACTGCTGGACAAATACCTCTTCTTAGTGTAAAGGTAACATGGGTTGATTTGGTCTCATTAACTAGAATTTTCCATTTTTTTAACCATGCTTGGATATTATTAAGGCTGGCTTGTAAGTTTCTTGAGGCAGTTACTGGATCATGATGTGAGGCGAGTATTGCAGTGTCATCTGCGAAGGTTGCTGTTATTGTAGTTCTTGAAGTTGGTAGATCTGCAGTAAAAAGGTGGTACAGCATTGGTCCTAACACGCTACCTTGCGGTACTCCTGATTTTATTTGGTGTAATTCTGAATATTCTGAATGGTATTTAACTGAAAAGAATCTGTCAGATAAGTAAGAATTTAGAAGTTCATAATACGGATGAGGCAATAGGTTTTTTAGTTTATAGAGTAGACCTTTGTGCCAGACTTTATCGAACGCTTGGCTTATGTCAAGAAACGCTGCTGAGCAATATAGCTTATTTTCAAAGTCGTTGCTGATATGTTTTACTAGTCTATGGACTTGCTCTATGGTTCCATGTTCTTGTCTAAACCCAAACTGATGTTCTGGTATGAGATTTTTGCTATCTAGTATTGGTTTGATGCTTTTCATTATTAATTTTTCCAGCACTTTGGAAAGCACAGGCAGTAAACTTATTGGCCTATATGATGTTAATTCCTCTAGTTTTTTTCCTGGTTTTGGGATCATAATTATAACTGCCATTTTCAGTTGTTGCGGAAAATAATTTAATCTTATTATTGCATTAAAAATTTGTAATATTGCCGTTATTCCTTTCTTTGTTAATTTTTGTAGTATTCTACCCGTTATCAAATCATAACCAGGAGCTTTTATAGGATTAATTTCTTTCATTATTACATCCTTAACTTCATTGTACTTAAATTTCGGTATGGGCAGCTCCATTTGGTAAGGTTCATTTAGTACTCTATTTATTTCCTCCAATTCTTCAGGTGTTGATTCCAAGCTGTTTGGTTGAAAGACTTGTGAGAGATAGCCACAAGTATTATTTAAGGATATTATTTTTCTGAAATTTAAACACTGTTGCCAAATAGCACTTTTATCGTAAAGCAATTCGAGAAGTTTTTCCAGACACTAAACTTAAGAGATGCCTGTTTTCTCAATGCAGAGGACGTTGGGGATTGCTTTGCCATAAATCTGGTTGCAATTCAACCAAAAGATAAAAGAGTGGTTAATTTTAGTGACTATTTCGTTGAAACCTATATTGAAGAAACATTAACATTTCCTCCTCACATATGGGCTGAAAATTTTTCGTCTTTACAAAGGACAACAAATGCATGTGAGTCTTTTCACTCCCGCTATAATGCTTTATTATACAACACATCCAAATTTTAACCAGTTCATTTATGTTCTTCAAGATTTTGAATTAGATACTTATATCATACTTCAAAGTATAGATACCGTTGTGAAAGTGTACGATAGAAAAGTGATATTGAGAAAAAACTGAAAGATAATAATTTGACATAACTACAAAATAAATGGCCTTACCAATTTTGAATTTATAAAAAATATATCAAATATGTTGTAAGAAAAAGTAAAGGGGGCAGTTATAGCAATTTTTTACTTTATGTATGTAGTCAACGAAACTTAGTGACCAATATTAACAAGAACATAACAAGGACACTTTGTTTTCTTGAATTATTACCAAGTTGCATTTTTAAAAATCATCCCAATTAGATGTAGATTGTAGATGTGCAAGAACGTCTAATAAGAAATATACTTTTAATTAAACGAATGATTTGTCAACAGTGTCCAGATTTTAAAGTAATATAATAATTACTTATATTAAGGACGGCTTAAAATCGCCTGGGAGTGAATTCAAACATTACCTTTTACGTAGTCAGGTAATATTCATATTTTGGGAGTGAACCCAACTCGTCCCCCATTTATGACCGATCCTTAAAAGTGGTTAATGAGTATTGACTTCTGCTCGAATCTCTGTTTTCTTTCATCTTACTTTCCACGGAAAGTGTGTCTACTTCAAATGGAAAATATATCTACTGGTCCAAACCTAACCTTTAAGGACACGAAAAGAGCTATAAAACTACTAATAGGAAAGCTGTCGGGTTTGATGAAATTCCCAGTGAAGTAATAAAGCTACTCGATGATAAAGGTAAATATTCTTTTCTAAACCTATTCAATAAAATATGCGAAACAGGGCACAGGGCCCCCGCTACCATATGTGCAAAGTGTGCAATGCACACGGGCGCCATCCTTTAGGGG
The DNA here is from genome assembly GCF_917563875.1 of Diabrotica virgifera virgifera. Taxonomy (NCBI): domain Eukaryota; kingdom Metazoa; phylum Arthropoda; class Insecta; order Coleoptera; family Chrysomelidae; genus Diabrotica; species Diabrotica virgifera. The sequence goes on from NC_065446.1 coordinate 223,582,737, forward strand.
CGCCAAAACAGAGGGTCAAAAATTGCAAAAATATTTACAAAAAAATCAAAAAGCAAAAATTAATTTTAAAACAAAAGTTGAGGAATTAAATAGTTCAGTTTTACTTTGTTTGGATGGCATATGGCATTATTAGTCTCTCTATAGATATAAAATAAAAAATCCGGCTATAAAAATACCAAACACCCATTCTGTAGATAACAAATACCTAATTATACCCTGATTTCGTGGAAAAATTCCAGACATAGTGCAATAGTGTGTGGGCGGTAATTCTATCTCATCGATAAGCGAACGATTATGTGGCGCTCAAATGATAATTCGACAAGATTTAATAATCGCATATCTATCAAATAACTAATTAGACCGAGCTGTATCGTCGCCCCCGTTAGCGAAATTATTCCGATTCGATTTTTGCACAAATTTACTCAAAAAGAGGTCCTTATAACAAGTCCACAGGGTGCCAGGCGTTGCCGTTGTTGAAAAATTGTTAAAACGAATTCACAAAAATGTTTTCATTTCGAACAATTTTTTTAGATCACTTGTGTCATTCTGAGTAAAAAAGGTCTCTTGTCACTTTTCACTAAAATTGATTGTTGTCGAGTTATACGCGATTTAAAATTTAAAAAATGCGAAAATGGCCATTTTCAAGGCTTAATAACTCGATTAAAAATTATAATTATGAAAGTCAAAAAGTGAATTTTAAAGTCAAATCAAAGTTTAAAACCCCTCCATGAAGATCCTGAAGAAATTTTTGTCATTATTTTATTACAAAGCTGTCGTTTTTAATTATTAACAATTAGCACTAGTCCAGGATATATCGTTGCCAACGTTAGCGAAATTATTTCGGTTAGATTTTTTTGCAAAAACTTACACAAAAAGACGTTCTTATTACAAATTCTGAGGGTTCCAGGCGGTACCTTGGTCGAAAAATTGTTTAAACAATGTTTTTTAAACAAATTCACAAAAATAATTTTTTCACTTTGAACAATTTTTTTAGATAATTTGGGTCATTCTGAACAAAAAAGGTTCCTTGTGATTTTTATCTAAAATTGATTGTTGTTGAGTTATATGGCCATTTTCGCATTTTTCAAATCTTAAATCGCTTATAACTCGACAACAATCAATTTTAGAGAAAAATGACAAGAGACCTTTTTTACTCAAAATGACCCAATAGACCTGGAAAGTTGATTAAAGCTAAAAATTTGTTAATGATTTAACGGTGTCTAGTCGGATAAATTTTGATGTATGGGAACACTGGAGCAGGGAAAGTTTAAAATGTGGAACAGGTTAATAATTTGAAACGTCAGACTACGAAAACGTCACATGTATTTTGTCGGACAGAACTTCCAATTGATTTGTTACCCATTCATTAAATTCTCATGCAAATAATCAGACTGGTATTTATCACCAACTGGGCATTCTAATAAGTCCGACACGTAGAACATGTCAAATGACAGGAATTATGTTGATAATACATAGCAGTCTGATTTTTGCATGAGAGTTTAATGAAAGGGCAACAAATCAATTGGAAGTTCTGTCCGACAAAATACATGGGACGTTTTCATAGTCTGACGTTCCAAATTTTTAACCTGTTCCACAATTAAAACATCCCCTGTTCCAGTGTTCCCTTACATCAAAGTTTGTCCGACCGTTAAGCTATTAACAAGTTTTCAGCTTGCTATTAATTAATTTTTTTGGTATGCGAGATCCAGACCTACAAGTTGTTCGAAATAAAAAAAAATTTGTGAATTTGTTTAAAAAAAATTGTTTAAACAATTTTTCGACCACAGGACCGCCTGGCACCCTGTAGATTTGTTATAAGGGACCTCTTTTTGAGTAAGTTTGTGCAAAAAATTGAATCTGAATAATTTGGCTAACGGGGGCGACGATACAGTCCCGTCTAAATGGAAAAATTTTAAAATCGCGGTACTCTGGGTTCGTCATCCACAAAAAGGTGGGATGTTGTGGGTGGGGTGAGAAAAAATGTTTTTGGGTTAAGTTTAAACCCTCTAAGTGTGACAAGATGGTCCAGCAGAATTTATTCAATAAAGCCCCTTAAACCTTATTCAATTAAGGTTTGCTATGGTGTTATTTGTACCTATTTTGCTTTATTTAAAGCACCTACCTACCTACCTTCAAAAAAATAAATAAAAAAACATATTATCAAAATGCCTTAAGAGGCGCCAAAATCCTTTTTTGCACACAGGCGCCAGTAGTTCTTACGGGGGCCCTGACAGGGCATATATTAATATAGTGGCTACTGTCAACATTCCTTATAGACGGAGAGGCAGCGATGAAAAATCTCTTTGAATTTACTAAAGCTAAATTGTTTACACTTGATTACTGTGATTGTGTAGAGAAACATACTGCGGTCGGTCAAGCTAAACGTAGAACAGGGGTTACTGAGAGGGTATCAAATTTGCTTCCTACGAAGGTTATTAAATCCATTTACTAAGGCTGAAAATCAGTACACACATTCTAAATTAAATATAAATAAAAGTTATTATAGTCGGTCAGCTGTATGACAGGACAGAGCCGGTCGGTCGGCCCCAATGAATGTACAGGGTTATTCACTATATTTTGACCCCCTTGTAAACTACTTTATTTACAGAATTAGAAAAAAATTTAAAATTCGAAAGTTATTCAATTTTTTAATTATGATTTTTTGACATATATATCGTACTAGTGTCGTCATCCATATGGGCGTGATGACAATCGACCAATCTTTTTTAAATAAGAATAGGGGTCGTGTGCTAGCTCATTTGAAAGGTTATTCGAGTCTCTATAGAGTACTATAAACATTAAGATCATTATTTATACAGGGTGTCGAAAAACCATTAAACCATTAATTTATTAAAAAAAAAATTTGGAGACCCTGTATAATCAATTATGTTAATATTTATATTACTGAATAGGGAATTGAATAACCTTTCAAATGGGCTAGCACTCGACCCCTATTCTCATTTAAAAAATAGTCGATTACGTCATCACGCCCAAATAGATGACGTCACTATAGTTTGTTTTTTAACCCAGAGGAGTGATTCAAATTTACCACGCCGTAATGCTTGTTTCTAATTGGTCCAACTGCAGGCAAGTTTACTCCACTGTTATTAAATTTTGACATTAACGAATCTTATGAAATTTTGGCACTTCTGTCATTTTATAGGTTAATTAAGTATATCGGCGATTTTTTGTGTTTTATGCATTATTCCTTTAATTTTTAGATTTTTACTCTACTTTTATGTATATAAAAACAGTTTTTTTTAGAACTCTTTAGCGATGTGTTAGTATAATATAATATGCATGGATTATCATCGAAATCTGATATGATCAACGAAAAAAGAAGATGAATTTGGTGACTTTCCTAGTAACTTTCTTGGTTTGAATCTGTTTTTTTAGTTTACTCCTCATGGTTAAAAAATCAACTATAGTACGGTATATATGTCAAAAAATCATAATTTAAAAATCGAATAACTTTTGTATTTTACATTTTCTTCTAATTCTGTAAATAAAGCAGTTTACAAGGGGGTCAAAATATAGTGAATAACCCTGTTCACTCATTGGGGCCGACCGACCGGCTCTGTCCCGTCATAGAGCTGACCGACTGTAATAACTTTTATTTATATTTAATTTAGAATGTGTGTACTGATTTTCAGCCTTAGTAAATGGATTTAATTACCTTCGTAGGAAAGCAACTTTGATACCCTCTTAGTAACCCCTGTTCTACGTTTCGCTTGACCGACCGCAGTATGTTTCTCTACACAATCAGAGTAATCAACTGTAAAAAATCTAGCTTTAGTAAATTCAAAGAGATTTTTCAGCGCTGTCTCTTGGACTATTATAATATCCCAAAAAATAAACTCTAAACAATGTATCGATCATATTATCACCATGAGTCGGATGAGCCATGTACTGCAAATTTTCTTAAAAATACTGCACTCGGCAATCTAAAACAAAATAGAAGTAGGTACAACCATTGGTACAACTAAGCGAAACACAGTTGGGTTTCAAAAATATGTAACTTTGGAACCAGAGAAGCATTGTTCGGAGAGGTGAACGGATGTAGAACAATCTATACATGTATTTTATCTTTAACGGGAGTCCTTTGACCGGGCCGCCGATAAGTGATAACTGATAAGTGTCTTGAAACATGTGAGAGTTGATAACTAAACCTTCGTATTATCCAAAACTTTAATTGGCATATCAATGTGTCACCAATAAAAAGTGCCTATAACAGGGGTGGCCAAGATCCTTGATAGTCCGAACCATTTTTCAAAATTTGAAATTCTTCGCGAGCCGCAATTAAACAATTATTTAAAAAGTGTAAAAAAATATTCAACTTTTCTCTCACTGTTTGGATAAAATGGTTCACATCGTTGTTTCAAATATGCAAATAATTCTACAAGCAGCCTTTACTAATTCAGGATACTTCGATTCTTCATCATCCTTCCATCTTTTTCCGAGACGACGTCTTCTACCTGATCTTCTATCATCTCTCAAAAAATACTGTATATAACACTCTGTCTTCCTCTGATCTTACCACATAACTTGCCCATCTTATCTTTGCCCATGTTTTCAGTACCATACACAGTCACCAATTCAGCTTTGCGGAGCCTTCTCCACTCTCCTGTCAATTCATCTCTTTGACGGCCAAATATCATTCTGAGAACTTTCTTTTCAAATACCAGCAGCTTATTTATGTCCCGTTGATGTAGAGTCTGCATCATGGATGTTATAGCCGATCGTATGGATGATTTCCTTAGAGGTCAGACTAAAGATTAACATCAACAAGGCGCAAATAATGACTAGTTTGGTGCTAAATCGTAATATTGTTGTTGATGGAATGGATATTGAGCAGACTGCATCTTATAAGTACTTGGGACATGAAATTCGGTTGGGAAGAGATAACCAGACTTGCGAGCTCCCACGTCGCATAGGATTAGCCTGGGCAGCGTTTGGTAAACTGAGCTATGTATTTAAATCGGACTTACCCATATGCCTGAAAAGGACAATTTTTGACCAGTGTGTATTGTCTGTACTCACTTATATAGCGGAAACATTAACACTCACAAAAAAGGTAGTGAACAAGATTCGCATAATTCAGAGGGCTATGGAGCGCCAGATGTTGGGTGTCTCCCTGAGGGACCGAAACCCAAACGAAGAAATACGTCGTAGAACAAAAACAGCGGACGCCGTCGGAAGAATCGCGTCGCTCAAGTGGAATTGGGCAGGTCACGTCGCCAGATTGTCAGACAACCGATGGACAAAACGTATTGCCGAGTGGAGGCCACGAGAAGAAGCACTACGGAGCAGAGGACGACCACCAACCAGATGGGCTGACGATCTTAAGCGTATTTTCGGCAACTGGATGCAAGCCGCACAAAACAGAGAAAGATGGAAAGAGCTGAGGGAGACCTATGTCCAGCAGTGGACGCGTACGGGTTAATGATAATGATGGTGATGTATAGTATTAACTTCGATATGTAACAAGTGGACGAATAATTGGTATGTACAGTCTTAAGCCGGCCACTCACAATATTGTGGCGTTGTGCAATTTTGTCAAGTTTGACTAATTGGCAAAAGTTTTGATCGTGTGTGACCGTGCATCCAACGAAATCGTACTGACTGCAGACAGACTGGCCTGTGTGCTGCAGTACTGCAGAATTGATATCATCGAAGATCTTATCGAACAACACCGCAGTACCGTGAGTGGTCGGCTTTAATTTAGATTGTTTTTAGCAGCTTATATCTTAATAATAACGATATGGAGTATAATGCTCTATTCCACTCAGCTATCCTTGCGGAGACCTCTTTATATTCGTGGTTGTCGTCTTTGATTACCGCCCCTAGATATTTAAACTCTTTAACTATTGTATTTCGAAGTTGTGGTCATTAATAGTTATGTTCTGCCTAACCCTTGGCCTTAAATTTTTGGTTACTAGCATGTTCTGCCTAACTATTGGTCTTGGATTCTTGGTTACTAGCATGTATTTCATCTTTTCTTCATGTATTCGAAGGCCCAGACTACCTGTTTCTTCCTCGAGTTCTGAAAAAACCTCTTACGTCTCTTGTAGAATGAGGGGCTGCACCTAGATCATGAGCAAAGTCCAACAATAGTTTTGATCCTCGATTCGCAAATCCCCTGTCAGCTCAGATGATATTTTACTTATTACATATTCTAAGGCCAAATTGAATAGCAACAGTGATAAGGGGTCTCCTTGTCTAAGTTCCAATATTACACTTAGTCTTTTATATTTGTTGTCAGTAATAAGACATTTTGAAACATAAATATGAAAAATAATTTAGGTACATTTATTGAGAGCCACAAATAATCCTTCAAAGAGCCACATGTGGCTCGCGAGCCACAATTTGGCCACCCGTGGCCTATAAGATTAATATTCGCTCCAATTTAGTCATACTATGTGAAACCACCAAAGTGCCACACAATAGAATAGGATACAGAATGGGAAAAAAGAAGTAAAACTACTTTGCAATAAGCAAAAATACGCAGTCTTGATAGCCCAAGATGAAGATGGTCTACAAGGCAAATGTTAGTTCTCAGTAAGTGGCGCCTCTACAGTTTTCACAAAAATTTTAGGCGGATCAAAATAAGGCTTACCCATTTTTTTTCAGCTTCTACCAAACGGTGGGATATCATAAAACAACACTTTTCAAGTCTGGCTTTAACGCATTTATCTAATACACGCTGGTCCAGCAGAATTGATGCTTTAAAGCAATTATCCAAAATTTGTCAGAAATTTATTATGCTTTATGTAATATACCGCATTAGGATAAATATCGTGACTGAAATTATCAAGCTAGATGTTTAGGAGATAAAATATCAACATTTACATTAATATGCTCAGTTGTTCAGTCTACATACCTACGGTATAAAGTTCTGATGAAAGTTAACTTCGTTAGCAAAATTTTTCAATAAAAAAAATGAATATTTAAATGCTTTACGAGAGATAAAAAAATTGCTGCTACAGTTTCGTACAGATATCAAATTTAATGATATTATTACTACAGCAAATGAAACTGCAGAGAAACTGGATTTGGAGCCCAGTTATCAACCAGTCACACAGTTACGAATTCGGAAAAAAGCTGACAGTTCGATTACGAACATCAAAACGAACCGATTTTGGATCCTAAAATGTCATACAGAGTACATTTCTTTCATTGTGTTCTCGAGCAAGCATTAATTTGGAAATTTGGAAAAAACTGAGATTTAATGATCATCTATATACACATAGTTTCAAAAGTCATGCATCACCCCTCGTATTCACGATGTTCACGCTTTTATAAATCCGTATCTTTGTCACATATTTAATGGGCCTTTTTTATAAAAAATATATCATTTTTGGTTCTTTATTTTATTTGATTACCCATTTAATTGACCTGGTTTTGCCAAGGTGTAAACATTTGAAAAATTTATTCTGGTGAAATTTTTGGAAAACGTGATTAAAAATGAATCGTACTTTAATTTCTGAGTTGGATCGTATAAGAATTATCGATTTAGTTGAAGAAGGCCATTCACGGAGGTTTGTGGAGGAAAGAGTGAGTGTTTCTTAAAGTGATGTCTCACGGATATGGAATAGGTTCACTGGAGACAAACTAGATACGGAATAGAGCTCGGTCTAGTAGACCCCGAGTTACGAATGTTCGACAGAATAGATATATCAGAATTTTCATCCGTAAAAATTCTTCTATGTCTGTACCAGACCTTCAAAAGCACTGCAACACATACAGCTCCCCCAACAATTTTGAAATTTTGCGCTTTTTCCGACGAGACCAGAATCTGTTTAAATAGTGATAACCGGCGAATTCGTGTGTGGCTATTTGTGCAGCTCTTGTTGGCTCTCGCCACACACAAATTCGCCTGTTATCAATATTTAAACAGATTCTGGTCTAGTCTGAAAAAAGCGCAAAATTCCAAAATTGTTGGAGGAGCTGTATGTGTTCTTGAGCCCACTGGAGGCGGTCCAAAACAAGTCTAAGTTGTAGCTGGGGAACTCGTATTGGTCGACGACTACTCAAATCTGAGTCTAAAATTCTTCTTTTTATTGCAGACAACGATACTCGGACTCCTGTAGCATGCCTGAATTCTCTTTGGAGGGCTGGTACAGACATAGAAGAATTTCTACGGATGGAAATTCTGATATGTCTATTATGTCGATCATTGGTAACTCGGGGTCTACCAGACCGAGCTCTATTCCGTATCTAGTTTGTCTCCAGGAATCAGGAACCTATTCCATATCCGTGAGACATCACTCTGAGAAACACCCACTCTTTCCTCCATGAACCGCTGTGAATGGCCTTCTTCAACTAAATCGAATAATTATTATACGGTCCAACTCAGAAATTAAAGTACGATTTATTTTTAATCGCGTTTTTAAAAATTTTACCAAAATAAATTTTTCAAATGTTTACACCTTGGCAAAACCATGTCAATTAAATGGGTGTTCAAATAAAATAAAAAACCAAAAAAGGTATATTTCTTATAAAAAAAAGGCCCATTAAATATGTGATAAAGATACGGATTTATAAAAGCGTAAATATCGTGAATACGAGGGGTGATGCATAACTGTTGAAACTATGTGTATTATGAGGGAGACGATTTGTTTAAAAAATTATATGAATTATACAGCTTCAGTCTTTGTTAAAAGAATTAAATAATGATAATATTTGTAAAATTTTAAAATATATATATTTTTAAAGGAATTAACTGTTTCTTCTTCTTGATGTGCCTATCCGTGACGAATGTTGGCGATCATCATGGCAATCTTCACTTTATCTGCAACAACGCGGAAAAGCTGCACAGATGTTGTGTTGAACCAGGTTCTGAGGTATTTTAACCAGGATGTTTTTTTTTCTTGCTGGACCCCGCTTTCCAAATATTTTTCCTTGTACGATGGCTTGTAGTTGTGCATATCTGGATTCATTTTGTATAATGTGTACCTACAAAGTATTCTAACTTCGAGATTTGATGATGGTCAGTACCTTTCGGTTCTTCTTCATTTTTCTGAGGACTTTCTCATTTATGACCCGGTTAGTCCACGGGATTTTAAGAATTCTACGGTATAGCCACCTATCTTCGTTCAAGGTCCACGATTCAACAACTTAAAAAAGCACAAGGAAGACGTAGTATCGCAGAATTCTTACTTTTATACCAAGAGAGAGATTGTGACTCTTGAAGAAAGCCCCGTACGGTTGAAGGTGGATTTAGCTTTTCTAATGCGCGCTCTTATTTCTTGGTTGTTAGTCCACTTTTCATTTATTATGGTTCCGATACAAGGGTTTGGTTGATTTAGAGTTGCCCTTCTGTTATCTTTTTCTCGCTAATGATCGCTTTGTCTTCATTACGTTTATATTGACTACGTATTATGTATTTATCAACTGTAACATGTACGTTATCAACTGTAACATGTGATTTGGTTCATAAGGACTTGTAGGTTCTCTATATTGTCTGCAAACACTAGGGTGTCATCTACATACCTGATGTTATTTAGCAGGTACCCGTTTAGTAGAATTCCTTTTTCAGTTTCGTTCAAAGCTTCGATAAATATTCTTTCAGAGTAGAGCTTGAAAATTAGAGTGTAAAAAATACAGCCTTGCCTTGCCTCACTCCACGCATGATGTTCACGTATTTGGTGTGTTCACCTTCTACTCATGAGATTTGCAGTCTGTTCCAGTAAGTGCTGGAAGGCGCTAAAAGTGATTTTATTTCTGAAATAGATATTTATTTTCAGGTTTACCTGTATCTTTAGTTATTTATGTTGTTACGCCAAATATTTATTTTACTTAATTATTTTGACTTAATTTACTTTCTTGTTGCATATACAGTAAACGCCACCGTATTAGACATCAGTAGGTACCTAATTGCTACGCTTATGGGCTAATCCGGTCCGTTCACAAATGTGACTTTCATCCCTGTCATGTTACTGTCAAAGAACTATTTAAAATAATTGTTTTTTCCATACAAAAAATAATATCATTTTTACTATGCTTTAAAATAACATTATCCAAACACCTAGAATATTAAAATACTTTGAAACTTTTACAATTTTAACAAAATGGCAACTATAAACGTCAAAATTAGATCAGCTGTATTTAATACAGCTGATCTATTGTTTGTCAACTTTCTTTGTTAATATTCAGGTTTCTATACATTTTCTGACGTTCTAAACGTCACTAGACATAAATATAAACATTGCAACAAGTGAGGGGTCCAGGACTGTAATAGCCCAATGTTTCTATGTGTCTAGTAGGTTGGTCCTTACTGTGTAAGAATTTTTAGTTATTTTTATTTGGTTACAATATATAATTGTTCATTTTCACATTATTTAATTTAGTGAGACGATTAAAAAAAATGGGTATTTTTGGGCGCCATTAAATGTTTTGCACACAGGCGCTAACACTTGCTGGCGCGGCACTGTATACTATGACAATCTCTACTTAGAAAACTAACACAATAGTAATGAGGAAAGAACCAATCAAATGTAAAATAAAAATCAGTGGTATCAGTATTAAACAAATAATTAAAATAAAATACCTCGGAATTACACTGTCCAGCCATGGAGGCATCGACGAAACTGCGAAACCTATTTACATATTAACATTGCGATGAAGTAAGAAATCAAGAATTTATAAAGTCAGTGAAAGACCAATAATGGTATATGCATCAGAAACAAGACCACGACAGAAAGACTTCTAGAAATGCCAGAAATGAGAGTATTGAGAAGAATTACAGGAAATACGCTGAGAGATCGAAAAAGGAGTGAAGACATTTGAAGAAAATATAACGTACAGTGTAGGGATGGCGGTTTTTGACAAAACACCGGTTTTCGGTTATACCGTTTTTTTTTTTGCTTACGGTTTAACCTAGCGGTTATAACCGGCCAAAAAAAACCGGTTTTTGGAAAAACCGGTTTTCGTTTTTTTTTTATTTAATTTTTATTTTAATTTTTTATTTTTATTTTAATTTCGTTTTTTTTTTAATTTAATTTAATTTTTTAATCCGATAGGTTACAAAGTTACATTTACAATACACTTTAGTTTGCGATACTCCATTCGACTCGATATCAATATGATCAAAATTAGTACATACTATCGAAAGAACATGTATTACTTTTAACACGTTTGGATATTTGTAGAATTAGACGCAAGCATCATATATTTTTCACACTTAACTCTTGACATTGAAAGTGGGTGAATGACTTTTTCTGATTACCAAAAATAATACTCTGACTATGAATATCGAATTGCTGATTACAAATATGAATCTCCAAGAATTCCGCTACGTTTTCAAAACGATAAACTCATACAGGAAGTATTAAATGAGCTAAAATGTACCTACATTTTAGCTCATTTAATACTTCCTGTATGAGTTTATCGTTTTGAAAACGTAGCGGAATTCTTGGAGATTCGTATTCGTAATCAGTAATTCGATATTCATAGTCAGGGCATTATTTTTGGTAATCAGAAAAAGTCATTTACCCACTTTCAATGTCAAGAGTTAAGTGTGAAAAATAGATGATGTTTGCATCTAATTCAACCAGATCACTTCTTATGTAAATATTATGATTACAAATACCTTTTCAAGGAAATATTATAATAAAACTTAATAATTGTTTCTGGCTGATGTGAGATTGCACGTTCAGTTTGCTTCTGTATTTTATAAAATAAAATAAAATTTGAATTATGGTTTTGTTTGGAATAATTACTTGAGAATAATAATTATGATTGGGATCCAAAATAATACCTAACCTAATCCTAATCACCGTAAAAACCTAATAACCGGTTTTTACTTTAAAAAGAAAAAACCGGTTATAACCGGGACAAAAAACAACCGGTAAAACCGGTTATTGCTAAGTAAAAAAACCGGTTTTAGGTTTAAACCGGTAGGTTCTTCCCATCCCTAGTACAGTGAATATAAAATGTACAGTGTATACAGGGTGAGGCATATAAATGGCCTATTAGAAATATCTCGAGAACTATAGGAAAGAAAATCATGAAAATTGGAATACAGGGGTTTTGAGGTGTGAACTATTTAATGAAAATAATTTGGTTTCTTTGCTACTTCCGGTTACACCGGAAGTTCATTGAAACTTTGGTTTTTTAAATAGGAGACCCTGTATATTTTTACATTTTTCGATTCACCTCGATTGCTTCTCTCTCAAAAAATATAAGGTTTTGTAATATTATACAGGGTAGGTTAAGAGATAATTATGTTTTCTTATTAATTTCGTAGCAAAATTCACACCCTGTAGGATTGTAGTAGTTTGACATAATAAACTCTGTTTATATGCAAATGATTTTTAGTATAGTCTACTATTGTTAAGAATTATTGGTATAGTTAAATTTTTCATTTTAGTTTACAGGGTTGGTCGAAACTCGAAATGAGTATTTTCTGAGCTTTAGTACTGTAATGAAATGTTATGTTATGGTACTTTTTAATTTCTTAAGCATTCCCTATACCTAACTGCTTTAATTTGTGAGTTAGTGGTGATTCAAGCCAATCATTAAGTGCAACACAAAATACGTGAAATTGTATTAGGTTGACCGTGAAAATATTCCGTCACAAATAATTTTTTGGAAATAAATACATGTTAATCTAGACTAATACTTAAAATTGCCAATAATGGTTGATCTATCAAAATACCATCGAAGTTAAGATTGTTGGTGCGATTAACAATGAGGCACAAATTAAAGCAGTTATGTATGGGGAATGCTTAAGAAGTAACAAAGTACCATGAAATATCATTTCATTACAATACTAAAATATAGGGTGTTCCATTTAAGAAAACTCAGAAAATACTCATTCCGAGTTTCGACCCACCCTGTATACTAAAATTAAAAATTGAGCTATACTAATAATTGTTAACAAAAGTAGACTATATTAAGAATCATTTGAACATAAATAGAGTTTATTATGTCAAACTACTACAATCCTACAGGGTGTGAATATTGCTACGAAATTAATAAGAAAACGTAATTATCTTTTAACCTACCCTATATAATGTTACAAAACCTCATATTTTAAGGAAGAAGAAATCGAGGAGAATCAAAAAATGTGAAAATATACAGGGTGTCCCATTAAAAAAAACGAAGCTATTAGCAACTTCCAGTACAACCGGAAGTACCAAATAGATGAAAATATTTTCATTAAATAGATCAGTCTTCAAAACCCCCTTATTCCAATTTTCGTAATTCAGTTGCCTTTAGTTCTCGAGATATTTCTAATAGGCCCTTTATCTGCCTCACCCTATATAGATGTAGAATATACTAAATACATTAATAGAATGGGAAGACTCCTGTGGTCAAAATAACAAGAGATAAATCTGCAATCGCTAGAAGTATCAAACGACCGCGCAAAAGATAGAATGACAACCTTCCATAGAGGTATCAAACCGCCAACCAACAGATCAGAATTGCTTATAAAGAAGAAGTTCAATAATTATTGTAGCTGTTACTAAAAATGAATAATAAAAGAATATTGTGATGTTTTTCCTACTTTTATTATAAGTGGAACAATCTTTTTGTATATGTATATGTTAGATGTTCTATTTCCATGAGACCTAATTTTTACATATACTTTGGCGGCTTTCTTTATACAGTGGAACCTCGATTATCATTCTCTCTATTAACCGTCACCTCTGTTAACCGTCAGGGTCCATGCATAAGTTATGTTGTATACATAAGTAAAAATTTAGACATCAGTTCATTTTGTTTGAGCATTGCGATAAGCCAAACGAAATTCGTTGATAGCAGTTATGCCACTACCGCATTTTTTATGTAAATAATTTTTGTTCTTAGTCAGAGCTCTGGATTAAATTTCAATTTAAATAGGTAATGATAAATGATACCGTGCTTTTAGAGTTGTATTTTTAGAATCGCAAGCTGAAAATAAAAATGCACAGCACAATAATTATTAGTCAATATCTGTGTGTCACCATAATACTATGAATTTTTTTAATGTTCTGTTAACCGTTTTTTCGGTTATCCGTCATACCCTTGGTCCGGTGCCCTGACGGATAATCGAGGTTCCACTGTATTTTATTTTAAAATAAACTTTATTTTTATTTTTATTTGAAAAACAATAATATGTACTTATACTATACACTATCCACAGTAATACATAAAATCAAAAATCATTGAAACGATATACATTCTAATGGTAGGAAGCCCAAGCGGGGATTTTTGCAGTTACTCGAGCGCGTCAGATTATCATATGGGAAGAAACCTGGTACCCTGCAGATGTACCTCTACCATATATTGGCTCTTAACACAGGGGAGTCCGAAAAAAAATCTATCATTAAAAAAACTCGAAATTGTCAGATTAAGATAAGGTAAGTTAATACATGCAAAAGAGTGTATATTTCAAAAATCTGACGATTTGAGCCAGGCGTAAGGAAATAGGGTCCCAAAGTTTCACAAGAAAAAAGCGAATATTTCGCGAAATGAATTACAGATCGAAAAACTAAAAAATATGTGCTCAATATTTTTTAAAAATCTATCGAATGATACCAATCATGACTTCCCACGGAGAGGGGTGGGGGGTAAATTTAATATTTTAATTACGAATCCCGCGATATTTCGCGAAATGAACATCAGATCGAAAAACTGTAAAATACACTTGTTCAATATTTTTGAAAAATCTATCAAACCCCCCACAGAGGTGAGGTGAGTGGTTATTTTAAAATCTTAAATAGAAGCCCCCATTTTTTGTTGCAGATTTGGATTCCTTACGTAAAAATAAGTAACTATTATTCGAAATATTTTTTCAAATTATGGATAGATGGCTTTATAATCGGAAAAAAACGATTGTTGGAAATGGAAAATTAAATTAAAAAATGGCAAGCGCCCACTAAAATGGAAAACTTTTTTTAACTTTTTTTGGTTTTAGGACCTACTCTTTACAACCCAGTAGGTCCTGAAAGCGCTCGAGTGACTGCACATTTAGCATACTTTGCTCCCCTACCATAAATTATAGGTCAACATTCAAAACAATGTCTATTTATTAAGAATACAGAAATAGATTTCCAAGAACAGAAAATAGTTCTTATCATTTTTTAACAGTCGCTTATAGAATACCCGCATAATTTTACTTGTAGGTCTTCAGAACAATAAGCAAAGAATTTTGGGAAAGTCCCCAAATGCGTGCAGGTAAAAGATTAAAAGACATTAATAAACAAATTACCTATTTTGAACTAATGGCCTATTTGTGAAAGTTGAAAATATGTTCGTGGAGAGGGTATTCTGGATTTATAACCAAATTTAGTCTGCAGTTGACATTCGTGTCATTTGTACTCTAAGTGTGTCCCAGTGATTAGAAGCTTTGTGTTTATTTGTATAGCCAACGTAGTAATCTTCGAATAATGGCCAGTCTAAGGAACAAAGATATCGCAACTTTAAGATTGTTTACTGCTGAGTTCCTCAAGGATCGCCAATTTAATCTTAGTGACATTCAATCCAGAATCATAGTTGACAGTTTACTTCTTAAAACGTATGAGTACGCAAAGAACAACAGAATTCCATTGCCTCGAAGAGTTCACTATGCTATTGGCACCGGAGTACGACCAAGGAGACCCAGAGTTACCTCAAACAGTGGAAGACGACACGATAATCCAGAAAGTTCCAGTGGGATTGAAGAAGTAACTACACTTTTAGAGAATCTTAACACCAGTGATAATCAAACAAGAATATTCAAATTGAGCAATACCACCATAGAGGTCCAAGGACCGAGCTCTTCTCATTCCAAAACTTCTTTGAAGAAAAATCATAGACGTAAGAATTTTATAGCAAAGAGATTAGATACAGACAGAGAGCTTGGCCAAAGGAATCAATCGCCTAGTGTCCATGACCACACTTACCACACAATTAAACCAGAAGTTAATATTTCTGCATGGCGTAAACCAGTTAAAGAAAAACGGAGTAAAGGCAGACGTTTGATGAGGGTAGTGCGTCCACAGTATTCTGCAGTTGCTAACTTGGAAACTGCAGTTAACAATCTACATGTGAGAAGGGGTATTGATGATCTACAGAAGACGCTAGATGAACTGAAACTTAATTTGGATTGCTGAATAGGTAAAACTGTTGCAATAATGTGTGTGAATTTTCTAAAACTGTATTATCGAGTGTCGTTTGAAGTTGACAAAAATCTTCATTTACAAAAGGTAACTCTTATTGATCTTTGTTGTCATAATCATAACGTACAATATTTTGGTTATTTAATTTTATACTGTTTTTTAAGAAACAATTTTCATAAATTTTAATATATCACATATTCTTTTCTGCATAGCTCTTGTTTTTGTTCAATATGCTGGTAAATAAATCTTATAAAACTGGACATTTTTTTATTTTTTTTTTGCCTACGTGCTTTAATTTAAGTTATTTAATTTAAGTTCCCTTTAATTTATTGTTGTTGCTCTCTGCTAACATTGCGTTAAAATGTTTCTACATAGTAGAATTCCCTACTTATAATTTTTAGATTTTTGGTATAATTTTTCTAAATAATGTTTTTTCTTATATATGTAGGTATATTTTTTTAAACGAGTTACCTAATATTCTCAATAATAAAAAAATGCTTCACTAGATAAAAAATGTGAAAATTACAGCATTGTCTAGCTTTTCTTCTTTGCTCAAAATAAATTGCCCTTAATTTGCATTTTGCGGTATGGTTACTCTGACGATTCAATTTAATTTTAAAGTTAATGGCACCGGCGCAAAATTTCGCGCCAATGTGTTTTAAATGAATTCATATTTTTCAAATCCTGAGAAATCAACTAGAATTTTCGAAATAATTAAACGCAGAATGAAATATTGTATTATTACCGAGGGGCGAAAATCCCTGAAAACTGATATGTTTATTTTAATAAGTTACAGGGGTAAAAAAAAAGAAAATATTTAATGTGATATTTAAAATTTCAAATCTCATTCAAACGAAACTTTTTGATTATTCTAAGGGACTTTCGGCTCTAGTTAACACGTTGACGGACTATAAGCAAGTGTTGTCAGTGACACTCTATATTTTGCTAAGTAGAATAGGAAAAAATGCAACGTCTATAGACGTCTAATTTCCATTGATGTAATGTGACACAACGTCTATAGACGTTGCATTTTTTCCTATTCTACTTTGCAAAATATAGAGTGTCACTGACAACACTTGCTTATATATTTGACGCACTGTCCGTCAACATGTTAATAATGTAATATTTCATTCTGCGTTTAAATTTCTCAAAAATACTTATTGGTGCGAAATTTTGCGAGTACATCTTTTGGTAAAGGTGATATTTTATTCTTTTTTAACATTTTTCATTAAGTTGCTCAATAAGCATTGATCTTTTCTTGGTAAATACATTCCTTTTTTACGATTATTATTGCGATATTCGTTTTTTTATTATACCCATTTCCCGGAGCACACTCGTTCGCTCCCATGGACAAAAAAACCCTCTTAATTACATACTAGTTCGCTCCGAAAACCATAACCTAGTTCGCTCCCGTGGTTAAGCGGATTAAGTATTTATCTATTCTATTCTAGGAAAATTAATATCAGGCAAATTGGTACTGTGACTTTTTGTATATTATATTAGAAATTATATAAAATATTGGTGGTTACCTATTTATATAAATACAGTGATAAGCGCGCTAATAACCGGCAAAATAACGCAAACGATGGAAAACATATGAAGTTGTAAGATAAAAGAGATGAAACTAGTAGAGATGAGAAATTTAGAGGTAGAAACCTATAAATTTACATTATAATGATTGTTTCTCATCTTTAGACGTTTGGCAACTACCACTGTGACAGTGACAGTTTTTGTTGACATACTCATGTGATACGGCTAAAAGTGGGAAACAACCAATATAATATAAATTTATAGGTTCGTACCGCTAAATTTCCAACCTCTACTAGTTTCATGCCTTTTTATTTCACAACTTAATATGTTTTTCATCGTTTTGCGTTATTATGCCGGTTATTAGCGCGCTCATAACTGTATAACGAGACAGTGAAATTAGATAATTTAGATTTAGTCCAATAAATGACTATTTTGGAGTGTAATTTTCGGCGTTACTACGGATTTGATTGAAAATTTGGTTTTAGGTTCTACCTATCCACTTCAAAGTTGGACTTGTGCCGTTGGTTGCATTTAATTGAGGGTATAAATCACCCCTTCTCGAGGGCGAAAAATCATACGTTTCAAATAAGTCCAGAAATGGAAAAGTTGACTACTTTTAAGTAACTTTTGTTCTATGTAGTTTTTTAAAGAAGTCAATAATTGTTTGACTTCTTGTTTGATTTGAATGACATCAAAAATGTTTATTTTTAAACAATAAAAAATAACACGTTTTCAGACGGTTTTCCTCAAATAACTGAAAAAAAATTATTTTATCAAAAAAAAATTCTTAGCGAAAATATAGCCTATAATAAAATGAAAAACAGTATATTCATGAAGTGTAGGTACAGACCCAGCAAAAGAAGAATTGCAGGTAGCTTATGAAAAATATGTTCCTATGAAAAATGTGTTCCAAAAATACATTTTTGCTGAGAATATTTTTTTCGATAAAATATATACTTTCTGGTTATTTGCGAAATATCGTCCAAAAATGTGTTTTTTTGTTGAACAATAATAAAATAAACATTTTCACTCGCAGATAACTAGAAAAATATTGACTTTAAAAAACTCTATAGAACAACAGTTGCTTAGAATTAGTGAATTTATCTATTTCCGGTCATATTTTAAATGTATGTTTTTTCACCCCCGAGAAGGGGTGACTTTCACCCCCCAAGTAAAAGCAACCAACGGCATAAGTCCAACTTCGCGGTGGTAAGTAGAACGTAAATTCAAATGTTCATGCAATTCAGTGGTGACACTAAAAATTACACGGTACCTATCGCCGGATTTCACGTTCCTTTACTGGGCTAATAATAATTATTTTATTTACACTAAATTTTTTTCTATACAGTGATGAGCGCGCTAATAACCGGCAAAATAATGCAAAAGAGGCAAAACATATTAAGTTGTGAGATAAAAAGAAGTGAAACCAATAGAATTGGAAAATTTAGCGATAAAAACCTATAAATTTACATTCGATTCACTGTTTCCCACCTGTAGACGTATTAGAGGAGGATGTCAACTAAAACTGTCACTGTCACAGCGGTAGTTGCCAAACTCGTCTGATACGTCTAAAGGTGGTAAATAATAAATGTAATGTAAATTTATAGGTTCTATCGCTAAATTTCCCATCTCCACTAGTTTCATTTCTATTTATCTCACAACTTAATATTTCCATCTTTTGCGTTATTTTGCCGGTCATTAGCGCGCTCATTACTATATTTTGAAAAATGTTAATGATTGAATTAGAAATTAGATTAGAAATTTTGAATTGTTTTTAAAAATTACTGAAATAATTTTTGTGCTTATTCTAAAATATAGATATAATAAGAAAGCAATACAAGTGTAAAAACTAACATAATAGGTATGGGATATCCTCTATATGAAACAAAAAAATATACAAAATGAAACAAATATAAATAATTAAAACGAGGCATTTATTTTGCTAGAAATCTAAGTGAAATACATTTGACAAAATCAAATTTACTAATTTTATTTTGCTTTAATTCGGCTATTTTGTGATCAACAAATTTTTGGCGCTCTAGAAGTACTTTTCGGTACACTTTTTTTGGTTTCACCGAACTTCGTATTTTTACATAAGTGTCAATTTGAATATCTTATGTTATATCTTATCGTTATAAGTTTAATATATTTTTAAGTAAGAAGTAGTGTTATATAGTAGCATTGTTTAAAAAGACTCATTCTTTTAAACAATGATAGTATTGTCGTATTAGAAAAATAAAAAGTTTGAGAAATATTTATTAAAAATTTTATTAATAAAATGTATCAAAGTACCTGCTTTATGAAGGCAACATTATCTATTTAAGCTGACCCTGGCTATTCATTATTATTCATTGTGTACCCAGTAAAGACATTATTCAACTATCTTTTCTAAGAAATATATGGCCGTAGCGAACTAACCTATGCCCCTTTTCTGTGGGGTATTAAAATCTGACCGCCGGAGCGAACTAGTATACGCCCCCATTTACTTGCGTTCAGTGGATTTATTCGGTTTTATTTAAATTTCTTGTGTTTTGTTATATTTTGTACTTTGACATTCATTGCGTAAACTTGATTTTTTTTGCATTTTCTTTTATTCTCTTGTTTATTCGCCATATAGTAAAAATCAAACATGGTAAATTCTAAATATGTGTATATACTATACACTGTTTTGTTTTGTACATTTGTTTTCTTTTTATATGCATTTTATTTTCTTATATTGGTTTTTAAAATTCTCTTTTTCTTTACCTTTCTCAGACTAAATTAATTACTGTTTTCTTATTTTCTTCCACTCAGTATTTGTGTTTTTTCTTTCGTTTATTTTCATTACACGTATAACTTCTTACTTTTAAGGGCGAAGGCGCAAAATTTCGCGCTAACATGTTTTAAATGCATTAATTTTTTTCGAATCCTGAGAAAACTTATAAGTATTGTTGAAAATAAAAGCAGAATGAAAGACTGCATTATTACCGAGTGCTAAAAGCCCCTGAAAGATTCTATAATGTTTATTTTAATAAGTTACAGGGGTTGAAAATAAAAAGAGAAAATATAGTGCGATTTTTAATTATTTCAAATATCTTATTCAAAAGAAACTTTTTGTTTGAAACTCTAAGGGACTTTCGGCCTTCGGTAATAATGTAATCTTTCAGTCTGCGTTTAAATTTTTCAAAAATACTTATTAGTTTTCTCACGATTCGAAAAAAATGAATGCATTTAAAATACATTGGCGCGAAACTTTGCACCTATACCTTAAGTAAAGGTGATATTTTATTATTTTTTAATATTTTTCATTAAGTTGCATTAAGACATTATCACCATATTCGTTTTTTTGTTATATGTATTTTCTTTTTCGGTTTGAATTTATTGGGTTTTATTTTAAATTTTTGAATTTTGTTATATTTTTTACTGAAACATTCATCGTTTCAATTTAATTTTTTTGCATTTCCAGTATAACTGGAAATGTATATTTGCTTGTGTGGTAGACGTATATTTTCTTGTTTATTCGTCATATAGTAATATGACATAAATAAACAAATATGTTAAATTCCAAATATGTGTGTTTAATATGCATTTTGTTTTCTTTTTCTATATGAATTTTTTTCTTACATTGGTATGATTTTTAATATTCTCTTTTTATTTGCTTTTATCAGATTAAAATCATTATTAATGTTTTCTTATTTTTTTCAACTCAGAACGTCTATAGACGTTGTGTTTTTTTTTGTTTATTTTCATTAAACGTATAACTTTTTACTCTTAACAGATTGTAACAACTAAAATGGTAGGTATATATTTTTCGATATTTTTTTCTTTACTGTTGTATTGACAAAGTGTTTCTGATCTTTTAATTATTGTTATATTTTTTGGAAATTTATCAGATATATTTGGTTTCGTTATTTTTCGATATTCGATATATTTGTTTTCGATAAAATGATTCTAATAGTTAAATGGTCTTTCAATAATTATGGCAATTTAAACATATATTTATTAATGTATTTCAAGGTAAAAAAATTTCCAAAAAATGTAATAGTTTAGATGATTATTTCATTCATAGGAGATTCTGACCAATAGAAAGCTACAGAAATCTAAATTAAACTGATAACTTTTTTGATAATTGCCCGTCGTCAAGCATATTACGTCAGATGCCCTTCGTTGCTACGAAAAAATACATTCAGTGACATTAATGACAACTGTTTTAAAAATTATAAAAGTGATGACTTTCAACCGTCAAATACATATTTATAACAACTGTGTGTTTCATTGTACTAATTTGTACTTACATAAATAAATTACAATAAGATTTTGGTTTTGAACAGTTTTATTCATGAAATAATCGCAACAAATTGCACTCGATCTCCAAAATTAATATAGAATGTTTGCCCTCGTGACACTTTGACATAATTTCACTCGCCTACGGCTCGTGAAATTAAAACTGTCAAAGTGTCACTCGGGAAAAATTCAATAATTTTAGAGCTCTTGTACAATTACTACTGAAAATACTGTACACTTTGTAAAAATATTATTTCAAAGCATTGTTGTAGATTAAATTTCTTCACTTATTTTTTGTGCATTCGATTCTCCATTTTTTGTACTATGGTTTCAATATTATGATCCACCACTTGTATAAATTTATTTAAATTATTAGTATTACCGTGTTACTTTTGCACAACATCTTATATTTTAAGTATACCTGTGTTTGTATTGAAAATAAACTGTAATTTCAATTTCCTTTAATAAAAATAAATATGTACTTCTGTAATGTATTAAATGAGCTTTTTATTTAACAACCCTGAAACAACATTGATATATACAGTGAGCACGTAAACGTTGGAATAAATTCCTTTTATTTTTGTCAATTTGTTTGTTTTGAAATAAATCCCGAACCGGTCGATTTTTATTTTTAAATTTTGATTTTTTGGCATGTATTATACTCGTGACGTTATCCATCTGGGCGTGATGACGTAATCGATGAATTTTTAAATAAAAGTAGGGATTTCGTGACAGCACCTTTGAAAGCTTATTAAATTATCTATTCAGTAATATAAATATTAACATAAATACTTATACAGGGTGTCCAAAGAAAGTTTTTTAATTAAATATTGAGACAAAAATAAGAACGTATCTAATTTATTTAATTCATAATACATTTCTCTGCTGTCAGAAAACAGGAAAAAATGTTTGACAAACAAATACTGTTTTACTCTTAAATTCAATGTTAAAGTGGCCACTCACCTGCCTCTTAGCAGTTTAAACATTTAATTGAAGTTAAATGCCGTATTTTTTTTTTCAAATAAACATTTTTCCTGTTATCTGACAGCAGTAAAATGTTGTTTTGAATTAAATAGCTTACATACATTCTTCTTTTTGTTTTAATTAATATTTAATCCAAATTTTTTTGACACCCTGTATAAAGAATTATGTTAGTGTTAATATTACTGAGTAGATAGTTAAATAAACTTTCAAATGAGCTATCACCCGATCCCTATTTTCATTAAAAAAATCATCGATTACGTCATCAGGTCCAGATGGATGACGTCATTAGTTATTATGCCAAAAAATCATAATTTAAAAATAAAAATCGACCTGTTTCAGGATTTATTTCCAAAATCACCATTCATGAAAAAATTAATTTATTCCAATCTTTAGGTGCTCACTGTATACATGTCTATATTATAATCGACAACACTACATAGGTCTGGATCCCGCATAAGAAAAAAAATTGATTAATAAGCAAGCTAAAAATTTGTTAATAGCTTAACGGTGTCTAGACGGACAAATTTTAATGTATGGGAACACTGGAACAGGGGAAGTTTTAATTGTGGAACAGGTTAAAAATCTGGAACGTCAGACTACGAAAACGTCAGATGTATTTTGTCGGACAGAACTTCCACTTGATTTGTTGCCCTTTCATTAAACTCTCATGCAAAAATCAGACTGGTGTTATGAAAGGATAATAAATCAATTGGAAGTTCTGTCCGACAAAATACATCTGACGTTTTCGTAGTCTCACGTTCCAAATTTTTAACCTGTTCCACAATTAAAACTTCCCCTGTTTCAGTGTTTCCATACATCAAAGTTTGTCCGTCTAGGCACCGTTAAGCTATTACCAAATTTTCAGCATGCTATTAATCAACTTTTTTTTGGTACGCGGGATCCACACCTAACAGGCCTAGACGCCCTCGGCTCCGATGGTCTTGAACACTTCTAGTTTTCTTTTCTGTTTCTTTCTTTTGGTATTCATAATATAACCATCTACTTATCTGTGTCTTGATTTTCTATATTGTTTTGTGTCTCATGCATCTTGATTAGCTACTGATTGGTTCTTCTGCACCATTCCCTGTTTTATACCACAAAAAAAAACTTTTTTCAAAATTGTCCTCTCCCAAATCTCTAACTTCTTTTATCTCTCTCATTCATTGTCCATGTTTTACGTGCATACAATGCCGTTGGTCTTACTACTGTTCCATAAGTTCGAATCTTGGCTACTCTGAACTTGTTTTTTGCCCTCTACAGTGCACTTAACCTAATGATTTGCTACTTTTCAATTATCGTTTATTCATTTCTCTCTCGTCGCCTCCTTTATTTGTTACTGTTACTCCAAGGTAACTATCAAGTAGTGTTTGCAGATCTTCTTGACTAGAAGCTAGGAGTACTGTATCGTCCGCATATCGCAAATTATTGATGACTTCACCGTTCACAAGTATTCCTTCTTGTTTTTCAGAAAGAGCTTTTCTGAAAATTATTTCGGAGTAAACGTTGAAAAGCAGTGGTGACAAGAGGCATCCCTGCCGTACTCCTCTTTTAATATTAAGAGCCTGTGATTCCAAACCATCTACTAAGACTGATGTTGTTTGATTCCAATATAAATTTGCAATTATTCGAACATCTCTGCCGTCCAAGCCTATGTCTTTTAGAGTTTCGATCAATATAGAGTGCTAAACACGATCAAATGCCTTTTGAAAGTTAATAAAACAACAGTATATGTCTACAGATATATCTCGACATCTTTGAGTAAAAGCAATTTAACCAGAATATTTAATGCGGCAAATGAAATTCATTCGCCATTTAAAATTTTATGAACATTCCGAGATGACAATGGCGAGAATATTAAGAAAAAAATTGATATATTGCGGGAGTTTTATAAAGAGACATCAGTGAAGAATTGATAGATGAATTTTTTCATTTGAGAGCGATATGCAAGGATAATAATGGTAAATCTCAACTTTCTTCAATCTTCTTCTTTACGTGCCATCTCCACGACGAAGGGTGGCAATCATCATGCATCAATCATCATGGCAATCTAACTTTTGACACTACAGTCCGACAGAGTTCAGTTAAGCTGGATCCCAACAAGTCTCTGAGATTTCTCTGCCAGGACATTTTTCTTGGGTGAAGAGTTCGCTCCGCTTCGTTCAGGTATATTTTAGAAGGGTACGAATTGGCTCCCGCATGAATGCGGGTAGGCTCTCATATAATCGCGGAAACATTAGACATTGTTGCCAAATAGTGTAATATTTATACTGCTTAGGAAATTTACATAGTGATATAGACTTTTTATAGGAAAATTATACTTTTAGACAAATATTTTAGAGTTTGTTTTAGTTCAACATTGGCATATGTGTGTATTAAATAGGGTTGATATTCTTCGCAAATAATGGTTTTCAGTATTCTGCCATATAAACGGCTCATTGTGCTTGTTACAGTTATTCCCCTATAATTGTTGACATCACTTTTACTTTCCTTTTTGTGTATTGAAGAGATCCAGCCCTCTTTCCAGCTTTTCGGAATTTGTTCTCCGTTAATAATTCTGTGAAGGAATTCTGTGATCATTCGGATTACTTTCTTTGAACCTGATTTTATTAGTTCTGCGGGAACATTGTCAGGGCCAGGTGCCCGACCATTTTTTAATTGTGAGATAGCTTTCTGTACCATTTCTGTTGTTATTGTTATTTCTTCACCTTCTACTATTACTGGGTTTGATTCTTCTTGTATGTATTGTGGACGGTCTTCAGTCAGCAAAGATTTATAATGCTGTTCCCATGTATTTGTTGTTATGTTGTCAAGCCTTACATTTTCTGTTGTATCTGATCTCAGTGTTTTGATAAACCTCCACGATTCTCTACTTCTCCTACCACCTATATATGTTTCCAACTCATTACATTTCTTTTCCCATGAATCATTTTTTATCTGCCATACGTCTTGTTTAAATTTTTTGAGGGCGTTTCTGTATTTTTCCTTGTCTTCTATCCGGCCAGTGTTTAACCATTTTTGGTATAGTTGTTGTTTATTTTCTTTTTGTGTTTGTAGATGTTCGTTCCACCAGCTATTACCTTTATGTATTCTATTTTCTTTTATACCTAGCGCCTCTTTGGCGGCTTGGTGTATACTTGAAATAATGTGTTGGTGTACGTTTTCTATGTTTTGCGTCAGTGTTCCTTCATCCAATATATTATCTAGTCGGCTTCTGTATAGCATTTTTGTACTGTGGTGTTCTAAACTTTCTAGATTATATCGAACCGCTTCAATTTTCTCTCCATTCCCTGAGTCTGAGACACCCTGTTTCTGTTGGGCCCATGAAGGCAGTATTATTTTGGATTTTATCAAGTAATGGTCACTTCCAGTTTCTGCTCCTCTGTATGCTCTAACATCAAGGATTCTCAGTTTAGTTTTTTGGGCCACAATTAGATAATCAATAATCGATTTTAAATTGCGTGTTGTTTGAATCCACGTGTAGGTATGTATATCTTTGTGTTTGAAGAATCCGTTCATGACTTTTAGTTCATTTCGCATACAAAGTTCTATTAACCGCTCGCCATTAGTATTTAGGATTTCTTCTCCATACCTTCCAATGACATTATTTCCTATTTTTTTGCCCACTCGTGCATTCATATCTCCTAAAACTAAGAGCTCCCGACTTTTACCGATTTGTATTATGGTGTCTTCTAAGGTTGCGATATATTGTTCTTTCTCTTCCACTTTAGCATCATCAGTCGGTCCGTATACCCCTACAATTGATAAACGACGCCCCTTTACGGTCAAATTCGCTGTTATTATTCTATCGTTAATTGCTTGCCAACTTGTTATATGATTTTTATACTTCTTATGAATGAGTATGGATACTCCTCTTTTGGCACGTTCATCCTTTCTGACTCCACTATATATGTGTACATATTCTCCTACGTCGTCTACTCCTTGTCCTTTCTTCTTGGTTTCAGTTAACACTAGAATGTCCATGTTCATTTTTAAACTTTCTTGCTGAACTTCTGCAGTCTTTCCTTTAATACCCTGTATATTCCACGTTCCAACATTCAATATCCGTTTTCGTTGCCAATTTCGTTTTCCAGAATGTCCGTCCTTTTTCCGAGGCTTTACTTTCGGGTTTTTTGCAATATACTTTTTTCCGAGGAATGAGGAGCAAGCCCATTGCCTCAACCCCCAAGCTTGGAGGACCAGAGTTTTGAATTTAGAGTGACCGTCTCTTAGTTAATAGTATACATATTCGATACAAATTCAATTCAAAATTCAAAAACAGCCTATGCAAAAGTTAGATAAAAATATTCAAAATCAGTGCAAATCTCAAAATTCGATAGAATTTTTTTTGGAAAAAATTCGATATTCCATACAATATTTAAAAATAACCGTACTAAAAATCGAAATCGGATAGAGATTTTTCAAATAAATTTAATAACAATTCAAAATTCAATAAAAATTCAAGAATAGCATATATAATAAACTTCGATAAAAATATTCAATTCAAAAATCACTTCATGTTTCAAAATTCATAGATATTCTTAAAAAAAAATCGATACTTCATAAATTATTCAAAAATCAGCAAAGATAAATATTCAATGTTCAATAATAATATAAAAACGAGGGAAGCATTTTTAATAAAGATAGACATTCTTACTTACATTTTATCACTTTGTATTTTCACTGTCGCTCACTGGGTTGATCGTCTTCCTGGGTCCTCGTCCAACTCCCATTTTCGTCGTCGGTATTTCCACGCTGGCGCCACCATCTCTGCTCCTTTCAGAAGACCTCCTCTAGTCTGCAGGATCAGCCATGTATTAAATAGTGTGTTGTTACTGCCTTCTGGTTCTAATTAATTAAAAAGACTAAACACGTCTTACTATACACTATATTTTATTCACTGGTATCCAATATCTAAACAATAACATTAATGATTCATAGCGCCTCGCCTTACTACATACTAACTTCTAATAATTATTTGTATATCTATATCCATACTGATTGCTCAGCGTGTTTTTATACCTATCTGAACCATAACAAATATAGTTCAAGTTCACTCGTAATAAACATGTGATACAAACTATAAGCTATTGTTTTTATGTATGTTCAATACCCTAAAGGTTAATAACATCATATTTAAATTATGATTTATACAGAGGGTTCATAATATACCACATGTTGCAATTTTAACACAAATTATCGGTGTCGGCCGGTATGCGCTCGACCGTTTTGCGCTCTTACCTGAAATCGGCCGGTTTGCGCTCTACACTCTAATACCCGAAAGTTAAGTTAGGACCGAAGGGTTAGGTCTTCCTCCTTTCCCATAAATATTTCTAGGAAGGTACCTGTTTCTAACACAAAGAGAAAATTTGAAAGAAGTGACAACGCTGGGTGATATTTTCGACATGTTTAGGTAAAATAAATTTTGTCTATGGGAGCCAATTCGGACTCTACCTTTTTTAGTTCAGGTAAAATTCTTACCATTGGGAGCAAACTCGACCCCGTCCTTTTTCTTCTACCTATGCTGCCCTTCCTTGAATCTTTCCCTGCAATTTCTCCAATACATTTACTAAATAAAATTAAACATCTCAAATTAGATTCATTATTTCCTAACGTTGTTGTTGAGTTAAGAATATTTTTCACATTGCCGGTGACAGTCGCAGAAGCGAAAAGATCCTTTAGTTTTCTTTCCCGCATAAAGAATGTTGTGATATCTACAATGAAACAGGATTGGTTAATAAACTCGCCTTTAAACTTGTAACGTTTGAAAAAACTCCAACATTAATTTAATATCCCAATTCCCAAAAAGAATGTCTATTTTTTTAATTTATTTTGTGAAGTTCAATATCATTATAAGATCCCAAGCCGACCCTGTATACAGCCATGAAGTATTGCAGCAACATTTCAATGTGTTACAAGATTCCTGTTTATTTGAGACGCAAAAACAGAATTTGTAAGAAGTGTTGACAAAAGTACAGTTCTAATGCGTAGATGAACTTTCTAGAACAAATCTTGAACTGAAAGTTGAGTTCTTGTCAACTAAGCATCCCTAAGGATCAAAATCGCTCGGTACTTCCGTCGTATTTTCCCCGATCTGTGGCTTCAGACTGAAGCGCAGATCAGTCCGGTTTGATTTCTTCAAGCGTGAAGATCGCTTGCCGACTCACCCCAAAAGGGCGTGGTGCCTTTTGTTACCCGCCGGTAAAGGGTATAGTATGTCGTTCTGGAAGATCTAGTGTGAGGGCACGATGTTTTTTTTTTTACCCCGTAGTGAAGTTGGGTGCTCTTACACTGTGTTTGAGTTGTGACGCAGTACTATACGCCGGCGTGGTATGAAGTCCCTGTATCTTGTCCAAGTTCCTGTTTAAATGAAGTCTTCCGAGTCCCGATTGATGTCCTGATGTAGACATTTTGAGTTCCAGTCCCGTGATGTTTATCCAGTTGATTGCCCCGAAATAAAAAGGAAGCCATGAAGCCCACCTCAGGTCGATGACCCTGTTTGTTTGTAGATGAACCCCCTTTCCGTGTAGTTTGTGACGTGTGATAAAGGATTTTGTTTAAATATGGTATGATATATTTTTTTAAATTTTGCAAGGATCCCAAATGGATAAATATTTTTGTTGGTAAAGAGTTTTGAAAAATAATAGTTGTTTGTGCTTTCATGATGCAACTTGTAAATTAAAATGACAGTGACTTTGACCTTTGACAGCTGCGTCAAAATTTTGTTTTGACATACACTGTCCAACAAGTTCTTTTGTCATTCTTTTGTTATGTTAAATTGAAGATTTTTTTTGTAATGTAAAAGATTTGTAGATATTTTGTCCTGTAAAATCATTTCCTGTTAAAAGTTTTTTTGTTTGTTTAAAAAAAAAACCACCGTAAAGTTTTAAATAAATGTTTGTGAAAGTGTATCTATCATCTCATTTCTGTAGCCTTTGGAAAAATTTTAACAGAAAACTAATGCAACTGTATGAAAGTTTTAGTTCAGGAGAAAAGAAAGAATATGGCATAGAAGCCAATAATAAGGAAAGATGTTGTCCCAATGTAACCCCAAAGAGGAATCAATGATGATTGTCCCCCCGATTGGTACCCGTAAGTAAGAAAGTATCCAGTAAGTACCCATAGGTGAAATAGAGGATTTATTTCAAACGGCGTCCCTTTTTGTTAAATAGTAGAAAGATCCTCTAGTCAGAGTAAGTACCCTTATGTATTTAGTTATGGTAGTGTAGTCATCTTAACACCCCTTCACCCTCCCTAACGAATCTACGACCTAGCTCCCGCACAACAAATGAGCTGCCGTCCCGCAACGAGGCTTTATGTGTCTGCTTCTTCTTCTTTAGCCCCATTCTTACCCCCCAGTATCTCTATAGATAGTCTTTCCTTGTTCCCATATGAGCAGACATGTTAAACGCTTCAAATGGCGCCCAACGTGGGGCTCTAAACGCTTCAAATGGCGCCCAACGTGTGTGGCTCGACTCATTTTTGGCCTCCTTCCGGCTCCAGTTGTATGTAAAATGCTTCAAATTGCGCCCAACGTGTGGGGCTCTAAACGCATCAAATTGCGCCCAACGTGTGGGGCTCTAAACGCGTCAAATGGCCCCGGCAACGTGGGGCCTGTACTTTTTTTGGCCTCCCTCAGACCCCATTTGCATGTTCCCACTACCATGTCCTTTTAGCCTCCTTTCGGTCTCATTTGTACTACAACTGTTAGGCAGTGCCCGTCTTGGGTAGCCGATCTCAGTTTGTGGTGCAAGTGTTTCCGATAACATGGAAGCTCGACTCGTGTCATGTTTTGTATGCCCATTGTTACAAGTCTAGCTTGTAGACATGTTCAACTAGTAGTTAGCCTATCTACTAGTCCCCAATGTCTTTAGCCACCCCCCACTTAGTGTTACATTTGTAACGTACACCCTGAAGTTTGACCTGAGTAGATATCGCCCCAGTCTTCCCATGTAGTTTAGCCCAGATTCCTCTTGTCTTGCCCCCCCGAAACTGTTTCATGTCTTTTAGTGCCCCCGAAACTGTTTCAGTCTGTTAGTCCCCATGAAAGAGCCCATTTTTGTAGTTTTTGTTGCAGAATGTTAATAATTTTTCCAAAGAGGTGTAAGTATGTACACATTTTGTTGTGATGTTGATTTGGTCGTGCTGTTGATTGTATAGGCATGTACCATTTCATACATCATAGTGTATTTAACTTGTAACCCCATATGTATACTGGTATTGTATTGTATTGTAAGTATCGTAGAACAGAATTGTATGTTATTGTAGCGTACTAACTGTATTGTATTGATATTGTACCCATGATGAAAGCATTGATTTGAATTTTTTTGAAAATATTGATGAAATATATATAGACAAACAGTTGAATAAAAAAGTAACGTAAAATTTTTTTGAAAATTTTGATTAAAAGTAACGTTAAATATTTTGAATATTGAATCCAATTATGAAGTATAACAGTATGTTGTATTTTTTGCATGTATTCCTATAGATCAACAGTTTTTTACAGAATAACCGTTTTTTGTGATTATTGATTTGGTCATTTGAGTAGATGTGTGATGTTGTTGGTATGGTCCGTGTATGAGCTTAGCCCCGTATAGTCTGTGTGAGAGTAGTCCCTTGTTTTTCCAGCGAAGCCTATCTCTGTTGGTGTATGTCATGCCACAGGTTAGTTGGAGAAGTCATCCCATTGAGAAGTCATCCCCTTGAGAAGTGGCCCCGTGAAGAAGTGAAGAGGGAAACCGTGGAGAGGCCCCCCACTTCTGTGTTTTTTTCAAGCAGCCAGGAGAAAAGCTGTCACTTTTAGATTTGAAGATAGCGTTCTCTGTCGACACTGTTTGGGAATAACTGTCTTGAAGTGTAGAAGTTAGCCCCTGAAAAAGCCCCCCCCTTGTCTGTGTTGCCCCTTGTTTTTTTTTTGACTAATCTATCTTTGTAGGTGTCAAAAGGATGCCAGAGGTTAGTTAAAAAGAGCCCGTGAAGTAGTAGTTGAAGTCTCCCCCCCAGTGAAGTAGTTGAAGTCCCCCCGTGAATGAAGTATGTCTTTTTGTATCTGACATGTCACAAGTGTAATACTCGTGATGAAGGAAGTGTTGTTCAACTATCTGTGAACACTTTCATTAGTAGTCGGAGCAAGAAATGTCTTATCCCGTGTGAGCTCATATAGGAACCAAATTTCAATATTGTTTGTGTTTGTAAGCCCCTGAGTATATCTAGAAGTCAAAAAGTATGTTGTTGTCTGTTTGTTTGTCTATCCCTGTTTTTTCTGGAAGTTTTAGAGCCCATTGTCTGTTGTCCCGTGTTGTCTATTAGCCTGTGTTGTCTATTAGCCCGTGTTGTCTATTAGCCCGTGTTGTCTATTAGCCCGTGTTGTCTATTAGCCCGTGTTGTCTGTTAGCCCGTGTCCGTGCTGGAGTTTGATTTTTTTTGGCGAATAGTTAGTTGACCTCTCTTCTCTTTGTTGATTGAAAGTAGGCCAAGAGCAGAAGCTGTGACAAGGCTGGTGAGGTTAGGATCTGGCCGCGTTGAGTACAGGTGAAGCTTGCTTTCGGTCGATAAATGGAAGCGGTTGTTCGTCAGAACTGTCATACTTTCCAATGTCCCTTTGGTCTTCCCCTTGCGTGTTGCTTTCATCCCCTGTTTTGAAAAAGTAGCCCCCCGTTTTGAAAAATAAAGTCCACCCCCAGTCTTGAGAAATGAAATGCCCCCAGTTTTGAAAAGTAAGTCTATCCCCAGTTTTGAAAAGTAAAGCCCAACCCCCCTGTCTTGAAAAATGAAGTCTATCCCCTGTTTCGAAAAGTGAAGTGTAGCCCTGTTTTGAAAATGAAGTCTTTCCCCAGCTTGTGATTTGAAAATGAGAGAGTTGTCTAGTGAACGTTCATGAAAGGTTCTTATGTCCTGGATTGGACTGTTGATTGAAAACGTAATGATGTAGTGTTCTCTATATCATATGTTGCGTTCATTTCCCTTAGTCTTGTTTAAAAAGTTTGATATCCTGTTTGAACCCAGTATACTAGTCTTTTCGGTCTTTTGTTGTTGTCACACGTATCCCCCCTCCCCCCTTGTTAATATTGTCTTGATTTTAGTCCTTGTTGTTGTCATATACCCTTTTGTCTAGCCCTGTTTTGTTTGAATGAGTTGTTGAAGTAAGTTGTTGGTGAGATTTTGTCTCACTGAGGTGTTTAGACTGGATTGTCTAAATCCTCGTTTTGCAGAACCGTTGCCGAAATGTCCCGTGAAACTCGCTAGGTGTTAGCAGAGTTTGGGCAGATGTTTATCTGTCAAACATCAACTTTTTAGTTTTTGTGAACCGCTCGCGGTTAGGCAACGAGGTGACAAGGCTGTGTCTGCCCTGGTATGTCACTTGTGTTACTGCTGTGGATGTCAGCGAGGTCCACACAGGGCACAAGTTTAGTTTCTTTCCCAAGGCACAGAAACTCTTGTCACCTACAGTTCTTTGTAGAGTCAAGAAACATTTAAGTCTACTCGACTTTAAAGAGTCTGGCGATTGATGGCACGCTAGCCCAATCCCTAACGACTTTTTTGTTTTGTTTAATCCCCACTAGCCATTATCTAAATATTTTGATATTGTTGTCCTGTCACACCTAAGATGTCCGTGTTGGATTTTTTTCTGTTTGTTATCGAAAACTGGATAATCTTATCCAGGTTTCTCTTTTGCGCGGAGGCTTTGTAACGTTTGAAAAAACTCCAACATTAATTTAATATCCCAATTCCCAAAAAGAATGTCTATTTTTTTAATTTATTTTGTGAAGTTCAATATCATTATAAGATCCCAAGCCGACCCTGTATACAGCCATGAAGTATTGCAGCAACATTTCAATGTGTTACAAGATTCCTGTTTATTTGAGACGCAAAAACAGAATTTGTAAGAAGTGTTGACAAAAGTACAGTTCTAATGCGTAGATGAACTTTCTAGAACAAATCTTGAACTGAAAGTTGAGTTCTTGTCAACTAAGCATCCCTAAGGATCAAAATCGCTCGGTACTTCCGTCGTATTTTCCCCGATCTGTGGCTTCAGACCGAAGCGCAGATCAGTCCGGTTTGATTTCTTCAAGCGTGAAGATCGCTTGCCGACTCACCCCAAAAGGGCGTGGTGCCTTTTGTTACCCGCCGGTAAAGGGTATAGTATGTCGTTCTGGAAGATCTAGTGTGAGGGCACGATTTTTTTTTTACCCCGTAGTGAAGTTGGGTGCTCTTACACTGTGTTTGAGTTGTGACGCAGTACTATACGCCGGCGTGGTATGAAGTCCCTGTATCTTGTCCAAGTTCCTGTTTAAATGAAGTCTTCCGAGTCCCGATTGATGTCCTGATGTAGACATTTTGAGTTCCAGTCCCGTGATGTTTATCCAGTTGATTGCCCCGAAATAAAAAGGAAGCCATGAAGCCCACCTCAGGTCGATGACCCTGTTTGTTTGTAGATGAACCCCCTTTCCGTGTAGTTTGTGACGTGTGATAAAGGATTTTATTTAAATATGGTATGATATATTTTTTTAAATTTTGCAAGGATCCCAAATGGATAAATATTTTTGTTGGTAAAGAGTTTTGAAAAATAATAGTTGTTTGTGCTTTCATGATGCAACTTGTAAATTAAAATGACAGTGACTTTGACCTTTGACAGCTGCGTCAAAATTTTGTTTTGACATACACTGTCCAACAAGTTCTTTTGTCATTCTTTTGTTATGTTAAATTGAAGATTTTTTTTGTAATGTAAAAGATTTGTAGATATTTTGTCCTGTAAAATCATTTCCTGTTAAAAGTTTTTTTGTTTGTTTAAAAAAAAAACCACCGTAAAGTTTTAAATAAATGTTTGTGAAAGTGTATCTATCATCTCATTTCTGTAGCCTTTGGAAAAATTTTAACAGAAAACTAATGCAACTGTATGAAAGTTTTAGTTCAGGAGAAAAGAAAGAATATGGCATAGAAGCCAATAATAAGGAAAGATGTTGTCCCAATGTAACCCCAAAGAGGAATCAATGATGATTGTCCCCCCGATTGGTACCCGTAAGTAAGAAAGTATCCAGTAAGTACCCATAGGTGAAATAGAGGATTTATTTCAAACGGCGTCCCTTTTTGTTAAATAGTAGAAAGATCCTCTAGTCAGAGTAAGTACCCTTATGTATTTAGTTATGGTAGTGTAGTCATCTTAACACCCCTTCACCCTCCCTAACGAATCTACGACCTAGCTCCCGCACAACAAATGAGCTGCCGTCCCGCAACGAGGCTTTATGTGTCTGCTTCTTCTTCTTTAGCCCCATTCTTACCCCCCAGTATCTCTATAGATAGTCTTTCCTTGTTCCCATATGAGCAGACATGTTAAACGCTTCAAACTTTGTGCATTGAGAATAATTTGGTAAAGTCATGCGAATTTTCGAAAGTTATAGACATCTTTTCCAATCAGAAAACTCGAAAAGCACCTGTATTATAAATATTTTCACTATTATAATAATCAAAATTTAATAGAATTTATATTTGAAATGTTTTTTATTACATATTTTTACTATTGATAATTTTATTTCTATAAAAGTTGAACATTTTCGCTCTTCACTTTTTGTCGGGGGCCCGTTCGCCACTTCTTGCCGGGGCCCGCTCCTCCCTCTCGGCGGCCCTGGTGGTATGTCTGTGCGCATGTAGGTATGAATTTGTTCTGAACCTATTTTCTTACTCTTACAGCATTTTAGTAAAATTTACCATTCATTATAATAATAATAAAAAAAGAATGTGTGTGTACTTTGTACGCACGTAAGAAGTTATACTTCTATTATATGATTTCAACGAAATTAATATACTTTAAACAGCTTATTTATATTTTATTTAAATATTAAACTAATTTTAATACTTACTACTTCTCAAAATTTTTTATTAAAACAGTGCCAAAAATTAAAATATTAAAAGAATAAAACACACACAAACAAACACATTGAAAAATGCCACAAATGATTTCTGAACAATGTAGGAAATTTTTTTAACTAAATACATATTTTCTAAAAAAAAATTTATAATAAACTTACAATCATAAAATGTATAAAAAAAATAAAAGTTTTCATTGGGGTTCGAACCCACTTATCAGAGCAGTTAGTATTGAAATTCATTCACCTTATACTTTTACCCACGGAGACCATGTGTCATCATGTGCGAATATCCACTAACTAAACGGATTAAACTTTTGACGGTTCTGAATTTAACCAAATTATTTTGATTTTGAATTGAAATTATTTAGAATTGAAAGAAATATTAGAATACAACAAAACATAGAGCAAGAAAACAATATATTAGGTGAATATTAATAGAAATTTTGATGGTAATCAAATTATGTAAATCAAAGCATTACATACTATTTTAGTAGGTTCTTTTTAAATTTTCCAAATAGGTAGGTCCTACCTATGAAATTTTTTATTAGGATACTTAAACATTTACAATTATTACGTACCTGTCGCTTTTAAAAACTATTTAAAAAGTCACTACAATATTATAAACTTGCATTTTTCTCTGCCATCGCAACAATAAAAACTAATATACACAACATTAATGTGTTTATCCAAAATCTCCATATTGAACAATTATTGACAGATGATTTTTACACCCAATCAGATCTCGTATAACGTTTATACCGAAAAAAAAAACATTTTTTTCAAAATTAATAACCTTAAAAATTTTACTTTAAAACCAATTACTTTCAAAAATAAGCACTTTGAATTGACGATACTTACATATCATATAAACACAACATAAGTAAAGTAACTTCAGAAGCGGTAACGATTAATTTAATTGATGTTGGTAATTAGGTGATTTTTCCGATTTTTTTTTGTGCCAAATCAAAAGGACCAACTTTATTTTGAGCGTAAATTGCTTACATTTGATGCTAGAACCTTTTTTTATAAAAACAGAAATAAAGCTTTAAACACTTTAACAAAAGATGTAATGAATTTTCCCCAAAAAGTGCTATCAAAATTTTTTTTGATAGTTCACGTTGAAATACTAAATTTGGAATTTGGCGAACATGAACCTATTTTTCATTAGCTAGAACTCGGGTTCTGCTAGGTATATAGACCTCATGCATACAACATTTTTTTACTTTTTTACCGAATATATTTTTGGCAAGAACATTTTTGTCGATAAAATACTTACTTTTTGAATTTTTTGCGAAACCCGTCTAAAAACGTGGTTATTTTGTTGAAAAATGAACATGTTCACTCATAAATAACTCGAAAAGTATTGATTTTGTGAAAAAACTCTATAGAACAAAAGTTACTTATAATTAGTTAGTTTATCAATTTCCCGACTTATTTTGGACATATATTCTTTCACCCAGGAGGGGGGGTGAAACTCACTCCCCAAGGCAAAAGCACGCATCGGCACAATATCACTTTTTTTTTTTACTTTAAAAAAAGTAAATCCTTTATAAAAGGTATATATTTAAAATCTCTAAAAAGGGCTACAACACAATCACATAACTAGTTTTCGACTGGTTTACCAGTCATCATCAGTGCTTACCTAAAATGAATATAACCTGATAAAATAATGCAAAGATTGAAATTTTGACCAAGGTTAAAAAAACTGTCGGTTATACTCACGTGAAGTTTACATGCTAATCACCAAGATATAGTTTAACAAAAATATGTGGGTCAAAGCCCTGTATAAGTGGTCCGTTAAAGGAAACATCATTTAAAAATGCCAATTAGAGCATGGATGTTTAAACTATTTTAAAATAATGCCCCCGGTAACATCTGAGCTGTGGTGTGACTAGATTACATGGTGAAAGTCTGGTAGCAAATGACAATGAAATAGGTGGAGACCTCAGAACGATGACAGGACAGACATAAATGACAGTTCCACAGGAAGTTGAAAAATTAGCCTGTCATATTTGAGGACTATTGTTTACAGTTTGTTAAAATTAGAAATGATGTAACAACACACTCCATTGTGAAAATTATCATTTGAAATTCAGTAAGCAAAATGTTGTTAAAAATGTTTATGCGTATACTGTTAGTGGAGATGGATAGGCAATCCACATTACACAAATGTTAATACATATTCGATAACTGAAATCAGTAATAAAATCTTTTTGTCAAAAACCTAAGATTTAGAAAAGAAATTTTGTGTTAATGTAAAGTTGTCGAATTTATTTAACTTATTGACAGTTGTTGGGATTTGTGTAAATTTAAAAGGAATTACAATGGGGTTGGCTAAAGTGTAAAAATGTCTTAAATAATCTAGGGGGATGTATCATTGGAAAGCACAAGCTCAAACTAAGGCGACTAATTTCTGAAGACTTCGCAGGCTGCCCGGATCCCTAAGGGTCCAAAAACCAAAGCCGTCGTAAGATGATGACAATAGGGGCTGGGGATATGAAACGTCTGTGGGGAAGGACACACGGACAGACAGTCATGAAACCGGAAGTATATCCTCGTTTTTCGCAGGCGCGTCAAATATTATATCAATTGTACTTCCGGTCACTTCAAAAGAGTACTTCCGGTCACATTTCTAAAACTAGAAGTCCTAGGTAAAATTTCTCACCTTTAGTACCATCCTTGGATTATAAGCTTTTATTCGAAACCTCATTTGCCATACCTCTACTCTGGTATAATGACGGAGGAGCTGAGTTTTCCGACAGACAGACGGAGGGACGGACAGACGGACGTGGATAATTCAACGTTTTCACATTTTTTCAAAATTGGGTGAAAACAATATCTCATTCAAAAGACACTTTTTGTTTATTTCAAGGAACTTTTGGCTCTCGGTAATAATGGAATCTTTCATACCGCGTTCAAATTTTTCAAAAACATCAATTAGCTTTCTAAGGGTTCGAAAAATTGAATGCATTTAAAAAGCATTGCTCTGAAATTTTGCCCCTATGCTCTTAATCTCGTTTGTGCGATTTTATTGAAATCAACAGCATTTGGGTTCGTAGTGTGCACATAACTAACGAATCTTAATTTTCTGATTTTCTTTTCGCGTGAATATTTTTCAACCAGGATATTTATCGTCTACCAGGATCTTTTTTCCTTCGATTTTACCCTTCATAATCCCCAAATATGCTGTCTCTCTCCTTTTAATAATGGTCAAAATTTCTCTGTTCCTTCCCATTCTGTGCAACCCCATTTCGTTCGTAATATGACCGGTCCATGATATTTTCAAAATTCTTCTAAAAAGGCACATCTCAAAAGCTTACAGCTTACTTATTAAATCAGCATTAACAATCCAATAAACAAGAATAAAATGGACATAACATTTTACCATCCGATATTTGATTTGCAGATTGACTCTTTGGTTACTCAGAAACTTTTAATCTGGATCCTCGAAAGAAGGCGCTCCAATGTGTTTTAAATGCATTCATTTTTTTTCGAATCCTGAGAGAACTAATATGTATTTTTGAAAAATTTAAAGACAGAATGAAAGATTATATTATTACCGAGAGCCGAAAGTCCCTTAGAATAACTAACAACTTTCTTTTGAATGAGGTATTTGAAATTAAAAATCACACTAATTTTTTTTCATCCCTGTATCTTCTTAAAATAACCACAGAACTTTTCATGGACTTTCGACCCTCGGTAATAATGCAAATTTTCATTCTGCGTTTAAATTTTTCAAAAATACTTATTAGTTTTCTCAGGATTCGAAAAAAATAAATATATTTAAAACATATGGGAGGGATATTTTGCGCCTACGCCGTTAATATTTTAATGGACCATATTTGTTTAAATATTTTGTAACATATTTTACTGGGCACAAATTTTTCGCATGTATACCCGAGTAAGACAATTTATTATTACTATTATTTATTATTAACAGTCAAATTTCTTTGTCAAAAGGCTTTAAAATGATCCTTATAATATTTTTGTAAAAAAAATACTTGGACAGAGAAAAAACTCTACCAAAAACATTCGCATGGTCTGCAGCGTACATACGGGATAAAGTTACCCGGAGACATTTCGAAAATTTCATTTTGAACCGCGCTTAAAAGTATTTGCCCACCCCTGGTGTATAGTATAATGGCCGTATTATAGAAAACACATTGTTGCGTTTGAACATGAGTGCTAATCTTACAGTCTCTGTGAGTTATTTCCGAATGTTGTTCCAATTGGCTTTTTATGTTGGTACCACGATATAATTTATTGTTTTACGTTTATATTTATAAGCTGTTTATGTTATAATATTTCGCTCTAACTTCGGTGTAGGTACTTTGTTTTGTTTCTATTTGCATTAATATTTGTAATCCATGCAAGCTATCTGCAAAAACTACTGCATCGCCAGCATATCTAAAATTGTTTAAACGCGCTCACACCATGCAACACAAGTCTCTTGATGAACATTCATCTTAGAGTGCTAAAGTGCTACGTCTGGTCTACTTTGCTTCATGGATGTGAAAGTTTGACAATAAAAGTGAAAATATATATAATGTGTACACTGTAACAGAAATATAGAATTATAGAATAGTTGGAGTTGTGTTGTTACCGTCGTATGCTCAATTTCATTAGAACCATCCACACGAGAGTGGTTCAATACTTCCAAATTTAATTTAATCCAAACATAATCATAACATTTAAAATGTTCCACTTCTTTTAATTGCTCCTTGATTAAAGACGTTCTTTTAATTTTGATAATATGTTTTGTATGTTCTATATGATGTAGAAACTTAATA
The DNA here is from genome assembly GCF_917563875.1 of Diabrotica virgifera virgifera. Taxonomy (NCBI): domain Eukaryota; kingdom Metazoa; phylum Arthropoda; class Insecta; order Coleoptera; family Chrysomelidae; genus Diabrotica; species Diabrotica virgifera. The sequence continues at coordinate 223,623,252 of NC_065446.1, forward strand.
AATAGTTAAAGTTAAAGGAAATGTTTCCTAAGTCCATTATAGCTATTCATCAGAGATCTCATGCCTGTCAAATTTAACGAAGGGTCAATGGTAAAACTTGGATTTATTAGTTCCGCTCACAACCAAGAAAACCTTTCGAGAATTGTTAAGATACAAATCCTCTTTTGAAAAGTAAAAACAGAGTATTTTCCAAAGATCTGAATGGTAAAGGAATCCGTAAAGGATTTATTCCACTAGGGTAAATAGGTAGGATATCTAGAGTAGAAAAAACACTACATTTTATTGTATGATGTTCTTTTATTACGGATCAGTGGAACTGAAATCCAGGTGGTATTATATTTGTAATTTGTAATGGGATTTCTAATATAAGTATAGCTACACAACATAGCAACATAGTTAGCATATTATGTAGTTAGACATGCTGAAATAAATAGCATTACTTACAATTTTTTAACTTTAGGTCATACCCAAAATGAGCGGGATTCAATGCATGCAGTAATAAAGAAAGCAAAAAAGCGAGCATTAAGAAGTAACCTAGTTTATGTTCTATGTCAGTAGCCACCTCTAGTAAGTACTGCTAAAAAAACGGTAGACCCTATAAAGTGAATGAAATGGAGACTGAAGAATTTTTTACTTTGAGGACTGTTCAAAAATTTTTAGGCAAAAATTCACCAAAAATTTGGATAGCGAGAAAGCAGTTCTTAAAGTAGACAAGTGTTTTCCTACAAAACTTTTTCAAAACTAACTTTGACGATCCAACCTATAAAACTATTGACCTTTCTAGTCGTCCTTTTTCTGATAATAATATTATTTTAGAGCAATATTACTTAAAACTAGCCTACGAAAAGCCTCCTACTGGAGGAGATAAAACAAAAGAGCATTTACTGGAATTATGCAAAAAAATCTTATTGCAAAAGTATAGTAATCGTTAGTTAGTTAGTTGAGTTAATTTCTTGTAATTGATTTATAATATACAATTATAATTATTAAATTTATCTTATAAAGTAGGTACCGTTTATAACTTTTTGATTGGGTTTTCATTGTTAATTTGTATAATCGTAGAAGTTATGATTATTGAGTAATTTAAAAAGGTAATGCAATACCGCCATATCTTACAAATATTTATAACGGTTAAATATTTTTTCTTTTTGAAAAAATATATTCATTCGTATTCTATTGAATTACTAATATTCTAATATTCAGTTAGCTGTCTTAAAATATCTATTCTGTAGAAGAAGAAAACCTGTTGCTCATATTTTCATTTGCCTCTCCTGTTAAATTTATAAATTTGCAGTTGTAGCGGTATTGAATTGGATGTGCGAATATTAAATGTTGGTGGAAATTAAACGCCGAGTATTGGCATTTCAGCGATTCTGAAAATCATAAACGTTGTTTATAAACAAATTTGGGTCAGATTTTTATTAAACCATTAAAAACAAACAAGATGTAAACCGTTATGTAGAGATGTCAGTCTGTGAAATGGGCTTAAATTAAAAATTGACATTTTTTCCGTGAACTCTATTTTTTTCCGGAGGGTGTTTGGTAAAGAATGGGCCATACCTTAACCTTGGATTTCAGAGCTTAAAATAGGTCGATTTAAGCTAAATTACCCTAGTACGATAGTTGATAATAACCGAAATACAGGGTGTCAGAGTTAAACTTTTATTTTGTTTATTCTTGAATAATTCCTGACAGACACAGGATAACAACATGAAATTTGGTAAGCAGGGGTTTTTTGGGACGAGAAATTTAAATTTGCCACCAAAAATGGTTTATTACCCAGAGGACGACACATACGCCTTCCACTGCTCATTTAATAGGTTCAATTTTTTTATTACCCACTCTACATACTTTTTGAATCAAAACTTTTATTTTCCTAATATGTTTTCTTAAAAAGGTATACTACATTCATTGCGCTAAACTCAACGGTTTTCGAGATAAACGTATTTTAATTCTGCGAGGCAACATATTTTTTTTGCAAAATATCATTGTAATTACACCCGACAAATAATTTAAAACAATAAAAATTTACAAAAATGTATCGTTATTTCTTCAAATGGAATTTGCAATGCAATAACATAAATATGAGAACTGGCACAATTATTATAGTGCGGCAGATTTGTGCAAATATTTATAAGAATTGTGAATTTAATGATAGAAGCATATAATTTAGACCACATATACTAAATATATACAGATTTTTCTTTTACAAAAATGACGGGCATTAAAAATGGCGACTATACATATGTGACTAATAGCACGATAACTTTTAAACGAAAAGTCCGATTTCAACCAAATTTGGTATATAGGTTTGTTTGTTTGATGTATAAGATCGAGCTCTTGAACCGGAAGAATCAGTTTACCAGAAGTTGTGATTTCCCGATTTTTTATGTAAAAATGTGTTATTTTTTTTTAACTCTTTCTTCTTCTAAAAGTGCCTATCTTCTGGAGATGTTGGCGACCACATTGACCCATCTTATTCTATTTACAGCAGCTCGAAATAGATCAGTTGACGTTAGACCAGTCCATTTCCTAAGATTGGCCAGCCAGGATATACGTCTACGTCCAGCTGCCCTCAATCTTGCCTTGTAGAATCAACTGCAGCAGTCGGTATTTTTCATTACGCATAATGTGGCCGAAGTAAGCCAATTTTCTCTTCTTTACGGTGTTAATTATTTCTTTGTCTTTTCCTAGCCTCTGGAGAATAGTTATATTAGTTGTGTGGTGTATATATGAGACCCTCAACATACGTCGGTAGCACCACATTTCAATGCCTCTAACCGTTTTATAGCATTTTCTGTCAGGCTCCAGCTTTCAACTCCGTATAGGAGGACACTAAAGACGTAACATCTAAGAATTCTTATCAAGTCTTTCACCTTGTATATATTAATTTTTCAAAAATGTAATACCGGCATTGAACAGAGAGTAAATATATCTTTTGGAAAATATTTTGAACTTTTTAGTTATGTTAATTACCATGTAATAAATGCATAACTTATCTTCACATGTACCTATGTGCGGCAGATTCGTGCAAATATTATAAGAATTATTGTGCATTTAATGGTAGAAGCATATAATTTGGACCACTTATACTACACATACAAAGGTTCAAATTTAAATATGAGGCCATCTCAGATTTTGCCTTTTACAAAAAAGGCGGGCATTCAAAATGGCAACTATACATATGTGACTAATAGCACGATAACTTTTGAACGAAATGTCCGATTTCAACCAAATGTGGTATATAGGTTGATTTTTTTTGTAAAAATATGTTGTTTATTTCTCCAGTTCTTTCACCCTGTATATATTATTTTTTCAAAAAGGAAATACCGGCGTTGAAAAGGGAGTAAAAATATTTTTTAGGAATTAATTTGAACTCTTTAGTTGTATTAATTACCATTTAATAAATGCATAACCTATCTTCACATGTAGGTACCTATGTGTGGCAGACTCGCGGAAATAATAATATAAGAATTATTGTGCATTTAATGGTGGAAGCATATAATTTGGACCACACATACTAAACATACAAAAATTCAAATTTAGATATGAGGCCATCTCAGATTTTTTCTTTTACAAAAATGGCGGGCATTCAAAATGAATCTGACGCCCATAGGTACATGTGAATATACGTTATAGTCATTTATTAAGTGGTAATTAACATAACTAAAAAGTTTAAAATATTTACAAAAAATATTTTTACACTCTTTTCAATGGCGGTATTACCTTTTTAAAAATTTATATATACAGGGTGAAATAATTGAAAAACAAACAACATATTTTTACAAAAAAAAACAGTAAAAACATAACTTCTGGTTAACCGATTCTTCCGGTTAAAGACGTCGATCTAACTCATCAAAAAAGAACCTGTATACCAAATTTGGTTAATATCTGACGTCCCGTTCAAAAGTTATCGTGCTATTAGCCACATATGTATAGTCGCCATTTAGAATGCCCGCCATTTTTGTAAAAGAAACAAAAACTGAGATGGCCTCATATCTAAATTTAAACCTTTATATGTTTAGTATATGTGGTCCAAATTATATGCTTCTACCATTAAATGCACAATAATTCCTATAATATTTGCACGAATCTGCCCCACATATAGGTGCATGTGAAGATACCTTATGTATTTATAAAATGGTAATTAACACAACTGAAAAGTTCAAAATATTTCCTAAAAAATATTTTTACGCTCTTTTCAATGGCCGTATTAACTTTTTGAAAACTTAATACATACAGGGTGAAATAATTGAAAGAGGACAACATATTTTTACATGAAAACCAGGAAAAACACAACTTCTGGTAAACCGATTTTTCCGGTTCCAGACCTCGATCTTACACATAAAAAAAAGAACCTATATACTAAATTTGGTTGAAATCTGTTTCGTTCAAAAGTTATCGTGCTATTAGTCACATATTTATAGTCGCCAATTTTAATGCCCGCCATTTTTGTAAAAGGCAAAATCTGAGATGGCCTCGTATCTAAATTTGAACCTTTATATGTGTAGTATATGTGGTCCAAATTATATACTTCTATCATGAAATGCACAATTGTTTCACATACCGGCTGCACTATTATGGTTTTAAGTTATTTTTCGGGTGTAGCTACTATGATATTATGCAAAAAATTATGCTGTATCCCAGATTTAAAATGTATTTATCTCGAAAACAATTGAGTTTAGAGATATGTATAGAGTATACCTTTTTTAAGTAAAAATATTAAGAGAATAAAAATTTTTATTCATAATGTACGTAGAATGGGGGATAAAAAAAATTGAACGTATTAAATGAGCCCTGAAAGATCTATGTAGCGCCCTCTGGGTAATACATCATTTTTGGTAGCGAATTTAAATTTCTCATCCCAAGAAACCCCAGCTTACCAAATTTCGTGTTGTTATCCCATGCCTGTCACAAAATATTTAAGAATAAAATTTATTTTTAAATATTTTGTGACAGACAACACGGAATTCGATAAGCTGGTTTTTTTTGGTATGAGAAATCTAAATTCACTACCAAAAATGATATGTATTTAATAAAATGTATTTAATAAAATAAAAATTTAACTTTGACACTAGGGATGGGAAAAACCTACCGGTTTAAACCTAAAACCGGTTTTTTACTTCGCAATAACCGGTTTTACCGGTTGTTTTTTGTCCCGGTTATAACCGATTTTTTCTTTTTAAAGTAAAAACCGGTTATTAGGTTTTTACGGTGATAAGGATTAGGTTAGGTATTATTTTGGATCCCAATCATAATTATTATTCTCAAGTAATTATTCCAAACAAAACCATAATTCAAATTTTATTTTATTTTATAAAATACAGAAGCAAACTGAAAGTGCAATCCCACATCAGCCAAAAACAATTATTAAGTTTTATTATAATATTTCCTTGAAAAGGTATTTGTAATCATAATATTTACATAAGAAGTGATCTGGTTGAATTAGACGCAAGCATCATATATTTTTCACACTTAACTCTTGACATTGAAAGTGGGTGAATGACTTTTTCTGATTACCAAAAATAATACTCTGACTATGAATATCGAATTGCTGATTACGAATACGAATCTCCAAGAATTTCGCTACGTTTTCAAAATGATACACTCATACAGGAAGTATTTAATGAGTTAAAATGTACCTATTCTACAAATATACAAACGTGTTAAAAGTAATACATGTTCTTTCGATAGTACTAATTTTGATCATATTCATATCGAGTCGAATGGAGTATCGCAAACTAAAGTGTATTGTAAATGTAACTTTGTAACCTATTGGATTAAAAAAACCGAAAACCGGTTTTTCTAAAAACCGGTTTTTTTGGCCGGTTATAACCGCCAGGTTAAACCGTAAGCAAAAAAAACCGGTATAACCGAAAACCGGTGTTTTGTCAAAAACCGCCATCCCAACCCTGTACTTCGGTTATTAGCAACTTTCGTACTAAGGTAATTTAGCTTATATCGACTTATTTTAAGCTTAGGAATCTAAGGTTAAGCTGTGGCCTATTCTTTATCAAACACCCTGTATATATTTGTTCGAATATACCTTTGCACAAACGCCACGATTGATTTGCAAACGAGTTAAATCAAAGCATTAATTGAAACGTACGTAGATGTGTAATATCTACTGACAATGTAATAATAATTGGGAAATGGCTAATGTCGGTGGACGTATTTTATATGGGTCCCCCTCTTGTATGGAGCCCCTCCATACAAGGGGGTTGTAAGCAGGCCCGGTCCTAGTAATTTTGCCGCCCTGGGCAAGATTGGCGACCGCGTCGCCCCCTCCCCCCCTTGGTAGACCCATGACTTACCACCTTCCTTCAGCGATCAAAAACTTAAATCACGATTGTATTTTTATTGATGTGTGCTTTGTGCTAAATTATTCAATATGCCAATTTCCACTGTATTTGAACGATACACGCTTAAAAATACTGATGTGATCTTGATTATTGATATGAGATAATATTCTTATTTGTCATTTAATTTAATCAATGCATTAATAATAATTTAATTAATTAACCAGATCACATATCAATATGTTTTCAATCTCAGGGCGAATTATAAAATTAATTACTTACTTACGTGGCTTCTCAGTATTTCTCAATGGTTCCTAATCGGGATAGGAAAGAAAAGAGTAAAATAATACACACACATGGGTTACAATTATAATCAAAATATTGTTTATTTTATTTAAATGGCAATCACTGCTTAATATGTGCTAGATCTTATTATTCTTAAACATAACATTTACAAATGGGAATCTTATTTCCTTTTGGTTTCCAATTGAAAGTTTTTATTAACATTTAACTATTAGGATTTATTAGCAACAATTCTATTTAAGTTTGATGAAGCTTTTCTGATATTATTGATTATGTTCTTCAATTTATAATGTGGTATTTAATACGAAAAACCCATACATTCATGTCCAAACAAATGAGACTGACCTTTTTCTGGTGAACTGAGAATGTCTTCACACAAGACCCGTTTCCTGCTATCCTTGGCTGCGATCAAAACCTCGTCCTGGCTTTCAGTAATGTTCTCCTTTGAAGATTAGCTCGTATAGCTCTCGCTCCTGCTTCTGTCGTGATGCTGTGTTCTACCTTTTTCGAAACTGCAATCAGCTACCGGGACACTCTTGGCTCAAGGAGGTTCTTTACTCTCAACCTGGCCTACCTCTCGTTCCACGATAGATCTCCACACTCACGGAACTACACCGGCTTTCTCACTCTCCGTACACTACCGTCTACTACTCGACTTCACTTCTCGACAGCTCAAAACATTCTGCTCTCTCTTTTCAGTCATTCACCTCCTTTCTAAATATCCCTTCCAGATTCACAAATCAACCTTCCACCACCAACTCTCATTCGCAGTATTCCTCAAAACCAATTTTTAATCTTTCTAAATATGCTTAATGGTTTTCAAAAAAGAAATAGTTAATTCCCATTCTAAAATTACTTTCTACTATTTACAAAATTTAATGACCTATTCTCTATTTCCACTAAGTCTTATTTAGCATCGGCTAATGATCGAACCTTCCGCGAACAACGATAATGACCTATTATCGATTCCAACTGAGTCTTATTTAGCATAGGCTAATGATCGAACCTTCCGCGAACAACGATAATGGTACGCGCCATTCACTTTGTTTATTCTAAGCGCATTTTCCCGAGTTTCGTTTAATCACTTCTTAAAATTAAATATAACAATTTGTTGTATACAGGTTGTTCTACATTTATATGCCCGTGGTTGAGAAAATTGAAAATATTTTATATTAAATTGAATCCTTTTTATAATTATCAAAATTTAATTTTCATATCAAATAGAAATATAACAATACATATATTTGCAATATTTTCATGACATTTTACTACATTACTATTATTATATTAAAACATGCTTTAATATCCAAAAACTCACTATCCATATCCATAATTACACACTTACTATTTTAAGTAAGTACTACTCTTTTTATCTTTGCACGAGAAAGTCTTTTAAGTCTTTAATAATTCTCAAAGATCCAGGGACTCCGCTATTTCGTGTTCAATAGAGATTGTCGCTAGTGCACTCAAACGTTCCTGGGGACATAGTTGATCTTAAGTAGTTTTTTTATTAATTTTAGCTTTGAAAAGCTTCTTTCTCTAGAGGCCACTGTCACTGGTAGGATTACAAAAATCCTCAAAGCAACACTAACGTTGGGTGCGAAATCAAAATCATACTCTCTAATCATTTTCAGTCTCTCTAGACTCTAGAGGTGTACCTACTCTTGGGCTTCTTGGGCTTCACAATCGTAGAAAGTACTTTGAATGCATCTTTTAGATCAGCATAATTTAGATCTTTTGACTCATCAAAAGTCAAAGCATCACATAGCTTAAAACATTTACCTGATAAATCAATAGCAGTCATATGCTTAATTTGGTTTATGTCGTACACAAACTCAAAAATATCTCCATGGCTCTTAATTTGCTGAAATCTATCACACATTAATAGAAGTCAACATATATATCGTGTCTCTGGATCTAGGTCCATTCTTTCATCTTCAGCCTGACTCATAGCCGAATTGTCTTTTCACTTTCCTCTTTCTTGCTGTTAGTGTGCCTCTGATTTTCTGGTTCTCAATTTCTAACTTTGATGGAACCCTTTTGCGTCTGTCAAATAGTCCTGGAATTTCAAATCACTTCTGAGAGAGTTAAAATGGATTTCTGTTTTTCCTAATAAACTGACAGCTTGATACACTCAACTTAATATCAATACTCTGCAGTGATTTGCTGACTACGTTGATGTGAAGTAAAATGCCATGCCATACCTATTACCACAGAGCAATGAAAAGTAAAATCACGTATTTGATTTTCCAAACAGTTTGCCTCATGAGCAACCATTTTATCGTTGGCTTTATTGACTGTGATTTCTACAAGAGCATATATTTCTTCAAGGTAGATTTCTTCAATTCGGTATCTGATCGGAGTAATTGAATCAATTCTCATCGAGTTCCCATCTACACATAGTTTCGGACAAAGGTTTCAATGTTATGCTAGAAATATGATTTTTTAGTATAGCCCAACGATGAATAGATGGTGAAAAAAAGTTGTAAATTTTTGTGACCAAGGAAAAGAAAGAAACTGCAAACTGTGATGCTATACCAGCATCGTTCACGACTCACGACTTAGTTGCGTGAATAGCTAGAACATGGGAAAAAAGTTCTTCCCTTTCGTGTTTGCCCTATTACCATACCCTTGTCCTCTCATATCGTTTAAAGGTATTCTCAGTTTCAGTTCATTCAGTTTTTGCAAAATAACTTCTGTCCGCTTACCAATAAGCTTCAGCCAGATTTTTCAAATTATTATATCCATTTTCAGTAAATTTAATTTTAAGTGAATTCAGTGAATTTAATTTAATTCCGGTTCCACTATTCTCATGCGATGCAAAAGGCGGTGTTGTCGATTTGCCGTCGAATTAACCTTGCAATTGTTATTGTTTCACTTAATAATTCTCGTTTTTTACAGTTGCATTTTTGATGCTCTTGTTCATAATATTGATTTTGTATAATATTAAAAACATAATTTATTATTTCTTTATTTTCAAAAATTGGCTGTCCTCTTAAAATTGCCGCCCCTAAATTTGACGCCCTGAGCGGCCGCCCAGTTCGCCCACCCCTGCCGCCGGGCCTGGTTGTAGGGGAAAACCCGGATGGTTAGGGCAGCAAATTTTAAGGACACTTAATTTGCATTCTCAGCAAAATTCAGTTGGTTTATCCCATTTTTAGAGATTGTTGAACGATCTGATCCTATATAGATTTTTTTTTGAAACCTCGTTCCATACTAAAATAATTTTTTTGTTTCAGGTAAGCACAACTGAGATACATTAGACAGACAGATGAGATATTTTGGTAAGTAAATATATACAGCGGGCAGTGGCGTAACAAACTCCGTCGGGGCCCCCTGCAGATTTGGAAATGGGGCCCCTTTAAAAAATTACTAAATGTGACATGTGTAACAAAAACCTATATTATAGCCCAGTAAATTAATGTAAAATACGGCGATACCGTGTAATCTTCAGTGTCACCACCGAAGTGGTCAAGTCAATACTTTTTGAGTCAGTTACGAGTGAAAATGTTTATTATTCAACAAAAAAAAACACGTCTTTAAGCGATTTTGCGCAAATAACTCAAACGTATTTGATAAAAAAAATATTTTTAGCAAAAATGTAGCTCATAAAATAATGAAAAAATTAAGTCTATTGACAGTAAAAGCAAAGTCGTAACTCATGAAATCTTGTTCTTATTCGTCAAATTAAAAATCAAATATTTCAACGTGAAATAACCAAAAAATTAAGTACTTTTTGAGGAAAACTCATTAAAACTTTTTTAAAGTGTTTAAAAGAGCTTTATTTTTATTTTTATTTTTATTTTTATTTTTATTTTTATTTTTATTTTTATTTTTATTTTTATTTTTATTTTTATTTTTATTTTTATTTTTATTTTTATTTTTATTTTTATTTTTATTTTTATTTTTATTTTTATTTTTATTTTTATTTTTATTTTTATTTTTATTTTTATTTTTATTTTTATTTTTATTTTTATTTTTATTTTTATTTTTATTTTTATTTTTATTTTTATTTTTATTTTTATTTTTATTTTTATTTTTATTTTTATTTTTATTTTTATTTTTATTTTTATTTTTATTTTTATTTTTATTTTTATTTTTATTTTTATTTTTATTTTTATTTTTATTTTTATTTTTATTTTTATTTTTATTTTTATTTTTATTTTTATTTTTATTTTTATTTTTGTTTTTATTTTTATTTTTGTTTTTATTTTTATTTTTATTTTTATTTTTATTTTTATTTTTATTTTTATTTTTAATTTTATTTTTATTTTTATTTTTATTTCTATTTTTATTTTTATTTTTATTTTTATTTTTATTTTTATTTTTATTTTTATTTTTATTTTTATTTTTATTTTTATTTTTATTTTTATTTTTATTTTTATTTTTATTTTTATTTTTATTTTTATTTTTATTTTTATTTTTATTTTTATTTTTATTTTTATTTTTATTTTTATTTTTATTTTTATTTTTATTTTTATTTTTATTTTTATTTTTATTTTTATTTTTATTTTTATTTTTATTTTTATTTTTATTTTTATTTTTATTTTTATTTTTATTTTTATTTTTATTTTTATTTTTATTTTTGTTTTTATTTTTATTTTTGTTTTTATTTTTATTTTTATTTTTATTTTTATTTTTATTTTTATTTTTATTTTTAATTTTATTTTTATTTTTATTTTTATTTCTATTTTTATTTTTATTTTTATTTTTATTTTTATTTTTATTTTTATTTTTATTTTTATTTTTATTTTTATTTTTATTTTTATTTTTATTTTTATTTTTATTTTTATTTTCATTTTTATTTTTATGTTTATTTTGTTTTTATTTTTATTTTTAGTTTTATTTTTATTTTTTATAAAAGTTTCTAGCGTCAAAACTAAGCGAGATACGCCCAAAATACAGTTGAACCCATTTTTCGGTAAAAAAAATTTTCCCCGAAAAATGCTTAATTTTTCGTTTATGTGACGTTGAAATATTCGATTTGGAATTGGATGAATAAGAACAATTTTTCATGAGCTACAACTTTTACTTTTACTAAAATACATAATTTTTTATAAGCTACATTTTTGCTAAAAATATTTCCGATAATATTTAAAACGATAAAATATTTATTTTTTGAGTAATTTGCGAAAAATAGCTTTAAAAGGTGTTTTTTTTTTTGTTAAAAAATAAACATTTTCACTCGCAAATAACTTGAACAGTATTGACTTGGGTAAAGAAAATCTATCGAACAAAAGTTGCTTATAATAGGGCTTTTCATTCACAGTCATTTGTTTCGAGCTCCTGTCATATGTCGTATAATCCGTGTATATTAATATTATACAGAGATTATACAACATATGACGGAAGCTCGAAACAAATGACAATCGATGAAAAGCCCTGTTAGTAAATTTTATCCATTTCCAGACGTATTTTAAACGTATGTTTTTCACCCTCGAGGTTGTAGAAACTTTCACCTCTCAGTTTAAAGCAACCAATGGCTCAAAAAGGGTAAGTAGAACCTAAATCGAAATTGTCAAGCAAATACGCTGTGACGCTGATAATTACACTACATAACAGTAATTTATTAGTGTATTCATGCACTGTTTATGACAACTGACAATTTTCATCTTTATTAATATAGAATAAAATAGAACACAAATTAATAAATGATTACATAAACGATTATTCTATGAGATGAACAACTTTCTTCGTGGTCTACTATCAGCGAATATATTACAATTTTATATATCGGATCCGCAACTTCATTTTCAATACTGGACTGCTTAAAAAACGTTGCGTATGTATTCGTAAAATAATATTATAAGAACACATTTTTACATATATTAGACAACTAGATGGGGCCTCTGACATATTGGGGCCCCCGCAAGCTTCATGCTGCGGGGGCCTCTGTTACGCCTCTGACAGCGTGTCCCAAAAGTAGCGGAACGGTCGAATATTTCGCGAACTAAACATCGGAGCGAAAAACTGAAAAACACGTTTTCAATAATTTTTAAAAATCTATTCAATGACATTAAACGCAATCCCCCACTCTACCCCTGGATATGAGCTGGGGGGTCACTTTAAAATCTTAAATAGAAACTGCCAGTTTTTATTTCAGATTTTGATTCCTTATGTAAAAGTAAGCAACTTTTATTTGAGACATTTTTCGAATTGTGGATAGATAGTGCTATAATCGGAAAAAACAATTTATTGTAATATACCATAGATAAAATATAAAAACGCTCTAATATCTCGATATCGGTAAATACACTTTCAAATGAAAAACCAAAAAATACGTTTTTAATATTTTCCAAAAACCTATCGAATAACACAAAACATGAGCCTCTACCCCACCCCCTACAGTTGAGGTGGGGGTTTACTTTAAAATGTTAAATGGGAACTTATATTTTTTATTGCAGATTTGGATTAATCATGAAAAATTGAGCAACATTTATTTAAAACATTTTTAGAATTGTTGATAGATGGCGCTATAATTGGAAAAGACTATTTATTAGCGCCATCTATCAACAATTTTAAAAATTGTTTCGAACAAATGTGGCTTAATTTTTCATGACGAATCCAAATCTACAATAAAAAATGGGGGTTGCTATTTAAGATTTTAGAGTTACCCCCACACCCCACCTCCAGGTTTGTGGAGTGGGGGGGTTCTGTTTGGTGTCATTCGATAGGTTTTTGAAAAAATATTAAATACCTGTTTTTGTTTTTCCTTTGGAAGTGTATTTCTCGAGATGGTATAGGCGAGCGGGAGATACTCCTAAAATGACCAGGTACTGACCACGGAGAGGTGAATGGCTAATTTTGTTCATGCTTTATATTTTTGAAGGTGCTGGAAACGAAAATGAGGTTTATATTGAATTTTATGTGGGGGAACATTGTCAAAATCGCAATTTTAACCTAAAAATAAAAAATAATAAATCACGTTATTTGGCGTTTACCTCTACAACTCTGTTCAATTTTAATATTTTTTCTGAAATTTTTACAGTATATAGCTTTAACATTTCTGAAGACAACGGTACTTGCTTTAAGCTTTAATTCTTATTCTCATAAAGGTTATGAATTTTTCAAAGGGAAAGGTACGGATTTGTGCATTGCAAAGCTTAATCGCAAAAGTTGAGTGACGAAATTTAAAATTTAGCCTTTTAATCACGTTTATGTTAAAGTAAAGAGTACAAAGAAGTTTTCTGGAAAATTGGAAAATTTTTGATAAAAATGTTTTATAGAAAAAAAAATAGTGCAATTTTTATTATCGACATTAGAAATCCCCGATGTAACGGTTATTTTTCGAGATATTGACCATGTGTGGTGAATGGCTAATTTTGGTCTTAGATTATTTTTTTGATGGTAGTGAAAACGAAAATGAAATTTATTTTAAATTTTAGCTGGGGGAATATTGCCAAATTCGAAATTTTACCATAAAAATAAAAAAAAAGTGAAATCACGTTTTTTGCGTTTAACTCGCTACAACTCTGGTCCATTTTAATATTTTTATCTAAGGTTTGTACACTATATGTTGCTCACTTTTTTGAAGACAACGGTATCTGCTTTAAGATTTTATTCTTTTTATAGTAAAAGTTAGATATTTTTAAAGTACAAGGTACAGATTCTTGAATTGCAAAGTTTAATCGCAAAAGTTAAGAGGCAATATTTAAAATTTACCTTATTAATTAAGTTTATGTTAAAACATAGAGTACAAGGAAGTTTTCTGGAAAGTTTTAGTTATTACTGTTTAATTGAACAAAAATTGCGCCACTTTTAATATAGACGTTATAAGTCCCCAAAATAGTGCTTATTTTTCGACATACTGACCATGGGAGGTGAATGGCTAATTTTGATCTTATTTTATGTTTTCGATGGTGCTGACAATGAAAAAGAGGTTTATTTTAAATTTTATGTGACGGAACATTGTCAAAATCGCAATTTTAACCTAAAAATGAAAAAAAAAGTGAAGTCACGAAATTTTACGTTTAACTCGCTACAACTTTAATATTCTTTTTCTAAAATTTCTACGGCATATGTTTCTTACCATTGTGAAGACTACGAAGGTAACTGTAGTCTTTCAGTCTTTTTTTTGTAAAAGTTATGAATTTTTAAAAATTAAAGGTGCAGATTCGTGAATTGCAGAGTTAAATCGCAAAAATTAAGTGACAAAATTTAAAATTTATTTATTTGATTACGTTTATGTTAAACCATAGAGTTCAAAGAAGTTTTATTTGGAGTTTTAGGTCTAGATGTGCTATAGAAAAAATATGGTGCAACTTTTAATTTTAAGAAAAACGTGGTTTAACTTTTTCTATTTTTAGGGCAAAATAGCGATTTTGACAATTTTCTCCAACCTAAAATTCAAAATAAACTTGATTTTCGTTTTCGGCACCATCAAAACATAAATTAAGACCAAAATTAGCCATTCACTACCAATGATCAGGATCTCGAAAAATTAGCGTTATTTTGGGGATTTATAACGTATATGTTAAACGTTGCACCATTTGTTTTCTATAAAATATTTTGATCAAAAACTTTAGAATAAGACTAAAAGCTTAAAGCAGAAACCATTGTCTTCAAAAAAAGTGAGTGATATATAGTGTAGAAACTTTAGAAAATATAATATTTGTATTTGAGGTAAGTCTGACCCCCCTATTATGCATTTTTAGATCCGCGCCTGGATATATAGTGTACAAACTTTAGAAAAAAATATTAAAACGGACCAGAGTTGTAGCGAGCTAAACGCAAAAAAACGTGATTTATTTTTTTTTATTTTTAGGGTACAATTACAATTCTGACAATATTCCCCCACCTAAAATTTAAAATAAATTTTATTTTCGTTTTCATCACGGTAAAAAACATAATCCAAGACCAAAATTAGTCATTCTCCACCCATGGTCAGTACCTCGAAAAATAAGCGTTATATTGGGCATTTCTAATGTCGACACTCAAAGTTGCACCATTTTTTTTTCTATAACACATAGTAGATAGACAACCTGCGTTCTGGCACATCCCCTAAATCGCAACCCTTAAATATTAATAAATGCCAAACGGCTTAACGTAGGATGACGTGTGACGTATCGTTGGAAAGGGGATGAAAAAGGGGGTTGAACGTAGTATGTGGCGTGCGCATCGGAATATGCCAAAAGGGCATTACGTCATATCTTCGTTTCTATTGGTCCGATTTTGACGTAAGAGGGCTCGTCGGAACGGGGAGGGGGTAACGAATAAGTTGAGACAAAAAACAAAGATGGCGGCAGTGCCAAAACGGCATTACAGCATATCTTTGTTGCTATTGGTCCGATTTTGACGTATGGGGTGTCAAATAAAAGCGGTGGTGACACAGAAGCCAACTGTCAATTCTTCTTCTTCTTTTCGTTTGTCAATTCTTCTTCGTTTCCGTATAGTGCCTAACAGAACGTGACATTCGACATCTTCGTTTCTATTGGTCCGATTTTGACGTATGGGGTGTCAAATGAAAGCGGTAACGACACAGAAGCCAACTGTCAATTCTTCTTCTTCTTTTCGTTTATCGCAAATTGTACAGGGTGTAGTCAGAAAGTCAAATCAATTCTTCTTCTTTTCAGCTGTCACAGTTATTCTTCTAGTTGTTTGTTAAATATACGTTCACAGTTCCTTCTCATCTACCAAAATGATATCTGTCACTTCACACATAGATGCAATGTCAAGGGAACATTAGGTATGTAACGACTAATCGACAACGTAGAGAGACGCACGACTCATCGCTGATAACGTACACGACGTAATAATCATTCTTTTGATATGTCCAAACCATCCCTCTCTCCTGAATTTTATCAAATACAACGCAACGGTTTCAAATAAACTAGTCAAATTTCCCCTTTTCTACAAAGATCTTTAATTCTTTCGTCTATAAGTAATTTTTGATCAACCCCCGTATATGCAATTACTAATTTTTTTCATACGTTACATTATTTCACACGGAAATTCAAATCTGGACTTCTAAAATCTTTTATTTTATAATGTTTATTTCGCTAGTAATTTTTGATCAACCTCGTATATACAAGTAGTAATATTTTTCATACATTTCAATTAAAATAGGTGAAATGTGATACCAACATAAATTTATGGTGATGACAAAAGAATAGTGGACATAGAAAAGCGGTGAAGGCATAAAAATTGTGGATATTTATCATAATTTAAGAAAATCAAATCGACGACAGCATATTTTAGGAGACGTTTCTACTGGAAACATGAAAAAATAGTGTTGATGGTGTACCAAAGATACTAAGTAAAAAAGCGTCATATCACTCACATTAAAAAAAAAAAAATTAAGCTTTTTAACCCAAAAAAATCTCAAAAACTTACCTTAATTATAAACAATTAACTACAGTAACCAAAATCGCCGACAGTTCGAAACAATGAAAAATGGAAACATTTCTTTTTCGTTAAAGCGTAAAACACACGAATGTCCACAATGAAATCCTACGAAAAAATACATTAGGACTACGACACTAATAGTTACTGCCTTCAAGGACGTCTTTTTTTTTTTAAATTATTTATTTAAAATATCAGAAATGCGAGAGATTAAATTTTATACCTTTCGTTTCTAACGATTACAATGTTATATCAGACTGAAATAATAATTAATAAAAATTAATTACATTGAAAAAAATAAATAATATTCACAATTCTGCATTTTTCGAATCAGGTCGGTTATAGTCCAAATGCTGACTCATTGGATTGAGGTTATTGTCGCAGGGGGTCAAATCAGGTCGGTTATAGTCCAAATGCAGACTCATCGGATTGAGGCTATTGTCGCATGGAGTTCAATGACTTTAAATCGCAAGTTTGTTTGATTAATTGTTTAATAGTGGTTTAATTAAAAAGAACACGCATTTGTAACAGAAGCAACGTTACCTGTAGTAAAAGGCGTACCATCCACTTGCAAAAACATCAACAATAACGGGAAAAAAACTACAAAAAACATGACATTTTTTTTTGTTTAAAAATTCTGTTTCTTTTGTGTTCTCCTAGTCGGAGATGTAAACATGATAAACATGTATACTTGTAGAAAAAAATACAGAGCGCAAATGGAAACTGCTAGAAGAGCAAAGTCATTTAAATTTAAGAGTAAATTATACTTAAAAACAAAAAGCTGAACTCTCAAAGATGTCCCACTAAACTAAATGAGTTATCCACACTAATTGATTATTTTACGCATGCGGCATTAACACGGTAAAAGTTAAAAATACTGTTATCTAGACTTGTATCTAACCAATCTAATACAAAAATTTCGAACTTCTACTTACAAAATACGCTAAATACGCTTACCTAGATAAGGATAGATAGGCAGTCTCTCAGATAGGCTAACAGAAGGGCGCAAAGATATGCAGAGACACACTAAGCCAACCAAACACCATCACTGAGACGCTAACAGAAGGGCGTAAAGATGTGCAGAGACACACTAAGCCAACCAAACACCATCACTGATGCGGTAACAGAACACCAGAGAGGTATGCACAGGCTCGCTAAGCTAAGCAGACACCACAGTTGACACGCTAGCACAACGCCAGAGAGGTATGCACAGACACGCTAAGAAAAGCAGACACCACAATTGACACGCTAGCAGAATGCCAAAGAGGTCAAACTTGGAAAAAATTTAATACAAATTAAATGTGGTGAATTCATTCTCTGTTACACATTATACAGCCTAGCTTGGACTGGACTATTCTAAATAAAATTTCAAGGATAATCCAATTCAAAAAGTGTTTTTGTGTTAGGAAATAAAATACCAAGATGTTACTTGTTATTTATTAAAGAAATTATACTGGTATCATTTACTCTTAAATGAGAGTGATTTCTCTTCTTGCATGTGCTCCTAATGTAAAATGGTATTCCATTTGCCGTTGTCATTTAGTAGCAGATGACAGAAGTACTGCACACGAACATCTCCATTCATTAATTCACTTTACAAATGGATCTACAATGTTGGCTTACAAGAAGAAAATACAACGTGCAGGGAAAAGATTACATCCAAAAACTACATTTAGAAAAATTATTTGTTTGGATCATTGTGCTGGTGTGTTAAGAAACATTGCCTGTACTGATGGTCAAAAACCCCTTGGAATTGTTGTTATTAAAAACAAGGATAATCTTTGTTTACCTCGCGCTCTTGTGGTTGCTAAAGCTCACTCTCATTACGAGAGAAGGGTATTTAAGTCAGAATGGTTACATTCGAGAGGAAAATTCATGCTTGATGTCTCAAATATCCTCGAGAATCTCTATGAATACCTGTGACTTCTAATATTTTTCATAATTGATGCTGTTAAAGCCAGTTAGGATAGGTGATGTCATAGCTCCTTTTAAAGGTAGTGACGTGTGCAACCGATGAACTGGTATGTATATAATAAAAAGTACGCTAAATAAATTCTGTAATATTTTATTTGTTAAAAATTAATACGTATAAAACACAGAACTTTTAGTATATTCATTCTTGAAGGTCGGATATGTTATCTGTTATTAAGATGAACTTAAATTCTGAAGTTTTACTTGGTTGTTCTAAAATTTCTTGTTTTCTTGAAGTATGTGTCTGTTATTAGTCAATAATATCTAGGTACCTCAGTTCTTCTATAATTTCAGCTGCTTCTTTTCCGGTTAAAGCGTCGGCTTTTGAAAGAATTTCAAGGCCTTTCACAAGCATGTTCGGGTCGCCATGTTCGCTATACAGACACCATATCTCTTCCAGTTCGTCAAGTATCTGCTTCTTTGCTATATCACAAACCCTTCTTTCAGCAGTTCTTGTGGGAACATCAACACGGTTTTTCTTTGAACCTTGCATCGGCATGTCTTTTGTTTCCTGACCATTCTGCGATATATGCCTTCTTTTTTTACACTGTTGTTGTATGCCTGATGTATCTTCTTCTTGTGTTTCGGCATTTCTTGAGGTATCATGTAAGGCCTTTGTTCTTCTTCTTCTTTTTCCTAGATACATTGGCTTAATAATTTTTTCGTATTTTGCTGTGTGAGATTGGTGGCGTAGACGCCCTCGTCCATCCTTATGTACTCCTGATACGTCTAGAAGAGTTTTGTAAATTTTTTGATCGGCTAGAGTATATTGTGTAGGTTCCTTCGAGAAAATCAGGTCGTACAGGCCAGGTGTAGCTTTAAAAATGTGTGAATCCATTTGAATGCTATCTTTACCGAACTCAATGGTGTGATTTCCAAACTCCCATTCACCCGTCTCCCAGTTATACTTGGGGCCAAATATCTGGTCAGTATTCCCTAAATTTTGCGTATATGTTTCTAAATAAGGGTTGTACGATGTTTGTATATGTAGAGGTTCGTCGTCACTGATCTGTGATGGTTGATTAATGTGTGACTCATCTTCGTTGAGATCTGGTTTAGGAACATTTTCATTCACATAATTGGTTATTTCTTTAAGAGGCGTAGTTATTGGCTTAAACGTTGTCTGTAGAACCTCTTTCTCATCAGCTTGCATTCTTCTAAGAGCTTTGTACTTTTCTCTCACTATTGCCGCAAGTTTGTTTACTTGAACCGCTCTATTTGAAGACATGTTAACAAATGACTTCTCGACTTTAAAATGCTTGTATTTATACCTCTGTGACCTTCTGTTAGCGTGTCTCTGTAGACGCTTGTACGTCTCAGGTAACCCTCTGTGATCGCCTGTATCTTCTGTTAGCGTGTCTCTGATGACGTCTGTACGTCTGAGGTACCCCCTCTGTACTTCTGAAGTACTGCAGTTAGTAATGAAAGTGGTGGGGAATAATCAAGATTTTTAGAGCAAGTACTACAAACACTTTACAATAAGTATAAATAGAAAATTTTAAATGTAAACACCTAAAAATCTTGATTATTCCCCACCACTTTCATTACTAACTGCAGTACTTCAGAAGTACAGAGGGGGTACCTCAGACGTACAGACGTCATCAGAGACACGCTAACAGAAGATACAGGCGATCACAGAGGGTTACCTGAGACGTACAAGCGTCTACAGAGACACGCTAACAGAAGGTCACAGAGGTATAAATACAAGCATTTTAAAGTCGAGAAGTCATTTGTTAACATGTCTTCAAATAGAGCGGTTCAAGTAAACAAACTTGCGGCAATAGTGAGAGAAAAGTACAAAGCTCTTAGAAGAATGCAAGCTGATGAGAAAGAGGTTCTACAGACAACGTTTAAGCCAATAACTACGCCTCTTAAAGAAATAACCAATTATGTGAATGAAAATGTTCCTAAACCAGATCTCAACGAAGATGAGTCACACATTAATCAACCATCACAGATCAGTGACGACGAACCTCTACATATACAAACATCGTACAACCCTTATTTAGAAACATATACGCAAAATTTAGGGAATACTGACCAGATATTTGGCCCCAAGTATAACTGGGAGACGGGTGAATGGGAGTTTGGAAATCACACCATTGAGTTCGGTAAAGATAGCATTCAAATGGATTCACACATTTTTAAAGCTACACCTGGCCTGTACGACCTGATTTTCTCGAAGGAACCTACACAATATACTCTAGCCGATCAAAAAATTTACAAAACTCTTCTAGACGTATCAGGAGTACATAAGGATGGACGAGGGCGTCTACGCCACCAATCTCACACAGCAAAATACGAAAAAATTATTAAGCCAATGTATCTAGGAAAAAGAAGAAGAAGAACAAAGGCCTTACATGGTACCTCAAGAAATGCCGAAACACAAGAAGAAGATACATCAGGCATACAACAACAGTGTAAAAAAAGAAGGCATATATCGCAGAATGGTCAGGAAACAAAAGACATGCCGATGCAAGGTTCAAAGAAAAACCGTGTTGATGTTCCCACAAGAACTGCTGAAAGAAGGGTTTGTGATATAGCAAAGAAGCAGATACTTGACGAACTGGAAGAGATATGGTGTCTGTATAGCGAACATGGCGACCCGAACATGCTTGTGAAAGGCCTTGAAATTCTTTCAAAAGCCGACGCTTTAACCGGAAAAGAAGCAGCTGAAATTATAGAAGAACTGAGGTACCTAGATATTATTGACTAATAACAGACACATACTTCAAGAAAACAAGAAATTTTAGAACAACCAAGTAAAACTTCAGAATTTAAGTTCATCTTAATAACAGATAACATATCCGACCTTCAAGAATGAATATACTAAAAGTTCTGTGTTTTATACGTATTAATTTTTAACAAATAAAATATTACAGAATTTATTTAGCATACTTTTTATTATAGGATCCTGGACACCCATATAAAAAGCATGGAAAACGGAAAGTTTACCATGGACAATAAAGTCCTTCGTGAACATTTAAGTCAAACTTGGACAAAAATTCAATACAAATTAAATGGGGTCAATTATTTGTTACACATTATGCAGTCTAGGTTGGACTGGACTATTCTAAATAAAATTTCTAAGATAATCGCATTCAAAAAGTGTTTTTGTGTTAGGAAATAAAATTTCAAGATATTACTTATTATTTATTAAAGATATTACAATAGTTCCAGTAATTTTAAGATAGTTTTTCTTTGCAGTTCTGCCTTTTTATTTAAACCTAAATTCATTAGTTCAGTAATAATTTTACGTTTCTGAAGCATTTTTTCTTTGTATGATTTTCGTATGGTCATCCCACGTTCAGTTTTGTAAAATTGTCTTCTCTTTTCATTGGCTTCATCTTTTCTTCTAATACCTTCCTCACCTCTTTCACACTTGCAGGTTGATTTTACGTGTAGTTCATGCACTGAAGCATATTTTTCTAGATTGCTAACGCCTCTGCTCGCTAGGGTAGAAATTTCATTACGTATACTTCGACAGAATTTTCCTCTCGAATGTAACCACTCTAATTTAAATACACTTCTCTCGTAATGGGAGTGAGGTTTACCTAAAAGTCCATCTCCATCTCGACGAAGGGGTTTTGACCATCAGCACATGCAATGTATCTTAAAACACCAACACAATGATCCAAACAAATAATTTTTCTAAACGTAGTTTTTGGATGTAGTCTTTTCCCTGCACGTTGTATTTTCTTCTTGTAAGCCAACATTGTAGATCCATTTGTAAAGTGAATTAATGAATGCAGATGTTCGTGTGCAGTACTTCCGTCGTCTGCTACTAAATGACAACGGCAAATGGAATACCATTTTACATTAGGAGCACATGCTAGAAGAGTAAAGTCACTCTCATTTAAGAGTAAATGATACCATTCTCTTGGTGACTCTTCGTAATCCTGTGCCATGTCCACTGGCGAAAGAGCTTTAATACCACTGACACTCAAAAGAGCCAGATAGTCACTTTTTGACAAAATAGACATATCTTAACTGGCTATTTAATAGGATCCTGGACACCCATATAAAAAGCATGGAAAACGGAAAGTTTACCATGGACAGTAAAGTCCTTTGTGAACATTTAAGTCAAACTTGGACAAAAATTCAATACAAATTAAATGGAGTCAATTCTTTGTTACACATTATGCAGTCTAGGTTGGACTGGACTGTTCTAAATAAAATTTCTAAGATAATCACATTCAAAAAGTGTTTTTGTGTTAGGAAATAAAATATCAAGATATTACTTCTTATTTATTAAAGATATTACAATAGTTCCAGTAATTTTAAGATAGTTTTTCTTTGCAGTTCTGCCTTTTTATTTAAACCTAAATTCATTAGTTCAGTAATAATTTTACGTTTCTGAAGCATTTTTTCTCTGTATGATTTTCGTATGGTCATCCCACGTTCAGTTTTGTAAAATTGTCTTCTCTTTTCATTGGCTTCATATTTTCTTCTAATACCTTCCTCACCTCTTTCACACTTGCAGGTTGATTTTACGTGTAGTTCATGCACTGAAGCATATTTTTCTAGATTGCTAACGCCTCTGCTCGCTAGGGTAGAAATTTCATTACGTATACTTCGACAGAATTTTCCTCTCGAATGTAACCACTCTAATTTAAATACACTTCTCTCTTAATGAGAGTGAGGTTTACCTAAAAGTCCATCTCCATCTCAACGAAGGGGTTTTTGACCATCAGCACATGCAATGTATCTTAAAACACCAACACAATGATCCAAACAAATAATTTTTCTAAACGTAGTTTTTGGATGTAGTCTTTTCCCTGCACGTTGTATTTTCTTCTTGTAAGCCAACATTGTAGATCCATTTGTAAAGTGAATTAATGAATGCAGATGTTCGTGTGCAGTACTTCCGTCGTCTGCTACTAAATGACAACGGCAAATGGAATACCATTTTACATTAGGAGCACATGCTAGAAGAGTAAAGTCACTCTCATTTAAGAGTAAATGATACCATTCTCTTGGTGACTCTTCGTAATCCTTTGCCATGTCCGCTGGCGAAAGAGCTTTAATACCACTGACACTCAAAAGAGCCAGATAGTCACTTTTTAACAAAATAGACATATCTTAACTGGCTATTTAATAACAAAGAACTGAAATCTCAAAACTGTCTCACTAGACTAAGAGTCCTTACGAAGTTGTTAAATTTATCTACCAGTACAGCCTCCCCCACCCTAACTGATTATTTCACGCATGCGCTATTACCATGGTCAAAGCCTCGTTGAATTTGCTGATATGCAGAAAACGTGACGCCACGCTCAGATTTTTTTATTTCACGCATGCGCCATTAACAAGGGCAAAGTTCAAAAGATCGTTGTCTAGACTTGTTACTAACGATGCTAAAACAATTTGACTTGCTGTTCTGACACACCCCCCAAATCGCAACCCCACGTTAGGTTAGGCCAAGGTAGCAGAGGGTAGCAGAGAATGTTGTGGGTAACGCTGAGACATGCTGTGACGCTCTGCTACCCTCTGCTACCCTGGCCTAACCTAACGTGGGGTTGCGATTTGGGGGGTGTGCCAGAACAGCAAGTCAAATTGTTTTAGCATCGTTAGTAACAAGTCTAGACAACGATCTTTTGAACTTTGCCCTTGTTAATGGCGCATGCGTGAAATAAAAAAATCTGAGCGTGGCGTCACGTTTTCTGCATATCAGCAAATTCAACGAGGCTTTGACCATGGTAATAGCGCATGCGTGAAATAATCAGTTAGGGTGGGGGAGGCTGTACTGGTAGATAAATTTAACATCTTCGTAAGGACTCTTAGTCTAGTGAGACAGTTTTGAGATTTCAGTTCTTTGTTATTAAATAGCCAGTTAAGATATGTCTATTTTGTCAAAAAGTGACTATCTGGCTCTTTTGAGTGTCAGTGGTATTAAAGCTCTTTCGCCAGCGGACATGGCAAAGGATTACGAAGAGTCACCAAGAGAATGGTATCATTTACTCTTAAATGAGAGTGACTTTACTCTTCTAGCATGTGCTCCTAATGTAAAATGGTATTCCATTTGCCGTTGTCATTTAGTAGCAGACGACGGAAGTACTGCACACGAACATCTGCATTCATTAATTCACTTTACAAATGGATCTACAATGTTGGCTTACAAGAAGAAAATACAACGTGCAGGGAAAAGACTACATCCAAAAACTACGTTTAGAAAAATTATTTGTTTGGATCATTGTGTTGGTGTTTTAAGATACATTGCATGTGCTGATGGTCAAAAACCCCTTCGTTGAGATGGAGATGGACTTTTAGGTAAACCTCACTCTCATTACGAGAGAAGTGTATTTAAATTAGAGTGGTTACATTCGAGAGGAAAATTCTGTCGAAGTATACGTAATGAAATTTCTACCCTAGCGAGCAGAGGCGTTAGCAATCTAGAAAAATATGCTTCAGTGCATGAACTACACGTAAAATCAACCTGCAAGTGTGAAAGAGGTGAGGAAGGTATTAGAAGAAAATATGAAGCCAATGAAAAGAGAAGACAATTTTACAAAACTGAACGTGGGATGACCATACGAAAATCATACAGAGAAAAAATGCTTCAGAAACGTAAAATTATTACTGAACTAATGAATTTAGGTTTAAATAAAAAGGCAGAACTGCAAAGAAAAACTATCTTAAAATTACTGGAACTATTGTAATATCTTTAATAAATAAGAAGTAATATCTTGATATTTTATTTCCTAACACAAAAACACTTTTTGAATGTGATTATCTTAGAAATTTTATTTAGAACAGTCCAGTCCAACCTAGACTGCATAATGTGTAACAAAGAATTGACTCCATTTAATTTGTATTGAATTTTTGTCCAAGTTTGACTTAAATGTTCACAAAGGACTTTACTGTCCATGGTAAACTTTCCGTTTTCCATGCTTTTTATATGGGTGTCCAGGATCCTATACGGAAAAGAAGAAGAATTGACAAACGAAAAGAAGTAGAAGAATTGACAGTTGGCTTCTGTGTCGTCACCGCTTTTATTTGACACCCCATACGTCAAAATCGGACCAATAGCAACAAAGATATGCTGTAATGCCGTTTTGGCACTGCCGCCATCTTTGTTTTTTGTCTCAACTTATTCGTTACCCCCTCCACGTTCCAACGAGCCCTCTTACGTCAAAATCGGACCAATAGAAAAGAAGATATGACGTAATGCCCTTTTGGCACTGCCGCCATCTTTGTTTTTTGTCTCAACTTATTCGTTACCCCCTCCCCGTTCCGACGAGCCCTCTTACGTCAAAATCGGACCAATAGAAACGAAGATATGACGTAATGCCCTTTTGGCATATTCCGATGCGCACGCCACATACTGCGTTCAACCCCCTTTTTCATCCCCTTTCCAACGATACGTCACACGTCATCCTACGTTAAGCCGTTTGGCATTTATTAATATTTAAGGGTTGCGATTTAGGGGATGTGCCAGAACGCAGGTTGTCTATCTACTACACATTTTAATCTAAAACTTTTCAGAAAACTTCTTTGTACTCTTTGTTTTAACATAAACGTAATTAAAAAGCTAAATTTTAAACTTCGTCACACAACTTTTACAATTAAACTTTGCAATGCACAAATCCGCACCTTTTCCTTTGAAAAATTCATAACCTTTATCAGGATAAAAATATAAGCTTGAAACAGGTACCGGTGTCTTCAGAAATATTAGAGCTATACACTGTAAAAATTTCAGAAAAAAATATTAAAATGGAACAGAGTTGTAGCGAGGTAAACGCAAAAAAACGTGATTTAATTTTTTTTTTATTTTTAGGTTAATATTGCGATTTTGACAATGTTCCCCCACATAAAATTCAAAATAAACCTCATTTTCGTTTTCAGCACCTTCGAAAATATAAAGCATAAATAAACTTAGCCCTTCGGCCCTCCGTGGTCAGTATCTCGAAAACTAAGCGCTTTTTTGAGGGTGTCCCGCTCGTGTATTAGACCGTTTCTATTATTTACCTATGGCATCAGGATAAATGATTTTTTTCCATTATAGCGCCATCTATCCATAGTTCAAAAAAATGTTATGAATAAAATTTACTTACTTTTACCTAAGGAATCAAAATCTGATTGGGGTCTCCATTTAAGATTTCAAAGTTACCCCCCGCCCCACTTCTAGGGGGTGGAGTAGGGGATCGTGTTTTTTGTCATTCGATAGAATTTTGAAAATTATTGAACCGTATTTTTCAGTTATTCGATACCATGTTTATTTCGAGAAATATTCGACCGTTCCCCTACTTTTGGGACACCCTATATATTATTCTTTATGTATCTAATACACTGCGCGTCAGAGAAAATGAGGCACCCACAAAATGGGTCATATTTGATGTCTCTAATTTCCGAAACCTGTGGTCCGATTCCAGTGATTTTTTAAATTTGTTACGCTCTTTTTCTTTACCCATGTTGATATAGTAATCTTGTTGCTAGATAGGTTAATTGTCATTGTATACCGTGTATACCAATCAAACTGTGTTTTCTCAAAGTTTACAACACCCTGTGGAATATTCTATCTTATAAAAAATACTGAAATTAAAACATTTCATATAGGCCTCATAGCCGCAATTTTTCTTAACTTTCTGTTTTTGATTCATTCACTTATGTTGCATATCAAAAAAGTTAGGTACTTTAACAACTAGCCATGTTCTTCGTCAATAATACAGGGTGTTTCTAAATAAGTGCAACAAACTTCTGCTTGAAAAAAGAATGACCGTTTACTTCACAATTATGTCTGTAAAGTGCTTCCTTTTCGAGATACGGAATGTTGAATTTTTTTCTTGCAAACTGACGCTTTAGTTGTGATGAATTTTTTGACATACAATTAAAAATTTTATATTTAACAGTAACGTGCATACAAGTAATATGAATACAGGCATATGAATAAGGTTATAACCTATTAAAAAATCCCTTAAATCGGACAACAGGTTTAGGAAATTCGAGACAGCAAAAAGGACCCATTTTGTAGGTGGTTCATTCTCTCTGACGCGCAGTGTAAATCAAATATTTCTCTAAAGAAAAAAATATTTCTCATTACAAATAGATTGATTTATTTCGATGCTGACTAACCTTATTGTCACTGACTAACCTTATTGTAGAAAATGATAGTGAAAAAGGACATGGGTCAAATAATAATGCATTGATTTTTTACAATGAAAGATCTTAATTTTATCCAATTGATAAACCGTATACGGTTGTCAATGTACGCGAACAGCGAACCGTTATAGAGCACACAAAGAGCTCAAAAAGAGCACAAAAAGTGCTTTACATTTCGATAAACCCATAACTCGCTGGCAGCCGAGCAAATTTGATACCAGTATATTCGTAATAAAAATCTGCACGAAACTTTTTATAAAATTTTTTTATGGCTGGAGAAACATGTAAATAAACAAGAAAACATTAAAATTTTATTTTATAAATTTAATGAAACTTTATATTTAACTACAGTGGAACCCCGATAAGTCGGCCCCCGATAACCCGGAAGTCCGGCTAACCCGGACCGATATTTATCAGATAAACATTTTGATTTTCAATATTTTGTATTTTTCAATTTAATTGTGGCTTATTTCCAATCAAAATAGTTACTTATCAGACAAATCTTTCAACAATAAAAATGTATGTAATATAATATTTGAGAGATAATGTGTATGTGCGTAATTTGAACTATACGATAAAAAATGACTCATAGCACACGCCGCAGAAACAACAGCCACCTGTCTGTAGTATCTATTCCTTTTTATTTCAAACTGTCAGCATTGTTTAGGAAAGACTATTTAAAAAATTCTTTTATAAACAATGGTCTTTAGTATTGTGTGTCTTGTATTGTTCGCTTCCATTTGCTTACGTCTGGGTTTGGTGTTTTTTAGTAATTTTAATGAGTACGTATTACTGTGAATACTGTGCATATTTATAAATATATTTCATGTTATTTCAATTCTAACGGAATTTATCTGTAAGTATACCGTATTTTATTAATTTTTACCATATTCTCCGGCTATCTCGGATTTTCGATAACCCGGATCGGTCGCGGTCCCGATTAATCCGAGTTATCGAGGTTCCACTGTATCTATATCTTGGCTCGGTTTATGTATTTTGATTTTAGACCAGGGCATTTAGCACTAAAGCACCAGAATAAAAGGATTTTTAAATACAGCATTAATTACAATTTTTTGGTGTTCACGATGATGTCAGTAAAATGTCTACAATAGAAAAATGGGTGGTAATGCATAATTATATTTACAGTGAATAAAATGCACCCAAAAGTGCATAAACATCAAAATAAGTATATTAATGGCCACAATTTGTTATCCGGGGCTTTTTGTGGTCACTGAACAAGAATATAAAAGATATACCTGTTACTTAGGGTAACTTCTAAGGGACGTGATCTAGACGTGAATTTTTGGGATTACTTAACATGAATACGTTATTGGAACCGACCCCAAAGCACCTGGTGCCCAGGGTTATTGCTGAGGCATGTCTGAAATTTCGAGGGTTTTCGGCTCTAAATTTATAAATAAAAACAGATTATTCGGGGGGGGGGGGGGGTTTGGGGTTGTTGACAACAAATATGATTTCGGAAGCGATCCTATGAGCACCAAGTGCCCGTAATGACTGACATGGATGTCATATTCTATAATTTTAAGGGCTTTCTATTTTCGGAGATCGGATGACGTAATCGTGTTCAGTAACTCCAAAAATCCCCCGAGTAATCCATTTGCAACAATTTATTGTCGGAAAGTCTCGAAAATCCATAAGATGATGTACATATCAGTAATCCTGGGCCCTCGGTGCTCCTAGGGTCGGTTCTCCGGTTATATTCGTGTTCAGCAATCTCAAAATCTACCGAGTAATCTGTTTGTATCACTTTAGTGCCGAAAACCCCCTAAACTCCAGAAGATGACGCGCCTCTGCAGTGATCCTGGGCACCAGGCGCTTTAGGGGTCGGTTCTTATTGGGTACTCGTATTCAGTGACCTTAAAAAACTCCTTAAATAAAACAATATGGCCCTTAATATAGTGATTTTGGCATGTTTGTGCATCTTTGTATGCAGGTAATGCACTTTAAAATGCAATTATGCATTTCCATCCAGTTTTCTATTAACTTTTTCCTGACGTCATCCTAAAAATGTTGCAGGTCTCTTGGTATATAAAAATTGATGTATATTTTTCTAAATAGTCTAATCTATTTCTAATGTTAACATAATATACTACGTACATTTGCGCAAAAAATGGGATATCTACATTTTTAAACCTCTCTTTTTAACCAAATCTATTCGAAAATCTATTATTTAGGGAAGGTTTCTGGAAAAATTGGGATTTCCAAATCGAATGATCAAAAATTTATGGTAGGGGAGCCCAAGCGGGGATTTTTGCAGTTACTCCAGTGCGTCAGATTATTACATGGGGAGAAACCTTGTACACTAAAAATGTACCCCTACCATATAGTGGCTCTTAATGCAGGGGAGTTCGTTAAGGGGCGGCCGAAAAAAAATATATCTTTAGAAAAACTCGAAATTGTCAGATTAAGATAAGGTTAGTTAAGTACATGCAAAACAGTGTATATTTCAAAAATCTGACGATATGAGCCGGGCGTAAGGAGATGGGTGCGTCCCAAAGTTTCACAAGAAAAAAGCGAATATTTCGCGAAATTAATGACAGACCGAAAAACTAAAAAATACGTGCTAAATATTTTTCAAAAATCTATTGAATGATACTAAACACGACTTCCCACGGAGAGGTGGGGGTAAATTTAATATTTTAAATACGAATCCCGCCATATTTAGCGAAACGAACATCAGATCGAAAAACTGAGAAATACACATATTCAATATTTTTGAAAAATCTATCGAATGGCATCAAACACGACCCCACACGGAGGTGGGGTGGGAAGTTACTATAAAATCTTAAATGGGAGCTCCCATTTCGTATTCCAGATTTGGATTCCTTACGTAAAAATAAGTAACTTTTATTAGAGACATTTTTTCAAATTATGGAAAATGGCGCTCTAATCTAAAAAATGATTGGTAACAATGGAAAATTAAATTAAAAATGGGCAAGTTCCCACTAAAATGGAAAACTTTACCTAGCTTTTTTTGATTTTAGGACCTACTCTTCACAACCCAATAGGTCCCCAAAGCGCTCGAGTGACTGCAAAGGCTATAGCGGGATAAGATGGTCAAAAATGCCCCCGCACCGATCAGCGCCACTACTTATGTTTTCGATAAAGGATATAAAATTATGCCCTCATGCAAATTTTTATCTTCCCAGAGGTCCTAAAACCTCTTAAATCTAGAAAAGAAGAATTTTTAGGTTTTTTTTTTGTGAGCGCAATTTTAATTTAAAAAATCTGAAAAAATTCAAGAGGATGTATATTTTGAATACAAAACAGCCTGATTTTTTTTTCAGATTTTTGTAATAAAAAATGAGCCCAGGAAAAATTTTTGAAATTTAAAAAAAAAATTAGGTTATGTAAATATGATTTGGCCAACTTTTAAATAGTAATATTTGTGTGTTTTTTGTCGTTCTTTTGAATGGCAGAGGCAGAATTTTTAATATCTCAGCGGAAAGAACTAAAAAATTGAAAAAACCGTTTTTGGCTGTCTCGAGATGCATCTCGGGACAGCCAATTTTAGGATTTGGGATCCTGACTACAACAACAGAAAAAACGCTAAAAGTGTGAATTTTGTCATAAAATTTGGTATGTGGGCTTATAATAATACATATTTGGAACAGCTTTTCCAAATAACTTTTTTCGGTATCTCTAACGCGAAGCAAATCGAATCGCATATCGAAAATTCACACTGTGGATTTATTATCAATTTGATAATTTTTTGCAACTGATATTTATAGTCGTATTTTTTATACCCAGATTAAAAATATACATTTAAAATACTGACTAATTCACTAATTTTATCATAAAAAGTTCAAATTGATTGCATTGAAGTATTGAACCAATTAATGTGTAATAATAATATATTATACAGAGTGAGGTTTATGTACGGCAACCCTCAATAATCTCGAAAACGGTTTGTACGATTTTTATAAATTTTGGTGGGTAGGAGTTTTCTAATGCGGCCGATGTTATAGTGATAATTACATTGTTTTCAGATCTTCCGTTTTTCTAAAAATCTAATTAAATTTTTTACTTCAATTGGAATACCCTCTATACTTTTTTTGCGTTTTGAA
Organism: Diabrotica virgifera virgifera; assembly: GCF_917563875.1. NCBI lineage: Eukaryota > Metazoa > Arthropoda > Insecta > Coleoptera > Chrysomelidae > Diabrotica > Diabrotica virgifera. The sequence continues at coordinate 223,655,350 of NC_065446.1, forward strand.
GTCCTTAAAAAATACTAATTATTTTTCTTGTTATATTCCCCATACCTAAAGGTCATAATTTCGGAGTTATTGCTACATTTATTAAAAAAAAAAATTTAAACAAATTATAAAAATCAAATTTTTCGGCCCGGGTAGACATCATTTGAGTTCTTTGGACCATTGGGAACAAAAAAGTTCTTTTGTAATTTTTCTCTAAAGTTAATCATTTTCGAGTTATAAACAATTTAAAACTGAAAAAAAAATCAAATAATGACGATTTTCAAGGTTCAAAAACACAAATCAAGAATGTTATTTTTGTTACTACCCAGTATACAAATTAAAGTTCAAGCCTTATTTTATCAGTTACCAATAAGTAATTTAAGCTTATTTCATTCTAAAATAATATTGTTTTTTAGTTGTTAATGCAGCCCTATCGCCCGTCCTCTCATATGCGCTTCACTAACAATTATTAAAAAGCAATGTTTTAGAATAAAACGGGCCAAAAAAGTTTATAGCGAGCGCCTAGAAGAAGGGCTTAGCTTGAATTTGGGTACTCAGCAGTTTCAAAAATAATATTTTTTATTTGTGTTTTTAAACCTTGAAAATCGTCAGTATTCGATTTTTATTAGTTTTAAATTGTTTAGAGCTCGAAAACCATTAACTTTAAAGAAAACCTACAAAAGACCTTTTTTCTTCCCAATGATCCAAAGAATGTAAAATAATGTCTATACGGGCCGAAAAAATTGATTATTATAATTTGTTTAATTTTTTTTTAATGCATGTAGCAATAACTCCGAAACTATGGCATTTAGGCATAGGGAAAGACATACAGGGTGTTCTATTAGAAATAAGAAAGTTAATTAGATTTCCAGAAAAGCGGAAGATCTGACAACAATGTAATTATCACTATAATATCGGCTGCATTAGAAAATCCCTATCCACCAAAACCTATAAAAATCGTGCAAGACGTTTCCGAGATAATTGAGGGTTTCTATACATAAAATTCATTCTGAATATTATAATTACTATAATAATATTATATTAATACGCATTAATTGGTTCAATACATCAATGCAATTAATTTGAACTTTTTATGATAAAATTAATGAATTAGTTAGTATTTCGAATGTATATTTTGAATCTAGGTATAAAAAATACGACTATATTAGTTGCAATAAATTATCAAATTGATAATATACAGTGTGCCGCATTTAAGATGAAGACACCCCTATATTTCGGCTATCAAAATGTATACAGATTTGAAATTTGGCACAGTCATACAGGTTGATGGTTCACAATTTTTAAAATAGTCAACTGAAATTTAAATTTTAAATTCCCTCTTTCCGCTCAGATATTAAAAATTATGCCTCTGCTATTCAAAAGAACGACAAAAAATACACAAAAAATACTATTTAAAAGTTGGCCAAATCATATTTACATAACCTAAAAATTTTTTGAAAACTTAAAAAATTTTTCCTGGGCTCATTTTTTATTACAAAAATCTGAAAAAAATCAGGCTGTTTTGTATTCAAAATATACATCCTCTTGAATTTTTTCAGATTTTTTAAGTTAAAATTGCGCTCACAAAAAAATAAAACCTAGAAATTTTTCTTTTCTCGATTTAAGAGGTTTTAGTACCTCTGGGAAGCTAAAAATTTGCATGAGGGCATAATTTTATATCCTTTATCGAAAAAATAAGTAGCTGGGCTGATCGGTGCGGGGGCATTTTTGACCATCTTATCCCGCTATAGCCGTTAGCATACTTTGCTCCCCTGCCATTATTAGCTGTTTTTATCTTCGTTTATCTAGTTTAGTCATAGTAATGTGTAATAGGCGGAAAATTATTTGATTGTCGTGATTATTTCATTCATAGAAGATTCTGACCAATAGAAAACTACAGTACTAAAAATTAAACTGATAACTTTTGATAATATCCCATCGTCAAGTATATTACAAGAGCATCTGACGAAGGACATATTAGAAGGGCATCTGACGTAATACGTAATATGTCAGATGCCCTTCGTTGCTACGAAAAAATACATTCAGTGACATTAATGACAATTAATGTTTTAAAAATTATAAAAGTGATGACTTTCAACCGTCAAATATTTATAACAACTATATGTTTAATTGTACTAATTTGTACTTACATAAACAAATTACAACAAAATTTTGGTTTTGAACAGTTTTATTCATGAAATAATCGCAACAAAATGCAATCGATCTCTAAAATTATTATCGAATTTTTGCCCTCGTGACACTTTGACATAATTTCACTCCCCTTCGGGTCGTGAAATTATAACTGTCAAAGTGTCACTCGGGAAAAATTCGATAATTTTAGAGCTCTTGTGCAATTACTACTGATAAACTTGTAAAGATGAACTTTGACTAGTGGCGGAGCAAGAGGGGTGTCACGGGGGTCATAATCCTAAAAAAATGAAAAACCGAGAGCCGTCAAACAAAAATAAATTTTAGGCCCATCCAAACAATAACTGAAAACCCACTTATCCTATGGGTGGTGAGTGGTGAGACTAAGTGGCCTTGCATCAGAGAAAAGTAATTAAATCACCTTCAAGCTCCATAACCCGCACCCAAAAAAAATTCTGGATCCACTGAAAAAAGACTTTTGACCTTGACAAAGTTGGTGATAGTCGATAAATTTGTTTATTAATTACGTTATGTTAATTGATATTTTGAAAAATTTATCGTCAATAATATAGTTGATAAGAGTGTGATAAGAGCATTGTAACCGTAATATTGTTGAACTAATCTTTGAAATCGTTTATTTGAACTTAATATAAAGTAATTAATAATATATTTCCTTATACATAATATTGTTTCCTTATTATTGGAATAATATACCAATATTAAAATAAAATAATTATATTAAGAAATTATATTAAAAATTGCTTAAAAAGCAATATTAAACATAAAATCATCCAAAAATTCATACTGTGGAAAATCGTTATTTAATTATTGATAATTATTGTTTACATGTTTTTCTTGAACGTTACTATTATTATTACGTGATTCAAAGCATGTACATTATTTTACATATATCGTATGTAGGAAGTATAATTCGGAATCTATGTATGGACAACCAGTGCCGGATTTAGGGTACTTGCGGCCCTAGGCCAAATTACCCCGAGCGGCCCCCTATAACTTCACGATTATGTAATTAAAGCACAAAGACTTAATAATAATAGTAATAATTAAAACTTGTATTTTAATTTTACTTTTTAAATTTCGTAATACAAAGTATAACATAAATGAATAGAAATACCTCTAATATTCTATTTGAATACGGACATAAATAGGTTGAAATATATTCACTAATTAAATAATCTTGGTTTGCAAATTTGGCTAAAACGCCAAAACACCTCTAACAACAATTTCTATATTTATAGAAATTTCGAAAAAGAAAATTTATAGAAAGAATTCTATATTTATAGAAGCCTTTAAGATGTTAGTTTTTGGAAAGATGCTGCGAATATCTCTTGGACAGATCACGTGACCAACAACGAGATGCTGAGAAGAATAATTGAGACTGAGAGAGAACTCCTAAATATTGTAAAAAACCGAAAAACGAGTTTTACCTAGACATAATTCACAGAAGAGAAAGATACAAGTTTTTACGACTCATAATGGAAGGGAAAGTGGAAGGAAGAAGAGGTTCAGGAAGAAGGAAATGCTCCTGGCTGAAGAACGTGAGAGACTGGACAGGTATGGATACACATTCGATACTAAGAACCTGTCAAGATAGAGAGAAATTTGCTGTAGTTATAGCCAACCTTCAGTAATGGAGAAGGCACCTTAAGAAGAAGATAGAAAATATATAATTCAAAATGTTAACAAACAGCAGTTATTTGTAAAATTATTAATAGTAAATTATTTATATGGGAAATAAGCCACAATTAAAATGAAAAAAATAATTTTATTAACGTTTCGACGCCCAAATCGGGTGCCGTTGTCAAAATACAAAATATTACTAAATAAACAAAAATGTTGTTGCTAAGCAAAAAAATTCTTCTAATAATTTATTTAATCTGACTCAGCTATATTGGCAATTTAGACATATATTATACATTTTAAAGTAGAAGACTTTAAAATGATATTGCCAATATTTATGAGTTGCGTTCCTGGGACGACTTACTGAAAGATAGTTCATTCGATTACATGAAATCAACCCCAACTCAAGAATATCCGTCACAAAAAAATTATAGCATGTGATCTGTCTTTAAAAAGACAACCAAATGCAACGACAGTAAAATTCTCGCGTTAGAGACTTCATAGTAAATCACAAGGGAAAACCAGGAAAAACCTGTGATACTATCCCGACATCGTAAGTATTTGGTCTTACATTTAATTTACTCTCAAAAAATAATACCAAATTCTGACTTGTAATATGTTTAAATTATAAATAATATTAATAATACTAGAATATATAAGTAATACTAAAATATAAAATATGTACCAGCTCGATGTTATTGACTTACTAATCTTGGTATTTTCTTTCTGTTGACTTCCTCTTTCAGTATGGGCAACCACATCCTACTGCATTCTACCGAGGAATTTGCGACACAATTGGTTTCATTTAGCAGAATTAGAGCCGCTTCTTTGATTTTTCTCTTTTTACTATCTGATTCTTTCAGGACTATACTTGAATCTCTCCACTGATTTATGTGATTTACTATGAAGTCTCTAACGCGAGAATTTTACTGTCGTTGCATTTGGTTGTCTTTTTAAAGACAGATCACATGCTATAATTTTTTTGTGACGGATATTCTTGAGTTGGGGTTGATTTCATGTAATCGAATGAACTATCTTTCAGTAAGTCGTCCCAGGAACGCAACTCATAAATATTGGCAATATCATTTTAAAGTCTTCTACTTTAAAATGTATAATATATGTCTAAATTGCCAATATAGCTGAGTCAGATTAAATAAATTATTAGAAGAATTTTTTTGCTTAGCAACAACATTTTTGTTTATTTAGTAATATTTTGTATTTTGACAACGGCACCCGATTTGGGCGTCGAAACGTTAATAAAATTATTTTTTTCATTTTAATTGTGGCTTATTTCCCATATAAATAATTAATCATAAAAATGCCACAAGGAAATAGCTTCAGAACAACATTATTAATAGTGCTAAGATTATTATATTATATATTATTATATTATTAAAAGTACAGATGACAACAAAAGACTAAAAAAGCCGAGTTGAAAAGACAATATAAGTAAAAGAACAAGCAAAATAATATGAATTGTACTAGTAATAGGCTACGGTACTTATTGAAAAATAAAAATATACAGTATGTCCCTGTAAGTTGTATCCATATGGAAAACTTTTTTATTATTAATTTTACAAAAAAAAGTCATTCTTCCTAAAAAGCTCTGCATGGTCCAAAACCTAAGATTCAACCATTAGATATAAAATTTTATGAATATTATACGAGGTATGTCAAAAAGTTTGAATTTCACTCAAGAGTAAAGTAGCTTTATTTTTCACAATATTGAAAATTGCTATTATGAAAAGTTGTTTGGAATTAAAAACTATATTTTAATATGCAATCACATCCTTCTAATTGAAGTTTTTTTTTTGAAAAATTATGGATAACTAACATTATTTTCAGTTATTTCATTTCTGATAACTCTTTTATTATTAATTTTACGAAAAAAAGTGATTCTTAATAAAAAGTTCTGCATGGTCTGAAAACCTAAAATACAACCATCTTATGTCAAATTTTATCAATTTTATACAAGGTATGTCAAAAAATATGAATTTGGCTCAAGAATAAAATACCTTTATTTTTCACAATATCGAAAATTGTTATTATGAAAAGTTATTAAGAATTAAAAACCATGTTTCAGTATGTAATTACATCCTTCTTATTGAAATATTTTGAACTATAAAGGTACTTTACTTTTGATCTAAATTTATCTTTTTTGACACACCTCGTATAAAATTGACATAAGATGGTTGTATTTTAGGTTTTAGAGTATTTTATACCACGCAGAATTTTTTATTATGAATCACTTTTCTCGTAAAATTAATAATAAAAGAGTTATTAGAATTAAAATTACTGAAAATAATGTTAGTTATCCATAATTTTTCAAAAAAAAAACTTCAATTAGAAGGATGTAATTGCATATTAGAATATAGTTTTTAATTCCAAAAAACTTTTCATAATAGCAATTTTCAATATTGTGAAAAATAAAGCTACTTTACTCTTGAGTGAAATTCAAACTTTTTGACATACCCCGTATAATATTCATAAAATTTTATATCTGATGGTTGAATCTTAGGTTTTGGACCATGCAGAGCTTTTTATAAAGAATAACTTTTTTTCGTAAAATTAATAATAAAAAAGTTTTCCATATGGATACAACTTACAGGGACATACTGTATAAGAATACAACAAATAAACCTCTAGATCGTTCAATTCATTATTCTCTTATACTGAAAAACGTCAATGTCATGTTCTTAAATTCTTAATTTGTATAAAGTTGGATTAGTGATTAACATTGACACTCACTCCACTCCATACTCATAATAAATATCATATCTAAACTCTAAACACCCACTTTTCTAGCTTTTTGGCTGCAAAATCTCTAATCAAATTTTTAAAGTCTAAGGGCCAGTTGTTCGAACGCTAATTAAAAATGGAATCCACTGATCATTATCAAATATTTAAGTACAATTATTTTTGATTAAGCGTACTTCTGACAGATGTCATATTTTGAGGTTATGTTGACATTATTGAATGATTTATTTTATTATTTTGGCTTTAATCTAAAATAAACCATAATTAAACTCTTTCTAATGTTAATTTCTTGCTTTTACTAACAAATCAATAATAATAATAAACAATTTTTAATAATTTAACAGCTGGGGCTATATTTTAATTACTGCTTTACCTACAATCAATGAATGATTAGTGGTTTACATGTATTTTTGATGTCTCGATTTACTTCACATCAAGAAAATTGATTACAATAAACTGATTGATTATAATCAACTTCTTAACCCATTAACCGCCAAGCAAAGAAATACTGCGATAATATGTAATATATTTGAGTTATTAGAGTAAAATAAACTTAAACATTCGTAAAAAAAATGTTTTACACTTTGATAATGGCAGGTTTCACAACAACAAAATGGTTCGTTTTCGAACCTTTGGCGGAAATGAGGTATAAAAATTGAAATACACAATTTTATTTTTTGTGAAAAGTCTCAAAACATTTGGAGTGTAAATGGACCTGGAAGTTTTGATAAGTGAACAAAAATAGTATGGTTAGAACATTGCCTACACCTTGTCCAGCTTCTTTCTCAAAAACGAAGTCGAACGGCCCTTTATCTTTTTTAGAAATTATTTTAGATATTTCCAGTTTACACTTTCTAATCCTGTATCTTGCACTGTGCCAGTTGCATAAATTCGACAAATCGACATATTGTCTACAACACTACACAACCTTCCTTATGTAGCCCTCTCCCCCCTGCACCCCCACCTTAGATTATAACAAAACTGAATACCAGAATACCCGTCTTTCTAAAGGTACATATCCACTACGTTCGTAATACTGGACCACCGTGGCACTGCCGCACAGTCGTTGGCGCACTGTTGCACGGTCCGGGAGCGCCAACCATCCACAATGTTCACGAACCTCTTGCACTCCGCGTTCCCTGCAACTGCTCCAATCGATATGGTATGCGCTCCTCTACATATAAACTGACACAAATTGGAACGCCAAGGCGGAGCGCGCACTGTTGCACGGTCCGGGAGTGCCTACCATTCACTATGTTTACAAACCTCTTGCGCTCCGCGCTCCCTCCAACTGCTCCCATCGATACGGTATGCGCTCCTCTATATATAAACCGCCACTTATTGGACCGCCGAGGCGAAGCGCGCTTTTTTGCACGGTCCGGGAGCGCCAACCATCCACTATGTTCACAAACCTCTTGCGCTCTCTGCAACTGCTTCCATCTACATGCATGCGCTCCTCTACATATAAACCACCACCTATTGGACCATTAAGGCAGAGCGCACACTCTTGCATGGCCCGAGAGCGCCAACCATCCACTATGTTCACGAACTTCTTGCGCTCCGCGCTCCCTGCAACTGCTCCAATCGATTCAGTATGCGCTCCCTTACATATAAACCGCCACAGATTGGAGCGCCGAGGCAGAGTGCGCACAATTGCACAGTCCGGGAGCGCCAAACGTGTCCACTATGTGGAGCAGTTGCAGGAGCTCGGAGCGCAAGCATAGTGAATACGTGTTTTTACACATAATAAAGAAATATCCCAACAAATTACTGCCTCTGCATTTCCTTGAACTTATTCCTGATCAGACAGGATTATATGTCGACTTCCGCCAATGGTTCGTTATCGAACCATTATTTTCAAACACGAGATTTGAGGACTCAGAAATTTTTTTTTGTATTTTTATAACAATTGGTGTACAAATAGGTTAAAAAAAATAATGTTTTAATTTATTTGACCACAAAAGTGTTATGCCAATAAAATTACTACAGTAAAAATAAAGTTGTGTCGAAGGATTGAAAATGTCGGACATTTAGAAAATATTTTTGTAATGAAAGCATGAGTTTGGAAATTAAAAAGAATTAAATTTAGTTACACTTATATCTTCTGGTTGCTTAGAAAATACAAAGATTTAAAAAAAATTAACGAATTGTCAAAAAAAAATTCTACAAAAAAATGGTGCGTTTTCGCACCTTTGGCGCTAAAGGGGTTAATTAGCGTTCGAACAAGCGGCCCTTAGACTTGAAAACGCTCAGCATTTGAAACAAAACTAGCCAAACTAGACAATCTAGAATCTTCGTCAGAAGTCGAGTTCCTCAAGTAGTTTTTTCGAGTTCCTCAAGATCCTTTTCAACACGCTGACGCTGAATGATCTTTCTCCAGATGCATTAGATGTCATCACGCATAGTAGAATGCGCAAAGCCGTGTCCATATTCGGAAATAATGTTGTTAACTGTTTTTCATGAACGAGTTTCAGATACTCCAAAGTGTAGGTATTCCTCGGAGGCTTGGTAATCTTGTCATGAGGTTCCCTTTCTTCATCAAATATACCTTCAATAAAGCCTTTGAACTGTACACACTCTTCTCCAAAGTCACCATCTATGTTGATTCGATACTTTTTAATCAAAATAGAAACTTTTACCCTGATTTCTTCATTGAAAATTGACGATAAGTTGTTTAAAAATTCAAATTTTTCATTAAGACTGAAATAAACTTCGTACCTTTCATTCAATTCTGAATAAAGCGTGTCAATTACAACATTGAATGTATTAATATTTAACTCTTCTTTGCCATTAAAGTGGGGTTCAGTGGATTCATCTTCTTTGTCTTAGCCAAGGAGAGCTTTTCTTTTCGGGCGTCTTTTTATTTCAAGAATATAGGTTTCATTTTTCGACAACTCTTTTCCTCTTTTTCTCAGAGGAATCAAAGTTGTCTCTCAGACTTAATGCGTACTCCTTTAGATATTTGTATGTTGCAAGTCACATTCAAGTCTGTAGCAGTTTTTGCAATGCTTTGCTACTTTTATAAAACATTGTAAAATCTCGTACCACGTGTTTATTATTATAAAAATTATTAGTCCAGAAAGCCACTGCGCATCCGCTAGGAAAAATATTCTTATTCGGATTTTTTGCACAATCTTACTCAAAAAGGACTCCTTTTAACAAATTTGCATGTTGCCAGGACCAAAAGGTGGTCAAAAATTTTTTAAACGTTTTTTTTTTGTTTTTTTCCTAAAATTATTTTTTTTGCATGGAAAAAGGTTTTTTTAGGTTTTTTGGATCATTCCAAACAGAAAAGGTCTTTAGTGACTTTTCTCTAAAAATGATAGTTTTTGACATATAAGCGATTAAAAATTGAAAAATTGCTAAATCTGCCATTTTTAACCCTCAAAAACTATGTGAAAAACTGAAAATTTGAATGTTGCCAAGGTAGGTAGATATTCTTTAAACATCGATTGATGAAATCCCGAAGAGCTTTTTGCAATACAATATTCAAAACTCCCTTGTTTTTTAATTGATAATCAAGCGTGCGCGACACTATTTTCCACCGACAGTATGGTGCAAATGAAAGGAATAAATTCGTTATTTCGTAAACCGGCGACTTTAAGGAAAAATCCCGAAACAGGTCGATTTTTATTTTTAAGTTATGATATTGTGGCATATATGGTATACTAGTGACGTTATCCGTCTTGGTGTGATGACGTAATCGATGATTTTTTTAAATGAGAATAGGGGTCGTGTGGTAGATTATTTGAAAGGTTCCTCAATTCTCTATTCAGTAATGTAAACATTTATATAATTATTTATACAGGGTGTCCTTCTACTTCTTTTTTGTAAAATAATTTAATTTAATAAAAAATTTTTGGGCACCCTGTATAAATAATTATGTAAATGTTTATATTACTGAATAGAGAATTGAAGAACCTTTCAAATGAGCTAGCACACGACCCCTATGCTCATTTAAAAAAAACCATCGATTACGTCATCACGTCCAGATGGATGACGTCACTAGTATACCATATATGCCACAATATCATAACTTAAAAATAAAAATCGACCTGTTTCGGGATTTTTCCTTAAAGTCGCCGGTTTACGAAATAACGAATTTATTCCTTTCATTTGCACCATACTGTCGGTGGAAAATAGTGTCGCGCACGCTTGATTAGCAATTAAAAAACAAAGAAGTTTTGAATATTGTATTGCAAAAAGCTCTTCGGGATTTCATCAATTGATGTTTAAAGAATATCCACCTACCTTGGCAACATTCAAATTTTCAGTTTTTCACATAGTTTTTGAGGGTTAAAAATGGCAGATTTAGCAATTTTTCAATTTTTAATCGCTTATATGTCAAAAACTATCATTTCTAAAGAAAAGTCACTAAAGACCTTTTCTGTTTGGAATGATCCAAAAAACCTAAAAAAACTTTTTTCCATGCAAAAGAAATAATTTTAGGAAAAAAACAAAAAAAAACGTTTAAAAAATTTTTGACTACTTTTTGGTCCTGGCAACATGCAAATTTGTTAAAAGGAGTCCTTTTGGAGTAAGAAAAATACTAATGCCAAATTTTTGAAATTTTGTAGTTTATAAACATTTAGAACAACTTTAAAAATATTGTCCGTAGAACAAATCATTTTACATATTCGAAAAGTTGGTATTTTACACCAATTTTTCAAAATGTGGTTTAGTTGGTGACTAGTCGTGGTAAGTGAAATGGGAGCTGGGAGCCGACAAATCCACGAGTTCAAAAACTAAAAGGCAACTTAAAACTACATCATTTTCTATATCTCGGGATCTACTGAATATATTTTAATCTTTCTTTTTTAATTTTTATGTAATTTTTCTAAACATTACAAATATGTAATTTGTCTATTTGCAATTTGACATTTATTAATTAATAAACAATTTAATTTGTTTCAACAATTTTTGAAAAAATAATTTTTTCCCAAAAATCCATGTTTTTAATCAGACTATCATTATTAATCATAGAAAAAGTTAAGGTACTATCATCAATAAATAATTATCTAATAAAAATAATTTATTTATTAAAGTGAACTTTCACTTTTTGTATGATCATTAAAGGTACTATGGTTAAAAAAGTAGATTTTTGTAAAAAATATTTTTTCAAGAATTGTTTAAACAAATTAGACTGATTATTAGTTAATAAATTTATAAACAAATTTCATATTTGTAATGTACTTACGTAGAAATTACATACCAATTAAAAAAAGAAAGATGAAAATCCATTGAGTTGATCCGGAGATACAGAAAATTGTATTAGTTTGAAATTGCTTTTTCGGTATTTTAAGTCGGTGGATTTATAGGTTCCCCTTAGTAACCATTTGAACTACAATTTTGAAAATTCGTAGAGGGTGCTGTGAAGATACAATGTTTATGCAATTTTTTTAACAAAAAATACAAATCAAATTAATTAAAATGGCATCAATGAAATTTCTAAATTATTATAAACAAATTAGCTGTGAATTTAAAAAAGCAAATGGCTAACTTTGTCCCTAATAAATCCGGGCTAAATTTTTTTATTTGAATATTCGTGTTAAAATACTTGTTTTCCGAATATATAAAAAGATTGTTCTTACGGACAATATTTGTCAAGCTATTCTAAATATTTATAAACTACAAAATTTCAAAAAGTTTGCATTAGGATTTTTGATTATAGCGATTAATTTTTTATCTTTTTTTAATACATTTTGATACTATCAGTCTTCTACTTTCGTTTGGCATACTCAGAATTGCCCAATGTTCATTATTTTCTGTCTTATGTTATTGCAAAATAAATGTCGCTGGGAAAAACAAATAGAATCACTTTTAAACTAATTATTGGATCGGTCTCAAATTTTAAGGGTTTTATTAAGTACTAACATACCCAACTTTGGGTGAAACCCTAAAATTCTAAGTTAAATTTTATAAAAGTTATTAACAAATATCGATTTTTATTTATATTGCAATTGGCGAAGCAACAAATTAATTTTTAAATTTCAAAAATCGGTATTTTGAAGGTTTTTTAAAGTTCTAAAAAATTAAATTTTGTAGTTTTATGTCAATTGTTTAGCCTTTGAATAGGCTGCAAAAATCGGGTCTAGGACATTTCGCCGTCGCCGTTTCGCCGTCGCCATTACTTGTATATAAGTTTTGAATGGTTTTCGAACAATTATATTTCGAACACTTTTGCATAATAAAGTTTTTTATTTTTGATACAGTAAAAACAATTGAAATTGAAATCCCCTTTCTCAATATTGTTTATTTCCGGGAATCTGATAATAGTCATATTTTTAATACTGTAAATATTTTATTTTTCAGACAAAAACAAGTTATAGTTGAATACGAAAATATAACTTGGTTTAACTACCAACATCAGCATTTTATTTACACTGACATTTAGTATAAAAAAAGTCAGTATGATATCACGTTCTTGTAAACCGTATGGCGACGGCGAAACGGCCGACGGCGAACTGGCTCAACGGCGAAACGGCCGACGGCGAAGTGGCTCGACGGCGAAACGGCGACGGCTGAATGGGGACGGCGAAACGGCGACGGCGAAACGTCCCAGTCCGGCAAAAATCGAAAAAATCGCGATTTTTGCAATAAATTGTTAATAATTAAAAGACGGACGCGAACTCTAGGCAGGAAACAGGTAGGTTTTCTTCCTATAGCTCTACAATAACTAAAAAAGTAGTCAGCTACCTGGATCTTTGAGTGTCCTGTGAAAATCCTTATTACCCTGGACTAATACGTCACCTCTCTTTAATTTCCCATTTTTCGTAAAACGGTCTTGTTGGTTATGTTATTCGTCCATAATATCCTTAGGATTCGCCTGTACAGCCTCATCTCGAAGGCTTCAAGTTTTTTCTTCATCGCTTCAGTAAGTGTCCAGGAGTGATCGCTTCGGCGTGTGATTAACGTAGATTGTATCCCGCTTGTGTTGGAATCTAGTTTGTAGAAAACATAGTCTAGCCTACAACTATGTTACACGAAAACGGAGAAAGCACGCATCCCTATCTCACTCCAGTAAGTACCTTACATTTGTTACTGTTGATCCCATTGTGTGTTACGCAGTGAGGGGCAGGTAAAAAGAGAAAGAAATAACTAATGCATGTGGCGGAAATGATAATGCTTAGATGGATGAGTGGAGTAACAAAAAACAAATCTAAGGATAAGTATATTAGGAAAGGCCTATAGTTGCCACCAATGTATTTTAAAATAAGAGAACAAAGATTAAGAATATTCGATGTTTAATTTTGCAAGACAATGTCGCTAGAAAAAGACTCGGAGCAGATCCTTAGGCAAGATATGTTATTATTTATTTTTGCTCCTGTATTGCTGATTTTTAGCTTTTTCCCATTGATTTTATTCTTCTAATTTTTAAAAGTTTCACAAATTTTCTAGATCCTTAAAATGTTATTTCTACATGGATAATAAAGACCCAATGTGATGTAATAAATTTGGTGTACTTAAAAACGTATACGAATTTAAGCACCTCCATTTCCTTTTTAGGAAACACACAAAAGAATTACCGACAAAAACCTTCCCCCGGCATAAATTTATGACTCAGAAACTAGCAAAATAATTTCTAAGCCAGAAATAAAGGCAAGTTCATGAAAATATAAGCAGAAATTATTCCCCCGAGTGATGTAGTGCGACACTCGTCCAAAGGTCCATAATAAAAATACCGACTTTAAAACAGGCACAAGAGGTAATACACCGGAGAATTACGGCAAGGCCAAAGTGGAAAGTAACATCCTCATTTAACTGTGTGTATCTCGAGCATGCAGGGTTTTCTTTCAAAGGCAACGCCGAGCAACAGGAAGAGGAGAAAATCTGGATCATTAACTTTGAGAAGGGCCGTACTAAGTTTTCAGACGTCTTGACCTTTCTCGAGATAGAAATTTATATTAGGGCCGGTGATTTATTTTGAAACTAAAACTGAACGCAGGTTTCTTTGAACAAACAAGCGTTTCGTAAAAGGCATAAAATCTGATTTTGAGATGGGCACTAAAAGACGTCTTTAAGTCAAAGCAATTTTTTTTTGACATCCATTTTATCGGTCTATATAATGGGATAATATCAATTATCAATTATCAATTCGTTGACGAACATTTGTTCGAATGTATTTTTCGTTGACAAACTATTATTTATTTTTAGGATAAAAGGATTAATGGTAACAGACGACGGATTATTGGTTTTTATTTTTTTTTTTTATTTAGAAAGACAAAGTCGCATCCACCCGAAGGTTATTAGCGACATTTCTGTAACATTTGTAACAATATTAAATTAAAAATTGGTAAAAATGAATTACAATTTGTATACAATTAATCATTTGGAGCAATAATTGGATTCCAAGCACTAGCACTTTATTTTTGAAATGAACTTTTAGATCGCTAGCGACACTCCGACACTCTCTTTCTGATTCATCATTAGTGTTAGCGTTACGCGCATTAGTATCTGCTTGTTCATATTTCCTTCAATGCCTATGTGGGATGGTATCCACAGGAAGTGGATTCTTCTGAAACTTTCTTGAGCTTCCATTAGTTCGGCCTTGGTTCTTTTCTCAATGGGGTGTTTATGGTATATATTTTGCATAGATTTGATTGTTCTAAGAGAGTCGGAAAGGACTGTGCAACAAGGGAGGTTTTTAATATATACATAGTTTGATGGCTTTAAACAAACCAAAGAGCTCTGCAGTATAGATGCTGGAATTCAGATAAAGATGTAGGAGCATAACAAGGCGATGAAAAATTCCATCAATATTCTTTTCGAGTAGAAACTTGAATCTTAATGTTGGCTTAATTGAGATGTGTCACTTTCCCAGTCTGACGCCTCACTGCCAAGATAACTAATAATTTTTTTCTTTATGGACGTGAATTTTCGTTTTTTGGATTTTTCATTTAAATGGGGGTAAACTAGACTGAGCATATGGGACAAAGCTGATAGGTCTGTGGTATATTCTTGAATTGTGGTTATAGGATCTGTTGCTCCCGTGATATTTATTAGGAGCATGTTAAGTTGATCAAAGTTTAGAGGGAAAGGTAGAGGGTGATTTTCTATGAAGTTTTTAGCAGGGTCAAGTAAGAGAGAAAATGAGCATTCAGAAGTGCTTGCTGAACTAATTTTAGCTTTTTTAGATTTTGCTTGGACTTTAGGTGGTGGAAAAATGTTACATTCTTTTGAAGATGGATCTGCTTCACATGAAATAATTTCATCAAAGTTACGTTTTGGTTAATTAATTACGTGACTGTTCTTATTTGATGCATCTTCTTTGTTCGGTATCTCCGGGACATTGGAAATAGACATTTGTTCACACTGAGAAGGGTTTGGATCATTGGGTGCTTGCAAAGATATATTTGTTGCGCTGGATACCGATGCTTCATTGTTTTGGTTGGGGTTTAGTTGAGCTAGTGGTTCGGAGCACTGTGATGCAATGTGACCTGGCTTCTTGCATCTAAAGCAAACTAAACTGTCTTGAGAGATGAATATTCTATATATCGTGTTGTCAAAAACAAGAGTAAATGACTCTGGTAGTGTTAGACTGTGAGGATTGATATAGATTTTTCTTCGAAAACTAAGGATGTGATTGAACTCAGGTATAGAAGCACTAATTTTAAGGAACGTCATGGGGAGACAAGAACTATGCCGATTTTTTGCAACTTATTGATTAGCAAGTCGTGCGGTATTGAAGGACATACGCCAGAGAGCACAAGTCGTTCCGCTGGTGTAACTAACCTTCTTGCTCTGACAATTTCACCTTGTATTTCTATTTGACCATGATTATTCATAAAATCATCCACTATTTGTTTATTGGATAAATACATACATATGCGATTATTAGATAATCTAGAAGAGAAGATTATATTTTTCGGTTGAATTATATTTCCAAGTGGGAGAAGGTGGTCTTGAAGTTTGGTGTTTTCTAAGGCACTAAAGATCATTGCTTGGGACTTTAAAGGAAATTGCACTATCGACGCTGCAAAAGAGTATGACTGTGATGCGTTTATTTGACTTTGATGGTCTTGTATTGAGAAACTTGAGAGCATGTACTATGAGAAAGCATTTGATACTATCAAACATGACAAACTCATAGAACTATTACATCTTTCAGGACTTGACACTAAGGACATCCAGATTATAAAAAATCTATATTAATATCCATAAGAATGGACATATGGTGAGTGAAAACATAACCATTTCTAGAGGGGTTAGACAGGGCTGTATTCTTTCGCCACTGCTTTTCAACGTGTACACGGAACAAATATTTCTAGAGGCACTAGAAGAGTACAATGAGGGCATCAAGATTAATGGCGTACCAATAAGTAATTTTCGATATGCAGATGATACTGTTATACTAGCCGATAACATCGAAGATTTACAGATGATGCTAAATAGAGTAAATACAACTGGCAACCAATTTGGACTGAAGATCAATAGAAAGAAAACTAAATTTATGGTGATCAGTAAAAAGAACATTCAACATATCGACCTGAATATTGAAGCCGAACGTATTGAAAGAGTACACCAATTTAAATATCTGGGATATACAGTAAATGATAAGTGGGACCCAGACGTAGAGATTAGGATCCGAATTGAAATAGCAAGATCCAAATTCATAAAAATGAGAAAGCTCTTAAGCAACCGCAACCTAAGCATTAACCTCCGATGGCGCGCCACAAAATGCTATGTACTCTCTACGCTACTTTACGGAGTAGAAGGGTGGACGTTAACAGCAGCAACTATAAAGAAGTTAGCGGCTCTAGAAATGTGGCTGTATCGACGCATACTGAGAATTCCTTGGACAGACAGAGTGACCAACACAGAGGTATTGAGACGAATGGGTAAAGAGTTGAAATTGTTAACAACTGTTAAAAGGAGGAAAGCGTCATACCTGGGCCATGTGTTCCGTAATGATAAGTACAGTCTGCTACAGCTTATCGTCGAAGGCAAGATTGAAGGTAGAAGAGGTTTGGGCAGGAAGAAGAAATCCTGGCTGAGAAACTTGAGAGAATGGTTTCAAATACCAGAAGCTGCGAACATAATACATGCGGCACAAAACAGAGAAACCTATCGTTTGATGGTCGCCAACCTTCGGTAGAAGACGGCACATAAAGAAGGTCTTGTATTGTAGAACTGTTGTGGGATTCCATGTTTGAATTCATTTCGATAAACATTAAGTGAAAAGTAAGTCCGACCCTGTACACCTGCTAAAACAGGTATATCGGTCTTTACTAAAAGCGGTTATTTTGCTGGTAAAACTGGATTTGTGTATTGACAACAATAACAAATAATTGCAATTTGCTGACTTTAATGCTAATTTTACTGGATATTATGTAAAGAGTTTGTACACTTACAATTTATTTCGATATATCACTGAGATTCACAATTTATAACTTACATTAAACTTTGGTAATATTAAAAATATTCGGAGCCCACATTGAATACAACATTATATGTAGTTATCGATGCAGGATCGGTCTCCCGGTTTTTATTTTGTTAAGGTGATACAGTAGCGATCAACAGGTAGCCAAAACGCGTTACAAGATTGCGGCTATAATTTTGAATATTTTTTCGAGATATTTGGCACACGTATTCGTAATAGAATAAAGAATGGCGGTACAGAGCCCAATTTGAAAAATATGTTAATATGTGGAAATTACTCTGTACTTAAATACAATATTAAAAAAACGAGCCTGTACCGCCATTAAGAAGAACAAAAAAATACACTTTCTTCAAATAAACTTTTTATCCGATGCCTAGATTTTGTGTCATTTTGGAACTACTAACGAAATAAAAAATTTTAGTAGTTCCAAAATGACACAAAATCTAGGCATCGGATAAAAAAGTTTATTTGAAGAAAGTGTATTTTTTTGTTCTTCTTAATGGCGGTACAGGCTCCTTTTTTTAATATTGTATTTAATTACAGAGTAATTTCCACATGTTATTATATTTTTCAAATTGGGCTCTGTACCGCCATTCTTTATTATATTACGTGTAGGTGTGCCGAATATCTCGAAAAAATATTCAAAATTACAGCCGCAATCTTGGAACGCGTTTTTGCTACCTGTTGATCGCTACTGTTTCCTCTTAACTGAAATATTGTATTATACATACTTATCCAAATTTATTTTTTTTGGGTTTTGTTAATTTTTTTTTTCTAAATCTTAAATATTTTTAAATTGAATGAAAAAATTGGCTGCGGTAGGAGAGTAGGCAGCAAATATAAACCGATATTTTAATTAGTAATGTTGTACCGTTCTTCTTTTTGTTGTCGGCGCACTTGCGAACGGAGCATTTCCGGACAAGTCAAATTTGACTTATCCTTTAAAATGTTGTAGTAAAGCATTTCTATAGCTCTAGTGGGTTTATTGCCCTACCTCTTTGTGTGGCTTAATGATTTGGGTTGTAATCACAGATAAGGATATCAGTTTTATTCCAAGTAATGAAGCTTCAGATAGGACAAAACCTCGCAATTTTTACAGAATGGATCGATTTGCTTGAAAATTTGAGAATAAGTAGTGGACAGTCCAAGAATCAAAATCTATGTCATGCCGAAAGGCGCTTTTACCATGGGGGTGGTTGCCACCCAATCTCGGGGGTGGAAATTT
Source organism: Diabrotica virgifera virgifera (assembly GCF_917563875.1). Taxonomy (NCBI): domain Eukaryota; kingdom Metazoa; phylum Arthropoda; class Insecta; order Coleoptera; family Chrysomelidae; genus Diabrotica; species Diabrotica virgifera. The sequence goes on from NC_065446.1 coordinate 223,674,480, forward strand.
TTTATTATATTTTAATAGCAAAAGTTAGTAAAAACATTTAGTTTAAACAAAAAACGTTCTATACATTTTTTTGATAAAATTGATAGTTTTCGATTTATTCTCTATCCAAAGTGTTAGTTTTATATCGAAAAAATCAATGTTTTTAATAAGTTTTCTGCTAATAACTCCAAAAGTTTTCTTTTATCAAAAGAACTTTACCTAACAAAAATGTACATTTTGAAAAAATAAACAAAACCGTTTTTTCTTTAAGACCAATAGTAATCGAGCCATACTTTATAATATGTTATCTCTTCTTCGTCAAATGCTAAATATTGCAGTTTCAAATTCAAAAGACGGGAAAACTATGCATTTTTCGAGGACAAATTGTTTAAACTAATTTAAAGTACTTGAAAATATCTATTTTCAGAAATAAAAAAGCGTCTAGCTCAAAAATTAAGTGACAAAATGAAAAGAATGTCAGTCCCTATTTTTTTCAGCGAAAAAGTGATCGCAAGCAATCCCCTAATCAGCACCCTAATTAAAGTTAGTCATTGACCTTATTCGGTCTTTTTTATTGATGTATTATTAATAGGTTCTAAAAGTTTTTCCGGCTTAGAATGATTAGTTTTTAAAAAATGGAGGTAAAAGCCAATAACAAATTTTTGTTTTAAAAAAATATATTTTCTTCAGAATAGCAAGATTAGCATCAGAGATACTAAAAAATGTTTAAATATGAAATTATAGCCTATTTAATTCCCAACGAGGTTTTAAAAAAAAATTTTTGCGGCAAAAATTGAGTGAGCTATTGACAATTAAATCTTGTAATAACATGCAAAATCCACCTTTACCAACTCTTTCAAAGTCACCCCTTTTTGAGACTGAGGACTTTAAAAATATTTAATATTAATAAGCTTATAGATCTTGTAAAAACCTACAAAATTTTCTTTTAGCAAACTTTCCAGTATAAAAAATAAAAAAGTTACGGTTAAGAAATCAATATATTTTTTTGAAAAAAAAAGGAGAAATCCAATTGGAAGCATAATATTCTAAGTTAGCGGAGTTTTTAGTCATAGGCCTCATTTATTCTTATTTATTTATGTATTTTTAATAAATTCTAGAAATTTGACTGGCTTAAAATGATTAGTTTTAAAAAAGCTGGAGTTAAAAGCGAAAAACGAGTTTTTGTAGTTTGGTAAAAAACGCCATTTTCTTCAGAATAGAAAGATTAGCATCAGACATAGGAAAAAATGTTTCAATATAAAATTGTAGATTATTTAATTCTCAAGAACTTGGTTAAAAAAACTTTTTTCTTCGGCAAAAATTGAGTGAATCGTAAAGCAGTATATCGAAAAACATTGATTTTCTCTATACAAAATTATCACTTTCGTTAGCTAATAAATCGAGAACTATTAATTTGATCAAAAAAATGTATAGAATATTTTTTGCTTAGAATGAATGTTTTTATCAACTTTTGCGGTCAAAATATAATAAAAAATTTCCACCCTCGAGATGGGGTGGCAACCACCCCCATGGTAAAAGCGCCTTTCGGCATCATAATATAGATTTTGATCCTTGGACTATCCACTACTAATTCTCAAATTTTCAAGCAAATCGATCCATTCTGTAAAAATGGCGAGGTAAAAAGCTTCGGTTCCTGGCCTATTTATACAGTGAGCACGTAAAGGTTGGAATAAATTCATTTTCTCGAGAATGAACAATTTTGGAAAAAAATCCCGAAACAGGTCAATTTTTATTTTAAAATTACGATTTTTTGGCATACATATCATACTTGTGACGTCATCCATCTGGGCGTGATGACGTCATCGATGATTTTTTTAAATGGGAATAGGGGTCGTGTTATAGCTCATTTGAAAGGTAATTTAATTCTCTATTCAGTAATATAAACATTTACATAATTGTTTATACAGGGTGTCCAAGAAAACATTTTTTAATTTAATTTATTGACAAAAAGAAGAATGCATGTAATTTATTTAATCCAAAATACATTTTACTGCTCTCAGAAACCAGAAAAAAATGTTTATTTGAAAAATATTCAATGCTTTTCGCTTAAACTAAATGTTCAAACTGTCCAGAGGAAGGTGGGTGGCGGCTTTGATATTGAATTTAAGCAAAAAACAATATTTATTTGTCACATAAACATTATTTCCTGTTTTCTGATAGCAGTAAAATGTATTGTGAGTTAAATAAATTACACACATTCTTCTTTTTATGTCAATCAATTTAATTAAAAAAAATTTTTTTTGGACACACTGTATAAATAAATATGTTAATGTTTATATTACTGAATAGAGAATTAAATTACCTTTCAGATGAGCTATCAGACGACCCCTATTCTCATTTAAAAATTTTTAAGATGACGTCATCACGCCCAGATGGGTGACGTCACTAGTATGATACATATGTCAAAAAGTCACAATTTAAAAATAAAAATTGGCCTGTTTTGGGATTTTTTTCCAAAATCGTCCATTCTCGAGTAAATGAATTTATTCCAACCTTTACGTGCTCACTGTATGTACTTTTAAATTGATACTTATCAACATTTTATACTAAAGGAGAAAATTTTAAAAAATCTTAACAAAATAAAAACCAATAATCCGTCGATTGTCACCATTAATCCCTTCATCCTAAAGATAAATAACAGTTTGTCGACGAAAAATCCATTCGATCAAATGTTCGTCGACGAATTGTACATTCGATGAGTTGTGCATTCGACCAATTGTTTGTCGACCAAATGTTGTCGACTAATTTTCCGTCGACAAAGTGTTCTCGACCAACTTTCCGACACTGCATTTTATTGCTAGCTATTTTACAAAAAACAATAAAAAATTCATGTGACTATTAGAAAGTAACATAGACAGTATTCCCACATTGGTGAATACCTTAGAGTACAATAATAAGTGTATTAATTTTATGTTTAAGTTTAGTTTTCTAGTGTTGAGGTCAAGAGTGTCTGCTCGTTTTAGTCTTCTGTTCTGTAGGGGTGTTAGGAAATTGTCGACAATATGATTAGGTGATTTTGCAGTCTATTATTATACTTGAGTGTACTTGGGGTGTACGAGTGTGTTATAGAGGTAGCACCTTTTATTGGAACGACCACATCAAACGTCATAGACGGGAGATTGTTTTTGATAACTGGTCCTCATAAGGCACTCAACTCTCACTTATGGCTCCACGTGCCACATCCCGGGCAACTGCATTGGTCTGCAGGCTAAACTAAGTGAGTGTAGCCAGACATGGTGATAGGTTGGACAGTGGCAGCTGGCTGTTACAAAACTGACCATGCGGCGAGAATGATAGCCAAAGAAACGGCACATATACAGCGGTGCAGAAGGCAAAGGGAAACCACTGCACTATTTTCCCAAGAGAATTTCTTCCCATAAGGGTGACAATTTTGGTAAGTGAAGATGGAATGTGTAGCGACCCGACTCACGCTCGGCGCCATCTCGGTTCCGGGTCGGATGGTGTGAAATTTGCTACCGGCTGCCAAGGTGTGAGGGACCAGGCACCTGGCAGAAATTGTGCGACTGAATCCAAATTTTCATTTAATTTAAGAAAATGTCAGAGAGTTGGTACATGGAACATCCAGGGACTGATCCAAAACCCTGGAAAGTTACACATAATTGAAAAAGAAATGGCAGACCACAATATTTCGGTACTGCGACTCTCAGAAACTCACTGGAGAGGAAAAGGGCATTTTAAAACAACTGCTGGCAACGTCGTCTATTTTTCAGGCCCAGATAACAAAAGTACAAATGGAGTAGCAATAATTGTACCCTCTAAACTTAACGACTGCGTAATTGGATATAATACTATTGATGACAGAATAATATCCCTTAAAATTAGAATATCCACCAATACCCTACACCTTGTCCAGGCATACGCTCCTACAACAGCTTCACAAGAAGAAGACATCAACAGGTTCTATGGTCGTCTAGAAGAAACTGTTCGCGCTATTCCGAATCGTGAACTCGTCATAATTTTAGGAGATTTTAACGCCAAAGTGGGGTCATCTAATGAAAATATTGAAGGAGTGCTGGGCAAAAATGGACTGGGACAGAGAAATGAGAATGGCGACCGTCTAGTGGAGTTCTGTGTAGAACAACATCTTACAATTACAAACACGTTATATCAACATCATCCACGGAGATTATACACATGGCGCAGCCCAGATGGAGGAACAAGGAATCAAATAGACTACATCCTAATACGATCAAGATGGAAGTCGTCGTCCATCAACTGTAAAACATATCCTGACGCAGACTGTGGAAACGATCATCAACTCCTGGTATTGAACGTTCTACTTCGCTTCAAAGTCCCCAAAAGAACACCCCAGAGAAAAGTCATGTCTCTAAGTCCATCAAAAATCAATGACTTCCAACAAAACCTAAAAGATGCTCTTTCTTTAGACCAAGTAGATAGTGGCCCTGAGAGCACTTGGATCTATCTCAAAGGTAAGGTAATCGAGGCAGCAAAAGACTGTGAGGCAGCGGTTTCCACTGGCCGTAAGCCATGGATATCCGATAATACGTGGACTGTGATTCAACGCAGAAAAGAACATAAAAGTAGATACGGAACAAACGATGAATACAGAGCGTTATCGAGAGAAATCAGAAAACAGTGCCGCAAAGATAAAGCTGATTACATCTCTCAAATATGCAGAGATATAGAGGAACATGGCTGTCGAAATGAACCGAGGGACTTATTCCAGAAGATCAAACTCCTTACCAGAGAATTTAAACCTCAAACGTGGTCTGTAATAGATAAGGAAGGTAATTTAAAAAACTCTAACAAGAAGTAAAACCACTTCTATGTAAATTGGTATATTTATTAAAACTTAAAAATCCCAATGGATTGAATAAAAATGTCCAATTCAGAACGTTTTCAGACCTATCGGTCCATCATCAGTGAATCTACAATAAAATAAGTAATCCCACTATTAGAATTGAAAGATGGTTGAAATTTTTTTAAAAGCTAAAAATGTGGTTAGATTACTTACGTGCATACTTGCTAAACAGCCCCAGAACCAAACAATGGTTGAATTTAAAATTCAATTTACATTATTTAAAAATAATATTAAACAGGCTAAACGCCGATGTTACAGGATATTGCCTATGGGAACATGGTGAAACCCTACCAAAACCTCAATCAACCATCTTAGGCCAACTTTGACTATAAAGTGACACTAATGTCTAAGGAATTGTTTGAAGTGACATTGACAGTAGAGAAAAAGGTAGTCGATTTTCAATGTTAATTAACCAAAAGGTCATGACCCACAACAAATGATAAAGATTTTAATATCTGAAAATGTCTAACATTTTAAATCTATTGGTTATTGAAAAGAAATTGTGATATACAAAATTAATTTAGAATATAAGATTATTTATATTGACTGTATACCATAACATTAGATTGATCAAATTGATAGAAAGAAAGTAAGCTGCTGTCAATAAAGATAAAAAGATAAAAATAGATGAAGGTGAGAAAAGAGAAAAATCAATATTAGTTGGAAAGTTATTGTACAAAATGAATAAATTGGTAGGCAATTTAATCTAGTCTATATTGTATTGGTGGTTGTATATGTAAAAGGAAAATATTGTTATTTAAAAATGCAAGTTTTTGTAAATAATGGATTTGAGTTAGGATACAGTCAAATAATTAAAAGTGTGTAATATGTGAATGAAAAAGAATTGTAATTATTATGAGATGGTTTATTTTTTTAATTTTATTTCAAAAGTTTTGAGAGAATTCTTGTGACAAAGTGTTGGTATGGGAAATTAGAGATAAAGTAATGTATGATTATAGCTGTTAAGTTCAGTTGATACAAAAATGAAATTAAAATGAAAATAATATTGAAAGTGTACTGAATAAAATAAAACCAAAGTAAGAAAAAGAATATAGATATAATTTAATTGTAATGATAATGGATCTGAATGTGAGAACTGAAATCAAGTGAATGGATGTTAGTTGGAGAGGTAAAAGTTTTCTTGGAAAAGGTCAAAGACAAAAAGCAGAGGGCTGTGGTGTAAGGTATAAAGACAAGAATTTTAAGGGAAAGAGAGGGATAAAGAAAAGATGAGGTGTGGAATTAAACTGAACGAAGTAATGAAATGAAAAAGAAGTAAAAAGATAGTAGGGTGAATTAATGAGGTGATGGTTAATAGGGTTCAATAGTTAATAATGTTATTCGGGTAAAGGAGTTTGGAAGCAGTGAAGGAAAGAGGAAATTTTGAAAAAGAAGAGAGAGTAAGTTGAAAGAGAAAGAATAGGATAAAAAGAGGAAGTTGAAAAAATAGGAATTATGAGAATAATTGGCGGTGAATGGGGACAAAGTTGCGGTTAAGGGATGTTTGTCTATTGACACAGTTGGGACTCTTCTTCATGTCCTTGCCAATCTCCAAATCTTCGTATAAGTCTAAACGGAGTGTATTGTTTTGTTGAATATTGTGTATCAACTGGACACCTTCAGGAATCTTAAGTTCATGTTTATTGACTTTTAAATGGTGTGAAAAGGCAGAAGTGGTATCTCTCTTGCTGTGTTCAGCAGATCGGGTAGAAAGGGATCTGTAAGTTCTGCCGATGTAGGTGGCATCACAATCTGAACAAGAGAGTCTGTATACCCCACTCCGGTTCATATAATGGATAGGATCTTTGGTATTAGTTAAACTTTTGCTGAGAGTGTTATTAACTTTGAAAGATATTTTTATGTTGTCACAAGAATTTGAAATGATATGTTTGACTCTTTCAGATAATTTGGAGTTATTGAATGGTAAGGAGGCATAAATGGGAGTAGTTGTGGATGATGTAGAGAAAGCGGATTGTTGTAGTAATTTGAGTTCTCTTTTTTGTTGAAGTTTAGTGATAATGTCTGGGTCATAACCATTGTTGACTGCAATCTGTTTGATAATATTCAACTCTTTGTTGAATTCAGTTACGGATAAAGGAATAGAGTTTAATCTATGTATAAAACTGCGAAAAGCAGAGAGTTTATATGATAAAGGGTGATTAGAAGTAGAATGGATAACATGATCTGTCTGTGTTGGTTTACGGTAGATACCAAAGTTGAAGTGGTCATGTAGTCTGGTAATAGATAAATCCAGAAAGTTAATGGAGTTAGAAGATTCTAGTTCCATGGTAAAGGTGATATTAGGATGGATTTGATTTATTTTGTGAAGTAAGTTGTGAGCTGAATCAGAGTTACCAGAAATGAGGACTAAAATGTCATCAACATAACGGAACCAGTGTAAGATCTCTGGATTTTTTATGATATAGTTGGATTCTAAGTGATCCATAAAAACATCAGCTAAGAAAGGTGATAAGCAACTACCCATTGCTAAACCGTCAGGTTGTTGATAAAAGTTGTTATTAAAAACAAAGTAATCTTGAGATAGACAAATTTTGAGAATGTTTATAATAGACGAATTGGTGGTGGAAGTGACAGAATTATTTAAGAGGAGTGAATTAACCAGACTAATCGATTCATTTTTTGGTACTGAAGTAAATAAATTGCTAACATCAAAAGAAAGCATGACAATATTTGGATTAAGATTGACAAGTTGAAGTTTTTCAACTAATTGGCGAGAATTCAAAACAGTAAACTGTGGGGTAAAGTTAATAAAGTTTTTAATGGTGTTAAGAATGAATTTAGATAAAATAGAAACTGGAGTGTTAATGAAGCTGACAACGGGACGAATAGGAATGTCAACTTTGTGTATCTTTGGTAAACCGTATAACCTGGGGGTGAGTGGATTTGATGGAATTTTAGTATATGGTGCTTCAAATTCAGAAAAGAATTCAGTAAATTGCTTTAAGTTGGTTTTCATCTTCGAAACAAAAGATTTAGAGGGATCAACAGGAAGCAAAGTAAAGTTATTGTTGTCTAGGAAAGAGGTGACTTTGTCAATGTATAATTGTTGGTCTAAAATAACAAGGCAGTTACCCTTATCTGCTTTGCTGAAGATGAGGTGGTGGTTTTGGATCTTATTTTTGATAGATTTGAGTGTGGAGAGAAGGGATTTAGACTTATTATATGAGAAATTGGGAAAAGAGAGAGATGAAGAAGTTTGTGTAGAAGTTTGTATAGAGATGAAACAAGGCGTGCCTGCCTTGTTTCAATCCCGTAACTTAGTTATTTAGTCACACAACGTGACTCTATCACGTTGATTATGTACTACCTAGTTAGATTGCTAGCCACTCTGTGATGGTTTATCCCTAGAGTGGGCTGTTTTTGTTGGATAATACACCATACCGGATTTTATTACAACCAGCATCTTCACCCAGGACCTTGCAGTAGGACTTACTCACCACAGCAGCCAACCAGCGTTAGCGTGCCAAAAGAATTCATCTCTATGGACTTGCAACCCTACTTTTAACCGGCTGTTGTGTAAAAGCTAAGTTTATTTACTTTTTCTGTATTTACTTTTGGGTAAGATATATTTGCTACATTGTAAACTTTTCGTATGCATACGATTAGGAAGAGTACATATATTTTCGTGATAGATAGGGTTTTAGGTTGTTGTTTTTTTTTCTTTTTGATTCAGTATAAGTAGGAGTTAGTTAAAATAAATAAAATCAGGTCTTGTTTAATAATCATAAATAATTGTATCTTAAAATTTAATAGGGAATCGGGTTGTAAAATTTTGTCGCGGATTTTAAAATAGGGAATACGTCTAGTAGGTTTTTTTTTTGTATAATATATAAAGAGTCACTGACCAACTCATTTATATAGACCTTTTTGCTATTCCAACGGACTTTTGATTTGGATTTTGATTTTAATACTTTTGCTTGGCCAGTGATAGTGGATAATTGCTTGTTGAGTGGCCTTTGCGGTCCTATTTTATCTTTTCTCCATCCACTATCACTGCTATTACGTTGCGTTATATGTAAAGTGTTATTATTTAATATTTATTATTAATATATTTGTATGTATTAAGGTAGGTGTTTTATTTCAGTCTGTATTACCAGTATATAACATAGCAAGACAAGATCAGTATTTAGTATTTTGTATTTCAGGTAGTTGTAACCAGTGTCATAGAGTTCATGTTGTTCGTTACTTCAAAATCTCGAACCTGTCCAACTTCTTGGTTCTGAGAGCCGAGTTGTTCGTTCGAGTTGGCGCCCTTTTTTCTTCTTCTTTCTTTGTTGTAACTCGATATTATTTTATCTCTAGCATTCTTATCTATTTTCCTTTCATTTTTGTATTAATAGTCTCATTTTCTTCCTAGTTACTATCATTTCATTACCAAATTTTCTTCTTATATCTCTAAAGCCAATATTCGGTGTATGGAAGCTAGCCCGAATACTCATACTTGAGATTTAGTGTCTCTCTGCCCTTTTGATTCTTTTTCCTTCTGAGCTAAGCCCCTCTTCTTTTGTCTTAAATCTCTTATCATTTATTTTACCCATCTTTATTCAGTTCTTCTCTTCAAAAATCTCTATACCCAGAGTATAGAGGGTTCAATTGGCGAGATCTTACACTGGTTCCGTTATGTTGATGACATTTTAGTCCTCATTTCTGGTAACTCTGATTCAGCTCACAACTTACTTCACAAAATAAATCAAATCCATCCTAATATCACCTTTACCATGGAACTAGAATCTTCTAACTCCATTAACTTTCTGGATTTATCTATTACCAGACTACATGACCACTTCAACTTTGGTATCTACCGTAAACCAACACAGACAGATCATGTTATCCATTCTACTTCTAATCACCCTTTATCATATAAACTCTCTGCTTTTCGCAGTTTTATACATAGATTAAACTCTATTCCTTTATCCGTAACTGAATTCAACAAAGAGTTGAATATTATCAAACAGATTGCAGTCAACAATGGTTATGACCCAGACATTATCACTAAACTTCAACAAAAAAGAGAACTCAAATTACTACAACAATCCGCTTTCTCTACATCATCCACAACTACTCCCATCTATGCCTCCTTACCATTCAATAACTCCAAATTATCTGAAAGAGTCAAACATATCATTTCAAATTCTTGTGACAACATAAAAATATCTTTCAAAGTTAATAACACTCTCAGCAAAAGTTTAACTAATACCAAAGATCCTATCCATTATATGAACCGGAGTGGGGTATACAGACTCTCTTGTTCAGATTGTGATGCCACCTACATCGGCAGAACTTACAGATCCCTTTCTACCCGATCTGCTGAACACAGCAAGAGAGATACCACTTCTGCCTTTTCACACCATTTAAAAGTCAATAAACATGAACTTAAGATTCCTGAAGGTGTCCAGTTGATACACAATATTCAACAAAACAATACACTCCGTTTAGACTTATACGAAGATTTGGAGATTGGCAAGGACATGAAGAAGAGTCCCAACTGTGTCAATAGACAAACATCCCTTAACCGCAACTTTGTCCCCATTCACCGCCAATTATTCTCATAATTCCTATTTTTTCAACTTCCTCTTTTTATCCTATTCTTTCTCTTTCAACTTACTCTCTCTTCTTTTTCAAAATTTCCTCTTTCCTTCACTGCTTCCAAACTCCTTTACCCGAATAACATTATTAACTATTGAACCCTATTAACCATCACCTCATTAATTCACCCTACTATCTTTTTACTTCTTTTTCATTTCATTACTTCGTTCAGTTTAATTCCACACCTCATCTTTTCTTTATCCCTCTCTTTCCCTTAAAATTCTTGTCTTTATACCTTACACCACAGCCCTCTGCTTTTTGTCTTTGACCTTTTCCAAGAAAACTTTTACCTCTCCAACTAACATCCATTCACTTGATTTCAGTTCTCACATTCAGATCCATTATCATTACAATTAAATTATATCTATATTCTTTTTCTTACTTTGGTTTTATTTTATTCAGTACACTTTCAATATTATTTTCATTTTAATTTCATTTTTGTATCAACTGGACTTAACAGCTATAATCATACATTACTTTATCTCTAATTTCCCATACCAACACTTTGTCACAAGAATTCTCTCAAAACTTTTGAAATAAAATTAAAAAAATAAACCATCTCATAATAATTACAATTCTTTTTCATTCACATATTACACACTTTTAATTATTTGACTGTATCCTAACTCAAATCCATTATTTACAAAAACTTGCATTTTTAAATAACACTATTTTCCTTTTACATATACAACCACCAATACAATATAGACTAGATTAAATTGCCTACCAATTTATTCATTTTGTACAATAACTTTCCAACTAATATTGATTTTTCTCTTTTCTCACCTTCATCTATTTTTATCTTTTTATCTTTATTGACAGCAGCTTACTTTCTTTCTATCAATTTGATCAATCTAATGTTATGGTATACAGTCAATATAAATAATCTTATATTCTAAATTAATTTTGTATATCACAATTTCTTTTCAATAACCAATAGATTTAAAATGTTAGACATTTTCAGATATTAAAATCTTTATCATTTGTTGTGGGTCATGACCTTTTGGTTAATTAACATTGAAAATCGACTACCTTTTTCTCTACTGTCAATGTCACTTCAAACAGTTCCTTAGACATTAGTGTCACTTTATAGTCAAAGTTGGCCTAAGATGGTTGATTGAGGTTTTGGTAGGGTTTCACCATGTTCCCATAGGCAATATCCTGTAACATCGGCGTTTAGCCTGTTTAATATTATTTTTAAATAATGTAAATTGAATTTTAAATTCAACCATTGTTTGGTTCTGGGGCTGTTTAGCAAGTATGCACGTAAGTAATCTAACCACATTTTTAGCTTTTAAAAATTTCAACCATCTTTCAATTCTAATAGTGGGATTACTTATTTTATTGTAGATTCACTGATGATGGACCGATAGGTCTGAAAACGTTCTGAATTGGACATTTTTATTCAATCCATTGGGATTTTTAAGTTTTAATAAATATACCAATTTACATAGAAGTGGTTTTACTTCTTGTTAGAGTTTTTTAACTATATGGTATACAGCCAACCTAGGGAACCTCCCTTTTAGTTTATATATGACAGTATGGTCAACTTGGCGCTACAATACTTGCGATTAGCCACACAACGGAGCAACATAAAGCTGGACATATGGTTCATTTCAAGATGTTTACATCATAAAGTCTTCCCAACATTTTGTAGAGTTAGAACATCCAATAATGTACATCCTAACATCAGGACCTCCATGCAGATTAAACTCATGAAGAAAGAGATTTGTAAACATTACAGTAAACTCAACTACATAGAATGTAAGCTAAAGGTAACATATGATTCTCTACTTGAAACTTTACAATTTATTAATCTTAATTCTTTTATGTCAGACGTTCAGGATAAGGTAGATCATTCACATTCAGTTAAATTTAATAGAGTCAATAATAAATTAAAACACTTAATCAACAATAAGATTAGACTTGATCAACAAAAAGCTTCTCGTAATAAAAATTATTCCAATTTTCGATTCCACCCAAGAATCAAAAATCTCTCAAATGTCCAATTTTCTGATGACGAATTAAAACTCTTAAACCTCGGCCTCAAACACTCCATTCCTAGCAATTTATCTATCAAAGATCTTGAGAGTCTTTCCATAGAGACCGACATGGTTATTCAGAATCTTTCCATTTCACTCACACAAAAAACTTCAATCAGAAACTCTTGCATCCAAACTATCAACAAATTCAAAACTAAACTTCTTTCCAACAATAACTCCTCTCTTACCAACATCAGTTCCCCTTCTACTCTACACAAACTTCTTCATCTCTCTCTTTTCCCAATTTCTCATATAATAAGTCTAAATCCCTTCTCTCCACACTCAAATCTATCAAAAGTAAGATCCAAAACCACCACCTCATCTTCAGCAAAGCAGATAAGGGTAACTGCCTTGTTATTTTAGACCAACAATTATACATTGACAAAGTCACCTCTTTCCTAGACAACAATAACTTTACTTTGCTTCCTGTTGATCCCTCTAAATCTTTTGTTTCGAAGATGAAAACCAACTTAAAGCAATTTACTGAATTCTTTTCTGAATTTGAAGCACCATATACTAAAATTCCATCAAATCCACTCACCCCCAGGTTATACGGTTTACCAAAGATACACAAAGTTGACATTCCTATTCGTCCCGTTGTCAGCTTCATTAACACTCCAGTTTCTATTTTATCTAAATTCATTCTTAACACCATTAAAAACTTTATTAACTTTACCCCACAGTTTACTGTTTTGAATTCTCGCCAATTAGTTGAAAAACTTCAACTTGTCAATCTTAATCCAAATATTGTCATGCTTTCTTTTGATGTTAGCAATTTATTTACTTCAGTACCAAAAAATGAATCGATTAGTCTGGTTAATTCACTCCTCTTAAATAATTCTGTCACTTCCACCACCACTTCGTCTATTATAAACATTCTCAAAATTTGTCTATCTCAAGATTACTTTGTTTTTAATAACAACTTTTATCAACAACCTGACGGTTTAGCAATGGGTAGTTGCTTATCACCTTTCTTAGCTGATGTTTTTATGGATCACTTAGAATCCAACTATATCATAAAAAATCCAGAGATCTTACACTGGTTCCGTTATGTTGATGACATTTTAGTCCTCATTTCTGGTAACTCTGATTCAGCTCACAACTTACTTCACAAAATAAATCAAATCCATCCTAATATCACCTTTACCATGGAACTAGAATCTTCTAACTCCATTAACTTTCTGGATTTATCTATTACCAGACTACATGACCACTTCAACTTTGGTATCTACCGTAAACCAACACAGACAGATCATGTTATCCATTCTACTTCTAATCACCCTTTATCATATAAACTCTCTGCTTTTCGCAGTTTTATACATAGATTAAACTCTATTCCTTTATCCGTAACTGAATTCAACAAAGAGTTGAATATTATCAAACAGATTGCAGTCAACAATGGTTATGACCCAGACATTATCACTAAACTTCAACAAAAAAGAGAACTCAAATTACTACAACAATCCGCTTTCTCTACATCATCCACAACTACTCCCATCTATGCCTCCTTACCATTCAATAACTCCAAATTATCTGAAAGAGTCAAACATATCATTTCAAATTCTTGTGACAACATAAAAATATCTTTCAAAGTTAATAACACTCTCAGCAAAAGTTTAACTAATACCAAAGATCCTATCCATTATATGAACCGGAGTGGGGTATACAGACTCTCTTGTTCAGATTGTGATGCCACCTACATCGGCAGAACTTACAGATCCCTTTCTACCCGATCTGCTGAACACAGCAAGAGAGATACCACTTCTGCCTTTTCACACCATTTAAAAGTCAATAAACATGAACTTAAGATTCCTGAAGGTGTCCAGTTGATACACAATATTCAACAAAACAATACACTCCGTTTAGACTTATACGAAGATTTGGAGATTGGCAAGGACATGAAGAAGAGTCCCAACTGTGTCAATAGACAAACATCCCTTAACCGCAACTTTGTCCCCATTCACCGCCAATTATTCTCATAATTCCTATTTTTTCAACTTCCTCTTTTTATCCTATTCTTTCTCTTTCAACTTACTCTCTCTTCTTTTTCAAAATTTCCTCTTTCCTTCACTGCTTCCAAACTCCTTTACCCGAATAACATTATTAACTATTGAACCCTATTAACCATCACCTCATTAATTCACCCTACTATCTTTTTACTTCTTTTTCATTTCATTACTTCGTTCAGTTTAATTCCACACCTCATCTTTTCTTTATCCCTCTCTTTCCCTTAAAATTCTTGTCTTTATACCTTACACCACAGCCCTCTGCTTTTTGTCTTTGACCTTTTCCAAGAAAACTTTTACCTCTCCAACTAACATCCATTCACTTGATTTCAGTTCTCACATTCAGATCCATTATCATTACAATTAAATTATATCTATATTCTTTTTCTTACTTTGGTTTTATTTTATTCAGTACACTTTCAATATTATTTTCATTTTAATTTCATTTTTGTATCAACTGGACTTAACAGCTATAATCATACATTACTTTATCTCTAATTTCCCATACCAACACTTTGTCACAAGAATTCTCTCAAAACTTTTGAAATAAAATTAAAAAAATAAACCATCTCATAATAATTACAATTCTTTTTCATTCACATATTACACACTTTTAATTATTTGACTGTATCCTAACTCAAATCCATTATTTACAAAAACTTGCATTTTTAAATAACAATATTTTCCTTTTACATATACAACCACCAATACAATATAGACTAGATTAAATTGCCTACCAATTTATTCATTTTGTACAATAACTTTCCAACTAATATTGATTTTTCTCTTTTCTCACCTTCATCTATTTTTATCTTTTTATCTTTATTGACAGCAGCTTACTTTCTTTCTATCAATTTGATCAATCTAATGTTATGGTATACAGTCAATATAAATAATCTTATATTCTAAATTAATTTTGTATATCACAATTTCTTTTCAATAACCAATAGATTTAAAATGTTAGACATTTTCAGATATTAAAATCTTTATCATTTGTTGTGGGTCATGACCTTTTGGTTAATTAACATTGAAAATCGACTACCTTTTTCTCTACTGTCAATGTCACTTCAAACAGTTCCTTAGACATTAGTGTCACTTTATAGTCAAAGTTGGCCTAAGATGGTTGATTGAGGTTTTGGTAGGGTTTCACCATGTTCCCATAGGCAATATCCTGTAACATCGGCGTTTAGCCTGTTTAATATTATTTTTAAATAATGTAAATTGAATTTTAAATTCAACCATTGTTTGGTTCTGGGGCTGTTTAGCAAGTATGCACGTAAGTAATCTAACCACATTTTTAGCTTTTAAAAATTTCAACCATCTTTCAATTCTAATAGTGGGATTACTTATTTTATTGTAGATTCACTGATGATGGACCGATAGGTCTGAAAACGTTCTGAATTGGACATTTTTATTCAATCCATTGGGATTTTTAAGTTTTAATAAATATACCAATTTACATAGAAGTGGTTTTACTTCTTGTTAGAGTTTTTTAACTATATGGTATACAGCCAACCTAGGGAACCTCCCTTTTAGTTTATATATGACAGTATGGTCAACTTGGCGCTACAATACTTGCGATTAGCCACACAACGGAGCAACATAAAGCTGGACATATGGTTCATTTCAAGATGTTTACATCATAAAGTCTTCCCAACATTTTGTAGAGTTAGAACATCCAATAATGTACATCCTAACATCAGGACCTCCATGCAGATTAAACTCATGAAGAAAGAGATTTGTAAACATTACAGTAAACTCAACTACATAGAATGTAAGCTAAAGGTAACATATGATTCTCTACTTGAAACTTTACAATTTATTAATCTTAATTCTTTTATGTCAGACGTTCAGGATAAGGTAGATCATTCACATTCAGTTAAATTTAATAGAGTCAATAATAAATTAAAACACTTAATCAACAATAAGATTAGACTTGATCAACAAAAAGCTTCTCGTAATAAAAATTATTCCAATTTTCGATTCCACCCAAGAATCAAAAATCTCTCAAATGTCCAATTTTCTGATGACGAATTAAAACTCTTAAACCTCGGCCTCAAACACTCCATTCCTAGCAATTTATCTATCAAAGATCTTGAGAGTCTTTCCATAGAGACCGACATGGTTATTCAGAATCTTTCCATTTCACTCACACAAAAAACTTCAATCAGAAACTCTTGCATCCAAACTATCAACAAATTCAAAACTAAACTTCTTTCCAACAATAACTCCTCTCTTACCAACATCAGTTCCCCTTCTACTCTACACAAACTTCTTCATCTCTCTCTTTTCCCAATTTCTCATATAATAAGTCTAAATCCCTTCTCTCCACACTCAAATCTATCAAAAATAAGATCCAAAACCACCACCTCATCTTCGGCAAAGCAGATAAGGGTAACTGCCTTGTTATTTTAGACCAACAATTATACATTGACAAAGTCACCTCTTTCCTAGACAACAATAACTTTACTTTGCTTCCTGTTGATCCCTCTAAATCTTTTGTTTCGAAGATGAAAACCAACTTAAAGCAATTTACTGAATTCTTTTCTGAATTTGAAGCACCATATACTAAAATTCCATCAAATCCACTCACCCCCAGGTTATACGGTTTACCAAAGATACACAAAGTTGACATTCCTATTCGTCCCGTTGTCAGCTTCATTAACACTCCAGTTTCTATTTTATCTAAATTCATTCTTAACACCATTAAAAACTTTATTAACTTTACCCCACAGTTTACTGTTTTGAATTCTCGCCAATTAGTTGAAAAACTTCAACTTGTCAATCTTAATCCAAATATTGTCATGCTTTCTTTTGATGTTAGCAATTTATTTACTTCAGTACCAAAAAATGAATCGATTAGTCTGGTTAATTCACTCCTCTTAAATAATTCTGTCACTTCCACCACCACTTCGTCTATTATAAACATTCTCAAAATTTGTCTATCTCAAGATTACTTTGTTTTTAATAACAACTTTTATCAACAACCTGACGGTTTAGCAATGGGTAGTTGCTTATCACCTTTCTTAGCTGATGTTTTTATGGATCACTTAGAATCCAACTATATCATAAAAAATCCAGAGATCTTACACTGGTTCCGTTATGTTGATGACATTTTAGTCCTCATTTCTGGTAACTCTGATTCAGCTCACAACTTACTTCACAAAATAAATCAAATCCATCCTAATATCACCTTTACCATGGAACTAGAATCTTCTAACTCCATTAACTTTCTGGATTTATCTATTACCAGACTACATGACCACTTCAACTTTGGTATCTACCGTAAACCAACACAGACAGATCATGTTATCCATTCTACTTCTAATCACCCTTTATCATATAAACTCTCTGCTTTTCGCAGTTTTATACATAGATTAAACTCTATTCCTTTATCCGTAACTGAATTCAACAAAGAGTTGAATATTATCAAACAGATTGCAGTCAACAATGGTTATGACCCAGACATTATCACTAAACTTCAACAAAAAAGAGAACTCAAATTACTACAACAATCCGCTTTCTCTACATCATCCACAACTACTCCCATCTATGCCTCCTTACCATTCAATAACTCCAAATTATCTGAAAGAGTCAAACATATCATTTCAAATTCTTGTGACAACATAAAAATATCTTTCAAAGTTAATAACACTCTCAGCAAAAGTTTAACTAATACCAAAGATCCTATCCATTATATGAACCGGAGTGGGGTATACAGACTCTCTTGTTCAGATTGTGATGCCACCTACATCGGCAGAACTTACAGATCCCTTTCTACCCGATCTGCTGAACACAGCAAGAGAGATACCACTTCTGCCTTTTCACACCATTTAAAAGTCAATAAACATGAACTTAAGATTCCTGAAGGTGTCCAGTTGATACACAATATTCAACAAAACAATACACTCCGTTTAGACTTATACGAAGATTTGGAGATTGGCAAGGACATGAAGAAGAGTCCCAACTGTGTCAATAGACAAACATCCCTTAACCGCAACTTTGTCCCCATTCACCGCCAATTATTCTCATAATTCCTATTTTTTCAACTTCCTCTTTTTATCCTATTCTTTCTCTTTCAACTTACTCTCTCTTCTTTTTCAAAATTTCCTCTTTCCTTCACTGCTTCCAAACTCCTTTACCCGAATAACATTATTAACTATTGAACCCTATTAACCATCACCTCATTAATTCACCCTACTATCTTTTTACTTCTTTTTCATTTCATTACTTCGTTCAGTTTAATTCCACACCTCATCTTTTCTTTATCCCTCTCTTTCCCTTAAAATTCTTGTCTTTATACCTTACACCAGAGCCCTCTGCTTTTTGTCTTTGACCTTTTCCAAGAAAACTTTTACCTCTCCAACTAACATCCATTCACTTGATTTCAGTTCTCACATTCAGATCCATTATCATTACAATTAAATTATATCTATATTCTTTTTCTTACTTTGGTTTTATTTTATTCAGTACACTTTCAATATTATTTTCATTTTAATTTCATTTTTGTATCAACTGGACTTAACAGCTATAATCATACATTACTTTATCTCTAATTTCCCATACCAACACTTTGTCACAAGAATTCTCTCAAAACTTTTGAAATAAAATTAAAAAAATAAACCATCTCATAATAATTACAATTCTTTTTCATTCACATATTACACACTTTTAATTATTTGACTGTATCCTAACTCAAATCCATTATTTACAAAAACTTGCATTTTTAAATAACAATATTTTCCTTTTACATATACAACCACCAATACAATATAGACTAGATTAAATTGCCTACCAATTTATTCATTTTGTACAATAACTTTCCAACTAATATTGATTTTTCTCTTTTCTCACCTTCATCTATTTTTATCTTTTTATCTTTATTGACAGCAGCTTACTTTCTTTCTATCAATTTGATCAATCTAATGTTATGGTATACAGTCAATATAAATAATCTTATATTCTAAATTAATTTTGTATATCACAATTTCTTTTCAATAACCAATAGATTTAAAATGTTAGACATTTTCAGATATTAAAATCTTTATCATTTGTTGTGGGTCATGACCTTTTGGTTAATTAACATTGAAAATCGACTACCTTTTTCTCTACTGTCAATGTCACTTCAAACAGTTCCTTAGACATTAGTGTCACTTTATAGTCAAAGTTGGCCTAAGATGGTTGATTGAGGTTTTGGTAGGGTTTCACCATGTTCCCATAGGCAATATCCTGTAACATCGGCGTTTAGCCTGTTTAATATTATTTTTAAATAATGTAAATTGAATTTTAAATTCAACCATTGTTTGGTTCTGGGGCTGTTTAGCAAGTATGCACGTAAGTAATCTAACCACATTTTTAGTTTTTAAAAATTTCAACCATCTTTCAATTCTAATAGTGGGATTACTTATTTTATTGTAGATTCACTGATGATGGACCGATAGGTCTGAAAACGTTCTGAATTGGACATTTTTATTCAATCCATTGGGATTTTTAAGTTTTAATAAATATACCAATTTACATAGAAGTGGTTTTACTTCTTGTTAGAGTTTTTTAACTATATGGTATACAGCCAACCTAGGGAACCTCCCTTTTAGTTTAAGGTAATTTAAAGACCGATACTGATGAAATATTGGAAACATGGCGAAACTACTGTGGCGAGCTATATAAAAATAACGAGGTATAAGCAGAAAATCAGTGGCCTTCTGACTACCCTAGAGAACCTACTGTCTTACTCGCTGAAGTCAAAGATGCAATTAAATCACTAAAGAGAAATAAACCCCCAGGCATTGATTCAATACCATGTGGAATACTACAGTTACTAGGTAACAAAGGATTACATATCATCCATTCTATCTGTGTCGCTGTTTATAATTCAGGAAAATGGCCATCTGATTGGTGTACCTCAATTTATATCCCACTACACAAAAAAGGAACTACTACCAGATGTGAAAACTACCGCACACTGTCACTAATAACACATACTAGGAAAATCTTGTTACATATCATCAAAAACAGATTAAAAACCTATCTACATTACCAAATACCTCAGGAACAAGCGGGGTTTGTAAAGGGTAAAGGTACAAGGGAACAAATCCTGAACTTGAGACAACTCATTGAAAAGTCTAGAGAATTTCAAGTACCCATGATTATATTCTTCGTTGACTACCAAAAGGCATTTGATTGTGTAAGCTGGATAAATCTGTGGTCAATTTTAATAGAAATGGGCGCACCAATGCACCTGGTGACACTTATTAAAAATCTGTACCAGTCTAATATAGCGACAGTACGACTAGATCAGAAGTTCTCAAACCGATTCAAGACCGAGAGAGGTGTTAGACAAGGATGCGTGTTGTCACCTGACTTATTTAACATTTATGGTGAACATGTTATGAGGATGATTTTAGAAAGATGGGCCGGTGGAGTGACAGTAGCTGGTAGAAAAATCTCCAATTTAAAATTTGCTGATGACACTACATTTATAGCAGCAAATGAGCAAGAAATGTTTGATCTTCTGCGAAGAGTTGAGTACGAAAGCAATAATATTGGTCTGAAAATCAATAAAGCTAAGACAAAAATAATGGTGGTCGACCGATTTGACACTATTCAACTGACTAACATACTACAGGAATACCAGATAGTAAACACCTTTGTCTATCTCGGGTCTAGTATAACTAACGATGGTAACTGTGAAGCATAAGTTCGGAGACGTATTGTTTTGGCAAAAAATGCGATGAGTCGCCTAACTAAACTTTGGAAAGACAGATCTCTCTCTCAAAATATCAAGATGAGACTGGTGAATGCCCTTGTATTCTCAATATTTCTATACGAAGCAGAGACTTGGACTCTTCGCGCATGCGAGCGCCAAAAAATTGATGCCTTTGAGATGTGGTGCTGGAGAAGAATGCTGCGCATACCTTGGACAGCTCATAGGACAAACGTTTCCATTCTAAACCAACTCAATATTAAAAAAAGGCTGTCCACAATATGTCTGCAACGAATTCTGCAATTCTTTGGTCACGTGGTTCGCAGAGGTGACGACAGTTTGGAGAGATTAATGGTTTCTGGAAACGTTTCGGAGAGAAGATCAAGAGGACGATCACCAACTAGATGGTCTGACCAAATAAAGCATTCAGCTGGAAACTCATTCTGCGAAGCTCTTAGAGCAGCTGAAGATAGAGACCAATGGAGAAACATTGTTAGGAATATTGGAAGAAATCACGATCCTCAGTAATGGGGAAACGACAGGAGAGAAAGAGATTGTACTTGAAACACAGAGAAATAATTTCTTCGTTGACGGTTTGGACTTGGAGTTCCATATGTAGAGTACTCTTGGAAATGTACCAAATAGCTTCGCAGAGTTGCCTTTAATTGAAAGCTCTGAATTTTGTTTAGGTTTGTTTCGCTGATAGTTTCCCAGATTTAGATTCCATACATCCATCCATATGGGTTTTAGTACACATTTGTAGATAAACAGTTTGTCGTTCTAGACTAAGGGGTGATTTTTGATTCATGAACCAGTACCCTTTCTATAATATATGTCGCCTTTCAAAATTTTCAATGTGTTTTAAATGTATTCATTTTTTTCGGATCATGAGAAAACTAATAAGTATTTTTGAAAAATTTAAAGGCAGAATGAAAGACTACGTTATTACCGAGGGCTGAAAGTCCCTTAAAATAAATAAAAAGTTTCTTTTTAATGAAATATTTGCAATTAAAAATCATACTTAATTTTATTTTTTATTTTCACCCCTGTAACTTACTAAAATAAACATTATAGAAGTTTTCAGGGACTTTCGGCTCTCAGTAATAATGTAATCTTTCATTCTGCGTCTAAATTTTTCAAAAATATTTCTGAGCTTTCTCAGGATTCGAAAAAAATGAATACATTTAAAACACGTTGAAAATTTTGACAGGCGACATTTTGCGCCTTTCCTCTTAAGGACGTTGACCATTACATTTGCCCATTTAATCTTTTCTATGGAGGTCATATTCGTTCACATTGTCGTAGGTTTTTAAGCCAAGAGTTGCGGCTTCTTCATGGTCCCCTTTTGCTATTGATTATGACTTCGATTATAATTTGGAGCAGTTTATACCTTTGATTTCTTACGATGCGACCCAAATAAAAAAACGATAAAAGAATCCGAAGGTACAGAGTTTGGATTTTCGTGACAGTTCATTGGGACAGTGTCTTCATCATTTGTTTCAATTGTTGTATAATCTGAAATTGGCATGTCTGCTGTAAAAAGGAGTTATAGTGTGGGCCAAATTACACTTGCTTGGGGTATGTTAGAGTAGATGGGATGTAGAGTAGTAAGGGCTTCTCCAAGTTTTATCTGGACCAAATCAGTACGACTTACTGTATGTATATTATATCAAGCAACAACTAATGGAACCGTTCAAGGAAATTGATAGTCAATCACGCAAAAGTAACTTAAGATTAACGAAAAAAAAAACGAAGTGAATGACCATCAAACGAACACCTGACAACGAAAATAATATCGCAATAGACAACTACCATTAAACGTGAGGGTGCCTTCATATACAGAGTGTCCCAAAAGTAGTGGAACAGTCGAATATCTAGCGAACTAAACATCGGATCGAAAAACCGAAAAACACATTTTCAATAATCTTTAAGAATCTATTTAATGACTCCAAACACGATCCCCCATTCCATCCCCTGGAGGTGGGGTGGGGGGTAACTTTAAAATCTTAAATAGAAACCCCCTGTTTTTATTACAGACTTAAATTTCTTATGTTAAAATAAGCAACTTTTATTCGAGACATTTTTTAGAATTGTCGATAGATGGCGTTATAATCGAAAAAAAAACGATTTATCCTGATACACTAAGTAAATTATAGAAACAGTACGGTAAATTGCTAAAACGATTTATCCTGATACACTAAGTAAATTATAGAAACGGTCTAATATCTCGAGAAATACACTTTCAAATAAAAAACTAAAAAATACGTGTTTAATATTTTTCAAAAACCTATCGACTAACACCAAACATGACCCTCCACCCCATCCATTAGAGGTGGGGTTGGGGGTAAAATTAAAATCTTAAATAGCAACCTCCATTTTTTATTGCAGATTTGGATTCGTCCTGAAAAATTAAGCAACATTTTTTCGAAACATTTTTTAGAATTGGTGATAGATGGCGCTATAATTGAAAAAAGACGATTTACTAGCGCCTATCAACAAATCTATCAATCTATCAACAAATCTTAAAAATGTTTCGAATAAATGTTGCTTAGTTTTCATGACGAATTCAAATCTACAATAAAAAATGGGGGTTGCTATTTAAGATTTTAGAGCTACCCCCCACCCTACCTCCAGGGTGTGAAGTGGAAGGTCGTGTTTAGTGTAACTCGATAGGTTTTTGAAAAATATTAAACACGTATTTTTTGGTACTTCAGTTGGAAGTGTACTTCTCGAGATATTATACCCTTTCTATAATTTACCTATGGTGTCAGGATAAATGGTTTTTTCGGACTATAGCACCATCTATGTACAGTTCAAAAAAATGTCTCGAATAAAATTTGCTTACTTTTATGTAAAAAATCCAAATCTGAAATAAAAATTTGGGGGTTTCTATTTAAGATTTCAAAGTTACCACACCTCTATGGCGTGGAGTGGGGGGTCGTGTTTGGTGTCATTCGATAGAATCTTGAAAATTATTGAACACGTATTTTTCAGTTTTTCGATACGATGTTCATTTCGAGAAATATTCGACCGTTCCTCTACTTTTGGGACACCCTATATATCTGGGCACAGAAATCAATCAGAAGAATTTCGTAAGTAGCGAAATTAATTCACATATTTCACATATTTCACAGACAGGCACAGAAGAAGAAGAAGCATTTCTGTGACCATCCATAGATCAGCTTCATTTTTCCAATATTATTACATCACTCGGTTGGAATATATTTAGAAAATTACCGAAATTAGGTAAATAAAAATTCGGCCAAAATCGATATAATTTTTTTAACATGATGGAAGTGCAGAAATTTAGATTTTCCGAAGCTTATATCACCATCAAAACATGCACGTATACATAAACTGGTTGATTTAGGGATTTTCTATATTCGTGATATATTTGAGTTGCGTCGCGTCGTATAGTTGTTCAAACAATGTTTTATTGTTTTATTATGATATATATTGTTTGCATATTGATTGTCTGGATTAAGTTTCAATACAGAATTAATTTTCGAATAAATTGTGCTAACGTGTTCATAAATTTACCAGTGCTTTCGAATAATTCGCTAGCTGTTCTTACTGGGGAGGATAAAGTTTAAAATTTAAACAGGGATAATTGGGGTTATGGTGGGTGCGAGTGCTTCAAAAATTAAAATTTAGCGTTGACGATAGAATCATATTCGTATATTAGTGCAGCCACTGAAGATTATCACCTACGATTTCGTGGAACCTTCATTAATTTTCAGTAGTAATTACACTTCTTCTTCTTCTTCCTTCTTTTATGTAGGCTTTAAAGCCTGTTTCTTCAATATTAGCCTCCTAAATTGTTTAAATTATCGCACCATCTTTTTCTTGGTCTGCCAATACTTCTTCGTCCATTTGGTGACTTATCTCGTGCTATTCGTACTATCCTATCCTCTGCCATTCTACTAATGTGCTCGTTCCACTTCTGTTTCCGTTTTGTCACCCATCCATTTATGTCTTCTACATTGCATGATCTTCTTAGGTTTTCGCTTCTTTCCCTATCCAACAGAGTCTTCCCCGGTATTCGTCGAAGTATTTTCATCTCTATTGTTTATAGTAGTCGTCTCATTTTAAATGTGTCAGGTGTTGTCTCCGCCGTGTATGTCAATATAGGTCTAATTGCTGCTTTATAGATTCTTGCTTTTGTGTCTTGTCTTATGTGTTTGTTCTTCTAGATTGTGTCATTAAGAGATCCCGCGGCTTTACTTGCTTTTAAGCTTTGTTGTCGTACTTATTCTTAAAAACTGGTTATATCTATTCTGTTGTATTGAATTGTTGTTTTATTGTTGATTGTATTGACTTATAATTTCGGGAAACGTTGAAGGGCGCAGAAGTAGAGGTCTCTCACCGACTCTATGGACGGATCAAGTACAGAAAGCCAGTGGGAAAACATTCTCTGAATCCATGAGGGAAGCTCAGGACAGAGGTCGATGGAAAGAGATAGTTGCTCGTATTATAGGGAATTACGACACTCAGCAATGAGGAAACGACTGAGGAGGAGGAGTATTGAATATGTGTGTTGTGTGTTAATCTTTGGAGATCGACTTCTGTCTCGGGGACTAATGCGGCGTGCGTCGTCTGCATAACATATTACTTGGATTTCTTTGTTCCCCATTCTGTAACCATAACCTTTTCGTATTGCTTCTATTATTTCGTACATTATTATATTAAAGATAGGTGGGCTTAACAAGTCACCTTGTCTGACTCCGCTGTATACTGGTATAAACTGTGTTAGATTTCCATTTATCTTTGCCTGTATTCGATTATGGAATTATATGTTTTCGATGGTTTGTATAATAATTATTGGTATGTTTCTTCTATAGAGTAAGTGTAAAACGTCTTCGACTTGGATGCGATCGAAGGCCTTTGTCAAGTCTATAAAACATAGATATGCTGGTTTATTGTACTCGATGGCCTTTTCTATGATTTGTCTCAGTACAAATACGGCATCTACGCAGGATCTTCCGGATCTGAATCCTTGTTGTTTATCTGATAAAGTTAGTTAGTTTATTGATTGTGTTGGTTATGTCTTTTGTGGTTAGCTTAGTTGGTGTCTTCTTTGTCTCCTTTCTTGAACATTGGTATCATTATGCTGTTTGTCCATGCGTCTGGTATCCTGCGGTGCAATATTAATTTTTGTATAAGTCTTGTCATCTCTAGGGTTATACTTTCTCCTCCGTAGTTTAGAAGCTCGTTTGTTATTCCATCTGGTCCTGGTGACTTTCTATTTTTGAGTGAGTTTTTGGCTATCTCTACTTCCTGAAAACTGATTTCTATTTCGTGTCTTAATTCTGGTACGTTATTGTGTTGATTATTATTTTCCTTTTCCTTAAACAGTTCCGTCAAGTATCTTTCCCATTCGTTTGCTAGTATGTTATTGTATTCCTTCAATTCTGCAATTTCTTTCCGTTGGTTTCTTATGAATCTCCATATTTGTTTTTGTGTACCGTAGAAGTCGCTTTCCATCCTTTTTGTAGATCGTTCCCAGTGTTCATTTTTTGTTCTTCTTATCAACTGCTTTGTTTCATTTATTATTCTTCTATAGGTGTCTCCAGATTTTGCAGTATTTGATGTTTTATACTTGATGTAGGCCTTTCGTTCCACTTTACATTTCTGTTTTATTTCTATTCTGAACCATGGTTTATTTTTGTTGTTTCTTTTGTTCAGTATGACTTTGCGTTTTCTTAAAGCTTCTGTTGCTGCCTCTTCAATGTTGTTTTTAATGTTCTCCCAGCTCGCGGTTATATCTTCGATGTCGTCTATTTGTTTCAGCTGTATCTTCTGTGCTAGCCTCCTTTGGCACATTTCTCTTGTAGAGTCGTTCCACAGTGAATCTACATTGAATTTTTCCTCGGTGATTTCCTGTAGAAAATATTTTGGTGTTATTTTCATTTTAATTTTTGCTAGGACTAGTTTGTGTTCACTCCCTGCGTCTGCTAAATTTAAAGTTCGAATATCTAGAATCTGCTTTGGGTGGATTTTTCTATTAGTGGCTATAAAATCAATCATAGATTTGTGCCCACTGGAGTTTTCAAACGAATATTTTTACTGAAGCTTATGATCGAAAAATGTATTATTGATTCTCAGTTCGTTAATAGCACAGAGATTAGCAATGGTTCTCCATTTGCGTTGACATGGTTTTCATTGAATCTTTGTTTTACTCCTGGAACTATTTCATTTCCGATTCGTGCATTAAAGTCAACCATAAGAATTAAGGGTTCTTCATGAGGTATTTCATCCAGGATGGTTTGCAACTTTTCGTAGAATGCTTCTCGTTCCACCTTAGGTTTGCATTCCTCGGGGCTATAGATAGATATGACATTTAATTTTTGTTTGTCCATTGTGATGTTCATATGTATTATTCTTTCGGAGATACAGCGGCAGTTACTTATGTTGTCTTTATATTTTTCATGGACAAGTATACTTACGCCTGCTCGTGCTCGTTCTTCTTTCTTCACTCCCCTATATGCTAAAATATATTGGTTATAATCTCTTTGGCCTTTACCTTTCTTCTTGGCTTCTTGGATTGCACAAATGTCTATGTATTTATTTATCGGTTCTTCTATTATCTCTTGGTCTTTGTTGTTGAAAGAAGTGATGTTTTATGTTGCTAATCTGATTGTGGTCTTATTTTTTCTTCTTGTTTTCCTTTTCTTTGCGTGGTTCGTCATATATTAGGTCCCGTCAGGTTCAGAGGATTTCTATCGGTTATTTGAGCCTTGTTTTCTTTTACTATGGGTAGGATGCTAACCTGGCCCATCAACCCTCCTCTTTTATCCGGGCTTGGGACCGGCTGTGAGCGTGAACGCGGCTTCTGAGCTACTTAATCCACCCAGTATTCGCGCTCATAACCCCCAGACAGAGATCTAAAATTATCGATTTGTGTCCCGAATCACATTTTGACAGTTTTAATTTCAGGGCAGACGAAGGTAAGTGAAATTATGTCAAAGTGTCACGAGGGCAAAAAAATCGATAATTCGAGCTCGAGAGTAATTCGGTAAGATTAAATTTCATCAATAAAACTATTTTTTTAAATCAATTTAACTAATATTTTATTGATATCTTTGCCTGAATATTTGCTAAACATGTTTCTTGTTGTTCTCTCTGACAAGTTGTAAAACATTAATTGTCATTAATGTCACTGAATGTATTTTTGCGTAGCAACGAAGGGCATCTGACGTAAAATACTTGACGACGGGAATGTATCAAAAATTATCGGGTATAATATCACAAGAGGGTGAGAATAAATTGAAAATAATGGGACAGTTTTTCGAAAATTTGTTGTCGGGCAATAGTTATTATCAATTGTTGTCATTGCCCAATGACAATAAATTAGAGTTAAACTGAAGCATTATTTTCTTATTTATTCTTACTATCGTGTGATATTCGTAAGATTATTTTTTAATACGTATATTATGGATATTTTCTTAAATGTAACAGTTGTCAAAACTAGGAAACTGGTTGCATTAAACAGAAACAATCTACTTAAAAACATTCTATCGGTAATTTTCTACAGTAGATAATTCTCAGTAGTAATTGCACAAGAGCTCTAAAATTATTGAATTTTTCCCGAGTGGCACTTTGACAGTTTTAATTTTACGAGCCGAAGGCGAGTGAAATTATGTCAAAGTGTCACGAGGGCAAAAATTATATAACAACGCATGAAAGGCAATCCTTCCTAACCGACATCTATACAAATGTGCAGGAGAGCTGATCAAAAATTTTTTTTATTGAAAAATTCTTATAAAATATTTACTTTTCATCATAGATAAATACTTGTTAGAGTTTATGCATTATAATATTGTGGGCTTTTATCTAAGAAGTAATATTTTTACTTAACACTTCAAGTTTACCATTTAGAGTTGGTTAGTAAAAGATTACCCCAAAAAAATAACAGGTACAACTATCTATGCGCCTGAGCCTACAAAAAAACTTTCAAGTATATTCAGTTACATACCTAAGCTATTGTATATGCAAATAGGTAAAAATGTATTAATAACGAAAAAATATCTTTGAAAAATAGGAAAAAAAAACTAAATAATTAAATTTTAGTCAGGTCTTTCAAGAAAAATAATCTAATTACTTATTATAAAGTAATATTTGCAACTCTATCCGACATTTTTGAAGGGAGTGAGTTTAACAAATAAAACAATTTTTGTTTTTAATCAATATTTTTATTGTATTGCAGTATTTTTTTGAATTAAAAATGAAGAACTTAAACAAAATTTGGATTTTATAATAAACACTGGGTACGAATAAAAAAATCTTCTAAATAATTGTTAAATAACATAAGTAAGTAACATCAAGAATTTGCTTAAACGAGAAAGAGATCTCAACATATTATTATTAATTATTATTACTCCAAATAAGGCACAGTGCACAGTTTAACATCACAAGACTCATCAGAGTTAAAAAAGTTTCTTTAAAATCTCATACATAATATTATATTCGTGTGTACTCTTTCATTAACACTTAACTATGGTTAAGATCCAAAACTCATTGGAAAAATAATTGGTAAAGAACACATTAAATGCAAAATTAACCAAGTGTACTTAGAGTAATATCCTATATAAGACAATTTGTAAGGAATTCTATAATTCAATCTCAAACATATAACAAATGATAGCAAAAAAACAAAACAAATAATAGTTAAAAAATCAACTTTAAATCGTATTTGGTCAAGACTGTAATACTGGAACCTCAAATAATTAAACTTATAAAAAAATATGCTATTTAGGGGGGCTTGCGTAACGCTTCCTAAATCAATTTATGCCTAAACGCATTTAATAATGTCATTGCATCTTTTTGTAATCCAAACAGATGACGGAGAAACAATAATTGCATTTTAATGCATTTACCCATAAATTTATTTAGGAAATGTTACACAAGCCGACCGTATACTTGTTATTAACCAGCCTTATTAACACTTTGACTTCTTATACCTTATAACATCAAAATGAAAGCAACCACAAATTATAATATACTCGTAATACTAATATTAATAACATAATATCAAAACAAAACTGCAGCAAAAATAAATGAAAAATCGTAATCAGGATCTTCTACGTCTGATTCTGTTAACACACCTTTCATATTCGCATCCCGTGGAATGTTCAAATATTCATGGTGAAAACAAGCTGGAATGACTTGGTGAGCACAAAATTTCTGAAGATCGTGATATTTCTTTTTGGAAATGGGCAGTAGTGATCTATAGCAGGACATAAGTGGGACCCTAGTCTTAGGCTGGACTTCAACATCGAATAATTTGACAACAGAATTCATAGATGTTTTTATAGAAACAATAAGTGCGTTCGCGGGTGCCAATTAGCAGCAAAACGCATGCGCACTTTAATATGATATAAATAAAATCGTTAATAGATAAATATACAAGGTATATTTACCTAGTATAATTTTATAATTAGTTATTAATATTAATTAAATGTAAGTATACCTCGTATATTTACCTATTAACGGTATTATTTATATTACGTGAGGTTTGTCACCTAATGGGTTTGTCTTTCTTAAAAGTTGCAATCCGAACTTTACTTATTTTGCCAGTAAGATTTCCTTTGAAATATTTGTCTCCAATGTTATCCCATTTTTTAAATTGATCATAAGATATTCGGTCAACATTAAATGGCGATGGATTCTTTCTAGCAGTTGAGAAAATGGTGAGCCATTGGGAAGGTGCATAAACAGTTGTATGTTTAAGGTTATTTTCAATGATGGCGTGAGACGTATCTACTGGCATATAAGTGTGCCCAGTTAGTAGGAAATTCAACTGAATTGTTTCAAGATTATTACATTCCTACAAAGTTTGGTGAATCATACCCATAACAGTGCGGTTCCGGTTTTGCCCTGGACAACAATCGCAGTATAACAGCAATCGTTTAACATTTCCTCTGGCATCAACAGATTTAATGTATTTATGCAAAATTGTTGCTACTTCATTTGCACCTCGTTTACCATTAAATTCGTCCCAATAATAACAGAATACTTTACGAGTGCCGTTCTCGTAGAAACATAGGTTATAAACAGCCAGTTTTCTACTATAGCATAATAGAATTAAAGGTGAATATGGCGTATTCAACACCTTTTGAAGATTAAAGCTGACGCATAATGTAAAAGAATCATCTTTGTGGATCTTTTTGTGACTTTTGAAACGGGCGTAACTTTCTTCTTTTTCTTTCTCATGCTGTTCTTTTTCTTTCAGTTTGTCAGGATCAGTGGTTTTTTCAAACACAAGGCATTTCTTGCACTTATCTTTCTTTGGTACATGAAAGCCGACGTTAAACTGCTCATGAAATATTTTGCGAAAAATTCTCTCACTCACAATATCCATACCTTGATTAATGACATTATTTTTATAAATTCCGTAAAGAGTTGGTATGGTCTTGAATTCTTCTGGTAAATAAACTTTACTGGAATCTTGGCGGCCATAGTGCGATGGTAAAGCAGGCAAACTTTTTATAAAGTTTATAACGGCATCCAGAGTAGTTTGTTTGGTTTTATTTGACGGCTCCATCTTTCCGCTCATGTTTTCCTTGGCACATCCCCACTCTGCATTTTTAACAATACTATAAATAGTTTTATCTGAAACATTCATAGTGGCTGCTAAGAACTGTAAGCATACATTTCTCTTACCTTCTCCTTCATTTATAAAATATTTTATAGTACAGTTGCGTTTTTCAGACTCACTGCGCTTCACACCTACTCTTTGCGCCAATGATACCAACCAATTTCGTCGTCGAGTTGTATCCAGTTTCCAGAAATGGTTAAATATGCTTTCTCTTCTTTCTTCTGGGATAGATCCACAGTTATTGCCACATTTTTTTCCTTTACATAGATTCGGGAGAAATTTCTTGGCTGGTACTGTCACTCCCTTCTTAATTGTATATTCTTCCCCAGCTCTCTTCTTCTTAGATCTTTCTTTTCTTTCATTATTTTTTCTTTCCGTGAATCCAGCGTCACCTATAATTTCTTCTTCTATGCCCGATCCATTCGTTGTTGGTTTTATTCTTCTGAAATTCTTTTTCTTTTTTCTTGGTTTACCCGTTGACTCTGCATCATTTGTTTCCTCGTCGCTTGCACTTTGTACTGGCAACCAGTCGTATGAATCCTCATTGTCGCCGTAAAAAGTTGAAAAATCTTCTTGATCAGACATGTAATCGATGTATTTCATGTCTCTTTTGCATTTACGAACAGTTTTTTTTTCTTTTCAACAATATTTGTATTATTTGATTGTTCTTTATTCATCTCAGTTACTTTTAGGACTATATCAATGTGTGGTGTATTTAAATCCATGCTATTTGAGGGCTGTGCCAAATTTTCACCTTCATCAGGACTGTTTCTCGATATAAGTTTATGATTGTGAGTTAGTCCTCTTACTAGTATAATACGAAAGCAGTATGCAGTATGTTATGCATAACCGACATTCAAAACATGGTTGCGCCTCCTAAGCGCCTATTATTCGTTTTGAAATTCAAAAAAAATTATCTAAGCGACACGTTTGGCACAACACTAAGGTAAGTAAAACTATTTAAGCGACATTCGGTTCCAAACTAATTAGTCAGGTAAAATTATCTAAGCGACATCAAGTCGGTATCGTTTTTTTATGTAAAACTATCTAAGCTCTTTTTTATACCTATTTCGCAACAAGCAAAAATGTCTAAGCACAAATGATGTCAAATACATTTTTAGGAACAAATGTATAAGGACACGTTTGGATGATATTTCTGTTTGTATAAAAATCGGTAAGCGACTATGATAGCAAAATCTAGAACAGGAAAAAATACCGTACTGCTTGGTGCATATGATTTTACTTTCAGTAAATTTATCTAAGTTAACGATTAATATAATTTTAAGACAGGAACAAATTACTATTCGTTTTTTCTTATAACTCAAACGGTCCAACCAACCGATATATAGAAAATTAGGACTTTTTTGTTGCTTAGTCAGTTGAAAACGTGAGAATACTTAAGATTCACGTACTTCCTAAGCGACAACAAATCTCAACGCAGCGCTACGAGACCCAGACCAATCGACGCGGATTTTTATGGCGAGTCGAATGATATATATATGTCGTTTTACCAAATCTTGTCGGTTAGGAAGGATTGCCTTTCATGCGTTGATAATAATTTTAGTGATCGAGTGCAATTTGTTGCGATTATTTCATGAATAGAACTGTTAAAAACCAAAATTGTATTGTAATTTATTTATGTAATTACAAATTAGTACAATTAAACACACATTTGTTATAAATATTTTACGGTGGAATGTCATCACTTTTATAATTTTTAAAACATTAATTGTCATTAATGTCACTGAACGTATTTTTTCATACCAACGAAGGGCATCTGACGTAATATACTTGATGACGGGAAATTATCAAAAATTATCAATTTAATTTATTATCGATTTAATTTAGATTTCTGTAGCTTTCTATTAGTCAGAATCTCCTATGAATGAAATAATCGCTGTAATTTTTATTTATCTAGTCTTCTATTGGCCAGAATCTCTAAGAATGAAATAATCATTAAAATTTGTCAGTAGTTAGAGGTTACCTCAAGAAATAAAAGTGACTTGGGGGGTAACTTGCGCGTTTATCCTGGGAGTGAAAATCATTTTATTAAAAATAACCCCATACATCGCTAGAGGGACAACTTCTAAGCAAAATTTATTATATAAGGTTGTTAAAATAAATCAATAGTTTTTAGTTACTAAAAACCTGAAATTAAATTTTTTGTGAACAAAAAAATGCATGTTTCTAAGTGGTTTTTTATAAGTACAAACTCAAAAACCATAATATTTTATAAAAAAGTTAATATTACCAAAATTAAAGCCAATAAAATTTCAAGTAAATTTCTAACTTAAAAAACATTTTAGTGTCAATTAGAAGTGAGTTATAGGAAGTTTAATGTATATTTTTTTCGACGAGTACTCAAATCTAAGTCTATTTATCTAACTTTAAGTAACGTGAAAACGGTGTACATTTTATAAAATATACTTTTTACTACTAGCATACGACCTCTATTCCCTATTTAAAAATAAGGGGTGGGGGAAGTGGAAGGGAGGGAGTTGACAAATGACAGATATATGTGCCGTAAAAATGTGTCCCCCTTAGATCAAAAATCGACCTGTTTCGTCATTTCCTTAAAATCTAATAAATACTGCCAAATATCGAGGTGGACTGTTTTTTTTGGCCCACTCTGTATATAATTTGTTATAATATATTTAACACAATATAACTTTATAAAATAAACACAATACAAACTATAAATTCCAACAAACCAACGCTAATGTCATTGTCATTGAAAGTGATAAACGTCAAATGTCATAGTAAACAAGGTATAAAAGTAAAAAAAATACTGGCCCATTGTTACAGTTCAAAATCTTTTAAACATTTTTCGAAGTTAATTATTGATATAAATTACAATAATTACTGTATTAAATAAACAACAATATGTAATTTTATTTGCAGTTTATATACGACTATAATTAAAAGTGGCATGCTCCACTTAAACCTAACTTCAGCCCGTTAGTAATGACTAAAGACCGGATTATATGTTCCTGTTTTGACTGAAATATGTGCATATATATGTCTGAAATATAAGTAAAATATGTTGAAAATATTCCCTAAAAGTTTAAAAAATGTTCCAAATATGTGAAATATGTGAAAAACATTTTAAAGTAAAAATATGCATTAAAAAATGTATAAAAGTTTATTAAGTAACGGTAAGTACATATAGTGACAAAATTAACCTAAATATACCAATGTATACCTATCTAGTACCTACTACTATTACTTACGTTTCTACATTTTATTCCTTCTTATAAAAACAATTCACAATCAAATGTTTTTCAATATTTTCAATAGTAAAATTATGTCGCCTATCCGTTAGTAGTAATTTGTATGTTGACAATCTTTGTTCAACATCAACTGATGTGATTAGTGCAAATTTTATAACATTAACAATCTCAGCATTTAAATTGGTATTAACATCAAAATCGCCACAAATAATTTGGTTTGCTTCCTGTAATAATAATTTTAAATCACTATTTTTCTGTAAAGTTTCAATACATTTTTTATTTATTGATTGTCCAATTTTTCCAGAAACTTCTTCAGCATTTTCCTTAAATTTCTGAATTAAATTAAGAGACTCTTGTAGTGGAAACGATTCAGTTTCAAGATTGAGGATGGTTTTATAAACAAATTCATAATTCGATTTAATAAAACAAAGCTCATTGTGCAGTGATCTGTTTTCTAAATTGATTTGCATGTTGAAATCGCACCAATATTTGTTTCTTCAAAATATAAAATTAGTTCTTTTATAGGGAGAAAATGTTCCGCATAAAAACAGGCAGCTTTTAAATATTTTCCCCAACTTGTGATTATAGGCTCCGGTTGCAAAGGAGTATTTGGTAATTTTTCTTTATATATATCTGAATCCTTAAAGGCGATTTTAAAAATATTTTCTTCACGTTGCTAATTAAATTATTAAATGTAGGAAATGAATTTCGAATTTCTTCCGCCACTCTGTTTAAACCCTGCGCCAAACACGTCACATGAATTAAATTGGGATATAAAACTTTTAGTTGTTGGCCAGCTTTGACCATGTATGACGCAGCATCGGAAACCATAAGCAAGATTTTGTTAGTTGGAACAATGTCGGGAAGGAAAAAGTTCATGAAAGCATCATTTATAAACCTAACCATTGTTACATGGTTAACTGTGTCAAGCTGTTTACAGCCAAAAATATGTCAAAATATGCCAAAATATGTTAAAAATATGCCAAAATATGTTAAAAATATGCCAAAATATGTCAAACGGTCGAAAATATGTTCAAACCATCAAAATATGTTAAAAAACCGAAAATATTCTAAATATGTAAAATTAAATTAGTGTCAAACGCCTTTAATTATCATAATTCGTCCACATCCTGAAGCGTTTCATTGTATCTTAGATGGTTACCGATATGCAAAAAACATATAATCCGGTCTTTAGTAATGACCCGTGAGTAATGAACTATTGCTCACGGTTAAAGTAATGGGTGTTATTATATATTCAAAAATAGTGAATAATGACCATGTTATTAAACAGTCGTAGAAAAATAGGACTATACATTTTTTAATTAAATTCATCTTTTTCAGAGCATTATAGTAAATTAATCCAGTAATTATTGTACCTTAATGTATCAATTAGCCAATAGCCATTAGTAGTTAATATTTGACGGATATTAAATAAAAAAAGAACTACTTAGAATGAAATACAACTTTGTTAAATTAATATCTCCGAAAACTGGTCTTCTTATTTGTCAATTCCTTTTAGCTTCTTTAAAAGCATTCGTTATTGAAATATCCTTCTAATTATATCCCTCTTTCAAATTCAATTGAAATCAAGTCACATTTATTGCATAGTCTCTTTGAAAGAGTCTAAACAAACACGACTTTGTTACTTCATATACGTTTTTCTCATTAAAACCGTTTGAATAAAGTAAAAAAGAATGTTCATA
The DNA here is from genome assembly GCF_917563875.1 of Diabrotica virgifera virgifera. NCBI lineage: Eukaryota > Metazoa > Arthropoda > Insecta > Coleoptera > Chrysomelidae > Diabrotica > Diabrotica virgifera. The sequence goes on from NC_065446.1 coordinate 223,711,211, forward strand.
CGAATACTTCAAATACCCCGTAGCCATTTGAATTATGGACACAAATTCAAAAATGGAGATGACGGAAAAACTATGGAAAAGACACCCTCGGGCGTCAGTTTGTAAAAGAAATCTCGGTCTACATATTTCTCGGTTTTAAGTTTGAACTAGATAACGAAGAGGGAGCTTTTAAATAGAAAGAACGTTAGAGCTCGATGGAGAATAAAGTCTTTAGAAAAAACTATTAAAATAAAAAATTATTTTTTCTACAACCGTGTTAAAAATGCAATTTATCTACTCTATGTCATATTATGTATAAGTTTTTAGTTTGTGAAAACTGTCATTATAGATAGCAGTGCGTGAAGGGTTTAAAGTGTGCGTGAAGTAACAATGTATTTTAAATGGGATTTACTTTTTCGCACACTTTCAATGGGTTTTTTGGCACACTTTCATATAATCAAATATTCTTAACATTCGCGTTGTCATGGTGATGACAATATGAGCAATGACTTACAACAAAATGTTTGACAGTTTTGTGGTTTGAAAGTAGTTCGGATTTTTAAATGTCAAAGTTCTAAAAATTGTAGAATAGAAATGTATTCCAGTGACGAAGAGTTACAGTTTTTTATTTGTTTATCGTAGATAAAATATTGTATGAAACTGTGCGTGAAGTACTTTTTGCGAACTTACCCGATGTATAGCACTCGCTCCGTTGTCGCTCGTGCTCTAAAAATTGCGTGCGTTCGCAAAAAGCATATTTCACGAACTGTTTCTTACATAGCTATTTTAGCACTCCATACGAGCGTTAAAAATGTTATTTTAAGGCACTAGTGCTTTAAAATTTTTATAGCACTGCAGTTCATATTGACCGTATAGGCAATTTTGATGTAATGCTAAAAAAATATAAAGATGGAATGTCAGTCAAGTTCAAGTAAAAGTTTTTGTAGATATTGTCATGTAATTACGTTTGTAGAAAAAATATTGCATGATATGCGTGTTAAAAAGTACATTTTAAGGCACTCATGTGAATTGCAGAACTCGCTTCGCTCTTTCTACAAACTTTCACATGCGTGCCTTAAACGTGTACTTTTAACACTTATATCATAAATAACTATTGAAACATAAAAACCTTATTTTGTAAAAGGTATATGTATTTAAAATCCCTAAAACAATCACAAAACGTTTTCGGAATCAATATTCCATTAACAGTGTTATCACAGGTTTACATGCTTTAAGTCACCAAAATGCTTGGGTAAAAACCCTTAAATTTATTTTAAACAGCTGGCGTTACATTATGTTGTCAGCTAAACTCGGCCATGGAAGGTTCTACCTACAATTTTCCAACCAATATGGTTGATGTCATGTGATTCCAGGGGTTAACCTGAAAATATTTGTAACACCCTTCAAAATCTGATAACATAATGTAACCCCAACTGTTTAAAATCAAATTAACGGTTTTTACCCATACATTTTGGTGGCTTAAAGCATGTAAAATTGTGATAACACTGATGATGGAATCTTGATTCCGAAAACGTTTTGTGATACAGCCCTTTTTAGGGATTTTAAATACCTTTTACAAAATAAGGTTTTTATTTTTTGTGATTTATGGTATACAGCCAGTACAGGAAGTTTTCCTTGTAATATTTTTATATTGTTTTACTACAAAAGATCTTTAAGATATTTTATTTAAATTTTTTGTATTAAAAACAAATAAATCCATATCAATTACCAGGAGTTGTTATTAGTCCTGTCGCCAGGGGGGGTACAACGGCCTCGTTAATTCAGATGGACTTACTCAAGTTTTTTTTATGTATTTTGACCCGTAGAACACGAATTTTTTGGGTAACAGTTGATCCGGATGTCGATAAGATTGTTATAGACCAAGAACTTGAGGAATCAAATAACAGCGATTTTTGGCAAAACAAAACACTATTTTGTATTTTTTGGGCCATTTTAAGTAAAAAATATTTCTACAAGTTTTTTCGTAGGATGCACAGTTTTCGAGATAAACGCGGTTGAACTTTAAAAAAATCGAAAAATTGCAATTTTTGAACCCGAATAACTTTTGATTAAAAAATAAAATAGCAAGTCTGCTTACCGCATTTAAAAGTTTAAGTCAAATTATATCGGTTTTGATTATTTCCATTGGTAAAAATTTATTTTTTTATTGTTTAACAAAGCTATAAACACGTAGGGTTTCCCGTGCTTTTACATGTGTTTTAACGCATGTAACGTAGAAATAGTCTTGATTGCACTAGTACCTATTCTACCTACTCGTTCGATTTTAAATGAGAAATCATAGAAACATCACTCACGCACTAGTTGTTTGTAGCTTTGTTTAACAATAACACAATAAATTTTTAGCAATGCAAATAATCAAAACCGACATAATTTGACTTGAACTTTCAAAGGCGCTAAGCAGAATTGCTATTTTATTTTTTAATCAAAAGTTATTCGGGTTTAAAAATTGCAGTTTTTCGATTTTTTGAAAGTTCAACCGCGTTTATCTCGAAAACTGTGCATCCTACTAAAAAACTTGTAGAAATATTTTTTGCTTAAAATGACCCAAAAAATACAAAATATTGTTTTGTTTTGCCAAAAATCGCTGTTATTTGATTCCTCAAGTTCTTGGTCTATAACAATCTTATCGACATCCGGATCAACTGTTACCCAAAAAATTCGTGTTCTACGGGTCAAAATACATAAAAAAAACTTGGGTAAGTCCATCTGAATTAACGAGGCCGTTGTACCCCCCTGGCGACAGGACTATATGGAGCATGGGATATGAACAGTGTCGTGGGAATGCCGGAGATGATTTAATATTTTCCCATTAAACTTTAATACCCTTTGAACCCCATTATAAATTCGCATGAATCCGTATTCCATGACTCTTATAATTAGTTTTGGCGAAAAAGTATCTCACTGTTGCACCCCTCTGCTAATTGTTATCTTCTCAGTCATGCAACAAAGGTTAACAGTTATTGTTGTCGCATTTTCGTGTATATATTTTGAATAATATTCGTATATCTGTGGTTTATTCTGCATTCTGATAGTGCTTTTGAGATAGCGATTCTCTCCACTGTGTCAAATTCTTTGTGGAAGTCAAGAAAAATAAGAACAAGTAGTCTATTATATTCGATAAACTTTTGACTAGAGTTTTAAGTCATCGCTGAGATTCATTTGTTCCGTGGTCTGATCGCAATCCTGCTTGTTTTTATGACTGATAGAAATCGAGTTTAATTTCTAACATGTTAGCCAGTATTCGAGAAAAGAGCTTGTATGGATGCTTTAGTAAGCTAATGAGCCTATGTTTTTCAAGATCTCCTATTTATGAAGGAAGATTGTAACCGAATTCTTCCATTTATTTGGAACGTTTTCGTATGCAGACATACATCTTCCCTGGTCATCATCATCGGTGGCTCTGTACTACAATCCCTGGTGGGCCTTGGCCTTGGCCTGTTCCAGAATCAGCTTCCATTCCTTCCTATCATTCGCCTTGATTTTTTAATTTCTACTCATAATAATCGATAATACACTCACCGGTAGAAAAAACCGCCACCCCAAATAATGGGTCATGTTTAATGTCTTGTATTTCTTAAACCTGATGTCCTATTTAAGTAATTTTTTAAATTTGTTATAGCCTTATTCTTTAGCAATATCGCTGTAATAATATCGTTGCTAGACAGGTACATTGTTATTGTATACAGAGTGTACGAATCAAACTGTGTTTTTTTCTCAAACATTGGAACAGCCTGTGGAATGTTCTAGCTTTTATGAAATACTGAAATTAAAACCCAACTATAGCTTCAGGTTTTCTTAACATTCTGTATTTTGAATCATTCGCTTATGTTGAATAATAAAAAAGTTAGGCACTTTAACAACTACCCCTGTTTTTCGTCAATATAGGGTGTTTTTAAATAAGTACGGTAAACTTTAAGGGGTAATTCTGCATGATAAAATAATTACAGTTTGCTTTATAAACGTATGCCCGTAAATGCTTCGTTTCCGAGATAGGGGATGTTGAAATTTTTCTTACAAACTGACGATATATTTATTGCTCTAAAACGGTTTGTGATATGCAAACGAAATTTGGTAGCTTTTAAGAGGTAGTTATTGCGCATTTTTTGGCATACAACTAAGAATTTTATATTCACCATTGGCGTGCATACGGGTATAAACATTTTAGATATATCCCGTATGCACGTCAATGGTGAATATAAAATTCTTAGTTGTATGCCAAAAAATGCGTAATAACTATCTCTTAAAACTTACCAAATTCCATTTGCATATCACAAACCGTTTTAGAGCAATAAATAAATCGTCAGTTTGTAAGAACAATTTCAACACCCCCTATCTCGCAAACAAAGCATTTGCGGGCATACGTTTAAAAAGCAATCTGTCATTATTTTATCATGCAAAATAACCCCTTAAAGTTTACCGTACTTATTTAAAAACACCCTATATTGACGAAAAACAGGGGTAGTTGTTAAAGTGCCTAACTTTTTTATTGTCCAACAAAAGCGAATGAATAAAAAAACAGAATGTTAAGAAAACCTGAAGCTATAGTTGGGTTTTAATTTCAGTATTTCATAAAAGCTAGAACATTCCACAGGCTGTTCCAATGTTTGAGAAAAAAACACAGTTTGATTCGTACACTCTGTATACAATGACAATGTACCTGTCTAGCAACGATATTACTACAGCGATATTTTTAAAGAACAAGGCTATAACATATTAAAAAATTACTTAAATCGGACATCAGGTTTAAGAAATACAAGACATTAAAAATGACCCATTTTTTGGGGTGGCGGTTTTTTCTGCCGGTGAGTGTATAATAAAAAAATAATAATTGGAGCTGTAATTTTTTTTTAATTTTATTGAGGGCCCGTTGAATTTCCTCCAGTGATATATCTAGTTTTGGAAATCTCTGTTTTAAATGATGAGATAATATACTTTCGTAGTTAGAATGTTTTATAGTAGGTGTAACATTGGCTGTTGAGTTTTCAAAAATATTTTAAAACATTCTAAAATTGAAGGAATTTATTAAAATAATATATATCGCTTGACAGCAACTGGCGTAATTACTTATTTTTACCATCACATAGTGTCTATTGCACTTATATCTTTTTTGCCGTGTACCCTTACTTATTACTTTTTACATTGAAACTATATGTACTATTATGTAATAATGAATTTAATTTGAAAATATTGATATTTTAGTTTGTGTGATATTTATTAAAATATTTTATCTGATGTTAACAACTTATTTAGGTTCTATAATCACAGATATTATATCTCCTATCTACCTGCTCGTGGTTATTACATGATCCGGTTGTGGAAATATCGCATTGTTCTTCAGAAAATTATCTGATGGAAACAGCCGAACTAATAGCACAGCTCGGAGATTCTCCCGCTCTATGCCTCTTTTGTGGTCATCGGTTTCCCTAAAAGGTTGAATAACAACTAGATAATGTTTTGTGAAAACCTCTTGACCTCAAAGGCATAAAGGGACAACTTTGTCTGTTTTGAAACTCACTACTCTAACAAATTTAGAACAGAGCTGTTTTAATTGCCTCCAGTTTTCACGTTTACAACTTTCACTTAGCCAAGTTAACTGGCCAGGTAATTAAACAAGATAAAGCTTGTTGATGTCATATTTCCTTGAGAAATTTTTTACATTATTTGTATGTACATTATATAACAACTTCAAATAGTGGTACCTAGTTGTTAAATTGTATGAAAATTTTATAGCACGGAATATACAGGGTGTGCCAAAGAAAAGAGTCCACCTCGATATTTGGCAGCCATTATTAGATTTTAAGGAAATGCCGAAACAGGTCGATTTTTGTTCTAAGGGGGACACATTTTTACGATACATACATTTGTCATTTGTCAACCCCCTCCCTTCCACGTCCACAACACCTTATTTTTAAATAGGGAATAGGGGTCGTTTGGTAGCTCACTTGAAAGGGTATTCAATTCTCTATTCAGTAATATAAACAATATCATAATTATTTCTACAGGGTGTCAAAAAAAATTTTTAATCACATTAATTGACAAAAAAAAGAAGAATGTATATAATTTATTTTATTTAAAATACATTTTACATTTGTCAGAAAACAGAAATAAATGTTTATTTCACAAATAAACATTGCTTTTCGCCTAAATTAAATGTACAAACTTCCAAGAAGTAGATGGATGGCGGGCGCTGGCTTGAACATTGAATTTAAGCGAAAAGCAATGTGTATTTTTGAAATAAACCTTTGTCTCTTTTCTGACAACAGTAAAATGTATTTTAAATAAAATAAATTACGTGCATTCTTCTCTTTTTTGTTAATTAATTTAATAGAAAAAATTTTTTTGGACACCATGTATACAGAACCTGGCCAAATTATTAGGCCAAGCAAAGAAAAATTTACGATATGAAGTTATTTCTCTCATGATTATGAGTATTTGAAAAAATACTCTTTTGTTCCTTTTTTGTGAATATGTATTAACTTTAAGGTGCGTATCCATTAGGTTTGCTGCTCCGCGCTCCCTGCAACTGCTCTAATCGATACGGCATGCGCTCCTCTACATATAAACGGCCACCGATTGGAGCGCCGAGGCGGAGCGCGCACTGTTGCATGGTCCTGGAGCGCCAACGTATCCACTATGTCGAGCAGTTGCAGGAGCGTGGAGCGGCGAACCTCATGGATACGCACCTTTATATGTAAAGAGCGCATACCGTATCGATGAAACAGTTGCCGCGAGCGTGGAGCAGCGAACTTAATGGATACGCACCTTAACAGTTAATATTCACAAAAAAGAAATAAAACAATATTTTTTCAAATATATTCATAATCATGAGAGAAATAACTTCATACAATAAATTTTTCCTTGCTTGGCCTAATAATTTGGCCAGGTATTGTAAATAATTATGATATGTTTCTATTACTGAATAGATACTTAAATACCCTTACAAATGAGCTACCACACGACCCCGATTCCCTATTTAAAAATAAGGTATTGGGGACGTGGAAGGGAGGGGTTGACAAATGACGGATGTATGTACCGTAAAAATGTGTCCACCTTAGAACAAAAATCGACCTGTTTCGGCATTTCCTTAAAATCTAATAACTACTGCTAAATATCGAGGTGGACTCTTTTCTTTGGCCCAGCCTGTATTTAGTGCTCTAAAACTAAACTATTTAATAATTTCCTTGTTTCAGAAACAGACGACTTTAAAAAAATTTAAAAATACGTCAACTTTTTTCATGGCCATCAATTGCTATGTGTTGGACATTACGTCATCAGTTTTGGCGTAATGACGTAATTAATGATTTTTAAATAAAGACCGAGGTTACGGGACACCTCATTTGAAATGTCTTCTAATCGGCTTTGCAACGATGTATTGTGCGAGTATTTATTTCTACAGGGTTAACCATATTTATGTACTTACTTAAGTATGATGCAAAAGTATGGAACAAATTCAAACAAATGGATTAACCAAAATTTATGTAGGTACTTAAGTAATTAAATAAAATGATTTTATAACAAATACTCATTCACTAAACTAATTTATGTTAGGAACGAATGTATCTACTGCCCGTATTTTTCATTTCATCATTGCAAAAAGTCGTCAATCTCAAAATTTCTCATAATGTTATTATATATTACTTCTTTTTTAAGTGCACTGTCTGTTGCGAACGTTGGCTATTAACATGGCAATTCTGATCTTGCGTGCTGCACTTCTAAATACTTCGACTGATGTGAGGCCGAACCACTTTCCAATAAAATAAATGAGGAATGCACAATTAGTGAGGAACAACAACGTTTTCCTCACTAATTGTGCATTACGTAGTGAGGAACAACAACAAGATGATAAGGAAAATTAAAGACATTAATACGAAGAACAAAACCAGAATAAAAGTCGAGAATTAACTAACATCGAAAGTAGAAATCAGCTCAAGAATCAGACAAGGGGATAGCCTGATCCCATTGCTTTTTAATTTAGTAATGGACAATATCATAGAAAACATTAAAGGTACTGGAAAAGGGATATAAGATGACAGAAAAACAAATAAAAATCCTCTGTTATGCTGACGACACAATCCTAATCTCCGATAACGAGAATAACCTACAGCGAATGGCACTAACTTTCAATACAGTTGCGAAGAACTACAACATGAAAATATCAACAGCTAAGACAAAATCTCTGGTAGTGTCAAGGGAACCCATAAGATGCAAATTAGTAATTAACAACGAACTAATTGAACAAGTCTCAAAATTCGAATACCTGGGAGTCGAAATATATGGTTATGGAGATATTAAAGAGAGCGTCCGAACGCAAGCAAATAAATCCAATTACGTGTCAGGATGTCTGAGGGATGTCATCTGGAGAAACAAAGATATGAGGCTGGAAGGGAAAGTACGCATATACAAATCATGTGTAAGACCGATCGTGACGTATGAGATAGAAACAAGATGTGACACAGCAGAAACCAAGAGGATACTGAGATCATCAAAAATGAGAACGTTGAGGTCAATAACTGGAAAAACACTGAGAGACAGAATACCGAACGACATAATAAGAGATCTCTGTAACATATAAGATATAGTACGGTGGGGAAGACAGAGAAGACGAGATGGAATCAGCATGTGACCAGAATGGACAGCGAGAGAATAGCCCGTATAGCCAGGGATTCGAAGCCAACAGGGAAGATACCAATAGGAAGGCCCTTTAAAAGGTGGCGAGGTAGCTGGCAGTCAACATCACAGCTATGAATACAAGCTCAAAATCGGTTAAGAACAGGCCAAGAGGCCTAATACAAGAAGAAGAAGAAGAAGAAGAAGAAGAAGAAGAAGAAGAAGAAGAAGAAGAAGAAAAAGAAGAAGAAGAAGACGGTACTTATCGTGTCTCAATAAATGGCCAAAATATTCAAGTTTTTTTGTTTAATTGTATTCACGATTTCTTTCTCTTTTTCTGATTTTGTGGATTACCTCTATGTTGGTGACATGTTCGGTCCAGGATATATAGGTCCAACACAAAATAGTAGGATCGAAAAATGTAGCTTTTAAGTAGACGTAGTTTTAGGGGAAGAGATAAATCTTTGCTTGTGAGGAGGTTTTAAGTATTACTAAACTTTACTATGTATTAAGCTTTTTATACTACTTAATATTTATAATAAGTTAATTACATTAATAATTAACCCTAAAGTTTTGGTTAGCTTTGTAGAAGTAAATAAATAGTAAATCTTTCTTTGTCGTTTAACATCTAATGAAGTCAAAGCTTCTCTCATTACGTGCCAAAATCCAAATGTACAAAACCATAATACGACCAGCAATAACATACGGAATTAAAACGTGGACATTGAGAAAGAAAGAAATCAATAAACTATTAGTATGGGAACGCAAAATTCTGCGAGCTATACAGGGTGTAACAAAAATACAAGTCATAAATTTAATCGCGTATTCTGGGACCTAAAATAGTTCGATTAAACATAACTTACCTTAGTACAAATGTGCACAGAAAAAAAGTTACAGCCCTTTGAACTTACAAAATGAAAATCGATTTTTTCCAATATATCGAAAACTATTAGAGATTTTTTATTAAAAATGGACATATGGTATTGTTATGGCGGTAGTATTTTAAGAAAAAATTATAATGAAATTTGGACACCCCATAAAAATTTTATGGGGGTTTGGTTCCTTTAAACCCCCCCAAACTTTTGTGTACGTTTCAATTTAATTATTATTGTAGCGCCATTAGTTAAACACAAGTTTTTAAAAACTTTTTTGTCTCTTAGTATTTTTTCCAAAAGTCAGTTTTTATCGAGATATTTGAATATTTGTCAAATCCACCACATATTTGTATATAGTAAAGTACGATTGTGGAGACTTGGTAATAATATGAAAATTTATTTATGATTTACATTTTTAGGTATATTTTGAACCATATTAAAAAAGAAGCCACATCTCGATAAAAGATGCTTTATCAAAAAAATACAAAGAGGCAAAAAAGTTTTAAAAACACTGTGTTTAACTAATGGTACCGCAGTAATAGTTTAGTTGGAACGTACACAAACATTTGAGGGGTTTAAAGGAACAAAACCCTCATAAAATTTTTATGTAAACATATTAAAAAAGAAGCCGCAACTCGATAAAAACTGCCTTATCGGAAAAATACTAGGAGGCAAAAAAGTTTTAAAAATATTTAATTTAACTAATGGCACCAGAATAATAATTTATTTGAAACGGACACAAAAGTTTGGGGGGGTTTAAGGGAACAAAACCCCCATAAAATTTTTATGGGGTGCACAAATTTCACTAAAATTTTTCTTTAAGATGTTCTTGCCATAAGAATCCACATGTCCATTTTCAACAAAAAATCTCTAATAGTTTTCGATATATTCGAAAAAATCGATTTTCATTTTGTAACTTCAAAGGGCTGTAACTTTTTCTTTGTGTATATTTTGTACTAAGGTAAGTTAGGTTCATTCGAACTACTTTTGGTCCCAGAATATGTGGTTTAATTTATGACCTGTATTTTTGTTACACCCTGTATATAGTCCTTGTAGGGAAAGTGTGACAAATGAATGCAGAAACGTATGTATTCAACAGTATACAACAGTACAAAACAATGAATTAGAGACTCTCTTCGGGCAGGGAAACATCGTGAGATACAGAAAATCTAATAGACTCCCAAGTAGCAATTTTACGACCTGCAGCCAACTTTGTCCTAATGGGACGTTAAATTTAAGGACAAAATTGGTTCACAATAAACCTTAACCAAGGACAACGTTTGTTTTTCCAATGGACCAACGTTGCTGCTAATAAGTAATATAATCTGATGACCAACCGACATCGGGAATAACGACGTCAATTATTAGGATAAGGTTTGACGTTAAGCTGACCTCGGTCTTAACCTATCTGTAGTATAAAAGTGCAATTAAGTGGCATACATCAACGACTACTCAACGTCGGAAATTACAACGTATTTTTTAGGATAGATACCAACGTTCAGAGGACGTTGGTGTTTTATCGAGTATGGTAGACGTATTTTTCGGGAAGACGACAACGACAATCCAACGTTGAGAAAACCAACGTTAATTATTAGGTTAAGGTTTAACGTTAAGCTGACCTCGGGTATAACCTCTATACTACAATGTAATTTACTGGAAGAGATTTAACGACTGCTCAACGTCGGGGATTACAGAGTATTTATTAGTATCGAACCCAACGTTCAGGAGACGTCGGGTGTTTTCTCAGTAGGTATATGGTAGATTGCTGCGTGTACTTGCGGGAAGGTGAGAACGACAATACAACGTAGGTAATAACAACGTAGTACTTAAGTAAAGTTGTATACGTTAACCTGACGTCAAAGTTTTTTTTATAAGATTTATGAGACCTGTAATTTACTAAAAAAACGTCGACGACTATCCAACGTCGTAAAGTAAATTTTCGACAATTGGTTGTTTAGTTTCCAACTACAAAACGACGTAAAAATTTGCTTATTAGGGCCTATCTAACTTGACTCATCATGACTTATATGACTATAATATAATAAGATTAAGGCGTGTTCACGACGACGACCGGTCGTCGGGAGTCTGTCGTCAAGACCAGGTTGTTTGCGCTTACTTTAGGACGTATAAGGTATACCAATACATAAATTCGAGGTGTGCAAGGTAAAAATAGGTTATACTAAAGGTCGGCAGGGGGTGTCCTTGTCCAAATCAGTTAAAATGTAGTGCAATTTAGGTCGCGAGTCAAATCCGCCATTAATGAAAGATCGCCATGATTCAGCAATTTTTTGAAACATAATGTTTGGCAATTTTTTGCTAGATTTTAATGAATATTTGATTTTAATTAACGAATTTTGTTTACATATAAATCAAGGATAATTTTGTATGGGTCTAGACATAATAATATGTTTTTTTAATTACGATGGTTATTTCTATTTTTACCGTTTTGTTCGAATTAACCTGTAAATTTCTGAGGCGCTTTTAGTTTTTAGCAATTTTTATACCTAGTTTAACAGTACACTTCCTTACGTTTGTAAATTTTCGACCGCATTATGCAATGAGGCACATGATTAATAAAATAATTATACAAGTCACTTAGGTTATATTCTGAATAGAGTAGGAACATACTTAAATAAGTATCAACAGGCCGTCATGCATCTTAGTTCCTGATGATTTAATATCCTCCAAGATTATTAACCTATTTGATAAAAATGAAGTCTGTCGGCCGTACTTCTGTGGTAGAGAATTTTATACTATTACTTTACAAGACCAAAGTCCTAAAAACCTAACGTAATTTGACGATAAAATATCTCGAGCTGAGAAGTCGAGAGGGGGACGTTGAGGCAACCCGTATTTCTATTCCCCACTTAGGTGCAAATTAGGGATGGGAAAAACCTACCGGTTTAAACCTAAAACCGGTTTTTTACTTCGCAATAACCGGTTTTACCGGTAGTTTTTTTGTCCCGGTTATAACTGGTTTTTTCTTTTAAAAGTAAAAACCAGTTATTAGGTTTTTCCGGTGATTAGGATTAGGTTAGGTATTATTTTGGATTCCAATCATAATTATTATTCTCAAAATGTACCTATTGTACAAATATACAAACGTGTTAAAAGTAATACATGTTCTTTCGATAGTATGTACTAATTTTGATCATATTGATATCGAGTCGAATTGAGTATCGCAAACTAAAGTGTATTGTAAATGTAACTTTGTAACCTATTGGATTAAAAAAACCGAAAACCGGTTTTTCCAAAAACCGGTTTTTTGGCCGGTTATAACCGCTAGGTTAAACCGTAAGCAAAAAAAACCGGTATAACCGAAAACCGATGTTTTGTCAAAAACCGCCATCCCTAGTGCAAATAGCGGTTTTCTGACGTTGGGGCATTTAATCCAACGTTAAGACGTCGTAATATTACGTCCAATTGCTTCTTGGGTAAGATGGGCAGGCCACGTGGTACTGAGTAATGACGACAGACTAATTAACAATGTGTTTTGGGAAAGACCAGACGGTAGAAGACCTGCAGGACGGCCTAGAAAAAGGTGGAAAGATACAGTCAGGCAAGACAGGATTGGAACTAATAAAAGAAAATAGTAAACGCGGCAAAGACTCACGAAGAGTTGTAAAAGCCAAAGATAATAATGATAGTAGAAGTAAATATTCAAATAATTACATCGTTGCAAAGAAGATAAGGATACCTTTCAAATGAGGTATCCCATGATCACGGTTTGTATTTTAAACAATTTGTCGATTACGTTATTACGCCAACCTTGATGATGTAATGTCATGGATGGATGGTATTTTGACTGGGCATCTGGACATTGTGTGTTTTATGACATACAATACTTCTTTTTGCATTATCTCTTGTTTCGTAAAATAGTTTTCTTATATTTTCAACTCTTGTTGCAGTAAAAGCGGCCATGATAGATGAATGGTAAATTTTGGTTATTCTGTATGTTCTACAGGTCGCTGAATCTGAAAATGAAGTTTATTTTTATCGAGAGTTGGTGGAACATGTTCACAAATTAAATTTTAAGCAATAATGGTAAAAATCAATTTTGATGATTTTTCTAATTTAACTCGCTATATCTTTCGTCGCTGTAAATATTTATTTTTAAAGATTTTACTGTATTATCCTCAAAGTACTTAGATACCAACGAAATTTGTCCGAAATATTTAAAAAAATTAGAAGAGGAGTTGTTAATTTTTAAACATTTTGTCGTTAAATTTCGCTAGTTTCGGGTTTACTTACTTAAAAAAGTTAAGTGACAAACTATTTAGTTTACAATTTTGACCAACACAGCATTAAAACATAAGTCATGAATAAGTTTTATTATCTTCGAAGTATTTAGATAACAATAAAATATGTTTGAAATGGTTAAAAAAAATAGAAGAGGAGTTGTTAATTTTTAAACATTTTATGGCCAGATTTCGCTAGTTTCATGTTTATTTAAAAAAGTTGAGTGACAAACTTTTAAGTTTACAATTTTCACCAACACAACATTAAAACATAAGTAATGAGTTCATGAGTAAGTTTTCTGGAAAATTTCTGGATCTAAGTCAAAATATGCAATAGGAAAAAAGTTATGTGTCTTTATAGACGAGTGGCACTCCCTCAAAAAACGCTTATTTCTCGAGATACTGACCACGGTGTGGTGAATGGATAATTTTGGTCAAACTTTATAGTTTTGAATGTACTGAAAACGAAAATGAAGTTTATTTTGGCTTTTAAGTGGGGGAATATAGTCAAAATCGCAATTTTACCCTAAAAATAAAAAAAAATCACGTTTTTCTTAAAACTAAAAGTTACACCATTTTTTTTCTATAAACCATTTTGTTTTTTGTACTCTATATTTTAATACAAACTTAATTAAAAAGCTAACTTTTAACTTTTGTCACTCAACTTTTGCGATTAAACTTTTCAATTCCGGAATCTCACCTTTTACTTTAAAAAATTCATAACTTTTATTATAATAATCCTGAAGAGTGCTACAGCTCCCCTTGTCTTTAGAAAGATAAGAGCTATATTATACTTAGTAATACTTTTGAAGTCAAAATTAAAAAAAAAATATATTAAAAGGGAACAGATTTGTAGCGAGTTAAACGCAAAAACGTAATTTATTTATTTTTTTTTAATTTTTAGGCTAAAATAACGATTTTGACAATGTTTCTCCACTTACAATTCAAAATAAATCTCATTTTCTTTTCAGCAACATCCACCATCAAAAACATAAAATATGACCAAAATTAGCCATTCACCGCTAGCCATTCACCGCCCCGTGGTCAGTATCTCGAAAAATCATCATTTTTAGAGGGTCACTGTTCTCACACTCTCTCAAGAGTAGGCTAGTAGAAGACAAAAGCTATAGAAGATAGTCGAAGACAGCGAAAATAGCCATACCAAAAAGCCATTTAGCCAGAAGAGGCTAACAACACCTGAATATAATAATAACGAATCCACCAACAAAAATACCACTAGAGGTGGCCGTTGCCTGGAACGGTTACATTGTAACTGTTGGAAGTAACGGTTGCTAACAAGTAAATAGGAGGCATCTCAAAGCAAACTGGTGAGTTCTGGGTGTACGTCTGGTCAGCTTCGTGGGTAGTGGTCTGGGGGCAGCTTGCTGCTTCTAGACGTCCCTCGAGGGTGTCCATAGATAGGTCGCGTGGGTCGTAGGCGCCTAGCGAGCGCTAAATCTCATCCTGCGAAGGACAAGACTTCTTCGAGCCTGACGAGGTTCTCTCGTCGCCGGTATTAGGTGAGTCTGCCACCGGCTAGCAGGAAAAGATAAAAAAATATCCGCTCTTTTAAACTATTCTCCCCCCATATAGGCGCAAGCCTCACGAGATAATCCAGGCCCCTGAGATGGAGACTCCATCGTCTCAGCGGGCTACCCAGTCTCAAGAGACCATGCAAACAGAAAGCGAACCAGTCGACGAGGAGGAAAAATTCCTCCAAAACCTTTCACAAACTTTATGTTCGGCATATGAAAAATATCCGAATGCACTACCACGCATTTTCAAAATGCTCCACGAAAAAGTTCCAACACCATCGGAGGTTGGAACCAGTTCACGCGCATCTTCTCCACTCATTGATCTGGATTTCGATTTCAGATACAATGATGTGTTTCCTACCCTCCCTCCCATTCAAGAGGAATCTCCTTCAAGAGATGCCGCAACCTCTAGGGAGAAATCCAAGGAAGCACAATCTCCTAAGAAGTCACCTTCTAAACCTTCTAGGCCCAGAACTCGTTCTGGGTCAAAAACTCCTGCTAGTTTGCCTAAGCAAGCTAAAACCAAATCAAGTAAATCCTCCAAAAAAGCCAAGAAAAGCACTCGGACGCACTCTGGCGACTCTCAAAAACCCTCAACTTCTTCTTCAACAAACCTTCCTGCCACTACTGTCAATGAGGTCCCTCAGACCTCGACAAATGCGAAGGAAGCCAGTCAGCCTGAAAAACGTTTCTATTACAAAATCATCAACATTCCAGTAACCTATGACACCCAGAGGAAGCTCTTTCTGCTGGTTAATACCCACGAGCTTCTGAGGGGTGTCATGGTCAACATTAGGCTTGTCTTTAAAGACAAGATCGCGTACCTTGAGACCAGCCAAACGGTTGACCTCAAGGAAGTAACCAGAAGGTTACAAGCACGCACTGGCGACCCAAGCATAGCAATAGAGTTGAAAAACTCACCTCCTACTCGGTCCCACAATACCAAACCAAATTCGTCCACTAAATTATCCGACTTTCAATTAGTCATCACAGACATCGACCTAGATATCACAGAAGAGGATCTAAGCCAAAGCCTCAAAGAAATCAACTTCCCTTTTAATAAACTTCGTCGAATTGTCTCCAGACAATTCGACAAACCTACGAGGCTAGTCCGGCTATTCCTCGATTCCGAGGTGCACTTCAAGAGTGCTCTGTCCAGCGGCATCGTCATCGACGGGCTGGTCAGACCTTGCGAGGCACCAAGGAATCCTAATTTCGTCCGCCCAGTAACCAAATATTGCAGCCGTTGCTGTAAAAGCGGCCATGAAATCGCGGAGTGCACAAAAAGACAAGTGACTTGCCCTTATTGCGGCAGTGGCGAGCACAAGTCCACCGAGTGCCCTACCCAATCTAACCCTACATGCCCGAATTGCAAGGGCAAACATCCTGCCTGGCATCCGAGTTGCCCCAAAAGGCAGGAACCTGCTGCTTCTTATAAGGAGCTAAAACCTATTGTTGCTGAGAGAAAGGTTCCCTCAGCCAACCTAACAGAGGATGCGAAAATGGTGATGGAAATCATCACCATGCTATTGCTCAACGTCCTTCCTGACAGAAGAGACTCTATTGGCAAGTTCGCATCTCAACTCTGTGAAACTTACTTTGGTCACCGTATGGTACCTCATCCCAAGAACAAAGGGTTAGAAATAACCTTTGTTCCCATCCGCTAAATAAAATAAGTCACATTCAACTGTGTATTGGGTACAGTCAACTGTCAGGGTATTGGTAGAAAGAGAGCTTTAATTAAGCAAATGCTCTTTGATAACAACATACAAATCCTATCCCTCACCGATACCCTGTCCAAAACCGCGCCTAACTTTACAGGCTATACTTCATATCACCTACACAAAAGCCAGGTCAGCCGTGGAAACGGCTTGTTGATACATAACAGCATACCCACCTCCCCACACATCCTTCCCCCCCACATCCAATTTCCAGACCTGGATTTCCTGGCAGTTGACATACACGTACAAAATAACATCAAAATTACGATAATCTCCTATTACAAGCATCCAAATCAACCCCTTTCCAACCTGCTGTTAGAGTATTTTTCCACACTCAACTCAGCAGTGTTAATGGGCGATCTTAACTGCAGGCATACCCAATTCGGTGATAGTACAATAAATCCAGCTGGCAGAATGCTCTCAAACCTACTTCTTGATCTGCCAATATCCAGAATCACCAACTCCGAAGTCACGTTTTTTGGGCCGGCTGGAATGTCCATAGTCGATCATATCCTCTGCACAGATAATGTGCTGGGTATGTTCGACGATGAATGCTTCATTGCTGACTCAATAACCTCTGACCACCTTCCTCTGTTAGTTAAAACTAACTTCACAGAACCTCCGCAAATAAGACCTGTCATATATAGGGAAGATTATCGTAAAGCTAATTGGGAACTATTCCAAGACTATATCGATCATAACATTCCTCAGTTAGGTAATATGTCAACCATCAACGAAGTTGACACAGGAATCTCTAAAATCGAGAGCCTTCTACGGGAGGCCTCATCCTTAACAATTCCAATAACTCGATACAATCTTTTTACTCCAACTCTACCTCCCAGAATAATCGCTAACATCAAAACAAAGCGACGACTAATCAGAGAGTACAAAAGATATCGAGACCCCCTCATCAAAACAGAATACAACCGACTCTCAGCGTCCATCAGGCTGGAGGTTAACAGGCTGAAACAAGCTCAGTGGAGGCATGTTACTTCTCAGCTGGACTATAGAGAAGGGAGTAAATTCTGGAACAAGTTCAAAATCCTAACGAAACAAAAATCTAAACATCATTCACATCTTGTAGTCAATAACGTCATCCTTAATAATCCACTAGATAAGGCCGAAGCTTTTAAAAGCTCTCTCCAAACAGCCTTCGTCTCACCCAACAACCCAAACTTCAACGAGCGACACAGACGCAATGTCGAAAGGAGAGTGGAAGAAATACTCCAAAACCCCCAACACATGGCAGCCTACCCTCATCCGATGGTGGCTCCTGTGGAGGAGGAAACCGTCAGGCAGATGTGTAACATAGGAAAAAACACATCTCCTGGCCCAGATGGTATCCACAGAAGGTGCCTCAAAAAACTTCCAGAGAGTATTATACCCCTGCTTACAAACACAATCAATGCATGTCTTAGGTTGTGCTATTTTCCAACTTCATGGAAAGTAGCCAACACAGTTATGATTCCTAAACCTAGGAAACCACCTACCAGCACAGAATCCTACAGACCTATTTCTCTTCTTAACACTCTAGGTAAAGTCTACGAGAGAATCCTCAAGGAGAGACTCGTAGAATTCCTAGAGACAAACCACATTCTCCCCAGTTTTCAATTTGGATTCAGAGCTGAACATTCCACACGAAACGCATTGATTGAAGCAGCCACTTTCATTTCCCAAACCATTAATGAGCATAGAAAATATGCTATAGGCATCTTCCTAGACGTCCAAAAGGCCTTCGACCAGGTCTGGCACCCAGGCCTGATCGAAAAACTCCACCGATTTGGACTGCCTGTAACATTTATCAAACTTATTCATTCCTACCTCTCCAATCGAACAATTCGCGTCAAAGTCGCTAACCAACTATCCACCCCATTTACTCCTCAAGCAGGAGTGCCACAAGGATCCATATTAGCTCCAATACTATACACAGCGTACAACAGTGACATTCCCCATCCCATTAATCGAACCGAGTCAATCCTACTTTACGCCGACGATACTGCACTGCTCACTGCAGGCACTGCGCGAGGCACACTAGGACGGCCCTCTGCCTTCGATAGGGCCCAAACTCTACTAGACAAGGTAGTAAGGTGGTGCAACAAATGGAGAGTCACCCTTAACCCAGCCAAAACACAAATGATTGCCTTCAGACACCCTCGTAGTGCTAAGTACGAAACAACCAGAATAACCCTTCAAGGAGAAGCTCTTGAATATCGTCCGTCGGTGGTCTACTTGGGAGTCCACTTTGGCAGGACACTCAACTGGAACATCGACATCCAACACACCCTAAACAGGGTAAGAAACAGAGCTAAACTCCTTGGAGCGTTATCTGGAACGTTTGGAGGTACATCGAGCAAGACTCTCCTGCACACCTATAAAACCTTTATAAGGCCTATTATCGATTACAGAGCGCTCCTTTATGCTTCGCTAAAACAACATTATACTAACAAAATCCTCAGATGCGAGCGTAGAATTCTCAGAAAGTGCCTCAGGAAGCATTGGAGATATCCGTCGGTATTGGTACACCCACTCGCTAAACTACCCCCCATAAATGAGAGAATCCGTTCTCTCAGCAACAAATATGTCATAAGAACGATTAATGGTAACAACCAAAGGGCTAAAAATGTCCTAATCACCCCTTGCAATCGGCGAGGGCATATACTCACCGGGACTCCCAAAAACAAAGTTCCATTCCCTCCGGCCAATCTTCTACAATTGGCCAGAAACGAACTTCCCGATGAGTATTACGAAATACTTGAACAAACTCCCCTAATGTATCGCAGATAAACAACTGCATCCCCACACGCTGATCTAAGAGCCGTTCCTCTAAGGTGACAGATTTGGAATCCCCTCACTGACTGGTCGCTTGCTGAGCATGGCAATTTCTATCTTTCGCTCCTACAGCTTCTGCGCTAAAACCACCTTCTTAACCCAATCCACTAGCAATTCTGCTTCTCCACACATCATCGACGCTTCTCTCGCAATCTCCCACACTCCTGAAAAGGAGAATCCTTCACCCTGAAGAGGCTTAAGCCTAAACGGGGTATAAACGACGAGCTTTCAATTCAATTCAATCTCGAAAAATAAGCGTTTTTGGGAGGAGTGCCATTCGTCTATAAAGTCACATAAATTTTTCCTATTGCACATTTTGACTTAAAATTTTCCAGAAAACTTCTTCATGACTTTTGTTTTATTGCTGTGCTGGTTAAAATTATAAACAGGAAAGTTTGTCACCCAACTTTTTTAAGTAGGTAAACATGAAACTAACGAAATCTGATGGCAAAATGTTAAAAAGTTAACAACTCCTCTTTTAATTTGTATAAACGTCTCGGAAGAATCTCATTGGTATGTAATACTTCAAAGGTCATATAGTAAAATTCTCGAAAGGAAATATTTACAACAACCAAAGATAAAGCGAAATAAAATTGAAAAATCATCTAAATTTATTTTTCGCATTTTTGCATAAAATTTGATTTTTGAACATGTTAAACCAATTTTAGATAAAAATAAACTTTATTTTCAGATTAAGCGACCTCGAAAACATAAAGAACGATGAAAATCCGTCATTCACCTAAAAGTTGATTTTCGTGGTCGGTATAACATCATTTTAGAGGTTGCTGCCGCTTGCCTAGAGTTATAATGGTGTTATTTACATGTTTGGATCCCTATTATCACTAGTTTAATTTTTGTAGAGTATTTAAATTTTGTTTTACATAGGAAAATATATAAGGGGACCTAACAACAATAGTGCTGATGGGAATGATCATTTTCCCTTATATGAATACTGACGACTGACGCTTTCTATGCAGGTCGTGTAAATACATCAGAGCGGAACAAAAAAATTCTAAAATGTTTTTAACTAAAATAAAAAAAGCAGTGAATCAACCTGTTTGTGCATTGAATACTAATTTAGCAGCGGAACAACTTTTTGTACAAAATTTACTGCTGTCTGGTGATTACGAGTTTAAAAGTGAATGTAAATACCAAGCGGTAACTTTTCCAACTTTGTACCTACCTTCTGACTCGAAAATACTGATGAAATAAATAAACCGACCTCCTGTTATGTACGCCTTCGATACTTTTGCGCTATGTTTGCGATTTTGCGAATGCCTCGTAAAAAGTTGGAATCAGCTGGAGTTTTGCAACTTCGTCAATAAGCTGTTGTACTCTCAATATTTGAATACTTCATGGAACTTTTTGTGTAAACTTTAACTTTAGACACTAGAACTTTTCGGTAAAGGTTTTTGTTTACTGTTTGCTTCTTTTGATTTAACGGTAAGGGTACGTAAGGTAATTTATAAAAAGTTTTTGGTAGTATGAAAGAGAAGAATGGGAAGTAAAGTATTTTTTATACAAATAGTTAGTATAGTTAAATACTCGTATGTACTGGTTTATCCTTAAATAAAAACAGTTAATCGGGTGATAATCCAGGCAGCATCTGTCGAAAGTCAGATTTCCTCAGCATAAAAATGACCTCAGCATGACATTCCACGGGTTCCGCGGTACCAGGGCCCGGGCTCTGCAGGGGCCCTCTCTAACGCGCTTTTTGCTTCTTTTGTTTCTAATTTGGTAGGGACATTTTGAACTACACACCAGGAAATGTAACTGTTTAATAAATATTAATTTTAGTGTAGTAGTATGATAAAATTGATCCAAATAATGGCATAACCCAGACATCCAAAGTGAAAGTTTTCCTCCAACACCAAATTGTTCTATATGGTCCACATAATGTTCAGAAAAAAGTCAGACCATTTTGAGCGTCGGGTTTGAGGGGAGAGGGGGAGAAATCGGTAAATTCGTAGTTTTTTAGGTTTTTCGTCAATATTTCTAAAACTATGCGGTTTAGCATGAACAACCTTTTATACAAAAATGTTCTACATTAAATTTGAAATAAAAAAGACCTGCATAATCCTTCTAAAATGAACGGTTCAAAAGTTACGGCTTAATATAAACATTAACACAATTATTTATACAAGGTGTTCAAAAAAACATTGTATTAATTAAAATAATTGAGACAAAAAGAAGAATGTATGTAATTTATCTAATTCAAAATACGTTTTAATGTTGCCAGGAAACAGGAAAAAATGTTTATTTGGCAAATAAATATTGTTTTTAGCTTAAATTCAATGTTAAAGCTGCCAGCAACCTGCCTCTTGCCAGTTTGAACATTTCGTTTAAGCGAAAATCAATGTTTATTTGTCAAATATTTTTTTTTTGTTTTCTGACAGTAGTAAAACGCATTTTGAATTAAATAAATTTCATACATTCTTCTTTTTGTCTCAATTATTTTATTTTAAAAAATGGTTTTTTTTCACACCCTGTATAAATAATTATGTTAGTGTTTACATTACTGAATAGAGAATTGAATACCCTTTCAAATGAGCTATCACAAGACCCTTATTCTCATTAAAAAAATCATCGATTACGTCATCACGCCCAGATGGATGACGTAACTAGTATGATATATATGCCAAAAAAATCGTAAATTGAAAATAAAAATCGACCTCTTTTGGGATTTTTTCTTAAAGTCGCCGGTTCACGAAATAATGAATTTATGCGTTACTTTATGGACGCACTGTATATTATCTCTGTAACTTTGGAACCGTTCATTTTAGAAGAATTTTGAATAGGGCCTTTTTTATTTCAAATTTAATTTAGAATATTTTTTTATAGAAGATTGTTCATGCTAAAATGCATAGTTTTAGAAATATTGACGGAAAACCTAAAAAAGTACGAATTTACCGATTTCTCCCCCCTCTCCCCCCCCCAAACCCGACGCTCAAAATGGTGTGACTTTTTTCTGAAGATTAACTAGACCATATAGAACAATCTAGTGTTGCAGGATAACTTTCACTTTGGATGTCTGGTTTTGGGTCTAGTTATAAATACTTATAAATAAAAACAAAGAATACCTATTCATCAAAAAATTTGAAAACAAAATTTATTAGGAAACACAGGGAACGCGTTTGTAAGGTTCCGTACTCGTTTACCTGCTGACCGAGGCCCTGGTTTCAACACATGTAGACTAACCTCCAATGCCTGCCTACTCGTGCTAAATCAAAAACTTGTATTTTTTTATATTAGCACGATTCATGAATAAGTTGTAGGTAAGAAATAAAGTTGCAGAAATTCGGAAACTGAGATAAAAAATGCAAGTTTTATACGGTGGGTCATGAAAATGATCCCAATACAATAGGCTCGATGCACGATACTCGTGTTTATAGCACCCTCATCTTTCAGCCTGTACTTTTAGGTAATTCGTAGTAATTGAAATTAAATACAAAATATAGATAATATTGGTACCTAGGGATAATAAGGATACATATAGACACTAACTTATTTTTAAGAAAATCTCGTCGTTTGATAAATGTATCAATCCCAACGTTATCCAAGGTTTTTTTATATGTTTTTATTTAGGCATTTTATCTCGATAGAGCTTTGTATGTAATTATTTAACTTATTTATAAATGTATATGCAATTTTAGAATCTATTTAGTTGATATAAATTTCAACTGTTAAAACCTGTTTTAGTTTTCCGATATTAAGGTTTTTAATAATAATTATGACTGGATCTTTAAATGTAGAGAATTTTTGATTTCATTAATTTTAAAAACGGCTGGCGTAAAGTGATCAGTCATATCAGTATAAAAACCGATAGGATTAATATTAACTTATTGTTTTATTAGTCCATTGTTTTTTAAAAAAGTTTCTGATTAATATTAACTTATTGTTTTATTAGTCCATTGTTTTTTAAAAAAGTTTCTAACATCAAAAGTAAGTAAGTTACGATCAAAATAATGTTGGTATCTTTTTCTTTTGCTTGGTAAAAAAATCGTGAAAATCACCCTATAATTAGCATCAAAAATGAACTTAATCGTTACCGCTTAACAAGTTACTTTACTTATGTATTGTTTATAACATATTATGTAAGATAGGTTGATAAAAAGTGCTTATTTTTGAAAAGGCTCTAGTTAAATGGGTTGAAACGAGTCACTAATCACGAGTGTATGCAAATTTTTAACAGATATATCTTATTTAACCAATCTTTGTCTTCAGGAAAACAAAAAGTCCAAAATATTCACAATAGCAAAACCTATGTTTTTTTACTATTTTTGGTATCACCAATCATTTTTACGTTATTCTGAAAATTCATTTTTTTTTAAATTAAAATATTTTTTTTTATTAAAATCCAATTTTTTTAACGAGGGCCAATTTTTTACCAAAAAAAGGTTCCAAGTTTATTTTGAGCGTTACATACCTAATATTGATGCTAAAAACTGAGAAAAAAAAACAAAAATAATCTTTAAAAAAACTTTAAAAAAGTTGTCATGAGTTTTCCCGAAAGGTGCTTCATTTTTTGGTTATTTCACGTTGAAATATTCTATTGGAAATTTGACGAATAAGAACCTAGTTTTCTTACCTTCAACTCTGCTCCTATTGGGTCTACAGACTTCTTATATATTATTCTTCAGATATAGCATTTCTTTCACTATTTTATAAGCTATATTTTTATCAGGAATATTTTTTCGATATATTACTTACTTTTTAAGTTATTTGCGAAAATCCGTCAAAACGTGGTTTTTTTGTTAAAAAGCACACATTGGCACAATACCACTTTTTTTGTTTGACGTGTTAGCTATGTGTATGCCAAATTTCATCTCAATCCGAACGGTTCTTTAAAATTTACAGCAAAAACCGTGAGTAAATAATGCCCGGTTGCACCAACAGATCTTAAGCTTAAGTCGAGAATATCACAAGAATTGTAGTCCAGGAACCGAAGCTTTTCACCTCGCAATTTTTACAGAATGGATCGATTTGCTTGAAAATTTGAGAATAAGTAGTGGATAGTCCCAGGATCAAAATCTATATGATACCGAAAGGCGCTTTTACCATGGGGGTGGTTGCCACCCCATTTCGGGGTGGAAATTTTTTATTATATTTTGATCACAAAAGTTGGTAAAAACATTCATTCTAAGTAAAAAAGGTTCTATACATTTTTTTGATAAAATTAATAGTTTTCGATTTATTCGCTATCGAAAGTGTTAGTGTTATATCGAAAAAATCAATGTTTTTAATTGTTTTTCTGCTAATAACTCCAAAAGTTTTCGTTTTATCAAAACAACTTTACTTAATGAAAATGTACCTTTTGAAAAAATACATAAAACCGTTTTTCTTAATTTCCTTTAAGACCAATAGCAATAGAGCTATAGTTTATTATATGTTAGCTCTTCTTCGTCAAATGCTAAATATTGTAGTTTCAAAGTCAAAAGACGGAAAAACTATGCATTTTTGGAGGACAACTTGTTTAAACTAATTTAAAGTATTTAAAAATCTCTATCTCTAGAAATAAAACAAAGGTCTCTAGCTCAAAAATTAAGTGACATAATGAAAAGAATGTCAGTCCCTATTTTTTTCAGCGAAAAAGTGATAGGAAGCAACTCCCTAATCACCACCCTAATTACAATTCGTCATTGACCTTATTTGGTCTTCTTTATTTATGTATTATTAATAGGCTCTAGAAGTTTGACCGGTTTATAATGATTAGTTTAAAAAAAAAATGGAGTTAAAAGGGAATAACGAATTTTTGTAGTTTGGAAAAAATGGTTTTTTCTTCAGAATAGACAGATTAGAATCAGAGATAGAAAAAAATGTTTAAATATGAAATTGTAGCTTATTTAGTTCCCAAGAATATGATTTGCAAAAATTTTTTCCACGGCAGAAATTAAGTGAGCTATTGACAATTAAAACTTGTAACAACATGCAAAAACCACCTTTACCAACCCTCTCAAAGTCACCTCTTTTTGCGACTGAGCATTTTAAAAAGATTTGATATCAATAGACTTAAAGATCATACAAAAACCTACAAAATTATTTTTTACAAAACTTGCTAAGATAAAAAATAAAAAAGTTACGGTTAAAAAATCAATATTTTTTTTTTTGAAAAAAAAAGGAGAAATCCAGTTGGAAGCATAATAATTTCAGTTAGCGGTGTTTTTGGTCATTGACCTTATTTACTCTTCTTTGTTTATGTATTATTAATAGATTCTAGAAGTTTGACAGGCTTAGAATGATAGTTTTTATAAAACTGGAGTTAAAAGCCAATAACGAATATTTGTAGTTTGGTAAAAAATCACATTTTCTTCAGAATAGAAAGATTAGCATTAGAGATACGAAAAAATGTTTAAATATGAAATTGTACGTTATTTAATTTCCAAGAAGCTGGTTTAAGAAATTTTTTTCTACCGCAAAAATTGAGTGAATCGTAAATGAGCCTATATAAAAAACATTGATGTTTTCGATATAAAACTAACACTTTCGATAGCGAATAAATCGAAAACTATTAATTTTATCAAAAAAAATTTATAGAACACTTTTTGCTTAGAATGAATGTTTGTATCAACTTTTGCAGTCAAAATATAATATAAAATTTCCACCCCCGAGATGGGGTGGCAACCACCGCCATGGTAAAAGCGCCTTTCGGCATCATATAGATTTTGATCCTTGGACTATCCACTACTTATTCTCAAATTTTAAAGCAAATCGATCCATTCTGTAAAAATTGCGAGGTTTTGTCCTATATTAAGCTTCATTACTTGGACTATTAATATAATATAATTATAATATATTACAATAAGAATACCATAATATAATAATAGATATAATTGATAATAAGGTAAGAATCTAAAATTATTAAGTGATACTCAAGGAGGCCCTATCTATAAGTAGAGCTTAGCAAAGCTGGAGCTTAAGATCTGTTGGTGCAACCAGGCATAAATGGACTATAAATTAGCTTTAGTTTTTATAAATATATGATATGTTTTATGATATTATGACGATTTTTATATTTAATGTTTATTAAAAACAAGGTAGTAAAGTAAAAGAGGATGGCTTAAGTAAGTAAGTAAAAACTTTTGATATACAATGTGTGTTTTTATTGGGCGGGTGGGCCTGCATCCCAACAGGAACCAGGGCCCGCTGATCTACCGGTACGCTACTGGACCTCAGGATCATATTGAATTTATATATATCATAAGCAACGAACAAAAATACGTGGTAACGATCAGCTGTCAGAGGATATTGAAATCAGAGGTGGGGTGAGACAGGGATGCGTGTTGTCGCCAATTATTTTTAATGCCTACTCGGAAGAGATATTGAAAAAAGCTCTTGAGGGTGAAAGAGCTGGAATAAAGGTAAATGGAGTTCCCATTAACAACATTAAATATGCGGATTACACAGTCATCTTAGCCGAAAATATTGGGGATCTTCGGAGGCTGGTAACCAGAATAGCAAAGTTTGGACAAGAATACGGTCTACCAATGAACGTCAAGAAGAGAAAGTTTATGAGAATATCGAAAACTCAAAGAAATAACGAGAATCTCTTCACAAACGGATTCAATGTCGAACGAGTGGACCAATATGCATATCTTGGAACAATGGTCAACTCCACAGGTGATTACTTCCAGGAAATCAACATCAGAATAGAAAAAGCTAGAACAACTTTTATCAAAATAAGAAAAGTGCTCTGCACAAGAGATTTGAAGTTGGAGCTAAGAGTTAGGTTGGCTAGGTGCTACGTATTTTCGACTTTGTTTTATGGAATGGAAGCTTGGATCTTGAATTCGGCATCAAAGAAAAAACTAGAATTATTAGAGCTGTGGGTGTACAGAAAAATTCTCAAAATATCGTGGACAAAGCAAGTCCCAAAAAAGAGCTTCTGAAAAAGTTGAATAAAGAATTAGAAACCCTACATATCACTAAAAAAAGAAAATTAGAATACGTCGGACACATTAGACGTGGGGAGATATAAAACTTGCTCCAATTTATTATGCAGGGAAAGATTCAAGAAAAAAGCAGAATATCGTGGCTGCGCAATAGGGTGCATAAAAAAATGCGAACAAATTTTTTTTTGCGATGGAAAAGTAATACCTCACAAAAGTTGCTTAATCAACTGTTAAGTATTTTGGTAAAATCTGGTTGAAATTGGAAAACATCTTCTGCCTCCCCGAGACAATTAAAAATTTTGAAAAAATATTACAGACGAAAAAAATTTTTTATTTTGAAACGAAAATGTAATACCGCACAAAAGATGCCTAACAAAATATTTAGTATTTTAGTGAAATTGCGTTGAAATAAAAAATATTTTCTGACCCCCACGGCAACTAAAAATTAGAAAAAATACATTATTATGCAAATTTCTTTTGTAACGGAAATGTAATAGCTCATAAAAATTGAATTAATAAATTCTGTTTACATTTAGTACATTCTTTCACGGATTTTGCTGTACATTTTAAAGGGCAGCTTGGATTGACATGAAATTTGGCATGCGCATAGCTAACATGTCAAAGAAAAAAAAGTGGTATGGTGCTGATGTGTGCTTTTGCCCTGGGGGTGTCTTGCACCCCATCTCGGGGGTGAAAAAATATATGTCCAAGATAAGCCCCGAAATGGATAAACTGACTAATTTTAAGCAACTTTTGTTCTATAGAGTTTTTTCACCAAATCAATACTTTTTGAGTTATTTGCAATTGAATATGTTCATTTTTCAACAAAATAACCACGTTTTTAGACGGTTTTTGGAACAAAGTCGTACAGAAATAAAATAAAGATAATTGAACTTTGTATGATATACGACTGGTCAAAAATGTCTTAACGTATTACCTTTTCTGCAATAAAGCAATAAATACAAAATAAGGGGGCAAAATACGCCTGTTGTTATTCAATGTTTTTAACCACTTTGGTGGCACCTAGAACCTTAGTAATTCGCTTGGGAAATTCTTTGTAACATACTTAAACCGTGTACCAAATTTCATTAAAATCGACCTAATATATTTTGTCCTTAAAAGAATTACCACATATATTTCAATATAACATAACTAAACGATCAGCTGCAACTATCGTTAGACTAAAAACTAGTCACGGTGCTGTTCCAGCTCACCTGGCTAGATTCAACATTATCGAATCAGGAAAGTGCTCATGCGATAATATTTCCCAGTGTGATATTAATCACATCCTTTTTGGATGTTTTAAGAATAAAACGCTTTCAGATATATTTTCTGAAAACCTTGTAAAAAGTAAGGTGCAACTTCCAGCAAACATAACCCATCTGCTGTCACTCAATCAGAAATCAATATTTGAACTCGTATGCAATCAATTATACGCTTCCGGATATATAATTTAGATTTGTAACAGTCAAGTTTCAGTTCGTAATATACCATAATTAATAACTTATAATAAGATTACGTATTTTTTATGGGAAATAAGCCACAATTTTACTAAAAAATGAATTTATTAACGTTTCGAAGCCCAAATCGGGTTTCGTTGTCAAAATACAAAATACTATTAAAATAAAACAAACATGTTGTTGCTAAGTAAAAAAATTCTTCTAATAATTTATTTAATCTGACTCATTTATATTGGCAATTCAGACGTATATTATACATTTTAAAGTAGAAGACTTTAAAATGATATCGCCAATATTTATGAGTTGCGTTCCTGGGACGACTTTACTAAAAGATAGTTCATTCGATTACATGAAATCAATCCCAACTCAAGAATATCCGTTGCAAAAAATCATAGCATGTGATCTGTCTTTAAAAAGACAACCAAATGCAACGATGACAGTAAAATTCTCGCGTTAGAGATTCCATAGTAAATCACGAGGGAAAACCAGGAAAAAACCTCGTGATACTGTCCCGACATCGTAAGTATTTGGTCTTACATTTAATCTACCTTCAAAAAACTAATACCAAATTCTGACTTTAATATGTTTAAATTATAAATAATATTAATATTACATAGATATACAATAAGTAATACTAAATAAAACTTGTACTAACTCGATATGTTATTGATTTACTAATCAATAACAATAAATGAAACCAATTGTGTCGCAAATTCCTCGGTAGAATGCAGTAGGATGTGGTTACCCATACTGAAAGAGGAAGTCAATAGAAAGAAAATACCACGATTAGTAAATCAATAACATATCGAGTTAGTACAAGTTTTATTTAGTATTACTTATTGTATATCTATGTAATATTAATATTATTTATAATTTAAACATATTAAAGTCAGAATTTGGTATTAGTTTTTTGAAGGTAGATTAAATGTAAGACCAAATACTTACGATGTCGGGATAGTATCACGAGGTTTTTTCCTGGTTTTCCCTCGTGATTTACTATGGAATCTCTAACGCGAGAATTTTACTGTCATCGTTGCATTTGGTTGTCTTTTTAAAGACAGATCACATGCTATGATTTTTTGCAACGGATATTCTTGAGTTGGGATTGCTTTCATGTAATCGAATGAACTATCTTTTAGTAAAGTCGTCCCAGGAACGCAACTCATAAATATTGGCGATATCATTTTAAAGTCTTCTACTTTAAAATGTATAATATACGTCTGAATTGCCAATATAAATGAGTCAGATTAAATAAATTATTAGAAGAATTTTTTTACTTAGCAACAACATGTTTGTTTTATTTTAATAGTATTTTGTATTTTGACAACGAAACCCGATTTGGGCTTCGAAACGTTAATAAATTCATTTTTTAGTAAAATTGTGGCTTATTTCCCATAAAAAATACGTAATTATAAAAATGCCACAAGGAAATAGCTTCAGAACAACATTATAATATGATTATATTAATATGCAAAAATCTGTGGCAAATGGACTAGTTTCCATGCCAAATATCACCATCATCATCATCATCATCATCTTAATATATTTTGCATAATAAATTTGCAATCTAAATGTTTTTAAAAAAGTTTAAATTTTTTAAAATCTTTCTGAACAAAAAGTAGACCATTTAGAAGTTGTCTAATTTTTTTACATATAAAGAGGTGCTCTACCTATCTAATACACTTTACAGAATTAAATCGGATTATTTAAGGGGCCTCAGCAATGTTTTAAACTTATAAACAATTTTTTGGCTTATAAACAAATAGCTTTGTTTAATAATAAAAAAATTAATTTTTGGCAATGCAAATAATTAAAACCTTTCAAATGCTGTCAGCAGAATTGCTATTTTATTTTTTAATCAAAAGTTATTCCCGTTCAAAAATTGCAATTTTTCGAATTTTTTAAAGTTCCACTGCGTTTATCTCGAAAACTATGCATCCTACGAAAAAACGTGTAAGAACATTTTTTGCTTAGAATTACCCAAGAAATACAAAAAAATGTTTTATTTTGCGAAAAATCGATGTTATGTAATTCCTTAAGTTCTTTGTTTATAACAATCTTATCGACATCGGGATCAACTGTTACCCAAAAAAATCGTGTTCTACGGGTCAAAAAATACATAAAAATCTTGGGTAAGTCCATCTAAGTAACGGAGCCCGTAGCACCCCCTCCTCGCCACAGGACTAATTTGTTTATAAGCCAAAAAATTGTTTATAAATTTAAAACATTGCTGAGGCTGCTTAAACTATCCGATTTCAATTCTGTAAAGTGAATTAGATAGGTGGAGTACTTCTTTATATGTAAAAAAATTGACAATCTTTTGTATGCTCTAGTTTTTGTTGTGCAAGATTTTAAAAAATTTTAATTTTTTAAAAAAAGTTTAGATTGCAAAATTATTATTCAAAATCTAGTAAGTAAATTTTAATGAAATTTGGTGTACGGTTTTATCACATTACAAAAATTTTCTAAGCGAATTAGGAAGGTTCTAAGCGTAACCTAAGTGATGGAAAATTATTGAATAAAAACAGGCTTGTTTTGCCCCCTTATTTTATATTTATTGCTATTTTGCAGCAAGGGTGATAAATTAAGATATTTTTAACCAATCGCATCTGATAGAAAATTTAATTATCTTTGTTTTAGTTCTATACGACTTTGTTCCAAAATGAATCGTTTTAAAGTTATAAGCAAAAAAATTAGAAAGAAAACGAAATTTTTTGAAATTTTTAAATATTTCATTTTTTTTATTAATGTTCCGGGCATATTTGAGAAGGAGCATAAATCAATTATTATTAACGAAGTTATCACCTAGCAAAATATACCCGCAAAAATCTGAATGCCACCTCTCACATCCACCTAAAAACAGATCCTTACTGGTCTACAAGGCAATTAAAAATTTAGAAAAGTGTGCTCCAAAGTTTTTTAATACCAAAATAAATACATACAAAGCAAAGTACAAAATTACTATAATTTTAAAATAGTTCATTATATAAATATCACAAAAAATATGGTAAAAACATTATGTTCGAAGATGACTTTCGATTTATGATTAACGTGAGGCATAGTTTTTCTGGAATCAATTCACAAACTGCTAGAGAATGTTGTGTCACAAGCTTGACACATCGTTCTACACAATGATTGTGGCAGTAATATTTCTCAAACTCAATTAGGATTCCCAATAAAATCTCACAGATTGTCACTCGAAAATCTAGAGAATATAGGTGATTCTATGAGGTGATATTCTTGCTAGTTAATTAACTCAAAGTAATCGTTTGAATCAAAATTTTATAGGAGAAAGTTTGAACACCCTCACGTTTTTTGATCTGGTCACTGGCAAACTTCTTTTGATGTATAAGGGTTAGATTATTTGAATGCCGCAGACATACAAACAACAGACATACAAACAACTGAAGCGGCTTTTTAAGATGATCTTCTAACAGTCGTAGTATTACATCACCCTTAACGCCAATATTTACGACTGTTCCGTCGCATGTAATAGCTGGATTTGATACTTTCTAATGTACGAGACAGCGGAGACACATATCCGAAATATTTGCACCCTGGCACAAGTGTTATGTGTTCTTTCACGATCGATTGACGGTAAAAATTTGTACCGTTTTTTACTTAAGCTTACCGTTTTATCTTTGTGTCGGTACCTTTCTTTTTTACCGTTGTTCTCTCTGAATATATTTGTTTCTGTTTTCAATATTAATCCAGCGTATCACCATTTTTCTGAGACCTCTTTGATTTAATAGAAATTGGCGATCATCCAGAGTCACTTTTTGAGATTTGCTACAAAGACAATTCATCAGTGTCACATTTGCATGCTGCAAGCATGCAAAATGAATTTTATTTTTGTAAAATTCACTGTTTTGCCTGTTCTTAAATGGTTTCATAAGTTTCATATATTTGTCATGATAGGCTTTTAAAAGCTGAATAATTCTTGTATGTTAAATTATTTAAATTGAAGCCATTTTCCATATTTCAACCAATTTAATTGCAACCTGTTCGGAAATACCGGAAAATTCTAGCTCTTTCTTGATGAGTTTTTTATCCTCTTCCAACCAGAAAACTTCATCACTTGTTTATATTTCGGTAAAACATTTGCAGGTATATTTGGTGGTAACAAATATATTTTGTGGACCGCCTCAAAAAAGGGGCGGCCCACAGCACATCTTGATTTTATTCCCCATGGTCCTGGTTTATCTATTTGAAAAATCTTTAATATACAAACAACAATAATAACAAAGTAACGCACCGCACCAAACATAAGCGAACATTGCCGGCGCACATGGATTCGCTCCCGACCCCTATATAAAACCACTTTTATTGTACACGAGTTGGCTCCGAACCCCGTATATGTATTCGCTCCCGGTCATTATAAATTTCCCAGAAATTGTACCTTCGTCTGAAACTGATATTTTGAGGAAAACAGGTATAATATACCCAGAAAATAGAAATGTAATTGTAAACAATTTATTTAGTAAAGAAACTGAACTCACAGACTGTTATAATATAAATCTATCTAATCAAGTAAATGTAAATGTAAATCTAAAGTTGTTTCACTAGTCAAGTGTATTAAATGTGATAGTACCCCAGGCTGTGGGTGAAAAATAGGTCGATTTCAGGATATAATTCAGGAATTTTTGAAACCTATCAGATGTTGTAAAGGACGATGCCAGGAATAACTTCTACTAAAATGTAACTAAAAATATTGTGCGCTTTTTTTTTAATTGCGATTTTCATTTATTAAATTTTCAATTTTTATTGATTTTTAATTGTGTAGCTTAGGATATTGATTTTAGAAAAAAACTTTTTAATAGAAAGTTGTAGTAAATTAAAAAACCTACAATTTGGGCTATGGTATGTTTAATTTTGTTAACTGGTTATTGCAAAACAGCCTGCGAAAGGTCCAAAATGGCCGTTTTTTACAATTGCATTATTTATTGTACAAATCATTTTTTTTTATTTTTTAAAGCTTAAAAATGAAGATCTTTCAATTCCAAACGTAAAAAAAATTGTAAAGCCAGATTAACGAATTTGTTGCTTAGATATTATAAATTGTTTATCCCAAGAGGTCAAATGTCGAAGGCTATAACTTTTTGAAAAAAAATCGTATAGAGTTGGTGAAACATCTAGTCTCCTTCTAAAGAGTTATACTTTCATATTCTGATGTAAATAAATGCGTAAAACATTTTTAAACCTCTAATTTTTGGGTTTGAAAATAAGGGGGCAAATTTCGTTATAAACATTTAGAGCTGAAGCGGCCCTGTACATCCTATGAGTTTTTAACTTACAGATTATTGTTGCTGAAGATAAAACAAAGATTTATAAGAAAATAAAAAATTTCTACGACCAACTGAAGCCGAGATAATTTTTGGGTTTGAAAATAAGGGGGCAAATTACGTTATAAACATTTAGAGCTGAAGCGGCGCTGTATATCCTATGAGTTTCTAACTTACAGATTATTGTTGCTGAAGACAAAACGAAGATTTATAAAAAAATAAAAATTTTCTACAACCAACTGAAGCCGAGATAATTGTTTTTTTTTTAAGTCGTAATGCCTATATTTATAACAATTAAGAAATTATTTTACAGTCATTGACTAAAGAAAGACTTATATTATCTTAAAATAAAAATTATTATAAAATATAATTACATTTAATTATTAAAAATTATTTTTAAAATCGGTGCTTTTGCGAGCGGCCAAATTTTGCAAATCGCCCCGCTCGCTTCAAATCCGCGTGGTCGGAAAATTTTTACATAACTTGTATTAAATTTTGACAGAAAACAATTTAATAATATTACCATTATAATATACAGTCTATTTACCACTGTATTTGTTTTTCTTGATAAACTTTTATATGTGAAATTTCATTTCTGAAGAAATAATATTACAAAAATGATACATATATATGAAATATATAACTATATTTTTAATTTTTTCATTGTTATGTAAATATAATAATAATAATGTTACTTCTTACTATAATATATTCTATATAAAACTTTTTCTTCTTGTAGTGACTATTCTTTTTGGATTTCACATATAAAAGTTTATCAAGAAAAACAAATACAGTGGTAAATAGCCTGTATTTTATAATGGTAATATTATTAAATTGTTTTCTGTCAAAATTTAATTCAAGTTACGTAAAAATTTTCCGAGCGCGCGGATTTGAAGCGAGCCGGGCGATTTGCAAAATTCGGCCGCTTGCAAAAGCACCGATTTAAAAAATAATTTTTAATAATTAATTGTAATTATATTTTATAATAATTTTTATTTTAAGATAATATAAGTCTTTCTTTAGTCAATGACTGTAAAATAATTTCTTAATTGTTATAAATGAAGGCACTATGATTTAAGAAAAAAAAAACAATTATCTCGGCTTCAGTTGGTTGTAGAAAATTTAAATTTTTTTATAAATCTTCGTTTCGTCTTTAGCAACAATAATCTGTAAGTTAGAAACTCATAGGATATACAGGACCGCTTTAGCTCTAAATATTTATAACGAAATTTGCCCCCTTATTTTCAAACCCAAAAATTATCTCGGCTTCAGTTGGTCCTAGAAATTTTTTACTTTTTTATAAGTCTTCGTTTCATCTTCAGCAACAATAATATGTAAGTTAAAAACTTATAGGATGTACAGGGCCGCTTCAGCTCTAAATGTTTATAACAAAATTTTCCCCCCTTATTTTCAAATCCAAAAATTAGAGGTTTCAAAATGTTTTACGCATTTATTTACATCAGAATATGAAAATATAACTCGTTAGAAGGAGATTGGATGTTTCACCAACTTTCTACGATTTTTTTCAAAAAGTTATAGCCTTCTACATTTGACCTCTTGGGATAAACAATTGATAATATCTAAGCAACAAATTCGTTAATCTGGCCTTACAATTATTTTTTATGTTTGGAATTGAAAGATCTTCATTTTAAAGCTTTAACAAATAAAAAAAAATTATTTGTACAATAAATAATGCAATTGTAAAAAACGGCCATATTGGACCTTTCGCAGGCTGTTTTGCCATAACCAATTAACAAAATTAAACCTACCATAGCTCAAATTGTAGGTTTTTTAATTTACTACAATTTTCTATTAAAAAGTTTTTCTCTAAAATCAATATCCTAAGCTACAAAATTAAAAATCAATAAAAATTGCAAATTTAACAAATAAAAATCGCAACTAAAAAAAAAGCGCATAATATTTTTGGTTACATTTTAGAAGAAGTTATTCCTGGCATCGTCCTTTACAACATCTGATAGGTTTCAAAAATTCCTGAATTATATCACGTTTTTTCACCCACAGCCTGGGGTATATGTTAGCTGTTAGCGATGTAACGAATATTCGTATTGGCAAAATTTTTATACAAATATTTTACGAGTATGAATATCAGAAAAAAATTATTTGAAGATAATAATAGGTTAATTAAATCAAAATCTATGCACTTTTCATCTTTTTTTATGAAGAAAAGGTAACTTAACCTCGTATGAGCACATTATCAGCGTTCACTTTATTTTATTATTTGGTATTGTGTAAGAAATATTAAGATTCAGATTTATTTACACTAAATATCAATTAATTACTCATTATAAATTTCGAAAATATTACAAAAATCGAAACAAATTAAAAAAAAAACATTCGCATTCGCATGAATGTCGTTAGCAAATATTCGCATTCGTATTCGCGAATATTTATGAATGTATAAGAAAAAATGACATTCGTTACATCACCAATAGTTGCTATCATCGCAGTTGTGCCAAAAGATTGGAATTACTTTTGTTGCCAAGTTGCCAAAATTTTATTAACCTTCGGATGACCAAGGGGGTAAATTTGGACCCCAATGTATGTTTTTCTTTAATAAATTCAAAAATATTTTAAATTATAAACTAATTATTTTTTTTATTTAATTTTAATGTCATTCTAGATACCCTCATATTTTGTAATAAAAAAAATTCCGTATATTTTACGAAAAAAAAAAGAATGTGTGTGTACTTTGTACGCACGTAAGAAGTTATACTTCTACTACATATTATGTGATTTTTAAGATAATACCAAAAATTTTAAAAAATAAAAGAATAAAACGCACACAAACACATTGAAAAATGCCACAAAGAAAAAATGATTTCTGAACGATAATAATTGTAGGCAAAAATTTTAAATAGGCATTTTCTGAAAAAATTATATATCAAATATACTTACAATCATAACATGCATAAAAAAATAAAAAAATAAAACTTGCATCGGGAATTGAACCCGTGAATTTCGTGCGGCTTTGACTCGTAATCGAAGCGTAGACTCACTCGTCCAATCTCACATTATTTATCATGTGGAAAAATACAGTAACTGAACGTTTTACTGTTTGACAGTTGTTTTGAAAATTAAATTATGTAGTTTAAATTTTGTGGAAGAAAATATAAAAATATAACAAAACAGTAAGAAAACAATATATTAGATGAAGATTGGTAGAACTTTTTTTGGTAATCAAATTAAGTGTGTAAATCAAAGCATTACATACCTACTAGATAAATAAATCTACGCCAAAAATCATAATTTAAAAATAAAAATCGAACCTAATTTGGGATTTCTCTCTAAAATCCGCATTCTTGAGAAAATAAATGTATGTATTTCAACCTAATCCAAATGTATAATTACAATATGATTATAATAAAAACTACTTACCAAATTAGAATGAGTTTTCCTTGTCCAAAATAGTCCAAAAGTCCAAAAATATAGGTACATGAAAACTATTTAAAAAGGCAGTATAACTATTAACTAACTTTTGTTTGTTGTTTCTTTTCACACAAATTTTAAAACGCAACAACCATAAATAATCTAACTACAGCTGTGCCACAGCCGCCATATTGAATAATTTTTGACATGTCATTTGAACATCCAATCAGAACAAAGTTATAATGCGCATGCGCCCGGTCGCTAGGTTTTCCCATATAAAAATTTACCCTCTATCGCCGGTAAAGAAGTATAACTTCAAAAATGTTTGTCTAAATTTGGGGTCAAAGGCGAACTTCCTTGGCCTTCCATGTTCAAATTTTATATTAAGTAAATACCATATATTATGTGGAATTGTTTGTAAGAAACATTCCAATATTGAAAAAAAGTTGTTTGTTAAACGTGTGGCGACGTAAATTAGTGTATATTTTAAGATTCAAACATTACACGCACGGACTCACAAAGCGGGATATTTCAAAGGGATTGGGGAGACTGGAAAAACAAATAAAACTTTAAATATCGTTTAAATTTGCAATTGACAACATTTTAAGTTTTTTTTTAATTGATCTTAGATCGAGTTAGCACATTTTTTATTCCAAATAAAATAAATTTAAATTTCCGTAAAAATCAGATATTTAATAAAATTCAAGGTCGTTGGGGAGGCAGAAAATGCGTTTAGAAAAAAAATTAAAAATACTAATATGTTCAAAAATAACACTAGCAACTTTTTCACGCTATTACATATAACATTTCCAACTTTTGCTGCGCAACCTGAGAGAATGGTACGGATGTACATCAAATGAATTTTTCAGAGCAGCCGTCTCTAATTCCGAATAGCTATAATAATTGCGGACCTTCGTCGCGGAGATGGCACTTAAAAAAGAAGAAGATCTTAATCCTGTTACAAAGTCATTTGTATTTGAGAAGTATCGTTAAATTTCGAGAGGTAAATATACTGAATAGCAGGTATAATTAAAAGTACAGCAAATTAACAATAGAATACTTTCTGCCTGTACCGGAAACTTAAACACACCATTTAAATACAAATGACTTTCTGAATGACTTGCTGAAATATCTTGATGGGAACTACTGTACAGTAAGCCAATTCTGTGCAGGATCCACTGTTTTTTGTATTCTTGCGTTTTTTCATGGTCTCCAGTAGTCACTGGTAGCTTTTGCTAATACTCCTCTAAAAATTTTTGAGTGTTTTGTAACAAATTTTTGTCTCTTATTTGTAATTGTCTTATTGTGTAACTTAATGTGGAAATCTGGTTGTAATATTTTGTGGTCAGAGGCACAGCGTGCAACTGGTTTTGTCTTCAGGTTGATTACTGAGCTCGTTCATCGTTTAGTAATAAAAATTTAATCTATTTGGTTTTTGTATAAACCGTAATACATGGTCTCAAATTAAAGTTGCGAAACTTAGTGATGTTAAATTATTTCCTCGATTTATACCAACACACTTTTTTATAATTTCAGAGATATTTCTTTTGCAACGGCGAAATTAGTTTTTGCGATAAAAATACCGCGAACATCATAATATTATCTATCGTCACCTTTCACGTCGGCAACACAGTCAACCCCAAAATTGTTTCATTCAATGGTTAAAAATCCGTATCTCATGCCAAAGTTGAACCGAAATCAATAGCAGTCCTGAAGCGGAAACGTTAAGGTGAGCTTTGACAATAGCTTTAAATCTTCTAAATCACACTCCGCTGCTCCGTTTTAATCATTGGCGCAGAAAGAAGGGACCGGAAGTAGAACTTGCAACTGTGACCTAGTGGTTGGGATTATTAGAAAATGCATTAAAAAGTTTTTAACTGAAAAAAGTTTGGTTTTCAAAAAATGTTCAATAAAATTGTTCTGAAGGTTTTATCTTGTAGGATTTTAATATAATTTACTATCTTTTACTTGGAATGAACTACAATGTTAGCTTAAAATAATATGATGTACTAGTATGCTCTACAGGAATTAACAAGCAACTTGTCCAATTTCTATCATACATTAATTCACTTCACAGTAATATTGAGTTTACAATAGAAACAGAACAGAATAAGTCCATAAACTTTCTAGATGTAACAATTATCAGACTACACAACAAACATGAGTTCTCCGTATATCATAGACCTACCCATACTGACACAAATATGCACAATTCATCATCCAGCCTACACAACACAAATTAGCAGCCTACCAAAGCATACATAGACTGACAGAAATTCCCATGTCAAAAAATAACTTCGAGATAGAACTGAACATCATTAAACAAATAGCAGTAAACAATGGCTATAACGAACAAACAATTAACAAAATTTTAAACCAAAAACTCCATAAAAAAGCCCTGAAATTAGTCTATCCACCGCCACAGAAAAAAACCCAGTACCTTCTGCTTTATCACTGGATAAAATTTGGACTTTTGGATAAAATTATATCTTCTGCCCTCTACAGGCTTTTGGAAAACAAAAAAAAAACAATTTTTTGGCATTATTAACAGAAGCCCGGTCCTGGCGGCCCTGGTGTGTTTAGTCTATTAGTCCCATCTCGGGGTGCGAGGGTGCTGCGTCTTTGGATTTTCAAGAAACAAACTGAGAAGAGCAAGAGATCAATCAAGAAAAGGTTTTATGCAAATCTCCCCCGAAACTTTGAAGGCCATTTATTTTGACGGAAGGAAAGATAAAACCTTCGGTATCGAAAATATTGAAGGAAAGCCACACAGAAGAACTGCACTTGAAGAGCACGTTTCATTAGTTCAAGAGCCAGGCTCCATATTTTTAGGTCACACAGTACCCCTTTCTGGATCTGCTCTAAGCATTTATCAAAGTATTGTGAACTTTTTAGAGTTATAGGTAAAATCTAAAAGAACTAGTGGTAGTAGGATATGACGGAACTGTGGTAAATACGTGAAGAAAAAATGGTATAATTTCTCAACTATAGAGTTAAAGTTAGGCCGCCCTTTACAAAGATTTATCTGTCAGCTTCACGCTAATGAATTGCTTTTACGGCATCTTTTCCAAAAGCTTGACAGTCAAACTCAAAGTCCAAGAGCTTTTGCAGGAACTATAGGAAATCAAAAAGTGCATTGAGAAAATATGCCGGACTGTCAGTTACCAGAAGTAGATTTAATTGACTTAGGTGCCGATCAGAAATGTTTGTTTCAAATTTGTGTCGCAATTTCTACAGGGGAATGTTCTGTGGATTTATTACACCAAAGCCCTGGAAAGTTAAGTCATTCTCGATGGCTAACGTTGGCGAATCGCATTATACGTCTTTATGCTAGCACTAAAAATCCAACATTAGAATTAAAGGAACTGACCAAATTTATTGTCACGGTTTATGCTCCTTTATGGTTTCAGATCAAATGCAATTCATCATGTGTGAATGGTGCAAAGCATGTTTTAAAAACAATTAAGCGTAGTTGATACTGGGAGCAAAATTTGAAAAGTTTTATAGACCCTGTAACT
Source organism: Diabrotica virgifera virgifera (assembly GCF_917563875.1). Taxonomy (NCBI): domain Eukaryota; kingdom Metazoa; phylum Arthropoda; class Insecta; order Coleoptera; family Chrysomelidae; genus Diabrotica; species Diabrotica virgifera. The sequence continues at coordinate 223,752,552 of NC_065446.1, forward strand.
CAAAGAAATGCCTATTTTGTACATCCGGAAAATCTTTTGCTATGCAGGCTGCATGACACTTGCCCGCTTATAAGACAGCTTGCACTTCGTCGCATTCTCAATGCAAAAACTAGGTCAAAAAAATTCTTTTGACACCGACCTTTTATTATTCCACAAATTAATTTTGAAGCAGATGACTATATTGATTTTATTGATTGACAAAATAATAAAATAACTTGCCCTCCATTGCTTCAAGGTTTGAAAGTAGAGGATTTGAAAAATATTATTTCTGGATCTCCTGAGCAAATCATTGACATCGCTACATTTCCCTGAACTGAAGCATTTTCGTCGGTTATTGGGTCATAAAAAAGAGACAATTTTATCAAGGCAAAAATTGATTCGCGCAAAGATATGCCAAAATTTGAGTCATAAAGAGACTACAAACAATAGATAATCAAAATTAAGATGGAGGCTAGGGAGTGGGTAGAAGAATAAATATGACATATTTCAAAAATATTTCAATTGGATATCATTTTTATAATAGTACTTATTACTTAACTTTTCAATTAAAATCAAGTTCGTATTTTTTATTTTTTTTATTTTTCAACACCCGGTAGAGGGCAGAAGATAAATTTTTTTTGAAAAATCGCAATTAAAGATTAGGTTTGTAACATTAATTGGCAACTTTTGCGCACTATTCCAAAACAGTTTTCGAAACTTCGATTTTTCAGATTGCGCACAGATTGTAAAATTAGAATCTACAAGACTTACATACGACCGATCATAACATGTGGTATAGAAGTGCGCGAAGACACCAACAAAACGAAAGAGATACTAAGAGTTGCGGAAATGAAAACCCTATGAACAATAGTGGGGAAAACAAGAAGAGACAGAGTGAGAAATACAGACATTAGAGAGCAATGCAAAATTCAAGATATTGTAAGACGGGGAAGGCAGCGCAAGAGGATGTGGTACAACCATGTAAGACGAATGGATGAGAATAAACTTCCAAAAAATTGCCCTAGAAAACAACCCGCCGGTTCAAGATCCCCCGGAAGACCACCTAAAATATGGAGGGATAATTGGCAATCTACCTCCAAGGAAATTATCCAGAGGCAGCTTCAGAATTAAACAGATCGAAAGATCTCCAAGAAGTAAAAGAAGAAGAAGGAAAAGTTTTTAATTAGGGACCGTCACCACGACCGTCATCGCTTCGACGAAATAAATATTTTAAATGAAAACTTCTTGAGGGACGTTGAGCACTTTTTGGATGGGGACAAATATTAAATTAGCGACCGTCATCGCTTCGACGAAATAAAGATTTGAACTGAAAAATTTATTTAGGGACGTTATGAACTTTTTGGATGGGGGAAATATTGAATTAGGGACCGTCATCGCTTCGACGAAATAAATTTTTGAAATGAAAACTTCTTTGGGGACGTTGTGAACTTTTTGGATGGGAAAAAGTATTCAATTAGCGACCGTCATCGCGACCATCATCGCTTCGACGAAATAAATATTTGAAGTGAAAGCTTCTTGAGGGACGTTGTGCACTTTTTGAATGGGGAAAAGTATTGAATTAGCGAGCGTCATCACTTCACTAAAATAAATTTTGTACGTATATAAATTATGTGTATGTATATATAAATAGCATAGAGTATACAAATCTCGTATATGATATAGGCATAGCACTTCTTTTTGGGTGGGGAAAAGGCATTGAGTTCGTAATTTATATACTATAAGAAGTTTTCACTTCCGTCGGTACTCCCGCGAGTGCCTTCAATTTTTTATCTTATATTTCTAATAACCTTAACGTCAAATGAGTTTTAATAGGTGTAGAGTGATTTTAAAGCTAATTCAATTCCATCCTACACTTTACAAATTTTATTTTGACTTAACTTCTTCAAAATAACAATAAAGTTCAAAATCTTGAAGTGTATTTATTTGCTTAAATTTCATGCTCCTTGAAAACTTCCATTAGATTAGGTATTTTACCATTTATCATTTCAATAACCCAAGAGTTTGGTTTCATGCTGCTTTGTTTTCCGGAAAACTTTCTTTTGTAGAAGTTCTGACGTTGGCTCATAATGAAACAACGGACCTAATCAAACTTTTTCTTAACAAACGGTCTACCTTACACTGTACCGAAATAAAGCTGATTTATTTCAAATGTTCTTGTTTTTTGGAAAATTTCATTAATTACACACAGTCCGCACATTCCAATTTAAGTTGGGCGTTTTAGAAGTTACTTTAACTGACTGGATTACTTGATCGAAACATTGGCGTGCCACAAAAAGGGTGCAATGCGGGTAGGTATGTATCAGAGTAATACACTTTCGTATCACCTATTTATAGTACATTCTTTCACGGTTTTTGCTCTAAATTTTAAAGAACCGCTTGGATTGACATGAAATTTGGCATACGCATAGCTTACATGTCAAAGAAAAAAAGTGATATTGTGCCAATGTGTGCTTTTGCCCTGGGGGTGACTTTCACCCTCTCTTGGGGATGGAATAATATATGCCCAAAATAAGTCCGGAAATGGGTAAACTGACTAGTTTTAAGTAAGTTTTGTTCTATAGAGCTTTTTCGCCAAGTCGACACTTTTCGAGTTATTTGCGAGGGAATATGTTCATTTTTCAACAAAATAACCACATTTTAGGCGGTTTTTCGCAAATAACTCAAAAAGTAAGTATTTTGTCGAAAAAAATGTTCTTAGCAAAAATATAGCCTATAAAAAAGTAAAAAAAATGGTGTAAGCGTTAAGTCTCTGGATCTCGTAGAACCAGAGTTATAGCCAATGAAAAATAGATTCATATTCACCAAATTTCAAATATATTTCGACGTGAAATATCTAAAAAATTAAGCACTTTTTGGGGAAAACCCATTATAACTTTTTTAAAGTGTTTAAAAAAAGCTTTATTTCTGTTTTTACAAATAGTTTCTAGAATTAAATTTAAGCAAGTTACGCTCAAAATAAAACTGGTCCCTTTTGTTTTGGCAAAAAAAAATCGGGAACACCACCCCCTAATTGGCATATTAAATGAAATTTATCGTTACCGCTCCACAAATTATTTTATTTATATTATGTTTATATGATCTCTAAGTTTCATTGATTCAAAGTGCTTATTTATGAAAAAATTTGGTTTCAAAATAATATTTTTAAAAATTTTAATTTTGAAAAATACGCTTTTTTTCAAAATAACCTAAAAATTGTTAGAGATACCCAAAATCTCGAAAAAAAAAAAAAGGTCAGCATTGCTTTTCTGAATATCATGTATTTTTTTGTTTTTCTGTTAGACAAAAATTGATTAAGATTTGGTGTTTCTAAAGGACATCGAACACATCTTATGGAAAATATAATGTCACTCAAATTCAATAAAATTTATACGAATAGATGCGTTTTAAATTAACGGTCAAATCTTATCATTGCGCCAACTCTGTATTTTCAATAATAAGAGCAGAAATTGATATAAATAAATCTGAAATCAAATAAGTACGTACATAAGTTAGAGAGAGAAAAAATATTTTAAAATACCCAAATTGTCGGTACTCCATAAATCAGCGGATTAGTTTCACTAATCCGCTTAGACCCAGCGGGGTTTAAGCTCTTGTGAATAGCACCCAGAGCAATAGTAATTGTAACTGAGACTTTTACTGACTCAAAAAATGTGATTTCGATAAACTTTAATTGCAATTTGCGCCGTAATTAATCATAATTAAGAGTTGGCGCAATGATAAGATTTGACCGTTAATTTAAAACGAATCTATTCGTATAAGTTTTATTGAATTTGAGTGACATTATATTTTCTATAAGATGTGTGCGATGTCCTTTGCATACATTCGTGATCAGTGACTCGTTCAACCCATTTTAACTACATCCCTTTCAATAATAAGGACTTTGAACCGATGAAACTTACAGATCATATAAACAACACATACACGAGTCAAGAAACTTGAAGTTGTAACGGTTAAGTTCATTTAAGACACTAAGTAGGGGGTGATGTTCTCGATTTTTTTAACAAAAAAAAGGACTAACTTTATTTTGAGCGTAACTTGTTTACTTTTGATGCTAGAAATTTTTTTTATAAAACAAAAATGAAGCTTTTTTTTAAACACTTTAAATAAGTTGTAATGAGTTTTCCCCGAAATGTGCTTTATTTTTGGTTATTTCACGTTAAAATATTCCATTTGGAATTTGACGAATATGAACCTATTTTTCATTAGCTATAACTCTGGTTCTACTAGGTATAGAGACGTGATATATACACCAGTTTTTTAATCTTTTACAGGCTATATTTTTGCTAAGAATATTTTTTCGACAAAATACTTACTATTTGAGTTATTTGCGAAAAACCGTCTAAAAGCGTGGTTATTTCGTTGAAAAAATTAACATATTCACTGCCAAATAACTCGAAAGGTATTAACTTTGTGAAAAAATTTTATAGAACAAAAGTTACTTAAAATTAGCCAATTTATCCATTTCCTGACTTACTTTGGACGAATATTTATTCACCCCCAATAGGGGGGTGAAAACCACCCCCAGGGGAAAAGCACATATCGGCACAATATCACTTGTTTTCTTTGACTTGTTAGCTATGTGTGTGCCAAATTTCATGTCAATCCAAGCGGTTCTTTAAAATTTAGAGGTTGTGCAATATTTTACCGTTAAAGAACGGACTATTAATTCTAAACACCTCTATAAAATTTTAAGTTGGTAACTGATTCTAATTTTTTTTTTCAAATGTTATGTAATAAAAGGTGCACTTTGGGACAGAATTCACAATATTTGTTCAAATTTTTCGGGTATATCACGATACTTTTTGTTAGTCGAAAATGGTGACTTTTTATTGGCAGGGTGTATAATAAAAAATTCATACGCCACTGAATTTAGAGTGGGTCCAAATATCTAAGGCAAAAAATATTTATTAATAGGTGTTTTTCTACAACCGTGTTAAAAATTCAATTTATCTACTCTATGTCATATTATGTGTAAGTTTCCAGTTTTAGGTCTGGATCCCGCGTATGAAAAAAAAGTTGATTAATAGCAAGCTGAAAATTTGTTAATAGCTTAAGGGTGTCTAGTCGAATAAACTTTGATATATGGGAACACTGAAACAGGGGTAGTTTTAATTGTGGAACAGGTTAAAAATTTGGAACGGTCACAGCACGAAAACGGCACATTTATTTTGTCCGACAGAACAGACTTAAACTCTCCGAACAGAGATTAAACTCTCATGAAAAAATCAGACTGCTATTTATTACCTGTCATAATTCCTGTCATTTGACAGGTTCTACATGTTCCACTCATTAGAACACCCATTTGGTGATAAATAGCAGTCTGATTTTTGCATGAGAGTTTAATCTCTGTTCGAAGAGTTTAAGTCTGTTGTGTCGGACAAAATAAATGTGCCGTTTTCGTGCTGTGACCGTTCCAAATTTTTAACCTGTTCCACAATTAAAACTACCCCTGTTCCAGTGTTCACACATATCAAAGTTTATTCGACTAGACACCCTTAAGCTATTAACAAATTTTCAGCTTGCTATTAATCAACTTTTTTTCATACGCGGGATCCAGACCTATTTGTGAAAACTGTCATTATAGATAGCAGTGCGTGAAGCGTTTAAAGTGTGAGTGAAGTAACAATGTATTTTAAATGGGACTTACTTTTTCGCACTGTTTTTAACACACTTTCATATAACCAAATATCCTTAAATTTCGCGTTGTCATGGTGATGATATAATGAGCAATAAATTACGACAAAATTTTTGACAGTTTTGTGGTTTGAAAGAAGTTTGAATTTTTAAATGACAAAATTCTAAAAATTGTAGAATGGAAATGAATTCCAGTGTCGAACAGTTACAGTTTTTGAAGTGAAAACTTCTTGAGGGACGTTGTGCGATTTTTGGATAGGGGAAAGCATTGAATTCGCGACCGTCATCGCGACCTTGATCTTTAGGGACGTTGTGCACTTTTTAGATGGGGAAAAATATTGAATTAGCGACCCGTCATCGCCTTGGTGAAATACATTTTTGAAGTGAAAACTTTTTTAGGGACGTTGTGCACTTTTTAGATGGGAAAAAGTGTTGAATTAGCGACCGCCATTGCTTCTGCGAAATAAATTTTTGAACTGAAAACTTCCTTAGCGACGTTGTGCACAAGTGAACACTTCTTTAACGACGTTGTGCACTTTTTAGATGGGGAAAAAGTATTGAATTAGCGACCGTCATCACTTCAGCGAAATAAATTTTTGAAGTGAAAAGTTCTTTAGGGACGTTGTGCAGTGTTTAGATGGTGAAAAGTATTCAATTAGCGACCGGTATTTGTTCGACTAAATAAATTTTTGAAGTGAAAACTTTTTTAGGGACGTTGTGCACTTTTAAGATGGGGAAAGTGTTGAATTAGCGACCGTCATCGCTTCGGCGAAATACATTTTTGAAGTGAAAACTTCTTTAGGGACGTTTTGCACTTTTTCGATGGGAAAAAAATATTAAATTAGCGACCGTCATTGCTTCGACGCAATAAATTTTTGAAGTGAAATCTTCTTTATGGACGTTGTGCCCTTTTTAGATGGAGAAAAATATTGAATTATCGACCGTCATCGCGACCGTCATCGCGACCGTCATTGCTTCGACGAAATAAATTTTTGAAGCGAAAACTTTTTTAGGGACGTTATATACTTTTTAGATGGAGAAAAATGTTAGCGACCGTCATCGCTTCGGCGAAATAAATTTTTCAAATGAAAACTTCCTTAGGGACGTTGGGCACTTTTTGGATGGGAAAGAAGTATTGAATTAGCGACCGTTATTGCTTCGACAAAATAAATCTTTGAAGTGAAAATTTCTTTAGGTACGTTTTAGATGGAGAAAAAGTATTAAATTATCGACCGTCATCGCGACCGACATCGCGTCAAAGCGAAAACATTTTTAGGGACGTTATACACTTCTTAGATGGGGAATAAGTGTTGTATTAGCCACCGTCATCGCTTCGGCGAAATAAATTTTTCAAATGATAACTTCTTGGGACGTTGTGCACGTTTTTGATGGGGAAAAAGTATTAAATTAGCGACCGTTATTGTTTGACGGAATAAATTTTTAAAGTGAAAACTTATGTAGGGACGTTGTGCACTTTTTAGATAGGAAAAAATTATTGAGTTGGCGACCGTCATCACTTTGCCGAAATAAATTTCGTACGTACATAATATATATTATGTGTAGGTATACATAAATAGCATAGAACGTACGTAACGCTTATATAATATAGGTATAGCACTTCTTTTTGGATGTGAAAAAGCATTGAGCTTGTAATTTATATACTATAAGAAGTTTTCACTTCTGTCGGCACTCCCATGAGTGCTTTAAATTTTTTTATTTGTGTATGGTAGAGTAGATAAAATTGTATGAAGCTGTGCGTGAAGTACTTTTTGCGAACTTACGCGATGTATAGCACTCGCGCCGCTGTCGCTCGTGCTCTAAATATCGCGTGCGTTCGCAAAAAGCATACTTCACGAACTGTTTCATAAATAACTATTTTAGCACTCCATACGAGCGTTAAAAATGCTACTTTAAGGCACTAGTGCTTTAAAATTTTTAAGGCACTGCAGTTCGTACTGACCGTATAGGCAATTTTTATGTAATGTCAAAAAAATATAAAAATGAATGTCAGTCAAATTCAAGTAAAAGTTTTTGTAGATATTGTCTTGTAATTACGTTTGTAGAAAAATATTGTATGATATGCGTGTTAAAAAGTACATCTTTAAGGCACTCATGTGAATTGCAGAACTAGCTATCGCTCATTCTGCAAACTTTCACATGCGTGCCTTAAACGTGTACTTTTAACACTTATATCATAAATAACTATTATGATATAAGTGTTAAAAGTAAAAGTACATGTTTAAGGCACGCATATAGCGAGTTCTGCAATTCACATGAGTGCCTTAAAAATGTACTTTTTAACACGCATATCATACAATATTTTTTCTACAAACGTAATTAAAGGACAATATCTACAAAAACTTTTACTTGAGCTTGACTGACATTCCATTTTTATATTTTTTTGACATTAGGTAAGTACATCAAAATTGCCTATACGGTCAGTACGAACTGCAGTGCCTTAAAAATTTTAAAGCACTAGTGCCTTAAAGTAGTATTTTTAACGCTCGTATGAAGTGCTAACACGGTTGTAGAAAAAATATATTTATTATTAACACAGTTATGATAACCTAAAATTTTAAAATGACATATTTAGGCATAAAAATTATCAAGTTTGGTAGAGATCAATTGCAGATGTCATATCCCCGTTATGCAACAAGGGACCAATTACTGACATTAAGTAAGTTTGGAGATATTCAAGAAAAACGTTTTATTTGTGTGAATCAATTATGTGGATATAAAAATAATAATAAACGACACAAAAATAAACACTTTTATTATAACTCATAAGTATTAATGCAATAATAAAATAAATAACTGAAAAATTAACTATTATGGTAGAAAAAAATCAGTAGTTGGTTCTTTGTTGTTAAATGTTACATTAAGAATCCACGTCTGGTTTAAAATCTGTATTTCTGTTTAATCCATTTATATGCTCGATTACAGTATTATCTGCTATACAACTTGTATAAAAATCGTGGTGTCCTGAATTAAATGAAGATAACTTTGAATAATTTGTCAGTTTCCGAAGTTTTTCTTGACAATTTCCAATCTCCGATAGGAGTGGCACAAGAAGAAAAAGAGAATACTCTGGAAAGATGGGAAAGAAAAATATTGAGACGAGTATTAGGAGGAAAGAAGACAAAAGATGGATGGGAGAGAAGAACAACTAGCGAGTTATTGGCTTTGTACAAAGAACCCACTGTCACCAGGTTCTTCAAGTCCTCAAGAATCACATGGTTGGGATATGTAGAAATAATGGCAGTAAACAAAATGCCTAAACTAGTTATAACCAGAAAACTAATTGGTCCCAGAAAGAGGTAGAATAATGAAGTGTAGGAAGAAGAATAAGAAACACGTAAAAGGTGAGGGAATGTAGAAGAAAAGCACTAAGCAGAAGTGAATAGAAAAATATTGTTCATCTATCGAAAACGTTTTGTTGTGATATAGCCATTTTTGGGGATTTTAAATATACCTTTTACAAGATAAGGTTTTTATTTATTTATTGTTCATCAGGTTTTCAGAGTAGTTAAAATTTTTTTATATACTTACGTTTGAGTTTTGTTTAAAATAATTGTAATCAGTAAATATTATGATTGTATTTTATAAAAATGCCCTAGGTCTTAACGGTCTAAGGTGCATATAAATAAATAAATAAAATATTAACAAACAAAAAGAATTTAAGACATAATAAGTCAGTTTGGACGGAAATTCATAAATTTTCAACGAAGGGAGCTTCATTTAACATTATTTGCTTTGTAGTAATAATACTCCATGCATATTATTGACTTATTATAGTGTATCTACAGTGTAACAGTACAGTGGTAGTGACATAAATCTCTGAAAAAATGATGTTGAACTATAAGATGGTGTAATATTCCATTCATCTATGAAAACCTTTTTCATATTTTTTAGAGGCGGGTGCGAAATCTTCTTAAGATACCGGTCTTATGCCTGGTTATGTGGGATTCCCATGCCGCCGCTGAGATGCCACCAGGTGTGGTACGCTGAACCGCAATCCCCGCCGGGGCAAGAACCTACCCACTAAAAACCCTCCGTCCTCTCAACCAAACATACTTGTGATCTGGGAATGCAGGCCGGGATCCGCTCTGGTGAGGGCATATCTGCGACACTGCATCCGCCTCACGTCTCATTTAAATATCTACAGTGTTACATTTATATACATACACAGCTCGACTTAAATACCACATATATACACATATATACACATATATACACATATATACACATATATACACATATATACACATACATTCCCATATACACATATATATTTTTTTATGGGCGTTGTTGTCTTCCTTCAATCTCCTTGGATTGGAGCGTTTGTCTCACGAACGCATGGGTCCTTGCCCACGTACCTTCATCCTCACACATCCTCGCAATCATATCACTCACAGAGTCAAAACGAACACCATCCCTTCTCTCCAATTGTAATCTATCCACACTCCATCTTGCACATTCCAGCAACGTATGTGACACGGTGTCGACCAAACCACAGTAAGGGCAGTTTTCTCTAGCTTCTTTCTTGAACCTGAAGAGATACAAACGGAAACAACCGTGACCGGTGAGCACCTGCGTCAGGAAATAGTCCAAGCGCCGGTGCCCACATTCGAGCCACGTCTTCAGGTCCGGTATAAGTGATCTGGTCCACTGCGCCACATCCGCAATTGCCTCCCATTCAATTTGCCACATCCGTATGGATGTGGCTCTCTCCTCGCGTCTTGCACTCTCGGTCGGACCGTTGTCCCCAGTACGATAAAATAAACGGGCCCTCTCGGAAGCCAAGATGTGAGAGGGTACGCAGCCGGTGATGGCCCACAATGCTGCCGCATACACAGTCCTGTAGGCGCTTGCCACACGTAAGAGACGTTCTTTGTCTGTGCGCGTCAAGAGCCTCCGGCAGGACGATATTTCTACCGCCTCACTCCAGACTGGGGCCGCGTAAAGAAGAACAGACTGTACCACACCCTGTAAAGCCCTCCTTCTCTCAGATTTGGGCCCGCCAATGTTGGGCATTATCCACCCCAACGCGGCCGCTCTCTGCGTGGCAGTGCGCGTCACCACCCGCAGGTGCTCGCCCCAGCTCCCATTCGTGTGGAGAGTCACTCCCAGATACTTAACACACTTTTTCGGGATGATCTCTGCTCCGCCACACTCAAATATCACGTTCTCGCGTTTCCGTGGTCCCTTGAGAATCACTACCTCGGTCTTCTCCCCAGCGAGTTTCAGATCGCGCTGATACATCCAATCTTCCGCGAGGTCACATACTCTCTGTGCTTTGTACAGAAGTTCATCCGTATCCCGCGCTACCATCAGCAACGCAGGGTCATCCGCGAACGCGAAAGGAGTAACCCCCTCACCGTATTCGAGACGCAAGACCCCGTCATATGCCAGGTTCCACAGCGTCGGGCCAAGGACGGACCCCTGCGGCACCCCAGCCGTGACATCACCAATTACTCCTCTCTCAACAACAATTCTCCTGTCGGATAGATAGTCCGAGACCAGGTTCCTCAAATAACCAGGGAAGTTCCTATCCTCAATCGCTCTCATTACTGTACTCCATTGAAGTGAATTGAAGGCGTTTCTAACGTCGAGCAGGAGCAAGGCGGCCCATTTCTGGTCGCGGGCCTCCGTATTCAACTTTCGGTGCAACTCCAACACTGCATCAGTCGTGCTAACATTCTTCCGGAATCCATACTGTCTGGGGGATAAGCCTCCAGACCTCTCAATCGCTTCATTAATCCTCTCAAGCAACATTCTCTCAAACAGTTTACAAATACACGAGAGGAGGCAAATAGGCCGATACTTTTCCTCTCCTTTAGGGAGGAGTATTAATTTTGATGTTTTCCAGTCCTTGGGAAATGTCTGTTCAGTGAGTACAGCGTTCATATGGCCCAGAAGGCATGCCGGCTCCAGTAGACCCAGACGTTTAACCGCCTCAGGCGGTATCCCATCTAGGCCCGGGGCCTTGCGGAACTTAAGGGTCCCCAACGCTTCAACGAGTTCGTCTAGGGAGAAGGGCGCAGCCCGCTCAACAGACCCATCCCTCCGCGCTCCATGCCATTCGCCAGACGGGAAGAGCACTCGTGTTACCGATAGCTTCTTATCCAACGGCATTTCGTAAAGAGGGAATGCGCCGAAACGCTTCATTACAATTTTATACCCTTGTCCCCATACGTCCTCGTCCAGCTCGTCACACAGACCCCTCCAACATTCTTTTTTTCTAGAGCGTATCAACCTATTCAGCTCCCTCTTCTGTGCACGATATTCATTTTCCATTTGTAGCACTTCATCAGCGTTTGCTCTACGTTTCCTTGCAGGCTGTACCCTTCGACGCAGTGCCACACATTCCGACCTACCATTCGCAATCTCAGCATTCCACCAGTAAGGCATTATCCTTACATCTATGAAAACCTGCTATAATTTTGCTTTTACTAATTGTTTGATATTTTCGGGAATAGCTTTTGCTATTTTCGGACCGAAGCCATATTTGTTGAAGATTTGTAATAAATTTGGTAAAACACTTAAAACACATTATTGAATTTATTTATTAGTAGTAGTTACACGAGAGCTCTAAATTATCGATTTGCATCCCGAGTGACACTTTTACAATTTTAATTTCACGACCCGAAAGGGAGTGAAATTATGACAAAGTATCACGAGGGCAAAAACAAATCGATTATTTTTGAGAGCTCGAGAGTAATTCAGCAAGATTATTTCATGAATAAAACGGTCTTTTTAAATCATTTTAGCTAATATTTTATCGATATCTTCACCTGAATATTTGCTAAACCTGTTTATTGGTGTTCTCTGTGAGAAGCTGTAAAACATTAATTATTGTCATTAATGCCACTGAATGTATTTTTGCGTAGCAACGAAGAGCATCTGACGTAATACTTGACGACGAGAAATTATCAAAAATTATCGGGGGTATCACAAGTGCTTAAAAATAATCGATAATTTTGCTTGAAAACGTATTGCCTAAAAAGTTCATTTTCATATTTTGGCGAAAAACTTTCTTCAAAATGTGAAAATGAACTAGAGTAGTTTTTAAAAGGCAATACACTTGACAGCTAAATTATGTGAATATTTTTATGCACGAGTGTAATTTAGGGAGAAAATTACTCAAAGAATGTGTAACTATCAAAAGAAGGAATAATAATTTTCTAAACAATTTATTTAAAAATACAACAAAACCCAATAAAAAAAAAAGAATGTGTATGTACTTTGTACGCACGTAAGAAGTTATACTTCTATTATATGATTTAAACGAAATTAATATACTTTTTATTTATATTTTGTTTAAATATTAAACTAATTTATACTTACTACTTCTCAAACATTTTTATTAGAACAGTGCCAAAAATTAAAACAATAAAAGAATAAAACACACACAAACACATTAAACAAGCCACAAATGATGTCTGAACATTAATTGTCGAAATTTTTTTTAACTAAATACGTATTTCCTGAATATACAATTATATAATAAATATACTTACAATCATAAAATGTATTAAAAAAGAAAAAAAGAAAGTTTCTATTGGGACTCGGAACAGCGCTGATAAGAGCGGTTGGTATTGGAATTCATTCGCCTTCTCCGCTTAGCCACGGACACTATGTGTCATTATTTACGAAGATCGACTAACTAAACGGATTAAACTTGTGATATTTTGATATTTTGAAAATTGATCAAATTATTTTAATTTTGAATTGAAATGGTTTAGAATTGAAAAAATACAACAAAACATAGAGTAAAAAAACAATATATTAGGTGAATATTGATAGAAATTTTGATGGTAATCAAATTATATAAATAAAAGTATTACATACTATGTATTTTGGCAGATCAAATAGGTAGGTTTATACCCATGATACATTAACAATTATTACGTACCTGTTGCTTTTAAAAACTATTTAAAAGTCACTACAATATTATAAACTTTTTTGTTTCTGTCCTCACAACAACAAAACTAATATATTATACATTTGTTTACCTTTACCTTTACCTCCAAACCACAGCTGCCATATCGGATAATTTTTGACATGTCATTTGAACATCCAATTAGAACAAAGTTATAATGCGCATGCGCCTGGCTGATAGGTTTTAACATATAAAAAAATCACCCTCTATCGCCGGTAAAGAAGTATAACTTCAAAAACCAATAATTCGACACCCCCATCGAACAAGGTTGTAACTCATTTTTAGAGATTTTACAGGAGAGGCAAAAAACGAAAACATGAATTTTTAAAAATTTGTAGCGAAATGATTTGACTCTTTTACATTAATGTGATATGATATTTATAACATAATAAGGGATTACTATGAGATTTATGTTTTGTAATTTTATTAACTATTGAATATCTTGAGTTTGAGTGAGATACAACCTTGAGATTAAACATGAGTATTCGTAGAAAAAGATTGTAACTCGCCTAACAACCATTTTACACTCTCCGTGTTAATTAATTTTCCCGTTTAACTATTAAAAGGTTGTATGTTTTGAGTTATTTGCAATATAGCTAGAAAAAAATTAATTTTTATGGTATATTTAAACAAAATATCTACTCACAGTTTACACAATTTTAATTGAAAATTATAAATTTTACAATAACATTAATATTCTATCACTATGAGAAAAACATGTTATAAAATATTTCAAATTTTTCGCATTCTTATTGCGTATCTGCGTATCTTGCGTATTTTTCGCATTCTTATTGCTTAAAATATTTAATTTTAAACCATTTTACTTTATTACTTTACTGTTTTACTGTTAATATCTACTTCAGAATTAATATGTGTGTCCTTAAATAGGTAAAAATTTAGAATTTGCATCAGATTTATTTCATTTACGGATTTAGGCTTGCCTGATGCTTTGGCATATCGTATCATGGTTATCCATTGGTGTGGAGCATATATACGACTTAATGTTTTTCCGTTTTCTATAAGGGTATGCATTGAATCACCTCCGTTTTGTGAATGTGCTATTTCAAAAAATACATGTGAAATGTCATTATTAAACTTTTTCACTACATAGAAGTACGTAGCAAACACTATTCTATACTTATTTTTTCCACCTCAACTATCAAAAAGGAAAAAGAAGTCAGTAAATCCCTTTTTACTTTTATTCCGATAAATTGACTTAGAGATACACGATATGTTTGAATACTTTATAAATTAAACATACGTGCAACAAAGTTGTAACTCATTTAAAGCCTTGTTAATCGTCAAGTGTAAAGAAAGTAAATATTTAACATAGGGAGTATCTAGTGTTGCTGCCTTTTTCACGCTAAAATGGCACACGTAAGTTAAAATACAACTTTTTCAATGGAATATTAGCCAATCTATTAAGAATTAAACTATGTCGTTTATATTGGCGTGTGCGCAATTTTTTGCTGAATTCGCCTGTGTTGAAATCTGAAAAAAGGTCTAACTGGAGTTACAATCTTGTTCGATGGTGGTGTCGAATTATTAAAGACACATAATAATTGTTTACATTATTTCCCGATTTCTTTGGATTGTTCTGAGAGCCAACAGTAGCACGTAATCAATATACCTTCGGGAGATAGTAGCACACCTTCTTTCGAAAGTTCTGCGAAGCTTTGGCAACAGTGCGTAGGGATTATTTGACTTAACTTGAATACTGTGACATTATACTCAAAGCTGCGCTAAATGGAAGTAACAGAAAACAATTTTTTTATAAGTACAGTGGAACCCCGATAAGTCGGCCCCCGATAACCCGGAAGTCCGGCTAACCCGGACCGATTTTCATCAGACAAAAATTTAACAAATAAACAATTTAACAATTTTATCAAATAAAAATGTATGTAGGCCAAATAATATTTGAGAGATAATGTGTATTTGTGTAATTTGAACACATAAGTACAATAGTAAAAATGATTCATGCACACGGCGGCAGCCAGAGCGACCGTCTCAGCTTATCGGAAAGAACAGACACCTGTCTGTATTCCTTTTTCTTTATTTATGTCAAACTGTCTTAGCATTGTTTAAAAAAGACGTGACTATTTAAAAATTCTTTTTTAAAACAATGGTCTTGTCTTTTCTTAAATAACAACATTGTTCCTTGTGACCGTATTGTGTGTAGTACAGCCTATTAATCACTTCCGTTCTGTAATGTAATCGTGCTTCAGATTGTGTTTGCTTTGTCTACGTAATGGTAACAAAACGTAAAAATGTTGTAGTGACAATGGAAATAAAAATAGAAACATTAGGTAGGATTAATAAAGGCGAATCTTTAAAATAAATTTATTGCAGCATCATAATATAATATTATGCTACCATAGGTCTGGATCCCGCGTATGAAAAAAAAGTTGATTAATAGCAAGCTAAAAATTTATTAATAGCTTAAGGGTGTCTAGTCGGATAAACTTTGATATATGAGAACACTGGAACAGGGGCAGTTTTAATTGTGGAACAGGTCAAAAATTTGGAACGGTCAGAACACGAAAATGGCACATTTGTTTTGTCCGACAGAACAGACATAAACTCTCCGAACAGAGATTAAACTCTCATGCAAAAATCAGACTGCTATTTATCACCTGTCATAATTCCTGTCATTTGACATATTCTACATGTTCCACTCATTAAAACGCCAATTTGGTGATAAATAGCAGTCTGATTTTTGCATGAAAGTTTAATCTCTGTTCGGAGAGTTTAAGTCTGTTCTGTCGGAAAAAATACATGTGCCGTTTTCGTGGTCTGACCGTTCCAAATTTTTAACCTGTTCCACAGTTAAAACTTCCCCTGTTCCAGTGTTCCCATATATTAATGTTTGTCCGACTAGACACCCTTAAGCTAATAACAAATTTTCAGCTTGCTATTTATCAATTTTTTTTTGTACGCAGGATCCAGACCTACCATATTATGGTGTCGGTACATCTCTACAGTATGACTGAGTTTTTTACCAAGAAATGAACAAAACTCTACACTCTATACAACTATACGTAATTTAGATGTGTACTGTGCATATGTGTTTCATGTTTTTGTAATTATAATGGAGGTTATTTATTAATTTTTACTATATTCTCCGGCTAACCCGGATTTTCGATAACCCGGATCGGCCGCGGTCCCGATTAATCCGAGTTATCGAGGTTCCACTGTAAATAAATATTTATAAAAACGAAACAAAATACAACGGCTATTACACTTAGAAATCTGACGCAGGTTTGTCAAAATGACAGTGACTATTTCTGCATGTTGCCTAATCAGTTATTAGTTATAATATATTCGATTTCTTGTTAAAGATAAAAGATTTTAGTAGTTCCAATGTGACACAAAATCTAGTCATGGGATGAAAAAGTTTATTTGAAGAAAGTGTATTTTTTTTTGTTTTTTGAATGGCGGTACAGGCTCGTTTTTTATATACCCTATTCCACGAACATACGCCTGTTTTGGATTACTTCGACAACGAATATTTTACTGTGCAAAATAAGAAGAACGAAAGTAAATTGCAAATTACATTGTTGTTTATTGGAATAATTATTAGCGCCATTTACTTTCGTACTTCTTATGTTGCACACTAAAATATTCGTTGTCGAAGTAATGCAAAACAGGCGTATGTTCGTGGAATGGCCCATGACATTGTATTTAATTATGGAGTAATTTCCACATTCTAACATATTTCTGAAATTGAGCTCTGTACCGCCATTCTTTACTATATTACGAATATGTGTGACAAATATTTCGACAAAATGTTCAAAATTAAAGCCGCAATCCTGGACCGCGTTTTCCGTTTTTGATGACGCGCTACTGTACCCTCTTAATAATAGCTTCTTTAATTGACTCTACAGATTCAGTGCCAAAACGAGACATTTTTATAGAAAAATGTTTGCAAATATATGAAATGCCAAACTGACATATTAAATAAACAAAGCTGGTGTTAGTATGTGATTGTCAAATTCAACAATTAAAAATATGACAGTGCATTTTATTAGTTCTACTATTACTCCAGCAAATGAAGCATTTTGGCTCGCAATTTTTTCGTCCAGCATGGATTTACTTGAAATTTTCACAGAAGGTAGGGAATAGTCCAAGGATCATTTTCTATATCATGTCGCTGTACGCTAAAACCTTGGGGGTGGTTGCCACCCCATCTCGGAGGTGGGAATTTTTTATTATATTTAAACCATGTTAATCGATGTAAACAGTATGCTAAGAAAAAAATGTTTTTCACATTTTCTACATAAAACTAATATTTTTCCAGTTATTCGCGGTTGAAAGTAACAGTTTTTCGACGAAAAAATCGACTTTTTTAGAGGTTTTTTGAGAATAACTCGAAAAATATGCATTTAATAAAAAAACTGTAAATATTAAAATTGTATCTTTTGGTAACACAAACCAAATTAATTGGTTAAAATAAACAAAACCTGCCTTGAACCCTTTTTTAACAAACCAAATTGTTTTTCTATAATATTTTTATGATTAATAAAAACCGAGATACGGCATGTTAAAGGTTAGTTTTTTTTCGTCAATTACATAATTTTAAATATTAGAAGTCAAATAACGGGAAAACTTTACATTTTTAGAGTAAAACTTAAATAATCTTTTTTCAAGTGTACAATTAGACTTTAAAAAGATAATAAAAAGTTTCTAGCATAAAAATTAAGCGACTTATGATCAAAAAAGCTCGGTACTTGCTTTTCTCTACGAAAAATTCAGTGAAAATTACCCCCTACCCGCCGTCCTAATTGAAAATTGGTCTTCATCTTTCTGTAATTCCTTTTATATTTGTATTATAAATACACCCAGGAAGTTTGACCAAGTTAAAAGGATTAATTTTAGAAAAATTGGAGTTTAAAAGAAAATTGATTTTTTGCAATTTCGTATTTTTCACGTTTTTCTTCAAAATATCTCCGACAATACTAGAGATACGAAAAAAATGATGGACCACTAAATTATATCTTCTTTAATATCTAAAACATTCTTGTGCATATATTTTCATTAGAGTGAACAGTTAGCAAAATATAGCTTTTAAAACCTCGAGTTACAAGCAAACACCCACTTATTCGAGCCCTTTAAACCCACGCCAATTAAAACGAAGAGATCTTACGAAATTTAATTTACATAGTCTTATAGCTCTTCAAAAATCCTACAAAACCATATTTGAAAAAAATTTTCTTCGCCAAAAATGAAGGAGCTATGTTTATAAAACTATTTTTTTTTTCGAAAAATTCGAATAGTTCCCTTATAGAGCATTTTCAATGTATATGTATAATACCACAGAGCCGGTTCGAATTCTGGAAGATGACTAAAAAACTATTTGTATTTTTTGTATTTGTACATATTTGTAAATTCACATTTTTGTGTAAATAAATGTTTTTGTAATTCTTTACTTCTACTTTTTTTTCTGTATAGATCTATTAAATTATCTACTTATAAAAACCGCAATGTTGTTAAGGGTGGTTTTTAAGGGTTGAAATATTATGATATTATATCCTAAAGCATAAAACAATCATTATTTAACTAATCAAATCCAAATTTTACGCATATTAAAGTTTACAATGTTTTTATATAATTTTTGAAAATAAGGGGTAGTTTACATTCCTAGAAATAATCAACGCCCTTGACCATTATATAGAATATGAAGTACAGAGTGAGATGATCCTATTCTCAAATTTTTATGTAAATTGATGCAAGCCGAAATTATTCTTTTAGGATAAGTAAATTTTTTATATATATAGCTCCAATAAGAGTGGTTTTAAGGGTTAAAATATTATAATATTACAGCATAAAGCATAACACAATCATTATGTAACTAATAAGAAGCAAATTTTGACAATATTAAAGTTTAAAATGTTATTTTATAATTTTTTACAATTAGGGTAGTTTTTACCCTTAAAAAACCAAAATCGTACAACGGCTCAATATAGAAAATGAAATAGACGGTGAAATGAGCCTAATCCCAAATTTTTGTACAAATCGATGCTGGACGAAAAAATTGCGAAATTTTGCCATTTTTTCAGTTTCATTTCCTCGACTATATTATGCAATTATCGCTGTAATCAAGCGATAGTAATATTGTCGAGTAGACAAATGAGTGAGTGTAATTTCCGCTGTAATTTTTATTTCTGTAGCTTTCTATTAGTCAGAATTTATATGAATGAAATAATGATTAAAATACAAATTTGTGTATTTTGATTAATTTGTGTACCTATTATGGATAACTACTTATCGAACTATTAATAACTTGTTAATATTACTGAAGAAAAATACTACATAAATATTTCGAGAGATTAATTAAATTATTCTCGGAAAAGTATTTCCAGGCGCTGGCTCAAAATATATAATATTAGTTTAGACGCGCGCACCCTTTTTTTTACACTAAAAAGATTCGTTGATCTCGATTTAGTTTATAGGCGTTCAAAGATAGTTATTGGTAGAAATAAACAAACTCACCCTGCGCTGTGGTTGCTTCTGGTTGTTTTTTCTTATCTGGCCAGATAGGTATCCTTGTGTAGCTGTTTGAGGTAACCTACATACGGTTTGCGAAAAACTGTTTTATAAACACATAGATACGCGCACTATTTTACGCACTTTTGGCTCAGTAAAGCCGGTAGAATTTTTTTGGCGGTAAATTTTTCACGTGGATGACGCGGACCCGTTAATGAGAAGTGTTTTTAGTTATTCACTCCTCGAGATTGAAGAAAAAAGTGATCGATGCAACGTGGTTAAGTCTTTTCGGGAAGGGAGGAACGCTTCGCGCCAGAAAAAATAATACTTATATACGCCGCTAGAGTCTGCGGTTCACTTAGGGGTTATTTTACGAGGGAGCGTCTGAAATTATTATTTTGGACGCTGGTTAAAATTTGTATTTTAACATATTGCCGGGGGGCGCCATGAGCGAGTACGCCTCTGGTTATGTAGTAGTGCTAATAATATAGAAAGTGAAATATAAAAATTGAAACATTCTGAGATACCCTCGTAACAACTAGTGATTTTTTTTAAGCTAAGTAACATATTTATTATAATTAGTATCTAACGCATAAAGGATTGAAAATCAATAAAAATTAATGAGTTTACCTAAACGACTAACCTAGAAAGACAAAAAATTAAATAAAAATTACTGAACTAGTAATTGCATGGTAATACTGCAATCTTTCTAATAGCTCGCAAGTAGTCGCCGTTGGCAGAATGAACCCTGACTGTGCGAATGAGATTGTCCCTACCAGGGAGTACCTCGGTCACTTTTGCCAATGGCCAAAGTAGAGGAGGTGTATTGTCGTCTTTTAATAAGACAATATCACCTACTTGTACAGGATTGGTAGGTACCGTCCATTTTGGTCGGTGTTGGAGAAGATTCAAGTAATCCACTTTCCACCGTTGCCAAAAATTCTGTTGGATCCGGCTCACTTGTTGATAAATAGTGAGACGGTTTTGAGGTATATCAGAAAGTGTAGGCTCAGGAGGTGCAGTCAAGCTCTGTCCTACTAAGAAATGACCTGGGGTCAAAGCTGTTAGGTCATTGACGTCATTAGAGAGTTTGGTAATAGGTCTAGAATTAAGGATAGCTTCAACTTGACAGAGAATTGTATAGAATATCTCAAAAGTAAAGTGGGAATTCCCAATCAACCTATATAAATGGTACTTAGCACTCTTGATGCCAACTTCATGTAGTCCGAATTGAGAGGGATTACGAGGAACGCCAAACTTAAATTTAATAAAATTCTGGGTACAGAAGTCTTGAATTTGACGAGTATTATCCTGATTTAGAAAAAATTCATGAAGTTGTTTTAATTGATTACGACCACCGTAGAAGTTGGT
Source organism: Diabrotica virgifera virgifera (assembly GCF_917563875.1). Classification (NCBI taxonomy): domain Eukaryota; kingdom Metazoa; phylum Arthropoda; class Insecta; order Coleoptera; family Chrysomelidae; genus Diabrotica; species Diabrotica virgifera. The sequence goes on from NC_065446.1 coordinate 223,773,982, forward strand.
CGCGTTGTCTGACCAAATGATGCTGGGAGTTGACCTTCTAGCGATAAACCTCTTGAGGGTAAGAAGAAATGCATCAGCAGACAGTCCAGTGACCAGTTCTAAATGAACACATTTGGTGGTCATACAAATGAAAAAAGCGATATATACTTTATAGAGTTTAGCATTTTTTAAAGGCGAGGCTTTGACAAGAAAAAATCCACCATAGTCAATGGAGACTCTTTCGAAAGGTCGGCTAGATAAGACACGATCTGGATGAACATCTGCCATTTGTTGAAAATAATTAGGAGTCATGAATCTAAAACAATTGATGCAATTATGAATGACTTTCTTGGTTTGTCGAAGACCATCAAGGGGCCAGTATTTCAATCGTATATGAGATAAAGTGGTTTGTGCGCCTGCGTGGCACAGCTTTTTGTGTTGCTGTTCAATCATCAGAGCAATAATACGATTCTTAGAAGGAAGGAGAATTGGATGCTTTTGTGAATAGCTTATGGAAGCGAAACGTAACCTGCCACCTACTCGTAACAGTTTATCATTTTCATCGATAAAGGGATTCAGGGCTCTGATGGCTTTATTGGAGACAGACAGCCGTTTGGACAATTCATGAATCTCCTTAGTGAAAGAAATGGATTGAATATACTTGAGAACAAGGCAAGTAGAAAATTCAATTTCCTCCACGGAAAGTACATCAGTATCTATAGCAGTGTGATTTGATTTTGCTTTAAGATTGGAAACAAATCTAAGAACATAGGCTAGGGATCTTTGAATTTTTGTGAAAGATGAACAACGATTAAATAAATCATCCAAGGTGTCATTTGACTGAGCAGTAACAGTGACATTTAAGGAAACTTGATTTTTTCTTAATTCAGGTAATTCCCCATTCCATTTTTTAATCTGAAATAGTGAGTAATCGATTTCCGGTTTAATTAGAAATTTCGGACCATGAAGCCACAGATCAGTAAGTTCAGCATTAGAACAAATAGATTTTGCTCTGGAGGGCAGATCCGCTGGATTTTGTTTCGACTCAACGTGGTGAAATTGATAAGATTCACTGAGGGAACGTATCTTTATGACTCGAGACTGTACAAACTGATTGTAGAGAAACTTAGATGTAGTTACCCAGGTCAGGGCTATTGTACTGTCCGAGAAGAGATGAGTTTCAGAAATTTTTAAATCTTTCTGTAAGATACCTTGTGAGCGGTGAGTTAACTGGATTCCTAATAGAATGGCGGACAGCTCTAATCTTGGGATAGTTAGTTTGTTTTTTAGGGGAGCGATTTTTGTCTTGGATGTGACAAGTCTCACCGAGACGGTAGAGTCGTCATAAGTGACTCGGAGATACACGCAGGCAGCGTAGATGTCCTGAGAAGCATCACAGAAGGTAATAAGCTGAGTTAAGATAACCTTTTTATCTAGGACTAAGCATCTAGGAAATTTTGTTAGATTTATGGATTGGAATTTCGTTAGAAGAGATTGCCAATCAGAAAGAATTTTATCATTGGTAATGGGGGTGTCCCAATCTAGTGACAATGACCAAATCCTTTGCAACAGAAGTTTTGAATATACAAGAGTTGGTGAAAGAAGCCCTAAAGGGTCGAATAAACGAGAGACATAACTAAGAATTTTTCTCTTAGTAATTGGCGATGTTACCTCGCATACAGGAGGCTTGAATGAAAAAGTATCCTGATCAGGTGACCAAATAATACCTAATATCTTGTCTGAGGAACCAGCCAGGCTTAACTTAATTTCTGGAGTTGGAATCAACTTATGTTTTTTAAGAAATTCTGGATGGTTCGAGCTTAGTTTATGGAGCTGAAAGCCGTGCTTACTCAACAAGGAACTTAACTGAAAGTGGAGAGTCTCAATTTCTTCTAAATTGTTACCACCAGATAGTACATCGTCCATATAGGTAGAGTTGAGCAAGGTTTTTGCCGCAGATGGGTGTGAAATTGCATGAGTATCAGCAATGTGTTTTAATACACGAGTGGCTAAGAAAGGGGACGAGGATAAACCAAAGGGTAATCGGTTGAAACGAAAACACTGAAGTTTGTCATCCTGTTTATCCCTCCATAGAAAGTTGAGAAGGAAAGTTTCTTGTTCATTTATGGAAATTTGCAGAAACATATGCTTAATGTCAGCTGCTAGTATATACTTGTAGTGGCGAAAAGTGATTAAGATATCAAAAAGTTCTGGTTGCACCGTGAAGCCTTTATCTAGAACCTGATTTAAACAAATACCTGATGTGGACTTGTTGTTGGGATCAAAGACAATTCTCACGGGAGTGGTGGAGCTTGTTTTTATTATAGGAAAGTGAGGCAGAAAATAATTGAATTTTCCGTCAAAATTTCTTACTTGAAGAGGAACGTCTGAGACTAAACCTTGAGAATGGTAATCTTGAATAATTTTAGAATAGCTTTGCAACAGGACAGGGTCTGAATGCAATTTTTTCTCCAAATAAAAGAATCGTTTTTTAGCTGTGATAAAGGAATTTCCCATGTGTAGGTCATCAACAGAGTGTTTTAAGTTTAGATTAACTTGATATCGACCTGAAGGCAAAATCTTAACAGTTTTCAGAAAAAGTAATTCAGATGGATGATTTTCAACAGATTCAGAAATAGGAGGGTTGACTTCTTCGGATTCCCAGAATTTTTGAACAATCTGAGAGAGATTTTCATCAGTGGTTTGAGATTCAGGTGATTCTGGAGTAGAAGACAGTGTCGTACATGTAACCAAATTATTTGCATATTGAGAGGTACCATGCTTGCTTTTTATACAATTTTCAGGAATGCGGCCAGAGATGATAAAACCGAATATAGTGTTCTGCAGAATTGGTAGACCAGTACCTAAACGAATAATTTGACCTAGTATAATATCTCCATAGTAATCAGCACCGAGTAAAATATCAATGTCTGAAGTGATATGGAATTGAGAGTCAGCAAGTTCCATTTCTTGTGGAATTTTTAGTTTGTTGGCAATAATTGGCAATTGTGGCAGACAGTTTGTAATTTTAGGTAGAATGGAACAAGAAATGTCCAACCTTGAATCATTTGTGGAAGAATAGATAGTCAGATTAGCCGTTGATTTGGAAACCGAGACAGTTTGATTTACTCCGGTGATCTGTAACTGCTTGTTAAAGGTGGGAGTGCTTAGCTGATTAATAAGATTTTGTGTAACAAATGTAACTTGACTTGCTTGATCGAGAAGCGCCTTTACATAAATTCTTTTCCCACTGGGGGCAAGGAGGTATACCTGTATGGTACTTAGAAGGACAACAGGTGTGTTGACCGTATTAGCTGACAACACGTGTGACATAGAAGATTGAGATGGGTGCGTGTTGTCCCTATCCTGATTTTGTGAAGAAGAAGGTCTATTATTTGAATTAGTTAGTTCATTGTACGTGTTTGGATTTATTGGATCACGTTGGGGAGAAGAAGAATTTTTTCTCATATCAAAATGTAAATAGCTATGGTGCTTGCCACCGCAGTGGGAACAAGTTGTCTTACTTAGACATTTTGGAACGGAATGACTTGAACCAAGGCAGTTATAACAGAGATCATGTTGTTTGACGAACATGCTCTTGGCTCGTGGTGTGAGTTCTTTGAAATCCCTACAGATGTAGATGGAATGGTTACCTTTACAGTAGGGGCATAGTCTAGACTTAGAATTATTGAAGGAGTTCGTTTGTTGGTTGTCGTGTTGGTTATTAGTGGTGTGATATGAATGTCTTACTTCCTTGGAAGTTTGTGATTTGTAATTATTTTGGGACTTGGACGAAGAAGAAGATTGCAGATTTTCCAAATGGTTGGCTCTGATATTTATATTTGCTAGAAACTTTGAAAACTCTATGACCTTGTCAGCATCAGGGGCAAATTCCATTGAACGCAATGTGGCTTGGTCAAGCTTCTGTGAAGTAATGTGAATTAGGATTAAATTTAATAATTCATCGGATGTCTTATTGAGATTAAGCAAAGCCTTGTAGCTATTTGAAACAGAAATATGAAATTCTCTTAACTGGGAGGAATTGGCATGATTGTTCAAGGGTTTAGCTTCAACAATGCCTGAAATTAGATCTCTAATAAGAATGCGATCATTAGTATATCGAGCTTTCAGGGTATCTAAGGCGATGGTATAATTAGTCTCAATCAATGGAATATTTTCTATTAAGCGGTAAGCATCGTCCCTGAGTAGATTTCTTAAGTAAATAAATTTTTCGATGTTAGTGAGGGTTTCATCTTGATCAATGATGCTGAGAAAGGTTTGGTAGAAGAATTGAAACCCACTTAATTTTCCGGAAAAATTATTGATACGAAGTTCCGGGAGCTTGACAGTTCTCTGTTTGGTGGTGGCATTTTGAGTAATTTGAGTAGAAGGAGACGGGCCATTGGGATTTGGGACACTAGATATTTCAGATGTTGTAGAACTTGTAGGTGGAGTTAGGAGGCTTTCGAGTTTTTCCTCAAGTAAAGAAATGCATTTATAATATTTTTTTACTATCGGATCTACGTCTTCAGTAGTAGCTAGCTCTGCAGCGAGAAGATTAGTTGCGTCATTATAGGTACGAAAAGCATCTCTGAGTTGACAAAGTATTTCCTTAATCATATATTTAGTTAGAGAAGCTAAGTCAGTTTCTACACTACTACATAATCTAGTTAAATCTAATTTACTGGCAGTTTTGGACCTCGTTAATTTGTTAATTTGTCCCTGTTCCATTGTGATAATTTATTTTAATTGGTAATCGATAATAAATGTTTAATAAAAAAAAAAAATTATTTAAAGATATATTAAAGTCTTTTTTGTAAAAATGTGTAAAAATTATCAAACGCACCCCCGTATGTCAGTGGAAAATTCTTTAGCGTTGTTAGAGCAAAGTGATTTGTACGTGTTGTGACGTAGGTGGTTTCTTCGTAGTACCACCGCGACCGATGGAATATTCCGTTAAGTCGTAGGGAAAGAATAGAAAACGAAAATACCGTTATAAGATGGCGCGCGGCGAGATTTTGCAAATGAAAAGAATTTTTTCTTTTTTACAGAAATTAGAAATGGCTAATTATCCGGCTAGTAACGAAGGACCACTAGATACTTATGAAGAAAAATACTACATAAATATTTCGAGAGATTAATTAAATTATTCTCGGAAAAGTATTTCCAGGCGCTGGCTCAAAATATATAATATTAGTTTAGACGCGCGCACCCTTTTTTTTACACTAAAAAGATTCGTTGATCTCGATTTAGTTTATAGGCGTTCAAAGATAGTTATTGGTAGAAATAAACAAACTCACCCTGCGCTGTGGTTGCTTCTGGTTGTTTTTTCTTATCTGGCCAGATAGGTATCCTTGTGTAGCTGTTTGAGGTAACCTACATACGGTTTGCGAAAAACTGTTTTATAAACACATAGATACGCGCACTATTTTACGCACTTTTGGCTCAGTAAAGCCGGTAGAATTTTTTTGGCGGTAAATTTTTCACGTGGATGACGCGGACCCGTTAATGAGAAGTGTTTTTAGTTATTCACTCCTCGAGATTGAAGAAAAAAGTGATCGATGCAACGTGGTTAAGTCTTTTCGGGAAGGGAGGAACGCTTCGCGCCAGAAAAAATAATACTTATATACGCCGCTAGAGTCTGCGGTTCACTTAGGGGTTATTTTACGAGGGAGCGTCTGAAATTATTATTTTGGACGCTGGTTAAAATTTGTATTTTAACAATTACGTTATGGTTAATTTTACTGCTTTCTGTATTTAAATAATTATTTGCTCTAAACTAATATAGAGTAAATATATATCATAATTATTTACTCTAAATATAGACTGGTATTCGTAATAAAATTATTTAATATTATTTGCAGTTGGTATTTCCAGTACGTAAATTTGTTACAAATAAATTATTATCAATGACAATTCACAAATTTGATTTAACTAAATACATTAAACTCTTAATAGAAATTATGTACGAAATTTTATATAAATTGACAATCCAAAGTTAATCAATACCAATGTACAGGTATTTTTAACCCTTTCGGTCATAGCGTTCGGCCATTCCTTCTTGTTTTGAAAAACAAGAAGAACTGATAATTGTGAACGGTGAAGTCATCAATAATTTGCGATATGCGGACGACACAGTAATCCTAGCTTCGTCTCAAGAAGATCGTTTTTGCTCAATATCTCCGCCATTTTCGACTGCTCGACAAAAAGTATAAGAAATAAAATTGTTAAAAATGTGACTTTCTATAATCTCTTTCGTTACAATTTTTTCGTGCGGTCGATATTTTCAGAGTTATGGGGGAAAATAATGACAGTTATTATTTTCCCCATAACTCTGAAAATATCGACCGCACGAGAAAAATTGTAATGAAAGAAATTATAGAAAATCACATTTTATTTTAAACAATTTTAGTTCTCGTACTTTTTGTCGAGAAATTGAAAATGGCGTAGATATTGAGCAAAAACGGTTCCTGTTTAAAATCTAAATGACGGCTAACGCAACGGCGAAATTCAGTCGAGATTAAAAAGGGTACCCCCCGTTAAGATAGGCAAAATGCCCTCACTCTCAGAATTAAATTTTTTAAATTTTTTTACGTTCTCTGCAATTAAAAAATGAGATAACGCGGATTTTTAGCTCGCTACCCCCCTTACCCCTCCCCCCACAGCCAAAAACATAGATTTTTAGATTTAATTTTTTTTAGTTGGTTTTCAATTGATTTAAAAATTTCAAAAAATTCATACGTTTAGCTGAGGCTTTTACAAAACATGTCCATTTTTTATGGACCCTTAGGTCGAGTGTACATAACCTCAAATTTTTTTTTAACTTTTTTAAAACCTATAACTTTTTTTTTTGAGGGTGCTGCAGGTCCAATTTTTTTTGCCTTTTGTGTATTTTATCAAAAGCTATCTCTCTGATTTTTTTCAGATTTTTCCGTCAGGTGCGCCATCTTGAAAAATCCGGAAAACTGATTTTTAGGGAGGTTTTGGGGATTTTCTCCATTTTATAGACTGCAACATAGATCAACTCAAGGTTTTGTTAACCCTTAAACGCCCAAGGGTGGGTAAAAAATGTCCACCTAATGCGTATTCCCTTGTAACATATTTATTACGTGTTTAAAAATTTTCCAAAAATAATTTATTGTTAAAAAGACAGCCTTTTATCAAATGTTAAATTGGTCTTACCGATATTTTTGAAAATAAAAGTAATATCTTAAGTTAAATATGGGTGGGCATAAAAAGCACACACTCGGTAAAACTTGTTAGTAAAGGTTTCTATTTAATTTCTCGTTGGTAGGAACACAATCCATCTAATTATCGACGTATAATTACATAATCCACATAATTATCCACAAATAAAGAGGCTGAAAGAAAGAATGTGGAAAAAATCGACAAATCTGGATTACTGGCTTTTACTGGTATGTTAATTTTGATGTACATTGTAATTTTGTTGTAAGGTTTGTTAATTGTTTTTATTAATATTTTAGAAGATGCTGTGTTTATTAAGTTTAATATTCTTAAGTTTAATCCATTTCCAACAACTCTCAATAAATATATTAGCTATTTTCCAGGTGGACATTTTTTACCCACCCTTGGGCGTACATGGAACCTAAAAAAGGTTGGGCGTTTAAGGGTTAATAGATTATGTATAATTTGAAATATCTGAGTATATTAGGATATTCAAAAATTGGGCGGAACACTTTTAAACCCCCCAAAAACCATGTTTGTTTAAAGTTTTGTAACGATTTTTGCGGGTCTAATTATATTTTTTGAGGTCGATACAGCCTGAATATTTTTTTTATTTTTTTACGTTCTATATGATTTAAAAAAATTAGTACTCACCGCAATTTTAGCCCACTTCCCCTATTCCCCCTCCCCCACAGCCAAAAATGTCAATTTTTCGATTTTATTTTTTTTTAAGTTGGTTTGCAATTAAATTATAAATGTTGTTCTGAAGCTATTTTTCTTTGTGGCATTTTTGTAATTAACTATTTTAAATGGGAAATAAGCCACAATTTAACTAAAAAAGATTTTATTTTCCATCTGTAATGCGATAGAGAGAATTCGATAATCTGTGACGCACTGAAAAAATGGTTTGGGATGATCTATATAAATAAGTCAGATTAAATTAAATGATTGGAAGTTTCAAGCAACATTTTTGTTTAATTTATTAATATTTTGTATTTTGACAACGACGTCCGTGGTGGACGTCGAAACGATAATAAAATCATTTTTTAGTTAAATTGTGGCTTATTTCCCATTTAGAATTGTTATAAATTATAAATTACAAATAATTCACACGCACGGCTGAGGCTTTTACAGAACATCTATTTTTATCGACCCGAAGGTCGAGTGTACATATTATAACCTTATTTTTTTGTTTTTTAATAGGTACATATAACTTTTTTTGGCGATGGCTGCTAATTTTTTTTGTGTTTTGTGTATTTTACAAACCATCTACGTTTGGCTCATAATGCAAATAGTCCACGCTGTATACTTGTCCCGTTAGGTAAATTATTCCGATTAATTTTTTTGCAAAAACTTACTCAAAAAGAGGTCCTTATAACAAATGCACAAGGTGCCAGGCAGTACCGCGGTCGGAAAATTGTTTAAACATTTTTTTAAACGAATTCAAAAAATCAATTTTTTCACTTCGGACAAATTTGTTTTAGATTCTCTGGATCAAGCTGAGCAAAAAAGGTACCTTGTGATTTTTTTATAAAATGGACTGTTGTCGATTTACATGCAATTTCAAATTTGAAAAACGCGAAAATGGCCATTTTCAAGGCTTAATAACTCGATTAATAGTTATTTATGATATAAGTGTTAAAATTACACGTTTAAGGCACGCATGTGAAAGTTTATCATGTGAAAGTTTAAGCACATGAGTGCCTTAAAAATGTACTATTTAACATGCATATCATACAATATTTTTTCTACAAACGTAATTACAGGACAATATCTACAAAAACTTTTACTTGAACTTGACTGACATTTAATTTTTATAATTTTTTGACATTACATCAAAATTGTCTATACGGTCAATACGAATTGCAGTGCCTTAAAAATATTTTAAAGCACTAGTGCCTTAAAGTTGCATTTTTAACGCACGCATGGAGTGCTAAAAATTGCATTTTTAACACGGTTGTAGAAAAAAATTATTATTATTATGAAAGCCATAAAGTGACCAACTCAAAGTTTAAAGCCCCTCCTGCAATAGCCTAAAGAAATTTTTGTCATTATTTTATTACTAACTATTATTTTTAATAATTAAAAATGAGCGCTAAGCATGTATTGAAGCGGACGTCCGCGAGAGAGAGATGTACAATATTCATTGGACGTGTTAAAAAAATATCGATTGGAAGTCAAAAATACGTTTTAAAAAAATAAAAAAGGAATTTTGAGGTTATATGTTATATAAAAATAGATATGTTTTGTAGAAGCCTCATAAAAATTTTAAATTAATTGCAACTTTAAACAAAAAAAAAAATAGAAAAATTGACGTTTTTGTGGGGGCAGGGGGAGGGGGTGGTGGGCTAAAAATGCGACTAGTCTTATTTTTTAATGACATATAACGTAAAAAAATGAAAAAAGGGCTGTATTGGTCTCAAAAAATATCATTAAGCCCGCAAAAACGCTTACATAACTTAAAAAAACATGGTTTTTGGGGGTTTTAAAGGTGTTTTGCCCAATTTTTGATAATAATTAAATACACACTTATTTCAAATTATACATAATCTATTAACAAAACCGTGAGTTGATCTATGTTGCAGTATATAAAATGGAGAAAATCCCTAAAAACCCCCTAAAAAAATAGTTTTCCGGATTTTTCAAGATGGCGCACCTGACGGAAAAATCTGAAAAAAATCAGAGAGATAGCTTTTGATAAAGTACACAGAATACAAAAAAAAATTGGACCTGCAGCCCCCTCCAAAAAAAAAAAGTTATAGGTTTTAAAAAAGTTAAAAAAAAATTTGAGGTTATGTACACTCGACCTAAGGGTCCATAAAAAATGGACATGTTTTGTAAAAGTCTCAGCTACACGTGTGAATTTTTTGAAATTTTTAAATCCATTTCAACCCAACTAAAAAAAATTAAATCTGAAAATCTACGTTTTTGGCTATGGGGGGAGGGGTAAGGGGGATGGCGAGCTAAAAATCCGCGTTATCTCATTTTTTAATTGCACAGAACGTAAAAAAATTTAAAAAATTGAATTCTGAAAGTGAGGGATTTTGCCTATCTTAACGGGGGCTACCCACACTAATATTGACCCTCCCTAAAGACTAGAAAAATAAAATTTGGGATAGCTCGGCATACAAGGTTAGGCCTGTTATTCGTCTAACCCGACTGGACTATCCCTGCTATCTTTGTTATCTACCACATGTGGAAATTGTTGTAAGGAAAAAAGTTGGGCGTCTCGTCAAAATGAAGCTGCTCAAGAAAAAATTAGCTTGTTAGTAGTAAATGGTGAAAATAGGCCTGGGATTCTTGACTATAATAATTTATGTCTTTTAATTTAAATATACGCTTAGCGTCCTTGTAAACTTTGTATATTTTTGTAAACATCGACATCTTTCAGAAAGGACAAACGTACTTCATAACACATATTGTGTCATGAATAAAAACATTTGTTCTTGCTGGACAAAGCGCACGCAGAGGATGTAAACTTGATGAGATAAACAACATAGAACTTTATATGGAGCTTGAATAAAATGCCAAATAGGTAGTTCTAGCCATCAACATAAATAAAACTTAAGTCCCAATATAAGTAAAGATACAACAAAACTTGCAAAATTATTGGCTATACACGACGCAAATCTTGAAGTAGTAAAACATCTAACATACCTGGGCGTACATATAACTCAGGACGGCTGCAAGATAGAAGAAATACAGAAAAGATTAACGCTTGCTAACAAAACATACTCCCTTCTGTACCAGGTGCTTTAATCCAAATAGTCCAAGCTGTGGGTGAAAATAGGTCGATTTCAGGATATAATTCAGGAATTTTTTAAACCTATCAGGTGTTATAAAGGACCATGCCAGGAATAACTTCTACTAAAATGTAACCAAAAATTTTGTGGGCTTTTTTATTTACGACGTTTTTCATTTGTTAAATTTGTAATTTTTAAAGATTTTCAATTTGGCAGCTTAGGATATTCATTTTAGAGAAAAACTTTTAAATAGAAAATTGTAGAAAATTCAAAAGCCTACAATTTGAGCTATAGCACGTTTAATTTCGTTAATACGTTATTGAAAAACAACCCGCGAAATGTCCAAAATGGCCGTTTTTTGCAATAGGGAACTTGCATATATTTTTAAATATTAAAATAATATTAAAAAATATAAGGTAACATGATCATAAAACGCATGCATGCAAAAAAAAACAAATATTGTTAACCCATAGGCTTATTACGAGACATTGAAAAAGCTATAAAATTCAAATTTCTTCAGAGGCGCGTAAACGGGTCTGACGTCACGACCCACGTCTAAATGCTAGATTACTATGAGTCGACACTAAAGCCGCTAGGATATTTCAAAATTATTTACAAATTCATTCACATTTACTTAAAACTCTCATGTAGAAGTTGATTGTAAATAAAAGTTCAAAAAACGTTGTTCTGCGGATTTTATTAATTCCATTTTAATCATATTATTTAACCCGGCACCTGCCACGTGGGGTGCTACCAGCACCCCATAACACATGTTTATCAAATATTTGGTATTTCAAGTTTGGTAATGGAGCTGTTCGTCATAGTAGCTTTCTATAATATTATATAGCATAGATGTGTTAGTGTTTGAAGTGGTTATTTTGTGTCATTCTGAACTTAAAGCACTAAAATCGAATTGGGGTGTCATCATCTGGCACTTTAAGTTTTAAATTTTTTTTTGTATTTTTGATAAACAGGTCAAATTTACATTTTTTATTGAAATAACTGATTTAAATTATTAATATATACCCTATACTCACTAAATCTTAATTTTTTTAGATATTTTACTTGACTTCATTTATTATGGCTTGGTACTTGCTAATTTGCTTATAACACCTTTTTCATTTTATTTTTTTAACTTTTATAACATATTAGTTGCTAATAAGTTAATAAAACATGTTTTTTATATTCTTGTGTTACCCAACACATTACTTTGTTTTTTAAACAAGTAGATCACAGAAAATTTTTAAGGGGTGCTGTGAGCACCCCACGTGGCAGTTGGCGTCTTGCAAAGCCACGTGGCAGGTGCCGGGTTAATTGGAAATTCCAAGGTATTTCTGTTCTTGTATAGTTTCAAAATGAGTATATTTAGTTTCAAACTGAAATTGATCATTTTGAGTGCTACTTTATAAAGTAGTGATTTTAAATGTATAATATGACTGACTGGGGTTTTTCAAAAAGTTAATCTGACAATCTACAGTAGTTGATGTCTTCATGGTGGCAAATTTGATAAAAAGCAGTGAAAGTTATTCTATTGGAGAAATGCGAGGAGGCAAATAAGTAGGTACCTATTATAAGTATTATTAATAAACACGTTTAAATTGTTTATAACAATAGTTTTTAGTTACTCTGACTTTTATTACTAAAAGTTTTGTTTATTTTTAAGTTATTTTTATTTTCTTTCTTCTTTGTTATGAATTTAAAATATTTATAAATTATAGGTTTTAGTTTTGTTTATTACAAAATATTACGACCAGAAGTACATATATTTGGAACATTTAATAACCAATAGACAACCAAATAACCAATGTTACAATGTACAATGCAAAAGTACAGTTGCAAATAATGTTTCTATTTAAAAAAAAAGTGTTGATTTTGCGTACCAGATACACACTTTAAAAATAATTCAAAATTTACTTATATTTGGATAGAATAGGACGCAGATCTTATCGACAGTTTGATTAGTATAGCACAACACTTTTGGAGTGTAAATATTTTCCCGCATCTATTTGGATCTGATAATAATTATTAAAAATAAATGGAATAAAAATTTGATAAAATAAAGTTTCACCCATAAAATATTTTTTATTTCTTTATTTGAGAATTAAATTCATATTTCAAACTAAATATATATTTATATATTATAATAAAATATTTTTTCTTTTTCTTTTTATAAGTAATTTTTTAGTAGTATCTATGTACTTACATTTTTTAAGAAATATGATATTAATGTAGGTATTTAATTTTGTTCAAACTTTATAATATAATTTGGCATTTGAGATACCTATGTTGTAAAATAAAAATGTATTTCCCTAAACTAAAAATAATACATATAATGAATGCATGAAAATCTTTACAAGATATTATCTGCAGAGTGCACGTCTGGCACTAGGCAGTAGCCAAACGAGAACAGTGGTAAATATCATGGTTGGTGACGTCAGACCCAAGCGCGCGCTTTTAAAGTTGTTTGAAACGGTAATTTCGGGCGCGGAATTATAATCAGTTGTTGTACGTACACTATTAATTGTTAAGACGTAATATTTTGAATTTATCATTTTTAAACATAAATTAACAATTTTATGCAAAAATATTTTTATGTGCAAGTTCCCTATTGCATTACCTATTTATTGTAAAAATAAATTTTATTTATTTTTTAAGGCTTTAAAATGAAGAACTTTCAAAACCAAACATAAACAAAAATTGTAGAGCCCGATTGAACTTTTTGCTTAGATATTACAACTTGTTTATCAAAAGGGCTCAAATGTCGAAGGCTATAACTTTATGAAAAAAAATCGTAGAGAGTTAATCCAGGATCCACTTTCCTTCTAAAGAGCTATATTTTCATATTCTGATGTATGTAAATGCGTACAACATTTTTCAACCTCTTATTTCGGGTTTGAAAATAAGGGGGCAAACTTTATAAACATTTAGAACTGGAGCCGCCCCTGTATACCCTATGAGTTTCTAACTTGAAGACAAAATAAAGATTCAAAACAAAATAAAAATTTTCTACGACCAACTGAAGCCGAGATAATTATTGTTTCTGTTGGCTTAAATTGTAGTGACTTTATTTATAACAATTAAGAAATTATTTAACAGTCATTGACTAAAGAAAGACTTATATTATTTTAAAATAAAAATTATTTTAAACGAAAATTACATTTTATTATTAAATATGATTTTTAAAGTGTAGTGGAGGTTTATTTTTCTTTACGAATGTGATTTACTGTGTCGGTTGCCCTTAGCAACGCTTAGCAACTTATAGTACATTGAATCACGGTTTTTGCTACAAATATTAAAGCACCACTTGGATTGACATGAAATTTGGTATACACATAGATAACATGTCAAAGAGTAAAAATGATACTGGGACTCTGTGTGCATTTGGCCTGTGGTGAGTTTCACCCCTTATAAATTGTGAAAACATATACGTTCAAAATAGGCCCATAAATGGATAAAACGACTAATTCTAAGCAACTTTTATTCTATAGCATTTTTTCATTAAGTTAATACTTTCCGAGTTATTTGCGAGTAAATACGTTCATTTTTCAACAAAAAAAAAACACGTTTTTAGGCGGTGTTTGACAAATAACTCAAAAAATAAGTATTTTATTGAAAAAACATTCTAAGCAAAAATATAGCATATTAAAAATAAAAAAAAGGGTATAAGTATGAAGTCACTAGTTCCAGCAGAAGCAAAGTTCTAGCTAATGAGAGATAGTTTAATATCCGACAAATTTTAAAGTGAATATTTCAACGTGAAATAACCAGAAAATTATGCCTTTTTTGGGGAAAACTCATTAAAACTTTTTTAAAGTGTTTAAAAAAATATTATTTTTTGTATTTAAAAAAAGTTTCTATTGTCAAAAGTAAGCAAGTTAGGTTCAAAATAACGTTGAACTCTTTTTTTGTCAAAAAACTCGGGAAAATCACCCCCTAATTACCATCTTAAATCAAATTAATCACTACCGCTTCACAAGTTACTTTGCCCATGTATTATTTATATGATCTGCAAGTATAATCGGTTAAAAGGGCTTATTAAAAAAATTGGTTTTATGTGACCAAAAATTACAAAGAGTAAAAAAATGTAGTTTTTGATTTTCTGAATATTTTGAATTTTTTTTTGTAAGGCAAAAATTGGTTCTAAATTTGCATACCCCCGTGATTATTGACTAGTTTAAGTCTTTTCAACTACAGCCCCTTCAAAGATAAGCACTTTGAACCGATGAAACTTACAGACATAATATATGACACATACACGAGTTAAACAACTTATAAGCTAAAAAGGATTAATTTCATTTTTGTTACTAATTAGGGAGTGACTTTCCCGGATTTTTTTGACAAAAAAAAAAGAGACCAACTTAATTTTGAGCGTAACTTGCTTACTTTTGATGCTACAAAGTTTTTTAAAAAACAGATACATATATTTTTTTAATCACTTTAAAAAAGTTAAAATGATTTTTCTCCAAAAAGTGCACGATTTTTTTAGTTATTTCACATTAAAATAATTAATTTTGAAATTTGACGGATATGAACCTATTTTCCATTAACTAGAATTTTGTTTCTACTGTGTCTTAGAGAGTTCATGCATACCTCATTTTTTTTTTCAATTTTTAATGTGCTATAGTTTTGTTAAAAATGTTTTTTTCAATAATATGCCTATTTGTTGAGTTATTTGTCAAAGACCGTTAAACGACCTGATTTTCTTTTGTTAAAAATTGAAAGTATTTACTCGCAAATAACTCGAAAATATTAACTCCGTGAAAAATGCTATAGAACAAAAGGTGCTTAGAATTAGACGTTTTATCCATTTCCGCACATATTTTGAACGTATATTTTTTTACCCCTTACAAGGGGTGAAACTCACCCCAGGGCAAAAGCACACAAAGGCCCAATATCAATTTTATTCTTTGTCATGTTATCTATGTGTTTGCCAAACTTCATGTCAATCCAAGAGGTGTTATAATATTTAAAGCAAAAACCGTGATTCAATGTACTATAAGTTGCTAACCGTTGCTAAGGGCAACCGACACAATCAATCACATTCGTAAAGAAAAATAAATCTCCACTACATTTTAAAAATAATTTTTAATAATTAAATGTAATTCTCGTTTAAAATAATTATTATTCTAAAGATAATATAAGTTTTTCTTCAGTCATTAACAGTGAAATAATTTATTAATTGTTATAAATAAAGTCACTACGATTTAAGAAAACAAAAACAATTCAACTCATCAACAATAATCTGCAACTTAGAAACTCATTGGATGTACAGGGGCGGCTTCAGTTCTAAATGTTTATAACGAAATTTGTCCCCTTATTTTCAAACCCGAAATAAGAGGTTGAAAAATGTCTTGTGCATTTATCTACATCAGAATATGAAAATATAAGTGTTTAGAAGAAAAGTGGATCTTGGATTAACTCTCTACGAATTTTTTTTCAAAAAGTTATAGCTTCGATATTTGACCCCTTTTGATAAACAAATTATAATACCTAAGCAACAAGTTTACCAATCGGGCTCTACTAAATTTTTTTATATTTGGTATTGAAAGTTCTTCATTTTAAAGCCTTGAAAGATAAATAAAAGTTATTTTTACAATAAATAATGCAACTGCAAAAAACAGCCATTTTGTACTTCTCGCGGGCTATCTTTCAATAACGTATTGACGAAATTAAACGTGCCTAGCTCAAATTGTGGGTTTTTGAATTTACCACAAATTTTTATTTAAAAATTTTTCTCTAAAATGAATATCCTAGGCTGTAAAATTAAAAATCTGTAAAAATTGCAAATTTAACAAATGGAAAAGGTCATAAATAAAAAAGCGCACAAAATTTTTGGTTAAACTTTAATAGCAGTTATTCCCGACATTGTGCTTTACAACACCTGAATTCCTGAAATTCAAAAATTCCTGAATTATATCACGTTTTTTCACCCACAGCCTGGGGTAAAAAGCATTCATAGGGAACTAAGTCCAAAATATATCAAACCACCACACGAATAATAGCAATATACTGTATATAGTCCAGCGCCCATCTGTTTTGAGATGGACGTTGAGAGGTGACTCAAATTTTTTTGCAGAAATTTCTTGAAAATAACTCAAATAATAATATTTGAGTTATCCTCCCTCTCAAAAAGGTCCGGAACATTGTTAAAATAATCAAAATGTAAAAAAATTAAGGAAAAATTCGATTTTTTTCTTGGTTTTTTTATTTTATAACTTTAAAAGTATTCGTTTCCGAGAAAAGATGTACTGACATAAAAGTTGAGTAATTAAATTACCTACAATGAAGAATTGGTTAAAAATTGAAAAAATAGTCACCCTTGTTGCAAAATAGCAATAATTGCGAAAAAACCATACAAAAACAAGTATTTGCATTTTACGTTTTTCAACCATTTATGCTAGACTTATGACCTTCATATTTCACTCAGAAAAACTATATGATACAGTTAAACAATACTGTAAATTTCATTAAGATCGGTTTAATATATTTTGCAAAATTAATTTTGCAATCCAGCTTTCGCAAAAACAATTCATTTTTTCAAAATGTTACAGGACTGAAAATAAAGCAGATAGCAAGTTAAAAAATTTTTTGCATATAGATAGAAGTGTACTGTACCTTTCATTTGCAATTTGCAAAATTAAAATCGATTAATTACCACGGCGGCAGAAATTTTTTTAAGTAAACATTAAATATTGGTGCTACGCTCAGGACAGCGGTGTTCGATTCACATAAAGTTGATTTCCACCAAAATTTATTCCAATCTTTATCTAATATATTATTTTCTTACTCTATATTTTGTTGTATTTTAATATTTTAATTCCACAAAA
Source organism: Diabrotica virgifera virgifera (assembly GCF_917563875.1). Lineage (NCBI taxonomy): Eukaryota > Metazoa > Arthropoda > Insecta > Coleoptera > Chrysomelidae > Diabrotica > Diabrotica virgifera. The sequence continues at coordinate 223,791,716 of NC_065446.1, forward strand.
ATCAAACTAATTTTATTATTGTTTGTGAAATATTGTTTAAACAATTGCATATGTTTAAAAATAATAAACTTTTATTCTCTAAGTTAAAATATATGAACAAAGAAAGTTTTTGCTAAAATTATTTCAAAGGATAGAGTATGTGTTTTTATTTTGCAATAAACAAATTTATTTATATCGAAATGTAATAAACATAAAAATGTATCAATCATTATCAAAGGTAATTGGAATGCCCAATCAGAGCAAACTATCCGGTGTCCTGAGCGCAGCACCAATAATTAATGTTTATTTAAAAAAATTCCTGACGCCGTGGTGGATAATCGATTTTAGTTTTGCAAATTGCAAATGAAAGGTACAGTACACTTCTATAAGCAAAAAAAAATTCCACCTTGCTATCTGCTTTATTTTCAGTCCTGTAACAGTTTGAAAAAATGAATTTTTTTTGCGAAAGCTGGATTGAAAAATTTATTTTGCAAAATCTGTTTAACCGATCTTAATGAAATTTATAGTATTGTTTTACTGTATTATATAGTTTTTCTGAGTGAAATATGAAGGTCCTAAGTTTAGCATAAATGGTTGAAAAACGTAAAATGCCAAAACTTGTTTTTGTATGGTTTTTCCCCATTATTGCTATTTTGCAACAAGGGTGACTATTTTTTAAACTTTTAACCCATTCTATATTGTAGAAAATTTAATTACACAACTTTTATGTCAATATAACTTTTCTCGGAAATAAATACTTTTAAAGTTATAATCAAAAAACGAAAAAAAAAATCGAATTTTTCCTTAATTTTTTTACATTTTGATTATTTAAACAATGTTCCGGACCTTTTTGAGAGGGAGGATAACTCAAATATTATTATGTGAGTTATTTTCAAGCAATTTCTGCAAAAAAATTTGAGTCACCCCTCAACGTCCAAATGTACTAATATTTTTACAGATGCGCCCTGGTCTAATATTCTTATACCAACAAGATGGTATAATGACATAAAACACATCGACAAAAATTGGATGCAAACGGCACAAAACTGGAATACATGGAAAATACTGAGTGAGACCTATATCCAGCAGTTGATAGATCCGAGTTGAACAATGATGATGATTACTCTGATAAGGTGACCTGCCCAACGCAGTCTTTTTATTTTTGCATAATTCTCTATAGAGGGTTCTTTGTAATATTGGTATAACTCTTCGTTGAATCTTATTTTTCACATACTTTTGTCGCAAATGGGTCCCAATATCCTTCTTAAAATCTTTCTTATTTTATTTATATTGAATATAAATAAAATATTGTTATATGTATGTAGGATTGTAAATAGTTTACCTTATATTTTAAATTTTCCGGTATATCATTTTTCCTTGATTATTAGTAGAAATACGAAACGAACGGCCGTCCCTTAGGGCAGCTGTGTGGGCGTATCTAATCGTTGAGTTTATTTTCGATCGTTAAAGATCAACAAGTAGCGAAGTAGCTAGCTTGACTAATTTTTGTATTATTGGGTTATTGGAAGATGTCGGTATATGCTTTGAACCAATTTTAATTGGGTTGTTTCACAGGAAAAAGGAGATTCGCCTAAGACGGTTTGTTTTAGCGTAGGGAAAGAGAACGAATACAGTCAGTCGATATATCACAGCGACGACCAGACGCGTTCTTAGGAATAATACTTAGAAAAGACGAATTAGGACGGGTATTATATTGATTAGACGCAAATTATCTATAAATATATTTCATTTTTGTAAGAATAAGAACACGTAAGATTTTGGTCGCAATTACACACTTTTACACTTTTACATTTCGTCATTTTAATGGTATCAATAATTTAGTCATCTATTTTATTAATTAAAACATCAAACGGACTTTTATTACGATTGTCTTTAAAGAAAACCTACATGTACTTAAAAAATTCGACAAATACTAATTCTTAAATATTTTGTGCTATAATCTAATGTGGTGCCTAACAGAACGTCTGAATTAGCAACAAGTACACATCTTAAGAGGAGGAGTCCATACCAAATTCTCAACGAGAATTAAAATATGGTAGAATTTCCTTTCTAATCTGGGTTAATAGTTACATGTTCACGAGAGCTTAGCCGCAATACGGCTTCCTACTTTAGTTATTAAGGAGATAGTGTATTAGCAGCCAGCTACAATATTCCACCGAACCCTTGTGTAAAATAATTCTCGCAAAGTAGCTTATTGCCCTCTCCGGAACATTTTCCCTTCAATGTGATTACAGAGTTTAGGCCACTGCGTCCATATCTGCTAAGAAACAAAAAAAAAAGCTTTTAATGCTTAGTGTACAAATTTATTTTAATAACTCGTGTTGTAACAATTTTAAGAGACAGTCATAATTTTTAAATCTTTTTTTTTTAGTGCACAACTAAAAATCTAAAAGCTAAAGCATGGAATACTCAAAATCGAGGAAAATTGGTACAGTGCTATAAAAACATAAAATATTGTAATGTTCTTTATAGTAGGGGAGGAAAGTATGCTAAAGTGCATTCACTCGATCGCTTTGGGGACCTATTGGGTAGTAAAGAGTAGGTTCTAAAACCAAAAAAGTTAAGTAAAATTTTCCATTTTAGTGGAGACTTTCCATTTTTAATTTATTTTCCATTTCCAACCATACTTTTTTCCGATTATAGCGCCAGTTAGGCATAATTCGGAAAATGTTTCAAATAAAAGTGGTTTATTTTTACGTAAGGAATCCGAATCTGCAATAAAAAATGGGGGCTTCTATTTAAATTTTAAAGTAACCCCCACTTCATCTCCGTGAGGGGTCGTATTTGGTGCCATTCGATAGATTTTTAAACATTATTGAAGAAGTCTATTTTTCAGTTTTTCGATCTGATGTTCATTTCGCGGAATATCGCGGGATTCGTATTTAAAATTTAAAATGTACCCCCCACCCCTCTCCGTGGGGAGTCGTGATTGGTATCATTAAATAGATTTTTTACAAATATTGAGCACGTATTCTTTAGTTTTTGGATCTATCGTTCATTTCGCGAAATATTTACTTTTTTCTTATGAAACTTTGTGACTCGCCCATTTCCTTACGCCCCACCCAAATCGTCAGATTTTTTAAATATACACTGTTTTGCAAGTACTTAACTTACCTTATCTTAATCTGACGATTTCGAGTTTTTCTAAGGATACATTGTCTTTTTCGGCCCCCCGTTAAGGAACTCTCCTGTGTTTAGAGCCAATATATGGTACTTAGAGGTACATCTACAGAGTACCAGGTTTCTCCTCATATGATAATCTGACGCGCTCGAGTTACTGCAAAAATCCCCGCTTAGGCTCCCCTACCCTTATAAAGCCAACGTATTTATAAGTTTAGAGTGCAAGATTATCTTATTAACTAACTTTAAACTAACAATATCGTTTCTTATACAGTGATGAGCGCACTAATAACCGGCAAAATAACGCAAAAGATGGACAACATAATGCGTTGTGAAATAAAAATAGATGAAGATTGTAGAGGTGGGAAATTATCGGTATTAACCTATAAAACCTTACCACTTGCGATAGTTTCCCACCTTTAGAGCTACTTGACTTTAGTCATACATTATGACGTTACCGTGACATTAACATTTTTTTATTTTAAATAATTTTGACAGAGCTGTTAGAACGAATATAATGAGTGAGTTTGGGAGCATAAATAAGTCAAAAACAAAGATTATGATTATTGAGTTAAAAATTTTACTTTAATTTTTAAAATATTTTTATTTAATAACTAATTTAAAAATTAAACAAATACAGTTTCCCATTCCCTCAGGCAAAAATATGCAGCTCTACCACTTTGTCATATTTTGACGTTTATTTGTGTCAGTCAAATCGAAAAAAAGATAACGTCTAAAGGTGGGAAAATATTGTAAGTGGCCATGTTTTATAGGTATATGGTATATACCGATTATTTCCCACCTCTAATAGTTACATCTTCTTTTATTTCACAGCGCATTATATTGTCATTAGTTTGCGTTATTTTGCCGATTATTAGGGGGCTCATCACAGTATACATAAATATAATCATTTAGAATCATTCCAGAATCATCTAGAATGGTATACCCATCTCCATTCATCGCGCCCTCGCTTCTGGCCGCTTCTCTAGAATGGGAGAATTATCTAGACTCTAGAGCTTAGGCTCCGCGGATCAGTCCAGTCGGGTTAGACGAATAACAGGCCTAACCTTGCATTAGGAGCTGCCCCAAATTGTATTTTTCTAATCTTTAGGGAGGGTCAATATTAGTATAAATTTAAAATCTCGACTTAATTACACCGTTGCGTTAGCCGCCATCTTGATTTTAAACGAGAACAGTTTTTGCTCAATATCTCCGCCATTTTCAATTTTTTGACAAAAAGTTTAAAAACTGAATTTTTGAAAATGCGATTTTCTATAATTTCATTTATTAAAATTTTTTTCGTGCGGTCGATATTTTCCGAGTTATGAGGGGAAAATAGTGAGAGTTGGAGCATAATTATTGAATTATCGAATTATCTCGTTTATTATTAGTTTTACAACAAATATGTATCTATATAAAAATGAAGAGAATGAAATTCTACACAATTTTGGTCTCTTTCATTTTTTTGCTAAAATTAATATTTAAGGTAGTACGTATGCGGTAATGGCGCGAGCGTAAGACCGGATTGATTTTATAGCAATTGTTTTTGTTCAATATCTACGCCATTTTCAACTAGAATTGTTCACAATATAATTTCCTACAATTTCTTTTTAACAATTTTTTTCATGCGGTTGATATTTTCCGAGTTACATGAGAAAATAATAAAAAGGTGGTGGGGGGAGCATAATTATTGAACTGAATTTTGTTTCCGAGCTGCCCCAAATTTTATAATTCTATCCTTTAGGAGAGATCAATAGTAGTGTAAATTTAAAAACTCGACTGAATTCCGCGGTTGCATTAGTCGCCATATTGATTTTAAATGAGAACTGTTGTTGCTTAATATCTCCGCCATTTTCAACTTTTCGACATAAATGGTGGGAAAGAAAATTGTTGGAAATGCAATTTCCTAAAATTTCTTTGGCACAATTTTTTTATACGATCAATATTCTCCGAGTTAAGGGGGAAAATAATGGAAGCGGAGGGGAAGCATAATTATTGAATTGTCTCATTTATTATTAACTTTACGACATAACTTTACATAAACAGAAATAAAGAGAATTATTTTTTATACAATGTTTGAAACTTCCAATGAAACATCAACCAAACTAAATATATAAAAGACATAAAAATACATTATATACATTAAGTTCACTTAATTTTATTAACTAGCGGGTTTTATTGGTTGGATTTGTCTGTCGATATTTTAAGTTTTATGTCAGCTAATATATCGTGATGTTTCAACAATTTTTTTTTATTTTTGACCCTGTTGGGGGAATTTTTCCTTTTCCCCCCTTGTAGACCCGCCACTGGTTTTCTCGAAAAATTGTAGTAAATCGTAATTGCAACAATTTCAGTTCTTACACTTTTTGTCGAAAAGTTGAAAATGGCGGAGATATTGAACAAAAACAACTGCTACAAAATCAATAAGGTCTTACGCTCGCACCTTTACCACATACGTACTACCTTAAATATTGATTTTATCAAAAAAATGTATGGCATCAAAATTGTATAAAATTTAATTCTCTTCATTTTTGTATAGGTATATATTTGTTGTAAAACTAATAATAAACGAGATAATTCAATAATTCAATAATTATGCTACAACTGTCACTATTTTCCCCTCATAACTCGGAAAATATCGACCGCACGAAAAAAATTATAATATATGAAATTATAGAAAATCGCATTTTCAACAATTTCAGTTTCTACACATTTTGTCAAAAAATTAAAAATGGCGGAGATATTGGGCAAAAACGGTTCTCGTTTAAAATCAAGATGGCGGCTAACGCAACAGCGGAATTCAGTCGAGATTTTAAATTTATACTAATATTGACCCTCCCTAAAGATTAGAAAAATAAAATTTGGGGCAGCTCCTAATGCAAGGTCAAATGCTATCCCGACTGGGCTATCAGTCTGCCGAGTGGTAACCGTTATTCGAGGTTATTTTACAAGAAATATTTTCCCTGTATACTTGAATATATTTTCAAAGTATGGCCCTTTTTATTTATGTCCAAATGAGCAATTGGACTTCCTTGCATTAATGCCGCACCCTGTATATCTAAGGTATTTACTTGTATAAATATAATCTTTCGGTTGAACTATCCCATTCAAAAATAAACTTCATATTCAGATTTACAATTCTGAACAGGAACCCTTGTTGGAATATATTATAAAACAAATTAGTTTTTTATTTAAGAAATTTTTTACTGGGATTGAAGAATACTTAAATATGTAAATTCAAACAAATCCACAGTTTTACATAACACTCAGTAAATTGAAACAGGGAATGCATATTGCAATATAGTTTTGTCGTGATTAGTTTTTAAATTGAAATTTTATTTTGTCTAAATGACATGTACAGTACAGTGTGTTTCGATAATTATTCATTCATTGAGCTCGAAAACTGTAATATTGAGCCCTGCATAGAATAACGTTGTAACTAACATTTTTGGCGATTTTGAGTTACAGTGTTCTCCTTGAACAGCTTTTTTTGCTCTATCTGCCAATATGATCAGTGTGGCTGTAACTGCATTTGTAAAAAAGATACTGAGTAATACCGTACATGTAAAAAATATTTGAATTATTAACAATAATGATAAGCAACTAGACTAATAGAGTAACTATAGTTGTTACAATTTTATTCGCCGCGCTGGCTGCTAAGTTCCGATAACTGCTACCATTCCTCAAGAGAAAAGCAATTGCGGTAGGCTACAGTTCATAAAAAATGACGTATCAACGTTATTTTTAATTTTTGGAATAATTTGAAGTATTAAAATTAGTTTAATATTTAAATAAAAATACAATTAAAATGCTTAAACTATATTTGTTTCGTTGAAACCATAGTAATAGAAGTATTACTACTTACGTGCGTACAAAATGCACACACTCTTTTTTTTTTCTGAAATTCAACAACATTATTTAAAAACTATTTAAAAAGTCAGTAAGTACACTCTCACAACTCAGACAGTCAGTCTGTTCTCACAAGTTTTAAAACACAACTTAACAACCATAACCTTAAATAAAATTGGCAAAACACATTATTTAACCACAGCTGCCATATTGAATAATTTTTGAGATGCCATTGGAACGTCCAATGACAATGTTCCTAGCGTTAACCCGGCACCTGCCACGTGGGGTGCTACCAGCACCCCATAACCCATTTTTATCAAATATTTGGTATTTCAAGTTTGGTAACCAAGCTGTGCTTTCTATAATATTATATAGCATAGATGTGTTAGTGTTTGAAGTGGTTATTTAGTGTCATTCTGAACTTGTAGCTCTAAAGTCGAATTGGGGTGTCATCATCTGGTACTTTAAGTTTTAATTTTTTTTTTGTACTTTTGATAAACAGGTCAAATTTACATTTTTTTATTGCAATAACTGATTTAAATTATTAATATAGACTCTTTACTCACTAAATCTAAATTTTTTAAGATATTTTACTTGACTCCATTTATTATGGCTTGGTACTTGCTAATTTGCCTATAACACCTTTTTCATTCTATTTTTTTAACTTTTATAACATATTAGTGGCTAATAAGTTAATAAAACATGTTTTTTTATATTCTTGTGTTACTCAAAAAATTATTTTGTTTTTTAAACAAGTAGATCACAGAAAATTTTTAAGGGGTGCTGTGAGCACCCCACGTGGCAGTTGGCGCCTTGCAAAGCCACGTGGCAGGTGCCGGGTTAACAATGTTTGATGACTTCGCGCAAATTTACATTTACGCCCAATCGCGCCTAAAGAAGTATAACTTCAATGAAGAATAAAATAAGGAGCTAGTTTAAGCCCACTGTTGTTTGTCATAATAACGAACAGAATTATGAAGAACTTCAAAGCTAAAGAAGACAGCCTAAATAAAATAATTATTGGATACAGGCTAGTGCAAAAAAGCACCTGCAGCCCGATCAAAGAACAATCTGACCCAAAAAAAAATAAAGGAAGGATGAAAATTTCGGAATATGTAGATGAAATTATCTATTATTATTATATACGAAAAAGTTTACAGTTCTACATCACCTCCATTTTACAAAAATGGGCGGGAATACCCCTTCTTGGGGGTGAAAAATATGCGTTCAAAATAAGTCAGTAATTGGATAAAATGACTAATATAAAAGCAATTATTGTTCTATAAAATTTATTCCCTACATTTAGAGTTATTTGCGAGTAAAAAATACAGCTTATAAAAAAGTGAAAAAAAATGGTGTACGTATGCATGACCAAGTAGACCAAGTAAGTTGTAGCTAATTAAAAGTGGGTTCTTTTTCATCAAATTCCAAATCGAATGTTTCAACGTAAAATAACCAAAAACGGAGCACTTTTCGGGGAAAACTCGTTACAACTTTTTTAAAGTGTTTAAAAAAAGGTTTATTTTGGTTTATTATAAAAACTTCTAACATTAAAAGTAAGTGAATTATGTACACTCAAAATATTGTTGGCCCTTTTTATTTTTGATAAAAAGAATCGCGAAATCACCCCTTAATAACATCCCAAATAAATTTAATCGTTAGCGCTTCACAAGTTACTTTCCTTATGTATTCTTTGTATATGATTTGTAAGTTTCATCGGTTCAAAGTGCTTATTTTTTAAAAGACTGTCGTTAAAATGGCTTGAATGAGTAACTGATCACGAGTTTATGCCAATTTTGAATAGCCATAGCATAACCAATTTTTGTCTAACAAGTAAACAAAAATCCAAATTATCGAGAAAAGCAAAACGTACATTTTACTTCTTGAGATTTTTGGTATTATTAAAAATTTTTAAGTTATTTTGAAAAAAAAAATGAATTTTTTCAAAATTAAAACAAAATTTTTTATTTTAAAACCAATCTTTTCCAAATATGAACCCCTTAAAGCACAAGTGGTGTAATTAAAATTAACCTTTTTTGAGTTATGTAATGTTTTATTTGAATTGTGCTAATATAAAATACTGAACTAGTGCTGAAAATATACTAGAATAGTATTGGAATAATACTGGAATTGTGCTAATATCAAATATTTGATGCAGAACACGATTTAGACCTTGACTAAAATTAATGGAAAATGGAGTTACACCACTTGTGCTTTAAGGGGCTCATATGTGAAATAAGTCAAGTAACTTGTGAAGCGGTAACGATGAATTTTATTTGGGATGCTAATTAGGGATTTTCGCGAGTATTTACCAAAACATAAAAGGGACCAACAATATTTTGAGCGTAACTCACTCACTTTTAATGTCAGAAGTTTTTTTGGAAAACAAAATTAAACCATTTTAGACACTTTATAAAAAAAGGTATAATGAGTTTTTCCCGAAAAGTGCTCCGTTTTTTGGTTGTTTCAAGTTGAAATATTATATTTGGAATTTGACGAATAAGAACCTACTTTTCATTAGCTACAACTGCGTCTACAGACTTCATGCATACACATTTTTTTAAATTTTTTATAAGCTATAAAATACTTACTTTTTGAGTTATTTGCGAAAAACCGTCCAAAAACATATTTTTTTTGTAAAAATGAACATAATCCCTCGCAAATAACTTCACAAGTCTTGACATAGTGAAACAACTCTATAGAACAAAAGTTGCTTATAATAAGTCATTTTATACAATTCCGGACTTATTTTTATTGTAAATTTTTTCACCCTTGAGAAAATATTTTTCACCCCGTATTTCCAAATTTTTGGAAAATGGAGGGGATCTAGCATCGTAAACTTTTTCTAATAATAGACAATTTTAACTACCTATTTCCAAATTTTCATCCTTCCTTTATTTTTTTTTTTGGAGGTTTTGGGAAAATTGTGTGTTCTTTGATCGGGCTGCTGGTGCAAAATGCAAAGGCGGGTGAATTCTTGGACTGAAGATATGTTAAAAATGAATATGAAGGTGAGTATAGATAAAATAAAAACGATGAAAGTTAGAAAGACTAACACGATAAGAAGGTTAAAAATGTGATGTGAACAACGCACGAACATCTGGGCTGAATTGTGACTGATGACAGCAAAATAGAAGCAGAAATAACAAATAGAGGAAATAAATCTGAACAATTATACTACACAATTAATACCACACTACTACTAGGACCACAGATTAACCCAACACAGATGCGAAACCCTGGCGATAACTCTGGTACCGAGTGTTGGTAAACTCCTCCCACTTTGAGTTACCAAAAGGGTAGTCGCTTAGTAGCTCACTTAGTATGTAGGCTTACGCTTATTGTCAGTTCCTGAATAACCTCGACAGTACATGCGCTTATTGTAGTGTTAAATTGACGGGCTGATTATTGGGAATTTTCTTTATTTATCAAGTGTGTTTAAATAGTTTTGTTATATTTTTAAAAATGGTTGGATATACGTGTAAATGTGAAGGGTGTTCATCTAAGACGGGTCAACAAGGAATATCATTTTTTAGATTGTTTATAGTGGCTTATTTTCAGATGTAAAATAGTAAACTTGTTTAAATAGATGTTCAATATTTTTTTATTTTACAGAAATAATCTTCTGTATTATTTTGATGGCTTAGCAGCAATATTTAGATCAGGGGTGGGCAAAAGCCGGCCCGCAAGCCGCATCCGACCCTTTTGCTTACTTTATCCGGCCCATTGAGAAATCCCGCAAGCAATTTTTTAAGAGCTTAATGCATTAATTTTTTTCGAAACCTGAGAAAACTAATAAGTATTTTTGAAAAATTTAAACGCAGAATGAAATATTACATTATTACCGAGGGCCGAAAGTCTCTGAATATTTTATAATGTTTATCACAGAGGTGATAAAAAAAGAGAAAATTTAGTGTGCTTTTTAATTTCAAATTATATCTTTCTCCTTTTAATGATGGTCAAAAGTTCTCTGTTCTTTTCCATTCTGTGCAACACCATTTCGTTCGTAATATGATCGGTCCATGGTATTTTCATAATTCCCCTAAAAAGCCACATCTCAAAAGCTTGCAGCTTTTTCATTATCTTCAATTATCTTTTCAATCTTTGGTTACTTAGAAATTTTCTCATCTTCAAAAAGGCTGCTCTTGATTATTCTATTCTTAATCGAATTTCTGAAGTTTATTTTTTATCTGGATCCTTGTTATTGCTTAATATAATGGACCATAATAAAAATTTCGTAATTTTACTGGGAATAAACTGTTCGCATGTACACACGAGAAAGACAGTTTTTTATTAAAAAAATACAGGATCATTTGTATTATTATTAACAGTTATCCAGATTAAGCCATACGGCTCACACTCCCTCTAAGAAAATTAACTCATCCCAGATACCTACGGTATCAAAAGGATTAAACTCTGGTGGGACTCTTTCCGTGTTATCGAGTCCTCTAGGTGACTTGGTATACAGGTGTATCTCGCAAAAATTTTCGTACAAATTTATTAATTTGTTATTATTAAAAGTCAAATGTCTTTCTCCACATGCTTTAAAATGATAGTTATAGTATTTTTGTCAAAAAAATTTCTTGGGCAGAGAAAAACCTCCACCAAAAACATTAGCGTACATACTGTATAGTGTATAGATAGTTATCCAGCCCGGTAGATATTTTGAAAATTTAATTTTAGCCCGCGCTAAATGTATTTGCCCACCCCTGATTTAGATTGTACTTTAGCTACCGTTATTTTTTTAATCCTTTTTCGCTTTGTTATCGAACTTGGTACTTTCAAAAGTAATCACTAGACCTCGGTTTTTTCAGCACACGTATTCTAAAATATAACTGTTATCTTTATATTATACTTACTGAAAAAGTAATTAATGTATTTATTATTAAAGGATAACGTAAACATCATAACGGCTGTTTGCCATTTTTCTAGTGATACACCTGCACGGTTAATTCGACATCTTAAAAAAGTATCTCATTTAGAAACTGATGTATAATACAATTTCATGTTAAGTACCTACCAATTTTGACATTTTCTTATCTACAACTCTTATCAGGTAATTATGAAATCTCCTCTAAAATAGTTTGTTGTATATTGTAAGCTAATATTGTTTCTTAATTCAATAATGTATTAAAAATGAAATAGTTATGTTATTAATAAAATTCTGGTTTTGGAAAATTAATTTGATAATATAATTAAATGACTATCTACATATTATAATGTTTAAAAGTTGTCACTATTATAACATCCACTTGAAAACTCATCTTGAACTTGAAAATCATTACATTAACTACACTTTATCTGGCTTTGTTCTGAAAGGCCATACCTGGAATTCCCAAATTACTGTTACCAAACGACTGTCACTTTTCTAATACCTAGTTTACTTTCTCTTGTTTTGTTAAGGACAAAACTTTGTTTTGTTTTGTTTTGTAACTAGTTTACTTTTTCTTGTTTTTTACCTACCTAGAATTCCCAAATTACCCTATTATATTTATATCGTGTTCACTTCCAAGCAACTTTTTATTATTTTTCAATATACACAGAAATTTAATAAATAACCATTTATATATATAAATCTTTAACGATTGTCACTTTTCTAGCAGTTAGTTAACTTTCTCTTGTTTTGTTATGGATACAGAAACTTATTAAATGACCAATGTTTTGTTTGTCTTAATTTTTAGTGTAAATATAGTAAATATCAAACTAGGTGTGAAAGTAAGTATTATAAACCAAATGAACTATTTTGTAAGTTATCAATTGTCTTGGTACAAACACCGGCACAACAACTGTGCTCCTTAGTTTCAAGGTTACCAATTTTTGTACCGGCATCATAGCATAGCTTTCGCATCTGTGTTGGGTTAATCTGTGCTAGGACACAAAGATAAAAAAGGGATATCAAGACAAAAATTCACAATACGCTAACAGTTTCAATAATAACATACGCAAGCGAAAACTGGACAATTCATAGAAAACATTAATCAAAAATAAACGTAGTCGAAATGAAACATCTGTGAAAATTGTTCGGGAAAAAAATGGAATAGGATAAGAAATAAAGATATCAGATAAATAAAAAAGCAGAATCTTATTAATGACTACACAAATAGGGCAGTCAATGAGGTATTTGGCTCCGAATTCCATCCTACTACATCGATTTACTTGATATTTTCACAGTAAGTAGGGGATATCTCAAGAAACAAAGTCTACCCTATGCCGATGTGCGCTTTTATCTTGGGGGTGGTTCACACCCCTTCTCGGGGGTGAAAAATATTTTGGTTAAAATAGCCACGGAAGGGGCTAGAGAACATAATTTTAAGCAAAAACTGTACTTTTTGAGTTATTCGTGGTTGAAAATTGGCCATTTTCATTGAAAAGATGACACCTTTTCGGACGGATTTTTGCGAATACCTTAAAAGCTATGCATCTAACAAAAAAACTATATAAAATATTTCTATAGGCTATAAAAAAAACAAAGAGATTCGTTCCTTCATAAATCTTCTATTAGTTAAAATACAAAGAGCGATATGGTAGGTAAGAAGAGTCTGTTTTTTGCTGCATGCTCAAATCGGTGTATTCAACTTGAAATAACAGAGAAACTGTCGATTTTAGATGTATAATCATACTAATAACTTTTGTAGTGCTTGGCAAGACCTTTAAAATGAGTAATATTAAATGTCGATTTCATTCAAACTAAGCGAGATATTCTGCAAAAAATTTGATGACTAAAGTATTTTAAGAAGAAATGAGAAGTATATTTAACCCCTCATCCATCAGAAATTAAATACATTTTTTTCCTTCTACAATATTTTTTATTATAGTGTTATTTCTATGTTCAAAAAGTTGGAATGGATTAAAATAAATGGTTTTTGAAAAAAAAAATAAGATCAAATTATAGAGCGCATTTTTTAATTTTCTTAAAAATCTTCTTTTTGTTGCATGTAACTCGAAAAAGATAAGAGATACGAAAAAAGATATCACATAAAAATGTAGGGCTTTTTCAGATAAAAATTTCCTATTTATTTTTTATTACTGTATCTCTTATCATTTTCAAGTTACATGGAGAAAAAAAATATTTTTAAGAAAATTTAAAAATGCGCTCTATAATTTGATCTTTTTTTTCAAAAACCATTCATTTTAAACCCGTCCAACTTTTTAAACATAGAAATAACACTATAATAAAAGGTATTATAGAAGGAAAACGATGCATTTACATTTTGGTGGATGGGGGTTAAAATTACTTCTCATTTTTTCGTAAAATACATTAGAGTTATCAATTTTGTTTGCGGCATATCTCGCTTAGTTTTAATGTAATGGAACTTTAATATAACTCATTTTAAAGATATTTTCAAGCACTACAAAAGGTATGTACCAAATTTACCAAAAAACAAACTATTTTCACCTACCATATCTCTTTTTTTATTATAGGTGGAAGATTTGTGAAGATAAGCGTCTCTTTGTTTTTTATAACCTACAAAAATGTTTAATATAGTTTTTTAGTTAGATGCATAGTTTTTAAGGTATTTGCAAAAAACCGTTCGAAAAGTTATTATGTTTCAATGAAAATGGCCAATTTTCAACCACGAATATCTGAAAAAGTATTTTAAAAAAATTATACAACAGTTTTTGCTTGGAGTTAGGTTTTCTAGCGAATTCCGTGGTAATTTTAACCAAAAAATTTTCCACCCTTAAGAAGGAGTGGCAACCATCCCCAAGATAAAAGCACACATCGGCATAGGGTAGACTTTGAATTAAGAGAATTAAGTAGAGGCTAAGCCCAAAATTTCATTAAAATCCATGCAGTAGGATAGAATTCGGAGGTAATACCCTATTCTTGCTCCCATTTACTGGCGTAAAATGCAAATGTTCTGGTCGGATATATTATTTAATAGAATAAAACTATAAATAATTACAAGGCAAATATTAAAATTGGAAAGTAGAAGAAAAAGGAGAAGGGGAAGACCTAAAAGGAATAAAGGGAAACGTATTGAATAATTAAAGACGATGGCCAAAAATAGAAAATTCTTAGAACCAATGCGTAAAGGGATGATTGGAATGCAAATCTGACACCAAAAAGGATATGAGGAGAAGAAGAAAGGCTAGATTAGTAGAAACGAACATAAATTTAAAAAACCAAAATTAGATAAAGTCGAATTGATAAAGGTATTAAAAGTAAAGATAATACATTATCAAATATTTAATTACAACTTATAATCAATTTAAACAATATGTGTATAAATTCAGAAGTCTTTGACAGTCCAACTTAAATCAGTAGCCATCAGCGCCAAGTGATAAATCATCAAGGGCTTCTTCCATCTCAGCAAAATCGTTTGTTACACATGATTTTCTATAAACAGCACCTATCTTGTTACCTGACGAATATCTAACAGGAACTCCAAACCTCCCTTTAACCATTCTTCTTCTTGCACAGCGCCTTAAGGAATGATCACTTAATGATTTCTCAGACTCATCAATATTGTGAACCTGAGCAAATGAACTGTTTCTTTCCATAGTCAGGTTGTGATTGTGTGTATTTAGTCTTTTTATTCCAAAATTTCTGCGCTTGTATGTACCTGTTGTAACAGTTTTGTGCACACTGTTTTCTCCGCAATGCGCATTGATTGTACTTGATTGATCCTCACTAGTATTCACACGTTCAAAAGGTAAAGTTGTATCATCTATCCCATTCGTACTCTCTGATATGGCATTTCGTCGTGTCCGTAAAGGAAATCTTCCATTAGGTCGAATTTCGGAAACAGTTCCAATCGAAATCTGTTGAAACTCTGGTTTCTGAGAAACTTCTGGTATTCTATAATTTGTAATGATTATCTCATCAGCTCCAAAACACAATTCAGCAAAGTAGTCTCGGGATTCATTTGAATGATCCATCCTTGAAGCACTTTAAAGTTTTAATTTGTTGACTACTGTAATTGATATAACAAAAATTACACGATTTTTTAGATTGAAAAATGGCACAGTAATGTTTTAAAAATAGTTACTGTAACATAAACACAAGTATCGGTATAATTTCTCAACAGAACACTAATTTTGGTAGAGTAGAATACGCATTATTTAGCTATCAGTTGCCCCTCCATCTCTGTCCCATGCCACTCGTTCCTTACCTGAAGTTCTGAGAAACTAGTCACTGAATTAAAAGAAGTAATTTGAATAAAAATATTTTGTATATTAGGATTACTATTATCATCTATTATAATAATTTTACCTAAATTTTAGTATTTCCTAAAACATCTTTTTAAAACGGAAACCACCAAAAACAATTTATTAACAATTTTATAAACAATTATAAAATAGCAATATATTTTCTTAATTTAGGTATTATGTTTATGTGGGATTCAGCCACTATTATTAGTTTAACGAAAATGACAGTTTCAATTAACTAGTATTGGAAGTTTGGATTTCTAACCCAAAAATCGTTGTCAAAAAAGATTATTCTAAAATTATGGAAAGATTTTATAACCTGATTATAACATAGCCTAGATCTTGCGGTTGAAAACAATTGTTTGAGAGTGATATTATTACGCTAAGTATGTAGAATTGTGAATGTTTTTTGTGTGTTATACAGGGTAGCGAGAAAGTATGGAAACACGGTAATTTTTCGGAAACCGCTTAAACGATTGTTATAAATTTTGGTGGGTAAGGGTATTCTAATACGGCGGATATTATAGTGGTAATTACATTGTTGTCAAATCTTCCGTTTTTCTGGAAATCTAATGAACTTTCTTATTTTAAATGGAACACCCTATATATTTTTTGCGTTTTGAAGTCCTTAAGAAATACTGATTATTTTTCATGTTATATTCCCTATACCTAAATGCTATAATTTCGGAGTTATTGCTACATTTATTAAAAAAAAAATTAAACAAATTATACTTTATTTTTTTTTTTGACCGGGTAGATATTATTTTAGGTTCTTTGGGTCATTGGTAACAAAAAAGGCCTTTTGTAATTTTCCTCACAAGTTAATCGTTTCCGAGTTATAAACATATTAAAGCTGAAAAAAATCGAAAAATGACGATTTTCTGGGTTCAAAAACATAAGTAAAAAATAATATTTTTGAAACTATGAAGTGCCTAAATTCAAGTTCAAACCTTATTTTATCAGATGCCGATAAGTGATTTGGTATTATTTCATTCTAAAACATTATTTTTTAGTTGTTAATGTAGCCCGATAGCCTGTCCTCGCATATGAGATTTATTAACAATTAAAAAAAAACAATGTTTTAGAATAAAATATACCAAAAATTGTTATAGAGATCTGATAGAACAAGGTTTGAGCTTGAATTTAGGTACTTCGTACTTTTAAAAATGATTTTTTTACTTTTGTTTTTGAACCTTGAAAATCGTCATTTTTCGATTTTTTTCAGTTTTAAATTGTTTATAATTTGGAAACGTAACTTCGAAATTATGGCATTTAGGTATAGGGAACATAACGTGAAAAATAATCAGTATTTCTTAAGGACTTTAAAACGCAGAAAATATACAGGTGTTCTATTTAAAATAAGAAAGTTCATTAGATTTTCAGAAAAACGGAACATTTGACAACAATGGAATTACCACTATAATATCGGCCGTATTAGGACACCCCTACCCACCAAAATTTATAGAAATCGTTCGAGCGGGTTCCGAGAAATTACCGTGTTTCCATACTTTCTCGCTACCCTGTATTGTGTCCGTTTGTTTGTGTAATTTTCTGACACGTGGAAATTGTAGTATTCACAGGGAATTTTATAGATGGAATTTTTGGTGTCTTTGTTGTGTGTTGTTTGATTTGGTTTTGGACAAGATAGATCCCCGTGAATTTTGTGCTGTTGTACATGTTATCAATTCTTTTCAATTTTTCTGAAGAGCCCTTAATATGATATTGGTGTCATCTTTGAGTTCCTTCTTGTGAGTGTCTGTAATGCTTGTCTGTTATTTTTAGTGGAAACCTTTGCTAGCAGGTTTTTTCTTCCTGAAATAAATTTTGACAAAACATGACTACTCGTTGTCATAGGAATTCCACAAGATGGATGAAAAGAAACAACAAAACGGCGCATTGGACATTGGACAAAATTGAATTAAAAGCATTTTGAAACGGCTTGACTTAAGTTTTCATCTCATATTTTTGTTTTTTTTTTATTCTATGTCCAGCACATTGAAAAATGGACTAAAAACTATAAAATTGACTTTTTTCGACAAATATAATTGTTTAGTTGCATTTTACGATAAAAGGAAGCATTTTACAAAAATTACAAAAATAACTTTCATCATAGAAATTATTAAAAAAGTGATTGTGAAGTCAAAAAAGCAATTTTTTATTATTTCTTTAATAATTTGTAAGTAAACGGGTTGCCATGTCCGTGGTGATATTTTCCAAATCGAACATTGAACGCACTGAGTCAAATGGAATATGATGACAAGACACAGTGAGAGTTTTAAATATTTGACATGGCATCGGGAATATTTTGAGTTGTTGATTAAATAATATTGAGAGTGTATTTGATAAATAATTGATTCAAGAAGTGAACTTATTAAAAAGTTATTTGTTGTTTATTATTTATGGAAGATCCAAGCAGAGAATAAATAAGGATATATTATGTGATCACACTTAAAACACTTAAAACACTTAAAGTTGTGAGATAAAAAAAAATGAAACTAGTGGAGTTGGGAGATTTAGCGATAAAAACCTACACATTTACATCCTACTTATTGTTTCCCACCTTTAGACGTATCGGACGAGTTTGGGAACTGCCACTGTCACAGTGACAGTTTTAGTTCACATACTCCTCTGATACGTCTAAAGGTAAGAAACAATAAATATAATGCAAGTGTATAGGTTTTTATCGCTAAATCTCCCACCTCCACAAGTTTCATTTCTTTTTATCTCACAACTTAATATGTTTTCCATCTTTTGCGTTATTTTGCCACGTTCCGACTTTATTTAGATTATTGCAAAGTAACTGTTTATACATTTACTCATTGTAGTACATTTACTCACGGTTTTTGCTCTAAATTTTAAAAAACCACTTGGAATTACATGAAATTTGGCATATATGTAGCTGACATGTCAAACAAAAAAAAGTGATATTGTGCCGATGTGTGCTTTTACCCTGGGGGTGACTTTCACCCCTTTTCGAGGGTAAAAAAGATACCTTTAAAATAAGTCCGGAAGTGGATAAACTGATTAATTCTAAGCAACTTTTGTTTTATAGTGTTTTTTCACTAAGACAATACTTTTCGAGGTATTTGCGAGTGAATAATGTTCATTTTCAACAAAAAAAAACATTTTTAGACGTTTTTTCGCAAATAACTCGAAAAGGAAGTATTTAAAAAAAATTTCTTAACAAAAATATGGACTATAAAAATGTGAAAAAAATAGTGTTTATGTGAGGTCTATAGACTCAGTAGAAGCGAAGTTGTAGTTAATGAACAACAGGACCATATTCGTCAAATTTCAAATCTAATATTTCAACATAAAATAACCAAAAAATAAAGCAATTTTTATATAATTGATGGATTCGACCGTTATTTGATGGAAGTTCATTTTATCTCACAATAAAACACTGAAAAACGTTTGTTTTCTATACTTTCACAAAATTTATTACAACTATGTTATTACTACAGCTGTTTCGGCAAAGTGCCTTTCTCAAGTGATATATTTTACCCAGTCCAATCCAGTCCAACATTGTTTGATTTGCTTGTCTAGATAATTGCTAAGAAGAAATGCGTGCAATGTGCGTCCCCGTTTAGGATTTTGTCCTCTATATATTTTACAATGTGTTTGCCTTTTTAAGTCTTTAACTGAAGAGGTTGAGGAGTGGGGAGCTGTTTGTCTCGAGTTGGTCATTCAGAATTATATCTGTTTTTTTCAATTTATTAATTTCCATTGATTCTAAAAGTGAACGCTTAAGGCCTTTATTTTGAATGTGTAGAATTTGAAACTCTTCATTGAAAGAATGATTATGATCTAGAAGGTGAAGTGCGTATGTAGAAGTGTCTGTTTTTCTATTGTTGAAAGCCCTTTTGTGTTCTGCTATCCGTTTGTCAAAAATTCTGCCAGTTTGACCGATGTAAGTTTTCGGACAGTCACCACAAGTTAGTTTGTACACACCACTCTGTAGTTGCTTTCTCTTTCGGCTATTATTGTTTTTAATATGTTTGCTTAAGTTGTTGTTAGTTCTGAAAGCTGGTGTTATTCCTTTCTTTTTATGTATCTGGCTATTTTTGTTGTTATTTTGCCAGTATATGTGAGAGAGCAGAAGGTACTGGGTTCTTTCTGTGGTGGTGGATACACTAATTTTAAGGCTTTCTTATGGGGTTTTTGGTTTAAAATGTTGTTAACTGTTTGTTCGTTATAGCCATTGTTTACTGCTATTTGTCTAATGATATTTAGTTCTGTCTCGAAGATATTTTTTGTCATAGGAATTTCTGTCAGTCTATGTATCATGCTATCGTAGGCTGCTAATTTGTGTTGTGTAGGATGGGATGATGAATTGTGTATAGTTGTGTCAGTATGGGTAGGTTTATGATATACGGAGAACTCATGTTTGTTGTGTAGTCTGGTAATCGTTACATCTAGAAAGTTTATGGAATTATTCTGTTCTGTTTATATTGTGAACTCAATTCACTTCATAGTGAACTCAATTAACTCACTTCATAGTAATATTGATCATATAAATACAACATAAGTCGATTTACAACCGCCTAAAAACGTGTTTTTTTCTTGTTGAAAATAAACATGTTCACTCGCAAATAACTCGAAAATTGTTGACTTAGTGAAAAAACTCTACAGAGCAAAAGTTGCTTATAATTACCCAATTTATCCACTTCCGGGAATATTTTAAAGGAATCTTTTTTCACCCACAAAAAGGGTTGAAACTCACCCCCAGGGTAAAAGAACACATCGGCAGAATATCACTTTTTTGTTTGACATTTTAGCTACGTGTACACCAAATTTCATGTCAATCCAAGTGGTTTTTTTTTAATTTAGAGCAAAACCCGTGAGTAAACTTATTATAAAACGTAATTTTTGCAATAATTTATTAATAACAAAGACGGAACGTGGTTTAAGCTATCACGACTCGTGGCAATGGATTTAGCGTATAAAAATACTATGAAAAAGACTACAAACTTACTGTAGATAGCGCAATGTTTCGAACTTTCCGGCGAATAAACAATTATTTTGTTATTAACAAAATAAGAACACATTTTGAGTAATCTCCACTAGTCGCATTAAGTAGAGTAGACCTTACTACTATCTATTTATTTACAGGGCTTCTAATAATACCTGTAAAATATCTAATTTTGCCATATTTTTAATAACAATTAAACGGACTATATTTGAGCTTCCAAGTCACTTCCATTGGATTTAGCGACTCAAAAAACCTATAATACCGCCATCAAACCACGGCGAACTAAAATTTCTTACGGGACCCCTATGTTGCGACTAGACTACTAGGACAGATATAGGCCTAAGACCTATATCTTAAAAATTATTATCAAAAATCGGGCACGATATTTCGCTATTCCAATGAAATCCTTGTTTATCATAGCAACAATATTTAGACAGTAGGGAGTTTTTGTGCACACAAATACGTAAACGTAACCAATCTTTTTGACATATACGCTTGCGCAATAATGGTTGAACTCCCGTATTTCGATGCGTATTACCTAAAGTAGCGCTCAGATACGTATGTGAGAACGCATCCCTATCGAGACGAAAGTCACCGAATGCACACGAGAATCTTGCCCGATTGGCGATTACCTACCAATGGCTACCAAATGAACATTATTTCATCAGCGTACTACCCGTTTATAAATATTTAAGGTTATATTGGTTATTGGTTTAGTCTATTTGAGAAAAATTATTCTGTGTTTGTAATTGGAAATTGGAACTTCATAATAGATTTAAAATTTTATTGTTTTCAAGTTGTCTATTAATAAAGCAAAACAAGCAAATCTTGTATTAATTTAAGAAATACAGTGATCACCACAATTAATAACTTGATAAATAAATGACCTAATTTCTGTAAAATTTTCAAATAAATATGAACAAACTATTTACATTATACTGGAATTCTGATATAGGTACAATAATTTACAACTAAAAAGTAGGTATAAACAAAAATAAAAAAATTTTAACCTAAGGAAAAATAATATTTTTATATTTAAATAGAAGCAATAAAAACCATACAATTTCATCATTCATTTATCTTTTTTTTACATTTGTATATTAATTGTATATTGTGTGAACATTGTTTTATTTTTTAATGTCAACGGAATTTAAAAATTACTTTACGATTTGCTTTACGTTACGTTAAGGCAGTCACAAAAACTACCTATTTTAACGTTCATCCTCTACGACACGTTAGTGGCTTTACGTATACGGAGATGCGTTACGTTACGTAGCAACAAAAACTCCCTAGTTATTCATAAATGGAAAAAATACAGTAACCATGTAAGACCAATAATTAAACATTGTTTTCGAAATATTGTCTACCTAAATCTAAGGAAACCGGGCATTCCAAATGTAGAACTAATACACAGTAAATACTTATAGAAAGTTTTCTAAACAATAATACTACAATGTCATTAAAACATACTTTAGTTTTTTCAAAATAATTGGTACCCATTAATAAATCCCCTCATAAAGCTTGGAACAAAATAGAATAGGCACAGTAAATCGCTTATGTAAATTAGTTCAATTGTTTTTTCTTAAACAAAAATATTAGAAAGTAGGTATGTTGGAAAATATTCTATTGTTGGGGTCTTATCTATAGAAATTTCTAAATTTGTGTAATGGCTTAGTAATATCTACCTGCCCCTAATGTTATTGAAACATGTTTGCTACAACAATAAAATTATTTTAATGAGCAAGTAACATAAATATACCGTCATTATTTGGAATAAATATGTATATTATTGAGAGACAAAATTAATGATATAGATTTTTGAGAAAGTGTCAATATCTGAGAAATATGCAATGCAAATAACTTCAAACAGTTTTATTATTAAATTTTCTCGAAAAAAATGAAAAGGCTGCTATCTGATTCTCGAATAAAATTCTAAATTCTATTATGTTTATCAAAATTCTATATGGTCGACTCTTCTCTACGGAGTTAAAACGTGGTCCCTTAAAACAGCAGCCGTCAATAAATTGGAGGCCTTTGAAATGTGGATTTACCGAAGAACCTCAAAATTTCATGGATATTGCATACCCCAAACGAAGAAGTGCTGCAGAGAATAGACAAAGAACCAGAATTCAGTTAAAGTAAAAAAAATAACATACTGAGAAATAATATGTACCAATATGCAATAGGCTCATCCAATAGTGAAAGGAAAGATCGAGGGAACGAGAGGAGTAGGAAAGAAAAGACTATCGTGGCTAAGAAACATCCGAAAATACTTACTTTCCGTGTCCGGAACACCAACAACTTTAAATTCTGTATTTCCAATGGTTGGCCACATAGATGGCCCTGTCATTTGCTATAATTAAGTATTCTTCTGTGCAGGTCCCTCTCATCTCTGTGCATGATAGTAGATGCCGGCTGGTCTGAACCGCGCCACAGTCGCAGGTATCGTCCTCCTGGTATCCCCATTTTTTCAGGTTGCCGGTTCTTAATCTGTTTAGCGCTTTCCAAGTCGGATACGGTAAATTGTGTCCAGCAGCCATTTCCTCCGAGGGAGGAAAATGTGTCGCGGTAGTTGACGCTTGCCATAGGTGTATTCGGCGCGTCTCTGGCGCTTCGGGGATGGATCTTGATGTTTTCAGGAAGCTTTTCCGAGATCTTAGTCTGCTTGGCTGAGTTTGGTGGTCATATAAGGGGTGTCTTCGGTCCGTCTCCTGCTTTTTCCGTTCTACCTCTGACGTGACCTTCCTCCTGATTGGTGGTGGAGCAATTCCAGCAATGGGGTATACCTCTTCGATAGGTGTCGGTTTCAGGCAACCCGATATTATACGGACCGTTTCATTTAGAGCCACGTCGACGTTCTTTGCGTGAGCAGAGTTTGCCCATACTGGTGCTCCAAACTCCGCGGCCGAAAAACATAATGCCAAGGCAGAAGTGCGGAGAGTGTGTGGTTGTGCTCCCCATTTTGTATTAGTTAGCTTGCGGATGATATTATTTCTGGCACTTACTTTCTTCTTGACATCTTGACAGTGGTATCGGTAAGACAGAGTTCTATCCAGACGGACGCCAAGGTATTTTGGCGTCTTGTTGTATTCCAGCATCTGACCAGACCACGCCATTCCACCTCCAGCGATCTTCGGGCATGCTTGTTTCTCAGGTGGAAAGCACATACCTGGGTTTTTGTGGGATTGGGTTTCAGATGGATTTTATCATAGTATAGAGCTAAGTCTCCCAGGGCATCTGTCAGTTTCACTTCGACTTCATTGAAGGTTCTTCCCTGAGCTGCCACCGCTGTATCATCAGCGTAAATAAATTGCCTTGTTTGTTGGTGTATGGGTTGGTCGTTGGTGTATATGTTGTATAGAAACGGCGCGAGGACACTTCCCTGTGGTAGCCCATTTTTTTGGTCCCTCCACCGACTGTTCTTGGACTGGAGCGTTACGTAGAAGCGTCTATTCTGGAGGAGACATTTCACTAACCTTGTTAGTCGGAAATCCTTTGTAGTTTCGTAGAGTTTTGCGAGTAGCCGTTGATGGTTAACTGTATCATAGGCGGCAGTTAGGTCTATGAACGCTACTCCTGTTATTTCCTTCCGTTCAAAACCATCTTCAATATGTTGGGTGAGATTAAGAATTTGACTGCAGCAGCACTTTCCGGGCCTGAATCCTGCTTGTTCTGGAATAATTTTAGTCTCCACATATTCTGCGATCCGGTTCAGTATCATTCTTTCAAAGGCCTTGAAAAGGTGGCACAAGAGAGATACAGGTCTAAAACTCTTTGTATCCGCCGGATCCTTCCCTGGTTTTAAGAGGGCTACCACTCTAACTTTTCTCCAGATTTTGGGGATTTGTAATGTACGGATGCAGCAATTCATCATTTTTACGAGCCACTCTACGGTTTTTAGTCCAAAGTTCTTTATTTGCTCTGTTCGTATGTCGTCCAGGCCAGCCGCTTTATTATCTTTCATTTGATGGATCGCGCCTCTCATCTCCTCTAGACAAAAAGAGGTACCTAGAACATATCTTTCTTCGTCGATATTCCGTTGAGCTCTCACCTTGTTCTTTCTTGATGTCATCTTACCGTTCATTAGAAGATGATGGGCTATCTGATCGGGTGTGACTTCTGTCATGTTGACTGCCGGAGCAGCGGGATCGTTGCCAAGATTCCGAATCAGCTTCCAGGCACGTCTGCTGTTTTGTTTCATGTCCAGACTCGTGACCGACAATGAATACGACTAAATTTTGAACAGCTAATAAAAACAATTAAAGAAAAGAATTTGCAATTGCAATATGCAACTTTCATTGAGAAGAGAGCACTTTAAGAAGGAGAACAAGAATATATTTTCTCTAAACAACTCAATAAAAACCATATTCCTAGTGTTAAAATATTGTTAAAAAGGTTCCCTTCTTTACCGAAAAGAAGAAACTTCTTTTTATATAAACATGAATTTTTCAATGCACCTCCAGTAAGTTATCGTTCCATCCTTTTCGTGGTCTTCCTACTGATCGTCTTCTTATTGGTGAACCGTCTCTCGCCGTCTTCTCTAATATACTTTTTGTCATTATGCTTAAAAGATCAATTCATTCCACTTTTCTCTTTCTTACAAAGTCCTTATTGTTCTCCTCTTTATATCTCCATCGCACTTCTTACTCTGTCCCCTAGTATACTACCATCAATTTTTGCAAGCCTTTTGATCTCTGCTGTTTCTGAATTCTTTTGTTTCCTCTCTATCGAGTTGTTTTTCTGCCATGTATGTCATTATTGTTCTGATAACTCTTTTGTAAATTCTACCTTTAACCTCTTTCCTGATATGTTTATTCCTGCATGTTGTTTCATCTAAGCATCCTGCGGCCATGTTTGCTATATTAACTTCATCTTTCCATTCCATGACTAGATTTCTTGGGCTAGATAGTGTGATTTCTATTTTAATTCCATTACTTGTTCTATTATCTGTATAGTAAGTAGGCGAGCGAAGTATGCTAAATGTGCAGTCACTCGAGCGCTTTGGGGACCTACTGGGTTGTGAAGACTAGGTCCTAAGTCCAAAAAAAGTTAAGTAAAATTTTTCATTTTAATGGGGACTTTCCATTTTTTTAATTTAATTTTCCATTTCCAACAATCGTTTCTTCCGATTATAGCGCCACCTATCCATAGTTTGAAAAAATATTTCGAGTAAAAGTTGCTTATTTTACGTAAAGAATTCAAATTTGGAATAAAATATTTTAAAGTAACCCCCCACCTCACCTCCGTGGGGGATCGTGTTTGGTACCATTCGATAGATTTTTCAAAAATATTGATTAACTGTATTTTGCAGTTTTTCGATCTAATGTTTATTTTGCGAGATATCGAGGGATATGTATTTAAAATTTTTAATTTATCCCCACCCCTCTCTGTATTTTTTATTTTTAACACGTATTTTTTAGTTGTTCGATCTAACGTTCATTTCGAGAATTATTCGCTTTTATGTGAAACTTTTTAACTAGCCCATTTCCTTACGTCCCTCTCAAATCGTCAGATTTTTGAAATATACACTGTTTTGCATATCCTTAACTCACCTTATCTTAATCTGACAATTTCAAGTATTTTTAAGGAGCGATTTTTTTCTTGGGCCCCCTTAACGAACTCCCCTGTGTTAATAGTTAATAAATGGTAGAGGTACATCTGCAGGGCACCAGGTTTCTCCCCATATGATAATCTGACGCGCTCGAGTAACTGCAAAAATCCCCACTTGAACTCACCTACCAGTACTTGTACCTCCATCGTCTGCAGTAACATATTATTTTAAGTTGTTTTTTTTTCATTTGTTATTTTTTCTCATTATTTCTTTTATTATTTGACCCTTATGAGCCCCTGAAAACCAAAGTGGTCTAAATCAAGAATTTCATTTTACATTTACTTCAAGAATTTTGTTTGTTTGAAAGTGTTCTATTTTGCAAAAAAAATTGAAAAATGTTAGTGCATCCACCCACTCACAGACAAAGCTACTGTAATGTACATGTCAATATTATATAATATACAGGGTGTCCCGTAAAGATTGGTCATAAATTATACCACAAATTCTGGGGTTAAAAATAGGTTGATTGAACCTCACTTACCTATATACAATAGTGCACACAAAAAAAATTACAGCCCTTTGAATTTACAAAATGAAAATGGATTTTTTTTTCATATATCGAAAACTCTTAGAGATTTTTTAATGAAAATGGACATGTGGCATTCTTATGGCAGTAACATCTTAAAAAAAAATTAAAGTGAAATTTGTGCACCCCATAAAAGTTTTATGGGGGTTTTGTTCCTTTAAACCCCCAAACTTTTGTGTACGTTCCAATTAAATTATTATTGTGGCACCATTAGTTAAACACAATGTTTTTATAACTGTTTGCCTCTTTGTACTTTTTCGATAAGCCAGTTTTTATCGACATATTTTGAATACTTATCGAATCCACCGCATATTTGTATATGGTGCATTACGATTATAGAGACCTGTTAGTTAATAATCTGAAAATTTATGTATAATTTACATTTTTAGGTATATTTTGAAAAAGAAGCCACATCTCGACAAAAGGTGACTGGTCAAAAAAAGACTAAGAGGCAAAAAAGTTTTAAAAACACTGTGTTTAACTAGTGGTACCACAATAATAGTTTAATTGGAATGTACACAAACATTTGGGGGGTTTAAAAGAACAAAACCCCCATAAAATTTTCATGTAAATATATTAAGAAGAAGCCGCATCTCCACAAAAACTGGCTTATCGAAAAAATACTAAGAGGCAAAAAAGTTTTAAAAACGTTGTGTTTAACCAATGGTACTGCAATAATGAATTAATTGGAACGTACACAAAAATTTTGGGGCGTTTAAAGGAACAAAACCCCCCATAAAATTGTTATGGGGTTGACAAACTTCACTATAATTTTGTTTTAAGATGCTCCTGCCAGGAAGGGAAAATATTTTCCTCCCTAGGGAGGAAAAGTACAACTTTGCTCCCTACAATCAGGTCCGGAAAAGTATACTTTCGGTAGAGGTAGGTGGAAAAATATATTACATTTACATATAAAGCCTAAAAAGGAATACCGTCGACATATGGAAGCCGAATTGGCATTTTCTGCTGCTGGCTATATTGTGTCTAAAGTACGCAGGATTTTGGCAGATGACAGTTTAGATTTAGATATTGGCTCGTATGAATAAAAATAAAAATGTAGTATATACTCCAAATTTTGGAGTACATACTCCACGCGGTAGTATCTACTCTTATGTACGGTGAGTAGAAACTCATCACATCAACATATTTTTATTCATATGAAATGTAGTATAAACTTATACTTTATGCTCATACTCATGAGAATGTACTTGGAGTTTATACTCCGTTATTATTCATACCATCCAATATGTTGTGTTTCTCTTGCTAACATTTTCAATTGAAAGCTTTAGCTAAGCTAAATAATAGTAACTTATAGCTAAATAATATATGTAGCAACTAAATTAGTAGACTATATTAATTTTCAGTTGAAAATGGTTTTTTGGTTGTTTTTTTAAATTTTGTTGGTGTATTTTTGAAGATAGATTTTTTGTTTTTCCTGTATTTGTTACTGTTTTTTGTGAAGAAAGAAGAGTTTTGATCTCATACTAATAGTAATACTTAAATAAATGTGGAGTTAGTTGATTAATTTATTGTTTTATTTGCCTTATATTAATATGACTATTTTCAATATGCGGGATCCCGCAAATACCGAGATCCCGCGGGATTGAAAATTCTTAGTCCCGCAAATACCTAGATTGAACTCAGGCTGCGGAATTGGAAGCCCTAAAAAGTTCACAAAATTATATATTTAGGAACTGTCATAGTGGACCGACTAGTAGTCCATGTGGCGAGACCGCTCCCGTCTGGACAAATTTCTGATTCGGTTTCTTTGTGGATTTGGATTCAAAAATGTCCCCTTTAAACAAATCTGAAGGGTGCCGGGCGGAATTTTTGGGCAGCAATTGTTTAAACAATTTTCTAAACAAATACAAAAGATTACGTTTTTTTGCTCCATAGCATATTTTTTGAGTTTTGTGGGTCATTCTGAACAAGAAAGGTATCTTTTAAATTTTCTCAGAAATTGATAGTTTTCGTGTTATAAGCGATTTAAAATCTGAAAAATGCGAAAATTCGCATTTTCGAGGCTTAAGAACTCATATTTAAATTAGTATTTTTGAGGTTATCAGATACTTAGATTGAAGACTGAACATTAAGCTTCAAGCATCTGAAGAGTGATCGCGTCTAACTTTAATTTATATTGTTGTTTTTTAATCGTTAAATATGCGTGTTTATGCGATTTTTTTGGCGGTGCGGCGTGCTCCATTTCAAAAATCTCCTATTTTCCTCCGAAAAATATTTTTTCTAGATTCTTTGCGATATTCTAAATGAAATAAGTTTCTTGCCATTTTTCTCAAAAGTTAATAGTTTTTAAGTTATAAGCGATTTAAAATCCGAAAAATGACAAAAAACGCATTTGCGGATGTTAAATCGCTTATAAGTTTAAAACTATTAACTTTTGAGAAAAATGTCAAAAAACTTATTTTATTTAGAATGTCCCAAATAATCTAGAAAAAATATTTTTCAGAGGAAAATAGGAGATTTTTAAAAATGGAGCGCGCCGCACCGGTAAAAAAATCGGATAAACACGCATATTTAACACCCGTGTTGAGCTGGCCCCCCCACTTGCAAAAATTAAAAAACAAATAGCCCTGATTTATGAGCTATTTATGAGCTCTCATATTCCGCAAACTAAAAATTTTGAGCTCGTTCCACTGAGCAGGAATTTAATACCCTAGTGGGGGGGGGCTGAGTCAGCCCCCCCCCCACTACTTAAAAATAGGAATATTGAATCGGTTTTTGCGGCAGAATTACGAGCTATTTATGAGCTCTTGAAATTATATAGTTTCGATTTTTGAGCTCATCCCTTTCACCCCCAAACAACCCTTTAATTGATTTAACTTAAGAGAAAGATGCTGAGAAAACTTAAAATATATCGTATTGCGAATATAATTCCTATAGCTTATATACTCTAAGAATAAACTATTCAATCAAGAGCATTTCGATTATTGAGCTACAACCCCTTCGCCAGAAAACCACCCTATCTTCCCGGCTTAAGAGAAAGTTGTACTTAAAATGCGTTAAACTAATTATTTGGCGACTACATATCATTTAATAATTTATAACCTTCCAAATTACGCGCATTTAGATCAGTAAATTGCAATTTATTTTGTATAGTGCAGTCACTGAAGGTAAAAATCAACGATTACCTTCAATTTCGGTGAACCTTCATCGATTTTCACGAAAATTGGTCAGTGGTTAGAGGATACGTCAAGAAACAAAGGTGACATGGTACCACCTTGCGCCTTTACCCTGAGGGTGGATACCGCCCCTTCTCGGGGGTGAAAATTATTTTATAAAAAATAACTGCACAAATCAATAAAAGAACAAATTAAAAGCAAAATTTATTATATAAAGTTAATAAAATGAGTTAATACTTTTTAAGTTATTAGAGATCAAAGATTTTAATTATTTGTGAAAAAAATGCATGTTTTGAAGAGGTTTTTTGTAAATCACTGAAAAACTGTAAGTTTTTACAAAAAAGTTAATAGTAGTTTAATTCGTATAGCTTTCTAAGAATAAACTCTAAAATCACGCGCCTTTCGATTATTGAACTACAACCCCTTCGCAAGAAAACCATCCCATATTACCGGCTTAAAAGAGGGTTGTACTTAAAATAATTTAAATTAATTATTTGTCGACTATATATTGTTTAATAATTTATGAGCTCGCAAAATATACGCATCTCAATTATTGAATTGCCATTTTCTTTCTATAGTGCAGTCACTGAAGGTAAAAATCAACTATGACCTTCGATTTCGGTAAATCTCCATTCATTTTCACGAAAATTGGTGAGCGGATTTTGATACTATCAACTTTTTCTGGATCTTATTTTTCATAGGTATTTCTAAGTACGTTGACAAGTATTTAGTACCTAAGTGTTGTAAAATGCATCTCTTTCCTGTTATTTAAGCTTGAACACTTAGATTTGAACAGTCGCGGAAAAAAATATACATTTAATTACCAATAACTTACTTTAAATTAACATTAAAGGGTTTTTCAAGTAAGCAATTTATTATATTTTTTATTAGCTTCAATTTTAGTGATGAAAACTTTTTTGTAAAAACTTACAGTTTTTGAGTCATTTATGAAAAATCGCTCTAAAGCATGCATTTTCTTTCCAAAAATTAAAATATTTGATCTTTAATAACTCAAAAAGTATTGATTTATTTTAATTACATTATATAACAAATTTTGCTTACAATCTGTCCCTCTCTCGATTTGTGGGGTTATTTTTAATAAAGTAATTTTCACTCCCGAGAAGGGGTGACATACACCCCAGGCTAAAACCCCAAGTTCTTATTGTCAATTCGTGAAAATAAATGGCGATTTACCGAAATCGAAGGTAATAGTTGATTTTTACCTTCAGTGACTGCACTATAGAAAGAAAATGGCAATTCAATAATTGAAATGCGTATATTTTGCAAGCTCATAAATTATTAAACGATATGTAGTCGCCAAATAATTAATTTAAATTATTTTAAGAACAACTCTCTCTTAAGCCGGGAATATGGGGTCGTTTTCTTGCGAAGGGGTTGTAGCTCTATAATCGAAAGACGCGTGATTTAAGAGTTTATTCTTAGAATATAAGCTATACGAATTAAACTACTATTTAACTAAGTTAACTACTATTTAACTTAAAGTTTTTCAGTGATTTACAAAAAACCTCTTCAAAACATGCATTTTTTTTACAAATAATTAAAATCTTTGATCTTTAATAACTTAAAAAGTATTGACTTATTTTATTAACTTTATATAATAAATTTTGCTTTTATTTTGTTCTTTTATTAATTT
This sequence comes from Diabrotica virgifera virgifera, assembly GCF_917563875.1. Classification (NCBI taxonomy): domain Eukaryota; kingdom Metazoa; phylum Arthropoda; class Insecta; order Coleoptera; family Chrysomelidae; genus Diabrotica; species Diabrotica virgifera. The sequence continues at coordinate 223,823,738 of NC_065446.1, forward strand.
GTGCATTTATTTTTTATAAAATAATTTTCACCCCCGAGAAGGGGCGGTATCCACCCTCAGGGTAAAGGCGCAAGGTGGTACCATGTCACCTTTGTTTCTTGACGTATCCTCTAACTACTGACCAATTTTCGTGAAAATCGATGAAGGTTCACCGAAATTGAAGGTAATCGTTGATTTTTACCTTCAGTGACTGCACTATACAAAATAAATTGCAATTTACTGATCTAAATGCGCGTAATTTGGAAGGTTATAAATTATTAAATGATATGTAGTCGCCAAATAATTAGTTTAATGCATTTTAAGTACAACTTTCTCTTAAGCCGGGAAGATAGGGTGGTTTTCTTGCGAAGGGGTTGTAGCTCAATAATCGAAATGCTCTTGATTTAATAGTTTATTCTTAGAGTATATAAGCTATATGAATTATATCCGCAATATGATATATTTTAAGTTTTCTCAGCATCTTTCTCTTAAGTTAAATCAATTAAAGGGTTGTTTGGGGGTGAAGGGGATGAGCTCAAAAATCGAAAGTATATAATTTCAAGAGCTCATAAATAGCTCGTAATTCTGCCGCAAAAACCGATTCAATATTCCTATTTTTAAGTAGTGGGGGGGCTGACTCAGCCCCCCCCACTAGGGTATTAAATTCCTGCTCAGTGGAACGAGCTCAAAATTTTTAGTTTGCGGAATATGAGAGCTCATAAATAGCTCATAAATCAGGGCTATTTGTTTTTTAATTTTTGCAAGTGGGGGGGGGCCAGCTCAACACGGGTATATTTAACAATTAAAAAACAACGGTATAGATTAAAGTTAGACGCGATCACTCTTCAGAATCTTGAAGGTGAATATTTAGTCTTCAATCTAAGTATCTGTCCACCTCAAAAATACTAATTTGAATATGAGTTTTTAAGCCTCGAAAATGCGTATTTCCGCATTTTTCAGAATTTAAATCGCCTATAACTCGAAAACTATCAATTTCTGAGAAAATTTAAAAGATACCTTTCTTGTTCAGAATGACCCACAAAACTCAAAAAATATGCTCCTGGGCAGAAGAACGTGATCTTTTGTATTTGTTTAAAAAAATTGTTTAAACAATTGCTGCCCAAAAATTCCGCCCGGTACCCTTCAGATTTGTTTAAAGGGCACATTTTTGAATAGGAATCCACAAAGAAACCGAATCAGAAATTTTTCGAGACGGGAAAGACATTTCTTTGCAATAATCATCTCAGTTTAGAACTAAGACAAAGAATGGCTAAATGCTACTATGTTTGGTTTGTACTTTTGTATGGTGCGGAAGTGTGGTCGCTAAAAGTATTGAGAATTTAAAGCATTGGAAAAATGTGGATTCATAGACAGATGCTCAAGATACCTTGCGGGGCAAGAAAAACGAATGAGGAATTATTAAGGAGGGTCAACAAAGATAGATAACTGAAAAGGACCCTTAAACACCGAAAAATGTTTTATCTGGCACATATAGTGAAGGGATATCGATATAGAATACCTACTATAACTATAACTGATACTTAATGGCGAAATAGAGGGTCAGAGAAGTGTACCTACCTAGGTAAAATTATAAATATACAGAGAGGTTCAAAATGATGGAATAAATTCATTTTTTTTTTCGAGAATAGGTTACTTTGGAGAAAAGTCCCGAGACGCGTCGATTTTTATTTTTAAATTATGATTTTTGGAATATACAGTATGTCCCTGTAAGTTGAATCCATATGGAAAACTTTTTTATTATTAATTTTACGAAAAAAAGTTATTCTTTATAAAAAGCTCTGCATGGTCCAAAACCTAAGATTTAACCATCAAATATCAAATTTTTTGAATATTATACGAGGTAGTTGTTTGGAAAGTTGTAACGTTGTATACGAGTAAAAGTTGTTTGGAATTGAAAACTATATTCTAATATGCAATGACATCCTTCTAATTGAAAAAAAATTTTTTTTGAAAAATTATGGATAACTCTCATTATTTTTTCAGTTATTTCAATTCTGATAACTCTTTTATTATTAATTTTACGAAAAAAAGTTATTCCTAATAAAAAGTTCTGGATGGTCTAAAACTTAAAATACAACTATCTTATATCAAATTTTATCAATTTTATACGAGGTATGTCAAAAAAGATTAATTTAGATCAAAAGTAAAGTACCTTTATAGTTCAGAATATTTCAATTACAAGGATGTAATTACATACGGAAACATAGTTTTTGATTCTAAATAACTTTTTATAATAACAATATTCGATATTATGACAAATAAACGTATTTTACTCTTGAGCGAAATTCATATTTTTTGACATACCTCGTATAAAATTGATAAAATTTGACATAAGATGGTTGTATTTTAGATTTTAGACCATGCAGAACTTTTTATTAGGAATCACTTTTTTTCGTAAAATTAATAATAAAAGAGTTATCTGAATTAAAATAACTGAAAATAATGTTAGTTATCCATAATTAAAAAAAAAAAAAAAATTATCAATTAGAAGGCTGTAATTGCATACTAGAATACAGTTTCTAATTCCAAACAACTTTTCTTAATAGCAATTTTCAATATTGTGAAAAATAAAACTACTTTACTCTTGAGTTAAATTCAAACTTTTAGACATACCTCGTATAATATTCAAAGAATTTGATATTTGATGGTTAAATCTTAGGTTCTGGACCATGCAGAGCTTTTTATAAAGAATAACTTTTTTTCGTAAAATTAATAATAAAAATGTTTTCCATATGGATACAACTTACAGGGACATACTGTATATTAAATAGGTACCATACCAGTGACGACATCCATCTGGGGGTGATGACTTAATCGATGATAATTTTAAATGAGAACAGAAGTTGTGTTCTAGCCCATTTGAAAGTATATTCAATTATTTATTCATTAATATAAACATTATTATTTATAAAGGGCGTCCAAAAATTTTTTTAAATAAAATAATTGACACAAAAAGAAGAATGTATTTAATTTATTTAATTCAAAATACATTTTACTGTTGTCAAAAATAAAAAAAATGTTTATTTAACAAATAAACATTGCCTCTGTTTTCTAATAGCAGTTTAATTTATTTTAAATAATGAATAAATTACACACATTTTTTTGTGTCAATTAATTTAATTCAAAACAAATTATTATGAACACACTATACAGGGTGTAACAAAAATACAGGTCATAAATTTAATCGCATATTCTGGGACCAAAAATAGTTCGATTGAACCTAACTTACCTTAGTATAAATATGCACATAAAAAAAGTTACAACCCTTTGAAGTTACAAAATGAAAATCGATTTTTCCAATATATCGAAAATTCCTAGAGATTTTTTATTGAAACTAGACATGTCGTACTTTTATGGCAGGAGCATCTTAAAAAAAATTATAGTAAAATTTTGACACCCCATAAAAATTTTATGGGGGTTTTGTTCCTTTAAACCCCCCCAAACTTTTGTGTACGTTCCAATTAAATTATTATTGGGATACCATTAGTTAAACACAATGTTTCTAAAGCTTTTTGGCCTCTTAGTACTTTTTCGAAAAGTCAGTTTTTATTGAGATATTTTGAATAATAGTCAAATCCACCACATATTTTTAAATGGTAGTACGATTATGGAATTTATTTATAATTTACATTTTAGGCATATTTTGAACCATATTAAAAAAGAAGCCACATCTTGATAAAAGGTGCCTTGTCGAAAAAATACTAAGAGACAAATAAGTTTTAGAAACATTTTGTTTAACTAATGGTACCGCAGTAATAGTTTAATTGGAACGTACACAATTATTTGGGGGGTGTAAAGGAACAAAACCCACATAAAAATTTTATGTAAACATGTTAAAAAAGAAGCCGCAACTCGATAAAAACTGTCTTATCGAAAAAATACTAAGAGGCAAAAAAGTTTAAAAATGGTGAGTTTAACTAATGGTACCACAATCATAATTTAATTGGAACGTACACACAAGTTTGGGGGGTTTAAGAGAACAAAACCCGCATAAAATTTTTATGGGGTGTACAAATTTCACTATAATTTTTCTTTAAGATGTTCTTGCCATAGGAATGCCAGACGTCCATTTTCAATAGAAAATCTCGAATAGTTTTCGATATGTTGAAAAAAATCGATTTTCATTTTGTAACTTCAAAGGGCTATAACTTTTTTTTGTGCACATTTGTGTAAAGGTAAGTTAGGTCCAATCGATCTATTTTTGGTCTTAGAATATGTGATTTAATTTATGACCTATATTTTTGCTACACCCTGTATAAATTATTAGGTTAACTCTTATATAATTGATTAGACAATTGAATACCCTTTCAAATGAGCTAGCACACGACATCTATTCTCAGTTAAAGAAATCATCGATTACGTTTTCACACCCAGACGGATGACGTCACTGGTATGATATTATACATAATATATGCCATAAAATCATAATTTTAAAATGAAAATTGATCTCTTTCGGGATTTTGCTCCAAAGTGATTCTCGAAAAAATGAAATAATTCCATAATTTTGGACCTCTCTATATACATTGAGCACTTTTCTCATTTTAACAAAATGAGAAAATTGCTCTGCACAAGAGATCTGGAGTAAGAGCTAAGAGTAAGGTTGGCTAGGTACTAAGTTTTCTCGACTTCGTTTTACGGAATGAAAGCTTGGACCTTGAATGCGGCATCAATGAAAAAACTGAAAGCATTAGAGTTGTGGATGTAGAGAACAATTATGAAAATATCATGGACAGAACACGTCACAACCAAAGAAGTTCTGGAAAAACGAATAAAGAAATTAAAGTCTTAAATACAATCACAACAAGAAAATTGGAATATCTCGGTCATATTACATTATGCAGGGAAAGATCCAAGGAAAAAGAAGCAAAGGGATACGTAGAATATCATGGCTGTGCAACCTCAAAGAATGGTACAGATGTACAATAATTAAACTTTTCAGAGCAGCCGTCTCTTAACTCCGAATAGATATGATAATTGCCGACCTGCGTCGCGGAGATGGCAATTGAAGAAGAAGAGATTATATGTACGGCTTATATACGCCTCAGTAGAAAAAATAACAAAACAAGGAGTAACAGAACTTTACAATGGATTACAAAGTGAACTAGATGAAGCTAGAGAAAAATACGAAGCAATAATAATAATAATGGGTGTTTGGAACGCTAGAGGAGGCAAAAATCATAGTAGAGGGATAGGCTATAGGAAAATATGTAAATGAAACCATAAACAGAAGTAGAATAAGGATGATCAAATTCTGCAAAGTAGAACATAAGTAAAAATTCATAGAAGAAAAATGAAATGCTAAAAGTTTAATACATTTTATTAGTACGTACGAAATTCTTAACAAACGCAATAAAAAATTTAAACAGGAAGAGAAGTAGAAATAGGATAACAGCGTAGGTTACTCATAGAAGAATGTATAGTAATACTAGCAAGAAAAGACGATAAAACCAAGTATAGAAAATAGCAATATAAACCCGAATATAGACAGATAGTAAACTAAGGACGGGAGAAATACAGAAGAAATACCAACACAAAAGAGAAGTAAAATACATACAATCAAATAATTATTGGAAGACGAAGCAGTGGAAAGGTCCCGGACGCAACAAGAGAAGAAATGGACGAAGCCATAAATCGAATAAAAACAGGAAAGCATGTTTGGAGGAAGAAGTTGTGTCAGAAATGATAAAATATTTAGAAGGAAAGGGAAAGAAACAGCTGCGGATAATTTGCAAAAAAATTTGACACGTCAAAAGATGTCGGATGAAATAAGGTCGGTTCTAAGAAGTTCATAAAACATTAATCAAAATCATAGGAATTACCTACAAGAGAGTCATAGGAAAGTGTAAGAGAGAGGCCAAAGATTTAACGAATTCAAAATAAACAAAGGAATAACACACGGAGATAGTTTAAGCCCATTATTGTTTGTCATATTAATGAACAGCAGAATAAGGAACCTCAAAGCTAAAGAAAAAATATAAATACAATAATTGGATACAGAAGCTTACAAACAGTAAAATTACCAGGGTTTAATCTAAGCAGATGATATTGTGCTAGTAGCCCAGTAAATGAACGGGAAATTCAGCGATACCGTGTAATTTTCAGGGGCAACTCCGAATTGCATGAAAATTTGGATTTAAGTTCTACTTACCCTCCACTTCAAAGTTGAAATTGTGCCGTTGGATGCTTTTACTTGGGGGGTGACAGTTACCCCTTCTCGGAGGTGAAAAAACATACGTTCAAGATAAGACCGAAAATCAATAAATTTACTGATTTTAAGCAACTTTTGTTCTATAGAGTTTTTTACGTAAGTCAATACTTTTCGAGTTATTTTCCATTGAAAATGTTGATTTTTCGACAAAAAAAACTACGTTTTCAGACGGTTTTTCGCAAATAACTCAAAAAGTAAATATTTTATCGAAAAAAATATCCTTAGAAAAAGTGTAGCTTATCAAAAACCCAAAAAAATGGTGTATCAGTAAAATCTATCAAATAAATAAAAACAAAGTTGTAGCTCATGAAAAATACGTTCTTATTCGTCTAATTCCAAATCGAATATTTTAAGGTGAAATTACCGAAGAATTAAGCACTTTTCGGGAAAAAACCATTTAAACTTTTTTAAAGTGTTTATAAAAAACTTTGTTTGAATTGTCAACAAAAGTATTAGCATTAAAAATAAGCGAGTTACGCTCAAAATAAAGTTGGCCCTCTTTTTTTTTGTAAAAAATCATGAAAATCTCGCCGAGTTTAGCTCCCCAAATGAATTTAATCGCTACCGCTTTACAAACAATTTACTTACCTATCTATTTTTTATATGATCTGTCAGTCTCACCGGTTTAAAGTGTTTATTTTTGAAAGGGTTATAATTGAGAAAGCTTGAATGGGTCACTAATCACGAGTGTATGCAAATTTTGAACAGCCATATCTTAACCAATTTTTGTTTTACAGAGAAACAAAATGAAACTAGCATATTTATAATAGCAAAACCTACATTTTATTGTTTAAGATTTTTCTTATCCCTAATACTTTTTAAGTTATTTTGAAAAAATGAATTTTTTCAAAAATTTTTAGAAAATTTTTTTTTAACATAACACCAAATGGTTTCAAAAATAAGCACTTCAAACCAATCAAACTTACATATCATATAAACCATACACATACAGTTAAAATAGATGGTAAAACCAAACGATTATTTTTTTACCAAAAAAAAGTGGCCAACTTTTTTTTCAGTGCAACTCGCTTATTTTTGATGCTGTAAACTTTTTTAAAAACAAATAATAAGCTTTTTTTCCATATTTTAAAAATGTTAATAAGGTTTTCCCGAAAAACGTTTCTTTCTTCGGTGATTTCGCGTTGAATTATTCGATTTGGAATTAGACGAATAAGAACGTATTTTTCATGAGCTACAACTTTGCTTCTACTCAATTTGTAGACTTTACTAGCACACCATTTTTTTCGTTTTATTATAGGCTACACTTTTGCTAAAAATATTTATTTCGATAAAATATCTACTTTTTGAGTTATTTGGGAAAAACGTTCTGAAAATGTAGTTTTTTTGTCGAAAAATCAACATTTTACATCGCGAATAACTCAAAAAGTATTGACTTACGTAAAAAACTTTATAGAACAAAAGGTGCTTAAAATAAGTGAATTTATCCATTTCCGGCCTTATTTTAAACACGCGTTTTTCACCCCCCGGGAAGGGCTAGATGTCACCCCCCAAGTAAAAGCAACCAACGGCGCAAATTCAACTTTGAAGTGGAGGGTAAGTAGAACCTAAATCCAAATTTTCATGCAATTCGGAGTTGCCCCTGGAAATTACATTCCAAAACGGTCATTTATTGGGCTATAGTTGCGAACACTGAAAATAAAATGCAAAGGCCGGTGAATTCAAGGATTGAAGAAATACTAAAAATGAAAGTGGAGAACGATTATAGTTAATCAAAAAGAAGACCATAGCAATAAGGAAATTAAATGTAATGTAACAATATTAGATAAAATAAGAACGTAGGTACTAATATCTTGAGATCTAAATACTTGAGAAAAACTGGACAATTCAGAAGAAACATGTAAATAGACGGAAAAACACAATATGACAGAAAAAATGAAGATATCATACAAATAACAAAGCAGAAACCTAAGTAATGACTAATGAGTACATCAAACAAGCAAATGTTCGGGTTCGGACACATTAATAGAATAAAATCAGAAAGAGTTAGAAAGAAAATATTAGACATGGGAAGTGGAAACAAATAAGGGGAAGACCTAGAAGAAAATAGATAAATCATCTCGAAAAAATATAAATGATTAAAGGAAAACTATTTTAAGTTAAAGACTGGCCAAGAATAGGAATGCATGGAAAAATGAGTAGAGGAAGAACCAAAATCACAACCCAGCCCATGACAGGGCAAAAGAATAATTAAAAATAAAAAATATTCATGAAAATTATAAATTTTACATAAAACAGAAGCGATTATACTTAGTTAATCAAAAAGGAGACCAAAGAAATAAGGATATTATATAAATGTAATGGAACGATATTAGAAAAATTACAACGTACGAATATCGTTTCAGCATTGTGATTGATGATGGAAACATAGAGGAGAAAAACTGGATAATTCAGAAGAAAGTAAAAATAGGTGGAACAACATAAAAGGACAGGATAAGAAATGAAGATATCAGACAAATGACAAAGCAGAAACCGAGTAGTGATTATATTAAACAAGCAAATGTTTAATGTACTTAAGAAAGCAGAAATAATTACAAAGAAAATGTTAGAATTGGGAAGTGGAAAAAAAATAATAGGATGATCTAGAAAAAAAAATGGATAGATCAGATTAAAGAAATAGGAATGAATAAAGGAAAAACTATTTAAGAATTAAAAACTGGCCAAGAATAGAAATGCATGGGAAATGAGTAGAGGAAGAACCAGAATCACAGTCCGACGCCTGACAGGGCAAAAGTAAATATGAAGAAGAATAGTTAAAAATTAAAAATATTTAAGAAAATTATAGTCCTTTTATAAAAGAGTTTTTTATATATTAAAACTATGTTGAATAGGAAAGAATTTAAAGGGTAAAAAAAGGAAAATCCTAGAGGGAACAGAATCGTCCCTGAAAATAAACACAAGGGAATTATTTGATGTGACTGCAGATAGACCAGGGCGCATCTGTAAAAATATTAGTACATTTGGACGTCGAGAGGTGACTCAAATTTTTTTGCAGAAATTGCTTGAAAATAAATCAATAAATAATATTTGAGTTATCCTCCCTCTCAAAAAGGTCCGGAACATTGTTTAAATAATCAAAATGTCAAAAAATTAAGGAAAAATTCGATATTTTTCTTCGTTTCTTGATTATAACTTTAAAAGTATTTATTTCCATGAAAAGTTGTACTGACGTAAAAGTTGCGTAATTCAATTTCCAACGATATAGAATTGGCTAAAAATTTAAAAAAATAGTCACCCTTGTTGCAAAATAGCAATAATTGCGAAAAAACCATACAAAAACAAGTATTCGCATTTTACGTTTTTCAACCATTTATGCTACCCTTAGAACCTTCATATTTCACCCAGAAAAACTTTATGATACAGTAAAAACAATACTGTTAAGTTCGTTAAGATCGGTTCAATATATTTTGCAAAATAAATTTTGCAATCCAGCTTTCGCAAAAAAAAAATCATTTTTTCAAAATGTTACAGGACTGAAAATAAAGCAGATAGCAAGTTGAAATTTTTTTGCGTATAGAAGTGTACTGTACCTTTTATATGCAATTTTGCAAAATTAAAATAGATTAACACGACGGCGTCAGGAATTTTTTTAAATAAACATTAATTATTGGTGCTACGCGCTGGACAGCGGATAGTTTGCTCTGATTGAGTATTCCAATGACCTTTGATAATGATTTATACATTTTAATTTTTATTACATTTCGATATAAATAAATAAATTTGCTTATTGCAAAATGAAAAAACATACTCTGTCCTTTGAAATAACACTTTTATTAGCAAAAATTTTCTTTTTTAATATATTTTAACTTAGAAAATAAAAGTTTATTATTTTTGAACATATGCAATTTTTTAAACAATATTTCACAAACAATAATAAAATTAGTGTGATTTTTGTGGAATTAAAATATTAAAATAGAACAAAATATAGAGTAAGAAAATAATATGTTAGATAAAGATTGGAAGACATTTTGGTGGAAATCAATTTGTGTGAATCGAACACCGCTGGCCTGCGCGTAGCACCAAAAATTATTGTTTATTTCAAAAATTTCCTGACGCTGTGGTAATAAATCGATTTTAATTTTGCAAATTGCAAATGAAAGGTACAGTACACTTCTATATGCAAAAAAAATTTCAACTTGCTATCTGCTTTATTTTCAGTCCTGTAACATTTTGAAAAAATGAATTTTTTTTTCGAAAGCTGGATTGCAAAATTTATTTTGCAAAATCTATTGAACCGATCTTAATGAAATTTACAGTATTGTTTTACTATATCGTAAAGTTTTTCTGGGTGAAACATGAAGGTCCAAAGTGTGGCATAAATGGTTGAAAAACGTAAAATGCGAATACTTGTTTTTGTATGGTTTTTTCGCAATTATTGCTATTTTGCAACTAGGGTGACTATTTTTTAAATTTTTAACCAATTTTATGTTGTAGGAAATTTAATTACCCAACTTTTATGTTAGTAAAACTTTTCTCGAAAATGAATACTTTTAAAGTTATAATCAAAAAACCAAGAAAGAAATCGAATTTTTCCTTGATTTTTTGACATTTTCATTATTTAAACAATGTTCCGGACCTTTTTGAGAGGGAGGATAACTCAAATATTATTATTTGATTTATTTTCAAGCAATCTCTGCAAAAAAATTTGAGTCACCTCTCAACGTCCATCTCAAAACAGATGCGCCCTGGACTAAGAAACAATGACCAACTCTATAATATAGAGTGAGGGCGTTTCGGTTGGAATAAATTCATTTTCTCGAGAATGGACGATTTTGGAGATAAATCCCGAAACAGGTATATTTTTACTTTTAAATTGGGATTTTTTGGCATTTATATCATAATAATGACGTCATTCATCTGAACATGATGGTGTAATTAATGATTTTTTTAAATGAGAATGGGGTTGTGAATGGCTTATTTGAAAGGTTATTCAATTCTCTATGCTCTAATATAAAATTATAATTATTTATACAGGGTGTCCAAAATTTTTTTAAATTCAATTAATTGATACAAAATGTAGAATGTATGTAATTTATTTAATTTAAAATAAATTTTACTGCTGTCAGAAAACAGCAAAAATTATTTATTTGACAAATAAATATTGTTTTTCGCTTAAATTCAAGTTAAAGCTACCATCCACCTGCTTCTTAGCAAATTGAACATTTAATTTAAGCGAAAAGCAATTATTTATATTTTTCAAATAAACATTTTTTCTGATTTTTTTGGGCAACAGTGAAATGTATTTTGAATTAAAAAAAATTATTACATACAATCTTCTTTGTGTATCAATTAATTTAATTTAAAAAAATTGGGTACCCTGTATAAATAATTACGTCAATGTTTATATTATTAAACAGAGAATTGAACAACCTTTCAAATGAGCTATAACACGGCCGTTATTCTCATTTTAAAAAAATAATTAATTATGTCATCCCGCTCAGATTTTTTACGTCACTAGTATGAAATATATGTCAAAAAATTGTAATTTAAAAATAAAAATCAATCTATTTCTGGATTTATCTCCAAAGTCACCCATTCTCTAGAAAATGAATGTATTCCAACCTAAACGTCCTCACTGTATAATAGCATAATTGTTGTAACCTGCAAATAATTTTAATAAATATAAACATTTATCTAGAACTAAATAATTGTCGAAATAAAACAATAATTATGAAAACTTTTTTTATTTACCACCACCTTCTTTATTATAATTATGCTTATAAAACATATGCTTATATAATGCTTACAAAAATAGCATTATAAAGTAAAAAAATTAAATGAACTGCGTTCTTAAAATAGAAAATAATCTAAACACTGTAAAAAAGGAACAAGTTTTTCAATATAGTTATTAATAGTTGAGAAATATTACATTTTCTCATTTTAAAAACACATTAATGTCAATCAAAAAATAACGAGAATAACTATTGAGAAAAGAAATCATAGTCCAAATAACTAATAATACGTACATTACCCACATTCAAATAATCAGAAATACTTAATCTACACACACTTTGAGTTCACATCATTAACATACCGCCTTAAACAACTTCTTCTACGCACAGAACGAGCCTTGGATCGTGGAACATGTCTAGCACAACTTTCTCTGTTGAAATCATTTTCTCCCATGGAATAGAGTCCATCGAATGGGTTCTTTGGTTCACTGTGAATGTCACTGTTAACGAGATTGAAACTAACTTTCCTCCTTTTAGTTACAGGAGTAACACTATCTTCATCATCCATTTTATTTTCCCCGGAAGTTTGGTGCCTAGAAATACAGGTTGTTGTTTCTTTCACTACATTAACATTGCAAAAAATGTTCGTTGTTTTCTGTATCACAGTAGTTGACTTTTTACTGTATGTATGATCACTGGTATCAAGATCACTGGTATCAAGTTCTTGTAAAAGCTGGGTGATTTCCTCCATTTCACTGGCACTATCAGATATCGCATTCCGCCTTACACGTGGTGCAAAACTTCTCTGAGGATGATCCGTCGAAGCAGTTTGAAAGTTGAATGTTTTCGGCACTGGTTTCTTAGAAGCCTCTTCGAATTCTTGAGTTCTGAATATCATATCGTCGGCGACGATTCTCATCTGAGGTTCAGTTAAATTTGGACGGGTTTGTTTTAACAGATTCAGCGTAAAGGTTCTAAGACCTGCAATTTCGTTTTGTTGGTTTGACATTTTGGTCAAAATTTTTCTCAACACTTAACTAGACAAAAACTATAATCACTGGTATATATGTCAAATGCAACTTTATTTGGTAAAAGTTAGATTTAAACTAAATGTGAAATTAAAAATGATATACTGTATAATTAATATTAGACAACACCCCCTCCCACTTATCAATAGTAATAGAAAGTCCTTAATGATAAACAGGATTATAACCACGCCTACAGATTTTACCTGCACTGTCAAATTTATTGTTATTACATTAAATCACATTGAACATTCCATCGTATAAAGGAAAATTATTGATAATGGAATATTTTGATGGCTTTATCGGTTCATGGCAACTGCTAAAACAAAATTCTTTTCTAGAGAACTTGCCATGAAGAACTTTAAATAAAATATTTTATATGTTTTATGTTTTTAAATGTTTTATTTTTAACTTTCCTACTACTCTTTGAAATATGTATATATAGACACACAGGGTGAATTTATCATGCAACTTCTTCTTCTTTAAGTGTCACCTCCTTGAAGGAGGTCGGCAATAATCATAGCTTTTCGGGCTTTAGAGACGGCTGCTCTGAAAAATTCTCTGAGGCTGTGCGGTCATGACATTCTACGTCCCCTATGCTTCCTTTTTCTTTGTTTTTCCCTGCGTAATGAGTTGGAGCAAGTTTTATCTCGTTCCACGTTTAATATGTCAGAGATATTTCAATTTTCTGTTTTTGATTGTTTTATTTTTTTATTCTGTTTAATTGTTTGATTTTTTTAAATAATAAATGGGTTGCATGTGTGAGTCCATACTATTGTAGTAAACAAAGAAAGACGTTCTCACAAACAATTTATTTTACAACTGTCGACCGTTTTCGCTGTCTGCACTTTGCACAGCATCTTCAGGTCCCGGTTAAAGTAAAATTAAATGTTTTCGGTATAAGGGATGATTGTAGTATAAGTCAATATCATACTTTTGCTCAGTACATTGCTAAAAGGAGGGTTGGTAGTTGGATAGTTGTGACTGCATTAAACAGTGGCGTAGCTAGCCCCACGGGGGCCCCTTATCAAAGTTTGTCGCGGGGCCCTTTTCCCCCGCGACAAAAGAAGCAAAAACGCTTGTATAGAATCTAATAGAAATATGCTTTTTTGTCACTGAAAATTTTAAAATTTTATGGACAAAGCTTACAAAAAGTCGGATAAAAAACAAAAACAAATACAGTTTACCGAAATTACATAAATCGTCAATATTAGTACAAAATAAAAGATATTGAAATAAAAGAAAACACACAAAACACCGAAATATAGATAATAATAATAAACCTAATAAATTTTAATTAACCAAAGTCGAAAAATAGATTTGAATTGTCGAGACTCATTGTTTGAAAACAGATTCAGCTTTTTCTATCCAAGGATGAATGGGCATTGCAAATGAGCTTAAACAAAGAAGCTCTGTTGTTATGGTATAACGGCGAGCGACAGGCAAATACACTTCTCCAAGAAATTAACGTATGTACCACCTAAAAATTTGTCTATTTTGATGTCTCGAATTTCCTGAACCTGTTGTATGATTTAAGTGATTTTTTAATGTGATATAGCCTTATTCTTTAGCAATGTCATTGTAATAATATTGTTGCTAGACAGATAATTTGTCATTAGATACCGGGTGTGCCAATCAAACTGTGATTTTTTCTCTCAAAGTTCGCGTTACCCTGTGGAATATTTAAGCATTTGTTAAATGCTGAAACTAAAACCCGACTACATAATTATAGTCTAGTACTTGTAAAATAAAATTACACTACATGTAAATCAAAATGTAAATTCGTACAGGTTGGATCAAATTTTTTATCAAAGTTTAGGTGAGTACAATAGATATTTTCAAGAAAGTATCCAAATCATATGAGGGAATCATTGTTTAAATAATTAAAAAGGGGTTGTTTTTGCACCAAATTTACTTTTTTAACTGCTGAGGTAATTCACGTTTTAATGAAGGTGTTTAGAATATTTTTCTGCAAAGCTGAAGGGTAAGTCTTTCACCTAAGACTTACTAAATTCAATTTGACTCCCTATTTATTTAAAGAATTGTATATAAAACTTTAAAAACAAATTTGCAATGAAAAATAGTATTTGCGATTTAAATAAACACTATAAAATATTTTGTTTTATAGGAGAAGTTGCGCTATTTTCCAGTATTAAGCAAAAAAAAATTGGTCAAAAATATGTAATAATTTTTGAGATATTGAATTTGTTTATTAACTGTCACTATATTTTCAATTGCAAAAACGCGGTTGTTGCCAAAAGAATTTAAACATGCAAAAGATCTCATTATTTTTATTTTTATGTATATTTTCAATTAATGTATCGATAAATTTAAATTTTAATTAAACTCCTCTCTAAAATGGCATTTAAAAATTGTTCTAATTTGTTTATTAAAACCCTTAGTCATCTTCATTGGGGTGCCGATGAAACTACTTTATTAAGAGTCTATAAAGCTCTCATCCGATCTAAGCTCTAAATAAGCCTCTAAATCTGACATAGATTTATTAAACTCTGTTCATAATAGCGCACTTCGTTTATGCCTTGGTGCCTTTCGCTCCAGTCCTATCGACAGTATATACCGTGAATCCAATGAACCTCCTCTCACCCTAAGACGGCAATCTTTTCTTCTTTCATATACTGCATCAACATCCGCAAATCCCTTTAATCCCGTCCATTCTCTAATTACCACATTCAATACCTCTTCTTCTACTAACAATGTTCAACATGTTACCATAAAACCTATACCTCAATTAATTACTCCACTACTTAAAAATATTGACCTCAGGTTGACTAGTTCATTTCCTATTCCTTCTCTTCCCCCCTGGTCTATTCCATCTTCCTTCAATAGACATCTCCCTCACCATCTTTAACAAACATGAATCACCCAACAGTCTTGTAAGGAAAGCATTTTTAGAAATCATACAAAAAAAATCATATGATTTAATTCTGTTTACCGATGCTTCTAAAACTACCACTGGTGTTGGCTGTGCTGTCACCACTAAACATGAACTTGTAAGATCTTCTCGGCTACCTTCAACATGTAGCGTTTACACAGGTGAACTATATAGTATTCTGTTGGCATTTCAATGCATCTCCCATCAAACAGACATGTTGCCATTTGTACGGATTCCCTTTCATCTATCCATTCAATCAATACAATTTTTACTGACCATCCATTGGTTCAAAACATTCATGACATCTTCCAAAATCTCTCTGCTCAAGATGTAACAGTCTCTCTCATATGGCTACCTTCTCATACTGGAATTACTGGTAATGAAACAGCAGATCATTTTGCCAAAGAAGCTACCAACCTCAATAACGGAATAACTACAGTTCAACTAGCTTACGATCTCAAACTCGTTTTCAAAAATTCAGTAAATGATGCCTGGCAAAACTTATGGCAACAAAGTAAAACAACTCTACACGAACTCCAACCATATATTGGTCATTTCTGCTTGGACTTTCTAACTAGAAGAGAAGCATCGATTATTAGAAGACTCCGAATTAACAACACCAAACTTACCCATGGTTTCTTGATGTCCTCAGAAACTCGTCCAACTTGCCTCGATTGCAATGTTTTCCTGACTGTGAAACACGTCCTCACCGAATGTAACTCTTTCACCAACCTGTATACATTACTTGATATGAAACTTACTGTTAAAGAAATGCTCAACAGCCCTACAGAGATCATGAAAACTATATCGTTTTTAAAAACTACTCAGCTATACAAGAAGATTTAATACCATAGTCATTAGCTAAAGTTATATAATTATTATATGTTTTCGTTATTTAATTATGTATTTAATGTTAGTGTTCTTGTACCAATGGCCATAGTTGTCGAGGTACTTTATGTAAATAATAAAAAAAATTGTTTATTACTTCTTTTTTAAATAACGTCGCTGGGTTAAAAAATTCAATATCTCATAAATTGTTAAAATATTTTTCGACCAATTTTTTTGCTTTATACTGGTAACATGACTTCTCGTATAAAACAAAATTTTTTATGGTGCATATTTATTTGTGTTTTAAGTTTTGAATATAGTTATTTAAATAAATAGGGGTCAAATTTAATTTAGTAAATCTTAAGTGAAAGCTTTATTTTTCAACTTTTTAGAAAAAAAACCGTATAGACCTTCAAAAAAGCGTGAATTACTGCAGAGAAGTGAAAAAAGTAAATATTGTGCAAAAATGACCCCTTTCTAATTATTTAAACAGTGATCCCCTTGAAGAATACAAAAGATATTTTCAAGAAAGTATCCAAGTCATATTATGATTTGGATACTTTCTTGAAAATATCTTTTGCATTCACCTAAACTTTGATAAAAGGCTGTCCACAATATGTCTGCAACGAATTCTGCAATTCTTTGGTCACGTGGTTCTCAGAGGACGACAGTTTGGAGAAATTAATTGTTTCTGGAAACGTTCCGGGAGAAGATCAAGAGGACGATCACCAAAAAGATGGTCTGACCAAATAAAGAATTCAGCTGGAAACTCATTCTGCGAAGCTCTTAGAGCGGCTGAAGATAGAGACCAATGGAGAAACATTGTTAGGAATATTGGAGGAAATCACGATCCCTCAGTAATGGGGAAACGACAAGAGAGAGAGAGAGAGAAACTTTGATAAAAATTTAGTTCCAACCTGTATTTAGTACGCAAATACATTTTAAATTTTTTTTATTTTATTAGGCTATTATAGCCAACATGCTGTTGTTTTATTCATTCGCTTTTAGTTCATTCATTCTTATGTTGGATAATAAAAAAGTTAGGTACTTTAACAACTAGCCTTGTTTTTCGTCAATACAGAGTGTTTTTAAATAAGTATGGCAAACTCTAAGTGGTAATTCTGCATGAAAAAATAATGACAGTTTGCGTTTGCTTTATAAACCTGCTAGTGTGCAAATGCTTCGTCTCCGAGATAGGGTTATTAAAATTTTTCTTACAATCTGACGATTTATTTATTGTCCTAAAACCGGTTAAAATATGCAAGTAAAATTTGGTGTGTTTTAAGAGGTAGTTATTATGCGTTTTTGATATACATACAATTAGGAATTTAATATTCATCATTGGCGCGCATAAGGTTAATATGACCTATGTGTGCGCCAATCGTAAACATGAAATTTTGTTAAAACCCACCAAATTTCATTTGCATATATCAACCGGTTTTAGAGTAATAAATTAATCGTCAGTTTGTAAGAAAAATGTCAACACCCCCTATCTCGGACATACGTTTATAAAGCAAACTGTCATTATTTTTTCATGCAGAATTAGCCCTTAAAGTTTGCCATACTTATTTTAAAAACACCCTGTATCGATGAAAAATAAGGCTAGTTGTTAAAGTATTACCTAACTTTTTTACTATCCAACATAAAGCGAGTGAATCGAAAAACAGAATGTTAAGAACACATGAGGCTATAGTTGGGTTTTAATTTCAGTATGTTATAAATGCAAGAATATTCCACAGGGTGTGGTGAACTTTGAGAAAAAATTACTGTTTGATTGGTACACCCGGTGTACAATGACAATTTACCTATCTAGCAACAATATTATTACAACGATATTGTTCAAAAATACGACTTATCCATTAAAAAAAATCACTTAAATCGGAAAACAGGTTTAGGAAATATGAGACATAAAAAATGACCAATTTTTAAGGTGGTACGTTAATTTCTTGGAGAAATGTAGATATAGATAAATACAATTACATATAAAGAACAGATTATACGAACTTACATACATAAATACAATTACAGATAAAGAACAGATTATACGAACTTACATAATATACCCGAACAATACATACTGTTTCAAATATTCAAAGATAAAGCGATTACAAAAATTGCAATTCGGCATTCTTCAATATACATTATACAATAACACACACAGCCAACGGAATTGACAATGAGAGGTACCTTGAAAACAATAAAGCTCTGTTCTTATGGGGCAGAGAGTAGATAATAGATAGATATGATTTATATAGGTATATATATAAAGAATCCACTACACCAAAATGTTGATATCCAAACAACATACACTGTTTCAAAGCGTTTTAATAGTGAAATAATTGTAGAATATTTAGTTCAATCTTTGTAAATGGAATTTTGTTTCGACATGCCGCGATGGGGCCCTTGAATGTCGGGGGCCCCGTATAATTGATACGGCTGATCCGGCGGTAGCTACGCCCCTGGCATTAAACTAACAAAAATTTGGCATGATCTTGAGGGGAGTACGGTGGTAATAGTAAGAAAACCACACGACTTTAAAACCGAAAAATTGTTAATTATCTATAAAGTGATGTTATTGTTATAGATTTTATTTCATGTTCAAGAACTTATAGATGTAAAATTGTGTGTGCAATTTTAGACTGGAGTGGTCGGATATGCAATAGGTTTTTAGCAAAGTACTGAGCAAAAGTATGATATTGACTTATCCTACAATCATCCCTTATACCGGAAACATTTAATTTTACTTTAATAGGGACCTGAAGATGCTGTGCAAAGTATAGACAGCGAAACCGGTCGTCAGTTGTAAAATAAATTGTTTGAGAGAACGTCTTTATTTCATTACTACAATTCCATTTTTTTATTCATCTTTCTCATAACCTCTTTGTTTATGATGTGTTCTGTCCATGATATTTTTAGAATTCTTCTATAGACTCACAACTCGAATGTTTCTAGTTTTTTCATTGATGCCGCATTCAAGGTCCAAGCTTCCATTTCGTAACACAAAGTCGAGAAAACGTAGCACCTATCCACCCTTACACTTAGCTCTAACTTCAGATCTCTTTTATAGAGCATTTTTTTCACTTGGTTAAAATTTACTCTAGCCTAATCTATCCTAATTTTAATTTCCTGGAAGTTTGTAGATCATTTGTGGAGTGGACTATTGTTGAAAGATATGCATATTGATCTACTCGTTCGACATGGGTTCCGTTTATGAGGAGATTCTCGTTAATTCTTTGCGTTTTAGATATTCTCATAAATCTTGTCTTCTTGATGTACATTGTTAGAGCTTATTCTTGGCTATATACCGCTATTCGGATCACCAGTCTCTGATGATCTTCATTTAGCTAAGATGACAGTGTCATCCGCTTATCTAATGTAATATAGCATCGATATTTGTAATAACTTTTTTTAAGGGGGGTATGGTTTGAAATCAACATATTAAGCACATTTTTGTGAATTTTTTTTCGAAGCTATGGTACAGTTATTTTATTTTTAAATTAAATAAACATATTAAGTACAATTCAAAGAATATTTAGAAGACAACGCAATCCAAAATATTGAAAAGTAAGCCATTGGTGACAAATTTTGACAGGCAGCTCACAAAAAAATGGATTTTGCGGTGCACTCACCGCAGAAGTCGAATCAGAAGTAGTCACTAGATCATGCGAAACAAAAAATTCAAAAAGATTTAAATAGCTTATGAGTTTCAGGAGGTCACAACGTTGAGTTTTTTTTATTTTCAATGATCTTTGAATTTTTGGTATCACTCAGGAATCAAAAAAATTTAATTTTTGGTAAAAATTTTGTGAAAATCAACATATTTTTAATTGTTGAACAAAAAATAAGCAAAAAAAGAAAAATATCTCGACGTTGTTACCTCGTGAAATCTAACGGAAATCTGCGCAAAATATCAGGTAGATCGGCCAAGTAGTTTTTCAGTTACAATGTCCACCGCATTTGAAAAAGCAGTTTTGAGAAAAATGCGTTTAAAGTTTTGACAACTGCATCTTCATCTTCTTATGTGTCTGCAGAATCGTAAAGTGATGCATATTGGAATATGTTTTTTGAATCGAGGAGTAATCTACAAAAGAGCAGGCGAACAGTTGTTTAACGTTTCTCACAACGCTCACGCTTGCTGGAGCGAAGTCCGGCAAAGCGAGTCGAAGGTAGGGATATTCAACACGCTGTATCTCTGGCAATTTTACTCCGATTATTTTGAAATTTTCAGAGAGTATTCTTAAAAGTGTGCACTTTTATTTGAAATAATAGAAAAATTAAATATTTTAAACCTTACCCCCCCTTAAGACCTCTTCATTTATAATATAGTAGACACCACATTTCGAACGCTTTAGTACGGTTTAATGAACTAACTTTAAGTGGCCAGCTCTCGGTATCGTACATTTTTATTGACCATAATCCATTCGAATTTCGCGCTGAGAATTGAGAAAGGTAGTTACCGAATCTAACAAACGTTATTTATAGCTATTGCTACCCGTATCTTCACTTCTTTGCTTCACTTTACGTATACCTAATGAATTATTAAGGCACAGAAGATCAGATCTAACCAAAAAAACTAATAACACTGACATAAACAGAATAACAAAGTATAATACAACAATAATGGAAATCAAGTATCCGAATACCCACCTTGGGCTACGGAGGAATCATATCATTAAATGCAATCCTAAAATAAACCTCCAAAGTAATACGAAATAAACTGAATGATATTATAACACCAGGAAAATAACAACAAGGATTTTAGATGAAAAGGATCATGCGCCGACGTTATATCTATAATAAGACATGCACAAGAAAAATCACTAAAAACAGACTCTTAAAAAATAGTCTAAAACAAACTGTCATGTATTTATGGGTCGTAGAACTGAAGAGAGTTTACTAGTTCTGGCCCAAAGATGTTACGATCAACAGAAAGATATAGGTATTCATATACTTTATAGACTTTGAAAATGCATTTGATAGAGTAAGACATGACCTACTATTAGAACGTTTGCAAGAAGTCGGTTTAGATGGAAAAGATATCAAATTAATAAAAAAGTTGTACTGGAATCAAAACGCAAGAGTTGGGATCGAAGGTTAGGAGTAGAACTTAGGAGAGGAGTTAGAAAAGTATGTGTTTTGTCACCCCTAGAGTTGCACAAGTTTGACTTGAATATTTGTACTTGACTTGAGTTTGACTTAATTTCAAGTCAAACTCAAGTCAATCCTTCTGACAAATAATTCAAGTCAAGTCAAACTGGTCAATCGTACAGGTTTGAAAATTCAAACTGTTTGTCAAACTAGTTTGAAAGAGTTTGAAAAATTATTTATTGAGTAGATATACTTTTTTGTCGAGATTGACATGTTAGTTGCCAATTAAAATAAGAAAATTAATAATACAATGAGTGCCACTTAAAAGTATCTTGATACAGGAAGCGATTATAATCAAAATAGGGTAAATTTTTTGAAAATGATTCCTGTATGCTTAGAATTGCTTGCTGGTAAGTTTCGTTTTATCGATATAACTTTTTTATATTTGAGTGTCACTAGATTAAAACAAAGAATTCGTTGGATAGTTTTTTTTATCATACCAAGTGTAATTTAATCTACTTTGGAAGCTTTAAAGTATTACGTAACGCAAGTTGGAGGAGGGTAACGCAAGTTAGTAAAATTAAACATCTACGATCTAACAACATCACGAGAAAAACCAAATGCAAAATATAAAAAAACCCTGATAAAACCAGTCCTTATATATGGATCAGAGACATGGACACTGTCGAAAAGCGATGAGAACTTATTAGATACGTTTGAACGAAAAATCCTCAGACACATATATAAAGGGCTGAAAGAAAATGACGTATGGCGCAGAAGATATAATTTTGAACTATACGCAGCAAACAACGAACCCGACGTCATAACATCCATAAAGATCGGAGGTCTGCGCTAGATGGGTCATGTTAAACGGATGTTGGAGATCGAAACACCAAAACATATAATGAGGCAAACACCAGTAGGGAGAAGGTCAAAGGGAAGACCCAAACTTAGATACATGGAACAAGATCTGAAAACACTTGAGATTACCCACTGAAAGAACAAAGCAAGGAATAGAACAGCATGGCGAAAAATCCTAGAACAAGCCAGGACCAAAAAAGGGTTGTCGAGCTCTGATGATGATGAAGTTGGGGGGGAGGGGGTCATGTAAAACGTTACGGCGCGTTATACGGGGGAGGGGTTTCGAACAGCGCGTGACATAACATTTGTTTTTTAACCTAAAAAAAAACCACGGAATCACAATCTCCCAACTTTTTAACTTTCGTTTATATTTTACATAGAATTCCTGGATTGTATTATGTTGCCCCCTCACGCTCCGCTCATGTTACAATAGGACAATCGTAAATAGTATTCAAGTGAAAAAATCTTAAAATTTGTATTACCCGATCAAGCACAGACACAAACACATAGTTGCAATAAATAACTGGACCTTTCTTCACAACAAAAGATGAAAAGGTACAGATGGGATAAAGAGGTTGTAAAATTGTGTTACGATACTTGAACGGCCCCTTTAACAAAAATTTATGAAGGAACAACAAAATATTATATTTTTGATAGAGTAGGTTTAATGAATTTTTTGCGACTTTGCAATGTCGTTGTAAAGAATTAGTTTACTAATTGTCATTTTATAACACTGTTCTTTATTTTTACATAATACATGTATGCACTTTTCAATTTTCATTGTTTTGAAATCACCTGCCGTAATATCAAATAAATCAGTATATTTATTTTTCTTAATTAATTCTTCTTCAACTGCAGATTTTTTCTCTTAATTTTCGCAGTGGAAGAGAAGGAATACTTTCAAAATCAGACTCAATTTGATCTGGTACTTATTCTGAGCCGAAAAATATTCAGGTTCAGATATTATTTCACAAATCACACGCTTCAAAACGAACGTAATAAACAAGCCAAGCACATACTTCTTAAAATGAACTAGAAACTAATTTGCGGAGTAGCAGAGTACAGATTCAGACCTATCCAAATAAATCAAAAACAAAAGTCGATAAGCTCTGAATTAGAATTGGAAATAAACACGTTGCGCAATATGATATTCAAACTTCAAACTGTTTGAAGAAGTTTGATTTCAAGTCAAACCTAAAGATATCGAAATCAGGTCAAGTCAAACTTTTTTACAGAAAAAGTTTGGTTTTCAAGTCAAGTCAAGTTTGTTGAATAAAATCAAACTAGTTTGACTTGATGCATCTCTAGTCACCCCTGATATTTAGTACGAGTTTAATACTCGTTTTATTTTTTTATAATATGAGTTTATTACTCGTTTTAATACGAGTTTAATACTCGTAGTTTCTATTTTAAAGAGGCATTGGAGGGTTTCATGGATGAAATCAAGGTGAATGGTATTAACAGCATCAGATTATCCGATGATATGGTGTTAATTGCGGATTCCAACTTTGGTCTAAAACGACTCATCGACAAGACCAACTCGACCTGTGAGCAATTTGGTATGAAAATAAACATTAAAAACCAAAGTGATGCCAATAAAAAAAACATAATGTACCTCAACCCTGTACAATAAATAGGCACATTTTAGAACAGCTCAATATATTTAAGCACCTGGGCCTCGATTTTTGACCCTTCGCTTCGTTATGTAACGTATTCGCTTCGTATCTCTTTAGTATACGTAGCGCATACGTTCGATAGAGAACGGATCAAAAATCCAGGCCCTGGGATATTGGATAGATAGCAGCCTAAATCCTGATCTTGAAATAGGATCGA
Source organism: Diabrotica virgifera virgifera (assembly GCF_917563875.1). Classification (NCBI taxonomy): domain Eukaryota; kingdom Metazoa; phylum Arthropoda; class Insecta; order Coleoptera; family Chrysomelidae; genus Diabrotica; species Diabrotica virgifera. The sequence goes on from NC_065446.1 coordinate 223,848,164, forward strand.
GAATAGAACAGATGAGAAATTCTTTCGAAAAAATCAAAAACCTACTTTGTCATTCTGGAATAAAACTAGAAATTCGACTACGTTTATCAAAATGCTACGTCTGGTCGACTCTTCTCTATGCAGTTGAGACATGGACATGGACCCTTACAACATTAACCGTAAATAAATTGGAGGCCTTTGAAATATGGATCTATCGGATAATCCTCAAAATTTCATGGACATCCCATATCTCAAACGAAGAAGTGCTGAATAGGATAGGCAAGGAAAAAGTACTTTGTAAAACATCATACCTAAGCCACATACTGAGAAATAATAAGTACCTATATGCTCAACTAATAGTAAAAGGAAAGATTGAGGAAAAGAGAGGACAATGACGGAAAAGACTATCGTGTCTAAGAAATATCCGACAATTGACAGGGCTAAATTTTGTCAAGCTAATAAAAACAGCCGAAGACAGAGAAGAGTGTGCAATAATAATTGTAGTAGCAGACTTTCATTGATGAGAGGGCAATATAAGAAGAAGAAGAACTTAAGAAGGCATTTGTTCTTCTTCTTGTAGTTTATAGTGAATATCCGTTTCGGATTTTGGCGAGCACCATGGCAATATCACTTTTTACACTGCTGCTCTGCAAAGATTATTGTGCTTGTTATGTTAAACAACATATGGTTTGTTCAACAGTAAATGGTTGAATTCAATTAGTGCGGTCGTAAATATTATTAAATTTATCTGACCTGGCCTATTGTTAAGACCCACCCGGAGCGATAAGCCACCGAGGTAGACAGAGTTGGTCTTTTGCAATTAACACTGACTAGACGGTACTCCCATAATAAAGCCTGAAATAAATTTTACCTGAAACCGGGCCTTTTATACTATTATCGGTTAATCCAGGATGTTTATAGTGGTAACTAATTGAACTCAACCATTTACTGTTAAACATACCATACATACGTAGATTTTTCAGCCGGTAAATCATTCACCTTCCTGGTACGCGTTTTTGTACCATATTATCTTACAGTTTCTCATAATATGAATGCGGTATTCAATTTTGGCTATTCTTCTACAAAGTAGTGTACAGATTGTCATGACGGTCGCCAGCATTCAAAACGGATAGGCACAACAGGAAGAATAAATTTATTTAGCGAAAATATATACCAAATAAAATTATTTGAATTTATTGGACTAGCCTAGTACCTACCTATATTTCACCAAAAATTAGATTTTTTCAAAAATACGTTTTAAAAATTGTGTAGTTTAAGTAATACTCAATATAATATAATATATTTATTCAGAATAATGACAGTATAATACTTGCTTATTAAAATAAGTTTATTGGTGTAGTAAACATGTTTCAATAACATTAGAGGCAGGTATACATTTATTACTAAGCCATTACAAAAAATTAGAAGTTTCTAAAGACTCAAACAATAGAATATTTTCTAACTTACTTTCTAATATCTTCGTTTAAGGAAAAAACAATTGAACTCATTTGCATAAACGATTTATTGTGCTTATTCTATATTATTTCGAGTTTTATGAGAGGCTTTATTAATGGACACTACTTTTTCTTTGAAAAAGTAAAGTATATTTTAATGACATTGAGTGTTATTGTTTAGAAAACTTTCTACAAGTATTTAGTTTTATTTGTATTAATTCCAAATTTGGAATGACCGGTTGCCTTAGAATTGAGTAGAAAATAAGGAATAAACAACATTTTTATCATTTTCGATAACAAGCATCATTTAATTGATCTTACATAGTTTACAGTATTTTTTCCATTTATGAATAATTCTCTAAATATTGTTGCTATTAGGTCTGGATCCCGCGTATGAAAAAAAAGTTGATTAATAGCAAGCTGAAAATTTGTTAATAGCTTAAGGGTGTCTAGTCGGGCAAACTTTGATATATGAGAACACTGGAACAGGGGAAGTTTTAATTGTGGAACAAGTTAAAAATTTGGAACGGTCAGACCACGAAAAAAGCACATGTATTTTGTCCGACAGAACAGACCTAAACTCTCCGAACAGAGATTAAACTCTCATGCAAAAATCAGACTGCTATTTATCACCAAATGGGCGTCTTAATGAGTGGAACATGTAGAATATGTCAAATGACAGGAATTATGACAGGTGATAAGTAGCAGTCTGATTTTTGCATGAGAGTTTAATCTCTGTTCGGAGAGTTTAAGTCTGTTCTGTCGGACAAAATAAATGTGTCGTTTTCGTGGTCTGACCGTTCCAAATTTTTAACCTTTTCCACAATTAAAACTGCCCCTGTTACAGTGTTCCCATATATAAAATTTTATCCGACTAGACACTCTTAAGCTATTAACAAATTTTCAGCTTGCTATTAATCAACTTTTTTTTCATACGCGGGATCCAGACCTATATGAAATAAAAAAGAGAGGACGTTTTGTTGAACATACAGATATTATTTAAAATTTATTCATTTCTTCTTATTAAAATTATCAAATGTCATGCCAGATTTTTAATTTTAATTTATGATCAAGGCAATACAGAACCAGATAACTTATATTGCTATGTCTTGTTCAATTTTTATTGCAAATTTGTTAAAAGAATGGGAGCGGCTTCTTATTTTTTATTTTCTTTTTTTGATGGTAAAGTTAAGAGAGAAAACATGATTCATTTAATATGTATAAAAAAATAAAAAACACAGTTTAGAACAAGAAACGTGCAAATAATATCGTTGATGAAGACGGACAATTGACTATCACTGATTTGGATAAAATAGACAGATCCAAAGGCTACATTGAGGGAGTGTTCAACGACGAAAGGCCCAAGCTTAAATTTAACGAAATAGTTAAAGGAACTGACATAATTATGCACGAAATTGAACAAGCAATAAGACTAGCAATAATTGGTCGAAGAAAAGTTCTTCACTACTGTGTATTGCGCTACAATCAAATCAAGATATCCTTAGTCAATTATATTATCCCAGCCCAACTTTGTCAGAACTTGATGACTACAATTCATTGTTCCTGAATATCAAGATTGTAAAACCCTCATACAGTGATTAATTATTATTATAATTTTCACATTAATATTAACTTATTAAACTCAATACTAGCAAGCTTTGAAGAATCTGTGGCTATATAGGGTGTTTCATTGGGAAACGGAAATACTTTAATGGTGTTGTTCTGAAGCTATTTTCTTGTGGCATTTTTACAATTTTAACTATTTATAATGGGAAATAAGCCACAATATTATTAAAAAATGATTTTTATTAACGTTTCGACGCCCAAATCAGGTGCCGTTGTCAATAGTATTTTGTATTTTGACAACGACACCCGATTTGGGCGTCGAAACGTTAATAAAAATCATTTTTTAATAATATTGTGGCTTATTTCCCATTATAAATAGTTAAAATACTTTAATGGTGAATAGAGGTCACAGAGCCGGCTCTAGATATACTACATTTTTTGCCCTACCGACTTTTACAACCGAGTTACAGGGTGTTCTCTCGATTTTGCCCATTTCTTTCCTAAGCCATAACTTTAGAACCACCCAGTATATTTTTTGATATTTGGTACACATATGTCTCATTCAAAAACCAAACGACCGACATACTAACCATAAGAAAAATCCAGGGCCGGATTAACAAAAAATTATAAAGTAATTGTGACCTTAAAAAAACACACTGTATATTCAAATTTTGAAAATCTGTTTGCATATTTGAAAAGAGCACAAAAAAGTAAGTTTAATGGTTCGCTTCAATTTTTCGGCCAGACAATTTTATGACTTTAATTTTGAAATTATATTGAATTTTTTAAGAACTCTGACATTAAACGGCAGATATTATTAACTTTTAGTTATAAATTATTAAAGTTAATGAATAAATACTCATTTTAAAAATAATCAATATTTATGTACAACATTGGAACGAACCAATTACTAATGACAAGAAAAATCCAGGTCCGGATTAACAAAAAAATATAAAGTAACTGTGACCTTGAAACAACACCCGGTATATTGAAATTTTGAAAATTTGTTTGCGTGTTTTAAGGGAGCATCAAAAACTGCGTTAAAAGGTGCATGTAAAATTTTTGCGCAGATAATTTAATTACGAAAATTTTGAAATCGTATTGATTAATTCTGTCAAGGTCACAAGAAGCCATAAAAATGAAGAACAATCCCAATGTAATTAGAAAACCGATTCGAGATCTTTTAAAACGAGCAAGGAAATGCATCGAACAAAATGGCGGACATCTTGAGCAACTGTTATAGTTAAAATATTTTTAATTTATGTTAAATTGATGAATTGTTTAACCTTTAACTACCCGCGCATCAAGTTATAACATAACTACACGCGTGGCGTACTTTATACGCCACAAGAAAATACACTTAAAAACAGCGGACTTGTTTTTTTTTTGAAAAAATACTCTTAGTTGTTTGTTATAAACCTTATTCGGCATCAGTGAATACTTGGAGTTCCTTCTCAGTAAGCCAGTTGGGATGTATAGCTGGAATCATGGAATAACTGGATTCCATAATAAATAAAATTACTAATAAAAAATTTTTTGAAATGTGATTTTTTACAGGAGAAAAAGTAGGTATTGTTTATAAAGAAAAATATATTTTATGCCATAATGACTAAAAAACAATTGAAATATGTGCTTATATTACTACTTATATTAATATAATCGTGGCGTATATTGTCCACCACCGGAAACAACAAATAATGAACTGTAAATTACGATCATCCCAGAACGCCGATTATAACGAAACTAAAACCAAATTGTAAAGCAAATTACAGTGATAGGTTAGAGATATAAGCAAGGTCAAAAATTAAATTTTTAAATATATTTGCAGTAGAATTCTTATATCTGGCGTACAAAATACGCCAGCGCGTGTAGTTAAAGGTTAAACAATTTTTTTTTATTAGATATAGCTGTTTATTTTAATTCTTTACTAAATCATTAAAATAACCTAATTCTCACAATTCTAATTTTTAATGATGTGCATACAGCTACAAATCCAGAGAATCCATGAAGCCAGCGTAGTAAAAAAGTATTAAGTATTTTTGAAATAAGTATTGATTCAGTAACATTAAATTATTAAAAGTTAATAATACATACCTTGTTTTTAATCTCAGAGATCTTTAAAATTTCAATATAATTTCAAAATTGATGTAAATAAATGAACGGCGAAAAAATTAAAATAAATCTTTAATCACAGTTTTTTATGCGCTTTTAAAATGTGCAGACAAATTTTCAAAATTTCAATATACAGGGTGTTGGTTCAAGGTCACAATTACTTTATATTTTTTTGTTAATCCGGACCTGGATTTTTCTTGTCATTAGTATGTCGATCGTTCCAATGTGGTAAATAATTATTGATTATTTTTAAAATGAGTATATATTCATTTACTTTAATAATTTATAACTAAAAGTTAATAATACCTGCTTTTTAATGTCAGAGTTCTTTAAAAAGTCAATATAATTTCAAAATTAAAGTCATAAAATTGTCTGGCCGAAAAATTGAAGCGAACCATTAAACTTACTTTTTTGTGCTCTTTTCAAATATGCAAACATATTTTCAAAATTTGAATATACAGGGTGTTGTTTTAAGGTCACAATTTCTTTATAATCTTTTTGTTAATCCTGACCTGGATTTTTCTAGTGTTTAGAATGTCGGTCGTTTGGGTTTTCAATGAGATATATGTGTACCAAATATCAAAAAAATATACAGGGTGGTTCTAAAGTTATGGCTTAGGAAAAAATGGGCAAAATCGGTAAAACACCCTGTAACTCGGTTATAAAAGTCGACAGGGCAAAAAATGTAGTATATCTAGAACCGGCTCGGTGACTTCTATTCACGGTTAAAGTATTTCCGTTTCCCAATGAAACACCCTGTATACTGATGCTACCATGTCCGAGGATGTTGTAGGATGTGCTTTTTATATTCCCTCCAAAAATATTAATTATTCCTACGAACTAGATAACATATTTTCTATATGTAGTGCTGAAGCTATTGCAATCTACGAAGCTTTGGCATATGTAAGTCAGTCTACAATAATTAATTCTGCAATAATTATATCGGACTCTCTGTTTGTTTTAAATTCCTTGGTTTTGAGTAAGTACCCAAGTTACTCCTCCAATTATATCATATATGCAATCAAAAAACGCTTTTTGGAAGTACATAAAATTAATAAAGAGTTTTGTTTGGGTTAAAACACATATCGGTCAAGTGTAAAAAATGGTTTGCCTAATAAACGTCCTGTACGTTTTTGTGATGCAGTTTCTTATATTAAAATGAAATACCTTACAATTTGGAATGAATGCTGCTTACATCATACTTATACCAGCCCTTCTATGTACTGTAGTATACAAAAGAAAACACTGAATAGAACGTGGTTCCCGCCATATAATTATTCAAGAAAATACATCACAACTATAACACGTCTTCGTTTTGGTCACGACGTTATCCCAAACACCTGCATAAAATTCGTATTCTCGAAAATGATCGATGTCCAAATTGTGATAAAAAAGGTGATTTAGATCATATTTTTTTTAATGCCAAAAATATAAGAATGAAACAAATCGATTTATTCAGCAGCTACATAGACTTAAGATACCAGTTCTGTTTAATATCCTTAGTATCTTAGGTAATGGACAAGAAAGTATGTATAGAGGTATTTGATGTTTCTATCAAGTACCAAAATAGTTTTGTTAGGGCAGTCAATGAGGGTATTTGGCTCCGAATTCCATCCTACTAAATCGATTTACTTGATATTTTCACAGCAGGGAATAGCTCAATAAACAAACTCTACCCTATGCCGATGTGCGCTTTTATCTTGGGGGTAGTTCCCACCCCTTCTTGGGGGTGAAAAATGTTTTGGTTAAAATAGCCACGGAAAAGGCTAGAGAACCTAATTTTAAGCATAAACTATTCTCTAATTATTTTTTGAAAACTCAATACTTTTTGAGTTATCGTGGTTGAAAGTTGGCATTTTTCATTGAAAAATGACACCTTTTCGGACGGATTTTTGCGAAGACCTTAAAAACTATGCATGTAACAAAAAAACTATATAAATATTTCTATAGGTTATAAAAAACAAAGAGATTCGTTCCTTCATAAATCTTCTAGTTAAAATACAAAGAGGGACATGGTAGGTAAGGCCGATGCCACATTATGCGTTTTGACCGGATGCGTTTCCGCCGCATCCGGTGAAAACGCATAGTGTGACAGATCGGTCCGGTTGCGTTGGAAACGAATGCGTTTTGAATCATCGGTACGCGCTTAGGCCGATGCCACATTATGCGTTTTGACCGGATGCGTTTCCGCCGCATCCGCTGAAAACGCATAGTGTGACAGATCGGTCCGGTTGCATTGGAAACGGATGCTTTTTGAGTCATCGGTACGCGCTTACAAACTGCACCAGACTAAACGCATAGTGTGACAGGTCGGTCCGGTTGCGTTGGCAACGGATGCGTTTTCACCGCATCCGGTCAAAACGCATAATGTGGCATCGGCCTTACAAACTGCACCAGACTAAACGCATAGTGTGACAGGTCGGTCCGGTTGCGTTGGAAACGGATGCGTTTTCACCGCATCCGGTGAAAACGCATAATGTGGCATGGGCCTAAGGAGAGTTTGTTTTTTGCTGCATACTCAAATCGGTATATTCAACTTGAAATAACAGAGAAACTGTCGATTTTAGGTGTATAATTATACCGATAACTTTTGTAGTGCTTGAACAGACCTTTAAAATGAGCGACACCAAATGTCGATTACATTTAAACTAAGCGAGATATTCTGCAAAAAAGTTGATGACTAATGTACTTTAAGAAGAAATGAGAAGTTTATTTAACCCCTCATCCATCAGAATTTAAATACATCGTTTTCCTTCTACAATACTTTTTAGTATAGTGTTATTTCTATGTTCAAAAAGTTAAACTGGATTAAAATGAGTGGTTAAAAAAAAATAAGATCAAATGATAGAGCGCATTTTTAAATTTTCTTAAGAATCTTCCTTTTTCTTCATCTAACTCGAAAACGATAAGAGATACGAAAAAAGGTACCACACAAAAATGTGGAGCTTTTTCAGGTAAAAATTTCCATCTAATTTTTCGTTACTGTATCTCTTATCATTTTCCAATTACATGGAGAAATATAAGATTTTTAAGGAAATTTAAAAATGCGTTCTATAATTTGATCTTTTTTTTTTAACCATTCATTTTAAAACCGTCCAACTTTTTGAACATAGAAATAACACTATAATAAAAGGTATTGTAAAAGGAAAACGATTCATTTACATTTTGGAGGATGGAGGTTAAAATTACTTCTCATTTTTTCTTAAAATACATTAGTTATCAATTTTCTTTGCAGCATATCTCGCTTAGTTTTAATGTAATGGACCTTTAATATAGCTCATTTTAAAGGTCTTTTCAAGCACTAAAAAGGTATTAGTGGCATTATACACCTAAAATCGACCGTTCATCTGTTATATCAAGTTGAATACACCAATTTGGGAATGTACCAAAAAACAAACTATTTTCACCTACCATATCTCTTTTTGTATTATAACTAGAAGATTTATAAAGTCAAGTGTCTATTTGTTTTTTTATAACCTATAAAAATATTTAATATACATTTTTTAGATAGTTTTTAAGGTATTCGCAAAAAACCGTTCGATGAAAATGTTTCAATGAAAATGGCCAATTTTCAACCACGAATATCTCAAAAAGTATGGAGTTTTCAAAAAAAAATTATAGAACAGTTTTTGCTTAGAATTAGGTTCTCTAGCGAATTCCGTGGTAATTTTAACCAAAAAATTTTCCACCCTTAAGAAGGGGTGGGAACCACCCCAAGATAAAAGCACACATCGGCATAGGGTAGGCTTTGAATTAGGAGATAAGTAGAGACTAGGCCCAAAATTTCATTAAAATCCATGCAGTTGGATAGAATTCGGAGGTAATATCCTATTCTTGCTCCCATTGACTGGCGTATTATATGTAGTGTAAAATATTAAAAGTATATGTGTGTATATGTGTATGTATGTATATAGAGAAAATGTGGTGAGCAACTTGGACAATCCATAGCAAGGCAGCTTTCGAATTGAGTAGGGAGCCGCGGAAGATAAAAACAAAAAAAACTTGCTGTGGAACTTTGAGGACCTCACCGTCTTGTTTATTATTATTCATATATTATTGTTATTGTTATTAAATTTTTGTAGATCGTTTTGAATACACCTATGATGTTGAAAGAAGGCTATAATTAGCTTACCTAAGCTTATTACCATCTTTTTATTTCAGTACTTAAATTACGTCTCAACAGCTACTGAACTAATTTTTCTTCGTTATTGATATTTTATGGACTTATGGTCTTTAATTAGCAAAGACCAGAAAAGTGCGACGGGGACCAGATAAAACACCGGGGAGTGAAGTAATAAAGCTCTTCGAAAGTTCAGATAAAAGATTTCTCCTTCATCTTTTTAATAAATTTGGCTACTAAATGGCATCAATTTTGATAACGTAAGATACGTAGATGACATAGTGTTAATTGCAAGCAATACGAAGAAGTTCAATATCTGATTAATAGCATTACGGATTACCAAAACTTGTGATGAATATGGACTCAAGCTAAACGCCGCAAAGACCAAGGTGATGGTTGTCAGTAAGACGCCAATACAACCGAAAGTGGTAACAGCTTATGTTGAACAACTGGAGAGAACTAACAATATCACCTACCTGTAATCTAAATGAGAACTGAAACAAGAGCCAAAAAATTGAATAAGTATAGAGAAGGCCAGAGCTGCATTCTTAAAGATAAAAAACTCTTATGAAAAAACCATATTACTTTTAAACCGAAAATTAGAGTAATGAGATGTTATTGTGTTATCTACTCTTTTGGACGGTGTCGAAGTTAAACTTTAAGGGACACACTTCTCAAGAGACTGGAAGCATTTAAAATATTGGTGTATTGGAGAATCCTACGATTACGTTGGTTGGATAGAGGTCTTAACAAACTTGTTTTATATTGGATGGGAAAAGTCACGGAAGTCGTCAGAACAATTAAAAATCGCAAACTTGAATATTTCGGCCATGTTATGCGACACCCAGAGAGATATAATATACTGCATTTAATAATAACAGATCGTTGCATTGGAATAACAAAGTTCTAACTGCCTCAGGTGCCATTTTTAGTTATGACTGTTTAAAGTTTCTGTTATGTATTTATTTTACTATTATCGCCACTTTTATGTGTTAAAAATGTAACTTTTTAAAAAAATTCGTATATTTTTATTAACAGTAAAAGGTTACTTCAATAGTTAATACAAAGGAGTTCTGATTTGAGAAATGCATTAAACTTATTTAAACAAGTTCTATTTTCCAAATATACCTTTGTTTAACAATAAGTATATAATGAGTACCGAAAAAGTTAATGAGCTGTAAACACGTAGTATCTCGGCTCTTGATATTTTGTCTATTACCAGTGAAACTACCAGTTTTTAATTATAGTTAAAGTGATCAAACTAACTTTAAACTGTAAGTTTTATAATACATACATTATTTCATCGTATATTTGCGTATTTAAACCAGTTTTGTTAGTTTATATTCCTGTATACTACACCAGTTATTGTAAATAGACACAGGTTTATGGATTATAAACAATTTACCAGTTTTGTTTTTTGCGGGAAACGAAAGTAATGTTTCGGTAGTACCGTAAATAAATTATCAATATATCATCAGATGTTACTATACAGGATGTTCCAGCGAATAAATCTTATTCTACCGCAGCTTCACAGCAAAATTTCTTCCCAGAAAAAGAAAACGCAATACTTTTTAGCGCTATTAATAATACACCACTGCAAGATTATCTTATTTTTTTAGGTAATTTAATAAATCCCAAAAATATCTTATTCTCGTCTCGCCTATCTAATAATCGAATATGCATGTAGTTAAGTAGCAAGCAAGCTGTTGAGAATTTTATGACAAACTATGGTTCTGTACAGGTAAATGAAGAAACAGTCAGGGCCAGAAGGCTCATAATGCCTGCAGAAAGAATAGTACTATCAAATGTTTGTCCAAGTATCCCACACGAAGTAATCATCCAAGAATTAAAACATCTCGGCCTAAACTTAGTTTCTCCAATCACTTTCAGAGTAAAGATCAGTGCCTCTCTTCCAGAATATAGCCATATAAAAAGCTTTAGAAGGCAAGTGTTTATTAGTCCGCATAACACGACGATCCCAGATTCAATTCTTCTGAATTATGATAATACTAATTATAGAATATTCATTTCGCAGGATAGTATGACATGCTATATCTGTAAACAAATAAATCACATTGCTAGTAACTGTCCAAGCAATAAAAATTCTTCTTCTCAGCCTTCAGGATCCTTAAGTCCCCCTACTGTTCAATCTTCTGACTCTCCTACCAATGCTGGTAATCAAGTAGACCAAACTTCTAATAATGATCAAAATAAAATTACCGAAATATTTCCACAAGTATCCATACCAAACACCTCTAACTCTACATCAGTGGAAATTATACAGCCCGTTTCTGAAGCAACCCAAGATTTAAAAACTAACGAAAATACTCCACTGGAATCTTCTGCTACAGCCGAAAATATAGAGATAATTTCACAGACTTCACTAGCGATCACGAAAGAATCACCCTGTCCCTCCACCAAACGAACCATAGAGGAAACATTATCTGCACCTGTTGAAAATGTCGTTGATAATCAAACATTTCTTCTTCCTGCTCAGCCTCATAAAACAAAAACTCAAAAGAATAAAAAACCTAAACGCTCATTACCTATCCCCGAATCACTTGAATCATATCTAAGTAAACAATCAACACCTTCCATTTTAAGCTATGACCAATTAATGATGCTTATTGAAAATATTCAAGGCAGCCAATCTCCTATCGAAATTGTTAAAGAATTCACATCTGATTTCCTTGGTCTCGTAAATTTGCTTACCGTCTCTTATCAATATATTCCAGACAGAGCCACAAAATATCGTTTTACAAGGCTAAAAACCCTACTCCTACGTTTTCTCGGTGAAGAAGCTACTACTGAGAGTGAACTCTCTTCAACTGAAACATAACATTCAACTCAATTTTACAGTGGAATGTTGATGGGCTTTTCCATCGCTTACCAATGCTCAATATCATTAAATCAGAACACTGTCCCGAAATTATATGTCTACAGGAAACTAATCATGTATCTTCTAACCCATATTCGCAAATACATTTTACATGCTTTCGTAAAGACCGAACTAACACAGCTCGCGCAAGTGAGGGAGTTGCAATTTTAGTACCACTTATTTCGACTTTCCCGCAGTCGTTGGAGTTTCACTTATCTCAACAAAATGGTAGAATAGTCAACTTCATTTGGACTCCTTGGAAATGAAGATGCAGACTCAAGTGCGCATAGTGCAGTGACTGGTGCGGATTCAGAAACGGTATTACAATATGCCCCTAATGACTTGAAAGTGTTGTTAAAACAATATGTGTTAAATGACTGGCTCGATGAATGGCAAAACTCAAATTTAAAACTTAGACCAATTAAAGACACAGTAAAAAAGAGTCAAAACAGTTTATAAAAGTTGTTATGAGCAAGCAGTTTTCAACCGCCTACGACTAGGCTTACTTACTCATATTTGGTCTCAAGATCTGAACCACCTATTTGTGAATCGTGTAACACACAAGTAACTGTCAAACATTGAATGCCAAAAATATACACAAGAACGTATTGATTTTAATATCGTATCAAATATGTCTGTTCTGGGTGCCAATAATAAAGAACCAAAAATTTAATTGACTTTTTAAAAACAGTTGGTCTATTCAATAAAATATAACAAGTTTTTGTAGATAATGCATGTAACCTTACCATTGTACTATACTTATATTGTACCACATTTTTGTTTAACCTATGTATTGTTCCGTCGCTAATAACCATTAGGTGGATGCGACTTTTTCTTAATAAAAAAAAAAATAAGTATATAATAAAACAACTTCTAGTTATTTAATAAAGTCATATTGTTAACTTATAAACACTTTTATTTCGTGCAGATAGTACCTTGTGTACTTAGTTGACTGATTTTTATGTCAGTTAGAAACTTGTTAACTTATCAACATTTAAAATTCTCTGAGATAGAACCTTGTAACTTACGTATTTCAGCCACCTGTTAATAGATGTGGGTGCTAGTATCATATTAAGGTAAAGAACATAAAATAGAACCAAGTTACATAAAAATCTCAGTTTAGACAAAAATTGCAGATAGAACCTTGTTATTCTGACGCAACGAGATCGCATCCCTTGTCTGAGCTGCCGTCAACAAAATTACTATAGCCAATTTGATAGCCAACGCTCGATAATCGAGCACAACATATGACGAAGCAAAGGCTGCTAAAGTTCATGAATCGTAAAGAGAAATTATTGAAATAAACAGTAAGTTTAAGTACACGTTACAGCAGGAAAATAAACAGCTATATAGTACATGCGAAATATTTAACAAAGGAATAATAAAAAAATTTAAACAGGAAAGGAAGCGGAAATAGGATAAAACATTAGTTTGTCCTAGCAGAATGTATAGTAAGCCCAGGAAAAGAGAAGATAAAATTGAGTATAGCAACATACGAATAAAAACCGCGAAGATAGAAAGATAGCAAACTAAAGATGAGATAAATACAAACAAATACTAACACGAAACAACGGATGGCTTTCAAAAATTAGAAAGTGAAGAAATACAAAAAAAATCTCGACATGGAGAATATTCAAAAGAACAGTAGCCGATAAGGTGGAATAAGTATGTGAAACAAGAAAAAACAAACATTTTAAGAGGACAGAATGTTGGAGTAAAAAAGATCAAAATATTATTAAAGAAAATATTGCCAAATAATTATAAAAAGCGATAAGAAGGAGTATCATACAAACGGAGACTGCAAAGGGGCAATGAAATTACCAAGAGAAAGCTGGGAAGCGTTATTACAGAGCAATGTACCTAGCAGGGAAAAGACTAAGGGAGTACATTGAACCAAATCTGGAAAAAAAGAGATAGCGTTGAAGCCATATAGGCAGACAAATTAATGACTACATAAAAATAGATTAAGGATAAGAATTATACTTTATCTTTACGTACAAGCAGCTTTAAATTCGATTAACAAAAAAAATAATGGACATGATAAAAATAATAAAAGCTGAAAATGTCTGGAACAACTGGATGTTCATAAAACATTCAGGGTATAGGCGCAAAATCTTGGCCCAATGTTATTTAAATGCATCCATTTTTTTCGAATCCTGATAAAACTAATAAGTATTTTTAAAACATTTAAACGCAGAAAATGAAAGTCTACATTACTACTGAGGGCCGGAAGACAATGAAAATTTCTATGTTTATTTTAATACATTACACGGGTGAAAAAAAGAGAAAAGTTAGTGTGATATTTAATTTCAAATATTTCCTTCAAAAGAAACTTTTTGTTTATTCTAAGGGATTTGCGACCCTCGGTAATATTGTAATTTTTTCTTCTGCGTTTAAATTTTTCAAAAATATTTATTAGTTTTCTCAGGAGTCGAAAAAAATTAATGTATTTAAATAGCATTGGACAAACATTATGCGCCTACCCCCTTAATCAAAATATTGGTTTGATATTAGGCAATACAATTATTGTATTTGGGAGGCCATAGATTTTATGAATTAAAGGAACAAGACATAGTTTTAGCCTGTTATTCGGTGTCATAAGTCAACAATGGACAGAATTATAAAAAACTTCAAAGCTAAAGAAAATAATCTGAATACAATAATTGGATACAGACACTTGTAACCAGTAAAATTACAGGGTTTATTGTACTATTTTACTCAAATGATAGAATACTGGCAGAAAAAAAATGCAAAGTAAGTCTGGTTAACTAGTGGAAATTTTCAAAATGAAAACGGAGATAAATATAAATAAAACAGAAATTATAATGTTGTTCTGAAACTATTTCCTTGTGGCATTTTTATAATCAACTATTTTTAATGGGAAATAAGAAACTAAAATAGTTAATTAAAAAGATCAAATCAATAAGGATATTGATAAATGTAATGGAACAATACTAGCACACAAAGATGTATTAATAAAAGTCAATAAAAAATTAATCATGCGATAAAAGTGCCAATAATAACATACGCAAGCAAAAACAAAACAATTTAGAAGACACATAAGAAATGTGCAGAAAACCATAACAGGACAGGCAAAAAAATGAAGATATCAGACAAATAACTCAGCAGCAATATACATAATACTGAGTATAGTAAACAGAAGCAAATGTTTGGTTTCGGACACATTCTTCTTCTTGTAGTGCATATCCGTTTCAGATATTGGCGACCATCATGGCAATATGTACTTTGCACACTGCTGCTCTAAAAAGATTTGTGGTTTTTGTGTTGAACCACGTACGTAGATTCTTCAGCCAGGAAATTATTCACCTTCCTGGTCATAGTTTTCCTTCCACTTTTCCTTGTAAGATTAGTTGCAGCAGTCCATTTCTTTCGCCGTTTCTCATGATGTGACCAATGTATTCGATTTTGGATGCTTTTATTGTGGCTAACAGCTCTTTTCCTTTTTGCATTCTCCGCAAGACACCCTGATTGGTAATGTGATCTGTATAAGGTACCTTCAGGATTCGACGATAAAGCCACATTTCGAAAGCCTCAATTTTCTTGCAGGTGGCGTCTGTGAGAGTCCACGACTCAACTCCGTACAACAGTATAGGAAAGATATAACAACGTAGTAACCTGAATTTTATGGGTATTAATAAATCATGACATTTGAATAGCTTAGCCATTTTTTGAAATGCAGATCTTGCTTTCCCTATCCTACATTTAATTTCTATGGAATGGTCCCAATTTTCATTGACGTTCGTACCAAGGTAGGTGTATGTTTTTACTCTTTCTATTTGTTGACCGTTCTCACTGATTCGTCCAAATTGCTGTTTGTTCTTAGAGATAATCATACATTTTATTTTTCTTAGTGTTTAGGAAAAGTCCTTTTTTCTGGCTGACTTCTGTGATTCTGTTCATTAACAACTGGAGGGCTTCAGAACTGTCAGCGAATACCACCGTGTCGTCTGCGTATCTTATGTTAGTGATACATTCTCCGGTAATTATTCTAATTCCGGCTTCAACATCATCCACTGCCTCTTGAAAGATTTGCTCAGAGTAGATGTTACCGACACATTAGAGAATGAAAAAAGAAATAACTACAAAGAAAATATTCGAATTTGGAAGTAGAAAAAAATAAGGGTAAAATCTGGAAGAAAATGATTAGATCAGATGTAACAAATACGAAGAAATAAAGGAAAAACCACTGAAGAGTTAAACCAGTGGCGTACCGATAGATCAGCGGGCCCTGGTTCCAGTTGGGATGCGGGCCGGCCCGCCTAATAAAAACACACATTGTATATCAAAAGTTTTTAATAAACATTAAATATAAATCATCATATTTCATAAAATATATCATATATATATTTATAAAAACTAAAGCACATTAAATTTATAGTTTATTTACTCAGGGCTTTTGCTTCAATTTTTAAAAAACTGCTTGGATTGACATGAAATTTGGCATACATATAGCTAACACGTAAAAGAAAAAAAGTGATATTGTTCCGATGTGTGCTTTTGCCCTAGGGTGAGTTTCACCCCTTCTCGATGGTGAAAAAACATATGTTCAAAATAAGTCCGGAATTTAATAAACTGACTAATTATAAACTTTAGTTCTATAGTGTTTTCCCACTAAGGCAATATTTTTCGAGTTATTTGGGAGTGAATATTTTTACTTTTCAACAAAAAACCAAGTTTTTAGAATGTTTTTCTCAGTATTTTACCGAAACAATTTTTCTTAGTTGTAGACCCAGTAGGAGCAGAGTTGTAGATAATACAAAGTAGGTTCTTATTCGTCAAATTTCAAATCTAATATTTCAACTTGAAATAATAAAAAAATGAAGCACTTTTAGGGAAAAACTAATCGCAACTTTTTTAAAGTGTTTAAAAGAGCTTTATTTTTATTTTAGTTTCTAACATCAAAATTAAGTATGTAACGCTCAAAATAAAGTTTGTTCCTTTTAAGTTATTGGTGATACCAAACATCTCAAGTAGTAATAAAATATAGGTTTTGCTATTGTGAGTATTGTGGACTTTTTGATTTCCTTAAGACAAAAATTGATGAAGATATGGATGTTCAAAATTGACATACACGCATGACTAGTGACTCGTTTAAGCCCATCTAGATAACTACAGCCTTTTCAAAAATAAGCACTTTGAACCAATGAATCTTAGAGAACTTATAAACAATAAAGAAGTAAAGTAATTTGTGAAGCGGTAACGATTCATTTCATTTCGGATGCTAATTCGGGGTGTTTTTCAGGATTTTTTTTACCAACAATAAAATGGACCAACATTCTTCTGATCGTCACTTACTAACTTTTGATGTTAGAAACTTTTTTAAAAAACAAAAATAAAGCTTTTTTAAATGCTTTAAAAAAGTTAAGATTTCCCCGAAAATTGCTTGATTATTTGGTTATTTTACGTTGAAATATTCGATTTGAAATTTTGAATAGTAAAAACCCACTTTTCATTAGCTACAACTCTGCTTCTACTGGGTCTAAAAACTTTATACATACACCATATTTTTCACTTTGTTATAAGCTATCTTTTTGCTAATACCTAATAGTTTTTTTTTTGAAAAAATACTTACTTCTTGAGTTATTGGCGAAGAACCGCCAGCAACGTGGTTTTTTTTGTTGAAAAATAAACATTTTCACTCGCAAATAACTCGAAAAGTATTGACTTCTCGTCGAAAAAAGTATTGACTTAGTAAAAATATGGTATAGAATAAAAAATGTCTGAACTAGTTAGTTCATCCAATTCCCGACTTATATGCAGTTCCAGTTAATAAATTTTGTTTTTAAATTTTATAAGTATGTACCTACACAAAAATTAAAATTTATTAAGCAGTTACATTTCCAGTGTGTACTTGTGTAGTTCAAAATGTCCCCATCAAATTAGAAACAAAAAAAGCAATAAGCACGTTATAGAGGGCCCCTGGTTCCACGGAACCCGCGGAACCATGCTCAGTACGCCACTGAGTTAAACACGTTGGCCAGAAATAGAAATGCATGAAAAATTATTGTTAGAGCAAGAACCAGAGTCACAATCCAAGGAAGAATAGTTAAAAATTATAAATATTTGAGATAATTTAGCTCTTTTACAAAAAATCTGTTTAAACGTTAAAACTATCCTTAAGGGGAATGGAGTAAAATGCAAAATTTTGACGCATGTCAAAATTTTCATTGTGTTTTAAATGTATTCATTTTTTCGAATCCTGAGAAAACTAATAAGTATTTTTGAAAAATTTTAACGCAGAATGAAAGACTACTTTATTATCGATGGCCGAAAGTCTCTTAGAATAAATAAAAAGTTTTTTTTTAAGAAATATTTGTAGTTAAAAATCACACTAAATTTTCTCTTTTATTTTCATCCCTGTAACTTATTAAAATAAACATTATATAAGTTTTCAGGGACTTTCGGCCCTCGGATATAACGTAATCTTTCATTCTGCGTTTAAATTTTTCAAAAATTTTATTAGTTTTCTCAGGATTCGAAAAAAATGAATACATTTTGCTCCATTCCCCTTAACAGGCAAAAATCCTGTTAAGGGAAAAAAAAAGAAATCCTGCATAGATTAGAATAGTCCATGAAAAAGAACACAAACAAAATAATATTGATGTGACTACAGAAACTATAGCCACTTCTAGCATAATAATTATTATTGTAATATGAAAAGAATTTTAATGAACATGAATATACGTGAAACTAAATTAGTAAAGGATTGTCGAAATAAAACTATAGTTTTGGAAAAATTTGTTTATTTACCACCACCTATTTGATTAAAATGCTTACAAAAGTAGCATTTTTAATAGCTTTTGTTAAAATAAGTAACATTAGTATTGTAAAAAGGAACACATTTTGCAAATATATTCACAAACAGTTAACAATAGTTACTGCTCATTAAAAAAATGCCAGTCAAGAAATAATAACAAAGACAGTAACTAATGTTGAGAACAGAAATCATAGTCAACGAAATCATAGTTCAGTTCATCGAGAGCATCTTGTATATCGTCGTTATACCGCTTTGAACAACTACGTTTACGCATAGAACGAACTTTGGACAATGGAATATGTCTACCAGAACTTTCCTTGTTGAAATCACTTTTTCTCTTGGAATGGAGTCTTTCGAATACGTTCTCTGACTTACTCTGAACGAGATTGAAACTAACTTTCTTTGTTTTAGTTACAGGAGCAACACTGGGATCATCAATTTTGTTTTCACCGGAAGTTTCGTGTCTCGTAATAGATGTTGTTGTTTCTTTCACTACACTAATATCGCAAAAAGTGTTCGTTGTTTTCTGCATCACAATAGTTGACATTTTACTGTATGTAGGATCACTGGTATCAAGTTTTTGTAAAAGATGAGTGATTTCCTCCATTTCACTGGCACTGTTAAGGTCACTGGTATCAAGTTCTTTTAAAATCTGAGTAATTTCCTCCATTTTACTGCCACTGTCACTGTCAGACATCGTATTCCGCCTTATTCGTGGCGCAAAACTCCTCTGACGATGAGATGTGGAAGCAGCTTGGAAGTTAAATGTTTTCGGCACTGGTTTTTTAGAAGCCTCTTCGAATTCTTGAGTTCTAAATATCATATCGTCGGCAATTATTCTCATCTGAGGTTCAGTCAAATTTGGACGGGTTTGTTTTAGCAGATTCATCGTGAAGGTTCTAAGACCTTTAATTTCGTTTTGTTGTTTTGCCGTTGCCATGTTGCGTTGGTCAAAATTTTTCTCAACACTTAACTACACAAAAAATATAATCACTGGTATATATCAAATGCAACTTTTCTTGTCAAAAGTGAGATTTAAACTAAACTGTTAACGTAAAAAAGATAGTAAGTTAATATTAGGCAACACCCTCCGTCCCCCTAGATAATAAGTTAATATTAGGCAACACCCTCCGTCCCCCTACTTACGAACAGTAATAGAAAGTCTTTAATGATAAATAGGATTATGACCACGCCCTCATAGGTTTTACCTGGTTTGTCAAATTTATTGTAATGATAATGAATAACATATACGATTCCATCGTATCAATGAAAAATTATTGATAATGAAATATTTTGTTGTAGGCTCTTGATTATGTTCCAAATAAGAGAGCTAAAAGGAACTACAACGTTAACGGGATTTTATTGTGTCATATTGTCAATGGACCTCTAAATTTGAAAAAAACGGGGAGTGCTACCATTTAAATGGGTGCGTTTTTGAGAAAGAGGTGAATTAGTCCCAAGGCACAAGGCGAATTAGGGTCAGTTCTATGCACTTTTGGTGCAAACACGTCTACAGTAAAATGGTTCTAGCTTAAATTTACTATCTAAATATCACATCTTGAATTGAAATAGCTATTTGTATAACAAGGGAGGAAAGTGCTACTTTTTCTCCCGAGAATGAAGTTTACTGCCTGACGCGTAGCGGAGGGAAGTAATCATTCAAGGGATTAAAAGGCACTTAACTCCCATGTTATACATATGGCTTTTCCACCTTCCTCAAATTAATAACAGGTCATTTTTCATTTTTACTAAATTTATTTATGTAGCTAACCAACAAAATTTATTAAAACTAAAACTAACAAGTAGCTACTTTAGGATTTAAACCTCCGCGGGGATGAACCGGGTTGACATCCTATCGTAGTGACAAAAAAAAAACAAAAAAAAAACAAAAAAAAACTAAAATAAGATACAAAAAAGAATGCATTTATTTTAATATTAAGATTAATATTTTTATTTGTAAAATGTATACACTATGTGTTCTTGATAAACATTAAGTAATATAATATATTTATATTTATTAACATAGTATGTACATTAGCTGTAATGAGTAGGTAAATAAGAAGTAAAAAATTGTAATAATATTATAATAACCAAGTTTCACTAATTGGCAATATCTTTAATACATTTACTTTTGATTGGGACTGGCTGAATGACCATAGTCCAAGCCAAAAAAGAAAAAAAAAACAAAAAAAACAAGTAGCTACAATATAACTGTCAATTGTCAAATATAAGTCAAATTATTAATGTAAACATTGTTAAATCAAAATAACAATTTACTGTTTTTACCATTCTGTAAAATACAGGGTGTTTTATAAGTAAACGTTAAAATGTATAGATACTTACGTAATAGAAGATAGATATTGCACAGGGCGTCAATAAGTTATATTTCATGAATGAAATACCATGACGTCACTTTTACTTTTCCTCCCTAGGGAGCAAAAATATTTTCCTCCCTAGGGAGGAAAAGTACAACTTTGCTCCCTACAATCAGGTCCGCAAAAGTATACTTTCGGTAGAGGTAGGTGGAAAAATGTTTTTTTTTACAAAAATATATTAAAAACAAAAGCAAGAAAAAAACACGAAAGAAAGCCATTTTGTTTTTTGGCCCATAACATTTTTCCACAGGAACATACTTATAGGCATTGCTTCAGCGAAAAATAACTTCCGTTCTTCCTCTTGAAAATGAAGTTTGGTGGAAGTCTCTCGGATTTATAGGTTTAGAAATAAAAATTTTCAAAGTTCGTCACTCACAGCATTTTTGGGCCATTTTCCCCATTATTTCACAAACATTGTTCTGTAACTGTTTTCTACGCATTTCTAGGTATACGCAATGGTACATTTAGTAGAAAGAGAAATTAGTTTCCTTCAAAATGGTCTATTATAGGGGAGTGCAATTAGAACGAAAATATGCATTATTTCGGAAAAATTCAAACAAGCTTATATTTTTCTAAAACTTTTTTTGTTAGTTTATATACATGTTAAAGTAAAAAGTTCTACTCGCAGATTTGGCCGCTAATTGTTTATTAATTGTTTAAACAATAACAATTGTTTTGTATAAATAATTTTAAAAATATCGTTAAATTCATCATTTTACTTTGATCAAATATGCTTCTATTTTGTTTTTGATTATGCTGAATCCGAATATGGCATTGCATTTTGAAAATTCTTATACAGAAGCTATTATATACAGTGTGTCTGCGAAGCTAGTAATCACATGGAAAACTTTTTTATTATCAATTTTACGAAAGAAAGTTATTCTTAGTGAAATGCTCTGAATAGTCAAGAATCTAAAACTCAACCATCAGATATCAAATTTTATCAATTTTATACGAGTTATGTCAAAAATATGAATTCCGTTAAAGAGTAAAGTAACTTTATATTCCAGCATATCAAAAAATGCTATTATGAAAAGTTGTTTGAAATTATAAACTATGTCTAAATATACAATTATATCATTCTAATCGAAAAAATTTTTTTTCTCAAATTACGGATACTCGTCATCACTTAATTACAATTATGATAACTATTTTATTATCACTTTTACGAAAGAAAGTTATTTTTTTATAAAATACTCTCCCCGGTCTAAAATCTAAGATTCAACCATCAGACATTAAACTTTTTTAATTTTATACGAGGTATGTAAAAAATATGAATTTTTCTTAAGAGTTAAGTGCGTTTATTATTCACAATATTTTAATTAGGATGATGTAATTGAACACTAAAACAATTTTTTTTAATTACAAACAACTTTTCTTAATAACATTTTTTGATATTGTGTAATGTAATGGTACTTTACTCTTGAGTGAAATTCGTATTTTTTGACAAACCTCGTATAACATTAATTAAATTTGATATTGGATGATTGCATTTTAGATTATATACGATGCAGAGTATTTTATAGTGAATAACTTTTTTCGTAAAACTGATAATAAATAAGTTATCAATAGATTCCAAGTTACGCAGACATACTGTATAAGAGCTAAAAAAAATTTTTTCCTAAACATTTATTATATTTGAAGCGTATTATTAAATGTATTTTAGGAAATTTTTACAGAAAAAAGTTTTGATCACTTTGTACAAACATTTTTTAGCTGGTAATTTTCGGTTTTGTCTTACATTTTTGTAGTCTTTCTTAATTTTCTTAAAAATAAATAGTTTATTTCACTTCTAAAGTAAAATAATTTAGTGTATTTTAGAGATTATATCCTAAGCTTTAGAAAAGCACTTATAAAACTGTAATAGATCTGTTGAATCTTGAGTAATACCATCTAAAATTGGTGGTAATTCTATAAAACTACGAAGATTTCAAAAATTACATTTTTTGAGACGTCATATCATTTGAATTAAATTTTTGAGATTTTTTTGAATGAAACATCATTTAGTAAAATGCTTGAAAGGTAAATTGTGCAAAACTGAGAGTTTTATAAGCAAGAGTGTATTAGTTACACATTTTTAAATCATTTTTAAACAAAATTCATGTAAGGCTCACTTTCTGCCACACCGTAGTTATGCCCAAATATTTTATTTCTTTCTAGCATAATCATAAGATAGCTTAATTATTCTACTTTCATGTTCAATTTGTAAAATTTCGTTTGATCCATTAGTTAAAAAATTACATTAAAATAACTCAACCATGCACTTCGCCGTACGTTAGTTTACAGTGCGCCAATGTTTGTGAGAAGGGTGACTTTAGCGTTATAATTAAAAAATTATAGGAGATACAGATTTAATTTTAGAAAATTCTTTTTATAAGGTCGTTTTTAAAATTTTCTGAATTTTTCAATGGTTCAAGTCATTTTTTTTCTAAAATTTATATTTTCGGAGTTATTTAAATAAACATCTAATTTCGTAGTTCATTTGTTTAATAAAAAATGAAGCACCCACATCTCGAGTAGAACTTTTTGATATGTTGTTTATTAAACATTTCTTAATGAAATTACAGAAAGTTCTATCTTGTTCGATTGTTTCCGAAGTGAAAATCTATAATATGCACTCCCCTATTATATAAGACTAATACGGCTCTTTTTTTTAAGTTATGCTTTTGCAAGTTTTTTTACTTTTAATGATTTTTGATATTTTTAATGATAATTTCTCATTGACTTTTTTTCTTGTACATTTAGGTATATACATTTGGGAATAAAAACAGCTTATTTTCTTTACTTTAAAATGGTGTATTGCAAAAAATTCTAGGACTATCTTTAAACCAGACATCCGTAGGATATCCAAGAGTATCCGTAATTTAAGAAAAATCTTTAATTTTTTTTAATTTGGAGAATATAATTGCATATTGTAACATATCTTTTAATTCCAAATAACTTTTCTTAATAACACTTTTCGATATTGTGAAATATATAGGTAGGTACTTTAGGTACCCTTGAGCGAAATTCATATTTTTTACATACCTTGTACACTATTGATAAAATGTTAGGTTTTAGTTTTAGACTATGCAGAGCATTTTGTAAAGATTTTTTTTTTCATAAAGTTAGTAATAAAATGTTTTCCATATGGTTCCAACTTAGTGGAACCTATTGCATGTGTATATGTCACATTTTGAAAAAGCATATCTTGCTTAAAAGTATTCCTAGAATTTTTTGCAATACACCATTTTAATGTAAAGAAAATAAGCTTTCGTTTTCATTGGACAATGTATATACCTAAATATACAATAAAAAAAGTTATAATGAAAAATTTAAAAATAATCATAAAATATATCAAAATTATTAAAGGTATAAAATTTTGAACAACCATATCTGGCTTAAAAATAGTCATACGTCCTTCTATAATAGACCATTTTAAAGGTAATTGGCATTTCTTTCTATCAAATGCAACATTGTATGTACCTAAATCTACGTTGAAAAAAGGTACAAAACAATGTTTGAAAAGTAACAAGGAAAATGGACCAAAATCGCTTCAGTGGCGAAATTTGAGAAATCATATTTTCGAAACTATAAATCACAGATACCTTTACTAAACGCGATTGTAAAGACAAAGGATGTATTTTTTTTTATGAAGCAATGCCTATAACTATATCCCCGAAGAAAAAAGTTATGGGGCAAAAAACAAAATTGCTATCTTTCGTGTTCTTTCTTGTTTTCTTTTGAATATATTTTTGTAAAAAAAATACTTTTGACTTTAAAATATGATGCTTGGATAGTAAATTTAACCTATAACAATTTTCCTGTAAACGTGTTTACACCAAAAGTGCATAAAACTCACTCTAATTCGCCCTGTGCCTAGGGACTAATTCACACTTTTCTCAAAAACGCACCACTTTAAATGGTAGCACTCCGCGGGTTTTTCATATTTAGAGGTCCATTGACTATATGAAACAATAAAACCCAGTTAACGTTGTAGTTCCCTTCTAAAATTCATAATCAATAGCCTATTGGCTTTATCGGTTTAATAGGGCTTTTCATTCACAGTCATTTGTTTCGAGCTTCTGTCATGTGTCACATAATATTAATATATCTACGTCATACGTCTTTGGTTTTATCATTGGTATATACCAATAACGTATGACGTAACTATATTAATATTATGTGACACATGACAGAAGCTCGAAACAAATGACAATCGATGAAAAGCCCTATTGCTACAACAAAATCCTTTTCTAAAGAATTTGCCAGGAAGAACTTAGCAAAAAAAAGATCTTACTTCCTAATTCCATAATACTGCATGGATTTTAAGGAAATGTTGGGAATAGCCTCTACTTATCTTTTAATTCAAAATCTACCTTATGCCGATGTGCGCTTTTATCTTGGGGTGGTTCCCTCCCCTTCTCGGGGGTGGATTTTTTTTGTCGAAATAACCACGCAAGTGGTTACATAACCTAATTCTAAGCAAAAACTGATCGATAATTTTTTTCAAAAACTAAATATTTTTGAGTTATTTGTGGTTGAAATTTTGTCATTTTTATTGAAAATTGTCATCTTTTCGTACGATTTTTTGCGAATACCATAAAAATTATGCATATAACAAAAAAAACTATGCCAGTTTTGTAACTTATGGAAAATCAAATATTGCTTCAGAAATCAGTCAAATCAACAATTTCTTCATAAATCTTATAGTTATAATACAAAAAGAGTTACGGCAGGTAAAAATACACTTTTTGTTGCATGCTCAAATCTGTGTGTCCAACTTAAAATAACAGAGAAATGGTCGATTTTAGTGCGATGTCACATTATGCGTTTTGACCGGATGTGTGGTGGAAACGCATCCGTTTCCAATGCAACCCGACCGATCTGTCACACTATGCGTTTTGACCGGACATCGTTTGACTTCTACAATGTCTTTTATTATAGTGTTATTTTTATGTTCAAAAAGTTGGACGGGTTTAAAATGCAGGGTTAATGAAAAAAATAAGGTCAAATTATAGAGGGCATTTTTATATTTTCTTTAACATCTTTCCCTTTTATCCATGTAATTCGAGTTCCTAGGGTTTCTTATGGTAGGGGAGCCCAAGCGGGGATATCTGCAGTTACTCGAGCACGTCAGATTATGACATGGTGAGAAACTTTGTACCCTATAAATGTACCCCTACCATATATTGGATCTTAATACAGGGGAGTTCGTTAAGGGGGTTCGAAAAAAAATCTATCCGTATAAAAACTCGAAATGGTCAGACTAAGATAAGGTAAGTTAATTACATGTAGATCAGTGTATATTTTAAAAATCATAAGGAACTGGGTGAGTCACACACAAAGCTTCACAAGAAAAGAGCGAATATTTCGAGAAATAAACGTTAGATACAAAAATTAAAAAAAACATTTTCAATATGTTTTTAAAATCTATCGAATGATACCAAACACGACCCTCCATGGAGAGGAGTGGGGGGTAAATTTAAAATATTAAAAAGGAACTTAGCGCTATTTTCTCGAAATAATCACCAGATCGAAAAACTGCAAAATGCACGTATTCACTATTTTTGAAAATTCTATCAAATGACACCAAACACGACCCCCACGAAGGTGTGGTGAGGGGTTACTTTAAAATATTAAATAGGAGCCCCCATTTTTATTGCAGATTTGGATTCCTTACGTCAAAATAACTTTTACTCGAGACATTTTTTCGAATTATGGATGGAAGCGCTATAATCGGAAAAAACGGTTGTTGAAAATGGAAAATTAAATTAAAAAATGAAAATCCCCTTCTTCTTCTTAACGTGCCCTATCAAGTCCCCTTGACGTTGGCGATTAACATGGCAAAACTGCCTCAGTCTCGAGCTATTCTAAATAGGTGTTCTGCTTTCTTTATTCCCGTCCACTCCCGGATATTCTTCATCAACCAAGAGGCCTGCATTCTACCAATTCCTCTGCGTCCTTCGATTTCCCCATCATAAAAAGTTGAAAAATATTATACCGGTCTCCCCTTACTACGTGTCCAAAATAGACCATCTTTCTATATTTGATGTTATCAAGCAGCTCGCGGACAGCATTTGCTCTGCCACATTATTTGTCAGCATAGCCGTCCATGGTATTTTCAGTATACGTCTGTGCAACCACAATTCAAAGGCCTCCAAACGATTAATGGTTGATATTTTTAATGTCCATGCTTCGACACCATACAAGAGGACTGGCCAAATGGCTCCGATTCTGACTTTTTATCTTTTAGTTTTCTTCTCTGCTTCTTCAATTTCAGGATTTCATCAGTCATCCATTGTTGTTTTTGTACCGCTGCATCGTTGTTGTATATTTTTCCATTACTTTCCAGGTAATATCTTTAAACGTGTTCCACATTTCTGTATTTTTTTATTTGGTGAATTATTTAGCTGATTTTTCAGGTCATTTTTTATTAGCGTTTTGTTGGATGCTGAGATAGGTTTTGGGGCTTTCTTCGACTTTTTTGAGCTTCACTTTGGATGTCAGCTATTAGAGGGTTATGGTTTGAACCGATGTCTCCACCAGGATATGTCGTTGATCTCTTGACACCATTCTTAAATCTCTTGTTTACTAGAATATAATCTATCTGATTTCTAA